>NC_050573.1:499816239-502271239 GCF_011100635.1 Trichosurus vulpecula | reverse complement strand
TTCTGCTCTCTGATTTTTTCATTACACTGTTGGTTTTTCTCTTATCTGTCTGACCATCCCTTCTCAGTCTCCTTTGCTGGATCTCGATTCAAGTCACATAGCCACTGACTGTGAGTGTCCCCTGAGGCTCTATCATATTATTTCACTTGCTGATCTCAACCACTTCCATAGATTTAATTGATATTACTACACTGATTGTTTTATTGTACTTATCCAGCCCTGACCCCTCTCCTGACCTCAAGTCTTACACTATCTCTCCAACGGTCCACTGGACATCTTGAACTGGATGTCCCATAGACACCTTAAACTCAACACACCCAAGATTTGTCTAATCTTTTCCTTGAGCCCTTTCCTTTCCCTAACTTCCCCTATCACTGCCAAAAGCACTACCATACTTCTAAATATCTCAGCTCACACATTGGTTGTCATCCTTGACCCCTTATTCTCTCTTACTCTCCCATACCCAATCACTTGTCAAGTACTGTCACTTCCACCTTCATAGCATTGTTTCTAACTGCTCCATTCTCTCCTCTAATATTACCACCATCCTGGTGCTTAAGAAAGATCAATCAGATAGCTGAATGGAGGATGGACTGGAATGGGGAAAGCCTTAAGGCAGGAAAACAAGTCAGCAGAGTCTTGGAATAGTCCAGGAATGAGATTATGATGACCTGTACCCAGGTAGTAAAAGTGTCACAGAAGAGAAGTGAACATATATGAGAGATGTTCTGAAGGTAGAAATGACAGAACTTGACAACTCATTGGATATTGGATTTTGTGGGGGAGGAGTTGAGGATGAAACTTAGGTTGGGAGCCTGGGTGATTCAGATCATGGCAGTACTCACAAGTATTTATTGAGCACTTGCTATAAGCCACTACTTTGGATTCCAGGGATATAAAGTAAAAAAAAAAAAAACTAAACGATTCTTGCCTTCAAAAAGCTTACATTCTGTTAGAGGAAATAGCACAGGTCAGACCATGGTCACTTCCCTCCCTACTCAATAAACTCCAGTGGTTCCCTCCTACCTCTGGGATCAAATATAAAATCTTCTGACTTTTAAAAAGTCTTCCATAACCTGGTCCCTTTCTACCATTCTACTCTTCTTACATCTTACTTTCTTCCACATATCTGTGATCCAGTGACACTGGCCTTGCTGTTCCTTATACAAGACACACAATTTCCCAACTCTGACTGTCCTCTACTCCTGGAACTTTCTCTTTCCTTATCTCTACTTTGCAGCTTCCCTGACCTCCTACAGGTCTTAGCTAAAGTGTCACCTTCTATAAGAAGCCTTTCTCAGTCCCCTTTAATCCTAATGCCTTCCCTTTGTGATGATCTCTGCTCTGTCTATAGCATGACTGTGCATATTTACATGCTGTCTCCTCCATTCAACTGTGAGTACATTGAGAGCAGAGACTGCTGTTTGCTCTTCTTTGTATCCTCAGTGCTTGGCACAGTGCCTGGCACATAGAAAGCACTTAACAAATGCTTGTTGATTGAGTGTAGCAAACTTCTGGAATGACCAAGGTAAGAGTCACACAGAATGAAGTAGAATGTATAGGCTGCAAGCTATATCCCTAAAGAAGAACCAAAGTGTTCTCATTGCAGATCCATCTATACATTTGAGACATTTATGGCCAAATTCTTTTGTCAAATGCATGCCTCATAAAAGTATGTTTTTGTTTTCTTTTTGTTTTTTTCATATTAAAATTTTCACCAAAAGAAAATTCAAAGATTTTCAAAGTGATATTTTAGCTTTAACCTGTTATCCATCATATCTTATTGATCTTACTCAAGGAACTGCAGGGGACCCCAAACCCTTGACTTTGAAAGTCAACACCTACTGACTTTAGAGAAAATTGAACTCCTTTAAAGAGAAGGCACTCATAGAAGAAGGAACTATGGTTCATTCTGTACACATATTTGCGTCATTTTAACCCAAATACCTAACTACTTTAAATGAATTAGAAGTCTTGAGATTCATAATTGGTTCTATTTTTCTGCTTAACTACTAGGATATAATTAGCAAATGATTGTAGCATCTTATCATTGAGCAGGAACCCGATATCTTGCAACTACTTTTTGACAACCAGAATTTAAATAATCGATCTAAGTATTTGATGTAATCAAATTATTCTCAGAACCAGGTATTTATTCTGATCTAGATTTCAGGTAGAATTTGCCTGAAATACTCATATAGATTTTATAGGAGTTTAGTGTCAGGGATGGCAATACAATTACCACATTAATGATACTACTTTTAAACGTATACCATTATCATAATAAATTTTTTTATAGATTGAAAATAAAAATCTGTAACATTTCTTCCTCATCTAATCCAAATATAAATCTAATTGGAAAAATTCAATTATCCATCTAAAGCCACCATTTGTTATCCTCAAAGATGTTATAGTCTTTTAACTTGAATGTATCATCAACACTTTTAACAATCCCTTTGCTTCCCTATTGTCATGTGAGCACCCCTTTGATTAGCCATTTTTGTTCTCTTAGGGCTTTATTGTCAAACTATTTCCGCCACCATTTTTTAAAATTCTGAAAAAAAATTAAATTTTTTTTAAAAATTCTAATATATATTTGTACGAGGTACAAAAGTTCTCATTGAAGTTTGCTGTAGTCTAGTCTTTTCTTTTCTCTCCCTCCCCTTTCCCCTTTCCCATGGACTGAATCCTTGATGGTGGTCTCATATTGTAAACAGTGACCAAGTTTCCTCACTCTGCTATCTCATACTTAGAAAGTAATTTCCCCTTCTTCCTCTCTGCAGCAAGCTATGAAAATTTAAGCTTATTCTAAGGGATGATGGACAGTCCTGCTGTGCATAACTAACATGTGCCACACAGATAGATTCAGCTATTTATTACTTATTATTATTGGAGAAAGCAAGTTCTTTTTTGGGAACATTTTCACAGAGCCCCCCACTCTTGCAGGCAGTCCCTTCAAAGACCATGGGAGCTTGTTTGAAATTATTTTGGTGAAAGTGAGGAAGGAAAGACTTAAGAGAAATGCTCATTACTGGTGTTTGGAATGCTATATTGAATAACAGACTTCTGAGCCATCTTATTTCTACTTTTTTCCCTCGTTGGAAATTGAGGTCCCATTTGTGAGTCATTTGTTGAAAACTTCCATTGCAAACATATTAAATATTAGTAATAAGCACAGAAATTAATATTTATCTATATTTCATAGTCAAGGTATTGAATAAAGAATTTTTTTAAATAACCTAAGGTCCCAAAGTTGTAGAGGTTTTTGAGAGAAAGATAGGGAAAACTTCCATGAAAACTTTTGTGGCTAGAACAAACATAGGTAACAAAGTTAAAGAATAAGAAGATGCTAGGGGCCCAAATCATTAAAAATGATTGAGGGAGAAATCTGCTGAAGACTATGGGAGGGACTGGGATCATTCTCATTTTCTCCTCCTTTGGCCCAGTCTGACAATGAAGTGATCTTTCTCCTTGTTAAGGTCCTCCCTTCCTCATGTGCTTTTTATGTCACTGGATTAGAGTTTAAAAAATGTTCTTGATAGGCTAAATCAATGGACTGTATCTAAGAACATGAAATATACCAGAGATAAAACTGAAGTTTTGCACCTGGGTTCAACAAATCAATCTCACAAGTATTAGATAAAAGAGTCATGGTTTGACAATAGCATTTTTTTTCCTGAGAAATGTTTGGCGGTTTTAAGGGGCTGCAAGTTTTCTATGACATGGCAGCCAAATAACCAATATGATTTTGGGATGTATTAAAGAAGACATAGTTTTCAGGAGTAAGGATGGTCTCTGTTCTCTCCTAGTCACATTACCTTGAGTATTGTTTGCAGATCTGAGTGTGGCACTTTAAGGTGAATGTTGATAGGGTCTAGTGAAGGGTAATCAAAATGGTAAAGGACCCTGAATTCCTGTCATGAATATCATTTAGAGGAAGCAGGAATCTATAGCTTGGAGAAGAGAAGAATGGGGCTGGGGTGGGGGGAGGGGTGGAATGAAGAAGGTGGCCAACAGCTATATTCAAATATTTAAGTGTCTGGTATGTGGAAGATATATTTGTTTTGTCCTTTTTGGCCCCAGAAGACAGAATTAGGAGTGGTGTTATGAAGAGAAAGAGGTAGATTCAGGCTTGATGTCAGGAAAAACAAAGATAGAAAAACAAACAAAACTACAGCTATCCCTAAGTAGAATGAACTGCCTTGGGTGGTAATCAAAGTTTTCAAGTGGCTGATGATCACTTGACAAGTACAGGATATTCTAGTGTGTTTTTCTTTTTAGTTATGAGTTGGATGCAATGTCTTCTGAGGTCCCTTCCAACTCTAAAATGTTATGATTTTATGAGCTTATTACTTGGCTATTTCCAAAGGAAAAGAGCTCTTACTATCAACTGATTTATCTTGATTTTAATTTCCTATTAACCACTTTTGTTTTCTCCTTCCCACGATGAAGATTATTTTCTGTGTCAGAGAAAACTGAGCGAAATAGGAGTTACATAGTTGTGCCCTATGTCTGTCATTGATTGTCATCATCCCAAAGACCCCAGGAAGGAGTCCTATTCTTTTTTTTCTCTTACCCCCAGCATAGCATAGATAAGGCAGTTTCTCAAATTAGGAGATAGAGAAGGATGGGGAGGGGAGAATGAGAGTTCTCTTAAAATAAAAGCAATGAAATTTTTAAAAATAGTCCGAAGATAAAGACAACAAAAAAGTCTCAGACTACTTCCAACATGATAATCTGCCAAACTAGTAATAGTGGAAGAGAGGATCAATGCAAAATAGAGGTATTTCATGAAATTTAGTTACTGGTTTACTCTCATTATCTCTTCTCTGGATTCTGGCAACTGGTCATTAAGCATGACCTTTTTTTTCCACTTAAATTTTAGTATATAGAATAGTGCTTTTTAAGCCTCTAATTGGAGACATGGTCAAGCCATACAAATATATACATATACATATGTACCTATATATATGTATATATACATATATGTGTAGTGTATATGTATAAATTCCCACACACACACACACACACAATATAGCTCTACTAGATAAATATTGCCTCTACTATGTAGACCGAAGCAAAGTCATATAAGGGATATGAGATGAGAGGCTGTATCAGCTAGGCAAGATTCATGACCTCGAGCATGACCTTGAACATGCCTGTATGATTCAGAATCACAAAGTATGAAAAACTCTCTAGGTAGAAGGGAGAGGAAGTACAATGCTTATTTAGGCTCCAAAGGATAAAATCGCAAGACCAGCTATTCCAATTTGATATAGCAGTAATTATATTTCAAAACCAGTAAGCCCACCTCAATGTAACAACAAGGAAATTATAACACAGTATTATAGCAAGGAACCAAGTCATCCTGTAATCTCCCCTCCTGCTAGGGCCTTCCTGTAAATAATCACTCACAAATCCTAACTCTCAGCTCATCCCCGAGTTCCTGCTCCTTCTCCTTGGGCTAAATTCTGATTCCTATAGCTCTCAGCGGATTCTGCTGCTCTCAGTTCTGGCTTCTCTTTGTATACAGTCCTAGCCAGCACCTGATTGGCTAGAACTCAGGTCTCTGATTGGCTGAATTCATGATTGACTAGAACTCAGTACACATATCATCGCTCTGGTCCTAGCAACTCCCCTTAGGGCCCTGAGGGCTTCACACCCAAATCAGCTTAGTACCTAGCAAGTAGGGGCTTTAGGGCTACTTACAAACATATAACCAAACTTTTCCACCTAGCCCCATCTGAGGCCTATTGGGTGGGGAAGATCTTTGATCACATTAATATTACAGAGGTAGGGATGGCAAAGGGGTTGCCACCAACTATACTTGAAATATCTGAAGGTTCACACATTTCTTTGTGTACATGGGGTCACATAACTAGCAAAGTGAACTAGGCTCTGGAATTCTAGGCAAGCAGGCATGTAAAAAATAGTAACCATTCCTCAATCTCCCTGGTTTGTTCCTGTTCATCACTCTTTAGGGGGAAAACTATACCCTCAGTATAATAAACTTGGCTTTCCATTCTCTTTTGCTAAAGCAGCATCCATGTCTTGTATGCTAACCATGTGTGTCCTCTAAGGTTGTAGCTTATTAACTGTGAACAATACATTTTGGCATGTGAACTGTGTCTGGTTCAGAAAAGAAGGCCTCTGTGAAAACTGTTCATCTGTAATGTTCTTAGTATCTAAATTAATCTATTCATAGCCCGATAGAAAATGTCTAATTACCAGAGACAAGATACACAGGGTCCAGGACTCCAGCTCCCTTGATTGAAGCTCATCTTATTCTAGTATCTATGGCCCACTGGAAAAAGCTCTGTTTGAAGGAAGATGAGATCTCCTGCAGATCAAAACAAAGGAACATATTCTCTTTGTTTTCTATGCCCCCCCCCAATCAACTTCAATGGATTCTACTAAGAGATAGGTAGATATAGATAGATACATAGAAACATAGATACATAGATACATAGATACACAGATACATGGATACATAGATGATAGATACATAGGTACACAAATGGATACATAGGTACAGAGATAAATACATAGATAGTTACATACATACATACATACACAGACAGATAGATGATGGATGATACTCATTATGTCCAAAGTGGTACTTATTACCTTTCCCCTTTAATCTACCTCCTCCTCTGAACTTTCTTATTTCTATTCAATGTAGCACTATCCTTCAAGTCTAAGGTATCAAGCGTTGTCATTTCTCCTCTACCTCTCTCATATCTATTCCCCTGTCAACTCACACAACCACTATCCTAGTTCAGGCTCTTATTACTTGTCATATAGACTACTGTAATAGCCTCCTAATTGGCTTCCCTTCTTCTAGCCTCTGCATTCTTCAAACCATTCTCCATGATCTGCCAAAATGACCCTCCTAAAATGTTCTGCCTATGTTATTCCACTGCTCAAGTTCCAATGGCTCCATCTTGCCACCTGGATAAAATACTTAGCTTGCCTTTGAAAGTCCGTCATAGACCAGCTCCATCCTATTTTTCCAGACTTGTTTCAGGTTAGTCCTATTCATATAATCTAGGTTACAACTAGACTGGCTTACTTTCTGTTCCTTGAACTCATCATTCTATGTTCCCACTCCATGTTTGCCCAACTGTCTCACATGCTTTCCTCACCTTCACCTTCCCTTCAACGTTTGGTTCATGTACCACCTCCTAAAGGAAACTTTTTCCTGCTCCCCTCGTTCTTAGTATTTTCTTCCTCCTCAAATCAGCTTTTATTTACTTAGTGGTTTAGATGTTTGCAGTAGAATGAAATCTCTCTGAAGTCAGGAAATGTATTTTTATATTTGCTAAAGAATGTAAATCTTTGACCCTAGCAAATTACCCTGAATGTAGTAGGTGCTTATAGGATTGAATGGAATTTTGCCTGTTTTTAACAGCCACTGTACCTTTCCTGGTTTGCAAAGAAAATATTAAAGAGGTAGGAGACAGCACAGTACTTTGCACATAGTAAGTGCTTGGGGGGAGGAGGTGAAGGAAGCTGTTTATATATATACATACATACATACACACATACATACATATACATATATATATATATATACACAAAAATTGATTTACAAGAGAAAAATATAAAATGACTCATTTCCCTTCTAGGTCCATGTAGACACCTTGCTGCATGCAAAGAGGAAAATAGTTTAAATAGATTAAACAAATATTGAGCAAACAGTATTTACCTTTCAGATTCAAACAAAATATCATTAAAAAGATGAACTATGTTCATAAAACTGGGCTCAGACAGAATGAGAATTCTTAAGACAATGACCCTTCATAATTTACTTCTACTTCCCTGGTTTCATCCTCTTGCATAACAATCAAATTCCTTGCTAAGAAGAAGAATGACAGAAAGCTAGGGCTTGCCTATGTGCTATGAAGTACATTCCAGAATCCTAAGACATCAACCTCAAAACCTCTATTCCTGGTGTTCTCTCTCTCTCCCTCTCCCTCTCTCTCTCTCTCTCTCTCTCTCTCTCTCTCTCTCTCTCTCTCTCTCTCTCTCTTCACACACACACACACACACACACACACACACACACATGCTACTCAATTTTAACCATTTGAGCTGGAAGAAATCTTGAAATTATCTACCATTAACATTTACATAGTACATTAAAGTTTATGAAATAGCACTTTAAAGTTTGCAAAATCTTTAAATTCATTATTTCATTTGGTCCTAATAACAACTATGGAAACTGTATATCAAATGTATTAATATGCCCATTTTCCAAAAGAAGAAACTGAGGTTCACAGATATTAAGTGGTTTCTCTAGGTTTGCAGAGCCTCATGTCAAAGAAGGTATTTGAACCTAGGTCTGTCTTTGACTCCACATCTGGCAACTTGCTGACCCTACTTTGACTACTTAGTACCAACAATGACCTAATTGCTGACTCAGTTCAAGCCATGGGATAAAGAAAGAGAGAGAGAGAGAGAGGCTGAATAGGGTTTCTGAGATTCACTAACCTACTGCTCTGGTTTTAGAGATAAGGAGACTGAGCCCCAGAGAAGTTCAATGACTTGTGTAAGGACACGTGGTAAATGATTTAGTAGAATGCTCTTTACATTAATCCTTTAAAAGGAAGGAAGGCAATATGAAATCGTGAATTTAGAGCTGGAAAGGCCCATGGAGGCCTTATAGTGTGATCCTTTTATTTTACAGATGGGGAAACTAATGTCACTTCCTCATCACCTGAGTCAAAAGCAGCCATAAGGATCTAGAGGGGCTCTCATAGACTTAGCTGGTGAATTGCGATGAATCTGTTCCATGGGTTCTAAATACCCATATTTCCAATATTCTTTTGCTTTAGCCAAGTCAATTTCCTTTTGGAAAACTATGATCCTACAAGTATTGTATTTGGCTCCATTATTTAACCTAAACTACCAAGGGACTAGTCTGGGTCCAGCCTAGCCCAAAATAGCCAGAAAAGTCCAATTGTTTGCCAGAGTCTCAGAACAGAAAGTGGTAAAGTCAGAAACTCTGAATTTATGTCCAACACTCTTTGCTCTATACCATGCAATCTTCTGTCACTGAACCAGAAAAACAGATGCAGAAGGTACAACCTTTATTACATTGACAATGCCTGGGCAAACAAGGACCTCTCTCATTTTGTTTGTACCTTATGGGTGATTGCTTCACTTGCCTCAACTTTAACATGAGAAAGAAGGGCTCCTGTCTTATACCGTTTGACATAATGTGAAAATAGTTCTTTCTAAAGACCTGCTTCGTATGGTCAGACACTTGATGAGTTTATGAATAGAAGGGACGTCTATGCACCAGAAAAAGGAATAAAATCTTGGAATGACATTCTCTATTCCCTAATCATCCCTGGGTTCCATATTATGGCAGTGAAGTAGCAACCACTTGGCCCTAACCTTCAGGAAATTGGTACTGAGGGTGCCCTGGGAAGCTGATCGAATTTGTCTCTAAAATACATGCCTTTAAGAAATAAGCAGGCCCCATAGTGCTCTCTGTGATGTCTCTAGAGAAGGGCTATGTCAGGTTTAAAATTTTAAAAAGTCTTCAAAGGAACTCTCTGCCCCTTTCAAATGTAACAATGTAATTGAGTGTTGAGTGAGGTTCCTAAAACCCCTTACTCTTGGTTGTTGGACCAAGTTCTATCTTGAGGTATCTCAATAATAACTCATTTCTTTGGCTTGTGTCTCCCTGCCAATATTTCTCTGGGAAAAATCATAGTCTAGCTTATTTCTGGCTCTTTCAAAGGATTATTGGACTGTATTCCTTCAAATAACCCAAGATTTCCAAGGCTTTTGAGGAAAATTAAATTTATTTAGGACAGTAATGCACATTTTAAAAACAGTTTAAAATATATAAAGGACATAGAAGAGTCTAACATACTAAGACCGCTTAGAAAATGCAACATTCTTCCATGCTATTTCTTACCTCTCTCCTACAGTCAGAACTGTTTTGTCTCAGTCTGCAAAAACTCATGGGATTCATAGTGGAAATTTAAGAAACATCCCAATAGCCTGAGTGTGTTGGTCTGACAAATATAGGTTTCTCATTCCGGTCTGCTGGCAGCTATCCCTGTTCATTGCTGTAACTCCTTCCATAAGTGCTATCCATCTCTCCAAGGCACTAGACGCATTGCTGACTCCATAGCTACTATTTGCTGCTGCCACCATGACCTGCAATTCTCTAGTTCTATAACATTACTTTGAGGTGGCAATATAGCATGGAAGTTCTTCTCTCTCCTGATCCCAACATTCTTTCACATTCTTCTTTCTTCTAAAACCTTCCTTCAACCCCCACCCTCACCTCAATCTTTTAGCAGCCCCTACTCCATGCCTTTTGCCATTGGCCCCAATTCCTCCTCACCCCACCCCTACCAATCCCTATTATGATGAATCATGAATGACATAAATATAAGCTATGTCCTTTCATATCCTCTTATCCCCATTAATCTCAACCCTTTGCCTCTCATGTTCCACTCTAGCCATGCCTTCCTTTTCTACTGTGCCCTTTGGAACTCTTGTTCCATAATTAACAATATTCCTTTCATTCTATGCTTGTTCCCCTCAGGTTCTTTCTATCTGTTTGCACTTGTCTCCTATATGTCTCAACACATTTTGCAGCTCTGGCTGCACTTTCTCTTATTCCCCTCAACACACTGGTCCTGGAAGAAGAGTTGAAATACTCCTTGAGATTTCTAGAATCTGTGTTGCTGTCATTCAGCAATGTCTATGCCTTGGAGGTTAACTCTATTCAAACTTATCCCCAAATCAATAGTTACCTATTAGCCCCCAAGGATACTCTCCCTCCATTCTCATAAGTATGTCGTGTATAGTCTTCCTTTTCAATACAATTCCTGACCTTACAACTAGGGGACATTAAGATACATTTGGATGATGTCCCCTCAAACATATTTACTCCCCAACTACTCAATCTTTTCACCTTCATGACCTACTCCTCCACATTATCTCATCAATAATAGGGATGGTCACACTCTTGCTCTCATCATACTCTTCAACAATAAAAACTAAAGTCTTTTTATCAGATTTAACTTCCTATCAGTCTCTCCTTACCTAAAACTTACCCCATCCTAAATATTTATCCTCACCAAGATTTTCCATCCCTGGGTATTTTCCTTGATCTCTTTTATGCTCACTTTCATTCATTCCCAATACTGACCCAGTAGTTAACTTCTTCAACTTTATACTCTCTTCTACTCTCAAATCCTTTGTCCTCCTGGTGAGATCACATCTGGCCAAACTCAAACCTGGATCACTCCAACCAACCACCTCCTCTTTTCATACTTTTGGGATGCTAAACAGATCTGGAGGAAATCACAAAACAAAGTTGACTGAGTCCATGACAAATTTATATTATTTAACCTCAGCTGGGTCCTCACCATAGCAAGACAATTCTTTTACTCCTCTCTCAGTGATTCCCTCTTACACTCACCACAGAGATTATTCCAAGCTTTTTCTTCTCCCCTCAAGCTTCCCATAGTTTTCTCCCCCTTCCACTTAGCAGAGGACCTTGCCTCATAGTTTACTGAGGAAATAGAGACCGTTCACTGTGAACTTCTTTTCTCCTCTATATCTCAGAAAACCTTGATATTATCATTCATTCTTTCCTTCTTTATTCCAGTCCCTAAAGAGGTGACCCATCTCAACATGGCCAATGCATGAATAGCTGGATATGTTCTTGATTCAATTCCTTCCCATCTTTTCCTGCTGATTACCTTCACAATTATACTGTCTCTTTCTAGTCTTCAATCTCCTCTATCTAGTGGTTCCTTTTCTGCTGCTTACAACACCCAGCCAATTCTCCCTCAATCTGGAAAAAAAATCCTCACTAGACACAACTTCTCCCTCAGCTATCATCCTATTATCTCCTCCCTCCTTTTCATCATCTTTTTAGGTGAGCAGGGTTAAGTGACTGACCCAGGGTCACACAACTAATAAGTATCTGAAGCCAGATTTAAACTCAGGTCCTACTGACTTCAGGGCCACTGCTTTATCCATTATGCCACTTAGCACTTTTTCATAGCAAAACTCCCATGAAAAGCTACCTGCACCCATTGCTTCCATTTTCTATCGTCACACATGGCTCGAAGCTTTGCAGTTTGGTTACTGACCTTAACATTCAAATGAAACTGTTCTCTCCACAGTTACCAATGGATTGCCAAATCTAATGGTGTTTTCTCGGTCTTCATTGATCTTGGCTTCCCTGTAGCATTTGACACAATTGAGAACCCTCTCTTCCTGAACTCTCTGTCCTCTCACAACTATATCTCAGTTCTCCTCTGACCTTAGTCTTTTTGTCTGGATCATCAACCATGTTGTTTCCTAATCAGGGCTGACACCCCAAGACTCTGCTCTAGGCTCTCTTCACTTTGTTTTCTATCCTTCCTCACTTGGTGATCTCATCAGCTGTCATGGAGTCAATGACCATCTCTATACAGATGACTCCCAGATCTATATAGTCACACCTCCTCTCTCTCCTAAGCCCCAGTCCTACATCACTAACTACCTGCTGAACATTTTTGACTAACTGTCTTGTAGATGTCTCAAACTCAGTATGTCCAAAAAAGAGCTAGATGGTCCAGTGGATAGAGCACTGGGCCTGGAGTCGGGAAAACCTGAATTCAAATCCAAACTCAAACACCATCATTGTGACCCTGGGCAAAGAATTTAACCTCCCTTTACTTCAGTTTTCTCAACTATAAAATGGGGATAACAGCACCTGTCTCACAAGGTTATTGTTAGAATCAAATGAGATAATATTTGTAAAGCTCGTACCACAGTGCCAGCATTCTGTAAGCTCTGGTTCCTTTCCCTTCCCTCATCCTCCCAAATCACCCCACCTTTCAAACTTCCCTAGGCACCCTTCCAGTCACTCAGGTTCACAAGCTCTGCTTTGGGCTTGATTCTCTCACCCACACACAACCAATGAATTGCCAGATCTTGCCATTTCTACCTCAACAGTGTTTCTCTTACCCATCAGCTCTCTCATACGCCCCCCAACCCGATTTCAGGATTTTATCACCTCTCACCCAGACTATTGTAACAGCATCTTCTTTGGTCACCTTGCCTCAATTCTCTCCCTCCTCCTGGCTAGCCTCCACATACATGGCAAGCTGATTTCATAATATACATGTTTGACCATATCACTCTACTACTCAATAAACTCCACTGTCTTCCATCGCCTCCGTTTAGCATTCAAAACCCTTAACAACCTGTCCCCAGTATAGCTTTCCATCCTTATTCTATATGATTTCCCTTCTCACCCTCTGCAGTGCAGTCAAAATGTCCTCCTTGCTGCTCTTCACCCAACAAAGCTAACTTCCATCTCTAGAGCTTTGCACCAGCTGTTCCCCATGCCTGCAAGGTATTTCTACCTCAATTTCTCCTTTCAGAATTCTAGCTATTATTTATATAGCATGGCACTATGTGCCATTCACTATGCTAAGCTTTTACAATTATCCCAATTGATCCTCATAACAGGCCCGTGAGATAGATGCTATTATTATCCCCACCTACAGATGAAGAAACTGAGGCAAACAGAGGTTAAGCAACTTGCCCAGGGCCACACAACTAATAAATGACTGAGGCCATGATGTGAACTCAGGTCTTCCTGACTCCAGGCCCACTGAACCCTGTTTTCTTCAGAACAATGTTCCAACCACACTTTTTACATGACACCTTCACCTATGCCCTTCTTCACTGGAAGTACCCTATACTCCAGAAAATTGTATTTTTTTGTGAATGTGTATTTATGTATGTACTGTCTCCCCACAAACAATGTCACCTCCTTGACATAGGTTTGTTTCTTATTTGTCTTTGTGCATGACATGGCATTGTTCTGGTATGCAGTAGGGACTTAATAAGTACTTATTGATTGATTCTGAGAAAGAACTGAGTAATATCACAGTTTTTCTTTTTCATTTATCTAAAGGTTGTCATATGGAAGAGAGATTAGACTTCTTCCGCTTGGCCTTGGAGAATAGAATCAGTTGCCATAGGTCAAAATGGGGCTGAGGGGAGTGGGGGGAGGGGAGATTAGGCTTTTACTATAAGGAAGAAAACTTCCTAATTATTGGAGGTATTTAAAAGTTCAGTGCACTACCTCAGGAAGTAGTGTGTCTCTCCTTACTGGAATTTTCTAAGCTGAGGCCGAATAACTGCTTGTTGGGAATATGGCAGAAGAGACCCCTGTTCAGGTGTGGGTTGGACTAGATGACCACTGAGGTCTCTTCCAACTTTGAGCTTCTCTGATACAGATTTTCCCCCTCCAGAGTCATATGTACTAAAATATCCACTGTATGCACTTGCTACCACCCTCTTGCTCCCCTTGCCCAAAGACAGAATTGGGGGCAGGAGCAGCGTAGGGAGTAAGAAAAGATTCCTCCACCTGTTTGCAACAGAAAGAATTTAACAACCTTTGAATGTTACAGTTAAAAGTGTCTTTCTAGGTAAATTACTCCAATCATACTCATTTCACAGAGGAGGATGCTGTTTTTTAGAAATACCAGGAATAGTCCAACATAGAACTCATGCCCTAAGATGATTTGCTCATTAGGTGATGAGAGGAAGTGGGAAGGAATGGCCTACCTTTTACCCTCAAAAAACAGCAATCTTGCACCTCTTTTGTCACATCTCAGATTCTCTTGTAGACAAAGGCCCAAAGTCGATAACAGACACCCTCTTGGTTCTACAATGGGATAAAGGGAAGGGCAAGAGACAAAATGAATGTTCAATAGGTTGACTGCTATCCTGAAAAAAAAGTGAATCTTGAATAGGGCCACACATGTTACCCCAGCCCTGGAGGTTCCGGGATGATTTCACACTTGCCAGCGGGAGGTGAATGACTTTGTGTGTGACTGTCCCTGAGAAGGGACTGGCTATTCCAGGATCCTTTAACTCCCATCAATAAGCCTTGAGTTGCTATGCAAAGCTATTGAGCCTCCTGAATAGCTACAGACAAGGTAATGAGCCCTACATTCGTCTCCTTTTGTAAGATATTGTAGATATTGTGTGTCCCTGCTAGGGTGAAATGTTTTTACCTTCTTCATGTAAATTGCTTCCACTTTAGAAGGCTTGTCTGGAAATCACTCACAGCAAGACCACTGGACCTCTCCACTGTAATATAACCTGCTGTTGGTCTCCCTATCCATTGTTTTCAAGGCCTCCTGCTGTGTTCCCTACCCTTCCGTGCAAACAAATAACACACTTGTCACAGCATGGGTCCTTACACACCAAAGAAGTCTAGGAAGCCAGAATTTCAGAATGTAAGATACGGAAGGGCTAGTTTGCAAGGTCATTAAAGCCCGACGAACTCGCCTTCCAAGATCAAAATCCTACAGGGTGAAGGATATGTTGTGTCCATGAAACAAAGGCAGCAGGAATAATAATAGATGATTTAAAAAAAAAGTTTTAACTAAATCAAATAAACTCAGACATCCTTTGCCTTGGGAGTTTAATGAAAAAGGAATATTTCCTCTCTATTTGCCAGGCCAGATTCTCAAAGGAAATAATTTTCCAACTTTTATTAGATATTTGTATGTCTCTCCTCCCCTAGATTGTAAGTTCCTTGTGACAAAGAGCTGAGTTGCTTTTATGATTGTACCTCTAGTACTTATCACAATGCTTTGCCCCAGTAGAGACTTTCTAAATGTTTGTTGAATCGAATTGAATGCCTGAGCTACTCCCTGGCGCTCTACCATACTCAGCTGCACTACCTTTTTGAGGGCACTAACTTGTTACCTAAAGTAGTATGATTTTTAGTTTCCCCCAATCCTGAGGGAAGAGTAAGAACACATAATATCCATTTAAAATCATTTTGCATGTGGGAACATTGGTACACAGATATGCTACATGATTTGCCCAAGTGGAAAGGCTGAGAGACTATCCTTCTAATCCTCTGCCCATCAAGCCCCTGGGAAAATTGCATGCCCTCTACCACTATGTGAAAGAGAAGTCACTCTCCTGTCCCCTGGCAACAGGAGTCTCTCTACATGTAAACACTAGAAATAGGTTAGGAGTATTGCCTCAAAGCAACTACATTCCCAAAGAGCCACAAATCCTCATTTTATAAAAATCCAAAGCTCAATGGGGGGTCTGAAAAACTTTCAAAAGCTCTTCTGAGAGCATCTGTATTTGCCAAAGACCTAAATTTGTAGGCAGCAGAAAAACTGAATAGTGCCAAGGAGAATATTGTGTAAAAATGGAGAACCCAGAGCAAATGATACATTATTTGAGTAAAAAGGCTGGGAGTTTAATAGCATTTAGTCTTTGCTACTCAACTTTATGTCATCCTCTGGGACATGTGTCTGTTTCCATGCACAATTTAGTCATTGTCTTTCCACTTGTATTTGGTTTCTGTGTAGTGGTCTTAATGCCCACATATTTATGTGGTTGGCAACTCTCCGTCTTGGTTTGTCTTTTATCCTTCAGAATAAAATAAATTTTAAGGGCCTTGCCATTTTATGCTCCACCACTAAAACCAATGGTATTGGTTAATTACAGGCACCTTTTCGTCAATTGTTCCTTGACTGATTTTTCTGTTTTGTGCCCAAAACCTGGGGTTTACCCCACTGCTTGTTCAAAAATAAGCCACTGGAATAATTGTTCCCAACGGCTGTAAAAATAGAAGTATTCAGATATAGGAACAAATTCTTACTTCCCAATAGCCTAGAAGCCTCAGTGTAAATCTCCCTAGACATATATGATCCTCTAAACTGAAGATAGAAAAACTACTTTATAGACTATTATAAAGGAAAGTTTCACCTTAACGCAGGAGACAGTCTAGAACTTAGAAGTAACTGCAGTGGGACAACAGATTGCATCAGCAAATTGGTGCTTTCAAGATATATTACTAGCTTACAAAGGACTTTCAGAGTGGTGTAGGATTCAAAGGGTCAAGGGTATAAACATCATTACGGCCAATAACAAATTTGAGTCATAGACTATTCTATGGCTATGTTTAGAAGGCTGCCACTAGAGGTTTTGGAAATGGGGGTAAAAGCCCACTGTGGAGTTGCTGATTGAGTGGTCATTAAGTCTAAAGCATTTCAGCAACTTTAAGACAGCCAAAGCAGTTTAATCAATTCCTATCCCTAAACTTGTCTAAAATCTTTTCTTCTAGGTGATTGATTTGTCATAGAATAAGAATGTGCAATTCAACAAATCAAGAAAAAGGTGTTTTTATGAGGGCATAACAAGAATGTTTGTAATCTATTCTAAGAGTCATTTATATGTCACTTTGAGGTTTTAGAGTACTTTACATTATCTAATTTCTTCTCACACTAACCCTGTGAGGTAAGGCAGGTATTGTTTCTCTTCTTTTAGAGATGAAGAAAGTGAGGCTCAGAGAAATTAAATAACTTGTCAATGGTTGTAAATCTAGTTTGCATCAGGGGAAAAATTCAAACCAAGCATCTCTTGACTGCCAGGCCAACACTTTTTTTTTTTACAAAAATATAATTTATTCAGTGTCTCAGAAATATTTTTAAACAATGAAGATAGGGAAAAGTCAACTCACAGGGTTTCTTAGACCATATAATTACTTGGTTTACTGCCACATTGAGAGACATCTTTAAAAAACTGATCAAAACAATGAAATTTAGGGTTCCATGAAGACTAGTCAACTCCTGAATGCTGTCTCTCTACTTAAAAAAAAAAAATCCAACCACTGGAGAGTATCGAGAGTTGTTTACAAAAAACAGCAAAGTCTCAAATAGTGTGGCTTTTGGTGTTGGCCTGCCTCTATCAGGAAGTCATTCTGTTGAAAATACATGCTTAGGCCACAAACACCCATTGTTTTTGACAAACACCCAGCTTTGGGTGCTCTCGCAGGATCTACACCATACTTTTACAGCTGCTCTTTCCCCCCTTGGAAAATAATCATTTCCACATGCCCTGTCTTGGTGCTAGGAGACAAAACACTGAAAACATTCTGAGCTCACAGGCTTTGGCCACACACATTGAAACAGACACACTCTCAAGCTAAAGTGTCATGGATGTGATTTGAGTGCTTCCTAGAAAGCTAACTTTTCATGAGAGCTTTAATTCTAGGATAACCTTAATACTGTTTTGTGTGAAATCGCTTGTATCCCACATACGGGACACTTTTACAATTTGTCCCTGAGAGCTCAGCAAGAAGGGAATCTGGACCCTGAAAAATAGACTTACAGAGCTACAATATATCTGCATTAAAGCCACAAAATAGTCTAAGAATGGACTCATCCTGGGTTATTCTCTTTAAGCCAGCAGAATAAATCAGCCATGGAAAAAGCTAGTCATTGACATCCTCTAGGATAGTAAGACATTTTCCTCAAACACTTGCAAATGGAGGTGCTCAGCAGGTAAGGAGGTTTGCATTGTTACTTTAGTAATGTAGATAGAATCACAGTCTCGACTCTGCTGCCATCACCAGCTCCATCTAAGGTAAGCACAATACAGTCACTGTTTCCTTTCGTTTCTCTCTGAACAGTGAAATCTTTGAAAGGGAACAGAGATGCAAATTTTAATTAGCTTATCAGCCAGCCTAGTCCCTATCCCTGAGATTCCTAGGTGCTAAAATTCCTTACGATTTTACTTATTCCAGAGAAGAAAGTGACTTCTGAGTGGAACCTGGGATAAACTGTTATCTTCATGCAATAACTTAAAAAGAAATTCCTACTTGCATTCTCAGAACTTGGATTATAATAGTAGCTTGTTTTGTGTATGAAATCCCTTTGTGAAAATACATTTTTTTTTTACTCCCTCTCATCTTCTCACCAGCTGTCTTGCCAATAGGACCTGAGTCCATGGCCCAAAGATTTTAACCTTTTCTTCCCTGAAGTTCTGGAGGGCCCTCATCAAGATAAACCCTACCTGGTGCGCTATATCTAAGCAGGCTCCAGACATGCCTCACTCTAGTCCTCATGCAGGCCATTCCCTCCAATCTCTCTCTCTCTCATTCCACTCCACTTTTCCAATTCTAGAAACACAGTCAAATCAACCCAATCAATACTGCCACTGCTATTCCAAAGGGTGTGTCCAGACTAATGCACAATAGATGTTGTAAACTGATCCAACTTGGAACATTGCCCAAAGGGCTATAAAACTGTGCATACCCTTTGATCCAGCAATACTGCTACTAGGTCTGTATCTCAGAGTTCAAAAAGGGGGGGGGGAGAATTTATTTGTACAAAAATATTCATAGCAGCTCTTTTTGTGGTAGCAAAGAATTGGAAATTGAGGGATCGCCCATCAATTGGAGAATGGTTTCACAAGTTGTGGCATGTGATTGCAATGGAACATTACTATGCTATAAGAAATGACAAGCAGGATGATTTTAGAAAAACCTGGAAAGACTTACATGAACTGATATGAAGTGAGTGAGTAGAGCCAGGAGAATCGTGCATGGTAACAGCAACATGGTGTGATGAAGAACTGTGAATGACAGCAATTCTGAGCAATACAATGATCCAAAACAATCCCAAAGGGTTCATGATGAAAAATGCTATCCACTTCCAGAGAAAGAACTGATGTTGTCTGAATACCAACTGAAGCATAACATTTTTATTTTTCTTCCTTCCTTTCTTCCTTCCTCTTCCTTCCTTCCTTTCTATCATTTTTCTTCCTTCTCTTTGTTCTTCTCCCACAAAATGACTAATATGGAAATGTTTTACATGATTGCATATATATAACTGATATCAGATTGCTTACCATCTCAGGGAGGTGGGAGAGGAGGGAGGGAGGGAAAGACTTTGGAATTTGGAACAAAAAAAGTTAAATATTGTTTTCATGTGTGATTGGGGAAAAAAACTAATTTTTTTTTAAAAGAATGTGTCCAGGGGTGTGCTGGTAAATGTCTAACAAACAGATCTCCAAAAATAAAATGTGCACACGGCACAATTTTAAGTTTTATATGCATTATTAGCATTTTCCCATCATTTTCTTAAGTCTAGACACACTCAACAAAACAATCAAGCCTTTATTTGTAGCTTTTAATGATCTCTGAGACATAAATGCTAACACTGAAAATTTAACAATTAATCCTGAGAGCCTTTACAGCTGGCTCCAACATACACCTGTATGTGTCAGTCCACTTCACTATGGCTCTTTTCACTGTCTGCTAACTTTTTTATTACAACACTCTGATATGGTCTTCTAAGTATTGTCTCCCCCATTAAAATGTAAACTCTTTGAAGTCAAGGACTACCTTCACTTTTGTTTTTTGTGTCCTTAGAGCTTAGTACAGAAGTCAGCACATGGCAAAAGTTTAATGTTTTCCATTCATTCATTCTATATAGCGAGTTTCACCAACACTTATAAAAAAGATTTAATTTTCTAAAACCATAATTGACTTACACCTTAGGAAGGTTTATCCTTACAACATTATTTTTATATTGAAATTACAACTAGAGATAGAAGATGGATTAATATCTGTCCTTGTGAAAAGTGAGGGACAAATTCATGGATCCATGCATGTATGTTCAGTCACATCTGACCCTTTGGGGTTTTCTTGGCAAAGATACTGGAGTGGTTTGCCATTTCCTTCTCCAGCTCGTTTTACAGATGAGGAAACTGAGGCAAGCAGGGCTAAGTAACTTGCCCAGGATCATGCAGCTAGTAAGTGCTTGACACCAGAGTCAAACTCAGGAAGATGAGTCATCTTGACTTCAGGCCCTGCTCCCTATCCACTGTGTCACCCAGCTGCCCTGAATTCATGGGGCCATCAACAACAAATATTAGATTATGTACTTTATTAAAGGGCCTGTACTGGGCACTATGAGGAGACATAGAAGAGCATAAGACATGGCCGTGTCCTCAAGGAGTTTACAATCTAGTTGGCAAGGCATCACAGACTAAATGGTAATGCAAAGACACATGTATTAAGAGCCAAATGAGTGGTGAAAACAATTTACTGAGTGGAATCCAGAGAAAGGCTTCCCAGACAAGGCTGGCTTCTGGCAGAACTCTAGCCTTATACTGTCTAAAACAAATATCAGCAATATTAACCACTGCTCATACCTTTATGACAAATGGAGATATGAGGAAATAGTCACAGCTTTTGGTTAATATTGTAAAATACAGTATGCGTAGAACTTAAACATGTTCTTATATAATATAACTACTATCATCATTAACACAGGACATTTGAAACTAACCAAAGCAGAAAAGTTTATTTCAAACTATGAAGTCGATATGAATTTTCACATTGTTCTTTCATGCTACGGCCTGTAGTTCCCAACAGGGTGTTAGTTATAACTTATTTTTGTGTAACTACAAAGAAACACATTATATACATACGCATGTATATATGTCATGTCCACCTCTCTGTGACCCCATGAATCATACTGCTCATACAGTTTTCTTGGCAAAGATACTGGGGTGTTTTGCCATTTCTTTCTGCAATGGATTTGGGCAAATAGAGGTTTAGTGACTTATCCAGGGTCACACAGCAACTAAGTACCAAGGACAAATTTGAACTCAGGTATTCCTGACTCCAGGCCCAGTAACCTATCAATACACTGAGCCATCTAGCTGCCTCCTGTATGTGTGTATATGTGTGTGTGTATACACATACATATACGTATATATGCATATATGTATGTGTATATATGCATACATATATTATACATACATGCATACATGTATACGTACACATGACTTAAACTGCCAAGCATTTGAGCACCAACACAAGTACAATGGGCTGACCATGTTGTTCTAATGCCAAACGCACACTTACTTGCCTAAAAGATTTTATCATGGAGAACTCATACAGGGCAAGCACTCCCATGGTGGTCAAAAGGAACTATACAAGGATACTCTCAAGGTCTTTCTTAAGAACTTTGGAATTGATTGAATAACATGGGAGACACTGGAACAGAACCTCCCAGCACGGTGTGCCCTCAGAGGAGGTGCTGTGCTCTATGAGCAAAGCAGAATTGAAGAATGATGAAGACGTGTGAGATGCACAGATTTAGAGAATCTGCCCCAAATATTCACATGGACTATTGGCGCCCTACCCGTGGTAGAACATTCCGTGCTTATACTGGTCTGCTCAGCCACAGAGACACTGTAACTTGTCTCTAACACAGTGATGTCATTTTGGTCCTCTTCAAGAACAAAGGACAACCAACACACACACACACACACACACACACACACACACACGTATAAGTACATGCATGCATGCATACCCATGTACACACATATGCCTATATTTATACATACAGTTATACATATATACACATGCATGTTTTATAATATACACACGTACACATATACATATATGGCTGAAGGGAGATTGTCTCTCATGTAAAGCTTAAATTGTCTATAAAGAGGTGGACTAGAGAACTAGAGGTAAAAAGTATAAGAGCAAGAAATTTGGAAATCTAATTGCAACCAAACTACTCAGTAACAGGTAAAGTCTCAGTCTCTGAGTCTGGAAAACTTGAGTGCCAGTCTCATCTCTGAAAAGTCCCAGCTGAGTGTTTCTTACCAGTCCCTTAACCTCTCAGTGCCCTAGACAATTCTCTGAGATACAGATATTACAGAAAAAGTGCAACCTGAATTAGAAAAGAGAATTTTCATGCCAGCAGTTCCTTCTACCAATGACATTACAAGTTGGGTGCTCCCTACAAAGAGAAAAAAATTTCTGCAAAATAATTTTAGTCCAGCACAAATAACGAACTGGAACAATGATGGGAAGAGGCTAGATGGAAAGAAGAATCCCTCAATGAACGGAGTCATAATTCCCTTTTGCTTTATTTTTTTTTTAGGGGGGGAGTGTTCATTACCTGAAACTCATTTTCCTTATCACAAATTTCTCAGCTACTCTCCCATTTCTCTCCTTTATCACCCAAACCCCAGTGCCCCACCAATTTCGCCATCCATCGGCAGCTCTTCTTGGTTTCAACTCCACAGAACAAGATGCCCATGCTGGCTACCCTTTTGTGTCCCCTGCCCCTAGACCCACTTTCCTGCTTCCCCCTTTAAATTGTAAACTCCTTGAGGGCAAGGATTGTCTTTCTTTCTCTTATGTAATTATGTACCTGGTACTAAACACAGTGCTTAGAAGATAATAGGCACTTAATAAATGCTTATTAAATTGAATTGTATAGTGCAAACCCTCAGTGGACATATACTCATTAACATCTACATGAAAAGAACAAGAAATGATGCTGAAAACTCTAATCATGACCATTCTGTACAATGACCGCATGATCCTAGCAACTTAAGACAAGACATGAGAATGTGAGGCTGCCATGTCATTTCCTGCTGGGTAGCAAGGAGAGACTGCATGTGGAACACCACAGGTACTGTCAGATTTCATGTGTTGATTAGTTTTTCTGAACTGATTTTTTTCTATTTCTTTTTTTGGTGGGGGATGGATTTCTGGGTAGGGGAGGAGAGGGAGATAAATTGAGAAATAAAGGTAATGTAAAAGCCAAATATAACAAAATTAAAATTTCACAAATAAATGTTGAATTAAAATAAAAATGAATTTATTCGATTCATTGATTAAAGCAGAATTCTTTTCTTGCATATACATGAGTAACACCTTTTTTTTGGCTCTACCACACTCACATATAATCTAGGTGAGGTTTGATCACACATCTGTTTATATGCTTCTAGCCTATTTGCCTTATTTCATTTTCATCTTGGTGTCTAAGGTAATCCCGGCAGTATGTTCATACTTTCCACATTAATTCCTAAAATTGCAAAACCTCTCTCATTAATTAGTCAACTAGAAGTGAGCCCATATAGCAGTTTATTAAATATTTATTGTTAGTTTGATTAATTTAAATTAATATATTATTTAGTATATTAGAGATTGATCATTTAATATATTATTAAATACTTAAAATTTAATTTAAAATCAGATATTTATTTAATGAACTGGGATGGGAGTTCAAAACTAATTGGTTTAATTAGTCAGCTGGGTTAGTGCAGAATTGGCCTCTGACCTGGGTTCAAGTCTTTCCTCTGATACATGCTGACTATGTCAGTCTCAACTTACTGAACCTTTCACTGTTCTAGGTAACTAAGACTCAGAAAAGGTGCTAACCTACTTTAGTATGAGTTCCTTAGACAGATGAAATCACAGGTCCGGACCCTTTCCCTATTTATTTAATAAACTATACAATCTTTTTTTCTCCTAATTATTTCACTTCTCCCTCTTTTCTCCTCACCATGTTTTTGCTTTTCTTTGTACCTCCCTCCCCCATGCTTAGCAGAGTGCCTGGCCCATAGTAAAATAAATGACTGACCAGCTTCACTTTTAGGTATAGCTCTCCCTTGCTCGCAGAACATTGTGTCTTAGTTGCTGAGCTGATTTACTACTGGGCTGGGTCAAGCAGATGGCTCTTCAGGGCTGGCTTCTTCACCAGGCTTGGCTGCTTCAGTTACCAGAAAACTGCTGTGGATTCCATAGCTGGACCTCTCTCCGGTGGCTCATGTGACCTTCGATAGCTCAGCCCTTCATTTCTGATACTCATCAACCCACGATCGGTAATAAATAAAAACACAAGGGCAAAAGCAGACAGCGGTGTCAGGCAGCCATGGCCGCTCAGTTGAGATCAGGGAGAGAAGCCGTAATAGGCTGCTGACCCTCCAGCCACTGCTGCCTCCCTCCCCACCTAGAGACTTAAAGGAGTTCTCACCTCACTTGCCACCAGGGAATTCAGGTCTTCTGTTAGTTCAGGCCTTTTTTTAATGAATAATCCTTTAAAATGCTGTTTTGAAAAGGGCTCCCCAGACTAGCAAAGAGGTCCATCACACACACACACACACACACACACACACACACACACACACATTAAGAAAACCCAGCATACAGTGAAAAGAGCAGAGGGAATGGGACAAAACTTTGGGGGATACCCACAACTAAAAGGCATGATATGGATGAAGAACCAAAAAAGGAAACCTCAGACAGATAGGCGAACTCTGAGAAAGCAGTGTCATCAAAAACTTAGAGAGGAGAGAGTATCTAGAAGAAGGTGACCAACAGTGCCAAATGCTGTAATGAGGTTAAGAAGGATGGGGAGTGAGAAAAGACCATTGGATGTGGCAAGTAAGACATCAATAGTAACTTTGGGGACAGGAGTTCTGGTTGAACGATGAAATCAGAAACCAGATTTCTGCATAACAAATAATAAAACAACCATATATAGTTATTTCCCATGTTTCAACCATAAGAAAGATTATAGTCACTTTTTTAAAATGTTTGTTCTTTTTGTTTGTTTAAATATTTTTGTTTAAAGTTTTAAATTCCAAATTCTATACCTACCTACCTCCCCCCTCACCTTCCCTTTCCCTGATATGGCAAGCAATCAGATATAGGCTGTACGTGTGCAGTTATGTAAAACATTTCCATATTAGTCATTTTGAATAAGAAGATTTGAATAAAAGAAAAAATGAAAAATAGCATGCTTCAGGCCTTATTCAAATAACATCCGTTCTTTCTCTGGAGGTAGATAATATGCTTCATCATTGGTACTTTGGGATTGTCTTGGATCATTGTACCGCTAAGAATAGCTAAGTCATTTACGATTCTTCATCGAACAATATTGCTGTTAGTGTGCACAATGTTCTCCTGGTTCTATTCCCTTCACTCTGCATCAGTCCATGTAAGTCTTTTCAGGTTTTTCCAAAATCATTCTGCTCATCATTTCTTATAGCACAATAATATTCTATTACAGTCATATACCACAGCTTGTTTAACCATTCCCTAATTGATGGGCATCCCCACAGTTTCCATGATTAGCCATGACAAAAAGAGCTGCTATAAATATTTTTGTGCAAATAGGTCCTTTTTCCTTTTCTTGGATGTTTTTGGGTTATAAACCTAGCAGCAGTATTGTGGATCAAAAGGTATTCACAGTTTTATAGCCTGTTGAGCATGGTTCCAAATTGCTCTCCAGAATGGTTGGATCAGTTCACAACTCGACCAACAGCACATTACTGTCCCAATTTTCCTGCATCTTCTCCAACATTTATCATTTTCCTTTCCTGTCATACTAGAGTTGTTTTAATTTGCATTTCTCTAATCAATGTGATCTAAAGCATATTTTCTTATGACTATAGATGGCTTTGATTTCTTTGTCTGAAAACTACCTGTTTATAACCTTTGACCATTTATCAATTGGGGAATGATTTGTATTTTTTGTAATAAATTTGACTCATTTCTCTATGTAGTTGAGAAATGAGGCCTTCAGAGATTTTTTTGCAAAAAATTTTCCCTAGTTTTCTTCTTTCCTTATAATCTTGGTTGTGTTGGCTTTGCCTGTGCAAACAATTTTTAATTTTATGTAATCAAAATCATACATTATACATTTTGTAATGCTCTCTATATCTTCTTTGGTCCTAAATTCTTGCCTTATCCATAATTTTGACGAATAGACTATTTCATGCTTTCTTAATTTGCTTATAGTATCACCCTTTGAGGGTAAATCACATACCCATTTTGACTTTAGTTTGGTAAACAGTGTGAGATGTTGGTCTATACCTAGTTTCTGCCATATTGTTTGCCAGTTCTCCAGTGGTTTTTGTTAAACACTGAGTTTTTGTTCCAAAGGTTTGGATCTTTGAGTTTATCATATACTAGATTACTACAGTCATTTACTATAATGTAATTTGTACCTAATCTATTCCACTGATCCGCCACAAAGTCACTTTTAATCATAAGTAAAGCTGTAAACAAGAGGGAGCTAGGTGGCTCAGTGAACAGAGCACTAGGCCTAGAGTCAGGAAGACATGAGTTCAAATCTGGCCTCAGACACACACTAGCTGTGTGACCCTGGGCAAGTCACTTAACCTCTGTTTGCCTTAATCCATTGGAGAAGGAATTGGCAAACCACTCTAGTATATGTACCAAAAAAAAAAAAATATGGGTGTGGTTCACACGGTCATGAAGAGTCAGACTGAACAATAACAACACAGCTGTAAAAAGTCAACAATTGGTTGACTGAGGACACCAATCAAATCTCTTCACAAAACTTCCCATTTCTTTGCAAAGTGAGAGTTAAAGTTCTCTCAGGACATAAATTCTCTTGGTTCTTTTTCTCTGTCTTCTCACAAGCTCTTTTAAGCCACCACAGTTAACAGTCTTTCCACAATAACAGTTAAACTGCCAGTCTCTCAAGATTCTATTACCTCTAAAAGATACAGCATCAGTTATCTATGGTCTCTGGAAGAGAGGCTATTGAAGCTGATATTACACAGGTATGCAAAACCCTTGAACCTGCAGTATATGTTTACACACACACACGCACACACACACACACACACACACACGACCATAATTTCTGAATAATTGATCGTAATTCTTCCGAATTCTCCAATGAATGTCAGTCCTTGGATCAAGACTAGGGATACACAGGCAATGACAAAGTGTGACTGCTCCGGATTTCTCTTCTTGCTAAATGATGCCCTCTTCAGAAGGAATCTTTCTAGCTATAAAGCCAAACATTATTCTGCCTGACATACATAATCGTATTACGTTACTGTGATTAAAGCTAATGAGACCTTGAAACTCATCCAAAAAAATAGTCATCAAAGTACATTTTCTCCCGGTGAATTCATTAATAAAATACAAGATTCCATATACCTAATATATGCAAGTAATTCCCTAGTCTGTCAAGTCCCTCAAACATGCAATTCTGACTAAGAGAGGCTAAGGCTCAGGAGAATGGACACAAATAAGATGAGTTTCATGCTAACTTAGACATTTGCTTTGTCTCAGTCTTCATAGAATGAGATATGTGTTGTGCATCTGTGTGTATGTCTGTTAGTGATATGTTACCCATGTGCCACCAGCACCAATCCCCTACCCCCCACCATAGAATTGGAATTATATTAAGGAAAGTGTTATTTAGTTAGTATATATCATTTCACTCAAGGCCTCATCCCAAAAAGAAACTCAGAGTATCCCTTCTGGTTAAGATGATAGTATAAGGAATTCTAAACAGATGCAGCTTTCCCAAGGATCTTTGTTATAATGAAGAAAAGCTCTAATGAAATATTAAAACCAAAGCAAAACACCCTGAGCTCCTCAGTTTCTAGGATGAAACAAGTAGACAAATCCTGATGATTTTTTTCCTAAAGACTGAAGTATCCAGTAGGAGAAAATGAAAGGAAACTAGGCCAATGCCAGGAAATCTTGGGCCAGGGACACTCCAGGAGACCAGCCAAGAACTAGCATCAGCTCTACTGGAATGCTCCAGACAACGTTGCCAAGGGTTGAAGTCTAAAGGCACGAGCTCCGAGGTAGGTGACCACAAAGGCCTAGCTAGGCCTGAAACCACAAACCTCTAGTAGCTGACTGCCCAAGAAAAATTTCCAAGCCAATACTACCAGAAAAGGAAGGCCCAGAAGAGAGAAGAATTCAATGGACTGTAGCAATGGGGAGGATTTGGCACCATTGTTGTAGCCAGATCCTAGATGGAAGACAGGACTGTGATTCTAGACCAGTGCTATGGAATAAGGGTGAGCTTTACCCAGGGCCCTCTTCTACTTATGCACCACTGATGATAGTAGAAACAGGACTTAGCCCCAGTATCACATTGTCTCACTCCAACTTGTAGCAGGAAAGAGGATTTCAATGATATAGTTACCCAATCCAACAATGCAAAAAGGGCAAAGACTGGCCCTGGTGCAAAGTTCCAATTCTAGAACTGAAGCTGTAGACATGAGAAGAAAAGGGGGCGGGGGGAAGATACTACACTTTGGACAAGGAAATTCCAGAATAAAATCTTTAAGAAAAAAACTCAATCTACAAATAAAATCTTGGCAGTGGGGAGGGAGAGGAAAGAGTTGTCCATGAGGAGTCCTATTTCTGGCTTCTATGGAGAAAGTTTGCGAGAGAAAGAGAAGAATGAAAAATTTAAGCCACAAAAGGAGAAGAAAATAATTTGGGTGATGTGAAAATGTTTGGACTCATAAAGCAGATTAGAGGCTGAATTTGAAGGGACGAAATTTGTCAAAATTTGAAAGAAATTGAGAAAAATCACAAAACAATCTCAGGGCTGAGCTACTGGTCCAGATTCTCCACTCAGGTTTTAAAGAAAAGAAATATAAAAGCACTAAAATGGAATTAGGAAGATCAAAGTGGATTAGGGAATAGAAACTGAAAAGGTAAGCTACTGAAGAATAAGAAGTTAGGAGGCAAAACAAAGAAGGCAGGTGAGATAAAGTAAATGGAATAATTAATGGGTAAAACAAATTGATAGAATGGAGTGGTAGGTGGGGCAAAATGGTGAAAGAGAAAGGGAATTATTTTAAGACTAAGGAAGGGAGGGTGAGTGTGGCTGTAATTATAGAATTTTGTTGAGAAAAAGGATAGCAATCCTAGTGAGGTCTAGTTATTAAAAAGCAATGCTTACCTATAAGAATTTTAACCAGTTGCTTAGGGTTGAATTATAAACATTCATAAATTATTTTATAAAACAAGGCTAGAAATCTCAACCATTTGAGAAAATAAGGGATATTGTTCAATGACATATTAAGTATATGAGGCTCACATTTTTACCACAGATAAGTGACCATTGTGTGTTCCAAGCCTAGGCAGATTTCCATCCTAAAGTACAAGATGAAAGTAACTGGAGACCACCCCTCCACACTCCAGGTATTAGGAAGAATGAAGGAATTCTAAGGGGAAAAATAGAGGGCTTCAATGGAGGGGAGGGAGAGGATCTGAGGTGGTATCCTTTATTGCATGAGGGAACATCACCCTCTGTTAAACAGAGTGAAAAGAAAAGAAAAGGTCAGCTGTATAATTAGAGCTGAAAAACAAATTTTAGGATCTTTCTGAAGAGGAGAGAAATGGATGCTCTGTGGAGAATGAAGCTGCTTGTCATCCAAAGATTGACAGGGTAGAGCCACACAAGCTAACAAGTGAGAGAGCATTCACTCAGAGGCAGAGGAGGAGGAGACAAGCAGTAGCAGTGGGTGATTCCATGCTCAGGGCATTGAGGCAGCCATATGTCAATCTTATTACAATAATAGAGAACTATGTCATCTTCCTGGGGCTTGTATCCAAGGACATAACAAAGAACCTCCGTGGATTTATTAAAATGGGTGACAGCTAACAATTTTTGATGATTCAAGTGGGCAAAAATGGCATTACCAGAAGGAACCTAAAAAGTATGTTAAAATCCTGAAGACAGCTTGTGTTTTCCTCACTGTTGCCCATTTAAAACAAAGTATATTGATGAGGAAAAAATTAATTTGAGAAATGAACAGCTGGCTAAGAAGAAGTCTGAGAATGGGATTTGGATTCCTGGATCACGACTTACAATATAGACTTACCAGAATCCTAATTCCAAGACAGGGTTGCACTTAATAAATGCTGGTAAGAACATGTCTTCAAGTATCTTGCAAATCTAATCAAAAGGGCTTTAAACTAAAAAGGATGAGGAAGGGAGAAGATTGCACATATCTCCAAAAGGTAACCTTAGAATGGGCAGCTATGTGGTACAGTGAATGAAGTGCCAGGCCTGAAGTCAGAAAGACTCATCTACTCAAGTTTATCTATAAAATGAGCTAGAAAATGAAGTGGAAAATCACAACAGTGTCTTTGCTAAGAAACCCTAAATGGAATCAGGAAGAGTTGACATGATGGCAATAAATAAACAACAACAAACCCTTAGAATTAAGAAGCTCAGAAGAATAGGAGCTCAGATACAGAGAAATTCACAGGAGACAACCCCCCCTACAAATGAACTATGGTAAAAGTCTATACCTTCAATTGTATTTACACAAAACATGAAGTTTAGGCAACAAACAAAAGAATCTATGTGTGATGATGCAACAGGGTTGGAGTGGGGGTTTGATTTCATGGATATCAATGATACTTGGTGGGATAAAGCCTATGACTGCACCATGGTTCTAGATATATATACTTTTTTCTAAAGGGAGACCATAGTTAAAATTAGTGGGTAGTATTGTACATAAGAAAATATATTCATTGAAGGGATGATATCTAAAAAATGAAATAAATTTAAGGAGTGAGAGAGGAATATATTGAGAGAGGGAGAAAGGGAGAGATAGAAGGGAGCAAATTATCTCACATAAAAGTGGCAAGATAAAGCAGTTCTGTTGGAAGGGAAGGGGGGCAGGTGAGGGGGAAAGAGTGAATCATACTCTCATCGGACCCAACTTGAGGAGGGAATAAGATACACATTCAATTGGGTATCTTACCCCACAGGAAAGTAAGGGGAAGGTGATAAAAAAGGGGGGATGATAGAAAGGAGGGTGGATAGGGGGAGGAAGTAATCAAAAGCAAACACCTTTGAAAAGGTCATAGGAAAGGATGGAAGGAAATATAGTTAGCCTTTCACAATGTGAGCATTGTGGAAGTGTTTTACATAATGATACATGTGTGATCTACATTGAATTGCTTGCCTTCCTAGGGAGGGTGGGTGGGAAGCGAAAAGGGGAGAGAATTTGGAATGTTTACTTTATGTCTTGCTACTTTAATGAATTTAGTAATTATTTTTATGAATGTTTTAGTTGAACCTCTAATGTTCTTTAAATGAGCCAACATAGCATTTGCAAAATTCAATAAAGTAACAGAAGAGCTAGGACTATCTGACCAATTTCCAGATATTTCAAAAAAATTCATTTCGTTGTTTAACTAACAAAAATTTTACTTTCCTCCTTCCAGCCTTCCTCCTTTCTTCAAAACAAAACAAAACAAAAAATCTTTGTAACATGTGCATGAACAAACAAAACAAATTCCCACATTGCCCCTGTTAAAATATAGGTGTCTTATTGTTCATCTTGAGTCCATCACCTCTCTCACAGGAAGGCCTCTGGAATTCCGGATGGTAATTGCATTGATCAGAGTTCATAAGTTCTTCCAACACTGTCTTTACAATGCTGTATTCATTGTATAAATTCCTCTCCTGCTTCTGCTCACTAAACTGCAGCAGTTCATGTAAGTCTCTTCAAGATTGCCTGAAACTTTCTTTTTATCATTCTTTAGGGAAGAATAGTATTACATTGCATTCATACACCATAATTTGTTTAGCTATTCTCTCAATTGATGGGTAACCACTCCATCTTTGCCACTACAAAAAGATCTTCTATGTATTTTTCATATATGTGGCTCTTTTTTCCTCCTTCTTTGATCTTAGACCTCAAAGAAACTGATATCACTGGCTCAGAGGGAATGTACATTTTAGTTCACTTTTAGGTTATAGTTTCAAATTTCCTTCCAAGAATGGCTGGACCAATTCACACCACCATCAAACATGCATTAATATACCTGTTTCTTGAAACCCCTCTTATATTTATCATTTTCCTTTTTCTGTCAGAGACCAGACTAATGTAATATGTCCCAGATGAAACAGCTACACCATATAGTTAGAAAATAATGTAAACACTCATCCATGTAATGTATGACTTGAATATAATTACATGGGTATATCGATGTACATATTAATTACTGTAGGTTCCAATATGCTTCTGTTTTATTATTATTTTCTCTTCATGTTTTTAATGTTATTATACACATATTATAGGAGGATTAGTCTATGATTAAGTTTGCTGTTATATGGGCATAGTTCTTCTGTTGCATATTTTATTATTTGTAGGCATAATGATGTTACTGTTTTAATTTTGTTTGCTGTTCTGCATATTTGCTTCTCTCATATGCTATGCATCTACTCCTGTGACATGTATTATATCAGGCAATAAATTTAGACCTGTGATAACTGAAAAAGGCTACAGAATAATTCTTTGCATAATTTTATGTCTGTTGTCTATGTTGTCACATATTTGTTATTAATAATGTACTTATTATTTAAGGGGTTGCATTAATCATCCTGGTTCAGCTAAGTACTGATATCTCTTTTAATAGTTATGATTTCAGATACCAGGTTTAGCATAGCTGATTTTACAAGGGACTGCAAAATTCAACCCCCTTGGAGCAATGCAAGAACCTATTCAGACAGGTCTTATACTGGCTGTTTTGTAGATGGAGTAAAGGTCTGTACCCTTACTATGCATCTTGGTATTCATAGTCTTTCAAAGACCCAATCGAAAGTGTGCTATCATACAAACTAAGACTAAAGCAGAACAGTTTTCCATCAGAACAAGGTTTTGGATTGTAAATCAGGACAGCACAGACAGAGGAGAGAACTGTGTACTGAGGTATATTGGCAATCAAAATGGGTTTGAGTGACATGTTTGTGACATCAGAGGCTTTTAGACCATATAGGTTTAAGTTGCATTTTTATGACTCACCTTTGACCCTGAACAAGATATAAAAACACAGGGATTGGCTTTCTTTTTTTGGAGCTCTGAGCCACTGCAGGAGTGGCACATGACTCTGGGCCAGCCGTTGTTATGAGTGCCCCGGCTGAACTCAGATGTTGGTAACTATGAATGGTATTTGGTCCTGTTTATAAATGTATGTTTGTAATTTGTTTGTATTTGCTCTGAGTTTCAGGGTGCCGGTTTTTTCCCCTGAACTAAGCAAATGATATTTGTAGGCTTGATTAAAGTAAGACTGTTAACCCCTTAACATTGCTTTCCTTAGTAAAGCAGATCAAAAGGACCTGGGCTTGCAGCATTCTGTGAGCTGGTTGTTGTTGGTTTTACAGCCCTACAGCAGCTGCTAGCCAGATTGTTGAAACATGAGGGAAGCAAGGAAGAACTGAGATTGTGAACTCAGCATAAAACTGGCTTCAGCAGCCCAGCCAACACTTTACAGAACAAATAATTCAGACTGAATCTGATAGGAATGACTGCCTGGTAGGGAAAGATGGAAAAATGGAAAAACGTTTTCTTGCCCCTCCGGCAGCTTTCTCTTTTTGGGCCAGGGTATGTTAATAGGTGCTTGATGTCCCTTTAAATTGTTTCTCTATCCTCATGTTGCTTTCTTATAAAAAAATTGTGACCAATCATAACTTTCTGCTACTGTATTATCTATATATTGGTTGGAGGGAGAGGTCAAGGGTATTGTGAAAGCTCACAATTAGCTAAAAATATAAAGCATTATACTGAGTTCTAGGGGTTTCATCTCTTGGCTGCCCAAACAGCCAAGAATTTTATCTTGGCTCAGGGGTTCAAGAGCTATAGACAGAGATATAGATAGACATATATGTATGTGTATATACATATATATGTATGCATGTATACATTTTTATAAACATATACATCTGTACATATGGGAGAAAGATCCATGTGTATTAATATATCAATAAATATGCATATATACAATATTTAAATTAATATCTTTTTAAACTTCCCAAAAGGCAGAGTTAAACCTGGATTGTGAGTTTTCTATAGCCTCTGAGCAGAGCATTTGTGTTGTTGTAACCAAGTATGATTTATAAGTCAGTGGTGAGATTCAGCTGGTTTGCACCAGTTCAGCAGAACCGGTACCTAATTTTAGGTTGAGTTCAGGGAACCAGTTGTTAGCAGGGGCAGGGCCTGTGCCTGCCACATCAGCAGCGGCTGCAGTGCCTGGGCTCGGTTCTATGGAGAACCGGTTGTTAATTTATTTCAATCCCACCACTTGGCTGCACCAGGCGATCTCCCTCCAGTCCTGCTAATCTTCTTCTTCCCCACCTGGTAAATCCTAATGGAATTTTATAGACTGCTCTGGTCAAAGGCTTCCTGGTGCTGTGTCCAACCTATTGTTGTGCTGACCTAGTCTTTTGTAATTGCTCTGACCAAAACAGTACTTGTAGGTCTCTTGTAGTACGAATATGTCCAGGCACTGCACTAACAGGTTGTATTTAATTATCTGGCTCTAGGGCAGATTGTTTGGGCCCTATGGCTCTGAGTCTTGGCTTTAGGCCTCCTAGTGGACTCCCAGCATGTAGGCTTCCTCCTCCTACCGTTCTCGAGTGTTCTTCAAAGTAATGTGCTAGCTTTGTCTCAGATTGGATGAAGGAATTTTTTGCTGTTTCTTTTTATTATTCATTATAATTTGTCTTTCTAGAGCACTTTTAGAACTTTAATGAAGCACTTATGGGTGATTATGGGCTCCACGAAGACCAGTCACATTCCATCCTAACTGGATGTCATTTATGCCTGCTATTAATAAAACTCAGAAATAATAGATAGAAAAAAGAAATCCCATTCAAAGGAACTAGAGAATATATTAGATATGGGGGAATCCATCTACAAAGATACACCAGAACTTATTTGAATGCAACTACAAAACACTTTTTGCAGAAATGAAGGAAGACATATAATTGGAGAGAGATTAATTTTTCATAGATGAGTCATGCCAATATGATAAAACTGGGGATATTAACTACATTAATTTATAGATTTAATTCCATACCAATTAAACTACCAAGGGGTTATTTTATAGATTAAGACAACGTAATAATAAATTTATCTACAATAACTAAAGGTCAAGAATCTCATGAGAAATAATTTTTAAAAAAGTGGGAAGGAAGAGGGCCTAGAAGTACCAAATCTAAAATTACACTTTGCAGTAATCATTGAAACAATTTGGTAATGATTAAAAAATAGAATTGTTGCTCAGTTGGTTGGTGGCAGATAGTGGTTGGTTGGTTGTTGTCCTTAGTTCTTAAGGAAGACCAAAATTACATCACTATGTTGGAGTCAAAGTATAGTGTGTCTGACTGTGGCTGAGCTCAGAATGCTCTACCACAGGTTCGCACAAATAGTCCATATGAACATTTGGGGTAGATAGTCTAAATTTGTACATCCTGCTTTTCCTTTGAGCTGTTTCAATTCTGCTTTGCTCATAGAGCACAGCACCTTCTCTGATGTGGTAACGCCATGCTGAACGGTCCTGTGCCAGCGTCTCCCATGTCACACAATCAATTCCAAAATTCTTCAGAGAGACCTTGAGAGTGCCCTTATATCACTTCTTCTGACCATCATGTGAATGCTTGCCCTTGAACAACATGGTCAGTCCATTGGAGTTGATCTCTCTGCAATAGAGTTGAAATGCTTGACAGCTTAATTTGAGAAAGGACATCAGCGTCTGGTACCTTATCCTGCCAGTGATCTTTAGAATCTTCCAAAGACAATTCAAACAGAAGCAATTCAGACAACTCCTTGGCCCTTTCTGAAGCCACACTGGCTCTCAGATAAAGGACCATCTTCCTGTGAAGGATCAGCCTATTAGACTAAGAGAGAAGACCCAGCCTCCTCCTGCCCATGATTGTCACAGGACAATTTATTTCCTTTACCTTTATAGAGATGGACAGTGGAAGCATTCTTGAACTCCTGGGGGATAACCTCCTTTTGCCATATAACTCAGAAAATTTCAGTCAGTTTTTGTATGAACAATGACATGCCCCACCCACCTACCTTGTAAGTCTCAGCTGGAAAAGAATCAACACCAGATGCTTTGCTACAGAAGAGGAGCCTAATGGCATTCAAAACCTCTTCTTCAGTTGGAAGTTTGGCTAAAGAGGGATTGCCTTCAACCTGAGGTAAAAGGTCAATGGCTTCAGCAATGATTGATGACAGTCTATCGATAACACTATGGAAGTGTTCAGCCCATCTCTCCAGGATCATTTCCTTATCACCAATCAATGTGGCTCCATCAGCACTGAGTAGTTAAGATGTACCATACATCTTTGGCTTATAAATAGCCTCCAAGGCATCATAAAAGCACCTTGGACTGTTACTATCAGCATAAAACTGAATTTCATCTGCCTTCTTACTGAGCCAAGAATCCTGCATCTCTCTAAGCTTCACTTGCACTTTACTTTTGTTGGAGTTAAATGTGGCCTCCTTAAAGATGGATGAATTATCCTGCTAGTAAACCCTGTGGAATTCTCATTTTTCATTTAGCAGCTTCTGAATTTCCCCATCATTTTCATAAAACTAGTCTTGATGTTTGTGCATGTTCTGGCCCAGATGAGTAAATACAGTGCTCTACACCAAATCTCGGACAGCTGCCTACTCCTTTTCTGCTCCATTTTTGCCAATCGTGTGCTGGCTCAACTTTCTCTCCAAGTTAGCAATGAACCGTTCCAGCTCAGAGAAGCACTCTAATCTGTTGACATTCAGTCTTCTGGTTGTGTCTTGCCTTGGGGCCAGTGCTTTTGTTGAATGAGAATATTTAACTTGGAGAGGATAAGTTGATGATTAATTGGACATATTGGGTAAATACTAGAAGCAATCAAACATAATAGAATGGTATTCAGCAGCTCCAAGGACACTAACTACCTGGATAAGGACTCCCATTTGATAAAAATTGCTGGGAAAACTGGAAAGCATGTCATGGCAGAAACTTGGTTTAGACCAATACCTTACTCCATGTACCAAAATAAATTCCAAATAGCTAAGTGACCTCAGTATAAAAGGTATGTCATAAATTTTTTTCTTTAAAGAATTAGAGGATGGTGAAAAGAGATATCTTTCACAACTGTGGAGGGAGGAAAATTCTTTTCTAAACAAGTGGTAGAGATGATCATAAAAGGTAAAATAAACAGTGATTGCTTAAAATTCAAAAGTTCAGCACAAATACAATTAGAGTCAAAAGGGCAACAATTGAAAACAAATTTTTTTATAGAAATCTTTCTGACAAAGGTCTAATATCCAAATATGAAAAGAATTTATATGAACACATGAGTAAGAATCATTCCCTAATAGCTTAAAGATCAAAGGATAGAACATGGAGTACTTAAATGAAGAAATGAAAACTATCAATAACCATATTGAAAAATATGCTCCAAATTGCTGAGTAAAAAAAATGTACTCCAACCCTGAGGTTCCACCTCTCACCTGTAGTTTTTGACCATCTCCACTCCATTCTTCCACATCGATTTCCTTTATCCTAACCATGCCTGTTGCATTCACACTGTCTCCTAAGCACACCATTCTGGCATCTTAAAAGTGGGAACTGAAGTCCAAGGAACCTCTACCAAGTTCGCTACTGAGGCCTAGAACCCCTTGAGAAATGTAAGTCATAATCTAGTAAGTTTGAACGCAACACAGCATACAGTAGAATGTGGTCTTGCCCCCGTCAATCAGCCAGTCAACAAGCCTGTGCCAGGGACTGTGCTAGGCACTTGGGATACAAATAAAAAAGTGAAAACAGTGCCTCTCCTCCAGGGACTGACAACTCAATCAGGAGAGATAACTTGTACATTGAGCAGAGGATGAGTTGGAATATTCCCCCAGTAAGTATACATGTAATGGCACCATCTCATGCAGTCTGTTCAGAGTTGTCCTAGTAACTTCAGGGAAAGCATGTGCTTATCTCTAAAGCACTTGCCACTTTGGTATGATGCAACAAGCCCTGAGTAGATCCTTGGCTTTCCTTCTCACCCCATGACAAGAGTAGGCAGTACTTACTGAATTAAAAAGAATGGCTAATATCTATCCAGTTCTCTCCCTTAGATTCTCAAGTGTTGACAAGTAATTCTATTATTAGACTTTTCATGAGGTGCTCAGTGTATGAACTGTACTCTCCCCCAAACCCTACCCTACTTACCACTCCCACAGAACTTAAAATAAGGGGATCCAACTAGGTAAGCTTGTACCTAGTCTCCTAGCTGCCTTTTCTGCTGGGTTTCCTTTCCTAAGCAGGTGAAGGAGCATTGTTGTGTAGATAGATGTGTCCAGGCTTGAAGGTGAACTTGTAATTTCAAGGTCCTGTGCCTCCCAGCCAACTGGCAGCAAGAGGAGCTTCTTCATTGGAGAAAATTACCAACAGAAGATGTGGATTGTAAATTGTGTTAACATGCAGAGCAACCAGAAACTCTTGGTTGCCTTTCTCTACTTCTCTGTTTCCTTTTCTGGGCACAGGATGGGTATTAGCAACCCAGTTTACAGCCTTGAGAGTTATTATTTACTGAGTTCAATTCTGAGTTCATTAACTCCCAAGAGATTGAAAGTTCTTGAATTTGAGAGTTGGGTACCTGCCTTTCAGAAGGTTTATGAAACAGCAAGCATTTTGGAAAAGAGAACTACCTTGAAACTAAAAGAATAAAGTCACATGAAAGGGGATAAAGGCAGGAGCTCTGAACCTTGTCAACCTGTGAGCTGTTCAGATAAGGCAGGTGGAAGGTAATTGGAAAGTATTCCCTAAGCACATCGAAAGTATCTCTAACTGCTGGGGTTTGGGGTGAGGGTGGTCTAAAGAAATCAATGCACTATATGTTTCTGTATTTGCTCACAAACTCTGGTAAGTCCCTGATGCACTTTCCAAGGTGGATAAAACAAAGGCCATTCCATACCCGATAACCATGGGTATTGAGTGCTTGTGTTGAAATTGAAGATGCTGATACCCACTTTGGAGGAAACCTAGACAAAAGCAATAACTGAGCTTTATTTTTGAAGTAATCTTTGATGAACTCCAGGTGCCAAAGAGAAATAAAATGATCCTTTTAGGGAGTCAGCCTACAGCGTTAGTTAGACACAGGTCCATGTTGATCTGATTAGTTTCCCGCAGTCACTTTAGATTGCAGGGTGTAAGTTTTCATGGAAAGGGAAACTCTCATGGATTTATGCCCTAGTCCAGGGATGGGGAACCTGCAGCCTCAAGACCACATGTGAAGTTTGGGTTCTATCAAAGGGCTTCATTTGGGGACCTAGAAGGCCACATGTGGCCTCGAGGCTGCAGGTTCCCCACCCCTGCCTAATCCCTTGACGATGATTGGAAACTCATTGGATATAGGAAACTCCTACGATTCGTCCCCAGCAAGACACCTTTCAATATGATTGGTGTTAGTCAAGGGAATGAAATCTTATCTGAAGAATTTCCTTTTTTCTATTGTCTATAAAAGTTGCAAAAGGGCTCATCTTTTCTTTTCTCATATACTCTCTCTTGGACTTCCAGAGAAGGGTGCAGCAAGGAGGGAGAGGGGATTTCCACCTTCCCATCTACTGTTTGAGCAAAAATTGGCAAGTTGCAGGAGACACAGAAGGCTATATCAGCCCATGTTTGCCCAAGCAATCCTGAGAGGGGAGTCCTTGCTCTTTTTTTTTCTAGATGCTTTCTTCTGTCTTTCTGTTTTGTTTACTGAGAAGATCCCAGAGACTTGAATTTCTGAGATTAATCTTTCCATACAAATTTGAAAGTTCCCAAGAAAGCAAGAGTTCCTGATTTCAATTGTTTAAGCACCAGCTTTCTAGAGGGAGGAAATTTCCTTAATGATGGGCCTATAGGAAAAGGAAAGGTATCCTTACCTGAGGGTTGCCCTGTAGCTAAAGAAGTAAAGCCCTGCCTTGGTAGGAGTTGGGCACCAAAAGATGTAGACCTTGCTGATTTTATGATCTAAGGGAACTAAGTTTTTATTCAACAGTCCTCCAAAGTGCAATTACCTCTGGGGAAGAAATGCTTTACATTTCTGGCTTTGTTCAGGGACTCCTGTGAGTCCTTTGTTTTGTGTTACAGATGAAATAGAGGCTGTTCAAATGCATATTACTCATACAATGATTGCCTACATGGGAGATGGGCGCCCTGTTTCCCAATTTTGTGTAAACCAAGATCTAAGCTTTACTTTAAAGATTCCCCTACAATTTACCTGGAGGGTGAGAACAATAAGCCAAAGAGAGAAACTGATCCCAATTGGGGTGGGACCCTGGGATCAAATAAGGACGATGTTAGTCCAGAGTTCTTTGGGGAGCCTGGACCCCAGGTGACATTGGCAAGTTCCCATGAAATCAAGATGAGATTGCAACCTAAAATATTTAGCAGTCGCTGTTACACCGGAGCAGAATTAGACCTTATTTTTTCCAAAGTGCTTTTTGCAAAGTAATGACTTGGACCTTGGAAATGCATGACGTGCATGGAAAAATTTATCAGCCATTAAGGCACTCAGCGTATGAGAGACTGTTTTCACTGAGAGAGGATCATTGGCCAGAACACCAGGATTCTTACTAGCCAGATGGCATTCCCACCCGAACATCATTAAGGGAGAGGCTAAAGGGGCCAGAGTCTCTATAAGGGGTTCTGAGCTCCCCACCACTTCTTTGACAAGGAAGAGCCCCATGGAGAATTAAAGTGTCTAGGTAGCAGATTAGGTGTTTTGGTAAAAAATATCACAGATCTGGAGAAACTTCAGGAAACATCCAGAAGTGATTTCATTCATTGGTCTGGAATTTCTTGTCACCTTGAAAAAAGTAAATGACCCGAGACCTACCCCAGCAGTACAAAGTGTGACTAAATCCACATAGCCACTCGGTGATGAATTCTAAACCTATAGCCTTTTGCCTTCTGCATCATAGATGCATAATCCTAGCTGAGTCATTGCACCCTGCTCAACCTTTTATGCCCTCCACACGAACACTATCATGATGACAGAGAACAGGACTCATTGCCTACTGTAAATCACTCTTATTCAATAATGCTGCTGGTGAGTAATACGCTGCTATTATTCATATCACTGACACTGATTGAGCAGCAAGGGGACCCGCTTACTAGAACAAGATTAACTAGATTATTATTAATCACATATTCTGTAAAAGTACATTCCAATAATTGTTTTCATTATTTCTCATATTTACAGTGAGAGTTTCTGGTTTATCATCTTTTGTGCTCTTGTTTTTTTAATAGAAAATCAAGTCCCGGAGAGGAGAAGCAATTTATCAGAAATGATATAATCCAGAAATTTCCTGTCTATTGACCGAACCACACTTCCACATACCAGGCTGTGCCGAGTTTGAAGTCTGGACACTGGAGGGGATTTTATTAAATCCTTTGGGACTCAAGGCCTGATTCACTTACTAAACAAAGCAACATAAACCCTGCATACAGTGTTTTTGTTTTTGTTTTTTCCTAAGCTGGGGATATGGTGAAGACCATAGGGAATCATAGAGAACCACAGGAAAGAATCTAACTATAGGTTCATGGGGGAAGTAGGTTGAAGACAGGAAAGCTTTATAAATAGGGCTAAACTGGAATATGAGAAGACAGAAATTATAATAACTGGTAGGGGTGAGGGAACTGATTATAGATATGAAAAAAATTGATGTGTTCAACTTCAGCGATACTCTAGGATGTATCAGAGAAGGGATATTTCTCATCTAATTCCTCAGATGATACCCACCTCAGCTAATGATCTAGCAAGTGGGTTTGCCTTGACTCTTTCCCCCTAAACCAATCCCCCTTCTTCCCTCACCCATTTTACTACATCTCTCCCAATTATCTGCCAATTCAATTTCATTAAACTAACATTTATTGAGTACTCCCTGTATCCAGGGCACTATGCTAGGTGTTAAGAAGGATAACAGGATTAAATAAAATACAGCATCTGCCTTCACAGACCTTATAGTCTAGTAGTTGTTATAAAATATATGGAAATGCTTCTTTTACATAGTAAGACTTTTTTTAAATTAAAGATTCCCTCTGTTCATGCAAATCACAATGCAGTCACATCTTAGTAGGCAGTTTTCATGACTTGCTATGGACAAAAGAGAATTCACCACCAGGTGCCCAATCTTGTAGAGACCAGCTTCTCCTAACTTAACTAGACTAGCCTTTGGATGGCAGACACACTACCTACCACTGGGCAAATGCTGGGAGCCTGTCAAAACTTGTGCTCAACTTCAATATCTTTTGGAAAGCCAAGTTATCAGCTTATCGCAACAAGACATCAGGGTAGTACCCTGCTTTCTCTCGTAATATCTAGCTAGCCCTTGTCCAGCCTCATTCCTCTTTGGCTCATGACATTTAGACACATAAATGGTTAAAACAAACAAAGAAAAAAAGCAATGGGTCATGCACTATGCCAAATGACTAGCATACCTCTTTTGGAAGTCAGCATTTCCACAGTCCATTGTGGCTCAATTGTTTTAAAAGAAATTCACTATAGTCTTGGTCCCTTTGCAGCTTGAAATCTCAATGCAACCAAATGATAGATTTTCATCTAAAAGATTTCATTTCAACTAAAGTTAACTTTTTTTATCCTAAGAACCCAAAGGTGAGACATGTCATTATAAAGGACAACATTCTGCACCAAAGTGTGGGAGTGATTGTTTGTCAGTGTTTTAGTGCTGTGATTGTTCATCACCTTAATCAAAGCTCTTTACAATGTTGGGGTACAAATAGCACTGGTTGTACTTACTTAGCTTTTCATCACCTCATCAACAGTTCCCTGGTGTCTTTGAATTTATCCTTTGCATCAATTCTTACAGACCAATAATATTCCATTACATTTACATGCATAATTTACTCAGGTACTCCTTAAATGATAAGGATTCATTTTGTTTCTGGTTCTTTTCTATGACAGAGTGCCACTGTAAATATTTTTCATATGCATTTTTCACATGTTTGAGCAATAAGATAATGAAAATCCATGGACTGATTAATTTTTCTATTTTTTAACCAGTACCAAATGGTTTTGATGATTACTACTTTGTAGCGTATTTTGATATTGGGTAGTAATGGACTTCTGTCCTTTTTTTGTTATTTCCATTTTTTCTCTTTTATTATTTTCAAATATATATATATATATATATATAATTTTTCATTATTTTATTTGAGTTTCTTGACCATTGTTCCTCCAGATGAATTTCGTTATAATTTTATTCTTATAAAATAATCCTTTAATAATTTAATTGGTATGGCTCTGAATCTATAAATTAAATAATATTGCTATTTTTGAATATTAATGCACTCAAGCTACTAACAACTAATTCCTCTCTATTTTTCTGTATTTCTATAATGAGTGTGTTGTAGCAGTATTCAAATAATTCCTGTATGCGTGTCTTGGTGAATGGACTCTCAGATAGGTTCTATAATCTTTGGGAATTTGGAATTCAATTTCTTTTTTATATCTTTCTGCTGGGTTTTATTAGTGATATCCTGAAAGCCTGATGAGTTTGTGGGTTCATTTTATACTCTACTTATTTATTGAAATTATTATTTCTGTTCATTGTCACTTAAATCTCTAAGGTTCTCTAAGTAAGCCTGAAAGAGTAATGATATTTTTTCTTCTTTATCTATGCTTATTCCCTCAATAGTTTTCTTGTCTTTTTTTATAGTTGTATTTCTGTAACTATACCAAATAATAAAGGTGAGAATGGATAACCTTGCTTATCTCCTGACCTTAATTGGAAAGGCCTCCAATGTTTATTTGTTACAAAAGATGTGGATCCTGATACTATTTACCATACTAAAGACAAGTCCACTGATTCATGTGATTTCTAGTACGTTAACACAAAAGTTTGGGATTTTGAGTAATTTTTTTTTCTTTAGCTATTGATGTAATCATGTGATTTCATTATTTTTATTGTTAACATGATCTATTATTTTTATGCTTTCCTAATATTGAATCAACTCCGTATTTCTCTTATGAATACAATCTGTACATACTGGATTACTATTTGTATGTTTCATATTTTGTATCATATTCAAAATTTTGCATACATGTGTATGATTTTAGACTATCGTTTTCTTCTTCTAACATCACTCCCTGATTAAGATTTAAATCATAGAAGGAGTTTCATAGGAAACTATCTTTCCCTATTTTTACAAATGCTTCTTGGAAACATTGGAATTAGCTGTTCTTTGAATGCTTCACAAAATTTACTTGTATTTTACCTGGTTCTTTTTTCTTCTTTCTAGAGTTCATTTATAGCTTGTTAATTTCTTTTTCTGAGATGAGTTAATTAAATTCTCTATTTTTTATGATGAAAATCTGAGTATTTTGTATTTTAGTAAAGGCTCATCGAATTCATATAAAATATTTTCAAACTATTTCCTTTATTCCCGCTTCATTCTTTTTGATTTCTCCTTTTATTTATTTTTGTTAGATACTTGCTCATTCTACTTCTCTGCCAGGTTAATTAATAGACTGTTTATTTTCTCAAATGTTTCCTTGCATTCCCCCAATGCACAAGAAAATCACATCTGTGATTTATTTATCAACTCATTATGATATTTTTGTTTATTTCTTCTTTGATTTTCAGAATTTCTATTTTTGTTTTGTTCCTTTTCCATGTCTTCCATATGGATGACCAAATCATTGACCTATAATTTCTTTTCTTTGTTGATGAATGTGTTTAGAGACAAAACTCTTCTTCTAACGACTGTTGCATGTCAATATTCTGAAATGTTATCATTTTCTTTTGTGAAATTATTTGTTGTATCTTTGATTTGTTATTTGACCCACCAACTCTTTAGGATTAAATTATTTCATTCTCACTTAATTTTGATTCCTTTCTTCAAATGATTTTACTGAATATAATTTTGCTGTATTATGATCATAATGGTTGTCTTTAATATTTCTGCTTTTATGAATTTGTTTATGAGGTTTGATGTCTTAGCACATGGTCAATTTTTATAAAAGTAGAATGCACTGCTAAGAAATAAACACGTTACTTTCTGTTCTCGTTCCATAATTATGACAAAGCTGTCACAACTAAGTTTTCTAAAATTCTATTCATGTTCTTAGCTTCTTTCTTTGGCTAGAGTTTTCTAAGTCTCAAAGAGGAACATTGAGGTCCTCAACTATTAGAGTTTTTCTGTCTTTTTTTCTTCTTTTAATTCAATTCACACTTGGGAAAGCACTAAGGCATAGAGAGATTAGAATTTCTGATATGAACAATGAATAGATTTTAGGAAGAACAAGGCACATGCAGGGATCAGATAATAGGAGGCTATGATCAGATTAGGGTAATTCAGAGTTCTTGATCTAGAAATGAAACACTTGTGGGTGACAGTGAGATCAACAGTGTGACCAGTGTATAAATGAGTAGGTCATGGAAGCAGAACAGCTTGAAGAAATAGGAGATTAGATTGTTTGAGAGAGTATCAACACATATGTTGAAACCTATGATTCTTAGCCCCTGGTCTATTCTTTGCTCTTCAGTGACACTTCCAGAATAATGGATTGAGTGCTCAACTTAGAGTCAGGAAAATATGAGGTCAAATCCAGCTTCACATACTTACTAGGTATATGACCCTGTGCATCATTTAACCTATGTCTGCCTCAGTTTACTCATCTGTAAAACGAGCATAATTTTTTTTAAAAAACTACTTCACAGGGTTATTGTGAGGATAAAAAGATATTTGTAAAGCTTTTTGAAAACATTAAAACACCATATAAATGCTAGATATTGTCATTATTAGCTATCTTCTGGCAAATTTGATTATTTACCATTCCCTAAATGTGTCTTGTACTTTTCTACCTCTATGCCTTTATTGACAGTGTTCCTTCTATTTGGAATGCCATTTTGCCCTCCAACTTTGCTAATTCAACTCTTTCCTTTCTTCCAAGACCCGAGTCTTGGAAGAAGACCCGAACAAGACCCGAGCCACCTTTTTCATGAAGTGATCCCTGCTTCCTGCAGCTAGAAATGAGCTGTGTCTTTCTGGTTACACTTCTACATTCTACCTAGTGTTATAGATATTTTGTTGACATGTCTCATCTTCCCTACAAAACTGTAAGTTCTCTGAATGCAAGGAAACTGTGTCATTCCTTTTATCTCCATTGTTTTTCCCAGTGCCTTGTGCACTGGGTACCCAACTAATGAATAAATTGTAGTGAAAGAATGAACAAATGATTAGTCTGCCTCAAAACACCCATGTTCTCATCAATTCAAATACTCCCTCCAGTCCCACAGAGCACAACCCCATGACTTCTCAGCCCCTGTACTTCTTGTCCATGTTCCCATGTGATGCTACACTTCTAAAAATTTAGGAAATGCACATTGTTTTTCCAACAGAGGTTGATCCATGTAGATTTTCTCTCCTGATTTGCCCTTGTAAAGTCACAGTCTCTAGCCACATAACAAAGAAAGACTTTCATGCCAGAGAATTAAACTCACAAACAGGTCCCAGCCATAGACAAAGATAGTGAAATGGTTCAAGTTTATCTTCTGTTTCTCGCCCCACCCCACCACTGGTACCTCTCCCTCTTTCTCCTTCAGGTACACGATGCCTTATGTTCTTTGTCCTCAACTACTGTGCTCAGAAAATCAGTGTTCAATTGCTGTTACTTTCCTGTGACTTTAAAGTCAAGCCTCAACTTTAATAGTGAAATAAAAGGCTTTGTCTCTTTTTAAGTACTTGATTTCAAGGAGTATGTAACAGATGTATTGAGGAGGTTCAGGGACTTCTGGGTCCTGAAATTAGACTCTCTAAGACAAGACTTGTGCCTTTTCCCAACTTTGGCCTCAGCATTATGCACAGCCTGAACACCAAAGGAAAAGTCCAACTCAATTTAATAGTGGAAGTTTATAAGAGAGGACTTTTGGATTCATCCTTGAAAGAGGCTTCGAGGAAAGTCCCCAAGTGAAAGCTATGCTCCAGGAGGGTTTAAAAGCTAAGAAGATAATAATTAACAAAGAGAGATAGAAGAAAATCTTGTATAAGAAAAATAAACTGTTCAGGAGGCAGTATCCATTTTAAGGCAAGACTAGGACTAATGGGAAAAGTTACACTTGTGGACTTTTGAGCTGGGGTTTTGTCTTGACTTTTTTCATTGTTTTGAGAGAACACATTGCTTTTTTTGTTTTTTTTGGGGGGGGGCAGGGCAATTGGGGTTAAGTGACTTGCCCAAGGTCACACAGCTAGTAAATGTGTCAAGTTTCTGAGGCTGGATTTGAACTCAGGTCCTCCTGACTCCAGGGCCGGTGCTCTACTCTCTGCACCACCTAGCTACCCTGAACACATAGCTTTTAAGTGCTTTTCCAATACCATCCCTCTAAAACCTATTCCTCTACCTAACTTTACTATTTCTTTCAAGGGCACTACCATCCTTCCAGTCAACCAAGTTTTCAATCTTAGAGTCATCCTTGATTTAAACACATACTATCTTCCAAGAACTGTGCTAAGCTCTGGGGATACAAATACAAATAAAGACAATCCCTGCCTTCAAGTGGTTTACATTCAAATGGGGGAAAATAATTCACAAAAGGGAGCTAAAAAGTGGGGGCAGGGGGCTAGAATGAGGGTACCCAATGCATGAGCATGATTTTGAAATCCACAAAGTCAGAAACAAGGCCAGGAAAGGAATGAAGGCAGGCTGGCCTGGGCTCCACAAAATAGACTCCTGGAGAAACACACCAATAGCAGAAGTGGGTCAGGCTTTGTAGAAGGATGTTCCATAGTGATCAGGCAACAGAGGTGGTAGGATGTTCCAGGGTAGTGAAGTCCCAAGTACTGAGGGAAGTTCCAGGATGAAACAGGAAAAAAAAATATGATTTTGGAGTCAAGAAAGGAAGTTGGGGGAGTAGGGGATTAGTGGTATAAAAGAAGGCTGGCCTGGGCCCCTTCTGAAAATGGAGGCTCTAAGAAGAATTTACCAAAGCATTATACTGTGCCATACACACACGAAAAATTTGAGAATCATTGTTGTACTTGAACCTTTTCCTGAGCCTCCACAGATGCTAGTGCCTGTGCTCCCTTTCCCCACCCCAAATCTCTCTCTCTTTCTGTCTCTCTCTCTCTCTCTCTCTCTCTCTCTCTCTCCATATATATATACATATATATATATAATATACACACACATATATGTGTGTGTACTTGTATGTATACACATATATATATATATACATATATGCATTTAAAAATATCTGTGCCAAATGTTACACTCCCTAACTGAGGGTTCCATGAACTACAATGTGACAGGAGGTTGTGGTGATTGCTAATAGTTTTTATAAGCTCCTAAAGTATCAAAAACAACTCACGTGACCCAGGACCAATTTGTCCCACAGCTAAAAATATTTTTGCAACTAGAGCCATATGTAGCTATTCAAGTTCAATTGCCTCAAAGAAAAACTCCAATCCCAAAAGAGAAAAAAGATGCAAGTAGGATATAGACTAAAGGAAAGTCATGGTCCCTGGGTTTCTTAGTGGAAAGGGAAAGGTGTGGTCTGGAAAGAATCAATCCTGTCCCTCTCTGTTGGTGGTGAATTTCTCTTATTTTCATTTTCAAACATCACCCAAAACCTCCCCACCCCCCTGTAACCTTTCCAGTTAATAACAAAGGCTGATGTACTTACATGTGTACATGTTGTCCCCCTTGGTAGAATGTAAGTTCCTTGAGTGAAGGACTCTTTCATATATGCCTTTGTATTCCTAGCATATAGCATAGTTGTCATTGCTGTTCAGTTGTGTCTGACTCTTTGTGACTCCATGAACCACAGCACATCAGACCCTTCTGTCCTCCACTATCTCCTGAAGTCTGTCCAAGCTCATCTTTGTGGCTTCCGTGATACTATCTATCCATCTCATTCTTTGCCTTCTCCTTTTGCCTTCAATCTTTCCCAATATGAATCTTTTTCAATGAGTCCTGTCTTCTCATTATGTGGCCAAAGTATGTAAGCTTCAGCTTCATTGTCCTTCCAATGAATAGTCCGAGTTAATTTAATAGAGTTAATGTCACATAGTGCCTAGCACGTTTATTGTTGTTAAATCATTCCAGTCCTATCCAACTCTTCATGGCCCCATTTTGGGGTTTTCTTGGCAAAGATACTAGAATGGTTTGCCATTTCCTTCCCCAGCTCATTTTACAGATGAGAAAACTGAGTCAAACAGGGTTTAGTCACTTACCCATGATCACACAGCTAGTAAGTCTCTGAGACCAGATTAAAACTCATGAAGCACATAGTAGGAACTTAATAAATGCTTGATAATTAATTGATCATCTTTCCCCAAAGCTTATCCCATCTTCTAACTTCATTATTTCTGTTCCTTCCAGAATATTTCCATTCTTTCAGAAGTTCTGTTGCATTTACCTTTGAAATATCTCTCCAATCTGTCCCCTCCTTTCTAATCTTACTAAGATGTTGATTCAGAAATTCATTACCTATCCCATGAACTATTATAATAGCTTCCCAACTTTTCTCTCTACATCTTACCCCTCCCTGCTCCAATCTATCCTTTTTCAAATTAATGTTCCTAATACATACTCTTCTGATCAGATCATTCCCCTATTCCAAAGTCTTTAGTAACTCTCTATCCATGAATTAAGGCCAAGACTACCATCAAAGATACTCCAAGGCTGCTATCAGATAACCTTCCCAACCTCATTTTCCATTATTCCCAATGACCTACTCTATGATTCCGCAAAATTGGACTCTTCCTCATATTCTTGAGATTGTACTACCTTTTCCTACCTCTGTGCCTTTACTCACACCATCTTCTCTGCATGTAATTCATGCCAATGTCATCGATCACCACAAGCTCCACAGCTCCCTTATTGAGATTAGTCAACCTTCAAAGGCCCAGCCTATTTCAGTTACAAGATTTTCCCTGATTCTAGGAGCCATCACTTCCTCAGATCTCCCAAGATACTTTGCTTACTATTTTCCAATATATTTATGCAAGTTTGTACTATAGCAATATTATAGTTTGTACTATAATAATGCTGTACTTATTACATTTCTTCTAGGTTGATCATCTGTAGTCATCTTTCCTTCCCAGAATGAAATACCACAGAGATGTAATACATATTAATTTAATTGAAATTATCAGGAAGACACTCACTTGTTGATACTTAATAAAATATTTTCAAAGATCAACATATCTCAAACAACCTTTAAAAATACTTTGAGAACTTCTAAAAGGGTTGTTGAAGATCGTAAAAATGTCTTCCTGTTCCCATGCCCAAATTCAATCGTTTTCTACTCTTCTCTATCTAAATTGAGGTTCTGGATTTGAAAGGATTCCTCTCACCAGCTGGAACTAAAGTGATAGGAGGACAAACAGAAGGGTCAAATTAGACCACTGGGCATCTTGTGGCCCTTAAACCAGTCCAAAATTGCTTTGAATGGTTAATCCCCAGAGGTTGATGAAGGCCAAAGTTCAAGAAGGAGGTGAATGATTCTGTCCTGCCTTATACTTTTCATTGTTGACTCACCTCACCTCTGCTCCTTCCAGTCTCCCAGAAATTTTCTGGGATCAATTCAGAGCCATAACCTGTGTTTCTGGTCAAATAAAGCCTCACCTAGAGATTCCTTCCCTAAAAGGTAGGATAAGAAATACTGAGGGAAAAATTGTATTGGGTGAAGCACAAGCATGAAGCTACCTATTCTACTACCACAACCTGAATGTACCAGGTATACATGTATCCATTCTGTGACTTAGTTTTTCAGTCTAAGGAGAGAAAATAAGATGCTTAGAATCATGTAACCATGAAAAATAGGAATATATTGAAAGGAAGTTTGAGCTTCATCCAATACTAGAATGTTCCTATTTCCCCACAGTCTTTCTTACTTTGTTCTTTAAGGAAAGAGTCTGCAGCTGAGGCTGTGTTTTGTAAAGAGATATTGCTTGCTTCTCTGAACTGAATCCAGAATAATTCTCAGAGACTGGGAGAAGTAAGGGAGGGCTATTGAAGGCATATTGAAAAATAGCTAAGGGGATTCTTTCTCAAGTATGGATTGAACTAAATGGGCACCAAATTCCCTTCCAACTCTAAAATTCTGCGACACTGTGGTAATCTAGTCTAAATCTTGTGTTTTATAGATGAAAAAGATGAGGCTTAGAAAGGCAATGACCTCTCCAAGGTCATAAAACTAAATAGCAGTAGCTGATAGGACATAGTTTTCCTGAATTCAAGTGTTTATTCTCTACACTACATTATGATAAATAATATTATAGATATTGAGATTAACTTCTGGGAGCCAAGATGGTGGAATAAGCAGCAAATTGCTATAACTCTCCCATGTTCACCTCCAAACAACTATAGAATAGCACCCCAAAACAAATCCTGGAACAGCAGAACCAGCAAAAAGACAGGGTGAAACAACCTTTTAGCCCAAGAAACTTGGAAGATTGACAGGAAAAGTCTGTCTCACTTGGGAAAAAGGGGAGCATAGTCCAGGACAGGAAGCATCCCAGCAAGTCCCACCTCAGCAAACCTGTGGGAGATTCTGAGTCCCAATGTGGTGGAGCAGGAAAATGACAACACCAGAAACCCCACACACACACACACACACACACACATGCTTCAGTACAGCCAGAGGGATAGCCAGACTCTAGCTCCAAGAACTGACACATGCTTTAGCACAGCCTGAGCAAACAGGCAGCCTCCAGCAGCCAGATCACCATGTGCTTCAGTATAGCCCCAGAAAAATGCACAAACACCCCACCAACATCAGCACATTCCAGACAGCAGCACTAGGACCCTGGCTCACCACCAGTTAAACTGTCAGACCTCTATGGTCTCCAGCAGTGCCAGCCATCCCCCACACCACCCCCTCAGTGCAGCATCAGACATGAGGGTCCCCCATTAACTTCAGGACAACGTCGGTACAGCTCCAGGTAAATATCCAATGCCTGTAGACGTGCCACAAGAAGCCTGAGATAGTGTCCCTTCTATGCTAGGTGCAGAGTTCAAATTTAAAAGAAAGGGAAAAGGCCAAAAATGATGAGCAAGCAACAACAAAAACAACAACAACAACAACAACAAAGGAACTGACCTTAGAAAGTTATTATGGTGACAGTGAAGATTAAGACACAAATTCAGAAGAGGACAACAATGAAAAACACCTATGGGCAAAATCCCAAAGAAAAGTGGGAAGTGGTCTCAAGCACAGAAAGAACTCATAGAAGAGCTCAAAAAGGAGCTTTAAAAGCACATAAGAAAGGTAAAAGAAAAATTGGGAAAAGAAATGAGTGAGAGAATTATGAAAAAAAGTCCACAGCTTGGAAAAAGAAAACAACTGCTTAAAAAGTAGAATTGGCCAAATGGAAAAGGACAAAAGCTAACTGAGAAAAAAGTTAGAATTGGGCAAATGGAAGCTAATGAATCTATGAAACATCAAAAATCAATCAAACAAATTCCAAAGAATGAAAAAATAGAAGAAAATGCAAAATACCTCATTGAAAAAACAACTGACCGAGAAAATAGATCCAGGAGACACAATGTCAGAATTATTGGACTAACTAAAAGGCATAAGCAAAAGGAGGACCTGGGCAACATCTTTCAAGAAACTATCAAAAAAACTGCCCTGACATCCTAGAACCAGAGGGCCAAAAAGGTATTGAAGGAATCCACCAATAATTTCTAAAATTCTAAAGAATAAGTGGGTCAAAGAACAAATTATAGAAACAATCAATAATTTCATTAAAAAGAATCACAATGAGACAACATACCAAAATTTATGGGATGCAGCCAAAGCAGCACCTAGGAGAAAATTGATTTCTCTAAATTCTTACATCAATGAAATGAGAAAGAGTAGATCAATGAATTGGGCATACAACTAAAAAAAACTAGAAAAAGAACAAATTAAAAATCACCAGTTGAGCACCGCATAGGAAATCAAAGGTGATATCAATAAAATTGACAGTGAAGAATATATTGAGCTAATAAAACCAGGAGCAGGTTTTATGAAAAAAAATAGATAAGCCATTGGTTATTTTGATTAAAGAAAGAGAAAGGAGGAAACCAAATATACAGTATCAAAAATTAAAAGGGTGAAATCAACACCAATGAAAAAGAAATTAAAGCAATAAGGAAACATTCCAATTAATCTGACAATCTGGACAAAATGGATGAATATTTATAAAAGTATAAATTACCTAGGAAATAGAATATCTAAATAATAACATTTTAGAAAAAGAAATTGAACAAGCCATCAATGAACTTGTTAAGAAAAAATCCAGAGGTGAAGCCAAAATGGCATCTGGAAAGCAGGGACTTGCTTAAGCTCTCCCCCAGGTCCCTCCAAATACCTACAAAAAATGGCTCTGAACAAATTCTAGAGCTTCAGAACCCACAAAATAGCAGAGGGAAGTAGGGCTCTAGCCCAGGAAAGCCTGGATGGTCGCTGGGAAGGGTCTATTGCACGGAGCTCGGAGTGAAGCAGAGCAGAGTCTAGCGTGGGCTGAGCCAGGACCAACCAGACCTGGAGCTGGGCAGAACAGGCCTCAGGGCCCTGAATCATTGAGCTCTGGCAGTTACCAGACTTCTCAACCCACAAATGTCAAAGACAACAGAGAAGGTTATCGAGAAAAGCTGTTGGGACAGAGTGAAAGGAGTTGGAGCCTGGCCACTGCCCCAGGGGCAGCAGAGGTGGTGCAGATCTTAGGCTGCTTCTAGAGCTATAGCTGTAGTTGCTTCTGGACCCAGGACCACCTGGTGGGAGGAATTAAGCAGCACATTAGAGCGGGAGTGCAAAGACTGCTTTGCCCTGCCTGGATCTGGGCTGCAATCCTGGTTGGCAGTTCTTGGGGGAGAAGGAGCACTGTGTAGCTCTGGAAACAATAGCACAGACCCTCAAGCTTGGGACAAAGTACTCTATACTCTACATGCAGTCATATCCCAATGAAAAACTCAAAGGTGAAGTAAGTTAGCTGGGAACATGAACAGGCAGTGAAAATGCACCCAGATTCAGTCTCAGACTTTGGATTCTTTCTTTGGTGACAAAGAGGACCAAAACATACAGCCAGAACAAGTCAACAAAGTCAAAGAGCCTACATCAAAAGCCTCCAAGAAAAACTTGAACTGGTCTCAGGCCATGGAAGAGCTCAAAAAGGATTTGGAAAAGCAAGTTAGAGAAGTAGAGGAAAAATTGGGAAGAGAAATGAGAAGGATGCAAGAAAACCATGAAAAACAAGTCAATGACTTGCTAAAGCAGACCCCACAAATATTGAAGAAAACAACACCTTAAAAAATAGACTAACTCAAATTTCAAAAGAGCTCCAAAAAGCCAATGAGGAGAAGAATGCCTTGAAAGGCAGAATTGGCCAAATGAAAAAGGAGGTCCAAAAGACCACTGAAGAAAATACTACCTTAAAAATTAGATTGGAGCAAGTGGAAGCTAGTGGCTTTATGAGAAATCAAGATATTATAAAACAGAACCAAAGGAATGTAAAAAATGGAAGACAATGTCAAATATCTCATTGGAAAAACCACTGACCTGGAAAATAGATCCAGGAGAGATAATTTAAAAATTATTGAACTACCTGAAAGGCATGATCAAAAAAAAAAAGAACCTAAATATCATCTTTCAAGAAATTATCAAGGAGAACTGCCCTGATATCCTAGAGCCAGAGAGTAAAATAGAAATTGAAAGAATCCACCAACTGCCTCCTGGAAAAAGAACCCAAAAAGAAAACTCCTAGGAATATTTTTGCCAAATTCCAGAGCTCCCAGATCAAGGAGAAAATACTGCAAGCAGCCAGAAAGAAACAATTTGAGTATTGTGGAAACACAATCAGGATAACACAAGATCTAGCAGCTTCTACATTAAGGGATCAAAGGGATTGGGATATGTTATTCCAGAGGTCAATGGAGCTAGGATTAAAACCAAGAATCACCTACTCAGTAAAACTGAGTATCATGCTCCAAGGCAAAATATGGATATTCAATAAAATAGAGGATTTCAAGCTTTCTCAGTAAAAAGACAAAAACTGAATAGAAAATTTGACTTTCAAGCACAAGAATCAAGAGAAGCATGAAAAAGTAAACAAGAAAGGGAAATCATAAGGGACTTACTAAAATTGACCTGTTTTGTTTCCATTCCTTCATGGAAAGATGATGTGTATAATTCATGAGACCTCAGTATTAGGGTAGCTGAAGGGAATACACACACACACACACACACACACACACACACACACACACACACATATATATATATATACATTTTATATATATATGTATATATATATATATATATATATATATAGAGAGAGAGAGAGAGAGAGAGAGAGAGAGAGAGAGAGAGAGAGAGAATAGAGAGAGGGCACAGGGTGAGTTGAATATGAAGGGATGATCTCTAAAAAAATGAAATAAATTTAAGGAGTGAGAGAGGAATATATTGAGAGAGGGAGAAAGGGAGAGATAGAATGGGATAAATTATCTCACATAAACATGGCATGAAAATGCAGTTCTGTTGGAAGGGAAGAGGGGGCAGGTGAGGGAGAATGAGTGAATCTTGCTCTCATCAGATTTGACTTGAGGAGGGAATAACATACACACTGAATTAGGTATCTTACCCCACAGGAAAGAAAAAGGAAGAAGATAAAAAAGGGGGGATGATAGAAGGGAGGGCAGATAGGGGGAGGAGGTAATCAAAAGGAAACACTTTCACAAAGGGACAGGGTCAAGGGAGAAACTTGAATAAAGGGGGACAGGACAGGAAGGAGCAAAATATAGTTAGTCTTTCACAACATGAATATTGTGGAAGGGTTTTGCATAATGCTACACAGGTGATCTGTGTTGAATTGCTTGCTTTCTTAGGGACGGTGGGTGGGGAGGGAAGAGGGGAGAGAATTTGGAACTCAAAATTTTAAAAGCAGATGTTCAAAAAAAAAGTTGTTTTGCATACAACTTGGAAATAAGATATACAGGTAATGGGGCATAGAAATCTATCTTGCCCTACAAGAAAGTAAGGGACAAGGGGATGGAGGGGTGACAGAAGGGAGGACTGACTGGTGAATGAGGTAATCAGAGTATATGCCATATTGCAGTTGGGGGGAGAGTAGAAATGGGAAGAAAATTTGTAATCCAAAATCTTGTGGAAATCAATGCTGAAAGCTAAAAATATTAAATAAATGATAAAATATGAAAAATCTAAAAAAAATCCCCCAGGGTCAGATAGGTTCACAAATGAATTCTACCAAACATTTAAAGAATAACTAGTTCTAATACCATCTAAACCATTTGGAAGAATAGACAAAGAAAGAGTTGTACCAAGTTCCTTTTATGACACAAATATGGTGCTGATAACCTAAACCAAGAGGAGCTAAAACAGAGAAAGAAAATTATAGACCAATTTCCCTAATGAATATCAATGCAAAAATTTTGAACAAAGTACCAGCAAGACAGTTACAGCAATTTATCACAGATTATATCCTATGACCAGGTGGGATTTATGCAAGGAATGCATGGTTGGTTCAGTATTAGGAAAACTATCAATATGATTGACAATGTCAATTTAAAAAATAAATCCTATGATTATCTCAATAGATGCTGAAAAAGCTTTTGAAAAAATACAGAAGGGGCAACTAGATGCTACAGTGAGTAGAGCACCAGCCCTTGGAGTCAGAAGGACCTAAGTTCAAATCCAGCCTCAGACACTTGACATACTTAATAGCTGTGTGACCTTGGGCAAGTTACTTAACCCCAGTTGCCCTGCCTTCCCCCCTCCAAAAAAATACTAAAAAATACAGGGCCCATTCCTATTAAAAACAACAGAGAGCATAGTAATAAAGGGAGTGTTCCTTAAAATGATAAGCAGCATCTATCTAAAACCATCAGCAAACATTATCTGTAATGGGGAAAACCTAGAAGCTTTCCCAGTAAGATCAGGGGTAGAGCAAGTATGCCCATTGTCACTGCTATTATCAATATAGTACTAGAAATGTTAGCTAAGCCGTAAGAAAAGAAAAAGAAATTGAAGGAATTAGAATAGGCAATGAGGAAACAAAAGCTATCACTCTTTGCAGATGATATGATGGTATACTTAGAGAACCCTAGAGAATCAACTAAAAAGTTTCTTGAAATAGTTAACAACTTTAGCAAATTTGAGGGATGTAGGATAAACCCACATAAATCATCAACATTTCTTTATATGACCAACAAAGTCCAGGAGTGAGAGGCAGAAAGAGAAGTTCCATTTAAAATAACCATAAACAATATAAAATACTTGGGAGTCTACCTGCCAAGACAAAGCCAGGAATTATATGAACACAATTATGAAACACTTTTCGTACAAATAAAGTCAGATCTACACAATTGGAAAAATATCAGTTGCTCATTGATAGGCCAAGCCAACATAATAAAAATGACAATTCTACCTACAGTAATATACTTATTCAGTGTCGTACCAATCAAACTACCAAAAATAATTTTATAAAGCAATGAAAAATAACAACAAAATTCATCTGGAAGAACAAAAGGTCAAGAATATCAAGAGAGTTAATAAAAAAATGCAAAGGAAAGTGGCCTAGCAATACCAGATCTCAGACTATATTATAAAACAGTAATCATTAAAATTATCTGGTACTGGCTAAGAAATAGAATGGTGGATCAGTGGAATAGATTAGGTACACAAGATAGCATAGTCAATGACCATAGTAAACTAGTATTTGATAAACCTAAAGACCTCAGCTTTTGGGATAGTTTTGTTACTACATAACAAAAACTGCCGGGAAAACTGGAAAACAATGGGAAACAAACTATATCTAGACCAACATCTCACAGCATATACCAAGATAAGGTCAAAATGGATGCATGATTTAGAAATAAAGTGTGATGACATAAGCAAATTAAAAGAGCAAGGGATAGTCTACCTGTTAGATCTACGGAGAAGAGAAGAATTCATGACCAAACAAGAGATAGAGAGTGTTAACAAATGTAAAATAGTTAATTTTGATTATATTAAATTAAAAAGCTTTTGCAAGAACACAACCAAATGCAACCAAGATTAGAAGGAAAGCAGAAACCTAGAAAACCATCTTTACATCAGGTGTCTCTGATAAAGGCCTCATTTTTCAAATACATAGAGAACTGAGTCAAATTTATAAGAATACAAGCTATTCTCCAAGTGATAAGTGACTAAAGGAAAGGAAGAGGCAGTTTTCAGATGAGGAAATCAAAGTTATCTATAGACATGTAAAGAAGTGCTCTAAATCACTTTTGATCAGAGAAAAGTAAATTAAAATAGCTGTGAGGTACCACCTCACACCTATCACAACTTCTTATTGGCTAATATGACCAAAAAAAAAGAAAGTGATAAATGTTGGAGAGTAAGTGGGGAAAACTGGGACACTAATGCATTGTTGGTGGAGTTGTGAACTTATCCAACCATTCTGGAGAGCAATTTGGAACTATACACAAAGGGCAACCAAACTGTGCATAACCTTTGATCCAGCAATACCACTACTCGGTCTGTATCCCAAAGAGATCATTAAAAAGTGAAAAGGACCTACACGTGCAAAAATATTTATAGCAGCCCTTTTCATGGTGGCAAAATATTGGAAATTGAGGGGATGCCCATCAGTTGGGTAATGGCTGAACAAGCTGTGGTATATGAATGTATTGGAATACTATGGTGCAGTAAGAAATGATGAACAGCTAAATTTCAGAAAAACCTGAAAAGACTTGCACAAACTAATGAAAGTGAAATGAGCAGAACCAGGTAAACATTGTACCCAGTGTCAGCAACATCGTGTGATGATCAACTGTGAATGACTCAGCTCTTTTCAGCAACACAATGGTCCAAGACAAGTACAAAGGATTCATGAAGGAAAATGCTATCCACATCCAGATAAAGAACCGATGGACTCTGAATGTAGATCAAAGCACACTTTTTTTTACCTACTTTATTCTTTTTCAAGTTTTTTACCCTTTCGATGTTTCCTCTTTCACAAGTGTGGCTAATATCTATAATTTACATTATAATGCATATATTTTACATGATAGCACATGTATAACCTACTTATTTAGGTATACATCAAATTGCTACCATTTTAGGAAGAGGAGAGAGGGAGGAAGAAAAATTTGGAGCTCAAAATCTTGAAAAAATGAATGTTAAAAATTGTTTGGACACGTAATTGGGAAAAAAGAAAATACTATTAAAATAATATTATAAGCATTACATGCTATTAAAAATAATATCATAGCTATTACATCACTTAAGATAATAATTTATAATTCTCACTGCAATTGTAATTGTGGTATGTATCTGATTCTTTTCAGTAGACAAAGCACTTCCTTCACAATAACTGTGTGAGATCAATTTTTAAAAGTCTTCTGAGGTCTCTGAGGTATTGTTATTGAGTGAAGATGGGCCACTAGAAATTCAAGTCGTCAACAGAAATCTACCAATCCCTTATTCCATAAAAAGCACCGAAAGAGGAGCTGGACAACAGCTTCAATATTCTGCAAAACATTAATGATTAAAACTACAAACAATAAAATCCTGAATAAGAAAACCAAAGGCTTAGTCCCACTTGAGCCTATTAAGAAGTGAGGATAAAGAACCCCTTTCCTTTCCTTTATGACAGAGAAAAAAAGGATTATACCACCAGTGTTTTCTTCTTTCTTCTTTTTTGTTTACGACTTTCTTTAGCTAAATGACACCATGTCGACTGAAAGCATAAGGTTCTGTCGTGGCATTTTTGCTGCATCAGTTGATTCCATTAATCTTGGAATAAGAGCGCAGGTGGCTTCCAGGGGATCCCCTCCAGCTAAGATGCTCATTAGGCTTTTGAAGCGTGGGTAAGAGAGGCAGCTGGGAAACACTATAACCTGTTCAGGCTTATCCTCTCAAAATGGCTTCCTTTGTGAAAGCAATTTTCTGGTCATGACTTAGCTTCTGTGATGGGTGCTTAGAGTACCCAGATATGCAAGCTCAGGGAGAAAGGGACCCACGCACATCTTGAGCCTTTAGTCCCAAAAGTATTTGGCCCTATTCCCTCTAGCTAGCATCACTAATCATGGAAAATAAAGCGTCCTCTAAATGCCTACATTGCTGTCAGGAATGATGGTTACTTTTCAATTCCTACAATGAAGCACCTCACTAGTATTGGACTTGTAATCATTTTAAATTGCACAGTGAAGGTACAGCAGGGGCGAAGAAGTGAGATCTCTTGTCTGTGGGATCCTGTGCCACTTCTAGTGGGCTATGTGGTGTTTGGCTCAGTATTAAAGGACTTGAAATTTTGAAGTGACAAAGTAATCCCTTTAATGACCACTGAGAAGGAAGAGCTACTCAGTCAATGCACTTAAAAGAAAAAATTTATTCCACTATTTCTCTCTCTTTTTCCTCCATCCAGAATGTATAACATAGAACACTCCCTGGGACTTCTTGTGAGATGGTAATGAGGGGATTTCTTCCTCTTCTTCCCACCCTAGAGGATCATATATAACAACCAGAGAATATACTGCCTAGTTGAACAGATGTTCTGGGTGCCAGCTACATTATAGAAGGTACCTGCTGTGGCTGCTACTTGGAGGATATGACCACCAACAGAATAATGATTCCAAGCCCCGGCATGATTTGCCAACAGTTAGTGACTTGGAAGGAAGTATTTAGATAGTGAAGACTCAAGGTGAAAGTAAAGTGCTTGTACAGAAATTCCACTAATTATTTCATGTTTAAGTATCAATGTCCCTGAGAAAATATAACAGGAGCTGTTGGTTATAATTAGTGTGCACTTTTGAGACTTTTGTGTTTTCAACATTTTTGTATGTGTAAGAAATAAGTAGCTGTCCTATACCTGAACTACATTGTCTGTTGAGTACCTTTTTAACCACCTTTGGGGTATACCTTATAAATAAGCCATGCCAAAACTTTAAGTGATTCCCCCAAGGGACTGAGGTGCCAGAGAGTTTTAGAAAAAGTGTAGCCCTTCTCTATAAAAGTCATATGAGACTAGGGCTGGGGACATTTTAGTGGAAAGGGACAAGTAGCCCATCCCCCTGGGCCTAACTGGATCAGCTTTTAAATAGGTAGCATGTGGAGGCAGCACAAAGTCCGTTGGCAATATCATTTCTTAAAGTGCTAAAATTAGTGCATTCTCAGGGACAGCTGTTACAAAATATTGTGAGAAGAGACCGAGGACAAGCCTATATGTGAAAAGAATTTTGGCTACTTTTATGGCATAATTCTAAAGACATTTATAAAATGTCTTGCTGTCCCCCAAATCTGACTGATGCAGTTCTATCATCTTTTGCCTTACAACCTTTTCTGTATTATTGTCTTTATGTCTGTTTAATTCTCAAGACAAAGACTTCAATATCCAGTCCCTGGGTTCAATATCCATTCTGTCACTAACTCCTATAACTTTGGGAAAGTCAATTAACCTCCCTGGCCCTCAGTTTCCTCATCTGTAATATACTGAGGTTAGAAAAGAGGTCTGGTCTACCTCTAAATTCTATTATCTTATGAATTTTGGCTCTCATACTTATTGACTATGTGACCATGAAGAAGTGTGAGCCTTGGTTTCTTCATCTATAAAACCGTAATAATTCTGGTACTCCCTAACTCATGAAAGGGTTGTTGTAAAGAAGACCTTTTATATTACAATAGATTATATAAATGCAAAGTATTGCTATTACAAGATTATGTAGGGTATAGATTATGCACAATGTGTATGTATTACATCACCTATAATTATATCATACATAATGCCAAATAGATTATGAGCTCTTCCAGTACATGAATCACTTTTCTTCTTTATATCACCTAGAAGAGACAACATATTTATTTAGTGCCACAGTAGGATATTTACTGATTGGTCGGACTTGATTTTTGGCTGTTACTTCTTCTACAAGTTACTTCTCCACAATGGGCCATTTGTTGTTATTGCTCATTCATTCAGTCGTGTCTGACTCTACATGGCCCCCCAGACTGTAGCATGCCAGGCGCTTCTATCCTCGCTATCTCTCAAAATCTGTCGAAGTTCATGTTACTTGTTTCCATGATACTATCTATCCATCTCATACTCTGCCATTCCCTTTTCCTTTTGCCTTTAATCTTTTTATCAACAGTAGGGTCTTTTCCAGTGAGTCCCATCTTTTCACTATGTGGCCAAAATATTTAAGCTTCTGCTTCAGTATTTGATCTTCCAGTGAATACCCGGAATTAATTTTAAGTATTGGCCGAGTTGGATCTCCTTACTGTCCAAGGGATTCTCAAAAGTTCTCTAGCACTACAATTCAAAGGCATTGATTCTGTGGCTCTCAGCTTTCCTTATGGTCTAAATCTCACTGCTATACATTGCTCCTGGAAAAACTATAGCTTTGACTATGTGGACCTTTGTTGGCAAGGTGATGTCTCCACTTTTTATTACACTGTCCAGATTTGCCATAGCTTTTCTTCCAATTTCATGACTGTATTTGCCACCTGCAGTGATCTATGAGCCCTAGAATAGAAAATCTGACACTGCTTCCATTACTTCCCCTGCTATTTGCCATGAAGCAGTGGGACCAGTTGCCAAGGTCTTAGGGTTTTCTTATGGGTGCTATTGTTTTGTGTTTTGTTTTTGTTTTTTATGTTAAGCATCAAGCAGCTTTTGCACTCTCCTCCCTCACCCCACCAAGAGGCTACTTATTTCTTCTTCACTTTCCACCGTTAGAATGGTATCATCTGCATATCTGAGATTGCTGATTTCTCCCAGAAACATTAATTCTGACTTTTCATTCATCCAGTTTGTACTGTGTACAGTGATGTACAGTGATGTACTCAGCATATAAGTTAAATAAATAAGGTGATTATATATATATATATATATATATATATATATATATATATAGTCTTATCACACTCTTTTTTCAATCTTAAACCAATCAGTTGTTCCATGTTTAGTTCTAACTGTTACTTTTTGGCCCACATATAGGTTCCTCAGGAGGCAAGTAAGATTATCTGGGTTCTATAAAATGAGGTAATTGTAACAGATGATCTCTAAGGTCCTTTCCAGCTCTGTATTTATAATCCAATAGTGGATTTAGCTTAAAGCTTTAAAAAAAACCCTGTCTTTGAAGGTGTGCGGAAGGGGCTCCCAACATACTATTTGGGGGCTTAGAAGGAATTCTAATTTCCATGAAGTATTTATGTCTATACGGGTTGTTAACTACTGAGTTGTAATGAGAATCATAAGGTATGTTAAAGTGCTTTGAAACATAAAAAGCAAGGCATTATTACATGGGCACATTACATAACATATGAGATAGTCTGCCTGATGGAATAGAAAGAGCACTAGAATTAGACTCAAGAAAATCCAGAGGGCATCTAGCATAAGGTAACCAACATGATGAAGAACCTTAAGATCACACCAAATTAGGAATGACTGAAAGAGCCATAGATGTGCTGGTTGGAGAAGAGGATTTAGGGAGTGGGGTAGAGTGGCCCCAGGGGGAAGGGGGTCATGGAATCTGTCTTCAAATATTTGTGTGACACATTTATCACATATAAAGGCAATTCCCTTTGTTCTCTTTGACCTTAGGAGGCAGATATAGGGGATCTGCTTCTTAAATGAGGGAAAGTTGTAGAGAGATAGATTTAGACTTAATATAAGAAGGAACTTCCTAGTAATTGGAGATGTCCAAGGTAGAATAGGTTGTTAGTGAAGTTCCCCCTCACTAAAGGACTTGGAGCAAAAGCTGGATGACTGATCACCTTTTGAAGACCTTTGGATGACACGGCTAGGAAAGACCCTTAAAGTCCATGTTTCAGATGGGAAAGCATGTTGGACAAGAGGGCAGCTGAAGTCCCTTCCAGTTCTTTGATTCTATGAAATCTCAGTTCTGACACATATTGGCTGAGTGACTTTGGGCAAATCATTTCTCTTTACTTCAGTTTCCCTTCATGTAAGATGGGGATAATAGCACATTAGTTACCTCAAAATGTCATTGTGAAGACAGCTTACTGTAAACCTTAAGGCACTATATAAGTTATTTGTCAGTACTTCAATGGCTCTGTGATCTAATTAATGTGGATACTTCCTCCAAAATACACAGTGCAAATTACCTATACCTTCTCGTGCTGTTTGTCTCTTTCTAGCTAGGTGGCACAGTGGATAGAGTGCTGGACTTGGACTCACGAACACCTGAGTTCAAATCCTGCCTCATAAACTTAACCAACATTGGGCAAGTCATTTAACCTATAAGAACTTTTAGTCATTGGATTGTTGTCAGTACACACTTACAACTTCGTTTTTTATACATAGTCTTTGAACTTCTTAATGACAGCCTACTTCAAAACCAAACTCCACCTTTGGGACTTAGAATATAACTCACAAATATTTTATACATTCTGTAGTCACCTGGAAGGAATTTCTTTTTCTGTCTCTTTTTCTTGAGGAAGCAGCAAGGTTGCACAATGGGACCTAAGGACCTGAGTTCAAATCTCACTTCAGACATTAGCTGTGTGAACCTAGACAAGTCACTTAACCTCTCTTAATGTCAGTTTCTTTATCTATAAAATAATCATAGCACCTAACTCTTAAGATTGTTCTGAAAATAAAATGTAATCATATTTATAAAGCTCTTTGCAACCTTAAAACACTGTATAAATGCTATTATTATTCTTAAATCCTCCACAGAAAATTCACGCAATGTGGTTGGAGCAGTCTCTAAGTCTTCTTACAAATATGGCTAGCAGCATGTAGTCTGTCCATCTGTTATCACTTGTTCTTCTTACATGAAAAACATGCCTGTTTTTGGTCATACATCTCTTCAATAATATCTTTTACAACCATCTTCTGTGTTCAATTTGTCACTGATAATATGCTGCAGCCCAATTAGTTATGTCCACCATACATAATTCCGTTGCCCTTTGATTGACCTTAAATTTTCATTCCTCAAAGATTATGACATTCCTTGATTCACAGCCATATATCATCAACAGAAAAATATTGATGTTCATAATGATGGATTTTTGTTTCAAAGTTTAGGGTCATTGAAAGTGCTGCTCCATTTTCCAAGAGCAGTCAAGCACATTCTTTCATCCTATTAAATTCTGGGCTCAGCACATTGCTGACCCGCAGCATTTGTTCAAAATGTATGTAGCAATAGCACACATCTCTAGATCATCCATCTAACTATGTGTATATCGTAGTCTGGAAACAGGCCTTTTTCATCCACTTGTTCTTTTCTGTGTGGATAGCTAGTATGAACTCTTGAGTGATTGTATATCTCATTTATATGGTTGTACCATATTCTGGGGATTGAGGTAAACAGCACATTGCCATCCACAAAGAGGAGTTTCTGGAGGACTTCCCCATCTATAAGGACATCTACTGTAACAATAGAAAAATATCTTTGGTGAGGATATTTATGCCTCTTTTGATAGTAAGAGTGAGAGCATCATCAAACAAAATTATCTCAGATGTTACATAACTCAGAGCATATTATATTATTTTGACATATTGGAGAAAAGTCTTTTTGACTGCATTTTGTTCTACCAAAATAAATATTTTTTAAAGCCAAAAAAGAGTACATACAATGGGAATTTTGATTCTTCATATCACTGAGTCAATTGTGTGACTAGAAAGATGTGAACTGCCATATAATGTCACTTTTGATATCCTTATTAGTTAATTAACTATGAATGGATCCCTTAATGCTTTTGAAATTATATGGCCTATATATAAGACTTCTATGTATACTTGACTTGTTCCAGGAACTTCCTGTCTATTATTTTTAGGACCATTTCTACTTCCTCATTTACTTCTTCATGGTCTGTGATGTTACATGTCCAAATATGGTGGCTCCACTGCCATTTATGGAGGGAAAAAATGTAGTCGACATAACAGATAGTTTTTACTTTTCATATCTAGTCTTCCTTCAACTATCATCCTTAAAAATTGTTGGGATGATCTGGCTTAATTGGGTCTAATGCTAAGTCTCCTATAAAATCAGCTTTTCCTCCATCACTCTTTGCTGTTATGATTAGCAGGTGCTGCTCATGATCTTCTACTATCTTCCCCTGTGAAATTATACAAATTTGTTTATGTTTTAAGATATTTTTGCTTTTAGCTACTATATCTTTAGAGGTAGTTATTAGCCTTTTTTGTCCTTTTTGTTATCTCGACTGCCTTACATTGTTTAAGTTTCTATAGTAAGTGAGGGTAATCTATGTCATTGTCTATTTCTTTATCCATTTCCAACTTGTAGTTCAATTGCTTGCAAAGTTATAAGGGTTAAGGTGAGTAAACCAAGTTATTATTTTCTAATATGGTCATGTACACATACATTTAGCTAAGGTCTATTTAGAATTATTACACATTTTATTAGCCACTTGTCTACCTCACAATGAGCTTCTACACACTTTGCCAAACTCATCTACAGATGCACAGGTGGCTTCTGTTCCAGAGTCACCACACTATCACTAGGCAGAAGGGATCTTCATTTCCCACCTGGCTGTACTACCTTGAGACTTATCTTACTGACTTCTCCCCCAGGGCCCAGGAAGCTCATCATGGAGACAACCTTTAAGATGTTATCAGCCTTGTGATTCTACCTCATAACTGCCCTCTGCCTCTCTGACTGGAGAATGAGATCATGAACTCCACACTTTCATGTAAGGAAAGATCTGCTGCAGTACCTTAGGACTTCTTGGATGGACAACTTCAAGGTACTCCAGTGTCCCTTCCCTCCCATTTTTTAACTTTGTGTTTCATCTTCATCTTCCCCCCTTTAGATTGTAAAATCCTTGAGGGGATCTACTATCTTTCTTTTCACCATGTTCTTAGAACAGTGCCTGGCACATAGTAGGTGCTTAATAAATGTTTATTGATTGATTGACAATTGTTTATTGACTGATTGATTGACAAGTGGAGGCAGAATCATGTTCATATGTGTGTATGCACATATGCATACATGTTCATATGTATATATATATGTTCATATATATTTCTATATTTATATGTATCTCAACATTGTACTTCATGGAAATCTTTCAAAGATAATTTAATTGTATGCACTAAACTGCTATCTTCATTATTTTGCTATAACTCAAAACTAGACAAATCGACAATTGTAATTTATTCATTAAAATTTAGTAAACAAGAAAATCCATCTGTTCTTGCTTTAATCAATCTTGCCTAGTTTATAACCAAGATCTAATGGATGTGCTCCTTTAATATTCACAATTATCAGTGTTATTCCTAGGAATTTTTTCTCATGAAATTTCAGTGATTGCTTATAAATGGTAGCCCAAGAAGCTAATGTTATTCTTAAAAGAGAGGTTATACTCAGCCATCTACTAGGCCACAGTAGGAATTTTGAGTTCAATTCTAAATACTATATTTCAGGAAAGACAAACAGTCCAAAATATGTCCTGAAGAAGATGACCAAACCATGAAAGACTTGATAACGCAAATATCTGTCAAAAGAAATAGGCATGTTTATCCTGAAGAATATCCTTCCAAGGAACATTATACCTGGCTGGGAGAGACTAAGCTCTATAACCAAGGCTTGATCCCCTTCCCACCAATACCAGTTCCACATCGAATACACTTAGCAAACAGCAAAAAAATTCCAGGTCCATACCAAAACATAAATCAGAGAAATTATATATATGAGAAAATGTACAAAACAATCTAGATTGAAAGAGCTCTCCCATTGGGAATGAGCTAGCTCAGTCAGACCAAGAAAGAGAATCATAGATCTCACCCAAGGGAAAGAAATTCCTGAAGTCTTTAGCAAGCTAGGAATGAGAACTTAATCAAAGTTTACATGTCAGTTTCTTCCCAGAGTCTTACTTCATGCCCCTGAAAGAGGTTGGCATCTCTGATCTTCTCTCTTGAAGCTGGAAACCAGAAGAACCCAAAGAGACTGAAAAGTCCAAATCTCCCATCTCTCCTACTCTTCCTCATCTCTCAGAAGGTACAGGGTATTGATCTCCACCCTTGAGAAGAGGGTCCCATACCAATAAGCTTTGGAAACTTCAGTTACTGTTTGAAAGCAAATTGATGGACATTAAAATATCTCTAACTTTTACTGGCTAGGAAGACAATATACCTTTTCTAAGCACTGTGGGTAGTGCTGGTGATACAAATACAAACAAAAATAAATATAATCCCTGCCCTCAAGGAGCTTAGACAGCATGGAGAGTGAGCTGAAAAGGGTGGAGGAGTGAGGAATTCACAGGGGGCATGGTGGTGAAGTAGGAGAGTCAGAAGCACAGCCAGGAAGGAAATAAAGCATGATCAGTCTACGCCTGCCCCCAAATGTCCCCCCAATACTCCAGGGTGAGAGGACCCCAAGCTAAGAAATATTGAATATGTAAATATTATATTCTGTTGTTGCCATTGTTCAGTAATTTCAGTCATGCCCAACTCTTTGTATCTGACCCTGTTTGGTGTTTTCCTGGCAAAGGCACTGCAATGGTTTGCCATTTCCTTCTTTAGTTCATTTTACAAGTGAAGAAACTGAGGTCAAACAGGATTAAATAACTTGCCCAGAATCATACAGGTACTAAGTGTCTGAGGCCACATTTGAACTCAAGAAGACTCTCCTAGCACTCTATCCATTGAGTCACCTAGCTGCCCAAGTTGAAAGTAGCTAGGAGTTAATAACAGAATTTTGATAATAGCTTGTATTTATATAGTGCTTTATAAAGTACTTTACCTGTTACCTCATTTTATTTGTACCTGAAACCTAACCCCTGACCCTTTTCCATCAGAATCCTATCAGGGTCCAGCTAGTATCAGAGGGACCACAACAGAAACTCTTAGTAACCTCATCCTCCAAGAGGACTCAGGTCCTCTTGACTTCTAGGTGGCCTCGATGGTGAAGAAGACTTGAGCATAATGTCACAGATTAGGCAAATAACTCTTCAAGTCTTAAGCTACTTTGTAGTCACACCTCTAGCAGTTTTTAAAAGAAATCTAATGAGGAGACGGTTTACTAAATGTGTTACAATGAGAAGAGACAGAGGTGTTTCTAGAGCCCCAACCCCCCCAGTCTTCACTGGCAAAAGATTGGTTAGAATGAAGCAAAAGATTGCCTCCACCTTCCCCTTTGAGATACCTGTACACACTTAACATCCCTCAGAGGCAGCTGGGGCATGTTCCCAGAAAGTGAGTGGAATGAGATGTCTTTACTTCATTTTTGACTCATTTTTCTCCATTCTAATTTCAGTAGATGAGGCACAATCATTCCTGGAAATAGAATGGGTCCCATGGCCATCTTGTTAGCAGCCACTAGGATAGAAATGGAACAAGTTTCTCTTGTCTTCCTGCCAAGTTTCCAGCTCCAGAGATGTGACTTTTAGGATTTCCCATAAAACAGTGAAGTGGCAACATAAATAAACTTTACCACAACAATTATCCCCTCATCCCCCATCATCCCAGTGGAACCTCCTTATCTTTCTTTTCAGGCATCATCCTCTGAGAAGCTGTTTCTGATTCATTGCCTGTATGGTGCAATTCATCACTTAGGATAAATACCACAGTTCTTCTCTTGGGCAGTTTTGTATTTCAAGATGTTGTCATTTCTATATGGTATCCATAATTAAACCTAGAGAGGAGGAAAAAAGCTGTTAAGATAATGGGCTGTTTTCCTTGGACTTATATCTTCAAAGACCAAGAACTTCATATTGGGTTTCTTATCCTACTTCCTTGCAAAGGGCAACTTGAAAGACTTGGACCACAGCAGTATGTGGGGAGCCCATGCCTCACCTCATCCTGCAGCTTGATTCAAACACAGAGTTATATTACCTTTGGAAGGAGTTTGAACCCCAGTCCTGTCTTCCTAGAAATGTAGGCAATGCTTACTAAAGTCAGCAAATACCTCTAATACTTTTTTCTTTTTTTCCTTTTTTTGGAGGGGGAAAGGCAGGGCAATTGGGGTTAAGTGACTTGCCCAAGGTCACAGGGCTAATGTGTCAAGTGTCTGAGGCTGGATTTGAACTCAGGTTCTCCTGACTCCAGGGCCAGTGCTCTACTCACTGCTCCACCTAGCTGCCCCTCCAACACTTTTTCTACAAGTGGGCTCTGTCTGCACAAAACCAAAAGAAGCAGAATGCCAGCTAGCTGCTTACTATAGTCAATATAGAAAGCCAATATGAATAAGAGCCATTTAAAAAACTTTTCAATTAGTTTAGCAAGTCATACAAAAGCAAGATATGAAACTGTCCAAATAATAGCAACAGCTAGCATTTATATAGCACTTTAAGGTTTGCAAAGGGCTCTACAAATATTATCTCTGATTCTCACAGCAGTTCTGGGAGGTAGGTGCGATTACTACCCCTCTTTTACAGAAGAAAAAGTGATGCAGGCAGCAGTTAAGTGACTACTAAGTCACAAGCTAAGGTCTGAGGCCACATTTGAACTCAAGTCCTTCAACCCCAGATCCAGACATCATCTACTGGGCAATCTAGCTGCTCAAATAAGTGTATTTATATCAATCTGTCATAATAATCATAACAGCTGACATTATATAGTGCTTTAAGGTTTATGAGGCACTCTACACATTATTTCATTTGGTCCTCACAACAGCCCAGTAAGTGAGGTGTTTTTCAGATTCCATTTTACAGATGACGAAACTAAGTCTCATAAAGGTTAAGCAACTCGCCAAAGCAAGTGGCACAGATCGTAAGGGTCTGAGATAAGATTTGAACCCAGGATTTCATGACTCCAAATCTAACACTCTGTCCACTCCTCCATAATCATAAAATCATAAAGTTATTCCATCTAATGTCATTTTTCAATGCAATTCAATAAATATTTTAAACATGTTATATGATACATAGATTTTATGTATATACATATATGCATATATATATATATGTATATATAGTCCTGATTTCAAGGGCTTTATATTTACGTTAGAAGCAGGGGAAGGAGGGTAGAATATGGTATCTACAAAAGAGTATCATTGGAGAAATGAAGTACAGACAAAATCATCTGGAAAAATTCAAGGAGGGAAAGAATATTGTTTAGCTGATAGGGCTCAGCAAAGGTTTCGTAGTGGAGGCATCTCACCTGAACCTTGGATGAAAAAGTATTGAAAGATGAAAATGGGAAAAAATGCATTCCATACTGGGTGGGTAACCTACACAGATGTAGGAAACAGGCATTTTGAATTCAGAGAATGGCTAATAGTCCAGGTGTCATGAAGACAGAGTTCATGAAATGAAATAACATGAAACGAGGCTAGGAAGGTAGGGGGAGCGGGGCAGCGATGTTGTAGAGCACCTGAAATGCCAGGCTAAAATAGCCTGTGTTTTATTCTAATGGCAATGAGAGCACCAGAAGTTTTTTGAACTAAGGAGTGACATGGTCAGACCTATGAGTTAGTAAGATTATTTTGATAAGAATATGAAAAGGAGAGTGGCATGGTAGATAGAGAGTTAGTAGCCTCAAGCCCTGGGTTCAAGTACTGCCCCGATGTATACTGCCTATATGACTCTAAGCAAGTCACTTAATCTATTTAGCACCTCAGACAAATCTCTAAGACTACAAATTTTAGAGAAGGTGCCAACCTATATGGGTTGAAAAGGGGAAAAACTAGAAGCACAGGGAGAGAGTAATATGGAGGGTAGAGCAATAGTGTAATTAGGGTCTGAACTGGCTAGGGGGGTGGCTATACAAGTGAAGAGAATGGGACATTTTTAAAAGATGTCATGGAGTTAGAATTGGCAGGACTGGAAGGTGATTAAATGTGTGGGGTAAGGGAAAACAAACATTAAATGACAACTGACTGGTTTGGGGTCTGAGAGGATGGCAATACCATCAATAAAAATGGGATAATTGGAAAGAAGCACCAGATAAGGCTGTAGATTGTGAGTAGAGTTTTTGGACTTATTGGATTTGAGGGACAACCAGATAGAGATAAAAATAGAGAGATTAAAGTGCTCTCTCTCGCTCTCTCATTCTCTCCCTCTCTTCTCTCTCTCTTTCTCCCTCTCTCTCTCTCACTCTCTTTCTCCCTCTCTCTCTCTCTCTCTCACTCTCTTTCTCCCTCTCTTTCTCTCTCTCTCTCTCTCTCTCTCTCTCTCTCTCTCTCTCTCTCTCCTCTCTCTCTCTCTCTCCCTCTCCCCTCCCTCAAAATGATATTTGAACTTATGAAAGCACACAATCGCCATGAGAGAGAAAACATAGGAAAAGAAGAGTGGAACCCAGGACAGAGCCTTGGAGGCAGTCCATAGAATGGGTGCAGGGAGAGAACAATGAAACTGAGTAGACCTAGGAGCATTCAAAAAAGCAGGACAATCAGAAAAGAAGACTGTCAGGAAACTTCAGCAGTGCTGAGGGCTGAGAAAAGGCCATCAAATTTAGCAACTAAGAAATTATTGGATAACCTCTAAGATGGCAGTTTCAGGACAACATTGGGGTCAGAAGTAAGTCTGAAAAGTCTGATAATTCACAGCTTATTATAACAAAGGGCATATATTTTTTCAATAATATTGATTATTTTCTACAAATATTGTACTAATGAATAGGGCCACGTTGCTCCGAATTTTACTTAAATCTGGCTTGTTTCAAAATCTGAGTAGCTTAGTTTTGTTTCCATTTTTTTAATAGACCTGTTATTTCATCATTGTGGAAAGATCACAGTAAGGCACTGAAAGATTAAATCACTTGCCCAAGGTCACACAACTAATATCTGGCAAAGGAGAGAGAGAACCCAGATCTTCCTGACCGCAAGGCCTACTCTGTACCTTCTATGTCACACAACCTCTTTTTGTCTTTCTCATTTTAAGCGTATGGCTTCTATTTGTAGGAAAACTTTATTCAGAACAAGTATATAAATTTTAAAATATGTATGTATTGCTCCTCTGGGACTGACCCCAACTGTACACAAACAAAAGTTGCTCTCGGGTTGTAAATTACTCTGTAGGCCTGCACTCCTAAAACCATAGCTCATGAGCCCACATCAGTACACATACCTTAAATAGTTGGACAGTAAACACAATCAGCTTAAAGAAAAAGCATTTACTTAAGAACAACAACTGCAAGACATTTTCCACCCCAAAAAAAAATCTGGGGCAAATATACATAACATCGATAAGAACAAAAACAAATGGAATACCCTGGTAATTGGACACATACATACGTAATATATGTAGCAAAAGCAAGTCACACTCCCAGTTCAGTTGTACCCCAATGTACTTTCAGTTTTCCCATTATATTGATGCTGCTCACCTCTGTTTATAGTATCTATTCTAAGCAGATCATTCAGTAAGGTTTCCTAGACCGGCTCCTCTTTGCATCTTGACTCTCAACTACTAAAATGAATTCTCTCTTGAATTCATGGTTGACTTTCTTCTATGATGCCAGAGATTACATTCCTTGGAACGGCCTCCACTGAATGACTCTCTGTCTCTCTCTCTACTTAATCTGTCTCTATTTCTCTCTGTGTCTCTCTCACTTTCTCTTTCCCCCTTCCTCGTCTATGTCCACAGTAAGTCTTGATGGGCAACTATTGAGGGAGAGTAATTCCTTCTTCCCTCCCCTTCTGTCCTCTGGTAGAGGTTCAGGGATCACATTCAACAAACCTGATTCCTGCCTTGAATATATCCAGGGCTGCCAAGCTTAGCTTTTTAAGAGCCAAGAAGAGCACGGACGAACTTCAGCCAGCCAATGGCAAACTAATATTCCAACTCTACCAGGAAAATTTCTTCATACTTCATAAAAGGATAATCGAGCATAAACAGATATTTGTATTTCATTTAACACATGAACAACTCAGGTTTATTATTTGCCCCTTATTTTCTGTGATTAAATTGACTGGATTAGGGAGCAGTATAAAAGTCAACCCCGCCCCCACCTACATACAGACTACACATGTACATATAAATACATGCATATAAATGTGCATGTAAATATGACATCTAGAGACTGAGGTCCCAAAGTATAAGGATTTATAAGCAGTCAGGAAAGATAATCATGATGCCTTCAATAATTATGGGGTGGCCTTAAACTCTATCATATCATATAAAAAACCTAAATATTTGAAAAGCAGAAGTAGAAATGGAGATTCACATTACAAAGGACACCTCCCCTTGTGCCCTGTCCCCACCCATAACTAAATATGGGCTATTTGTAAAACACTTTGCAATCTAACAGTATTAAGTGTGATTAGTATGAATATTTCCTCATTTCATCCCTCTTATCAATCTCCTCAGTCACCAAGGCATATGCAGTACTGGAGGAGGACCATTTCTTTGTATTCTTTCAATAACCTCTTCTCTGGTTTTTCTTTCCTTCCTTCATCATCAGTCAGAGAGCTTATCTACCCAAAATTCCATTTTCTTCACTTATGGCACAATAGAAAAATCACCAGTCTTGGACTTGGAGTCAGAAGGCCTCAATTCAAGTCCCAGCTTTGGCAGTGACTATCTATGGTATTTTGAACAAGCCATTTGTTCTTTCTTAGCTTCATCTAAAACAGAGGGGGGTGGGAGGTGGGGGATCAGGAAGAGAATGGTAAAACTAGATGATCTGAAAGGTCTCTTCTAATTGTAACCCTTCAGTGATTCAGTCACTCTATAACTTATCTTTTCATACTGCCATAAATGATGTTTGAGAAAAACATATTATTAGTTATTTGGGAAAGATGGATTAACACAAACGTCCAGGATGCTATTCAGTAAATTATTGCTCCGGGGAAGTAAATAATACCTGAGTTCCAAAATAACTATTCAGCTAACTCAAGGAAAGCTCATAGAATTAGAGGTGGAAAGGATCCCAGGACTTAATGCACCCCTTCATTTTATAGGTGAGGAAGCTAAGGCTTGACTTGCCTACTAATTTACACCCAATGTGTTGTTTACGTGTTTTACAATTCTTTTATATGTGTATTTAGTAACTTGAAAGAAATGTTGCTAACTCTTATCAATACTAATAGAAGGACACAGCAGCTAGGATGATCCAAAATCCATCTATTTTATTTTGGAAACATAATGTGATTCTTCTCCTGTAGCAGATTTATAATCCTCAATATATTTTGCTTAGGCTATATTAAAAATGAATAGATGCTCCCTGAGTGTATACTGGTTAATGGTGGGAGGAGGACTTGCAAAAACATTCTGGTTGATGTGGAAAGCAAGGTTGTAATATAAAATTTGTGACCAGAAATCAGGAAACAGGTAACTTACATATTGATCCTTTTCCTTTTCTACCACATTTATCTTTCTACTCTCCTTAACATGATACACATCACGGTGCTGGAAACAAACAAATTATTCTAAAGAGGAAGAATGTGGGGAAATGTTTAAGGAGCCTAGTGTGGGTGCAAAGGACAAAGTAACATTTGTTTTAATGTATAGTAGATGGAAGCAAGAATAGGTCATGGAGGTTGTATACAAAAGATTAACATGGTCTTGTGACAATTGTATCAAGACTGATGAAGTCCAGAATAAGCCAAGGTTGGTGACGGATGCTATGAACAAAATAAAGGCAGAGAGTGAAGGGAAGGAAACTGATTTGTTTTTTTTTACATATAGAAGGCCAAAAAAAAAAGAATTTTAAAAGTAATTAATGGAAAGGCTAATCAGCAAAGGTGTAACACTGATCATATCCCTTACAGAAATGTGTCTGATCAGCAGGGCAGAGTGTGATTAACACTGTTCATATCCCTTACAGAAATGAACTTGGTCAGCAGGGCAGAGTGTGGTGACTTGCATAGCCACAGACCATCCAAAATCTAAAAGACACTGACTCCTTATGGGTTGACCTCTTTTATGGCCTTAAGTGATCGGGGGAAGCCACATCAATGGCTCCAGCCTTAGCCTCCTAGACCAATCAATCTTGAAGATAACTCCTTTGTCTCTTAGGGTAAAACTTCACTTAATCCACATAGCAGGCAACCATGGTAGCTATTGCTCCTACCATACCCCACTCTTAGGTGGCAATGCCCTGAAGATCCTCTGGACAACCTTCCACCACTTAAATGCATTTAGAACTGTTACTGGACAGCCCTAACCTCAGGAATATAACAAGCCTGGCATATGCCTGCACACCAGAGGGAGGAAAGAAAACTAAACCAGAAAGATAGGAAAACAGCAACAACAATTTAATGGTTTCTTGAAGGAGTGGCTGAATAAGGAAGAGAATGAAGAATGGGAATTCTAGGCTTTGCTTCTCCTCTTTGGAAGGACCTAATGTCAGTCTGATCCTTTGTAATTCACAATACAACAACAACAACATATCCAAATGTAAAGCATTGACCTTGAGAAGGAATAGCACCAAGGACAACAGGGGTACAACCCAAATGATAATTTCAGAATAGTCCTAGACTCTTCACCATGCATCAAGGTCATGAGTAGCTTAGAGAAAACATACTTCTTGCATGCAGCCTTTCCCAGCTCTGAGTTAATAGTGGGGCTTACCCCAAGCTGCCACCCGCTAGGTGTACACTGGCCCACCAGCCCAAACCTCCACTTCCCTGGAAGCTCCATGGGTGGGGGGGAAGGGTTAGAGGGGGGTGAATCCAAATCCTTTTAGAGGCCTCTACTGAAACTGCCCCCTTTTCCACAAGAACTGGACAAAAAAATCTCCCTTCCCTTCAAGACCCAAAATTTCCAAAATATAAGCTAGAGTTCCTTTCTTCCAAGTAAATTTACAATTACCTTCACTATACAGAGACAGTTTCACTCCTCCTATGTTGTTATAAAGCAATGCACCTTTAACAACACCACCACATGTTCTCCAAGCCTTTTTCTAAGAAGAAGTTGCCCAAACCAAATAGGAGGTCTACCAACTGAGAGGTTCGTTTTCCTCTTAAAATAAAATTTTTCAAGCAACAAGTATTTTTAATTCATTTGTTCCTCTCACTAACCCTCCCCCTCCCAAAAAAAACTGAGGAAAAAATTTAAAACCCTCAATACATAACTACATATTAATCAACATAATGCAATAAAACTAATCCTAAATCAGTCATATCCAAAAATATATCTCTTTCCGTGTTTTAAGTTCATTACTACTCTGTCAAGAGGTGAGTAGCAGGTTTCATTTTTATTGATTTGAGATTGTACTTTATCATGGTGTTAATAACAGTTCTAATGTCTTTCCAAATTTTCTCTGTAAGGTTATCATTGTATAAATTATTCTCTTAGTCCTACTCACTTTGCTCTGCATCAGTTCATAAATGCCTTCCCAGTTTCCTTTGAAAATATCCTTTTCCTACCTTCTTGTGGCACAATAATATTTCATTATATTTGTATACCACAATTTATTTGATTATTTCCCAATAGGAGAATATCCTCTTAGTATCCAGTTTTTGGCCACCACAAAAAAAGAAGCTGCTATACATATTTTTGTACGTATACATTCTTTTCCTTTTTTAAAAAAATTTGGGGGGGGGTATGGGACTAGTATTGATACAGTCAGATAATAGGGTATACAGAGTTTTGTAACTTTCTGATCATCATTCCCAATTACATTCTGAATGACTATACCAATTCACAGTCCCACCAACAGTGCACTCATGTGTCTGTTTTCTCCATAACCCATCCTAAGCCTTTTCCCCTGGTTGTATGGAGCACCCTGAGGGAGCTTGAGACCCAGGTGACTCCATGTAGAGGATAGAATAAGGAAGGGCCTGAGACAGTCAACCAGGACTGCTTCTAAAAGCAATCCATCCTTATCAGATAAATCTTCCTAGAGGCTGAAACCAAGAAACAACTGGACTATGGAACCCTGCCTCTCCCTAGGGTTATGTCAATTTACCAAAGACACAACTTCTGGGAAATGGAACACCCAACCACAATAGTCTTACCCCAAAGGGAAAAGCTTCTGATGGGCTACTACCATTTTTTTCCAGTTTCCAGATCATCAACCAGGGCTGTGGCTGCTGCAGAGTAATCTGTATAGTTAAATATCTTCTGTTTCCCAACTCTCAGGGCTCTTTCACTTGCCAGCCATGTGGCTTGCCGCTCCTTCTACTAGGAAGATTTGCCAGGTCTCCCCTTCTCCTTCTGTTACTAGATTATTAGCCACTGAATTCTGGTTGACCATTCTTTTCTTTTAGCGAGTGGAGCCTTCAGTGATCCAGGCAAAACAGTGTTCCTCCAGAAACAAACTGTTACAGAAGAGAGCACATTGAGGCAGCAGAGGAGTACGATATTAGTGATTGGACTGGAAGCCTTAGTCTCTGGTAGAGGAAAAACTTATTCACAAAGGGCGTGCCAAAATGTTGTAGGAGAAGCAAGAATCAGGCCATCCTGTTAGTTCAGGCTAGATGTTGAAACAAAATGATACATGTGACAATTTAACAGATAACTAGAAAAAATGTATTTAGCTATTCCATGGAAAAGATACTCAACAAGGCTACATCACTGGTTCAGAAGAAGATATGGCCCTCATCTTGACACAGAAATACAGCAGGACAGGGTATGATGACTTATATATCCTGGGGGCATCTGACAAGGCTGAGGGGGACTGATTCCTTGTGGGCTGGCTTCTTTTATGCCCTTAATTAAACAGAAAACTGTGCCAATGTTTCAATTAAGTCTTGGGGACAAATTCCTTGCATTTGGTGAGGGGGGTGGAGGAAGTGACTTAGTCTGTATAGTAGAACATGGTAGATAATGCTCCTACCACAGATGATAATAGTGAATGAGAATGAGAAGGGAGAACTACCTACATATCATTTTGCTTTGGCCATCTTATCCAAAGAGGATGAACTTTGGACTTAGGAGGCTAGAACCATTACTTGTCCCCTCAGAGATCTAGAGGTAGTCCTGAGGGACTCAGGGTGGTTTTTTCAATGCTAGAGCTCAAAAGCCCCACATTGATTTGCTTCCCACCATGATCATTAGTTGATTATCAGTCAGCTACAACATTCAATTTTAGAAAGTTTTTATTAAGGCGATATAGTGAGAACTTGGTACAAAACATCTCCCAACAGTCCATAACATCCTCTCCCAGTAAGTGGGCTCAGGCTTCAATATTACATACAGCAAAAGGCTCAAACCTTCTCGAAGTTCTTCTGTGGGACTCCTAAAGATGTTCCCTTTAGGTCAGGTAGAGGTTTTCTGCTGCGTCTTGAAGATCTATCCATTCTCTCCTCGGATTCTGATTGTAGATACTGTCAGCCCCCCTGGTGAAGCTGTCAGGGTGCCCATGGGAAGATGAAAGATCCAAATCCTCCTTTTCCCTTCAAACCCCTCAGGGTCATCCTTTCACTGTCAGAGATGGAGAGGAGGAAGGAGACCAAGGCTAAGGCCAAGGCTGAGGGCTCCGATCCACCACCACCTCTCCAATGATTCCTTCACAGGGGTTTACTTAGACCTCCCTTCTATCCACTCACTCCAATCTCTCAAGTTCTAAACTAGCTCCCTAATTTTATTCAATCCCATAGAGGGTTACTAACTTTCTTCAACCAATCAAAATCCTCTTCCTGCTAAATATCACTCAGGTTGATCAAGAACTTTCTTTGACTTAAAGTCAATTTACTGAGAAGCATTGTCACTTGGTTAAGGATCAGGACTTAGTATTTTATTGCTTATTTTAAGTGGGATGAGATGATAATGGATTTATTCAATCAATCCCTATGCCTACATAGAGGGGAGCAGGCAGGAAGGAAATGTGTACTTATTAAACACCTACTACGTGCCACTCACTCTGCTAAGTGCTTTATAAATACCATTTCATTTGATGCTCACAACAACCTTGGAAGGTAGATGCTATCATTATCTTCATTTTAGAGTTGATGAAACGGAGGCATACAGAGAGTGACTTGCCCAGGGTCATACAACTAGTGAGTGTCTGAGACTAGATTCACACTCAGGTCCTCCCAATTCCAGATCCAGTGCTTTATTCACTGAGTCATCTAGATGCATCTAGAGTGTCTTATTTCATTCCAACATTGAATCTAAACTACAAGGAGACTAGCCTGAGTCAGGACAAGCCTAGAACAGAGGTGGTGCTATATTTATCCTGTTAGAAAAGTGTTGAAAATTTCTCAGTCATGCTCTATCTAGGGCCACACTTTGCTCCCAAGGAAGATAGAAGATTTCTCTATTAATATAACAATTAGACAGATACTTGCGTGAGTACCCCTCATCAAGAAGCCCCCCAACCCCATTACTTTCTTCTTTGTCCTCTTCCACTTACTAGATGATCCCTTGATGGAAACTCTTGTGGTGATCTCTCCTGGAGAATAGGGCCCTGATGACCACACTCTACTGCCTTTCCAGGTTCTTTGTTTCTCCTTTACTTGGCTGAGTCCTCTTTCTCCTTCAACACAAAATTTTTAAAAATACATTAAAATAATGTAATATATTTATCTTGAGATATTTCCATCTGCACCTTAAATTATACATCATATTTGATCATGGCAAATAAGTTCATCATCCATTTATATTTTAAAAAGTCTATATCTTTAAAATAGGATATTTGTTGTCTGTAAACTGGTCACACAATTAATAAACATGTCTTGATTTTTTCTTCTATTTCATGTGAAGGGCATGTGTTTTTTTATTGGAAAATACATCAGAAATGTAATTTTACAAATTAAATACTCACATCTCTAACATTTCCATAAATAGTCATGTAGTTATGCCATGATTGTATTTGTGCAAGGGGATACTGTGCTGGTAAGCACAGGACTAGTTTACTCTTTCTTGAAGTTTACTCTTTCTTCCATGTGGATGGCACCACATTTTCTCAGCTGGCCTCCCCTTTGCTGTTTTCTCTAGTCTCTCTTTCATCTCTACCTATCAGAAGTGTTTTCCTTTCAAATCTGCCTGAGGGGGAAAAAAAAGCAAAGTGTCTATCACAATCACCTTGGAAGACCAACTCCCAAACTTCCAGGCTCATTTGTGCCAGGGACTGCTCTGATTCCATATTTTCTTCTCCTACCTTTGGAAGACTCCACTAATAGGAATCTTGCTACTTAGCCCTCACTGTGCCAAGAAAGGTACCATCAGTAATAAGAAATACATTCCTCTTTTTTCTAGCTACTTTACTCCCTGTTTCTTCTCCCTCTATTAGCATTTGCCTAACAACACACATAGATCAGGAACCCAATGGTTAACAGGTTACCTGAAACAATAAAATAAAATGCAAATCAAACTAAAAACAAAAATGAGAACTAAAATGGAGATCAAGAAACCAGTTCATTGTTCTCCTAAGAGAGAAACAGAGTGGGCTTGAAGCAAAAGGCAAGGAAATCCATATTCAAAGAGCTTTATTCTCCACATCAAGAATGACTCCACTATAGGAGAAAGCTAGATGGAGCAATGGATGGAATGTTGGGCCTGGAGTCAGGATGACCAGAGTTTAAATTCTTCTTTAGACATTTATTAGCTGTGTAACCCTGGGCAAGTCACTTAACTTCTGTTGTCTCAGTTTCAGTTGAGCATACTAATAGCACTTACCCCCCAGGGTTATTTTGAGGATCAAATGACATCATATTTGTGAAGTGCTCAGTACAGTGTCTAGCATAAAATAGACATTTAATAAATGCTTCTTTTCTTCCTTCTTTTTTCCCTCCTGTCCCATGTAGCTTCTATGTACCTCAGCCACAGTACTTGTCTTATTGCCTCAACTTTAGCTGCTGTGGTCATGGTTATTTTCAGTCAACCCATCTGGGGTTTTCTTAGCAAAGACACTTAGCCAAGACAGTTTTGCCATTTCCTTTTTCAGCTCATTTTACAGATGAGAAAACTAAGGCAAACATGGCTAAGTAACTTGCCCAGGGTCACACAGCTAGTACGTGTCTATCTAGATTTGAACTCAGGTCTTCCTGACTCCAGGACCTGCACTCTATCCACTGTACTACCCAGCTGCCCTGGTCTCATGGCTGAAAATTCACAGCAAAGACTGGAATCCAGCCCTTTCATCCATCTCTCATCTTCACCCTATGTAATGTGTTCACATCATTCTCAATCAAGTTCAACTTGTTGGGTCTTTCTCCCCTTATGAAACTTCTCCTTCTCCCTTCCTTAGTATGAGATAAAAAGAGCTACTGTCACAGTTTTAGGGGTTCAAGAAAAAAAAACTAATAAATATGAAATCCTCCAGTAGGTCTCAACCTACCTCTTGTTATACAGTTGTAGTTTTTTAATCCACCAAATACTGTGCGTGATTCTCAGGAGGAATTTCTTTTTACAAAAAAAATCCTTCATTTTTATTGCTATCACTAAGAAAAATGAAAATTTCCCTTTTATTTTTAGCTTAAAAACTCTTCAAAATACTTTGGCACAAGAAAGTCAGTGTGTTTTATAGTGAGATAGGAGTTCTCTAAACTCTATTCCTATACACTCCCAACACTTTTGCAAAGAGCATTTTGCTTCTACTTGGCTATTTTTATAAAGTTTGTTAGTCTTTAATTATTAATTACTTGACAAATTAGAGTTTCTCAGACAAATTTTTTGATATGTGATTATCTAAGAATCAGAATCAGTGTACCAAAACTGCCCAAGAGGCCACATTTTTAACTAGTGCTCTGAGCCTATGTTTTGTTCTGGAATTGATAAACTCTCTCAAGACCAGGTCCAATTCATTTCTCCCATGTTATGTCATCTTAGTTAAAAGGTTCCCAAACTGTATTGAAAATTTATCTTGATATGAAATTACCATCAATAGGTTTGAAAGGTAAAAATCTTCCCTAAAATCATTTTGATTAGGGAAGATTGGTTACTTTAGGGAATATTGTATGTTCCTAAATGTACAACATACATGCATACATACATATATGTGTGTATATATACATATATGCATGTAATCAAACGGGCATCTCTAACTATACTTGTGGCTTCCTCCACTTCTAATACAAAATAGGGATACTTCAGTTTCTAAATTGATCACAAAGATATTCAGATATATCAGTAATTCTTTCTTTTCAATGTATGATTTATAAATTAGTAATCAAAAGATCTGTTTTTCATATGATTTGTTATAACCATATCAATAATTATAGATAGCGTCGACATTCCTCCTATAGAAGATGTTTTATATTACTGGTTAAGACAGATTTTTTTTAAAAATGTTGGTTGCTTATTGAAAGTACCTAATTTTCTTTGACAACGTTGTCAAAATATATCTGCACATAGACTTTCAAGGTGTTATTTCAATAATTCAATTCCTGCTACCTTCAGATAAAGCACTGCAACAAAGCAAGCAGTATACTTTTCTCTGCATCAATAATAGTGTTATGCATACCAATGATAATATAATAGATCATATTTTCTCTATTGGATTTTTTACTTTGTGTTTATTTCTGCTTCTTTAAACTATCTCTCTTTGCTCCACTGGAGTCTCTCATTAAACCAGCTGTGTATTTATTCATCATAAATTCACATTTTCAAAATTAAAGATAATAAAATGTAAGACAAATAAATGCAAATGTACTTGTTAAGAATTTCAAATGACGGTCTTCAAATTATTTTAGTCTTTTCCTATGTTACTATCTCTGTGACCTTGAACAAATCATTCCACATTGTATAAAATGAGCAAGTTGGAGTAGATGGTCTCTCAAAATCCCTTCTAGGTATAAAACTCGTGATTTACGATAATATAGTACCCCATAAAGCTAGTGTTTTGGGAAAGTGAGAAAGACTTCATAACAATCATGACTATGATAATAATATCTGGCTCCTCAGCCTTTGTTCAAATGACCATGCAACATCATGATTCTTGCATCAGGAAACATATACTGGTCAAATAAGAAAAACAGGAACTGTGAAAGAAGGCTGTACCCATATGAGTCCATTACTATAGGATACAAGCATCTTGATGGTCACAGCAGTATCATGTAGATATTCTGTATAGTGACCTCTGGCAGAATTTCTGAGGGTATTGATCATTCCTCTCTCCTTTCCAAATAAACTTCTCTTTCTTCTTTTTCTCTTCCTCCCATTTCCCTGGGTCTCACCCTACTCTGCCTCTCCCTTATTTTACTCCACCTTTATATTCATTCATCTGGCTGTCAATGGCACTCCAGACAGAGATATAATATTAATGGCTCTTGGTCTAGCCCTTTATGCGTGTTGAAAATACCATAGTATTTTAAAATCTGCTGCGCAGCAATTTTGTTTCATAGTCAGAAATAGGCACTGTAGTCAGGTAAGGCTCTATCCAAGTATTTTCACAGTATAATGTAAAAATAGAGCCAGAGTGTGATAGTTCATTTATTGGTTCAATGAAGAGAGATGCAACTCATGCTCTAGCAGCATTTAACTAAGTACAATTTATTGCTATCAAAACAAAGGATACAGTGAGGATATGTATATTTGTCATTGGTATTACCGCCCTAGGTCCCATTTGTACTGTTCTAGAACATATTATAGTACACAAAATAGAAGAAAGGAAGAAAGGAGTCAGGAAAGGAAGGAAGGGAGAAGGGAAGGGAGAAGGGAAGGGAAGGAGCAATTATTAAGCACCTGTGTGCAATGTATTGCTTTAAATACTGAGAATACCAATTAAAAAAATAAGATAGTCCTTGCCTTTGAGGAACTTGCATTCCAATAGGTCACAGTGTAAGAGTTATAGCTGATAGTCAAATGGAAAGTCATCATGGTCTTTAGGGTAAAGCAGCAAAGTAGATGGTACCTAATCTTCTTTAACAATATTTCCACTAAAAAAAAGCATATCCATGTTTGGTGTTGAACAATTGGACAATGCCAAGGACCTTAGTGACGAAAACTTTCTTTTCTGGATTTTGGGGTAACTATGGCGACCTTATACAAGTAGTGAACATCATCCAGGGGCAGCTTTCTACTCTGCCCCCATCCCCGAGAGCTACTTTTCTCAAGATTCTTCTGGAAGGCTTAATCATGAAAACGATAACACCACATATACCAGTCAGAAGGAAGTCAGATAATAATGCATACCAGAGTTGTTACAAGTTTTCACTGCTTGACTATGACACCTATGAACTCTTCAGTCACTTTAACTATATGCATTAGCCATCCCCTCCATTCCTCTACTTCCTTGAGTGAATAGTAGAGATGATTAGGGGTGAGGAGAGAGGGATGAAGAAAGAAGGGATGAGAGAGAAAAAACAAAGCCATATCAAACTTGTTTTTGTCACCAAGGATCTGAATTAGAAGAGACCTCAGAGATCAAATAGACTAACCTTCTCCTTTCCATAGATGAGGGAACTAAGTCCAAGTTAAGTAAAATGACTTAACCTAAGTTCACTCAAGTACTTTAGCAGCAAACCTCAAGTTTGAACACATCTTTTTGACTTTGAATTCAGGGTTCTTTCCACTAGGCCAATTGTCTAGTTGAAGAATACATTAAAATGTAGGGAAAGGACATCTTTTCACACTTTAATTGGCTAATCAACCAATTATAACTCTCACTGGTTAGGCCTAATGTGCTCCATAGCTCAGTCAGACAATGACAGGGACAGAAGAACAATGGTCTCCCTTCCTTCCATTATTCAGCATAATATGTAATCTGAAATTGTAAGCCTAGTCCTGCTCCAGAAATGGTTGAAGAATAACTGTAAACAACGCTGAGTCCTTATACTGTTGCTTGATGTCTGTCTTAATTAACTGTAAGTGGGGATCACATAGGGGAGAGGAGTAGGAGCTTTTTAGTTGGCGTCCAGGTGTCCATAAATATTCCAGTGCAATTACTGTCTGACTTAAGAGTTTTTGCTCTAATTCCTCATTAAGAAATCAAACCAACGCTGGACTCAATGGCTGCATTTGTAGAGTAAGAAGAAAACAGGTCACCTCCCCTCTTTCTTTGGAGTGGGTGTAGAACTATGGATGCACATATTATGTGACACTTTTTTGCTGTGCTGAGTTTTGCTAAACTTTTTTTCTTTTTCATTTTTTTGTTACATGAGAAAAGAACTATTAGGATATAAGAACAAAAACTAACAATAACATTTTTAAAAAATAATGATATTCTAGCCTATTGTTTTATTTGGGGTGAATAGGTTTTGGATTTTGGAGAAGTGGTTGAAATATTTAAATTTGGTCAAATAACTTGAAAACAATTGACTAGTGTTTAAACTCAACCTGGTTTTTTTGTTTCTTTGTTTGTTTTTCTTCTTCATTGTCCTGGGTCATTAACTGGACAAGTGTATTATGGCCCATACTACATCCCGCCAAGCACTGGGAGAAAAGCAAAGTTTAAATAAGATACGGTTCCTTTCCTTTTTGAACTTACTATTTGGTAGGAGGTTGACACCACCACAGATAATTATAACATACAATAGCATACAATAAGTCCATGTTAAGTGATAAAAACAAAGCGCTATGTGAGATCTCAGGGTGATTTCATTAGCAATCTAAAGAGGGGCTTCAAAGAAGACATGTCTTTTGAATTGGATTTTTAAGGATGACTAGGAATTAAACTGGCAAAGAGAGGAAAGGAGATTATTCTGGCCATAAAGTTCAGTGAAAACAAATATATGGAAGCAGAAGGGGGAAAGAATATTTGGAGAGCAGAAACTTCCAAAGAAAGCAACTGGAGGAACAGTTTAGCTGGAGGAAAACAGATTATATTGAGACAGACAATGTTTTTGTACTGTATGCTAAAGATTTTGTAATCTATCTTCTTTTTAAGTGTGTAGTGGACGATGACTGGGCCTTGGAGTCAGGAAGGCTTTATCTTCCTGAGTTCAAATCTGGCTTGAGACACTTATTAGCTGCGTGACCCCAGGCAAGTCATTTTTTTTTTGGCCTCTATTCCCTCATCTCTAAAAAGAGCTGGAGAAGGAAATGGCAAACCATTCCAATATATTTGGGAAGAAAACCCTAAATGGGGTCACAAAGAGTTGGACATGACTGAAAAGACTGAATAGCAACCTCACAAGAATCTTGAATGAATAACATTGAAACAGAAATTATCACTAAAGTACCACATAATCACACATAAGTATCCCACATTACTGCCACTTGAATAAATATGGACCTTAAAATGCTTTGCCTGAAATATGTTGCTATCACATAGATTAGTTGCTAATTTCAATGTGTTTGGACTGGAGTGCTAGAAACAATTGTTCCTGGTAAGGATTGATAGTCTTTTAACCCCAGCTTTTCTAAAAGTGGAGAGAGATTTCCAAACAGATAACATCTAAACCATCTAAAATCATGGGGGATTCTATATAATATATGCGTGTATATATGTGTATATATATATATATATATATATATGTGTGTGTGTGTGCGTATACACATACTCATATATACGTACATATACACACACACGTATATGTAAATATATGTATGTATGTGTGTCGGTGTTCTTCTAATGTTAAGGTAACCACTATATAAGCCAAATCAAACTAAAATATGCATTTGTGAACATAAAGTGAAAGTTACTCTGTATCTTTCCTTTCCTAGAATGAGTGACTCCATCTTAAACTATCTTCCTTCTCAAAGTAAAATGAGCAGTCCTATCCAGACAGCCAATGCTTATGGTTTTGCCTTTACCAATTCCCATGCTATGCTAGCCATAGAGCAAAACAAAGTTGCCTTGTTCTGCTCCCCTGCGGCTAATGATAGATTACTAAGCCTCTTTCCCACCCCCACCATCAGTTGCAGACCCAGACTGACTGGTCTCTATTTTTTTTTCTGTATCTTACACTATCTATCTATCTGTCTGTCTGTCTGTCTGTCTATTTAGATATATCTAGATCTAGATAGATGGATGATAGATTAGATAGAAATACACACAGAAACACACACAGACCTATATATTAGGATACAGAAACGTACATGGATGTATTTGCATGCTTATGCCTACATCAGAATGAAATTGAAATTGTATTTAGAGTTGACTGGACGAACAGAATGCTGTCAATCACTTGCTCTCCCCTTGCCCTTGCTTGTAATAACCATGAAACTTTACTGTCTGATCTTTTTCTAAATTATAGGTAAATGGCTGTCCCTTTGCAGTTTTTGATTTACCTACTAGAAAATCCAAAATCATTGACTAGGTGAAGAGAACATGCACAACAAATGACAAGGCATTTGGATTACCCCTATTTTTCTGACAAGGCAAAGAAAACCTTTATATGTTTCAATCTGTCTTGCATTGATTGATTCCTGATAAAAATACAGTTCATTTTATTTGCCAGTGACATAGGCCTGTGGTCTATGGGAGATACAACTCTATAGAACCCTTTTTGCCAGAAAGCCTGGACTTCATTGGTAAGGTTAACTGAGGGGGTTAAGACTTCCCAGATGTATACATATACATATATACATACACATATATACATCTATATATATGTGTGTGTGTGTGTGTATATGTGTATAATATATACACACATACATACACATACATATTTTAATGGATGGGACTGGACCCTCCTCAAAAATATTTTAACTCCCTTCAAGGACTGAGACCTTCTTCAGGATATTTTTGATAGTGCATTGAAGAAAGAAAGGAAAGAAAATAACTAAAAATTGTAATGAAAGATGAAAGGAAGAAATTGACTGCTTGCCCAAATTAAAATGCAAACCATTTTTTTCTAGCCCTGTGGAGGTATAGCCCAAGGCTAGCGATGGGTCCCAGCCACTTCGAAAAAGTAAAGAAAAAAAATTCCAGCTGGTTTAAAACAAAGTTTGACTTTTCTGTAAGAGAGAAGTCCAAACAATCCTAAATAATGCTTTCATTGAGAGGAACTGAAATGGAGAAAAGTGAAAGGCTCAAAATATGTCATTGATCTCAGAAAATATTTTTTTTTCTATGTGAGTACAAATGTCTGTAGAAGTGTGCTTTTGTTGTCTGTCTGTGCCTGCTTGGGTATAACACAATTTATTGAGTGAGAATGTAAAATAGCTTTTAATTTAGTTGTAGTAAATTTTAGAAGGAAAAAGTTTCATTAAGTATTTTAGTTTAATTTTAAACAGTTATTTAATCTTCTTCCTTCACTCTGGGTTGGCCACACAGAGAAAGGTGAGTGAAGGGCAAATAAATAAGGGAGAAAGTTTCGCCTGCCTTCTGAGATTTATTGCTTTGAAAATAGAGAGTAAAGCCATAATTCCATCCCCCCTCCACACACACAAGCATGTTCTAAAAATGAACTCACCGATTATAATGGGAACAACATTTGCTTTGTTTATATATTTAATTTAATGATGATTCAGCATATAAAGCAATCAAATTCTTTTGTGATTGGGAATTAAGAATTTGAATATTTGCAATCAGCCCCAGAGTAGGCTAAGCCCCAGAAAGGAAAAAGTGCCTTTTTTGCCTTTTATTGTTTCTTCCTGTAATTACTCTCAAGCTACTAAAATCTGGCTAAGTTAACTCCTTTCTGCCACCCAGCTGGGCCATCCGTGATTTTGTTTAGCAATGATTTGAATGCCGTTCTTTGAGCTAACATTTCCCAACAGTTTTTGTGTTTGGGAAGAAAATTATATTTTGTTTTTTAAAAGATATACCTGCTAGAATATAAACTACCATCTGATGTGAAAAATCTTGACTGTTATAATTTGCAATGTTAAAGTTGTAATGTAAAGTAATTTGTAATGTTAAAGTTGCCATGTAAAGTTGTAATGTTAGATTTGTAACTGAGAGGCTAATAGCCTTGATATGTGAATCATTCTGGCTCTATGTATGTCTATGAAGGAAAACTAAATGAATATTGTGATTAATATTACTCCTTGTAATCCTCAAGAGATAACTTTTAGCACTGAAAATTTAGCTTCCTTAAACAAACACATGTAGAGTACCCTACAATCCTTAAGATGTGGTACTGTTATTTTGGTATTTTCCCTATTTCTTTGTGAGTTACTTCATTAATTAGAACTTCCGTTTTTAAGTCCAAGACAACAGAGAATTTTCAGGGCTATTGTGCAGTCAAAACATTCACCTGAGAACATAGAGCCCTGTAGCTTGGGGAATTATTTTTAAAGTGTATTTGCAATGGTCTACTGAGAGCTAAGTCAACCTTGGGGACAGGGTTTGGAGGGAAGGAGATCCTCAGACTTTGAGTAAGCCAGATATTTTCGTCTTCTGAATCTGTGAGAGAGAAATCACACACACACACACACACACACACACACACACACACACACACCACTCTCTCTTTCTCTCTCTCTCTCTCTCTCTCTCTCTCTCTCTCTCTCTCTCTCTCCATATATATATATATATATATATATATATATATATAATATATTATATATATAATACACATATACATATATACACATATGTATATACATATATGTGTGTGTATGTGTGTGTGTGTGTATATATATATATTAATCTAACCTGAAAAATGGAAAACAGAAATGTGTTTATGTTTCATATAAATTCTTGGTTTTCTAAAATATAGTCATTAGAAATTTGATTTGGGGGGATTCTAAAACTTTAAAAGGTAACTAGAAGGCTATATGGATTTTGTAAATTTATGTATTTGATTATGAACCTATCTGAAAATTTTTCCTATACATAAAAAAGCTAAGATATCTAAGTCCCTTTCTCTCTCTACCAGAAGGAAGCCCAAAAGAACTAGGAATATTTTTAATGTAATTCAGCATTTTCCACCTGGAAAAACAAGTCTTCAAGCAAGATTTGTCAGTAAGATGTTCTTGAGATCAATATGGGATTTTTACTGAAGTGCAGAGAGACAGATATGTCACCACATTAATCATTTATATATTATATTTGTAACATGTTTACATTTTAATTACATTCAAAATGTTTCCAGTCCTTGTGAACTTCATTCATAAAGCGTAGCCTTATTAGCAAGAAGGGTTTCCCCCATTTCCCTGACCAATGTGGAAGCATACATAATCTGATGAATACATTTAGGAAAACATAACTGAATTTGTTGAGAATATGGGAAGAGATTTTAGATCTTGGTTTAATTCTATTTGACGTCATTTGGTTTATTTTGAGACACTTGGTTTCTCCATTGAAAATGAAATAACTATAACACTTGCTAGACTTCTTGAAATCTGTATAATATTTAAAGCTTTGCCCAATTCCAACCTTGGATTATACGCAACATCTGCTTCCTTTGACCCTCTTCATGAGCTACTAAATGGAGGCAGAGTTATGCAAAGTCATCAGTTTCGCTCTCTCTTCCAGAAGTCTTGTGGCAAGACAGAAGTCAAGACAACTGGAGATGGCCCAGAATGCAATGGATATCCTTGGCAACTTCCATGTCTGACCAAGCTCTAAGCACTCCATAGTAACTGCTTTAGCTGCCTGGAACAAATTGTTTTCATGAGCTCATTTCACCAGGAGAAGTCTTCATATGCTTAGGGTAGACATTTCCCTAACTCACTGATGGGTTTCAGACCTCTCAGTTATCCTCGACCTGGTTTAACCTGTCGAGGGTAACTGAGAGGCCTCAAACCCATCGGTGTCTAGGAAGACAGCTTTACTGAGTTTGGACAGCTGCACATGCTACAGCTTCTTGGAGCCACAGAGTTGGGTGATATGTACACACCCAAAGTGGACAAGCGCCCTGAAAAGAGCTCAGCAAGCCCTCACACTAGTGGGGCTAGTCTTCCCTGAACACCTCACATACCGCCACATGACAATAATAGCTAACATTCATATAGCACTTACTGTATGTCAGGCACTATGCAAACCTCTTTACCATCATTATCTTGTTTCATCCTTACAACCATAGGAAATAGGAACTATTACTGTCCCCAACTTAGAGATGAGGAAATTGAGGCAAACAGAGCTTAAGTGACTTGCCCAGGGTCACTAGTAAGTGTCTAAGGCCACATTTGAATCCAGGTCTTCCTGACTCCAGGCCCAGCAGTCTATCCTCTGAACCACATTTCCACCCACTATCTCCTCCTTTACTCCCTCCTCCAAAGAAGAGGTAATATCTTTACTTGGCAAGATTAAACTCTCTTATGTATCCCAACAATAATGAAGAGTTTACAAATACAGAGCCTTGTGGAATACCTGCAACAACTGTATACTATCATACTTAGTGAACTGACCAGTTCCCAAAGGTTCAATTACCACCTGTAGACAGCTGATTCCCAGATCTATATATACAGTTCTAAACTCTCTCCTGAGCTCGATTCTCACATCACCGACTGCTGGATTTCTCTAACTGGATGTCCCATAGTCATCTCAACCTCAACACGTTCAAAACAGAGCTCATTATCTTTTCCCCAAAACCCTCTCCTCTTCTGAAATTCCCTCTTACTGCCCAGGGCACCCCCATCCTCAAAGTCCCTAAGGCTCACAATCTCAGTCTTATCTTTCCTTCCTTACCCTTATTCATTCTCTACATCCGATCTGTAGGCAAGTACTTTCATTTCTTCCTTCACACAAATCTTCTTCTCTCCACTCAGACAATCACCACTTTGGCGCAGACTCTTATTACCTCCTGCCAGGTCTCATGCAGGAGCCTTCTAGTGGGTCTGCCTACATCAAGTCTCTCCCCACTCCAATCCATCCTCCATCCAGCCACCAAAGTGCTCTTCTGAAAGTGGAGATCTTACCATCTCATCCCCTATTCAATAAACTTTTGTGGTTCCCCATTTCCTTCAAGATTAAGGAGGGAAGGGGGAAGAAAGGAGGAAAAAAAAAGAAAAAAATTTATTTTATATAAATTTTATAAGTATAATATATGTAAATGAAATAGTAAGTTGTACATAATAGATTTTCAGTTTCGTGTGCAATCTTTTTTTATTATACTATGTTATGGAAATTCTTGTTTTATGCAATAAATTAAAAATATTTTTTTAAAAAGGAAGAAATGATAGGACACTGGGATATGTAAAAATGAAAAAAAAAGACTAAATATAAAGTCCTCTGTTTAAAGCTCTTTATAACCTGTCCTCTTCCTAGCTTTCCAGTCTTCTTGAACTTCACTGCCTTCCAATGAGGTAAAGGATTATTTTAGAACAAGCTGGGGAGACTTATATGAACTGATGCAGAGTGAATTGAGCAGAATCAGTAGAAAAATTTATATAAAATTTATACAAATTTATACAAAAACAACAGTATTGTAAAGACAAACAACTTTGAAAGAGTTAGGACCTCTGATTAGTGTAATGACTATGATTCCAGAGAATTCATTTGAAACATGCTTACCTACCTCCAGATAAAGGGATAATGAACTCAATACAGATTGAGACATTTATTTTTTCATGACCAATATAGGAATTTGTTTTGATCCACTATACATGTTTGTAACAAGTTTTTTTTTTTTCTTTCTTAATGAGGACTTGGCAGGGAGGGAGATGGGAAAGAGAAAACATAGATTTTCATTGATTGCCATTTTGTGGCAAAAATAGACACAAGTTGAATGCTATCCTTCAGTTCTCCTGACTTAGGCATCTCATCCTAGATCCTGAGCCTCATCCAAGTATCAATTTCTATACCACTGTCCTTTAAGTTTGTCCTTGTCCTACAGATCTCCAATTGCATGACCAGAGCTCTCTGTAATCTCAAGGTTGGTGACACCATTCAACTGTTCCAGCTCTCAGTACCCTGAGTAGTGACTGAATTTATGGAGATATTAGAGATAATGAAACTCCTGGAGTTTTAATGGGGAGACAAGGAGAAAGGGGCCATGTATCTTCTCTCTTTTGACATGAGTGACTCCATATTTAAATTAGCTTCCATTTCAGTATAAAATAAGAAGTCATTCTTTCTCTCTCTCTCTCTCTCTCTCTCTCTCTCTCTCTCTCATACACACACACACATACACACACACATTTATGTTTTTTAGCTTTATTCAAATCCCATGCTATTATAGCTATATAGCCAAATTAAATTGCCTTAATCTGTTCCCAAAGGCCAATGACAGACTAGTAAGCCTCTGCCACTCCCCCAAAGTCGGCTGCAAACCCAGACGGACTCTTCCATCATTTTTCTGGAGACTAAACTACATACATACATACATACATATATACAGACATACACATATACATATATGTGTATGTATGAATATATGTGTACATACGTATACACATGCATATACAAAATATGTGTGTATACATATATGCAAAATGTTATGTATGTATATGTATACATACACATATATATATATAACATATTTTATATGGACATATACATTCATTCTGTGCTGTATTATATGTACACCATATATAAATACATCATATATAAGTATATGTACATGTATATACACACTATCCATGTATCTACCATCTAACTCTATGTATATGTGTATATATAGGAAGGAAAATGTGTTCAAAGCTCACTTGGCTGACAGGAAAATTCTATAAATTGCTCTCTCCCTGATATGGTTTGCAGTAACTTGTGGGGTAGGGGGAGCTGATTGCCTTGACTTCTACTCAGATCTCACATTACTTGCAATGTTTTATTCCATGGCACATACAATTAATAAGTCCATGTGCCAAATTTTGGTATGGGGTAATATTTGATAGCCATTATATAGAAGAGTACAACATTATTGTTCACGGGCCTAGAAAGGCACCAAATCTTCCCTTGGGAGAACCTTGCTATAATAGGGATGGGGCTATGGGACAACTTTCAGGATCCATGATTTCAGGCCCAGGACCCAAAGTATTTCACTTCTGACTGAGGGCTGTTGCTTTATCCTAAGATTTATATTCAAACTAAAAAGCAGATACCCCTGGGCAATGTAATACTCCATCGATCCATTATTAAAACTCTACTGTGAATTGAAGAATCTCAAAGCAGGTCACTCATGCTAATCTTTAGAAGAACTGAAGAACCAGGCAGTCTCTGAGGACCCTTCTGACTCACAGAGGAATTTCTATGATTCTGTGTAAGCAGAGAGAACCAGAGGTCACTGAAGGCCTCAGTAGGGAAAGGAAGGGTGCAGGTAGCTCACAAACCTTGGCTCCCATCTGTCCCCTACACCAGCACTGCTATTTCCTTGATTGTTTCCTCCCTAGGACATCAGATGGCATTGAAGAAGGATGAAGAGAAGGAAAAATGGAGGAAATTACTCAAATTCTAAAAAATATAGCAAAGAAGTAGAAATTGCAGAAAGGTGGCATGTAGCAAAGAGTTGCAAGGTTAAACTCCAGGGTGAAAAAACAAATTCATGATCCAGTGTCCTTTCCTGTCCTGCTCTTTTTCACGGTGTGGGTTGTTTTGCAGCAATGGGCAGGTTTCCAGAGCCATTTTTCATATGCTTTGCAGCAGATGTGATAATTACAAAAGATGCCATCATAGGATTTTGGCATTTATCTGTTTTCCTTAATTTCATTTTTTACTACCTTTCCTTTAAAGACAGCAAGACACAGACTGAGCCATAAACTGTCAAATTCTGTATCTTATGAGGCTACCAATTTCCTGAAATGCAATATGATTTAAATTTCCAATCGAATGGACAGATATGGAAATACTTCGAAACTCCAGCAGGAGCAGTAAAGCTCTCAAATGATGCCCCTCCCCCCTTTAATCTTTATCAGCTCAGTATAATAATATAGCTGGGGGAAAATATATATTTTCACATTCAAAATTAGATGAGGCTCATTGGAGCCAGAGTCTAGATGACTGAATGCAGTTTGGGACTGCTTACCAGTAGCCCCTGCTCTCTTTATCCTTGGTGGCCTTAGAACGAAAATATGCCAACTGTAATACCTCAAATTAAGATGATAATGCTTATTGAAGCAGTTGGGAGAGTGGCTGTAATCTTTTTTAGAAAGTCTTTTTTTTCCTAGTGATGTAAATACTAATATGGGTATTTTTTATTTGGTTGCAAAGGATGACCTTGGCACGTAGAACAAGTCTTCTGTGGACAATATAGCAGACATTCCTAGTTTTTCAGATAAAATATGATGGGGGAGGGGGAGAAGAGGGGCTTTTGAACTACAATTATAAGGTGATGCCCTTCCCCTAGTTCCTTTAGCATCTTGACTCCTCAGATTTCATTCCCAGCATCCTACATGGATATCTGGACATCCACATGCATTTTCTTCCATTCACACTCTAGGAGAACAAGGCAGCTACTGGCAAGCAGCCAAACCAAGCAAATGGATCTCAGGGTCCTAGTCAGCATCCTGGCTCAAACCAATGGCCCCAAAAGGGAAATGGCATTTAGAGCATATGGGGATGGTTGACTGTGCTAACTATTGTCAAGCCTTGAAAAGAGACAGCGCTGGAGGATTTGCAATGCCTAGCAAACAGTCCAAAAAGGAGCCTCCAGCTAAGCAGTACTGATGGTATACATTTGGTAACAGGCATGGAAAAGTAAAGACCACCTGGGACCTTGGGCTAATTAGATGCAATCTTCTTTCTACTTCCTTCACTGCTGAGCAACATAAGCCTAAATCTCTTCAAAGCCCCAAATTTGGAGCCATATTCATCTCATTAATTACTGTGCCTGTTTAACTTTATTTGTAAGCATGGGAGCTTTCATAATGGTTTCACATCTCTGTGCAAGGTGTCAAAGGAGCATAAAAGCCCAGGGGGAGTGAAGAGAAGAAAAATCACACCCAGATTCATCTGGTAGAAATACTGCACCACTAACTCTCCCTCAAGTACTTCACAACAGATTTGAAATCTCTCTTTAAATGGTCAGGTCCTAAAGAGAGCTGCAAAGTTGCTGGGGATTTAAATTTTTTTTTAAGTTTTTGTAGGCTAGCCATCATAGACGTATTATTTACCTGTGTGCCTTATTTTAGACAGTAGGTGTTATGGGAGGAACAATTTCCCATGCATGCTAGGTTAGTTTTTCCTTAAAAGGTATTGAAAATGACCTTGGGACTTAATTGGCTTAGAGGATGAGGGGCTTGAGCTATTGACATAGTTTCCTGCTGGCCTAGGTCCAAAAAAAGCCTGAACAAAAGGAAGTAGCAGCACTTCCATCAGGCTCCTGACTAGCAGACCAGCATAGGCAACACAGAGACAGGGAAGCTGCATCCAACTGAATCAATGCTATCCTTCCCTATTATGATTAAGTAAATCTTTTGTTGATTGTTAGCTGCTCTCCGAGTCTCTCTTCTCATTTCCAAACCTGAGCTACAAGATTGACCTGAGTCAAGCCTAGCCTATTCACTATAGATGAGTCCTTGAAAAATTATATGTAGATTAAAAAGTAGCTGAGCAGGGGACAGCACTACTTAAAGAATAATGAATCCTTGTGCAAATTTGAAAGAAATCCATATTATTTTAAGGCAACAACTAAGTTATATGTTTTGAAAGCTCGGCATTTCATATACTGGGTCATTCTAAAGTGGTACATGCTTATGTAATTCTTCATTTCCATATTGTGAATGTAGTACAAAAATTTTTCTCAGTTGTGGACTGATAGATGAGGGAAATGCCTGGTCAAATACACCTGCCCTGAATCCCAAAACATGGGAGAAATTCTGGCTGAACTACAAGTTTCCCAACTGATGGATCAACATCAGAACTTAAATTAATCCAAAATACCCTAAAGTTTGAAACCCAAAGCAGAACTCTGAAGATCTTGAGGAGGGTCTGAAGTCACTACAGTGATTGAGATTTATTTTATTTTATTTTACTGTTAGAATAAATTTTTATTGATCTTTTTTCTTCACATCGCCAAAATTTCTCCCAAAGTTCCTCCCCTTCCTTGAGAAAAGAAAAAAGGAGAAAGGGAAAAAAAATCAGCAAAATTGATCAACATATCAAAAAAGCATGAAAATACATACAATGTAAAACATTCATGCACCTCCTACCTCTGGAAAGAAGTGGAATAGGGGTACCTTCTTGAATCTCCTCTTTGGAACCATACTTATTCATAAAATCTCTTCACTTTTGGTGCTTATTCTTTCCACTTACATTATTATAATCATTGTTTTCTTATCTCTGCTTACTCCGTTCCATCTCAGTTCATACAGATCTTTCAGTGTTTCTCTATATTCACCATCCTTTCTTAAAGTACAGTAAAATTTCATCACATTCATGTACAACAATTTGTGTAATCATTCCTCAGTCAATGAGCATCTATTTTGTTTCCAATTCTTTACAATCAGAAGAAGTGCTGTGATAAATATTTTGATGTATAGGGGAGTATTAGATGCATTTTGGTGCCGGGGGTATCATTTTGAATCCATAATTGCTCTAGGTGTACAGCCCAAGTATACCTGAACTCAGTATAGTCTCATGGAAAGAGAGTAAGATTTTGGAGCCAGAGGAAATAAATTTAAATCCTGGCTCTCATTGTATCTAAATGACCCTCAGTAAGTCACTCAACCTATTTGGGCCTCAGTTTCCTCAATTTAAAAATGAGTGAGTTGGACTAGATGACCTCAAGGATACCTTCCATGTTTAAATCCATGATTCTATGATTTTAACTCTTCCTTATTTCCAAAAGCTCCCAGAATTCTTTCTAGTTCTGTCTCAGGATTTAGCCAGATCTTCATTCATTTCACCAAAAATTATTGTCATGTGCTAATTATTTTCTAGTTGACATGGAAAACATCAAAGAATACAGGGTCCCTGCCCTCAAGCCTTGAGAAGAAATGGGGGATTACATATGCTGAACAACTACAAGTGAGATAAACTAAACCGTATCTATGAGCCACTACAGTGTGGGTCCCTTATTATTCAAATCCGATTCTAGGTTCATGAGATAAGAGAGTGGGGGGACCATGGAGCCAATAACAGCCAATCTGAGTAATCTACTCTTGTATCCCTAGCACCTAACCTTGTACATAGTAGGTAGGAGCTTAATACATGCTCAATGATTAATTAATGATTGAATGGTACTTCTTTTCATGGCTTGCTCTATTTCACCCTCATTTCTTGAGCTGAGAAAGATTTTTAATAAGCTTTGCAAATGAATGTGCTTTTATGAGCTAAAATTGAAATAAGTCACTTGGCCCATAAAGGTCAGGGCCCTGTGTTTGCTGCCATTTATATATTAACAACTTCTCTTATTGGTGCTTTCTGTTCACATCAAGCATTCACTACGAAGTGCTTTTGCATAAAATAATACTTCTCCTATTTGATTGTGGCCTATTCTATTTCATTACTATCTAAGTAATGTGAATTTTTTTTATTTTACAAAAAGCATTCATTTAATAAAAGCAGAGTTGCCACGGTCACATCCTATCTGCTGATGACTGAAACTATTTTTTTCCCAAAGAACTCTTAGAATTTGGAATATATTTTGTCAATGCTCTGATGAATCTTCAGTTCTTCCTTCAAGTCATGCCAATCATAACCCCTCTATGAAGGGATGTCCTAATAAATTTTTAATGATTGACTCTCAGGGGAAAAACTGTATACATGGCACACTGTAAGTTTAATCTGCATTATTAACATTTTTCCATCACTTTCCTAAACCTATATAATCCACAAAACAGTAAATCAAGCCCTGGTTTGTAGCATTTGCCAGCTCCTAAGGTGTAAATGCTCTCACTGAAAATTTAATTAATTGATTCTTGTGAAAGCAATAGGAGCTGGTTTCAGTGCAATTGCTTCCATGTCTTCCTTGTGATTCTCACCCAAGGCATCTTGACACATTCATGGTGTCAAAAGTCTATTGGATTTGGAGTGGGATGGCTTGGGTTCAAACCTTAGCTTTTCCACTCACTGCCTATGACCTTGGACAGATCATTTCACTTTGATTGAGCCTGTTTCCTCCGCTGTAAAATGAAGTGGTAGAGCTAGATGGCTTTTAAGATGCACTCAGGATGAAATCTATGATCCTATGTTTTCCCATAAATCATTCATAGAGGCTCCACCCTACATCCTAGAAGCCTTTCTCTGCTATTTTCAACATTTCAGGGATACTAAGGTAGTACTTGGGCTGTCTATATATATTGTCCTTCTTTTAAAAAAAAAATTGTGTCTTCCATTTTTATGTTACCTATATGTCTCAATATTTCCTTCTTCTCCCTCCCAGAAAACCATCCTCTGTAACAAAAAAATTTTTAAAAATCAAACAATAAGCATTTATTAAGCATTTGCTATGTGAAACTTGCTGTGCTAAGCATGGGAGGTACAAATATAAAACAAAAATGGTCCCTTATTACAATCTAATGAAGGAGATAACTTGCATATCAAAACATACGAGATAAATACAGAGTAGATGGATGACTATCTGCATTGATAACTAAGGTGGGACTTTCTTACTGTTTTAGAATGATAAATTAATTAGGTCTCTTTGATTGAGCCTTACTACATGCAAAGTCCCAGGTCCAAAACCCTAATTACTAGGTGCTAAGCCTATATGGGCATGAAGCCCTCAGGGTAATAAGGGGAGTTGCTAAGACCAGAGCCAATAGTAGGAGCCTAAGTTCTGGTCTCTAAGATGATGTTTGATGATGGCTAAAGAGTGTATAAAAAGAGAGAACAGAGCTATTTGCTTGGGGCACTGAGCCACAGGAAGAATGGCGCGTGACTCTGGGTCAGCCGCTGTTATGAGTTCCCTGGCTCCTGAACTCAGATGTTGATGTCTTCTTGGTAACTATGAACTGTATTTGGTCTGTTTATAATGTATCTTTGTAATTTGTTCGTATTTGCTCTGAAGTTCAGGGTGCTGACTTTTTCCCCTGAACTAAGTGAATGATATTTGTATGTTGTATTGAAATAAGATTGTTAACCCCTTAACGTTGCTTTCCTTAGTAAAGCAGATCAAAAGAACCCGTGCTGGCAGCATTCTTGTTATTGGGCTTGTGTTGGTCTTTTACCCCCACAGCAGCTGCTAGCCAAATTGTTGCAACATTATCCTAGAAGAGGGGTGAAGTGGGACAGAGAACTAGAGAAATGAAAGAAAACTAGCCATTAACCAAGTTCACCATTGTAGGTAGTGTTTCACAGCCATGGTTGAGAGAGGGGGGGGTGGGGAGGGAGAGAGAGAGAGAGAGAGAATTTTCTTATCATCTTTGAGGCCAGCTTTGGTCCTTATAATTTCATAGCATCCAGTGTTAATTGTTTTGTTATAGCCATTCCTACCATTTGCATTGGTTTTGCTATGGATGTTGTTGATCTAGTTTAGTTTACTTCACTTTGCATCAGTTCATATAAGTCATTTCATGCTTCTCTATGTTCATCATATGCAGCATTTCTTACAGCATAGTAATATTCAAAGACAACATTTATGCACCATATATTGTCTAGACATTCCCCAACTGATGAGCATCAAACCTCCTTGTTAGTCTGATGAAATCTATAAACTCCTTACAGAGGTGGGGAACCTTTGGCCTCAAGGCCACATCTGGCCCTGTAGGTCCTTAACTGTGGCTCTTTGACTAAATCCAAATTTCACAGAACAAATCCCCTTAATAAAAGGTTCCCCACCTGTGCTAGAACAATGGTTTCAAATACATAGGATTTCAAGGAAACCAACCATATTGAAATACAGATAGACAGACAGAAAGAGAGGGGGGGGGGATAGATTTTCAGTTCATAGACCACAGGTTAAGAACCCCTGCACTAAATCACAGAGCACTTGCAATTTGCATTGGTGGAGGTAGGATGACTGGTGAAATCACAGACCTCTGAAGTACTGAAAAAGCCAATGGAAAAGGAATTGGAAATTTTAGAAACAAATGCCAACTGAGCAGACAGTTGGAACCTGAAGATTTCCAAGAATTGTTTACAAAAATGCTATAAACTGAAACTTTTTAGGAGTTTTCTGCACCATATTGCTTATCCACACATCTGGAAGCTAGGACATAAGATGGTTAAGAAGTAACTTGGAAGCAAGGAGTCAGTGCCAAAAACAAGCAGCAAAGGCAGCTTGGGTCATTGTTCATCTATTGCTCTATCCACTAAAAGGATATTGTCTTTTCAGCGCAGGAGCCTAAACATCGGGTTTTATAGTAGGCACCATTGACAATCTGGTTTGTAAAAAACTACAGGATTATTTCAAAGACCAGTGGAACTTAGAATCATGAATCCAAATCACTATGAACCAGGATAACCAAACACCTTTCATTAGCCTAACGGGACAACTCAATCCTTTGGATGTTGCAATGACAGATTTAAGACAAGGTGAATCCTGTTTAGCCATGTTGATGAACTTCAGGTGTTGACATGACTGGGATACTTACTGAAATCGAAGACTTCAAGTATTTATTTGTGCAATTGTCCAGATAAGGATTGGGTGGAGAGGGGAGGGAGGGCAGGACAGAAAAAAATGCTTACAACCTATAGCATAAAAGTGCCATCTCTCATGATGCGACATAAGGGTGAGCTAATGCATCATAAATCATGGATATTCAAGAGCACATGGAGCCATGTGACACAGCATTCTCTACTATAACACAAGGCCTTTAAAAATTCTTATGTTTAATTGAACTCTGTTTCAGTGAATGCTTGCTCCCAGCTCAGACAGCAACTCTTCAATCAGTATCTTTTGGCAGCCTCAGAGTGAGTGTTCTTGGCAAGAGAGACTTTTTTTCAACTGTGTGTTGATTGTTAACTTGGTCTGTCCACCAAGTTTCCCTCCTCCACACTCCCACTCCCCACTCCCCACTCCCCATCCCCCCAGTTCAATCTAACAAACACACAAAAGTCCTTGCTCTCTCCAAGCCCAGGCCTCTGACTGCACAAGCCAGTCAGCTCTATGGGGAGTCAACGATGGGGCTCAAGCCACAGCAAATGAAGTGAATGCTGAGAAACTGCCAAGTAGCCTGTTCCTGCCTCTTTGAGCTGATGTATTGTCGAAATCTGTGCCAGCGAATGGTGAGGACAGACCATTTTATTAGGAGTCAGGGCTGTACCGTGGAGTGCTTCCAAGGCGTCTTTCACATGTCCTTGCTACTCCCCTAATAAACTGGAATTAACCATAAGCAACGGCACATGCTGTGGGGAGAGAGCCCTGTAATTTTTATCTTACAGGGAGGCCCTGAAATTCTGCATTGCTTTTGGCAGTGGTGAAGCTTAACCAGATGCTTAGCTGTTTGACCCCTCCCCTCCATTCATTGCTAGGCCACTCCTTTCAGGAGCCATGCCCTGACATGGTCTGCATATGTGGGTGTAATGTGTGGGGATGTTTGGGTCTTCACCTTGTTTGGACACAGGGGGCGAGTTTCCCAAATACTGGTTAGAGTAATCTCTTTTACAGGTCAGGACAACATCCAACAAATCTTAGGAACCCAAACACATATGACAAAAGGACTATGGAGGGCATAGGACTCTCTTTTTGACCACACAAACTCACATCATTTCATGCACTTTAGACACCAAAGCATGTAATGAGATGGCATAGCTTGTAAGGCTAAGAATAAGATATGAGTCCTATTTATCATAGTCTCTCTTCTCCCTTTTAATATTCTGATCCCTGAGCAAAAGGCCTATTGTGGTTTCATTCATCAAAGCACTGTTTCTTTTTCACCCCTTTAGTGATATTCTCCTCCACCATGGAAGGGTTCCTTGATCTCTGATACAGACTCACCCAAGAAAATAGGAAAGGGTTCAGGAGCTACAACAAATCAGCTTCTGATGACCTTGTTCCACAGTCACCACTGACCAAACACTTCAGTATTCTCTGTGCCCAAGACCTCATGCAGATTATAGTACAATCTGGTACATAAGATTGTCCACCGATAATAATAATCATAGTAAGAATAACAGCTCACATTTATACGATGCCTACTGTGTCTCAGGTTCCATGCTAAATGTTTTCCTCACAGCCTTCAGAGGCATATGCTATTATTATTCCTTGCAGTTGAGGAAACTGAGGCAAAGAAAGGTTAAGTGACTTGCCCAAGGTCACACAGCTAATAAGTAACTGAGGCTAGATTGAACTCAGGTCTTTCTGGCATCAGGCCCAGTGCTCCATCTGCCATACCATCCAGCTGCCCCAATACACATAACACAGAAGAAAGCAAAGATATATGGGAAAAGCCGATTTAAAAAAAGATCTCATCATATCTTCCTCTTCCCAAAACAAACCTCTCTGCATCTGAAGTAGAAAGGGCCAGACTAATAGACAGTACCTCAGAATCTCTGCTTTGCCCTCCATATAGCGTGTCCCAAAATAGCTATTAAGAGCTTATTTAATTATCATCATTATTATTTAAGTTCTTAGAGCTTAAAACTGTACCAACACTTTTGGGACACCCTGCATGTATTGCCTCCAGACAGCCCCATAATAGAAGAGGGGCTGGCAGGAGTTTCCCTTGTCTGACCCTACAGATCATCTGCAACCACTTATTTAGTTGCATAACTCATTGTCTCTCCCATCTCCTAACTGAGTTTCTTTTGAAAGCATCATTTTTAGGATGAGAATTCTAATTAGAGTCAGAGATGGGTTTGAAGATGTCGTAGAAGAAATAATGTAGTTCACGTCAACATTTATTGAGCACCTACTATGTGAACAGCAAAGTGCTTGATGGGAAGTACTAAATGATCTTAAAAGAATTCCATCACCTTTTTGCTTTCATTGAATTTAGAAAACATACGACCCAATGACTGAGAAATAGAAATTTCTTGCCTTGGTTTCCTTGTTCCTCTTTCAGGGAAAGCTGGGTTCCAGGTAGCATTTAGAGAGCCGAGGGTGACTTAGAAAGCTTTTTGTTGTTCAGTTATTTTCAGTTCTGTCTGACTCTTCATGGCCCCATTTGGGGTTTTCTTGCTTAGATACTGAAATGGTTTGCTATTTCCTTCTCCAGCTCATTTTACAGATGAGGAAACAGAGGCAAGCAGGGTTAAGTGACTTGCCTAGGGTCACACTGCTAGTAAGTGTCTGAGGCTGAATTTGAACTCAGGTGTTTCTGACTCCTGGCCCCACACTCTATCCACAATGCCACCTAGCTGCTCTAGGAAATGCTACTCTCAGACTTTCCTGAACCTCTTTTCCTCATCACTGAAGTAGGCTGTGTCTCAAACAGGCTCAAGGCCCTTTGATTTACCTCTTCAATTCCAATAATCCAGTAAGGGAATTCTTACTCAACAATCAGTAGGCACCCAGGTGTGTAATGAGAGAGAGTCTAGTGCATAAGTATCAAACATACGGCTACGACCCTCCTGAGTGCAGCCCAAACCAGATTAAAATGTAATTGGGAAATATTTAACGAAACATGTAAAAATACATTAAAACATAGAGAATAGTACATTTTAAAATTAAGTTAATATGTGGCCCACTGGGATCCTTATGGATGGGTAAGTGGCCCCTGCTTCTATTGAGCTTGACACACTAGTCCAGTGTATTGAAAATCACACTGTAAGCCTAATATGTATTTCATGAATTCATATGTATAATGGGTATTGTATTTCTTGCCTTTTCAATGGGTGGGGGAGGGGTGAAGGGAAGGCGAGAACTTGGGGACTGAAAATAAAAATTAAATTTTTAAAACTGTAAAAAAAAAATTACATGGGATTTCGGGATGTAAGTTCAAGCCACTAATTACACATAAAGAAAGTCACTTAACCATTCTGAGGCTCACTTTCCCTAATTCTAAGATTGGGATAATAAGCTTTGCGCTACACATCATTCGTGGTTATGGTGACAAGAGTGCTTTGTAAAGTTTAATGCACTGTATAAATATAAGCTATCACTGGGAGGGCATCCTTTGGCCGTCACTCCTGGATCTATATCTCAGATAGTTAGTATCTGGAGACAGAGCATATTTCTAGAGCACCTCTCCTAAAGCCAATAAAAAAGAGAGAATCTCTTCCTGCTTCTATACCACTTCTCTTTCCTCTTTGGCCTGTCATTCCTCTAGAGAGCAGGGGTTCCTAACCTAAAGCCTGTGAACTTGCTTTTTTTAAAAAAATAGTTTGATAAGTATTTCGATGTAATTTATTTTTTTTTGTAATTGTTATGTGTTTTATTTTATTAATTTACAAACATTATTCTGAGAACAGGTCCATAAGCTTTCCAAGATTTCCAAAGGGGTCCATGAAACACCAACAAATAAAATGAATTAACATAGAGAGATAAATAAATGATAGGTTGAATGAATGAATGAAATTGAACCAGAGGAATATTCCTTGGAAATTCATGAGCTAAGGTTATGTGCTAAATTTTTGCCTTTTGCCCCTGATCAAAAGAATTAGATTGGTTTTGTCCAGAAGTAAGGAAGCTAGTCTTTATTAGTTTTCAGAAAGAACAAATAGAGCCTTGAAAACTAAGTAATCTAAGGGATCCTATATGACAAAACGGCATCCAGGGCAGACTAAAAGGGTTCTCCAGAGTCTATCAGAGTGAAGTTAAAGTCCTTGTACAACCATGAACCAAAATAACACAGCAGCTCTGTGCACAGGTTTTTAAGTACCTTTTCTCTTCACGTGAATGAATTCACAAAGAGAGGCTTCATCACCTAAATTTTTCTGGACGTAGAGTGGTAGAGTGGAGGTAGCATATGATAATAGATGGAGCAGGAGACTTGGAATCACAAAGATGAGGGTTCATATTCCAACTCAGATAATTACTATCAATATAATCATAAGCAACTCATTAAACCTCTCTGTGCCTCAGTTTCCTCATAAATATAAAATCTGGGGATTGGACTCAATAGTTTCAAGGTTCCTGCCAGACCTAAAGCTATAATTCTATGAACTCTTGATCTTATGAATTAATTATTTCATGATGTTCCCTGCTTCTGTGCCCCCTGTCAAGAAAAGAGGCTTGCCACAACCTCTCTTTCCTATAAAATCTCAGAATATTAATTCAAGACCAATCCTAAGAGTACAATATAATATTTATAGAGTAATTATAGCAATTTCCTAACTTCGACAAATTCTATTCATTTTCCTTCATTTTTCATGTCTTCCTTTCATTTCTAACAGGGGGAGACTTGTGAGACCTGTGAGGCAGGCAACTACTTATCAGAGAAAAGGCACCTAATCTCTTCACGTTTGCAGCTGTGAAAATCACCCTGCACCTGGATCTTCCCCAATATTGACCTTTAGCCAGCAACAGGAGCAAAGTATCACCCACTGATTGGAGGAAAGCTTACTGGAAGAGGGGAGGAGTCAGAAAATCCCTATTAAAGGCTGTGCTTCAGTCCCTGCCATCAACACTCACCAAACCCACTCTTTTCTGGAAACCAGCCACATGAAACCTTCCCACCCCCAGAAGAAACACCTGGTGCATCTGGGACAAAGGCACCAAGCATCTTACTGATGATTCAGATATGACTCCCTTTTATGACCTCTTGGGCTAAAGTAGGTTATTAAGCCACACAGAGGAGCAACCCACTTTAAGCAAACCCAAAATACAAAACCTGAACTACAAAACATCCTTGGATTTAAAGTAGAAAAAAGATTATAGGAATCAGAGGTTTAGGGCTAGAGAGGACTTCAGAGGCCATCTAGTTTACCACCCACCTTTTTATAAATGAGGAAACCGAGACCCAAGGAGGCTAGATAATTTTCCCAAGGTCACGTAAGTAGTAAGCACTGGAATCAAGATTTGAACTCAGATCTTTTGGCTCCAGAATCAGGCCTCTTTTCTCTATATCATACTACCTTCCAGGGGATGAGTACAATAATGATGACTATCCAACACTTATTATGAAATAGGGATTGTTTTATAAAAGATATACCATCAAGCTCCTCTAAATAAGTTATTTGGTGCATTTGAAGTATGATTCTATTTATAAAAATTCAAACTACATTCTTTTTTAGGAATACATCAGTTGTGTAAAGCAAGAGATAAGTGCCTCAATTCTGGATGAAGTAGAGAGGAGAAAGAAGCCCTGCATCATTGGTTCATATGGAAGATTCCAAAATCAAGGCCCTTTATCCCTTTACTCTACAAGTATTTATCATTCAATTGTTGATCTCTTACTTTTAATAGATTTTTCCAGGGCAATATTCAAGTTCTTCTGATGAAAATACCCAACACACAACCAAAAGTTGAAGCATTCAAAATGTTTTGGACTTAGCAACTAAAGAAATAAGGAAGTAGCTTCAAAAGATAGCCATCAGTTCCGGAGCCTATTCAAGGATGAACAATCTATGTATCCAGCCATGTCCCCTAAAGGGTGAGAGCCCCCCTGGAGTCCTTTTCTCAGAGCACTGGACATTGAATACAATACTGGGTAAAGCATCTGAATTTCTTTTCAGCCCTTTGCTTTCAGCTGTTCACAGGAGCAGTGAGTAGTGCTGAACACAGTCCAACTCTGGTTGTTTCTCTTTTGCAGTGGAAAAGATCATATTTTAGCTCAGATGAAAGCAAGCTGAATGACTTCTTTTCCTGGAAAGCATATGTTTATGCTCCCTATTTTTTACAAGAACCAGGCAGTGTAAATTCCATTTATTAAAACATGAATTTAGCACATTGGCAACAGAGTGGCAATATTTATTCTTCCTAAACTCAAAATTATCTTGGATGGTAAAAGAGATCCTTAATTATACATAGATGCAAGACAATAGAGCATAACATTTAATTTTTTTATGCTTCCCAAGAGCAAGAGCAAGGCTCCATGCATGCTTTTGCTGAACAAAATGATAGATTAAAAGTTCTGAGTGTTCCTACAATCTCCATTTCAAGTCCATTATGGTCTTCAATAAATTAAAAAAAAATTTCCTTGAGTATAAAAAGCCCTTCTGTATGAGAAAGTCAGTGGTATAAATTGGCTCAGTTTCCTCTGTTGGCTCTAGGAAAATGCCAGTCATTTGATAGGAAGAAGAGTCTTTCCTGATTTGCTCACTCTTTGATTCTCTAGTGCACTAGGATTACATCAGGATGCAACCAGAGAAGAGAGCAGATACTGCTCTGTTGGGCTGCCTGCCATGGAGACACCATGGGTGTTGAAAGCAAAATATCCTCTAATGAAAAATAAAAGAGGTCAGAGGAAATGTCCAACAGTGGGACAGAGAGGCCAACAGTGCACCCGGGAACATACTGAAGTATTTTCATCTCAACCACAACTTGCCTTCTTGTAGGGGGAGCATCTTGATGTTGACACATTGAAGAAGATAGTAAGAAAAGGGTCACAGAACTGGGAAGGACACCTGCATCCTACTCCTGACTCTAACACTACATCCCTCTGTGATGACATTATAAGCACTCTGAGTCTATTTCATCCTTAGTAAAATGGCAGATTAGATTAGATCTGTCTGCGGTCTCTTACAGGTCTCAATCCCAAAAACTCAATAATTCTGTATAAAGTATTGTTTCAGGGTCACTGATAGTGTTCACTATTCCACTCAAAAAATTCTCCATCACTGGCTTAACATGATGCTCAAAATCCCTATCACTAGTTTTGTTTTTGAGTTGAGGCGTTGAAAGCCTCTATTAAAACAAAACTCTATTACCTGGAGATAGTAGCCTATTCACTGTTCCCCAGATGGGACATTCTGTCTTTTACCTCTACATCTTTGAACACTGTCCCTCATACCTAGAATATTATTCTAGCTCTGTTTCTTTAGAATTCCTAAGTACCTTCAAGACTCAGCTCATGTCCTCTCATTTCTGACCCACTAAATTGTTAGTATCCCCTCCTTGAGTACTTCATATTTATCTCGAATGTTTTGTATTTACTTATCTGTGTTGTTCTTTCCAACAAAAGGGAAGTAACTTGTTGGCAGAATCTGTTTTCATTTTTGTCTTTTTATCCCCCTCACCCAGCACAGTGCCTGCCACATGGTAGGCATTTACTACATGCTTGGGAAATTGAAATTGAAAAAAAAACTCCTGAAGTAAACAGAACCAAGACCACAATGTACATAATGACTACAAAAATGTCAGTTGAAAGAACAACAAAACAACCAAAAATGAAGGCTTTGAAATTACAAAGAACAAGCTTGGGCTTAAAGAAACAATATGAGAAGACACCTCCCCACTTCTTCATAGAGTTGAGGGGAGAGGGGTGTCCCAGGTGTGGAACACAACATATAATGTCAGGTTTTTTCAATGAATTGATAAGTTTGGCTGAATTTTATTTCTCTTCTTTCTAGTTTTCTTTTGTCTTTTTAAAAAGTATTTTTGTTATAAAGGATGACTATCTGAGAAGGGGAGAAGGGATACAGAAAGAAATTCAGGCAATGCAAAAAGAAGATATATCAATAAAATTTATTTTTCAAAAAAGAAATTGAACCAAGTCTCTGCAACATGAATATTAAAGGTCATGCCATAAAAAAATTAAAATCAGATACCTTTCAGAGTTATGCCTAGGAAAAGAATTCTTAGCTGAAGCATAATAGAGAGACAATCACATGAGATAAAATAAATAATTTTGATTACTTGAAAATGAAAAACTTCTGCATGACTAGAATCAATACAAAAATTACAAAGGGTGTTTTGTCAATGGGGGGAAATCTTTGCATCAAATATCTCAGATAAGGGTCTAATATCCAAGATTTATAGAGAATTAATACAAATATTTAAGGCTATTCATTCCCAATGGATAAGTGGTCAAAGGATATTAATAAATAGTTCTCAAAAGAACTGCAAATTAATCATAATCATATGGAAGATTGCCTATATCACTAATAACAAAAGAAGTACATATCAAGACAACTCAGTTTCACTTCATACCCAGAAAATCCAAAGGCCAACAATGATGAGAATTGTCAATGTATGAAGGATATTAAAAAGACAGGCAAACTAATTTATAGTTGGTGGAGCTATGAACTGATCCAACCATTCTGCAAAGCAATTTGGGCTAAGCCTCAAAAAAGTTACTAAAGCTATTTTGATGACTTTTTGCCTTAAGATCCAAATACTAACTCGGCATATACCTCAGTAGCCAGTCATTGGAGAGTGTTGTCTGATGGTTAATTTGAAGTCTCCAATGCCTGTCTACCTGAAGCCACCTTTTCCATGTCCAAGCTTCAACCTTGTGATGATTGGAGGCTGTATGGTTTTCAGCTTTTCCATGATATCACCCTGAAGGAGAAAAGAGAAGAACACAAGAGCTCAACATCCCTACTGTTGTGGCTACCACAATGACTTTCACCAACAAATCAGGGATGAGCAAGATTCAGGACCACTTGGAACCAGACTGTGACAGGCTTCTCTCTTCTCTACCTTTTCCTCTCTTCTTCTCCCCTGTTGTTTCTCCCTCCTGGGGCAAGTGTATATCCATTTTAGAGCTTCTCTCTTTTTCTTTAAAGTTTATATTTTAACTTGATATTTACCTAGCCGCTAAAAGTCTGTTTTAAGAAAAATTAGTTAACCCAAAGTATTATTTGTATATATGTATTTCATACACTCAAGGGTACTTGAGAAGGAATCTATGGTCAGAAACAGAGAAAGAGACAAAGGAAGAGGCAGAGACAGAGACACAGAAAAGGAAACTAGATCATTGAGGTTTCCCCAGCTAGGGCTGAAAATGAATGAAAGAGATTTTGATAAATATTACAATTATTCCTTAAAAGCAAGGAAAAAATTAAGCTATATAAATACAGACCATCTTGGATTTTCTTGGGCCCAAAAGAGTCAGTAGTGTTAGCGGGATGAGGCTTAGTTAGGAGAAACTTTCTCCCAAAATCTCTCCCAGAAAGTGGCCTTGGGCAATTTTCCTATTCTTCCAGTTCAGAGGGAGGGAGTAACTAGTTCTCTTGGCCAAATGTCCCCAGTCCCTAGAAACTGTAACAACTCAAGGAGGTCAAAGATAGAAAGAATCACTCTCATACACACCAAAATATTTATAGCAGTACTTTTTGTGATATCAAAGAATTGGAAACAAAGTAGATACCAATTAGATGGGGTGGACTATACTGATTATGGGGCATGAATGTAACAGAATATTACTGCTCTGTGAGAATTGATGAATATAAAGAATACACAAAGGGCTGGGAAGATTTCTAAGAAATGATACTAAATGAAATAAGCAGAATTAGGAAAATAGCATACATGATGACTAAAAGAGATGGAAGTAAAAAGAAAAATAGTTTTGAAATCCTGAATGCTGTGTAATTTTAATGTTTGGACTCAAAGAAAATATCCTTCCTTCTTTTCTTTATAGAGGGGAAGGATTTTGAGGGTAGAATACTGAAAATATTGTCAGATACCATTGATATGTTGGCTAATTTTGCTCCATTGCTTTTTTGTTCTCTTATTTTTCATTATAGGTAAGGGAGAGAAGGGGGATATATTTTGAAATGAAGTGCTGTAAAATAAAAATTATCCAATTTTTTAAAAGAAAACATTAAATTGAGGCATTATTGAGTCCTAAAACCTTAAAAATTTAGTTTATCAAATTAGCTAGTTAGGGAGGCTAGTCAAGAAGTGACATATGCGAACATACATATGACAACTAAATTCTGAAAAAAAAAAAGACAGAAATTTAAGGTGAGACAATAGATCATGGAGCAGCAAGGAGTCGATTGTGGTGTGAGAGATAGCTGGGGCATGGAGGATAAAGCACTTGATTTAGAGTCCAAGCTCAAGGTTCAGCTTCTTCGGACAAGTCACTCAGCCTCTGTAAGTCTCCCATAAAGTGAAATAATTATATCTACCTTACCTCTCTTATTGGGTTGACGTAAAGAAAAGCTTTATAAAACTTAAAATATTGTGTAAATTCCTTTTTTTCACCACCATCCCTCAGTGCTTCACCTAGTAGCCACTCAATAAATGTTAGACAAATTTGAGGGCTATGCTAGGCATTGGATAAACACTTGTTGATTGATCATAAATCTAGATCAGGAAGGAAGCTCAGAGGTCATCTAGTACTATCTCTCATTTTATAACTGAGGCCCAAGGAAGTTAATTGGCTTGGTTAAGGTCAAACCAGTGCTAATTATAAGAGACAAGATTTGATGCTAGGTCCTCTGACTCCTGGGGTTGAACGCTTCAGTTCATCCCTTGACAAGCTCCAGCCTGTAAATTCCTCTTCTATCTGCCTCCACTCAAATTCACATGTTGCTGAATGACCTAGAAAATGTCATGCGACCATGCTGACTGGGTACAAATATACATTACCTAACCTCAGTTGTACCCCCACTATAACAACGCAATCCTCTTATCCCTCCCTAATTGATTCCCCAGAGAAGTTATTCCACACCTTCTCTTTTCTCCTCTCCCTCACTTCACCTTTCCCCCACCCACTCATCTGCAGAGCTCCCTCTTCTTCCCTACTCTTTATTTCAAAACATTATAACATCATCTTCCCTAGCTCTTTCCTCCACTCCCAAACTCTCTGTTAATGAAGTAGTCTTTCTCCTTACCCAAGCCCTCCATATGTGATCTTGATCCCATCACCTCCCACCTTCTCCAGAAAATCTCTCTGTCTCTGTCTGTCTGTCTGTCTGTCTGTCTGTCTGTCTCTCTCTCTCTCTCTCTCTCTCTCATACACACACACACACACACACACACACACACACGCACACACATGCACATACACACTGTTTTGGGTTTATTTATCATCTTTATGACAATGACTCACAGATGATTTTGACCATGTTATTTACATATATTTTTAATTTTAAAATGAGTTCATCAAAACAAAATGATCTATTCTCCCTTTCATTTTGCAGCATGCAGTAAGAGAATATCACTTATGCAGTCTTAATCCATTTACATCATCATTTGCATTGGACTTTCTTAATCAAATCATTTTGCTAATGATTGACGTGTTAATGATTTGATTAATCCATTGGGTTTGATTCATTAACATCGGCATTTCTATTTTGTCAAGAATTGGTTTCAAGGAGATAGTTAATGTCCTTTGCTGACTGAGCATGTTTTTAAATGCAGGAAATAGAATTTTGGTATTCCTTTTACTAAATTCTGCACTCAGAAAGAATGATGGATGGTTAATATCTGGGTTTTAGGTTTTGAAAAAAGCATATTCTCCTATACCCTATACCTAGACTGTAGTTTTCTAATGAGGTGTATATTTTCTCCCTGTCATAGCCAGACATAATGCTTCTCCCATCCTCCAATGCTCTCCCCAGTATTAGAATTAAACTTCCACAAAGCAGGTGGTTTTTGTTTGTTTGTTTCAGTAGCAAGGAACTGTTTCATTAATGTCTTTGTATACCTGGCACCTAGCACAGTGCATGGCACATAGAATGTGCTTAATAAGTGTTTGTGATTAATTAATTAGTTGATTGATAGGCTACTGGCCAGAACTTCCAGGAGTGACAAGTCAGTGCCATAAATCAGTAATAATCTTATTGCATATGTAGGGAACAAGGAAAGGGAGCAAGCAGTTAATAAGCATCTACCATGTGCCAGGCAGGCACTGTGATAAGCATTTTACAAATATTATTCCATTGGATACATAAATTGTTAAAACTGAGAAATTATTCAGTCCAGCTTCTCCACTTTATAAATGAGGAAAAAGAGAGACATGGAAAGATGTAAATAGTATAACATAGCTCCAAAAATGCAATTTCTTCCCACACCCAAAAATAGATTACATTAAAAGTAGCAGTTTTGAACCCAAACCCAGTGATATGAGTTATATATTTCTGTACCTTATTCCATAATTTTATCAAAAATTGTAGTATGAACCTGGTTAAATTTGGAAGGAAATCTAGAGAACAGGTATCCCAACCCCTTCCTTTCACAAATGAGGAAAATAAGACCCAGAAAGGTTAAACAAATTTCCTAAGGTAGCAGTTACTCCCTCCAGAAAAGTCCTATTTTGATGCCTCATCATGGTATAACAGTGGCACTGGGTTCTCAGACTTGATGCCAGTGGCACACAAGCCCTGGCAGGCTCTTCTATGCTGGAAAGATTGAAAGTGACAAAGTATCTGCCAGTGAAGGACCAGTCCCAGCTGAGTACAGATTCTGGTGGACTAAGTGACAAAGTATTTGGACTATTCACTCTTGCTATCCTTAATTGTGAGGTATTTGTCCAGTGACCAAAGAGTAGACAAACTACTTACGGGGGAAGAATTAAATCCTATCAGTTGCTGTATTTATTAAAGAAATTAATGAAAATTATAAAAAAATTAATTATAAATATAAATGTGTAAAAATGGATAAATACAGTTAACTATTTGTTTTAATTATTAAGTACATGCTCTGTGCTGAACACTCTGATAGAGGCTAAGGATTTCAGAACCTGGAATGAAACAATCCCTATACCCACAACATTCTCCCTATAAATGAAACTACAATACAGAAAGGAAGAGAAGACATCACCAAGGAGATATGTGACCAGAAAAGGAAGTGGATTAGTCATGTGACAAAACAAGGAATGACAGATGGACAAGTCTGAGTGCTTCATTTGTACCCCTTTATTAAATACTTAGAGACCTGGGAAAAAACATGCATGTGCACGCACACACATACACATACACATACACACACACACACACACACACACACACACACACACAGAAACACACTTCAAGAACATTGAGTAAACCCCCTATAGAGGATCTAAGGGAGGATATGAACAAGACACACCAGATGAGAAGCTACAGATGGCTTGTGATCTGCACTGTTTCAGAGGGATGTGATAACACACATAGTTGAGATAACAGATATGGTGAAGTCTGTCTCTGCTAGTAGCAGAGCCTAGGCTAGAAGAAAGAGCTCCTGGCTCTTAAGCCATTCTCTTGTCACTCTCCCGGGCCTTCTTCCTTCATCTGTAGGAAGAGAAATTTGTTTTAATTTACTTCTGTGAAAAATAATGAGGTCAAATAAATGTTTGGGAGACAGCTAGGTGGCACAGTGAGTAGAGCACTGGCCCTGGAGTCAGGAGGACCTGAGTTCAAATCTGGTCTCAGACACTTGACACACTTACTAGCTGTGTGACCTTGGGCAAGTCACTTAACCCCAATTGCCCTGCCTTTCCCCCAACAAAAAAAAAAAAACAAACAAATTAATGTTTGGAGCATGTACCAAGATCTTACAAGAAGATCTGTGTAAATGCAGAGAAATGATTGTGCTTCCATTAAAAGGATAATATAAGAGTTCCATGCTGTAAACAGATTCCTATACTTCACTCTCTAAATAGATTGTAGCTGTCATGCCTGTAATTCCTGTGTAATTAAATTGAAATTAAATGTCAATTTACTGTGAATTACAGAGTAATTCTATGTATACATGCCATGCAATCTGCATTTTGTAGATGACAATACAAAAGTATCTGGACAGTTCCTCTGCAATTACATAGCAATCTGATTAAGATCAGCTTGACAAAATATCTGCCAAGGAGTGAGGACGAGAAAACCATTGGGAGTGGGAAGGGTCCGCAGATGTTAGGAAGAGGAGGGGGAGAGAGGACAGTGCATGATTGTCCACAAGTATAAACCCAGCCAGGCTCACCATTAACCCCACACAACTCAAACTGCAGAATCAATTTTACAGGCAGTGGGGGGTGATCCTTTAAAAGAAGGTTTAATTATGAAACATATTAATTGACATTAGCTTCTTACTTTCTTTCTAGTCCATTCGGTATAGTCAGTTTGGCAAGCATGAGTTGTTAGATCACCAGATTACATGATAATGACAAATTTAAAGACAATATGCTACAAACATTAGCCAAGAATTTTATTTTCTTCAGTATAATGTCCTAAGGCCTGCCCCAGCAGATTAGGCTAGTTTTTATTTAAAAGGCATTGAAACTGACCTTGAGACTCAATTGACTCAAGGGACTAAAGATTTGAGTCATTAAGCTTCCTGGTGGCCTGGGTACTAAAAAGGCAGGGCAAAGGGAATCAAAAGCTCCTCTCTAGGGCAGCTAGGTGGTGCAGTGAGTAGAGCACAGGCCCTAAAGTCAGGAAGACCTGAGTTCAAATGCAGCCTCAGACACTTGACGCACTTACTAGCTGTGTGACCTTGGGCAAGTCACTTAACCCCAATTGTCCTGCCTTGCCCCCTCCAAAAATAAAATAAAAATTAAAAGCTCCTCCCTCAGGCTTCTGATCCATAGACCAATAGGGAAGCAATACAAAAACAAGGAAGCTCCTTCTAGCTCAATCATTGCTGTATTTTTGCTGAATATCCTTTCCCTGCTCTTTTTTTTAAGCATTAATTTACTTATTCTATTTAGTTTTCAGCACTGATTTTCACAAAAGTTTGAATTACAAATTTTTTCCCCGTTTCTACCCTCCCCCCACTCCAAAATGGCGTATATTCTGGTTGCCTCATTCCCCAGTCAGCCCTCCCATCTGTCACCCCACTCCCCTCCCATTCCCCCTTTCCCTTCTTCTCTTGTAGGGCAAAATAAATTTCTACGCCCCATTGACTGTGTATCTTATTTTCTAGTTGCATGAAAAAACTTTTTGTTGTTGTTGTTGTTTTTGAACATCTGTTTTTAAAACTTTGAGTTCCAAATTCTCTCCCCTCTTCCCTCCCCACCCACACTCCCTAAGAAGGCAAGCAATTGAACATAGGCCACGTGCGTATCATTATGTAAAACCCTTCCACAATACTCATGTTGTAAAAGATTAACTATGTTTAGCTCCTTCCTAACCTATCCCCCTTTATTGAATTTTCTCCCTTGACCCTGTCCCTTTTTGAAAGTGTTTGTTTCTGATTACCTCCTCCCCCCATCTGCCCTCCCTTCTATCATCCCCCCTTTTTTATCTTCTTCCTCCTTCTTTCCTGTAGGGTAAGATACCCAAATGAATGTGTATGGTATTCCCTCCTCAGGTCAAATCCAATGAGAGCAAGATTTACTCATTCCCTCTCACCTTCCCCCTCTTTCCTTCCAACAGAACCACTTTTTCTTGCCACTTTCATGCGAGATAATTTACCCCATTCTATCTCTCCCTTTTTCCCTCTCTCAATATATTCCTCTCTTATCCCTTAAATTGATTTTATTTTTTTAGATATCACCCCTTCATATTCAACTCACCCTGTACCCTTTGTGTGTATATATATATAAATATATATATTTATATATACCTACATATATACATATGTAGACACACATATGTATATATATGTATACACACATATATATAGATATATATATATATGCATATTCCTTTCAACTACTATGATATTGAGGTCTCATGAATCATACACATCATCTGTCTATGTAGGAATGTAAACATAACAGTTCATCTTTAGTAAGTCCCTTAAGATTTCTCTTTCTTGTTTACCTTTTCATGCTTCTCTTGATTCTTGTGTTTGAAAGTCAAATTATCTATTCAGCTTTGGTCTTTTCACTGAGAAAGCTTGAAAGTCCTCTATTTTATTGAAAATCCATATTTTGACTTGGAGCATGATACTCAGTTTTGCTGGGTAGGTGATCCTTGGTTTTAATCCTAGCTCCATTGACCTCCAGAATATCATATTCCAAGCCCTTCAGTCCCTTAATGTGAAAGCTGCCAGATCCTGTATTATCCTGATTGTTTTTCCACAATATTCAAATTGTTTCTTTCTGGCTGCTTGCAGTATTTTCTCCTTGACCTGGGAGCTCTGGAATTTGGTGACAATGTTCCTAGGAGTTTTCTTTCTGGGATCTATTTGAGGAGGCAATCTGTGGATTCTTTCAAGTTTTTTTTTACCCTCTGGCTCTAGAATATCAGGGCAATTCTCCTTGATAATTTCTTGAAAGATGATATCTAGGCTCTTTTTTTTGATCATGGCTTTCAGGTAGTCCAATAATTCTTAAATTATCTCTCCTGGATCTATTTTCTAGGTCAGTGGTTTTTCCAATGAGATATTTCACATTATCTTCCACTTTTTCATTCCTTTGGTTCTGTTTTATAATATCTTGATTTCTCATCAAGTCACTAGCTTCCACTTGCTCCAATCTCATTTTTAAGGTAGTATTTTCTTCAGTGGTCTTTTGGACCTCCTTTTCCATTTGGGCAATTCTGCCTTTCAAGGCATTCTTCTCCTCATTGGCTTTTTGGAGCTCTTTTGACATTTGAGTTAGTCTATATTTTAAAGTGCTGTTTTCTTCAATATTTTTTTCAGTATTTTTTGGGTCTGCTTTAGCAAGTCATTGACTTGTTTTTCATGGTTTTCTTGCATCATTCTCATTTCTCGTCCCAATTTTTCCTCTACTTCTCTAACTTGCTTTTCCAACTCCTTTTTGACCTCTTCCATGGCCTGAGACCAGTTCATGTTTTTCTTGGAGGCTTTTGGTGTAGGCTCTTGGACTTTGTTGACTTCTTCAGGCCATATGTTTTGGTCTTCTTTGTCACCAAAGAAAGATTCCAAAGTCTGAAACTGAATCTGAGTGTGTTTTCACTGCTTGGCCATGTTCCCAGCCAACCTACTTGACCCTTGAGTTTTTCAGTGGGGTATGACTACTTGTAGAGCAAAGAGTACTTTGTTCCAAGCTTGAGGGGATGCATCATTGATTTCAGAGCTATTTCTATGCAGCCAGCTCTACCACCCCAGCACTCCTCCTTCCTCAAGAACCACCGACAGGGACCTGATGCAAATCTTCAGCAGGCTCTGCACTCCTGCTCTGATCCGCCACTTAATTCCTCCCACCACCTGGGCCTGGGGCTGGAAGTAACTGCAGCTGTAGTTCTGTAGCTGCACCTCCCCCGCTGCCCCTGGCGTGGTGGCCGAACCCCGCGAACTCTGTCCCCCACAGCTTTTCCCACTAACTTTCTCTGTTGTCTTTGGTGTTTGTGGGTTGAGAAGTCTGGTAACTGCCACAGCTCACAGGCTAGGGCCTGTCCTGCCTGGTTCCTGGTCTGGTTGGTCCTGCTGCCTCCCATGCTGAGCTCTGTTCCCCTCCACTCCGTGTGCCATAGACCTCATCTAGCGACCATCCAGGCTGTCCTGGGCTGGATCCCTGCTTCCCTCTGCTATTTTGTGGGTTCTGCAGTTCTAGAATTTGTTCAGAGCCATTTTTTATAGGTTTTTGGAGGGACGTGGTGGGAAGCTCCCGCAAGTCCTTGCTTTCCAGCCGCCATCTTGGCTCCACTGCCCCGCCATCTTGGCTCCACCCCGCTTTCCTGCTCTTACTATCATTCTCTTGTCATGATTAATTGCCAGATTTCTTCAAATATCTCAATTTGTTTTAATTTTGAATTTGAAGGACCAAAGCAGCCTGAGTCAGGCCTAGCCTATTACAGATTTTATCTACTCATGAAAGGAACCTAAAATTACTTTATATTTCCGAATAGTATTGCTGCGAAGAAAACTTCAAAAAAAAAACTGATCTTGCTACAGAATCTGGATGGCAGTGGGATAAGCCTGGCCAGGCAGGAGAAGCCCATGGAAAGAAGAAAAGTGCTAAATTTGAAGTCAGAAGATATGGATTTCAATACTTACCCCACAACTTACTATCCATGTGACCTTACACAAACCATTTTGCCTTTTGAGTCTCTGTTTCCTTAGTTGTAAAATAAAGAAGTTGGTTGAAGCTATCACTTTAGCAAAGATGGTTAAGAAAAGGATAACTCACTGTTGCATGGAACCATGGGAGGGTTAGCACACAAGTTCACTTCTCATGAAGCTATGGAAGACAATTTGGAACTGTGCAAGAAAAAAATACATTAAAATGCCAAAGTTTTAAGATTCCGAAAGTCCAAAGAGGATTAGAATAGTACACTGATCTGAAAGCCAATGCGTCAGCCAAAATGGGGAGGGGTAACCAGCTGAAAAGGAGGAAGAATGAGTGTTTGTGAGAACCAAAAAGGACCGGCAAAGATCAAATGCTTCTTGGTAGTCAGGGTTCTAAGTAGTTTTTGCGGCTCTAGGATTGGATAATTCTCACATAAAAGAACTAACAAAGAGATTTCCTGATCAATGGCTCAGTCCCTACAAATACTAAACCAATTTCTAGAGATGCAGTAAAAAATGCCTTCAAAGCCAAAAGCAGGACCACACTTCAATAAGGATTTCTTTGAGGTTCTCAAATATTCCCACTACAGAAAGTCCAGCTGTGTTGCAGGATTCCTTAAGGAATTGTTCTCTCTTCCTCCCTAGGTCTCCACCTGACTCTGAAGAACCAGATATATTGCTCTCTACTCTCTTATTTTTTGTTAAATTAAAACTTAATGCAAATCTCCAAGCTAGACCTGCTGCTGTGGAGATGGCACTTAGCCAGCTATGTTTGCCTGCTGGCCAAGGACGCTGGCAATGTGAAACGAATCTTGATACATCTGCCTGAGTATTTTTTAAGGTTACCGAGTTTGCTGTATTCATTTCTTATCATATGAATACTTGAAAATTGCATACCAAGAAGTCAACAGCTCCCTTAAAAAAAGTAAAGTGCCATTAAAATATTGCAAAAATTCCAAATTTCTTTAAGAAAATTACAAATATTTGCTATTCTAGAAAAGACTCATTAGATAAACATGTAAACTTCTGTGCTGTTTTGTGCTCTCTTTCTCTAAGCAGCAAATACCATAGCTTTAAATTTGCATCACTTAATCGTTGGTAGGTGTCTCATATATCTACCTGATCACAAGAATGAAACTCAGTTCAACTCTATCATAAGAAACTCCAATACAGTGTATTCCAAACTTAGCTCTACAACTAACCCAAATCCTAGCTCCAAAGGGCTTTGTCCAAACAGGGGTGGTGTGGTCAGGAAGGGACAAGCTCAAAACAAGCTGAAACTGGCAAGGAAAGATAAGGACAACTAAGGGGTGAGTTATTTTAGCTATAGGGGAAGAAAGAGGAAGATTAAAGAAGAGCTCAATAAGACAGCTACTTATGGTGGCTGGTATGCTGATGTCTGACACCTGAGGGAAGGCATCCTTGTTCCTATCTCACTTGGATTCTGTTTCTTACTGCCAAGGAGAAGGATCTTTGCATTGGAAAATACAGAGGGGAAAATAACTGATGGGCACTGGACCTATGATTTCACTTGTATACCTATACCTATACAACTCCCTATACCTATACCTATACAACTCAGCACCTTCTCTGCCACTTATGGTCTTAAAAGTGAGAACAGAGGATGATTGACTTGCCCAGGATCACACAACCAGTTTGGTGTCAGAGGGAAGACAGAAACCCAGCTCTTCCTGGCCTTGAGCCCAGTTTGCTACCCACTATGCTATGTTGTCCCTTGGGGGAGCTGATGCCCAAAGTACGTGAGGACATAGTAAGAGAATGCCTCATCGCCCCTAACACAACAAATGTACCTGGCTCAGATGAACTATATCCTCAAGCATATGATTGATGAAATAAATGTTGGCAGTGACAATTGAAAGATCCTAGAGAGTAAGAAGGGTTCCGGGGGATTGGGGAAGGGCAAATATTTTCCTTATTTCCAAAAAAGGGATGAGAATAGAGTCCGCAGACTATAGTCCTTGAACCTGACTTCAATTCCTGGAAAAATTCTAGAACAGATCGTTAGAGATTGGTGAAGGTCTAGAAAAGGAAGTGACAATAACAAGCATTGCTTTATCTAGAATGGTTCATTCCAAACTAGTCGTATTTCCTCTTTTGGGGATATGTGAAGTGTTTAGGAAGGACTAGCACCTCTGGTGTGAGGACTTGCTGAGATTTTTTCAGGACTGCCCATCCATCTTTAGTGTCTACCTTCACCCAACTCTCACCCATGGCACCAAGAAGCTGTAACATGTTCAGTGGCCATACCCCAGTAAGACCATCTCAGCAGATGAGCTAAACCAGGTTGGAGGTAACTGACAGGCCTCAAACTCATTGATGAGTTAGGGGGATGTCTACCCCAAACATGTAAAGACTTCTCCTCGATCAATGGGCAGATGAGAACAATTTGTTCCAACTGCCATGAAGGCAACTGAAAGCAGGTGCTGGGAAGTACTTAGAGCTTGTCCAGACATCAAAGATGCCAAAGTCATCTACCACATCCTAAGCCACCACCAGTCATCTTGACTTTTTGTCTTGCCACTGGACTTCAATGACTGAGGAAGAGAGAGTGAGGCTGACAACTTTGGCAACTGCCTCACTTAAATCCAATTAATGTGCAAATCAATATATGACCCATGATGTCATCGGTCCTCTTCAAAAATGAAGGATGAACAATATTTCCTCTTTTATTGGGTTATCGAACTAGTAGAATAGAGAAATACTATAGAGTTTACTTAGATTTTATCAGAGCATTTGAAAAAGTATCTTACACTATTCTTGTGGGAAAAGATGAAGAAATAACATAATTGATTCCGGAATTGTTTAAACAAGAGAACCCAAGCAGTAGTTACTAATGATCAATTATCATTTGTGAGTGCCACAAAGTATATCTGGATCTGTGTTATTTCACAACTGATGAATGTCTTCATTAAAGGCATGGATGACAGCCTTCTCAAACTTGTTCTGTTAACACAAAGCTGGAAGTCATCATTAGTAGTGGCACAGGCTAGCAGAACTGGGATCTGCTAACAACAAGATCTTGAGTGTCTAGGACACTGGGCTAAATCTTAAAAAAATAGAAATTCAATAGAAGAAAATGTAGTCTTTCACTTGGGTTCAAAAAGTGAACTTCACAAAAATAGGGTAAGTGGCATATAACTGGACAGCAGTTTATCTGAAAAAATTCTTGGGTGCTGAATGAACCACAAACTAGGTATGAGTCATCTGTGTGATAGTGGCAGCTAAAAAACATACTGAGAATAATGAGATCCTGACCTTCATTAAGGTCCCTAATTATTCTGATCTATTCAGAACCACATCTGAAGCACTGGGTACCAGAATTTAAGAAGGATGATCTGGAGTGCATCCAGAGAAGGGCACCCAAGACGGTTCAGGGCCTTGAGTCCTTGCTATATGAAGATCAATTGAAGGAGCTAGGGTTGTTTAAACTGAATAAGAGAAGACCTATGGGGAACACAATAACTATGTTCAAATACTTTAGGGTCTGACAGAGAAGAGAGATTATATCTAATATCCGTTGCCCAAGAAGGGAGAAGCAGGAAATAATAGATGGAAATTACAAAGAGGTAAATTTAGGCCTGATGTCAAGAAAAACTTCTTAATAATTAGAAATCTCCAAAACTGGAGCAGACAGACTCAGGAGGTAATTACCCACCACTTATCGGAGGTCTTTAAAAAGAGACTTGATGACCACTCTCTGTTGGACTCGATGGCCACCAAAGTCTCTTCCAACACTAACTTCTGTGATTCTGTGAATATGTGCAAAGAGCTCCATGAAGCTATGCCGTTTTGCATTTCTCTTTCTGTACTTTTTAATTGTTCTTAAACCTTTTTCATATGTGTTTGACCTTCCTCAGATTATAAATCCCTTAAGGACAAGAGTTGACTTCTATTGCTTGTGAATCCCTTCACCATTCCAAGGGCAGCATCTGACATAGCTGTGTGTCAGTCATCTTTATAGCCATAGAATCATAGAACCTCAGCAGGTGTTTATAATTGATTGCTAAGCAGGAAGTCTCATACAAGAGAAGAAACTGGCGCAGCTTCAGCTCATCTCTGCTGTGGGCCTGGGAGGGTCAGTCACTACCCACATACCAAGGAATCCAGAGGAATGTGTTTACCACTAGAAGTTTGGGCTCATGGGGATGAGAGTGGGAAAGGACTAGTGAAAAATTCTTTGAAAACAAGGATAGATACTGCTTCTGAGATAGAAGCAAGTATAAGACGTCAATGTTATTGGCAAAGTCTGCTCCTCGATAACAAGGAATTTGGAACCTAAGATATAAAATATTGTTAAACCTGAACCCACTGGCACTACAAGGCTAATAGGAATTCTGATCTCTCTTCTGCAGCTGGCTTCCTGTGGATTCTTGTAAAGGCAGTTTATTCGGATTGGGAAAGGGGAAAAATGATTTCAAAAGACATGGCCAAACACTTGAAGAATATAATGCCTGCTGAAGAATTCAGAGCTATTGAGCTGGCAGACAGTAATCACATAAACTGGGAAATTTGTGCAGAAGACCCCTTATAAAGAATGTCATCCTATCTGGGAGAATTTACAGGAGAAACTTTCTATGGCAAGCATTCCAATGGCTCTATGAAGAAAAGTTAGGATTACTTAGGAAAAGATAAGGATAATGAGCAACTGTACTCTGCAAAAACAGAATAGCTTAACAGACCTCACATTTTTACAGATGAGTAAACTAGGTCCCAGAGAGATAGGGACCTGCCCAAAGTCATGCAGCTGGTGACTAGAAGTGCTTGTATTCAAACATAGGACCTCTTACTCCAAATCCAGTGCTTTTTCTACCATACCACACTGTCCTTGAAATCAAAAATTAAAGTTCTTATTAAAATGGGGTAGGAATTAGTTGGCCCAATGAATAAAAGAGTCAATTAAATCTCCGTTATTCTACTTTGTCTTATTTAATTTTCTTTTTTCCCATTAAGGTGAGTCCACTAGTAAAACAAGATAATATTTGTAAAGGGCTTAGCAAATCTTGAAGTTGCTATGTAAATGTTATCTGGTGGGCTAGGTGATGCAGTTGATAGAAAACTGGGCCTGGAGTTAGGAAGACCTGAGTTCAAATATGATCTCACTCACTTGCTGGCTGTAGAACCCTGGGCAAGTCACTTAACCTGGTTTGTCTTAGTTTCTTCAACTGTAAAAACAGCTGGAGAAGGAAATGGCAAACCACTCCAGTATCTTTGTCAAGAAAACCCCAAATAGGTTCACAAGGAGTCAGAATATGACTGAAATGACTGAACAACAACATAGTTATTATTATCTGGCAACTAGGTAGCTCAGTGGATAGAATTCCAGTCCTGGAGTCAGGAAAATCTGAGTTCAAATCCAGCCTCAACACACTTAATAGCTGTGTGAACCTAGACAAGTAACTTCTATCTGCCTCAGTTTTCTCAACTGTAAAATGTGCTTTTATCTGCTTTTTATTTTATCCTCTTATGGTTCCTGCCTCACAGAGTTCTTGTGAGGATCAGATAATGTTTGTTAAGAGCTTAGTACAGTGTCTAGCACATAGTGAACCCTTAATAAATGCTGGTTCCCACTGGGAGGCCATTACCATTCTAGAAGAGAATGGGGAAACCATGATGATCTTGCTTTATTACAGGTTATTTGTATCAAGATGTTATTTGTATTCTGATACTTGACGTATCAGCAACACTTAAATTTTTCATCTTTGGAAATCAGAACTTCAAATGATAACTTTTGATTGGTGCTACAAAGCTAAGGAATTAACAAAAAAAACCACTTTCTGCTATTATGCTTAATTTGTTGATTTGGTGTTCTTTTCTCCTGTTAGAGAAGACATGAATAAGCACAGTCAAGACTGGTTATGCACGCCCCAGAATGCACACGTGTTGCTGTCCTTCGTAATAACTCATCGTCACATGACATCAAAATGTTTTCCAATACCAGCCTACTCTTTTGACAAAGGATCATGGAAGTGAGATTTACTTTAGAGATTTAGAGGAAGGATTTTAAAGATCGTCTAGTCCAAAACCCTCATTTCTTAGATGAGAAATTTGATGCCCAGAGAGGTGACCTTGCCCAAGATCACAAAATGAGCAAATGATGAAACACAAGTGGCCCATAGGATAAAGCCCTGGGCCTGGAGTCCACTCCAGCCTCAGTCACTTAGAAGATGTTGAACTCTGAGCAAGTCATTTAACCTCTGGTTGCTTCACTTTCCCCCCAGCTGTAAAATGGGGATAGTAATACTGGGTTGTTGTGAGCATCAATATTTGTAAAGCACAATGATTGGCACATAAATGATGAAGCCTGTGGTATTCCATCTGCACTGAAGAAAAAACTAAAAGAAATCAGCTAATATTGTGTCACAAAGGATTTGGCTTCCAAATAAGGAGGTATGGGGAAAAATTAGAATCTACTATAGAGGTTGTGGAGTCTCCTAAAGAAGTCTTTGAGATTGTCATTGAACTTAAATGCCTTTTTTATGACTTTGTATATATATAGATATAGATATAGATATGTATATAAAATGGGTATTAAATTACTTGCCTTCTCAATGAGTGGGTGAAGAATTGGCAGGAGGAAGAGTTTGAACTCAAGATTTTTAAATGAATTCAAAAATAATAATTCAAAAATAAATCAACGACAATATACCCCCAAACAAGGGAATTATCTCAATCATCTCTCAAAACATCTTCAGACTTTTTTCATTCCATTATTTTACAATTTTTTATAAATAAAATTTGACATTGAATCAAGATTTGGATTTTATCCTCTTGAAGTAGAAGGACTAAGAGGTTTTTTTGGTGGGGGCAAGGGGCATCAGGGAGCAGGTTGGTGCCTAGGCCTATGATGTCATTGGGATAGGGAGCTCCCAGTGAGGGAAGTGCCACTAAAAATGGAGATCAGCACCTGCCTGGCAACTTTTAGTCTTAGAGAATTGTGCCCAAGGCAATGAGAGGTTGTCTTGGCCAAGGTCACACAGCTGCTTTGTGCCAGAGAAAGGTTTTGAACCCAGGTGGTCCTGACTCAGACACCTCCTCTCTACCCACTACACCACTTCCTCTTAATTACAAGATTAGAACAACAACAATGATAAAAATTTTTCATGTTAATATTGAAAATCCCATTCAAGGAAGACAACATAGTATACAGATGGCAGAACCTGTTATTAAGAGATATGAATCCTTGTAATATTAATTAAGGTGGAACTTTTTTACTGTTTTCTCTTTTAGAATGCTAAAGTAATGATTGCCTTTGGTTAAGTCTTGGTAGGTGCTAAGCCCCAGGCCCACACCCTTTTACAACTTAGGTGTGAAGTCCCAGGCCTACACCCTTTTGCTGATTAGGTGTGGAAGCTTCTTGCCCTAAGAAGGTTATATAAACTCAGAGGTTAGCATTTTGTTTGGGGCTCTCACTCACTGGAACAATGTTGTGATTCGACTAGACAAGATTCTGAGCAGTCATTGTTAAGACCCCTCCCACCAGATGCTGGTACTTCTCTTTTTGGTAACTATGTATGTGATGTCTTGATCAGACAAAACCTATCTGCTGAATTGTGTTATTTGCTGTTTATATTGTCTCTGTTTTTCTGTTTGTATTTGCTCTGAAGTTCAGGGTCCTGGCTTTCCCCTCTGAACTAAGTGAATCATATATGTATGTTTAATTAAACTGAGATTGTTAACCCCTTAAAGTTGCTTTCTTTAGAAAAGCAGATCAAAAAACCTGTGCTAGCAGTCCTGCTGTGTGCTTGTGTTGTTGGTCTTACACAGGCACAGTAGCTGCCAGTGACATCGTTGTCACAATCCTCTTTTTGGTTTTGGCAGTAACTTGGGATGTGCCTTGGATGGGATTCAGAGTAGCGAACTATTCTCTGACAATTAGAACAATGATGTTGGCTTTGTATTACAGGCAGCAAGGTGGCTTGGAAGACAGAACACTGGACATGGAGTTGGGAATATCTGAGTTCAAACCAGATGCTGACTATCAACATAACTCTGGGAAAGTTACTTACCCTCTTTCTGCCTCAGTTTCTTGATCTAGAAAAATAAGGATATTAATACTATCCAGGGTAGTTGTGAGGATAAAAAGAAATATTTGTCAAGTGCTTTGCAAACCTTAAGTACTAAATAGATGCTAACAATTATTATTAAGTAAGTTATAACAAGTGGTCAAGCAGCCTTTGTAAAGGTAAAGGGAAACCACTACCTCCAAAGGCAGTTCATTTCACTTATGGAGACCTCTGGAAAATTTTCCTTATTTCAATCCCCAAATTGCCTCTTTGCCACTTTGCCACTGATCCTGGTTCTGCTTTTGGGAACCAAAAAGAAAAAGTCTCATCCCTCTCCAAGAAGGCTTTCCCAATCTCCCTTAATTTTAGTATCTTTCCTCTATTAATTATTTCAAATTTATCCTTGTTTGTACAGTTGTTTACATGTTGAGTGCCCCCCCCCATTAAATTGTGAGCTCCTTGAGAGCAAGGACTATCTTTTACCCTTTTTTGTATCTTTAGCACTTCGCACAATGCCTGGCACTTAACAGATCTTTATTGACTAATGGACTGACTGACTGACAGTCCTTTAACTATATGAAGACTGTTATGATATTTCCCCTATGTCTTCTTTCTCATCCCCAGTTCTTTCAACCAATCCACACTCTAAGTTCCCTTCACTGGTTACCCTTCTCTAGACATACCCTTGATTTATCAATGTTCTTCCAAAAATGTACTACAGAACTGAATGGAGCATTCCAGATGTGCCCTGACAAGGACAAAAAAGTAAGAGACTATCACCATATTCAAGGAGCGATGCTTTCCTAATGAAGTCTAAGATCACATTAACTTTCTTGGTTGTCATATTTTGAAAACCTCAAAAAAAAACTAATGGGGTACACACGTACAGGGTGGGAGGAGCAGCTGTCTCTAAAAAAAGAGGACAAAAAGCCCTGCATGGCAGAGCTTGAACAGCTTAATTTCAGTAACTGGAAAAATACTGTCAAATCGTCAACTGGCAGATACCTAAACTTTGTGGGGAAAAAATTAAATACTGACAAAACAATACTAATCTCCTTTTATGAAAGACTGATGACCTAGCAAAAAACATGATAGATATTGACTTTAATAGGCCTTTGATTCAGTTCCATAAGATACACTCATTAGTGAGATGAGAAAACAACCTAGAGGACACTTTCTTATTTTTCCTCTGAAAACAAGCATAGATTTATTAAGCATACATAATTAAAGTATACATCGATCATATTGTTGACATCAGGACTCAAAGACAAGTATGCAAATAATCCTTCTCCAAAAGGAGAATTGGCTCATTTATGTAACTACTTTATATAAGGAATTAAGCCTTAATAACTTAGAAGAGGTTTTCATACATACTAGTTAGTCTGAAAGACATACGGAACAAACAAGACTAACCTTCATGAGACAAAATATACAAAAGCACTTTGGAATATTGGGAACAAAAGCAGAATGCACAACTTGCAGAGAAAGTGTCTCAGAAGGTAAGAAAAAGAAAAATAGGTACCATTTCCAGATGCCCATTGGACTGTCCTTGTTGGGGTTTCCCAGGGCCTGAGGTTAGGCAGGGAAAAAAAGGCCAGAGAGTTTCAAAGGTTCTCAGTTATAAGAAAAAGTGAGAGCAAAAGCACTGGGAATAGATGAGGGAGGAAGGGTGGTGAAATGTCCCCCCTGAAAGGCACTTGCAGCTAATCAAAGGATCGTTATCAATACAAATGAGGCTTAACTTGCAAAAGGAGTATATGAAAATCGTGCTTCCTAGTGGTCAGTATTGGGACCAAACTCATAAAAATATGTCAATACAGAGAGTATGCATTTCCATAATATGGGTTCTTTGTCAGAAACTGCACAATTAGAGGTCAAATTATACAGGAGACATAGGATGCTAGAGAGGGGGATATAATATAAGATATCATTATGAATAATTAAAGTAACATCAAATGTACCAGAAAGTAGAAATAGTAATAACATGAAAGAATAATTCCGAATCTCTAATAAATGGGGGACAGAGAGAAGGGATGAGATCTGATTGACTCAAGATTAAGAGAAGTAGAGTTAAGAATCAAACATTTTGGAAAGCAGTCTGGCAGAAATTAGGTTTAGACCAACACCTTAAAGCATTTTCCATAGTACATTCTAAATGGATATATCACCTTAATATCAAATACCATAATATTAAAAAATTAGAAGAGAAGCAGATCATATATGTCTCAAAGCTATGGGAGATGAGATGTATTCTTAACCAAACAAGGGATAGGGGTAATTACAAAAAATAAAACAAAAAATTTGATTGCAGAAAAGCTTCTATACAGAAAAATTAATACACCTAGGATAAGAAGGGAAGCAGCAAAATAGGGGAAAAAATCTTTCTATCAAATTTCTCTGAAAAGGGTTAATTATTATATATAAACAATTTTATTTATATAATGCACATAAATTTGTATATACACATACAAATAAAATTGTTTATATATCACATATGTACACACACAGACATACACAGAGATAACCATTACCCAACATAAAAGTGGGCAAGGAATAAGATTCAACAATTCTCAAAAAAAAAGAATTACAAAGTACTAATACTTTGCATGAAAGAATGCTCTGAATCACTAATAATAAGAAAAGTACAACTCCAAACAATGCCAACATTTGACCTTTTACTCTGCAAATTGACAAAGATGACAAAAAATGACAAGTGTCAATGTTTGAGGGGTTATACTTCACCATACTCCCACTCTCTCATTCTTTGTTCCAGTCTTTCAGGATGAAGTAATCCTGCTCCTTGCCAAGGCTAGCACTTCTGCCTCTGCCCTGGATCTCATCCCCTCCCATCTCATTTGGAAGCTTGTCCCTTTAAACAACCCTTCTTTCTCCCTAATGTTTAAACTTTCATTCACTGGAAATGGCAGTCCTCTGCTTAAAAATATCCATTAGATTGAAGCATGGGATTTTTTTTTTGCTTTCTTTATTTTTCTTGCTTTTTTCACAACATAGGTAATAGGGAAATAGGTTTTGCATGACTTCATATATATAATTGCCTGGTTTCTCAAGCAAGTGAGGGACTGGTAGAAGAAAGAGAATTTTGAACTCAAGATTTTAAAAATGAACCTAAAAATAAATAAAAGGTATCTAAATGATAATAATGATGATCTGTACTAGTCCTTATTACCTAACAAATAAAGCTCAGATTCCTTGACTGACATTTAAAGACAACCATAGTCTATCACTTTATCTTTCCTGCCTTATCTACCAATATGTCTTTTCCTCATTCAACACTCCAAAAAAAGAGGTGATTCTCTATAAACATATCCTGCATGTTCACCTGTACTCTATTCACATTGTTCCTGATGTCTGGAATGCCTTCAAAGTGCAACTCAAGTGCCAGGTCCTTCACGACACACTCCCAGAAATCCACTTTTTCCCTCACCTTACCATTGGTGCTGACCTTTAACCTCCTGCCTTCACATGGAACCTTCTTTTGCAATTCTCTATTGTACTTATCACGTAATATCATGTATTAGAATTGTGTTGATATTTTATATGACTATAAATACTACAAGGACAGAGATTTGTCCTATCTAATCTTTCTATCTTTACCACTACTTTCCAAGGTACTATAAAGGTGCTTTATAGATATTTGTTTAATGAATGGATATGAAAAGATGAATTCTACCATTTCAAAACACTTTTATAATCATTTTCTCTTTGGATCCTCAAAACCAAATTATAGAGTACATAGGACAAAAAATATTGTCCCCATTTTGCAGTTAAGTAAAACAAAGATTAACTAAAGGTTAACCAAAAAGAAAAGGTTAATTAATCAGCCTAGGCCCAAAAGCTCGAACAGCTAGTTGGGAAGGGAGTTAAATCAAGAATCCAAGTATTACATTTACTAGTCCAGAGCTTTTTATTAAAGCTACTAATATTCTCATAATTGCGGGGAGAGGAACCAGACATTAGATCGTAAGCTCCTTGAGAGCAGGGCTTGTCCTTTGCCTCTTTTCGTATCCCCAGTACTTAGCACAGTACTTGGAATATAGTAAATATTTAATAAATGTTTGATTGATTGATTAATTTCATTAGTCTAGGGCAGAGGCATCAAACTTCCTGCCTATGGGATCATAAAACTCCTGAGTGCAGCTGAACTGGCTTAAAATGTATTTGCAAAATGTTTAACGAAGTAAATAAAAATACATTACTACACAGATAATGTTTGTTTGTGGTATCCTAAGTCAATATGCTGCCTGTATAGATCCATTTCTATTTGAGTTTGGCATCACTGGTCTAAAGAATTCCCTCTTTCAATGCAGATTGGTAATTAGTAGAGAGAGCAGCATCTTAGACAGCGACCTGAGAACACTATGAGCTAAAGTGACTTGCCCAAGATCACCTAGCTACTATGTGTTAGAGACAGGACTTAAACCTAGGTGTTTCTGATTCCAAGGCCACACCTCTACCACACCACACTCTCTCTCATTCACATAACACAAAGGGGAAAAGAAGGAAAAAAAGATTAATCTCAAGTGTGGAAATCAGTTTGTATTTTTATCTGTTTCACCGGTAAGAAGGAGAGAATGGTTTTTGCTAACTAGGCCAATGGAGAACAAATCCAAAAAGCTGAGACAGTAGATTCACTGAAGCAACAACCAATTTAGTCATGAATGAAGAAAAAACCTCAAAACAACATTCATCAATACATTCCATAAGTATGAATTTGGGGAGAAACATTCAACTATGGGTGTAGCTGAGGAACTGATTTTCACTATGATTTTTTTTATTTTTATTTTATTTTTAATTTATGGAATAAAACATGCATTTCCATAATATAGTATAATAAAAAATGTGATTGCACATGAAACTGCAAATCTATTATATATTCCTTTTAAATATATAATAAAATTATCCTGTAATTTTTTTCTTTTTTCTTTTTTCTTCCTTTCTTCCTTCCCCCACACTCTAGAGATGGCAACCATTAGACACAAATACATATATGGATACATAAAATCTTTGTATAAATACTTCTGTTTATCAGTTCCTTCTCTGGATGCAGATAGCAACCAGATCTTTTTTAAAGAACATATTATTTATGTTTATTCTCACCACAGAGTAAATCCATTTGGCTTTGTGTGAGACTCCTTTCCTGTCTCTCTCTGTGAATCATGTTATATATTTGAGTTTATCAACCCCTTTTGTTTATAGAAGAAAAATAACTCTGTCATTTATACTTTTCCTTTCTCATCACACGTATGGAAGCCAGAAAATACGTACTGGCATTTGTCAATTAAAGCTACATGCCGACTCCCACCAGCTAATCCAGAACTTCCATCAGTCTTTCCTCGCATCCATCTAGTATCTCTCCAAAGATAACAAGATTTAGTTACACTGATACCCACATGGGATTTATGCCCCCAACTATGTTATTAGCCACTGAAAAGTAATAGAAAAAGAACCTATATGTTCTAAAATTGAAGAACAATGTGGAATTATGCCCAAAGAGTTATTAAACTTCCTATACCCTTTGACCCATCAATACCACTACTAGATTTGTTTCCATAGATGATCAAGGGAAAAGGAAAAGAACCTATATGTTCTAAAATATAAATATTTATCTATAAATATAGCAGCTCTCTTTATAGTGGCAAAGGGCTATAAATTGAGGGAATGCCTGTCAATTGGGGAATAGCTGAACAAGTTGTGGTATATGATTGTGATGGAATATTACTTGTGCTATAAGAAATGATGAGCTCAATAACCTTGGAAAAACATGGAAAGAATTGTATTAAATAATGAAGAGTGAAATGAACAGAACCAAAAGAATGTTGTGTACAGTAATGGTAATGTTGTTTACGAACAACCATGAGAGAATAAGTCATTTTGACTATTATAAATACTCAAAATAACTACAAAGGACATATGAAGGAAGATTCTATCTGTATCCAGAGGAAGAATTGCTAAATAGAATGATTTTACATATATACATATTTGTGTCTAATGGTAGTCATCTGTACAAAGGGGGGAGGAGAGAAGAAAAAAATAGAAATGTACATGATAACTTTATTATATATTTAAAAGGAATAGCAAGTTGCATGTAATAGACTTGCAGTTTCATGTGCAATAATCTTTTTGTTATACTATGTTATGAAAATGTTTGTTTTATTCAATAAATTTAAAATAAAATAAAGTAAAGTAATAGCTAAAAAACGACTTCTGGTTGAGGTAGTGGAATGAAAGGTGACCCTCAAAAACCCTAACAAATATCTGGGAAAAAAAAGGTCCCAGAAAGACAAAATATTTAAAAATATGAAAAGAAATAGAAGTAAGCTCTTCTATCCAGAACGGCACACAAAGAAGAGAGTAGAGATGTGGAGGGTTGGAAACAGGGAACCAAGGCCAGGTCAAGTAAATTGAAAAGTAGCAATCAACTAGAGAATTGTTGCTCTGTAGGAAGCCAATACAAACTCTAGCTAGCAAAGGTGCACAGAAGAAGGGAACCATACTCCTACATTAAAATCTGAAACTATCTAATGGTTTACACAAGGATGTCACATGCTAGTGCCAGATCTAATAACTGGGCATCTGAAGCCATATTCTAGCTCTACCTTGTCAGACTAGAAGCAGGGGAAAGAAGCTACCTCAGTAGGTCATTGTGAAGAGAAAAAGAGCCAGGTCCTATATTCCATAAGAAAGGAGAAGCCGCCACAGATGATAAAGACAACAGTACCTAGACATGAACTCTATGAGGGCTATGAAGGAGGTCTGATTTCAGAGAGATCTCCAACATCCCACTGGGGAATGTTAGGGTCAAAGCAGGAGAAAGAACCATTTCCTGCTTAAGGAGCACGTGAAGAGAAGAAAGAAACTTTGAGAATCCTGAACCCAAGTTGTTCCACCAAGAAACTAAGATAGAAAGCCATGGATTCAGACAGGTGGTGAGGCTTATCACCAGCTTCCTCAGAGGCAGTAGCATCCAGACTACCAAAGGAATAAGAGTGAACAAGGCCTAATTGACCAATGGGAAAGTACTAAAAGGAACAAAGGCAAAAACAAAATCTTAATCCAAGAATTGAAACCAAAAATAGAAACACAGAAGACACCCAACAAAATTAAGAAATACTACGGGAAATAAATTCAGAAGAAAGGAGTAAATAACAACAGTAACAAGAAGAGCTGGGGGGAGGAGTGGTGGGGGAAGGAAAAGGGACGAGGGGGGAAGAGGGGGCAATGGTTTTGCCACAAGTTCTACAGGAGTATCCAGGAGAAATAAAGCAAATGATTCAAAAATGAAATTAGACAAGATTTTAGGAAGAAAACAATTGAAAAGAAGCTAAATAATTTAGAGTACTCCCTTTAAAAAATAGAATGGACCCAACAGAACTCAATGTTTCTAAGAAACAATGAGAAATTTTAAAACAAAATCAGAAGACTAAAAAAAATGCAATAAGTGAAAATGTAAGGTATCTACTCTCAAAACAACTGACCTAAAAACAGATCAAGAAGAGATAATTTAAGAACCACTAGAAAACTATATCTCTTTTAATTTCTGATATATTTTAGATGTCAAACCCTTATCAGAGCTACTTGATGTAAAAAAAAATCCCAGTAGACAATTTCTTGTCTTACCCTAGTTACAATAATTTTATTTATACAAGTGCTTTTCAACTTCATACAACTAAAATTTAACTTATTTTGCCTTTACGATCTACTCATCTTTTGTTTAATTAAAAATTCTCCCTCTACTTCCATCTGATTTCTTCCGTTTTTTAAAAGTGACTATTTATTTGGAAGTCATTATGATATGTGGTATAAGATGTTGATCTAAACCCATTTTTTCCCAAAACTCCTTTCCAGTTTTTCCAATAATCCTAATGAAATATAGAATCTTTTCCTAAACAATTTGTAATTGGATAATTATTTTAATACATCTCTATTTTAACTCTCCATTTCTCAATAATAGAGAATTATCTTAAGTAGCACAGAACATAGAACTTTAAAGCTTACAAAATTCTTTTTATAAAAAACAGTTCTGAGAAATAGATAGTTTAAGCATCTACTTCAAACTGTTTTAAAGATGCAGAAATTGAGGTCAAGAGACTTGTCAAAGGTCAGACAATTAATTGAAATAAGCATAGAATTTAGTGTGAAAGGAAGTTTAGAAGCCCTCATTTTAAGGTGGAAGAAAATGAGGCTAATACAGGATAAATGCCTGGTCCACACTTTAAAGCACAGAGTTCGGGAGGGTTAATGTTGTTCCAGTTGTTACTGATGTTGTTTTTAAGAAAAAGAATAGAATCTAAAAACTATAGATCAGTGAATTTGACTTTATTTTCTGTAAAAAAAAAATGATAGAATGCATCATTAAAGAAATAGTTAGTGAATATCTAGAAAAGAAAGTGATGATTATAAAGAGCCAGAATAGTTTCATTAAGAATAGATTGGGCTGTTATTTAATTTGCTTGCAATATTTTACTTACTTTTTATTATTAATTTACTTTTAAAATTTTTATCATTAACTTATTTGATTTATTTTTTGGACAGGGCTACTAACCCTAGTAAATGAAGATAATGACATATAATTAATTGATTTTAGCAGACAATTTGACAACCTTTCTCACACTATTCTTATGTAAAATATGGAAAAAATGTGGATTAAATCATAAGATTTGGTGGATTCATTTCTGGTTGAATGGTGGACTCAAAGTATAGTTATAAACGGTATAGTGTCGGTTTCTTCCTTTTTTTCCTTCTTTTTTTTTGGAGGGGGGAAGGCAGGGTAATTGGGATTAAGTGACTTGCCCAATGTCATACAGCTAGTAAGCGTGTCAAGTGTCTGAGGACGGATTTGAACTCAGGTCCTTTGACTCCATGGTCACTACTCTACTTACTGGACTACCTAGCTGCCCCTGTAATGTAAGTTTAGCGGGCAGTCTCATGAAGCATGCCCATCTGTGCAAGAGTACTAACATTTTTATAAATGACTTTGATAAAGGTATAGTTGTAACAATTATCAGATTTGCAGATCTGGGAAGGAAAGAAGAAAAGAAGGAAGAGAACGAATGAAAGAACAAAGGAACAAACAAAGGAAGGAAGGAAGGAGGAAATAAGCTAAATAAATAAAAATAAATAAAAAGCTATTAAATACCTACTGTGTGCAAGACACTCTGCTAAGCACTTTATATATTACCTTCATTTTATATTTTATAGTCACAACGGCCTTGTGAACTAAAGAATTAGGCTGAAGGTAAGATGGTGAAATTCAATATAAATAAATATAAAGTCTTACACTTGGGTTCAAAATATCAACCTCACAAAAACAAGATAGAAGAGAGATGGTAGATAGAAATGGGTCTGAAAAAGTTCTGGGGGGGTTAGGAAACAGAAAGGTCAATATGAGTTAACTATATGATAAGATAAACCAAGAAGCTAATGTAACTGTGGAGTAACTGCTGGGAATCAAGGAGGTGATTGTCTCTCTCTGTATCTTAGGCCAAGTTAGACCCACATTTGTATTACTGAACTCAGTTCAATACCACACCACAAGTTGGAAAGGACACTGATAAGCTAAAGAAGGCCCAGAAAAAGGCAACCAGATGCAACAACAATGCTGCTAGAAGCTGCTGTGGAGGAGGAAGAACACTAACACCAGCACACAGGAGGGCTCCTAGCACAGGTTCTCTGATATGCTTTTCTAAGGAAAGCAACTTTAAGGGGTTAACAATCTTACTTTAATCAAACACACATATATCATTCACTTAGCTGGGGGCGGGGGGAAAGTCAGCACCTTAAACTACAAAGAAAACACAAACAGAAATTACAAGCAGAAATTATATAAACAGAGCAAATAACACAAATCAGCAAACAGGACTTCTAACTGTCTGTCCATAGCAATACATACGTAGTTACCAGCGAGAGAAGCACCAACATCCAGGTTTTCAAAGTCTAGGGGCTCCTTAATGGCTACCCAGAGTCTCATCTGGCCAAATCACACAAATGTTCTTCCAACAAGTGAGCCCCAAGCAAAATGCTAACCTCAGAGTATATATACCTTTTTTCAGGGCCCAAGGGCTTCACACCTCTTGAAGGCTTAACACTTCTGGGGGAGCTTCACAACTCTCCTGACCTAATTAGCAAATAGGGTGTGGGCCTTCCTACAAACAAAGGCAAGATTTAGTCAAAGACACTTGATCACTTCTCAGCTTTGTTGCTGAGAAGCACTCCAAAAGAGAAAAACAGTAGAAAGTCCCACTTTGCTTGCCCTTACACCAGAATGGTGGTGCCTTATTATATCAAGCAATCACCAAACATTTATTAATCACCTACAATGTGCCATCTATAACAGGGTATTGGAAAGCATTGTTCTCTGGTGGACTGAAATTCCGTAATGTTTATCTACTACTCTAGCCCCTGGGAAGATACTGAGACTATGACTAAAAAGTTAGCTTCTCTCCCATCCTACATGAGGGGAAAAGGCAGAAGCCTTTAGGAGGAGTGAAACCTGGAATTGGGGGAAACCAAGATGAGCAGGCTGATGATGTGGGGTGGGTTACAAGGAGAGCAATAATTGCCACCTCCAATATCCCTACCAGACAAGAGAGTTGGAGCCCGGGCACCTCACTTAGAGACCTGAAATGGAGGAACAAGAGACTGAGATAGTAGAAGCCCCAGGAAGCAACTGTCAGAGGAGGAACATGGTTGGAACAATAAGGTCACCAACACCAGAAACCGAGGGCATGAGAGGTGTCCGGGTAGATCCCGGTCTTGCTGAGCGCACTCACGGCAGGCAAAGCCAAGATGATGATACCATTCATGTCCCCTTTCCTTTCTTCCTCCCTGGTACAGCATGTGTTTGTTTCACAGGCTTATCTGTTTCTTTATGGTGTCTTCCCATTCCTATTTACCTAGTCTTTAAAGCCAGTATTAAGCACATTGTTGATCTGTATGTTTCATTGCTCAAAGGCAACTGGGAAAGAGGCGATAAGTGGTTGAGGTATATGGGAAGACAGAAAAAATTATGTTACTCCCAGGACCTTTCCTGGCAAAATGCTGAACAAAAGAGACTTTTGTGATTCTTATTTTTCCCAAAAGCAAAGAAAAACATAAATCTAGACTAGTTCTAGATAAACGAGCTCAGCAGCCTTTGGTAGGGAAAAGGCTGTGAGTGATCTGGGGGCTAGTTAATGAGGTCATTGCCTCAGGTACTTTGTCTTCCCTAGTGTCCCTGTGGTGGGTTTGAAATGAAAGGCAATCCCTCCCACCCCCCACCCCACCAAGGCTAGAGCTGAGGGAGCTGACTAGGGAGAACGTAGTGCTCTAATCTGGAAATACTTGTACTAAAATAATGTGATGATGATGATGATGATGATGATGATGATGATGATGATGATGATGATGATAACAACGATAGTTAGCATTTCTATTGGTCTCTAAGGTTTACAACGTGTTTTATACATACATGTGACTATCTCATTTGATCCTCACAGTAAACCTTGAGGTAGATGCTATTATTATGCCCATTTTAGAAATGAGAAAATTGAGGCCAAGGGAACTTAAGGAACTTCTACCACCCACATGATTGTAGGGGCCAGAAAGAGAGAGTAGCTAGGTCTCCTCACCAGTATAACCCTGTGGGATAGGCAATGCAGATACAAAGATCAAAATGAACTAATCTCTTCCCTCAAGGAGCTTGCATTGTATTAAGGGAGACCACACATGCAGGCATGTCTGCATACACACACACACACACACACATTCACACACACACACAGGAGACAACTGTATCAGAAAGGCAATAATAACAATATGGATGATAATTGTCAAACCGTCTATGTGGTTCTGTATTGCAAAGTATACGAGACTCTCCACATAGAAGGCAGAAGAAGTAAATCATTTATTCAGATACCAGAGAACCAGATCTCCATAAGCCATCCACCCAATCCATCACAGCAGCAAAGAATTCGATACATAATATCACAGCATGGAGCCTTGTCATTCCAAAACCTCTCTGCCCCCTGCTGGGGCCTTCCCATAAAACAATCAAAACTCACAGTACAGCTATCACAGGTCGACTCTCTTTCCCTCAGCTCCAACTGTCATAACTGCCATAACTGCTCTCTCAGCATTTCCTGCGACACAACTTCCTTTTCCTCTCAGCAAGCTCCTCCTACCCCATGTGACTTAGACTTCCTGTGACATAGGCAGGTCACATGACCTATTAATGGGTGGGAAAGATCTTCAAATCTAAATTGCTATTACAAGAACCCATGCGCGCGCGCGCACACACACACACACACGATAAGGCAGTTTTGGTAGGAGCAGTTGGGATGGATCAGGAAAGCTTTCATCCAAAAGGTAGAGATTCTACCGAGCTTTAAAGAAAACTAGCTATTCTAAAAGGCAAGAGGTGAGGAAGGAGAATATTCCATGCATAGGGTGAAACCTATACAAAGGCACAGAGACAGAAAATAATATCATGTGTGAGGAATAGCAGAAAGGCTAGGTTAGCAGGTCCTTAAATGACATAAAAGGATGTAGCACAGTGCCTAGCACATAGTAGGTACTTAATAAATATTGATTGATTGATGTATCTTATGGCTAAAAAGGTAGATTGGAACCAGGTGACACAGGTTTCTAAATGCCAAGCAAAGGGGTTTGTACTTGATTGTAAAGGCAATGAATAGAGAATCATTGGAATTCATTGAGTAAAGAAGTAATCTGGTTAAATTTTTGCTTTAGGAAAATCCCTTTGACATGAAAGTAGAAAATCGTTTGGAGAGGGGAAAGACTTGAAGCAGAGAGACAAATCAGTATTACATCTAAATATTCCAGAAGTGATGAAGATTTGAACTAGTGTGATGTCTGTATGAGTAGGGAGAAGGAGCTCAACTGAAGGAAGTAAGGCTTTCTTAGCTTAGAGAAGACTCAGTAAGGACATGATGGCTGTGTTCAAGAATTTGAAGGGCTCTCATGTGGAAAAGGGATTACACTTGTTCTACTTGGCCTCCTAGAATAAGAGTGGGCAGGAGAGAGGAGTGAATGATAGAAGCTGCAAAGAGTTGAATTTAGGTCAGGAAAAAATTTCCTACCAGTTAGAGTCAGCCAAAACTACAATGAGCTGGGCAATAGTGGATTCTCTCATTGGCAGTCCTCATGCAGAGGCTGTTTGACTACTTATTGGGTTATAGATGGGATTCCTTTTAAGTGTGAGTCAGACTCCAGGGTCACTGGGGTCCTTTCCGACCCCAAAATTCTGTGATTCTCTAATTAGGTTTTTTTTGGGGGGGGTGGGGAAGGATGTGTGTCTTTTTTAAAAAAGACTTTTAAAATTTCCTTTTTGGTTTTTGTATCCCTCTAATTAGGCAAACTGTTCATTAGAAGTGCAGGCTTTTGTGGGGATTAGAGTTTTAAGCCTTTTTTCAAGTTTGCTAACTTTCTTAGATTGCATTTGAATGGTGGTTTGTTTGTTTGTTCATTTTTAAGTCTAGCATTGTGATGAAGTGGGAGAAGCACTGAATTTGGAGTCCAAAAAATTGAATTAGGATCTGCCATCCACAAAATATAAGTTGTTTTAGCTATGAAATTTAACACTGACAGTTGTTTTAGCTAAGATAATATTTGCAAGTATTGTTTTGAGGATAATATTAAATATTCCAATACTTTAATGGATCTCTGGTCTCACAGATGTGGATACTCCCTCCAGTGGTGCAGGTTGCAACCCATCTGTACTGTCTCATCATCTTAGAACCTTTGTCCATGTTTTCCCCCAAGTACTTGTAGTAGCAATTTAGATTTGAAGATCTTTCCCACCCATTAATAGTCCATGCGACCTGCTTATGTCACAGCAAGTCTAAGTCACATGTGGTGAGAGGAACTTCTTGATAGGAAAAAAAGTTATGTCACAGGAAATGCTGAGAAAAAGAGAGAGAGAGAAAGAGAAAGAGAAAGAGAGGGAGAGAGAGAGGGGGGGGGAGAGAGAGAGAGAGAGAGAGAGAGAGAGAGAGAGAGAGAGAGAGAGACAGAGAGAGAGACAGAGAGAGAGAGAGAGAGAGAGAGAGAGGGGAGAGAGAGAGAGAGAGAGAGAGAGAGAGAGAGAGAGAGAGAGAGAGGAGAGAGAGAGAGAGAGAGGAAGAGAGAGAGAGACAGAGAGAGAGACAGAGAGAGAGAGAGAGAGAGAGGGAGAGAGAGAGAGAGAGAGAGAGAGAGAGAGAGAGAGAGAGAGGGAGAGAGAGGAGAGAGAGAGAGAGGGAGAGAGAGAGAGAGAGAGAGAGAAAGAGAGAGACAGAGAGAGAGACAGAGAGAGAGAGAGAGGGAGAGAGAGGAAGAGAGAGAGAGAGAGAGAGAGAGAGAGAGAGAGAGAGAGAGAGAGAGAGAGAGAGAGACAGAGAGAGAGAGAGACAGAGAGAGAGAGAGAGAGAGAGAGAGAGAGAGAGAGAGAGAGAGAGAGAGAGAGAGAGAGCTGTTATGGCTGCTAATGGCTGCTAACGGACACCCTCATGATTGTTAGAACTGAACAGACTGACTTAGCTGTACTGTGAGTTTTTTGGGGGGGAAGACCCCAGCAGGGGGTCGGAGAGGTTTTGGGATGGAGAGGCTCCAGGTTGCGATATTTTGTATGGAATGTTTTACTGCTCTCGTAGATTGGATAAATGCCTTGTGGGATATGGTTCCCTGGTGTCTGAATAAATGGCTTACTTCTTCTACCTTCTTTGTGGAAAACCTCATATACTTTGCAATACAGAACCACATAGGCATTTTGACAATTATCATCTACATCGTTATTATTGCTTTATTGATACAGTACTTCATCAGGGGTCCACTCAAAACTCAGTATCTTCCTCTAGTTATCTTGACCTCAGAGGGGTACTGCGATATGCTATCTGATGAGGGGTAGGGGGTAAGCACAGGGCAACCTCTTATTCTTGCTGCATGATAGAATCACTTTCTTTTCTGGTTGCACATGTCTTTGATATCTTATATGTTACTTCTGAAGCATAATTCTTCATTGATAATATGCAGAAGTTATTTCCTTCTTCATATGTATGGCCCCAGCACCTATCACAATGCTTAGCACACAGTAGGTACTTAATAAATGCTTATTGATTGATTAATCTGTTGAAGCCTACTTACACCCATCATGTCTTTCTCCATTGCCTTTTGGATGGTTCAAAACTTAAATTCTTTGGAAACTGTGTGGCATCCCATGATACAAAAGCAGATATCATCACCCCTAAAATAATCATTATCAAAAAGGTGGGCCTTTTTATTTTTGTGTTTATTTCATCTTTTTTGAGGACAGAGGGGGAATCTAAAGACCATTAAAAGCACTGCACAATTTATCAAACATAATACGGACCACTCTTGTCCACTTATTTGTATCTGCTGTCTCTCCAAGATAGATGCACTGTTGAACCAGCTCTGTGAGTTATCCACACAACTACACATCATAGTCTGGATAATGAGCATTCTTTATCCGTTTGGTTTTTCCTGTGTAGATCATTAGACTAAACTTCTGGGTGAAAATGGTTCTTATTTAGGAGGCAACATCCCCAGACTGCATGAAGTCAGTAGAATGTCATCTACAGATAAAATCATCTTGAGGACCTCACCATCTATAAGAAACCCCTCTTTCATTCAGACTCTACATTTCAGGGCAGTGGCAAGAACCTTTAGTGAAAATACATCTCTGTGTTCTATGTCTTTTGAAATGAATAATCTGAGGGTCTTTGACCAAGATTGCACTTTCAAGGAATGTTATATGATTCTGACATTGCACTGGAGACATAGTGTTGGAGATCTTTTCGATCTAAATTTTGCCCTATCAAGCCAAGTCCTTGTTTTATCATCAAATGATGATCATCAGAATGAGACTGTGCAATTGATAGGCATTTCAGTAAATTTTGTCACTGTAAATAGCATCATCCATTGTGGATTATCTTTTTTTTGGTGAAGGCTTATTTTAATTTGATCAAGGATGCCCTCAGTACATGTATAGCTTATTCTCTTAAAAACTTGCTTAGAAATGAGAAAGCAAGATTTATGGATTGATAATTATTTGTTTTCTTAATGATCTTTTGGGCTGGTAATAATGTTCTGTATTACTCTAGTTTAGTATCATTCCCTTTTTCCAATATATTAAGAATTGTTCTCTTGATGCCCTCAATATAGCCTCCAGTACAAAACTCCTTAGTGTATAGTAAGGCTAATACAGCTGCCCTTCTGATAACTGTTTTTTGTAATGCCATTTCTACTTCCTCATAGAGCACATTGGGAATAGTTATGATGTAGTTTAAATGTGCCACTGGCACTGATAGAGAAAATAGTTTATTATAGAAACTTTGACAAGTCTCTTCAATTTTTCATATTTGTTGTCCATCTTCCAATTTTATCCTTAAATGCTCTCAGGATGATTTGACTTAATTAAGTATTTTGCTCAGCTTCATATAAAACTGTTTTCCCTCCACTATTTCTCACTGTTTCATGAAGAAATCCCGCTCATAATCTCCCACCCTCCTCCATAAAGTATTGCAAGCTAGCTTCTATTATAAGTCAATATTGCCCATAGGTGCCATATCTCTCTACATGGCAAGAAGATTGAGTGTTTTCTGAATGAGGCTGTTTCTATGCTCTTTTGGCCCCCTCATTAAACTAATTGACTTAAATCAATTAAACATTTTGAAGAATTTCATCTAGGCCATATGGTCTTGAGAAAAAGGCCTGGATCTATAATAATTTCATTTTTTCTCTTCTATTCTAAATATAGGGACTGGAGTCTCTGATCTAGCCCAGGAGTTTACACCATGAATAAGGAGCAGCTAGAAAGGCATAGTAGATAGAGTACCGGACCTGGAGTCAGGAAGACCTGAGTTCAAATCCAGCCCCAGATACTTACTAGCTATGTGACTATGGGCAAGTCACTTAACCATGTTTGCCTCAGTTTCTTCATCTGTAAAATGAGCTGGAGAAGGAAATGACAAACTACTCAAATATCTTTGCCAAGAAAACACCAAATGGGATTACCAAGCACTGGATACAACTAAATAATAACAGCAATTACACCACGGATATCTGGGAGTCCAAAAATCTAGGCCAGACATTTCAGCCAGCCCACCAGTGAAGTCAGAGGAACAAGGATTTAAGGATGCAAGCCCAGCTGTACCTTTGAACTTAAACTTGGTGAGATGTTTTCTAAGAATTGGGCTAATCTGTGGGCCTAATCCCACTCCTCTCCCCAGAGACCAAGCTAGGATAGGAGGACTATACCCCCAGGGTAAGGGGGGAGATGCTTATATGTTTGGTCTTGTTTCATCTTTGAAGTAGATAAATCTCCTTAACAAATGATGATAGATCATGTAGATATCTGTTCTTTTTCCATTTTTCAACTTTGTTAGTTTCGACAGATCAAGTTGGAAATGTTTTCATTGTGTTTTATCTTCTTTTGATCTTCATTCTTTCTTCTAAGTTGATATTGATTTTAACCATTGCTTTAACAAGTCAATAGTTCCACTGTATACAAATGGTTAATTTAAAATGACTCAATGTGATGGAATACTATTTCATTGTAAAAAAAATAATGAAGGGGATAGTTTCAAATAAATCTGGAAAGACTCATATGTACTGATTCAAAGTGAATTGAGAAGAACCAGGAGAACAATTAATAAAATAACAACTGTATTGTAAAGACAAATGACCTTGAAAGACCTAGGACTATGATACAATGATCAAGCTTAGTTCCATAGGATTCATGACAAAATGTGCCACCCACCTCCAGAGAAAGATTGGGAATTTGGGGATGGGAGAGAGACATGGAGAGACAAAGCAACAATTTATTTTGCTTGATTATACATATTTGTAACTGGTTTGTGTTTTCTTTGCTTTCTCAGTGAGGAACTGAAGAGGTAGAAAGGAGAAAATGTGGACCTGAAAATGAAATGAAATTGAATTTTAAGATAGTAAAGTAATTCCAACTCTAGTAAACAGTCTTTTCCTTTCTGGCAAGATACGATCAATTTCATTTCTTGGTTGCTGTTATATGAGTTGCTGGTATGTCCAGTACCTCCTTGTTCTCTTCTTGAAGAAAACATTAATGATACATATGAATGAAGCTTCTGCGTAGTCTATTTCATTTCTTAAACCAGAACCCTATTTTCGAACAAAATTTTCATTTTCCTTAAGTATGCCCAACTTTGCATTTTGGTCATCAAGTAAGAAAATATATGTTAATTTAATTTATAGGGCCTTATTATTAAGTTCTTCATGGAATTTCTTTGCCTTCTCATCCTCTATACAGAAAAAGGCTTCAATTATCATAATTATCTATTATACAAGATAAATGTGAGACTACTTTATAAACTGTGAAGTACCATACACAGGAAAGGTATTTTACTAAAAACGAACACATAATTCAGAGCTGGAAGTGATCTTGAAGAATATATAACCTATAGTATTCATTATTACACACGTAGACAAGGAGGTTCAGAACGTTCCTATGAGTCCAAACCCAACAGTCTTTTTACTCCATCTGCCACTTTTTTACATCACTTTTTACTACATTAACCTCCCTCTCACTTTGACCTAGAATAGTACTTTATATAGTCCCACCAATGCTACTGAGAGATCCTTTGTAAGTGCTTAAAGAAACAGAGGATGTCAATTTCCCATGCAGCATGGGCATGGGTAGAAGCATTTCTGCTACTTTCCATAGCTAGACTCAGGGTCCGGACTTTTATGAATTTCATGTTTAGTACGCTGCTGACTTCTAGGAACTTGAGTTGGGCAAGTAAAGACTTGAGAATAGGGCTTCAAGAGCCAAATCCTTAAGTAAACAATACTATCTCCCCCTTCCATTTCCAAAAGCTACAACATATTGGATCATTAAGATTACTGGTACTATTGCAACGTCTCATTGTGCTTATGACGTAAGGTTTAAAGCTGAAAGCAGCTTTGAAGATGAACTGGTCCTTCATTTTAGAAGTGAGGAAACTGACGTAAAGAAAGTTTAAATGACTTAACCAAGATCATACAGGATTGGAACCCAGATTTAACTCCAAATCCATTGCTCTTTCCATCTCTCTATAGGGAAAGGGAAATGAAACCATGAGTGACAATGACTTATGCCTTTAATTTGGCCACTGGACACAGACAAATTAGATTACTCAAGTTGTCATTGCTGTTTGGTCATTTCAGTTGTATCTGACTCTTTGGAACCCTTGTCAAAGACACTGGAGTGGTTTGCCATTTCCTTCTCCAGCTCATTTTACAGATGAGGCAACTTCAACATCTGACCAAGTCACCTCATTTGTAAAATTCTCTGCATCTCAAGCCATCACCCTCTGTCTTTTTTATCTTGTCACTGGACTTTGATGACTCTGGAAAAGAGAGGGAAGCTGATGACTTTGTACAACTCTGCCTCACTTAAATCCAATTCATGGCACAAGTCAAGACATCCCCTGTGATATCATTGGTCCTACTTGAAAGTGAAGGACAAACAACAACAGGTGAAGAAACTGAGGCCAACTGGGTTAAATGACTGACCTAGGATCACAGAGCTAGCAAATGTCTGAAGTCAGATTTGAACTCAGATCTTCCTGACTCCAAGTATGGTGCTCTATCCACTATGCCACCTAATTATAACTAACTCAAGCCCACTGCCCAAATTATTTTTATTAGCCATATTGTTCTTAGTTATCCATATAACTGCAGGTAGGTGACATAGTAATTAGAACATTGGACCTGGAATTAGGAAAATCTGAGTTTAAATCTGGCCTCAGACACTTGGTAAACCTGGGCAAGTTATTTAACACTCTCTGCCTCGGTTTCCTTAGTGTAATGTAAAATGGAGATGATACCAGCACCCACCTCCCAGGGCTGTTGTGAGGATCACATGGGATATTTATAAAGCACTTAGCACAGTGCCTAGCACATGGCAGGCTCTTAATAAATGCTCGTTCCCTCCCCCCACTGTCACAGTCTCTGTTTCATTTTACAAATGCAGAAGCGACCTGATTTTATCAATTTCCTGACTGAACAAATATAGGCTGGCTCCTGTTGAGCAACAACATCAAGAGGAATGTGGTTGTGAGAGGCAGAGATGCATAAAACAGCAGGAACTACAAAAAGCAGCCTCAGCTACAAACTAAAGGGAAGTCTTTGCATGTGAGCAACATGGAAAAAAAGTGTCGATCCTGCACTTGTCTTTCAATGCCAACCACACACTTAGAAGTCTTTTTATCTACAGCATTGTCTTTGTATATGAAAGAGAACAAGGTGATGTATATTCCTGTGCTCAACTGCCTGACCTAGCTAACGGTCCCTGAGATCAATTGGAGTGGCAATGTTGTCATGGAAAGAATACTGACTGCCTTGCAGTCAAAAGATCTCAGTTCAAATCCCAGCTCTAACATCCTTTACCTGGGTGAAGTTGGAAAAGTCATCTAATTTTGTAGAACCACTGTTTCCTTATTTGTAAAATCTGTAAAATGGAGATACTATCGAATGTACAGGACTATTAAGAAGAAAGTTCTTTATAAATCTTGAAATGTATAAATTTGAAATATTATTTTCTGCAAGGAAGATTGTGATTATGTTGATCCTATGATTCTCACCCTAATGGTTTGTCAAATAGTAGAGAGCTGCTTTTGTTTGAGACTTACTGATAAATTATTGAATGGTGGTTTGGTTTTGGTTTTGTTTTGTTTTGTTTTTATTATTATATAGCATGACATAATGGAAAGAAGATTGAACTTGGTGCCAAAAGACCTGAATCTAAGTCCCAGTTCACATTTTACTAAATTTGTTACTGTGGGCAAGTAATTTACAGTCTCCAAACCTCCAAACCTCAGTTTCCTCATCTGAAAAACAGAGGTAATAATAAATACACTACCTAGTTCATAAAATTGCTCTTGAGGAGTAAAACAAGTTGGTCCCAAAGCTAAATGTGGTTGTGCTGGTGAGGGGAGGGGGTGCTAAGTACATTGATAATAGTTTATCAACATACTCTATTAATGTACATTTCTCAAACAGAAACAAAATTATGAGACATGGAAGGAAATGGATATGGAATTCTCTTCAATTTAAAAAAATATTTAGTAAATATTGTTTTATGGGGGAGTAAAAAGTAAATCTGTAACAGCATGTTAGAGTAATTGGGTCATTTTAATCCTAGGGGGAGGTGGGAAGGAAAGAATTCAAGCCTCAAAATTTTTAAAAATGATAATAAGCATAAATGATTAGATAAGTAGATAGAAAAATAGATTAGATAGATAGACAGACAGACAGACAGATAGATAGATAGATAGATAAATGGGTAGATGGATGTGGATGGATGGATGGATGGATGGATGGATGGATGGATGGATGGATGGATAGATTGATGGATGGGTGTGTGGGTGGATCGATGGGTAGATGGATGGATGGATGGATGGATGGGTGGATGGATGGGTGGGTGGATGGATGGGTGGATGGATGGATAATAAGTACAAGGTAGTTAGATGGGAAAAGATAGTAGAAGTTGGGGGGTAAGGAGTAAAGACTTCATTTAAAAGATGGCACTTGATGTGTGTATTAAGGGAAGAGAGGGATTCTACTCGGTGGCAGTGATGAGTCGGCCATGCATTCCAGGCACAGGGAAGAACCAATGCAATGACATCAGGAGATGGAATGACATGTCGAACAAAGAAAAAGCCAATTAGGCTGAATTGTAGAGTTTGGGAAGGGAAGTAATATATCATGATCCTGAAAAGACATGGTGTATAAGGAAGGCAACTGCACCCTTTGCAGGAGCTTAGAAGATAAAAACAAAATAATCTCTGCCCTGAAGGAACTTACATTCTACTGAGAGCACTTTGTGTGCAGCAGTTACTGAAGGTAAAGTAGATAAAGTAATCTTGAAAGGGAGAGCATCCTAACAAGGAAAGACCCCAGAGAGAAGGTGGCACCTGAGCTCTGCTTTGAAAGAAACAGTGGTCCTGTTAGGTTGAGGAGAGGAGAAAATTCATTCCAGACCCAGATCCCTTGGGCAGGGTGTAGAGGCAGGAAATGGAGTGAATACAAACAGATAGATGTAGATTTACACTTCTAGCTGTTTGGCTGAGGTCCTAACTATGCTACTCTTCTCTGGAATCAGGTGGGTGGCATAACAAATAGAGCACCAGGCATGGATTTAAGAAGACCCACCTCCAATTGGGCCTCAGATATTTATTTGATGTGTGACCCAGGGCAAATAGTTTTTCTTTTTTGCCTCACTTTTCTCATCTGTAAAATCAAGATGATAATAGCACTTACCTCCTAGGGTTACTGTGAGGATTAAATGAGATAATATTGGTAAAGCTGAACAAGTCATTTACCCTCTGTCTGTCATCTCATTTTCCTCAAATATAAAATCATGATAATAATAGTACCTACCTCTCAGGGTTATTGTGAGGATGTAAAATGCTTAGAACAGTGCCTGGCACCTTGAAGATGCTTAATAAATGCTTATTTCCTCCTCCTTCCTCCAACAAAGCATAATCAAGAACAGGAATGTCAGGCATTGGAATATATAAGGGGAAAGCTCTTTTGTGGGATTTCATGGCCTTTCTTCTTCTATAACATCTTTCTTTGCTGACTCTCTGACAAAGTATATGACCCTTTTGTTGTAATTGGCACCTTATTGATTTTACCATCTGCTGGTTACTGCCAGAGTTGTTTTATGTATTTTAATTAAATGTCATTACTTTCCATTTGCACCCTACGGATCTAATTTTAAAATTCAAATAAACACTTCCTTCACCTCTCCAGAGTGGACAATATACTCATATTTCTGCTTCTGGAAAAGAAGCTACCAATTCTTTTGATTTTCTCCAGTCCAGCTCTTACTCCTCTTTGTAGCTCAAATGATACCTAACCTTCAGCTGCAAACCAAAGCACTTTTGTTCCATAAATGTGGTACAAAAAGGATCAGAGTGAAGCCCTGCAGTGATTCAGAACTGAATGGTTCATTCATACAGTTTTACATTTTCATCCAACCTGAAGTTGGGTGGGTTGACATTTCCAACAGAAAACAATTCACCTTGTTTGACCATGGCTTACTCCAGTTTCAGGACCCCAGAAGTAGCTAGATTCAGGTGGCAGGCCAAGTTATTTCAGAATTGCTGTTGGTTTGTAAAGAACTTTGCACTTCACGGGGATGGAAAGCACTTTGGAAATATATGAGACTATTACAATAGAAAGAGTCTAGAAGAAGGCATTAATAAGTGCTGTTCCTAACGTCTTCTCAGGTGGCCATTAAGAGATATGTTTGAAGATGCAGATAGGAGGAGATCCAATTACATCTTCCTGATAAGAAATGTTTTAAGTGTCCAACAAGTGCTAATCAGAGAAGGCCATCAGAGAATTGCAATTGCTAATAGTGGCAAAAAGTAAATTACTAAAACGTAACAGCCTGGAGACTAGTTTAAACACATTCCATTCCAGAGATTTCTAAAATAGCCTGGTTATAGTTACAAAGCAATGCCCATAATAACGTCTCGATCTTCCAGTTTGCCCCCAGACCACTGTATTCATAAAGATGAGTACACAGATGAGTACATTCTTCTTTTCAACCCACAACCTCAAGCCAAAATGCTGTGTTTAAAACATGAACTTAAATTGAGGTAACATCTACTGAGCACATTTTAATACCAACAAGACCTTCCAATATTATTTTTCTCAGATTTCAGCTTGTGCCCATTAGCTTTTACAAATAGTACCTAAAACCTTAATATGAGCCTCAGACTGAAACTATGCCTTTTGGGGAATGGGATAATTAATTTTATCTAGTTAAGTAGACCTAGTCTGAAGATACATTATTATAATAGCAAATGCTCAAATAGCAAATGAGATGGAGAGATTGCTCCCATACCATGTCATAATAGACAGAGTATGACACTTGAAGTTAGCACTACCTGGTTTCAAATCCTGCTTTTGATACTAGTTATGTGACCATAGACCATTCACTTAATCTCTCTGAGCATCATCAGTTTACTCAACTGCATAATGGGAAGAATTTAACATACACAAGCCACCTAATGCACTTGCCGTGAGGTTCCCATGAGCTAATGTACACAGAGAGTTTTGCAAACTTTCAAGTGCTATATAAATATCAATTTTTATTATACCAAGGCAGTCAAAAAGGATATTTACAATTTCTTTTCTAGGTCACAAAAATAAGATAAGGATTTGAGTAGTGATAAAATTGGATGATTCTAAGTCCTGGTTTGGGATCATATTCAGGTGTTCCTGAAAAAAAAGTCATGGTAACAAATTAAGCAAATTTAACAAATTAAAAGTATCTATCTCTTCTCTACCACCACCACCCCTAATTTGTAGAACACATGTTTCTCTTGGAAATTAAGTTTTTGACTGAAAGGCTGAGTTAGGATAGGGTAGGTTCCTTAGAATTTCCACTCAGATTTCTTATTTGGTGACTAATTTATTTGGTTAACATCTACCAAAGTGAAAATTTACAGACAATTTAAGCAAGTCCTTATTCTGTATACTATATCTACACACCATATGTCACAGAAAAGTGGAACACTCAGGATGTTGTTGAGGCCAAGTGGAATTTGATCAAGGAGCTCTTCAGAGTGCAATTCTTCAGTTCAGTCTGTTGCCTCTGAAAGTTTAAATTATCTCATTAGTGAATACATGAATACATGATTCCTGATTGCTCCACCATGTAGAGATTACATGGTATTTCATTGATTGCTCTTAACCTTCTATTAAACTTTCAAATACAGTGATACAAAAGGGATGATCCCATTTCTGGAACCATATTTTCATATTCAAAATGTTAGTCTTACTCTCTCATGAATTTGCCGTGGTCATGTATGCCTCCATGCCTTCATTCCTATTTCCTACCTCTGGAAATCCTTGCCCTCCTAGGTCCAGCTCAGGTCCCATTTCCTCCCTCCTCCCTCTAACATTTATTGATATCTCTCTCTCTCTCTCTCTCTCTCTGTGTGTGTGTGTGTGTGTGTGTGTGTGTGTGTATGTCTATCTCTCTCTGTCTCTCTCCATCTCTGTGTCTCTGTGCGTGTCTATCTCTCTCTGTCTCTCTCTATCTCTGTCTCTCTGTCTCTGTGTCTCTGTGTGTGTGTCTATCTCTCTCTGTCTCTGTCTCTCTCTCTCTCTCTCCCTCTCACACACACACACACACACACACACACACTCTCTCTCTCTCTCTCTCTCTCTTTCTCTCTCTCTCTCTCTCGTTGTTCTATGCATATCTGTCTTCATCTTGCTAACTAGACTGCTGCAACCTTGAGGGCAGGGACTGTGTCTTGTACTTCTTTATATCCTATGAAATGTCCATCACCATTAATAAAGTGTATCAATACTGAGTATTTGCTCCATCAAGGCAAATCACAAGCCCTCTACCTCAATTAATGATTCAGAATGAGCTACAATGACCACAAAATTTTCATCTCCTCTTACCTAGCCTTCTGGTGATGAGCTCCTCCATACTCAGCTAGACTGAGAAAGACATACTGTCCATCACCAGGCCTGTATTCAGGGCCTTCCCAGCTTGATAGGACCTGCCAGAGCAAGCAGTATAGTATCATAGGCTTGGAGAACCCAAAGTTATCTCTGTGTGTGTGATGATAATGCAAGAGAGGAACACAGAGTAGATGTTTAACAGAGTGATAATGGAGATGATGAAGAGAAGAAGTAAAAGGAATTCCTATGGCACTTATGGTAAATGCCATAAAATTTAGCTCTCAAATATACATTGGGTGATATCATTCACTGTCATATAATGGACACTACTCTTGCCTCCCCAACTAGATTGTAAGCTTCTGAAGGATAAGGATCATGTCTTACACTTCATCTTATCTTCCACAGCAATAATCACAGTGTTGCACATGCAATAAATTAAACAAATAGAATCCAAGATTTAATCAATTGTGTAGTTGATTTCTATCGGCAATCAGAAAGTTGATACAGGGTGTCCCAAAAGTCTTAGTGCCATTTTAAACTTTAATAGTTTAAATCATCCTCAAAATCTTGAAGCTTTAATAGTTCAAAAAAAGAACTAAGACCTTGAGACACCTCTGCATTATATTTGTATTGATATTTCTTTTCTTGACTTAATGAGTTGTTTGTTTAACTTCTGACATCTTTGCTAGCAAATAGCACTTCTTTATTTTGGGAAAGTGATACTTTTTTTCAGAGTTATACTTCTATCCTCAAAACTAATTAAATGGATTTTCCTACCTTTCTATGTGCTAATAAACTTGATAAGGACAATTAAATAAGCAATGAATTGAGAAGCAATCAAAAGGACACAGCATGTTAATTTTCTGATTCTTAATGGGCATTAGTTATTATACATAAATATATATATACATACATATTGCGCTCTACACAACTTTTTTTAATTTTATTTTATTTTAGACTCAAGGGCCAGAACACAAACACAGAATAGATAAAAGGAACAAAACATATCCTAAACTTAAATGTTAAAACTTAATTACAAAGTAAGAAAGGAAAATAAAGCATGTAGTGTGCATAGCAAAACATAAGAGAGGATTCAAAATATGTAACAATAGATTTTCATTTCAAGAAAGCCTATATGATAAATAATACACTGTTGTGTTGAGAATTGTCCATCTTTTCTTTGCTTCCTTGGGAGTTTTCTTTTGCTCTCTGCTGTGCACTTTTTTACTTTGTTCTTTTTTCCCCTTTCCCCACCTCCCAAGGCTATAATAAAGTTTAGATATGTTTCTCTATAGCTACAGATATATACACACATGTATAGACATACTTTCCCAAACATACTTTACTCCTGATTTTTGTTTTTTTTTTATTTGTGCATATCTCTTGTTTCCTATCCCTACTGATTCCTCTACTTTACTTTTACCAACTACTTGCCCTCCTATTGCTTGCCTACCCCCCTCTAAGGATCCCTCCCTGTCTTTGCTTTGCCATAAATCTAAACACCCTTCTATACCCAACTTTTACCTATTCCCTCATTCTCCCCTCTAAAAATCCCTCCCTTGTCCTCTCCTCCTCTCTATACCCCTACCAATTTATTTCTTCTAAATTTAGAAGACTTTTGTACTCTTCTAAATATATATGTATTGTTTCCTCTTAAACCCATTCCCAATAAAAGTAGGTTACCAGAACTACCAGCCCTCCTCCCCCATCTAATTCCCCTGTATCTTTCTTCCTCTTGCACCTCATTTGTATAAAATAGTTACTCTTTTTAGCTGTTTCTAAATGGTTTTAGTTTTAAATTCATATCATAGTCAGGTTTACCCCTCTCTTATGAGCTTGCCAATTATTAATAAGAATCTTAGACATACATTTTACATTTTATGTAATATAAAAGGTAAACAGTCTGTCCTTATGAATCCCTTATAGTCAGTCTTTGCTATGTGCCTTATGTTTCTCTTGGTTCTTGTATGTTGAATCTTCTATTAAGTTCAGGATTTTTTAACAAACTCTTGAAAGTCTGAGAGTTTATCAAATGTCCATTTTTTTATTCAAGATAGTACTTAAATTTGCAAGGTATGATATTTTTGGCTGGAGCCCCAGGTCTTTTGCTCTTCAATATATTGTGTTCCGAGACCTGCAGTCCTTTAACATCTCTGCTGTTGGGTCTTGTGTAATTCTAATTGTGGCACCATCATATTTAAATTTTTTAATCTTGATGCTTTTAATATTTTATCCTTGAGCTGGGGGTTTCAGAATTTGACTATGATATTCCTATGAGTTTTCCTCATAGGATCTCTTTTAAATGGTGTTCAGTGGATTTTTTCTATTTGTGCTTCCTTTCTAATGTTTCAAGACAATTTTCTTTAATTATTTCTTGTATTACTGTATCAAGATTCTTTTTTTGATCATAACTTTCAGTGAGTCCGATTATTCTATATTTTCTCTTCTTGATCTATTCTCCCAATCTATTGTTTTTTCTTGTAAGATGTTTCCTTTCTCTTCTATTTTTTCATTATTCATGTTTTGTTTAATTATCTCTTAATGTCTTATAACAGCGTTGTCCAAAATACAGCCTGCAAGCTGCATGTGGCTGATAGTACAATTTTTTGTGACCCACCTGTGGGTTTTAATTTTTATGAGTAAAAAAATAAAATAATAATTTGCATAGAATGTATATTAGGTTTTTTAGTTCCATCACTAATAAATAATCTCATTGATGTTAATTTTCTTTGGTGTTTTAAAGTAGTATTACGGACAGAACATATCACACGGAATTTTCAATCAATCTGTGAGATGTATTCCATCTGTACAATGCAGACTAGTCAGTATGCACCTACCTTTATACTGTTGTCTTGTCACCTTGTTGTTTTGTGTTTGCTTTCATGCTTTGCACCTTCACCTGTGGTATTGAGGATGCGCATTCCCCCACTTTCTATTAGTGTACTGTATTTTTTATTCTGGGTGCAGCCCTTGAATAATTATTTTATTTTAATGCAGCCCTAAGATAACCTAAGGTTGGACAGCCCTGTCTTATAATTTCACTGGCTACACTTTGCCCAATTCTAATTTTCAAGGTGTCATTTTCCTCCTTAAGATTCTGGATCTCTTTTTCTAATTAGTTGACTTTCCTTTCATAGCCTTCTTGTTTTTCTTGGATTTTTTTTTAGTTTTTCCTCCATCTCTGTCATTTGATTTTTAAAGTCTTTGTTAAGATCTTCTATAAATTCTTTTTGGGCAGGTGACCATTTGAAGTTGCTCTTTGGGGGTTTCTTGACTTCAATATCCTCCTCCAAAGATGAAACCTGGTCATCTCTACTCCCGTAACAGCTTTCAACGGTTGGATACTTTCTCCTTTGCCTGTGCATTTTTTGTGGAAATAGCTTGAATTTTTGTAATCACCTCTGGCCCTGGAGTATGAGAAATGATTTCTCTTGCCCCAGATCTTCAGTTCTCCCCTCTAGGCTGGAACCAAAGCCAAACCTCCAACCTCCATTTTAACTCTTTTGTGGAGGAAAATCTTGAGAGCTTGGAATTTTCTGACCTATTCCGCCATCTTCCCAGAATCCTCTCCCCTCTACACAACTTTCTAAGATAGAAAGCTGCAGAAAAGGTAACACCTACATAGGTAGAGGGAATTCTCTAATTCAATGAAGTCACAGATTCAATTCCTAACTGCTTATCTGTCTATCTATCTATCTATCTTTCATCTATCTATATCTATCTATTTGGATACCAATTAACAAAAGAGCATGACCATTTTCTAAAAACATTTTAACTTGCTTTCCTCCTCCTGTTTAACTCTGGAGCCAGCTTATCATTCCTATGTACTGTCTGTCCCAGATATATATACCAATGGACAAGGCTCAATTCAACATCTAACCAAACGCATGTTGAAATTTGGGCATTATACATTCTTCATCCACTTGGTCTTTCCCCCTGTGGATGGACAAACCAAACTTCTTTGTGTCATTAAAACTGATTGAAGGAGGTTCTGCAATATTCTGAGGCTTAATCAATATCTCCCACAAACAGAAACATCTGGAGAACCTCAGCAATACAGGGAATTTATTCTTCATGTGGGCACTGGGCTTGATCCCCTCAACCACAATGGCAAGTACTATTGGGGAGCATATATCTCCCTGTTTCAGACTTTCCCTGCTATCTATAATCAGAGAGTCATTGAATGGAATTATTTTTCAAGGAATTTTAAATGAGCTTGACGTATACATAGGAGATGCCCTGTGGTAAAGAGACTATAAGGAGTCATTTTGTTCTGCCAAATCAAATGCTTTTTTATAATCAACAAACAATAAGCACAATGTGATACTATATTGCAGCATCTCTCAGTTAATTGTGACACGGTTAAGATATGACCAATTGTTGAATATTACTTGTAAAAGTCTACTTGTTCCCTACACAGTGCCTTTATCAAGGATCCCTTTAATTCATGTATGGATGGCTCTGATAAAGCTTTTAAATGGATTCAAGAATAGGCAAATAGGTTAATAGTTATTGAGGTTTTCTAGGGAAACTTTTCTGGGGATTAATAAGGACTGAGATTTTTTCCATGCCTATAATTTCTTCCTTTCTTTCAGATTCTTTGTATGTTGGTCCATCAACCCCCTCAAAATTATGTCACCTCCAAAAACAGATCTCTTCTATGTATTCTTGGTCCAATCTAGCTACTGTTCCTACCTTTGTTCTCATTAGTGTCATTTCTACCTCTTCTGTAAGCACACCTAGGTCTAAGACATTAGGGGCCAAATAACATTCACATTATTATCCTTAATAAAAGAAAAATATTAATGGTTGTTATAGAAATATTCTATTTTTCTTCTCTTTGTAGTCCTTCCATTTTCATCCTTGAATAATACACCTCCCTCCCTCCTTCTCTCCCTCTTTCCCTCTCTCCCTCCCTCCCTCCCTGGCAAATAATCAACTGTTTACTAATTAAATCACTTTCTGGCCTTTTTTGGTCTCCTCGATGTGAATATTAATTTACATTGGTTAAATTTCTGGATAAACTTATTGTAGCCAGTGTTAAGGTGACTCCTGTTGTATATTAGCCATTTTTAAATTTTTCTATTACTTGATAAAAATAATTCAGGGTTTAATTGTTCTAATTATATACTATATATTTTCCCATTATTCTTTCTTCTTATTTTTTTAGCAATTCTGACTAATTCATTACTAGCTCTACAAGGCAGTCATCTGACTATACACAGACAACTGACTCAAAGATAACAAATAAATAATTAATAAATGTTTACCTTTATATATATTTCATTCTGTAATTCTATAATCAGAAGGTGTCATTGTGGAGCAAAATTAATTGAACCAGCTTTTTCTTTACTCCTCTCACCAAGAGACCCTGAGAAAATGACCTTTCCTCTGGTCACCTCCTCTACTCCCCACACCTTCTTCTTCAGGTTAGAATCATAATTTCCAATAAGGCCTTGGCCCTGAGTTATTAGAGCAGCTATATCCAGCTATAACACTGAGCTCATTTTTAAGCCTAAGGATAAAATGACTCTTTGTTCCAAGGGGATCCATTTCTCTGCTATCTGAGGAAGCTGTATTAAAAAACAAGTTATTAATAAAATCACATATAACTCTTCAACTTTCTAGATCCAAATTGAAATCTCATCAGTAGGACAGGAAGGTAGGATCATAGATTTGCAGCTGGAAAGAATCTAAAGGCTATCAAGTCCAGCCTTCTCATTTTATCCATAAGGAAACTGAGAAATAGAGGTAAAATAACTTGCTCAAAGTCACACAGTTAGTATCTGAGTCAGGATTTGAATTCACATCTTCCTAACTCTTAAGTTCATTTCTCCATCCCTTTCACCACCTGCCTTTAGTACCTTCAGCTGTATTTTATTTCTGTGTCTTCCAGCTAATTGCTGTTTTGATGATGTTATTCACATATGAAATAATTGTACAGATATGCAATTATTAATTGTACAGATATTCATTATTAATCATGAATTTTATAGGCAAGAAAAGATCAGCATAATGAAATATTTCAAGTAAAGAGCAAAAAAATCGCATGGAATCATCTATTAACAAATGGGCCAAGGGAAAGATAAATATTTTTGGAGAAAGTAAAAACCTTTCAAAGATTGCCTCAGTGTTCAAAGAGGCAATGGTAACAATTAGTCTCACCTGGAGTTCTTTCTTCTATTTAACAAAAGCTGTGCCACCCTTTGACCCAGCAATATCACTACTAGGTCAGTAACCCAAAGAGATCAAAGAAAAAAAGAAAAGGAGGTAGATAGATAGATAGATAGACAGACAGACAGACAGATAGATGATATATGGATGGATGGATGGAGAGAGACATAGAAGATAGCTAGATAAATAGATAGATAGATAGATGTGCTCTTATCATGGCAACAAAGAACTGGAAACTAAGGGGATGACCACCAATTGGAGAATTTCTAAACTATCTGTAGAATACAATTTTGACAGAATATTATTGTGCTATAAGAAATGATGAATCAAATGGTTTCAGAAAAACCTGGGAAAATTCATATGTACTGATGCAAAGTGAAGTGAGCAGAACTAGAAGAACATTGCACACAGTAATGGCAAGATCGTAATTGATCAACGTGTGAAAGACTTAACTACTGTAATTGGTACAATGATCCAAGACAACTTCAAAAAACTCATGATGAAAAATATCATCCACCTCTGGATAGGGAACTGATGGATTCTGGGTACAGAATGAAGTATATTTTTCTTTACTTTTATTGCTTTTCCCCCACAAAATGGTTAATGTGAAAATTTTTTGCATGACTTTATATATATATATATATATATATATATATATATATATATATATATACGTATACATATATATATGCATGTGTATATATATATATATATATAACATATTTCTTGTCTTAATGGATGAGGGAGAGATGGAAAGAAAGAATTTAAAACTGAAATTAAAATTTTAATTTTTTTTAAAAAGTTTTGCCACTGCATCCTCCCATGCTACCTTGCAGACATGCTTATCCATGTCCTACATAGTTTTTGTTCCATCCACTTCATCTCTCTGCTGCAGACTGTTATCCTTTTTTAAAACTCCTGGGTACTTCCATAGTCTGTCTCAGCTCAATGAGTGCAATAATCCAAGTTTCTTGCAGACTCGGGAAGGCATGCTCATTCCTCTAACTTCCAAATCTCTGCATGCCAATCATATTTTAATATGCTTTACAATTCTTCATTTTGATATTTGATGTTTGCCTTGTTCAGGACCTGCAAATTGTTTTTTCAAAGAGAGTTTTCATGACATAGAGGTATTAGGATATCTGTGTGATCAACAAATCTCTGGCATATCTCTCCATATCAACCTCTTTTTCTCTGTTTCTGTCTGTGTGTGCATCTTTATTTCTCTCTGTCTCTGTCTTTGTCTTTCTCTGTCACTCGTCTCTCTCTCCGTCCTTGTCTCTGTCTCATTATCTCTCTCACATACTTACATATATTCACACACATATATATATTCTCATATGTTTGTATAATGTTGGGGGTGTGCATTCTGATCAACGTCAAGAAAAATAGCATCAGTTGGGTTCAGAAAAACTTGGGAAATCTTAAATAAACTGATACCAAGGGAAGCGAGCAAAGCCAGGAGATCATTCTACATAGTGAAAGCAATATTGTCCAATGATCAACTATGAACGACTTAGCTATTCTCAGTAACACAATGATACAATATATTTTTGAAGGATTTATGAAAAATGCTATCCACCTCCAGAGAAAGTACTAATGGAGTCTGAATAGACATCAAAGCATACATTTTTTACTGTATTTTTCTTTGGGGATTTTTTGGGTCAGTTTTCTCTTTTGCAACATGGCTAATATGGAAATACATTTTACATAACTACACAGGTATAATCTACATCAAAGTACTTGCCTTCTCAAATAGGAGGGAGGAGACAGTGGGAGGAAAGGAATTTGTAGCCTAAAACCACTTTTAAAAAATGAATGTTAAAAATTGTTTTATATATAATTAGAAAAAGACAATTAAAACATTCTTTAAAAATGAAAAAGAAGAAAAACGTTTTAAAAGAATAATAGAATCACAGAGTTAAAAGGGCCCTTAGAGATGTTTTGGTTCAACTCTCTGATTTTATAGATAAGTTAAATGAGACCCAAGAAGATAAAATGACTTGCCCATGGTCACAAACCAGGGAGTGGCAGGGCCAACTCAAATTCATGTCTTCTGACTCCAAATCCATTACTATTTCCACTATAGTACCTGCACTATTTGGGTTTTTATTAAGCTGAAAAATCCCCTATGGAAATAGCACTGCAAACTTTGGACTTACAGTGAATTAGTCAGTCAATAAACATGTATTAAGTATCTACTACTATGTGCCCAGGCATTGTACTAAGCGCTGGCGATACAAAGAGAGACAAAAAAAAAGTCCTTGTTCTCAAAGAGCTCACCATCTAATGAGAGAGATGACAAGCAAACGACTACATACCAACAAACTCTGCTTTTGTTATGAACTTAGGGAAGTCATAGTATTCTAGAATTTAAGGGCATAAGTGTTCTTAGAGATCATCTAGCCCCATCAGATGAAGAAACCAAGAAAGATCAAGCGACTCACCCAAAGTCGTATGGGATGTAGAAAGTCAAGTTTCAAACCCAAATCTCCAAACCTAGTGTTCTTTCTTTTGAAGTCATTGATCTCTTTCTTCAGTTTTCTCTTCCATAAAGTGGGGGTAATAAAAAAGCCTGATTTTCAAAGCATTTGCTGATCTGTTTTTTTCTCTTTTAAATGAAACGTAAGTTTGAAACATAATTAAATTTATAAACAGGGTGGAGTGGAGTCCAGCCCTGAAATCTCAGCCCAGGCCCTTTAAGGTAAAGCTGGAACTGATTCAATGCTCCTTTACCCTTATTCAACAAGGACTTGAATAGAGGCCAACAACCCATAAAGAGGAGGTTAGACCAAAGAATCACACAATATAAAATATTGGTTCACTTCAGGTTTGGTTTGGAAAACATTTTGATGTTGAGCCTGGTACCAGATCAATAGTTTTGCAAACACATAGCTTTGGTTCCAGTCCAAATTGTTATTGGTTTTTAGGTTCTGTTTTGTTTTTAATAAAAAAAAAAAAGAAAAAAAAACAACTTTGGTTCAGTTTGCATTTCAACTTGTCAAGAATTAAAAAAAAAACCTTGTTATTTGGACTAATCAAATTAAAGTATTTTGTCCATTCTAGGTTATAACTTATAGCTCAATTCAGTATTCTGGTCAATATATAGAAGCACCTAGGAGGCATGATGGATAGATGGCTGGAAGTTCTTATTCAGCCATGTCCGATCCTTCACAACACCATGGACCAAACTGTCTATGGGGTTTTCTTGGCAAAGAAACTGAAATGGTTTTCCATTTCCTTCTCCAATGGATTAAAGCAAACAGAGGTTAAGTGACTTGCCCAGGGTCACACAACTAGTAAGTGTCTGAGGCCAGATTCTAACTCAGGTCTTCCTGACGTCAGGCCCTGTGCTCTATCCACTGAGCCACCTAGCTGCCTCAAAGTCAGAAAGATCTGAGTACAAATCTGGCCTCAGACACTTACTAGCTGTGTGACACTGGGCAAGTTGCTTAATCTCCATTTGCCTCAGTTTGCTCATCTATAAAATGGATAATAATAGCACCTACCTCACAGGGTTGTTATGAGGAACAAATGAGATGATTCTAAAGTGTGTTGCTGCAGTGCCTGGCACACAGTAATCACCCTATAAAAGTTAGCTATTGTTCTGATTTGAAAGAAAGCCTAGATGGAATTCCTCTCAAAGCGAGGAGAAATAATTAACATACTGTATGATAGTGAGGATCCAAAAAACTCTTTGCAGACTAGAATGATGAATCTAATAAGATCAAATTTAATAGGGATAGATATAAAATACTAAATAGATTTCAAAGTATTTGAAAGGTAGTTATGTAAAGAGAAATGAGTTGTTCTGATACCAGAGGACAAAACTAGGAGAAATAAATAGGGCAGATAAGCATATTTCTGTTCAATGTAAGATAATACTTCCTAGCAACTCTAACATTTATAAATGTCTAAAAGTGGAATGGAAGGAAGTAGGTTATATTGTAAAAGGTGCTGGCTATAATTTAGAGGACCTGTGTTCAAATCCAGCTTCTGCCCCTCACTATATGCCTATTTCACCTCCCTAGGGCTCAGTTTTCTCATCTGCAAGATCAGATTATCAGCAAATATTCATTAAGTGATGAAAGGATTGGAGTAAATGACCTCTAGTGCCCCTTCCAAATCTATGATCCCTTAATCCTTTGACTGTTTCCCTGTTGAATGTTTCCCCATTGCCTCAGATCGTTCCCCTTCACTGAAGATCATCAAACAGAGGCTGGATTACCACTTGTCATGTCTTAAAGAGAAAAATGTTGTTCGGGTAGAGGTTATACTAAATGATCTCAAAGTCCCTTCCAACACTGAAGTTTCAGGATCCTATGACATTATGATTGCTAGAATAGATAACGCTTATGTAATACTAGGGGTTACAATGGATAGAGTGCCAGGTCTGAAGCCAGGAAGACTAATCTTCTTTAGTTCAAATCCAGTCTCAGACACTTACTAGCTGCATCACCATGGGAGAGTCAATTGACCTCATTTGCCTTACTTTCCTCACCTGTAAAATGAGCTGGAGAAGGAAATGGCAAACCACTCCAGTATCTTTGCCAAGAAAAACACAAACAGAGTCACAAAGAATCTGAAATGACTAAACAACAAAATATAGTCCTTTAAAATTACTAATATATTTTCCAAATACTATTTCATTTTATCCTCACAACAACCTTAGTAGAGGGGAGGGGCAGGGAATAAGTGTTATCATATTGCCCATATTACAGATGAGAAAACTGAGGCAAACAGAGGTTGAGTGACTTGCCTAGAGTCACACAGCTAGTAAATGTCTGAGACTGTATTTTAATTCAGATCTTCCTGACCCCAAGCTCAGCACACTGTCCATTATGGCACCTAGCCTCCAGGATATAAACTTGTCTGGGTCAGAAGGCAGGATCCTGGATAGCTATCCACATAGTTAAATAGACAGAATGCAGAGACTGACACCAGGGCACACTGGGTGCTTCTTCTTGCTACGCTTTTACCAAAAGTAATGAAAACAATAATTCTGTAACAATGACAGTGCCTAGTTCATAAGGTGCAGAATTCAGAAGGAAGTTCTGCTTTAAATGGGCAACAATTTTAGCCATATATAGAACTTGAGGTATAATCTATATGGCAAAGCATTGAAGAGGTAAAATGAGGGAGAAAGAAGGCTGACTTAGTCTTTTTGTAAAGAAATGACATCTGATTACAGCACTTCCTGATAATGGTAGACTGTTAAGGGATCTGCCAGCCATTATTGATTTTAAAAATATACAACATAGATGGGCTTCTAGATTTTGCATAGGCAATTTTTTTTTGAGAATGACCTCCTATCCTTTCTCCCACTATCTTTTCCATACATTACAATCCTGCCCTTTGAGATAGAATGGGAAATACTTGATTGTGCTCCGAGAGGATGTCTACAAAGCAGTGAAATGGCATCTCATGTGCATATCTGATGAAAGTCCATAGTTCTTTATAATAGTGGTCCAAAGTCAAGCCATGTTAATACAATTATAACCACACTGTATTAGACCTAAAAACTAGACCAAATTTTCCACAATTCATATCATAGTATTATAGATTTAGATTGAAGGAACAAGACAAGATCTTGCAGTCCAACCCCCTTACCCTTTATTTTGCATATTGAGAAACTGAGGTCCAGAGAGGTGAAATAATTCGCCCAACATCATCACAAATGTAGTAGGTAACAGGGCCAAGATTTCAACCCAGGTCCCATGATCTTTCCACTGTACTGCTGCTCTCCAAATCTCTATAACTGAGCTACTTAACAGGGACCCCAAAGCACCATTTTGGTTACTTACATGGTTTTTACATGGCCACAGAAGAAAATTTAAATAGCCAAATATTTGCTCTCTTCCAATTCATCCATCATTACACAAATACATTGGAATAATATAAATTGCAGGTAACCCAAAGAATAATGAAGTATATGAAATATATATATGAATATATATATATATATATGAAACAATGAACCAAAGTATTACCACAGAAGACTTACTAGCTTGTGAGAAGTAAGATATAGTACATCACCATCATTATGTACATCTATACGGCAATTTAAGGCTTTCAAAGTACTTTCTGCACAACAAAGCTGTGAAGCAGGGACTGCAATTAATATGATTCCCATTTTACAAATGGTGAAAACACGGCTCTGGGAGGTTAATTGATTTGTCCATGGCCAAATAGCTAGTAATCGTCTAAGATGAGATATGAACACAGGTCTCCTGGCTCTGAGTTCAGCACTTTATTTGCAGCAATAAGGATATGTGATGGGGTGATGGGGTGGGGGATAAGTAGAGAGGGAGTGAAGCAGTCAAGTACTGAGAATAAGATATAAAAGATGGGCATTCTGAGTGCTAACTTTTACCACCAAGATATTTTTTAGAGTAGAAATAGAGCTCCAGGGAGGTAGTTTGTTCTATACAGCATTCATTTATGGAAAGATATGGGGGACAAATAACATATGATGAAAAGACGTGAAAAGGTTTCCATCTATAGTGGTGAGGAAAGCCCTCACATGGTTAAGATCACAGAACCATGTATCTAAATTTCATGATTCTATGGTTATGTGAATTTGCAACTCATCAGTCATAAATCCATAGAACCATAGAACCCCAAAGTGTAGAGTTAGGTCCTAAGACAAAGTAATGTTTATCTATCTTCTTCTACTAGTTTACTAATTACCTTCCAGCGCTACTGTCCAATTCCTGGTATTTGTCCTCCTTATCTGACTAGAATGTCACAGAATGCCTGCAAATCTATAGTTTAATAAATGATGAGTGTGAATATATGGAAACGTAGGTACAATACCATTCCATTTCTTCAGAGAAAATTTCAAAATAATAGTGTAACAGAGACTTAAGCCCTGCCTACCTGCCAAAACAGTGGGCTAGCAGATCCGCAGTAACCACATCTGCGTCTTCTACCAAATATTAGTTCAAGCCCTACTCCCCACCTAAAAAGTCTCAGATCACCTCCTTTCACATGACTGATCTGTTAAATTAAAGGGTATATTCTATATGAGAAGAGAAACTAATTATATTTCAGTATTTTTTTAAGATCCATGATATTATCAATACAAGCATTCCTTCTCAATTGAGATAATACTTGTAAAACAATTAGCATGAGACCTGGCACATAATAGGCACTTAAGAAGTGTCTGTCCTCTTCCTTTGCCCTTCCTTTAAATCACAGGGATTGTAACTCAGCTACAAATGTCCTTCCTTTGAAATTCTTATCTACGTACTACCATGAATTCCCCATACAGGATCCACCCAACACACTGAAGGCTTTCCTCTTAGTCTTTTAATATCTCATGGATATCCATGAAAAATGCAGGCTATCTGTTTTCCATTTCTCTCAGTGTATTCCTTACCCACTTCTGATCATAGAAGATCTCAAGGACAGCATATACAATTCTTGAACAAAGGTCACTTCTGGCAATGTACTAAAATCTACTTACACACATTGCATGTCTTTCCATTGTCCTTTTGGTAATCTGTAATTTTTTCCATGATTTAAAGTCACATAGAATAAACAGAAGAATATTGGTTGATATTCAAAAGATGTATATTGGGAACAAGGAGTAGTTTGGGATGGTTGAAAGTATGATACAATTTCCCAAATGAGACTTAGCCCAATTTCCTCCTCTTCTTTAAGTCTAGTCAGATTGCTGCCCATCTGCATTGCCTGTCCGAGAGATACATACCAATGGACTAATGCAACGTGTTATCTTTCCAACCACATCTCATAACCTAGGCAATGGGCATTTTCCACTTTCCTTTTCCTCTATAAATTTTCAGCCTGATATCATTTTACCAATCACAGATCTTATTTATACCATCGTAACAACGTTGTAAAGACAAAGAACTCTGAAAGACTAAAGTACGCTGATCAATTCAGTGATCAGCCAGAATTCTAGGGGACTAAAAACGAAGCAGGTTACATATCTCCTGACAGCCAGGAAATAGGTACAGGATAAAGAAAATGAAAGGGGTGTGTGTGTGTGTGTGTGTGTGTGTGTGTGTGTGTATGTGTGTGTGTGTGTACACATGTATTTATATATATATATATATATATATGTATGTATGTCTCAGTTTTCAACCTACATTAAATATCCATATTATGTGTGTATGTATATATATTACCACAAATTCATGATTTTTTTTGCTTGACTACATGTATTTGTAAACAGAGTTTACTTTGCTTTTTTTCCCAGTGGAGGGAGAGAAATTTGTTATTATTAATATAAAAATTAAAAATAAAGAAATAAAAGGGAAATTAGAGTTGCCCAAAAAGTCATCATTGATAGTATGCTAATATTAATTATTCTGTTAATTAATCCCATCATGCATCTCTGCATTACCCTCTGGGTAGTTTATACTTGAGTCTTTGAAGATTGCAGTATCTCATGATTTGTAGTCACATGGCATCACCATGAAAATGTTGATGCTAAAAAGATATGTTTTTATTTCAGGGAGAATCTAGACATCATAAAAAGTACCACGTAATTTCCCAAATACTATCAAACATTTTCTACTATCTAAGTCATTTGTTCATCTCTGATATCTGTTAAAGAGGGACCAATTCAATAGGCTGTCCATCCAATTACATTTCATATACTAAACAATAGACTACTCTTCAAACATATTTTGTTTTAAGTGGACAGCTAGGCCAAATTTTTTTGAATGTCTGAAAATTTCATTTAAGAGGCTTTACAATTTTCTGAGGCTTGATGTGATCAGCACAATGTCACAAACAGAAGCATCTAGAGAATTTCATCATCCATAGGGAATCTATCTTTCATCCATACTCTCTGCTGGGCAGTCCCCACCACAGGAGTAAACACCATGGACATAGATCACTTTTCTTTGTGCCTTGTTTGGCATTCATAATCAGAGGATCATCAAAGCTTTCTTTCTCTTTGGTTGCATTATTTTGTAAGAAAAAAAGCATTAGAACCTGTGTGTGACTGAAGATGTGGTCAGCTGTAGAAGATGGTATGCAAAAACCTTCCTGTTCTATTTTCACATTTTTGTCAAGGATATCCAGTGTAGAACAGTGGAAAGAACTCTGGATTTTGAGTCAGAAGACCTGGGTATAAATCCTAATTCTTCTTATGTCACTTTGGACAAATGGTTTTACTTCTTTGGACCTTTATTTCTTCATCTGTAAAATAAGAGGTTTGAACTAAATGATCTGAAAAATCCTGTGACATGATGCATGCAGAGTTTGTTCTCATAAAGAGTGTATCTTTCCAAATTTTGACAAATCCATGGTTCCCTCAATGTGGATATTCCCTGCATGGATGGGTATATATTAAAACCCATCCACACCTTCTCATCCTCTGTAATTCTTTTCTTTCCATATTTTTAAATTTTTTTTTATTTTTGGTTGACAACACTCAGTTCCACAGATTTTTGAGTTCCAAATTTTCTCCCTCTCTCTCTCTCCTTCCCCCCTCCCAGATGGCATGCAAACCAATATAGGTTCTACATATACCTTCGCATTAAACTTATTTTCACAATAGTCAAGGTGTAAAGAAAAATTATAACCAATGGAATGAACCTCTGTGATTCTTAGTCATATATTTCTATATTCACTGAGCCCTCTCCTCATTTATGTGTTCTTTACTTATTCTTCCCAGGCTCCCATGCCCAACCCTTTCTCCACAATACCTCTAGTAAGACAAGGGCTCTCAAGAGAAAGACAATGAAAGCTGAACAGCAAACAGATCAAATAAAAAGGTTGCTGTTGTTGCTGGGATGCTGCTGTTGTTTGCCATTTGTTTTTGAAGAGCACCAAAGACATCACAGGGTGATGTCTTGACTTGAGCACAAATTGGATTTAAGTGAGGCGGAGTTGCACAAAGTCAAACCAAACTCCAAAGGAAACACTGGTAACCTAGATTCTAGGCTGTCATAGGTAGAGACAGTGGACCAATGGGCCTATGGCATCATAGGGTCTAACCTAACAATATTCTAAATAAGTTGGTAGTGCTATGGAGTTATGCTAAATTTCCCCCGCTTTCTGCTAGGATAACTGGTAACTCCAGCAGAACTTGATACCAAAGCCTCCTCTCCACTGAGCTCAAGATAAAAGGCCATTTGACTAAAGATTTCCATTTTGCAAAATCTTAATGCTAGATTTATAGTAACAATTCATAAAACTGATTCCTTTGTGATGTTTTCTTGTCTGTCACTGAAAGCATGAAGTATAAGCTGATGCTTTAAGCAATAGCTGGTGAAGGTGTGGGAGAGAAGGATTCCAGGGTGGGAGGGGGCTAAGGACATAGTCGGCCTCTATACTTGCTTCCACCTCTAAGATTCTATGATTCTGTGACTTGCTGCTAGGTCTGAGAACCCCATATTTACAGGACTATAATCTCCCAGGTACCTGCCATGTCTTTAGTTCAAAATAGTTAAGTCCTCTGCTTCAGTCCTGCCAACTGACATGTCATGGAATCAGGGCTCAGCCACTTATATGAAGCCCTGTCAAGAGCCAAGAGCCATGAGCATTTCCCATTCAGACACAATAATAAGGCTAGTTGCTAAACAAACAATAAATAAACTCCACATCTGCTCTGGGAATTTAGGATGACAAGCACTGATCCTAAAGGCTGCCCATTTCTAGCATATGAAACTGATCCTTTCCAGTTCTAATTATACTCTGACTTCCTGTCTGTCAGCTACTTCTTTCTGCCTTAGATTTTTCTTATCTGTAAAAATGAGAAAAAAATAATTACATTACTTTCCTCATAGAGTTGCTCATGTCACATAATTTTTGTTATCGTTTTGTGTTTCTTTAATGCATTTATCACATAATATTGTAGGTGGTAGCCCTCTGTATCAGTGTCTTAAACCCCTTCTAGAAAATAAGCTCCATGAGAAAAGGATCAAGTTATATTTAATCCTAGTATCTCCTCCAGCACTTAACCCAGCCTTCTCCATAAGTAGATGCTTAATTAAATTCATTGCCTTCCGGTTTGAACTTCTGACTCTCTCCAGACTTCACCACTATTATTCAGCTGTTTTTTCACCCTGGAACTTCCCTCCACTCCTGGAACCTTCTTATCATGGAAAATCCCTCCACATACTGTCCCCCTTCTACTCCTGGGAAGTTCCTTCTAGGGCCTCCCTGTTAGGGACAGACCCAAACTGGTCATGCTTCATTCCCCTCCTGGTTATGCCTCTGACTCCCTTCAGATTTCACCATCACATGCCCCATGTGGGTATTTTCCTTCTACCTCCTCACCTACACTTCAGATGCCCTTTATGTGTTGTCTCCCCCTCTTCCATTAGAATATAAGCTCACTGAGGGCAAGGGCAATCTTTCTTTTTGCTTCTTCTATTTGCTTCTATTTGCATCTTCAGTGCTTAACACAGTGATTGGCACATAATAAAGGCTTAATAAATGTTTAAAATGGAATTGAATTAAAAGAGATAATGCATTTAAAACAACTTATAACCATAAAGTATTATAAAAATGTAAGATTGTGGTTATAAATATGGTGCAGCCATTGTACAACACAGGACACTGTCTTAAGTTCTATATGCTATTATAAAGATAATAAAGAGCAGTATTACCCCAAAGGAGATACTTATATGGTTATGTAAAAGGATCGTTACTTTGGACACAATGAATTGGAGCTAAATGGTTGGGAAATCCATGAGTATTCAAAGGAATATCTTACAGGAGATATGCTTAATACAACACTTAACTTTGCTGGGGCCTGGCATTTCATGGAGAGGATTATTTACTATATGTAGTGTCCAATTTCTGTCCATCTTTGTTGCTGTTAACTTATAGATTAACAATATTGTATATTTTTTTTAAAAAATCTTTTTAATTTTAAATATAGTTGTTAAGGATACTAATATCCTCCCTACCTTCCCCAATGTACAGCCCATACAGGGTGCTCTTCACTCTCTCAATACTTTTGGCTTTCTTTATTCATTTTGACATTTTCTTCTTTTTTATATTTTAATGTTCTTATTATTTTTTAATTCTTGTTCATTCTGGAATTTTCTTCTTTTCTATATTTTAATATTCTTATTTTTTATATTTTTATTCATTCACATTTATTCATTTTATATTCATTTTTTCATTTATATTTTATTCATTTTCTTCTTTTCTATATTTTAATTTTCTTAATTTTAATTTCAAATTCGTTTGGCATTTTCTTATTCATCCTGATCCCAAACTAGAAGGTAATCCACAAGGATCCAGTCACATTTGGGTTCCAGTTTGGTGGGACTGAGATTATACAGAGCTGTGCTAAGAGTGAGGTCACTCTCCCCAGAGACCAAGATAGCATGTCCCGGGTGTTGGGTGGAAACGTTTGTGTTTTTGTTCTTGCTATATTTTCAAAGTAAATATCCTCTTATGAAAGCTAATTGATGTCAAATAGTTAAATGGAACTGGAGTTGTAGTTAGTCCCTGTTGGCTATTAGTGGAGAAAACAGTATCAGTGGGGCTCAAACCAATAGGATTAGAAAAGAGACATCCTTAGTCCTGAATACTACACTCTGGGACCAGAGTGGGAAATGTATCAGCCTGAGTCTGGAATAATGAACTCTGAGACATACTTCATTTTTTAAAAGCAAGTAGTATAAAGTGGAGTTCACAATTTCATAAAGAATCTCTGTCTCTCTCTCTCTCTCTCTCTCTCTCTCTCTCTCTCTGTGTGTGTGTGTGTGTGTGTGTGTGTGTGTGTGTGTGTCTCTGTCTGTCTCTCTCAGTATTTAAGTTCATAATTTAAAAATATATTTTTAAAGTTCCTCCCTCCATTAAAAAAAACCTACCAGTGACTTAGTTTGTTCTTTAACAAAGCCTGGTATTCAAATAGCATTGAAAGAACAATCATTACAAAGCATTTCTCCCAGTACCCATGGCACACTTTTCCACAAGTACGCCTAGAGTACAGGAGGAAAATAAGAGTAGGTATAAACTTAAAGTATATCAATAATAGAGAGTCCCTGTAGGAATACAGGAGGCCAAGGTAGTTCAGGACTCTGGAACAAGATCCTTTGAAGATCCTTCTCTTTAGTGATGTTTGCTGGAGGGAGTGTTGTCATCAGAGCCAAGTTGCTCCACTGTTGAACTGAGCTGGCTCTTTGTAGGGCTCAGTATCTCTGAAGACTTACAGTTCAGCTGGCCATGTTCTTCCTAGGGCAGGGGTGGGGAACCTGTGGCCTCAAGACCACCCCTGGTGTGTCATGGCTGGACAGGCTAATGTACTGCTGAGCTAGGTCAAGGGATTCATTCAGAGGCTGTGCTGGTTCCTGCTGAAACAGTCTGAGCAGCTTCGTGGCAATGGTTACCAGACAGCACCAAGCAGTCTGCTCTTTTGTTGGGCTGGGCATGCCATATTACTGCTGGACAGTAGTTTCCATACTGGGCCAGGCACTCTACCACTGGGCAGCTGCTTCCAGGCAGGTTGCTTGGCCACTGGAATTTTCTCAAGGAATGACGACTGTGCTGGACAGGTCTATCTGCTGGTCTCTCTTTACTCCTCATTCTTTAATGGAAAGCTCTAGTCTTCACCTCCATTCACTGGCTTGGCTGGATGGTACTGGATGGTACTCTCTTCAGTCAGAAGGCTAGATACTTTTTCAGCTAAAGCAATAACTCAGCTCGAGATTGATGCCCTCAGAGCCTCAGCTCTTGAGGTGCTGTCACCTCTAGGTAGGAGATGGGAGAAGTCTAGTCTCTTCATTAGATAAATTCCACCTGACCTAAAGGCCCCTTTCCTCAGTAGACCATGTCATGTCTCCTATGGGTGACTAATTTCAATTCAGTTTTACCTCCCACATCCCTCAGGGAATCTTATAGTGATGAATGGCTAGAGGCAATGGTATGAATGTAGTCCATGCCTTTAAAGTTCATCTTCTCTCTGGACTCTCCATAAACAATTGGGGTATTCAAACCTCTTCAACTTTCTAGGTTAGAAAATGTCTTTTTTGCATCTACAGGTTTCTCCTTTGCATTTCAATGTCTACTTTTTTTGGATTTGGAGATGATTGTGCTTTATTATAATTGACATCTTTTTTCTTTGTATTTTTATTATTTAATATTTTTAGTTTTCAACATTGATTTCCACAAGATTTTGAGCTACAAATGTTCTCCCCATTTCTACCCTCCCCCCATTCCATGATGGCATATATTCTGATTGTCCCTTTCCCCAGTCTGCCCTCCCTTCTGTCGTCCCACTCCCCCTGCCCCTTATCCCCTTTCCCCTTACTTTCTTGTAGGGCAAAATAGATTTCTATACCCCATTGTCTGTATATCTTATTTCCCACTTGCATGTAAAAACAACTTTTTTTAGCATTTGTTTTTAGAACTTTGCGTTCCAAAGTCTCTCCTTTCTTCATACTTTTTAGCAGCTGCAGACTTTCAGCTTCTGCTGAAATCTCATTCAGAATCCTCTCTTACATGTAGATATATAGATAATTAGATAGATAGACAGACAGGCAGACAGACAGACAGACAGACAGACAGATAGATAGATAGATAGATAGATAGACGTTCAGATAGACAGACAGATAGATAGATAGATAGATATAATTGTATGTATTTATGTAAATTAAGAAGACCTGAGTTCAAATCTGGCCTTAGATACTTATTAGCTGTGTGACCCTAGGCAAGTCTCTTAACTTCTGTTTGCCTCAGTTTCCTCAACTGTAACATAAGGAGAATATCATCTTCTACCTCTCAGGACTGTTGTGAGAGTCAAAGGAAATAATGATTGTAAGGCCCTTAGCATGGCGCCTGGCCCCTAGCAAGCGCTATAAAAATGTTAGCTATTATCATCATTATCATTATGCTTGGTAGGAAAGCCTTTGAGGCCTTCCTGAGGACTAGGAGAGGTAGTTCTAATGCTAACACTCTCTCAGTTCAGGTTCAGTGTTGGAACAAAATTGAGTCACTTGAAAGTCATTGAACAATTAAGGAAAGGAAGTTTGCTTTGCCACAGTATTATGGAACAAGGACACAGTGGCACTTGGTTCTTTTTTGTATTCTGCCACACTTGTCTCCATGTGGACACAGAGCATATTCCCATTGGTCGCTTCTTGAGAGACCACTGAAAATGTATTCATTAACCCAAGAGGATGGGAGAAACCTCATGGCAAGTGTCCAAAGTTACACCAGAAGCAGCGATGCCACCCAGGGTTCATGTTTCTCTGCATTATCCTTCCCCCCCCCCCACCACTGGCAAAGAGTTCATCCCATTCCAAAATCTTCTGACAATCACCAATTGTAGTGTCTGACTCAGGCCAGTCCCCTGGTAGTTTAGGTCTGAAACTGGAATGAAATGAAACACTCATAATCTATCGAGCAACAATAGGAGGTTTATTAGCCATACCCGGGGAAGGATGCTGAGAGCTGGGAAGGAATTTTTATCCAGGATAAAGCATTGATTCAGCTGAGCATGGCTTCCCTGTGCTGTTCATGGGCTGCCCTATGCTCTTAAGCCCCAGAAGCCCCTCTTGTCCTGGTTGTTTCATTTCCAGGTGACCAGGATACAAAACGACCCCAAGCCTTAGACTCCTGAGTCAATCAAATCTCAAAAACAGTTTCAATTTCTTTTGGGGGTGGGGGGCGGAATTTAGCCTAATTTGCATGGGGGGAGTGGAAAGGGAAGGATTAGGCTATTGCTCCCACAACCTAAGTGTTGATGGATTTAGAATATTTAAGGACCAGGAAATTTCAGGAGGAAGGTAGAGATGAAAGCTGGTTTGGGTTCCATGCCAAAATTGCCCAAGATATTATTCTTGAAAGGTTGAGGTTGAAAGGGTAGGAAAACAAAGATTCAGGGAGGGAAAAAAGAACCATTCCTCAATGACAGGAAGTAGTGGAGTAGTTGTTTGCACATAGCTCCGTTTTGGCCTTCTCAAGATTAAAGGCAATGATTTTTGAAGCTCTAAAGAATATTCTAACTCCTCAACTGAATTGTCATTGTCCTTTTCAGTTGCTATCAGAAATAAAACCAGAAGATAGATATTAACAATGCCTCTCTTGTTTTCCCCCATCCCATTCTTCTTCTGTGTGGAGCAGTAGAGTACGTTTGGTTTTTTGTTTGGTTAAAGTAATGAGAGAAGAAACATCCAAAGGAAGAGAAAGTTTCTAATTAGGTATCGTAAATGGGAATTTACTTTTCAGAAGATTCACAAAGATGAGGGTTTTTTAACTTTCTACTGAAACAACTATTACCCCCACCCCACAATGACTTCTTTCAATCTTAGGATATCCCTGGTTCAAATTATCCCTAGAATCAGAGCTGATTGTTCCTTTTGCTTGTTTTAACTGTGTTCAGGGCCATACAATAAACTCTGCACTGGCGGGTCTCTCTTGCAGAACGTCTCCAGAATTCAATCGATGTGATCAGATGACTACAGTGCATGTGTTAGTGATCTTTTGGACAGACTATTGTAATGCCTTTTTATGACTTTCCTGGGGGAAAAAAATTCCTGCATAGGTTCCAACATGTGCAAAATGCTGCTGTCAGAATTTTAACTCCTAGTAAGTAGCCTCATCATGTCGTTCTAATCACAAGGGAACTATATTGGCTGTTTGTCAAATGTTGAATCGATTTTAAAATTGCTTTGATGACCTATGTAGTTGGTACACAGTTTGGAGCCCCTGTTTATCTCTCCATATGAGCCTTGTCAAAGCTTGAGATCATTTAAACCTTGGACTGTTGGCCATTTAAATATAAACATAAGTCATATAGAGCATGTACTTCTTACTGCTATTTATATGTCTCTCATTTGGAGTTCACTTCTGGCTGGTATCCAAAGCCCTGAATGAATAGACCCCATTTACATTGAAATCTCAGTTTTATCTTTACATGGGACACTTTTGAATTAAACATGTGTGTGTGTGTGTATATGTGTGTGTGTGTGTGTATATATATGTGTGTGTGTGTGTGTGTGTGTGTGTGTATCATACACGCTTTTAGTTTGAATTACGCAGTGAGAGATTGGGAGATTAAGAGAGAGAAAAGAAGGGGAAAAGATTTCTTTTTAAATGACCCAAACTGCTAGTTAAATCAGTTGTATGTTATCTATTTTACTTTATGAGTGCAGGGCCAGGTGTTACATTCTGCAAGTGATCTGACTTTTTCCCAAATCTCCCACCAGGGAAGCTTAAGAAAAGCTTGCCAACATAGAAGGATGCTTCAAAATTGGACTCGGGAGTAAACATTTTTGTTCACTCAGGAATTGATTAATAAAAGGATGACAAAAAAAATCTGAAACTGAAAACCAGGAGGAAAGGTGAACCACAGATCATGGTAAATAGCTAAACCTTTTATAGAATGTGTGAGATTAGTAAGGATGATAATTAGGTGAAATTAGACAAATGGAAAGTAATACAGTAACGTGATAGCCTGACAACCGAATTCACTAGTTTTTCACTTGTCTTGGCAGGACTGGATATTAACGTCTCAAATACATGTGTATTTTTCCCCAGAGTAGGTAAAAGATCATATTCTCTGAGCTCGTGATGGATTAGACTAGAATTGAACATGGGATATCCATTAAGGTTGCAGCATGCATGTTTAACACATGCACATTATGAGAAATGTTTATCATAAGAGACTGAATTTAGATTGGAGGTTGAACGAGCCCCCTTTCACATTCAAAATGCCAATTTTCTCGGAACCTAGGCTACGGGGACCAGTAGTTTTTCATAGTACTTTTGTGCCCAGGAGGTACCCCGTAAATGTTTGTTAAGTTGAATTGACTCCTACTCAGTAGCCCCATGTATATATGAAATAAAGATTGTTTCAGGCCAATTCCCAAGGAACAAAAATGCCCATATCGTTGTTGGTGTCCATGACCTTAAAAAAAAGGAGGAAAAATAGTGGATTCACATTGTCACCCAACAAAACAGAATTGTGATTAGTAGAGAAGAAGAAAAAATGGCCCTGATTTCTAGATCCTGACTTCACACTCAATGTCACAAGCCCTCAAACTCAAATTCAAAGGAAAATTGTCTAGGATCTGCTTTGCTTCTGGTTCAGCCAGGAGGTCATAGTTCTTGGTGTAGGGTCCAAAGCAGCATCCAAGAAGTGTACAGGGCAAAGTCAGGAACTGAGGATAAAGAGTTAAGAGAGCAGAGCTTCAAAGGGTCTGCAATTTTAGAAGCCCAGAAATTTTTCCGCCAGTGGTGGTTCTGACTGCCATAGGGACTTTTACATTGAAACATCCCAAATATAGAGTCGCCTCAATATCTCTCAGTGTCAGTATCCTCTGCCAAGGACACCCATTCTAGATAGATGGTACACCTGGACAGAAATTCAAATGGCCTTGACACATTCCCTAATTCAAATGGCCATATCGAAATCTCACAATTACAAGATCATATGATTTTTCAGCCTACAAAGTATCTTACAGATCAACTGATTCAATGCCTTCATTTCATAGTTAAAGAAACTGAGACCTAAGGAGGCTAAATGACTTGCCTAAGGTCCTACAGGCAGTAGGGCAACCAGGTGATGCAGTGGATAGAGGGCTGGGCCTGGAGTCAGGAAGATCTGAGTTCAAATCCGGCCTTGGACACTTACTAGCTATGAGACCCTGGGCAAGTCACTTAACCTCTGTTTGCCTCAGTATTCTCATCTGTAAAATGAGCTGAAGAAGAAAATGACAAACCACTCCAGTATCTTTGTCAAGAAAACCCCAAATGAGGTCACAAGTCAGACACAACTGAACCACGGCAACAACAAATATGGGTCATAAACAATTGAGCCAGGATTTAAATCCAGGTCCTCCGGCCAAAGGTCACAAGATTCCACACAGTTTCTGAGGAAGTGTATGTAAATCAGGACCAGGCCTGACATGATGTGATTTATTTCACAAAAGCTTGATGGCTACTTATGGCTATGATCTTTCATACAAACACAAGGCCTTATTTAGTTTCCCAACACTCTGGTTCTTTCACAGGTCACCTGCAAACCATCTAGAAAGAAAGGTAATTAAGCAAAAAGTGTAGCTAATCAGATGCAGGGGCCAGATTGTCACCTTTTCTTTTCCAGTCGTGAAGCTTTTTCCATTATACTTAGGTCTCCAAACTACTGTAGTCAATGACAAAAGAATGTAAATTCATAGGGTCATAGACTTAGACCTAGAAGGAAATTTGGAGAACTTCTAGAAAAACCTCCTCATTTGATGGGTTGTGAACTTGGGCTTAAAGAGATTGGATGACATGCCCATGTTCACACAGCTAATAAAGCTGAAGTAAGATATATTTTCAGTGGAGAAGAGCTATCTCCAAAAGGCAGGAGTGTGCTGGTAAATGTTTAACAATGAGCTCTCCAAAAAGGTATGACACACCTTTAAGTTTAATATATATTAAACTTAGCCAGGTGGTACAGTGGATAGAGTGCTGCGCCTGGAGTCAGGAAGACCTGTGTTGGTAACCAAAAATAGGCTCCTTAGCACTTAGTCAACAAGTGCCCTTGACTAGTTTGGCTTTTTCCCCTGAACTGAATGCTGTTTGTATGTTGGATTGGAGTAAGCTTGTCGGCCCCTTCACCTTGCTTCCCTTGCTTAAGTTGATCGAAAGAACCTGTGCTTTTCCGGTCAACCCCTTCACCTCGCTTAAGCAGATCAAAAGAACCTGTGCTTTCCCCTGCGTACCTTACACCCTGCAGAAGCCGGATGGTTAAAAACAGCTTCCGTTGGAGCCAAAGGCTGCTACAGCTACAGCCACAGCCAAAGCTGAAGCAGGAGCTGCCGGTAGCAGAGCTGACCTACGGGAGGAAGCTGAACAAGGACTTGAGGCCAGTGGGTAATCTTTTTACCATAGACGGGAAGCATGTATATGATTTTGCTGTACACCATCATGCTTCTCTGTGGCCTCCTGGTTACTCTTGTGAGGTGTACTTATTGGGCCTGGAAGCTTTTGATCAATATATCAGAATGGGGATGCTGGTTCATGAGTTGGTTACTGTGGAGCCTAAATATATGCTTTGATTCTTCTGCCTCCTACTTTGAGAGTTTCTTATATCCGGCGGTTCTGAACCTTTCAGACATATATATGATCCTCTTTGAAATTATAAACTCTGCCCTCCTAATACAAGACCTGAGTTCAAATCCGGCCTCAGATAGGTAATAGCTGTGTGACTTTGGGTAAGTCACTTAACTCTGTTTTCCTCAGTTTCCTCATCTATGAAATGAGCTAGAGAAGTGGCATGGAATTTAGAATATATATATATATATATATATATATGTGTGTGTGTGTGTGTGTGTGTATGTATGTATGCATATATATTACATTAACATATTTTTCTCCATCACTCTCTTAAGACCAGAGTCAAACTCAAATAGAAATGGGGCCATTAAACAATACATACAATGTACATACAATGGACCCACATTGACTTAGAAAATGACATTAACATTATGTATGTTTCATTGCATTTTTATTTATTAAATATTTTTCAGTTACATTTTAATCTGGTCTAGGCTGCCCTCAGTAGTGTTGTACAGGTTGCAGCCCAATGTCTGACACCTCCATACTAGACAACGAACAAAACAATAAATCAAGCCATTTAGCATATGCTGATTTGGGGGTAAATGCTCAAACTGAAAATTTAACAGTGGTCTCTAAATAATCAGGACAAGATGTTCCGGCACACTCGGGGGGAAAAACATTCTTATACATAATAATAGCAAGACTGACTGAAACAAAAAACATTAAAGGTTCTCATACTTACTCTCTCATGTCCATGGGCAAGTCACTTGACCTATAAAAACCTCAGCTTTCTCAACTGTAAGATGGAAATGATAATACTGAACTGCCTATTTCACAGAATTTCTGTGAGAAAATACCTTTGTATACTAGAAAGCACTGTATAAACTTGAGTTATAATTTTCGTACTAATATGAGAGGCAGCGGAGTAGAAAAGCTAGATTGAATTCCCACTTCTGACACATGGAGTCTGTATGACACTGATAATAACTCATCCTTCTAAGACTATAAAGTTGCAAAAAACACCAATTAAATCACAAGGCCCCTCCCCACAAGTTTATATCCCATACTTTTGTTGTATATTGAAAACATGTCAGCAATACTGGATTTAAATCTCTCTTTCTTAGAGTTCTGTACTCTTTATTAATTTATTAGATATATAAAATTGTATCCTATGTTCATAAACTTCATGTTGCAAGTATAACAAAATTTAGTTCAATTATTTAAGACACTCAACAACACAAGTGATAATAAAAATGAACAACATTAAAGAATATGGTTCATATTAGTGTTGTTCAGTCATGTCCAACTATTCATGACCCCATTTTGGAGTTTTCTTGGCAAAGATACTGGAGTGGTTTGCCATTTCTTTCTCCAGCTTATTTTACAGATGAGAAAATGGAGGCAAACAGGGTTACGTGATTTGCCCTGGGTCCTACATCTAGTAAGTGTCTGGAGTCAGATATGAACTCAAGTCTTCCTGACTCCAGGCCCTGTGCTCTATCCACTGGGCCGCCTAGCTGCTCCCTATCTTTTAGCAACTAGCATGAAAAGTTGTTCTAACACCAAGAAAAAACATGTATGCCATACCGTGTGTTGCAGAATTCTGTAAAATGTGACTAGGAGTGCTATAGGGAAAATATTGATGCTAATGATACTTTCCTCCTCTAAAATATTTATAAAGGTGTATGTGTTAACAATTTAAATTGTATACATCTGCATGGGATGTCTAAATGTTTTGACAAGAAACTCAAGGAGGGGAGGTAGGGCTCCTTTCAATTAGCAGAGACTATGACAAATGTTCCAGGATTAAAACCCGGGTTACATTCTAGATATGAATGTATCTGTGTGTCTGTGGGTGTATTTAAAGCAGGATGTGGCAATTTCTTTGATATTTAAAATAAACCCTAATATCAAAAGGTATTTAAATATTTTTAAAACCTTAAATTTCCTCTGCTTTGTTCCAAAATTGCCTTGATCTAATTTTGTCTACAGGGTACTTTTTAAGTCCAGGCTCCACTGATCCGAATTTATGGGTTCTGCTCATATATTTCAAACCCCAACATGTTCCATGGCCACATTTGTTTGAGAAATGCTGCCCTGAAGAATAACTGAACAGGGTTTCTTCCAGAAGGAGATCTGAGAGATTTGCCCTTGTCCTGTACAAAGCCCAGGTTTAAGATGCCTATTAGCAGAGAGGTGCCCCTCTATGACCCCATAAAGATGAACAAAACATATGCATGTTTTTTAGTTTAAAAAGAGCACATGTGGATGAAAGAGTTCGCTCCCTGTTTAACTAAAATACAAACAAGCCCATTTGGAGCCCAGGAATGCCAGATAGAGTACATAAATAGCTACCAAGAGCTCCATTGGCTTTTAGCTTTAAGTTCATTCTATCTACCTTACCTAAAGAGCAAGCTGCAAGTTAAAGCCCAGCATGTTTAAATTTTAATGTATTATATATCTAACAGCATAATTCAGGCAATATTGCTGCTGCCTATGCCATTTGTGTTTAGTCAGAGGGTTATTCTGAGTGACCCAATTAAAGCTTTTCAGAAATTATGAATTTGGAGAAGTAAAGTAAACAGAGATCAATGTACCAAGGGAGCAGTGTATGAGACCTCATTGCTGCTGAGTTCCCAAAAGAGATGTTAGTTTTATTGTCACTTCTCTGAAATCCTGATGTTTGTTTATTAGGTATGAAGTCAATATTTGGCACATGATGTTTCCTTCAAGTATCAGCTAGCTTCCCCCTCCTAAAAGAAGCTTTTCTCAAGTCCTTCTTAATCTTGGTGCCTTTCCTCTGAGACTAACCCTCAACTTATTCTTGTTTGTACTTTATCATTTTCACTGTTTGTTTACATTTTGTCCACCATTAGAGCTCCTTGAGGGTAGGGGCTGTCTTTTGGCCTTCTTTGTATCCCTAGTGTTCAGCACAGTGCCTAGCACATAACAGGTACTTAATAAATGCTAGTTGGCTGAGTGACTGGAGGAGGGGAGGGAGGAAGATAGAGAAGGGATGAAGGAAGGAAGAGACAATGGGGAGAGAGGAAGGGAGAGAGAAAGAATTTTTAAATAACCATACATTACAAAGCTTGTTTTTCTCTTTCTATTACTTCCCATTTAGAAATTTTGTTGGGCATCATTTTATTCTCTTATTTTCATCCATTCCTGGACAAAACTAGTATCATAGATTTAGATTTAAAGCTGCAAGGAATGTAAAAAGCCAATGAATCATATTCTCTCATTTTACAGTTGAGGAAACTGAGAGAGAAAGAGAGACAGAGACAGAGAGAAAGAGAGAGAGAGAGAGAGAGAGAGAGAGAGAGAGAGAGAGAGAGAGAGAGAGAGAGAGATGTTAAGTAACTAACTTTTGTTGCACACCTAGTAAATGTCTGAGGCAAGATTGAACTCAGGTGTTCCTGACTCCAAGATCAGAACTCTTTCTACCTAGTATCCCTCTGAATAGTGACACTAACATAAGGAAAAAGTTGTATAAAAAGGTAAGCAAGTAGGCAGGTGCTGAACAGTATATGGAAACTATAGCATTAGTCTATAATGTAAGAGGGTCAGAAATGAAATGTACACTTCAATTTAATAAATATTTACTAAGCAATAGTAATGTGTCAGATCCTGTGTGCTTGAGACACAAAAACGAAATGAAAGTGTCCTCAAGTAGCTTATATTCTATATATAACATAGTAAAGTGGAGAGGAGCTGGTTTGTAACGAGATTTTAATTTTCTTTTCTTCCCACCCCCATTCATGATTTCATCAATGTAGATCAGTAAAGATCAGTCACTCAATCAATAAACATTTTTTAAGCACCTACTATGTGGTAGACACTGTGCTAAGCTCTGGAGAGACAAAAAAGGAATCAAAAGACAGTCCGCCCCAAGGAGCTTACAATCTAATGCAGGAGGCAACACGCAAATAAATACAAAGCAACCTATATACGGGATAAGTAGGCAATTATTAAAAGTGGGGGAGGCATCAGAAATTCATCTATATCTTAGTCTTAGGTCCTTCCCTGGGACACTGGAAGTTATGGTAAGTGACTTCACAAGTGACTTCACCCTTTACACACAGCCAGTGTGAGTCAGAGGTAGAATTTAAATGTGGGTTTTCCTGAATCCAAATCCAACCCTCTATCTAGCATGCCAGACCATCTCTCCAATCGTAGTATTGATTTTGGTTTTGTTTTGGAAATTGATTTTGTTTTGTTTTGTTTTAATCCAGACCTGTAATTTTTATTGGTGTAAAGAACTTCTAGTGAGAAAAATGCCCTCTACTAATATAGATCACTCAACTTTTCTGCAACTTATAGTTTTAAAAAGTTATCTCTGGCATAGAGAAGTTAAATATCTTGACTAGGATTACACAAACCAGTGTGTGTTTGAAAAGGTAATGAGGCCAAGTCTCTCTGCCTCTGAGGACAGCCCTCTATTTCCTAAACCACATGGCCTCTATAAATAATGAGGGCCAGGAGCAGCTAGGTGGCGCAGTGAGTAGAGCACCAGCCCTGGAGTCAGGAGGACATGAGTTCAAATCCAGCCTCAGACACTTGACACATTTACTAGCTGTGTAACCTTGGCAAGTCACTTAACCCCAATTGCCCTGCCTTCCCCCCTGAAAAAAAAATAATGAGGACCAGGTGATGTAAGGATAAGGTAAAATACCCTTTAGTGTTTGGTTGGTCATATCTGATCATGAAAGACCATAATTGTGACTGGGCAAGTAAACAAAAAGGTAAAATGACCTTGGACACTGGGATTAGCTTTCCCACATGTTCCCTCTCTACCTGGGAGGGTGGAAGAAGAGGTTTGAAGTTAGAAATTAGGATACAGGATACTCTTAAGACCCAGAGCTATTTACTAGCTAGTAAAATGACTAGTAAAGTCATTACATGCATCCTAAGTGAAGCTTACTTTTCAGAGATCAAAACCAAGAAATACTATTCACCTTGAGCTAGAGTGAGGTTTCCAACAAAGAGACTAGAAAGTTCAGGACACTGAGGGCATTAACCTGTTCTTCCTTCCAAAGAGATTGATGGTTGGGGCTGAGAATTTCCTCTTGGAAACCTTGAAGGAGAGGAAATCAGTCACAATGAAAAGGGAAAAAGCCAAGAAACATGTGTGTGTTCATATGTGTGTGTATGTATATGTGTGTGTATGCGTATGTGTTTGAGCATGTGATTGTGTATGCATGCACTTCTCCCTAAGAAAAGGATTTTGCTGATTCAAGAGAAGGACACCTGCTTTCCAAAAAGAGCTTTAAAAATCTCTCTTTAACTGAAAGAGCATGACAGAGCCCATGTGTATATGGAAGAGATACTCAGGAATTTCAGGTAATCCAGAAACTGGAAACAGAGAGAAACTCCTCAACACCTGGGGCTGTACCTGGCACCATTCAGCAGAGCCTACCTGTCCCACTGAGCAGTGTTTATTGGAAAACACTTGCTGACATGACAGAAGGTATCATCAGCCCTGAAGTGTCAAAATCATTAGTATTTACTCTCACGTTTTCCTCTAATGCCTCAGCCACACATAGTCCTCATTTATATGTCCCTTCAAGTGACCACATATGTTCCTTGCCTGTGTCCCTCCATGGGTATTTAATATGTGCATCCCATCATTCCATTAACAATGTGGGCATTTGTAGGAGAGTATGCCCTAGTTATAGTGGAAATCTTTTATTGATACTTGGGATATTTTTAATGAAATGTTTTACCAATACTTAACTATGCTGTCTTTGAACGGTTTCTATACCTGACCATTAAAGGTAGGAAATATATCCATTAACATTCAAGGGCTATGGTTTTTGGTTTTTCTTACTTAAGAGTACCTTTAATCTGGGTTTGCTATCTCTGAGGAAACTATTCTGTGAGTTGGGGGATGCTCCTAAGGCACATATGATTTCCATTTAATTGCTGAAAAAAATATAAAAGAGAGACTGAAAATTTATTATCAATATTACCTGGCTAAACGAGTATCAAAAGATCATTTCACATGACAATACATTTTGAGCCAGAAGGAACTTAGTGGTGATCTAACCCAACCCCATAATTTTACATTTAACAGAAAGGTTAAATGATTTGCCCGAAAGAGTTGAAGTTGTAAGTGGAAGAATTGGGATATGTTGAACCCAGGCCCTCTAATTTGGCCTAGTGGTTTTTTCATGTATATCACACTACTGACAATAATTGGGCAGACATTTAGAATTTCATACAATAGAAGACAACACAATTGGTGCGATGTGAAGTTTCCTGTGACTCCTGCTGGAGAGGAGGGAAAGGATGATTCCTTTCACAAATAAGATTATTAACCGAGCCTTCTTTCTTTTTAGTTTTTCCCCAAAGTCAGGTAACGATTTCCCATTAGACCAAATAACAGAGGAAGATTTTCAAGGGCCAAAGGATATTATTTCAATAATAACATAACTATGCAAGTAGGTCAGCCCCTTTCTAAAGTAAGTTAGATCATGAGGCAAAAAGTCTGAGAACTTTCCACTCAACATCTGTCACTGAGATGTTCCAATTGCTCTGAATTTTGTATATACTAAATAGTTCACACACCATTATTGTATTCAGTCTAACTTGGCTACAGCAAAATTCATGTTAGAAAACCAGAATAGTGCATCTGTAGTTAGGAAGACCTGGGTTCAAATATATTTACAGATACTTAGCAGCAGGGTAACTCTGGGAAAATCACTTGATCTCTGCCTACAGTTTCTTCAACCATAAAATGAGGGTAATAATAGATCAAATGAGATAAAATTTGTAGAATGCTAAGCATGGCACCTGGCACATAGTAGGTACTTAATAAATGCTTGTAACATTTCTTTCTTCCTTTTTTCCCCTTCTTTTTTTCCTATATTTAACAGTTTTTTAAAAAAAATTGCATACCCAGCAAGGTGCATGGAAAGTAGTAGGTGATTAATAAAAGTTTGTTAATAATTATCAATTATCATTTATTAGTTATCTAAAATGTCTGCAAACCTAGGCTACACACTGTATGAAGAAAGTCATGCATACATGTCCACTGCCTTCTAGGAACATGAACTCTGCAATTCATTTAGTCACACAAGCTTATTTTCTATTTTTTTCTATTGCCTGTATTCTTCAGATAAGCATATTTTTAAATTCACTAATTAAACACCTGCTTATTTAAATATGGTCTTAAAAGCCTATTCCTGATCTTCCAATAGTGTGGTTTCTCAGATTCTCTGTGACAGCATTTGTGCCATATGTGTTGAGAAATAACATCTCTATGACTAAGGACAAAACCATAGCCAACAGGGATTCAGTAATTTACTCATGTCCTTATTCAAATGAAGAGATAGGAAAGTCTATAAAGAAAATCTAGGAAGGCTGTAGGCTAACTACAGTAACTCTTCCAGGAAAAAAAAGTGAGTTATAAAATGCAGTCTTGTTCATAAAAGCAAAATTTCTGAGGGCAAGTTAGCTGATTGTGTTTTAAAGTAGCACAATTTAATCCAGTTATCAAATGAATCATATTTAAATCAAATCAGGATCCTTCAAGCTGACTATAAAAAGAATATGAAAGGGATAGTTTTCCTGAAGAAAGCTATTGTTCAATGAGACCCACTGGTAAGTCACATATTATGAACTATCATTAAAAAACGGTCTTTTTTAAGTTAGACACTGGCCAAGGTCAAACAAAGCACTTTGGCCCCAACAGATCAAAGGATGTGAACTTTTTTTTTGTCTTAAAAGAAGAAATACAAAGTAGTGTCAGGAAAAAAGTTCAAATAACTACAAATAGAAAGAAATATAAATTGAAATAACTGAGCTTCTATCTCAAATCCAGCAAACTGAAGATGATAAAACACAGTAATAGTGTTGGAGGGGCTATGGAAAAATGGGCACGCTACTTCACCATTCGTGGGGCAATGAAATAATCCGACTGTTCTGGAAAACAATTGGGAACTATGAAAGAATAGTGAATGAACTCTTCATACCCTTTGACCCAATGAAACCACTATAAGGCACATACCCCAAGGAGGTCATGAATATAAGGAAGGGTCCTATATGTAACAAATTATTAATAGCAGCACTTTTGTGGAAGCAACAAACTGAAAACAAAGTGTGTACTCATCAACCGGGATGGCTGAAAAAAATATGATATATGAATGCAAAAGAATATGTTATTTTAGAGATTTTTTTCACATCACATCCATTTCTTGACTTATTCCTGCTCCTCCCCTTCCTTATTTCAAGTCATCTCTTTTAACAGAAATCCTAGCAGTTTTATTGGATATTGAATTATTGAGTTCAATTGTTTATGATTCTTATCTGGTCTGTTCCACAGATCTATTTTTTTTTAACCAGCACCAAAGAGCAATGCTTAGTGCTTTATAATATTAGCTGATGTCTGGAAGTGCTAGTTTCCTTTTACTGTTATTTTTAAACATTATTATTTCCATTGAGATTCAAGACCTTTTACTCCTACAAAAGAATTTTGTACTTTCTAAGATCTTGGGATCATACATTTTAAAAGAGACTGAAGAAGAGATCGAGTCCAACTCCCTAATTTTACAGATAAAGAAATTGTGATCCATTTTTTTTCTCTACAAAGTACTTGCTCTCTTTACTTTGGTAGTTTGAATAGCATAGCATTGAATTCATCAATTATTTTAGGTACTATCAACATTTTTCTTTTATTAACACTGCCCGACTATGGGCAATGAATATCTCTCTAATTATTTTAGTTGTCTTTTTTTCTTTTGTTTTTTTTTAAATATAAATTTATTTATTTTCACTTTTCAACATTCACTTCCACAAGATTCTGAATTCCAAATTTTCTCCCCATTTCTCCCCTCCCCCCAACCCAGGACAGCATGTATTTTTATTAACCCTTCCTCCAATTTGCCCTCCCTTCTATTATCCCCCACCCCATTCTCTTATCCCCTTCTCTTCTGTTTTCCTGTAGAGCAAGATAGATTTCTATACCCCATTGCCTGTACATCTTATTTCCCAGTTGCATGTAAAGACAATTTTTGATATTTATTTTTAAACCCTTCAGTTCCACATTCGCTCCCTTCCCCCCCCACCCCACCCTCATTGAGAAAGCAAACAATTCAAGGTAGGTTATACACGTGTAGTCATGAAAAATACTTCTTCCATAACAGTCATGTTGTGAAAGACTAACTATATTACCCTCTATCCTGTCCTGCTCTCCATTTATTCTATTCTCTCCTTTGACCTGTCCCTCCACAAAAGTGTTTGCTTCTGATTGCCCCTTCTCCCAATCTGCCATCTCTTCTACTATCTCCCCTCTCTTATCCTCTTCCCCCCTGCTTTCCTGTAGGGTAAGATAGATTTCCATACTCAATTGAGTGTGTATGTTATTGCCTTCTTAAGCCAAATCCAATGAGAGTAAGGCTCACTGTTCCCTCTCACCTGCCCCCTCTTCCCCTCCATTGTAAAAGTTCTTTTTGCCTCTTTTTTGTGAGATAATTTGCTACATTTGACTTCTCCCTTTCTCTTTCTCTGAGTACATTCCTCTCAACACTTAATTTTATTTTTTAGGTATCATCCCTTCTTATTGAGCTCACTTTGTGCCCTCTGTCTACATACATACATACATACACACACATGCACATATATACACATACTACACATATATAAATGCATACACATGCACACATACTTATATATACATATACATACACATACATGTGTGCATGTATATGTGTATGTGTGTATGTGTGCATATATACATACATACATATGTTCCCTCTAACTACCCTAATACTGAGAAAGGTCTCTTGAGTTACAGATATCATCTTTCTATGTAGGAATATAAGCAGTTGAACTTTAATAAGTCCCTTATGGCATCTATTTCCTGTTTATGCTTTCATGCTTCTCTTGAATCCTGTATTTGAAAGTCAAATTTTCTATTCAGATCTGGTCTTTTCAACAAGAATGCTTGGAAGTTCTCTATTTCATTGAAATTTCATTTTTTTTCTCCTGAAATATTATACTCAATTTTGCTGGGTATGTGATTCTTGGTTTTAATCCTATCTCCTTTGACCTCCAGAATATCATAATCTAAGCCCTCTGATCCCTTAGTGTAGAAGCTGCTAAATCTTGTGTTATCCTGATTGTGTTTCCACAATATTCAAATTGTTTCATTCTAGCAACTTGCAATATTTTCTCCTTGATGTGGGAATTCTAGAATTTAGCTACTATATTCCTAGGAGTTTTCCTTTTGGGATCTCTTTCAGGAGGTAAATGGTGGATTCTTTCCATTTCTCTTTTACCCTCTGGTTCTAGAATTTCAGGATAGTTTTCCTTGATAATTTCTTGAAAGATGATATCTAGGCTCTTTTTTTTTGATCATGCCTTTCAGGTAGTCCAGTAATTTTTAAATTATCTCTCCTGGATCTATTTTCCAGGTCAGTTTTTTTTCTAATGAGATAGTTCACATTGTCTTCTATTTTTTCATTCTTTTGGTTTTGTTTTATAAATTCTTGATTTCTCATAAAGTCATTAGCTTCCATTTGTCCCATTTTAATTTTTAATGAATTATTTTCTTCAGTGGCCTTTTGGACCTCCTTTTCCATTTGGCCAATTCTGCTTTTCAAGGCATTCTTCTTTTCATTAGCTTTTTGAACCTCTTTTTGCCATTTGGGTTAGCCTATTTTTAAAGGTGTTATTTTCTTCAGCATTTTGTGGGATCTCCTTTAGCAAACTGTTCACTCATTTTTTATGATTTTCTTGCATCACTCTCATTTCTCTTCCCAATTTTTCCTCCACTTCTCTTTACTTGGTTTTAAAAATCCTTTTTGAGCTCTTCCATGGCCTGAGACCATTTCATTTTTTTCTTGGAGGCTTTGGATGTAGGAGCCTTGACCTTGTTGTCTTCCTCTGGCTGCATGCCTTGATCTTCCTCATCAGTAAGTGTGTAAGAAAATATCTTTTCACCAAGAAAGTAACCTTCTATAGTTTATTCTTTTTCCCCTGTTTGCTCATTTTCCCAGTCAATTATTTGACTTTTGAGCTCTTTGTTAAGTGGAAGATTTATTGCCCCAAGTTTTAGGGGTTTTGTGGAGCTGTTTTCAGAAATATCTCTAGGGACCTGTAAATTTTCAGTTCCTCCAAAGTGGTATGACCAAAAGAGAGGTATTTACTCCCCTCCTGGCCTGCACTCTGATCCATGGGCAACCACAGGCACTCTTTTCTGCCCTGGAACTGCAAGAAGTATTCCCTCTCCACAGCTGTCACAAGCTCTGCCATGCCAGTGCTCCTCCTCACCCCAGGACTGCCACCCTGGACTGCCACCCAGGTAAGCCACTTGGTTCTCCTATCATCTGTAGACCTAGAGCTCCAGAAGTAGCCACCACTCCAGAAGCAGCCACTGCTGCATCAGTGGTTGCTGCCACCCTGGGGCTACGGAAATAGCGGGACCATGCTCCTTTTTCACCCAGGTGAGAGAGCTTTCCCACTGACCTTTGAAGTTGTCTTTGGCATTTGTGGGTTAAGAAGTCTGGAAACTGCCACAGTTGCCAGTGATTCAGTGCCCTGAGGCCTACTGCAGTCGCATCTGTGCCAGCGAGGCCCAGGTTGGGCTGTACTCCACTCTGAGCATGGGGCAATAGACGCTTCCTGTCAGCCTTCCAGATTGTCTTGGGCTGAAAATATGTTTCACTGTCATTTTGTGGCTTCTGCTGCTTTAGAATTTGTTTAGAGTCTTTTTTACAGGTATTTCGAGGGATTTTCATCTTTTTTTTCCTTCAAGACTGTTATGTATTTGCATTTTTACAAGAGTGTGTTTCCATAAATTGGCACCCAGATATTTTATTCATTTTGTAGTCCTTTTGTCATCCTTTCTAGTCTTCTTTTGTAAAAAAAGCCTTTGAAAAGACTTCCTCTTCTATTGTTTCCTGAACTTTGTTATTGATAGACATGACAATGATTTTCTAGATTAATTTTGTATGTTGACAATTTGCTAAAGCTAGAAGTTGTATTAATTGTTGTTGTTGTTTGTTGTTGTTTTACTGGCTTTCTAAATAAGCTACCATGCATCCGCAAATAGGGATAAATTTGTCTCCATTGCTAATATTTATAACTTTAATATTTTTATTTTCTTATTGCTGTCACCAGCATTTTTAGAATTCTGTAAAATAATGGTGGCGGTATCATTGCTTTACTTATTATTTATTTTAGGTAGCTAGGTGATATGGGGTAGAGAATGTTGGACTTCAAATCTGGAAGACTTCGAATTCAGGTCTTGTCTCAGATATTTACTAAGTGTGAAGCCTGACCAAGTCATTTGAATTCTCTCAGCCTCAATTAATGAGAGTGATAATAGCACATGGGAGCACTGCTAGGTGGCCCAGTGGATAGAGTGCCAGATCTTTAGTCAGGAAGACTCATTTTTCTGACTTCAAATCTGACCTCAGACATTTACCAGTTGTCTGACCCTGGGCAAGTAACTTAACCTTGTTTGCCTCAGCTTCCTTATATGTAAAATGAGCTGGAGAAGGAAATGGTAAGTCACTCAAGTGTCTTTGCCAAGAAAATCCAAAACGAGGTCATGAAAAGTCAGATAGGACTGAACAACAACAATAGCATCTACTTCACAGGGTTATTGTGAGTATCAAATGAGATATGTCAAGACATACAAAGTACTGTGGAAACCTCAGAGCATAATAAAAAAAAATTAGCTGCAACTATTAATTTTATTTGAAAAGCACATACTATTTCCCCACTGAAAACAATCTGGGAGGCAGAGCCAAGATGGCAGCTGGAAAGCAGGGACTTCTGTGAGCTCCCCACCAGGTCCCTCCAAAAACCTATAAAAAAGAGCTCTGAACAAATTCTAGAACTGCAGAACCCACAAAATAGCAGAGAGAAGCAGGGATCCAGCACAGGACAGCCTGGATGGTCGCTGGATGAGGTCTATCATGCACGGAGCAGAGAGGAGTGGAGCTCAGTGTGGGCAGCGGCAGGACCAACCAGACCAAGAGCTGGGAGGAACAGGCCCTAGCACCCTGAATCAGTGAGCTGTGGCAGTTACCAGACTTCTCAACCCACAAACACCAAAGACAACAGAGAAGGTTAGTGGGAAAAGCTGTGGGGGACAGAGTTTGCTGTTCGGACACCGCCCCAGGGACAGTGGGGGTGGTGAAGCTACAGAACTACAGCTACAGTTGCTTCAGACCCCAGGCCCATGTGGTAGGAGGAATTAAGTGGCGCATCAGAGCAGCAGTGCAGAGCCTGCTTAAGATTTGCATCAGGTCCAGGATGGCAGTCCTTGGGGAAGGAGGAGTGCTGGTGTGGCAGAGCTGGCTGTATAGAAATAGCTCTGAAATCAATGGCACATCCCCTCAAGCTTGGAACAAAGTACTCTTTGCTCTACAAGCAGTCATACCTCACTGAAAAACTCAAGGGTCAAGTAAGTTGGCTGGGAACATGGACAGGCAGGGAAACACACTCAGATTCAGTCTCAGACTTTGGAATCTTTCTTTGGTGACAAAGAAGACCAAAACATACAGCCAGAAGAAGTCAACAAAGTCAAAGAGCCTACATCAAAAGCCTCCAAGAAAAACATGAATTGGTCTCAGGCCATGGAAGAGCTCAAAAAGGATTTGGAAAAGCAAATTAGAGAAATAGAGGAAAAATTGGGATGAGAAATGAGAATGATTCAAGAAAACCATGAAAAACAAGTCAATGACTTGCTAAAGGAGACCCAAAAAAATACCGAAAAAAAAATATTGAAGAAAACAACACCTTAAAAAATAGACTAACTCAAATGGCAAAAGAGCTCCAAAAAGCCAATGAGGAGCAGAATGCCTTGAAAGGGAGAATTAGCCAAATGGAAAAGGAGGTCCAAAAGACCACTGAAGAAAATACTACCTTAAAAATGAGATTGGAGCAAGTGGAAGCTAGTGACTTTATGAGAAATCAAGATATTATAAAACAGAATCAAAGGAATGAAAAAGTGGAAGACAATGTGAAATATCTCATTGGAAAAACCACTGACCTGGAAAATAGATCCAGGAGAGATAATTTAAAAATTATTGGACTACCTGAAAGCCATGATCAAAAAAAGAGCCTGGATATTTTCTTTCAAGAAATTATCAAGGAGAACTGCCCTGATATTCTAAAACCAGAGGGTCAAATAGAAATTGAAAGAATCCACAGATTGCCTCCACAAAAAGATCCCAAAAAGAAAACTCCTAGGAATATTGTTGCCAAATTCCAGAGCTCCCAGATCAAGGAGAAAATACTGCAAGCAGCGAGAAAGAAACAATTTGAGTATTGCGGAAAAATAATCAGGATAACACAGGATCTAGCAGCTTCCACATTAAGGGTTCAAAGGGCTTGGAATACGATATTCCAGAGGTCAATGGAGCTAGGATTAAAACCAAGAATCACCTACCCAGCAAAACTGAGTATCCTGCTCCAAGGCAAAATATGGATTTTCAATAAAATAGAGGACTTTCAAGCTTTCTCAGTGAAAAGACCAGAGCTGAACAGAAAATTTGACTTTCAAACACAAGAATCAAGAGAAGCATGAAAAGGTAAACAAGAAAGACAAATCATAAGGGACTTACTAAAGTTGAACTGTTTTGTTTACATTCCTACATGGAAAGATGATGTGTATGATTCATGAGACCTCAGTATCATAGTAGCTGAAAGGAATATGCATATTTATATGTGTATGCATATATATATATACATATTGTGTGTCTATGTATGTATATATGTAGGTGTGTATATGTATATATATAGACAGAGGGCACAGGGTGAGTTGAATATGAAGGGATGATATCTAAAAAAATAAAATCAAATTAAGGGACAAGAGAGGAATATATTGAGAGAGGGAGAAAGGGAGAGATAGAATGGGGTAAATTATCTCCCATAAAAGTGGCAAGAAAAAGCAGTTCTCTAGGAAGGGAAGAGGGGACAGGTGAGGAGAGATGAGTAAATCTTGCTCTCATCAGATTTGACTTGAGGAGAGAATACCATACACACTCATTTGGGTATCTTACCCCACAGAAAAGAAGGAGGAAGAAGATATAAAAGGGGGGACGATAGAAGGGAGGGCAGACGGGGGGAGGAGGTAATCAAAAACAAACACTTTCAGAAAGGGACAGGGTCAAGGGTGAAAATTCAATAAAAGGGGATAGGTTAGGAAGGAGCAAAACATAGTTAATCTTTCACCACATGAGTACTGTGGAAGGGTTTCACATAATGATACGCATGTGGCCTATGTTGAATTGCTTGCTTTCTTAGGGAGGGTGGGCAGGGAGTGAAGAAGGGAGAGAATTTGGAACTCAAAGTTTCAAAAGCAGACATTCAAAAAACAACAACAACAAAAAGTTTCTTCACGCAACTAGGAAATAAGATACACAGGCAGTGGGGCATAGAACTTTATCTTTCCCTACAAGAGAAGAATGGAAAGGGGGATGGGAGGGGAGTGGTGTGACGGATGGGAAGGCTGACTGGGGAAAGGGGCAACCAGAATATATGCCATCTTGGAGTGTGTGGGAGAGTAGAAATGGGGAGAAAATTTGTAATTCAAACTCTTGTGAAAATCAATGCTGAAAACTAAATATATTAAATAAATTAAATACATATATATATATATATATATATATATATATATATAGAAAACAATCTGGTGTTTTTTCTGTTTTAGATATGAACTTTTGTCATAATAAAATAACCCACTATGGCTATAATTTTTAGATGTTTTAGTATAAATGAGTACTGTACTTTGTCAAAGGCTTTTCTGTACCTATTAATATAATTGTGATTATAGCATTATGTTAACAGTTTTCCTATTGTTAAACTATTCTTGCATTCTTAGAATAAATCCAATGTGGTCATAATAAATCATTTTTTGGATATATTACTGCTTGCACCAAATGAATTTATGATATTGGTCTATATTGCTCTCTTGCTGTTTTAACCTTCCCTGGTTTAGCTATTAGGACTATTTTGTATCTTAAGTGCAGTTTAGTAGAATGTTGTTTTTTCTCAATCTATGGTAGTAATATGCATTGCAGAGTTACTAATCACTCTTTAACTATTTGATGGGATTAACCTACAAATCTGTCTGGACAAGGGTTGTTTGTTGTTGTTTTCTTTCCCCCTCTCTCCCATAGTTCTTTTATGGCTTGATAATTTCATTTTCTGAAATTGAATTGTTTAAACTCTATTTTGTGTTCTGGAGTTTTTTTGGGGGAGGGGATATTTTATAAGTAAATATAGACTTTAGGTGGTTAAATTTTCAGTTTTATGTATAATGAAGCAGTATAGTGATAGAAAGTTGATAGAAAGAAACCTTAGAAACAAGAAAACCTGAGTTCAAATCCCTTCTTTAAACTATATCATGTATATGATCTTTGTTGAGTCATTTAACATATAAGTACCCATAGACAAATCTCCAAGATTGAAAGTTACAAAGAAGTTGCTATTATCCCTTGGTAAAAGGGGTTTCCTCACCAGGAATTCCCTATACTGCTGAAATCACAGATCTGGCCCAAAATAATATGCATTGTATAATTACTTTCATTTTTCCTTCTTTGTTGTGATTTCATTCTGTTCATTTTTATTTTTATTCAGTAATTTGTTTTTTCCCTCTCTTTTGAAAATCAGTTCAACTAATGTTTTAAGAATTTCAGTAGTCTTTTCAAATAATCAACTTTTAGTCTTGTTTATCATTTCTACACTCTTTTTGCTTTCTATTTTATCTATTACTTTCCTCCTTCTCAAGACTTTCTCTTTTGTGCTTACTAAGTTTAGGCTCGATTAATTTGATCTCTTTAAAGTTTTAGAAATTGCATACTCATTCCATTAATCTCCTATTTTTCTATTTTATTGATGTATTTTTGCAGAGATATATTTTTTCTTCTGAGTACTATTTAGCTATTTGCCATAAATCTGGGTATATTCTCTTATCATTACAATTCCTTTTTATATAGCTAGTCATTATTTCTGATTCTATAGAATTTTTATGATTTCTCTGACTTTTAACCTATTCATTTTTCATGACATCATTATTAATTCTCTGCTTAGAGCCACATGCTTTTGTTCATGTTTCCTATATAAATTACTATTTTATTACCTCGTGGTCTGTAAAAGAAGTGATCATTTTTTCTGATTTTTTATAGTTATTTATGATTTCTCTGTGTCCCAACAAATGGCTTTTTTATAAAGGTCCTATGAGGTATTGGGAAATTACATATACTCTTTAATTTTCCTATTTGGAAGATACCATAAGGTTTTTTAGATCCAACAACTCCAATAGTGTGTTTAGTTTCATTTTCCTTTTTATTTGCCTTCTGTTGGTTTATCCAACTCTGAGAGAAGAATATGAAAGTTTCCTACAATTATTGTGTTGCTATGTTTTTTTCAATTAAGTTAACTTTTCCTTTATAAATTTAGATGCATATTTTATACATGTTTAGTATTGATATTGTTCCATAATCTATCTACCTTTAAGCAAATTATAGTTTCCCTGTTTACCTCTTTTGATATCATTTTGTTTTGTTTTGTCTGATCATATGATTATAACTCCTACTTTGTTTTTAGAATCATCTAATATACAATAGGGCAGCTAGGTAGCATGGTGAATAGAAGAATGTGCCTAAAGTCAGGAAGACTCATCTTGAGTTCAAATCTGGCCACAGAGACTTACTAGCTGTGTGACCCTGGGCAGGTGTCTTAAGTCTGTTTGGCTCAGTTTCCTCATACACAAAATAAGCTGGAGAAGGAAATGGGAAAGCACTCCAGTATCTTTGCCAAGAAAATCCTAAATGAAGTCAGGAAGAGTCAGATACAACAGAAACAACTGAACAACAACAAAAATATATGGTAATTTTGTTCCGTTGTCTCATTGTTATTTCACATGTATCTTTTTTGTTCCATGTGTGGTTGTATTTCATGTATGTAGCAAGCTATTGGATTTTGTTGTCTTATCTCTTCTGCCACTCTCATTTTATTGGATTATTTAGTCCATGCACATTTAAGGCTATGATTACTAGGCTTGTAATTTCCTATATTTATTTCTTTTGAATTTATCTTTATTCTCTTCCTCTTGTGAATCAATACTATGTCCCTGTAATTAGGTTGGCTTACAATGGTTTGGTACTAGTCTATCCCTATATATCCTACAACCCTGCTGCTTTCATTTACCTGTCTTACCCCAAGCTTCCTAACTTTACTTATGCTATTCATTTCTCCTTTTTTTATTTCTTTTTTAATGTATATGATTTTATTCCACTTATGACCTTTTTATTTCTTCATCAATCTACTTGAGTACTTCAAAATCATCCATTTTTCTCTATCTCCAATCTTTTATTTTATGTACTTTGATTTTAGGGTACTCTTTCCCAATATTTTGTTTTGCCCACCTTCCAGTTTATTCTAGATTGTTTTCTCCAATTCAACTCTTACTATTTCCTTTTTCAGTCTTTTCCTGCTCTGTATCTTTAATTAGAATCCCTGGTGTTCTCAATATGAACCCTGTATCTCATTTTTATATTACTACATTTGGGGATTGTTCTTTTTTTTCTGTTCCTCTTCACTCTTAGAAATATTATTTCATGAAAGAAATAAGATTGAGTAGAAGCAATGACATATGGAGGGAGTCATCTCATATATCTTTGTCCTATCTCTGCCCATAGTATGATCACTCACCACTCCTAAAGCCAGGTAATCCTCTCACTGGTTCTATATTCCTCATATCATCAATATTGCTCATACCATACAACACCGGCTGCACTTGGGGACTTATCTTCTCCTAGGAAATGATATAGGCTAGGAGGGTAATCTAATAACAAGCAAATTTGCCCACAATGAAGCCCATTATGTGATCCCTATTTCCTACCACAAAAATTCATCTCTCCCCTCCACCAACAGCATACATGGAATGTTCCTTTCATTTTCCTTTTTGAAGTAACATTTCCTTCTAGTTCCCCCTACCCCAAACCCTCCCATCCACTGTGGTTTTTTTTTACCTTTTCTGCCATAGTCCACACACTTGTTGAGAGATTAGAGGAACTGATATCCCTTTTCTTTTCTCCTATGAACCAGGAACATCTCCAGCTCCTCTCTGTTTTGTACCTTCCCTCTCTATATTCATGATGTCATCCTTCCCATAAAAAGTATTGATTTATTAATTGGGATCACAGCACTTAATCCATAAATATTAATTTAGTTATTCTACCTTCCCCCTTCTGGTTCTTTAAAGCATTTTTTATCTCTTGGTGATCCCTCTTTGGTCCTTCCTTTAGTAATACTTTCAATTTCTTTTTTCTAAATAATACCTTATAAATATAAGACAATTGATTATTCATTTCCTGAAGTTCTATTCATGTGTCTCTCTTGTGTTCCTCTTGCTTGTGCTGTTTGCGATTCTAAAATTCTGCTCACTTCTATTTTTTTTTACAGAAATGCCTTAAATTCCTCTCTTTATGGAATGTGCATCTGTTGTTGTTGTTGTTGTTGTTGTAATTATTAGGCTTGGCATTGCAGTATATATTTTGGCGGTTCCCCTTTCCTTTTTGGAATGTGTTGTTCTCTTCTTTGATGTCTCATGCCTGTGTAATAATCCTGGCTTATTTAAATTGGCTTTCCTTCACTTTTGAACATCTTTCTTCTGGCTACATGCAAAATTTATTCTCTATTATTAAAATCATAAAATTCAAGTTGTTGGTTTTTTGTCTTGGAATTTCTCTGGTGAAATATTTTTTCATGGGGTTTTTTTTATCTGGTGGCAATCTGCAAAGTCTAATCAATTGGTCAGTGCTTTGTTTTCTGCACTCAAAAGTTCTGGGCAGTGTTCTTCTATTATTTCCTACAAGATGGTATTCACATTTTTTTTTCATATTTGTGATACTCAGAGCTACTGACATGACAATTACAAAAATGAGTCTGGTGTTTGGGTAAAAGATCATATCCCTCTTACCTTAAGTTTATTTCCAGTATACAGAATATAGCTTTGTTCTTGTTTCTCTGCTACTGATTTCATGCTAACCAGACCTCCTGAGGTCTCCTCCTACCCTCTGGGACATTTCTCCTGGGGTGAAACCAAAGTACCTACCAATTTCTTGTTCACTGTCTGTCCCCCAACCAACTACTTCAGGCAACATAAATTATATGGAAAGACCTTGCCCAGTCTAGCCCATGTTTAATGGTGCAGTACATTCCTTAGTCTAAAGATATTGTATTTTGCCATCTAGATGGGAGAAGAACATAGGTGGCATTGGTGGCGGCTGCCATCATCCCTCTACACAAAACTGTGGTTCTGTACTTTGAGTGACTATCCACAACTGTTAAGATGTATCATTTCCTATAGCTCATAGGAAGGAGATCAATGTAATCCACCTGCCAATACTGAACATCTTGAGATTTCCTGGGTATTAGGCCATGTTGTTTTTTAAGATATGGTTTCACTGTTTGACATTCAGGTCAGGCAACAAGTACCTGTCAGAAGGAGCATGTTATCATATACCCAGTAGAGTATGGCATCCCATCAGCCACATTCTGAGCAAAAATGAATCTACTTTGTTATCAACCTGGTGAAGGTATATGCTCTTGAATTCTACTGCTCAATGGAGTTTGCCCTAAAGTGGCCCACATCCTCTCAGCTTCCTCTTCCAAGTTGTACTCTTGATCCTGGCCCCATAGTGTTGTTCCCTTGATAGTCTACCCCTCCCTGTCCCAGAAGTCTGAATCTCATGGCTATAGACCAATAGTCTATAGTATATGCTGACCTGTTCAGCATCATTTTCAAGGGCACATTTACAAACCAGCCAAGCCACATTGAGCCCCATCCACTGAGATGACCTATCAAAATACCTCTTCTGTGGAAGGTTGGATGGCCATTGTTTTCCAGTATTGAAATCCCTTTCCATACTTTTCTCATTTATCTGTAAACCATTATTGGTCTTTGAAGTCAGTCTTCAAAGGATGAGCTTCTGTAACTTGCAAGAGTACTTCCTGCTGGAGACCATGCCATTTTCTTATGTAGTAGCCAAGAAGCCCCAGAGGGGTCTGGCTTGATCCTCTCTTGAAAATACCATTTCTGCTTCTCTATAAAGGACTCAAGCACATTTCAGCACATTGGAATTGCTATCTTGCATGTCCAACCCAGAAATAGAGTTTCAGGCAAGAGAGGTTACAAGTGCCCCTAAGTCAACCTTTCCATGGAAATCAGGGTCTAATAATGCACCAAGTCACTTCTGAAAGGCAGTGTGTCTTGTGTCTTCCTCAGGGAATTTTTCATTCCAAAATCCTGAGGATCACTTACCGTTTCCCTCATAGGGATTTGTCATAGAATTCATTCTGTTTAACTTGGGAAAGCACCACCTCTAGATTCATGGGCACTCCTGTGTCATAAGGCCCTAAGAATAAAGCCTGCTGCCCTAGGGCTTTCCTATCTTCTAAAGCAGAAGTTTGCTGAACTCCCAGTCACACTGGGCTGCCTCCTTAGTCCCTCAGTAGATTGAGGCTAGCAGAACATGCATATAAAAGATGTGGTATTGCCAAAATCCAATAGCTTCAGTAGTCATTGGGCTTCCTTAGGTGAGACCAACATTAGCTGCTTGTCATACACTGCATCCCCTGTGTGTGCCCCACCTATTGTATTCCCAGGAATTTCACTGGGGTTGCTGGCTCCTGGACTTCCCATCTATTTCCCATCGTTGAGTGAGGAGATAGTTGACCACACTGACCACTGCCTCAATGGCTCATCCTATGACAGCCTTGTTGGAACCAGTTAGTATAAACTGGGATGAGGTAGCAAGGCAGCCTCTGGGCATCTAGTAATGATGGATGTTATAGCAGTGGGCAGGTAAATTTAAACAACTCCTAAAATTGTACTGCGAATATGTATTGCAGGTTCTCCCAGCTGAAAGTAAACTTGTCCTGGCATTCCTCAGCCATTGAAGGTATTAACCAGGTGTGTGATTTGTCTTGGGCTTATGCCACCTCCTCCACTGTATTAGTCATATCTGGAAAAGCATCAGAGATTGGGACTACCCCCTTGCACTAATTTGTTCATAGTAATCCTCTAAGATCCATCTGCTTTTGGTCCAAACAATGGATCATGTACAGAGTCAGTTTAGGGCAATACCCTAGTCATTCTCATATCCATTAAGTGCAGTTGTTTCTTTAACTCCTCCTGGAATTCAATATTGTTTTATATTAACTATGCAGGATGATTTAGGCAAACAGTGAAGCTTCCAGTGGGTGTGTCTCAAATAGTGGGCAGGATCCCAGCCCTATAGTCCTGAGAGCACCCCCTATTCCTCTAAAATATCTATGCCCACTGAGTATTCAGTCTGATTTGTCACTACTATTGAAGGTACAGAAAAAAGGCCTGCTCCCCACCTGTAACTTGTCTTGGACCTGCACCCTTGGCATGGCCTTTCCTCTCACCTCTCACCCCATCCCCAAATGAATAGGAATTCCTTTGATCACCTGCATGATATTCCAGTATCAAGTATCCAGTTATCTGCTATAGATCTGTTTCTCTCTTCTGTTTTACCTGATAGTGACTTCAGGGTAAGGCCTTTTTTTTTCCCATCCAACCTAGATGCTTGTTTGGATGTGAAGGAGGTGATCCCATCTTTGATGGTTAGGGGACAAGATGGTTATGAGGTCAGAATAGAGAAGAACTGGGGTTGGTAGGATAGTTGGCCCACATCTTCCTAATTCTCCCAATATTTTTATACTAGGATACTAAATGTTTGCCTATGATATTTCTTTTATTTATGTGTTGCTTTAGGGCAGCTAGGTGGTGCAATGGATAGAGAACTGGAACTGGAGTCAAAAAGACTCATCTTCATGAGTTCAAATATGACCATATACATTTATAAACTGTGTGACCCTGTGCAAGTCACTTAATCCTGTTTGCCTTAGTTCTTCATATGTAAAATGATCTGGAGAAGGAAACTGCAAACCACTCCAGTACCTTTGTCAAGAAAACCCCAAATGGGGTCACCATGAGTCAGACACCACTGAAAAATGATTGAACTGAACATCCTTCACTTGAACAGCCAAATACACAGCTCTGAACTCCTTTACCCGTGCCTCCCATCATCCATGACTCCGCTGTTAATGGCCTAGTCCAGGGTCCCTGGCTATTCAATTTCGGGAACCTGGTCCCTTGAGCATTTGTGAATAGCTTGGCCACCCATAGATAGCTATGTACTCCTAGGTACTAGCACTAAATAAGGCCATCGGTTGGCCAGGGTCCAAGCCAGTAGGGTTTGCAGCATTGCACCAAACCAGGGATGTCTATGGGCTTCCTGAGAACAGTCTCTAGATCATCATAAATACACATCACCCTCTGCATTAAATATATTGTCCCTTAAGCCACCACAACTTCATTTAGCATCAAAAAAAAATCTTTGGTGGACCTTTTCTGAAGTACCTCCCCTCTATCTCCTGAAATAAGAGCAAAGATCCACACATGGTGAAGTTGATTACTTCTGGTTGCTCCTGGAGGAGGTAATGAGCTTGATTTCCAGTGGCCTTTCCCTCAAGAATAAGTAGCCTCAGGCCCATTTTTATCCCAATCCCTCTCTCCATTCTCCTTTGCTTTGCATGGCCAGCCGGACAGATTCATCACCTCCTGCTGGGTAGGGCCAAGATTTGGGGGAAGGGTTTCTTCAGCCTCAAGATTCCCTTCCCCAAGTCCAGCCTCCAGAGTGCAGAAAATGTGTTTTCAATCCAACTAGTTCCCTTCTCTCTTCTCTTTTCCTTCACTTGACTGGGCAGAATCAGTGCCTGCCATTTCCTATGGAGTGGAAGATCGTGGTTGTATCCCAGCAGAGTTGCTGCAGTCATGGAAAGTCTCTTTCAACCTGAAATCCAGGCAGCATAGACCAATATCTAAGCTTGCTCTCTCAGTGTAGACCCATGGGAGCCAAGTGCTGAGCTCAAAGTATTAAAGTTCTCCTGTGTTAATTCATGAGTTCAACCTTACTCTGGGTTGTTTTCTTATCTTGAGGATTTAGCTCTAATTACTCCCCCTCTGGCATAATTCCTTTGTTTGGCGGTTGGAGGATTGGGAAAGGTTTGCAGAGTGTGACTAATCCAACTTGGATTTGGTGTTTTGGGGGGCTTTTTTGATTGCTATAAGTGGTATAGTCAACTTCTGCTTTTTCATAATTTAAGACAGTGAAACGCTTGTGGCTCTCTCCATTTTTTTCTTTCCAAGGACCCCAAGGAACCTTTTCACAACCTTATTAACTTTCCACTGGCTCATATGGCGTAATTAAAGTAGGGATGGGAAAAACCAGAGATGATTCTTCATTTCACCTCCCTATTCTAGTACTTATCTCTAGTTGAAGTACATTGAAAACTGTTCCATTTCCCAAGGATCAGCTAATAGAATCTGCAATTGCCTGCCACCAAGTTTACCAAATCCATCTTTAAAAAAACAGAGAGGCATTGTGGCATACTGGGTAGTGAGCCAACCTTGAAACTAAAAGGATCTGAATTCCAATCCTGCCTCTGAACTATCCTGTCAATATAACCTTGGGCAAGCCACTTAATCTCTATGCTCTGGGCAAGTCTGAAATAATACAACAGTTTAAGGCTTGCAAAGCATTTTGCAAATATCTCATTTGAGCCTCCCAACAACAACCCTGAGAGGTGAGTTCTATTATCCTCAATTTACAGATGACAAAACTGAGACAGATGGAGGTTAAGTGACTTGCCCAGGATCACACAACTAGTAGGTGTCTGAAACCACATTCAAATCAGGTCCTCCTGACTCCAGTTCCAGCTGACTCTACCCACTGTACCATCTAGCTGCCTCTCAAATTTGAAGAGAAAGGGTCAAACTCTATTCGTAGAAGGAATGTCCTCACCTGGGAGCTCCTTATACCAATGAAATCATAGGTCTAGTACCTATTCTTATCTATTATAGTATCATTGGTTTTGGTTTAGGTTTTACAACAGATAGAATTTAATAACTGAAAATTCATCTAAATTTGCTGTTTTGTTAGAGAGTAGGGAGACCAGATGATCCTAACGTTCTCAGGGAACCCTGCCTGCCCCTTTGTTCCTCATCCCTAGCACAGGTATTGTTGGAAAGAGCTGTCCTTCTCCTTTGTCTGAGTTCATTGGACAAGAAAGTGCACCAGTTATTTACTGATGAAAATGAGATGACAACAAGAAGCCATGGGAGACAGTGTTGTTTTTCATTTTGCATTGATACTCTCTGCAGAAGCATGCATTTCTCACATTCATCTTCTCAAGGCCTTTATTGTCCCAGTATCCTGTTACAAATCAAGCCAGCCACTGCAGGCCCATGAAATCCCATCAGAATGCTGAGAGCAGTGTATCACAGTACCAGGCAAGGGAGTCAATGCAGAACAATAAGTATAATAGGGAAAGTATTAACCCAAAATGAAATGGGGACAGTGTGCTGCATGCCAACACCATTAAAGTGTCTCTTTTCTGGCTGGAAAACTGCTGCACCAAATATCAGTGACTGAGCTTTATAACCAAGCAAAATTAGAGTGGCTCGGCCCAAGCCTTGGAGATAAATAGCTTGAAGTAAACACTGCTATGCCCTTGCCAGCTCTCCCAGAATATTCATGGCACCTCTTTCCTTTAAGTAAGTCTCTTGCTAGTGAGCAGTTTGGAGGTTTAAAAAACAGTTTTGTGCAATGATGAGAAACTGCAAAGAATTCTGGATCTATGCCTCTGATAAGCATTTTTTTTTCTGACTTTGATCTTTTTTTTTCCTTTTGCTCATGCATGTTTGTGCATTATCACCTTTGGCATCAGATAATAATTCTCTCTTGACTTGTTTCTAAAGGCAAGGCTGAACTTATTTCAAAGACTCGGGGGATGAACTTTAGGGTCTGCCCTGAGGACATCAATTTCAAGTTCCCTATCTTTCAGTGATTTCCCAGCTGGGTCGTCTAAAGGATGCCAGTAAAGCAATTCTGTGTGTGTGTGGGGGCGGGGGGAGGCAGAGGGTTGCTAAAGGATGGTTATACCCATGTTGTACATGCAGTTCTTTAGATTTCCAGCTTCGATGTAATTATATATCTCCTGTCCATTATCTGACATCCATCTGTTATGATGTTGCACCCTCCAAACCAGAGACCATGGAGGACTTAACCCTTTCAGCTCTCGAACTCCTGAGGCTTCACTATTCTGATTGGTGAGTACCTAGGCAGCTAGGTGGCCAGAGTGGATGAAGCACTGGGCCTGGAGTCAGGAAGACCTGAGTTCAAATGTGATTTTAGACACTTACTAGCTGTGTGATCCCTGTTAACCTCCATTTGCCTAGGTTTCTTCAACTGCAAAAATTAGGATAATAAATAGCACCTACTTACCTGGGTTGTTGTGAGGATCATAATATTTGCAAATCACTTAGCACAGTGTCTCAGGGCACATAGAAGGCACTTAATATATGCATGTTTCCTTCCTTCCTTTCTCACATGGCTTGCCATATCTAGATGGTTGAAGCCATGCTTTACTTTATATCCTAGGTATCTTCCCACCAACAGCCAAGTCTCCACCTTCCATCTCTGGGATCATAATTAATTCTTATTCTCTGGCTTCACTGTGACTTTAGAGAGCAAAATAGCCCATCCCTGGCCATCTCTCTTCTGTGTATCATTGTGTCTATATTTTAGAATATAAGTTCCTTGAAGGCAGGGAGGATCTTGCTTTAATATTTGTATGCCAGCTGCTTGGCACAAATTAAGTACTTGATGAATGTTTATTCTTTCATTCATTCATTTGGGGGAACAGACAAATTATTATCATTTGGAAACCGTTTGAGCTAAAATTCTCACAAAAGGTGATGCATCTGAAGAAATTGTGTCCCCCAAAAGAGTAGACATTGAGAGGCAAAGAAAACTCAAAACAAATTCTCAGTCGCTTAATGTCATTTCTTGCAGCTCTCTCCTTCAAAATGCAGATACCTACATACTACAAAAAGATAACTTCAATATTTAAGTTACTGTATATAGTAAGTAAGGTGGGGAAATGAGACATTTATCCATATAATTCAAGTCAAACAAAACCCTTTAACCACAATAATATTGATAATTCATGTGTAAGCATTTCTTTACTTCTCTTAGGGCTTGTGTATATTCATAGATCAATAAAAGGTAAATAGCTTTAAAATTAATTTGAATTTTACATTGAAGAGTCTTGGAGGTGAGAATGAATTAGCATTAAAGTTTTCTAAAAAAAATTTCCTTCTAAAACAAACTAAACCACTCTTTCTTTGACCTTTGAGTTCTTGAAACCACTTGTTGGTTTCACTTATAGAAACTGAAAGTTGTGAAGGGATTTCCAAAATCTTCAGGCAAGCCCTACAATAATAATGATAGCTGACATTTACATAAGCACTTTAGAGATGTGTTGTTAGCTGTATATATTTAAGTTGACTGGACTAGTTTCCCTTTAAGGGGGCAAGGAAGCCACCTTTCAGAAACTGCTTGGTAGGAAGAGTAGGGCTTGAACCACTGAAGAGGCATAAAAATCCCAGTATGTGGGAAATTGTCATGCTGGAAATTTACCTGAATTCCCACTGCCCAAAGGACATCTTTCTGACCTAACTTTGCTGGGCAAATTCAGAGTCGTGAGCAGCATATTTGTATTAATGTCTCCTTTTTTAAATCTCTTGTAACTTAACTTATTTTTGTTGCATATTTTTGGTCCCCAAATGTTTCATTGATTTCCCTATCCCAAGCCTGAATCACTAAACTGATCTGAGCAAGGTCTAATCTAGCTGACCTATAGGGAACTAGGTAACAGAATAGATAGAGAGCTGGACCTGGAGTCAGGAAGGCCTGAGTTCAAATCTGACCTCAGACACTTAAAAGCTGGGCAAGTCTCAGTTTCCTCATCTGTAAAATAATTGGGTTAATAATAGAACTAGAGTAGGGAGGATAAAAGGAAGGCAGGAGCTGAGAAGGAGAAAATAATTATGAGCCAGTTACCAAACTCACTGAGAAAAGAAGAGGAATAACTAGGAGATCTGTAGAACAACAGTTACCACTATTTTAATTAGATGGTAGACATTAATTGTATGAACCTCAAAGGAAGAGAGGTTACTGAATAATGGTAGGTAGAGGGAGAACCTGGAAGTAGCAATGGGGAGCAAGAAGCATTCCAACTTCCCCACCTCAACCAGTAAGTAGAAGAGAATGAGTGAAGGTATAATCAGTACTGAAAAGGGTGGGCAGGGAGGCTGTGCTGTAAGGAAGATGCCATGTTTTAAAAATAGCTAGAAGATGGAAAGATGGGGAGAGAAAAAAATTTAGGATTAAGGGAAGCTCATTGCCTATGGAACAATAATTCCAGAAGGCATAGTGGAAGGGGTAAGTGGAGTTTGGTTTAAACTTTAGGGTTGGAAGGTTGAGGCATGATGAAATAAGAAACTGGGTAATGGGAGACGAGGAATTAGTTTAGTTTGGCTGAAGAGTAGTCTATATGGAACGAAAGAGCTGTGTGAGAAAATGCTAGAAGGGTAGGTGGTACGCAATCCTCACTGGGAAAAAAGGATACAAGTAGAGAGCATTAGTGGAGAAGCACAAATACCAAAAACATATGTGACCAAGCTACAATGTTCTGCAATGGGGCACAATACGGCTGAGGCTCAAACAGAACATGAATGAGTGGGAGGCATACATAGAGGAAGCAATTCGTGTCTCTCCTGCTGTAAGTTCACAGATATCTTCTAGTATTGTCATCATCTGCTCCCCTCTGGTCCTGCATTGTATACAGTCTCTGGTGGATCTGTAGTCTCTACTAGGCATTTCTCCTTGTTGATTTTCTGTGGCAGCTGCTCAGAAACTCTAATGGTCCCATGGTTTCTACTGTTCACTGCCAGGCATTGTTCCAGGGCACAAGCTAGTGCGGTAGGAGGAGGGGAGAGGAAGCTTTCCCTATTTTCAACCTCATGCTTTATCTAGAATCTTTAACTGGGGTACTCTAGCTCTTCATCAAAGGATGAGTAGGCTCCTTACTGCTCTTTTAGTTTACTACATGCCTGAGGTTTTTTTCCTGGCACTGACCTTTCAGAAAACAGAAGTCCTAATAGACCCACTTAGTCATTGGCTATAAAGAAAAACAAAAACCTTCCTAGGGAAAAGCCCTTCCTAGCTTTATTTTTTCCCCCATAAGGTTATCTGTTTCTCAGAGCTTTAGCTAGAGTGTGCTTTCCTTTTCAGAATAATATTCTTCAAACTGCACAGTGCCAGAGTCTTGGTTCTAGCCCGGTTCTGAGTAGTCTATCACTTATCCTCTGGATCTCCATTTCCCCACATGCAAATAGAGGAGACTGGACTAAATGATGTCTAAGCTCTCCTCCAGCTCTAATATTCAATGGTTCTAGAATTCTGTCATACAGATGCTGCACAAAGCTTTATGAGACACGTCAGTTTCTATTTTTGAAGTAGTGATGCCCTCATTTGAGAACAGTGATGAAAACAGTAAAACTGTAATTAACTATTCTTTTTATTGACAGACTGCTCAGGAGATTCTTCTTGCTTCGAGCTTGTTACTTAGTGGGAAGTGCCATCACACAACTGAAGTTTCAGTCACTCCTGAAGGTAATAAACCAATATGGAAAAGCTAACTTATAAACATGGCCGTGGAGAGGGCATTTACAGGAGGTAAAGAGTGACAGATTAGTGCAAGAGAATTCATTTTATTTTATTACTCCAATACTGAGGAGGCATGGTTTAGGCTCTGAATCCACAGTCCCTTGTCATTGGATGATGGATTGCTGAGTTGTCCTCTGTTGTAAACTGAGCTCAGTCTCCCAAAGACACTAAGAAGTTTACCAACCTCTCCAACTAATAAGGTCAGGGAACCATATGATGAGGTTAGGGGTGCTCGAGATCCCAAAATATCAACATGCCAGGTCCTGCTCAAATGAATTCAACCCAAGCTTTCTTACAGCCAAAGAAAAACAAAGTTTATTAAAGACTTGCCATATTGGGTAGTCTCAAGAAATCTCACCATTTGTGATGCTCATTTTGACAAGCAGGCCAGAGCTAGATTGAAACTGAGCACCTCCATGGAAGCAAGATGAGACTTATACACAGAAAGATTGTGGGAGGGATCTAGGGGTGGTCAAGTAGTCTGGGGTGACCAGAGGAAGGGTTTAGGGAGGGTCTTGAGGAATCTAAGGAGGATCTTGGTGGGATTGGGGTGACTAGAAGTCAGACCCCAGGAACCAAGAGAATGGGATTTTGCTGGGATCAAGGATGGGAAGTAGTTGGAGGCAATCCAGAGGTAACTGACAAAGCAGGGCTAGGCTAGCTTAAGGTAACAGAGATTTGGGCCTAGAGATAATGGAAGGCTTATGGCTGCAGGTTATAGCCAGATCAAGTGGGAAGATTCAAGAAGAGTTCAAGGGGGCTCCCAGAGTTGTGACCCCATCACAACAACTTTGAGGTGAATGAGGTCACAACTATGTTTTGGGTGTCATAGAATCATAGAATATCAAGTCAACAAGCGTTTATTAAGAGCTTACTATGTGCCAAGCACCATGTTAATCACTAGGCATAAAAAAGAAAGGTGAATAAGTCCTAGACTTAGAAGTGATCTTTATCTAGCTCCTCTATTTTACATAAGATGGAACTTCATCCTAAAGAAGTTAAGTGACTTGCCCAAGGTAACAGCTATCGAAGGGCAGACTCGGGAATGGAACGCAGCAATCCCCACTTCTATGGCTCCAGCACATCCCTGCCTCTGACCCATGTCATAATGGATGACTCCTCCTCAGATTTTCTCATGGATGCCATTCATCACCTGGGTCATACACCCTCTGCTAATGTCTAGGACAAACCAGATAGAATATGGCAGTCCCAAGGAAACAAAACAAAATTCCAATCTTTGAAGCAATTTGAAATCCAAGCTAAGGCAAAGATTTGAGGGAGTAAATTATAACCACCTTGTAGTTAGCAGTTAGGTTTCTTTATCAGGCACAGGGGAGTCATGAGGTAGCATTACTTTACTCCATATCAGATGTTAACACCCCAGTGGCTAAAGGGGCAGACTACCATGTAGGACTTGTAAAGGGGCTTTTTAGTCCTGAGAACTTTTATGGAATGAAATTAAAACTCCTATCAATCTTCCTACCTTATGACATTAAAGATTTTTAAAGATTCACAAGCCCCAATATCTAACCCTTGCTCTGACTCTCAGTTGTCTTTTTGTATCACTAGTTTTTCTCCCTCAATACAGAGAATCATCATTTAAACTGCAGAAGGTGAAATGGAACACTTTATCAGCTGTGACCTGCCATTAAAAAAAAAATCCCCTTGCATTTGTGAAAACAGCCCAACTCTCCAGAACCCAAGTTAGCAACAGTGCATAGCAACAGAAATTGGGGGTTAGGGGTGGGGGGAGGATAATGAGAGAGTATAATGGTGAGAGAGCCTTTTAAAGGAGTTAGGTCAGGGACTGGGTTGTAGCATCCAGCAGAACTCAGATTTGTGAATGAATGATGGCCTTCAAAAGGTGAAAGCTTCCAAAGAAAATAATACGGACGTGAAAAGAATAGATGGAGCCTAGATGGGCTATCTGTGAAAGTTGCTAATTGCCTTCCTGAGCCTAAGGTTACTGAGGCTTTCTCTTTTTTGCATAACAACTGAAAGGGAAATAGAAGAAAATGTGGACTCTTTGCCAGTAATTGAATCCCATTCTTATCTATTCCCTCAATAGGACTCTGGAAAGGAGCCTAAAAGGTGTGTGGCACACCTGGTCTTTTGTTCCACAGCCAAAGCTAATGAAATGGAGGTAATTTTTAAATAAAAATTTATTTCCACCAAGGGTTCTCACCAACTTCTTTGCTTTGCCAATAACTAGAAACGAAAATACCAATAACCTATCATTTTCAGCTTTTGCCAATAGGTCATTTCCCTCGAAATTTCTGCTTCGTATACTGAAATCTGAAAGAAGAATGCAACTACATTCTAATAAAACCAAATCTAATTTCAAAACTTTTAACACTAGAGACTTTAAAAAATATCTATGCATTTTTTCTCAGTTTCAAAATGATTATGAATGTTGCTATAATTCTCCATTTGAAGAAATTAAAAGACAACACTCCATGAAGCCTGATTATGTTGTTCATTTTTCCATCATCCATATTTTATCAGAAAAGTGATATCATGTGATCTTAACCCAACTGATTTAAAGGATCCTACCAAGCAAAGTATTTAATAAGCCAAATGTTGAATATAATTATGGAATATAACTCCAGCAACTGCAATAATTAGCAAATAATGCTAATTTTGAAAAGAACTTAATCTAGGACATTTATCATCATCGTCGTCATCGTCATCATCATCGTCATCATCGTCATCATCATCGTCATCATCGTCATCATCATCATCATCATCGTCGTCATCGTCATCGTCATCATCATCGTCATCATCATCGTCATCATCATCATCATCATCATCATCAGTATTTCTTCACAATTCTAGTAGAAGGGAAAGAAAGATTCCTTAAGAACCCTGCCTAGAATCTGCCACTAATGGGACGAATGATAAACATGTAGCTTTGCATCAGCAGCTCTTATTTACTTAATAGTCATCTTTCAGTAACTTTAAGTGATGTTTCCCTTTGAAACACAGCAGCATTGAACATGTCCCCATCTGGAATGTCAGTTCTACACATGTATTGAGAAATTACAAAATGAAATGACTTAATTTTTCTGCCACCAATTCCAGCATCAGTAATACCAATCATCTGGTGTAGTTTCCTTAGGTATTAACTTCAGTCAAAGCCTTTAAAGAATAGATGAGCAGGCAGTTTAGTGGGAGTTTTCTTTCCATTTTTAGTTTCCTCTTTTCTGGTGTGGTTCAATTCCCAAGGGTCTTCTTGGTTTTTTTTCTTTTTAAAGTGGCTTTAGTTTTTTATTTCTTGCCCCATCTGTTTGAAATAATCTTTCAACTTGTCTTACCCCTGTACAGCTATTGGATAAATTTCTTACAGAAGACTGAGAAATTTTCTCTCAACCAAGAGATAAAAGAATAAAATTACCTTAAAATAAAAAAAGAATAAATTTGGGTTTGCAACTCAGTTTCTAGCTCCCAAAATCCAATTCTTTATTCCCTATACCAGTGAAGCTGAAACAGTACACTGGGAAGGGTGTGGTAGAAGGGCCCCAAAAGTACCCAGAGCCTCTGTTTGGTACATTGCAAATGCTTCCTTTCAATACAGAAAAGCTAGAATAAGTTGGAAAACCCAAGGCCAACAAGAATTAAAGTAAGTCATTTAGGATTACTGAAGCTACCAGATTCATTCCAGGATTCCAGTTTGGAACTCTGAGAAGTATAATAAAAGCAGGAGTAATATTAGTTCCCCCAAAATTTCCATGATATAGTGGGGTGGTTTTCTTTGATTATGAGGACCCTTATTTAACACAAAAATATACCTGTATGTTTTTGCATGTGCGTATGTACATGTGTATGTATAAATATGTATGCAAGCATGCATGTATGTCTCAGCCCCTACATCTGATAGTAATTGTAATCAGAACTATACCCAGGGCAAGGAGACCATAGCTTTCCTCCAGGGTGGGTTATTTAGAGGGCACTAACAGCAATGCCCTGGAGGCATTTCCTTCTATCTGCCCAAGGCCCATGGTAGAATGTTGCAAGAGCTATCAGCCACAATCATTTTGTCAGTCAATTTTATTGAATAATTTTCCTATCTGACAAGAGAAGATTGGGAGGGTAGTGAGGACATATTAAAAGATGACAGTTAAAAATATAGTAATAAAACTTATTTCCCCCAACACTCCCTAATTCACATGGATTGGAGTTCAGTTTGTGAAGGTATTTTCAATTATATCACTCACTTCAGTTGTTAAATCACCTTTTTCCCATCAAGTTCTATTGTTAACTGGTCAGCTAAACTCAGTTTTCCCCATGCTAACATAGCACCCAAGGAACATGCATTGAAAGAGCAAAATACTTCATTAGAAATGAAATTAATATAAAATAATATAGAAACAAACTCACACATTCCTTAACTAGTAACAATCTCCTTCCCACAATGTTCTGGGGTGTGGGGAGGTGGTAGGTAGTGTGTCTCCCTCATCCCGAGCCATCACCTGTGTGATGTAATCACCGTTTGCACAGGTGCAGTTTCATGGGAATGGAAATACTGGAAATTTCCCAATAAGCAATCGAGTAAGTGGCCCAGGCATGCTAGAAAACAGCCCTGTTCCCCTCAGGTGTGCCTCTCTTATTATAGGTGTGAGCCATTATATATTCAGTCCACAGAAGGCATGTTTGCTTCTTTTTGAATTTACATATGGACTTCCAAACACCTTTACATGGCTTTACCGGAGTCTGAGGTCCACAGATTGGGAACCACTGCAATATAATCAGTCAATCAATAAAACATTTATAAAACTCTCACTCTTTGCTAGTTGCTGGAAATACAAAAGGGAAAAATAGTGAAACAATTCTTTCTCCCAGGAGAATTACATCCTATCAAGGGAGAAAACATATGTGTGTGTGTATGTTTTGAGGGGAAGCTGAAGAACAAAAGGGAAAAGACCTCATGAAGAAGGTAACTGTGAGCTGAAATTTGAACAATACTAAGGATTCCAAGAAGCAAAAGAGAGGAGGAAATACATTCCAGGAATGAGGTCAGCCATGCAAGACATCTAAGCTTATCAGGAGGCCCAAAACAGGAGACTGAGAACCCAAGATGATTATAAGGGAGGATAATGAGTGGATTTATTGATCTGATCCTTATCAGTGCTTAACCAGTAAGGAGATTATAAGGAATGCCTGCCAAGGGGCCATACATTTGTAGTTCAGCTACTGGTGGTTAATTGGGACAATGAAGTCTTATGGCCTAGCCTAGCAACCATTTATTGACTGATATGGGTTGTGCTAAGAATGGGTATGTAGTCTGACTCCCCATGTGACTGACACATTGGCCATTTCTAAAATTCAGTTTGTTGTTTGTTTTTTTCCACCACAACAACAGTACAATCAACTGAGTCATACATTCAATGTTTGAATTCAAGATTTTAGATAGTTTCCAACATCAGCTTAACCATCCTTTGAGTTGGGATTTCTCACTGAATAGACAGCCTCTCTATGCAGATATTTTTAAATAACTGGTTCGATTCTCTAAGATCATCCAAGCTCAATAGGACTCTGCAACGAAATGCTATTTCTTTTTTTTTCCCAGGGAGAAGGTTTTTTCTTTGTTTGTTTTGTTTTTGTTTTCATTTTTTTAAGGTGGGAAATATTTTCCAATTAAAAGCAGAATATAAAATTGTCTAGAAGTATTATGTTTTTCATTCTTTTTGTCCCTGTATCTGAAGTGTCCTCTGCTCATCATGTATGACAGGATAAGAGGTCGACTCACTTCCCCTTGCACCTATATCAAAATAATCACCAAAACTGCTGAACATGGAAATTCCATCTCCAAATGAGGTGATGGCAAAAAAATGTAGTAGGAATGGTCTCCTAAGATAGGTGATTGATATTAAACACCAGGAAGGAGAAGGAAAAGACAACTATTTATTTCCTTCAGTGGTTTCAGACCTTAAGGGGCTATCTCTTGAAGATAATGTCTTTATTGATACAAAAAAATTACTACCTCCCAATAAAATTATCTGACATTAAAACTGTCCCTGTAAACACATGTTTAATGCATAGAAATGTTGTTCATCTCATGAGAAAAAAGGTTTAAGATCATATAAATCTTAGTGTGAAATCATTAGGTTATTATATTGCAAAGGGTATTCCTAAAGTGCAATGCTTCTCCCAAGAATACAGTTTACCAATGTCTTCTTTCCTCATTTCCCTCCTTCCATTTGATTTCCTTGCTCTGTAGATATATGATGAAGTGCTTGATGGTGCTGGAGTCTTTTTTTAAAATTTTTTTATTTTATTTTACCAGGACACAAATACAGAACAGAAAAAAGAAACGAAAACATATCATAAACTTAAATATTGAAACTTAAATATAAAATAAGAAAGAAAAAAGCATGCCATTGCATAGCAGAACATAAGAGAAGATTTCAAATATGTAACTATAAATTTTCATTTCAAGAAAGCCTGTATGATAAATAATATACCTTGTGTTGAGAATTGTCCATCTTTTCTTTGCTTCCTTGTGTTTTCTTTTGTTCTCTACTCTGCACTTTTTAACTTCGTTCTTTTTTCCCCTCCCCCACCCCGAAGGCAACAATATAGTTTAGATATGTTTCTCAATATATACATACACATACAGATATATACATGCACTTCTATATATATATAATATGTATACATACATATGTAGACATATACTTTCCCAAACATATTCTACTCCTAATCTTTATTTTTATGTTTGTACATATCTCTTGTTTCCTATCCCTCCTGCCTCCTCTACTTTATTTCCACTCACTACATCACCCTCCTATCACTTGTCTGCCCCTCTCCTCCACCAACCACCCTGCCCTCCTATTACTTGCCTTCCCCTCTCCAAGGATCCCTCCCCTATTCTCCCATTCCCATTAATCTAAACACCCATTGCCTAGTCCCTAATTCTCCCTTCTAAAAATCCCTCCCTTGTCCTCTCCCCCCTCACTATACCCCTACCCTTTTATTTCTTCTAAATTTAGAAGACTTTTATACTCTTCTAAATATATATGTATTGTTCTCTCTTAAACCCATGGTGTTGGAGTCTTGGTCCAAGAACAATAAGGAATATGTAAGCTGACTAGATAAGGACTCCACATGTGTAAATTGGTCCCCATGTAATTAGGCTCACAATGTAAATAGGATTTGTTTCCTTGAGGTATCTGGGGTATAGCATTATCATGAGCTTCCATGTAAATAGGTGGTCCCCAAGATTCCCCAACATCACCCTAACATGAGATATAATCTTTTTGGGCTCCAGTATATCTCATGAGTCTATCTATATTCTTTCTAGGAGCATAAATTATGGTTTTTGTTGATATGCTCACCTATTTGGGGTAGGCTGCATTAGTCTAGCAGATATGATTGTGGTATCTCTTCTTTATGAGAAATCCAAATGGGAGCTCTGTCTAATCTTCCCCATCATGCCACAGTTCATGTCGAAAGAGGGACAATGCCTTCTGTTTCTTTAAAGGGTCAAAACATCTTCCCACCTTTCTATCTGCATTAGCATTAATCATACAAAGAAGAATGTAGGTGGCTGACCGACTTCACATTTATCAGAAACTTGGACATAAGTTCAAATGCAAAGGGGCAGAGTCAGGAAATAAATGATGTAAGGATTGGCCACTTTTGGTTAGCAGCCTGAAGAAACAAATCTCTGTCTCCTGCCCCTTTCTTTCTAACCAAGCATAAAGTGAGATGGGGCTGGTAACAAGTAGGCTAAAATTCACCTTAGGAATTAGATGTCTTTAGATGAGCTAACCCCTCTTTAGTCAAAGCAAACAGTAAAAGGAAACATAATGCCCAAAGAGCCCAGAAATTCAAATGCAATAGCCACACCCATTTCCAATAGTCCCAGGACATCCACTGAGTTCCAATTACCACCATCCTGCCATGGCAGACCACCAGAAACCTGGAGAAAGTAGGATAGGAAAGCAGACACCAAGAGATCAGACATTTATTCTTAATCTGTACCCTCTACCCTTTTTTCCACATGGTGTAAAAAAAAAAATGCGTTCTCATCTGCCTTCTCCTTCCCGTAAGTCTCAAAAGCAGTTCAAACCCATCAGCAAACTAGTGGATTCTGAGACAAAGTGTGTTTAAATGTTTTTGAAGTCTGGCCTGTCTATGACAATACTTGTCAGGCACCAACTTAGAAGCATAAGAGTCACAAATACAATTTTAAGAGAACTACAATTAGTTTTCAATACAAAATGTCCAGAATCTGTTCCATTGGCTATAGACATGCTCATTAATTACTGAGGTTGTTTGTGGATGATTCCTCCCTGTCTTTGAGGGGAAAAATAGGGTAGTAATATTGGCAAATTGGGGTCTGCAATGTATAGAAGCTTTAAAGTGTGATGGACTTAAACTAGTTTAGAAAAAATGTACATGTAGCGAAGAACATTCAACACTCTGAAAGAGTTTGCCCAGGAAGCTGAAATCTTCATTCAAATGGCTCCTGAGGAAATATAAAATGATGCCTAACTCTGCCATTCCGTTGTTGCCCTTGAATATAAAATAATATCAGATGTCTGTCCCAACAAATCATTTAGCAACAAAGATGTCTCCTCATTGTAAACTACTTACCTGTTTGAATCAATTAATTCATCTCAGCAAAAAAGATTAAAAGTATCCCAGAGTCTTCCTCTAGGAAAATCTGGAGAGAAAACACAAACATCTTCAATAAAAAAATAAAGTTAAAAATTGAGAAGGGGAAGGATAATTTAAAAAAACACTAAACATGAAATTTTAAATAGTAAACTGAAGGAAAGTTTGGGTCTCAGCCTACCCAATGACAAAATGCTAAACCATATCGGTCTCCTCTTTAGACCTGATTAAAGACCCTGCACTTTCCATAAAATTCCAGTTTCTGACACACTGTGATATAGGATTCCTTGCTACTCTCTGCCCTGTCATTAGCATCCTTATTACAACACTCAGAAACCATGGCTCCTAGCGATGTTGTCATATTCAACAAAGGGTACATTGTGTCTGCAATTTCTCCTCTGTGCATTGTATATGCTCACCATGAGTGTGTTTGTGTATCAGAACATGACTCATGCCTTTTAAGTCATTCAGCAAATAAACGGGGAAAATGAGGGATGAGTGACCTGATTCAAAGTGAAAGTGTCCTTCATTTACTGGATGATATGGCTATTTGAAGAATGCACTAAGTGATTTTCTGGCTCACCCAGTCATGTTGGATGTAATATTTGAGATGGGACAGGAATAGTTGGTGTTGGGCTGTTTTTATGGAGAGCTCATTATCTCTTTTGCCAGAAATAAAATGCTCCCTCCCTCCTTCTCTCTCTCTCTCTCTCTCTCTCTCTCTCTCTCTCTCTCTCTCTCTCTCTCTCTCTCTCTCTCCCCCTCCCTCCCTCCCTCCCTCTCTCCCTCTCCCTCCCAGACAGCTAGTTATAGAACAAACAGTACAGCGCTCTGCCTCTGGAGTCAGAGGGTCTACCCAGGTACCCAGCAACTCCTGATGCTTACTGCCTATGAGACCTTGAGCCAATCACCTCTCTGGGACTCATGGTCCTCATCTATAAAAGGGGAAGTTTAAACTAGGTCATCTCTGAGGTTGCATCTCACTCCAGATCTATGATCTTATGATTTTCTTTTGTAATATGTGTTCAAGGCTAATAGATACCAGCAATTAGTCAATAAACTTACATTTTGATACTGACTTGGTCCTCTTTGGTGAGTGTGTATTTGTGTGTACATGATATTGTGTGTGTGTGTGTGTGTGTGTGTGTGTGTGTGTGTTGGGGCAGGGGGAAAGAGGTGATCTGGTCTATGTGTTCCTGAAATCAGTAGCCAAGGCAGCATCAATATTGTCTAAAGTACTTGACACAAGGTAAGAGCTCAATATTCTTCTTCACCATCCTTTCTCACCAAATATGACTTAGAAAGTATCTAGGAGAAAATAAGTAGTGGCCCAGGGTGATGGCCAAGTCTGAGGTGATCAGCATCATTAGAAAGTGCACACTTAGGCATGACTTACTGGTCAGGGGAGGGGAGAGGGAAATGGATATTTTAGAAAATAAAAGTGATGTAAAAATTAAATTGGGGCAGCTAGGTGGCCCAGTGGATAGAGTGTTAGGCATGGAGGCAAGAAGACTCATCTCCCTGAATTCAAATCTGCCCTCAGATACTGACTACTTGTGTGACCCTGGGCAAGATGCTTAATCCTGTTTGCCTCAGTTCCTCCTCTGTAAAATAAGCTAGAGGAAAAATGGCAAACCATTCCACTATCTTTGCCAAGAAAACCCCAAATGGAGTCACAAAGAGTTGGACACCACTGAAGTAATTCAACATCAACAAAAAATTATATTTAAAAAATAAAATACAACCTTATATTTATTTTAGTACTTTATCCTTCTCCAAGCACATCCAGAGAGGTACTGATTATCTCATTCAATCCTTAGATTGTCTCTGTAAGACAGAGATTATCCACATTTGCTGTCAGATAATAGAATTAAGATAGATAAATAAAGTGGGGAGGGAGAATAAGCCTTCCTTATTATTTCCTCCCAGAAATTCTGCCTCGCATTCTAGAATTAGGGACAAACAGCTTTGCAGAAGTCACAGCATCATAGATTGAACTCTGGACTAAAGGTTATCCAATTGAATCCTCTCATTTTGCAGATGAGAAAACAGGACCTGAGACAAGAAACTCATTCAATAAAAGAGAATATGGGAACCAAACCCATATCTTCCAAGTTCAAAGACAAGGCTTATCCACAACACAATGCTACCTGAAGTTCAGTTCTAATAGTCAGTCAGTGAAGGGCAAGAAGCAATCAATCAATCAATCAATGGATAGATAGATGATACACAGATAGATAGGCAGACAGACATTCAGATGGATAGATAGACAGGTAGATAAATGATAGATGTATAGATAGATGATAGATAGATAGATAATAGATAGATGATAGATGATTGATAGATGATAGATAAATAGATGATGAATAGATAGGTGATAGATAGGTGATAGATACATAGATAGACAGACAGACAGACATTCAGATAGACAGATAGACATTCAGATGGATAGATAGATAGATGATAGATACATAGATAGACAGACATTCAGATAGATAGATAATAGATAGATGGATAGATGATAGATAGATAATAGATAGATAGATGACAGATGATTGATAGATGATAGATAAATAGATAGATGATGAATAGATAGGTGATAGATAGATAGATAGATAGATGATTGATAGATGATCTATAGATAGATGATAGATAGACAGACAGACATTCAGATAGACAGATAGACAGACATTCAGATGGATAGATAGATAATAGATAGATGATAGATGATAGATAGATACATAGACAGAAAGACATTCAGATAGATAGATAGACAGATTGATAGATAGATAGATAGATAGATAGATAGATAGATAGATAGATAGATAAATAGATAATAGATAGATAGATGACAGATGACTGATAGGTGATAGATAAATAGATAGATAGATGATAGATAGATGATAGATAAATAGATAGATGATGAATAGATAGATGATCGATAGATGATAGATAGATAGATAGATAGATAATGACAGATGGATAGATAGATGATAGATAGATAGATAAATGATAGATAGATATATGATAGATGGATAGATGATAGATAATCGATAGATGATTGATGATTGAGAGATAGATGATAGATAGATAGATAGATGACAGATAGATGAATCTACAAATAAACAGAAAAACAAATGAATGAATGAATGAAAAATAAAAAGAGTATCTGGGAGCCAAGCCTAGAAAAGCAAGTTGACATGCACAGGCTCCTCAATCTATAAAGCATAAAACTAGAAAGCATAAAAATGAGGAGCTGCTTTCCCTTAGGATCTGCTTTTTTTTCCTACTGACTGACTGAAATGAAAGAAAAGCTCATCAAAGTTTCATCTAACAGCAGTAGTAGCTTAGGGGGCTGGGGCAGGCGTGGAAGAGTCTGGGAGGAGAATTAGCAAAGCAATGCTAGTTCTCCCAGGACAGTATGGCCCAGGAAACAACTACATGGGAGTAGGGTTTTCATCTCTCAATAAGAACTAGGTTTTCAAAACATAACTCAGGTTACTTGTGTGTCTGTGTCACTTGGTAACAGCTAAACGAGGGAATTCCATTCAGGATTCAGGGTGATGTACAATAGAGACCATGTATCCCCTGAGACTGCTAGAGTAACTGTGAAGTCCAGGCAGGAGCCCCGTAATGCTAGGCAGTCGGGTTCTGGTGATACCACTGTCTGGGTTAGCATCCTGGCCTGTCTAATGTAACGTGGTGTCTAAGAAAGAGCTGAGGCCGCATGGAGTTATGGGCTAGTCCTACTTGCTCCCTCTCTAAAGGTCAGCTGGAGTCAGGACCGAGAAGCAAGTGGTGTTCCTTTGAAGTATATTCTTTATACCACAACTATATCAGGACAAGTCAGAAATACAACCTAGTTGTCTTCCTTGATGCCTCATTCTCTTCCCTCACCCCAAATGTCATGGACTCTGCTGGGAGGACTACTTCTTTGGACTACAGAAATAATATGGATGTCAAAAGAAGTTGTTTTATTAAAATGGCTAAGGGACTTTTAATGACTCATTCATTTTTTATGACCATCACTGAAACTCTGAGTAAGCCATAGTAATAATCACTTACATTTAAATAATACTTTATGGGTACAAAGCAGTTTTACTGACATGTCATTTGAACTCCCCAACAAACTTGTAAGATAGGCAGCACAATTGTTATTATCCCCATCTTACAGATGAGAAAACAGGATCAAAGAAGTTAATTGAGTTGCCCAAATGATGAGTGACGGAGCTCGGCCCAAAAGTCCAAATTTAGTGTGTTTTCCATAGTGCTAGGTTTCCTCTGTCTCATAAAATATGTTCCTTAAGGACATTTCACTTTAGATCAAATGGAAAAACATTACTGAATGAATGAAAAAGCATTTATTAAGCATTTACAATATGCTAAGTTATATGCTAAGTGTTGGAGATATAAGTTAAAAAAAAAAAGAAAATAGTCCCAGCTCTCAAATAGCTCACATTCTAATTGGGGGAATAAAAACATGAAAAGAAAGTTTGTCTGCAGAGTGGATGGAAAGGCCAAAAGTCCTAAAGGTGTGTGATGGGTTAGACAGCAAGGGACCAGGGTTCTTGGGCTACATCAATAGGTTAGATCATTGCATCCAGAGTTGGGAGAGCACAGAAGCAGGGAAAGTGGTAAGGCCTAGAGGAACTAAGAACCAAGTGTCCAGGGCAGATGTTGGCAAGGCCTTAGTGGACCTCCATCTCATGGGAAGTAATAAAGTTGGTGATTCCCATCTCATTCAGGCCAACTGAATGATTAAGAAGCCTGGATGGGTTTTGGTTGGCCAGGGTGTTAGAGTGAAAGAGAAATGGGAATGGAAAGGGGAAAAGGGAAGGATATTCTCTGTGGTGGTGGTCATACTACCTTCACTGAAGAACTTTAACAAAGTTAAGAAAAACCAGGTTTGTGTGGCAGGAGATAATCAGAAGTAGGACCATAGAGTCAGAAAGTCCTGGCTTCAACTCTGGCCTCAGACACTTACTAGCTGCATAACCAAGGGCAAGTCACCTAACCTCTGATTGCCTCAGTTTCCTTAACTATACAGATTGGTGTATCAAATGATATCATATTTGTTTGCAAAATGCTTAGTATAGTTCCTAACACATAATGGTTATTCCCTTTCCCTTCCCCATAAAATCTGACTCAGGCAATGGACTGTTTTGCCCTATTAATGGCACATGAAGAGTCAACCAAACTTCTGTGTATGTGCAGCATGGACATAGGGAATCAAAACAAAAATAATTTTTGTTTAATTTCTATTGAGTTGCTCAAGTAGACATGATCTATGACTGTCCCTGGTTGTTCAGAGGTTTCTAAAAATGTTTAGCATTGTCACATCCCTTCCAAAGCATCTGCAGACAAGTAGAGTATGTAGATATGAATGCTTGTGTATATGTATTTTCTAGGTCTGCATTATCTAGGTAGGTATATATTATCTCTCTTTCTCTCTCCATATATATATATATATATATGTACATATATATATGTACATATATATATATATGTATATATATATATGTACATATATATATACATATACATATTATATGTGTATATATCTTTGTACATGTAATCCAGACCTACAGAAACTACTTTTAGGAAGAAAGCTTTTGCATGCAGAATTGAGAAATGCTAAAGATGGTTCTTGAGGGAATGTAGTCCTTCATTTCATGAGCAAATCAAAACTCAATGCCAAGAAAATTGATGGCACGCTAATCCCTTTGCTAAAGCATGGTCATGGAAAAAGCAATGCATAGAGTGATGTAAATGAAGTCTGTCATAAGATTTTTAAAATCAGCATAAATGTCTGTAATGTAATGGAGATGGTTCTTCAAATAGTTCTCAAATATTGATTTTAAATACATTTACATGAATACTATAGACATCATTTACCATATCTCTAATTTGCTTAATTAGTATTATAAAATGTTTATAGTTAAAAATGAGGCCTGAGAACCACAGTAGAAGCAGAAATCTAATAGATCAACTGAGATATTAATTAGAAAGGGGGTAGGTTGAGATATTTCTTATCAAAGAGGTAGAGCCTCAGTTTCCTCAACTATAAATAGGAATAATGATAATACCTACTTTCTGAGGATCAAATGAGATAACGTGTGTAAAATGCTTTGTAAACTTTAAACTTTTTATACATAGGGATGTGTGGGTATGTGTGTGTGTCTGTGGGGGTGTGGGGCCATGGGGAAGGAGTATGTGTAGCTAGTATTTATATAATTCTTTAAAGTTTACAAAACACTTCACTTATCTTATTGGATCCTTACCACAACCCTATTATCATCGTGATATGTAATATTATCTATCCTATATCAGATATATGATATATACTATATATAATAAATGTTATATATTTCCTATATCACAAGCTGCTATGCATATACTCCAGTGATACCATAATTCATGGATCCTCTAGAAATAAATTCTATGGAAGTTCTTTACTTTAAAGGGGAGGAAACAATTTGTAAATCCTGAGAAGCTATGTTGACATAAGTTGTAGACAAAATAGTAGACTAAATGTGATACCAATGCTAACATTTCCTAACACTTTGCCCACAGTAACAAAGAGGCAGTGGAACAAGGCGTGGAATTCATTCTACCACCATGAAAGAATGCCATCCTGGAAGAGGAAATTAGGTCAGATAACATCCCCCCCACTTTGCTGATACCCACAATTCCTTTCCCTACTGTGTCTTTCCTAACTACTTGCTACTACTTGCTACCCAGTTTTAGAGCAATGATTCAAACTCTGCCCTTCCATCCCCGTCACTAGACTCAAAGAACATTGGCTTGAACTTGCAAAGCTTCTGGTTAATTTCCCTAAGATCACAGCCTAGATCATATCTTCTTTCCCCATAAATGGTCTTCCCTTGGACCCCAGTGGTTGCCTCTAATCACCATCACCACATCTCTACTCCATCTCCACTCTTTTCTGGGGTACCAACAGAAAAATAGGGTATAGTGAATAGAGCCCTTGACTTGCAGTCAAGGCTGTGTGACCTTAAGCAAGTCACTTAATGTTCCTCAAACTTATCTTCAAAATGAGGAATATAATAGCACCTACCTCACAGGGTTGTTGTGAGTTTCAAATGACATCATAAATGTGAGTCAAATTTCTAGATGTCTTAAAGCTATATGCCAGGACCCACTAGTGTTACTGTGTCGCCTCCTAAGTTTTCTCTTCCATAGGTTAAACACTCCCCATTCTTTCAAGTATTCCTCATCTGGCAAAGTTTTCAGACCCTTCACTATCACCATACCCTCCTCTCCAACCCACCTCAAGCTATCTCAAGCTATAGCTCTCTCTTTCTCTCTCTCTCTCTCTCTCTCTCTCTCTCTCTCTCTCTCTCTCTCTCTCTCTCTCTCTCTCTCTCTTCCTCTCTTTCTCTCTCTCTCTCCCTCCCTCCCCACCTTCTCTCTCTCCCTCCCCCACTTTCCCTCTCTCTCTTCTCCTCCCTCTCCCTCTCCCACCACCTCCTCCCCCTGCCCCCACCTCTCTCTCAAAATGTGGTGCTCAGAACTGAAAATCATTCCCTTTCTTGACCTGGATTGCTCTATTTCTATTAATACAATCTACAATTGAATCTACTATCAATTCATGTTGAGCTTGTAGTCTGTTCAACCCTCCTATCTTCTTTACATGAACTGCCATTAAACCAGATTTCTCCCTTTCTGTACTTGTGCAATATATGTTGTTAACTTCATTTTTTAGAGTCCAGTTTTTCCAGCCACAAACATGGCTCCATCCTTGATTTTACAGTCATCTAAAACTTCTTTTTTGTACACTTTCAGTTTTGCTGATGTGTTTTGTTTTTACATTACAAACACAGATTACTTCTACCTCATGAGAGATCTCCTCTAATAAAGTAAAATAGTTAAGTAAAACTCATTTGAAACTTCATGCAACATTTCACATCTGTAGTACCCCTACTTCTCTATTTTTAAAAAAATTAACAGAAGTCTATTTTATTTTCTTCCCACCTCCATTAAAAACAGAAAAAACAAATTTCTTAAAATAAATATGTATTTGTCATTCAAAACTACATTCAGATACCTTGGAATGCATTCCTATGTCTTCTGTGTTATTTCTACACCTGGTAGCAAAATATTTTGATAAGAAAGTGTGTTATTCTGAGTCTCTTTCATTTATAGAACTATTTGTATATACCTTATTATTTAATTGACAATTCTGTAATCAGTTTAAAGATGGAGGTGACGAGGTGTTTGTGCTTGGACCCTAAATTCTAATAGCCTGTGCCTGAACCCCAATTCCAAAGCACATCCAGTTCTCATAAATACATCTTGTTCCCAAAACATTCTATCCCAGGCTGTCTCTCTCTAGCTAAAGGGCAGCCTGCCCCAACTTATCTCTGCTTCTTCCTTTGTAAGCAGCTATGTGCAACTATAGATTGAATTCCAGTTGCTGATAATTGACTGTACACTGAGTCATAACCATATTTACTATTCACTGACCTTTCTAACATGTATCTTAGAGATAGTATTTTGTCTAACAAGACACTAGATGAGAAAATATTCCTTTTAGCCCTGACCAGCAGTGAAATTAGTGTCGTTTCACAGTAAAGACTAAGCCCCCAGTAACTCCCCTGTGGGCTATTCCCTAGAGAACTCAGGGTAATACGCCTGCTCAGTAGATACTAAATGTGCATGTTCCTTTAAGAATTAACCGCTCTCTGAACACACCCTAAACCACTCCCTAATCCCACCCCCAAACACCAAACTGACATATTTTGCCTTTTAACCCTCTATTAAGATTCACTCAGCACCTCTGCATGGTTGCAGGTTCCCTAAGAACTCTTGCCTGCTGAAAAAGTGTAATAAATCTTTGCCTCCTTGCCTTAAAGAATGCTTGTGTCCACGAATTCATTCCAGGCGGGCTCTTCCTGGGAACTTTGGTTTGGGATCCCTGCATCCCTGGCTTTCTTCTCCCCCTCTACATTTGTTTCTCCCTCAACAGAGGGGTATTATAAATTTCCACACAAATCAACAGATTTCTACACAATTTAATTGATAGTGATTTTGTTTAGTGACTTTGCCATTTAGAAAGCCAAAAGAATCGGCCTGTGTTATTTGATCTAGGTATTGTGGCTATTTCATTAATAAAATTAGATTGACCAGTATTCCAATTGAATCGTTGGAAGCAATAAGTAATTGTCACTTACTAAGAATGAAAAATAATTGTCCCCATAATACTTGATATCATTGTAACCTCAATTCACAATCTGCCTGCCTCTCCTCACTGCTGTGTGCTACCCTCAGGCCAAGCTCTTGCCCCTTACCTAGGGAAATGCAGGGCTCCAAGAGAACAAATCATTCCATCAAGAGTAGTATAATAGGATTTAATGATGGAAGGGACCTCAGAGATCATTTAATCAACCTTCTCCCCACCCCCCTTATTTAACAGAGGAGCAAATCCAGAGTCAAACAAGTTAGGTCACATGTAGTACGTAACAGAAGTGAGAGTTGACCCCAAGTCCTGGAACTCCAAAAATCCAATGATGTTTCCATTATATAGCACTAATTATGTCACCTTGGAAAACCTATCGGATCCCCTGAGAACAAAGACAAGCTTAATCAGTGGTGTGCTGGTAAATGTTTAACAACCTCCTCTCTGGGGGGCAGGGGGAGGGAGGGGAATGGTACACTCAACATATTCTCAAGTTTAATCTGCAAAATCAACATTTTTTTCCATCTCTTTCTTAAGTCCAGGCAATCAACAAAACAATAAATCAAGCCTTGATTTGTGTTTGCTGATTTCCAAGGCATAAATGCTCACGCTGAAAATGTATCAGCTTTCTTTGAGTTAGCTCCAGCTTAAGTATCTACAAGTAAAGTTTCAGTGATAGAAACTGTCAGTGAGCCCTCAGCTTCTGTCAAAGGAACTTCTCACCCACCTAAGGCCATGTAGGACATAGGACTATTATATGAATGCTCTATGACCTAGGAACTCTATCAGTGAATTAAAAGGCATAGAGGAGAGATGACAGGTGTGTCAGTATCTCGAGGTTTCTGTTTTGTCATCTATAAAAGGAGGAGGTTAGGCCAAATGATCTCCAGGGCTCCTTCCAGCTCCCAAATTCTATGATTCTGTTATTTGATGACTAGAGCTCTGTATTTATGTGTCTATCTTACCATATATGACTTCTGGTGCCAGAAACCACAAACTATCTAGGCTTAGCCTGAATTTGACTGATAACGTGTCTCAGCTTTAGATCAGTGTCCAGTCCTGCTTCTCAATAATCCCAACCATCCTCCTTGAGGTAGAAGCTTGTTCTTTTCTTTAACATTGATGTCATTTCCCGATGACTCCCCACCTCACCCTCAAAACAGAGTGATCCCTTGTAACAGAGAAATACAGTTAAGAACAGCAAAGCAGCCCATTGGCTGTATCTGACAATGGATGCCTCATTCCATACCTGTAGTCCATCACCAGGAGAGGAAAAGGTGAGCTTTGTTATTAATCTTCTATAGTCATAATGGGTCACTGCACTGAGTTCTGAAGTCTTTCACTGTTGTCTTCTTTTATATAACTATGATCATAATGCAAATATATACTCCCAGTTCTGCGTACCTTATTGGGTATCACTTCATACAAGTTTTCTCTAAGGTTTTCTGAATTCTTCGTACTTATTTCTATGAGTTCAATAAGATCTTAGTGTGTTCATATCCCATAATTTGTTTAGGCATTTCTCAATTGATATCTATTTTCTTTCCAACTTCAGTTCTTTGCTTCTTCAAAAAGTGTTTCCATAAATGTTGGAATGTACAAAAATGTGCATCTTTTCTTTTTACTCCCTTGGGATATGTGCCTAGTAGTAGTTGTCTCATTAATCTATAATCACCTTTTCCCCCAGTAGAATATAAATGCATAGGCTCATAATTCCTGTTTTATTTTTATCTTTGTATTCCCAGAGAATAGCACAGTACCTTCCATATAAAAGATTCTTGACAATCATTTATCCAATTGAATGGAAATTGTTAGAACTGAATCGATCCAAACTTTGTTATCTCCTAGCCTGAGAAGCAACTTAGTGTGGTACAGAAAGGACCAACCTTAGATCTAAAAAGAACCAGGCCTTCCTGAGTCCTACCTCAGTGCCCCAGGCAGCTAAGTATAAGTATAGTCAAGTCTGTGTTGATGAATTACAGTGTAGCACTCCCTCCAGGCTCACTCTCCCAACTTTCAGGGGACTAGTAAGGTTAACTAACTAACTAGTCAGGTAACTAGGAAACTAACTAGCCAAGTAACTAGGTTACCCAGAGAGTAATGACTATTGCTCCCCTCGGAGATCTCAAGGTAACCCTGAGGGGTTGGTGTTAATAGTCCTGGCTCTAACAAGCCCCCATTAAAAAAAAAAAAATCACACTCCCCAATCAGGTGAAGTCAATTAGCTTTACAAAAGGATATTTATTGAGAAAGTATAATAAAAACAGAAAGTACAAAACAACCCCCTACGCACTCAAACTGGCTGTAGGCAACCCTACACACACACACACACACACACACACACACACACACACACAGAGTCTTTCTCTTTCTCTCTCTCTCTCTCTCTCTCTCTCTCTCTCTCTCTCTCTCGCTCTCTCTCGCTCTCTGTAGCTCTTTCTTAAATTTAAAGAACAACAGCAATGAAGACTTGAGGCCAAACATTCCTTCAAAATTCCTGATCCTTGGAGACCTTTTCTCCCTTTGAACAGTCTCCACTAACTTCATCTTGGGGCATGGCATGGACAAGTCACTCCTTTGCTCAGCCAAGATAGTCCCTGGAAAGGCTCAGTGTCTCAACTCATAGATTAATCCACTTCTGGCTGGGTCGAGCAGGCTCCTCACCAGATTCAGCTGTTATTGCTACCACCTCTGATTGACAGCAGGACACATGATGGCTTTGATGGAGCTGGTCTCACTGGTCACCTAGACACTTATCTTCTTTGAGTGCTAATTCACCCAAGATCAGGAAAAAATACACACACACACACACACACACACACACACACACACATACCCATACTCCAATAACAAAGGTGACATGCTCACCAGACTTAGCTAGGTGGGAGGCAGGACAAAGATCAGCCAGTGCCACTGATTCCACGTGACAGCTGACATCCGACCTTGTCTTGATCACTACCGGGAAGAAAAAACACCAAAGGGCCCGTGGAAAGGGGCTTATCTATCTTTTTGCATTTGAACTCAATTCCAGCTCAGTGCCTCCTGAGCCATCAGTTCTTCCATCTCCTAGGCCAACCCAAAGAAGTCTCATTATCACAAAACTCCAGTCCCTCAGTCAGTCATGGTCAGACAGAGTGTGGGCTCACCCAGGCCTTCACATATTCTATTGGAACCACGCAGGAGTTGTAATGTTCTACATAAACCACCAGGAAGGGCAAATCCAAGCATAATCTAAGAGTCTGGACTCTCGCTGTGCAGTCCCCTCCTCCAGTACAATAGTATCATAGATTAAGAGTTGGAAGAGATCTTATAGTCAATCCCATCCCCTCTGCTTGTACAGATGAGTAAACTGAGGCACAAGAAAGGTCAAGTGATTTATCCAATTCTACACAGATAATAAGTGACCAGGGTGAGATCTGAACCCAGGTTGCTCTGACCCCAAATCTAGCACACCAACCTCCACATCTGGAATTCTTCACAGGTCCAAGTCCAAAGAAAAAATTCAAACAAGCAACAACATTTTTTTAAAAATCCTCCTAATACAATGCATTGCACATGGATGGAGTTTAATAAATGTTTGCTGAATTAATACATTAATCAATTGATGAAGTTTTACAAGTCACTCGTGGAAAGGCAAATAAAAACTGCAATGATTTCTAGTTTACTTTGCCTGCCCCCACACTCAGGGGAAGACCTGTTATTTGGCAGCTGCCTCAGCTTGCCAGGTCATTAATTATCACACTTTCGAAAATACAAACACTGGGCAATTGTTCTAGGGTGAACGTGCATCCTAGTATAATAAGTGTTCCAGTTTGTTCTCTGAATCCCCCTAACCCCTTCTGGAAAAAAAAAGACTAAATGTTATCTACGAAAATCAGCAGCATCATTGCAGTGAAAGTGAGTCTCACCTTCTCCCCTGGCTGCCAGTTCTTTCTATGAGTGAATGTCTTGGATCAGAGGGTACAATTCTCAGCTAAGGGCCTGCTCTTGGAATTACGTAATCCCCTTGGGCAACGTGCCAGCAGCCAAATCTGACAATACTGAGTACCTGCTGAAGCTGGTTTCATTTCTGTTTGTTTGGCTCTTTGGCTGTTTGCTTGTGTTTAGGTGTGATCATTGTATATGATCAGACGCTCATACACAGATAAGCTCTTCAGTCTGTTGTTGGAGGAAGGAGGTGAGCTACTTTCATTTGCTTAGCCCAGTAATTAGCTTGTTATTTTGGTAACTGGAACTGAGAGGTTCAGAACAGGATTTAATCTATGCCTGTAGCTCAGGTGAATGTATGTTTTAAATTTCAATCTATGTCTCAGCAGCAAGCACCACATAAATTAATCCACAGGTAAAATTTATGAATTTAGAGATTCTGAGCTTGGTACATTTGCTGAGTTTCAAGGTAGTGTTTCACATCTGAGTCTCTTAGTCTTATTTTCATTAATTCTTCATATCCAGATGGAATTGCCTATAAAAGACACCCCATAGACTTTACTCAGAGTTGCCATTCCTGGTTCTGATCAACCACATGAGAGCTTTGAGGTCTCCTTCTGGCCATGGGTGACGCAGGGCTAAAGGGTTTGCACTTTGAGATGACAAAGATTTAATTCTTATTGGCTATAGAAACGTGGGTGGCTCGGGATATGTGTAAAATGAATAGTAGATTGTTTTCTCAGATCCTTTCTTCCTTTCAGTCTACAAATTCTGCCTTTAACTGTTTTGAGCTACTTCCTGAGAGGGATTTAGGGGGAGAGGTGGCTTGCCTTAATCTTCACCCTCGGCTCCATATACCTGTGAGTATATAACATCTAAAGACCATGTCCTGAGTAGGCAGGCTTGAACTTGAGTTTGAGCTAACTCCTGTTTTTTTTTCCTCTCTTTCTTGATATTAAGTAAATGAGTGTTTATAATAAGATGAATGTGTCTTGGCTTAGTAATGACTTTGTGAGTTCAAGAGGTGAGAGCTGACTGGTGTCTAAAGAGAAGTCCCCAGCAACTAATCTAGTATTCTTGGAAAGAAAAGCCACCAATAAGAGGATTGCCCCAAGCCTGATCATTTTACCAATTGTCATTTACCAAGAGTTGTTTAGACAGTGTGATGCTGAGGTGAAATGTAAAATGCCTAATTAGAAATACTACAAACTACTTTACATACTGATGAGGTTAAGAATTAGTCTTCCATAGTTGTTATAAATTAAGTTCCTAAATCTTGTTTAAGTAGTTCTCAATATGTATTGGTTTTTTGTCTTTAGCAATTTTTTTTTAGCTAGATGGTGCAGAGGATACAGTGCCAGACCTGAAGTCTGAAAGACTCATATTCTTGAATTCAAATCTGGCCTCAGACACTTACAACCTTTGTGACTCTAAGCAAGTCACTTAATCCTGTTTGCCTCAGTTTCCTCATCTGTAAAATGAGCTGGAGAAGGAAATGGCAATTCACTCCAGTATCTCCGCCAAGTGGGGTCATGAAGAGTTGAGTATGACTGAAAACAACTGAATAACAAAATTCCTTTTAGATGTAGAAATAAATTACTTGTCCCATACTAGATTATATTTTGAGCCAAAGAGTATGATATAAGACTAATCACTCTCATTAGAGGCCAGGCTCCCTTAGGAATAAGCCTAGTTTAAAACACATGCCTGGAAACAGAATAAGGAGTGGTCACAGCCCTGATGGGTCCAGCAGTGGTTTCTTAAGACTGCTTATACAAAACCCTGAAAAGATGTAACAGGATGGGTCCATCTCAGATGTACTATGGGAGAGTTTAATAATGGGAATGTCAAATAAAGAACCTGTCATGTCAGTCCTCCAAGCTCAGTTTACTAGGATGCATCTTCCTTTCCAATAATGTAATTATCTTTTAAGTTAAAGAGGTGGTTATTGATTTTTCTTTTGCCACCTATGTCAAAACAATAGTGTCACTATGAACTAATTGTGTGCCAGGAAGACCTGAGAGTATTAAGCTAATTAAAAGTCATTGATGACTTAGAGAAACTTTTTTCACTAGTTGGTGTCCTACAATCTTTTTTCCTCTTTCTAGGTGTTTTGTTCTCCTGTGAAAAATAATGCCCCTACTTTGTTGACAGTTGTTCTGCTACCACAAAAAACTGGAAATAAAGTGGGGAATGGCTGAACGAATTGTGGCATAAAAATAGCATACGAGAATTTCAGAGAAACTCGGGAAGGCTTGGATGAATATTTTCAGAGTGAAGTAAGCAGAGCCAGGACAATAATATATGCAATGATGACAGTAATGTAAAGGAAAAGAACAGTTAAAGACATCAGAAAATAGATCAATGCAATTCTCTCAGCTTCAGGGGTCTGATGATGAATTACCTACTCCCAGCAGTAGAAAGGTGGTGGACCATAGGTGCAGAATAAAGCATATGCTGTCAGACATGGTCAATATGTCAATTCCCCACCCCCTTAACTTCTTTGTTAAAATGTAAAGCTTGGAAGTTGAAAGTAATTTTAATGGAAACTAAAATAAATATTAAAAAACATCAATCCAGCCTGTTAAATTCAAGAAAAGAAATGCCACCTTTAAATTACATTCTTTTCTTCTGTTCAAGTGCAACATGTGCTCCTTTGAAAAATCTGACTTCAAATATAGTACGCTAGTGTCACCTTGGGGTACCTAAGCCTGTAATACCTCCATTAGTACATAAATCTGCTTGGGGGATAGATAGGAGGTGGGGAGGGTAAAGATAGATGAATGAATGGTTAGGTCCCAAATGGTCCATCCAAAACTGAGCTCTGTTCAAAATCTTGGAGATAAAGAAAATGTGGGGGTAAGTACAATGGGGGAGAAAAAGAGAAACACAGAGAGTCACAGAAAGAAAGAAGAGGGGAGAAACAGATGGGGGAGAGAAATAGAAAGAAGGATAGGGGGGAGAGAGAGAGACAGAGACAGAGACACAGAGAGAGACAGAGACAGAGAGAGATTATGAAAGTATTAGGCTGTTGTTTATCCTTCTGTTCTCAAAGAGGACCATGACATCAAGGAGGTGATGCCATGACTTACAAGTTAATTGGATTTAAGTGGGGGGGGGGGTGGTATGCAAAGTCACCAGCCTTACTTTCTCCTCTGGAGCCATCTAGGTCCAGTGGCAAGATACAGATCAGGACAGTTGGAGATGGCCCTGGATGCAGTGGGAGACCTTGGTCTTTTAAGCTAAGGTCTTTAACAGGTCTTTAACAGTTTGAGGCAATGAGTATTCAGTGATTAAGGCTAGGTAAGAAAGGAGGCAGAGAATGACCTCTATTACCTAGTCAAAAAATAAATCAATCTAACAGAAGACTCTCAGTGTTTCTGGCCAAAACAGAAACAATTGCTATTTACATTCACTCTGAGTCAATCAGGGCACTCTATCTCCTGTCTCTTTGCCCTTTTATTATGACCTTCCCAAGCTCCACTTGTTCATAATGAAAAGGCAAAGTATTAGGCATAGAATAAATAGAGAAGAAATTATTTACCAGTAGCTACTGGGATGTATGTAACATGACACCTAATGCCAAGCACATGCAGAAAATGAGCTTCCTCTTCAAGAATATGAGGAAAAAGCAGTCTTCTGTCCCTTTTCTTCATTCTTTCCCAGTCAGGATAATGCCTCAAGTGCAGAAAAATCCCATAACCACTGCAGGAATGCTTTCACTAAACGGCACCCTGCTGGTCAGAATGAATAAATGGACTTTCCTTAACACCTAACTAACTATCTGAGAAGGTAGTAAGGAGAATCAAGCTATTTATTTCTTATTAACTTGATGGCTTGGGAGATCTGGTAGTTTCATTAACATAGAACAAGATGTTTGCCGGGTTATTTCCTCACAGATGGCATTGATAGCACCTATGGAGTCAGACAACATATGTAACACCATTTACACTCAGTGTCATCATTCCTGACACCTCAGCAAGTGAGTTCGTTCTTGTCAATGCAACTTAAAAAAAAAAATGATTGCCTCTCTTGGTAAGAAAGGGGGAGGGAAAGAGAATAAGAGAAGTGGGTCTTCTGGTTTAGTCTTACTGTCACCACAGAACCACACCCCTGAATTCCCCTTTCCTAAGCAGGTCTCTTCAAGCATGACAACAGAAAAAGAAAAGAAACAAAGGTATTCACAGTTATACTTGTAAGAGCTGCTAGTCTCCTGCCACTCACTACCACCCTCTTCACTGCAGATATTTTGGGACAGATCATTTCCATCCTGCCCACATTCCCCCAAAAGACAAGAAAGAAAGAGACAGATTTTAAGTGGCCATGAAAATCATAGAGAATAGATCTGGAAGAAGGGGTAGGAGTTTAGGGGAAGACATTGATCCTCTGTCCTATTTCAGACAGCTTCTTCCTTATAAAAAGTTCCTTCTCAGCTGTCCGTTTGTTTGTTTGTTTGAGATGAGGTTTCCCTGTCTCTCCTAGACAGGGAGCACAGTGGCCATTCACTAGCCTGATCTTACCAATGATCAGCACAGAAACTTTTATCTGCTCCACTTCTGCCCTATGCCAGTTTGCCCCCCTCCATAGGCAACCTGGTAGCCACCTGCTTTCAAGGGTTCATCACACTCATGCCAGACTTTGTACAGACAACCAATAGGCTTTATCCCTTACTGCACCTCAGAACTTGTTAGCTCAAGCAATCCACCAGCCCAGGGGTGGGGAACCTGTGGCCTTGAGGCCATGTGTGGCCCTCTAGGTCCTCAAGCGCAGCCTTGGCCTCAAGGCCACAGGTTCCCCACCCCTGCACTATACACGATGAGTACAACAGCAAAAATGGAAAAATCAGGCATAAAATAGCCAAAAGTGAAAGTAGAAAAATTACGAAGAACCATTCAGGCATGATGGCCTAAAGAAGAATGAACCATTCCAGTGTAGAAATGATGCAGGTTAGAACTTTTGTGATGATTAGCAGTGGGATTAGGACTGATTAGCTGCCAACTTTCCAGTCTAGGTGAGAGAAGGAGAACTGAGTGCCTATAAAACTAGGTTAGTCTTTAACTGTCTGAAAATAAACAATCAAAAAACAAAATTGCAAGGAACAAACATCATGAGAAACTCAAACAGATGAGATCTAGGATGAAGAGGTGTTTATTAAACATAGAATAAAGATTATAGAGAGTGCAATAGAAAGGGAAAGCAGAAGAGAAAATACAAACTAGAGAGGGGTAAGGTTGAGCTGTTCATTACAACAGTCTTCTTTGCTGATTCTGCAGCAGGAGACACTGTCTCTCCATTCCCAGATATTTTTACTGGTTGTTTCCCATGGCTGGAATTCTCTTTCTCTTCATCTCTGCCCCTTGGCTTCCCTGCTTTCCTTCAAGTCCCAGATAAAATCTTACCTTCTACAAGAAGCCTTTCCTGATCCCTCCTAATGCTACTGTCTTATTTCTGTTGATTATCTTCAATTTATTTGCATATATCTTCTTTGCATGTTGTCTCCCTGTTAGACTATAAGCTCCTTGAGAGAATGGGTTATCTTTTGCCTTTCTTTGTATCCCTAGTGCTTAGAATATTGCCTGGCATATGGTAAGTATTTAATAAATTCTTGTTGACTGACTCACTGACAGGAAAACACTCCCTCCCCCCACGTTGGAGCCCCCCCACCCCGAATGCTGCCAATCAGAGACGCACAGAATGAAGTATCAGAATAAGACAAGTATAAGAGACAGCAAGGGATAACAGATAATAGACTTAACTTAGAGTCAGGAAGACCTGAGTTCAAATCCCACCTCAGATACTTACTAGCTGTATGACACTAGATAATTCTCTTAAGTATTCTATGCCTCAGTTTCCTCATCTGCAAAATGAAGTTGATAGACTTGATGGCTTATAAAGACCCTTCTAGGTTAAAGTCTACGATCTTATGAATTACTTCAAAAGTTTCTGACATTTTAAAGTCTTCTGAGAGAAACCACACCACACCACACACACACACACACACACACACACACACCTATCTCCTTTTTGTTACACTTACAAAAGTGTAGAAAGTTGTTGGGGTTTTTTTACACTTAAAGACTAACCTAGTTTTACAGGTATCCAATTCTCAGAGCCATTTCCCCAACAAACAATCAATAGCATTTTAAGATCTCAAATTCAAGTTCCTTCATTAAAGATGAAGAGGTGGCAAAGAACTGGAAATTTGGGGGATGCCCCTGTCAGTTAGGGAATGGCTGAACAAGTTCTGGTATATGATTGTGAGAGAATACCACTGTGCTATAAGAAATGATGAGTTTGGCGATGTTTGAAAACTGTAGATAGACCTGCATGAAATAATGAAGAGTGAAATGAACAGAACCAAGACAACACTGTATACAGTAACAATATTGTTTTGAGTGACTAAGTCATATTTTAAATACCTAAATTAACTAAAAAGACCTATGAAGGAAGATGCCATCTGCCTCCAGAGAGAGAACTGATAAATAGAAGTATGGATGGAATGATTTACATATATATGTATGTATACACACACACACACACACACACATATATGTATATACATATTCATGTCTAATGGTAGCCATCTCTAAGGTGGGTGGGAAGAAGGGGAAAAAAGAAAAAAAATTACATGATAACTTTATTGCATATTGGGAGGGAATAAGTTATGCATAGTAGATTTTCAGTTTCATGTTCAATCATCTTTTTTGTTATACTATGTTATGGAAATACTTGTTTTATTCCATAAATTAAAAGTTAAGTAAATACAAAATTTTAAAAAAGAAGAAGAGGGTAACTTTGACCCTACACAAAGCTGAGACACAGAAGTCTCTGGAGCTAGATGGGGTTGTTTGATCTGGTGGCCATATGAATCTTATCCATTGAACAGTTTTCAAAAGAGATTTTGCCAGACCCTTTGAAATGAGTATCACTGAAGTTTGCAATTAACTGAACTTTGAAATGAAGCCCCCTGTGCCAGGTTAACGGCAAGGAATCAATGTTTCAGGCTGCCCATCAGATGACTTCGAACTGAGTGAGTTTCAGTATTTGGGTTAAACTTAATCTGAGGTCATCTAGTGAGCATCTTAAAGATAAAATGTTCTAAGGAATTTAGAGAATCGTGGAAAGATATATATGAACTGATGCAGAGTGAAGTAAGGAGAACAATATACATGACTAAAACAATTTTTAAAAAATCAAAGAAATTAGAAAAGAAACCAAACATTGTGTAATCAAAATCAACAAGCCTGGTCTAAGAGAAGAGCCCAAAATGCATCTCACTCTCTTCATTGCAGAGGTGAGGAATTATGGATGTAGAATATTACATACAGCATCAGATGCCCTCAGCCACCGCCTCCTTTTTATTCTTTATTATGAGATGGCCCATGAGTAGGGGAGGCAAAAAAGGAAATACTCAAAATGAGTGTGATGTAATTTCCAGGAATAAGAAAATATTAGTTCCTTATTCATCTGTAGTATTATATTCAGTTCTGGGAACCATGGTTTAAGAAGGACACTGAGAGATACACTGGAAACTGTCCAGAGGAAGGAAGCCAAGAGGGTGAGGAGCCTGAAGTCCATGTCCTGTGAAGATCACTCGAAGGAAGTAGGAATATTTACCTCAGAGAAGAGAAGCTTTCAGAAAGAACATAATAGGTATTTTCAAGTATTTAAAATGCTATTATAGAGAGACAGGATTAGATTTATCTTGTTTGGCCCCAAAGGGCAAAATCAGGACCAATGGGTGAAAGTCACATGGAAGTTAATTTGGACTTGATAGCAGAAATAACTTCTTAACAGTTAGAGCTGTCCAAAAGTGAAATGGGCTGCCTACAGAAGTGGCAGGTTCTCCCTCCTAGAAGATCTTCAAATAGAGGCTGGATGGCTGCCTACTGAATAATTTATAGTGGAATTTCCATTCAAGAAAGGTTCAGACTAGTTAGATGTCTGCTAAGGTACCTTTAACCTTGAAAATTCAGTGATTCTGTGGAATATCTAGATATTCCACAGCATCGAAAAAGAAATAATTGACATGAACAGGTTATGGTTTCATTCTTTTAGTAGACAATAGCATTCTAGTCTATCTAAAATATGCATGCAGCATCATGCTTCAAAGTGCTTGGGGGTGGGGAAGAAGGGAGAAAAGCAAAAATAATAAATGATCTCTCTTAGTTTTCCTTTTCCCTTTCTTTTTTACTGCTTTATTTTTCCCTTGACTAGATGCTCATCCATGCCATCAATCAGGAATATATCCTAGGGTTCCATCCTAGGCCCTCTTCTCTCTCTCTCCTCTTACTCTTGATGATCTCCTTAGCTGCCTTGAGTTCAAATATCATCTCTTTACAGATGACTACCAGATTTATGTAAGAAACCCCAGCCTCTCTCTTAAACTACAGTTCCATATCACCAACTAGATGTTCTATAGAAATGTCAAATTCAGCCTGTGGAAAACAGAACTCATCTTTCCCCCAAATGCCTCCCTTCTTCCTAACCTCTATTTCTGTTCAGTATAACATTATCTTTCCAGGTGCTCAAGTCCACCATCTCAGAGTTAATTAACTTCAACTCTGTCTTCTCCTTTCCTCTCTGTCCCCTATATAAGTAATAGTCAAATCTTGCTATTTCTGCCTCTGCAATATATCTCCAATAGGTTCCTTTCTCTCCATTCACACAATTCCATACTAGTTCAGACTTTTATCACCTCCCACGAGGACAATTTCAATAGCTTCCTAATAGTTTTCACCAAATTCGATCTCTTCCCCCTGCAATTCATCCTTCACAGAGCTTCCAAATTCATTTTTCTAAAACACTGGTCTTGTTATGTTACTCCCCTCCTCAATATTTTCCAGTAACTCTTTCTTCCATCTAGGATAAAGTAGACTTCTTCTTTTGTGCTCTTAAAGGCCTTATCTGGCTCTGGTCTTAATCTCCAGGCTTATTGTGCAATACTCTGTTCTCTAAGCAAACTACTCTCCAGTCACATTGACCTCACACAAGACATTCCATTGGTTTCTACCTTTGCACTCTTGTCTCTCATTTCTGGAATTCATTCTCTTCTCATGAACACACCCTGAACCTCACCTGCCACCAAATAAAACCTCACAGAATCCCTAGCTCTTTTCAAATGTCTTCTCAAGTAGCACCTCCTGCAGGAAGTCTCTCCAGATTCCCCCCAAGTAACTTTATTTCCATTTTAAATACATTTTGTATTGAATTTTCCATGTAGTTTCCCCTGGTTGAATGGATATAAACTCTCTGAGAACAGCCACTGTTTCTTTTTGTAGTTTAGTAACCCCAGTGCCTACCACAACTAAGGGTACATAGTAGGTGTCTAATATATGTTTGTTGGGGGAATAAATGAATAAAAGTTTGAGATTCACTTTTAACCCAAAGTAGAGAATCTATCCAAAGTTTCATTATTAACTCCACCTCGCAAAACGATCGGGGCAGTGTGAGATTTCTTTTTATACATTTGGACTTTCTGTTAGTTCTTATAAAAAGCTGAACGTAATTGAGTTCAGAAGAAATCCAGTAGCTTTCTGGGGGCCACAAAACAGGGACACTTTTAGGAGTTCAAAGGAATCTTCTTAAAGAAATATGGCAGCCAGAAAAGCCAGGTCATTTATCACAAACTATCTATCAACAAGAGCCTAAGCTAAGTTTTAAAGTGATAGTTATCCTGAATATTCCTTAACCTGGAAAGAGAAATAAATTACAAAAACAGGCTATCCTTTTACACTTTTTATAGAGATTAGTGCATAGTAATTCCATTATGAGTACTTTAGGAGAGACAGGGAGTGTGATGGGGAAGAAAAACTCAAAAGAAAGGACACAATATACGCAAGTTGCCTGTTCACCTATTTTATGTAATGCTAGAACCAGAACTAGACATTTTTGTACCAAGGGCAAGTGCCCCCCAAAGGCACCCTCAGTAGGGAGGGGAGGGAATGACATTGCCCCAAGTGGGAGGTGGGAGGCAGAGACTCAGGGACACGGGTGCAAGACTACTTCTGGAAGACTGCTGCTGAGAAGGTTGGGAAGCTGAAGGTGGCAGAAGGGCCAACTCCAGTGCACCACAGGACTGGGAGAAAAATTTAATGCCCTGGGACAAAGCCAGAGTTGTTCTGTCCTACTTATATTTCTATGCAATGCTATTCACTTTAATGGTGTTTTGTTTCTATTATGTAAACTTACCCTTTTCAGAATTTTCATTTGATCTTTTAACTAAATATAACTCTTTATGACATTGATATGCAAGGGTCAGAAGAATTTAAAGCTTTAAATGTTAATCTGATTAGGATTAGTGGCCTTCAGGTAATCTATAACTAAAACTCTTGTGGTACAACCAATGTGCCTCACTCTTGTTGAAAACTTTATCAGACATCTAATCAAAATGTAAATATGAAAGATAGCTATTTTGATGAAAATGTGCTTCCTTCATCTCACTCAGTCTCTGACTCTTTATGAGACTGTCTGTCTCTCTCCCCCTCTCTTTCTGTATCTCTCCCCTCTACTGGGTCAATACAATTCATTTAGAAGGAGACATGAGAAAAAAGAATTGGTGTTTGGGAATTGTACTTGCCTTCCAGCGGGTAGAAAATTATGTTGGTATTACCATCAGCTTTCCTCTGGTTAATTTTTTAACTTCTTGTTTAGTTAGGTGGTTAATGATGAAGCAGTCACAAGTTAACTACTGCAAACCACATGTCATAAAGAAATCACTTTGTATAATCTCAATCAAAACCTGCCATGAAAGCAATGAGCAAAGAAAATACATTAGAGAAAACCACCTTCAGAGGAAAAAGTAATAACTTAAAATTGACTCCCTGAGGTTAAAAAAAAACTCCACTCTTTGCAATTTATCCAAGTGCTTGGAGGTGACTTACAATTCCCCAACACACTCTCAGATCCCAGTTTAAAAAGTGCTTTTTTGAGCTGTTCTTGCAGGATAAATTATGACTTCAAAGAAAAAATGTCTCCATTCACAAAATGGGTCACTGACAAGAGCTTTAGGGTGCAAAGAAATTGTAACAAGCAAAGAAATATGGCAACTAGAAAAATGAATTTACTCTGATTTGACTTCCTCTTATCTTTCCATCGGGCCTGCAGCTGAATTCTCCTGGATGTATTGTCTCCCCCATTTAGAATGCTGAGTTCTTGGAGAGCAGAGACATAGGGACTGTCTACTTTTCTTTCTTCTTTTTTGGACTCACATAGTAGTTGCTTGTGCTTAGCAGAGCTAGTTACTCTTTCTTGACTGGTCTTCATTCTTTTGGGAACAGCACCCACTGTCAGGATCTTCTCTTGGGCTTGGCTTTCTTTCTAATCCCTGCCCTTGACTCTCTTTTTGGTGGATGGATTTCATTAAATTTTCCTGGGCAGAATGAAAGGACTAATGATGCCTGAGGCAACTGGCCTCAGAAAGGAAGGACTTCAACTTTCTCCTTTCCCCACATAGGTTGTTTTAAACTCAGGCTATGCCTAGGTTCATTTGGTCCAAATTCGTGTGATCTGCTGTTGAAAATTTTTAAAACATGAATCAATAAAATCTTTTCCATCTAGTTACATGTCCCCATGATTTTGCCAGGGAATGCCTCCAAGTTTTAATCATGCCTAATCTTACCCTCTAGGACCCTGTTCATAGAACTGTCTCTTTTCAGACTTTTAATATCATAAGGCACATAAATAATGCATTAATACTCTAAAGAAACATTAGTTTGAAGAAGCTCCCTCTCTCTCTCCCTCTCCCTCTCCCTCTCTTTCACTTTCTCCTTCTCTCTCTCCCTCTCTCTCTCCTTGCCAAGAAATCAAACTAACTCTTGAAGACCAAAGATTGGCAATAGAGTTCTGTATTTTAAGAACAAGAGTGAAAGTGAGGGAAAGTGAGGCTATTACTAATTTTATCCTTGACAACTGAGACAGCTACAACCACTGGGCAACTGTGTCAGAGTTCAGCTACCATCTTCCCCTTTCCTCTTGCCATTTACTCTTTAACCTTCTGGCTTCCTTATAGTAACATTCAGAAGTACCTGTAAGGGTCATCCCATGAGACACCTCTCCTCCTACCCCTCTGTTAGGAATATAAGAGGCATAAATCCTTTCTGCTTCAGTAGCAAGTACACATGAGCAACTAAACTATAAAATAAAATCATGTTTTTAATGAAGTAATTAACATATGCATAAACAAACACACATTAGATGCATAAACTTGAGCATTTTTTTCTGGCCAGAAGTATAAACATTTCTTCAGTTTCCCGTATAACATAGTAAGTTACTCTGGTCACCAATGCAGCAGCCCTAGTTTTCCTGCCATCCTCTCTATTCCCATGCCAAAACTAGCTGATGACATGGGCTGGTTATAGTCCTCAACATAACTATATCCCTGCATCCCTGAACCTGAATTGGTGGAGGGCCTAGTCTGGCTGACTATATTCTGGGAATTATTCTGTGTCTGAGGAGTCAGGACAGCTGAAGTTCCAGGCAGGAAAGGTATTGTCATTGGGTTTCTACTCTTCCTTTATTTGAATTGGTTATTGGATTGAAGACTAGGGATTCTTCTTCACTTGAATCTCTATTTTCTGAACCATTGTCTGGGTCAGACAGTCAGTAAAAATGGTAAACATTTCCTTTTGCTGGGTCCACTGATATGAGAATCCATTCATCTCTACCTGCCCATCTGAGAGGCCAACCAGCTGACCCATAAACAACAAATAGGGTAAATTGTCTTTCTAGGGCTCCTGCCAGTCTCTGGGGTTATTTTGTAAATGGATTATTTTGTAAGTAGTTGCTCAGTCTCTCCACAAGTAAGTATAGAATAGCTTTCTATCACTAATATGTTCCATTAACACCAAGATTTCCCAGTAAACTTTTGTCACCTTGTTGAAAGTCTTGACAATAAATTCAATCACGATACCATTGATTGTTTGTGGTGGTGCTTTTCTGGGTTGTTTTAGCTCTGTGATAAGCTTCTTTTTTGTTCTGGATTTTAGTTCATTCAGTCTCTCCATCCTCAGACATTGCAAAGCACAAGTCAATAGACAAGTGTGGCTCTCATCCAGACATCGTCAAGTAAGGTGTGAAGCTGGTGGCATAATTCCTTGTAGAATTATATTATATACCAGGAATGCCACATGTTGTCTCTACTCAGTTTCTTTAAAATGCTCAGCAGTGTATATATGAAATGTTCAGGTTGTGGATCCCTTTCAGGAGGGTAAAGTACAATTCTAGGCTTCTTGATAAAAGCCAAAGCTAACCTCTCCTTACGTAATGTGCTTTCAAAGAATCTGCCTTAGTCCAAAATCATGATTTCAAGAAGTCTACAGAGAAATACTTCTTCCACACTACTTTAGCAACTGTGAAACCTTTCTGTTTCCTGGTTGCGTATACCTTCGCATGCTTTATGAAATGGTCAGTCACCATCAATACACTGCTTATGAACATGCTATCTTCTTACATATTATCTCCTTCCAAAGGTAAGAAGTCAGTGCAGAAAAGTCCCATATGTTTGCTCAGGTTTATAGTCTCCAACTGAGCCACACAACTTTGTAGCACTTCTATTGAAGTCTTATTCTTCGTGATATCTGGGATATAACACAATGGGAAAATAAAGTCAGGAGCTTTGATTTCAGGAATAGTTGTCTGAATTGTCACAAAGCCAATAATAGAAAACGGCATGTGTGGCAGTATAAGGACTGCTAAGGTGGATGTCCACTCCGGGAAAAGGTTGTGAGGACGATTTAGGACACAGCCTAGATAGGATCCTCTTGACTTTATTTTCCCATTGTGTTATTTCCTTTCTGGAAAAGGAAAATTCTCACCTGGTTAATCCTGTGCCTTGCTGTAACACTCTGTAACTACATGGTTGGCTGTCAGATATGGCTTATCCCTGGAATCAGAGTTAAGGGAGTTCTTCCCCTGTTAAATGACAACTATGTCCCTCCTTTTGTTCTTTTATATCAAATTTCTATAATCAAGAAATTTTCCAAAATCATGTTTCAAATGAATGTTCCTCATTGGCCTTCAAGGGTCGTTCTGACCTTTTTGGCCAGAATGAGGGAATAAGAAAGGAATTTATAATTTTCATATTAATCTATGTGATAATGTGTAATGAATATAATAATAATTTCATTTTCCAGCTTATGAGTCAGACTCACCATGCAGCTTGAGCTGATCCGTGAAACCTTGACAAGGCTCACAATCACTGGCATCTTTCTGCCTGTGTACCTGAAGTGAAGTGAATCAAAGACTGTAGAACCTGTTCCTGTCACAGAACTCTGGTCCTGTACTTTAGGGAAGGTAGACATAACCCCCAAACACTTGACCCCAGAATTGTTGCATTGTGGGATGTAGGGGTTTCTCATGGGAAACTACTAAACGATAGTTTGTCATCCATGTTCCCCTCTCCTTCCCTAGTTATGATTTAAGTATGTAACCTGTGCTTTTATTTCAGCTAAGAGAACATTCCTCACTCTGAACCTGATTAACTAAATACTTGATACCTGGCACTCCAGTATCTAGGCCTGCCTTGTGTGGCTCCAAGCATTCTCAGCTTAGACAGGCTCAGTAAAAACCCTGTTAACAAGTACAATATAATATTCTGTTAAAAGCTCCAGGCCTTCTGCCTCTGTTGTCTGCCCCTTTAGAGTGTAAGCTCATATAACACATGAGAACACAAGGACTATTTAATTTTTATCTTTGTCACTCTAGGGCCCAAATTGTGAATGGCACTTAGTAGGTATACAATATGTGTTTGTTGATTGATTAGGTATAAATCGATTGAGTTGTAGCTACATGGCTGCAAAGGAGGGGTTTCACCTAGAGCAGACCTGCACAACCTTCTGCCCAAGGGTCCCCTAGGACATGCCAAAGGATTTCAAGTGGCCTTCGAAAAATGTAGAGGAAAATATCCTTTGTATATAGAGGAAATCCTTTGACATACTGTAGGTTGTGCAGGCCTGACCTAGAGTAACAGGCAAATATGTCAAGCTTCACTTATCAATAGAAACAATCTTATTATCTATCTGGCTTAACAAATAAGTCTCAGAGAAACAAGTTAAGTGGAGAGAAAGTTTTCCAGGATCCAAAGCCAGAAATGTCACCAGGAGAAAGAGGCATCGACAAGTTCAGTGTACATGATTTAAAGATTAGATTAGTGATCTTTGGGGTTGTGTGTGTAACATTGACAGCCACAAATGTGCTGATGAATTTGTCTTCTCACTCTCTGCTAAGCGGCCATTCTCAACCCTGGACCTGCTCCCTGCCTCACACACATGCACGCTCACACACACACACACACACACACACACACACAAGGCATAATCTTGCAAGGTTTAGTCCTCTACAGAGAGGGGGCAGACTATTTTTTTCATGCTCTCTGGGCCTTTACATCCTAGAACCCCAGGGAGTATCACTTAAAACTGAAGTTTGGCTTATGTCAAGGGTCTCCCCTAAAAAGGAAAACTATTTATAATGTAAATCAGGTATGAGGCAACTATTTATTCCTACAACATGAACGAAATGTTTAACACAAGGTACTCAAAAGCCTGAGTTAAACAAACACCAGTAATAACTTAAAACTATTGTTTTACTCTGTTGTTAGGTTGAGCATTTGATGAATCTAAAATAGCAAAACATGAAGCATTTTATGAGAACTTCCACCTCAGCTCTGCCTATGCAAACAGATCCCTCCAGGTCCATGTCTTCTGGCAAATCAGGCCAGGGATTAGGCCAGAATATGAATTCACTAGTGTATGAACATTTAACAGTTCAACTTTTCCACCCAAATGGGCAAGAGTGAGTTGCTACTCCTCTGCCTCTTCAGGGAAAGGCTTGAGAAGTTCTGAAATGCTGGGCCGATGGGAAGAGAAAGGAAGAGTACATCAGGACACAGTCACTCCCTTTAAGGTCCAGCGATCCGGCCACTCCCCCTAACTTAATAGCTAATTCTCTCTCATGTGTCTCTTTCATCCTGCACTGAATAGGGCATGAAGGAACTCCTCAAAGTTGGCTGCATAAACCCAAAGCAATAAGCCCTTCAGGATTGAGCCATAACTTCCCGGAAGAGGTCAGGATGTAAATGCAACATTCCTGACATTCTGCGATAATTGGAAGAGAGAAAATGTTTGTTCCCAAGGGCAGAATTAATTTTTTTAAAGGTCCATTATTTCTGACAGTATATTATCTTCCTTGATGCTGCTTTGACACAGCCTCCTTCCCTCCCTACCTTTAGACATCACAAAAATGACTAAGGGAACATTCAAGATTTGTTGTATCATCCCAAAGTGACCAGTCTCCTAACATTAAGCCATGTGTCCCCAGAAGGAGCCAGAATGCAATTTCGGTAGTCCTTTGGGGTATGCTCTGGTTAGAGCAGACCAGGGGCATGCTGTCATACCCCCCATTACAAGTGAAATGCTGTGAATTTTTTATTCCCCAGGTTTTCTAGGTCTTATTAGCTACTGTTTCAGGCATAAGGCTCAAGAGCTCTGTTAAGAGTACTGTTAAGGCTGACTTACCTGCTTCAAAAGACAGGACCAACAGAATCCTTTGTGAAGTCATCCTTACCTGGGGATATATTGAGACAGTGCTTTGTGGGGACCTGGTATTGATCCCTAAATTCTAGATAGAGCTCACTAACTCAAAACACAAGAAATTGTTCAGAACAGTAAACCAGACTGAAATTCACTCTACTAAAGACATTCCAACCCAGTACACAAGCACTGGAAAACTCTATTCAGTTCATTCAATAAATGTTTATTGAGTGTCTACTAAGTGTCAGGCACTGTGCAAGACACTGATGATGGGAAGACAAAATTAACATAGGACCTGCCTATATTCTATGGGAGGGAACTAAAGTGTAGACAGAACATCAAATTTATAAGGTAAAAACAAAGTACAGTATAGCCCATGGTTGAGGGCCCTAGAAGATTAAGGGAGAGAGAGGGGGATAGGTTTCCTACTAGGAAGTAGCACTTGAGTTGAATCAGATAGTCAATAAGAATTTATTAAGCACCTATTATATACTAGACACTGTGCTAAGTGTTAGGTATACAAAGAAAAGCAAAAAGCAATGCCTGCTCTCAAGGATCTCCTAGTCTAACGGAAAAGGCAACATGCAAATAACTATGCACAAAAACGCTATTTATAACAAGATAAGTTGGAAATAACCAATAGAGGGAAGATACTAGAATTAAGGGGGATTCAGAAAGGAGTCTTGCAAAAAGTGGAATTTTAGCTGGGACTTGAAGGAAGCAGAGGAATCCAGGAGATAGAGATAAGGAGAGTGAGAATTCCATGTGTGGAGATAGCCAGTGAAAATGCCCAGAGTGGAAAGATGGAGGGTCTTGAGGCAGCTAGGTGGTATAGCTGGGTTTATAGTCAGAAATACCTGAATTCAAATCCAGCCTCAGACACCGACTAGCTGCGTGACCCTGGCAAGTCACTTAACCTCCGATTGCCTCAATGTCCTAATGGAAATAATAATAGTACCAATTTATGGATGTTGATAGGATCAGATAATAGTTGCAAAGTGCTTAGCACAGTGCCTGGTATACAGTAGGCACTTAATAAATGTTTCTTTTCTTCCTTCCCTGTGCAAGGAACAGCAAGGAGTCCAGAATCACTGAATCTCAGAGTACGTGGGGGTGAATAATGTGTAAGAAGACTAGAAAGGTAAGAGGGGGGGCAGGGAATAAATAGTTTTGAATGCCAAACAAAAGATACATTTGATCCTAGAGGTGATAGAAAACTTCTAGAGTTCACTGAACAAAGAGAAATAAGGCTGTTCTCGGCTAAAGTCACTTTTACATAAAGTTGCCTATTATTGAATTGGGGAAGGGGTGGGGGGGGTGACATGGTCAGATCTGAATTTTAGGAAGATCATTTTGATGGCTGAGTGATGGAGTAGGGTGAGAATTGAGGCTAATTAGCAGGCTCTTATGGTAATCCAGACATCAGGTAATGAGGGCTTGTACCAGGATAGTGGCAGTGTCAGAAAAGAGAAGGGGGCATATATGAAGGTAAAATCAACAGGATTTGGCAACAGGGGAGGGTAGGAATGAGGGGGAGGTGAGAGAGTGAGGCGTAAAGGATGAAATCTAGGTTGTGAGCTTAGGTGACTGAAGATGGTGTCCTTGACAGTAATAGAGAAGTTCACAAGCATGGAGGGTTTGGGAGAAAGGATAATAATTTCAGTTTTACACATGTTGAGCTTAGGATGCTCACAGAACATTGAGATGTCCAATAGGCATTTGGAGAGATGAGTTGAACTTTGAAGAAAGCTGTGGGTGACAAAGGGGAGCAGAAGTGAGATGGGAAAACATTCTAGTTGTGGTGGAAGTTGGATTAACCGAGGTGAACCATCCTAGGGAACCTGAACCTGCAGTTCCCCTGGAAATTTACAGGAACTACAGATAACTGATGACTCAGGATTTAGCCACATTGGAAATGACAAATTCCTAACTGTTTCTAGTCATGTGGTGGCCCAAGACAAAGAGGCTTTATCACTTTGGTGACTTAAAAAAAAAACCCTGGTTCTGATTCCTGGTTCAGAAAACCCTGAGCGGCTTCTTGGTCCTCTAGCACACTGTGATAGCGAGAGAGGGGCATGATGCTAGGTCAGGTAAAGGGACAGACAGTTCCTGGCTAGTTCTCCCTTCCTCAAATCCTCCCAAACATCACGGAACCCTGGGTCTTCCAAAGAGGGATAAAGAATAAGCTGCTGTGGGTCAGTTGCCATGGCAACTGTTTTCACACGGCAGCCAGAGGAAAGTGACTCAACTAGGCGAGCTTGTTGTGCCGGGGACTCTGAATGCCTTTCCCATATTTATATTTGTTCTTTTCTGATCTTAGATGAACAGTATCTATTCTGAGATAGATGTGTTCAAGCTCAGAGGTGGCCTTGTGAATTTGAGAAGCCCTCTTAGAGGTGAAAAAAATGTCTCAATCGTCACTCTAAGTCAACAATCTCTGTCAGGAAATGAGTAGTATGTTTCATCCCAAGTCCTCTGGAATTTTGATTGGTCATTGCATTGAATAGAGTTCCTAAGTCTCTGTCTCTGTCTCTGTCTCTGTCTCTCTCTCTCTCTCCCTGTCTCTCTCTCTCTCTCTCTCCTTCTGCTCTCTGTATATATGTGTATATATGCGTATGTGTATATACATGTATGTGTATATATAGATATTTTTCCTCCATTAATATTTTTATTATTCTGAACTTAAGAAATAAAACAAACATTTCCATAACAAAATAGAATAGAAAAAAAGGAGGATTGCACCTGAAATTGCAGATCTATTATGTACAACTTTCTATTCCTCTTAAATATACAACAAAGTTAACACATAACTTTCTTTTTTCCCCTCCCCACCCCATCCTTTTGGTGACAAAGAAGTGGAAATTGAGAGAATGCCCATCAATTGGGGAATGGCTGAACAAGTTGTGGTGTATGAATATAATGGAATGCTATTGTGCTATAAGTAATGATGAGCAGGCAGATTTCAGAAAAAAACCTGGAAAAACATATGAACCGATGCAAAGTGAAATGAACAGAACCAGGAGAACATTGTACACAGTAACAGCAATACTGTATGATGAAGAATTGTGAAGGACTTAGCTATTCTCAGCAACACAATGATCCAAGACAATTCCAAAAGACTCATGATAAAAAATGCTATCCACCTCCAGAGAGAGAACTGATGGAGTCTGAGTTCAGATTGAAGCATATTTTCCTTACTTTATTATTCTTGCTTTTCTTTTTGGTCTGTGTTTTCTTTTGCAACATGGCTAATATGGAAATCTTGCATGCCTGCATATGCATAATCGGTATCAAACTGCCTTCTCAAGGAGAGTGTGTGAGGGAAAAGAGGGAAGGAGAAAATTTGGACTTATGAGATATAGGCTTTATTTAATTCCCCACTCCTCTCAGGTTCAATTTTGGTAAGAATCAGTTCCTTGACAATGGCACACAGTAGCGTACAAAGAAATGGGGAAGCCGCACTCAATTAGGTCAATGTCGTATCTTTGCTGAATACCTTTCCATACTATGGCTAACAAAACTTCTTTTTGCTGTTAGGTGGTCTATGTGTTTAATTTCATTTTAATCCTGAATCTGAGTCATCAATCAATCAATAACATTAAATGCCTACAATGTGTCAGGCACTGTATTAAGAATACAGAAACAGAGTCCCTGCCCTCAAGGAGCTTACTATTTAATGGAGAAGACAACATGCAAACAAATATATATACAGAGTAAGCTATATAAGAAATAATAGAGGGAAGACACTGGAATTAAAAGGGGTTGAGGAAGACTTCCTGCAGAAGGTAAGATTTTACTTGGGCCTTAAAGGAAGCCAAGGAAGTCAGTAGTTGAAGCAGATCAGGGAGAACATTTCAGGCATGGGGGACATCCAAAAAGAATATCCAGAGCTAAGAAACAGAGCATCTTGTTTATGGAATAGCCAAGAGGCCAGCATCATTGGATCAGAGAGTATGTGTCTGCAAATAATGCGTAATAAGACTGGAAAGGTGGGAAGAAGCCAGGTTATGAAGGATTTTGCATGCCAAATAGACCAGCTTGAGTATGATCTGCCCTATCGTACCATTCCATGCCACCCCCACTCCAAGTAATAAAGCTTCTTGGATGAAGGTGGGGTGAAAATCTTACCTAATAGTTGTCAAGAATTATTTATTTAAATAGGAAGCTGCCAAATGAGCCTCCCTAGCAGTAGCCTTATGTTCTCCTGCCATGCTTGTCTTCCTTGCCCCATCCCCAATGCTCCACTGACAGGTCCCTCCATGCAGCTTGTACCAAGTGCAGCCATCAGCCCTTGTCCCAGGCTATAAAAATTCTTTGTTACAGCTCTGGAGATGAGGTCATAGAATTTTGTTATGTTTACATCTTTTCAACTTTCCATCCCTCCCCATACACACATAGGAACTAGACAAATAGGTACATATGATATTTTTTTTCATTCCACAAGCATACATAACCCAACAAACCAAAACATTGTGAAGATTCTCTCTGTGTTTTACATATAAAACAGGGGAGCCAAAAGAAATAGAGAAAATAGCTAGGTCTTTAGGGCTTGGAAAGCACCCCTTATCTCATTTTATTCTCACAACAACCCTGGGACATTGGTAGGGGCTATTATTATCTGCATTTTACCAACTGAAGAAACTGAGGTTAAATGATTTTGTCCAGGGTTATACAGCTGGTAAATATCTAAGGCTGAATTTGAACTTGGGTCTTCCTCAATCCAGGTCTAGGCTTCTATATACCATACCATCCCACTGCTTCAAATTAAGCCTAGAAAGTTTTTTTTTCATTTTTTTCCATACTTTTATTATTTAATGTTTTTTAGTTTTCAGCATTGATTTCCACAAGATTTTGAGTTACAAAATTTCTCCCCATTTCTACCCTCCCCCCACTCCAAGATGGCATATATTCGGATTGCCCCGTTCCCCAGTCAGTCCTCCCTTCTGTCTCCCCACTCCCCCTCTCCCCCATCCTTTTCCTCCTTACTTTCTGGTATGACAAGATAGACTTCTATGCCCGAAAGTTATTTTTTTAAGAAGTTTGATTGAGACCCTACGATTTAATGTTAATTTTTCCCATTTTCATACAAAAACAAAAAAAAGAAAATCTTTTCTGAATAGGTTTTTTTCCCCTTGTTTTCTCTTGGAAGAGTTTGCAAAAATGGATAGGCTACACCGGCAGGAAACATCATAAAAGTGACATCATAATTTTAACTTTCTTGATCATCAACCAAAGCTAAGAGCAGGGTATCAGACCAGCTGTGCCTGCAGGAGGACCAGTTGTAGAAAATAATACATTTCAGACTGCTGGGGGCAGTCCAATTTCTTTCCTGTGGTTAAAATAAAAACGAAAAGCCTCACTCCCTCTCTTTACTATTTCTGTGGAAGAGTAATGAATTCACTTATAGTGGGAAATCTTACCTTTTCTCTTCCATCTTAACTAACAGAAAAATAACCAAGATTTTAAAGGTTTGCCAGTATAAAGTGAGACATTACTATTTTGCCTTCAATCATCAGCCTGTTTGTAATTGCTGAGAACTCTAAATGATGGATGAGATTGGGACCGCGGTTTTTGTTTATTAAGGCTGCTTTGAATTGCTGGAGAAAATACGAAGGAAAGTTGCAAAATAATTCCACCTCCCCTAATCTCCACACTAAAGAATACTAAGGGAAGAAAGACAAGGAGTCCTTTATGATTTCCCAAATCACAAGCTCCTTATTTAATGAGAATGGTTATTATTCCAACACAAGTATAAGAAGACTGTGCAAATCAACAGGGGGTCTGGGTCTTGCTGTTGCTCACCCCACCCCATGAATACATGAATTCTACTTCCATAACACAGGGAAGCTCATCCTCATTAGTATGTACAAGATGAATGGAATAAGCATGGGGAGATTTATATTGTACTATATGCAATTTAATTAATACGCAACAGAGCTTATTTCTGGGAGAAAGAGTCAATGTACGCAGATTCCTAGGCACCTTCGAAGCTAATGAGTAACATAAATATCTTAAGGCACGAATACTTTAACAAGTGACCCCATCACTTTCTCCGCTTATCAATGTTTATTAACTAAGTTCGTCAATAGCCTACAGAATTTAAAATACCGTGATTATTAGGATGGAAGCAAAGGTTTCATTTTAACCTTCCATCCCTAGTCCCTTCTTTTAAGAGGATTATAACAGATGTTATTTTTAAAGTAGGTATATTAGATGATTGTCTACAAAGGATTAGCCTGGGAACCAGGTTTTTGTTGCCTACACAGGTCAAACTCAACTATAAGCTATAATATTAGAGAACTGCATAAGGCTCAGAAGCATTGGGTGACTTGCTCATGGTCACACAGTAAATAGCCGAGAATGGTAAGATTTGAACCAACGTCTTCCTAATTTTGATTCTTGGGATCTAGTCATTATACTGTGCTCCCTCTCAGAGAAAAAAAAATAGCAAGACACATATTTTGGGAGTTGCCCTCCCCCCAAACTAGAATTTCTTGGCTCTCCATTACCTTTCTACATGATCAAAGTAAAATAATAACAAAACCTATAATTTTGCCTATGGAGGAAAATGAAGTGTGTGTCCTTCCCCTTCGCTTTTTTTTTCTCAATCAGAATAATTGTCTATGTCTGTTCATCTCTCTTATTCTCATTAAAATACTGCCCTGATACTTACTAGCTGTGTGCCTCTAAGAAAGACACCTAATCTCTTAGCCTCAGTTTCTTCATCTGTAAAATGGAGATAATAATAGCACCTGTTTCTCATGATTTCTGAGCATCCAATGAACTAATACATGGAAAGCACTTTGCAAACCTTGAAGCACTATTTAAATGTTAGCTAAATTAAAATTTTATCTATTATGGACATGTGTACATATAAAGATTGTGGGCAGGTGCTGGATAGAAATAGGTATCGGATTTGATCTCTGTCCTTAAAGTGTTTGGAATTGCTTTGTTAGGACAAGGTATATACTCCTAAAATGATAACTAACTGTAAAACACTAAACAATCTAGGTACCAGAGATATAAATAGCAATTCCTATTCCTGGAGCAAGTAACACAAAACACACACTGGGGCAGGCAAGCAGCAGGGTTAGAAGGGAAAGGGGAGGCCTTGAAACTCAAGTCTCCTGCTAGGAGAGATCTTGGAACACCAGCTCCTGTTGGTGGAAGCTGCAGGACCTCAGCTTCAGAGGCTGCTGCCAGAGAGGAAGTGGAGAAGAATAGACTGAAGGGTAGTAGTTCACCTTTAAATATAGTGTGACTAGTTGGGGGGGCAGGAGGGTGATCTATGGTGATATCTTATTTTAAATAATTATTCTCACTAGGTAGGTAGTAAGCTCTGTCATTTCTACCTGCTAAAGAAATATAATTGCTGTCAGTGCCCTCTAAATTCCAATACCCTGAGGCAAAATCCCATTTGCCCTCCCCAACAAGTGACAAGTGAGTGGCACAAGGAAAACCTCTGTGGAAATCCAAAAGTTGGAGGGCTCACACTGGAATGGATGAGTGGAGAAAGGCTCTAGCAAAGGACTTGACTTGACCTGGGCTTTGAAGAAAAGAGGCTGAAGATTACACTTACATGCAAACGTAGAATAGAAGGAATACCCACAGAACCACAAAATAAACTCTGATTAGGCCTATTAGTAGCAAATAGCATATATGGGTGCTCAGTGAAATTAAAATCTGTCAACCGACAAAAAATGTCTTTCCTGAATGGGAAACCCTGAGGAGGGGAAAAAGATCAGGGGAGTGGAAAAATGGGCAGAGTCTGTACTATAGCACCAGGACTGTACCTGAAAGCAGCCTCTATGAATCTCTGATCCATTCTAATTGTCCTTTCTTCCAGGTCCTTTACCTCCCTCTTTCTCCCTTCCATCCCCTCAAGGTCAGACTATTTCCACATTAAGCCTTGTGCTAAAAACTCTTAATTCACTATTATTTAGTCCCTAAATAAGTGTTTGAAGTTGTTCCAGAGATGAAGTGAACAGGGCAAATCTAGAAATCGAGTCAGGTTTTGTGTACAAGTGAAAGCTGCTCCCAAAGGAATTCGGCTGAAACTGTACCAACCACCATCCTCTGTGAAATTTGCTTAGCACACAGACTTCGGGAAAAAAAACCTCACAATAACTAAAATGTCTTGCTAAAAAGACATTTTTATTTCTAAGACATTATCCAACCTCAGTCACTCTTTTATAACTCTAGGGGAAAAAATTGGGAGCATTATGTTAACACTGAATTAAATACTTCAAACTCTAATGGAATGCAACTTTAAAAACTATGGTGTTTTATAACTAGTACTTTGCCCTGCTAACTTTTCAAAATATCGCTGTTAAGAGTCTGATATCCAAAACATGATGGGAATTAACACAAATGTGTAAGACCGAGTCATTCTCCCATGGATAAGTAGCCAAATGGAATTAATAAGTACTCTTCCAAAGAAAAATTGAAACTAATTAAGAACCACATACAAGATTGATCCAAATTGTAAAGAGTAAGAGAAAGGCCAATCACAACACTTCTGAGGTTTTACCTCACACCCAGCAAACTGGCAAAGTTGGCAGAAGATAAAAATAGTCAATGTCAGAAGAGCAGCATAAATATAAACACACTAATACACTGTTGATGGAGCTATGAATTGATCCACTCATTCTGGAAAGCAACTAAAAATGATGCAACACAAAAAACCATGCTTAAAATGCCCATTCCCTTTGGCCAGGAGGTATCACTGAAAAGAATGGTCTCATGTAAACCCAAATTTTCCCAGCACGCTTGTCTATGTGTGTGTTTGGCAACAAAGAACCAGCAACCAAGTAGGTGCCAACCAATTAGGAAATAACTAAATAAATTATGATGCATGTGCAACAATAAAAATAGCTCTAGCTCGGAGGAGCTATTGCGCTCATCCTCTCCCTCTTTCAACTCTGAACCCATTCACACATGATCAAGGTTCAGTCCTAAGGAATCCCCTGCACTCTCTAGCTCTTTATATGCCCACCCTGGATCCCCAAGAAAAACAATTTAAAGTTTATTTTTCATTTGTGTCTAAGAACGCCCCAAAAACAAGGAAATAGAAAGTGACTCATTGTACAATGTAAAAGAGGTGCAAAACAGCTATTTCTTCCACACAAAAGAAATTTTTAACCAAGAAACTCATAAGTGTACATTAAATAAAGAACAGAAATAACCCAACTACTGCTATCTTCTTCTGGGAGGATGAACATCTGATGAGTTTAGAACTTTAATGCATCAAGTATTTTATGCGACTGCTGAATGTGAACTTCACTTGATTCTCTATCCAAACTAATCTCTCCAAGCTCACGTCTTCCAGTTAGCCAGGCCAGGGATTAGGCCAGAAGATGAGATGTGACCAGTTAGCCAATGGGGGGAAGGTGAGCCTTGGTTCCTACTCTCCCCAAACTCCCAGACTTTGAAGAGTTCTGAAAGAATAGGCCAATGGGAAGAGAAAGAGTGTGCTTGAAGCAAGAGTCACTCCCTTTCAGGTCCAATGGGTGGGCTACTCTCTCTGACTTGGTGGCCAGTCCTCTCTGATGTGGTTCTTTCAGCCAATACAAGGTGAGGAGACCAAAGAACCACCTAAAGTTTTCCACATCATGATGAATCAACAAACCCTTTGGTGTTGAGCCATATTTCCCTGGAAATGGCCAGATGGCAGGTGTAGGATTCCATGGGGTATGTTCAATTCAAAGCAGGTTCAAGAGGACCTGTTGTTGACATCCCATTATACAAAAATGCAAAAATAATGTAAAGGAAGAATTCAGAGAAGCATGAAAACACATAAATTGATACATTGAAGTAAACAGAACCAAGAAAGTAATATACACAGTTACAACAACAAACTAAAACTGAATGCTATGTAACTATAATGATCAAGCATGGCCCTAGAGAAGATTGCAAGACAAATGCCCTGCCCTGCCCTTCATTGTACAGATGGGGAACCATTATAGTAGAATATTGCATAAACTGTCAGATATGACCAATGTGTTATTTAGTTATCTTAAACTTTTTTTTCTTTTTTTTAATCCATATTACAAAGGATGTCAGAATGTGTAGGGAATAGGGAGGAATGTATTCAGAAATAAATGTCATTTAAAGACATCAATTCAAAAAACAACAGTTAACTTTCCAAGCTGATGTTTTGCAGGCCTCAGCTGCATGACATCTTTTGATATTTGTGTCTTGCCGGGGAAGCCATATATGCTGCATATTCTCTTTGAGGTTTTCAACCTTATTATATTTCTAGGTACTGCCCTTTGAAAATTGACAAATAATTTCATATGCAATCATTTTTATTATACTATGTTATAGAAATGTTTGGTCTATTCCATGAATTTAAAATAAAATAAAATATATATTTTTAAAAATTTACAAAGGCACCAAGGCAACTTTTTTTAGCCCTTTAGGCAGGTTATCAGCATATTCTCGGGAGGAAAGTCTTAACATTTCATTTGGAATAAGAAAACTTGGTTTCAGGTCACATTTATGACCTTAACACAGTCATTTAACTACTGAGCCTCAGTGACTTGATCTGTAATACCTACTCTGTTACTTCACAAACTAGATCACAGACTCACAGAATTGTGGAGTTGTAAGGGACTCCCAGGATTATCTAGTTCAACATGAAACCCTTTAAAAAATCCATACCACACCACATCTAAAAAGTAGTCCCCCAGCCTTGGTTTGAAGCCCTCCACTGGGGGAGAATCCCCTCCCTCCCAGAGCAGTTCATGCCCCTTTTGGAGAACCAGGTTAGGAAGGGTTTTTCTTATATCAAACCTAAATTTGGTTCATTGCATCTTCCATCCATTATTATTAGTTTGCCCTCCCAGGCCAAGCAAGTCTAATCTCTCCTCCACATGACAGCCTTTAAGTCTTGAAGACAGCCATCAAATTCCTTCGGAGTCTTCTCTAGCTTAAATATCCCCAGTTTCGCTTTCTCTTCAGTTGTCTGTAAGGTGCTCGGTTCTTCTTCGGAAGCTAAGGCCGAGTTGGGGTGACCCCTCACTTCAGCCGGTGACTAGCACCACTACAAACAAGTCTCCTCGTCCATCCGCTGAAATGGCCGTCTCCGAGCTCGCTTGCATCTACTCCGCCCTCATCCTTCACGACGATGAGGTTACGGTCACGGAGGATAAAATCAATGCCCTCATTAAAGCAGCAGGTGTAAATGTTGAACCATTCTGGCCTGGATTATTTGCAAAGGCCCTGTCCACTGCAAGCCTCATCTGCAATGTAGGAGTTGGTGGATCTGCCCCAGCAGCTGGTGGTGCTGCCCCTGCTGGAGGGGCTGCTCCTGCTAGCACAGCTGCCCCAGCTGAGGAGAAGAAGAAAGAGGAAGCAAAAAAAGAAAGAATCCGAGGAGTCCGATGATGACATGGGCTTTGGTCTGTTTGACTAGATAATTTTTTGTAACATTAAATAAAAAGCTTGACTCAAATAAATAAATAAATAAATAAATAAATAAATAAATAAATAAATGTCCCCAGTTTCTTTAGCTGACCCTTATGTGGCATGACCTAAGACCTTTCACTCTTCTGGTTGCCCTCCTCTGGACATTCTCCAAATTATCAAGGTCATTCCTAAACTGTGGTGCCCAGAACTGAATACAATACACAACGATCAATTAGATTCTGTGTGTAAAGCACTTTGTAATGATAAAGTGTTATATAGCATCCCCTTTGGTCCAACAATAGCACAACTGGGCATGTACTCCAAAGAAAAAAATTTATTTAAAAAAGAGTAAAAGGATTGATGTGTACCAAAATATTTATAGCAACATTTTGTTGTAGGAAAGAACTGGAAACAAAGTGGGCATTCACCAATTGGGGAATAGCTGAACAATTTATGATATGTGAATGTAATAGAATATGTTTGTACTGTAAGAAATGAAAAAGAATGGATTCAGAAGAATCCTGGGAATATTTGTATGAACCAACACAGAGTAAAGTAGGCAGAAGCAGAACTACTCTTATAATGAACACAATGTCATAAAGGAAAACAGCTTTGAAAGACTTAAGAACACTGATCAATGTATAATGGCCAATCACAATTCCAGAAGACTGATGATGGAGCATGCCTCTCCCTCTTGATGGAGAGATGATGAACTTTAGGCACAGAATGAGATAGCTATTTTCTTCTTTTTTAAAATTTCAAATGTATTATTTTTTAAATTTTTAAAAAAATGTTTGAGTCCCAACCTGTCTACCCTCCCATGTACCCCTCCCCCACCCATTGAGAGGACAGGAAAGGTGGTATCAATTATAACTGTGAAATCATGCAAAACACTTCCATATCACACTCATGTTACAAAAAATGACAAGAAAAATAAAGTGAAAAAATTAGGCTTCAATCTGCACTCAGACGCAGTTCTCTTTCTGGAGGTGGATAACATTTTTCATCACGGATCTTTTGGAATTGTCTTGGATCATTGTACTTCTGAGACTAGCTAAGTCATTCACAGTTGATCATCCTTACAATGTTGCTGTTACTGTGTACAATGTTCTCCTGATTCTGGTCACTGCACTTTGCATGAGTTCATACGAGTCTTCCTGAAACTATTCTGCTCCTCATTTCTCATAGCACAATGGTATTTCATTAAAATAATATACCACAACTTGCTCGGCCATTCTATAACTGATGGGCATCCCCTCAGTTTCCGATTTTTTGCCATTACAAAAAGATCTTCTCTAAGTACTTATTGATAGATAGATAGATAGATAGATAGATAGATAGATAGATAGACAGATATACAGACAGATAGACAGACATAGATAGATAGATAGATAGATAGATAGATAGATAGATAGATAGATCCTTTTCCTTTTTTTCCTTGATCTCTTTAGAAAACAGACCTAGTAGTGGTGTTGCTGGGTCAAAGGGTATGCACAGTTTGATACCCTTTTAGACATAGTTCCAGATGGCTCTCCAGAATGGTTAGATCAGTTCACAACCCCACCAACAGCTCATTACTGTCTCAATTTTCCCATATCCCCTGCAACATTTGTCATTTATCTTTTCTGTCATATTAACCAATCTGACAGGTGGGAGATGGTATGTCAGAAACGTTTCAATTTGCATTTCTCTAATAAATAGTGAGTTTGGGGGTTTTTTTGTTTGTTTTCGGAGGTGGGGAGGCAAGGCAATTGAGATTAAGTGACTTGCCCAAGGTCACACAGCTAGTACATGTCAAGTGTCTGAGGACAGATTTGAACTCAGGTACTCCTGAATAAATAGTGATTTAAGGCATTTTTATATGGCTATCGAGAACTTTGATTTCTTCTGAAAACTGTCTGTTCTTATCTTTCGATCATTTGTAGATTGGGAAATGATTCATATTCTTATAAATTTGACTCAGTTCTCTATGTATTTGAGAAATGAAACCTTTATCAGAGAAACTTGCTATAAAAATTTCCCACCAGTTTCCTGATTTGCTTCTAATCTCTGCTGCCTTGGTTTTGTTCATGCAAAAACTTTTTAATTTAATGTAATCAAAATTATCCATTTTATTTCCTGTGATCCTACCTCTTATTTAGTCACAAATTGTTCACTTATCCATAAATCTGATGGGTAAATTTTTCCATGCTCCTCTAATTTTCTTAGGATATGACTCTTTATGTCTAAATCATGTACCGAGTTTGACCTTATCTTGGTATATTGTGTGAAATTTCGCTCTATACCTGGTTTCTGCCAGATTGCTTTCCAGTGTTCCCAGCATTTTTTTTTGTCAAATAGTGAGTCCTTGTCCCAAAAATTTGGATCTTTGAGTTTATCAAACACTAAATTACTATGGCCATTTACTACTGTGTATCATGTACCTAATCTCCTCCATTGTAGACATATTTTCAGACGTGAACACCACAATCCATATTTCTTTTGCTCAACTATGCTTTTGTTACAAGGGAGAGCTTTTATGAGGGATAGGCAGGAAAATTGGGGGGAGAAAGTGATAGTGATGCAAAAAGAAAAGAAAAGAAAGAATTGTCAATAAAACATTTAAAAATACACACAAAAGAGCAAAACAAAAGTTCAGAAGGGATCACAGGCAATCAAAGCAAATAATGCTGTCATATTAAATGTATTACATTAGGAATATTTTTGAACAAGCTACATGTGATAAATTCATGCATTCATATGTATGCCCCATTGTCTGGTATTCTTTGTATATGAAATTTTCCATGTTTGTTGACCATATTCTAGTTCAGAATAATTTTTAAGTGCTTCATGTATTGTAGTTATTAGCTGTTGTACCAACATTAAGCTCTGGCAAACTAGACATATGAAATAAATGAACATTAGCAGTTCACCCCAAAGAATTCCAATACGTTAAGCTGAAATAGGACAGTTCTAAGCAGGGTGAGAAGAAAAGTCCTTTGTGGACCTGGTAACACCCAAATTCAAATCTCATGTCACAGCTGTGACCCACAGCAAAGGGAATCAAGAATGGTTTGGTTCTTTCAGAACAAATGCTTTGAATAGACTAGGAATCTAAAGTGGCTTCTTCTCATGAAAAACCTTATCAGAGTAAGTGTAGCTGGTTTCAGTTATCATATATGGTATGGAATTAAGAAGGATCATTTCCTTACAGCCTCCTGACTGTGGTAGCACCCCCATAGACTCCATCCTGGGCTCTTTAGACTCAGGGACCTTATCATCCCCATGAATTCAATTAACATCTCTATGCAGATGATTCTCAGATCTAAATATCTATATATCTAGCCTAAGTCTTCTTCCTGAGCTCCAATCCTGCAAAACTAACTGCCCACTAGACATTTCAAATTAGATATCCCACAGGTACCCCCAAATCAAACCCTCAAACGTCTGTCTAGGAAAGTCGGGTTTCAGGTACCTGTATTTCTGAAAACAAAACTTATTATCTTTTCCCTTAAACCTATATCCCTTCCAAGCTTCCCTATTTCTGCCAAAAGTTCTACAATCTTTTCAGTTATCCAGGTTAGCATATTTCAAATCATCCTTGACCTCTCATTCTCCTGCACATATTCAGTCAGTTACCAAGTCTTCTCAATTCTAATTCTACATCTCTTACATATGCCCCCCTCTCTTCACTCACATGATTTCCAACCTAGTCCAGTCCCTTTTTGGCTCTCCCTTTAATCTCCTAATTGGTCTCCCTGCCTCAAGCACTCTTCCCTTCCAGTCTATCCTCCACATGGCTGCCAAATCGATTTTCCTAAAACACAGGTCTGATGGTGCTATGCCCCTGCTCAATAAACTACAGTGACTCTCTATTACCTCTAGTATCATGTACAAATGGTCCTGGTCGGCATTTTACAATGCACTTTACCACCTGGTTCCCACCTACATTTCCAGCTTTATTTCCTTCTTCACACATTCTGAAATCCGGCCAAACTTGCCGTCGTGATATTCCTTATACACAACACTCTATCTCTCATCTCTGTACATTTGAAGATTGTATATCTGTATAAGTTGTTCTCTGCTCTTGGAATGAAACTCCCTCCTCATCTCCATCTCTTAGAACCCTTAGTTTCCTTCATCTCAGCTCAAATACTAATGTCTATACAATTCCTTGGCTGATTCCTCCACCCCAGCTTCTGGTACCACCCCATCCCTACTCTTAGGCATCTGGGTGGTGCAATGGATAGAACATTGGGCCTAGAGTCAGGAAGACTTGCATTCAAATCCAGCCTCCAATAGTTAGTTACTAGCTGTGTGACCCTAGGGGAGTCATTTAACCTCTGTTTGCCTCAGTTTTCTCATCTGTAAAAAAAGGATAATAATAGCACCTAAGTGGTATGAGGATCAGATGAGATAATATTTACAAAAACACTTGGCACAGTCCCTTGCTATATAAATATTAGCTATTGTTATTATTATTATTTTGTATGTACATATTCAGGGTGTTCCAAAAGTCTTAAGGCAATCTGAAACCCTTTTGGGACACCATATGTTAGATGTGTGTTGTTTTCCCCCAATATAGTGCAAGCTTCATGAGGACATAGACTATTTTAATTTTGTCTTTGTATTCCCAATGCCAAGCACAAAGAGGTGTTTTCAATAAATGCTTGTTGATTGATGGGTTATTGAGATTTTCTGATTGGCTTGGGGGAGGGGGAGAGTCAAAGAAAAGAGAATGTGAAACACACAATGTATTAAAAAGAAAAGCACCCAATATCTGTATTTCCCTAGCCCTTGAAACTACCCTTCTGACCAAGCCATCAAGCATTCCAAAAACATCCTAGTTCTATGCTTTTCTTTTGAGCCCAACAGACATGGCTAGGATTCACGTAGATAAAGCAAAATGTTCAGTTTGGAATGTACCTTGGCACTAAGCAAAGTGTTTGCTGATGAATTATGGCCAGGAATCCAGTATAAACAGGTAGTTCTCTACCTGCCTGTTACTTGTACGGACTTCACCAACACCTGCTTACCTGCTCATCTCACTCAGATCCAAGTTTCCCCCAATGTAAACAGATCCTACAGTTCTTCATTCCTCTTTTCATAAAAGCGGATTCCGCAAGTTAACCATAAAGGAGTGCAGCTCACTGGTGCTTGCTTCGATATTCTGAAAGATTCACTGATTTATCAGGTAACAGATAGGAAGCCCTCCACATACTAGAAGGCAATCTTCCTGAGATACCAAGGACACAAGCATCCATAGTGTTACAATGATCCTTCTGGACATGAGTTGCCCAGAAATTTGACAGGCTGGTCCTCATAGGACACACACTCTTTTCTAGTCTTTCCAGGACCTGTTTTAAGTTGTATTTTCTCAGCACTGCTCTTGAGAACACAAGGTCATCTTGAGGCCATGATTGTGTTGTTTGTTGCTTCTGTTTAAGAAAAAAAAATTTTTTTCATTTATTAATTCTAAATTGTATGTTAAGATACCTGGCTTCAAACAAAATCAAACCAAGTTAAGTCAGGTAAACAAGTATTTTATTAAACATCTGCTATGTCTCCAATCCTGTGCCAGGTGTGATGGGAAGAACTAAAATGAAATAAAATAAATAAAATAAAATTTTGATGAAATTCCTGCCCACTGAGAACTAGTTGGGAATGTCAGGAACATAAGAGATGGTTCAGAGGATAAAGCAGTGGGTCTGAAGGATCAGACTTGAGTTCAAATCCAGCCTCAGACACTCATTAGCTGCATGACCCTGGGCAAGTCACTTAACCTCTGTCTAACTGAGTTTCCTTATCTGTAAAACAGGGATAATAATAAGTACGTACCTCCCAGGGTTGCTGTGAAGATCAAATAAAATTATAATTATAGTGTTTGGCACATCTTAAAGCACCATATAAATTCCAAAATTACATATGCTATCTTAATTTCACTGGGAAAATTATTTCAGATGTGAAGAGATTTCCCTTTATTTTTTATTTTATTACTTTTGTTTGTTAATTTTTATTACTTTTTATGTTTTTATTTTATTACTTTTCAGTGCAATCAAGTACTCTAATACAGAAATAAGGGGATTACAAGTGACATCAATTTTTATTATTATTTATTATTATATCATAGTATTATAGTATCAGGTTCATAATATAATGATACCAAAGTTGTTATTTTCAATTTAGGGACTTTGGGAACTTCCAACATATCTGGGGGGGGGGGCGGGGAGGAACTTATGGCAGGACAAAGATATTAAATTAGCAGAGCTCAGAATATTATTGTAGTGTGAGAAACAAGAATGATGGATACAGAGAGGGTAGAAAGACTGATTTGAACTGATACAAAATGAAGTAGGTAGAGCCAGGAAAACAGTATTCATCTCAACAATGTAAATCAAAAGAACAATGACAAAACAGTAGAAATGGAATCTTGCAAAATTATGAAGCATGACCTTGGCTCTAAAGAATAAATATAAGGAGATGCCTCTCCTGCAACATCCATTCCCTCCCCCCTGCAAAGGCCAAGGTCCACATGTTTTTCCAGTATCTCAATGGGTTTTTACTGATTTTTTTTCTTATTTTATTTTTTTGTTTCTTTTCTTTAAGAAAAGTCTTTGTTACAAGGGATGGCTCTCTGGGAGGTGAGAGGAGTGATATAAAGGGAAATCTATGTAGTATAGAAATAAAGATATCAGTAATATATATAATACATATATATGTAAGTATTTTTTAAAAGAGTGGGGCTCAAACCATCTAAGGTGGCTAAAAGATACAGCAATACACCAACTGGCTGTGATTACATTAATGTGGGATATGCTTGTGAGTGGGGTGGCAGAGACAAGAAATGAGAAAATGCACCAAAAATTAGACTAAATATTATAAATATTTCATATTGAATACATTAAAAAGAGCATATCCATTTATTTCTATCTGCTTTCTTTTACTTTTAACTTGCTAAATTTAAAAGGTCACCACCCCCAGCAAAGGCACTTCTGCTTTTCCCACAAATTGGGAATTAGATCAAAATTATTTACAAAATTCTAATGTTGAATTAATCAACAATAACCGTTAAGCACGCATTGCACTGTTGAATTAAAGATCTTGTTTTCCTTTCCAAGTATTTCACAATTCCTTTCAAAACACCATCACCCTTTCCCATGGTAGGCAACAATGTGTTTGGCATTAATTCTCCTTCTCATATACAATAATATTCGTGGTGTTACCCTGTTCGGGAGCCAGCACAAACACATGCTAATTTAAGTTGTCTTGAGTATTAGTACTCCATACCAAACAGGATCAGAATTTGAAAGCAAGTTTATGTGTTCAGTTGCCAACTGTCCTTTGTCTGTACCTATACGATGCCAACCTGTCTGGATTTTAAAATGAACAATTCAGTCAATCATTTGGAAGTTTTGTCTATACAATGCCAAAAATCCAGTTATTAGGAAACATCTGGGTGAATGATTGAATTTTTCGCATTTTATCCGGATGTTTGGCATCCAGCCTCTATTAGCTAATAAGAAGAGCCAAGCATTAATGGATAAAACATTCCTCCTAACTGTCTTGTTCTTATGAATGTTAGTCTAAATGCACCACTTTTCCTTTTGCCATTCCTTACGTAATTTTCCTATCCTATTTCCTCCTTTTCATCTCCCTCTTGGGTTTTCTTGTCCTGACTGCTACTTCTTCACACCTCCAGTCCTTTCTCCTTGGTTGTTCTTCTTTCATCCTTTGTTCCTCCACACACATTTATATAGATCCTACTGCCTTCTAGCCTCTTTCTCCCTAAGAAGAAGAAAAAAAAGGGGCCACATGAGAACTGTGACTCTCAAAGATTTTATTTAAACTGTGAAAGTTTTTATTCAAACTATGAAAAGTTCCTAAATTGTGGTAGTTTTGGATTGTCTTGACATTTCACACACCTGGTACTCTTGAGGGCTAAGTTCAGGTGAAGAGATTGGGACTAGACTAGTGATCTCATTTATCTAGGGAATTCCCAGGTGAGGAAACTCCCTCCATCAGTGTAGATTAGCAACTTCTTTGTAACTTAGAGAGTTGTCTAAGGCACTAAAACTTTAGATGGCTTGCCCAGGGCTACAAAGCTACTATGACAGGCTGTCTTCTAATTTCAGGTGAGAAGTCACAAAAAAGATAACTACATAAATCAAAAACTATCTTCTGCTTTTCAAAAATGTTTTAAATCAGTTCAATAGGATTGTATGTAAGACATTGTTATTATAATACAGATTCCTCTAGGCCACTTATTTTCCAATTATGACAATTTCACACTTTCCGTTTCTCTCCAAGATTTGAAATGTTCATGACTATTTGGGGAGGGATGATGAATGGCTCAGTCAGCTGCTGCAATAACACAATCCTGAGCCAAGACAAACTTCGTCCTCTCACCCTACTCTCGTAAACTCTTGATCTTTGCCTTAACTTTATGAAATCTTGCTGTGGACAGAGATTTTATTCCATGAAAAATATGAAAACTGACCTGACTCTCTATCAAGATGTATTCTGTAAATTATCAGTGAGATTTTTTTCTTTCCCGAAACAACTCAACAGGGTTAGTTTTGCAACATGATTGTATGACCGGGACCAGCAGAGCAAAAATGAAGTGTATTTTCATTGTCTTATATTACTTACAAAAGTGTTGTTGTTATTGTATGTCCTTCACTCTCAAAGAAGACCAATGACATCAGGAAGATAATGTCATGACTTGCAAGTGATTTGGATTTAAGTGAGGCAGGGCTGTGCAAAGTCACCAGCCTCACTTTCTCCTCCACAGCCATCTGGGTCCAGTGGCCAGAAAACAATCACGATGACTGGAGATGGCCCCAGATGCAGTGGGAGACCTTGGCCTTTTTAGGCTAAGATCTTTCCCAGTTCTGAGGCAATGCCCATTCAGTGATTAAGACTAGGTAAGAAATGAGGCCAAAAAAAGAGACCTCTTTTACTTAGTCAAAAATAAACAAAGGAGGAGGAGGAGAAGAAAAAAATCAATGTAAGAGGGGAAGACTCCCAGGGTTGCTGGCCAAAACAGAAACAATTTCTATTTACAATCACTCTGAGCCATCAAAATCCAAATAATGACCAAATGAGGCTTGGGCTGGGACTTTTTTTTGACAGTCAGTGAGCCAGAATGATTTAAGGTTAAGGCATAGTCCTTAAAAAAAGAAATCTAGCCTGTATACCCCAATATATAGTCATCCTGATCTATATATTGCCACTGGACCCAGATGGCTCCAGAGGAGAGAGTGAGGCTGGTGATTTTACACAGCCCTGCCTCACTTAAGTCCAATTCACTTGCAAGTCATGCCATCATTTTCCTGATGTCATTGGTCTTCTTCAAGAACTTACAAAATGGTTAAAAAAAGAAATAACTTTAATAGATGATAATAATAATATTAACAGAAATGGTTTTTGGAACAAACATGTCTATCCATATACAACTGTATTTGTCAGATTCTCATAGTACCCTGAGAGACAGGAGGCAGCATATGGCAATTAGGTAAATCAAACCACTACCGCAATCCCTTTGACCTTCATCTCCCCTCAGATATTCCCAAAGCCAGGCCAGGACCCTGAACCCAAGAGCCTTGGGAATAATCATTTGTCTCCCAAACTACTATCCTCCATAGCCATCGCTGAGGGGAGAAATCACTGTGGAGAAGGACCTATGTTCCTTACCAGCAGCAGCAACTGCCACCAACTACCACCAACTGACAGATAGGCACAAAAGTCCTGGGAGGAGCAACATCCACCAGACCAGCCCTCACAGCCATCATCTGGGGAGGTGGCTCCTGGGGAGAAGGAGCCAGCCACTCCCATGAACTGACCCTCATGAGGTAGGCAAGCCAGCTTATCTAAAGCAGCAGGGTATCCTAAGGGAGAGAAAAGAGACCATGTGCACCAGGCAAGTCAAAACACTACTACCACCTTGACCACCATCTTCTCTCAGAACCTGAAGGAAGACAGCCTAAGACTTTGAATCCAAGACCTTTAGAATAAAAATACTTCTAGCCCAATGTTAAGTGATTCAGCATCAGAAAGTCCTATGATTTTATCAGTGGAAATGTCATGAAAGAAGAGGCATTACTATCTGCTTTCCCTAAGTGACACCCTAAGGAACATGGGGTCTTTCCATCTGACTTGCTGTTGAAACATTTCACATGTATTATCTCTCTATTTAGAATGTAGATTCTGGGAGAGCAGAGGTAGCCTTGCTTTTCTATTTGTATCCTCAATGATTAACATGCTGCTTTGCACATAGTAAGTGACAAATAAATGATTCATTCATTCATTTGTTTGGTCATTCAAATGTAACCCCAAATAAGCCAGAAATCAGCTGTCAAAGTGGGGCCACAGCTCTCAGCCTATTTCAAACTTTTCACTGGAACCTGGGGTATCAATTTCACCCCTTCCCAGCTCTCTTCTGAATACTTAGGGTCCTTGTCCAGTTTTAATCCTTTATTCCCCCACCCCAAACCCCCTACCATCCTGCCTGTGATGGAAGGAACTTTCCTGTATTAAGCTTCTCTGCCCTTGTTACTCTCAAATGTTCTCTCTTCTAGTGGGGGCCCTGGGTAGGTCAGGTTCCTAGGTGGAATTCCTGAAAGTAGAAAAGGTGTGGTTTCCTTCTGTTGGCTGAACTCCATGATCTAGAATAGGGAAATTAAAAAAAAATAAATTTAAAACTTATAGAATGGCAAAGTTAGAAAGGATCTTAGAACTTAGAATGTCAGCCAAAAGGGACTTTAGGGAGATCAACATACAATTCCACCATTTTACACAAGAGGAAAAAGGCCCAGAAAGAAGTAACTAATTCACAGTAGCAGGATCAGGACTGGAACCCAGGTGTACTAACAGCCGAATCCAGTGTTCTTTCAATTACCAATCTCCTTTCCTCATTATTCTAATGTTGAGTTCTGTCATATTTGCCATATTTTTTTTCATAGATTAGCCAGATTACCTAGTAAGGTGTCTCCAGCTGAAATTCCTAAATGCTTTAAACCCATGAATATCCCCCCACCATATATCTAAATATAAATGTGTGTGCGTGTGTGTGTGTGTGTGTGTGTGTGTGTGTATCTTGAAGTGTATAAATACCCTCTCAAAAAAACCTGCCACTGACAATCCCAAAGTGCCTTAGTAAGGTGGTAGTGGTAGTGGTAGTAGTAGTGGTGGTAGTGGTGGTGGTGGTAGTAGTGGTGGTGGTGGTGGTGGTGGGAAACTGTGAATATTGGGATAGTACCCTTTCGGAAATTATGATCCCTACATACCTTGCTCTATTATGCACCTTATTTGAAGGGCCCTATACATTAATCTAAGGGACAGATTTAGTATTGTTAATATTAAACAGTAAGCTGCATGATGTTTAGCATTTGAATTTTATCTTTCCTTTTCCATATTTCCATCTTGATTCCTAGATAAAGTTTTAAGTGTAGTAAAAAAAAGTAACCAAAAGTAGTCACTTAAGAAAGGAGCCTATGAAAAGGTTAAGATCCGAGAGTGAAATCAAAAGGGCCTTCATAGATGACATCCATCACTATTGTCCCATCTACTTCTTGGAATTGTCCAACTGTTTCAGTAAGCTTACATCCCAATTGTTGTGTTGCTTCAGTCATGTCCAATTCTCCATGACCCCTTTTTGGGATTTTCTTGGCAGAGATACAGGAGTGGTTTGCTATTTCCTTTTCCAGATGAGGAACCTGAGACAATTAGGCTTAAGTGATTTGCCAAGGGAGACACAGCTACTAAGTGTCTGAGGCTGGATTTGAACTCACAAAGAGGAGTCTTTCTGATTCCAAGCCCAGTGCTTTATCCATTGTACCACCTAGCTGCCCCTACATCCCAAAACTTTTATTCAATTACAAAGAGCTATTCAATTATAAAATCTTACCCATCTGTACAACAGCCTACAGGACAGTGACTATAAAAGAATAATAGAAGAACCGTGACTTGGCACCAGATCATTTCTATCTGAACTCCATCAAAAAGTGTGAGAAACTTGAGATAATGATAAGAGCTAACATGATGTACTGGCTCATGGACCAACCTTGAAGTCAAAAAGACCTCAGTTTAATTCTTGTCTCAGACACGTACTAATTGTATATATTGTCGAGCTAGGTGAGTCCCTTAACCTCTCAGTGTCCCACACAACTCTCTAAGACTCTTACCTCTAAGGGTGCTGGCCCAGATGAGGGGAGGTAGTTTCCATATCCAGTAGTTCAGTGAAATCTCGGGTCTGAGCTAACAACAACATTCCCTCCAAGCCTAACGTGGAAAGCAGGAAGCAGAGAGGGGGAAGGCCTGGTAGGGACTTCTGACCCTGGGACCATCACAGTAGCTGTGAAGGTCTGGTGGGAACCTAGAAATACCGATGAATTGGACTCTTAAGAATAAGTATCATTGATTTGATTAGTATCCAGTCAGTCTAGTAGAACCTCTCCTAAGAGTCAAAGAAATAGACAGAATGTCTAGTCCTACCAGAAGCTATTGTGATGATCAACCTGACGTAGAAGAGAGGCAGAGTAAGGGGCAGGTGCTACTACATGCCTTAGTATCACAAAAATAGGGGCAGCTAGAACTGAACATGGAACCACTAATTGGTTTAAGACTGGAAAAGGAGAGGCAGCTAGGTGGTGCAGTGAGTAGAGCACTGACCCTGTAGTCAAGAGGACCTGAGTTCAAATCTGCCCTTAGACAATTGATACACTTACTAGCTGTGTGACTTGGGGCAAGTCACTTAACCCCAATTGTCCTGCTTTTGTGCCTCCAAAACAAAAAGACTGGAAAAGGAACACAACAGGGCTGTATATCGCCCCCTTATTTATTTAACTTATATGCAGAGTACATCATGCAAAATGCCAGACTGGATGAATCCAAAGTGGGAATTAAGGTTGCCAGGAGAAATATCAACAGTCTCAAATACGCAGACGATACCACTCTGATGGCAGAAAGCGAAGAGGAAGTTAAGAAGCCTCTTGATGAGGGCAAAAGTGGAAGGTGTAAAAACTGGTTTGAAGCCTAACATAGAAAAAAAATTAAGATCTTGTCAACTAGTCTGGTCACTTCCTGGCAAATAGAGGGAGAAAAAATAGAAACAGCATCAGATTTTATATTCGTGGGCTCAAAGATCACTGCAGACAACAACTGTAGCCATGAAATTAAAAGATTCTTGCTCCTTGGAAGGAAAACTATGGCAAATCTGGACAGCATACTAAAACACCTTGCCAACAAAGGTCCATACAGTCAAAACTATGTTTTTGTTTTTCCGGTAATGATGAATAACTAAGAGGGAAAACTGAGCACCACAGAACTGATGCTTTTGAATCGTGGTACTGGTGACTTTTGAGAGTTCCTCAGACAGCAAGGAGATCAAATCAGTCAATATTTAAAAAAAATTCATTGAGGCTATTCACTGGAAAGTCAAATACTAAAGCTGAAGCTTAAATATCAAAGCATTTAACCACATAAGGAGAAAAGATGTTGGGAAAGATTGGAGGCAAAAGGTGAAGGGGACATCAGAGGATGAGATGGATAGATGGTGGTGTCATGGAAACAACCAACGTGAACTTGGACAGATAAGAAATGGTGGAGGATGGAAGAGCCTGGCTATGGTCCATGGGATCAGGAAGAGTCAAACATGATTGAAAAAACTGAACAACAGCAACAAAATCACAAGATTAAATCAACAAGTATTCTTTAAACACCTACTCCGTGCTAGCCACCACGGTAGGTGCTAGGGATACAAGTCAAATCAACAAGCCTTTAGTAAGCACCTCTTAGCTCCACTTCATGACTGTATTTTGGGCTTCCTGGCTTAGAGTGAATGTCAATGGTAACTGTTTCTCTTCGGGACAGCAACCCTGAGGGTCTTCCCCTCCCAGCTTAATTTTTTTCTCTTTTTTTCTAATTAAAGGAGTCATCCCTTGACTCACTTAAAGAGGCCTATTCACTGAATGATTGTTACCTCACTCTAAGTGAGTACATGAAAAGGCCTTAGCCTAAAAGGGCCAGGGTCTCCCATTGCATCCTGGGTCATCTTCGGTCATCCTGATGAATATCTGGCCACTGGATTCAGATGGCCCTGGAGGAGAAAGTGAGGCTGGTGACCTTGCACAGCCTTCTCTCACTCAAATCAAAGTCGTCTGCAAGTCATGTCATCATATACCCTGATGCCATGGTCTTCTTCGAAAATGAAGGACAAACACAATTATGTACTAAGTGCTGGACATAAATACAAAAAAATAAAACAATCCCTACTCACAAGGACATTATATTTTAATGGAGGAGACAACGAGTACATATAAAACATGTATATATGCATATAAGCACATATATGCAACACGAATACTGCAATAAGTTATTAAATACAAATATATACTAAGTAGTACAAGGTAGTTTGGGAGGGTATTAGTAGTTGGAGGGATCAAGAAAGGCTTCATGCAGAAGAAGGTGACTGGACTACCTCTTTTAAAGAGAGAGAAAGGCTGGATGAGCGTAACAGCAAGCACCCTGGCACACCCAGGGTGGCCTGCTAGCACAGGTTCTTCCATCTGCTTTTCTCAAGGGAAAGGCAACTTTTAAAGAGGTCAGCAATCTTACTTTAATTAAGTAGAAAATACTAGCAGAGAAATTAGCACAGAGATTCAACAGACAGGGCTCCAACTGTGTGAACAAAGTAATACAACCATCTACATACACCACCAGATGGGAGAGCATTTACATCTGAGTAGTGGGGGGTGGGGCAGGGGGGTCTTAACAAAAGGCTATTCAGAGTCCCATCCAGGGAATCAAAATGTCCTTCTCATGAGTGAACCCCCAAAGCAAAATCTCACCTCAGAATATATGTACATTTTGGCTAATAGGCTCAGAGCCAGAAGGCATCATAACCCTTGTGACTCAGTGACTAATTAGTTTAATACCAAAAGGTGTGAAGGCCTTCCGGCAAGCAAGCCTCCCCATAAACAAGCTCCTTCTTAGGCAAGTTCCTCCCCCAATGGGTTCTATGTGACTCAGAATGTATCACAGCTGGGCCAGAGTTCAAGGCTGCAAGACATCCGTGACTGAGCACATATGGTCACATAGGCCTATTAATGGACCAGGAAGATCTTCCTATTCCGTTAATGAGGCAGAGGATATCAGGTGTTCCAAGCATGGAGAAAAGCTAGTACCAAGGGGCAAAGACCAGAGATGGTGACTTGTTTTAAAGTAGGGAAGGCTACTTTGCCTAGATTGCAGTGGGGGCTGCGGGGAGGAGTAATGGCCAGTGAGGCTGGAATGATAGCTCCGGTCCAGGATGTGTGAGGGCTTTCCAATCGAAACAGAGGAGTTGTCCTAAAGGCAACATGAAGCCACTAGAATTGGTTGAGTAGGGGAGTCATATGTTTGGATCTGCATTTAAGGAAAATTACTTTGGCAGCAGAAGTATGGAGGATAAACTAGAGTTGTAAGTGACTTGAGGCAGGGAGACCAAGGCAGGATTCAATAGGACAATTTCAAAATACCAATATCTCACTTGCTAGAAACACATTGTTGTAGACAAAAGCAGACAAATCATGAATATGTCTACAAGATAGATGGAAAGCATGAACTCATTCATTATATACCGAGATTAGATAATAACAAAATTAAAATAGATTTTACCAGCTATAGGCAAGAGCTTCATGCTGCTGTTTGTAAACAGTACCATCACCTCCAAAACACAGAACAAAGTATTGTCAAATCAGTGCAGGGAAGTCATTAGACAAAAAAAAAACTAAAGCCATCCCTAACCCCAGATTAGATGATTAGTAAAATTAGTAAAATCTAAAGAGGGAAAAGTTAAATAGCCTGAAGTCTTTGAAAATCTTTACTTAAAGACTTCAAAACTTGCACCAAACGTCATAACAGCTGCCAAAGCAGTAACAATTTATAGATAATTTTGAAAAGGAGATGAGCACACTTCTACTGGAATTTTGAAAAGCCCTTTGTGAGTGTGACAACCTGAATCCTACAAGCAAATCAATTAGAGCAAAAAAAGAGAAATTTTTTTAAAGTTGCTTTTGCCATAACTACCACGAACAAAAGCAATCCCTCTCAATATTTGATGGAAAGTAGACAAATATTCCAGCATGTGTAAAAACAGTTATTCATGTTCCTTGACTATTACAGGTCATCTCTGGATTGTGTGTGTGCCTTTGCTTTGGCTGTCCCTCATACCCTCAACGCTATCTCTTAACTTTCCCAGCTTCCTTTAAGACTAAATTAAAACACTACATTCTGCCAGAGGCCTTTCTCAGTCTCCACCCCTTCCTTGCCATTTCCTTCTAAGATTACTGTTAGGGGAGGTGTTGTCTCCCCTTGAAATTTCCCTTAGTGCTTGGAGCCTCTTCACACAACAACTTTCATCCATCCATGTGCCCTTCTTTCTTTGGAATATCCATTGGCCAAGACACCGTCTTCTGCCATTAATGAATTATCCTCAGGCCTCCATTTTGGGGAGGAATTTTCATTCCCTTTCTAGCTGTGCTATTGACTTTTGCACATTTCAACACCATGCCTCAGTCACATTCTCACCCTGGAACTTCCCTCAGGGTTTAGCAGTCCTTGCTCTCAAGGAGTTTACAATCTAGTGGGCAAAGACAACCCACAAAAGCAAAGTGAAAAGCACGTGTGGGAGAGAGGTGAGGGAGGGACCCTTAGGAGGACATTGTGTTGAAGTCAGTAAATTTAGGAGCACAGCCAGGAAGAGCTTGGGTCCCTCCCCAAAATGGAGGCCCTGGGAGAATTCACCAAGGAGAGAAGGGGGTCAGCATGATGGAGGAATTTTCCAGTGCTGTAGGGATAAATGAAAGTTCCAGGTAAAGAGGCTCCATGTGCTGAAGGAAGTTCCAAAATTTTTGTAACAAAGTCATAGTCAAAATAAATGCCATGTAAACAGTATCTTTGAACAGATGCTGAATCCAAAATGTATTCTATGAACATTAATAAGAGATTAGGATTCTGTACTTGGAGCTCTTCTTCATAGACCCACAGGACCTTGTAGAGCAATGATAGTGAGAATTGAAGATGTAGCTGATCTAGACAGTAAATCCCAAGGGGGAAATGAAGTCTAGCCCCTTTATGGAAGACATGTGCCACTTATGACTCTATTTATAGCCTATACCAGGGGTGGAGAACCTTCTGCCTCCAGGCCACAAGTGGCCCTCTGGGTCATCAAGTGTAGCCCTTTGAAGTCAGTCAAAGGGCCACACTTGAGGACCTATAAGACCATATATGGCCTGAAGACCACAGAAGTTTGGATTCAGTCAAAGGGCCACACTTAAGGATCTATAGAGCCACGTGTGGCCTCAAGGCTGCAGGTTCCCCACCCGAGGCCTATGCAAAGGGTTAGGTCTCCATGAACTGAGTAAGAAGAAAGGGTCATATTAAAATGAGGTCATCATCCCTTAGGCAAGTCATAGTTGTTAGCACAAAGGTGGATTTCATACCACCATACCCTGCTCTGTTTAGATCTGGGAAACATCTCCAAAGAATCAGAATTGTTTGGAACCAACTCTTGACTGTTCAAAGCACTGGCACAGTATTGTAGACAGTGCAAGATGTTCCATCAATCCAGGCCTCCTGGATGAAAGCTTATAAAGAAGAGGTAGTTAAGTGGTAGTAGAGAGTATCCAAGAAGCACTGAGCCCTTAACCCCTACTTCAAGGGTGAATCCAAAGTAGTCTAATTTTGTTGACCATCTAGTTCATGGTGTTTTAATTCCTTTGACAATCTGGTGAAGCCCATGGACTTCTCAGAATAATGTTTTAAAATAAATAAAAAGTAGAAGATTACAAAGAAAACCAAGTATGTTGAAATGTAGTTGTCAAAAGAGATATTTCTTTAAAAAAAAGTTTATGGAGCCCAGGTTAAGAAGTCTTGCTCTAAAGCCTGGAGAATAGAAGGAAAAACAGAAGGAACTTGTGTTAACTCACTTCATGAGTGGACTGTACCTTGTGTCTGAGAAGCGACACAGACTCTACCTCAATTACTCCTGACCTCATCAAAAGCAGTCTTAGAAGCTTGGTCCCTCTGAAGTGGAGGACCTTAAAAATCATCTCAAGGAATTGTTAGTCAATGGCAACACCAAGGATACTACATCCATATATTTTACACAAAGTGGTGGTACAGAAAATGATTTAGACATGGGTAGACTTTTAAAACTTTGAGTAAGAGAACTAAGATTGATCTGCAATCTTGCTTTGAGTTCGAGATATGTTGGACTGTTAGTAATATTCAGAGTTGGATCTGAATAATGGGTTCTATGAGATCCCCATAGCAAAGGAGGACAAAGAAAACATGACCTTCTGCCAAACAGAATTTGACCAGCTTGAGATCATATTCCAGGAATTTCCAGCACTTGCCACTTTTCAAAGGTTCATGAAAAAAGTAGTTGGTGATATGAATAATTTCTTCCCTCATAGAGTTTACATTCTAGCTGAGAGATAAGATACTAACAATATACAATATTACATGATCAGTGCAGTACAGTGTGCTATGTGAAATCTGAAAGAAAAGGTAATGATCAGATATGAGAGATCAAGAACTTGGTTTTAAATGTGTTAAAGTCATCAAAGAACAATGAAAAGGCAGCTCATTTGATTTTAAATGGAATTGCATAATTGTATAGCTAACAGGGAAAAAAACCCAAAGTCCTATACATACATATGTGTGTATGTATGGGTGTGTGTGTGTGTGTGTATATATATATATATATATATATATATATATATATATATGTATGTATGTATATGTATGTATATGTGTGTATGCACACACACACATATATATGTGTGTGTATGTGTGTGCCCATATATGTGTATATATATACATGTATGTGTATGTGTCTATATGTGTGTATATATATATATGTATATATCACTTAGGGGTTTAAGGGGAGGGGATAAATATAGCTTAAAAAAATCAAAGTTTAGCAGTTCATGAACTTATGGCCATGTGATCATTCAGTTCAACAAACATTTATTATGTGTTTATTCTGTACAGAGCACTGTGGAAATTACTGGGGGAGATATAAAGAAAATAAGACATGGTAGTCCCCACCCCCAGCCCCTAGCTTATAGGCTAGTAGGAAGGTATTTCACATACATAGATAAACTATAATATAGAATAAGGCACTGATGCCCAAGAGATATGCAAAGTACTGGGCAAAGTCTGAGGAAAGAGAAGCATTGGATTAATTGATACATGATTATACTTGATCCAAGCTAAGGTCCATTAAGAAGGGTCCATTCTACTTAATAATTTAGGTGTACATTGAAGATAATATATATATTTATCAAGACAGTTGGCAAGTGAGAATGGAAAATATGTTTTATTGAGCATTCCACCTGTGGTATATGTGACTTTAAGAATAAGGCCTACTTATTGTATTTCTTGCCTTCTCAGTGGGTAGGAGAAAAGGTGGAGGGAGGGAGAGAATTTGGAACTGAAAAAAAAAAATATATATATATACATATACATATATATATATATATATATATATTTAAAATAGGCCCTACTTGGAAAGCTACCCCATATAAAAAATACATAAATCATAATAGTACTATGAAAAACCCAAATACAGATTTCTCCCTTGCCCTGAGTCACTTAGCTTCTTAAATAGGACTTCAGCCTCAATTGAATTAATAATAATAACTATTAGTTATAGAGTTAGTATATGTATATACCATATATACTAATATAGTATATTTTACATTATATATACTATACATACTAATATAATTATTAGTTATATAATTATATCATTATGTAATTATTATTTAATAATAATAGCTCATACTTAAGATCTGCAAAATACCTTTTAGTCATTATATCATTTGAGCATCACAATGATCCTTTGAAGGAACTGTTATTATTATATTCCTATTTTATGGACAAGGCTCAGGAAGGTTAAGAACCCAAGGTCACAAGTAAATCTATGAAGCAGAATTTGGAGTCACATCTTCTTGGGGCTAGAGTCAATTGCTCTGTCTACAACATCATGCTTCCTCCTATGATCTGAATTTTAGGTTCTTTGTTCTCATCAACAAGGGATCAGCTTCTCACCAAGCTTCCTCCAACATCCTGGGAAGACCCCAGATGTATGGGATTTATGGTTTTGTGGAGACAAATTTAGCCCTTTTTCTTTCCTCAGAGACACTGGAGCTTCTGAAACTTATCTAATGGCCATAGACAAAGGCAAGATCCTTTAAAAATTGTGGCATTAGGTATATCCCCTAAGGTACTTGATTAATCTATTGATAACACCTACCACTGGTTAGCAAATTAGATCTTACCTACATTAATGATTTTGTTGTAAATGAAATCAGTTTATTTTGTTGATGGTTGTTATTTAGAACCATTCTCAACAATAAGCATTTATTAAATGCCTACCATATGCCAGGCTCTGTGCTAAGATAGTCCCTGCCCTCAAGGAGCCAACAAGCTAATGATAAAATTGTTGGAAGAGTCTGGAAAAGTGATAGTTTTCTTGTGTTCATTATTTTTGTCTTTAGAACTAATTACTATTTGAAAAAGGAGATGATATTTTAGTTGTGTTCTTTCTATCCTTCTTCCTTATTAAACATTTTCTCTGACTAGTACTTTGTACTAGAGACAGAAGTGGGGAACCTGCAGCCTCAAGACCACATGTGGCCCTCAAGGTCCTCAAGTGTGGCCCTTTGTCTGAATCCAAACTTCACAGGTCCTCATACCTTTTAAGATAAAACCAGGTCCTCACACCTGTGAAGTTTGGCTTCAGTCAAAGTGCCACACTTGAGGACCCAGAAGGCCATGTGTGACCTTGAAGCCCAGGTTCCCCTTCCTATGAACACTGGAGGAGAGACAAAGTTTATATTGAATGTTGTCCCTGGTCTCACAGAGCTTATAATTTGGCAGGCAAAACACACAGGAATATGGTTAACTAAGGTACATAATACTATGCAATTTAGTTCATTTGAGAGTTGTTGGAAAATAGCTTCGTCTTTTTTAGATACACAATTACACAATCACATCTTTTTAAAAAATAAAGCTGCCTTTTCATTACACTTTGATTATGGTTGATTTGTTTGCTTCATGGTTCAAACAGGGAAAAAGTCTTTATGGCAGATTGTTGCTGCCCATACCTACTGTGATATTGTTTCATGTTAAATATCCCAGATTGGGGATTGTGTTTTGTAAAGTTCTTAAACCTGTACATGGAAACAGAAGAGGCAACTTTGCAATAACTGAACAATATGTAATAAAATATTATGGGTTGCAAGTATTTTAAAGTGCTCTTGAACTGTACTTTGAAGAAGAAAAAAGAAAATGCCAAAAATGCCTTAGCTCCTCACCTCCAAAGGAGTTGTTTGCATCTGTTTGTGAGTCAGGCATAGTTATAAACTTTCATTGCATGAGATTAATGAAATGGAATTGAAGAAAACGCATTGATACAATGGTAACTGGCATAATCATCTCTCAATTACCCATAGTAAAAGACTGTAAGAAGAGCTTTATAAGTCAAATCTACAGAATATTCAAATTCTCATTTCAACTAATAATGAACAACTTTCTTCAAACTCTAAGTATCTTATAAGAATATACCAGCAAGAAGTAAAAGTGGATGATTTGAGTTTCATCTTTTCATTTGTTCTACCAACCTCCAATGAAGCAAACAGCAAGACAAGCAAAAGAAAATAGTAAAAGGGAGAAGGAACAAAAGGATAGTCCACAAATAGTATGGTTAATTAGCACCAAAGTTATCAAGTATTAATTGTAGAGCAGTATCAGGGGTCTAAAATGTAGATAGAACTATGAATATAGGAGTACAGTAGGGTTCTGAATCATTCAGAAAGCATCATGGTTAAATGGAATAAGCATGGTCTTTGGAGTCAGAGGAACTGTGTTTGAATTCTAGCTATCATTTGCTACTTGTGTGACCTTAGAGAAGTCTCTGAACTTCAGTTTTTTCATCTACAAAATGGCGAAGATGAACTATGCAAGGCCCTAATGGATCTGACCAATCTCTTAGAACACAGAAAAGTAAGGGACTAATCATTAGGTTAACTGTAAAAATGTGGCCAGTTTTGATTTTATGAATTGCAGACACAGCCCTCAACTGAATTAAAGAGGCAGTCTAGCCATTGGCCAAGCATTGATTGAAAAAGTCTTGGAATAACCCTTAAAAGATGGTACGAGAGTCAGTGAGTGAGGGATCTTAGAGGAACCCAATTCCCAATGGATTTGGAGGGGGTGGTGCACGCCCTGAGAATGGAGCTAGAAGAGCATAAGCAGAGAGGCAGAGGCAGTTTCCATGAGGAACAAAGACTCTGGGAGCAAAGATGCGTGGGTTGATTGGTCACGAGTTGTATCAGAACAAATGTTATGGTGCTGAAATTCCTTGAGTCTTCAAGGTAGCACTTTTGCATTTCATTTTTTCCCTTTGGATTTTCTCATGGGACTTAAAGCCTCTTCCTCTAAGCACTTACAAAGTCTGTGTTCTAAAAGTACATTTGCTTTTTTGTTTTGTTTTGTTTTAAACATTCACTTTGTCTTTATAAACAGTATAAACTCTAGATGTTTGTTAGTCTGGGCATATTTATTGGAGATGAGTTTAGGATGAGGTAATTAATAGGGAGCAACCCAGGAGAGGAGACATTTAAAATTGAGGTGTTTTGCCATGGTAATATCCTTAGCTTGGAGCTAAAAATGTCCAAATTATAGATCCTTTTGTAACATCATCCCAGAGGAGAGAATGTTTATACTAGGAATTTCCTCTATGTAATAAGTCAGTAGTAGCATCAGAATAAATAGAGTATCTAAACAACCCTACTCATCATGCCACACTACCACTGCTACAACTACATAGTATCTAAGGTTATTTTCTCCTTCTAAAATCTATTATTTCTTTCCTATGGTTTTCTCTGTGTGTGTGTGTGTGTGTGTGTGTGTGTGTGTGTATGTGTCTGTGTCTGTTTAAATTGGAGTAAAGTGCAAAACAGAAAGGAAAGGTATTTCACTTTTTGCAGTGGATGGACAACACACTTAAAATTCTGCTAGATGCATTCTTAACTAGAAAATTAGCTCCAAAATTCCCCATTGAGTGTTTAAATCTACAAAACCTATTTCTGAGTTGACATGATTGCCTCACTCCCCAGAATGCTCCCTAACCAGGGTCCTTTATATCTGTTTGCTTTGATAACTTTCCTCAACCACTACTCAAGGAAACCAAAAATCTCATCCCTGAAATTCTCAACTTTCCTCCTTTCACTTCTATTTTAATTCTTCCTCAACAGCATCCGTTGCCACACAGTACATTCATGTAGCTAGCGTGATTTATCCAAAACATTTTGTAAATGATCAAGGGAATTTCAGACTAGGGGCTGTTGCTCCCTATTAGGTATGAAAGGAGCCAGTGTAGCCTGGGAAATTGTTGTTGTTGGTCCTTTTTGAAAATGAAGGACGTATTTTCACAATGTCAGTTGTGTCACTTGGTATCATTAGCAACCAGCTATTTGTCACCATGTAAAAAGCAAAGCAAAGCAAAACCTTTGATGGAGTTCTTTGCTCCACTCCTCCTTTATAATTCCTTGTCTGTAATGTTCTGCAGCCTGTTCGCAACAACCATACATATGTCTCATGATAGCAATTATACTGATAGGACATTCCTATTTTTCAGGAATTACAAAGCAAAAAAGATGAGTTGATCACATAGCAAGAGCAAAGGATAATCATTGCTGTCCATGTTTTCCATTCCTCACAAGGTCAAGAGAAAATGAAGCAGTTCATGGTATTTTGAGTGGAGGCCCTGTAGCAAACATATAGGAAGACATAGAGAGAAGTCACACCAGTTTGGAAGACATGGTTGTGTATGACCTAAATCGTTTGAGGGAATGCCCACACCTATGTGATTATAGATCCCTTTCAGATTTTTTTTTAAGTTATTAGAATGTTTTTCATTTTGCGACAGTTTGCGTTGGAAGTAGGTAAGTCTCCGAATCTTAGTTGATTGTCTCTCTTCCTCCAATGGTAAAACTGTATAGCAGAGTCAACTTTATGATGTCGCTAGCAAGATGGGAGGTTGGTTTCTCTCTGAAAACCTTTTCAACTCTTCAACCTCCAAACAAAAAACTTGTGTGCTAAATATGGAGTAATTAGATTTAACTCATTAAGATAATAGATAGTCCAATATAAAAAATTAACCCTGAAGAAAGCTAATACTCAGATTATTTCCTTAGTGTCACACTTGTTCTTCCTCTCCATCCCATACCCATGAAAGCACAAGCTAAACTGTAGGCCTGGGCAGGAGTCAGAACAAGGATAGAAAACTGCAAAGCTGTAGTGACTCTGCCTCAATACCCTAGCTAACTCCCACCCCATCCCCCAAGAAATGTTAGACATGGACTATGCACAACTATTGGAAGGAAAGGAAGAGAGCAGAGAGGAATTGGGAGAGATGAAATGGGACTAGCACAGCTGGTTTCTTCAGACTAAGGGGAAAGGGATGGGAAAGAGTCAGAAAACCAGAGTTATAAAATAGGGGACAGAGAAGACATGAAGCTTCAAGTCATATAGTCTATTTTGAAAAATACTCCAAACAACCCCATGTTGATGCACCACCCAGACACCAGAAGGTGGACATTAAAGTAATCATGGGGAAAGGATTATTTGGTGTCCTCAGGCCTGATGAGCCCTTCACCTGGTGAGGGGACCAATAGAATCAACTACCATTTTGTGTGTCTTTGCAAAGGAGTAGTAAAGCAAGGTGGTAGGGAATGATGGAGTTCAGTACACGATAGAATAGAACCAGAACCAGGTGTATCAACATGTATCCTTATATTATGTTTAACAATTATAGCTTTACAAGCTAAATGAGCCTTGTTGAATCAATCATTTAAACCATTCTCATACCCGAAGTTAGTAAGATAACTGCCAGATGCACTCTTACAATTGTAGTTGAAGCAACACTGAGTAGAGGAACTAAGAGAAAGGGGACTACAAAAGCAATACAAAAGAAATAAATGGAGGAAAAGGAGCATAACAATGATACTTTAAATGTAAATGATTAAATAATCCAATAAAACTAAAGAATGTGACTAAAGGGAAATAAAAACCAACAATTTTTTGCTTACAAGAAACATATTTAATAATAAAAAACACATAAAGATGGAAAATCAGAGGCTGAAACAAAATTTACTATGCATCAGATGAATACAAAAGAACAGGCATACTATAAGAGCAAGGAAAAATAAGAATTCACAATATCAAAAGTGATAAATAGGGAAAATATGGTATTTAAGAGAAACATAGTGAACCGGTATCAATACTAAACTTATATGTACCAAATAGAATAGAATATAAATTCCTGAAGGAAAGATAAACTGAAGAAATAGGCAAACTTGTAGGAAACTTTAATGTTCCTCTCCCACACTTGGACAAATCTAATGTAAAGATAAGTAAAAAAGGAAAATATAATGCTGAATAAACTATTGGAGAATTTAAACCTGGAAAAACTCATGGCATCTTCTGAATGGTAAAATGTATATAGATATACATGAATATACTGATGAATAAATGGATATATATATAGATTGAGAGATATATAAAGAGATATAAAACAATGGACATTGTTCTATATTAAGAGAGAGAAAGAGAGAGAGATACACATTTCTTAGGATCATTACAAAAATAGATTGCTTAGGCACAGAAAAATTATAAATAAATGTAAAAAAGAAGAAATGCTCACCACCCATTACTGACAATAGTGTCATAAAATAGGAATCAATATATGGAACAGACACCAAAGATACTGACCTAAATGAAGGCTCGATCTTGCCATGAAAAATAAGTAGTTCAAAGAACAATTAATAAATAAGTGAAATAGAATACTAATGATGATATTATATACCAGATTTCTGGGATACAATAGGTAAGACAGTTCTCAAAGAAACAATCATATCTCTGACAACAAATCTTAATAAAATAAAAAGGGGTAAATAATAAACTAAATTGTGATTTTAAAAATTAGGAAAAAAACACAAAAGGAGTAAATTTCAAAAATTAGAATAGCTCCATCAAAAAGTAAAAATACTATAGAGTTGATCAATAAAATGAAAAACTGGTTTCTTGAAATTGCTGGGGAAAAGTCAACTAATCCTCAGTTACCCTGATTAAAAATAAGGAAGATAATTTAATTATAAGAACAAGGTGAAATCACAACAACAAATGAATAATCAAAACCTACTTTGCTCCATGAAGTCCTGAGATTTAAAAGAAATTAGGAAACATTTACAAAAACATTAAATATACAAATTGAAAGAATAGGAAGCATACATATTACATAACATAATTGAGGGGGGATTAACTAGCTATAAAGAAACAACCAATTTAAAACCACTTGATTCAGATGAATTTTCAAATGAATTCTTTCAAATTTTTAAAGAATAATTAATATCAGTATCACATAAATTATACTCAAAAGTTAAAAAAGAAAATGCTTCATTAAACTCCTCTTATAAAATGAATGTGGTTCTAATATCTTGACCAGGGAAGAAGATAGAAAAACACAGACATAGGACCTTAAGAAATATCAATTCAAATTTTTAAATAAAATCCTGGCAAAAGAGTTATAGAAAATATTTGTTAAATTCACCATAATCAACTTGAATTTATAACAAGTATGCAAAAATGGCTTGACATAGAAAATTGTAACTGATCACTTTAAAAACAAAAATAGCCAAAACTACATCATTATATCTCTATATATCTACATAGATGAAGATATAGCCTTTTTTAAAAATATAACATTCAATTATGCTAAAAACACTACAAAGTGTGTGAAGAAATAAAAATTTTAATATGATAAAAAAACTATCTAAAAGCTAGCATTATATATAAATGGGGAAACAGAAGCTTTCCTAATAAATATAAAATTAAAACAAGGATGTCCTTAAACCTAGCAATTATTTCCACAGGCCTAGAAATGTTGGTGATGGTAAGACAAAATAAAGAAATACAGGAGCATAAACAGGCAAAAAGAGACAAAAGCATCGCCATTAGTTAAGGACAATGATTTATGTGGAGTAGTCTACAGAATCAGCAAAGAAATTGAGACAATCAAGAGCTCCAGCCAGTATTGGGATACAAAATAAACCTATAAAAACCAGCACCATTTAAATATAGGTATAATGAGACCCAGGAAGAAAAGATAGAAAGAGAAGTGCCATTCAAAATATTTTTTTTCAAGGAAAATTTATTTATTTATTTATTTGCACGGGGGAAGGCAGGGCAATTGGGGTTAAGTGACTTGCCCAAGGTCACACAGCTAGTAAATGTGTCAAATGTCTGAGTCCAGATTTGAACTCAGGTACTCCTAACTCCAGGGCCAGTGATCTACTCACTGCGCCACCTAGCTGCCCCAATTCAAAATAATTTTAGAATGCCAAAGCATAGTTAAGACCCCAGTGGAGCTGACAGCTTAGAGACCATTGAGTTCAAATTCCTCGCTGTACATATGAGGAAACGTTGTTGTTGTTATTGAGATGAGTCCTACTCTTCGTGACCCCGTTTGGGGTTCTCTTGATAAAGAAACTAGAGAGGCTTTCCATTTCTTTCTCTGACTCATTTCACAGATGAGGAACTGAGGCAAACAGGGCTAAGTGACTACCTAGGATCACACAGCTATAAGAGTATGATTTGAACTCTGCAAGATGAGTCTTCCTTACTATAGTTCCGGCACTGTATCTACTGTGCCACCCAGCTGCACAAAACTGAGGCCCAGATAAATTAATAAGCAATTTTTTCCCAGCATCACTCAGCTAGGGATAGGACAGGATCTAGGGACAGTGGTGTATAAAATAAGGCCTGGGGACCCTTTGATCATGATGGATTCTCCTTTTCTTTCCTTCCCCAATTCTGTCTTTTCCCTTCCATATATACCTACTTCTTTTGACAAGAGTTTCTGTCTTTCCCTGACCCATAGCATAGTAGCTCTTTTGAAGTTTTCAACACTTGATTCAATTAATCTCACATTTTACAAAATCACGGAATCTCAAAGTTGCAAGGGACCTCAGAGAACAATTAGTCCAAGAATTACATGAACAGGAAACCCAGCAAACTAAACATCGCATCTAATCTTCTCAAGAATCCTGTGAAGTAAGGTTAACAGGATCATCTTCATTGTACAGATTCTGCAGGGCTCAGAAAGGTTAAGTGATTTGCCTGAGGTCACCCCAGCTCCTAAGTGCCAGAGCCTAGACTACAATACAATATGCTTCTTTCACTACAGTAAAGTCACAGTTCATGTGTAATAGACTCTCAGTGAACTAGAAGTTCTGAGAAGAGAGAGATCAGGTGGGTCTTCCACTGGACCTTAAAAACAAATAAGGGGGCTTTAGAGATGCAAAGGTATATGGAGAAGATTGCCAGATTTATTCAATTGGCCTTTATAGGCAGGCTTAACTAGAAAGGACCACACAGCTCCCATAAAAGGGTGGAGTGATGGGCCCATTGCCAGCCCATAAGAGAGATCTTTACATTCATTCCTGGAAAGCTAGTATGCCCTGAGGTATATAAGGGTGGAGTAGGGGAAGGAAATCAGAAAGAGAAGGAAATTGAATAGGTATGTCAAAGGCTAAAGTTTTCCACAGGTTTTCTGGAGGAAGTACTTTCACATGTCATTGATTCTGCATTCATTTCAAGAGTAAACAAGTCCTTACAACACTGCCCCAGCATCCTAACCAGGTAGCAGCACAGGGAGTGGGGGGGGGGGGGGGGGCATTACTCACCTAGCATTCTGTGCACTGAAGGGCAACGGATTCAATACATACACTTCATACAATGGATGTAAGGCAGAAAAGTTGTTTACACATCTGATTTTTGTAAATCAAAGCATTTTGAAAGCAGCAGGAGAGCCACTATTTACAGAAGACACCTGCAATGAATGCTTTTGAAAAAGCAAAGAATTATTTTAAGGGAATCATACCCCACTCCTACTTATCTGATTTTTAAACTGAGACGTTATTAATTTTTTTCCTGTAACACAGCCTTCATATGATATTTCCATATGTTTTATAAAAATCTTTTTAAAAAATTGTTCACAAGGTGAAGGTTCAAGAAAGTATAGCTTACCACATAAAACTATATTTATTGAAACCAATAATAGTAAAATATAATAAAATAACATCATCCAAAGGATTTTTTTGTTTGTTCAAGTTTTTCAGAAAGGACAAAATCATCATACTTCCTTTCTAGCCATTAGGGAGTCCCTACTTTACATCGACCTTTTTCTTGTTATTTTTAAAACTTTTCTGTTTTCTGAAGTTTGTTTTCTACATTGTCATCTCTTCCTTTCTCAGTAGTTTTCCTAGTTTGCATGAAATCTTTTCCCAAGAGGCTTTTCACACTAAATTCAAGAAAAGGTTTTACTGTAAGCTGAAGCCCAAGAACTGCTGAACCCCAGCAGCCCTCAATTTTGCAGTACCACCAAGCCCTAGGCCTTAGATCCATGGTCTTTCATTGCTACCATCTTACTTCCTCCATGCTATGATTATAACCCAGGTTTGCTTATGAAAGGGCATGTGGGTTTTTCCTCTTCTGTGCAATGGTACTCCCTAAAATCAGTAGACATCTTTGGCTTAAATCTATTTGTGATGGGACACTAATACACTGTTGGTGGAACTGTGAACTGATCTAACCATTTTGAAGAACAATCTGCAATTATGCCCAAAGAGTTATAAAACTGTATATAGCCTTTGACCCAGCAATATCACTGTTAGTTCTATTTCCCAAAGGGATCAGGGAAAAAGGAAAAGAACCTAAATGTTCTAAAATATTTATAGTAGCCAAGAATTGGAAATTGAGGGGATGCCCTTCAATTGGGGAATGGCTAAACAAGTTGTGATATATAATTGTGATGGAATACTACTGTGCTATAGAAATGACGAGTTGGTTGATTTTAGAAAAACATGGAAATGTTTGCATGAAATAATAAAGAGTGTAGTGAGCAGGACCAAAAGAACACTGTATGTAGTAACAGCAATATTGTTCAAAGAACACCTATGAACGACTAAGTTATTTTGAGGTATTGTAAATACTCAAATCAACTACAAAGGAAAGATATTATGCACTTCCAAAGAAAGAACTGATAAATAGAAGTATGCTTAGTAGTATGGTTTTGTGAGGGAGAGGGCAATGGTGGCCTTCACTGGTGCAGTGTGGGGAGGGAGGAAGGGAGACAGTTCAGAACTCAACATGTAACCCAAAAAATCAAATTGAATTTTAAAAATTATTTATGGGTTGTTTTTAAAGCAGTAATTACTATAAATGAAGCTTCCCACTCTGTAATTACTCCTCTATTCCTATTCCCAAAGGCAGGCTCAGGCCCAGAAGCTGACTTACTCTCTCCCCAAAAGTTTGATGGGATAGCTCTCAGGAGTTGGAGGATTCTAATACTGTTACTTGTGAGCTACCATCTGATACATTCCCATCAATATTGATTAATCATTTTCCTCAATATGAACTAACCATTTAATATTACTTTTTACAAAAGGATATTTGTTGTGAAGGCATGGTAAGGAAAGAAACAAAAAAATTCAAATGGGGGAATGTGATTTTTATGCCTCTTCCCTTAGCATGCCTTCATAACAAATATCCTTTTGTAAAAAGTAATTAATATTAAATGGTCAGTTCATATTGAGGAAGATGGTTAATTAATATTGATGGGAATATATCAGATGAGGACTCATGAGTAACAAATCCTCCAACCACTCTCCTTCTTGCATGTACATACACAAAGTCCCTAGGGAGAGTATACTTAAACTTACATAGGACTGAAGTACATGTAGGGAACCTGCATGGCCAAGGTGTATCACTTGGCCTTGATTCTCTTTAAGGAGCCTCACTAAGCTCACTTGTGGATAAGGCACAGCTCATGGGTAAGTAGCTCCACTGCTTGCACAACATGGTGTTTCAGGTTGATTCACTGCTAAGTTTGGTCAGAGAGCCTCAAGGCCAGCTCCTCCATGGACTTGACTTCTGTGACTATGCTACTGGCTCAAATTGTTGAATGTCTGATGGGTATTGCAATCTTTTAAAGTTCCCAAGGTTGTAACCTGTTCTGTTCCATCTCTAGGTACTTATTTACCTAAGAAAAGGAAAAAATAAACTCAAGAAACCAAAAGAAGTACAATGCATTCAAAGACCCATGTCAGCTGAGTAAAAGATAGAGCTTAATGCTGTTTCTCTTCATGGAGGCCCATACTTATTCTTCCTCCTCCCTGGAAGGGCATCAAGTAAGAGAACAAGAGATTGTCCACTTGAACTTTTTGAATGTACATTCTGTCTCAGTAGACAGTTAAAAGACTTTTCATCCCCATTCAGAATGCCAACAGGAAACAGAAGATACCTGTACCTACTCCAAATCGGGGAGTGGGGAGAGGGTCCCTCCATTACATAAGTCCAAAAGCAAGCTCCTTTAAGTGTCATGGATTGGATTGGCTGCAGGTAGAGAATATTGGGTATGCTCTGTATAACCATCCAGAAAGGGAAAATCTACACATGCCCCATGCCCTCATTGGCCAATCTCCCATTACACACACAAAGAAATATGCTTAGATTTAAAATAGCAAAGGGAAATTATGATGTTATACAAGTGTTAAGAGTTAACTAACCATGGTTTTCTGTGCAAAAGGATAGAGGACTACTTAATCCCCATTTTGGCTGGCAGATGGCCTTCCTTCCAAGTTTATGCCCAGAATCCTGTCTAATGGCTCTGATCTAAGGGGGATGTGGTGCTCTGGACCTCCGGAACAGAAACCTCTGGGACTCAAACCTGCTGGATCAGAGACTATAAAGTGGGATTCTGGTCTGCAGATTTGTCAATCTCTACCCCCAGCAGGTGAGATCCCTTCACTTGCAGGACCGCCAGCTCCATTAACAGCCCCTTAGCTTTTATTGCACCAGTCCCAAAAAGCCAAGATATCTGTCACTAGTTGCTGAATATGCTGAGCCAGTTCATTCTCAGTCCTATTTTGCTGGAATTCCAATTTTTACAGGATTGTCAACAATATACAGAGAATGTTGGATTAGAGGCTTTCTCCTGTTGTTGTTTGTCCTTCATTCTCGAACAGGACCAATGACATCATGAGGGTGATGTCTTAACTTGCTTGTTAACTGGGATTTGAATGAGGCAAAGCTGCTCAAAGTAGTCAGACTCACTCTCTCCTCCAGAGTCAAATCCAGTGGGAAGACAAAAGTCAAGATGACTGACAGTGGCCCAGGATGCAGTGGATGATCTTCAGTGAGAGCCTGCTCCCTGTTTATTGAGAAGACTCTCCATATAACCAAAAGGGCTCTTGCAATTGGGTGCCTTCTAATCACCCCCTCTTAGGCATTTGCAGTGCCTTTCCCCCTATTCAGCCATAATGAGGCCATCTCAGCCATGAAGCCAAACCAAATGTGAAGGGCGGGCCTGTTGCTAGCATCCTGTTATTTAAGGTACAATTGGACAATGTGAGGTACTCATAAATCATTTAACAATTAACAAAAGGAGATTTACTTAATTCCAACATAGCAAATATATACAACTAAAACATAGTGGCATTCAGCTTCTATTGGTAAGGCCCACCTCACCTCCATATGTCAAACAGGGCAACAGAGCATGGTAACTCATGTGGTCTTCAGATAAACATCAAGTCAGAGGGTCCCTGGCTCCATGTGGGTGGGACTTTCTATACAGTAAGCTGCGACAAAGGAGGCAGGAGCAAATCAGTACTGGGGGACAACTTTGTTGCCTTTTAGGGAAAATTAATCCCTGTTGTGGGAATAAGGAGAAACCCTAGTAAATATTGATCTTTTCACAGAGAGGTATCCTCAGGACACTGCTGAGAGGGGTATTTCAAGAAATCTTTGCATATGAGTTTCTCCTCTATCTTCAACCACTCCTCTGCAGACTGCCTATTTCCTTCTATACTGAACAGTTCCTACATATGTAGCAAGGTTAAAGGGGCCTATGTCAGCCATCTCCAGGCTAGCAGAACTTATCTGTTCACTGTGCTTGGGCTGTGATCTGTTCTTCTGGCCCCATCCTCTTCTGTACTTTTCTCTCCTGGGCTCCGCCTTCCTCCACAACTGCCTTCTTTCCTTCCTCCTATGTCTGGGAGCTGATCGGGTTCATGGAAATAAATAGGATCTGGGGGAGATAGAGGTGGAGTAGTACCAAAGGGTTACATCGGAATGTCCTGGTCCATGCCTAAAAATTGTAGATAATACATTGGGAAGGCAGGGCTGTCCCTGGTCAAAAGAAGGACAATAGGGGAGGTGGTAAGAACTCTAGAAGCTGTAGGCTGGCAAATTTGGTCTTTATTTTTTTTCTACCAGAACTAACTCATGGAGGGGCAAGTTCCTTCAATTTCCCTTCAGTTCGAATTTACCCTTCTCTTCACTCACACAGCTACCACTTTAGTTCAGGCCCTCATCGCCTCTCACCTAGATTATTGCAACTGCTTCCTAATTGGTCTTCTTGCCTCAAGCCTCTCACAATTCTAGCTGTTCCTCCACATGGCTGCCCAAGTAACTTTCCTTAAGTTAAGAACTGACCATATGACTCTCCTAATCAACTCCACTGGCTTTCTAGGATTTCCACTATAAAATATAAATGCTGTTGTTGTTTGTCCTTCATTCCCAAAGAGGACCACAACTTCAGGGAGGTGATGCCATGACATGCAAGTGAATTGGATCTAAGTGGGTGAGGGAGGGCTGTGCAAGGTCACCAGCCTCGCTTTCTCCTCCAGAGCCATCTGGGTCCACTGGCTTCCTAGCATTCCCAGTATAAAATATAAACACTGTTTAACTTTTAAAGCACTACACAACCTGGCACCAACCTAGCTTTTCCAACTCATTTGGATATTACTCCCCCTCCCACATACTAGGATCCAGATGAACTTGCCTTCTCTGTGTTCCTCACACATGGACACTCCATCTTTAGTCTCCATGCTTTTGCACTGGCTTTCCCACGTGCCTGCGAGATCCCTTCATAGAATATATCCCTTCTGTTAAGATTTTCCATCTTCTGCATGAAGCTTTTCCTGATTTCCCCAACTCCCTCCAAAACCACCTTCTATTTAGCTATTTTCAATAAATTTGTGTTTATTCTCCCTATATGCTGCATATAGTTATATACCCCACTAAACTATAAAGTCATTGCAATAGGGACTGTTTCACTCTTGGTACTTGCATGCATGGTATGCAGCACATAGTAGGTGCTTAATAAATGATTATGGGTTGATTATTTCTTCCTTTCCCTTTAATTGCTGAGTTCATTACATTTTGGGGGTTCTTTGTATTATTGGGGAGGAGTGGAGGTTAAAAAACAGAATTGCTCCTAGACTCTTTTATTCATTTACCTTACTAGGATTCCCCTAGCACATATCACCAAAAAGACAGTTCTTGAACATTTAGAAATGGTACTGGTAATTAGGAAGACACCAATATATTCAGGAAGAGTAGGTCATACTGGACTAATTTAATTTCCATTTGTGGTAGTATTATTAGATGAGTATATTCAAGGAATGTCATAGAGAAGTTACAAACGCATATCTACAAAGCACTTGACGAAATTGTTTATACTATCTTTGTGACAGTATGAGATAGAGAGCTGTAGGTTCTCTCCTCTCTGGAGGCCTCAGGACCCAGGGCTTCCAAGAATCCTAATGTATTTAGGTGGATTTAGCTATGGATAAATGACCAGATCCAAATAATAGTCATTGTGATCTCCTTTTTATAGAAGGGGAAACTGAGGTCCAAAGGATAGAAATGACTTGCCCAGGGTGACATAGGTAATAAATACCAGAGCTTGGCCTCTAATACCAGTTCTTGTCACTATGCAACATTAATTTAAATCCTCTTGGCTTAGATGCATGTCAAGTTGAAGAGAGGTCTCTAGTGAAGTGGCCCAGCTACTATAAACCTTCCTTTTCTAAATGCTCATAAATCATTCTCAGAGAACTTATTGACTCTGTGCTGTTCAACATTTTTTTAATCAATGGCTTAGATAAAAACAGAGATGGTACTTATCAGATATATAGAAGGCATAAAACTGGAATACATCATGAGTATGTCAGAATACAAAAGGACCTCAACAAGTTAGAATGATGGGATGAATACAATAAGATGAGATTCAAAAGGGATAAAATGTAATTATTATAACACATCCTACAGTGCTTTATAAACACTGTGAATCACATTTTTAGCAGATATGTGATTTCACTGATATAGGGAAGTTCAGATGAGGGCACTTCCTCTATCAAGAAGACTGGCATGTTCTCTGAGACTAATACTCACTCCAGAAGAGTTGCCGAGGGCTGTGTTTGTCAAACTCAAACTGGAATCGCTAAACTATTCGTTTCCCTGAAGGTTTGACACTGATTTAGAAAACCACTTATTAACATTATTTACAATGTATTGAATTTTTATTTTGTTAAATATTTCCCAATTATATTTTAATCTGGTTCTGGTCTAACTCAGGAGAGTTGTGGGTTCCTGATTGGTGCCTCTGGTCTAGGGCATAGAGAGGTTAGGTGACTTGTTACAAACCCAGGATGTGTTAGATTCTAGACTCAGAACCAGGTCTTCCAGATTGGACTAGATGATATTTCAGATTTCTTCTAGTTCTAAATCCCATGAACCTGGGTTGTGGTCAAGATGGGATCAAAAAGAGCTGAAGCTGATTATAGAACGATAGGCCTACTTTCTATCCACTATGTTATAGCTCTTTTCCTCAAAATAACCCTGGGAAATGGGTAGGACAAGCGCTATTAAAACCATTTTATGGATGAAGAAACTGTGGCTCAGAGAGCCTGTTGGAGTCTGGACTCAAACCCGTGCCTTCTGACTCCAGAATCAGTGTCTTTACAACATGAGTTCTTTACAACATTAAATTCTACACTTAGCATTCAACAAAAATCAACTGTAGAAGTACAGAAATGAGGGGCATGTAACTCTATAAGCTAATGGAGTTAATTAGGGGAGTCCCATAGCCAGATCTACCCTTAAGGATGACCAGCTGTAAAAGACTTAGCTACTCTGAACAAGACAATTTCAAAGGACTCAGGATGAAAGATGCTATCCACCTCCAGAGAGAGAACTAATAAATTCTGAATGCAGATTAAAGCACACCTTTTAAAAACTTTCTTCACTTTTATTTTTTTATCTTGTTTGTGTTTTATTTTGCAACATGACTAATATGGAAATATTTTTCATGACTGCACATATGTAATTGATATTAAATTGCTTGCCTTCAAGAAAACAGGAGGGACAGGAGGAAGGGAGAAAATTTGAAACTCAAAATTGTTTTTACATGATTGCTTAATTTTTTTTACGTGTAATTGGGAAATATTTAGTGAAACAATAATAACTTTAAAAGAAAAAAGTTATCCAAATATATATTTTAAAAACTAGTTCACAGATACCAGGTTAAGGACCTTTAAATTCTAGTCCAATGATCTCAATTTTACAGATGAGGAAAATGTGATTAAAGTGAATCACCTAAGAACCTAGGTTTTGGTGTGTCATGAAAGAGCTGTCATACCATCACCTCCTTCATCCTTATTTTCGTTGTGTTGGGACCTATTTGAGATCCTGGCCTTACCTCTTAACTTCCCAGAAATTCAGGGTGTGCTGGAGCTAGCTCATCCATGCTCGCTTGTCAAATTTTCAGGGTTGACATTTACACCTTCGCAATCACCAAAGTCTACAAATCAAGGCTAGATTTATTATTTTGTTAGTTGTCTAGATTTAAGAAAATGATGATGAAAAATGTTAATAATGCAGATGAAACTTAAAAGTGGTTGTACTCTTCTGAAAACTGGTTGTTAAACATTTATCCACATACCTTATCTGGCCTCCAAAAGGTCCTTCCTTGGACTTTAAGCTATGCTACCCTCAACTTAAAATAGTTTCCTTAACTCCTCCAGAGTTTAGATAGCACCAGACCTAGAAAACAATGTCATTTATGCTAATACATTCTTCTTTGTCTTGATTGATTCTCTTGAAGTATAGCCATTAGTCACATATAACTAACAGCTGGTCCTTCCCTTTAGGTAATGTTTGGCTATTTCTTTAGACTGACACTGTGACCCAAGACCCTCGAAACCTAGGCTGCCACAAAGACATTCCTAGGCATGAGTAGATCTACAAGAGGTCTAGGTTAGAGTAACCTTAGGATATTTGACCCACTCTTGGGTCATTTCCAACCTCAGACACCCCCACCCCCAAATATTAGGTCATGACCAGAGTTAGTTTAGACATTTTGGTCAATACTCTGGCAACTGGGTATGTTTTCTTAGAATCAAAACTGACCCTAAAATGTATCTGGTCTCTCAAGGGGCCACTAAAGCTGAATTGACTAAACCTTTAAGAGACAAGGTTGTGCTGGAACAGAGAAATCAAACTCAAATAGAAACAGATCCCTGCAGACTAAATATTGACTTAGAAAACCACAAACTGACATCTATTTTGTATTATATTTTTACTTATTTTGTTAAACATTTCCCAATTACATTTTAATCTGTCCTCCCACCTGTACTCCCATTGGAGAGTTTTTCAGTTTTGGGAGCTACTTGCAGAAATCCAGCAGGCTGGGAGCTTGACCCCTCTGTGCTAGAGCATAATGGCTCAAAAGAGACAATTGCTAAACTTTCAGTATAAGCATTTAAACCTCATAATCAGCAAATGTTACAGATTAGAAGCTCTAGTTACTGTTTTGTTCATTGTCTAGTTTTAAGAAAGTGATAGAGAAAAGGCTAATAATGAAGATTAAAGTGCTACCTGCATTTTTTTGAGAGTTGTTAAATATTTACCAGCATATCACAGCTGCTATAGGCATAAGTCAGGCAACTCTACATCTCCTAAGGTTGCTCTGAAATAAAGTTGTCCTCTAAAAATGGGAGTATACCATGCCCTCAATTGTGGTGCTACCATCCAAACATAGGAAAATGCTTCAATTTGAACCCTATTCCTAAAAACTGGGACTAGACCAGGCATTTCTAATTCTAAACCTATTCAATATACTCATTCCTTCTCTAGTTACTAAAAGGAATTATTCTTCCCCATTCCTACCCTTCCCTTCAATTATAAAGGTAAATTATAAGGCAATCCACCTCTACCCCCTACCCTGTGTGAAACATTTTGTTTCCTATGCCTTTAGAATGGAAAATATTAGAGATGGCTCTGTGTCATGGAATTCTTCAGCAGATGTACTACTCAACTTTAAATGTTATACTAGCATTGGCTAGTACAGGGAGTAACTGTATAATTTTGGTTTCTTTAATATTTTACAAGAGCTGTGATCTCATCAGTGTGGGCATCCTCCATCAAGATAAATTACAGTGCGTCCACATTTGGAGACAGTCTTCATGAGTTGCTGTGGTCAAAAAAATATCGTCACCAGGTGTCCAACCCTCTGATGAGATTCACTCTCCTTACCCTTAGTCAGGGGCAGCTAAGTGCTACAGTAGATTCAGTGCTGGGCCTGGGGTCAGGAAGTATCATCTCCCTGAGTTCAAATCTGGCCTCAAGACACTTAACTAGCTGTGTGACCCTGGGCAAGTCACTTTTAACCTTGTTTGCCTCAGTTTCCTCATCTGTAAAAATGAACTAGAGAAGGAAATAGCAAACCACCCCACTATCTTTGCCAAGAAAACCCCCAATGAGGTCATGAAGAGTTGGCCACACCTGAAAAATGACTTAACAACAAAGGCCTCAAGTGGCAGACACTACTCGAAGCTTTTTGCTGCTTTTTCTTGCCCTGATCTTAGAGTTTAGGGTCACTTCCATGCCAGGTGTGTGTGAAGAATCAGAATAAGACTTTAGTGAGTGATGAAGATCATAAACAATAATAACAATTTATACCTATAGGACACTTTACAAAATGCTTAGCATGTATTACTGCGTTTGAGTCTCTGAAGAAGGCAGTATGGTATACTCAAAAGACAAGTGGATTTAGAGTCAAAAGGCCTGAGTTCAAATCTCAGTTTTTTGCTACTTACAGTATGTATGGTCTTAGATGAGTCACTTAAGCTCTACGGGCCTCAATTTCTCCATTTATAAAATGGACATGATGACACCTAAGGCCTCTTCTGGCCCTAACTCTATTGTTCTAAGCCAGTAGCACTGACAATTTTAAAGAACTTTGTGATTTTATCTATTTGCATGCTCATTCTAGTGATATTATTCACAACCCATCCATGCCTTTCCATCTCGTACAATTCTTGTTCATGAGTTCCCGTAATTTCTGCACAAGAGGTCCATGAACAAACCTTGAGGCCTTCCTCTATTGCCCTCATAGATACCAGTTGGAGTAGTTTCAGCATTATTATATGACTTAAATATGGGGAAAGTCTGACTTCAAGCAGAGGTGACAAATACCTGGCATCCCAGTCTGCAACACTACCAATCCTTCCTGAATCAGATTAGAGTGTAATTGCAAAATATTTAATAAAATAAATAAAAATACAATAGAACATATGTGATGTTAATATGGGGTTTTCTAAGTCATCATGTGGCCCACAGGCATCCTTAGCACAGTTTGATTGGTTTAATGGCCATTTCTATTTGAGTTTAACAGCACTGGCTTAAAGGAATAAAATGACTAGTCAGTGCCCCTAAAAGGTGGAGATGACCAGATTGAAACCTGAGGTTTCTGATTCTGTCCAGCTCCCTGAGGAAGGGAGAAAAATCATTTATTAAGCACCTACGGTGTCCTCACAACAACCCTGGGAGGCAGACACTATTATTATCCCCATTTTACAAATGAAGAAACTGAGGCTGAGAGAGGTAAAATATCTTGCCCAGGATCATAAAGCGAGTAAGCGTCTGAGGCCAGATTTGAAGTCAGGTGTTCTTAAGTCCAGGCTGAGTGCTCTAACCACTGCACCACCTAGCTACCTCATGGAGCCTAATGAAATTGGGTATTTTGGAGAAATAAATTTGCTGAAGGAATAAATGTCCATTAATAAAACCGGCATTCCATTTAGACTCTCCTTTGTAAGGATTATAGAATCCGGAGGATAGGGGTTCATTTTGGGCCCCAGGAACATATTACAATGCAATTCATTTTTTTGTGGTTTATAGTGTACATTTCTCAGTGAGAATGGCAATATTTTTACAAAAAGAAGAAAAGGCAAGTAACAAAGAGAAAAGTGTATTGAGTGAGGAATCGTTATGGAAACAGAAAGGGAGTATTACCCAAGGCAAAGGAGTCAAGAAAAAGAAAGAAGTCAAATACCACTCTAAGCATTCAAAGATACATTTTTTTAATCTGATTACAATGAATAGATAATAGAAGGATACAGTTTTGGGGGAGGGGAAGGCATGGCGGGCTGAGTCTCAATAGTTTGCTCTAGGGGAAAGGAAGGTTTAAAAGGGAGATTTGGAGAACGGGAATAATTCAATAGCCTTGGAGCATTGAAAGAAAGGAAAGTTAGAGGAAGTGGGGTAGGGGTCAGTGTGGGAAGTATTTCGTTTTGCTTTTCCATTAAAGAATATAAATGGCAAAACTTCCTAATACTTTTGGAAAAAACAGGTAAATAGGTTTCTCAGTGCTTTTGTTTTTTCTGTCTCTCAGATTTTTTTAAACACAGCATTTTAGACAAGAATAACTTGGCTGTATTTTCACAAATAGAATATTTATGACAATGATTGGTTCAATATTTCTTAATTTCTGTGAACACTACAAGAATCCCATCAACTTTTAAGTAAAGCCTGCTTTTTCTGTGGTTCTTATGAAATGGAAGTTGTAATCCTTTCTTTAGGAGCAACAATCTAAAATTTTCATTAATTGGATCTAGTTAAGTGGAGTAAGCATTGTTTTAGAAAGTTGAGGCAACCAAACCAAGGAACTGCAAAAACTGCAGAAGCCAAAGTAAGGGCAAGAAGAAAAAATTCACTAAGATCAAAAGATGACCTTTATCTATCATCAGGGATTAAGGGGAATTTTTTCCAGTGGATGATTTCATATTCAGAAATGTTATTTTTAAAAGTTCATTTTTAAAAGCCTTGTTTTAAGTTTAACATATCATTTTTCAATTAAAATATATTCATCCTTGGTAATTATCCTCTCTGGTTGAGATTTTTAAAAATAGTTGTCTTCTGGTTTAAATTTTCAGTGTAAAGCAAACAAAAAAAGAGCTCTTATTATTCTCAGTTTCTCTGATGGGAAAATTACTCTTAAGCATATAGTCATCATAACCAGCCTTGAAAAAAGGGGGAAAAAACCTGTTGACATCAAGGATGTTTTCTCTTAAAATGTAAAAACTTAAAAATGGAATTAATTGTAGCTTTAGATATTAAAGCAAATAACTCTAATTTCTTGCTACCTCGTTTTCTAAAAGATTTTTTTTAAAAGAGTTCAAATTTAAAGTCAATAATCTTGCTCTGTGTATGGACCTTGTCCTCATGAGGTTTAGAGTCTAATAAGTCTTCATGGACTTTGCCAGATTATAAGAAGCATGTTTTCCAGCAAGAAGCCAGCTGAAATGAACAAGTAAATGTTTTCATTTTAATGCCTTCTTCATAGCCAAATACTAAATACCAAGCCACATTCCACCATTTCACCAGTGTAGTTTAGAAGAAGAAAAAAAAAGGCCTGAGTTCAAGCAAGTTTCTGATTTATTCTGTCTCTTTGACCCTGAGAAAGTCTGGGGGACTCTAGTGAAGTCAGTGGGACCCAGGGGAAGTCACTTAACCTCTCAGTGCCCCAGGCAAATCCCTATAAATTGCAGAATACTTGGGGATCTGCACAGAGGAAGGTGGTTTCCCTATGGGGAGTTTCCTATCTTTTTTTTTTTTGCCAAAGACAAAAGCACCTTTAAGTATTACATTTTAAATGAATCCATTCAAAATAGATACTGATCAATCTAATTACTAGTAGAAATTTCACTTGTAAAGGGTCACTGTTGTGGAAAGAACCTGCATTCAATTCCCTTATCTGCCATATGAGACCTTGAGGAAGTCTCTACTTCCTTGGAATTGAGTTTCTAAATTTGTGAAAATGAGATGATCTGTAAGGTACTCTCCAGCTCTAAATCCAGGATTCAGAAAGATAGTTGGGTGTTTTCTTTTGTTTTGTTTTTACTTAGTATTGCATAGCTGGAGACCTCAGAAAAGTGTGAAGCACTGTGTGTCTTTTTTAAAGTAGATCTGGTACACTTAACATTAATTGTTGATTCATTCCAGTATTCAGAACTAGCATTCTTTAAATTTCCCAAACAATAATTTGATATCAGAAGTGAATGGAACTAAAGATTCAATACAGTACAATGGAATGATTATTGAGTACCAGGACAGGAGAGCCCTATGAAACCATTCATTGACTAGTCTACAGTAAATCACTGTTTTCGAACACTTGCTTATTGGTGACGATCAAGGCAGGGAGATTCTTTTGTATTGTCTAAAATGGATTCAAATTTATTTTATTTCCATCACAAGATATTTGGAGTTGTATGTCTTACTCTTATTTCAGCTCATTTAAAGTATCCCTGCTTGTTCAACTGTAGTTTACTTGTTGATATTAAGTCTCAATTGCCTTTGTACTTACAAATTCTTTTCCAGTCCCCAGAGCCTTGTTTGTCACTGAACATTTTTGCCTGTGATCTTCAGAACTTCAATTTGGGTATGAGGCTGTGGGTGGGCAATGGGGGCATGTGGGGGAGAGTGGGTGGAAATTAGTATAGATTCTTTTCATCTAACCCTGTTATTCTTTTAAATTGAAATAAGAAAATGGGTACGTTTAATTTCTCCCTCTGTTGCTACCTCCATTTTTCCCAAGAATCCTTTCCCAGGCTTCATTTCTCCATGACATTCATAGGCTCATAGATTTAGAACAGACATGTCTTGGAGGTGAACTAGCCAAACTCTATCCTTTTGCAGATGAGAAAATAGAGACTCAGATTGTCCTAGCTGACATAGGTAGTAAGACAGCTGGGATTTGAACCCAAACACTATGAAACTTAAATGCAGTGTTTTACCCACTGCACCAGAAAAGGTACAGGAAAAAATATTTCTAAATAAGATAACTTTCATTTACTATAGATTAATAAACCTGTTCTCAATGATGTTGCACTTGTACACAGAAAACCATGCAAATTTTTAAAAAGAAACAACAAAAAAAAAAGACCCCAGCAATTTATAGTGGCAAAAGTTTAGAGTCTTAATCTCCAGCTCTACTGCTACTTTCCTGTGTCATTTCACTTTCTCTTAGCCTCATTTTCTTCATTTGTAAAATGTGGGAATTGGTCTAGGTGAGATCTGACAGGGTCCCTTAGGTCATAATCAGTCAATCAACAAACATTTATTAAAACCTTTCTATGTGCCAGGCACCATGCTTAGGGCCAGGGGATAAAGATACAATCACCTCGAGTAGCTTATGTTCTAAAGGAGAGACAATATTCACATAAAATGAATGGAAAGTAACTAGAGGGAAAGGCACTAGCAACAGACTGAAGACAGGATGCGGTGGAGGAGGAGACTTCCTGAAATGTGGAGCTGAGACTAGAAGACAAGCATTCTATGAGGTGAAAGGAGGGAAGAAGGTAGCAATGGGCATGGGAGGCAGTTAGTGCAAAGTCAAGAGTATTGGAGCTGGGGACTGGAGATGGGACACAGCACTTTATGTGGCAACAAGTAGGCCAGTGACTGGTCCATTGAGCCTGTGGAGAGTAAAGTGTGAGAAGACTGAAAACATAAGAAGGAGTCAGGCTAAGTGCTTTAAATGCCAAACAGAGGAGTTTATATTGATCCTTAAGATAATAGACAGTCATTGGAATTTATTGAGTTGGGGGTGACAAGGTCAAACTCATGCTTTAGGAAAATTACTTTGAAGCTATGTGGAGGCTAGAGTGGAGTGGGGAGAGACTAGAGGCAAAGAGGCCAATTAGTAGACTATTGTAATAATCCAGATAACTTGGGTGGTGGCTGTGTGTGGAGAGAACGGAACACATGAGAAAGATGTTGTGGAGAAAAAAATTTCTCTTAGGCATTCTTGACTTTACCTAAATGTGCAATTGAACTGGATCCTTAGCCAAGGGATTGGGAAGGGAGGTGGAAGGAGAGGGAGACTGAGAGGAGTATAGACATCAGAGGCTTTTGAGGGAAAGAAGGTGAAGAGAGGCGCATTTAATGAAAAGTTAAAAGCAACCTGGGACTTGTGGGAGAAAGAAGTGGGAAATGACATCATTATGTTTCAGTGGGCAAGCCTGGCTACAGGTGCTCCCCCGAGGGCCTCAGGAGGTAGTGCAGACACAAAAGCTGTCTTTTCTCTAGAGTTCCGGGAGTCTCTCTCCTCCTCAGGCAGGTGGAAATGAAATCCCACGTGGTTAGAATGACTGCCGCCTCCCTGGATTATACTACTTTCGAATATATTAAATGTCAGAAAGATTCTGTGTGGTATTTCTGTGCTCTAAAGAGTAAGCTCAATTTTTTTTCCTCCCGCATATTTTGTAATTTCCAATGAAGAAAACTGAAACTTACTTTTCTAGGTTCTTAGTTCCTGTAAATTAAACGTGCAAACATTAATACAGAAAATAATTTTACGCCTAAAAAAAAATCCAGAAACACGATGTGTAGCATTTCAAACATATCCATAAAGCAAACAAGACAGCTTAATTGTTTGTTTCTCCAAGGGAAGGAGCTAAACCCGGAATGAATTTGGTTCAGCCTATGAAACAATTCGTTTGCTCTGCCTAATTCTGGCAATTAAAGTTTTCCCAGACACAATTAACATGCAAATCAGAAGCGGAGGGGGAGGGAGGGCATTGTGTGTGGACTGAGGAGGGGGGAGGCGATAAGTGAAGAAGGAAAGGAGCTTCCGAGGCTAAAAGCAGGGAATCCAGCCCCCGGCGCCCTTCTGCCCGACCGGGTCTGCCTCCTGGGAGGGGTACGGGTGATGCAAGTAAGGTCCTCCACCCGCCGCATAGCAGCTTTTGAGGATGGAGGTAGCTGCGGCAACAGTGGAGGGGCTTTGAGAAGGGGCAGAAACGAGTTGCTCTGCGGCTGTTCAGCCCCCCGGTCTTGTTTTGATTGCTGAATTAACCCAGTCTGCACCAGCTAGGATAAGTTTAAAACAAAAGTCACAGACTAAGAGTAACTGCAGCCAGAGGGCACATCTCTCCCCAGATTTGAAGGCATCCGCTGCTGGGTGCCTTCCGATACTCAGAAAAGTAGCGGGCACAGCACGGGATGCCTATTCTGTGGTGAGGGGGTCTGGGGTGGTGGGTTCGGGGTAAGGTTGCATCGATTCAGGCACGGGAGATGCGCCTGGGAGGGTCGGGAGGAGACAGCCTGCTTAGTTGCTTCACTTCGCCTCAGCCCCTGAGGACCTTGCAGTGGGGTGGTAAGCAGGTGTGAGCTGGCAGCCTGCCTCTTACTCTGCAGTGCCTACAGTAGACCTGACTGCAGACCTCTCGCTCTGGCTAGTAGCGGGCCTGCAAGCGCTAGTTCCAAGGCAGCACTCCTCCAAGTCAGCCAATTTGACTTGGAGAGGTGAAGTGAGCGGCCCCTGCTGACAGCTTGAAAGAACAGCAAGGGAGTCCCCTCCTTACAGTGCGCCTTTTGCAACCGGGAGGGGGAAGTCGTTTAATTTCCCCTTCCCCAACTTTATTTATTTCCTTAGCCACCATTCTAACTTTTCTCTGCGGCTTGCGGGGCTGGAGGATAGAAGGGCTTGGAGAGAAAGAAGGGAAAATGAGTTGTAATACATCGGGATCAATACAGGTACACTTTTGTGGGCCCACAGTCCCCCTTTGATTAACCTGCTAGATAATTTATTCAATAACCCTCTAAGTTGAAAAGTTTCTTCGTAGCTCCCTTTGGGGTACCTGTGTAGCTGCTCTCTTCTGCAGAAATACAACACCAGGCACTATGTTTCCCTTAGTTTTACCTCCCCTCTGTCCTTGGCTTCCCCTACTCCCATTCAACACCTCAATGTGCCTGGGTGCAAGCACCTTTTCTTTTCTTTTTTTCTGTTTTTAAGAGAGTATTTGGTAGACCCTGAACAATCTATGAAACTCCTCATCGGAAAGTCACCCAGTACCCCACCAGAGAGGTCCCGTGCTCTTTTGAGAGGTTGCAGCCTGTGCATTGTGTTATGTTTCGCAAATGGAAGTAGGGTGGGGATTTATTGGCCCACAACTTGTTGGCGCAAGCCTCGAACTTTAATAAGCGGTTAGTGATTTAAAGTTCGCGGGGTGGAGGGCTTTACCAGCCCTTCGCCAATGTAATGTAAACACAACGATATTGTACTGTACTGGAGAAGTGGTTAATTTTTTTTTTCCTCACTGGGGCTTGTATTTTTATTGGCATTATGTGTATTTTAAGGTGTTGGTATTTCTTATTCTACATGTCCTCCACTACATTTCCTAAGAAAATGCCAAACAATTTCCCGGTTATTAAAAAGATACTTTTTCAAAAAATGCTTAATGTGCTTTATTAACATTTTCATCTATGGAAATAGCTATTAGCAATAAGTTCGTATCTTCGAATGGTATTTTTATCCACATCAGTTTATATACAATTCATCCGAGTATGTAAAACGTGCCTCACTTTGGGATCCAAGTACTGATACAGTAATCAGAATTAGAAAGCCTTACGGTTCACTTACCCTCATCCTTTAAAACTTTTCCATTTAAGAAAATCGATAAGCAAATCCTTTCTTGTAACTTGTCTCCTGGATTACTTCTATTTTTATTTTTTCTGATCTGGCAAGGATCAGCAGTGCTACTTCTACCAAGTCCCTGATCCTTACCCTACACTCTCCCCCTCCCCCACCCAGAAGATGCCGAGGTGGGAGTAGAGAGAAAATGGAAAGGTTTAGTACCCTCAAGCACCTCTTTGGGGACCTGTTAAATAAGTGTGTGAATGCGCGAATGAGGAATCCAATTGGAAGGAAATGCCGGTCGCCTCGTCCTCTTCTCCATCAATACAACACTCCCCCCCGCCGCCGCCCCCGCCCCGCCAACGATCTCCCCCTCTCTCTCTCTACATCTCTCTGTCTCTCTATCTGTCTCTCTATCTCCCCGCTCTCTCTCTCTCTCTCTCTCTCTCTCTCTCTCTCTCTCTCTCTCTCTCTCTCTCTCTCTCTCCTCTCTCTTTTTCTCCCCCCCCCCCCTCTCTTCCTCCCTCTCGCTCTCTCTCACATGCTTAGATACGCACATGCACACACGCACACTCGCACAATTACACACCCCGTAGCTTTTGGGTAGGATGGGAAGCCAGAGAGGAAGAGTGGCATGAAGGGAATCCGCTTGCCGGAATCCAGTCCGGGATTTGGCTCCACCTCTGGAAAAAAGCAGCCTAGCTACTGACAGAAGAGTTGCGAGCGGTGGAGGGAGAGGCAGCTCTGAACTCAACTCCTAAACACAGTTCAATGACCACTTGCTTTGGGCCAGGAGCAGTTGCGCTTTTCCGCTGTGGCGAACAGAAAGAGGTGCCTGCCTAGGAGTTTCTTGAAGGGGCCAACATTACCATCACCTTAACGGCGTCCGCACTTCTGGAAGAGAAGAGGGAGTAGGACAAGAAAGCTCCCTTCCCCAACCCCCATCCCCCCAGCCTTGAAATGACTTGTTAATCGGCCGAGATCTGACTGAAGGGGACTTTACTGGAGTGAAATTACTTGGAATCTAGATTTGGAAAAGAGTTACTTGACCACTCTCCCCCTTCCCCCTCCCCCCTTCCCCTGTTTTTTCTTCTCCCCTCTCCCCTTTCCCCTTTTCTCCTATCTTTGGAAATGAGCAAAGTGAATTTGTATCCCAGAAGTGGTAACCTCTGATATTGCACCGAAGGAGCGACTGAAGAACACATGTAGTAATGACAAAGGATTGCGAAGCAAAGAGTGGACCACGTTGCCCAGAAACATCCCCTATATAATGGATTACTAAATGGGATACTACATCAGCTAGTTCCGTGCTCTGGCTGCCTATGCATGCACCGAAAAGGTAGTGTAACCCTTCTTTGCACCCCGCTTGTTGGGTGGCTCTGGAAGAAGACAACTACTGTTTGGCTTCGGCGGATCCTGAAGGAATGAGCTTAGTATACAGTGAGGTTGAAAACTGTCTCCCCCCCCCCCCCCGTTTTGTGATGTTTTTGTTTTGTGTTTTCTATCTCGGTGCGTTTACACTGCCTGGGAGGAGTCGGAGGAGAGAGGACAAGCGCTCCTTCTGTCTATCCATCTTTGCTGTAAGCCCGGCTCTCTGGGCACTAGGTTCTCCGGGTTGGCACAGATGCCTGGTTCTCAGCCCCAGAAGGCTGAGGACCAGTGAGGGCTCCAGGGTGGAAGGCGGCAAGGCATGGCATGTATCTGTGCGCGTGGTTGGCAGCCCGGTTGGTTTCTTGCGGGAGTCCGCCCGCCTCAGTAGATTCTGACTCGTGTGACAGTACAGAGCGGTTTCGGGTGGGCTTCGAGGTAGAAACTCGTACACGATCAGGAAGAAGAATGGGAAACGGAGAGGGAAAGGAGACGAGACTGGCTTTAACCTTTGCACGGAGGAGCTAGGTTGGGAATCTTCTTGTTTGAGGTTGTTAAGCGGGTTTCTGTAGAAGAAGTGCAAAGGCTTTTGTTGTGAGATCAGGTTTTGGGGTGGGTTCCTATGATGAGCGCACACCACACACACACACACACACACACACACACACTGCAAAGGAAACTTGTGATGGTTCCTCCAGTCCTTGTCGCCCTGCGTGCTTCCTTCCTTTCTGCAGATGCCGCTTCCCCTGCTCCTGGCTTTGTTTGCTGGAGTGGAGCTGGCCGGCCCGAGCGGCGCTCTCCGGAGCGACCCCCCTTCTCTGGCTCCTGTCAGTCTTTTTTTTTTTTTTTTCTGCTTCTTTCCGGGAGGTGGAGGGAATAGGGCTGCGTTCCCCCACTGGACTCCTTAAATCCTATTCCTTACAGCTTCTCCCGGGATGAGAAGTCTGGGGTTGGCAGTCCTCTGCCTACTAAGCTGTATAAGGCTCTCACTGTCTGAGAAGGTTGGGGCGGGGGGAGGGAGGGTCGTAGAACCGAGTCATTTAGTCTCTAGCCGACTCCACCTCCCTGGGCCAGCTTCTCGCCCAGGTTCTGTGTCTTAGGCGGTCTGGGTGTCAGATCCCCCTGCCTCTCTGTAGTGTCCTGGGGTGGAGACTCCAAAGATAGCAAGAGCCCCTTCCCCAGCTACTGGGGATGTGGAATCTGCCCTATGATTTGGTGAGCTTTTCTTTGGTAGTATAAACAACTCTCCTCCCCCGCCACTCCACCCCAGCCATCACCTCGCCGTGGTCTTAAGCTATTAGTCTGTCCCGAGTCCAGCGCCCCACCCCATGATTGTCCTCCTTCCTTGGAGGGGCTGCGGGAGGGAGGGAGAACTGGGACTCGCCACTTCCCACTCTGTCTTTGATTCCTCCTAAAGCCAACTTTAGGGTTTCCTAGGCTGGCTCCTTACAGTCTCTTCTTGTTTTGGCCCAAGTGTGAATTGGGGAAGCATGGATGGATGGGGTTGAAGGGGAGAAAGAGAAGTAGAAGGATGATGATTGGTATTGTTAAAGGAAACGGCCCTCTCTTGCCCTCCAGACTGGCCTCTTCCTGCTTTGAGGTCCCCCCTCGTTTTTCCTCACCTACCACCCTGTTCCCTTCCTTTTCCAGGGCCGGGCCCCGGGACAGGGAAACCTGCAACCTGGGAAAGTTAGATTTAAAAGCCATGGCCAAGGGTAAGGGCTGCGGTTAGGGCACAATAGGGTTTTTGTTTCGCAGTTCCTTTTAAAGGTGCTGCCTGGATGTAAATAACACACTATGGAAAGGAAGAGAAATGCGAGGCAGCGAGTACCGCGGGAGGCGGGGGGGGGGGCAAGGGGGAGTGAGATTGAGGCAGGAGCGAAGTACCTGCCAAAAGGAGCCGAGAGAAAAAGCAGCAACCCTCTACCGCACCCTCCTCCACACCCTTACTCCCCCAGTATTCAGTCCTGCTGGACCTATGGGCGAAGGAGGACTGCAGGTCCCAGGGACCTATCGTCTCTACAGCCAAAACCCGGGAGCGAAGGGCCGGACTAGAGGCGGGGAAGGGAGTATGAGTTGGACAGGGATTCGGGATGCTGCTGGTGGTGGTGATGATGGTGATGCTGACGACGATGACGAGGAGAAGCCAGAGCTCTTGTGTGCGTGTGTGCATGAGCTTAAAGCTCTCTTATTTGAGAGTTCTGCATTAAGCGCTCTGGCTGCGAATTTGTGTGAGTGGAAGTAGGAACCTGAGCCTGCAAAGCCGCTTGTGTGGCATGGCTTGCTGATGTGTGGAGAGAACTGATTGCCTAAGGGAGGAAGATGAGGGGAGGGAGGAAGGGAGCCAGATGATTGAAACAAACTAAATTGTTTCCATTGCCGCGAATCTATAAATCATAGTGGACCAAACTCTAGGGTCCACTTCTCCATCTTAGCATGGTGTTGGGGGACCCCAAAGGGCTTCAAGGGGGAAGCAGAAGGTTGGCGACTTTGAAGGGCAGATAGACTTAGCCTTCAAATCTTCCTTAAAATTATGGAATAATAACCATAGTAAGAATACAAATAAAATAACAATAAAGCTTTCTTTGCTTGCCAGATTTTACCTAGAACGATAGTTTTCACCAAGTCGAAAGTGCTTTTGCAACTGTCAGCAAATCTCCCAGGAGTGTATTTTCTGCCCCTATTTCTGGCTGGGGCTTACTTTCCATTGATGGTAGGAGTAAATTTGTTTTGCAGTCCCATCCCCCCTCCCCAATTCCCTCCCTCCCCCCTCCAAAAACCGGGATAACACATGCATTTATTGTGGTCCGAAGCAGTTTTTTTCTCTTATACTGAGCTGCTTTAGTGACACAGAAAGATGTTGTTCAAAGTCGTTGAGTGGTTGTAGGTGCAGTAATCCTTGGTTTCAGGGTTGGTTTGTTTGTTTATTCCCAAAAGTGCAATTATGTCTACACAGATTAACAGATTACATTGGACCTACCTAAGAGGACTTTTTCAAGACCTACCTATTTGTCTTCTATAAGTAAAATAGTTTAAAAAAAGAAACTACAGAATTCTCTTTGTGGTTAATGGCTCAGCTTTATTATGTGAAGTAAACTTTGGTGATAACTCCTTCAAGAACCAGAGCTAATTATTAACCAAACCTTAAATACAGGACTGTCTCCACCCATTTACCTAAACTATATTTTAAAACAAAACTGCAGTGTTTATCACAGTTTGGCTTATCTATACTTTATGACTTTGTTCAGGTAACTTTGATTTGGATCTGCAGCAGGGTCATTAAGTTGGTTTAAGAGCTTTTTAAGTTGAGATCATTTTAAAAATCAGACTAATAGTGGTACAAAGTGAAACTTGGACATTTATAACCCTTCTGTTTCAGAATTTTTCTCCTTTTGATAAAAATGAATATAACAAGTTTTCTGTTTTAAAAGTTTAATGGAAAAAGTAGTCTTCCAAAAGGGCTACTGTTTTATGATTTTACTTATTAATAACATGATATCTAATATACATGAACAAAAAGTGAATCATTGAATACTAAACTAATAGCAAAAATCAATATGCTTCAAATAATTTATAGAACTTTGAAAAATCATTCTCGTAGCAGGAATGAAAGAAATTTTAATTAGTTTTGAAAAGTCATGGAGAAAGTATCCAATGGTCACATATAGGCTATACGTTTTCACTTAGATTAAAACTAAATATTTTTCCTGAAGTGAAAAGTTTATGCTATCAACTAAATACTTACTCAGGGGATAATAAACATAAATAGATGTGTGATCTTCACTTACTTGAAGAAGAAAGTACATGTTTAATGTATCTTTTAAAAAAGAGGTAGCATTTGGGACTCGAATAGGGCAGTATCGAATTACAGAAGTTGAGCATGCTGTCACAAAGATGACAAGAAATCTCTGATATTTTTAAAAATCATCAAAATTAAGGTCTTGAAATCAATTTCCCATCTGTAAACTTACTGGCTGTGTGACTCTGGCTAAGTGCCTTAATCTGAGTTGCAGAGAAGGTGCCAATCCTCATTGATAGAAGAAGCTACCTGGAGCTTCCAACAGTAAAGAAACAGTAGCTCTGGTTCTGAAATGTCCACAATTTATTACAAGCACCTGGGTAGTTGTGAACTTCATATGTGCCTGGCATGAAATAAGGCAAGACATTTATTTTGTGTTGAATAGTGACGTGAGCCAAATTCTTTACTGCACATACATAGTGGTCTTGTTCTGCTCAGAGATATAAAAAGGAGTGATTTCAAGGTGGCAATTCTAGGAACCTAGTTGGATTAAGCATCTAAAAGGAAGACATCATAGAGTAAGCCAAACTCATCCCAAATGCTTTAATTAGACATGTCATCCACAGCACCATAATACCTGGGAATTACTAAACCTATTCTCCCTCCGTCCTTTAGCTCATTCCTTTTGATAAACTTGGAGAGAGAATACTTAAGTACATCTACTAGACGTGTTCCTTACCCTTTCAGCATAGTTCCTGAATTTGACTCCAAAGAGAGAATGGCCAAGAGAAGGTGAAACAGAAGAACTTGATGATACGGTGGTTCTGCATTAGTGCTCCTTCTGATTTTAAGTCACCTTTTCAATGACCTAATCTCGACTATATAGAAAAAGGCTTTTCTCTACCACTTTAAAGCCAGCTTGCATGGGCAGTTGAACCATTCTCCATGGGTAAACCTATAACTGCCTCAGGGGAACTTGGTAGGTTTGTAGAATTAGATTTTTTTTAAATCTTCAATTTAACAAGCATTTATTAAGCACCTATTATGTACTGGCATTGTGCTGGGCTCTGGGTACACATAGACTAAAAACCATGAAAGAGTTCTTCAGAGTCCAATGACAGTCAGGTTCTATTGTCATGGCTTATTAGCCCTATGTATGTTCTTGGCAAACCCTTATGAGCCTTAATATCTATGTATAAAGTTGTTATATAAAAATCAAATGAAATAATCATTGTTTGTGGAAACTATGAATTGCTTGAGTTCAATATTAAATTTCAGCATGAGATCATCATTGAGTGTACACACAATATTATGTGCATAATATTGCTCAACATTATTTTATAAAGGAATACCTTGCTTCAATAGATTTATTCCTGAAAAACTTTGCATAAATCTAATACTTGTTAGTGCACTAGAGAGGTTTAATAGCTATAGGTAGCTAGATGGCATAATGGATAAAGTAATGGACTGGTAGTCAGCAAGACCAGGGTTTGAATCCTGCCTCATCGAATAGGCATGTGACCTATGTAAGTCAATTAACTGCTCTCAGCCTGTATCTATAGAATGAGATTAATAGTAATTCTTAACTCACCTGATTGTTGTGAAGATCAAATAAAATAACATTTAAAGTGCTTTGCAAACCTTAAAGTGCTATATAAGTGCTAGCTATTATTATGACAATGATGATTAAAGGTGAACTAGTTCATTAGTTAACCTATGGTTAATTTATTTCTTGGAAGGCAGGTTGGCTTAGTGGATAAAGAGTTGGCTTTGGAACCAAAAAGACTTGGGTTCCAGTGGTACTGGCTGTGTGACTGACTGGGAAACTCATTTAATTTCTCAGTGCTCTAGACAGCTAAGCCTAAGACTACTGTAGTGAAGGTGATGACTTGTGCTGGTAGAGGGAATTTCCTAACCTGGGGGTTCCCTATACTAATTATAGGTCCATCCCTATCCTTAATTAATCTCTTAGGTATATTTACATCTTCATATATCAAGGTTGTGTGTGTGTGTGTGTGTGTGTGTGTGTGTGTGTGTGTGTGTGTAGGGACATAAATAACATTCCTAGCCCACTGTGGTATGTTGAGTTGTTTTTTCCAGTCATAGTGATACATTTAAGCTGCTAGATCCATATGTCTTCACAGAATTTTTGAGCTAAAAGGGACCTTAGAGGCCATCTGGTCCAACCCCCTCATTTTATGGGTGTGGAAAGGAAGGCTTAGATAAGTTTAGTGACCTCCCCATGATCACATAGCTCCATGAGAACAACGAGCTAGAACCCATCTCTTTTTGTCTATTTCAGTAATATTTCTACTTCACTCAATTTTATTCAACTAATAATTCAATTCATTAAATATTTATTGAGTATTTATTATGTTCAAGGTACCAAGAGGGAATAGGCAGATAAAATAAGATATGAGGCTACCCTCAAGAAGCTTAAATCTAGAAGAGGGAAAAATATGTCTATAAACAAATGAAATGTAAAATAGCATAGAAGGACTAAGGAGAGGTTGGAAAGGCTATGCAAATTTGATGACTGAGAGATAACCTCTGGCTGAGCAGATTAGGGAAAACTTTACGGAGAAGGCATGTGAGCAGCACCTTTGAAGGATAGATGGGTATATGGTGTGTATGGGGTGTTCAGGAGGACAAGCAACTCTGGTGTGAGGGCTTGCCAAGCCCTTTTCAGGCTTACTCATCCACCTTTGGTGTCCACCTGATTCACCCAAATCTCACCTGTGGCTCCAGGAAGCCGTAGCGTGCCCCGGAGGCACGCCACCATAAAACCATGCAGGCAGACAGGCCAAGCCAGGTTGAGGGTTACTGACAGACCTCAAATTCATCAATGAGTTAGGGGGATGCCTACCCCAAACAAGTGAAGATTCCCCTGACCCCAGAAATGAATGAGAACAAATTATTCCAATGGCCATGAAGGCTGATGAAGCAGGCACTGTGAATAGCTTAGAGCTTGGTCAGACATTAAAAATGCCAAGGTCAATGAATCCTGGGCCATCACCAGTTGTCCAGACTTTTGTCTTGCCGCTTGTCTTCTGTGACTCTGGAAGAGAGAGTGAGGCTGAGTGACAATTTTGTGTAACTCTACCTCACTCAAATGCAACTCCTGGGCAAGTCAATGCATCCCCCATGATGTCACTGGTCCTCTTTGAAAACGAAGGAGAAAGCAACCACAACAATTATACTACCAGACTGGGGCTTGGGGAAGGCGTTGGAAGCACAGAGAATAGTGTGATTGAAAGCTAGTAAAGACTGGAGAATTTCAAGTAGGCTTGTTTGTCTGCAAAAGATTGACATAAAAGCAAGTATTGTATTAGGTAAGTTTGAAAAGGTAGGTTGGATCCAGATTTTTGAGAGCTTTGAATGTCAAATTATAGAGTTTAAATTTTCCTTAGTAGACAATGGGAGCCATTGAAGATTTTTAAAAGGGGAGCAAAACTGTGGGTTAGGGAGTTTAATCTGGCAGCTCTGTGTAAAATGAGCAATAAATTGAAGGTAGAGAGGTAGGATGTTACTGTAGTCATATAGGTGAATTAAAATGGGGGCCTGAACTAGGGTGGTGGCAGTGGGAATGGAAAAGGTAAGAAAGATTTGAAAGATAATTGTGACAGGCAAATGAACTGTAGTTGATAATTAATTGGCTCTAGGAGGCAAAGGAGAAAGGCAGAGTCAAGATTAACAAATGCTGAAAAAAGAATCCTGGATTTGGCAACTGGGCAAAGATGATGAGGCTCCAGCTGCTTTTAGGGGTGAGGGCAAAAAGCAAGGGACAATGAACTCTCATTGGCCACCTGACATTATCTGGCAAGGCCATGACTTGAGTTATTCTCTCCAGAGGGAACTAAGGCCTCCTACAGTTTCTTATCCTTGGAATTTTGCATTTGAAATGTTAACTCAGATTCCACAGGGTACAGGGCATAAACTTCCAGTGCACAAAGATCCTAATGGAATAAAAGTATGACATAGGTAGGTATAAATGTGTATATACATATGTGTGTATGTATGGATGGATGTGTATGTTGATTTAATATTGATTTTATTATATATCTCTAAGTGAGGAAGGATTGCACTTGCTGCTACAAAACGATATCGTTATCTACATAATAAAAAGGGGTCATTTGAAACTACAAAGATCAGGCAGTATGTAAAGCATCGCAGAAATCAAAGATCTGTTGGCCCTTCCACAATATGGGACTATAGTTTAGGATGATGCTGAGGTTTAAGGGAAGGCTGTTTTGTTTGTTTTAGGATTGGGAACACTTAAATGTATTTGTCAGCAGAGAGGAAGGTTGCCTCCAAAAGGGACATATTCAAAAGGCAAAAGAGAGAGAGGATGATTGATGACGTAACTGAGGATGGCTGCCTGGTCCTCTGAGACATATGGAAAGTGGGGGAAAATGAGTTGAGGAGGAGAATTGGGGGAATTCACACACAATACTTCTTGTCAGTATACTAAAGTAAAATGGAAAGCCAAGTCATCTGATGAGAGGCATTTTGTGACCCATAGCACAAACTTGTGAGACACCTGCTGGACTTAGGTGAAATCGGAGTTAGAGTCAATCATTTGCCATGGCAAAAAAGGAAGTTTAAAAAAAATAAGCTACCATATTTGAGAATTGAATCTGTGATCCTGGCCTTATCAATACTGTAGAGTCATAGAACATTACAGCTGTAAGAAACCTAACTTTTTTAGCTCAACCCTCTCATTTTAAAGATGAGGAAAACCAAGACCCAGCAGGTTATATATATATATATATATATATATATATATATATATATATATATATATATATATATATATATATAAATTTTTCAATGTTACACAGCAAAATTGTGGTAGACCTAGGACAAGAACTCAGGATGCTTGTTTCCAAATTCAATTTTTCCCCCTGTAGTATAACAGAGAATTGTACTTTCCCCCTGCTTGTTCCCCTGTTTGCTTTTTGCTAGCATGTTAACTTAGGAAGAAATCCCTAGTGCTATGTGCCAGTGGACCAATATGGATGGAGCCTTCTCAAATACTGTCATGCCTTATCCATCTGGGACTTGGGCTCAGTTCACTGAACATATTCAAGGTGATGGTAATATGCCACTGGCCACTGAACTTCCAGCTACTAAATACTCCAATCAGATGGGCTCCCATTTCCCAGAGATTTCAAGATCCCTCTATAGATCCTCAATTACTCTCATTTGAGTCTAATTTTTCATGTTTTCCTTTCTTTCCTTGAGAGCTGAGTTTTGTGAGGGTGATGGGTGTGATGGGGGAAGGGAAGAAAAATCTGAAACTGTAATTTCTTTAGTGTAGAGAATTCCTGGTGAAGAAAATCCTTCTATCAATGGAGATCGGCAAGTCTGCAATTGATCATTTTGGAGAATTGCCTGGTACACTGAGAGGCTCAATGACTTGTCCAGAGTCACATGCTCAGTATGTATCAGAAATAGGACTTGAACCAGTCAGTCTTTCTGACTCTGAAGCTCCTCTCCACTAAGTGCTACTGCCTCTCCTGTGTTATGGCTTCTAAATTTGGAGGTTTAATCTGGGTTCCAAAACATTTATTTGGCCTAGATCTGAGAGAGATAGGACAAGCAAAAATGCATAATAAAATAAAAATGCATGTAAATGAGTCCAACTATTTAAAACTATATTAATATATACTGAGAAAATGCTAGGATGAATACAATAATAGATTAAGTCGGGTAGGGCATCTAAGAAAGGTATTGCAAAGGAGGGGAAATGCTTAAATTTTTTAAGGAGGAGATGGACCTGACTTATTGGAAAAGGAGTTTGGAGGCAAGGTGATAAATTTCTGCCCTATCTCAGAAGATGATGCAACAGAACCAATTCTGTGCAATAAAAATTAGCATTTACGTCATGTACAAACTTTAGCATCATGGGTTTTGTGCTGAGAAATGTGTAAATAGGGCATTGAAACGGGAGGGGGAGTGACAAACCCTTTCCTTCCCTCCATCTCTGATGAAGCTTCAGGGTGGATATTAAAACACGAAAGACAATATATCAATACAAAATCAAACCATAGTTCCTCACATGTAGTAAGTACTCAAAAATTGTTGAGTGAATGAATAAAGCCATCCCTTTATTATAATTCTTTTTAAATCTAAAAAAATATCTGTACCTCCCCCACTTCTACAACATCCAAGACACATTTAAGTTTATAATCAAAAAGGAACCAGTGACCAGTGGTTTTAGCCACAATGTTGGATTGACCTTTAGGGCCATAGTAGTATATGGGACAGAAATTTCTTCTTAGCCCGGAAAGTTCACATAGAGTGTACATATGGGGGATTCTTTGACCAAAGGAACTGTTTTTTTTTCCTCCTAATTTAAGTCTGTCAGGAAAATACTTCGAAAAATCCATGATTTCTATTGCTTGCCTTCTCAATGGGTGGGGGAGGGATGGAGAGGAGGAAAAGAAATTGGAAATTAATTTTTTTAAATGAATGTCAATAAATACATAAAAGTTTTAAAAACTTCATTATTTCATTGGTTTGGGCCTACCTTTCATAGACATAAATAAAAGCCCCTCTAGGCCTTTAATAACTGGTTTTATAAATTTCTCTGGAGAGAAAATTTCATCATATGATGGCCAACTTTGTGGTCAAGAATGAGACCTTGGGCAGCAGGCATATAGATTGTCACTAGACCTGCACTTGAAGCCTTTCCAGATTGAAAGGAACTTTCTGAGCTTATATTGCCAGTGACATAGCCTTCAGGGACCCAGACAGGGTCAGCTCCATACTACTAGGTCCTTAGTGAAGGATGAGGAAAACTCATCTACGTTAAAACGCAACAGAACAGCCTGTCCATCTATCCTCAGCCCAAGGACTGTCATAGTTGAGGGTATCAAGTAGCTTGCTTACTCTAGTGGAAATGGTAGCAAAGGCTATCATATATATATTTCCTAGGAAATTTAGAACTTAATTAAAATAATAGTCTTATAACTTAGTTTTTTAAAAAACTTGATTTCTAAAAGGCAAAGTAGAAAAAATTAATCTGTGTTATCCCACAATTTCCTGCAGGATTTCCTTGGGAAGTTTATTCATTCTTAAAGTCTCCCTCCACAGTATGGAATTACAGCTATTTTCATTCAGGAAAAAAAGAAGATTATTCTATCTGAGATGCAGAGATTTTCTTTTATAGCATAGAGTAGGGTTTGGGGGCTTTTTTGTATTTTTAAATTCCTCAAGTATATCTTTTTCACTGAAACAAATATAAAAGGAGGTAGATAAACCAGGCATTAATAGTTGCCATTCCTTCATTTCAAGAGTGGAGAAGCATAGAGATTCCCTACAACTATTGAGGACCTGGTTTTTTAATAAGAGTCATTCTATATCCGCTGTTTCCAACTTTCATCATAATATGACTGTTCTCCATTTTTTCATTTCTAAGTAGCCTATCACTGGTTTCTGTGAAAAAATATTAAAAATAATCGATATGAATTGTAAAAGAAATAATATTTTAAATAGATTTCACATGGAAGTACATATATGCATGTATCACAGGATTATAGGAATTAGAGGCCCCCCCCAAAAAAGGTAGCACTTCATTTGGAGTCAGATAAGCTGGGTTCAAATCTTGACTGTTAAATTCTCTGTTTGACCTCAAAGAAATAACAACTTGTCTGAGCTTCAATTTCCTTAAAAATCCTCTACTCTCAAATGAGGAGATTGGTGCCACAGGGGTGGGGAACCTGCAGGTTTGAGGCCACATGTGGTCCTCAGATGTGGCCCTTTGACTGAATCCAAACTTCACAGAACAAATCCCCTTAATGAAAGGGTTTGTTCTGTTAAACTTGGACTCAGTCAAAAGGCCGCACCTGAGGACCTAGAGGGCCGCATGTGGCCTTGAGGCCATGGGTTTCCCACCCCTGGTAGATGATGTCTAAGAGCCCTTCCAACTCTAAATCTATGATCCACCATAAGACAAACTCTCATATTTTACAGCTAAGGAAACCATGACCCTAGCAGTCTGTCCTCGATAATAATTAGATTTGCTTATGTTTTCCCCTATTTCCTTTCTGGCTGCAATTTATAGAATTGTATTTGGAGAGCTGAGAGAACAGGGTGGGATCTGTGATTATAAACTCAATTAACTTCTTTCCATGAAATCTACATATTGGGGATAGGGGGCCTGGGAAGAATTAAAGACTTTCTTATTATAAGTATTTGGTCTAATTACAGAGATATTATACGGGAGATTTATGTATGAGATTTTTATGATGGAAGCAGCACTCTCTTCCCAGTGCCTAACACTTTTTTTTTTCCTAGGGAGTATTCAATCTTTTCATTAATATTGCAGCATCTCTAGTGCTCCCCACCCCAGCCCTTCCCCCATTCTTCTACTGTCCTTGAGCAGTGAAAGTAAGAGAATAGGATGGGTTTGGTGAATGGAGAATGGCTGTCTCATGAAAATTAGAAGCTTTATGAAAAATTACACCCCCAACAGGATGTCTTAAAAAAAAACCACCCAGCCACTGCTACTCCTTTCTATCTGGGTGCACTACTGTGCTTCAGTCGGATATTGCCATCACCAAAGGTAACTGCATCCTTTGTACTCTGGTCACAGATACACAGGTGGAGAACTCTCTCATTGTATCTTGGATTGTTCTGAAAATTCTTTAGCATACTGAGTATTTGAGAAGACCCTTATCTCTGTTGTGTGAGATAAATGAAAACAAAATTGTTTACAGCATTTGCCACTTCAGTTTATTTAGCAGGAGCACAGTTTGGTTGATTTCTATCAAAAACCCTACTTGTTAAGGGTGGTTGGAGAGAGATTCTATGCTAATTCTGCTTGCATTCATGAATGATGGCCCCAGCTAGACACTGTCACTGGGATCTTCATCTATTAATCATGGAAGCTGCTTTCTCATTCCGTTGCCATAGTTCCCATGTCTCAGATAGTGTTGGGGTGTCTTGGGAAAGGCTTGAGATATACTAGGACTTGCAAGCCTTGCAGTTCTTTTGGCAGTTGTGAGGCAGGGAAAGAACAGAAAACAGCTCCCAACATAATTCAGTGTTGGATTAAAAGAGGCAACTTCTGAATGTGTCTCCCTGGACCTTGTTATGTGCACATCCAGCTGATATTTACTCCAGGATTTGCGTCTTGCTTAGTCTTGCTGCTAAAAATTTATGATTCAAAGACTAATGGCTATTTTCATCTTTCTGGGAGAGCAAAAGGAGAGGCTTTTCATTAGGATTGCTTATGCTGTAAGTGAGCAGGTAAATGAGGACATTTAGGGTTTACTAAATGCTATCTCATAATTTTGGTTTAGGGACCATGATCAAACTGACAAAATGAACTTAAAAAAAAGAAGGCAAATATTTATAGTGCCCTGCAAAGCTTCCATTTCACTTTTTTGGGGGGGTGGATGGGTTGGAGGAAGGTGAGGATAGGGCTTGACATATAAGTAGGTAAAGACCATATAAAACTGTCATAAACAACCAAAAAGGTAAGAATTTGAGCTTCAGAACTTCCACTTTGTCAGCTCTGTATGTGAGCAAGTCTATTTTCCTTACCTTTAATATTTTAAATGTTTTGATAAGATATTTTCAGGAATATTATTTCCATCTGTTAGAAACAGCTTTCTGGCTGTGTCTATATTGTGTAATCCAGGCAAATAAAGGGAGAGCAAATAGCTGAAAAGGAAAGAGGTCCACAGACATACCTTAATGATATATATGCCTTGTGTATGATGTAAAGCACAGCTTTCTTTTGTTGGGTAAATTTGGTCTTGGGTAATGGATCCTTGCATACTTCTTCATGTTTTATTTCCTATTTCTGGAGTGATCTTTCAAGGACTGCATTCTAAGCCATGAAATCTGCTTCCTCTTTAGATTAAAAAAGAAAAGAAATCTCTCAGGTATTGTCTCTTCAAAAAAAAGTACACAATTTGAAGTTGTGCAAGGCATTATATTAAAAGCAAGCAGAGTTAGATTAAGATTTTCTAAATGAGATCAACAAAGAGCTTTAATGCATATGCCTATTATATTTGTCCCTCCCTTACCAACCATACCAAATGATTGATTTTGGAGCCCAATAATTTGAAGTAAATGAAAAGGATAACATGGCTCTAATTGCTATGAGCTTCACCAGGCTTCTGGGCACCAAAATTCCTTGTGGAGAAACACTTTGAGTGTCACAGCAGTTTTTGATCATGTGGTCTGGCTTTCCCATAGGCTGCAATTATCCCTCTCCTCAGCCCCCTAAATCTCTCCACTAAGCAAAGAAAACACGACGTTGTATATCTAGTGTTATGGTAGCTTGATGATTTGACAGTGTAAGAAGATATGTTCTGGTCATTTTACCATTTCCTTGCAGAAGGAAGTTCTATTTTTTGAATTATCTAATTTTTTTTTCAGATCAAAGACTTCTCTTGTTTAGGGAGGTAGCTAGTATGAATTCAATTTGCTTTCTCATTTCAACTTTAAATACCAACTGATTTATCTCAGATGTTAGGTCAGACATAATATTACTCATGTAACTGTGAAGGTAAGCAGTCATTTTACGTGGGTGTCAGTCAAACATAAAATGTGGATTTTAATTCATCCTAATTAATGATTTCTCATTAAGGCATAAGTCAATTTGAGGTTGTATTACTGTAGAGCATTTTCAGTCAGCAATGACCTAAATATAGTGCTATTGTCTGAATTGAGATGTTTCCCATTTTAGTGAAAAGTGTGACTCCATAGGACTTTAAGAATGGCCATTTAATGAAGGATGCATCCCTTGAGGTTGCCTGAGATATTTAACTGATGTGGAACGTTCCAATTGGAAAATGAAAATGTTTACTTTAAGAGGATTAAAAGCTGCCTGGTAGGTGCTTACTACCCCATAGCTACATTATAAACCCAATTTCCTCAGATGCCTAGTCTGGTATTTGGGAATGTGTACTGATGCTTAGGCTACCATATTTAGATTTTTTTTATTTGTTTGTTTTGATTTTTTACCAGTACAATAATGGACTGAAAATGCACTTTCCCTAGTTCCAAACTTCCCACAATGGAATAATGTAGGCTCCAGGGAGAACAGAGCTTACATTTTATTAGAAATACCTTTTTCTCATGTGCTATGAGCTCCACATAGACATCAGCAAGTTGAGTTATAATGTTAATGCATTGTTCATATTCTTAATAGTATTCAAGTTTTAACTAGAGGTTCTAATAAAAATTAGATGGAATACATTAATGCCAACTTATGAATTAAATTTGTGTGAAAAATCATTTCTTAGCTCATATAAAACTCTAGTAGCATATAACACATCTATTTCAGAATAATTTGTGCTTATTAATTATAAATGCTTAGCTTTTGCAATTATGACTTACTGATCTTTACGCATCTTAATGAGAAATTACCTAAAATAAATTGATTTGTAATATTTGCTCTAATGCATTCTAAGATAGTGATTGCATAAAATAAAATTTCAGAATGGTATCCATCTACAACTTACTTTAACAGAGATAAACTCAACAGTTTATTATAATATTGGCATAGAGGATGGCGGGCATAAAAGTAAGAGAAATGGAGAAAGTGAAACAGTTTCAGGGAAAATGTCATAAACATCTCTTGGATGCTCTTTTTAAAAAAGGGATGTTCGCAGAACAGGAAGAGTTTTTTACTAGATATGCAAGTTTTATCTACAAGGTGTTTCCTTCTTTTCTGATGAAGGGAAGTACAATATGTTGAATTCTCTGATTGATGAATTCTCAAGGGATATGTTAGAAGGCGGAATCTCTGTTTTCACCTTTTGCCATGTCCTGAACACAAGACCTACTAATATTGCCAGAACACTTCCTTTCCCAAGAATTAAGAGGACAGCATAATTCGTTTTACCATTAGGCAATAGCCAAGCATAGTTCCCCCAACAGATTGATTGCCTAATGAACCAGAAGGTGCGGGATAGAAGGCTTTAGGATGTTGTAAATAATTTAACACTATCATATAATTTTTGGAAATGCATATTTCCCCCATGTATTATTTGAAAGAATGTTTTACAGATGTAAGGTTAGGACAATGTTTTTCTTAATATGCTGTATATTTAGACAGAATAGGTGCTTATTATATGCTAATGATAATGTATCTGCATTTCCAATCTCATTGTCTTTGTCTAGGACATACTTCTCCTTCTCCTCTTCCAATGACTAATTGTCCCAGAGGCCATGGCAGGCTAGTCTTAAGGGGCATGTAAGGATGGACCTACTGTTTGACAAGACTGGTCTTGCTGGGTCATCAGGTTTAGAGTGTATGTTTACTGTGATTGTTACTGACAATTATAGTATATCATATTATGATAAACATTAATTATAATAATAAATACACATACCAGTTTCCATATTATAAAGCACATTTGTATACATCTCTTTATCTGATCCTCCCAACAATTCTTCTGAGGTAGGTAGAGTAGGTTATTAGAATCTCTCTTTTTTTCTGCTAGGACCTGTGATTTCATTGGTATGATGCACTCACAGTGTATAAACTCCCTGTACTGACATAGATTAGCAACTCTAATTTATAGTCTTAGAGAGTTGCCTTTGGCATTGATAGGTTAAATGCCTTGCCCATGGTCATATAACCAATGTGTCAGAAGTTTGTCCATGTCTTCCTTACTCTAAACCTGGGCCTCTACTCACTCTGTCACACTGTCTCATACCCATTTTACTTAGCAAACTGAGGTTGAGGATGAAGTATAGTATCATCAAAAAGAGGGTTTGGAATCAGAGGACTAGTCAAATCTTGGCTCTGCCACTTACTACCCATGTAACCTCTATGGACATTTGGTAAGGAGCAAACTGGTGAAGTGTAGGCAGGAAATGATGTTGAAACAGTTTTTCAGAATGATTTTAGGTCCCAGTGTTCTACAACAGAGAGGGGAAGCTCTATAGTCAAACTATTTAATTTGAAACTCATACAATTGCTCCTATTGGGAGCCGTAAAGGATAGACTAAAGAATAAGGCAGTGAAGCAAGTCCTGACCCCTTCCCATGAAGGCTTAAGAAAGAGTATTAAAAGAGGCAGCTAGGTGGTGCAGTGAGTAGAGCACCGGCCTTGGAGTCGGGAGAACCTGAGTTCAGATGTGACCTCAGACATTTGACACACTTACTAGCAAATCACTTAACCCCAATTTCTCTGCTTCCCCCCTCCCCCAAAAGAAAAAGAAGAGTATTAAAGAAAAGATATGCCCCTGCTATAGACCTAACCAGGTGTCATAGAGATGATTCTGGATTCTCAAAAGCTTTGCCCTAAGAGTTCAAATTTTGGCAGGTCCTACAAGATTTGAAAAGCTTTGAGGATACCTGATGATTGACTATTTATTATCTGTTCCCTGAAGACCAACCTAGCTAAGTGTGGAGAGGTCTTGTTGCCCAAAGATTGACCACCAGGTGATGACATTTTGGGCCACAGAGTCTTACGAGGACCAAGCTCCTATGGTTTGGATGGGTTATAAGTCTGTGCTAACTTTAACAACTAAATTTCTGCAGATCCAGAAGACTGGGACCCTGGACCTTCTGGGTCCCAGTCCAAAACTGGGGTCATTCTCAGTTCTGAACTTATCTCAGCCTTGGGGGGAGGCTGATGGCTAAAAGAAGGGTTATCTGGGTTTTTCCTCTCACATTCCTTGATTCTCTAAATCTCTACCCCAGAGCTACAGGGAAAATTACTTAAAGCTTAGTTCTATGCTCACGTCTGAGGTCTCCCCAAATTGGGGTTTAGAAAGATAGATACTCAGCATACAATGTCGATTAGGTAGAGGACGACTATTTATTACCTCTTCACAAAAGAAATACTTAACACACACAGGAGCCACAGATGTCCATTGACAGAAAACTTGAACGAGCAGCAGCAGCAGCAGCAACACAATTACTGTTATACTCTCCTAGGTAGTTGATATTTAAAATATCAAAAGATGACATAGTTTGTGTAACTGCTGAATAGACATTTTACAATTCACTTTGGCTCTATGTTGTCCATGTCTTTTGGCAAGCCAGGTCAGGGCTTGGGCTCGTTCTATGGTCATGTTTTCCTCATAGAATAGGGTGGTACTCCCATAGCGTAGCTGGCACCAGTTGAGGAATCCAGGAATCCTGACCTCTTAAACTCATAGGGTTCCTTCCAAGGCTGAACATATCCATCTCAAGATTGCCCATCTATGCTCAGGGAAAGAAACACAGATGAAAAGGCAGTCAGGGGCTCCAAGACTCAAGTTCAGCTTGCCTAGCTCACCTCCTGCTTTAATTGCCTGATAGGAACAGTCACCATACTATTTAATTGGAGAAAACTACTTGCTGGTAGTACCAATACTACATTATGCCACTTGAAGAGTCAAAAGAAGAGAGGAACCCAGAACAGTCACTCCCTTTTTAAGGTCCATTAAGTGGCTACTTCTCCTGGCTTAATGGCCTATCTATCTGTCTCTGTCTGTGCCTCTCCCCTCATTTTCAAGTGTCATGGGTGAAGAGGTCAACCCCAGATTTTCTGTTATTCCTAAGTGGCAAGTCTTTCAGAGGTGAGCATATGTTTTTCCAGAAGTGGCAAGAGCAGTTGAGTACATGCACCATGGGATGGCCCCTGCTTGACCATCTCTGTGCCAAGCTCACTAGGATGCCACCCTAATATGATCCTACTAGTAGTCATACTCATAAAAATTCAGGGGTTGGGGTATTTTTAGGGGGGTACTTTTTTAATGTATTGAAGAAGTCACAGCTAAGAAAGGATATTAATTGCCACAGAAAATCCAACAATTAAGATTAATTTTCTATACCTAGTTAGGTTGTCACTCACAATATTAGAAGAATACCATGAAGGAAAATGAAGAAATTTCCTTGGTCAAACAACACACTCATCCTTTGGTCCCAAAAAAGACAAGAATCAGCATTACATAAGTGCAGGAGAGATGCATTTTGAAAGATTAACTCATGTAAGAATTAGGGCACATTCTGAGCCACCTGCTTCCCTATTTTTTTCCCACTTTTTGACAATTTTTGAATTTTTTAATTGGCTATAAACTCATGTGTGCTTATTCATTGGATATATTTATATGTATGTTTATCTCTGAAGTTGTCTTGTGTAACAAGGAATGTTAGAGATGACATCATTCGCAAAGAACACAAATAGCACCTACACGGTGTTGTTTGCTTAATGACAGTGTTAATAAGGCAGCGAGGGCTTTTTTGTAACATTATGCTAAAATGGAACACTGCTTATATAGAGAAATGGAAAATGTGATGTTTTTGATCATGTTCAAAGTGGGAGAAAATGAATCTTCCTTACAAAAATATTTAATTTCTCTTGAATTTCATAGCCAAGCTATTCAGTTTTATCATGAAATATCAATTTCCATGTTGGCCCAAAAGCTAATTACCAGCAAAAATAAATCATCCTTTGACCTTGAAATATTTTCTGAATATTTTGCTGTAGCATCTATTTACCTTGATTGATCCAAATTGAATTCTAAGGCTTTTCAGTTCTCTAGAGAAGAGGCACAGCTAGCAAGCCCTCTGGTGTTCCTGGCATCATGGAGATGTTTATTTGCATAGTATAAAGACTTGGGTCTTGGATATCAGTTTAAGTTAGTGATTTTTTTTAAAAGATTCTTGATAATCATTAATAGACAAACCTCAAATGCCTTTGATGATATAAAACAGCCTGCTATTTGTGTTATTAAGAATTCTGGGAAAGTATTCAGTACACCTCCATTCTTTCTTCTTTCAGTGATATCCAAAGATTAAGATTTTAACTTGCGGAAACTTTATTCTAAGCACTTCTTCTCTTTCTTTCTCCCTCTTCATACAGTAGAATAAAAAACTAGACACTATTTGAGTATAGGTTAAATTAAAAAAATTAAATTAAAAAGCAGCATAAAAATAGAATAAAAATTGTTGAGACTCAGGATTGAAACTGAAAAGCTTTTCGCAAGTTTAAATAAATGAATTTCCAAAAGAGATAAGCTGTTAAAAGCCACTTACTTTCAACCTTACTGGAAAAGACTGATTTTTAATTAAAATCTAGTAATAATAATTATACCTCCCACATAGAAGAGGCACCTTAGTTAAGTCTGTGATGGTTATGTTGGTCTTGCTCAGGAAGTGGAAATAGTATATATTTGTTTCAGTTTTATCTTTTAAAATTAATTGGCTTTGAATATCAGTTTCCTCTTCTAAACAATAAAGGTTAGATTTGATCTCTAAGGTTCTTTCCAGCTGTAAACCTATGAATATGTGCTGCCCTCTAGTGGAACTAAATGTCAGCACAGTCATTGTGGACCAACTGGTGTTTGAAAAGCATGAAAGGTAGAGACAGACAAAAAACGTTTCCTTCTAACTCAGTTACTTTTAATTCTGAGAAGTATGATTTTTAAAAAAAAAAGTTTTTAAAAGACAGATGATGTCTATGATGCACAGGCCCTTAAAAGTAGTGAGTAAATAAAAATGATTAATTTTTATTACATGAAAGGTTTTGACCAGGCCAGTACGATCTATAGTCTGAATTTTTAATGATGGCATAATTAGCCTACAAGAAAGACCTCTCAAATTAAACATGGCACTCTTACAAAGTGGCTAGATTGACTACATACTCAGAATGACAATTTATGTGCTTTGAAATTTATCCTTGTTTTACATTAAGGAGGTGGCAAAGACCCATTATGCTGTAACCTATAGTTAAGTAGTTTCTATCAATTGTATCACATCTATGGTCTTTTGGTTTTATTTAGATGAAAAGAAAGGAAACTCTAAAGAATTCACCCATAGTAATGTCAGGGATTAGAATTTCAGACCCTGGTGCTCTATTTGCATGGGCAATGTTTAGAACATTAGGATCTAGTCATTAACAAAATGTTACAAGTATTCCAGGTAATATTGGCATTTACTGCTCTTTAAGACATTAAAAAATACTCTCCTCCCAACAATCCTGATGCAAGTAGTGAAAGTACTTTTTGCAAATGAAGAAACTAAAGCTTGGGGGTCATGCAGAAACTTGCCCAGTCCACCTAATAAGTGTCAAAACTGGCATCTGACTCATTTCCAGGAATCTCTCCACTATATATGCTCCCACCTACCACAGTGTAGGCACAGTGTAGCATCTAGTAGGCATCTAATAATAAATGTTTGCAGATGATAACGTTTGATTTGAGATTTATGGCCAAGATCTGGGGAAGACTGATTTTAAAGGGTTCGACAAAAAGATAGATGGTTTCTCTTAGACTAAAATTTTACAAGAGAAGTCAGCCCCAGAAGGATGAAGACACTCAGGAGTCACAGAGATAAACAATGGTGGATGAGGGGGAAAATTGGTAGTTGTCTGATGAGTCTGATATGAATTAACTGGGAACTCACTAACCAACTTAGATTTTAAAAGAAACATACAGAAAATGGAAGCATGGGCAGATAAAAGAGGTCATGGCAGAGTGCTGTAAAAAGCAAAAATCAGGGTCAGGAATGCTGAAGCTCAAAATGAGCTGAGGCTGGCAAAGGAAGTAAAGGCCAGCAGGGAGAAAAAGTTTGAATTATTATTATTTATTTGCTCCATTAGGAGAAAAAGGAGGATCAGAGAATGGATAAGAGGGGACATGGAGGGGATAATGACAATTAAAAAGAGAGAGAAGGAACAGCTGCTTAAATCTTATTTCATTTCTCTTTTTTCTGACAAGGTGAATGACCTTTGCATGAGAAAAGACAGAACAAAAATGGCTAAATTGAGAGTTAATACCCAAAGGAAAGTAAGGAGATGGATGGTAAGAGAGAGCCTATCTGTCCTTGAGGTATTCAGGCCCGCCCCCACCGCCAGGCCCAGATGAACTGTATCCTCAGCCACTGAAAGAGCTATGACTACCCGATGACTGCTGAGCCCCTGTCAGTGACATGTGAAAAGTCTTTGAGAACAGGAGAGGTGCCACAAGATAGGAGGGAGATGGACAAATGTCTTGATTTTCAAAAAGGGGAAGAGAGTAGTCTGAAAACTGTAGAGCCATGAGCTTGATGTTGATTCCTGGAAAAATTCTAGGTGGGCATAACCTATTTCCCAGGGTTGTTGTGAGGATTAAATGAGATAATATTTATAAAGCTCTTAGCATAGTGCCTAGAACATAGTAGTGTTCCAGTGCTGTATAAAAAGTTCATAGTGCTGTATAAAGGTTGACTAGTATTATTAAGTCTTAGCTAGTATATAGTTTATCCAGATTTTAACTAAAAAATTACATCATTACAAGATGAAGAGATGTGAACAAGGTAATATGATAATTAATTCAATTCAGAACCGGTTGAATGGCCACACTCAGAGTTATTTTTAATGGATCAGTGTCATTGTGGCAGGAGGTCTCCAGTAGAGTACCTCTAGGGATCTGTGCTTGGCCCTGTGTGACTTAACATTTTATAAATGACTTGGATAAAAACATGGATGACTTGCTCACCAAACCAGCAGATGGCACAGAGCTGGGAGGCCAAGCTAGTGCTGGATGGCAGAGTTAGGATCCAAAGAGATCTTGACAGGCTAGAGCACATGACTAAAACTAATAAAATGAAATCGAACAGGGATAAATGTAAAGTTGTATACTTGGGCACAAAAAACCCTTCACAAATATAAGATGGAGAAGGCATGGCTAGACAGCGAAGACTTGAGGCAAGAGACCAATCAGAATTGTTTCAGTTGCTTATTCTCATATTCTACTTATTTGTGATCAGACCATGAGTTAAAATAAACAACTGAAGTCATTCATTTAAGAAATATTGATTGACAACTTGACTATTGGGTAAATAAGTTCAATGTGAAGTTATGTGTAGAAGATATATTGGATTCCATGCTGTCTTGGGGAGGGGGGGAAAGAAAATCTGGAACTCAAAATTATGTGGAACTGAGTGCTGTAAACTAAAAATAAAAAAATCTTAATTACATAAAAATATTGATTGAATGCCTACTATAGCTAGGTGCTGTTCAGAAACTCTCTAGTGGTCAATAGGTTTTTAGGGATGAGTTAACGGCATTTATTTTGAATTCTACTTGTTTCATTTTCAATTGTATTCTTAATATGATTTAACATAGATGTTGATATTTAACTCAATAGTCCTGAATTATATGACTGTAGTTTCCTGAGCTAGCTATACCCTCCCTGGGAATAGAAAATATGGTGGTTGCCTATTGATTAATACTTGAGTGGCCTTTGTGTGTATAGTATTTGCAATGCAGATAATATCGGAAGTCAAACTCCTTTGAAGAATTTTCATTTAATAGAGAAAGGAACTAAAAGAAACCTTTTCACTTATGTTCATTTTTCAAAGTACTTGTGGAAATATGGTTAAAAACTTCATGTAGAACTATGGTTTAAAAAAAAAACACAAAAAACCCCCACAACTTATTTTTACATAAAGCTACCATTCAATTATCTATAGCATTGGAAACCAAGAGGTAAATTAAGCCTGTCCATAGTCTAAAACCTCCATTACGAGTCATTTATTTTAGCCTCTTCTAACTCTACTAAATTTTCTTTTCAAGACATTCAGAGCAGCAAAATGGAATTGAAATTCATCTTTTTTAAAATTTTCTTTCTACTTATAATCTTCTGCTGTGTTAACAAGGAGCCAGATGAAGAAACAAAAAAGGGGGAATGGATCTGTATAACTCAGCAAATGCATAATTGACTTCTATGTGAATAAGAGTTTATTATTTTTCTTCTTCTTGACTGTATCATTCTGACTTTTTGGGTTGAATGTTGTATGCCAAACTTTTTTTGTAAAAAGGAAGAAAGCAAGGTGGGAGGAAAGAAAAAGAGAGGAAGAAGAAAGGGAAAGAGGGAAGGAAGAACAGAAAGAAGAAAGGAGGAAGGGAGGCCAGGAGGGAGGGAAAAGTTGCCCATATGGTAGTTAGATTGACTAACAAGTAAAATCTCAAGGGACTGGGTGTCTCAGGAGATTGGTTATGGAAACTGGAGGCTCTTGTCCTGAGCTCCAGTTGAGAATGGAGCCTTGTTTGGTATTCATTGAAAGTCAGTACCATCTGACAGCTGTTTGGTGGTTCATGTGAAATGACTTGGTCTCTGTCCAGATGCTAGTGGACAGATGTTCACAACACAAAAACCATCATCAAAATTGGCACTAATTGGCATCCTTCTGGGAATCTCAACAAATAAGCCATGGATGCATTATATATATATATGTATGTAGTGAATCTCTCGACTCCTTGGTATACTTTGTCTAATTTTGGAGAGAACCTTGGGTCAAGATGACAAATCCATGATTCTTCTTTTACAGAGGTTTGCAGTCTCCACATTTCTTTGGAAGGAATATTTAATTTTTCTAAAAAATTCAAGTCATTTACGAAGGTCCATAAATCAAATCTAATGTGGATTTCACAACTCTCCTCCTGCTGAGAAGCCAGAGGATGTTAACCTTGAAGATTGTCTACTCACATGCAATTTCTGCACTATACTTTTCAAGCAACACTTTATAAAAATCATTACACTTCTCCTTTCATATGAATCTTGCAAGGAGGGCAGATTCATTTCAATCCTTTGAATGAAATTGATTGGTAATGGCTGCAATTTAATTTTTTTCAAATATTTTTGTTAGAAACTGGAAAGTTAAAAAATCTAAATTTAAAATGGATATTCCAAGGTTAAACATATTTGACAATGCCCTATAAATGATTAGATGACCCTGTTCCTACTTGTCTAGGTTGTTATTGATTATCTTTGGGTTCCTCAGACAAACATTTTTTCTTGGCCAAGAGCATCTTTTGAGAGGGAATTCCCCCATCATCTACCTTCTGCCTCCTCTCTGCCCACTCCCCCAGTTTTGCAATTTAGGGATAAACTTTGGACTTAGATTAATATAAATGGACCCATTCAGGGCCAATTGTGTTTAGTCAGTTTATCTACCTAACTTCCATTTATATGAGAATGATACTTTATGTGCAAATATTTTTGTTCATTTCTACCTTTTGCTAAGGATACTCTAGTTCATGGACATATTTAACTTACTTACTTTATTCACATACCATTGAATCAGACAAAATCCAAAACTTTAGATGAGGTGATCCTTACTGCTTCTTTCAATTTTAGAACCTATGAACCTATAATAAGATGGTCCTATAAAAATGGCAGTAACAATAAAATTGTCCCAATTATTTTGCTGTCTTTACTTACTGAAGGTGATGACCTACCCCCTTTTAAGAGTACTGTCACCCTTAAACAACAACAACTCTGTCCTAGTGGGTCAAGAAATTTTGAGGCCCAAAAGTTGCCTCCTCCAGCTGTCTCTCATCCAGAGCCACCAATCTCCATACCTCTTTTCTAGAATTGATCAATTAAAGTCAAGAAATATTTCTTAGTCTGCATAAGGCAAGCTGGAATTTTGTGTGTGTGTGTGTGTGTGTATGTGTGTGTGTGTGTGTAAATGTACCCTTTTCATTGACCCTAGAAATGACTTGAGAAGTCATCACAAATTTCAGAACACAAGTGTCTAATCTTAATAGAGGCCAATCCTTCTAATTAGCCAAGTGTGCATATTCATTATTAACTGCAATTTCTTAGTATTCTTAAAAATATTAGGAGGAAGCATCGAATTGTTTCTGTGCTGGGGTAATTAGGGCAAAGTGTTACATAAATTGTAGAACCAACACAGTTGTCAAACCATTGCAACTGTCCTTTTTTATGCCCTCACCACCTTCCGGGTAACTGCTTGTACCATCTCCAGTTTGTCCAGTTTAATTCTATGTTAGTTCCTTTCAGCTCTTGAATTTCTGCTGATTATATCTGGGAAAATAAAAGAAATGCAGAATGAAATGTACAATTGTATATTATTAGCATTTTTCTCCAACTTTCAGCCTTCTCCAACATAGTAGAGTTGGAGTTGGCCAGATGTACCAAACCTTTAACAGTATTTCTCAACGTTGGGGTGGGGCGGGGGTGGGGCGTTAGTCTATGTCAGCTAATTTGGAAGTTCTCTAAGAGATAATGCCTTCTGTGTAGGTGTCCACTAAAATCAATAATTCTTTGGGATCATGGTAGTTGTAGTTCATGGTTTCAATCTCTCCAGCCACTGTTGCTACCTTTTTTTAGGTTGATTCAACTACCCAGGGAAGCATGTGATTGAAGCTCTGAATAGTCAGTCTGTTTGGTGAAAGATGGGTTGTGTCTCTGGTGTAAAGGTCATCATATTGCAAGACCAGAAACTGGGGTATTAACAGTTATAAGCTGGACCATAATGATTTTTTTTAGCATTTTTACTAGCATTTTTAAAAATTGTTTTTTGACAGAGATAACAAAGAAAGCATTTGCAATGCTGACCAAAGGTTAAATCTCATAGACGATACTGTTGCTGACCACTAAGTATGGATTTAGTAATCAAATCTGAAATTTTAGAGATGAACGGGAAAAGGAAATTTCAAGAACTCTAAGAAGTCAGGTTTTATATAAACACGCACATGTACACACCTGCTTTATAGATACCTTTCCCAAAATTGTACTGTTTATTGAAAGCACAGTGATTAGTCAGTTCCTGGAAAAGAGAAAAGAAAATGATTTCCTATACTTAGAACATATTTGGAGATATTGATTCTCCTTTGAGAAATAGGAACTAACGTGCTCCCAAAGAGATAAAGAGGAAAAGCACCCATATGTACAAAAATATTCATAGCAGCTCATTTTGGAGCAAAAAAAAAGGAAACTAAAGGGCTACTTGCCTACCTGACAAACGAATCTATTAAAAAAACAGAGAATATTGAGGGATTTGTGATTTAATAAACTTGGAAAACTCCAATGAGGTTAAGTTGTCACTTAGTAGATAAGTCCTAGAAAGTTGTCTGAGGCACAGAGAGGATAAATACCATGCCCAGGATCACTCAGTTAATGTCTGAGCCAGAATTTTAATGTAGGTGTGCCAGACTCCAACCCCAGCACTGACCTCAGCATATCCGTCAAAAAATGGGTAGGGTGGTACACATAATTCGACTTGAAATAGAGAGGACCACTGCACAAATACGGCCAAAAGAGCCCTATTCATTGATCATCGAGTTTTGGAGTTGAATAGGACTCCAAGACTTCAAAACAAGACCAAGTACTCACTGGCCAAGTGTTTTCCAGGCTAATCTGAACTCAACCCTGGCTAAGGTCAAAACCACTTCAGGTCTCCTTCCCCTTCTGCTGTGGTAGTCTGTCAGTGAAACTAATTAGAGAGTTTAAGGCAGATATAGAGGCATATACACAATGAGATACTGCCATGGTATTAGCTTTGCTGATAAATAGTAATAACATTAGAACATTTACTGTATATATTTCACAGCTCCGATTTTAAGTTCAAGAATTACAACTCAGAAGGTATATATAGTAGCATCAAATAACCTTAGAGATAACAGTTCTTTCTAGAACCCCTCCTTTCTCTTTTTAAAAGACATTGCTGAGAGAGTGAAAGTTGTGGCAGGTCTTCACCAGAGAAGTTGATTTCATTTTAAAAATAAAAACAAGGATGGCTTAGAATTGTTGCATAGAAATAAATTCAAAAATGGTTGCATAGAAGAAAATTTATGGGCGTGAAATAATTTCTTAAAACATGTACTTTTTTTTTCCCAATTCAACAATCTCTTATTAACAGCTAGCTATGTACCAAGCATTGTTAGTTACAGAGATAAAAATGAAACAGCCTGGGAGGATACAACATCTACATAGATAAGTAAACACCAACTAATTGTATTTGTACTAGCTATCTCACAGGGCTGTTGTGAAAAAGATTAATTATGTAGAAATGTGTGTTACTATTACTTAGACCCTAGCTCAGTATAAGCACCATAGGCAATAGGAAACTGTGACCTGCATGCAGAACTAAAGAAATATTTCTTCCTATTTCTAATTTGGTCACATCAATACAAAAAGATATAAAATTGATTTTAAAGCATTTGACTTTAAGTAGCATTTAAATCATCTCTCTTTGCTAAAAAAGAAATTGTCAATTTCAGATAGGTCAGTGTATCTCAAAGTGCAGTCTAGAAACTTTTTAGAATCCCTGAGATGCTTTCAGGGGGTCTACAAGGTGAAAACTTATTTTTTAAATAATACTAAGATGTTGTAAATTTTAATATTATAGATATTAATAGATAGAACTTATATAAACAAGAGATATTTGGGTAAGGTAGGGTCCTCAATTATTTTTAAGAATGGAAAGGGGTCCTTAGATTAAAAAGTTCAAGAACTGGGCTTCTCAGAGATAAAAAGCTGGACTTAGCTGATATCCTTATCTATTCAACCACAAGATTTTATGATTCTATGACTGTTTCTAGGTACACTAGTTAGGTACAAATATTGAATCAAAAATGAACTAAACATTAGACTTGGCTCTTCTCAGCAATACAAGTTTCTAAGACAGTTCCAAAAGACTCATGATGGAAAACACTATCTACAACCGGAGAAAGAATTATGGAGTCTGAATGCAGATTGAAGCATACTATTTGCTCTCTTTTTTGTTTTGTTTCTTCTTTCTCGTAGTCCATTGCATTGGTTGTAATTCTTTGGAACATGACTAATGTGAAAATATGTTTAATGTGAATGTATATGTAGAGCCTATATCAAATTGAATGCCCCCTTGGGGAAAGGGGGAAGGGGAAATCAAGCAGGGGGAGAAAATTTGGAACTCAAAAGCTTGTGGAACTGAATGTTGTAAACTAAAAATAAATAAATACTTTAAAAATTAACTAAACAGATTCATTTTAAATGAGCCATAAGGAAAGAACCCAATATTTCTAGGTCATAGTTTATTTGGAACAACTATATCTTTTTATTGTTTGACAATACTCACGTAAAGATATGTCCCAGCAGAAAGAACATATGGGTATTATCTGAACTTTTAAAATTCTCATTCTAAATATTATTAGTATTCGGTGAAGTATTAGAATATATACATAATTTTCATTCTCATAAACCTCATAAATTTTGTAGATACGATATTGTAGTTGCAACTGTTTAGCAAAGAATTACACAATGTATTTTGTTTGTATTACCAATAATATGGGATTTATTAATTAATGTGACACCATGAAAGTAGAATCTAATTTCCCACTAATTGTAAACAAGGGTACTTTTTATTCCTTTTTTCGAATTTCTCCTCCTTACACTTTCTTTTTTTAACTGCTTTATGTTGGCACAGGTGAAAGAAGTTGTCCATCTTCACCTCCAAATCACAGAACTTGGAAATGTTGTGTCCTTTATGGTCTATACTAGCAAAGGAGACCTATAAAGGTCAGCTGATGATGCAGTGGATAGAGTGCTAGACCTGGCAGAAAGATCTGAGTTCAAATCCAGCTTCAGATACTTATTAGCTTCATGACCCTCTGTTTGCCTAAGTCTTCTCGTCTGTAAAACAAGAATCATAACAGCACTCTTAGGGTTGCTGGAATGCTCAAATGAGATTTGTAAAGTCTACTATATACCAGGCACCACTCTAAATTCTGGGGATAGGGGAAAAAAAAACAGTGCCTGCCCTCAAGGTGCTTACAATTTAATGGAGGAAGCTGAAAAGTGGGAGTGAGAGGGCATGATTTCCATGGAATCCAAACCTAGCACAGATGCTTAAAATGGAGTTACCTGGAAAGTTCTGAGCCCTCTGTAAAAGAAGTCTTTGAGAGGAGTTTATTGCTTCACCCTCCAGACCTCGGGACAGAGGAGAGGGGCTACTGAGGGAGATGAGAAGGTGTTGAGTATCAAAAACTAAGTCAACTTGTGTGGTGATGAGATTTCAGGTGGTTGACTTATTCTGGGTGAGGCATGATATTCTTTGAGAGGCAACTAAGCAGAGCTACTGATATAAACCCCAATCAAGTGAGATAATACTTGTAAAAGTATTTAGCACTGTCAGTGCCTGGCACATAGTCAGAACTATATAAATGCATATTTCCTTTCCTTCTCCATTAAAAAGGCATGATTCCCCTCACTTCTCTCCCATTAAGTACCACCAAATTCAATGATTCCATATTTCTACATCAGGCTACCTTTCCTAGGTTTTTTTTTTTCTAGTTGCTAATGAAGTGACTAAGATCTCTAAGTGTATGGTGGAGAAATAGAGAACAAGAAAGCATATTCTGTTATCATGGCAAGCCTCCTCAACTGACTCCTGAATTATATTGTAACGTATCGTTGGGCATATATGTAAATATATGTAAGGAACAGGTAAGGGGAGATGTGATTCTTTGCTTCCCTCCCAACTCAACCCCTGGTTTTAATGTGGTAACAAAGTGTTAAGCTAACTATAAATTGTGGCCATATCCCTTTTTGAAATATGAACCCCTTTCTGTATTGGAATTAAAGGTGGCAAACTCATTGGATGAGCAAAAATTGGACAAACTTTTATCAAGGCCTTAAATAGTTGAGGCCAGGAGAGAGTTTATCAGTTCAAGCTCTCACTAGAGAAAGGACTTGGCCCCCACATAGTGAATTGTTCTTAGGTGAGAGAAAGAGGTTTCTTTCTCCTGGTCCCTCCCTTGCCCGGTCAGCTGGGCAGCTTTGAAAGAGAGCTACTCTACCAGTGGGCAGCATTGCTTCCAGAGACACATAATCCAGACAGACAAGGATTTAGAGAAGCTATCTGTCACTCAAAGGAGGGAGTGGTTACCAAATTTGCCAGTCATTGAATCTTCTTGCCTCAATTCTCAACTGCAATTCATCCCGCACATCCTACACCCAAGTGATTTTCCTCAGGTACAGATTTGACCTTGCCACTCCCTATTCAATGAACTCCAGTGCCTCGCTGTTATCTCAAGGATCAAATATAAACTTCTCTGTTTGGTAATTAATGCTTCCCACACTGTCTTCTTACACATCATTCCCCTCCACTCCTTCTCAGCACTTAGCACTGTGCCTGGCAAATAGAGGTGCTTAATAAATGCTTATTAACTGCTTGCCTGATTCCACAGCCCAGCCTTGCTGACCTTTTCATTGGTCCTCACACTCTTCATCTCCCATCTCTACATTTTCACTGGCCGTCTTACATGCCCAAATGTTTTTTATTCTCTTCTTCATCTCTTAAATCCATAGGATCCTTCATGAGTCAACTCAAGCACAACTTCCCTCAAGAAGCCATTCCCAGTTGCCACCCTGCCCCTTAGTGTCTTCCCATTCAGGGTTACTTTGCATCTTCTTTTTGTCTTATGTGCGAGTGTATACACACAGTATACACACATGCATATATGTGTATATACATGTATATATGTATGCATGCATATGTATGTGTGTTTGTGTGAGTGTGTGTGTGTGTGTGTGTGTGTGTGTGTGTGTGTGTGTGTGTGCAACCAGTGATATCTTCATTTCTCATGAGGATGGCAGATCCAAGAGGTTCCATTCTAACTTGTGGCACTTCAACTTTCACTATGATATTTCTTCTCATTAGAGACAGCACTATGAAATGACTGCATGGGTATGTATATACATACTTATATTTACATATATGTGTATGTACATACATGTTGTTTCCACTCATTAAAATGTAAGGTCTTTGTAGGCAGCTACTGTTTCTCTTCTGTCTTTATTTAGCATAGTGCCTAGCATATTGTTGTTGTCTGATTGATTGAGAATATGGCCAATAATAGCATCCCTGGGTCAAAAGGTATATACAGTTTAATGACATCTTTAGTATAATCTCAGTGTTTTCCATGGCAGATAGACTAGTTAATAACTCCTTCAATTGTGCATTAGTGTGCCAATCTACTTCCTGTAGTGTTTGATTTTTGATTCCCATTCCCTCAGTGGAAGTCTATTTGGATGCTTCATCTTGTCTGGGAATTGACTTGGAGATCTAGGGAGCTATGCCAGTGGAGTAACCACTCTGCCAGACAGATGACAGGCCTGTGGTAGACTGTGTGTTGCTTGTGTAAGAACCAGCTCAGCTGAGTTCAGAGAGGCTCACAACCAGAGAGCTATAATGATGCATTATTTTGGCCACAGAAGTCACAAATACCTATTAAGGTATTAAGGAGTGGGGGTGGGAGTGATGAACTGCGTTGGTAGAAAGAATACCTAGACCAATAAAATCATAGATCCTTGAAACATTAAAGTAAGTATGTAGGAGTGAAGATCATAAGAAAGAGTCTAGTCCATAGTCCCTAGTACTTTAGAATGCCTTTGGTATAAAAGACATGTTCTTGGTTTATAATGAAGATATATCTGTTATATTTTATTATACATCGGCTAGTCATTTAAATGTTTTTCTTTAAGTTCTTTTTATGATCTCCAAATTGTGCACTGAAAGAAAAATCCATCTTTGAAAAAGCAATATTCTCTAGGCAGCTGAGTGGTACAGGGGATAGAATGCTGAACTTGGAGTCAGAAAGACTTATATAAATCCTGCCTGAGACACTTATTGGCTACGTGACCCTAGGCACTTAACCTTTCTCAGCCTGTTTCCTCAGCTGTAATATGGGGGTGATAATGATAGGATCTACCTCACTGGGTTGTTGTGTGGATCCAATGAGATAGCTTACATAAAGTGCTTTGCAAACGTTGAAGTACTATGTGAATGCTGCCTGCTATCATTAGTAGTGGTTAGTCATTTTGAGACATACAACACTTTAGTCTCTGAATAATTGAATTTAAGGATTACCTAAGGGACAATGGAGAGATACCTGGTGTGCACAAGCAACTAAAACATATTACAAATGAGGAATTTATACTAGATAAACTATTGAAGGAGTTCATCAAAGAAATGAATGAAAAAAAGATGGGCCAGTTGACAACTTACATGCTCCAATGACAACCTTGTGGTGTCAGTAGAAATTGAAGAAGGCATCCAGTATGTTGGATAGTCCCGCTTTGGCATTGAGAATTTGTGGATGGACATGAACAAGAGGCCCCCAAGGTGGACCCTAAAAGAGATTACAAACTAATGGGGGAAGATAATACAAAATAGGAGCTGAAAAGTAGGAAGGGGGGATGATTTTTATGGAGTCCAAACTCAGCACAACTGCTGTAAAATGGAGAGTGACCTGGAAACTTCAGAGCCCTCTATAAAAGAAGATGCCCTGTGATCTGAATCATTGGAGAGAATATCCATGTCCTGGAGATCACAGATCCATTTGAGTGATCATTTAGATAGCCAGAAGAGTACCATTTGGTAAAGAAGCCTGGATTTGGGACAGCATGTTGGGGGGTGGGGGTGGGGGAGTTCTCCTTTGCTTTGTTATGCATCCTTAAGCAAGTTCTTCATTCCAGTTTTCCTGTTCCAAGTAATGTTTTTGTTAGTGTAGTATGATGGAAAGGGCAGTGCTTCTGGAGTCAGAGAAACTGGGTTCAAATCCTACCTCTAATACCTACTTAACCTGTGGGAACTTGAGCAGCCAAGAACTCCCTGGTCTTCATCTTCATTATCTGTCAGATGCTCCAATGATAGCCTTGTGGTGTCAGTAGAAATTGAAGAAGGTATCCAGCATGTTGGATGGTCCCGATTTGGCACTGAGAATTTGTGGATGGACATGAATAAGAGGACCCCAAGATGGGCCCTCAAAGAGCTTACAAACTAATAGGGGAAGATGATACAAAAAAGAAGCTGAAAAGTAGGAAGGAGTGGGGAGGTACTATTTAAGCATGATGATCCTCATCTCCTTGGCGTGCACCAACCTTTCACAGGCTCCAAACAGAAAAGAGTTTTTCACAGACAATGAGAGACTACTTTAAAATTCCTAAATCTCTAATGCAGTTGGATTTTTCAGAAGCCCAGTGTGATAGCCAGAGAGAAGGGTGATCTTCCAGAATACATTTTCCTTCTTGACTAAAATAGACTATTGTGTACAACTTTTGTAAGGATCACAGGAGTTTGGCTCTTCTCCCTCTACCCAACCCCAAAGCAACTTTACTGGTTTGGTATAACTGCAAGTGTATATTCACCTAAAATATGCCATGGACCGTGGCAGTTATTGTTCCACAGTCTTTAGCATGTCAGCTTAATTGACAATAGTATGAGTGTGCCAGTCTTCCTTAAAAGCAGGAATTAAAGTCCATAAATCATATCTCAAGTCAGGAAAACATACCGTTTGGGGGCGCAAAGCTGTTATGAACTAACAGCTATTCCATCATCACCAGTACATCTGGCAGTGCCAACACTCACAGTACTTTGGAATTGTCTCAAGGACTACATCAAGTATCGTACTCAGAGCTGGACATTTGAGTGCCATAGCTGCCAAGGATGCTGTGGCTACAGGCATTTTTGTGCGTTAGAAGTGAGAATTATTATATAATAAAGAAGCTATTTTTTGAGCCACATTCTTCCAGTCAGTCGGTCAATAAACATTTATTAAGCACCTATTATGTGCTAGCCACTGTGCTTCAAAGCACCGACTATGTGCTAGGTACTGGGGGTGCTAAAGTGTGGATGGCACATGTGGGGGGGGCGGATTTGGTACTTTTGGAGCCTGAATTAACACAGTTTCCAAAAGCATTTCAGTTGCTTTCAAAGAGTTGCTTCGATATTGTAAGGTTCTAGACACGCTATACCTCTATTGCTTTAATTAATAGTATTGATAATAATCCCTTCATAGATACAAAGTACTTTACACTTACTTGTGGATTCTTGGGATTGTTCTATTTATTCAACGTTACATACAGTGGTTTACATCAGAGATTTCCTCCTCTAGTTGATATCCAAAGATAATCACCAATCTAAAAATGTTTACTTTTTAGTAATATGTTATAGAATACAAGCTTCTGGTTTAGATTGCTATGCCTAATTTTGAAGCATTTTCTCAATCACTACATTATTTGCAAGAATAAAAATTTAAAAAAGAACAGGTGTTTTAAAATATGGCCATCTTATGTTTTAGAATATATAAAAATCAGTAATCAATCCTTGGTGACACATTTTTTTTTATAGTGGGGAAGGCAGGGCAATTGGGGTTAAGTGACTTGCCCAAGGTCACACAGCTAGTAAGTGTGCCAAGTGTCTGCATTTGAACTCAGGTCCTCCTGACTCAAGGTCCAATTCTTTATCCACTGTGCCACCAAGCTACACTACTCAGTGATTAGCACGATGCTTTTCACAGAGACAGCAGTCAATAAATAATATTTGTTGTATTGAAGTGATAAGACAAAAGTCCTTGCCTTTGTTGAGCTTATAGAGTGTAGGATTAGAGTCGGGAGGAGGGGGAATACAACCACAAATAAAAATAGTACACAATTATGTGTGTGTGCACCAGCAAGGAAACAAGACCATGTGAGCTCTAAGCAGGTCAACATCATTCCTTGAGATATCAGATGGTGTTTGGGTTGAGCTTTAAAGGATAGGTAGGGGAAGAGAGAGAAATAGGTTTATATGAATTGGCACAAGTCCTAGTCTGAGAAACAATTTTAGATTATCCTGGAAAAAAATATGATTATTGGAAGGTTTCTCGCAAAATATTTGTGGAACGAATGAATGGTTATTCAAAGTATTTAGCAACATCAGTAACACTTTTTTCAGGCTGTTAATTGATATAGTAACAGAATGACCTTTGCTTGAACAATGGTGAAGGTGGGAAAAATGGGTGACATTTGGGTAAGCTGATAGATATAAAATATCTCTCTTTGTGTACCATGAAAATAAGCACACACCAATGTTGGTCATTTAAATTAACACAGAGCACTAATAAAACTTTATTTTATGCCAATAACAAGCATGCACCAATGTATTCAGAATCAAAAAGAAGTTCTTATGGATAAGACACGAGGCCTGAAATAAAATAATTATTTAATAACTCTCAGTTCTGTTCTCTTTTTATTTGGCACTTTAAGTTTCTTTGTTGTGTTTTAGAACCTTAAAGAAACTCACTATATTTTTCACTAAGCAGAGGCTTATATTTTTTAGTAGGTGATAGGGAGCAATAAAAGAAGGGATTATCTGTAAATAGGTAGAAATGGCTGAAAATGATGGGGGAACTATCAAAAAATAAAATTGGGACAAGTACAGATTTTTTTGGTGATGAAAGATTAGTGAAAACTCTTGCAATGCTTATTCATTTTGTTAATGGGAGGAGTTATATAAAGGATCTATGCAATTAATGTTCATAGCTTCCTGGTCAGTCATCTGTTATCTATAGAAAAAATAGCTTCTAGTAATTACCTGGATATGTTACTATGGTAGCCAAGTAGTCCAAAGGACACCCCCAAAATATGGGAAATACAAAGGAAGTGGTTTAATAATAGTTTATTGTGTACAAAGGAGGAGCAGAGCCCTGCTATTTGTTGATCTTTCCAGTTGGCCTGACTTTGTAGACAGGGAAGTAATTGCTAGTTGTTTATCTTTACAAGTCTAAAAATGTCAAAACTGTGTCAATTAAACTAGACCTTGACCTGTGGCATCTCTGAGAATTCAATACTTATCTAATGTACCTGGAGTCATGTAGGTTTCTAGAAATTGGGCAAGAATTCTGTAAGCGATAAGATGGATTAAGCTAGTTTGGATTATGTTGTGTTTATCACTTATGTTTGAAAGCATTTACCCTAATAAAAATTCTGTCTGTGGTTTAGAGATCATGTTCATTATTGAAATGGTTTCCCGTGGAATAAAAAAATCTAATTTGGAATATATAGCTTTATCAGGGAAAAAATATTGTTCTCTATAACAACCATATAAGATAGGTGAAAGAGACCTGAAGCCTTCATTTTAACAGATAGCAAAACTGAGGCCCGGAGAGGTTAACTGACTTACCCACAGCTAGTAAGTGATAGAACTGGGATTCAAACCCAGGTCTTTTAATTCCAAATCAAGCACTCTTTCAAATGTATCTCATAGGTTAGGACTGTGGCCATTTGATTCAAAAAGGAACTGGGAATTTCAGTTGAAATGTGAAATGGCTCAGTTCATGATCCAGAATACAAGGTGTGCTACAGATGACTGACTCTGATAATATATATATGAACATGATCAGGCAACTCTGACAACAATATGATAGCTGATGGAATGCAGTAGGGTCATTTAACCAGCAGAAAACACAGGTGTCCCAACTTAGGAAAGACCTTCTGCTCAAGTTGTAATTTCTCAGAACAGTGGGTGCCTCTCTAGAGCTCTAAAGAGGTCAAACCTGCTACTGTACCCCTTTGTATGATGTTGGACTATTATTATTCTCTAGAGCAGCTAGGGGATGATATATCAATTAAAAATTTATCTTATCTCATATTTGACATGACATAATTGGGAGTGGGGCCATTTGTTACCTTACCATCCACACTAAAGTCTAAAGCAATAAATACCATACTGGAGAAATGACACATAGTGATTTGGCAATTATGAAACTGACCTTGTCCTTCTGGACTTTGGCTTAAGGCTTTCAAGTGGGGTTAGCTTGGTGAATCATCAGTGTGTCTTAGGGAGACATTGCCTGTAGGGAAACTGCAAACTGAGCGGTAGCGGGGTGGGGAGTGGGGTGTTGGATTGGCCTGTACTCTGACTGATTTTGGATCAAAGAGAAGGGGAGGGAATGACCCCAAAGACTTCCTGGTTGGTTATTTTTTTTTCCCTGAAGTGCTGCCTTGTACAGTGGATAAAGCCCTGGACTCAGTCTGTAAGACCTGAGTTCTAATCCAGCCTCAGAAACTTACTAGCTTAGTGACTCTGGGCAAGTCATTAACCCATTTTGACCTCAATTTCCTCAACTGTAAAATGAGGCTAATAATAGCAGCTACCACACAGTGTTGTGAGGATAAAATAAAATAATAATTGTGTAAAGCAGTTTTGCAAATCTTAAAGTGCTATGCAAAACTGACAATGAAGCGGGAGCAATAAGGGATCCCTTTACCCGCTGGCAAAGAAGCATTGAGGTAACCTCAATCAAAGAACAAGTTTAAGTGCCTACTACGTGCTAGGCACTATATTAGGTACTGGGGATACAAGTACAAAAAATAAAACAATCCATACTTGCAATGAGCTCACATCAGTATCTTGAATAATGAAGGTAAAAGAAATTGCCCCACAAAAGGATTAGAACGAATTCCCATACTTGGACTCTGTTTTCTTTCCAGTGCCCAGATTATTCTCCAGAATTAAGACAGAGCCTTTAAGCAGAATCATTTACTCATACAGATCAGCAGGATACCATGTAACATAGGGGCAGTGTGGTGTTGTAACAGTGACTCTCATATCACCAACAACCTTCCTCAACTATTTTAAGAAAGAGCTGAGAACAGGGTGGGAACTTTTCGGTAGGAGAGTTAAAAAGAAGGGGAAATGTGGATAAGTTGACTTCAATAGGGAAAAGTCCTTGTTTTGGAGTCCTTTGAAATAGCCTCTAGAGACTAGGTGATCAGTAAAGCTAGGATCTGTCTCTGTTCTCTAAAGCTATCTGCTTGACTTATCGTACTGTCCCATTCCCTTTTATTTCCCCTGCCTGCCTCATATCAGCATGAGAGAGGAGAACTCTGCTACATAATCTAAGACAAATAGTCCTGTTAGAGCAGGGCTACATTCAAATTGTTAACATTTAGAGGAGATAATGTTAACTAGAGTCTTTTTTTAAACAGTGGTCAGTTTTTTGCTCCTGTGTGAATTCAAAGCCCAAGATGTCGGCATTGTTTCCAAAAGGTAACAAATCTAAAAAGAAAGACTTCTTTTTGGTTGATAACTTCTTTTTGTCCGAGTTGTCAAGGTTTCATAAGTATGAATAATGAATAGAATGACATTTTGATAAGAAAAAATATTGATTTCAGAAAGAGCTAAAGTGAGAATACAATTAAAGGTGGAGATAATTCTTCTCTTGTGAGTAATCCCCTCAAGAGGGAGGGAAGAGAGCAAAGGATAGGAGCAGGAACAAGCAACTTTCTTGTACTGGGTCATCTCATATACAAGCTTCAAAAGTGGTTCACTGCACTCAATATCCTTGAAGACTCAGGACCGAAAGAGCTTTTCCATACATTAAAAAGGAATGAATTTGAGTAAGAATTATTCAACCATGAACAAAATATAAAAGATGGACTCTTAATGGTTTAATGGTGCCCTGACTGCAGTAAAAGCTTAGTCAAACTTGTCATCCTTCCCATTATCTTTGAAAGAAAAAAATCGACATTTCCTTCTAAGGAAGACAGAAACTTGGCACAGTATATATGTACATATATATATACATATGAATATATATATTTCAATATTCAATTTTATGACGCACTACCCTAGTCTGTGTGAGTATTCAAATAATATATTGAAATAAACCTTCATTCATAGTAGTTTAATACAGTCTATGAAAGGTTTTTTTTTAATCTTTAAAATGACAAATGCTGGGTAATCAGAAAAGCGGTTGACATGGTCAAAGAAGTAGCTGGTACTTATCAGTCCATCCTTAAGGAATAGGAAAATCAAGCCATGGAACAAATAGCTATCCACTTTGTTGAATCTCACTTTGCTGTATGACCTTGTGTAGGTCATTTCACTTAGCTTTGTTTCCTCAGCTGTACAATGAAGGGGTCAGATCTCTAAGGTGCCTTCCAACTCCAATGTTCTATTCTACTTGGGCTCTACTTTCCAAAAGTAGAAAGAGATGTTTAAAGGAAGACAAAGAAAGTATTTATCAACATTATGTATTTTCAAGTTGTAATTATATATGTTAAAGTAGGTTTTTCCCCTTGAGTAGGATCCTTCCTACCTAGTTAACATAGATTGTATGTTCTTTGAAGGCAGGGGCTGCTTTTCATTTTGTCTTTGTATCTTTAGCTTCTTCAGAAATGTGTTGCACATAATAAATGTTAAATAAATGTTTGTTATATTTGGATTTGGCCATGAGACAATTGGCATTTGCTAAAATTATAGGAAGGGAATAGATGTTAGTAAATAGCTCAAAGTAATGTAGTAAAGTAGGGGCAGAGCTGAAACTAGCCCCCATTCCTCACGCATGGCAGTTCACCTACTGACACTGCCTATTTCCAAAGGTCATTTATATTAGTCTTGCACAGAGTTTAAAATGATGTTTAACCCCATGAAATTAGTCTTGATCCTCCCCACATTTACATCCAACTCCTAGCAGAAAGTGCAACCAGTTTTATATGCCTGGGGAGCAAAAGAAATAAGGATTAATACTTTGTACAAACTATCCAGCCTGTAAAATGGAGGAAGTTGGCAAGTGAGTACAAAAATCTTTCTGACAAGACTATTTAAGATTATATTTGTATGTAAGAAAAACAGCAAGAAGCAACAGAGCTATGAAGAGTAAAAACATTTAAAAAAAAGTTCTGACTGTTCTTTGGTAGGGACTTTGTTTCTAAAAGAGGTGCTGGCAGATCTTTGACTTGTACAAGCATCAAAGTAGCCAAGTCAGCCAAGGTTAGTGGGTCTCTCTGTGTGTTTTCTTGTCTTCATGTAGCACATGATTTAGTCTGCAAACGACAGCATTTCTTACATCTGAAAATGGCAATCTCTGTCCCTAGGAGATCCGAAGCGCATGACCAATAGTTTCCTGTAATAAGAAACAGAAAACAACTTGCACAATTTCTACAATTTAAAAGAAAAGACAACCTAATGTTTATAAGACGCAGCTCTTTAAGCTTGTCCTACCTGGGGAAAAGCCATGCAGTTTTCAATCTGATGCCTGAGAACAGATACTGATAGGCCTTCTTAATGCCAGCATTCTCCTTTTACAGACAACACTATTTTGTGAGTTTGGGAGTAGAGGTTTTGGCTGTAATCACAGGGATAAAAAGAGAAGGGCAAAAACATGTAACAACAAATAAATTCTAAAATGAGCCACATTTCACTGTGCAAAAATCCTAATCGAGACAAATTAATCACCTTGCAGAATTTAGATGCTTATTCATATGTGGTTGGTTGGTTGATGGCATCACTATGTCAGGGTCAAGGTACAGCATGTAAGGAAAGGGGGAAGGGGAGTTATTTCTATCACTTGATTCCTCCCACCTGCTAGTGCCCCCTCTCTCAAACGGCCTTATATAATTACTCTGTATTTAATTATTTTTCATTTTCTTTGTATTTATTCAATATATTTGTGTGTGTGTGTGTGTGTGTGTGTGTGTGTACTTGTTATGTTCCCTATTAAGGTGTGAATTCCTTGGGAGTAAGGATTATTCATTGTATTGATATACCTGGTGCCTAACACTTTGCCTAACTTAATAAATGCATGTTGACAGGTCAGTTGATAAGAAGCCCAAAGTCTAATGGTAAGCTATTAATGGCATGTTAAACTATTATAAAAGAGGGGTCTATCCCCAGATCAGAGATCTCTTTTATCAGATATCAACATCTCTCTGATTAAGAAGGGAACAACAAAAACAACAAATTAGCCTAGCCTGCTAGGGGCTTTAAATAGCTCAAGCCCGAGGAACTTGAGAATGTCTAAGCTTAGAGCAGTTGTGGAGTCAACTCCTAGGGAGGGGGAAGGAATTTCTCCCCCATTTTCTCATTAGCCACTTAGTTTTGAAGATACACTGCTAGACCAATAAAAGATAGGCATACATCTGGAACCTTAGAGTCTCACTCATGATTAATACAAATATAGAGAGATAGTCACCCAAATTAGGAAGCTGCTTAAGGACTCTGGAAAGGAGCAGATCCTAGGAATTTAGTACGATTTCTTTAGGAAAAGAAAAAGAACTTCCGGGAATCTTTGTGTTACCTTTGCCACATGTGTATCACACATGAGGCCTCTACCATCATACCCTAAGTCTGAGGCTGCTTCCCATGGATACTATATATATTTGTGGGAGAGTGCACCCCGGATTTATGGGAGGATTTTTTTTGGTAGCTGCTCTTTGTATTACACCATCTTAGTAAATACTTTTGTTAAGAGCTAAATGTGTCTATTGGCATGATTGTTAGGAGAAGCATACTAGTGGGGACTTATAAGCTATAGTAGTAGGAGTGGTCAGCCATAGGGTTACCACTAGAACTCAAGGAAGCAGCTGTTCTCCAGGGATTCAACCTGCCAATGTGAGGTCAAATTGAGGAGGCTATACATATATTTAACACTTTACCAAATTGATTCTATTAATTTGTGTTTAAGTCTGTAATGAAAATAACAGGACATCTGTATTGATAAAACAAGCCTATAAGGGAGCAGAATATGGCAATCCAACAATTAGTACTTTGTTTTCTCCATGCAATTCTGAGACCACGCTTTCATAACATTACATTCAAATCCCAATAAATGCTAGTTATTTAGATGTGAAAAATCACTGTAGAGGTTAAACAGCATATAGCTTCCATCTTCCCTATGAAAATAGAATCAATGTTTCTTCTGAAAATTAATAAGCAGGTTTAAACAAAAGGTCCATGATTGATTTTGAGCAGAATGTACATTTTTGGACATTGTAAAACAAGTTGATGATCACCAATTAGTAATTTGCCCCAGGCGTGTCAGCATGTGACTGAAGGTTCTTGGTTTTTATCTCTGAAATAACCAACATGAATGTTATCACAGATTTTCAACCTTAGGACTGACTGGTGACTGTCTGGAATAGTTATGACTGTGAACCTATAATCTTTTTTATGTCTGGATTTTTTTTTCCTCCTGAAAGTTTATACCAAATATAAAAGCTATGGCTGAACACACTCTCTGTTGCAAGTCACCCTAAGATGATCGGATCATAGGCTTAAAGCTGGAAGGGAGCTCAGAGGCCTTCTAATCCAATCTCTCCATTTTATAGAGGAAACTGAGCCCTTGGAGGGTTATGACTTGCTCAGGTTCACTCAAGCAAAGAGCATCAGTGGCAGAATTTAAACCCAGTTCCTTTGAGTACAGAGCCACTGATTTTTCCACTTTACCAACTTTTCACCACTTTTAGGATGAATATTAGTTTTATTGGACAGCACACCCTAAAAACTATAACAAAGATTCAACTTTTGCTGGTGGGAATTTTTTTTAGCACGAAGTATTTTTTTCTTATAGGGCAGCTAAGGTGATGTAATAGATAGAGTGCCAGGCCTGGACTCAGGAATACTCATCTTCTTGAGTTCAAATCTGACCTCAGACCCTTATTAGTTGTATGACCCTGGGTGAATCACTTAACCCTGTTTGCCTCAGTTTCCTCATCTGTAAAATGATCTGGAGAAGGAAATGGCAAACCGCTCCACTATCTTTGCCAAGAAAACCCCAAATGGGGTCATGAAGAGATGGACATAACTGAAAACAACTGAGCAACAATAAGGTTGTTCCTAATGCCTACATTTAGTCATGTGGACGTAAGCCACCATCCAATAAAAACAAGAAATGTTGATCTGATGCTTTAGCAGGCTTATGCAGGTGCCAACTGGTAAAGATGAAATTGCCAAGGAAGACATTGCAGTGGAAATTACAATTAAGACCAAATGATTCTGGCTTTTTTTTGGCTTTTTTTTCAAGACAAAGTGTGCAGCTCTTCCATATGCATACCCAAACTCACGCTAGTGAATACATTTGAGATACTCAAGGACACATGTATATAGGTAAAAGAAAGGGGTATCTTTGTGGTCTTCCTCAATCATTTTGCTCTATTCTATCCAGGGGCAAAGGGGTAACAATTAGTAGAGAAGGATAAGAGGGAGCCCAATTTTCATCTCTAGATATCTACGAACAAGTGGCTCAATCCCTGGGAAGAATGACCTGAGACTGACCCCCTGGATAAAAATGATAGTCTATGGAGAGTCTGCTAAAATGGCAGATAGTAGACTACAAGTATGGAGTACCACCTGACCTTGTAAGCTATGTTCAAGGCTATGTATTCTAAACGATATAGGTATTTACATCCAGTTACTGTAAGTTACTGTTTGTTCACCTATTTTTAAAGCTTTAGTTTTGAGTGATTATGAAAAAAAGCTTATGACCAGTGATATTCCCAACCACGGAACAATGAAGGAAATTTTGTTTGACTTTGGTATCTGCAGGTGATTCCCCCCCCCATTTTTTACTCTGAAATTAATGAATATGAACTAAAATAAGCACTTTCATTGATACACTAGAAGAGAAATAGAAGTTGCACATGAAAATGTGAATCTCTATTATGTATAGTTTGCTTTTCTTTTTAAATATGTAAGAAATTCAACATGTTATTTTCAAAACTGTCCCACTTCTCTGTATTTCCTTGTGGTCTTTGTGTTCTCTTCTGCGCATTTCAAAACCACATTTCCATGATCTTCTTTCTTTTCTTTCCTTTTTTTTTTAGAGGAGCAACACTATCCTTAGTCTCCTTCTTCCTCTCCACTCCCCACTCTACCCACCCTCAACTGAGAAAAGTAAAAAATAAAAGCTTTGTGACAAATATGCCTATTTAAGCAAAACAAACTCTCCCATTAGCTGTATGTGAGACTGTAAGTCTCATTCTTCAACCTGAATCCATCACCTCTCTGTCAGGAGGTTGGTAGAATGCCTCATCATTGGACCCCTGTAATTGTGGTTAGTCCTTGCATTGATCTGAGTTCCTAAGTCTTTTCAAGTTTCTTGTCTCTGCAATGATGTTGAATTCTGGCCTGTTAACCCTTAGTTTCTTCTCTAAAACCGTCCTCTAGTGTCTCATTAGGAAAGAGAAGTGATCCTGGTCTCGAAAGGACTATGCCAGTGAAGCAAAAATTCCAGTTTTAGAAAATTGGAAGGCTTTGCCTGGAAACAGACTGTCCCTACCATCAAAGGACCAGCCTCACTAAGTGTGGCTAGAAGATTAGCTACTGGTAGATTAGTTTTTCAGCCATGGCAACTCATGAAAGAAACATGGCAGGGTTTTGATCTGCATTGATGGAGAAAGTATACACATCTGCTCTGAGTTATACCAAGAGGCACATTACTGTTAAAATTTTCTGTGTTAATATTCCTCAAATATGTTATTAAATGTGTATTTTATTATAAGCATGTGCATGGCACCTATTCTTTTTTGTCCTCAAATGTGTTCTTCCTCCTAACTTCCCTATATCTTTTGGGAGCACAAATCTTTTAATTATTAAGGCACAAAACTGTTGACCTTCCCCTTTCCCTTACTCCACATATCCAATGAGCTGTCAAATTGGTCTTTCAAAACAACCTTCACCTCCATCACCTCACTTCTCTTCCTAGTGCTCCATCTCTATTTTAAGCCCTCATTTTCTCTTTCATGGACTGTCACAATAGTCACCTTTCCTTTGGTCTTTCCACACTCCAGCTCTTCCTTCCTCCTGCTATTGAGTAGTCTTCCTTATACATAGCTCTAGTGATAGTTACTCCTCTGTTCCAAAACTTTCCATGGCTCTCTGTGGCCTGTTGAATAATGCCCCAACTCATTTGTCAAACAATCAGGACCCAACATATTTGACTCCAACCTATCTTTCCAGTCTTACTTAATAACATTTCACTTCAGGACTGTGAAATCTAGCCAAACTAGACTGTTTTATGTTTCTCCAATTTGTTGCCTTTGTTCACGTCATCCCTATAAATGCAACCTTTGGAAATCCTTCAAGATCCTTCCAGATTTGTACCACACACTCCATGAAGTCACCTTGATTTTGCCTCCACTCCTTCCAAGTAATTGCTCCATCCTTGAATCTCTGATGGCACTTTGTCCAGTCCCCCCTACACATTTCTTTTTTTTTGTTCTGGACTTTTGATTTCATCGGAATAGGAAATGCTCAGTATGGAAATTCTCTCCCTCAAATCAGGTTAGCCTTTTGTCTGCAATTTATTATCTTAGAGCCTTGCTTAGGGGGACTAAGGGTTTATTTTAGAGTTATTTGTGGTCCCGTATTATTTCCCCTACTAGAAGCTGGTTAATATCTTTGAGCCCTGATTTCCTTAATCTGTAAAATGGGAATAGTAATACTTTAACTATCTGCTTCTTTGTGTTGGGATAAATGAAGAGCTTTGTAAACCATGAAGCATTATATAAATGTGAGACGTGATTGTAAACTGTCTGAAGGCATGAACTGTACACTTGAGTCTCCTATCACCTAACACAGGGCCTTGCTTAATAAATATTTCTTGAGTTGAAGCCAAGAATAGTCACTGCATAGTGTAATGGGACAGACCTATTTTAGCAAAGTAATATATTATGTACCAGGACATTACAATATAGAAAACCAAAGAATAAATGCAAATGTCACTCTGAATAGCTAGAGAGGACAAGCTCCTTCTTTAGATCCCCATCCAGGAATACCTGATGCAGGAAGAGATTGATTACATAACCTTTCTAATGGGGGATTTAAGGATTTGGGACTTATTGGGAAGGGCACTGGTGTAGATGTGGTTGGTAATGGATAAAGATCAACCCTGGCAACCAGAAAGCATAGTGGTGATAAAGCATTTGGTGAGCAATGAAGTGCTGGGGTAGAGAGACTGATGAAGGGTGGAAGGTGAAATGAGTCAATGTGCCTTATGGGCTGGTCTTACCTCTCCTTCCCTCGTGTCATCAATGTGGTGTGTGGCGTTGTTCATAGATGTTTATCAGTCCTAGTCATACTTTTTGGGTTGCTTCATGGCTAGATACCATGGATGTATACATGGAGAGTAAGTAATGATGAAGTTGTAAAAATGGGTACCAAATTGTGCCAGCTGAGAGTGAGCCTTATTCTTATTGCCTAGAATAGGGAACCATTGGTGCAGTATTAGGCATTCTTTCAATTTTTTTTTGAAGGGGGGAAGGCAGGGCAATTGGGGTTAAGTGACTTGCCCAAGGTCACACAGCTAGTAAGTGTGTCAAGTGTCTGAGGCCAAATTTGAACTCAGGTCCTCCTGACTCCAGGGCTGGTGCGCTACTCACCATGCCACTTAGCTGCCCCTAGGCATTCTTAACTTGGTCAACTTACCAATCTGTTTAAGAGACTGGGTAGTCTACTGTTTGATGAGCCTGATGAGCCAGTAACACTTGCTGAAATTGCTGTTTGGCTCAGAAGAAATATTCCAAAGGCAGAAAAAGAAGTATTTGTGATTCCAGTTAAAGACATGAAACAAATTTGGAATTTGGAGGATATTACAGTAAAGTTGGTTACCATCTTGGCAATTTGGGGAAGGGGAGGGAGAGTTTCTCCACATATACAAGTTTAACATCTCAAGAAACTGTTTTAACTATAAAATTGGTGCCAATTCAGAAGTTGCTCCTGGACCCCTGTCACATCACCAGGAAGTGCTTGTCAACAGATGATTACAAGGAAAACCAGGTGTGGAAAATCAACACAAATCCATCACTACTCTTAGAAAAACAAACTCAAAAATACACATCCAGTAGCAAAATCCTTGTATATTATTTTTTGCCCTTTCCATCTTTTCTGGTGATTTGTCTTTTTAGCTAAGCTGTCAGCAGCACATATGAAGTGCATTAATAGGTATGGTAAAAATACAATTTCAGATCCTAACAATTGATCTATTTCTCAAGCAGCTGTGTGACCTTTGGCAAATCATTCCAATCATGTGGGCCTCAGTTTCTCTCACCTGTAAAACAAGAGATCAAAGGACCATGTATTTATAGATCCCATTGGACCATAGATCTAGAGCTTAGCACAGTGCCTGACACACAGTAGGTGCTTAATAAATGTTGACTCATTGATTAATTCATTTAGAGCTGGAAAGTACCTTAGAGAAAAATGGGTCCTACAGAATAACCTTTTCATTTCGTGGATCAAGAAACTGAGTCTAAGAGAAATGAGGTGGCTTGCCCAAAGTCACACAGGAATAAGACAAGGAGCCAGAATTTGAGCACAGATGCCCTGCCTTCAGGTGGTGCAGCAGATAGAGTGTTGGGTCTGCAGCTGGGAAGACTTATCTTGAGTTCAGATCTGGCCTCGGACACTTACTAGCTGTGTGACCCTGGACAAGTTGCTTAATTCTGTTTGCCTCCGTTTCCTCATCTGTAAAATGAGCTGGAGAAAAAAAAATGGAAACCACTCCAGTATCTCTGCAAAGAAAACCCCAGATGGGGTCAGAGAGAGTCAGACACGACTGAAATGACCAAACAACAATCCAGACTCCAAATCCTGTGTTGTTTCCTCTACAATGTGCTATTCTAGATGAACTCTAAGCCCCCCCTCTACTTCTAATATTCTATGATCATATTTTATATTATCCAACTTGAGAGCAGACTGTTTGCCAGCTATTAGTAGTTTATATTTACTGGATAACTTAGGAAATCGTGTCATTCCTGGCTAAAACCTTTTCGAGGCTATAGGGGAAAAGGGAGGGAACAGAGAAGTAGGGGGAAGGATTGTTACCATTAAATCTCTACTAATGTTCCTAAATCAAATACCAACCTAGCTGGTTGGTGTTAAAAACAGTGTTGCATTTCCCATGGAGCCCAAGCAATGAATATTCTTCCAACACCTTTGTTGTAATGAATTGTTCATCTTATCTCTCCTAATAGCCTGTGTGATTTGAACTTAGAGTCAACAAAGTAGACGTGTAAGGCACAAAAGAACACCAGGTCCTTATCACACTAGGCCTGAACCAAAAGCTGCCCTACCATTCAGTCTCCTTCTGCATTGTGCTGCCACTGTGGCACTGCTGAGAACATCATGCTGTTGACAATACAGTACCTGAAGGCAACACTGGCCCACTGAGCTATTCAAGGGAAGGCTGGACTTGGGACTTTTGCCAGCTTACTCAGTGGAAGGTTGGGGCCTGTTTTATTGGTCAATTCCTTGTAAATGGGTTGAGTAGATCAGGGAGTGCAGAGGGAAAGAGAGGGTTGTTGTTTGTTTGCCTGCCAACTTTTGTTTCAGAGTTTTATTGCCATAATGCCTTTTCAACACGTTGGCACTCAATGACCTTTCCTTTTTGCTCTCATTGCACTGATATCTAACAGCTAGACTTTGATAGGTCACAGTCCAGTTATAGTTTGTACGCAGTGGACAATTGTGTCGACAAGGTTCCCATGAATATGGTTCCCTGGGACAATGTCTCTTTCTTCAGCAGACTGTTGGTCAGTATCTGGTCAGTCTCATCTATTTAAAATCAGCCAAGCAGCAATCCTAGAGCTGGGGAGAGGACTCTTTTGTTTGCTTGTAAGTAAACAGTAGTTTCAACTGTTCTAAAGTAAAGGAGGGGTGTCAGGGGAGCACCCTCGCTATACAAATTAAAATTCAATATGAATTGGAGTGTCAAAATAATGTTGATGGGTGGGTTTTATTCCACAGAAGCCAGAAATCCACATTGAGGCTGTTGCTGGGTGTTGTGGCCAGAAATTCTATTTTCATGACTCTGAAGATTCTAAATCATTTTCCTGTGGAAAAGCAACTGCCTCTTTTCAAGCATGTGGACATAGCAGATTTAGCTGAAAAGCTAAAGATCTTCCTTTTAAATTCTTTATTTGGAGCTAGATATAGTGGATATGATGCATGACAGCACTTCTTAAATATTTTTGTAAGGAAGGAATTCAATACTAACTGCTTGTTTAGAGTGTCTTCTTAATGTCCTCTATTTAAGTAAGCCCAATAGAAGACAGTTTGAATTTTTTTAACAGAAAAATTAGGGGATGATTTAATTACTTTACAAAATTTTCCACTTTATAATTGTATTCATAATAGAGTTTCCTTAAGTAATGTGTTTTACTAATAACTTAGACTATGAATGGATTAATAAAAACTCAATTAAAAAAAGATTTTCCAGAAATGTATCCCTCTTTCCTTCCTCCCTCTTTTCTCACCTTCTTTCCCTTTCTCCTTCCTTTTTTCCTCCCTTCTTCCTTCCTTCTCTGTTTCATATCTTAATCATTCAACTTTCAAGCCTCAGTTTTCCTATTTATAAAATCAAAATAATATATCTGCTACTTTCTCACCAAGTTTTCACTTATTAGTTAAAATGGAGCTAGTAGTTTTTGTAGTACCTACTTTCTCACACGGGGATCAGATGAGTTTATATTCGTGAAAGCATTTTGTATTGATGAAGGTCCTATTTATATATGAGCTATGTATATAATATGTACATCACATAGTGGCAGCAATTTCCCATATACGCATCTAGGTCATGGATCCCAGAAATTAGGTATGGCCCATAGGATGCTCGAGGTGGAGGAGGAGGAGGAGGAGGGAGAGAGCAATTCATCATGTAGCTGTGACAGCCTTACGTTCTAGAAGCTTTAACTCTTAGACAGTTCTGTAGGGAAAGCTTAAAATCACTGTGAGGTGAACATGTGTTTTCCTCTTCTCAGCAACCTATACTGTGAGAACAGAAGACATTTTTACCTGTCTTGGCATTCCACATTTCATACCCACCCCATCCCACCCTCATCAGATATTAATAGGAAGGATGTGCTGTATTCATCCTTTTGTTTCCAGAAAGAAGAGCATAAACACTATCTTGGGCAAGGGAAGAATAGATACTAGAATTTAGTATCTTAAAAGGCCCATTTATAACATGTACCATTATAGGTTCTCAACACTCTTGGGCTCTCTGTCTTTCTTAAGAATGGGGGAAATGGCAGATTTGCATTAGTAATACCACTCAGCTTGCCTTATTGAAGCCCTCAGTTTTATAAAGCACCACTGATTTGCTACCTCTAGGCCAGCTTTATCAAATTCATTATATGATGATCACTGAATGTGCCCACATAGAAAGCCCTTCGCATTTCCTTTCTCGATCACATCAATTGATGAAAGCTTACATGGAATAAAGTCACGAGCTGCATCCTACTGCCCGGCAGCTATCCCTGTGATCAGGTCTGTTGTCAGTGTGAATTACATGCGCAGTAAAATCTTGATGGAGTAGGACCCAACTAACCAGAACCCTCAATAAATTAGACTCTTTATATCAGTGCTTTTCCTTAAGAGAAAGAAATAAATGACAGTTTTTGTTATATGAATATCAGAGGCTTAGTAAAAAACAAATGAATAAAGAAATTTCCATTTGTAGAGTCAGCTCTCATTCAGACCAGTGGAATTTAAGTTCCTTGAGGGCAGTGACTGTTCATTTTTTTTTCTTTGAATCCCCACTGCATAGCATGGTGCTTACCACATAGTAGGCACTTAATAAATGCTGACTGAGAAATAACTAAATCATCTAACCACTATAATTCTGTACAATGATCACTGAGGCTAAGAATACTTACTCTGAGCTCCAAGACCCTCAGGATTCAAAGTTAGTTATGTTAAGGACATTCTATTTTCTAAGAAAACCTTAATATATAGACAGTTCTGAGAATCCTAGTTCTAAGACTTTTGGAATGTCCAGAATTATAGAAAGATTTCTAACAACAGCCACTAAAAGCTGACCAGGATGGCCCATTTGGATATGGAGGTGACCTTAGGTTCTCAAAAGTCATGGCAGTGGAACAAAAGCTTTGGAAATTTCTCCCAGACTAGAAAGGCTTCAAGTACAAGCCAAGTGATGGACTTTATGTCTGACATGAGAGGATCAATCAAGTTCAGAGGAGCTTATCCCAGAATGTTGTCCACAATATGATGACTTTTTTCCTTTGGCCACAAATTCATGAAAATCATCTGCTGAGGCATGGATAGATCTTGATTTGACCCAGTTCTGGAGAGAACACCCACACTAATGAAACCATAAATATCTTTGCAGTATTAAAGAAGGATTTCAGCAAGGGTAGGAACAAAACCCCCCATTAGATTATGAGCAACTTGAGGGCAAGAACTGTCTGTTGCCTCCTTCTGTATCTCCAGTGCTTAGCACAGTGTCTGGCAAGTGGTTGGCATTTAATAAACATTGATTGATTGGTTGGTTGAGACACTGTCTTCTGGTTTTTTTTTTTTTTTTTGTTTTTTTGAGGGGGGGGGAAGGCAGGGCAATTGGGGTTAAGTGACTTGCCCAAGGTCACACAGCTAGTACATGTGTCAAGTGTCTGAGCCCAGATTTGAACTCAGGTCCTCCGGGCTCCAAGGCCGGTGCTCTACTCACTGCGCCATCTAGCTGCCCCCTACACTGTCTTTTGACCAGCAAGTCAGTTAACTAAAACTTTCCTCCCAAGTGTTTCCAGTTGATTGAGGTGTTATGACCAGATGACAAAACGCAAAATGTAGCAGTAGTAACCTTACTGAAATGTTCCAGTATCCATAATATGTGTAGAGACTAACACTGAGAATGATCAGAGCTTAATGTAGGAACTGTTGCTTCTAAAGCAAGGAAGAGGCAAGGTTGATCTCACCTGGTTTATGGTCACTGGGGAGAGAAGTCATGCCCTAGGACATTGAGCAGTCTTTATCCTGCTGAAAGGCTGGTCCTTGCTGGGGATTCAGCTAGAGGCCAAGGGAAAGTACCTGGGAGAGGGACAAAGAAAGTACACCCTGAGTTGGTGGTGTTGGCACTTTCTAAATGTTGGCATCTTAGAGCAAAGGCCCCATTACTTCACCCCAGTTATGCCTCAGCCCCTATGATATGTAGCCTGCCACTTCATCACTGTTGTGATATTTCTACCTTAAAAAGAACATCTAACATACCCTCTATGTAAAGAAACATATATTCATTTAGTTGTGCAGGATACTTCAGGCCAGTTACATGAAGATAAGTGACACTTTTGGACAATTTAAGTTAATGGTATAAAGGGATCAAACTAGCTATAGATATTCCCAAAAAGGAGTACTCTGGCATTGCAAAGTATCAGTGCTAACTACCTAGGATGTGTTTGTGGGCTATACACACAGGCAATAGGAACACTGATAGTATTAAGGTTTTTTTGTAAATTATAAAGTGTTTGCCCCTGTCATCACTGTCTGTTGCTCCTGCTAATAATACTTAAGCAACTAGTTTACGTGTGATGGGATGCAAAGAGAGTATATTTTCAAAGCAAAGGTCCTTTTCAAATCCACTGGATTACATGTGAATAGTAACATTTTCCTGTGACATCTACCAATGTTTCCTTATCAGGAAAGGAGATTTTTGGTGTCTAGATTGAAGGATGCTTTTATAAATCTATTGATAAGTCTGAAGAGTCTCTCAACAAAACAAAATGTTATAATCACCCTGAGCCCACCCTGAATAAGATCTGTAGGTTGGGCACCCCCGTTGGCAACTCACAATCGGTGTTAAACTATCTAGAAGTGTATGTGAGCACTTAACCAGCCATATGTTGAACAAACTACATTTTTCCAGAGAGAAAGTGAGAAAGCAGTGGTTCACTGTACCTTATACCTAATCATAACTTTTAGTAAGATCATAGCAATGTTAACCAATACAGAAGCAATAGCCCTGGGACAATCCCAGTGCAAAGGGGGCGTAGGGGTGAGGAGATGTCTCAATCCTAGGGTGATAACAAGACCTGTAAAATTATATAAATCTTGAGGGAGGTGGAAGGCCACCAGAAAGAGAAGGAGAATTACCTTGACTATTTGGGAGCTTTGGAGTGAGTTCTTTACCTCTAGGTAGGAAACAAATCAAAAAAAGAGGTTTGAGTATAAGAAACTTTCAAGATTAATCAAGTCCATTTCTTTGGATATGGACCAAAGGGTAGGATTCTGGGAAAATGGTAGGGGTATAGTAAGAATAACTAACCTCTGCACGTTGTGGATTCCCCATCATGGGAGATCTTCAGGCAGAAGTTGAATGACCACTTGTCAGATGAGTTATGATGGGGATTCCTTTTCAATTGTGGATTGTCTAGATAGATCCTGAGGACTCTTCCCACTCCAAAATCTCATGATCCTATGATTCTGAGGGTCCACCTTGTTAACTGGCATCATGAGACTTTGCTCATCTTCTTGGGTAGACCATGCTCATGACTCCACATTGAATCTACAGCCACTTTGTCTATTTGGGAAAGGGGTCAGAAGGACTTAACGGGCAACAGCAGTTGAATACACAGGTGTGCCTGTCATGTACTCTCTTCTTGCCACCTCCTGTTTCTCATCTTCTATTAGACACTGCAACAGTACAAGGAACACATTTTTCTTCCTGCAACCCTACATTTCCATAAGCTTAATCCATTGATCAAAAAAGTTTAGAGAAATGGCTGTTACTTTGTTCATAACAAGCAAAAACCTCTCCCTCTTACACTAGAAAGTTGATATGAGTGTATGTTGCCTGATACACCAGAGGAAATGATATTTTGTGTCAAACGAAGGAGATCATAATTCTTGTAATTTCAGCAGCCTGTTTTTTACTATACTAACTACATAGGGTTAGTCCCCAAATACACAAAGAATTTGTTCCACCCTTTCAAAATACGTATGAAGCATAAAAAGTCACAAATGAAAAGTTATTAATTTGAAAAATTAAGCCAAACAAACTTTCCTCTAATCATTTTAAACCCAAAATAATTTTAACTTTTAACAAATAGCTTGCCATATTCTGTTCCTTTTTGGAAATGAATTTACATCTGATCTGCCAAATTTCAATCTAATGCAGTTTGGAACAGTTGACTTACAACTTTTAACCTCCCAGAAAACATAGATTTATAAGAGGAAAATTGAAAGGACTTTTATTTATCTTTACAGCTGCATCGAAATGATTATTTTAGTGAGAAAATACATATTAAAAATTAAGAACATGTGTAATGGGTGGGGCATCTGTGTAGTTAAACCACTGCAACTTGAGATCACAAAGATGTTGGTTTAAGCACTAATACAGAAATTAAGTGTCCTTTCATGATTATAAGTAAAAACAAATTTCATATTATAAGGAAAGTGTATTTCATGAGTGATAACCATTTATATTTATAGAACACATCAAGAAGAACAGCATCTAACATTAATGTTAATAGAGTGACATTTTGGGTGGAGGGCATAAGTTAATTGCAGGTAACACAAAAATTGAAAGAAAATAAGGGGGAAATTTTGCTTAAAACCATGGACCAAATATCCTTTTGTAAATAAATACCATGGGCTTTTTATGCCTATATCTGGACTCTAAAGTAACCGGTCAATCATTCAGTGGTTGATTGGTTTACATGACACCAAACAATAGGCATTACTTTTTTCCCCCTTTCACTAAATTAAATTATATTTTGCACATACTTTGTCTCTTGTCTCTATGCCTTTGTTGTTTTTCCATCTTAAAGGGTCTGTATTTTATCCTTTTAAATTTTCAAAAAAAGTTTTATTGATGTGTTTTGTTTTCACATTGCAAATATTTAAAGATTACTCCCACTTCATGAGAGGTCTCTTGTCCAAAGTAGAACAGTTACAATGATCTCCTCTGAAAGTGGACGTAACATTTCACATCTGTAGCATCCCTAACTCTCAGTTAAAAAAGAAAATTGAACAGAAATCTATTTTCTATCCTTTCTACCTTATTGGAAAAGGAAAAGACAAGCAAATTTATTGTAACAAATATGTAGCAAAATAAATTCCCTCCAAGGCTGTCTCAGTTATCCCCCTAAATTATTCATCACCTTTCTGTCATATTTCATGATTGGTCTTCTAGAATCATGAATGGTCACTGCACTGATCATAATTCTTACAGCTTTCAAAGTTGTTTGTTTGTCTGGTGTTGTTATTATATAAATTGTCCTCCTGGATCTCCTTATTTGAGTCTTCATTGGCTCTCCCCTATATCTAAAATGCATTCCTTTCTTCCCTCAGTGTTGAGGAATCCCTTGTTTCCTTAAAAATTCAGGTCAAGAACCACATTCTGTATCAAGTTTTTTCTGGTCCCTCTCAGCTTCTAGAGGTCTCCTCTCCCTTACGCATTTGCTTTTGTTTATTCTAGATATAATCATTCAAGTATGTATCGTCTATTTAATTTACATCTTTGTATCTCTCGTTTAGCTTATATCATATTTAATAAATGCTTGTTAATAAGAGTCAAAAGAGCTCTAGGGTTGAAGGTGAGATTTTGTCTTGAATTTTGGCTTGAATCTTGACTTGTAACTTAACCATATGTGTGACCTTGGGTAAGTCACTTAATTAACCTTTCTGTACCTCAGTTCCTCATGTGTAAAATAAGGGAGTTGGCCTCATAAGACCACTTCCTGCTCTGAATCTCTGATTCTGTGATTGACTGCTGTTATAGACTAAATGTTAGGGTTCACAGGGAACATTCAGGGCTTTCAATATTACTATACCACCTACATGATTTAAACAAATTAGTTAATTTAACATACACAGTGGAGGAAAAAATCTTATTTCTTGGAGGGGGATGGAGCAAAATGAAAGTTTCCAGGTGCTGGCCATAGGCAACTACAGAGCAGAAGATGATTAGGAAACAGAATGACAGAATGACATTGCCACAGCCAGCCTCCAGTTATCTGCTTTGAAAGCTGGGACAGAAAGGCTTATAGCTTTTGTATGTCGAAGTCTGTGAATGCCTGTCTGGGACATAGCCGCGCATGTCACTCACGACTTAGACCACTAGCTGTAAACTATCTTTTGCTTTTTGGAAGCTTGCCTGCTTGTAAGATTATGTCTGAGTTGAGGGTTGCAAGAAAGGAACCAGTGCTGGGTAAAGGCTTAGGGTGGTGTAATGATGACCATTCACAAGAACTGCTCTGCTTACTGTACAGTCAGTCATTAGCTCAATGGATATTTGAGCCCAATCAGTGTCAAAAGTACAAACACAAAGTCATCTGTTTCATTGTTAATTTACCTGAGCTGACTCAACCCAGAATCAAATATCCCTGAAATACCAGTCTTCTTACTCGCAGGAAAAATAGTCATGTGGGTGGAAGAGAAATAGGAAAGCCTTAGTAAGGGATCTGTGTAGTTGTAAGGCATCTCTATGTTTTCTTATAGTTGAGTATTTTCTCCCCTCTGATCCACATAATTCTCACAAGCCAGAGACAAATGGGCAAAAGGTTATGAAGGCTATCTACTAGTCATTTCTAATTTCAAAGGGACGATTTGGGAAGGGAAAGAAAATTCTTTGTTGTGTTACCATAATCACTCTAGAATTTAGGAAGGAAGAAGAGGAAGAGGTCTGAAATTTGGTATGCTAGACAGTCCCCCAAGAGAGGCAAATGAGGTTCCTGGTATAGATTCACTTTAAAATGGTCTAAATGTGGTTGCACCTAATATTTACATTGTACAAGAAGCTGCTAATTTAAGAGAAACTCTAGCCCCTCACCCCTTTCTGCCATCCTGGAAGCTGGTTTCTTTGTCTCCCTGTTCATAAGCCTTTTCAATCACTTGGGGTATTTGGCTTTGGGTGTTGTACAATTATGACACCTTAGCCTCTCGGATGGAGCAGTTGAAAGCTATTTGGTTGTCAGACTTTAATCTTATCTAAGGTTTTGTGGTGTCCCAAGGTTTGCTTTTAACTCTGAGTTCTTTCTAACTTCCAGGCTGTGTTATTAACTCCAACTGCCAAAGACTTAATCATAATAATTAAGCTTCATTAGGCATGACTGGTCTGGCAAGAGAAAGGAAAATAGTTGTTGGACAACAAAGAACGTGTTAGCCAAAAACCAATGGAAATTTTTTTCCCCCTAATACTGGGGTCAGTTGCCTGTCCCCTTTATCATAGTACCTAGACTAACACCGGCCAAATACTCAGGAGGAAAGTAGCCAATTATTCATTTTTCTCATCTACTTTGAACTTTTATCTTCTGATTGCCTGTTGTGTATGAAAGATCACTTTCTGAAACTAGTAAGATGAATTTTTAAAAAATACTCAGGATATGTCACAGATACTTGTAGTCTTTCAGATCCAAAGCATTCACGAAGAGGTCATTTTACCAACCACCGAAATCATTTAGTTAATTTGGTAGTACTATTCTCTTGGTCACATTCAATTTCCTGCATCCCACATTTTGGAAGATCCAACTACCTCCACATTTAGAGGAGATGGACTGAATTACTTAATATTCTTTGCAAGTGAGGAGCTACCCAAGTTTAAAGGTAGGCATGAGCACTAGACATTGTTCAAATTCAGGCTTTTGGTATGAAAGCTTTAGGTAGCAATTTGCACTTACCAGTTGTCAGCAGTAAATTAATTTAGTGCTATCAGTGTTCTCCCATTGAGGGATTCGGAATTTGCTGAACTTTTCTAGCTTCTTACTTCATTGTCCATGTAGTTGAGTGAAAATACCTATATTGATACAATATTAAGGTCATAAATTTAACAATACAGAACTTGGGAAATGCACATTTTACTTTTCTCATAATAACATTTTCTCCCTTGTGCTCTACATTGGTTGAACTTAAGCCATATTCTGGGAGAAGTAACTAGGTCAGGGATTTCAGTAAAATGTAAAGGCATTAGTGTTTCTGTAAGAGCACCAGCGTGTTATATTTCATTTATATTTCATAGCTCTTGTGTTCCTAAATTTGCAAGATGAATGGTCTTTTCTATTTGTCCTGGAAGAAGATGCTAAGTCAGTCTGATGGATGTCATTGGGGCATGCATAGAGTGGCTTTTAGAGCCAGTACTGAAAATCCTTTGGGAAACATGGTCCCATCTGTAGCTGCAACAGTATTACCAATCTACTCTGAAATAGCCTTAGAAAATAACATCTGAATCTTTTTGGTCCAGACTAAACTATACTACTCTCCTACTCTTCAGATCCTATAGAATCTGACCCAGGAGCTGATGGACAGTTCACGAAGTGGGGCAGCATTGATTTCATTGAGGATTATGTTTTAACACAAATATTAACTTTCCATTTATTTCCATTTTTTCCACAGATACAAATGATTAAAAGGCAAATTAGCCTATCTTTCCTTGCCTGTAGTTTCAGAATTTTTCCTATGATACTTAAATATACTGCTTAATTAGGATCTGAGGAATACATTTTTTCCCCTGAGGGATTTTTTGCCTTTCTTTGTACTTCCTTCAACCTCTCTTAGACTAGGCCTCTTAAGCCAAACTAAGATAAGTTATGGCTGCTTCAGGAGCTTGTGGGAGGAGATGTTGCATAGCCGACTTCATTATACCGAATAATATTTTTACCTTGTGATCTGATTGGGCATATTGGGAACTACCATGAATTACTCTGGGTTAATAACGTTGCCACAAAAACCCAATAAAAAATCCAATAAAAAAAATTCAAAGGATGTACCCCCTACCTCTCAGTTTATTGAACATAACATAGTTAACTGATATTGTCCCAAATGTATAGGCATATTCAGCTTAGTTTTATTAAGGACACGGAAAATCTACAAGAAAATGGACATGAGATCATAGATTTAGAGCTGTAAGACAACTTGGCCATCAAGACCAGCCACCTCATTTTACAAATGAGAAAACTGAGGCACAGAGAGATTTAGTGCCTTGCCCACGATCACACAGTTAGTCAGTGTCTGAGGTGGAATCTGAACCCATGTTTTCCTGATTTCAAGTCCAATGTACTATTGACTATTTCATACTATCTTTGAAGAAAAATATGGGAATTTGACCTATTGGAGAGTCAGACCCTGGTCTCCTGTGTGACAGACCATGATACTCTCTACTACATTAAGAAGGCATTAGATGAAATAAACGTCATATTTAATTTGTTCAGCGATGAGCATTTGTTGTTTACTTACTCTGTGCACAGATAGTACCGTACTAGTCATTATGGAAGCAATTATTATGAGAGAAATAAAAGAAATAATTCCTTCTGCAGATGAGTTGAAAATTTGGGAATGCCAAATATACAGACATTCACAGACTCAGTGGTACCAGGTAGCTTAGAAGTTATGGGAAGTCGGGACTTGGTGGACCAGATTTTAAGTCATAGCTCTGCAACTTTCCTATCTGGGTGATCTTGATGAAGTCATTAATGTTTTCTAGAAGTTTGCTGTCTATAAAATTAATAGTTGGTCTATGCTTCTGTGATCCTGGGTGTAATCAGCAACTGTTGCTGTAGAAGGCAAAGTTGGCTGACTGATACCTGCTCCTTTCTCCTCTATCTTCCATTCTGGAAGGGGCTGAGCTGAATCCTCCCAGACCACTCCTGTATCTACCCATGGGACCTGACTTTCTTTCACTGCCCCTCTTCTCCCTAGTTTGGGCTTGATATTGAATCAGCCACACCTTATTACAATAATTATCTCCTTATCTCAGACATGAAAGAAATCCTCCCAGTCCAGTGTAAATTTTGCCTGTTGGAAAGTTTATAAAATTATTAATTTAAAAAATCATAACATAGATCCTGAAGCTCTAAATTAGGAGATTGCCTAACTACTGGCCACAGACTAGAATCTTAGCCCTATTGTAATCATTTGTGAATTTCAGCTAGTTATCAGCTTCTCCCATTGGCTTCCCTCTGACCAGCATGACATGCAATATACAGCTCTTTTGGGCAGCTAGGTATTACAGTGGATACAGAGCCAGGGCTGGAGTCGGGAAGACCTAAGTTCAAATCCAGCCTCAACATTTAATAGCTGTGCAACTTTGGGCAAGTCACTTAACCCTGCTTGCCTCAGTTGCCTCATCTATATAATGAACTGGAGAAGGAAATGTCAAAACACTGCAGTATCTTTGCCAAGAAAACCCCAAATGGGGTCACAAAGAGTCAGACATGACTAAAATGACTGAACACAGTTCTTATAGTTGACCATAGATCTTATTTGAAGAAAACTCAAAGTCAGGATAAGAAAATAAAAAACAAAAATTAAGGAAACCTGAGGAATCAAGTCATATAAGAATGATCGATAATGAAAAGTCACAAGGAGGAAGGGATACAAAAGAGAGAGACCTTTTAGTTTCCTCTCCCTCTCTGAGAGAAACATTTCAGCCATCTCTTTCTTGGAGGTATAACTCATGACTGGAGGCACAGCCACAAAGGTCAAGTCTATAATCAGAATGAAGACTCTATCACTCTGGTCACCATGGAAGCTGTACTGTCCCTTTTTCTCTGGCGGTAGGGCATGATATTACCACCACTGTTGCTTCTGCTGCTGTTGCTACAGAGCTTCAAGCCCCAGCTCTTCCCACTGTCACAAACTAGGTCAAAGGCTTGCCCTGGAAAGGTATAACCCTGCCCAATGTAGGTTACCTTCTCTTTCATCTCTTCCAAGGCTAGTAAAAGACAACAAGCCCCAGGGTCCTAAGTAAGAGTTAATAAAATTTCTGTGAGAGCTTCAGTACTCCATCTTGACCCTGGAGGAGTCTGAATACCATGTTATCATTTTACAGAGGAGAAAATTGGGTTGAGATATTTAGTAACAGGTCCAAGGTTAGCCATATGGCTAATAAGTAGAAGAGCTGGTAGGAGAAACCATTTCCTTTGACTCCTAGTCCATTGTTTTTTAAAGCAACAGAAGAGAAAACATGAAGTCATATCTAAGGAAATATACAATAAATCCAAACAGTTTCTATGGTTCATCAAAATGGGTTCCTGGAAATGGTATGGGAAGGAATCCTGAAAAATAGATCATTTTAACTTCCATATAATTTTGGTTAAGGATGAACCTGCATTTGTAATTTGGTATCACCAGATGGAACTCAGTGATAGATAAGAAATGCCAATGTGCTTGTTTCAGGAGATTGGGAAACTGAGGAAGAACAGGTTAATGGGTATAAAGGAAGTGTAGGATTTTTCCCCCTAGCAACAATAGATGAATGAGTTTGCAAACTGCGAAACAGTGAAAAGTAGCAATTGTATAGTACTCTACGAAGTCCATACTTAGATGCTAAAGGAACTTAGAAAAGTCACTTTGTGGAGTTAGTATAGGGAGAAATATCTTGTGATAAGGCCTACCATGTTACCTCTTGGTGAATGGAGGGTGTGATGAAGATGGAATGCCTGATCACCCTTTTAATTGAGTCCCCTTTTGAGAAATAAAAGGCTTGGGCTATGCTCTCAAGAACTCTAGATCTGAAACTGGAGGGTTTGGGTTCTCCATACCGCTTGCTACCTGGGTAACCTTGGGGAAGTTATTTTACCACTATGGGCCTTACTTTTCTCATCTGTAAATGAAAGGGTTGGGCTAAATGACCTTCCAGTTCTAACTCTATGATCCTCATAATGTAAATCTTGTATCACCTTTTGAGAAGGGGTTGACTATGCTTACCAAATGGGAAAACCAGGATGTAAGCAAGTGCACAAAATTGATAACCAGCAAGATATGTAGGGAAGAAACAAGGCTGGTCTCTTTCCCATCCTTTGAAAATACATGGGCTAAAATCTTCTTGAAGAACTAACCTGATGAATAAAAATCCTGCACTCTGCATTTTAGCTAGTCTGTCAAAAACAGTTTATCAGTACACAAGCTTTGCTGCTTGATGTGAAGTCCAAATGAGCAGTTTTCTCCCTCTAATTGGAATTATCACTGATCCAAACATGTGGGCTTACATTTTATATAATAATCATAAAATGAAAAACCAAATTTCACAGCCAGATAATAGTTTGGGTTTAGGGTTTTCAAAACATTTTCTCAAATAAAATAACAGTGATGCCAATGTCAGTACACACTTAGAGAACTATCTTAATAAAACCAATTACTCTCTCTTAACTCTTCCCCTTTCAATATGGTCAAGGTACCATCCTTGTTTCTTTATTTGATATTTTTAGTTTTCAGCATTGATTTCCACAAGAGTTTGAATTACAAATTTTCTCCCATTTCTACCCTCCCCCCCCCCACTCCAAGATGGCACATATTCTGATTGCCCCATTCCCCAGGAAGCCCTCCCTTCTGTCACCCCACTCCCCCATCCCCTTTTACTTTCTTGCAGAGCAAGATAGATTTCTATGCCCCATTGCCTGTACATCTTATTTCCTAGTTGCATGCATAAACTGTTTTTTGAACATCTGCTTTTAAAACCTTGAGTTCCAAATTCTCTCCCCTCTTCCCTCCCCACCCACCCTCCCCAAGAAGGCAAGCAATTCAACATAGGCCACTTGTGTATCATTATGCAAAACCTTTCCACAATACTCATGTTGTGAAAGACTAACTATATTTTGATCCTTCCTATCCTATCCCCCTTTATTCAATTTTCTCTCTTGACTGTGTCACTTTTTGAGTGTTTGCCTTTGATTACCTCCTCCCCCTATCTGCCCTCCCTTCTATCATCCCCCCTTTTTTATTTTCTTCCTCCTTTTTTCCTGTGGGGTAAGATACCCAATTGAGCGTGTATGTTATTCTCTCCTCAGGTCAAATCCAATGAGAGCAAGATTCACTTATTCCCCCTCATCTGCCCCCTCTTCCCTTACTAGAGAACTGCTTTTTCTTGCCACTTTGATGTGAGATAATTTACCCCATTCTATCTCTCCCTTTCTCCCTCTCTCAATATATTCCTCTCTCATCCCTTAATTTGATTTTGTTTTTTAGATATCATCCCTTCATATTCAACTCACCCTGTGCCCTCTGTCTATATATGTATGTATATTCCCTTCAGCTACCCTAATACTGAGGTCTCATGAATTATAAACATCATCTTTCCATGAAAGAAAGGAAACAAAACAGTTCAACTTTAGTAAGTCCCTTATGATTTCTCTTTCTTGTTTACCTTTTCATGCTTCTCTTGATTCTTATGTTTGGAAGTCAAATTTTCTATTCAGCTCTGGTCTTTTCAACGAGAAAGCTTGAAAGTCCTCTATTTTATTGAAAATCTGTATTTTGCCTTGGAGCATGATACTCAGTTTTGCTGGGTAGGTGATTCTTCGTTTTAATCCTAGCTCCATTGACCTCTGGAATATCATATTCCAAGCCCTTTGATCCCTTAATGTAGAAGCTGCTAGATCTTGGGTTATTCTGATTGTGTTTCCACAATACTCAAATTGTTTCTTTCTGGCTGCTTACAGTATTTCCTCATTGATCAGGGAGCTCTGGAATTTGGCAACAATATTGCTAGAAGTTTTCTTTTTGGGATCTTTTTCAGGAGGTGATTGGTGGATTCTTTCAATTTCTATTTTATCCTCTGGTTCTAGAATATCAGGGCAGTTCTCCTTGATAATTTCTTGAAAGATGATATCTAGGCTCTTTTTTGATCATGGCTTTCATGTAGTCCAATAATTTTTAAATTATCTCTCCTGGATCTATTTTCCAGGTCAGTGGTTTTTCCAATGAGATATTTCACATTCTCTTCCATTTTTTCATTCCTTTGGTTCTGTTTGATAATATCTTGCTTTCTCATAAAGTCACTAGCTTCCACTTGCTCCAATCTCATCTTTAAGGTAATATTTTCTTCAGTGGTCTTTTGACCTCCTTTCCCATTTGGCTAATTCTGCCTTTCAAGGCATTCTTTTCCTCTTTGGCTTTTTGGAGCTCTTTTGCCACTTAAGTTAGTCTATTTTTTAAGGTGTTACTTTCTTCAGTACTTCTTTGGTCTCTTTTAGCAAGTCATTGACTTGTTTTACACGGTTTTCTCATGTCATTTTCATTTCTCTTCCCAATTTTTCCTGTACTTCTCTAACTTGCTTTTCCAAATCCTTTTTGAGCTCTTCCATGCCCTGAGACCAATTCATATTTTTCTTGGAGGCTTTTGAAATAGGCTCTTTGACTTTGTTGACTTCTTATGGCTGTATGTTTTGGTGTTCTTTGTCACCAAAGAAAGATTCCAAAATCTGAGTCTGAATCTGAGTCAGTTTTTGCTGCTGGTTCATGTTTCCAGCCAACTACTTGACCCTTGAGCTGTTTGTAAAGGAATGACTGCTTGTAGAGTAGAGAGTACTTTGTCCCAAGCTTGAGGGGCTATGCTGTTGTTTTCAAAGCTACTTCTACAAATCAAGCTCTGCCACACCAGCGTTCCTTCTCCCCCAAGAACTGCCAATCAGGATTGTGGCCCAGATCCAGGTAGGTGAAAGCAGGCTCGGCAGTCCTGCTCTGATCCACCACTTAATCCTTCCCACCAGGTGGGCTTAAGGCCGGAAGCAAGTGCAGCTATAGCTCTGTAAGCAGCCTCAGAACTGCACCACCTCTGCTGCCCCCAGGGTGGTGGTCCACCATGTGCTCCTTTCACTCCCTCCCTGCAGTTTTTCCCACTAACCTTCTCTGTTGTCTTTGGTGTTTGTGGGTTGAGAAGTCTGGTAACTGCCACAGCTCGATGATTCAGGGTGCTAGGGCCTGCTCCACCCAGCCCCCGGTCTGGTTGGTCCAGGCGCAGCCCATGCTGGGCTCTGCTCCACTCTGCTCCCAGCACAGTGCGATAGACCTTTCCCTGAGACTATCCAGGCTGTCCTGGGCTGGAGCCCTGCTTTCCTCTGCTATTTTGTGGGTTCTGCAGTTCTAGAATTTGTTCATAGCCGTTTTTAATAGGTGTTTGGAGGGTCCTGGGGGAGAGCTTTAGGCAAGTCTCTGTTTTCCAGCTGCCATCTTGGCTCCCCCCCACCAAGGTACCATTCTTAACTGGACTAATTAAATACTTCCCACTTAGTTTGGTCACTCAAATGAGACAAATTTTCATCTTAGTTTCAAGGAATCAGGATCCCTCCCAATTTAATCTTCTATTCAAGGAAGACTGGTGTAATTTTTCATTCAGGTTAGACCCAGGAATTTAGACTGCAAGAGCCAAAACATTATTTCTTAAAATTTTGTAACACAACTAAGGCTTTACTGCTTCTACAAGTCTCACATAAGTGTTGGAATTCTAAGGTTCAATATTTTGGGCAGCAAGCTATAGGCTCTAAATTACTTTAAACCTTGTAAGATGCAAAAACCTTGTATCTTCCTTGTGTCTCTGGAAAGTCTAATTAATATCTTATTGTAATATTGTAAGTAACACAGTGACTCAGTCAAAGACAGGAACACCTGGGATCTATTGAACCCCTTACAGAATACGCACACACATGTGTAAGTACAGTGCTCAAGGTCACAAACACTTGAAAATAGGTTATGTTGTTTTTAATCTTAACTGTTAATTTTTGTTACTGAATTTGCTTCTGAATCTTAATAATGATTGTTGTTTGACCATTCTTGGTTTTCTTTTTAAAAAAGAATGCCCTCTTGTCCAAGAGGCTAAGATTCACAGCTGCAAGCAAGCAACCAGCAAGTAATGAGAAAACCAAGATAACGCAAATAGCACAAAAAGGATTATAAATTGTGTGTCACCAGAGAGACAAATAATCTAGTCCATGCTCCTTTAATTGGAAAATGATTCTTTCATGGACAACTTTTCCTTCAGCTGAGATAATTAAATCAATTGTGACCAGTTAGTGATGATGTATAGTTAGTATGCCTCTAACAACCAGTGACTGCATGTATATTTCGCAGTTTTACAGGGAATGTCAATCAGAAAAAGTATTTTGATAAACCTCAGTGAGAAGTTTCCTCACAATATTCACCCTGCTTCTGTTGGTTTGCTTAATTAGGAATCATGCTTCTGACCTGTCATAAAATGAGAATATATTGATTTCTGTTTACATTTGAAATACCTGGCAGGCAGACTATTGACAAAGAAGTCTGCATGGTTCCCTGTTCTTGTTGTTATAGTTGTTTTTTCAAGTAAGGGAGTTTTTAATGACTATCCATGAGGTTGAGGTGGCAGGGAGATGAAAGAAACCCAGCTTTTCTTTAAGCCACAACATAGAGCTGGCAGGAGCTCAAGGTTTGGAAGCATGATTGATGGGTACAGTATGGCTGTGGTTGAAGACATTGAAATAGAAGGGATTATGAATATGACTTGGTTACCACTGGTGATTTTCTTCTAGTTATATTTCAGAGGCAGCAGCTGCAGTGGGTTCTGAAGATAGGCAAGAAGACATTGAATTATACAGTGGGGGAAAAGAGCATTTTCCTGAGACCTAACTTGTAGTATTGGAATTAGTGTGAAGAAAGAATGAGAACTTTGGATCATGAGACAAAAGAAAGAGTTCTCAAAGAGGAAGAACATCTAACTGGTAGCTAGAAAAGGCCTTAGAAATCATTGGACCTCCCTAATTTTAGAGACAAAGAAATCGAAGGCTTAGAGAGACTTGCCTATGGTCACACAAATAGCAAGAAACAGTTGTTTGTAGATAAAGTTTGGGGAAATGATTCTTAAGGTGAAGAAATGTGTCTGACACACAGTGGGGAAAGAGAACCTAGCACAAGAACTAAGGAAGAAAGGAGAGAAGTAGTCTTCCTTACTTTATCTCTAGAATAGGCCACAGTGGTGAAATGGGGTACAATCCTCTAACTGGTCTCTTCCCCTAAACCCCAAATCTTTCTTCTTCCTCTTCCTTCCACCATCAAAGCTACAGGTTTTGTATCAGTTGTACTAAAATCACTTTCTTGTTTTAGGGTAAGGGCTTTTTTCCCCCATACTCAGCTCCATCACAAGATACTAGGAAAACAGTCCTTCCCCATATGGGGTTGAGACTCAGTTTAAGAAGCACTGAAGGAGTCATGAGTGGAAAGTGTTCAAGAAGACCTGGAGTTGTCTAAGGAGATTTAGTATATGATAAAGAGTGCATATGCTCGGGAATGTTTCAGAAGAAGCGTTCCACCACAGGGTGGAAGGAACCCACTCAGAGTGAATATTGCAAATATAGAAAACAAAATAATACTTCCTGATCCAGTGTTTAGATAATGTTTATAAGAAGGAAAAAAAGAAAGGGAAGAAAAAAAAAGAAGGAAGGAAGGAAGGGAAGGAGGGGACCTGGGGGAGAGGAGAAGATCCAAGCTTTGAGCTTTATAACCATCAGGGGTACCAACTCTAATCCGATTCTTCACATATGTGATTCAGTGAGTCCTGCTTTTTTCCCTTAATATGCTTGTATTTTCATTTGAAAGTTGATAAAATAAACATTACGTGCCACTGAAGCAGCTTTTATATTATTGAGTAGCAGATCAAACGCTATTCGCATTGCATCTACAATCCTAGATAAAGTCAATTTTCACCATCGATAAAACATATGTAAATATATCCAAGAGCATTAGTAATTGGTTAAGCATTTTTGCATGGGAAGGGTTCCTGGAAAGCCCTGTGAGGCTTGGCAGGAATTAGAAGGCCTAGGTCCATGCTCAGTCTCTGGAGCTGTAGAAAGACTTTTTAAAGGTCATTCAATTTTGGTCTACATTTCAGTTTTCTTATCCATAAAACACAGTTTGTAATTTCCATCTACAATTTCTCCCACCTCAGGATCACTGTAGGAATCAGTAATATTTATAAAAGTCTCAAAGTTATTCAAATCAAATCTACACATTAAATATTTATTAAGCATTGGTAATGCACATGGTACCATATGCCATTTTTAATAAGGGATCCATAGTCTTACCTCCACAAAGTAGTAATTATGTGTTATTTTAAAGAAACTTTCTTTTATTTCTAATGTTCTATAATTAGCTCATTGAAATGTGATATTTCCTGCCAGTTAGTCTTTTGACAGTTTTATGTACCCTTTTTAGAAACCTAAAGTTAATCCTTTTCTTGCCTCAACCCAGCCTCTTCTATTAAAATAATTCCCATTTTGTGAGGTAGGTGTGTGTTATAATTCCCAACTTAATTTCTTCAGAAAACCTAGTCTCAGGGACATGAAATGTCTTGTCTTGCCAGAATTAACAGATCACAAAAAGTTGGAAGGTACTTCAGAGGCAGTCTAGTACGAAAGGAATTCCTTCTACAATATCCCCAACCCATAGTCATCTACCATTTCCTCTCTCAATTCCTGTGATGGTGAATCTAGCAGGTTGCCTAATGGTAAGCCATACCCCTCCCCCATCTCTACTCCCCATGCCCTTATCCCCATTCACTTCACCCCTCCCCTTCTCATGTCCCACTTCATTCTTGCCCACACCTACCACTGTGCCCAATGGAATTATAGTTCCATAGTTAGCAAACTTCTGTTCATTTTATATCTTCCTCTCAGGTTTCTTTCATCTACTTATACTCAAAGAAATTCCCCCAATATATTGCATCCAACTGGCTGCACTTTGTCTTCCACACACAGAGAGAAAAAGTCTCCCATTGCCCCATCATTTAGCAGCTGTCTTCCTTTCAAGTTAACTCCTTTCAGATTTATCATTCAAACAAAGTCCTAGTAAGAGTGACGGATCAGGATCCAGGATATACTTACTCTTTGCCAACCCCCAGCTCTAGAATATACCCACCATCTTCCTTCTTCATTCCTACTTAAGGGCTGCTGAAAGGAGCTGAAGGAAATCACACTAGACCCAATTAGTCCACTACAAATTAATGCTGCTCTAATCTCAGTGGGATTTTTTACTGCAACCTGATAATCCTTTTACCCTTTTTAAATTGATTCTCTATCCCACTTATTTCAAACAGTTCTCAAGCCATTCCAAACTTTCTCTCCTCAAGCCTCCCACACCATCACCTCTCTATACCCTCTCAATTTAGGATCTCATTTCACACTTTACTGAAGAATAAAAGTCCATTCCCCATAAGCTTCCTTTCCTTCCTTTTCGTACATATTAAAACCCTTTTATATCATCCTTCATCCTCCCTTGGTGGCAATGTGGTTCTTCTCCTTGCCAAGGTCAACTCCTCTGTGTGTACTCTTGTTCATTCCCCTAATGTTCAATCTTTCTCTATTCACTGGTTCCTTCCTTACTGCCTGCAAACATACCCCAACTTCCTTCAACCTTAAATAGACCCTATCATGCTCTCAAGCTATCAACCTACATCTCCTCCCTTTCTCTGCATAATTTCTAGGAGGGGGGAAGTCATCTACAAATGTTGTCTCCACTTCCTCTTCTTTCACTCTTTTCCCAACCCTTTGCAACTTGGTTCCAAGATAATCATTCCAATAAAACTGCTCTTTCCAAAATGACTATTGATCTTAAATGTTAAATCTGATGGCCTTTTCTTAATCCTCATTCCCATTGACCTCTCAGCAACATTTGATAATTGTCTACTCTCCTTATGGATAGCTTTTCCTCTGTGGGTTTTCATGACACTGCTGTCTTTTGTATCTCTTCCTACCTATTCAATTAAACCTTCTCAGTCTCCTTTACTGGTTTATCACCCATATCATGGCCCCTAACTGTAGATATGCCTCAAATCTCTGTCCTGGGCCCCCTTCTCCACTCTCATTTAGTGAACTTTGCAGCTCCCATGAGTTTGTTTCTATGCAGATAACTCCAAAATCTAGACCTACCCTCAATACTCTACTAGAGTTGTGCATGTCCAGCTGCCTACTGGTTATTTCCAGCTGGATTTCCCAAAGATTTCTCAGTTTTACCGTCTCTGCGTTATCTTTATTGCCTCATTCTCCTCTTCAGCTATCCAATTATCTAACCGTGGGAATTCTGTCTCCACAATATCTCTCACTTCTGCCCCTTCTTTCTCCTTCCATGGCTATGATCCTAGTTTGGATACTCATTATCGATACCCTTTGGCCTAGACTATTGCAATAGCCTCCTATTTAATTTCCCTGCCTTAAGCCTGTCCCTCCTTTAATCCTCCATACACCTGCCAAAGTAATTTTCCAAAAGTGTGTTTCTGACTATGTCACTCCCTTACTCAGCAAACTCCACAAGTTCCTGGAATCAAACACAAGGTCTTCTAGCATTTAAAGCCCTTTACGACCTAGCCCTAAACTACCTTTTCAATCTTATACATTACTCTCCTTCTCATACTCTACAATCCACTTTTATGTCTTGTACTATCTGCCCCTTGTTTTTGGAATGCATTTCTCCCTCACCTCTAGCTTTTAGAATCCCATATTTCCTTCAAAAGTCAGCTAGAGCAAAACTGTTGACAGGAAGCCTAGAGAAAGCTACATAAAGATGAATTATGTGTTGAACAATAAGATGGGGTAAATTAGAATCAAGATACCTACCCGGCAATTTTTTTTTGTAGTAAGGACAATCCCCAAAGTTACTAGTACATTTAAAGGAGTTCTATACTTCTAGATCAGACCAAAGCAGGAAGATTATTACATTTCCTCAAGCTCTAGCCAGCAACATCTGTATATCCTCACACCAGTTGGCTGGCCTAGCTGAATAAGTCTTGGGAGAAAATAAATGAGTCACTGTGAAAGGATTAGTAAAAAGGGCAAAGTCGAGTTATTTGTTAAGCTCTATATGTCATTGGACTTGAACTTCACTAATGAGCAGTAAACAAGGTCCATCCTCAGGAAGGGAATGTTGTAATTATTCTGTGCCCATAGAGATGAAACTCTGAGATTTATCAGAGTAAAAAGTAGGAATATGTGAATACTGCACATTTCTATCATTTTTTAAAGTTGGCATTTAATTTTATTTCTTTTTTTTAAAAAAATATAGATACCTTTTGTTTTGTTATAACAGACAATTTCCAACAAATCACCAAACAAATGTATAAAGTACATTCCCAGAAATAAGCTAAATAGGACTGCCTAATAACATAGTACATTTTCATCTGCCCCCTGTTTAAAGGCTAGGCAAATGCTGGCAAAGGTCAGCTTGGCTTCAGATCACAAGATTTTAAAAACTCACCAAACTGGGAACCTGAAATAGTGAGGGTCATTCCAAATGGGAAAGCCTTGGTTTTTAGTCTTTCCATTCTAAGCATATTCTATCACAGACAAAGCTGCCTGGGTAGCTGCCAGTGAGATCTGTATCTGTAGCAGGATTTTGCCAAAGGATCCACCCTGTTCCAAACAGGACTGTCTGAAAGCTGAAAGGAAAGAGACTCCAGTTGAATTTGTCATAACACTCTGATATGTCAGCTATCTTCTTAGTACACTTTCTTGGAAGTGACATCATTAGCCTTACTTTAAAGACCCACAAGTGCTTTTTCCATTAATAAGTTCAGTTCTCCTATATCTGAAATAGTATATGAGTTCATATGCATGGGGTCATATGGTGCAAGATTGTCATAAATTCAAACATAATGGTGATCTTTGTATCTCTGCAATGTTACACAATGCAGTCCTCTAGAACTGAATTTATTATGCTATGCACTCTTCAACCCATCATCACAGAGAAAATAATTCCACCAATCTGAATCTGTAACTCCCAAGGCTGAAGAGTAAGGGCCATGCTGAGATTCAAGGAGATGGCTTGTGGTAGGGATTAATAAGAATTAGTTAAGATCATTTATAGAATTTCTGCAAAAACATCTGGGAGAATTCAAGTAAGCATTATTCATGGCACAACTGGTGGCCTCAAAAATATCACCCTTTATCTATTTATTCCGCAAGAAATTTAAGCACATACTTTGTGGCATGCACTTTGCTAGGTCCGGGGGATAGAAAGACAAAAAAAAGCTAGCCATAACCTTAAGAAGCTTATATTTTGGGAGTAGGGGTGGGGAGGGGAGAGAATAACATTTAAGTAGCTAAATGTGTACAAAATGTGTACAAAATGTGTACAAAGAACTAACACAAAGTAATTTCTCTGATGAAGGGCACAAGCAGTAGAAACAATCAGGGAAGTCCTTTTGTCAAGAGTGAGACTTGAGCTGAACCTTGAAGGAAGCTAAATATTCTAAAGGCCACATGAGGAGGGAGTGAATTCCAGCCTATGTACAAGCATGGAAATATTCTGAGGTGGAATGCATCATACAAGAATCAATAAGGTGAACAGTTTGGCCAGACCATAGGATATATAAAGGAAAATTGTTCTTAATGAGTCTGGGAAGTTAGGATGGGACCAGACTGTGAGGGGCTTTAAATGACAAACATAAAGATTTGTCTTTGATCTTAGAGTCAGTAGGGAGCCAATGGACCTGTTGAATCAAGGAATGACATGGTCAGACCTCTACTTTAAGAATATCACTTTGGGAGCCAAGATGGCGGCTGGAAAGCAGGGACTTGCGTGAACTTCCCCCCAGGTCCCTCCAAAAACCTATAAAAATGGCTCTGAACAAATTCTAGAACTGCAGAACCCACAAAATAGCAGAGGGAAGCAGGGCTCCAGCCCAGGACAGCCTGGATGGTCACTGGGTAAGGTCTATCACACGGAACTGGGAGCAGAGTGGAGCAGAGCCCAGTGTGAGCCGCGCCTGGACCAACCAGACCGGGAGCCGGGTGGAACAGGCCCTGGCACCCTGAATCAGTGAGCTGTGGCAGTTATCAGACTTCTCAACCCACAAACACCAAAGACAACAGAGAAGAACTGCAGATCACACACAATAGCAGAGGGAGGCAGGACTGCAACCCAGGAGAGCCTGGATGGTCATGGGGTAAGGTCTATTGCCCATGGAGTTAGGAGTGAAGCAGAGCAGAGCCCAGAATGAGCGGTGGCAGGACCAACCAGACTGGAAACCGGGCTGAACAGGCCCTAGGACCCTGAATCAGTGAGGTGTGGCAGTTACCTGACTTCTCAACCCACAAACACCAAAGACAACAGAGAAGGTTAGTGGGAAAAGCTGCTGGGACAGAGTGAAAGGAGTTCACAGTTCCACCACTGCCCCAGGGGGAAGCAGGGGTGGTGCAACTACAGAACCACAGCTGCAGTTGCTTCTGTCCCCAGGCCCACCTGGTGGGAAGAATTAAGTGGTAGATCAGAGTAGGAGTGCAGAGCCTGCTTAAGATCTCAGTTGCAGTCCAGCTTGGCACTTCTTGGGGGAGGAGGAGTGCTGGTGTGGCAGAGCTGGCTGTATAGAAATAGCTCTGAAAACAACAGCACAGCCCCTCAAGCTTGGAACAAAGTACTCTTTACGAACAGTCATATCCCGACGAAAAACTCAAGGGTCAAGTAGTTGGCTGGGAACGTGGCCAGGCAGCAAAAAAAGGACTCAGATTCAGACTCAGACTTTGGAATCTTTCTTTGGTGACAAAGAAGACCAAAACATACAGCCTAAAGAAGTCAACAAAGTCAAAGAGCCTACATCAAAAGCCTCCAAGAAAAACATGAACTGTTCTCAGGGCACGGAAGAGCTCAAAAAGGATTTGGAAAAGCAAGTTAGAGAAGTACAGGAAAAATTGGGAAGAGAAATGAGTGATGTGGGAAAACCATGAAAAACAAGTCAATGACTTGCTAAGGGAGACCCAAAAAAATACTGAAGAAAACAACACCTTAAAAAATAGACTAACTCAAATGGCAAAAGAGCTCTAAAAAGCCAATGAGGAGAAGAATGCCTTGAAAGGCAGAATTAGCCAAAAGGAAAAGGAGGTCCAAAAGACCACTGAAGAAAATACTACCTTAAAAATGAGATTGGGAGCAAGTGGAAGCTAGTGACTTTATGAGAAATCAAGATATTACCAAACAGAACCAAAGGAATGAAAAAGTGGAAGACAATGTGGCATATCTCATTGGGAAAACCACTGACCTGGAAAACAGATCCAGGAGAGATAATTTAAAAATTATTGTACTACCTGAAAACCATGATCAAAAAAGAGCCTAGATATCATCTTTCAAGAAATTATCAAGGAGAACTGCCCTGATATTCTAGAGCCAGAGGGTAAAATAGAAATTGAAAGAATCCACCAATCACCTCCTGAAAAAGATCCCAAAAAGAAAATTCCTAGCAATATTGTCGCCAAATTACAGAGCTCCCTGATCAATTAGGAAATACTGTAAGCAGCCAGAAAGAAACAATTTGAGTATTGTGGAAACACAATCAGAATAACCCAAGATCTAGCAGCTTCTACATTAAGGGATCAAAGGGCTTGGAATATGATATTCCAGAGGTCAATGGAGCTAGGATTAAAACGAAGAATCACCTACCCAGCAAAACTGAGTATCATGCTCCAAGGCAAAGTGTGGACTTTCAAGCTTTCTCAGTGAAAAGACTAGAGCTGAACAGAAAATTTGACTTGCAAACACAAGAATCAAGAGAAGCATGAAAAGGTAAACAAGAAAGAGAAATCATAAGGGACTAAAGTTGAACTGTTTTGTTTCCATTCTTTCATGGAAAGATGATGTGTATGATTCATGAGACCTCAGTATTCAGGTAGTTGAAGGGAATATACATACATATATAGACAGAGGGCACAGGGTGAGTTGAATATGAAGGGATGATATCTAAAAAAATTCTAAATTAAGGGATGAGAGAGGAATATATTGAGAGAGGGAGAAAGGGAGAGATAGAATGGGGTAAATTATCTCACATCAAAGTGGCAAGAAAAAGCAGTTCTCTAGTAAGGGAAGAGGGGGCAGATGAGGGGGAATAAGTGAATCTTGCTCTCATCAGATTTGACCCGAGGAGGGAATACCATACACATTCAATTGGGTATCTTACCCCACAGGAAAGAAGGAGGAAGGAGATACAAAAGGGGGGATGATAGAAGGGAGGGCAGATGGGGGAAGAGGTAATCAAAAACAAACACTTTCGAAAAGGGACAGGGTCAAGGGAGAAAATTGAATAAAGGGGGATAGGTTAGGAAGGAACAAAATATAGTTAGTCTTTCACAACATGAGTATTGTGGAAGGGTTTTACATAATGATATGCATGTGGCCTATGTTGAATTGCTTGCCTTCTCAGGGAGGGTGAGTGGGGAGGGAAGAGGGGAGAGAATTTGTAACTCAAAGTTTTAAAAGCAGATGTTCAAAAAAAAGTTTTTGCATGCAACTAGGAAATAAGATACATAGGCAATGGGGCATAGAAATTTATCTTGCCAAGAAAGTAAGGGAAAAGGAGATGGGAGGGGAGTGGGGTGACAGAAGGGAGGGCTGACTGGAGAACGAGGCAACCAGAATATATGCCATCTTGGAGTGGGCGGGAGGGTAGAAATGGGGAGAAAATTTGTAATTCAAACTCTTGTGGAAATCAATGCTGAAAACTAAATACATTAAATAAATTAAATAAACAGAAAAAAGAAAATCACTTTAGCAGCATCACACAGGATAGATTTGAAAGGGGAGAGAATTAAGGCAAGAAATTCAATTGGACTGCTGAAATAGTACAGGCAAGAGGTGATGAAATTCTGAACTAGGGTAGTGACAGAGTAGAAAAGGGCATAGATGTGAAAGATGATGTGGAAGGAAGGAAGGGAGGGGGAAAGGGAGAAGGAGAAAGGAGGGATGGAAGTGAGGAAGATGGGGAGGGAGAGGAGTAGGGAAGGGAGGGAGGGAAGGAAGCAAAGAAGGAAACAAGCATTCATTAAGCAACTGCTCTATGCCAAGCACTGTATTAAGTGCTTTATATATACTATCTCATTTGACTCACACAATAACCCTAGGAGATAGGTTCTATTATTCCCATTTTATAGTTAAGGAAACAGAGACAGATAGATTAAGTGACTTGCCTAGGGTCACAGATTTGAACACAGTCTGGCTCCAAACCTAGAGCACTATGCATTGTGCTACTTAGCTGCCCCTACAGAAGTATAATTGACAAAATCTGACAACTAATTGGGCATGTTGGGGGAGGGTTACTGTGAGGGAGAATAAGGAGTTGAAGATAAATGAGTTTGCAAACCTGAGTAATTTGAAGGATAGTTGTGCCCTTAATAGAAAGAGGAACATTAGGAACAGGGGAAGGGCTGATGAAAAAAATAATGAATTCTGTCTTGGACATTTTGAGTTTGAGTCATCTCGGGGACATCTAGTTGGGCAATCCAATAGGTCTGGAGCTTAGGGGAGAGAGTAGGACTGGGTGTATAAATCTGGAAGTCATCTGCCTAGAGGTGCTAGTTGAATCTATAAGAGTTGATGAGAGAGTATAGCAGGGGGTCCAAGGCAGAGCCCTGGGAGGGAGACACAAATTGGAGGAAGGGCGAATGGGGAAACAGCATGGCACAGTGGAAGCAACGCTGGCTCTGGAGGCAGAGACCTGGGGTTTAATTCTCAGCTCTGATATTTATTAACTATATAACCCTGCACATGTGAGTTAATCTCAGTTTCCTCACCTATTAAATGAGAGGGTAGCCTCTGAAGTTACTTTGAGTTCCAGATCTGTGATATAATGATTCAGCAAAATGGACTGGGAAAAAGGAGCCAAACAGGTGGGAATAAAGCAGTGTTGTACAAACCCTGCAAGAAGAGGATCCAAAAGTAAAGGGGTGGCCAGTTGTATCAAATGCCACAGGTGGGCAAAGATGCAAGAAGATGGAGAAAAGGCTTACCAGTTTGGGCAATTATGAGTTCATTGGTAAACTTGGAGAGAGGAGGCTTAGTTACATTATATAGTGATTGTGAGGGATTAAGAAGAGAATGAGAGAAGCAGAGGCAAAAATTGGTGTGGACTGTTTTTCCTCAAATTTTGGCTATAAAAGGGAGGAGAGATAACGAATGATAGCTTGAGGAGTCAAGTGAAGGTTTTAATGATTGATGAGATGGGCATGTTTGCAAGTGACAGAGAAGGGAGAGATGAGAAAATTGAGATGAGGGTAATTGTAGAGGCGAACTGCTGGAGTAGAGAGGCAGGGAGGGAATCAAGAGCACAAATAGATGGAGGAGGAAAGTCACCTCTTCCAATGACTAGAGCAGAGGAGAAAAGGATGGGGCAAGGATTCAAAGTAGTTTGACAGGTAGAATAAGAGAGAAGAGAGAGCTCAAAAAGTGAATGGCTCAGTTTTCTGTCTTTTAAAATTATTTATTTGGATTTTAAGCATTTTATTCATATTCTTTGTTATAGTTCACATTTATGGATATAAACCTCCCCACCCCCCCACCCCCAAACCCCTACTTAGCTTTCCTTGCAACAAAGAAAAATAAAACCGAGGAATACAGTAACCATGTCTGACAGGGTTACAGGGTTACAACATTCCACACTCACAGTCACCCAACTCTTTAACAAATGGAGCGTGGTATGGCATTATTTTATCAACAAAGTGTGAGGTGAGATCTTTAACTGAGAGAGAGTAGGAAGCAAGTCTTATGGTAAGTTTGAGGAGAGACAAAAAGGTTTGAAACCATTTCTGAGGAGTGTGATAGGGAGTCAGTTAGGGAAGGTTAAAGGATTGCCTTTCTTGAGTGATGGTCTCATTGAGATGAGACAACATAAAGCTGTAGTGGAGCCAGCCAGCATAGTTGTATGACTTCTTCCAGCACCTATCAGTAGCAGGTGATCAAGAGAGAAAGAAGGTGTATGGTGGAAGTAATCTAGGGCTGAGGTTTGATAAGGCATGAGTAGTGATAAAGTAAGCGATTTATGGATTGAGTACAAGCATTCATCATTACTAAGGTAATAATGAATACCTGGGAGAGTGTAGAGAAGTGGCGTGACTGCCAGTCATGGTGAGGAAGAAATATAGGTTTAAGAGAAGTAAGACACAGGGAGAGGTGGAAGGTTAGATGATTATTATCAGAGTTCATCATGTAAGTCAGATGCTTATGGGTGCTAGCGAGCAAAAGCCTCCTGTTGCAACAATTGGGCTAGCAACTGCTGTGGGGGTGAAAAACCAACACAAGCCCAACAATAAGAATGCTGCCAGAACATGTTCTTTTTCTGCTTTACTAAGGAAAGCAATGTTGAGGGGTTAACAATCTTATTTCAATCCAACATAGAAATATCATTCACTTAGTTCAGGGGAAAAAGCCAGCACCCTGAACTTCAGAGCAAATACAAACAAATTACAAACATACATTTATAAACAGACCAAATACAATTCATAGTTACCAAGAAGCCATCAACATCTGGGTGAGCCAGGAGGCTCCTGGAGTGGGTGCCCAGAGTCCTGTGCCAACACTCCTCCAGGAGTGAGAGCCCCAGGGAAAACACCAACTTCTGGGTTTATATATCTTGTTCAGGGTCAAAGGTGAGTCACACATGCAACTCACCCACGTGACCTAAAAGTGTCACAAAAATGCAACTTAACCCCCCCCTCTGATGTCACAAACATGTCACTCAAACCCATGTAAACTAGGCTTCCCCTTGAGGCAAGGAGGTCATCAAGTACTCCTAATTTAATCAAGGAAACAAAGAACAAACTCTTCAAGGGCACTTGGTTGAATAAGTGCTAAAAGCCCTCCTTAATTGCCAATACATCTCCAAACAGAAAATGAATGGGTTTGTTGTGGATTAGGGATAAGAAGCCAGTGGGTTAGCTCAATACTAATATCTAGTAACTACTAGTGAAAGTGAGATGTGGTGAATGTGTATACAAGCTAAAAGACTGAATAGAATGGACAAAAATGAGGTCCCCAGAATGCTTCTGTTGTACTTTCTAAAATACTTTCTCATATCTTCTATGAGTTATCTTATGGTTAAGTGCTTGCTGGGACTACCTCATTAGAGTTGTAATATCTGTCCAATTAAGAAGGACTAGTCAATATGTTTCTTGTTTAGATGGTGAAACTGAGTCATAAAGTGGTTGAATTGTCTGGGTTCAGATAGTTAATAAGGACTAGCTTTCAACTTTCTTGGTCTAGTTTCATTGAGGAAGGATTAAATAGGCTGTAGTCCCTGCCTTAGTCCATACAGGTATATAGACTTCTTCAGTAGATACTTAAAGATACAAATCTGTTTTTGGAGATAAGAAAAGCATGTTACTGAAATGGCAAAATATTTCTATTTAAGAAAAAAAGTGACTCTACCTTCATCTTTTAGTCATTCAAATTAAACTAGAGGAGATTGTTCCAAATCACTAATGATAAGAGAAAGGAAGATCAAAATAACTCAGAGATTTTATCTCACGCACAGCAAACTGGTAAAGATGGCAAAGGATGTGGATAGTTTATTTTTTAGAGTCTATGGAAATGCACTATTGGGAAACTGTGAATTGGTTTAACTATTCAGGAAAGCAATTTAGGAACATGCTAAGAAAGTGATTTAAATGTCCAAACCAGAGTTTCCACTGCTAGGTATGTGTCTGAAGAAGGTCAAAGAGAGAAGGAAAGGTCCTATATGATACAATTTTCATAGTTGGACAGAACTGGAAACAGAGCTTACGTCTATTGATTGCAGAATGACTGAACCTATAGTAATGTAATGCAATGGAATACTAGTGTACCATAAAAAATTATAAATGCGAAGAATTCAGAGAATCCCAGGAAGGCACATGATCTGATGCAAAATGAAGTAAGCTGAGCTAGGAAAGCAATATACACAATGACTTCCCTAATATAAATGAAAAGAATGGGATAAAAAGAAAACTGAACGCTATATAATTATGGCCAAGTTTGTCCCTGAAAAAGAGATGAGAAAATACCCCTCTCTTCTTCCTTCTTTTGCAGGGGGTGGGATAGGGGTGGGGGACTATGGATATTGAACATCGCATATATTGTCAGACTCAATAGATATATTTGCTAATTTTCCTGAACAATTTTTTTTCTTCATTACAAAAGAAGGTTCACTTTGTAGGGGAGGGAGGACATTTATTTTAATTGATTTTTTTAAATGAACATTTTAGAAAAACAATAGATTATCAATAAAAATTTTAAAGGTGGGGGAAAATCTACGTAAACCAGGCAAATCTCCCTTTTACTAATAAATTCATCCATTAATTAACCTGCATGAATTCTCTTTCAATAGTTTCTGCCCTCACTGTTCAAAATGTCCAAAGTCTGTATGACACACCTACAACCTATGCTCTATAATAAACCATGACCTGAGTAGCTTTTAGGACCATCTATTTCTTCTGTTTCTAGTTCCCCCAGAAGAAAAGGTTAAAGTATGTGTACTGAGAGCTTTGTATTATCATGGTGTGAATATCTACCAGCATGTGTCTGGCTTGCTGTGGCTGTGTCTCTGTCACTCTTTCTCTCTGAATTATCACCTCTCTTTGTCTGACCCTCAGTGCCTCATTTGGATTTCCACTTGTCACAATCTTGCTTATTGGATAATTTCACATTTCCTCATGATTCTGGTCTCTCTGGCAGAAATCGTAATTATAGTGGCTGTGTGGTGTTCTATTAATTACAGGAATTGTGGTTTTTATATTCATGGGTTAATTGGTGGTATTTGCATATAGAATTTTCTCTCCAGATAATTTAGACTGTAGTAATTAACCTTGTATCCGGGTTATCAGTTATTAACTATTTGTCTTCATTGAGTCATAGAATTAGAATTCATACTACACTTGGCCTGGTTTGGAGGAAGGAAAATAAGGCAAAAGGAGAGAATGAGCCTGAGTCTAAGAGAAAGGGGGCAATGGAGAAATGAATATTTTTCTAAATATGGATAATATTATTCCTTCTAGCTATTCCTCAGTCATCTTCTCAATAGACTTGCCAACCCAAACCAAAAACTATATCCTAGAGGTTTTAACCCTTTCATCTCTGGAATGCCAACCCTTCCCACCGATCCTTTCCTTTTTTTCATTGTGACTTTCACGTGGCCCACTATTTCAGAGGGGCTGCAGTCACACTTCATTTCAACCCACACTTCCCAATCTCTTCTTACCAACTTTGCCAACTCCTTACTACTGTAGATACTCTTCCTCTCCTCCAGTTCTGGGATCATGATCAAATCAACTCTGCCATTGTTCCTGAAAGAGGTTCTTCCCTTTGCCCCCCCCACCTTACCCATCCCTATAACTTTCCAGACAAAAGTGCTGCTACCTGGACACCATTCCCCTGTATGTGATGTGATCCCCTATTAGAATATAACCTCTTTGAGGACAGGAATAGGCTTTGCTTTTATTTGTGTATCCCTAGTGTTTAGCACAGTATAAGCACTTAATAAATGCTTTTTCATTTATTCATATAGTCATTCATTCCTTGTCTCAAAACATTGTCAAGGTTCAGATTTTTCATTATATTAATTAATCACTCAATCTGTTAGGGTTATTTACAATATGGAATTTGGGAATATATGGGGCATGAGTCCAGACATACCAGAGCTCAGAGACTGTTACTGCCAGTTAGCAATTACCTACATGCTTCAGGGATTAGATGATTAGTTGACTCCAAGTATCAGGGTCACACCATGTTAGGAAAGCAGAAAATAGAGCAGGTTGTGGAAAATACTGAGAACCCTTCAGGGTTGGTTTTGATAAAGTTGTGCCTGCTAATAATGAGATAATGCCAAAGAAATGGCTATACCAACAACTTACATTTAGTTACATTTGACAATAATATTGGGCAGAGATGGAGTGTAGACTGGCAGGAGATACTATTGTTCCTATAGTAATATTTCCTTGTTGACAGCCATTATAATGCTTACCCATAAGGTGCTTTAAAAAACTTACCACTAGGAATTAGTCAGAGTATTCCAGAAAACAATTTAGAATTATGATAGAAAAGTGACTAAATAGTTGATACCCTTTGGGTTTTGTTTGTTTTACTGATGCCTTTTTTTTCAATTTCACATTTATTTCTAATTATATACTTACCCTCCTCCCCTACTAACTTCCCTGAAGATTTTCAAAAAGAAAGTAAAACAAAAATTCAACAAAGCCCACCAATATGTTTACCACATCTGACAGTATTCTACATGTAGACCTCCCACAATCAAAAGAAGGAGGTATATTTTCTCAGTTCTTCTTCAGGATTAAGCTTCAACTTTGTACTTATCAAGATTCATTCACTTTTATTGCTGTTCATATTTAATTTGTTTTGGTCATCATGTATATTGCTTTCCTTGCTCTGTTTACCTCACTTGGTATCAGTCCATAAAAATCTTCCCATGTTTTCTTTGAATTCTCCAAATCCATCATTTCTTACAACTTAGAAATATTCCATTCTATCCATGTATCAAAATTTGTTCAGCTTGTCCCTGGATGATGGGCCTCTATGCACATTGTTTCCAGTTCATTTCTATCACAAGTGCTACTACAAACATTTTGGTGTATGTTGGCCCATTCCAAATTTACATCATTGGAATATATGTGTGGTAGAAGACTATGTAGTAATAGTGGAATATAGTTAATAATAGTGGAAGATGCGCTGCATTTGAAGTTAAATAGACATGAATTTAAATTTTACCTCTGCTACTTTATTGTCTTCCCGACCTTGGGTAAGTTACTCAATTTCTCTGGGCATAGGCTTCATCTATGAAATAAAGATGGTAGACCAGATGATTTCTGCAGTAGCTCCTAGCTCTGGGTGTTATTATGACTTCTAATTTGTAGATTTGTTTTGTGTCAATCTGTCCTTGTAAATTCCTCAGATGGAGAGAAACCTGGTTTTACAAGGAAATTAGGAATGACTGAATGAATGATACAATTCCCAATCTTCTTGGAGTTTCATTACCTAATCCATTGTTTGATCTTTATGAATCTTTGCCTTATAGTGTTATAGCATAACACACTATTATTATTGTTTAATTAATGTGAGTTCAGATTAATTTTCTTATGAAAATTCCTTGAGAATTCCTCTTGAAATGATTAGAGACTCTCTGGGGTTTTACAAAATCTTTGGAAATCATTGTTCCAAAGAAACTCTTTTCTACCCTATAGTTTTTAATATATTCAGAGAAAGAGAAATATCTTTAGTATTAGCTTGGTAGGTTCCAGACATGGTACTGTAGAGGGAATACTCTTTTCCTTTGCAGAATACTTCCTCAATTAATTTCTTCAGGGAAAAAAAAATGTAGGCTGCAGCCACTTCCATATGCTGAATCACTAAATCTGCCCCAAATTTCCTATTGCTATTTTGTTAAGGAATTTCATTTAAATACTTTAGGCAGCAAGTAGAAGTTGATTATAAATGGACGTTAGATTTCTTAGAACTTGTATATATTTCCATGGAAGAGATCTGTCTTCATAATATATAACCAATAATTCACTCATTATTTAATTGATTGATTCAGTGGGAATTTATTAGATGCCTACTCTGTGTCACGCAATACTAAGTGCTGGAGATCCAAAGACAAAATGAAGAGGTCTCCACTTTCAAAGAGCTAACATTCTAAGGGTAGGGAATGTGGAGATAACCCAAACACAGAAAAAGAAATACAAAATAATTTCAAAAATGGGCGACTGAGTGGATCATGATAGGCTACACACGCACATACACGCACACACACACACATATATGTGTGTATATATGTGTGTGTGTTGTGTGTGTATGTATATGGATGGTGGCACTTGATAGTCTTAAAGAGCAAGTATGGTGCGGAGCATTCATAGATGTGATACTTTTGAACCATAAAATGCTGTGTAGTACATTAATTCTTCTTACCCTCACTACCTTGTTCCTTCCCCTCAGTTTAAATTGATTGTTGCTTTTAGGAAAACACCTAAGTTATTTAACTCTTAATGAATCAAGATAGGGCAACTAGATAGAACCTTGTGCTTGGAATAAGGAAGATTCATCTTCATGAGTTCAAATCTGGCCTCAGATACTTACTAGATGTATGACCCTGGGCAAGTCACTTTAACTCCCTTTGCTTCAGTTCCTCATCTATGAAATGAGCTGGAGAAGAAATGGCAAACTGTTCCAGTATCTTTGCCAAGAAGACCCCAAATGGCGTCAGGAAGAGGGAAACAACCCAAGATAAGTTAACAGCTTATTCTTTTTTTAATAGGAATAATGCATGAGCAAGGCCAACAAAATGTACAACGCCTAATAACTTACACTGATTATACTTGAGAGCCAGGGAAGCCTGGTTTTGAGTACCACCTCTGACACCCTGAACAAGTCACATAACCTCTTAGTGCTCTAGGCCTGGAGGTGTCAAACATGTGACCAATAGCAGCCCTGAGTGCCCCTGAACCAGATTAAAATGTAATTGGGAAATATTTAACAAAACAAAAAATATGATAAAACATACATAATATTATGTTTTAAAAATAAGTCAATATGCAGCCCAGAGTGATCCTTATACAGATTAATGGCCTTCATTTCTATTTGAGATTGACTCCACTGCTCTAGGCAACTAAGATTCCCTAGTTAAAGAGGAGTTAATGTGCTTTTGTAAGAGTCTCCTCATTCTGGAGTTTCCTTTTATTAGTGAAATCACAGATCTAGTTCTTATCTTTATCCAACAATAGGCTCACATTTCTCTCCTGATTTATTAAATTAAAAAGCAGACCTTTTTTTATTTTTTGATCAAAGTTTCCTAAAGAGTACAAGTGAATTCTATAAATTGAGTTATTGTTCTCATTTCTGTTTATAAGAGGTGTGTTTGTGTGTGTGTGTGTGTGTGAGAGAGAGAGAGAGAGAGAGAGAGAGAGAGAGAGAGAGAGAGAGAGAGAGAGAGAAATAGAGAGAGAGAGAGAGAGAGAGAGAGAGAGAGAGAGGGAGACAGAGAGAGAGACAGAGGCAAAGAGACACAGAGAAAGAGAGACAGAAGGAGGAAGAACAAACAGAGAATGAGCCTTGCAATCAGGACAGTTTAGGGTCAAGGCCTAGCTCTCTGATACACATTCTGTATGGTTTGGCAACTTTGTAACACTAAGTTGTAGACAAGTTGTTGACTTACATTTTTTTAGAGAGAATTTCCCTACCCAGTTCCTTATACCAGTGCAATCACAGGTCCAGACAAAATGCACACATAGTCACAGCCATATCTGTATCTAATTGTAATATAATTATATCTATAGCTAGAGTAAAGATTTGAGAAAAGGAAAGAAAGAGAACGAGAGAGAGAGAGAGAGAGAGAGAGAGAGAGAGAGAGAGAGAGAGAGAGAGAGAGAGAGAAAGAGAGAGAGAGAGAGATGGAGAGAGAGAGAGAGACAGAGGCAAAGAGACACAGAGAAAGAGAGACAGAAGGAGGAAGGGCCTAGCTCTCTGATACACATTCTGTATGGTTTGGCAACTTTGTAACACTAAGTTGTAGACAAGTTGTTGACTTACATTTTTTTAGAGAGAATTTCCCTACCCAGTTCCTTATACCAGTGCAATCACAGGTCCAGACCAAATGCACACATAGTCACAGCCATATCTGTATCTAATTGTAATATAATTATATCTATAGCTAGAGTAAAGATTTGAGAAAAGGAAAGAAAGAGAACGAGAGAGAGAGAGAGAGAGAGAGAGAGAGAGAGAGAGAGAGAGAGAGAGAGAGAGGTGGGGGCGGGGTGGGGAGGATGGATGTGTGCATATGTCATGCCTCTATACCTTAAGCAACATCCAGTGTAACACCATGATTTGTTATGGGCGATCCAAATTTAATCTAGGCTATTGGATAGACACAAATCTATGGTGAAATATATGTTTAGTCTTCTACTTAGAAGAAAAGGACTGAAAATCATTAAATGCCCAAGAGAAAAAATGAAAAGTGTCTTACTCTTGGAATCAGAGAACCCAACCTGAAGAGTTTAATTCAAGAGAGAATGATTTAGGTTTTTTTTCCTTATTGGGATTTGCTGAAGATGTTAAAAACAAAACAAAAAAAACCCCAGCAACAGCAAAATAAAGAGCACAGTGTCTGCAGGTCTTTGTTACAGTGTTTTTTTAAGTCAATGATTAATCATCAACATTCATTTATTAAGTACCTACTATATGCCAGGCTTCTTCTGGATCTCTGCCTTATTCTGGCAGAGGGGCTTTCATAGCTCGAGGAAACTATGAGCTGTGCTGTGCAGGGTTACCCTAGATGGGCGGGTCATAGTGGAGAGTTCTGACAAAAGGTGATGGATCCACTGGAGAAGAAAATGGCAGACCACTCTAGCATCTTTGCCAAAAAAACCCCATGGACAGTATTGGTGTGCTGTGGTCCACGGAGTCATGAAGAGTCAGACACAACTGAATAACTACAATAATATGCCTGGTACTGTGGTAATTTCTGGGGATTCAAAGCCTCTGCTTTTAAGGAGCTCACTCTTCTGGAAACATCCAGGACTTTCATATTTCAGTGTCACTTCAGGAGGGAGAAAGAGAGTCTCTCATTCTCTATGTGTATCTATGTCGCTATTGAATCGTAACTTTCGTTCCACTGGAGGGAAAAGGGTACATCCAGGCACATCCAGGCAAGTAAGTAACCAGCCCTGAGATTTCACAGACCAAGTCAGGATGCGGAAGACAGATGCTGCTGGTGTAGCCTGTCTGTTTTCTATAAATTATGCTGAGATTGTACAATAAAGTGTATGTCAGCAATGGTATTTCTGTTAAAAGAAATAATATTGTAGCATTTTAGCTTTAAAATCAATTCAGAATTTTGACAGAGGTTTATAGAAAACCCTAATAATCACCATCTCTTCTTGTCCTTTTAACATACTATTACAAGGGCTAGGAAAATGTTGTCTTTGAGTTCGATATATTCTGTGAATAAGCATAAAGTCGAAATGGTAAACTTTATCCACTTCCCATAAAAGATTTAGGTGGTTCCTATCAAATCACAAAATCTCAGGGATTTTAGTAAAAGAAATCATGATTTCTTTTAAAAATAATTAATGAAAAAGCACAGTTGTACAGCTGTCTGGGGCCTCACAGAAACTTGATAATATGTGAAAAAAAGGAGGGAAAAGAACAAACCAAAAAAAGGCATTGAACAAGCTATGCCCCTCCCCCACCCTTCCCTTTTCTTTTTGTTTTTTAGAGGTTTTTGAAGCCTGAAGATTTTCTGGTACTATAGGGTGAGAGGCTGTGTCTCGCAGAGCTGGCCTTTGAGATCTGAGTTGAAGTCCTGTGGAATGAAAGTTACAACTCAGTAACCCAGTTCTCCAGGAAACTGTTTCTCTAGGCAATTAACTGTAAATTGCAGAGAAGGTTCTGCCCTACCCTGGTGAAAGGAGTTTCCTCATTTGAGACTTCACATCTACAAAAATTACGGGTCCAGTCCCAGATTCAGGATCAAGAGTCCACAGGGCCCAAAAGGAACAAAGAAACAATCAGTGGACACTTGGACAGGTGCCAGGGTGTGCTAGAGCCAGCTCTAACCAGGAAGAGTGTTAAATTTTCAGTGTGAGCATTCACACCTCCTAAATCAGCAGCTACAAATCAGAGCTTGATTCATTGTCTAAATTTAAGAAAGTGATGATCAACTGTGAAAGACTTAACTTCTCTCTTCAAGACAATGATCTACTAAGACAATTCCAAAAAACCCATGATGAAAAATGCTGCCTACCTCCAGAGAGAGAACTGATCCACTGAATATGAATTGAACCATATAGTTTTTTGCTTTATTTTTCTTGGGTTTTTTGTGTTTTCTTTTGAAACATGACTAATATGAAACTATGTTTTGCATGACTTCACATGTATAATCAATATCAGATTGCTTACCTTCTTAGGAAGGAAGGAGGGGCAGAAAAGAGGGAGATAAGTTAGAATTCAAATTTTTAAAAAAAACAAATGTTTAAAAAATTAAATGTAATGGGGAAATATTTAATGAAATAAAAAAATATTAAAAGGAAAATAGAAAAGAAATACAAAAAATGTCAATAATGCAGATTAAACTTAAAAGTGTATACAAACGTCCTCTCCACCATCCCTACCACCTTCCAACCTGGTTGTTAAACATTTATACCAGCACACTCCTGTATTGCTCCATAACCACTGCTTGAGTGCAGTAGGAGGATGAGGGTATAAAGGCATCACCAGACTGCAGGCCTGGTAACTGTAGGTTAATAACAATAACTGGCATTGACTAAGCTCTTTAAAGTTCACAAAGTACTTTCCTCCCTTGTCTCATTTGAGCCTCACAATGCCCCTAGACTTATGATAGTAAAGGGAGGAAAGCTGTCTGAGAACCATTGGGAAAATCCTTTAAAAAGCCAATGCCAGACCCTTTGGCCCTTGCCCAAAGACAATGTACAAACAGCAACAGCTTTATTTTTTAATAAAAAATGTCTAGATATATTTTAACTCAGACTAGTTTTGATATAAAATATGATGCAGAGGAAAGTTCATGAGACTGAAACAAAGAGACTTTGACTCCAGGCCTACCTTTTTCTAACTGTATGACAGTGGGTAAATCCCTTAGGCTCCCTAGGTTCTCAGTTTCGTTATCTGTAAACTATGATTTTATCAAATATTTATGACAAGATTCCTTGGCAGGCCTTTTTCTTTCTCCAAACAAATGAATACATGTGGTCTACGACATTTCCCTTTCTTCCGAAATGTGTGCTTTTATGTTCCTGCCAATGGTTAGGAGAAGAGCCAGGTGCTTTATCAAGAACTTGAAGCCATCATTCTTATTTGTATTGGCCTTATATCTTAATGAAACTATTTCAGCGCAGGTGGCCCCTATAGATAATTTATAAGAAAGATTATAATCAGAATCAATAGCCTTGAGCTGTTTCTAATTAGTTGGGAAACATCCTCCTGGCTGATTCTTCCTTAAGCCAATGCTCTTCTAATTTTTAAAAAAATCATTCACCACCAACAAAAATAAAATTTTTGAGTGCACATTTCCATATGAATATATTTCTTTGTAAATTGTATGCATGTCTGGCTCTCTTAACATTACATAGAGATTATAGATCATGAAATATACACAAAAACAAAAAAATTGTAAAAGATGATATAGATATTAATCTTTTTTCTCTACTTTATTAAGGGTAGGGTGTGTGTGTGTGCATGTGTGTGTGTGTGTGTGTGTGGAGAGCAACGCAATCAAATATGTTTTATTGTTTTTTTTAAATCTTGGTTTAATAAGTTGTGATACAGTGATTCAGTGAGCTTGTTACAAGCTCAGTTTATTGCAATGCTTGATTTGAATGACTGTCACAGTTGAAAAATATACCTTCCAAAGCTACATAGATGCAAATAGAAAATGCACATCGATGGTTGAACTTAATGAATCATTATACTCATTTGAGATCCCATCCACCAATTATGCAAAGGTTTTGTTGAAATTTGAGTTGTAAATTCCCATCTTTCTTGATAAGGAGGAGAGGAGGGTAGGAAAGGAGGCGTCAGCTCTGAAGGTCAGGTCTCAGGTCCAAAGGGTGGCGGTTCCATGTAGTGAGAAGTTGGTAATTTGGCAAGGTGCCCAGGTAAGCCCTGGTTTCCTGGTGCTTGATGGCCTTCTTCATTTGCTTCCAAGCTGTCTGATAGGTTGGGGGTGGGTAGGGGAAGAAGGCTGGCTGAGTTTTTTGGGAACCGGGTGGCAGCTCTGAGAGAGTTCTGTGCTTGGCCTCATGAACCTCAAGAATCCTGGCAGCAGCAGCTGCTGCGTCCTGTCTCACCTCATGCTAGCTGCTGCTTGTTTCCTTTCCTGAGGCGGTGGCTGCTGCTGCTTTTTTTCTCTTCTGTTCTTCTTTCTGCAACTCCTGTCAGACTCAGTGCAAGCCTTCTTTGTTCTTCTAAGACCTGGGGAAGATAAGAGCCTCCCTAGCTAGACAGGCTAAGCAGCAAGGAGCTCCTATCCTCGGGAATCATTTACAGCCTTTCATTCCCAGAATTCTCTATGACACACCCCGTCCAACTCCTATTCCTGAAGTCCTTGGCCCTATCCATTCTCAACCCCTCTCTCCTAGCCCTGGGCCTTGGAAGGGTCCTTGCTCTCTGGGAAGAGGAATTTGCTTGTCCTTCAGCTTGGGGGATATATAAGGAGTACTCCATTGCTACAGCAGGACTGTAAGGAGAAAGACCGGGGTGTGTGGGGGTTGGGTGGTGATTGCTTGCCCACCTGCCTGCCTGAGGAAGAGCACACACAGCTGATTATCCAGCACTGCCTGCACTGGGGGAGGGGAGAAGAGGCGAGTAGAGGAGCCAGGTGGCAGCTGTGAGTTCACTGAACAGCTGGGCTGCTCTCTGTTCTAATATTTTCTTCAAACACACACCAATGAATCGCCTTGCATACCCCCCGGAGTAGGCAAGCCTCACTTTGGAGATTCCAAATGACAGCATCCTATTAATGTTAGAGTCCTTGAAACTGTGCTGCATAGGTCAATGGAGGGCACTCTCTATTTAAATACTCATTTGTTTTGTTTAAATTTTCCTCTTGTGTGTGAGGATGATCAGTAGTTCTGATCTCTGCAAGACAGGTTCCAGGATTAAGTAGGCCAGGTTGTACCCACAGACATGACACCTGCCTCCACTATTCTTCAGGGAAGGTTTCTCATTCTGGCATGGGGGCCATCCAAAACTTCACCTTATCAGTTACTGAACCAGGGAGCAGTGCTGTTCCATTTCATAGCTGACATAGTTTCGGATGATTTATTGCTTGTACAACATCACAAATGAGGCAAGCTGAAAGGAGGGAAATATTTACACTTAACAGTATAAGTATGCTACAGGATAATCAACGCTTCCTTAAACTACTTGGAAAATGTTTGCATCATTCTTTCACCTCAAACCTTCAATAATTACGGTACAAAATTGAGTGAATCATTCCATGCTCGCCTTTTAAATATCAGCTATGTGCTTGTTTCATAGATTACCTTTAGTGAGGCCAATAAAAGCTCTCAGCATCTCTGACTACTTAAGGGTGTCCAACTATTAGACATTATTTTTATTGTTTAAAATACCATATCCTGCTTCTTACCTTGTTTTTTTCTCATTCTACTGTATTTTTTTTTCCTTTTTCCTATCTATTCAGTGTTAATGCCAGATAAGGGTCCGTATTATAAAATGACTAAATATACTAATTACACTAGAGTGGATTTCTCCCATCCCCTATGTTGAGGTAGGGAACTGACCTATATGGAGGATCAGCATGTGACTATATGGTAAATGGAAGGAGTCTCCGATTCCTTTGCAGTACCGTAACAGCTCCAGGGGAGAATCTGTACTGATTTAGCAAAATTCAGAGAGGATGTGATGGAAAAGAAGCCAAAGGGTTGACCACCAGGTGATGAATTTTTTAGCCCAAGCCAACTTACTAAGACACGGAAGGTTTGTGATCTAGGTCATTGGAGGGAGCACCCAAAGATCTTTGAAGCAAGTAAATCTATTGTACATAAAAATTTAAGGCAGGCCTCTCTGTCCCTTCCTTTTTTTTTTTTTTGCTAGCTATATGTGACTGTATCTTAACACTGAAGTACCAAAGCATTTATATTTTCATCGCACTTGCGGATAAATAAAAAGAGAAATGAGCCTTATTATTCTTTTCACTTTTTAAAAAAATGTCAATGGGCCTTTTCAGGTACAGAAGTTAAAAAGCTGCCTGTACCCCTCATCCTGCTTAACCTGCCCCTGAAATTTACGCACGTGTGCGCGTGCGCACACACACACACACATAACTACAGAAAATTGGGACCATGGTAGCAGACATATGTCAGGCTACATAGCAGCTGTGAAATGTTCTACAAAGTTACCGTAACATGTGCACCAGGGTAGAATTTCTTTCTTTAGTTTGAGGTATCTTCCCACACTTCTCCCTCAGCACTCCCCACCCACTCTAGTGGGACAGTCTGATTCTGGGACTATGACTTGAGTTTCTAAGTACAGAGCTGCTTCCTATGCTAGAATTGGGGAACAGCCCTCCCCATCAGCATAATCATCATCATGTCTAGGCTGCACTGCACAAACAATCTCTCTCCTTCTCCAGTGGGAATAGTAACTGTAGGGCTTAGAGACTAGCCTGTGATTTCCCTCATACTGTTTAGGGAACTCCTGCTTCGCTAGAACAGGTTGGTACTTTCTTTATAATTTAGTTTTAGTTTCCTAGAGAGCACTGAGAGGTTCAGTGACCTACCCAAAGTCATACCAGTAAGTGTAAAGGTAGGACTTGAACTCAGACCTATAAATTTAGCACTCTATGCACTGTGTTCTCTTTCTGACATAGAGATTTTAGTCAATAAATAGGTCTTTATAAATGTTGATTGCTTCTCTTTACAAAGTGCTCAGGCCACTCAATCAAAGCTCTGGTTACTGGTCATGTTTGAAATATTCCTCTAAAGTAGGTAAGAAGTGTTGTTATTTTATATGGTAACTTTATTTTATGTAGAAACTTGGTAGATGAGTGACTTCCAGGAAATTGTTCATAGTAAAAATGGTAAAGGTGGGAATAGCTCTCATTGTCCTGGTATAATTTTTTTCTTTTATCCAGTAGACCACACTTCTAAGAGAGATTGTAAAGGGAGATTTTGAGCTTGCAAAATTTCAAGTGAAATTATTTTTCTTATGATTACTTTGATACTTTGGATCTGTGAGCTCAGAGAAGAGGTAATTCATAACCTTTCCTTCTCTCTCACTGTGTGACTGTTATGCGTGTCCTCCCATAATTCTCTGTGGAACGCACCCAAGGTACTGGAGGCTTTCTTCTAGATTTCTCCGCATCTTACTGGAGCATTTGGGCTCTCCATGAGTTACCTCTCCCTCTAGCCATGTGACCAGCACCATTATGTAGCTTCCTTTGAATAATTCTTGGTTGATGCTTTGCTGCAGACTCTTCACATCCCACCTACACTTACACCTAGTCATTGCCTTAATATTATTACTTATTAAATGATTGTCTATACTGATGACTCCCATATCTATCCCTCCAACCTTTGTCACTCTCTTGTGACAGTCACACGTGACACACTTCCTATTCAGTATTTCAAACTGGATGTCCTTTAGGTCTCTCAGAAACAAAATATCCAAAGCAGAACTCACTATCTGTTCTCCTGAGCCCACTCCTCTTCCAAACTTTACTATTCTTTTCTACCATCCTTCTAGTCTCCCAGGTTTGTAATCTTAGAATCATTCTCAACTCCTGACTATTCCTTACCCCACATGATCAGTCAATCAATTGGCATATCTTGTGTTTTCTACCTCTACCATATCTTATGTCTTTCCCCTTCTCTTTACAAAAAAACTATCATCTTAATTAAAGCCCTCATAGCTTGGATTATTAAAATAGCCTCCTAACTGATCTCTACCCAAAGCCTCTCCCTACTCCAATCTATCCTCTGGAACTATTAATGATTTTCCTTTGGTTGTTTTTGATGTTATTTTTTTAAATGATATTTTTTAAGGCCAAGGTTAAAATCTCCTTCTATGAAGTCATCTCTGACTAATCCAAATAGGAGTTATTTCTCTTTTTTGGCATCCAATAAGTGCTAAGTGAGTCTTATAAATAGGACAGACTGTGCACTATTTGTTTGCTTATATTGTTTCTTTTTTGTGATATGCCTTGCTTCCCCCAACCAAATTGTTATTTCAAACAAGGGCATTTTATCAGTACATTTTATTTTTATATTACTTCATTTCCCAATCTATTGTTCCATACTCCCTCTACTGGAGAACCATCTTTAATAATGAATAAAAAAGAGGGCATTAAGAGTCCAGCAAAACCAATTAATACATCAAAAAAGTCTGACACTATATTCAGTATTTGACCACGATCGTCCTTCACCTCTTCCAAAATGGAAAAGGGGTCTTCTCGTTATTCTGCTTAAGGGCCAGGCATGGGCATTCTAATTTCACAGCACTGCATCGATTGTTTTGTTGTTGTTCTGCTCAGTTACATTGTTGCATTTAGTGTGCATACTATCATCCTACTTCTGCTTACTTCATTTTGTAACAGTTCAGATAAATCCTCCCATGTTTCTCTGCAATCATCGTCATTATAGCATGGTAATTTTCCACTCTATTCAAGAATCATAATCTGTTTAGCAGTTCACTGATCTAGGTTCCTCTCAAAGTGATTCTCCTAAAGCACAGGTCAGATCATGCCATTCCACTACTCATAAATTCCAATGTCTCTCTGTTACCTCTCTAGGATCAAAATTAAACTCTGCTACTAGGCATTCAAAGTTCTTCCTGACCTAGTGAAGGTGAAGCCACCTTTCCATCCTTATTACGTATTACTCTTCTTTCTGAACAAACTGTCAAGACCAGTCAAGGCAAACTGCTCTTATTGCTTCTCATATATCCAAATCCATCTCCCATCTTTATCCTGACTATTCCCTTTCCCATTCCTGGAATCCCTCCCCCCCACCCCCCCCTTAACTCATCCTCTTAGAATCTCTATTTTTCTTTAAGGATCCATTCAAGTTCTAACTTCTCCATGAAGCCTTTCTTGATTACCCTCTTTTCCCTCCTTCCTCCCATTCAAACATCTTGCATCTGTTTTTGAATCTATTTCATATATATATACCTATACATTTTCCTGTGGTCTGTCCCAGATAGATAGTAAGCTCCTCGAGATTGGAGGTTATTTTACTTTTGACCTTAAATCTCCAGCATGTAGCACAGTGCCTGGCACAGAGTAGACCCTTAATGAGGTTTGTTGATTATTTTATTGATGTGAGCATATAAAATAAGGTCCCTCTGTCCTTGTGGAAATAACAGTTTGGTTGAGGGAGACAATGTGAGCCTGTGCACACACACATGCACACATATAACAATACAAGTATACCAATAGTGGCTAATGTATCCTACTGATAGGACTCACCATCCTAGCATTTATTGGAGGTTAAAAAGAGAAATCACTCCTGTCTCGGCTTCCCTTCTTCACAGAAGAAGGTTTGAACCCTGACTCTTAAGAACAGGTACACACACAACAAATAACTAGTTGGTTGATTATGGTTGATGGAGTGGTTGTAGATTCTTTTCAAGTAATAAACTGGATTATGAGAGGTAGAGATTTCTGACTTCACAGTCAGATTTTAGTGTACAGTTTTTCAGAGTCAGTGGCATGACTTTGCATCATATCATCTTAGACTATATAGTTCCATAAAGGCAGGGAATTGTGTCTTATCTAAACTTTGTATTACCTTCAGTGTCTAGCATGGTGCCCTGCACATAATAAGTGATAAATACATAATAATACAGAAAGGACATTGGATTTATCAGTAGAGGATTTGGATCCAAACCTTAGTTCTGTTTCTTACTACCTTTATGATGTCAGGGAAATCATCTAAAATGAGGGACTAGGCTATGTGATCACTAAGGCAATTTCAATGAGTCTATTAAATGTTTGTTGAATTGGATTTAATGTATAGGATGAAGACATGAGGGGAAAGGAAATGTTGGTAAATATACGTGTATATGTGTATGTATATGTATATACACACACATACATATATGTATATATACACATATATTTAAATAAAACTTCTGACTTTAAAAGGATTATAAATATATAGTTAGAAGGGACCTTAGAGGTCACCTAGGCCAACCCTTTCATTTTACAGATGAGAAAAACTGAGACCTAAAGAGGTTTAATGATTTGTCAAAGTTCACACGTAATAAATGGCAGAATCATTTCAAACTCAGGTCCTTTGACTGTACACGGGATATTCTTGCCAGGTACCCCACTCTTTTACATATTTAAACTTACTTGGATATATGTCTGATTTACAGCTTTTGGGAAGAATATTCTTAGAGAACTTAAAGACATCTTTTTAACCTTATTTTGTTTGGCTTTCAATATCCTGAAAACCTGAATGCAGGTGGTGGCCAGTTGGTATTCAGCACTGTTTAATTTATCTAAAAGAAGCCAATAATAATGACCTTATGTTTGTTTGTTCATCACGATTTCAATATCCAAATTGATTTAGTAGACCAAAAAAAGCAATAAAAATAATTTATCATCTTTAAATAAGCAAAAATAAAAAGTCAACCTTTTCATTTAACTCAGACCAAATTAATATGATTATTTCTAGATGAATCTGAAAGTATTTAATGGATTCACCATACAGAAATCCATGAAGAGCAAGTCAAAATGTTCTTAAGGATGACAGTGAATTCTAGGAACAAAAGTGACATCAAACATTGTATAAAAACCCTGACAAAATAGTATACTTTTATGTGTGCCAGCTTCAGGGCCAAGAAAGTGGGAAAATAAGACAATGAATTATCCAGGTGATTGTAGCAAAATAAGCTTTCTATGGAAGTAAAGTATTTTAGCTTGAATTATCCTCATGGATAGATATGATGACCAAAATCTCTACTTAATTGCTTAAATACATAATATAGTTGGCTTGCATAAGTACAAACAGAGACCAGAAAAATAAGAGAATGTCTCAATACCTAATAAATGTACTTCATGTTAACAGCAGTTTTAGATGAATCTGAAAGTACATTTTTATGGTAACAGCACTAACTAACATGAATTTCAGATATTAATATAAATGTGTGGCTATTGCATATTGCTATTATTTTAGCTCCCTCAAAGTCATCACAGACTTGGTCTCAGAGGGAAGACCCAGATCCTCATTTACAGTCTTGAAAATGAACAAACAAGTGATATCTGTCTGCAGAATGCCAAAAAAAAATTATACTGTTTTCTCATTTACACAGGCAAGTGGAATAGGGAAGGAAAAATAGATCAAAATCTCAGAAGAATAAAGCTTTAAATGTCCATGTGCATTAATCAGTGCTGCTCTGATACCTTTACTCATAACACAAATGTTAGCTGCCTGATGACCTTAGAGGTATATGGAAAACCATTTAGCAGCTTTTTTTTTCTGGAGACATCTAGCTGGAAGAATAAAGTGTTGAGCCCCGAGTCAGAAAGACCTGAGTTCAAATCAGGTTTCAGACGCAAAGAAACTGGACCAGTCACATATCATCTGTCTGCCTCAGTTTCCTCATCTGCAAAATGGATATAATAGCACCCACTTCCCAAGGGTTGTTGTGAAGATAAAATGAGATAATATTTGTAAAATGCTTTGTAAACTTTAAAACATTATATAAATGTTAGCCATGATGATAATGATGATAGTGTGGCCCCACTGTGAACATACATTTGATTTACCAGGCTCTGAGCAATTACATATCTATGTATCAAGACTAGAGGAAGCAGTTAGGTAGATTTCTTCTGGGAACACTGATCTTCTCCACTTTAGGGAAGAGCTTTGTATTTGACCAGAGCAATTATAAGATTGCAATAATTGAAATTTGTTGATGTAGTAAAGCTGTGGTGCTTTGGTTTTTTTCCCTTACAAGGCACTCGTACAGAGAATAATATATTTGTAGAGAGATAATAATTAATTTCTTACATAAGGCACAAATCCCCTCATTCATATAAAGCATTAAAAAGAATGAGTCTTTAAAAGTAGTGTATTTCTGAAGACTTGTAAGTGGGAAAAATCAGCCCTTGTTTCTCTTTTATTCTTCCTTTAATGTTACAAACCCTCTGAGGTAACTTATGCTCCTGCCTAATATTGTAATGTTTCCCTTGAGCCTTCAGTGTATTATTATCTCTCCCTCCTCCTCCCTATATGCTTTTCCATCTCAGACATAATAGCTAGCTAGTTTCTATTTCATGTTTTACTTACTCTTGCTATTGAATCCTCCTCCTCATTGTAATCCTGACAACAGACATGGAAGATGGTAGCAGCCTCCCAGCTGACCCTGGAGGTGCTATTCTTTGAGCTCAAACCCTTTATAACATGCCAAACCAACCAAGCTTATCTTGTCACCACTTATAACCTGCTCCTAGACATAAATAGAGAGGGTATTTATGCCCCCTTAGTAATGGAGTGCTCTTCTAGGCAAGTCATGCTTTATAATTGAATTTCAACCCACACTTCAGGGATGTAGATAGGAAACTGTTCCCCCCCCCCACCCTTTTATTTTCAAGATAAAGTAAATTAATTAATGTGCACTTTCCAATTGGAGTAATGATTAAGACCCAGCTGTGGCTGTGAAATTATATGCTGAAATGCAACAAAGGATTTGTTAATGCTTTGGGGGAAGGGAAATAAGGGAGAGGGGTGAAGAAAAGAACCATAGGTGTCTAAAATTAAATGGTGTTGTAAAAGTACATGTTAGTACTTTGTTTACCAAATCGACTTTCAAAGACGATCTAGGTTATGAAGTCTGACTTTTCTACGCACAAATCTTCAATGATTGATGGGGCACTGTAAAATTGCTGCGTTCAGAAAGATAATTTTTGGCAGACGACTTCAAAGGGTTAGAACACAGGAAGGATGAAAGGATAGCTTCATTTTTACATTAATTTCCCCCTGTAGATCAACATCTAACTGAAATCTGCCTGGGAATTAGGAGCTATTTACTTTATTACATGATGTTTTCTTTCATTGTATCCAGTGGTCCCCATGTGGATCTTTTTATCTTTATGGTTTAGGGGAATTTTCATATATATAATGTGATTTTGAGTGAGTATAGCAGGTAATGGGAATAAAATTATTTTTAGGTAGTCTCATTCACCATTGTTTTATTGCAAGGTGTCATTTAAGGCCTAACTTATAAATGAGTAATGGGATGGGGATGGGGAAGTTCAATAGGTTTTATCAGCTCCCTGCCTATTCTCCATGAGGTGTAAATCAGTCATTTTCATTGTTTTTATTTAGATACTGTAGTATGGCTTTATTTGTGCCTGCTACCATCATCTAGTTATGTAAACCTGCCAAGAAAAAGAACTAAGTATTTCCCTAAGAACTCTAATTGCCAATTTTCTTTAAAACCAGAAGGCTTTCTACCTAGTAGCCCATAATGTATTAAAAGCTGTTCACTAGGGAGGATCTTGCATTGTACCAGTCATCAGCTTGGAGAAGTTTTTGAAGGGGCTCACGTCAATGAGGAGTCACGGCGGACAGTGGGGAATGTAAGCATTTCCCTTTGTTAAAACTACACTAATTGCTCAATTTATAATGGAAAGGATAGAAAGCAGAATTTTCTTTTCTCTTAAATTTAGCACAATAAAGTAGCATCTTGCTGGACAGAATCGAATTAACAATGAATTAAAGAGGATATAAAGAAAGAAAAATTCTTTTTCTGGTCTTTGGCAGGGTGAAGTAAAGAAATAAAGTCTCCCCACTGAACTACTATGAGGTCAGAAGCCTTGCTGCTATATTTCACACTGCTACACTTTGCTGGGGCTGGTTTCCCAGAAGATTCTGAGCCAATCAGTATTTCACATGGCAACTGTAAGTATTAACAATCTCACAGATCGTCTCAGGTTAGCAGGTTTTCTGCATTGAAACAATATGAACTGCATCTGCATTCACATGCACCTGCCAGGCCTAGTTAGTTGGGAAACACTTTTATTTGCTCTGTCTTATTTGGATTATAGGAGTAGATGTAGCATCAGATGCAACTCAGAGATGTGCTTGGTTTCCTTAGAGGATCCTGCCAAGGCAGAATTCCAATCTGAGGATCTCTTAAATCCTGCTTTTCTAAGCAGCCAAACAAGTCTGTAGTACTAACAATATATATGAATGAATCAACCAGCATTTACTCATTGAATATGCAAAAGATATGAAACTCCTTACCTTCAAGGAACTTGTAATCCAATTAGGCAGAAGACACTAATTAATGCACACAAAACAATTAAAGAATAACAGATAATATACAATTTGGAGTCAGTATAGGATTCTGTATAAAGTGATAACTGTTAGTCTTGTCTTTGTGATCCTTGGTACCACCACTCAGAAGGAACCCATACCTGGAATATTCAAGGTCATTCATTACCTAAATATGTGACTTTATTGTCACTCAATTCCATAACATTAGGAAATCATTTTTTTTTTACATCACTCTCTCTCTCAAATCTAGGTTTGTAAAGAGAGACATGTTGTCTTTTAGTGAGCCCTTTGGATAAAGGGATAGATGAAATTCCATAATAGAGACCAAAAATAAAAATAAAAAAATCTGAAAAACTTATGCTGTTCAGCAGGGCATCACAATGGTGGCTTTAACTTAGGTGATCAATGAAATGGGTAAGAAGCCTACTAGTAAAATTTCCCACTGTGTATTTATAAGAAAAGCCTAAGATTTTTTTTAAAAAGTAATATAAAGATAAATCAAGGTTATAAAGTTTGATTTTTGGATAAATATTCTGAATCCTAGGTGATTTTCTGCTTATTATTCCATCACCATCCACCCCCCACCCCACCCCCCAAAATGCTTAGTTTCAGTTTAAAGAAGCAACAAACATCTGGTTTTGGTGCAGACCAGTGTCAGAGTATCTACTGCCTTTTTCATAGATCTGTACTTGGCCAGTAGCTGAATCATGATAATGGTGTAAGAGTTGTTAAATAAAACGAAACCGCTCAATAGAGCAAAAAAATTCTCCAAAGTCACACTTGTGCTTCTAAAAACTAGTAGTGTAAGTTAAATGAGAGATGAGGACTTGTATTAGCTTTTAGTAAAACTGTAGTTAGCATTCACTGGTAGTTGCTATGCCTCTTCCTTCTTGTAAGCATGGACACTGAGAGCCTTTGCCTCTCAGTTTCTTAAGAAGGTATTTCTAGTTGAGAGTGCTTTCTGGAGCTGGCTGTATGTTCTATAGCAGAAAAATGTCGGGATTTAGGCAAGGTGGTATATTAGAAAGTTTAGTGGAGTGAGACTCAGAATCCTGTCTCTATTACTTGTTACATGTATGACCTTGGGCAAACCACAATCTCCCTTGCCTTCAGTTTCCTTGTAAATTAGCAAGGGACTCAAATCAATGAGGTCTAAGTTGCTAGTTCTGAATTCTAGATGTGTTCTACCTCTCGCTTTTAAGGTGTTATTAGGAAGTATATGTCTTCAGCCAATGAGAGCTCAAGAGGAGACATCCTCATCGGATGCCTGCCAGTGTTATAATGTCACAGAATTAGTTACCTCCAGAGGTATGCAGACCCGTGAGAGTTGATGGTTAAATTTTCAGTGTGAGATTTACACTTTGGAAATTGGCAAACTCTACAGATCAGGCTTGATATATTATTGTTTTGTTGATTCTTTAAAAATTGCTGTTAGCATGAGGCACATTTGTTAGATGTATACACATCCTCTTAATTTCCTGGTCTTTGTTTTTGCTTGCACAAACCAATTATAACATGTGTCTGAGCAATTACTTAGAGATTTTGATCATTGTACCTACCCATGAAGATAATTCAAGCCAAAATATTTTACTTCAATAAAATGTTTATTTCTACTGAAATAAACTTAAAAATTATGTTTATTTTTAAAAGAGAAAATGTTAACGCAGATTAAACTTAAAAGTACATTGTGTATCCAGTTTTTTTCCCCAGTATGTCCCAGTATCCTTACCAAAAAGTCCCTGTCCTACTATGCACTTTCAGTACCAATTTTAATATGGTCATCACCTCTCCCACCCTCATCCCTAAAGAGATTCCTGATCAGCTAAACACCCACAACAATAAACTGCCCACAATTCCTGGAAAACAAAACAGCCAGCCGGCAGTATTAGACCAATCTAACTGGAAGGCAGTGAAGAGTGTGTGTATATATACATATATATACACACACACACACACATATATATATATATATATATATATGTATGTATGTATGTATTTTTTTCTTTAGGTCTTGAACCTGAGCTGTCACCACTAGACCATATTGACTTTACAGTGATAACTTTGTACCAGGAGAGAATCTTTGGCAGACAGCCCCTAAGGCTTAGCACTCTGAAAAGGATGAAAAGAAAACTGTATGAAAGACTAGAAGCCCTGTGTGCAATGGGCTTTCTAGACTATTTTAGCTTCAGTGAAGATGGGGGTGGGGTATCATAATTTTAAGCTGACAAAAATGTAAGCGTGCTTCTTTTAAAATCTGTAAATAAACTTTGATCAGATTGTAAATCCTCACTGTTTCACATTTTTACTTGAAGTTACAGAGAATGCTGGAAAAAAAGGAAAATGAAAATCAGAGCGTTTGGGGACCACTAGCAATACTGGGGGTGACATGCATGCCTTATTTCTGTGATCTTGTCCTCTCTTTTTTCCCTTTAAAAATCTCCTGCTCCTGCTTCCCTTGGTTTTCTTTTATGTTCCACCTCCCCACCCACTCTGCTTTTCACAGATACAAAACAGTATCCGGTGTTTGTGGGCCACAAGCCAGGACGGAACGCCACACAAAGGCACAGACTGGACATCCAGATGATTGTGATAATGAATAGAACCCTCTACATTGCTGCCAGGTCAGTGACATTTTTCCTCATTCCTTCCTTGGAAAGCTTTGTACATCCAAAAATGCCTCAGATTATTCAGTCGTGAATTTATTTATCATTTCATGATAGCCCCTAACCAGTTATTTTTAAAATTGTAAAATAAATAGTAATTTCTCATTATTCATGTAATTGTTAAATTATCATTATTCACTTAAAGGCTCTCCATTCTAGTACTTTAATTCATATTTCTGTGAGAGGATTGTATGTTTCAGGAATTTAAACCCAAATGATCTACAGTGAAATTGAATGCATACATGCATGTGTGCACGTGTGTGTGTGTGTGTAATATTTTTTTAACAGACCTGTGTTTTCATCAGTTTCATCAGGAATTGCTGGTGAGAAACTTCTACCAATATAAATCATCACTTCCTTGGCAATTTATGGTCTTAAGAGAGTTGCCAGGGCACTGAGATTAAGTGACTTGCCCTAGGTGAAACAGTCAATATGTATCACAGATGCGACTTGAACCCAGGTCTTTAGGACTCTGAGGCCACCCAGCTCTGTCTCTGTCTCTCTGTCTCCGTCTCTCTCTCTCTCTCCCCTCTTATATATGTGGATGCTGTTTGTACACACACACACACCCTCATAGATAGGTGATTTCATTGGTGTGGTATTCTTCTACCAACCCAGATTATAACTGCCTTGCCCCAGCACTGATAAATATCTACATAACACTTCTATATTGCTGCTTTCTATAGTTACTGTGTTCCAAAAACTAGTCTGAAATTCACAGTGAATTAATTCTTGGGAATAGCCAAAGTCTTGAACTGATTTGATTAACTGCTAATTCATTCCATCAGTAGCCAGTCTTCACGTGTTGTTATGGCCAAAAAGAACATTACCTAATAATTGCTCTTCAGGTGATTAACCTCCCCCAACTGGTCCTCAAATGATAGGTCATCTACTCAGAGTCTTTTCACCTGGTTAGGATTTGCCAGACCCGCTGCTCCATGGTCATAACATTTGAAAACCCGAGTGCAAGGGTAGAAATGGTGCCCCAAAGCCAAGTAGAACTCTGCTTGGCCCTGCGCTGTGCTGTTAACATTTTTATCAATTATTGGATCAAGGCATAGATGGTACACTCATAAAATTTGCAGATGACACAAAGCTGGGGAATATAAATTATACACTATGATGGAGTCAGGCTCCAAAGGTATCTTGACAAACTAGAGCACTGAGCTGAATCTCATAAGATAAATTTTAAAGGCTTACACTGTAGTACAAAAAAATCAACTTCACAAGTACAAGCTCTCAGTGGGGAATGGCTGGTTAGGAGCTGTTCTGAAAACAATCTGGTGATTTTAGCCACCTCTAAGCTGAATGTGAGTCAGCGGTGTGACGCGGCAGCCAAAAGAGTCCATGCAGTCTTGGGCTACATTAAGGGAGGCGTGGCCTTCAGGTGAAACAGAACAAGATCACAGAAATAGGGCATGCATGTCACCCCCAGGATTGCTAGCTATTTTAGGAAATAATTCTTTATTGATAAGCTAAATAATTGTTTTTAGCTCATTTTTATCATAATTATCTGAGCTCATTTTGGGACAGGATTGCCCAACTGACCAATTTGGGGGAGGGAATCTTGTGTGGGCAAAGAACACCTAGATTTCAGGAAGTGTGATAAGCTTTCTCATGACATCCTTGCAGACAAGATAAAGAAGCATTACTGGCTACATGACAGGACCTAAAGAGTTGGGGCAGTGTGGGAGAGTAGAGAGAGCACTAGATTTGGAAGTCAGAGGACCTCTGTTCCAAACACAGTTCTGCCGCTTGCTCCTTGTGCTATCTTGAACAAGTCTTTCTCTAACTTTGTTTCTTTATTTGTAAAAAGGAAGGGCTTGAATGATGTGATCTCAGAGGGTCCCCTCAAGCTTTACATTTATGGTCTTACGGATAATGGATCAATGTCAACCTAGAGGGAAAGCTCAGTTCTCATTTGTCTCCTGTTCATCATCGTTATCAATGGATGAAGACAAAAGATGGCAATTACACTGATGTCAAGAAACTTGAAGGGTTAGCTAACATATCAGCTGATGAAATCAGGGTCCTAAAAATCTTGACAGAGTGGAAGAATGGGCTCAATTATAACAAGATTAAATTTCAAAGGGTAAATGTAAACTCAGCACTAATGTTTGAAAAATTAACACTGTACAAGTATAGAATAGAGAAGATGTGACTAGTTAGAAGTTTGGCTGAAAAAGAACTAAGGTTTTTAGCTGACTATAAGCTCAATATGCATCCACAAGGGAGGAATAAAAACTAATGAAATTTTGAGCTGCATTAATAGAAATATAGTGTTTAAAATAGTCGTGTTAGTTGTTTTATATTGGTCAAACCATATCTGGATTAGGATATGCATTTTCAGACACAACATTTTATGAAGGACATTTGCAAACCAGAGCACAAATTACAGAAGAGTGACTACATTGGTGAGGACACACCAAATTTTGTTCATATAAAGTTTAATTGAAGGAACTGAGAAAGTTTAGCCCAAAGAAGAGAAAACTAAGTGTGTTCTAATCACTGTTTTTAAGAATCTCAGGAGTTGTCATGTGGAAGAAGGACTGAACTGATTCTATGTAGCTCTGGAGGGCAGATTTAGAACTAATAAGTGAAAATTACATGGGCGCAGATTTAAGCTCAATCTAAGAATGAACTTTCTAATAATCAGAGCCTTTCCAAAATGAAATGAGCTGCCTCATGGGGTACTGAATTATTGAATTTGTTCTAACAAGGGCCAAGAAAACCACTTGTTGGGAATGCCATGGAAGGAATTCCTCTGTGAGTCTGGGAACCCAACTAGATGTCTGGTATATGGTTCTATGTTTTATCTTGAAGGAGAATTTAAAAATTACATTCCAGAAACATAATTCCCAGAAAATGGGGCAAATCAGACGTAGATTATATGATTAGAAATGAGTCGGTTAAGTAAGATACACAAATTGATGTTGGAAGAGAAGAGGTGTTGAGGAGAAGATTATCACCTGGTTGGTCCTTGGCCCAGATGAATTGATTTTGATGAGAATTGTGTTATTTACCACACTTATCTACCATGGCTATCACCTTAGAGAACAGAAATTGAATTCCAACTAATCTTAACAAGTTGTAGAAATACATGGTCCTATTTTTAAAATTGTTTAAATAGGGCATTCAAGAGCAACAATTCCTGGGGCTATTAATGTAAAGAGGAAATACAAGCTTCATAAACAGGACATTGGGAAGGACTGGCTGTGTACAAATGTGGTAAACGAAAAGCACATTAAGTCCTTGAGGATTTCTGAGACCCTTGAGGTAAATATGATTCGACAAGGTGGTGCTGAATGTAGTTGTTTTGAAAAGGAGAATGTGATGCTGGGATACAGACTTGTGAGGGAATCTCCCCAGGTACTAGAGTCCTGACAGAAGCCAAGCTTAATCACAACAGTCATTCAGCAATCACGTCTTAAATGCTATCTGCAACACACTATTAATAGGTGATAGATGAGACACAAAAGTCAATAAGACTTAGGACTTTTTCTCAGGGAGCTTACAATCTAATTGTGTGATGGGTTTGAGGTAAGATACACATGGAAATACACAAATTAGAAGGTGGTAAGTGTGTAAAAGAAATAGAGCTACAGAAGAAATCAGAATCAGCTAGGGAGAGGGAGAGAGATCAGGGAAGAGGATTCGTGGTACAGTACCGTAGGGTAGGAAGGGGGCTGATTTTGACGTCAGAGGATCTGAGTTTGAATTCTGACTCTCTCTTACTACCTAGGGGACATTAATCAAGTTGGTTCCCTCTCTGGCCTTTAGTTTCCTCTTTTTTAAAATGATGGGGTTAGCCAAAATGACCTCTAATGTCCTTTTTAGCTCTAAATTTATCATCTTGTCAACCAGTACTGTGTGAGGTTTGTGCAATACAACCTGAGCGATCTATATAGAACTTGCAGTGGAGGCAGAGGAGCGGAACAATAATGAAAATAAACTTCTGGGGGAAAACATATAGAATTCAAGGTGAAGACTTAGGGAAACAGATGAATGAATCTATGAAAGAAAAATACTTTAAGTTCTTTCTATGTGCTAGGCGCTATGCTAAATTCTGGGGCTACAAATATAAAAGAAAAATGGCTCCTGCCTCCCATGAGCACATTCTATTAGAGGGAGACAGCACAGATGGTGGCCTGGAAAGAATGTTTGGGTTAGGGAAGTCATGAGGAAATTGGGAGGATGGTAATTGGCTCCATGGGACAGTTGTCATGCACTATCCAGAAGTAGTGACAGCACTGATTTGCCTAATGTACCTGAAGCAAAAGGTAAAAAAGTGAAGGGAAATAGGGAGTTACTACAGTGGAAGCAACTATGGCCAAGGCCTGTTAGACATGGGGAGTTCTTTGTAAGATAAGATTTAGGGAATCCTAAAGCTTCAGGCAGGACTTAAGGTGAAGAGGAAACGTTCACCTTCAGCTGCCCTGTGGCTCCCTCCAACACCAGAACTGAGCAGAAGGGAGAGAAAAATAGACAAGGAAGGAAGACTAGAAAGACAAATGGGGTCAGGGGGAGGAATCCGGGAGAGAAGGTGGAGAGAGAAATGGGAAGGAGAGGGCTTTCAACAGGGTATATTTACCCAGAAGTATGGTGGAGGGAATGGGGAAAATGAGATCAGATGGGCATGGTATCTTTTTTAGCACTTCTTCTAGTACATAAAAGGGTATGGGTGACTGAATAGATATTCTTCAGTGATGCGGATGACCAGATGAAAGGGCAGGCCTAAACTTTGAGAAGTGATTGAGGTAAGGAATTTCTTTGTTGGAGAGTTGGGAAACATCATGGTATGGGATTTGGGAAATTCAGGGCTGAAATTTTCAAAGAAAAAGGTCCCAAGATTATCAGTATGATACCAATTTAGGTCCTGCTAGATAAAACCTGTCATTTTATGGCCAAGAAGTCAGTTCTCAGTGTAGGAGCCTGGGATCCATTTTAATTAAATAAGCAGGCACACTTTGCTACATGGATTAAAACTAATGAGGTGGGGTAAAAATGCAAAAATACCCCCCATTTTGACCCAGATACTTTTTACTCTTTCTGTGTCATCACATGAAGCTATAAGGAGCTATATAATGTGGTCACTCTTTGGAACACAGCTACCACAGACACCTATCAAAGAGCATCTCAGCAGAATTAATTGAAAAAATGTCTTCAGCAACCATCCCTTAGGCATAATATCAGCTTTTCTTGAATGTCATTTAAAATTTTTTTTCTAAATGTTGCAGTGCTAAAGGTTACATTTGTACTCAATTATCTGAAACCTGGTCAAAACAAATGATTAAACAGCCTATCTGAGAATGTAGGCTGACTTCAAAATCCTCTGTGAATTGTTCACTTTGCTGTTGCTTCTCTGGAAGAGAAAAAAGAAGAGTAAACACAGATAGATGAGATAGCTCGAGTAATGTGTAATCGCAAGAGCTCTTGCTAGATATGCCTCAGGAGAGCTGAGTCCTAATCCCATCTCTACCTCTACCTATGGGGCTTGGGGCAGGTCACTGAGGCTGTCTGGGCCTCAGCTCTTCTTTTGTAACTCAAGGGAGCTAGAGAATAGGAACTGAATTTTAAAAACCTTGAAAGATTGACAAAGTTCATTCACTCCCCTTGCCCTTTTTTTTAGAGATGAGTATTCAGGGATTCCCTAAAGTGCCTCCTAGCTCTAAAAGCTTGTGACCTTAGAGATAAGGCAGTGTGGTTGTTATAAAGCTAAATTTCTTTTGAGGTAGGAGTGAGGTACTCGTATTTCATGAGGTAGAAAAAACTTTGCCATAATTACCCAGACCAGTTACAGGTTTTATAAATTCAGGTGAGCCATCCAAGCTAATATACACTGAAAATACTTGATATATCTATCTTAAATCTAACAAGGAGCCTCATTCTCCCAAAGGTGACAAGCCACCTTGCTCAAAATGTGAAATCTGCCTGGGATTCCAGTTTTGTGTGTTTCTGGCCCCTCCTGCAATCACTTCCCCAATGTAAACACCCAGAGAACTAGGGCTGAAGGTGTTCAAAGCGGCCACTTTGAGAGCCCCTCCTCCTGGGTGGCCCAGGAACCTGCCAATTGCATTGTTTAAATTTCCGTCCTCCCTGTGGCTCCTGCCTTTGCCACAAAATTCAATTTTGCTGACTGGAAGTGGGAAATCGGAAATACTGGGATTAAGCCAGTTTGTGTTAGAATAGCTTAATTAACAAACAGCTGTATGCTCAGGAATGCTATAGGTGGTGGTAGGGGAGGGAGGACAAAAACACTTCTTTACCTTTATTGCCTGTAGCTACAGAAGTGCAGTTTTCACACTTGAGAGCCCTTTTAAGGGCTGGTCCATTTTGTGATTTTGCACATGGAAAGGGCTTGTCTTTATCTGAGAAAGCGGGTCGTTTCATTCATGCTTTTCCCTGCTTCCCCCTCCCACTCACCTTTCTTTGGAAAAGGCTCCTCAGTTCCCAGGATTACTTTGCTTTAGAAAGCTACTTTCAGCATTTAGGGATTCGGAGACTGGGGCCTCTTTTGAATCACTATTTTTATCTACTGTTAGGTTGGTTTTTTTTTTTTTAAGAAAAATCTCAACTACTAATTAACATAAACAGGCCAAGCAAGAAGGGGACAATCTGAGAACTTTCTGAGGTGTTGCCAATGCATAATAATTAGCTCTTAATTTACAATTCAGATGCATGACTCTCACTTTTGTTAAGGGGGGACGGGGAAAGGGGAGTGTAGGAGAAAAAGAAAGAACTGAAGTCATCCATAAAGCTGATAACAAAGTAATAGGTAATTTTATGCCAGTAATGACCCGGACCAAGGCGCCACCAGTAAAGTCAAGCAAATAATAAACGAAAGTAAACGGCAGTTCTGGTTTCCTACTGACGCCTGAAGAAACTTCCCAATTCAGCAATTTTCTAAGCAGACTAGCCAGTCTTCCACCCCCAAGTATTCAGTGAGCAGTGGCAGGCAGGGGATTTTTTTTTTTCTTTTAAGTCGGTTCCCATTAACAACCCTGTCTTTTCTCCCCCTTCACGTGAGAGGAGATCTACTTGTTACTGGTCTGTGTGGCTGTAAGGATCATTGTGCGCCCTGCCTGGTAGAGGAAGCATACCCTGTTTTTATTGCCAGAACTGATAAAAATGAAGAGAATCCTGGCTGTAGAGACTTTAAAAAGAGGTGGGGGAGGTGAGAAAGGGGCGCCTGTCGGGAGGCAGAAAATCTCAGCCTGAAGGACCTAGTTTAAAGCTTGGGTAATTTTCCAGCCCCGGGACTTCGTGCATTTTAGAAAAATTCAATGTTATTTCAAAGGAAAATGAGATGTTTTGCTTTCATTCGCTAACCCCCTCCTCATTTCCCCAATTTGGTGGAGTTCTTTCCTTTTCTTCTGACTTTCAGACAAAAATGTCCTTGTACTCAGCTCACACAGAAGGGAATATTTAAATATAGTCCCACACCTGAGCTGCTGATTGTTTCCCTCTTCCAAGAAGCGATTGGCAGTTCATTGTAAAGAAAAGCAAATTCTCAGTAAAACAGGAAGGTGAAGAGAAGAAAGAACAGTAAACTTTTTCAAGAATGTGGCTTACACTCTAAATTGACGGTAATAGTGTGTGAGAGAACAAAAAAGCGACTTCTAGACACATTTTTGTCACTGACATCTTCTCCCTGTCTGACTTGTCTGTCAAATCATCAAAGCTGAAAGCTATAGTGAGATGTTTAAAAGAGAGAGGTAGAAAGAGCATTAACTTCTTGTTATCTTTCTGGCTGAATAAATGTGGCATACTGAATACCAAGGACTTTTTTGAAATGACATTTTAGCCATTTTTAGAACAGGTGAACATATCTATAAACCAAGCAAACTACCTTTCCTGACCACTTATATGCATATTTTGTAATTTTATCAGAAAGGATTTTTATTTCTTCTTTTTGGAGTATGGTATAAGTTTATATTCAGTTGTGCTTTATCAGTAGAAGCAGGCTGTTATAAAAATTCTCTTGTGTAGTCTTTGCCCTTTCTATTCTGGTATTTGTGTTCACAGGTGTGTGTGTGTGTGTGTGTGTAGACACTGTACATATGCACAGGCAAAATAGTCCACAACTGACTGATTCAATAGAAAATGAACTGTCTTTTATATCAATTTTCCTTTGTTTACAGGGACCATATTTATTCTGTTGACATAGACACATCAAACACAGAAGAAATTTATTGTAGCAAAGTAAGTACTTTCTGTAGTTTCTAAACCAGGGTTCTGCAATCAAGGGATCTTGATTCCAGGAGGAAGGAGGCATGATCTCATCATTTTCAACTAGTGTTTATATGTGAAAATACATGAATTAAGATATGTACCTAACATCCTTTAGAGCATTACAACCACAAATATTTCGCGTAATTTTTAAAGAAAGGATTTGCTCTGTGTGTAAGGTTTTGTGTCCTGAAACCGAATGAGTCTGGTGTGGTAAAAAGAACATTGGACTGGGATGGGGGGAGGAGGTAGGGAAGTGGGGAGACCTGGGTAATGGTATTCATTTCAATTAGCTTCGTGACCTGAAACGGGTGACTTCATCTCTCACCCTCTCATCTTCAGTTTCTTTTCTTTAAATTTGAGAAAATTGGACTAGATGACGTATTAGGTTCTTCCAGCTAAAAATTTTGATGATTCCACTTGATCAATTAGCTATCCATCACATGCCTGTTTGCAATGTGGAGATCTATGCAATTTATATACTCCTCGTTACCCTCATGTTGGAAAATCCCATTTTGAATCATTTCGTGTGCATAGGCACATCCTACAGCATAGATTTAATCACTCAGGTGTAATGCTCCCGTTTCTTGGCATTTGAAGTTCGCCCTGACCTTTTACATTTGTATTACAGTGAAAAGAGCACTGGGTTTGAAGAGAAAGGACTTGGCTTTAAATCCTGTTCTGCTAATTACTACCTGAGTGACCTTGAGCAAGTCACTTAATGACCCTGGGCCTCATTTTCTTCATTTGTTCAGGGAAAGGTTCAGACTAGGTGATTCCCTAGGTCTCTTCCTACTCTTAAGTCAAGGATGGCCCTCCGTAATAGGGTAGCCATCCCTCATTTCTGACAGGCATAACAATCTATCCCGAGACTGTTAAAACAACACAAGGGGATGGTTTAGTTTTATAAAAATCTCTTACATTTAGCACAATCAGAAGATCCCCTCAGCCTATTAACAAATTGGATATTTTTGCCTACCTAAAATAAATTTAAACATACAGGAAAAAAGTCTTCATACTTTAAAAATAAAGGCATCTTTGTTAAAAGGAAACCAAACGCAAGGAGAGGACAAGAGCAGGCATTTAGAAAAGTATGTGTTTAAAAGTTAGTTTGGCTACTTTTTGGTTAAATTCACTTTACTAATCTTTTTTAGGAGCATCAAATAACAGAAGATCATTTCGTAGTTTAATGAATAGAGAGCAGCTCGAAATGAAATGAACATTTTGCATCACTGATCTTTTGTTGTTATGGTGAATTAATCATGGGGAATGGGTGCTGAAAGCTTTCAATAAATATATGTTCAGCTTCTAGTTTCCCCAAGGGAACTCTTACTTCTGAAATCAAATGCAACAACCTCTGAGCTCTAATTGATTTCTTTCTTGATCCCTGCAGAAACTGACATGGAAATCTAGACAGGCTGATGTAGACACATGCAGAATGAAGGGAAAACATAAGGTAGGCAATTTTCTTTCCTCCTGAAGCTGCCACTTTGGTTTAGGTTTTTTGACTGTTAAATCAAGTCGTTGTCTGTGATGTGGAATAGATACTGCCATTCACTTCTTTCCTAGTAATGGCTTTTTCCATCAAGTTATTGAAGGCTCTAATTTGCAAAAATAGTTTGCTTTTAATGTGATGAAACATTACGACAGCAGCAGCCAGAGTGGCATTGTGAAATGCTCCCATTGCGCTAAGGATTGTGGACACCATGTTTGCTGTGTGGACACTGCTTAGCACTCTCTGCAAGAGCTAAACATTGCTGCCCAGTGTCCATTGGGAGTTTGCTTTAAGGACTCATAAAAAGCTGCAAGCAGACTTGCAGGGTTTTATGCCTTCGGTAATGTAGCAACATAAAAAGACCCTTGAGCTGTGAGTCTTGGCTACATCAAGATACTGCAGGATCACCTGGCATTAAAATTAATACTGTGAAATTTCACTTCTAGTATTACCTTTGCAGCATAAACATTAACCCTTCAATTTGGGGCTTTATTTGTCCTTGGTTATTATATAGCATTCTATGTGACTATAGCATTGTATATTTATTATATTAACTACAGTAGAATTTGTACAATATACAATGTGATATATACAATAGAATATAGAATGCTTATGTAGTAATAAAATAATTACAAATGTGACATTCATATGTCAATATTATATAATAAATTGTGATACCAAAATTCTTTTATGCCTTATATTACATATCATATATGTTATATATTACATATGCCTAATATTATATATAACATTATATATTATAATGAATACTGTAATGAATATATAATGGTATACTTACATAGCAATACTCTATAATAATAAATAATACCAGTAACTAAAAGCTCACTAGCATGGCACAATAGAGAGCTGGCCTCAAAACTAGGAATTCAAGTTCTACCTACACAGAAGAAATTTATTGTAGCAAAGTAAGTACGTTCTAGCAACGTAACCTTTTACAAGTCACTTAATCTCGCAGTGCTCTAGAAAATAGTTTTCAAACACGTGGTTTATAAAGTAGCCCAGATTAAAATGCTATTGGAAAATATTTAACTAGATAAATAGAAAAATAAAATAGAGATATTAGAATTTTCTTTTTTAATTTATTATTTATTTGTAACCTTTTTTAAAATAAATTTTGAGTTTCAAATTCTCCAGCCCCCCTCCCCCTTCCCACTGAGAAAGCAAGATAATATTAAAGTTTAAAACTAAGTCAATATGTAACCTGCACAGATCCTTATGTACGGGTTAGTGGCTCCTGTTTCTATCTGAGTTTGACATTACTGCTCTAGACAACTCATAAAGACTGTAAATCCCAGAGAAGGTGCCAGCCTACATTGGTAGGGGGATTTTCCTTACCTGGGAGTTCCATATACCAAGGAAATCACAGGTGCAATCTCTATCACTATTTATTATTCTAAACAACACTCATCATTTTCCCACACACAAACTCACTGCTTTTGTGAACTCTCCTATTTGTACCAGGGGCACCACCATCCTTCCTGTAACGTGACTTTGCATTATCAGCCGTGCTCCACTCTTTACTCTCCTTCACCCTACAGAGCCAATCGTTTGCCAAGTCTTGTTGTTTCTACAGCAACTCTCGTATCTGTCCCCTCAAATGGCCACTAACCTAGTTCAAGGCCTATTCATTTTTTTCTTCTATACTATTGTAGTAGCTTCCCAATTGGCCTCCCTGTCTCTTCCCTTTACAATCTATCTTCCACGTGGTTAGCAAAGTGATTTTCCAAAGATAAAGTTCTGACCATGTCATCCCCCTGTTCTAAATGGCTCTTTTTACCTCTAGACAGGGGCATGCTGGTAAATGTTTAACAACTAGTTCTATGAGGGGGAAGGGAATGTATAAATAGAACACTTTAATCTGTGTTATAAACATTTTCTCCATCACTCTCTTAAGTCTAGACAATCAAAACAATAAAACAAGCCCTAATTTGTAGCATTTGCCAATTTCTCAGCTGCTTACACCTCAGAAAATTTAAGTCACCTCTTAGCAGGTTCAAGCTGCCTTCAGCATACCCCTAGCTTGAGGCGTCAAATAAAGACTCCTAGGTCTGACATTTAAAGTCATTACTTTTCAAAGAAGGACAGAAGGAAGGAAGGAAGGCAGGCAGGAAGGAAGGAAAGGAGGGAGGGAAGGAAGGAAGGAAGGGAGAGAGGGAGGGAGAGGGGGGAGGGGTTGGCTTTGTATTCCCAGCACCAAACACAGGGCCTGGAGATACTTAATAACTGCTTTTTGATGATATGATTTTGTATCTTTCCCAACAACTAAGTATAGTGTTCTACATACATTCCAAGTTTGTTCTTTTAAGTCATTCATTTTAAGTAGGCCCTTAATGAACATTTATTAAATGATTAATTCATCGATTGATTAATAAAATGGAAATTCTTTGTCATCATCATCTTTTGGGAAAAACAACCTTGATAGAAGAATAGCTGCTAAGCTTCCTTCATTTTAACCTTGGTGACAATGGATCGGAATACAAAATGAATGATGGGTTCTATTAAAAGAAATTGACCTGAAAAAAATATTTGAACTATTTTCCCCCCAGGATGAATGTCACAATTTTATTAAAGTTCTTCTAAAGAAAAATGATGATACGCTGTTCGTCTGCGGAACCAATGCCTTCAACCCTTCTTGCAGAAACTATAAGGTAAATGTTACTTTTATATGTCTGGAACCATATGGTTAGGAGGCACTTTGTAATTTACTCTGTACCTGCAACAAGCTAAGAACTGTAATTTAACACTACCCAGTTTCTTTTCACTTGTTCAACTTAATGTATTGCTCCACATGAGTGAGCTTGAGAGTAGACTTCCCAGCTTCCTGTTTGATCAGGATTGATTGACACATCTTTAAGGATCCTACACACCAAAGTTAGTTTCTGTAAGACCCTGTTCTTTGCCCAGTTGACTAATACATGGTTTACAATAAGTACAATATGAATATTTTGTCTTAGTGTCTTCTTTTCTCCTCTCCTTTCCTGACCTCAGCTCTCCTCACCTCTTCTCTCCACTCCTGTCCCCTTATTCCTTACCCCCTCACCTCCCTCTTTTCCTTTATTCTCCTTTTTCCTCTTCCTCTCTCCCCTTCTCCCTCTCCCTCTCTGTCTCCATCTCCTTTCCATCTCTCTACCCTCTTTCTTCCTCCTTCTCCCTCTCTCTCCTCACACACATAGATACACACCAAATACATTTGTTTTATGAATATTTCCTGGTTTCAAATGCATTCATCTGAAGCTGCAAGTTTACTTCTTCGTAGGCAGTTTTGAAGAATTTAGAAGTCTTAATTTCATCTTGTAATTGGATGACGAGGAGAATATCTTATGTGACACACTGTCCTTTATACAAAGAACATTTCCAACCATTCCTGAGCGGTAACACTTCCAGTTAGTCCTGATTAAATTGTTGTTAAAAAGGGTCCCTGAAGAAGATAGGGAGCTCTTAGCATTCTGGGTAGTGGTAGTAGAAGCAACAGCAGTGATATATGAGCCCATCTCCATCTGTTTCACTTTGCTGGTCCCCCCGTTTGCCTCTGTGGTATAGAAACTGCAAAGATCTTATTATGGAAAGTACACCAGTACATATGCTGACCAATGTTGCAGCCTTGCCTTTTGTTTCTCTTCAGTTAATCCCCTGAAGAAAATTTTTGCATTGGGTACAAGCTCATCTCCCACTGGTCATATTTTTGATAACAGGTATTAGGCTGTAATCAGCAGCCGCCTGTTCTCCCTACCCCAACACATCCCAACTTGCAATTGATTGTCCCGTAGCAAACATCTGGGTCTTCAAAATCAAATCCACCATTTAGTATTCAATTCCTGTTCATCATTGTTTAGTGCTCATTAAGATTAATTCTCCTAATAAATCCCATGCTAGAAAGCTCTTTATTATAAATGCAGGTTTTCTTGGCATTGCAACATAAAGAATGTAAATGGTCTTACTTATTCCTTTTTCAGATATTCTATTCCTCACGATACATAACCCATGTTGATTCTTACTCATCTTTGCTTGAACTACCCATCCCTGCTGGGAATACCTTAGAGACCTGTAGGAAGTCACCAGAATACATTTATTGACCTTCCTTGACCATAATCTTAACGATATGGATGGCACTGAGGCCTCATGGACATGACATGAGAAGATCTATTCTCAGAAGCATAAGGTGAAAGAGCAGATGAGGCTAAAATGTAGAATTCCAGGGAAGGAAAGCTCAACATAGCATTTTTATCCTAAAATGTCTCCTTCAGAAATGATTAATATCTGTAAAAAGATTTGGACACAATAGCTACATAACGGGAAGAAAACCACAGATCATCCACTGTGTAAGTCCCATAGTTTAAGAGCTTAAGGTTTATTAGAATAACTTGATAGGGAAAGAAGGATTATTTTTTTCATGGTCTCTGACTCTGAGCTCTGTCTTGGGTTTATACACACTGTGTGCCCCTCAAGTAAGGTGAATGTGTTGGAAGGATTATAACCTGAAATAGATTTGCTGATGCTTAGCCATTAAAGCTAAGAAGGAAGAACCTAAGCTATGCTCTCTGGGCTCAGTTTCCTCATTTGCAACATGAAGGGGTTTGGACTCGATGGCCTCAAAGGACCTTTACAGCTTTAAGTCTGTGATCCTCTGCACACCTTCCCCCATTGTTCACTAAAACCTTTGGAACTTCAATGTGAGGTTGAGTTGGTTATTTGTATAATTATCTGTACCCTATGGTGAATTAATTTCCCAGGGGCTGCTGTTAAGTCTGAGATTTTATGACTAGTGCATGGATTAATTCTTATTTCATGGAAACAGGATTTCTCTATGGCACAGACTACTCTGCTGATACCGTTTAATCTCCACATCCTTCCAAACATCCAAATCAGCAGAGGACAATTTCACATTATCTTCCAGCTCTGATTTAGCTGCCGCCACATTTTTAGAAGTAGATACACAGAGAAGAAATTCTCCCTGCCCCCAAGTGTTTTGTTTCTTTCTTGCAGAGTTTACAGAGTGTGCACTGCTCTGGTTAAGAGTGCAAAGCCCCACTCTTGAATCCTTTCCAGAGCCTCAGACCAAAGAGTTTGTCACAGTTCAATAGGAACCTCGTGTTCAGATAAAATATCAGCAAAAGGCTTTAGTATAAAAATGGATTGGGGTGGTGGGGGCAGAACAACAAGATCGTTTTGTTTTGAACAGCACCTGGAAGTCATATTTTCTTAGGAATGTTCTTTATAAAAATACTATAGCTTTATGATGTTCTCAACTTCAGTTTCTAAAAATCCACAGCTTTAATAAAGACCATTTCAAAGTTCTTAGGAGTGGAGCAGACCTATTACATCATGGAGACGATTCACAAGAGATGGGGCCAAAATTAGCAGTTGGACAGTCCTCCCTGATGATCCTTGAGATAATTTCCTTTTCATGCATAATGACATTGGGCACCTTGAATTAACACTAGTGATCATGTAGCATATTGTCCTTAACTTTATTATATCTTAGTTTCCTTATCTGTACTGAAGCATCCAGGACTCAAATATATAATGAAACATAACTAAATGTAGTCTTTATAGACGATAAAGATCTTTAGAGGTAGCTAGGTGGGTCAGCGGATAGAGCACTGGGTCTAGAGGCAGAAAGACCTGAATTCAAATTTGCCTTCAGGTACTCCCTAGCTTTGTGACCTTGAGCAAGTCACTTATATCTCTGTTTGCCTCAGTTTCTTCAATTGTAAAGTGGAGATAATAATAGAACAGACCAATATTTGTAAAGCACTTAGCATCCTTCTCTTCCTTTATCCCAACTCTAATTCACACTGATAGGTCAGCCCTAAAAAACCAAGGTTCCATCTCTCCCTCAGGTTTATAGAGGGGTAGGGATGATTCTTGTCTACTAAGTAGGCTTTAGTGACCATTCTAGTGTATTTTCCCAGTATCAGTTGTCAGTGACTAGCCAACTGGTATCTTTTAACCAATAAACACCAATTAGATCATATAGGAGTATATTGATAGGACAAGAACAGAAGTGTACTCCCTCCTGTACTACATTGGCCTCGGGGAAGAGCAGGCTCAAAATTAATGACATTTCTTCAAGGTGTTTGCCCACCGAGTTCACTTCCCAAATGCAGCATAGCCAATGGATGAGTCTCTCCTTCTGGCAGGACCTGGTGCTTTGGCTTTGGAGTCAATCCACCAGCTGTTCTGATAGACTGGGCTTAGCTCTCCACAAGCTGGTGGGGACTCCACCTCCTGGACCTAGACCTCGGTGGGTCTTCGAACCTTTAGAAAATCATAATGCTATTCCATCTCCAATACTCCTTCACTTAAGTTAGGAAAAAAATAGATGCAACAGGAATAGAAGCAACAGCAGGTCTTTGCATCCATGGACCACATGTTGGCCCCAGAGTTAGGCCACTAGCACAACTCTTCCCACCTGTAGGCTTACAGCCATCATTGATTACTCACTGAAATGAAGCCAGACAGGAAAGAGAATTTCACTCTGTCCAGTTAGGGCTGGTTCCAGCTCAGCAGCCAGTCACAGATCTGTTTCTTCATCATGTGGTTAGTGGACTAGAAATAGAATATCTGATTATGGTCAAAGTTAGGAATCAAGGCTTTTCCATCAAGCATGCCTAGAAACAGGCAGAATGCTACATGTGATTAAAGGATGGGACTCCCGATGACTAACCCTCCCCTTCCACAAACAATGGCTGCAAAGTTATTCTTGAAATACGTCTTCCATCCCAGTTAGTGCTCTCCCTTCAAATTACACTTTATTTACATAATTATCTGCTCATGTGTTGTATACTTTCAGCAGAACATGAATACCTTAAGAGATTGTTTTCATCTTTTTGTCTCCCATATCTTACCACACTGCCTTCCAAATAATCGATGACTCTTGAACTTCATATGGAGAGGATAATAAAAATGCTTAATAATTATGAAATTGAGAAGCTTTGGGGGGCTTAAAGCTGCTGGAATGCTACATTTCAGGGGAGGTTCCATGGATCAAGGAAGAAATATTTGATTACAGTGAAACACTGGACTGGGCATCCAGAGATCTGGATTGTAGTTTCACCTCTGCTGCCGACTACATATATGCCCTTGGACAAATTACTTCATTCTTATGGGGGAGGGGAGGGGTATTAGTCTAGATAAATAATACGGTCCCTTACACCACCTCTTTAATCAATTTAAAGTGGGTTAAAATGGCTTCCAGTATTGTGCTTGCATCCATTTCTTGTTCTACTTTACTTATGCTATATTCCTCTGAAAACTAAAGCCTAGGAAAAGTGCTGAGAGTTGTTTCTTCTGGGATTTGACCTGCAAAGGTCAGGTCTCAATAGGAAAAAGAAAAACCAAAAATTTAGGCAAGGTCCTGTATGATGCATGACCCAGACTTGTGAGTCATTGAAAAATAAAGAAAAGAAAAGGTTTATTTGGTCCTGAAATGTCCAGATGATTGCCATAATCCTTATCATTCTACTGATAGAGACCTGCATTTCACACTCTGGGCTCCAGAACATCCCAAATGTAGCCAGTTCTTGTTACTGAATAGAAACGACTGTTTCTTTTAGATGGATACTCTCGACTCCCTTGGTGATGAGTTCAGTGGAATGGCCAGGTGCCCCTACGATGCCAAGCATGCCAATGTCGCCCTGTTTGCAGGTAAATGATCTGCCCTAAATTTGCTGGGATTTTTTTTCATTACATTACATTACATTTCATTTCATAGATCTAAGCCTGGCAATATAAATCTCCTTTGGGGGTTATTTGTGAATTCAGAATTGCTCTTAGATTCCTAGGTGTCAGCTATAACTAATAGTGTCCTTCTCGTTGGTGATTAATTTGGAAATTACCGCTTTTCCTCTCTGTCTCCTTGATACATTCCTTTGTGATTTTCAGACCAGATAGGTGAACCATTTTGGCATAGAAGGTATTTATTCTTTAAGAGTACCACCTTCCACTGCTCCCCCCTGCAAATGCCTAGTACAGGATTGTGCTCTCTGAATCTTTGTGGATCGTCTGAAATGGACTGAGAGTCTTCGCTCAGGAGGACGTGGGGAATCCAATAGGCCTTAAATCTCCATACCAGCAGACTTCAGTCATTATAGCAAAAGCATGAAGAGGTCAAGGTGCAGTCCTCAGTCCATCAGATATGATTATTAACTCTGGGGCCTGAAGAAGGCAGTCTGGAAATAATACACAAGAAATCAAGGGTTTGTGGAGTTCAAGAGCCAGTTGTTCCCATATGATTTTAACCCCACGAAGTCTTGACAGATGGATTCTTCCAGTGGAGAATGCAAGAGCAGTTCCCAACTGTGGGTTGGGCCTCCTTCCACATCTCAAGAGCTATAGATGATAAGCCATGATTTCCATTTCATTTTTGATTAGAAATTTATTTAAGAATTAGCTGTGTATGTGAGGTGGGTATAGAGAATATTGTTGGTATAATAGTCTTTGGTGGAGCATATGCTATAGTTGGCTATAATTTCCTTCACAAAAGCTAAAAGCTAGCACTGTGTTGTCTATGGGGAGCAAGGGGGGAATGAGGGCTTTTGTTATAAAGCAGGTTGGCTAACACTTCGTTATTTATATTATATTGGGACCCCAGGGGGAGCCTGAGTCCCCAACCTATACATTGTAGAGGCGAGCTGTGTAGGAGAAAGACTTCCCTGGATCATCTTCTAGTCTAGGGCACAATATTACTGTGGAACAGCACTGTATATGAATAAATAAAATTCTGGAGCCCTGTGTGGAGACTCGGACAGGAGCAAGGCCAGCAGCAGAAATGCCCTGGGATCTTCTCAATTGCTTAGTTCCAGCCAGCCCTCTGATATCTACAGGAACCTGCACAAACTAGTGGCAATGTAGGATGATGGCTATAACAGATCAGTTAATTGCCTGCCTGGTTTGAGCAGAGAAATTAGTAGGTATATAGAAAGAGTATATCCTATGGGCTACAGGGTAAGAAGAGGTAGGATGGTGTAGGGATAGGGAACTGGAGTTGAAGTCAGAAATACCTGGGTTCAAATCCTACCTCAGATATTTACTAACTATGTGACCCAGGACAGTACATAAAAATACATGGGGATAGTGGACACAAACTGAAAGTATGGGTACCCCAGGAGAACAGCTAGCATATATGTAGTGCTTTAAGGATATGGATAGATATGTGGCAAAGACAACCTGCAGCTGGTATTTCTTCTTTGTGAAGTCCTCATGAACTTCACTGCTGGGCATGGCATCCTTGATAGGCAGCATCTCTGCTAATAAGCTGGTCTTGCGCTTCCTAGGCCATGGCATCTTTGCTGGATGGGTCAATTCACTGAGCTCTGGGCTTACAGAAGCAGTAGCAGCCTTTGCCACCTCCAGCTCTAGCCTTAGGCTCAGCCTCAGCCCTTGGCTGGGAACTCTGCTGCTCTTTTTCAGAAAGAATAGAGATTCTTAGTTTGAGACTAATATGTATCTCCCTTTCTATGCCCTCAAGGCCTTGACTGGGAGCTCTTGAAGTCAGATTTTCCTTTTCTTTTGCCTAGTCTTCCTAATTCAAGGTAAAATCTCCTCAGTGAGAGAGACCTCACTCTAACTTATGGTGGTCATCCAATACATTTCCCAAATCTTGATAGGCTAGGCTGTAACCAGGCAATGACTTCTTGCCAAATAATTACCAAATGGCTCTGGGGCTTAGGCTTCCCCAGTTTTGTTTCTTTTTTTTTTTTTAAACTCTAAGCTTCTCTACTTGGTCTTGGCAAAGGAATGGCTAGAGAAAAGGTTCAGAGGTAACCTATGCCTGGTGAACAAGTTCATTGTTTCTGCTGAAAATTCAGTGACTTTTGCTATCCCTTAACATGCTAATTAATTACTCAAAGCCTTGAATTCTTAAGGAGATATAAATGAATCACTTACACCTAGGAGGACCTCTCCCTACCTAGGTATATAAGTAACTCACGTACAAAGGAACTTCGCCTACAAATTTGGCTAAGACTGAAAGTGGCTCTCCCTCAAACATGTTTATATATATATAATTATATTGTGTACATATGCGTATATGTATATGTGATACTCTGTTACAGTTATTAGCTAGTTTTAAGCCTAGGGGCAGTATAATGAATTGTTCATTAGGTCCCTCTTAAGCTTTATGGAGGTTATTTTATATAAAAAGTTATAAACTTAGTTATAATCACTTTAAGCCTCCAGTTAGGAAAATTCCTAACATCTAGGCAGACACAGGACTTTCTACCTAACCTTACTTTTATATCTGTCTGTGATTAACCATTGAACTCTTTGTGGAAGAAGAATAATTCAGTTTCCAGGAAACATCTGGATTAAAAAAAAAAACCCAGAAAATTATATTATAGTGACTGAGAATCTGATAAGGGAGTTGGGGGAAGATCTGACTTTTTCTTGGAATTTGCCGTAGCCTGGGTCATCCTCTGAGATGCCTGTAACACCAATGACTCTCCTCAGTATCTCTCTTCTTTACTACAGCTCAATCCTCCACTTGCTCAGAATCTTTTCCCCTTTCCCCCCATTCTGAGATAGCTTCTTCCTTTTATACAAATTACTTAGGATGTGGTTCAGTAGCTCACACACAATGGCTTTGATTGAAGCAGGTTTACAGGCCCTGTTTACATTCAGTTCTGATTATTTGATTCAATCAAAAACAGGTTTGTTTTTTTTTCGTTTTCAAGGTGCCATAGCCAAATGGTGGTGGTTTCAACCCTGCTCTTATATATGTACCCACTTATATGCATATGTATTCATAACAGTGGGATATATAGAAGGCAATCTGGAAGTAATGAAAAGAATGTCAAGGTTTTATGGAACTCACAGAGCAGTATCTCCCAAAATCTGATATTAGCCCTCCCTTCCTCCCCCCCAACCCCTCCCCAAAGCACACACAGCCTTGGCAAATGGCTTCTGCTAGTGGAGGGTGCCAAAGTAGTTCCCAGTGTTGTGTTGGGCCTCCTTCCATAGCTTAAGAGCTATAGACAATAAACCATTGATTTCCATTTCAGCACATATATATGCAAATATGTGTGCATATGTACATCACAATATCTAGGTAATCATGGGTTCCTATCTTTACTAACAACATCAGCAAATAGTCTCTAAAACAAAAACTAGCAGGTGGAAATTCTTTGAGTCTACTGACTCAAAGTCAGTATGTCTGATGTGCTAAATGTGGAGAGACCCATTGCCAGAAGGTTGCTGAGCTGATGGATTTTTTTGGGCCACAGCAACTCACAAAGTACTATCTACTAAGGGGTGAAGGGGTTGCAATTTTCAAGGGCCGCTTTGATGTAATCAAAAGTATTGAAGTATATAGCTAGATAGATCTAGCTCATTAGCATTTCTTATTTGTGAGTGGCCTCATGGGCCCTTCTCAAGTGCAGAGAATTATTTAGGGCAACTCTGAACCAATTAAAATGTCAATGCTTTTTGAAAAGAGGGCATATAGCAAAGCAAAGCCTTTGCTTTTTACCTGAACTAAAGCTGAAGAAGCAAAATGATGTAGGTAATGGAAGATTTGTTTTAATGATTTGTGGGAGCTATTTTTAAACAATGGACCATACTAAGGAATGGAAAATAAATGTGCAATTTCTTAATGGAAAATAAACTATGCAATTATTTTGCCATTTTATTCCTGAAAGAATGTAATCCATTTTTTAAAAAAAATACATCAACAAAATGACTTTCTATTTTTAAATATAGTTTAATTTAGGCCACTAGTTGGAACAGTGGATATATTTGTAGACTTGGAATCAGGAAGATCTGAATTCAAATCCTCCCTTAGAGAGTTGCTAGCTGTGTGACTCTGGGCAAGTCACAAAACCTCTTTGAACATCACTTTATTCATCTATAAAATGCAGATAAGAATAGGAGTTACTGCATGAGGTTGTTGTAAGGACCAAATGAAACAATATGTTTGCTTTGCAAACTTTAAAGTGCTGTATAAATGTTAGCTAGCATCATCATCACCATCATCATCATCATTTTTGTTTGTCCTAATAGAATTTGGTGATTTGATAGCTGTGTAATGTGATTATTCTTAGGAGTAATCAACAAGGATTTATTAAGCGCATTGTGTGTGCTAAGCACTAGGGATAGAAGAACAAAACTGTTCCAGCTCTCAAGAGGCTCATATTCTAATTGGAATAGAAAATACATAGCTCATCTGTGGGGCAGGTGGAAAGGCCTGGGTGTCCTTGGTAGCTTGGATCCAGGGGAGCTGACCGAAAGTTAGCAAATCACATTATCTCGCTTGGCCGACATACCCCCTTAACATCATCCCCTACTTTACTTCAGTCTCTGACAAAGAGGTGACCCTTGTCATCAAGGCCACTTCCTCTATTTGTTCTCTTGACCCTATCCCTTCCCATTTTCTCCAGCAGATTGCCCCCACCATGTCATTTCCTCTCTTAAGTTTCCAGCTTTTATCTATCTATTGGTTCCTTCCCTGCTTCCTACAAATATTTCTAAGTCTCCTCTGTCCAAACAAAACAAAAAAATCCAACTCAATCCCATAATCCCAGCTAGATATCATCCTACTCTCTCTTCTTTTTCTCAGCCAAACTCCTTGAAAAAGCAGTCTACACTAGCGTCTCTACCCTCTTTCCACACTCTCATCTAAACCCTATGTAATCTGACTTCTAGCTATGTGTGTACTCCCGAGGCTAGGTCCTGGGTCTCTGCACTTTGCTTACCCACTATGCTCTCTCTTTGCTGACATCATATCTCATAGGTTCAGTTATCATCTCTATGTAAATGATTTTCAGATTTCTATAGATCCAACCCTAATCTCTCTAGAGCTCCAGTACCACATGCCTACTGGACATTTTGATTATAGGTCCAATAGGCATTTCAAAATCAACATACCCAAAGCAGAATTCACTATTTTTTCCCTCAAACCCACCTGTCTATTGAAATTCCCCATTATTGTCAAGGGTATGGCTACTCTTTCACTCGTTCTACGTATCCAGTCAGTTGTCAAATATTGTAATTATTGTCTGCAACATCTATCACATTATGTCTCCTCTCCATTCACACAACTATCATGCTAGTTCAGGCCCTCATCCCCTCTCACCTGGACTATTTCAATGGACAGACTTGGTCTCTCTTCCTGAAACCTCTCCCCACTCCTATACATCCTCCACAAAGCCACCAAAATTATTTTCTTGAAGGAGCTTTGACCATTTCATCTCCTCATTCAATAAACTCTAGTATTTCCCTATTTTCTCTGAGATCAAAGAGAGAGAGAGAAGGAGAGAAATATGGATGGATAGACACAGATAGATAGATAGATAGATAGATAGATAGGTAGGTAGATAGGAGCTCAGTGGAACTAGCAGTGGATAGAATGTAGGCCTTAGAGTCAGGAAGATCTAAATTTGAATTCTACCTTTGACACTTATTAGCTAGATTTCCCTGGGTAAATCATTCAACTTTTCTCAGCCCCAATTTCTTTATCAATAAAATGGAGATAGTAACAGCACCTGCCTCACAGGGTTGTTGTGAGGATCAGCTGAGATAGGTGAAGTGCTTTGGAAATCTTAAAATGCTATAGAAATGTTAGATTTTGACACATGACTTTGGGATTCTGTGGAAACATCGGGGCTTCCTTACCTCCTCAGGACAGCCCATTAAAAATCAGAATCAGGTTTCCCATTGATTAGACTCTTTACTGTAAGCTGTAGCAGTATTTATATTTGGTTTTCATATATACATATATACAAACTTACATATGTAAGTGAATAGGCATACACATACATACATATACATACATGCACACAAACACATAAATATGTGTGTGTGTGTGTGTGTGTTCTCTGTTAGAACGCAAGCTAGTTGAAGTCAGGGACAGGATCTCTTATATCTTTATATCTTCAGAGTTTAGCGCAATGCTTCACACATAGTAGACGCTGGAAGTACTTAGTGATTAATTGATCTCTTTCCCACACCTTCTTCCACTTCACTTACTTATTCAGCTTAAAGGCTGCTCTATTAATTGCATTTGTACTTGTAATTATGTGTGATACAAGTGGCCTCTTATTCCAACTTCAGTCATGTCTAATTACCTGCTGTTGTTGGGGCCACAGTAGTACCCAAGGAGGCCAGACTTCAGGGTATCATTTAAGTACCTTCTAATCAGTTGAGCAAGGAAAGTTTGTCATTTGCCCTTCTATACCAGAGCAACTACTTAGACATTACCAGGATTTTTTTAAAAGCTTAATCTCACATCATCTCAATCTCTAAGGGTAAGATTTGGGGACTTCTCTTTTCACAGGCTGTTGGATTATTATCTCAGTGGTCCTTTCTCATTTACCTGATATCAGAAGGCAATCTGCCTGACTTTTCTCCATACCTTCACTACATTATTCCCTTCCTCCTCTGCCTTGTTCTCCCCTCTAACCATTATTTTCTTCTCCTAAGATGGAAAACTATATTCTGCCACAGTGACTGACTTCCTTGCAATAGATGCAGTCATTTATCGGAGCCTTGGAGACAGCCCAACCCTGAGGACAGTCAAACATGACTCAAAATGGTTGAAAGGTGAGTAAACAATGAAAAGGAGGACTGAAGGAAGGCAAGGCAGGAAAAAAATGCATGTCTAGTGGGAGACTTAAAGTCCTTACAGACAATACTGTAGTTTCATTTTAGCAATAGCTTCTGACAGATAGGAAAGTGTAAATTGCCTCTTTTATCTCAGATGATTTATTTATCTCCATTTTTTTCCTTCCCATGAGTTACTAGAGGTGTTAACAAAACTACCAGTGTCAGTGTAATCAAATACATTACATTCATCTTTCTCTGCTTTAAACCCTCATTTTAGCGTCCCATATGATAGGACCATCATATTTCACTGGTAGGTTGGCACAGGGGACAGAAGAGTGTGAGGCAATGAAGTAAAGACTATTGAAGATTCACAGCTACATTAAGAAATGTATATAGTATATTCTGAAGTACTTGGTTAAAAAATAAAATTGTGGAAATTGTTAGAACTTATTTTTTTTTCTCATTGCTGTGTAGGATTACTTTTGACTTTTCATTATATGTGAGTCCGTATGCCTTATGTGATTGTCAACATTCATGTTTGTAGGGTCATTAGAATTAATGGTTACCAAATATCTAATGATTCTGAGTATTCAATGAACATGTGGGCTTTGGGATAAATTGCAAATTCTTTTTTTCTTTTGCCCTGTATCATATATCCCCAACCAAAATGTCTCTTTGTTCACAGAACCATATTTTGTCCAAGCAGTGGATTATGGTGATTATATCTACTTCTTCTTTAGGGAAATTGCAGTGGAATACAACAGCATGGGAAAGGTAAGTGAGGAAAATGTTTGTGGCCTGCTTTGTAACACCCTGGGGAATCCACTTCAGGAGCAATGTTGTTATGAATGACCTTGCAATGAGAGCCATAAATCATATTGACAGGGTCATCATTTTGAGAAGGTCCTGCTGCTGAGGCCCACGTTTGGTCACAGCGAAACATCATGCTTTCTCAATATTCACTCCATGATTTGAAGGCATATTAAACTATTTCTACAAAAAAATCTAACCCACACATATTTGCTTAATTCCAAGAATAGCTTCAAGTAGTTAAAAAAATCCCCTGACTTTCAAGTACAATTGGGAGTCCAGGATAAAGAGAGTTAGCAAAGGAAGGCTTTGGCTTTTCCCTTTTTGTCTTAAGAATATTGGATGAAAACAGTTGGGCACAATGGCTTTCCAGATAAACATAATGAAATGATTCAGGTCACCAAGGGTGGAGGGCATAAATAAAATACCAGCTAAATCTGAAGCCTTTTAAGGAGCTGAGATATGAGGCACAGAGGCAGGCAGTGTGGGTTGCAGGGATATTTAATGTAAAATGTGCCTTTGTTTGAGGAAATAGAAAGTAAAGCAGCCATCCATATGGTAATGAGTTAATGTGGCTGACAACTGATCTCTTGAAGGATTTATGTATTAAATGCCACAGCCTTATCTTTTATAGCACGCTGTTCCAAAGCTGAGTTTTCCAGTTTGTTATTTTCCACAGCTTATAGAAACACAGGATTAAATTAAGTGCGTTGTTGTTCCAGCTCAATTTTAAAGAAAAGCAGGATTCTGCTAAGGTCCTCCCTCTCACAGTCCAAGTGTGTTCATGTTCCCCTTGTGTTTTGCCTGTTTTAGGTAGTTTTTCCAAGAGTTGCTCAGGTTTGCAAGAATGACATGGGAGGATCACAAAGAGTTCTGGAAAAACAGTGGACTTCCTTTCTCAAGGCTCGCTTGAACTGCTCAGTTCCTGGTGATTCGCATTTTTATTTCAACATACTGCAGGCAGTTACAGATGTTATCCATATTAATGGCCGTGATGTTGTCTTAGCAACCTTCTCTACACCTTATAACAGGTAACTGTGCAGTGACTGCTGACCTTATCTTGTCTGTTTCTGCCCTTTCCAGTTAGGTTTCTCTTAAAATGTACCGCATTAGCAACCATAAGAAAAAAAATGTTCATTTACATGCATCTAAAAAGCAGATAATATCCAGTTTTCATCAATAAATTCTGTAATTTATAAGCACACATTAGATTAGTGTGTGTTTGGGTGAGGGGGGGAGGGTTGACAGGAATTAGATTCTGTGCTATTTTCATGCTTTCAATTTAATCTTTGTCCCCTGTACTTTTTTCTATCTCTTAAGGAGATGGTGACGAGCATTTTAAAGAGATAATTGGCACAAATACAACAGCTATTTGCCATTTTTTAGGCATCTCTGAACATTATGGAAACTAGTGTACTTGTCCACAGATTTCTCTGTGTAGTACCTCTCCTCTGTGTATTATAACAAAGGACTTTTACATGAAAATGGCACCCTGGTCACTTACACATTCATCTTTTCAAGCAGCTTATTTCTGAAGCAGACACAAATTGCAGGCACTTGGGTGTGACCCTATAGTTAGTTGCCTTGGAGCTGGCCTCATAAATGGGATATGATCTCAGGTGAGGAATAAGCAGGGGAAGCTGATGAATGAGGGGAGTGAGAGACTTGTCATACTGACTCTAACGTTAATTAACAAGAGATAAAAGAGGGGGGACAGAGGAGAAAGTAAATTATCTGGAGGTCACATTCTTTCCCCATAAAATGCTTTAAAATGTGGGTTGGTGACTGTAACAGTAGAACGTCAGTACTATATTTTAGAATATAATTTGGGAGAAGTCAGACCCACCTTACATGCTACCCAAGGATATTTAGTCACTGAAGTACAAAATGATCCTCAGTAAAAGACATTTTTGCTTGCAAAGCTATCCTTTGGAATGGACCTCAAGGACAATTGGAGAGCCAGAGATCAGGATATTATGGATTTAATTTGTATTTCTAGAACATTCTATTGAAAAATTTCAACAGTTACTAAACCTAATTGTTCTCTGTTTTCAAATCAGGAAACTAAGGGATGGAAAAATGTTAAATAACTTGATGAATAACCCTACCAAGAATAAAGGAAAAAATATTCAAAAAATAAAGTTGGCATGAGGATTCCTGGTTTTGAATTCTCTATTCTGACATGTCATCCATAGTTTAACAGAAGCACAGTGCTTCTGGGCCTATTTATAAGAGCAGAATATGCAGGACTATGAGCTCAGATCTGTGTAGCACTTACAGTGTTCTAAGGAGAATACCATGCTCTAAGTGGGTGGTATCATGGATTTGGAACCAGAAGACCTGAGGTTAGGCTCTAGCTCTGCAACCCTGAAAGAGTCAGTTCCCCTCACCAGATCGTATGTTTTTTGGTTAAAAAAAAGTCTGTAAAATGAAGGGGTAAATAAGGTCCCTTCAAATGATAACTTTCTGTGATTCCATGTAATGTTACTTATTTCAATAGATATTTTGAAAACTTGGAGGGATCATAAAGGATGATGCTATAGGACAATTGGTACAGTTCTGTGATGATGAAATCATTGGTAAAAGTTTCTATGAAGAAATTTTGACAAATTGAGTTCATCCTTGAACAAGTTAAAAGGTGATATATCTTTCGATTCTCTAGAGAGAGAACAGTGACCAACTACTTTCCAGTGTGCAAACTTGAACTAATGGGTTCAAATTATAGTATAAATTTTTCTGTTGGAAATCGATAAGGATTTCTTCGCTGAAAGGATTGTTAGTGTAATCAGTAGGTGTCGCTGTAGAGCAAAGTTGGCTGGGAAGGTCTTTTTACTTTTACCCCCTGTAAGATTTGGGGGAGTTGAATTCACCCAGACCACACCTTTATCCTCCCACTACATGGCCCAACGGATAGGACCTTACCTTTGGTCCACATCTCCACCCCACCTTTCCTCTTCTATCTGAGACCAGAGATTTGCCTATGGGTCTAGGTCTCCTTCTCTAGCCTAGAGGCAAAATGGCCTTGTTATCTACTTTCTCTGCTATTTTAGGGAGCTTATAAATATAACTTATTAATAAAAAGCATCACCGTAAGATCCTCTCATATTGTCCCAGATCCCCCAGGTCAAACTCAAATCTGACCACCAGATCTGTTCTTTAATTCTGTAAATTCCAATTAGTCACTGGCATTTTTCCTCTTCCCTTTCCCTGCATGAAATACATATACAGACATGGAGTACAAAGTATTCTTGATTGATCATGGATTTTATTGAAAGCAAAATCAAGATAAAGAAATGGCTTAAAGGACTAACATGAAAAAAAATCACATAATAGCTCCTATTAGCAAGCCCATTTTGGGAAAGGAAAGCTGGAAAAAATAAAGCCTTTCTGAAGTTTTCCTCACTTCTTAAGTGACCAGGGTGTCATTAAAGAGACCAGCATATCTTACAAGTTTTAGCCTGAGTTCTTTGTTCTGAGTTCAGAAAGCAGAGCTTGCCCTGAGGCTTATCTCAATCCCCAGTTCTGGAACATAACACAACAAGACAGCTGCAGGGACCCAATCAACATGGCCCTGTTGCTGCTGTTCCTCTCTCCTCTCTATCCCATCTGTCTCCAACAGGCATACTTCTTCTCTTCAGCTCCTTGACAGACTCCTTTAAAAGTTCCTACTCCCACAGGAAGTCCATCCCACTAGCTCAAAGATTCTGATAATTCTAGTCTCTTTCAGGATAAGAAGTGAATGGTAAATGGCCTCTCTCTGGGACTGCACATTTCAAAATTCCTAGTAAAGGCTAATACCCTAGCAGGGCAGCTAATCCAAATATATCCAAATACCTTGTTATATTCAGCAGTAGAGTGGGAAACTGGAATCTCAAGTCCATGATTTTATTATTATTTTTTTAATAAGTTGGAACCTATCTGTGTAACATTGTTTTAAGGATAGTCCTATCCGGACTCTGGAACCTAGGCCACCCTTTGCAGCACGCTTTCAGTCTGACTATTTCATGGCTACTTCGCCACTAATATATAGTAACAGGCTTTTGAGTATTGTAGAACCCCATATAAGGTATTTTTTTAAAATATCTTCTTGAAAATTTATCAGTTCTTTCTCTGGATGCAAATAGCATCTTCCTTTTTAGGTCTTTTGTAGTTAATTTGGGTATTTATATATGTATGGCTGTATATATACACAAACTGCATGCCCATTTTCCCATGTACCCCTTTCTACATCCTAAAATTCGACATTTGTTCAGTCCAATTAAAAAAAAAACTGCACATATGACTTCCCAGCTTAAATATACCCAGTCTCCTTTCCAGATCCAAATGTGATTTTTTTATTGTGGTTTGGCAGCTACCTAAGGAGTTTCTAGTTATTTTAAGAGAGATGAAATTCTCAAAGTAAAATGTATTTTAATTCACAAAATAAAGATAAGTCATACAGCACTTTTATCACTAGGAGATATGGAAAGATAAGGTTAGAGACCGAATCTCTGATTTCGTTGGTCTAGGGAACTCCTGAGTGAGGAAACTCCCACTCGTAGTTCAGGTTGGCACCTTCTCTGAAATTTACAGTACTAGAGAACTGCCTGGATCACCAAGAAATTAAGTGATTTCCTCAAGGTCACACAGCCAGTACATGTCAAAGGCAGCACTCAAACTCTGGTCTTCTTGGCTTAAAGACCAACTCTCTACTTCCTATGACATGCTGCCTCTGATAAAAGAAATATAGGGAAAAAGGTTGTTTTATAAATGATTCCAATTCTGGGATGTTTAAAGGAATCTCCGTCTTAGATATGCAAATTGATGAAAAGACATATTGATCACTTTTTAAAATTCAGAATTTTAAATTTTGTCTACTTTCTCTCCTCTATAAAGCCTACTTAAAACATTTTTCATATTCTTTTTATTTATATTATTACCATGTTAATAATTGTATTATGGAATTAAGAAGGCATAAAATCCTCATAATCACTTGTGAAACCTTTTCCATATCATTTCAGCATATGTAACGTACCAAAATTGGTTTTCTCAGTTCTTTGATAATGTGCCCACACTTGAAAGGGCTAGTGCCCTGTGTCTTTAGCTGATGTGGGAGTGTAATAGTCCACTACCTAAAAGCCTGATTAAAACCTTCAGCCAGCTGGTGCCTGCTATTTACTTGATCAAAATGCACTAGCTACCTTCAGACAAACATGAGTTTATTTGCAAACAATAAACAGAGGTGAATGAATAATTCATGCCTTCCCACCACTGAAGAAGAAAAATCTCTAAGTCTTCCAAAAGTATCTCGCAAAGATGTAATTATAGGTGGAGATTATTATCATCATTATTACTTAGCATTTATACAGTACTTTGTATTTGCATAGTGCTTTGTAGTAGCTTATAAGGTTGTTATTTAGTCTTAAGCAGATAAACAGGAAGCCAAAATTTAAATTTACAGTGTCTGATTTAAAATGTTTTCACATTTGGAATCCTTGAGCACCAGAATGGAGCAGATTAGTTCTTGGAGATAGGCAGTTATTCAAAAGTATACCCAAATAAACAATAAAGTATTGGTCAGCCCCAGTGATTGACAAGTACTTTAGCTTCATGGATATTTGACATGCAGAACACTCTCTAGAGGTTGAATTCTGTGGGTTATTGATTGGCAATTAATATCTGGGCATAGAAAAACTTTTAAATAGCCAACTAGTAGATTGCTCCCCTTATTGTTTGAATGGTATGAGGTTCAAAGGGTATGAAAAGGTATGAATGTCTCAAAGGGCAGTGAGAGGATAGGAGAAAAGAAGAGATTTCCATCTTTGACTTTATTGTAATTAACTCAGGACATTGACAGAAATCTCAATAGGAAAAAATCCCCCCTCTGTATGCTAGAAATCCTTGCATTAAGGAACCTCTTAGAGTCAAAGCCCCCAAATTACAAAGTTTAATACAGCATGTTTTTCAAGTCAAAACTGTATGCATCACTACTGTGCAGGTTAACACTTTCTGTGAAATGCTATGTTGCAGCATCCCTGGGTCTGCAGTCTGTGCCTATGACATGGTTGACATTGCCAATGTTTTCACTGGGAGGTTCAAAGAACAGAAATCTCCAGATTCCACATGGACACCAGTTCCTGATGAGCGGGTTCCCAAACCCAGGTACACCCCTCCCTACTATAATTTTATGTAGACAGAAGTGCTGATATTTTGCATTTACAGAACAGATATCGATAGGGATAAACAGATATCGAACAGCTAAATGTGCTAATCCATTTTGTGTTGGAAATGCAAAATATAGATTACAGTGAAATCTAAAAATAAATTCCCATAGAGAACACTTGCTGTGTTTAGATGTCAGGTTGTCACCTTCTATCACTTTAACGTTAAACTAAAGAATAGTCACTTACTACCATTTTGCTTAACTTCCTGAAGCTGGACTTAGCCCATGTTGGAAGGAACCTCACACTTACTCCAGCTCCTCTCATTGTACAGATAAGAAAACTAAGGTCAGAGAGGTTAAGGTATCCATCTTGTCAGATGCAAAACCAGGTCCACCAGCTCTCCATTTAATGATCAACATAGATTTAGAGCTGGAAGAGACCTTAGCTGTTATCTAGTTCAACTCTTTCCTTATTTTACAGATGAGGTAGCCATGGCCTAAAAAGGTAAAGCAACCTGTCCATAGGTCATACAAGTAGTAAGGGGCAGAGCCTTGGCTTGACCTTTGAGGTCCTCTGACTCCAGATCAAGCACTTTTCCCACCATACTATGGTGATATCACTGACACTTTCAGTAAAGAGTCCAAATGGAAAAGGGATTCCCTAGAGATGATGAGGTTCTCCAGTTGCTCCCATTTGCAGATGATTTCAAGCCATGATGTAACATTATATTTTTAAAGCAATTTTTGCTTTTCAATATTTAATGAAGTGCTAAATAGAAATTGCACCTTCCCCTCAAAGCCCAGGTTAGTAAAAATTGACCTTGTTATATTCCTGGTCCATTTTGAGTGGGGACTTGTCTCTGTTGACAGAACCTAAGTCCATAGGATCACAGAATCATAGATACTGAGCTAGAAGAAACCTTAGAGGCCATTGAGTCCAGCGTTGTCATTTTACAGACGAGAAAGCTGAGGCTCAGAGAGGTCAGGGTCACAAAGTTGGCAAATATCTAAGGTAGAAGTTGAACCTAGGTTTTCCTAATTCCATGTCCAGCAGTCAATTTAAAATACTATGCTGCCTCCTGGAATTCATTTTTCTAAAGGGAACATAACTATACTAGGCAGTTGAATATAATCCATTGTTTTTAATGGGAAGGTATTGGGGTGAAGGGAGGAAGATTATTTCTTGGGAAGTGATTTGTCAAAACAAGATGTATCCTTTTGTTAATTTTTAAACATTGGGGAAGATTTCACTTTAAGATGGCAGTGTGATTTGTTGAAGAGGACCCCACTTGAGCACCAGAAAATATCTGAAAAGGGCTCCAGATATAGAAATGACAAAGAAAATTGGAGAGAGAAAACTAAGATTGTCTATCCAGATCAGAACTTAACAAAAAGATATCTAGAAGCTGGCAGAGGTCGGTAGAGTTGTCTGACCAGAGAAACTGTGTGAATTCTAGGAAATGAGTGGAAAGCCAACAAATAATAAGAAAGGAGCTATACCAGAGAAACCAATACAAGCTCCAACAAATGGACCTGAAGTCACCCTGTGCTCCTAATATGATAGGTTACAACCCATCATAAGCTGTAGTTAACAGGACCCTGAAGCCAGATTCCAGACCTAGCCTGTCAGAGCAGAAGCAAGTGAAAGAGCCAGCCTCCCAGCCTATGCACTGGCTGTTGCTGTAGGAGACAAGGTCATCTCAGACAAGGATACCACTGAGGAAGGGGTTTTGTGTAGGAGGTCTAAGATCAGTGAGTATTAATTCAGTATCTGGCTGGTCAGGGCCATAGCAAAGGACAGAACCAACATCCAAGAGTTGGAGAAGCAAAAGCAAACCTAACCTAGCCAAGGCCACAACCAGTAGTGTTCAGCTGGGAGATTGAGACAGAAGCCAGGAACTGAGACAGAGGGTGGGACCTAATATTATTCACCCCATTCAGAATAGTAGTGTTAGCAGTATCTGGTTTTTAGTAAAGGCAGGACCAAACAAGGCCTTATACTTGATATTCAACCAATGTAAGAGTCCCAGAGGGGACTGGCTTGAGCATAAAGTCCTATTTTTATGGGACTGAAGTGAAAATATGAGTAAATAGAAGAAAACACAAATATAATAAAGAAATATCATGGATTAAGAGAAGCCCAAGAGGTAAACCTAGAAAAAAAAAAGAGTAACAGTTACTACAAGCAGAGTATCACAGGGAAAAAATTGCTGTCAAAATGAAAGATGAGACAAAAATGAAATTAGAGTTTGGGAGAATAAATAGCTTTGATTAAAATATAAAGGTACTAGATTTCCTGAAAGATAGTATGGACCAATCAGGACTTAAGACTTCATTGAGACAACCATAAATAGTTAAAGTCAAAAGATTGAAAAAATAAAAGAATCTCTAAGGTATCTACTATAAAAAATATTGACTGGAAAACTACTCCAAAACATGAGCAAACAATAAACTCGAACGCCATATTTCAAGAAATCATAAAACTTCCCAGAGCTATTGGAACCAGAGGACAAAATAGAAAAATCCACTGATCACATCCTAAAAGGAAACCTGAACTAAAACACCAAGCACAGTCAAAATCAGTCAAGACAATGCTTTAACTATAATAAAGGAGAGAAAATTTTGGGATATAATATTGCAATAAGCAAAGGTTACCAATACGCAAAAAAAAAACCAAGAATAACTTGTCTGTAAATTCAGTTTGATTCCACAAGGGAAATTATAAAACCTTATTAAAATAGAAGACTTTCAAGCTTTTATGATAAAAACAGACAGCTGAGTAGAAACTTTGAAATGTAAATAGAGTAAACAAGGAAAAACTATAAGGGCAAATACATTTGAGCAAACAGTAATGAAGCGCCTATATCCTAATGGAGGAGAAGAGAAAAGCATTTATTAAGAATCCTTTTGCCTTTGAAGGTAACAGAAATATTTAAGTAAGATAAACTTGGGTTTTATTTTGTTCTGTTTGGGGGTTTTAAGAGAGGAGAGAAAAGGAATGGGGAAAATAAATATACTAGAGAAGAAATGAGAAATTAGGAGGAAGATGTTGCTATTTTTCGTAATTGAGATATTTTTAAAATGTAAGAAGTAGAGGGAGTGGATATCTCATGAACTCTATCCTGAACCTGACAAAGGGAGAGAGAGTTGGGGAGGGGAGGGGAAGGGAAGGAGAGAGAGAGAGAGAGAGAGAAAAGAAGAAGAAGAAGAAGAAGAAGAAGAAGAAGAAGAAGAAGAAGAAGAAGAAGAAGAAGAAGAAGAAGAAGAAAGAAAAAGAAAGTGCAAGCTTGGTATAAAAATATATTAAACTGAAAAGGGAAATAAACAAGAACTACAGAGATGAAGGGGTATAAGAGAGAAAGTAGAGTCATAAGCTAATAGTCACAAGCAAAACAAGCCAGCTTCAGAGGATTTAGCATAAAAGAGAAATTAAAAAGAGAAAAATAAAGTAGAAAGGCAAGTGTTTTCAGGCTAGGCTTGGAGAAGAAAAGAGAAACAGGAATAAGAGTTGAACACTTCAATTATAAATTGTTAGCCTTGATCATATTCCTTCTCTTTTTCCATCTCCTTTTTTATAAAGAGTGTTCTAGGAGGTGCAAGAAAGACAAAGCATAGGTTATAATGGAACGAAATCCACAATTAATGACTATTACCACGAACTGGATGGAGGGCATCAGAATGAATTACTTACAGTAACAGATTTTCTTGTAGCAAAGAACTAAAAACTCCATTATTTGGAAAGTGGATGAACAGGTTACAGAATATGAATGTAAAAAAATATTACACCATTAGTAATAACAAAAAAGATCAACTCAGAAAAATGGTTAGGACTCATATGAATTGATGCAGGGTGAAGTGAGGAGGAGATTTAGTATTAAACTCATACTATGATTACAGTATTATAAAAGAACACAACTATAAAAGACTTTAGAACCATGATCAATGTACAGATCAATCTTGACTCCAGAAGACTGACGATTTATCATGCTTTCTGTCTCTTGGTAGAGAGGTGGTATACTAGAGTTGTAGGAAGAGATATACATTTTCAGAAATGGGCAATGTGTGTATTTCTTTCCTGTAACTATATTTATTTGATAAAGAAAGGACATTTGTGAGTAGGGGAGAATTGGAGTGAAGTGAGAAGGTAGTGATAGGGATTATTAAGAAAAAGAAGAAAAGGACAAAAGAAACATTGATGAATATTTTTTAAACTACCCAGAAGAAAGCAGTAGAAAGTTCCAAAGTGGACGCAAAGGCAGGACAATGCTGTAACTACCATGTTAAGTTTGAAATGTACTTGTGGGGAGGGAGGGAGGGCAGGAACTCAAGAGGTTTATACTGAAGATTCATGACTTCACATGCAGTCCTTTTTCCTGTTGTTCTTTATATAGTAAAAAAAAAAAGTTTGTCGATGTTTGTCAAGTCCATAATAATAAGAAATTAAAAGGCAGGAGGAAGGGAGATTTAGACAGACTCTAGACCTCATTAACTAAAGCTACAGCTGGGACTTGAACAAGTTGAACCGATGCAAAACTCTATAGCTAAATCTCAATTGTGAGGGCTGCTACGCCTGGGATTGCAGCCCCTCCCCCAAGCCCCCCAGTTTAGCAAGCTTCTCAGTAAGAGTTATCTGGAAAGTTTAATATGCTTTATATCATTGTTCACTTGCAGCAGACTAACTGGAAATTCACACTGAGAGTAACTCTTGAGGATGCAAAAGACTTATAAATAACTTGCTAATCGATTGAAGGCACTACTTTGAATTAGCTACTTTCCAGACAACCAAGAGGTTGAGTCAATTCAGGGAAATCCTCTAACAGAATAATAATCCTACAGCATTTCCTTCTTGAAAGATAACCTTCCAAGTTTTGATGTGCCAAAGTGGTGCGTTCACACTGATCCTTCCACATATTCTTGCTGAATTCCCCCTGTAATCATTAGTATGTATTTGCAGGACTGGCCTGGGTTAGGAGTGCAACCTGTGGTCATAGAAAAAAGTGAAACTCAATGGTCGGGGCTGAACTTATCAACTATAATACCACACCCAAGAGAGCTTACCAGAAGCTTCGTACCAGAAAGTGCTTGTTTCCTGTTATGGACAGGATGTCCCATGATTTCTAACATAACGAAATTTATTGAAAGCCAAGCAGGTTTTTATTCTTCTTGCTACAAAACCAAATTATTTCTTCATTAGAGAGCTTTGGTAATTCCTTCATGCCCACAGTATTACTGTGTTATTACCTTTTGACACTTGTCTATCAAAAAAAGGCAACCACACTTAATCTGATTTCTTGATACTGGGGATGATTCTATTGAGGCCGACTGATATGAACCCATGGTTAGATTTTAAATGGCTTTTTTTCTCATTTTTGAAAGACTCCACTCACTTTTCTCTACCTCGAACAATAAAAGTCTAAATTGATGATCATGAATATAGTGATGAACGAACATATAATTAAACCTCTCGGAGTAAGAAATTTCTGTCCTAAAGAATATATGGATTTGTAGATCCTGAATTTATTCATTTGTTACAAAAACCATCATCTGCTTACTGAGATTTATTTGTATTTCTGGTAGTAAGCCAAATTATTTCCAACCTAGGAAGAACTGAGTCCTAGACTCCTATTAAAGAATGAACAGGCCCAGAGGAAATTTAAGCATACTTTATTTGTCGACATTATGCATTGGTCAGCTTCCTTTCCCCAGCCTGTGGTACATTGCTGTCTAATGTTAGGTGCTTAGAGAGGCACTTCATGCAGAGAATTTGCCATAAGATACTAAATAAGCTCTATTCTTCCTTCCCTTCTGTTTTCTTTTAGACCAGGTTGCTGTGCTGGTTCAGCATCATTAGAAAAATATGGAAGCTCCAATGAGTTCCCCGATGATACACTAAACTTCATTAAGACACATCCTCTTATGGATGAAGCAGTACCTTCGATCATCAATAGACCATGGTTTTTGAGAACAATGGTCAGGTAAGTGTCATGTAGATCATGGTTGAACCTTCTCTCCCTCATTAATATGGCAAAAGGATATATCCCTGAAACACGCTTTGAAATTCCCACAGACTTCTCTTGTATTAGGTATAGATCTAGCTACGAATGATGATAGAGTTGAGTAGAACCTACCAAAACTCCATTATAAACTTTTCAGGTACAAAGAGTTCCAATATTTTCAGGCTTGCCCAGCACAAGCTAGCTCTTAGAGGAAATGCAAAGAATTTTCCTTCAGTTCACCACTAAATCAAAAATATAAAAAAACAAAACAGGGGTAACGACTGGACCTATGATTTCATTAGTATAGGGAACTCCTAGATCTAGAAACTACCTCTAAATTGTAGATGGACACCTTCTCCTCAACTTCTCATAGTCTTAGAGATTTGCTTAGAGTATGTTCCCAACATATGGAACTATCAATCAGAATATATTCTACATACATATGCATATGCACATATGCATATACATATGCATATATGTTTGCATACATGTGTTGAAGGAAAGAATTATACCCCTAATCCTCATCTAGAAAGGAGGTGACAACAGAAGAAATAGTTATATAATGATAATTAAGTAATGCCCACATATTTAATTTGAGGTAATGCTCAAACAGTGTAAGGGGTTTCTAAAGTGCCACCTGAAAGTGGTAGTCCTCCAGACAAAAAAAAATAAAGTTTGCCTCTATCAAGGAAGGACCTAAAGTATTCACAGATGGGAGTGAAGTTTCAAGGGTGCCAAAAAAAAAAAAAGCTGGCTCTTCAACCCTGTAGCTATAAGGTAGTAATGATCATGCATAGCCCACACAAAGACTCATTTTGTCAACTCTTTTTGCCTATCCTGTGTAATTCTCAGTACAAAGCTGATGCATAGCAATGTTGTTTCCTAACTGAAAATGCCTGGCTAGAGGAAGGATGTTCAGCACTGCTCGTCCTTGGCATCCGTGTGCCTTCCTATTCACCTACCTGAGCTAATTCAGCCTTTGGCTTCAACATACGTATTTCCTTTTTCTGCACATAAGCCTTTCTTCATGTACAGAAAGCAAAACCCATGCTCCCTCTCACCCATTTCAGACCTCCCTCCAGAGTCTGGGTATACACTTAACCTTTCATTTTGACAGTGTATTGACAAAGGCTTCACTCCTTAATGGAAGAATGTGGAAAAACCATGCTCACTGCTTTCATATATGAGAATAATATAAAAGTTAAATGATGTATCAATTCCTTCTCCTTGTTGCCATTTATTGGAGTAATGTTGCTAGGTGGTTACGGATAATTATTGGTGACTCTTGACCATGAGACCTTGCTTAAACCTACTCATACAAGCTTACCCAAATTTGGAGCCACACTAATCCTCTGCAAGCTAAAACAAGGGCCAACCCAGCTCAAAAATATTATTTATACGCATATATATCCCTTTAAGTAATTACTAGAAAGCAGTGAAAGAAGTTTTTGAAGTGGGAAAAGGGAAACGTCAATGATAGAGTAACACTAAGTTTTTATTTTAAATGCAATGCTGTCATTACAGATACCGCCTGACCAAAATTGCTGTGGATACTGCCGCTGGGCCACATCAGAACCACACTGTGGTTTTCCTGGGATCAGAGAAAGGAATCATCTTGAAGTTCTTGGCTAGGACAGGAAACAATGGTTTCCTAAATGATAGCCTTTTCCTGGAGGAGATGAACATTTACAACCCTGAAAAGTGTGTACAGCATTCTGCTCCTTCCAAGTCATTATTTGTGGAAGAACATGTGATGCTTCTGTGTCATGCAGTTAGAAGCATTTGGTGGGGGGAAAATGGTGGCAGATATAGGTTTTACATATCATGAGGTCATATTGATAGTAGTAATTTTATACTTTCAATTGTTTTATGTCTTAAATTTCAGTGCTATTCATTGTTTTGAAGTTATTGTGAAATTCTTTCATACGGAAATAGCATTATTTTTCCTGTGGTGAAGAAAAAAAAATGACACCAACCTCCCCCTTAGCTAATTCAGCTTTTCTGGAAAATTATTCCCCTTGATTTATTCAGACTAGGAAAATCACCTTGTTGGGGTGGGGGTGGAGATTACCCTGGAGGTTTCATTTATAACACCATACCATCTCATCAAATCAGGTGCAGTTATGATGGGATAGAAGACAAGAGGATTATGGGCATGCAGCTGGACAAAGCAAGTAGTTCTCTCTATGTTGCCTTCTCTACTTGTGTGATAAAGGTTCCTCTTGGCCGGTGTGAGCGCCATGGAAAGTGCAAAAAGTATGTATTTATGTATTATGCACTACTGAAAACTATAGTGTGGTTAGAATGGATTCCTAATGACTTATGATCCTCTTCTTCCTGCAGGACCTGTATTGCCTCCAGAGATCCATACTGTGGGTGGGTGAAAGAAGGAAGTTCATGCACACATCTGTCACCCCATACCAAGTAAGCAACAGAATACCAAGAGGAAGAGAGCATTAAAATTACCAGCATTAATTTGCCTTTATGCAAACTAGACATTCATTTACTCACACCTGTGAATACAAACATCCTCAATCCAGTTTTGTTTTTTCCACTTGGGATTAGATAGGACTCTTTGATATCAGGTGATTCAAATTGGCAAGCAGGGAATTGTCTTGAAGTTGGTTAAAAATATAGAGGGAGGAAACACAAGGGGCCTCCAAACATTCCCCGGAGAGAGGGAATGTTAGGAACATGTCTAGACCATAATAAGACATCAGCTGGGTTACAAAACAGTAGGATGCCCTGTTATGTTCCTGAAACGGTTTGTTCAGATAAAAGAAAAGTAACCCCTTTCTCATTTCCCATTATATTGTTAAGGAGAGATTGTACCATATTTGTAAAACAGTGTATTTGTACAATGAGAATGGTATTCACATCAATAAACTTTTCCTTCCACACTGGATTATAATTAACCTTGTTACTCCACATGTGGTCAATCAATTCTTGGCAGGTCTGTAGCAAGATGGCTAAGTTAGGAAACCTTTCCCCTACTGTAAGTTTTGTTCGGGTTGTTACTTTTGCATTAGGTGCTATATTAACATTAGATAAAAAATACCTAATGAAACAATTGTGGTGAATTCATGGTCATGATGGACATATTCATGAGGCATAGTATTTTCTCAGGTAGACCCCATAGCCTCTACTCTGTAAGATCAAAAGGAAAGGAGCTGAGATACAACCATTTAGCTCTGATTCCACACTTTCCCTTCAGGCCTTTTTCCTATTTCAGAATCTCTTTAATTCTCATCCTTAATCAACAATTCCTCTAAACAAGTAGGTAGTTGCTATATTATAAACAGGAGGTAGATAGAGACAGATAGACAGCAGACAGACAGGTCGCATATTTGATCTAAAGAATCCATACTGGGCTATTGCCAGACCTTAAAGTCAACCTGGTAGCTGGTTTTTTATCAGAACTGCTAACAAGGAGCAAAACTCATCTGATAGTTTAGAGATTCATTTCCATTTTCATGAATTCATAAGTAGAAGGGGGAAGAATGGAAAGGTGTTGTCAAAGAAAAGTTAGACAGCCTAGCAAGTGATTGTTCCCTCCATATGGCAGTACTATAAGGTAATAAGTCTGATTTTTTTTAAAACAAAGAAATCAGAACTTACCCATCCAAAAGAGTGTTATCCCCTTCTAAATAGTCTTCTTAAGAAGTAAAAGAATTATTCCAGTGAGGCTGCCATTGCTGAAAACACTTTTGGTGCCTGCAGCACTTTCTTTTAAATGGTAGTAAATCTTTATCCTTTAAGAGGGCATTTGATTTTTGGAAATACCCAAATTTGGTGAATAAGGTGGTGACAAAACTGAATAATTCTATTTGGAGGTTTTTTTTAAAAAAATTGTTTTGTTTTTAAGCAATAGCATAGAGTAGTTTTAGAACAATAGGACTGGTTTTATTGTAGGGCTCATACGTTTTCTTTGAAGTCAATTTCAAAAGGGGAGTTATAGTCTCAGAAAGGTTTTAAACAATAGCAGGAATATGTGAAGCCTTCCAAGAGGACTCCTTTGAAGGTCAAAGATCATGTTGACAAATAATAAAATTAATAAACTGATTTTTAGAATTAATATAAAACTACTATTAAAATCAATCTTATTACTTACTAAAAATCTCATATACCTGAACTGGTTCCTGGTGACCTCAGAGAAATGGAAGATGTTGGGGTCCTTTCCATTTTCTTTGACCACCCTCATGAGTTGAAACCAGAAATAGAATACTGATGTATATTAAGATGTTTTACTTCTTTTTTTTAATTTTGGAGTGGGGAAGGCAAGGCAATTGGGGTTAAGTGACTTGCCCAATGTCACACAGATAGTAAATGTGTCAAGTGTCTGAGGCCTGATTTGAACTCAGGTCCTCCTGACTCCAAGGCAGGTGCTCTACTCACTGCATCACCTATCTGCCCCAAGATGTTTTACTTCTATAGATTTCTGTGATTCTATACAAAAATTCTGTATACAAATGAAATAATTATCCCAGAACAATAATATAAATTATCTTCAATATTTGCATAGAACTTGTTCTGCTAGTTTTCACATTTTTATAGACTTCATATGAAACTGTTAAAAGTAACCAGCAAGTCTTTAATACCTCCCCTTCCCGATTTACTAAATTTGCATTATTTCAGTAATGAAACGTAAGGATGTTTTCTGAGTTATTACTCATACCATTGTGTTTCTTTCCTTCTTCCTTCCTTTCTTTCTTTCTCCCTTAAAAAAAGGCTGGCATTTGAACAGGACATAGAACACGGCAATACAGATGGCCTGGGTGACTGCCAAAGTAAGTTAAGTTTTTACCAGTGTTTATCTTGGGTCAAAGACTCTTTACAGATGCCCAAAATATTATTCCCTGCATGGTGCTGATGTTGATAGCACCAAAAAGCACATTAGCAACAGAAATCATTAAAATAACAAATAAAAAAGGGTTGTGTATGTTGGGGAGGAGGGCATGCTACGCATGCTAGTACAGGTTTCATAGCAATTATGTTTGGGGACAAATTCAGCTCTGAAATACATTAGTATTGGACATGAATTTGTGTCTGCATTGCCAGTATCAAACTAAAATTTTTGCTCTTTTTATAATGTGCTGCCACACTCAAAGCCTTAGCCAAGTGCACTCAAAAGATGGGTCATTGTTTGTTTTAGAAAATTTTCACTAAGCTAGTTTAGTCATTTTTGAGTTAGAAAGCTCAGAAATAAAAAGTTGGAATGTTCTTGTGCTATGAGTTAGTTCTGCTCTACTGCACCACATTTGCTAAAAGTTACTATTAAAAATAGTAATTTTATGAGGTGGGATCATGTCCTTTGGTATCCGAGGCAGAGGTTCTACGGGATAAGGGAAAACAAATTTTAGAAATAACCAACTACGTACTTAATAGCTGAAAATGTCAAATATCACTTTTTGAAAGATGTTAACCCACGAACCTGTGCTGACCTCTGAAGGAACATGCATACAGACTTTATTTCAAAGAACTTTTAAAACAACTTTGTAGTCACAATTTCATAAATAACTCATGTCCTAAGGGAGAAAGTGGCATGCTCACACATGCTGCCATCTCTTAGACTCAATGGAAAATAACTTTTGACCACAATGATATAGAATAATGACTCTGACACTACTAAAAAAATTTTTGTTTATTTTTTATTTATATGTACTAATTAAATGCAAAAATAAAGAGCTAAAGTACCCTTAATTAAGAAAGAAAATTTAAAAATTACCCTTAATTAAGAAATTAATCTCCACATTAGCCTATAGGTACTTGATCATGTGACTTTGTTTTCTATTTGTGATGTCAAAATGAAATGTCTACATGTTACTTTTGAAATGTTCCCAGGGGTCCTGGAAATTCAGAGTTAAGGCTTGCATTTCATTATGATGTCACATCAGTTTGATAACCACGTATACTAGGATCATTTACTAGAAACCTTTTCCTAAAATTTCCTAGCTTACGTGGATTCGCACCAGAATTGGAATACCAAAGCCAATATTAGTAACAAAGTCATATCTCTTGTGCCTGCAGATAAAGAGTTTCAGGCATCAATAAATGAATGAAAGCAATCCCGTCATTGTAGCATATATGCATATATGAATGAGAAATATCTGTGTGTACATATGCCTATACTGTGTTGGTTATGCATACTAGGATGCGCTCAGGGCATAAGACAAACAGGCACTTAATAAGCTTTACTTCTGCCTGTTGCCCTTCAGTCCCATTTTCACGGGATGTTGTTTCTGTAGGTAAACTTTAAATGCATTTGGCTTGAGGCACATGTTTTCTGTTTTCTTAACCTTGCCATGTGGGAAGCAACAGGGGGTGGGGGGTCAAATATAAGGCAGAAGAATGGAAATCAGAGTACTGAGGTGGTTGTTAGAAGCTGGGTGGTATGTTCAGGAAAAATCCAAAGTCAGTTCTGAACTCTCAGAATTAGAGATTCATTCCATTTCCATTCATCCCGCACAGTCTTCACATCTCTGCCTTTTGGCAGAGGCATTGACTTCAAAGGAAGCAATCAGAGGAGCACTGGAGCCCAGACAAGAATGGAACATAATATAAATAGTTCTACATTACAGACAGAGAAATGAAAGAGCATTTACTTATTGTTGATGATGATGGTGTGTGTGTGTGTGTGTGTGTGTGTGTGTGTGTGTGTGTGTGTTCAGTTGAGGCAGTGTGGCTGGCAGATAGAGTATGGAACTTGGAGAGTTGGGTTCAAATCCCACCTTGGTCAATTACTAGCTCTGTGAACAAAAGCAGTCTTTTAGATCCTGAGTTTATTCATATGTGAGGTGAGGATGACCACGTTCTCACTACCTTCCCCACAGGTTTGTTGTAAGGAAAGTACTTTGCAACCTCATCATGCTGTATCAATCAACAAACATTTATTAACGGCTGACCTCTGGCCTCCAAATGCTTAAGTTCTATTGGGGAAAACAACATACAGATTCAAAAACTGTGCAAAGCAAATGCAAGGTTAATTCTAGTTTGCAGCACCACAGCAAAGCAGGGGGGCAGCCAGGGGGTGACTAGGGGCAATGAGGAAAGGTCCCATGGAAGAGAGATCATTTGAACTGAGCTTTGAAGGAAACTAGGGATTCCAAGAGTGCGAATGAGGAAAAAGCACATTCCAAATATATAGAATGCATAGAATATATAGAAATGCATATAGAATAGCTAGGCATCTGATTTGTCCAGACTGTATGTTGCTGTTTGCCTATCAAAAGGAGGAGGTTATAGAAATGTTATTGATATTATTAGTAATAATTCAATATGTTCTTATTATGTGCTGGGAACAAAACATGAAAAACAATGCCATCACTGTGCATTATAACTACTGTCTATGTAGCCTTTTAAAGTTTTCAAAGGGGCAGCTAGGTGATGCAGTAGATAGAACACTGGCCCTGGAGTCAGGAGGATCTCAGTTCAAATCCAGCCTCAGACACTTGACACTTACCTGCTGTATGATCCTGGGCAAGTCGTTCAACTCCAGTTGCCTTGCAGATAAGTAAAATTTTCAAAGCACTGCATCTATTACCTCATTGGATCCCCACAAAAACCTACAGGGTAGGGAGTAGGAGTTATTATTAGCCTCACTTTACAGAGTAAGAAATTGAGGCTGTGACTGGTTAAGTGTCTAGATTCATGCAGTTAAATAGTGAACAAGGCAGGATGTGTGCTCATCTTCCTGTCTCCAAGACCACCACTCTATCCATTGGGCCACCTAGCTGCCGCTAGGAGTCAACTCATTTATAACCTGTGAGCCATGCTAAAAAAAATAAAATAGTAGTAGCAGTAATAATTCTCTATTGAAGTTCTCTGCTAATGCCTCATTGAGGCATTGGGGTAATTCTGGGTCCTCAGTGGTAAGATCATTGTACCACAGGCTCTTTCTTATACATCATAAAGAGCTGAGATGACTTTGAGTTTTGGCCTGTTTATCATCAGGTCATATCATTCTCTCTGTTTTCTAAGGACCAGCTTAGCTAGATTCAGAGAAGGGATTTGGCATCTTTCCACACAAAGATTTAGTAAGTGAATATATCATGCATTAAGTAACTTTCTTCTTCTTCTTTATCTTTCAGATTCCTTTGTGGCACTGAATGGTAAGAAAATATTACTCATATGATTTAATAGCTGAGAAACTATTTGGGGGAGTTTTTCATTAATCTGAGTGTTTTTAAACCTTGGATTTCCTATTTAATTGATTATTTTATCCTGGTTTATTTCTTTCATAGACATTTCAACTCCTCCACCAGCTCATGAAATGTCTTACCACACAGTGCATGGTCAGTTTATGAATATTTCTAAAACCTCTCCCTTGAGCCATTCATCATTGTAGTAGCTGATAGCTTCTACTCTTTAACATCAGAGATTGCATAATTTCTTATTTGGGGGCCCAATTCACTAAACATATCAATACATCTTCATAGTGGTTCAAAATTTATTGGCAAGGCAATTGATGCCAGAAATTAAGTCCTAACTGTTTTAATTCATACAACACGAATATGCAAAACGTAGAATGGCCTAATTCCAACTTTAACATGTTCGTGAGGAAGAAATTATTTGTGTGTATAGGTATATTTATGGGAAAAGAGTAGCATTTGTAATCAGCAGATCCCTGCTACACTGGTCTGTGTACCGGACTAAGAAATTCTGACTCTTGGGATTTCCATGCTGCAGGAGAAGGCCAATACGATGCCTAGGTGATCAGCCCAATATTGGTCAAGACTTTCCAACATCATCCATGAAGGATCCAGGCATAAAATGAGCATGATTATCTCCAAATATAGGATTTATTTGTAAATCCTTTATTTAAATAGGAATTTTTTTAATGTGAAGAGATAATGAAGGAACCATGGAGCTGACATGTGGCTAATTTGAAAATCTCATTACCAAAGGTCTTGCTGTGTTTTGTAAAATGTACGCATAATTGTAAGACAACCCAATAGGACAAAAGCATCGTTTATGAAGATTGAATATATTGAACTCTTTATTTGAAAAGCAGGAAATGCCACTCACCACTTCTAAAGGCACCTCCCAAATATTTTATTATAAAGCACAGCTATGCATGGGGCATGGCTCATCAATATGATCGTAGAAAACATATGCATGACATTAAATTTAGACTTTACATTATACTGGAAGCTGAATAAGCTAATAGTACATTTAGAGCTTCTATTTCTTTCTTTTTAAGTTCTGATTTAAATATTACACTTCCTTTAACTATAGTTATATGTAATTGTATAGATGTAATTAAAGGTTTACTATTACCTATTGATAATGAAAACTAGGGGGGGGGGAAATCACTAAATACTACAAGGACCAACAAAATTATAATTTGCCATATGAATTTAAGCTACAAGTAGGGCTTGAATTTAGTTGGGCTCCTGTGTCCAAATACAATCACTTAAATAGCGTTTTCTCTGAAAGCCCTCGACTGATCTCTCATTTGTAGTAAAATGGATATACATAGCCCACAGTGCTGTTTACTCTGGTTTGGCTCATTGAAATCGTAACATTGCCCAGCAAAGATGTGAGGAGTAATGTACTATAGAAAGAAAGGCAGTTTATAATAAACCATTCAGTAGAAATGGGCGTGGGTATTCAAAAGAGACTCTTCTAACTCTTATCATTTGTGGAGATAGGGATAATCAGTTTGCATAATGGGATAATTCTTATCAGATGGAATGGAGAAATATGGGCCAAACTTCAAGTCCCAGACTCCCTTGAATTTAGTGATCAGACATGCTGAGACAAATTGTAACATGGAGTCACCAGGTAATTTCTCCTGCAGGGAGAAATTGCAGTGTGGGATCTTGACCCCTCTATGATCCATGACTGCTGATCTCATCCTTACTCCCTCCAAACTCTTCTTCATTATCACATGATTAAATTATAGCTCAGCCATCAGAAAGAGGGCATTTACTAACTATAAACAGGTGCTCCCATGGACAAAACAGAGGCCTTTCTGACATATTGCTTATTTCATAAATGAATGTAAGAGATTTGCCTGTTTTGAAGCTAATACATCCAGATTGGTTCCAACCACCATAATATTGTGAGAGTGCACAGGACTCAAAACAAGGACTAATGTTTGCTATCTTCAGAGTTCTATCTGTCAAGATCATGAATCAAAAAAAGGTGGAGGGGGGGCAAATTGCATGATGATTTAAGCTGTGAACTTTTCCCATCTGCAGTGAAAGTACAGTGTTAAGCTCAGATCTATAGATAGTTAGACTTCCGTGGAATTGTAATAGTAATCTGTGCAGAGAATGTTTCTAGATTCAACTAAAACTATTCAAATCCCCCCTATTGTGCAAAAGACATCATTCAACTTTAGCTACATAAGCAAGAGTACTATTTTAGTGAATTGGGCCTCTTTTCTTACCCTGTGTTGATTTAGACTCTCAGTGTCTAATTAGATTGAAGTACTGGTTAATAGGATAGAGTGTGAAGTCTCTTAACCTCTAGAATCTTAATGATTTGTGGATATAGAGAAACAATAAAGAGCAGTCCATTTTGCCTTTTAAAAAAGTATCTTTTTTGACATTATGAAAATAATTGAGTATAGTTTCCCCTTACAGAAATATGACCTTTCTCATTTGACTGCAGAGCCCACTGATAGTAACAAAATTATAGTTTACAAATCCATCAATATGCAGTGCTATATTTACAAATGAATGCCTGTTTTTGTAGCATTATTGTGGTTCCGGAAGTCTCATAGGGAATGCATAACAAATGATACAACCTCTTACCTCAGATTATAAAAAGAGATAAGAGGTTTTCTTTAAATCTTTTATTTTAACTTAGAGAAGAGATGACTGATTTTTTTTTTCCAAGATAAGATATGTGCTTAATGATGCTCTTCCTACCTGGCATTTTTGAAAATTTAATGAAAAGTCAAGGCATTACTTTTTCAGATTGTTTAATTCACTACAAAAACAGGTTGCTTATACTGTCCTCAGAAACACAAGTTTAAAAAAATGACTGCCTTGATTTCTTCTGCTGAGTAAATCAGAAGTATGGTTTCTCTAAATTTGCATAGAGGAAATCTTGTCTCTGTGTGTACTAGACTAACACTTTAGTGATAGAGAGCATCAGCTGATCTCTCGCATTTGTGTAAAACTCTCTCCTACCTTACTACCATCTGGTCCACATTAATTTCTTCTTGTAGTCATAGCTTTCCATTACCAATGAGCTCTCCATGTATTTGCAACATATGGTCCAGGAAATCTTTCTACAGAAAATGTGTCCCTCAGGCATATATTTCCCTAAGATGACCATATTTAGAAACGTTCTCCCTAAACTGTACTTACGGTATTACCATAAAATCACCCCTTGAACACTGTTAAATGGAAAGTATACAAAATGCATATCAGTGTGGGTTAGAGAAATCCCTGCTACTTGGTGGTATGTTTTGCAGTTCCCAGCTCCTCACAAAACTATTGTTAATTGTTTTCTCATGTTGGAGACTGAGTTCTATATTAAGCTGGACCACATATTTCAGTACAGCAATCACAAACCCAAGAGTGCTGTAACGGAGACTGTGTTTCAGATCTCTGGACAAATGAGTGGAAATGAGAGAAAACTCAATTTCTATTTCCTAGGTTCTTTTTCCACCCTTTTACTTATCAGAACTTGAAAATAAGCACAGGGGTGACAAAATGGAGAATTGTAGCAACCGAAAGTTTTCCTATCCACAAGTACAGTGCCTAGGTTTTAATGAACATGTTTTAGTAGTTAAATCTAAATCAGACTTTTGCAAGAAAGTGGATGTTTGAAATTGTGTGGGGGGCCCAATAACAAGTTTGGATCAGAAACCACTTTGCTGAAATGTTAACCATGCCTTCAGCAGCATGCTGTGGCTGCTGTGGAATTATTTTTTGTAGTAGATAAACTCCTTGCCTTCTTTTTCTCTTGAAGCAAAATTTCATGAAGAAAAAACAACTCAACCCCTTTAAAAAAAGAATTGCTTATGATTTATATTATTCAGTTCTGTTGGCAGAACCCAATTTCCTATTAGAGCGGATAAAGAATAACACAGGGTCTTTGTCTCTCCATCTGAAATACAGAATGTTTTATTCACTACATTTAGGCTTAAGACAACCCAAGGCTGGAGCCAGGGTGGAGTTAATTGTGGATCTCTCCCACTTCCTTACTGAATGCTCCAGTTAAGCTTTCACAATAATTGTGCTCACATATCTTTACACATTGTCCAAAGGGCTGCTACATGTTAATTTACTAAAGTCAAGGACACCGCTTGAAAGCCACAGAATGGCAGCATTTCGTTTCTACCAAAGGCCAGGTGTATCAGAGTTTCTTTGAATCAGAATTGCAGTTTAATAGAGGCAACTGCTTTTTCGCTGACACAAATTAGCATTCTAACCTTGCTTGGTGATCATTGAAGGACTTACAGACTCACACACAGGAGGTTGCTAACAATCATTTAATGCTTTGGTCATAATTCCCATTCATGTCATGCTTCTTCTTGAAATCATCCTCCACCTGCTACCTCTCACAAAAATATTTTCCTTTCTAACCTGAGCCCTGTGGGTGAATCTGAGACCTCAATGATATGAAAATCAATCATAACCACAGTATCAGTCATTAACCAAATTTTATTTGTTATTAGCGTATAAAAGACTATACCTCCCTTTCCGTACAAGAGTCCATGAGATAACTACATACCAAATATATTATCTTAACAGCTTATTGTAATAGGATGTGACAACTATTTTTTAATAGCTATAGAATCATAGAAAGCATTTCTTTATACTGGGTGGAGCATAGATGGCTTAAAAAAAAAGGAGATTCTTTGAGGTAGCATTATTTTATCCTGTAAGATGGAAGACCCATTTGAGCACAGTTGGTGCTGTGGAACATAAATCTATAATTAGGTTCAGATCCTGGTTCTCCCACTTACTGCTTGATTTTGGGCAACTCTGTTCACCTCTGTAGGTCTTTGTTTCCTCATCTGTAAAACAAAATGGTATGCTTCACATGTTGAAACTCACTAGAGCCCTACAAAGACCTTGTGAGATAGGTGCTGTTGCTATCCCCACTGTCTGATGAGGAAACTGAGGCTGAAAGGGGTTAAGCGACTTGCCTAGGATCAGACAGCTAATTAATATTTGAGGTAGGGCTGGAATACAGGTCTTCACAACTCTAAGTTCCCAGCTCTAGCCACTGTGACATCTTCTAAATGGAGACACGAGGACTCAGGACACCCAAACTATTGGTTGCTGGGACATGGAAGGACCCTTCAGTACTGAGAAAAAAAAGTGAAAATAGTTCCCTCTTAGCAAAGATCCTCTGGGGGCATATGCTTATATATTTCCCTCCAGAATAAATACAGTACCCACCAGGTCTCCCAGTGGTCTTCAGTCAACCTCTTGGCAGCTTATGTGTGTCAGCTCTGGGCTGTCAGGAAAAGGGATGGATGGCTTACTGGTGATATTTTTCCTAACTGTGTCTGTGATGAAAACAGGGCACTCCAGTTCCCTCTTCCCCAGCACGACCACTTCAGATACGACGGGTCAAGAGGGTTATGAGTCTGGGGGACGCATGCAGGATTGGAAGGATCTGCGTGACTCCTCTGACAGCACAGATCCCTTTGGGGCAGTCTCATCCCATAATCACCAAGACAAGAAGGGTAAGGCCTTGGAAATAACTCTTCCTGTGGGGAAAAGGGTGGGGGGGCAGACTTTGTAACTGCTTCCAGCTAAATCTTGGTAATACTGCATAAATCTCCACTGCACGGTCATTAAAAGCTTATGAAAAAGTCAGTAACAAAATACTCCATTTTAGGCATTAACCAAAATATCCACTGAATAAGTAAGCCACACAAAACAAATAATACAAGTATATCCTCATCATTACTGGAAGAGGAAGGAATTAACACCTTTGAAATTAAAGTTTTCTCAGTTAAATAGAGGCAAGCTTAGCCTTAAGCAAAAGCTGACTGAGGCTAATCTTCTTCCCTTTCATCTCAGTTTCCTTTAGTGATGTTTTCACCTCCTTTTACCTTTGTGACTTAAGGCAAAGCAGTGAAGGCAAGTTGAATTAACCTGAAACACAGGTAAACTCATCAAACCACTGACAAATGACAGGATTGAGCCTTCCTGGGTATGAAGACTATGTAAACAAAAACTCTCAGAGTTCTAGTCTTAGCAGTAAAAAGTGAAGATGAATAAAACCAAAATACAACAGCAAAAAGAGAAACAAAAGATTAAAATAGCTTTTATTTAACAAATGCTTTTTCCAGCCTTTTGCTCTGCAAATGTGCTAATCACTAAAGAAAAAAATCCAATTTTTGTACAGTATCACTGTTTGACACAAAGCACAGAGAAGCTGGCCAAATACTCTGGTTCCAAATACATAGTTTAATGGTGTTTGCTTAGAGCTATAACCTCATATGCACTGTAATTGTCCTTAAAAATGAAGATTTAAATACAATTTAATCAAGCAGAAATATTATTTGTTAAAACTGGAAAGGAAGCCAAAGTAAATGAAGAGTTTGTACTTTGAACTGTCCAAAATTTTCCTTTCCTTTCTTTGGTCAACTAGGGACAGGAAATGTAATCTTTTTTCACCATTTGTTGGGCCTCATTAACACATGCTACTTTAGTCACAGCTGCAACCAAAGAAGCCTTTACTTGTCCAGAAAAGAGTCTTGCAAAGCAGAAACTGAAAAGGCCAGTTATTTCGCTTAGCCTTTCCACTCCATTCAGAATTGTTTGCTCCTGTCTGCTTTCAAGAATTTGGTCCAGTTCAGTGTTTTGTGGTCTCAAGGGATAGAGCTGACACCTTGACCCTTGGAAGACTACCACTTACCATTATAATGTTTTCATCCTAAATTTCCCTTTCCTTTATTTCTTTCGATTTCCTCTTCTCCAGTCCTCTTGTATCAAGTTAATACTATTAATCTTCTTGAGAATATATAGGGGTATCTTGTGTCCTTCTACTGCCTAGTTATTGCTTAGCCAAGCAATATGGTTTATGTCCTTTTAATCTTTCCTTGAGAGTGTCTTCCCTTAGCCTTCTGCAATGTTCTTTAGCCTTCATCATTTTTTTTTGTAGTATTCCCTGCCCCCAAATGTAAGCAAATTGCTAGTCTGCTCTCATCAGTTTCATTTATGTTGAAGGGGTACTTGGTGTCCTTAACCTCCCAAGCATATACCATGCTAATTTGTGATAGGGTAAAGATCCAGTCACAGCAGGTTATGGGTTATGTGCATTAGCCGTGATTTGTTTTGTGTGGCTCCATGCCCCAGAATTGTTTGCCACATCTGTGTTCTCAATGGACAAAAGGCAACTTCTTCAAAAACAACTTGTATATATATGGAGGCTTCCTGAAATGCAGGAAAAATATTAACAAGATGTTTAAGCTCTCAGTTGTAATCATTTTCACTTCAATTCACTAACTAATGGGGTCGGTAGCTTGCTCTGAATGGTTATCTCCCCAGGGAGTGGAGGTTTATCGAAGAGTCTTATTAATAGTTGACGGTTTTAAAAATTCTGCGTTGTTCATTCTTTGGGGTCTAATTATGAATATTGACAAAGCTGGAAGCAGTCTACATATTGTCAGACAATGGTGGCAGAGGTGATTGCGTGGGTCTCTACCATTTCCACTATTCATGTGCTATTAACTCCTTGCCTTGCCCAATCAAATGTGGCTTTTCTAGCACAATCGATTAAATGCTTTGGGGGGGCAACGCCAATGAGTTGTTATGCAAAATTCAAAAAGAATTTAGCTTAATTTTTTTACCATGATTTTATTTTTCCTTCTCCCCACCTCCCTCCCCTGTAGATTTCTTTTCTTTAAGCATCCACGAATTTCTTTTAAACTTCTGTTTCATTTTGCAAAGTTCTCTGTGATGTGATTTGGTACTCGGGTTATTCTTTTGGATACGTTTTCTTTCTTTTCTTATTCACACGTATGTCTCTCAAACTGACGTGATTCTTAATCCATTTGCTTCTTTATTTTCTCTGATCCTGGTGCCTTGGTGATGTCACATCCATCTGTGTTCAGCATCTAATTCGGTACAAGTGTCTTTTCGGTCATCTGTGGGCCACTGAAAAGGGATGTTCTTTCAAAGGGTTAATTCACGGAATGTGACATTTGTGTGCCCACAGCTTTGGTAGCTAAATATACTCTGGAATTGTTTCTAAGTTACCTCTCTTTTCTTCACTAAGCAGAAGATGATATACTGAATGGCCAAGCCAGGAGGAGTCAGGTGTCTGATTCCCTTTTTTCTTTTGAGTGACTACAAAGATCGATTAATAAACACGTGCCCTTAGCTAAATGCTGCCAATTGTAGAGAGCTATCCTTAGTAAGGCTGCATTTCCAGAGTATGTTGGCTTTTGTTTTTGTTTCTTTTTCTTGCTGTGTTTTCAGTATTGATTTAATTCTATATGTTTCTCACCTTTGTCAAAACACCGTTCACTGTTCCTTGCCTTGCACAACTAAACTTTCCCTTCTGCTGCCATTGTATTTAGTCTCCCCCTTTCAAAATAATAAAGACTAGCCCTCTGCCCCTCTGTGGAATGTTCCAAGGCTTTACCCTCTACACTGTAAGTAACACGACAATCCTGTATGCATGTATAGCCATACTAACAAAGCCTAAGAGTAGGCATAGAAAACTACTCAAATGTTTTGCTACAGAAAATGAAGTCTTTTTCCTTATCAGTAACTAACTGACCTTGCCCTTCCTTACCTTACTGGCCTTGTGTGATGTATCTTGTCCTTACTACTTTTTTAGAATTGCTTGATATCTTTTCAGTCAATTCATTAGTGGGAGCACAGTCAATGGCTCTGTTTTATCTGGTCTCTAGATTTCTGTAGCCTCTCCATCCTGTCTTTTAGCCACAGAGATGGCAAATTAGATGCAGCCATGACTTTCACTTTATCAGTTCCACCCAGGTTTTAAAATTTTTATTTATTTATCCTATAATAATTGAGATGGACTTAATCACGTTTAAACATGAAGGCGAAGGTCCATTTATTTTTAGATTATGATTTGTCTTTTCTCATTACTCAACACAAAGAGGAATAAGAAGTGTTTTTTCTCTCAAGTCATTCTGGCATCACCACAGCCCCTAATTGGTCTTTTGTTTCCCACCAAATATAGACATGTAGCAAAGTTATAAGACTGGTTTCAAAGACTCCATCAGAATTGGTGTCACACTTATGGGGCATACAGAAAAAGTGAGAATCATAGCAGTTTATGATGTCGACAATGTTAACAAGAGTGAATTGTATATGCCCCCTCCCAAAAGTTCTTATCCAGATTTTATGTAATGTTGTCATGAGTTGTAGAAAGGCTACTTAAAAATTAATATTCAGAAACATTCTAATCTTGAAATATTTCTACTCAAACAGAAATTTTAGGTTAGTCTTATATATGCATATCACAGGAAGCTTCTGAAATAAGATGTTATTTTACTTGGAAAGAGATAATATCAACGTAGTTCGAGATATGCCCATTGTGCTCAAAGAAAAAATATATAGCAGAATTAGATTACTGGTCAAGTGAGAAATTTAAATCAAACAAACACATCAATAAGCTTTAAACAATGTACCATTTGTTTACTTAATTTCTTTTCTGGTTTGACTGGGTAAATACCAGTAGGAGTCATAAAAGGCTATGGGGGGGGTGTTTTCCACATCTCATGGGAAGTCATAACTAAATTCTATTTTGCTCCAAATTTGATAAAAAGAATTCTTTGTAGTCAATATTTTTTTTCTCTTTTGTGAAAACTTCACTGTGGCTTTAGAGTAGCAAAAAGACTCCAGTCTGATCTAATCATTGCCTGGTTACCTGGTGTTTTTAAAAAATGAGGTTTAGTCAAAACTGTACCTTCCTATTTGATAGATGTGGCAAGAACAAGCGACTCACTCCCTCTTTAGCTCTTCTGATACGTGCCGTTATTCAGCAGAACTTTGTGACTAGGGATAGGCAGTTTAGTCTGGTAGAAATTAGTAATGCTTTAGAGCAACATTTTCCAAATTAACCTAGCCAAGGAATATTTGGAGACTTAAAATATGCTTATTGGAAAGCATGAATGTTGACCAGCACTTAGCACAGTACCTGGCTCTCAGTAGGTGCTTAATAAATGTTGATTAAGTGATTGAGCTGGAAGCTGGGGGGGGGGGTGCTGTCAATGGAGTACCACAGAGATACAGTTTGCAGCAGAACAGAAGAAATTTTGTCCATTTTATACTAAAAATCCTGCAATAAGCATTTTAAATTCCTAGATAATTTAATATTTAATACCTGAGATGAAAACAATGTTACTACCATCAGCATTTTCTCATGAGACTCCTCTTCATTTGACCTAAAACAGCAGTGCTCCATGGCAGATGGTTTGGTGAACACTTTTAATTCGATTAGTTGAGGTTTCTACTTACATCTACTTACATATTTTTCTATTTCAATACCAAGTTTTCGGTATGCCAGTGTATTCCTCAGGACACATAAGAACTTTTCTTGAAAATATGTGACTAGCAATGGGTGTCTTAACTATAATTTGGGAGATGAGAACAGGCATGAAGGTAGTCTTTTCTCCAGGCGAAATGGTGAAATACATAGTTGGCCTCAGGGTCCCCTCATTCAGTGCCCAGCATCTAGGAAGAACTTAACAAATGCTTGTGGATTGAATGAAACCCTCTCACTACATAGGTAAGTACCTGTACCTCATGATGCCCAGGACTCCACATTGAACCAAGGAGCACTCCAAGCAGAGTTGTATCCATTCTTCTCTTTCCCATTAAAACTTACTTGCTCAGAGGTTTTCTACTAAGGAGACAATGTATATGAGCTAAGATGTTAATAAATGATAAGGGCCTAAATGTATTATCTCACCTGGAAAGATTAAATTCTGCAAAGGCAGAATTCAAATTCAGGTACTCTGACTCAGTCTGATGCTTTGCTCTTTACACCACTGATTCTAGTAAGTAGACTAGGCAATATCCAAACTCCCTTTCTGTGCTAAGTATGGATTTTTTCCAGAGAGGAGTATTTATGATCAGGGAAAGGAATAGATTAGGTATACAGTATGGTTGGTTAGAGGCAAGGAACAAGAGAAATGGAAATAGTTTTGATTTTTCTACATATCTTTGTGTGTGTGAATTAGCATATGTCTAATTTTCAGTAGTTTCTTGGTTGATGTTATATATATATATATATATATATATATATATATATACACACACACATATATATATATACATATATATATATTTAAACACTCACAGATACAAGTAAAACAGGGATAGAGTAGGAGTGCTAGAAATGTTGATTTAAGGTGAGATTGAATAATGTGGTAGTGCCCAGTTGATCCAGGGGAGGATAGATCAAAGTTTAAACCCTCCCTCTGTGTGACCAGGGCCACCACTTATCTCAGTCTCAGTTTCCTCATCTGTAAACCAAGGATAATACAGTTCAGCAGTCCCTACCTCACTGAGTTGTGGAAGATCAAGTGAGATGATGTATATAAAGTGCTTTGTAAGCCTTGAAGTGCTCAATAAATGCCAGCTTTTTATTTTTATATATGATTGAATCATCAGAAGAAATTTGATTTTAAAATAATAGAGCTAACATTTACATAGAGCTTTAAAAATACCTTCTATATGATCTCATTTAATCCTCACAACAAAGCCCTGGAAGGTACAGTGCTATTATTATCCCCATAAAAACAAACTACTGTCATCAATTGTGAATGATGAAATAAACTAACACCTTTGATTTTGTCCATTGGCACTTGCTAATTTGTAAATCATGCATAAGAATGTCTCACAGAAATGTTATACTCTTAAGAACCACTTACAGCCTATTTAATCTCCAAAGGTTTAAAGTAAGTCTAAAAATATATCTGTGGTAAACTTAGAGGCAAATTGGTTGAGAGATTCTTATCACTTCTGTGAATAAATAAGAGAAACTACTCTGTCAAGAGAGTTCATGCCATGATTTAAAAAAAAAATCTAACATTCTAAGGTAAGTAGAACTTACATTTAGTTACAAAGAACAGTAAATCACTCAATTGTGTGCCTTAAATGTGATGAAGAGTAAATAGTTACCTTTTTTTTCTTATTTGGTAATCCAAAGCAGAATTTAAAATGCTTCTTTAGGAAGATGTAGAAATGGAAATGCTTCAAATTGTAGAATCATTAAGCCTATTATTTTACTTTTGAATAATCTCAATTTTATTAGTTATTAGTTTAGCCAAACTTTATTTTTCTCCCTAAATTGTGTGTGTGTGTGTGTGTGTGTGTGTGTAGAAATGTGAGATACACAAATTTAGAAATTTCTCCATTCCAAAGGTCCATAAGGACTATTTGTGCCTGACCTATAGTAAAGCCTTCCAAACTTGTATTCATCTGATCAGCCACAGTGTGATACACTGTACATTGACTCTGACATAATGATATCATTTTGGTCCTCTTTGAGAATGAAGGCAGATTGATAATTTCTATTGCAACTTTAGTAGAATCTTAAATACAGAAATGGAAGGGACCTTGGAAACCAAATACCTTATTTTCCATATGAGTAAACTGAGGCCCAGAGATAATTTTTTTTTAGTTTTTGTTTCTTTTCTTTGAATCATTTGTTGCTTTTTCCTATTTCTCTACTTTTCATTAGGTCAGATAGATAATAAGTGAGAAAAATGGGATTTGAATCCAGAACTTTGGACCATAAATCTAATGCTGTTTTCAATGTACTATAGTGATTCTAAGGGGAAGACATGAACCTTGTAGGTCTGAAGTTGAGTCATAAAAGGGGAGCTAGAAATAATCATAGTAATAGCATTGAAGAAGATAACAGTGCTGAGGAGCCTGGCTGCTGGTACTCCATCACTGGACAGCTCCCCATAGTTGCTGGTGCTTGCTGAACACAGCTGTGGGCACCTGAATAAGTAGTATGGAGTTAAAATATAATTGCTGAATTTAATTGAAATAAAGTAACTTCTTGAATTAATCAAAGAGATAAATTAAAGGTAGACATACACAGACGTAAATATACCCTTACAATATGTAATACCGTGTGTATGTGTGTATGTATATACAAGGTGTCTGCATCCAGTTTTAAGCTATTAAAGATTGAAGTTAATTAATTTAAAGCTTTAATGGCTTAAAACTGTACAAAGATTTTGGAGGTATAGTAACAACAACCTATAATCAGTGCCGTCTTTCTAAAAAAGAAACACACAATTCCATAACCAAGCTAGGGATATTATTCGAGTTAAGCCTCTGGCAGACTATAGCTTTAATTCGGGCTTCTCTGTCATTCAGGTTAAAACTGGATACAGTGAATGCAACAGACAGATGTCTTTTTATTTTGTAAAGATTTAAGCCTTCCTATTGCAGCATCCCCACCCCAGGTAAAATCAATAATAAGCCTGAGATTGGCCTGAAAAAGAAGAAAGAAAGGGGTTTTGGAACGAAAGATTACATAAGAAAAGATAACATCATCATTCACTTTTATATTATTAATGTGCCCTTGTCAAAGAAAAATAAAAAGGAATGTCTAATTCAAGTTCATGGCTTTTCTTGGAAGAAATGAGAGAATGCTGTACTAGGGCATGCACTGGGGCTCTTAAATAAATTACTTAGTAGTTTTAATGTATATGTCTGTGTTGGTGGGGGAGGGGAAAATTGAAAAGACCCATGTGGGTGACTCTAATTGTTCTTTCAGTCATGCAGGCATGGTCATAGATTTGGTCTAATTAATTCTGTATTCTCCTGACAACTGGCTGAATTTATCTAAGGTCTTGATGAGATTATCGTGGAAAGGCTAGAAAAAATAAAAAGTTAAATGTCAGCTATGTTGAAAGCTAATTTCTTCTCTCTGCCTGTCTCTGTCTCCACACAAATATTTGGATCATCCTCACCATAGACAGCACCTGACTTTTTTTCCCCCTTAAAACTTTTACTCCAAAAAGAAGAGTTCTTAAAATTATTATTATTACAGTTTTTTAAATAACTAAGATTTCTAATTCAAAATTATGTCCTTGGGGTATAAAAGAACCATTCAACTTTGAGAAATGTTCTAGACTACTATAATTTTAAACCACCTTTTCCATTCATATCTATTCTCCTTGACTATGCATATTTCTTTCTCTCTCTCTTTTCTCTTCTCTCTTTTCCTCTTCACTGTCTTTTACTCTTCCTCCCCCTCTTTTACACAAGACATCCTTGATGCCTGACAACTTTAACATTAGTTTTGACAACTTAACATTTTTAAGACCTATACATTTAAGACCTAATCTTATTAATGGAACATCTAGAATATTTAATAATTTATACTTTGGTATAACTTCACCCTCTTCTTCTGTTTGCTTTTAGCTAAACTTTAAGGAGTCATTTTGTGTTTATTAGTTATAAATATTGATGAGAATATAATCTAAGATTTATATATCATGATTTTTAATTAGAGACTAGTTTGAGAGTTTAAAACTACTGGTTAGCTTGGTACTCTACAAACAGTGGCTTTTTACAACACGTAGAGATGAGAATTGAAGTTATCAAATATGGGAAAAGAGTGAGTGGGCCAAGAGAGAATTTTTTGAGGTTAGCATCTCTCTTCTTAACTTTGTACATAAAAAAAGTCTTAAGAGCATAGGAAGTGCCCAGAATACATACTACTCAGCAGAAAGAGAGAAAGAAAAGAAAGAAAAGAGATGGGAGTGAGGGGTAGAGAAAGAGAGACAGAGACAGAGAGTATTCTGTAGTCTCATAGAAATACATGGGAATGCAATGGAGAAACAGGAACTGTGGATGCAACTGTGGTGTGTACTGTTCACTGGTTCATCTCTTCCAAAGAATGTGAAGTGTCTATATTCACACCAACAGTTTATATCTCTCACCTCCCAAACTAAAGAAATAGCCAAAAGTAAACTTCAGTCATCTCAAAATGCATTGTGGGCTATTTCAGAAGTCGTCGGGCATATAAGCTATTTCAGAAGCCCAATTAGAGGTAATATGATGGTCTGTTGTCATTATTTAACATGAATGGAGCCCCTACAATCAGTCAATCAACAAGAATTAATGAAACTCTTTTTATGTACCAGGCATAGTGCTAGGTCCTAGAGATAGCAAAGAAAAACCTAAAACAATTCCTGCCCTCAAGGAGTTTACATTCTAATGAGGAAAACAATGTGTACACGAGATAAGCGTATAAACAAAATACATATACAGTAGATATAAGGTAACCTTTGGAGAGGAAGGCAGCACAACTACAAATCAATATACTAGCTTCCCTTCCTATAGAGAATAACTTTTAATGGAAGATTTTCCCAATATCTCTTAATTCTAGAACCTTCCCTCTATAAATTGCTTCCTATTTATCATATGTATGTATGTATGTATGTATGTATGTGTGTGTGTATGTATAGTTTGTTTGTATGTATTTGTTTGCTTTTCTCCATTAAATTATAAGTGCCTTGAAGTCAGAGACTGTCTTTTGTCCCTTTTAGAATCCCTGTTGCTGAGTACAGTGTACAGTGCCCGGAACGTAGTAAGAGCTCAATAGATCCTTATTAACCGATTAAGGGAAATTTTAATTATTCTGTCTCAGTTTTAAATTTCTCATTCTAAAAATAGTCTTTCCCTTCCATATATTCATTTGAAATTATATTTTCTCACAAAATAAAACAGAAATTATGAACCATACTTAAAATTACTGAGGTTGAGGATAAACATTGATGATATTGTGTTAGTATGGAAGAAACTGCATCATCCCTATCCTTTTAGACATTTCAAAGCATGTAGCTTCTAGTTATAGTCTCTCATTCTTCATAAATGATAAATTCTACAGAACATAAGCGTCTTTCATTTATTAGACAATAATTATACCAAGTCCTGATGAGGTTTGCTCACTAGAACTTGGTATATAATATATGTAAAATTTCCAAACGTATTTTTATATGTTTATACATAGCTTAGTGGCACAGTAGATAGCATACTGGAATTGGAGTCAGGAAAGCCTGAGTTTAAATCTGACCTCTGATGCATACTAGCTGTGTGACCCTGGGCAAGCCATTTAACCTCTGCCTCAGTTTCTTCAGCTGTGAAATGGGGGCGAGGGGGTAATAATAGCACTTAGTTCCAAGGGTTGTGAGAGTCCAATAAGAAGATAATTGTAAAGTGCTTTCAAACCTTAAAGTGCTATGTAAATGCTAGCTATTATTAAAGAGATTAGTAAAAATTTCATGTAACTTAAAAATGCTTTCTCTAATTCCAGGAATTTAGATTCAATTGAACAAGTATTTTTTTCCTTCTATATGCAAGCATTTGTCTGCTAGATTATGATTAGTAGGTCATGAGTTCCTCAGTGTTTTTCAATTTTCCTTCCTTCTTTATTCTTCTCTTCAGCCAGGAATGGATAGACATTTTGGCAACCAAAAGAGTAATTTCTTAATGTTACAGATTGGAGTTCCCTTTTAGTGGACTGACCCAATAATGGAACCAGTCACATCAATGGTGAAATTATTTTCTATACATATACAGTATTGGGTACTTGATGAATGACCCCCTTTGAGCAGTGCAAACCTAGGAAATGCACGAAAACTCTAAAACAAAATACTTGTCAAACTTGGTAGTCATGAAGAAATGCAAAAATTCCTTATTTTCCAATGCCAATGCCAAAGAAAGACCAAAGATACTTTGACATGAGCTCTAGAATCTGGAAAATCAAACAGGTTTTGTTATAGATACATAATTTGGACCAATATTGTTGTCCATCGATAATTAAAACCCCTAATTTCTTTCATTGTTAAGTTATGAGGAATTGGTGGCTATTGTTTATAAAAATCAAATGTAAATTCCCAAATGTTTTTAATGCAAATGAAGCAGGAAGTGTGACATATACTGGCTGTGGGACTCTGGACAAATCATTTAACTTTTCAGTGTCCCAGAAAACTCTCTATGACAGGGGTGGGGAACCTGCAGCCTTGAGGTCACATGGGGCCTTCTAGGTCCTTGAGTGCAGCCTTTGGATTGAGTCAAAGTTTTATAGAACAAATCCTTTTATTAAGGGGATTTATTCTGTGAAGTTTGAATTCAGTCAAAGGGCCACACTTGAGGACCTAGAGTGCCGCATGTGGCCTCAAGGCCACAGGTTCCCTACCCCTGCTATGATTACAGTGAAGCAGCATGATACAATGAAGCATGCTAGATTGGGGCTCAGAGGTACTTTTCAAGTCGCTGACTTCTTATTTAATATCACTGTCCAAAACTATTGTTTGTTTTAAATTCTTATTTTTCCCTGTGGTGTGCTAAAATCCATTTCCACAAAATTGTACAGACAAAACATATGTTAGTGGATAAAGAGTTGGCCTCCAAACCAGGAAGATCTGAATTCAGATCTTACCTCTGATTCATATTGATTGCGTGATCCCAGGGAAATCATTCAACCGCTTGGTGCTCTGGGGAAATCTCTTCACTAAATTGCTGACCTGCACTTGTATCATCAAGATAGCACAGCTAAAGAATCTCATGAGAAAATCTGGCAGCAAAATCACAGGTTCATCACCCTCTCAAACCTCTACTAACAACCGTAGAATTTTACTATATAATGTGACCCACTAAAGTGCGGCATTCAGTATAGCACAAGATAATATTTGTAAGGTGCTCAACACAGTGTGTGGCACATAGTAGTGTGATATAAATGCTAGCTGCTATTATTAACATGGGCCCCACGTGGACTCTATTCAAAGCAATTGAGTTGCCAGAAGTTCCCAAAAATCTCATGAAAGTGTTCTTGTGCTATGAACCCCAAAGACTTTATTATATAGGAAGTCTAACTAGATAATAATACGGTTGCTCCAAAAAGATCAGTTTACTAGAGCTTGTTTTTTTTTCTTGATTTTGTAAAGAAAAAAATACAGCTCTGAAAATAGCCCAAACAAAGAATTAGCTAGATTTTATAATTTTCTAAGTAAACCCATTTGCTGGTCCTATAGCTTTAACTCCATATGAAACCTCAAAGGAAGAAGATGAGACCAGGAAGTTGGAAAATAGAAATGCTTTGTCTGGTTTCAGAATCAACTTACATGTTGGGTTTCTAGTCCTATTTGCAGTAATATATCAAAGGGAAGAAAAAAAATAAACATGAATACTCTTCCTAAGCTGTACATTCTCAGCATCAGACCTTGTATGAACAGAGTTCTGACAACTAGAATCACTGATAGTGACCAACCAGATAGTCCATTGTATGGTTTGTAGAACCATACAATGACTTAGAACCAAGGGACAAGTCCCTTCATATCCCTGGGTATCAAGTTATTCCTCTTCAAAGTACTATTGGGAAGCAGGTGGTGCAGTGTTTAGAGCACTGGGCTTGGAATCAGGAAAACTCTTCTTCCTGAGGTCAAATTGAGCCTCAGACACTTACTAGCTGTGTGATCCTGGGCAAGTCACTTAACCCTGTTTGCCCCAATTTCCTCATCAAATGAGCTGGAGAAGGAAATTGCAAACCACTCCAGTATTTTTGCCAAGAAAATTCCAAATGGGCTTATAAACAGTCAGGCACGACTGAAATGACTCAACAACGAAAGTATTAGAAGCTTGCATTTCTATGGCATGTTAAGGTCTCCTCACAACTCCGTGAGGTGGGCATGTAAGGATTAATCCCATTTCACAGTTGATATTCAGAGAGGGAGAACTGACCCGCCAGTTGTCGTAGAACTAACATGGGTCAAAACCATATTTAAATCCAGATCCACTGATTTCCAGGGTAATGTTGTAATGTTTATTTTTTCCCTCACTACACCCTAGAGACCTCTAAGATCACGTCGAACTCTAATATTCTATGAGTCTTTTGATCAAACTGTGAATAAGGAGGGAGAAAAACCAGAACATAAAAGAATCAATTGAGGAAACTAAGGATATGTGGTCTGAAGGACAAAAGGTGAAGGAGAAACATGATAGCTGTCTTAAAGTAGTTGAAGGATTATCCGGTGGAAGTGGAAGGTGGAGGGATTTGACTTGTTCTTTGCAGTTCCAGAGAAAAAAATGTGAAGCCATGGGTGGAAATTAAAGAGGTAGATTTGGATTCAACATGGAGAAAACCTCCTAACAATTAGAAATGTTTAAAAATGAAACAGATGGCTTTGGAAAGTAGTGAGTTCCCTAAAACTAGGGACTTTTAAAATGAAGCTGGATGACCCCTTGTCAAGGATATTGTAGAGGGGATTAGATTGTACTTGATGACCTCAGGGGTTACTCCCAAGTCTGAGATTCTGTGATTTGTGACTGGAAATATAAGCCACCCATCCATAATGGGCTTATGGCACTGGCATTGGTAATCAGAAAAACAGGAGAGAGTTACATAAACATAAATCAGCCAACAAAAAGTTCATGTTTTCAAAGAGGGAAAAACAACACAATATTTTTGAGTGAATTTTGCACATATATCCCATTTTCTTCCTACTCTGCAAATGGTATCACAGCACAAAATATAGCTATTTCAGAGGTGGTAGCACATAGCACAGTGCCCCCAGTACTTAGTGCAGTGCCTGGCATTATAGTAGGCACTTAATAAATGTGTATTGATTGATTGATTGGCAGAACTTGAGGTGAGTTCATCTGTGGTCAGTTACAGTAAGCACCATCTGAATAAATGAAATTTTAACAGAGCTCAGGACACTGAGGTAGTTAATGAGCTTTCCTGGGCATAGGCAAATTCAATCATAGTAGACTTTGTACAGAATGGGTACCACCAGCCCCCCAAATACAGCCCTTTAACCCCAACAACAGCAACAACAAAAAGAGATACCCTTCATCTTTCATGTATAAAAATAAACTATTTTCATGTCTGATGGTGTTTCAGTTTACTTTTCAACCATCTGGTTCACATTATGCTGTGAGACAATAAAAAGTCTGTTTCCTGCAGTGATAACCACAGAGAGCTCCCATTTCACATTCAGTGTGGTCATCCTGATTGGTTTGGGTGTGGCTTTGAGGACATTAAAATTGTCTCTAGTTAAGAGTTCTTCCTGCTTTTTTTAAAATGTGGGATTTGGGGGCTTGGGAATTTTTTTTTACATTTTTTCATAAATATTATAACTAGCACTAGCATAGAAATGGAAATGCTTTTGCAAAATGATTGGCTTGCTTATTCTTGCTGCTTGCTGGACTGTATGCCTGACATTTTATAGCAATAAGATTTTCAAACAAGAATAATTGGTTTGCTAGATTCCATTCACCCAAGTTGTCATGAGGATTTCGAGGGAAATTGTAGTCTTGTCTTACTATAAAGCAGAGTTGAGAGTCTATTTTTAGGGGATCTTACTCTAGGGCTTTTCTTGATGTTTTGCCATCTTTCTGAGCACTCGGGGCCAAGACAAACCAAATCCACTTTTGGATGGGGGAGGATTTTCACCCTTTTTGCATATGCATATTTTTCAAAAGGACACAGAGACGTTTTTGTTGTCTTTGTGGTCACTGGGTCTGCTTTACACAGATGCCTATTAATCACTTCACTATGGAGACAGACACATTCATCATATCACACCAACTTGGAAACAAGCAATGTAGTGAATTGATAGTAAAGAGAAAAGGAATCCTGGCTTAACGATAACAAGTTATTCTCCTTTTAGTGTTTTTCATGATAAAGAGATAGAAGAGACTTTTAAAGTTTTTCTTTGAAATTTAGCTCAGTTGGGGAGATTTTAGCAAATTGGTCAGTGCCTTTCAGCCCTCTTTTTAAAATGGAAGGGAAGAGTATAATTAAGTGATGGAGAGGTGAAAACATTCAGGCAATCTAGTCACACTTTGGGTATGATGGTGCTAAAGCTGTTTTAGTGTCTAGGCTATGTGTGCTAAAGAACAACTTGAAAACGTGAATGGAGAGAATGGGACAGATATGAGAGATATTATGAAGATGGCATCGGAAAGAATTTGCAATTGATTGGCTATGTGGAATGAGGCAGAATAAGGAGTAGAGAAATGACTCCATTGTTGCAAATGTGTGGAGAATTGCATTGCCCTTGACAAATATAGGGAAGTTTGGAAGGAATGTTTGAGGGGAAAAATACAATGGATTCTCTTTTGGACATGTTGAATTTTTGATGCCTATAGGGCAATTGTCAAAAAAAAAAGGATTTAGCTATATGAAACTGGCTCTTGGGAGAGAAACCAGAGCTATATATAGAGAGAATATGTATAGAGAGAGAAAGAAAAAGAGAGGAGAGAAGAGAGGAGAGGAGAGGAGGAGAAACAGAAGAGAAGAGAGGCAGAATATATATTATTACCCATCAAAGAAGCAATTGGATAGGTAAAAGAATAACTAAGTGGGAACAATTACCTAACCATCCCAGCTTTCTATCATCTGCAAATTTTGCAGACATGCCATCAATGCCTCTGTCTAGCTAATTAATAAGTGTTTTACAATACAAGGTGAAGCACAGGTACTTGGGGCACTCCACTAGAGACTACCTGTGATGTATTCAATTCCATATCCCTACAATTCAGTGATTATCAAGTCCATATTTCTTCATTTGTTATACAACATTGGGAGCTACTTTTTATACTTGGCTAAAAATTTCAGTAGAGTATATCTATAACATTCCCTTTACCTACTAGTTTAATAACGCTGACAAAAAATAAAATAAGGTTAGTCTGGAATGACCTACTCTTAACAAAGTCATTTTAATAATTTAAATAATTGCTTTCTTTCTAGCTGTTCACTAATCATTTTTAACAGTCTATAGGACATAGGATAATACAGAGGTCATTTGAACTGTAGAGTTGGAATGGAGAGGTTGCTTTTGTCATATAATCTTATATTTTTTCCAGTGACTTATGAGGCAAATTCCTCTGCTGAGAAGGTAGGGAGAAATGATGGTATAACTGGTCTGAGAAAAGAAGAGGCGCTTTGGAATAGTTGTTGTATGATAAATTGTCAGTCAGGGCAGAGTAAAACAATGGTTTGCATCTGTTAAGGTCCATTTGAGATTGGATAACATAAATTTGTAGGGGAATCAGTCAATACAGTTGCATGATTTCTTCCATCAATATCCAGCAGAAGGAAATTGAGAAAACAGATGTTAGAAATAATACAAGTCACAGTTTAAAAAGGGATGAATGGTGATAGGGCAATGAATCCAGGGACTCAAGAGTCAAGAACAGTGTAAAGTTGAAACTCGTTAACTAAAGGGTTAACTTCAAGAGGGGAGAAATTAGTTCAGAGAAGGAGTAATGGTGTAGCAAAGCAGGGAAGAGTAGAGAGACTGGAGATTATGATGAAGACAGAGAATAGACTCAGGATCAGTGTATCATAGGAAGAACCAGAAAGACAAGAGCTTCTGGTCAGATAGAGAAATTTCAGAATTGTGTCTTAGGGAAGTGAAATATGTGTGGATACTCAAGCGTACTACCATTCCTCCATGTGGCTGAGTATAATACAGTGAGGGTAGAAGACTGGATTTGGAATCTGAAAGATCTGAAGTTGAATCTTGCCTCGGATACTTAACTAGCTGTATGACACTGAGTCAATCATTTAACCTCTCTGGTCCTTAGTTTCCTTATGTGTAAAATGGACTTGGTGGCCTCTAAGGTCTCCCTCCTCCCGATTCCAAGTTTATGATCTAATCTGAAAATTGTAAGAATTGGGAAGGTTGGTGAACTTGGAAGCAAGTTTTTGACATATAAATATGTAAGTCAGAATCCCCAAGTATAAGGGTAGGAGTTGGGGTGAAAGGAAAAGACTATGAGCTAGATATTGAGCTAATGGAGAAAGGAAAGAGAATGACCTGAGAGTCAATAGAAAATAGCCACCAGGATATGAAAAGGGCAATCTTTCTGGATGGAGTGAACCTCAGAGGAAGAAAAGGTATGTGGGGAAGGGCCTAAAAGGAGCAATGAGACAGCATGAGGGAAGATGCATCCAGCGCTAGAGGGTAGACCAGGATGGACTGACTTCAAAGGAGAGCCAGGTTTCTATGTTTGCAAGAACACAGAAGAAGCATCATAGTATAGCCTATGATTATCTTGGGTTACAGAATATCACATACTGAAGAATAAAGTTCCACTGCAAATGGAATTCTTTGGTCTATCACTGACTGACGATGAGTTGAGTCTTAAAGGGAAAATGTTAGGATTTTTTTCCCCCTTTGCACTGGTTGTGGAGGAGGGAACACTACAAGAAGTGGTGGGGGGTGGTGTTTGAGTGTATGAGTGAGAAATCTTTGTTTGAGATTTTAGAACTGAGTTCTGGAAGTATAAAGTGAGGAGTTTTGTTTATGGTTTACTTGTACTTGTGGTGTGAGTCAAGAGACTGTGGGAGGGAGAGAGAGATGGATGGAGGAGAGAGAATCAGAGAGAGGGAGGGAGAGAGAAAGAGAGACACACAGAGAAAGACAAAGAAAGAGAGAGAGAACGTGAGGCAGTAGTCTTGATAGGATCCCAAGAGACTGAGTTCTCTCAGGTAGATCTGATGAAAGATTGATGAGTTCTTGAATTTGTTTTTACTTTCTGTCTTAGTAGCATTACAGACTTAATCAACTAACCAATAAGCATTTGTTAATAAGTTCTTATTGTATGTCAGAAACTGTGCTGAGCTCTGGAATACAAAGAAAAGGTAAAAACAGAAGCTTATGTTTTAATGGGGGGGATGATATGTGTGGGATGAGGTATAAATAAGGTGTGTGTGTGTGTGTGTGTATACAGAGAGACAGAGAGAGAGAAAGAGAGAGAGAGAGAGAGAGAGAGAGAGAGAGAGAGAGAGAGAGAGAGAGGGAGGGAGGGAGAGAGAGAGAGAGAGAGGGAGAGAGGAGACCTGAGTATAAAAGGCATTTAAGGCACTAGTAGTGAAGGGATGACGATTTGGGGGGAAGACCCAGAAAGGTCACCTTCAAAAACTGAACTATGTCTTAAAGCCAAGTATTCTTTTTTATTATTAAATTTTAGTTTTAACTTATGGAATAAAACAAACATTTCCAAAACACAGTACAATAAAAAAGATGATTGGATATGAAATTGCAGATCTGCTATGTACAACTTGTTATTCCTTTCAAATATACAAAAACCAAATTTAAATAATTAGAGAAATATTGATTATAGTGGGTAGGCAAAGCCAAGTATTCTAAGAGGCAGAGGTTAGGAGGAGGACTATTTCAAGCATGGGACACAGTCAGTGAAAAGCATGGAGAGCAGATAATGGAGCATTGTGGCATCAAATAGGCTGATATGCTTGGATTGTAGAGTGCATGTACATGTGAGAAGAATGGAAGGAGGCTGGGTTATAAAAGGTTTTAAATGTCAAGAACAGGAATTCCTATTTGGTCCTAAAAGTAATAGGGAACCACTGTAGTTTACTGAGTATGGAATAACATGGTAAGACCTACACTTCAGGAAAATCACTTTGGCAGCCGTGTGGATGATAGAGACTTGAAGCAGAGAGTCCAGTTGGAAGGCTACGGCAATATTCTAGGTAAATAGTGATGGGCACCCAAACTAGAGTGGTGAGTAGAGAAAAGGAGGCAAATGAGAGTGATATCATAGAAAAAGAAATAAGATTTGGCAACTAACTGGATATGTGAAGTGAGTGAGAGTGAGTTGAGAGGGGGCACCAAAGTTGGAGATATGGGTGACTGGGAAGATAGTGGTGCCCTGGACAGTAATGAGGAATTTCAGAAGAGGGGTAGATTTTGGGGAGAAGATAATGAGTTCTGTTTGGAACGTATTAGATTTGAGACGTCTAAGGACTGGAAGTTGGAAATATCTGGTGTGCAGTTGGTGATGCTGGACTGGAACTCGGGAGACTAGGGCTGGATCTAGAGATCTGCAAAGAGATGATAATTGAACCCATGGGAGTCACTCAGGTCATCGAGAGAGGGTATAGAAAGAAAAGAATGCCTAGTACAAAGCCTTTGATGGAGTTTCAAAAAGAGGGGATTACCGTGGCTAGAAAAGTATGGGAGAACGATAAAGGGAGAGAGGTTCTGACCTTCTGTCTAAGGTGGGGAGGATTCCATCTGGACTGAAAACTCCACTAAATGAGAGAAAATCTTATTGGCATTGTTTTCCTTTTTAAATAGATAAGTAGATATCTAATCATCACTTATTGGTTGATTGATTGATGATACAGGGCTACATAGGGGAATGAATGCTGAATTTGAAATAGATTTAGAGTAGATATGGTTTCAAATCTCAGCTCTTCCATTTAGGGTTTGTGTGGTCTTAGGCAAGTAGCAAAACATCTCTGAGTCTCAGCTTCCTCAACTGTGAAGTAGAGGGGGAAAGGAGGGATTGGACTACATGACTCCTGAGGACCCTTCTAGCTCTAAATATGTGATCTTTGTGACCCTCCCCCCACGTGCTTAAATTACTTTATTTTAAGCTATTATTAAAGTTAATTATTATTAACTTTAAATGAAAATAAAATCTCTTAGAATGTGGGGGTCCAGTTGCTATTGTAAGATTAAGAACACTATGTTAAAAAAGGAAGATGATTGAAGTGAACAGGTTCAAGTATTATTCTAGAGTCTGTAGAAACTCTAGATTTAAGATGGAGCATCAGGAGGTTACATTCTTAACCAGTCCCCCCAAAATCACTAACTTATTGCATACTCCAATTTCTACAATTGTCAAATGAAAAGAACAACCCTTTGCTTCCTCAGGGCATGGTGGGATACCACTAGTAGCTAACAAATTCATACAAAGTACTTTTTTTGAGAGGGGAAGGATTAATAACACCCCATATTCACTTGGTGAAAGTGGCGACCATGGAAAATGACTGACGATTGCATTCCAGGTCACTAATGCACAGGAGCAGACCCTCGTATAGTCTTCCTTCTCAGCAGCTCCAATAAGGCAGATACAATGATGCAAGAACAAAGACTATGACATTCTTACAATAATTGTACATTGTTTACTAATTCTGCATTGTGACATTGTGCATTAACTGTGACATTTTACATTAATATTTGCAGAGCACTTTACACATTATCTCTTGATCCTCCCAACAGCCTTGGGAGTTAGGTGCTATTTTCACCCCCATCTTTACAGATGAGACTGAGAAAGGATAAGTGACCTAGTAAGTGTCTGATACAGAATTTGACTTCGGGTCTTTCTGACTCCCAAGTCCAGCACTCTAAGCACTGTGCCTGCCACTTAAATGCCTCTAACATTTTCCCCCCTTGAATTCAATTTTAGTTTATTTTCAGATTTGCACTCTCTCCCTTCAACCTCCTCCCCCACCCCCACCAACTGAGAAAGCATGAAAATCAAAACCCTTGTTACAAATATGCACAGTCAAACTAAATACATTCCCACATTAGCAATGTCCAAAAAAAAGTATCAACCTATACTCTTGAAGCCATCACCTCACTGTCAGGAAATGCTGCCTCTAGCTTCTTGAAGACTTGATGTGTTGAAGACTGTCTAGGTTAGTAAATTAGGGCCATCAGCTACAACAGTTAGCAAAAGGGCTGTCTATGTAAGTTTGAGGAGTTTTAAAATGAAAAAGAGACTTGATCAGTCTCTCCTGCCCATTTCATTTTCTACATTTGGTGACAAATGCCTCTCTAATAAGTGACTATGTGGTAGCTAGGCAGCTGGGTGGCACAGTAGATGCAGTGCTGGACCTGGAGTCAGGAAGACCTGAGTCCAAATCCAGCCTCAGACATTTACTAGCTGTGGGACCCTGGGGTAGTCACTTGACCTCTGTTTGCCTCAGTTTTCTCATCCGTAAAATGTGAATAACAACAGCACCTACCTTCCAGGGTTGTTGTGAGAATCAAATGAGATAATTGCAAAGTGTTTAGCATAATGCCCGGCACCTACTAAGTGCCATATAAATGTGAATTACATATATATATATATATATATATATATATATATATATATATATATATATATATTATTCATGAAGCATCCTCACTAGAGAGGGGAAAAAGAAAACACACAGAAGACATAGGTGTCCAAAGAGATCTACTGGTATATATTCTTTACCTCCACCTGGAGATAGGAGGGCGTGCTGCGGTCCTCCAATTCTGCATCCAAATGAGGTTGATGGTGTGGTAATTAATTCTTCCAGAGTTGGGGTGTCAGCTTTGACTTTTGTAGAGGAAAGGTCCCATCTCAGACATGGTAAAGATGCTTCCTCCTTTTGGAGAGTTCCGGGATGATGACCAGTAGGAAGCTAGGTGTAGGAAACTTTGCTCCTGGATTCATATATTGTGAACTTTGGATAGGAATTGGTTGAGAGGTTTTGAGAATGTAGAATTGGAATGGCTCCTCATTTAATTCAGGGGGTTGTAGAGGGTCCTGTCTGTGATGCCAGGGGGCCATTTGCACCCAGATGGACTCTTATCTATGAAAATATAATTGGAGAAATGGGGAAACTTAAATTGGTTTCGGGGTTGGAAGCAAAAGAAATCAATACACAATTAAAACTACATAGGTGAACAAGATAGTAGTCAATTCTAAATTACCTGACCAGTTCCAGGAGCATGGCTTTGGGTTATTCTCTCTAGAGTATCAAAGGCCTCATGGTGGTGTTTTTTGCATTTTCCCCTTAAGATTCTACATATAAATACTGATGAATACACAGAGATCCTAACAAGGAGAGAAGGACCTTAAATATTAATATAGCTATGTGGAAATGTATGTATGGACTGCTAGGTGGCATCGTGGATAGAGTGCCTGGCCTGGAGTCAGGAAGACTCATCTTCCTGAGTTCAAATGTGGTCTCCAACACTTACTAGCTGTGTGACCCGGGGCAGATCACTATACCCCATTTGCCTCAGTTTCCTCATCTGTAAAATGAGCTGAAGAAGGAACTGGCAAACCACTCCAATATCTTGGCCAAGAAAACCCCACGAAGAGTCAGACCCAACTGAAATGACTGAATACATCATCATCAAATTGTGTGTGTGTGTGTGTGTGTGTGTGTGTGTGTGTGTGTATCTATTCTAGCAAGAAATATTAATTCCCTTAGATTCCCTAGACCTAGTGCTGGTGCTAGATCTGGTGCTCATGGACCCCCGAAGCATAGATTTCTGAATTGGATGGGGAAAATTTGCATCTTCATTTTCACTAACTGAAATTCAATATTTCTTTCAATTATGAACATAGGCAACAAAACATTATTGCAAGAAAGGGACCATATGCTTCACCGGCTTGTCAAAGGGGTCTATAATACAAAAATGGCTAAGAATCAATACCCTAGAGGAAAGATGACACTCAGAACTGTAAGACTTGGAGCAGCTAGGTGGTGCAGTGAGTAGAGCACCGGCCCTGGAGTCAGGAGGACCTGAGTTCAAATCCAGCCTCAGACACTTGACATTTACTAGCTGTGTGACCTTAGGCAAGTCACTTAACCCCCATTGCCTTGCCTTCCCCCCTCCAAAAAAAAAAAAAGAATTGTAAGACTGCAAGAAGTAAACATATCCTTATACATATCAGAGAGACTCAGAGAGACAATGTAGTGGAGTTAGTAGAGCACTTGCAGTTAGGAAGACCTGGTTTAAATCCCTCCTCCTCCCCTTAATAGCAGTGTGACCCTGTGCAATTCACTTCCCTTTTCGGTGCTTTGAATTCTTTATCTTTCAAATGAAGAGATTGTACTTGATGGCTTGAAAAGGCCCCTTCTAGCTCTAAAATCCATGATCCTTTGATCTTGAGACAGGGTCATAGAAACCACAAACCAGACACATGAAATAATTTGCATTAAAACTTGAGTATCCGTCTTGTTAACACATTGAGACTTTCTCAGACAATTTTTTCCTAATTATCAAATCAGTCCTAGCTAGTAATTTGCATGCAGATGGTCCATTTTAGGGTCACATGAGCCCATGTGAATTATTTAAGAATGAATTTCTTTTCTTTTTTAAGTGTTTGGCCTTTATTGTCTTTTAGTAACTACTAAGAGTGTCAATTTTTTAAAATATGCCCCAAAGATAAGGTCGATATTAAAGTGTTTATTATGCAGTTAATGTCACATTTAGAACCAGAGTTACTGGCATTCCAAAGATAGCCCACTTAATTTAGAAATCCATTAAAAAATTTCTAGACAAGTGGTGTATATTACAAATATAATAACCCCTGTGACCAATTTTTCCTATCTTCTGGTAATATTGCTATCAATATTGTTAGGGAATCTTACTTAGAACTGGTATCTTTTGCTAAATATTTCCTTTTTTGTTGAATGTATTCTTATGTTTTCCTGCCTTAATGGATATGTGATCTCAATGAGGGAGGGAGAAGGAGGAGAGGGGCACACGTTCTAGCACTGAAGATCCTTCCAAGCCTTGTATTTCTGCCCACTTCTTATCCCTGTCCTCCCATAGATCCCCTACAGGTGTCCACTCAAAATGTTGAAGGTCTGCCTCTAGGTCTTTTGACATTGCTTATGTAACAGTATAGTACTTGGGCTGTTCGTCTGTTGTCCCTGGACACACTCCTTACATGTCCAGCTTGATTGCCTTTCTGACCAACCCGTGAAAAATGAATATTAGTCTATATACTAGAAAACATAGCATTCCTGGTATTCTCTGAATAGATAATTCTATAGTTCAATTCCCTATATTCATCAGGCCTATATTCATCAGGGCATGTGTTTTACATGTCCTTGTCTCAGTGTCAATTCAGCCCCATTTTGGTGAGAAAAGGTATGAAACCGAAGCATAGACCTGTCACCATCATTCGTTCAATCTTTAAACTCCCCATTGGAGCTCTAGGAAATGAACAAGTATGGAACAGCTGTGACTCTAGCGCCAAGTTTGCTAATAACCATCAACCTATTTCTCCTCCTCTGTGACTTTCTTTAACTTTTTATAGTGGCCAATCTAGCCCCACTGTCTCAGAACCTTTCAGGGGTGGGGAACCTGCAGCCTCAAGGCCACATGTGGCCTTCTAGGTCCTTAGGTGTGTCCTTTTGACTGAGTCCAAATTTTACAGAACAAATCCTTTTATCAAGGAGGTTCTGTGAAGTTTGGATTCAGTCAAAGGGTAGCATTTGAGGATCTAGAGAGCCACATGTGGCCTTGAGGCTGCAGGTTCCTCACCCAGTTTAGACCTATAAAGGAAAGAATTAGGAGATAGAAGGAAAGTTTGGAAACTGTATAGGAAATTTGCTCTCCTTCACTTCTATTTTAAAAGACCCACTTTGGACTCACACCCACTTTCAAGTCAACCAGTGAATGAAATGGATTTCAGTGTTATTCATGATGTGTTCCTTTTAAGCCGAAATGTCTCCTTACAATGTAAAGTACCAGATTGAGTTTAAGTTTTAGAATAAAATAGCATTTAAGATTGGCAAAAATGCTTTACAAATATTATTTTATTTTATCTTCACAATCAACTTGGGGGTTAGACCCTGTCCTTATCCTCATTTTACACTCCTACAAGTTAAGTGGCTTAAGTGACTTGGGCTACATAGTTAGTCAGTGTCTGAGAACAGATTTGAATTCAAGTCTTCCTGACTTGAAGTCCAATGTAAACTACCTAGCTGTGGAAGTGTAGTTTATTTTGTTATCTAGCTGTGTTAGATGATGAGAAAAGTGGGTTCCCATAAGTGTTTTTTGTTGTTCAGTCATTTTTCAGTCACATCCATTTTTTGCAACCCCAGTTGGGGTTTTCTTTGCACAGGTACTGGAGTGATTTGCCATTTCCTTCTCATTTTACAGATGGAAAAACTGAGGCAAACAGGGTTAAAGTGACTTGCCCAGGGTCACAAAGAGTGAGTGTCTGAGGATGGATTTGAACTCAGGAAGATGAGTCTTCCTGACTCCAGGCCCCCCATCCACTTGCCACCCAGCCGTCCTACAAACGTACTTGGCTGAAAAAGTATTCATTGTTCAATGACATTCCCTTCAGTGAAACTATCAGGTCATTTCAAAATTGAAAAATAACTTCTTTGTCACTGCACATTTTTAGTACCCGAACAACCTGTAGATGGCACTGGGAAAAATCAGAGCTGCTGTTTTTGTATAACAGGAGGAAAATATAAATTTAAAACCATTACATAGATTAGTTCAGTCTGTGAAGCCTAGGTTTTAAAATATATTTCAGTGCAAGATACCCTACTGTTTGGAGACTGCCACAACATAAAAGGTGTGAGTTATAGCCGGAGTCCCCTACTGTTACTGTTTTTCAGTCTTTACCCTTATAGGTCTATGAAGATAATCTGGAAATTTTTATTAAAAACATTACATTTGGAAATCATTCCATTTTTCAACCTTGTAGTGCTTTCTAAGGGATATTTTGTGGTGGTTGTCCTTCATTATCAAGGACATATGTTTAGAAGCCAGATCTTTGGTTCTCAAGAGATCATCTTGCTTCCACTATTTATTCCTTACCTGAATCATAGTCCTTTGTCACGGGACAATCATTTCCACAGCAACCAACAGTGAGAGGAGAGAGACTGGATAAAGGATGAAGAAAGAGCAAATGAACTCTTCTTAAGCATCAAGCTTATGCATCTTTTACCTTTCTCCTCAATAATCAAGATATTTTAACAGGAAAATCTGTGTCATCACCGAGCTTTTTCTTTGGAAAGATGTGTATTTTTCCCCTAAGATCTTTTCTGTGGCACCAGTAGTTTATCAGTAAAATTTAATGTTTGTGGATTTTTAGGGATAAGATTATATCTACATACATATAGATTTAGGTATAAATATTAATATATGTATATAATCCTAATTAATGTCACTGTTATCTACCAGTAAAATTTAGGAAACACATTCTAGAAAGGTTTAATTTAGCAGATGAAAGATGTGTCTCTGGAGGCCCTTGAAGGTACATTTTCTTTCTTGCTATTTCTTCCAGAATAGGAGCCGTGTTTACATTTCCTCAGAGCATGTTAATACCTTTAATGCATTCATGTTTCCTGGCTCTCCAGACATATGAATTGAGGCCTTTTGGATCTTATTTTTTTAACTATCACATCAGGCACTTGTGATCTGACGATTGTGACACTTTTGTTCGCTTAGTTTTAAAAAGGAAAAGCCCTCATGTTTGATTTTGATCAACATCTGCCAGCTTGGTGCCTGATTAAGCAGAAGCTGGGAAAGTAACTTTCTTCAGAAATGTAGCATCTTGGTTAATGTTGTGTAAGATTATTGACTGGTATAGTCACATAATTTTTATTAAATTGAAGAGATTTACTCCAACAAAGAAACTCACTATGACAGCAGGCTTTACAAACAATAATGAGACCTGATACATGTCTGGGCTCACTGCAAATGCCACACAATGATCTTCTTGCTACAGTTTCTTTCAGCTGTATTAAGGAAAAAGCCTCACTCAAATAGTAGAATTTCCTGTCTGGCATTAAGAGTATATTTAGTGTTGTTTTGTTTTGTTTTTTACTTTAAATAAAAAATTAAATCAGTATCGCCACTTGAAAACTCTGGGTATTTGCTTTTTACTTTCCAATGTTTTTTTTTTTGGTTCACAGCTCCCTTTCCTTCTTGTGGTTACCTGGGATGTTAATAAAGCTTCCTCTCCTGATGGGGACTAAATGTGTGACCCTGGCTTTTAGATTTGCCAGTGATGATGACCAAAAAGATCTAGGCAGAAAGCTTGATGTACTGTGGGATTTGTGTATTAAAGGATTGCCATCTCTACTCAAAGGCTTCCCATTTCTGGAGTTACCATGATTATAAGAGAGGGAGGGGAGGTGGGGGGGGAAGGGAGAGGGAGAGAGAAAGAGAACAAGAGAAGGGTACAAAGAAGAAGGGATAAGGGAGACAGGGAGAAAGGGGAAGAAATGAAATTTAGAGATTAAAATATAGCACTCCCCCAAATGGAGCAGAGGGTGTGGACTTGATATCTGAAATGTACTTTTCAGAACAAAAACAAGATGTCAAACAAAGTTCATTTGTTACTTAACAAGAAGTGTTGTAAGGACTAATTAACTACTGTTTTGTAAGACCTTGCTTTGAAGATGAGGTAGAAGTAACTGTTGGTTAATTATTACTGCTATTACTTAATAGGCTAAATGCTAAATTTTGTGAAAAGAAACTCTTGTCTATTTCCTTTGCATAATGCTTTATATTATGTCTATTGCAGGTGTGATTCGGGAAAGTTATCTCAAAGGCCATGATCAGCTTGTTCCCGTCACCCTCCTGGCCATTGCAGTCATCTTGGCTTTTGTCATGGGAGCCGTCTTCTCAGGCATCATCGTCTATTGTATTTGTGATCATCGTCGCAAGGATGTGTCTGTCACACAGAGGAAGGAGAAAGAGCTGACACACTCACGCCGGGGTTCCATGAGCAGCGTGACCAAGCTCAGCGGCCTCTTTGGGGACACCCAGTCTAAGGACCCTAAGCCAGAAGCCATCCTCACCCCGCTGATGCACAATGGCAAACTTGCTACTCCCAGCAATACTGCCAAGATACTCATCAAGGCTGACCAGCATCACTTAGACCTGGCAGCTCTGCCTACTCCAGAGTCAACCCCAACTCTGCAACAGAAACGGAAGCCCAGTCGAGGGAGCCGGGAGTGGGAGAGGAATCAAAACCTCATTAACGCCTGTACAAAGGACATGCCCCCAATGTCCTCACCTGTGATTCCCACCGAACTCCCACTCCGGGCTTCCCCAAGCCACATCCCCAGTGTTGTGGTCCTGCCCATCACTCAGCAGGGGTATCAACATGAGTACGTGGACCAGCCGAAAATGAGTGATGTGACACAGATGTCCCTGGAAGACCAGGCAGCTACCCTTGAGTACAAGACCATCAAGGAACATCTTAGCGGCAAGAGCCCCAACCACGGGGTAAATCTGGTCGAGAACCTGGATAGCCTGCCTCCAAAGGTCCCCCAGAGGGAGGCCTCCCTGGGGCCCCCAGGGTCCTCGCTGTCTCAGAATGGCCTGGGCAAACGACTGGAAATGCATCCCTCCTCCTACGGCATGGACTATAAAAGGAGCTATCCCACAAACTCTCTAACGAGGAGCCACCAAGCAGCCACCCTCAAAAGAAACAATACTAACTCTTCTAATTCCTCCCACCTTTCTAGAAATCAGAGCTTTGGCAGGGGAGACAACCCACCCCCTGCCCCTCAGAGGGTGGACTCTATACAGGTGCATGGTGCCCCGCCCACCCAGGCAGTGACTGTTTCAAGGCAACCCAGCCTCAACCCATACAACTCACTGACACGGTCGGGGCTGAAGCGCACACCCTCACTAAAACCAGATGTACCTCCCAAACCTTCTTTCGCCCCCCTTTCCACATCCATGAAACCTAATGACGCATGTACATAATCCCAGTGGGAGGGGGACAGGTGGTAAACCAACAGTGAAGCGAAATTGGCCCCTCTCAGCCAATGTTCTTAACTGCCTCATCAGTTCCAATCTTACAAAGAAGGCTGCAGTGTTGCTGAGGACACAGTCCTTTTCTTTGGGATAAAGTGGAATACTTTCTAAAATCGGGCCATGTGTTTCCGTGAAGGTTTACAACCACAGGACTCACCCCTCATCCTCCCTTGCCCTTTCCACTTGATAACAGCTCTGACTCACAAAAAAAGACTTAACATCACAAACATGAGCCAAAAGCACATATATACACACACACATACACACAGACACACTCACACACACACACACACACACACACACACACACACACACACAGACAGGTGAACAGCGACTGCGACATTTCGCCCATGATTGCATTGGATTCTGTCCTTTGCAACCGAAGTCCATAAAAAGGAATCATGAAAGGAAAAAAAAAGACAAAAAAAGTAAAGAATTCATTGATAAATCTAACTCAGACTTTAACAATGGCAGAAGTTTACTATGTGCAGATACTGTGAAATGCCCATCAGTGTTACAGCCTCCTGTTCATTGTCATGTTGGGCTATTATGTCATAGATTTCTGCTCCTCTTCTCTTTTAATGAATAACGTGACCGTTAACGCAAATAACTCCTATTATTTATTGTTCACCTTTTCTTTTCTTAAAGAAATGACTTTTTCACATATCCTAAGAACAGCTCTTCGGAAAGCCCATCGAAAGGTATACTATTTAACATGAATCCCCATTAACTGGAGTAATTAAGTTCACTTTATTTTTCCAATAAATTCACTGAGTAAATAAGTTGGAGCTTGAATTCTAAACTTTTTGTTTGGACTGTCTGATCTTAGCGAAAAGGAAAAAAAATTAAGAGGGGAGTATTTATTTAAATCCATCAATTACTTTTCTGGCTAGGTCTCTGACCTGTGACATGCGCACACAAAGAAGAAAGACAAAAAGAAATGCCCCCCAGATCTAAAGCAACTACAAGAAACTTTTAGAATGCACATAAGTGCAACATTGCAGCCAACAAGGCTGTGTCGATCGATAATACTTTCTGTGAAGGCACCAGCTTGTGATGTGCCCTCTCATTTCACCTTGCATGTGAGATGGCAAACGAAATACACAAATGGTGTAAACTCATTAATATGCTGGCTCTTACCATGCATAAATTAATGGTTTGATCACACGGGTTTTTCGTGGGATTACATCTGTGAATAGCCTGTTTTCTTCCACATGTAAATTTGTGCCTTACACCCTCAGTTGTGTATACTTGTGAGCTATAGTATGTTCAACTTTTTTTCCCCTTTTGCAAAAAAAAAAATAACCAGATATTTATTTTCCTCCCCTCCCCTAAGACCCTCTAGAAAATTGAAGTCAAGCAGTTTTGAAGAAGAAATATCATGGTTATAATAATAATTTCACATCCCTTAAGGAACTAGGGCAGTACCACACCCTCTAATTCAAATTACCTTTCTAGTTGTGCCAATTCAAACCACCCTTAGGCTGTGCTGCCAGCATGGACCCCAGTATTGTGGGTGGCATTACCCTTTCTTCCTGCACATCTCCTTCCCCCTTCTATTTTCATATCATTTCAATATGGTGATATTCTCAGCCAGCAGAGAAGAAACTAAACTAATCATCATCATTTCTGGCATGTGCACAGGCCGTGTGCACACTTGGGCATTTGGGCTCATGCCTGAGAGGAGTCCCCAGTCATTTGCCCGGTGAACACAGGCAATGTACACAATGAAATGAGGTGGAAATTCATTTGGGCAGGCTGGTCCCTGCTGTGATTAATAAATAACCTGGAGTACAAGGCCAACCACAATGGATTGATGCAAAAGCCTTTTGAGGCAATGGATTTTTTTTAAATTTAGTTTTTTGTTTCCTTATGGGTTTTTTTTAAAGGGGGGAGGGGAGTTGTGTGTCAGTTTCTTTCTCAGTTTTTATTTGTCCATGCACACAGATTTTTTTTTGTTTAATATGTCAATAAAAATGAAAAAAACCTGTGTCTACATACCGTAGAAAGTGAACCTTATTGTTGTGGTTTTTTTTTTTGTTTACATTTAAATCAGATGAACAGTACGTTTAGGGGATTCTTCTAGGTTCTGCCCTCCCCTTATTAAACCTAGTTCATTCTGCAAGTGTTTTGTTTTGAACTTTTTGAAAAGACATGAACCATTTTGAGTCAGCTAGAGCATAGGTGATATTTAGAGAATCTGAACAGTCTATGAGACTAAAGTGTGTAACAAGGGTGAGTGCGTGTCCTTCCATTCCATAATTCTTATCACATCTTTCTTTAAACAGACCTAACTTCAAATTCTGTGGTCCATGCTACCCAAAGTCAAGAATTCTGTTCCCTAAGCAGGACTTGTGATTTTTCTTTAAAGATGTAGGTGCTAGGAAGGTGGAGGGCAGAGTAGTGAAGAAGGAAGAAATTTCACCTTGCAGCCTTCTCCCGTGAGCTTGGCACTAAAGAAAACCAGATGCAATGCAACACTTATGGCTGTCCGTTAGCAAACCAGACCAGAAAGACTGCTGCACCTGCCACAGAGGAGAGCTCTCTACCTGGTAATGTGCATCAGATCAATTACCAGGTTGACCCTGAAATGCCCTTTTGTATTCAATGGGTCTTCTACACTTACTTCTTTTTTTTTCTTTTTTTTTTTCCTTTTTCTCCTGCTATGTATGGGGGGAGGGTCCATAAACCTAAGTGTGCCCTTTCCTTTTTCCACCCTTGCTATACACTGGTAGGTGCAACAGACTCAGACTCCTATTTGTTTGTAAAGTTGTAAAAAAAAATTGTGATGTCACCAATTTTCCTTCCACTTCCACATCCCCTAATATCTGATTCACAACTTAATGTATATTGTTTAAAAAAGAAAGAAGAAAAAGAAAAAAGAGAAAAGACAAAAACAAAAAACAAAAAAGGCAAGGAAAAAGTTCTTTATTACATGAAAGGTAATAAACAAAACCCAGACTGTTCTACCTTACTTTTTGCGTACCGGGTGCTTTCTTTGTATAATTTTTCTCCCCCTTCTCTCCATCCTCACCCTATTCCCAAGGCCTGAATAGCCGGTGCTATATATTATTGTATGCTCACAGCCAGAAACCAGATTTTAGCACCATGTTCTGGTGGTGATGATGATGATGATGGTGTTGCATTTTATGATTTTTCAAAACACTTTCATATATACTTACTTTGATACAACAACCTTGGAGATAGTCAACAACTAGTTTGTGCCAGGCACTATGCTAAGAAACTGCTACTAAGTATGGACATTTTGCAGATGAGGAAATGAGGCTGAGAAAGGTTATGTGACTTGCCCAAGGTCACACAGCTAGCATCCAATGCAGGATTTAAATTCAGATCTTCTTGACTCCAAACCGTCAGACACTTGGCTGCCTTCTAATTTCTACATTTTCTTTCTGTAAGCTTGTTCATCAGCAAACATTTATGTTAGGCCTGATAGTTTAAGAGGTCAAGACACTATTGCATAGATGTAACTTCAGCTCTTTTTTACATATTAATAAGGCTGAGGCAGTCAGGTTCTAATCCTTATTAGCATTTATCTATGTAACACAGAGGACTTGGTTTGGGGCACATTGAGATCCAATCAATATTCAATTTTTGTTTTGCATGACACCTTGAATTTGTACAAATCATTTGGTTTTTCTCCTGAGTATTCAGAAATGGGGCAATGGACTTTTAAAATGGCTAGTTCTACATGTTAAATTAAATCCTTTTTGTTTGGTTTGAGACATTTTATTAGCATAGGTAACTTGTAGTGAGGAAATCCTCTCTAACAATGCATATCAACAATTGTTCTGCAACTTATAATCTTAGAGAGTTGTTTGGGGGACCTAAGAACTTAAATGACATTTATTCCCCCAGCCTGCTGCTCTTACACTCATAGGCTGGGTCCTTAGAGGGTAGTTGCTACTACTACTACTACTACTACTACTACTACTACTACTACTACTACTACGTGTTACTGATGGAGAAACCCTTTTAAAACTGTATCTTGTGAGCCCCTACCTGTGTGCTTCCCTTTAATCATAAGTCACTAGATATGATTAATTGATTATAAAGATATTTAATAAGATGGCATAGTAAAAACTATAAAACACTCCCCACCCTCACCCCAGAAACCTAGGCACAAAATATTCAAAGCCTTTATGGGAAGAATGAGTAAAAACTTAGAATGTAATGCTGGTGATGCACTCATGTAGTGAACACATATGACTAGAGCTGGTCATACTGGTGCTGCAGGGCCTCAGAGTCATTTCTTTCTCTGTGAAATTCTCTTTATTTCTGCTCTAGATTGCCAGGTGTTGTAGGTGTGGCTCTAACACTAGCATTTTCTTAGTTCAGGCTCAATGTTGGAACAAAATAAAAAACTCTCAAGTCACTATACATTTAGCAAAAGAGATTTACTTTGCCCAAACACAGCAAGGATACAGTGGTATTTAGTTTGTCTGGAGGCAGACAACCTCCTCTCCAATCTGGAAACTCATCTAGTCAGTAAGTCATCAGAGTAAGGCAATGGCACCTACCAAGTCTGAGAGGTCCCAATTATAAGCAACTGGGACTTTTTATGCACCCACACTAGGAAGCTTTATCAAGAAAGCTGTATCAGGAAAAATATCACACTAGAGCTAGCTCTTTCTCAAGTCTAGAGGTAGGCGTATTTTCTGCTGCTGGATATCTGTCTTCAAATCTGGTTCCTCCCTCCTATGATTATTTCTCTGTATCCATGTCTGTCAAATGTGTCTGCTCACTCAACAATGCTTTGAACTCTCAAACTGACCACCCAACTGCTTCTTGGGGAGTTGTCTCTTTCAGGGTAAATACCTCTACTACTAAACACTAAATACAATGTTGGGGGGGGGGGGGATGGAGGGGAGGGAGCAGGAAGGAGAAAATCCTCTCTCCCCCTCTCCTAAGAAGTGAACAACTAGGCTCTTCCCTGACTATTGACTCTCCCTTCCTCTATTGCTCTAATCTCTTGAACTGCCACCTGTCCCCAGGGTTTAGCTATTTAGAACCCTGCAAAGGTGTGGCCAAGTTTTGTTAATTCAATGGCATTATTCCCTTCCTCCCTTCTGACTTAATCAGAGAAGTGTTCATACTTTCTAAAGGGATGATAGGGTATTAACATTCTGTTAACACAAATGCTCAGCATTTGTGATTATATTCTGTGACTACATCCACTGAAGGGGAAAACCAAACCTCCCCCACATTTTTATGTATGTCAGAGATTGGTCTTGAACTCAAGTCTTCCTGAAGCCAAGACTTTAACTTCTATGCTATGCTGTACCTTTATCTTACCCTCCATTTTTATTAGCTCTGATTTTTGTCCATCTTTTTAATGGACAAATTAGAAGTCGGGAAAACTCCCATCCTAGCTAACATTTTAGGCCTAAATCCTGCAATATAATTGTTATGCTAGCCTGGAATGTCTGTTAGGAAGTAGCTTCCTGTTGTGCCATGTCCACCAAGTGGTCTGGGAAGCTGGGGAAGGCAGCACCAAAGTCATTTTCAAATTCTTTAGAAAACACAAGTGAATCGCACCTGTTCTCACTAATGCTCTTGCCAGAACAGGACAATCCACTTGAATACAAAAAGGGTGTTCAAATTCCTTTCAAAGGGGCGATAACTGGAACTGAAGTGAATGGGTAGCATTTCAAGTGTTAAAACAATTTCCACAACTCAGATTTTATTTCACATTTATCAGACTAGCAGTGAAGCCAAACAGAAAAATGACAATCCCTTGGAGGGGCTACACGTGAGGACAGGCACATTAACGCACTCTTGGTAGAACTTTGAAGTGGTTCAATCAAAAATGTGTTTAGCTTTTGGTAATACGTTGTAGAAAGGAAGCTAGAGTTTACGATGAGAATGACCAGGGTAGCACTCAAAACCATGCCACAGAAAGACTGTGTGAAGGAGAGAGAGATAGAAAAAGGGGAGATAAATATTGAAAGAGGCTGCCTCAGGTGGCAATACTGAAATACTGAAAGGGCTGCCTCAGGTCTTTAAATGGAAGCTACGTGATTATTTGTTGAAAATGTAGTAGAGAGAGTACTGTTTCAGGTGTGGGTTGATCTAGACAACCTCTGAGATCCGTTCTTGAACTCTGACATTCTAGGAAACACTGCATTCCTTAGAAACCATTCTAGCCTAGTATTTCCTTCACTCAATCTAATTCAGGGTCTTCTGTCTATAAGTGATCTATACTTACATCATCTCTAAGATGATCTCTCAGGTCTTACAGTCCTAAGAGTTTATGATTCTACCCTTGATAGAATAGATTTTGAAAACCTAATAAGTGAACATACTAAGTCCTCAGTATTCTCCAGCAAGTATCCATTCTCTTCCCCTTTTGGAGGGCTTTGAATTGCATTTGCCCGTAACCTGATATATGGTTCTGATAGTCTTTATTTAAGTCAGCTTTGTGCTAAGGTCTGGGGAAGAGAGGATGTAGCTAGAACAGGTGCAGCCTATATTTTAACCCTTACTCCTGGAATTCCCTGGGCTGAGACTTGAGACATTCCTTCTTCAATTTATCCATTCCCCACCCCAACCCCCTAGGAAGGCATAAAGACTTTTTGTTCAACTTTTGGCACAACTTATCATTCATTATTTCAAAATATGGGGCAGATTAGGTATTCCACTCATTTTCATCTAAGTGCCAGATTCTCCATTGCCTGTGGGCAACATTCCCTATGTTCATTTTCACACACACACACACACACACAGCCCTACTGCACCTCCTTACTTACCCACCTTCAAGCAAATAAAAACTCTTCCTGTTGTTTCGTATCTTAATGAAGGCAGAAGCCAAACAAGATACCCCAGAACTTCAGGGCCTATAGACAAAAGCTGCTTTAAAAAGGAATTCAGACATTCCATTAGCAATTGAACTAAAAGTGTCAGAAGGCACCACAATTTCAGACACTAGTACATTTTTCTCAAGAGAAAACAAGGGAGAGAAATGAGAAAAAAGTACTTCAGTAACAAAATAACACGATTAAGAGAATAATCCTCTTTCTGGCTGAGCCTAGTGACAGCTGGGGGCTGGGATTTTGTAACCCAGGCCTCATGCTTTCCTTGAAGCCAGGTGCTGACACGTCTCAGTTCTATGGGGGTGGGAGGAGAGAAGGAAAGGGGTCACTTTGATCTATAGGAACTGTCCGCCAGATGGGGACCTTCTACATTCCATTTAGTGTATTATTGTATGTTGCTGCCCCAAACTCCCTGCCCCCCGGGGTGCCTGAGGGTGGTGAAAAGCAAGGAAGAGCGGGTTGCTGTAGGCTATGCTTGACCCTGCCAGAGGGTTAGGGCTGAACTGATGTACATTAAATATGGTTGGACAGAAGAATGCTACAGATGTCTCCTAGCAAATGGAAATGAAATCCGAGGAGCTGAAAAGAGGCCAGCTGAAGCACTTTTAGCTGCCAAAGAAACAAGTATTTGGTAGTGAGTTGTGAGTTTTGAGTTCCACAACCCCACCCCAAGCATCTCCCCTCACATTCTGAGACTGAATATATCACACAGACCCAAATTCTATGTCTGCAGAAGAGGGGCATCATATGTGGCCTCCTACCTGCTTAACTAATAGAATCAGGAGTGGGATACAAGGGACTCCCTTGTAAACCTTCTAGTTTAAAAATTACAAATTGAGAATGTGGGAAAGACAACATAGGAGAAGCTTTCTTCAGCTGTCTCAGATGTGCTGTCAGTCAGTCACTAAACATTTATTAAGCACCTACTAGGCACAAGACACTTCGCTAAGCCCTGGAGGTAAAAAGAAAAACAAGAGATAGTCCTTGATCTAAAAGAGCTCACAGTCTATGCTGTACATCAGTTGGTTTACATCAACAAGGTGGCTCAGTGGATGGAACTCTAGACCTGGAGCCAGGAAGACCTGAGTTCAAATCCATCCTTAGATATTTACTAGCCTATAATCCTAGGAAAGTCACTTAACCTCTGTTTGCCTCAGTTTCCTCATCTGTAAATGGGGATAATTAATAGCATCTACCTCCCAGGGCTATTATGAGGATCAAATGAGATAATATTTGTAAAGCACTCAGTAGAGTGTCAGGCAAGTACTAAATGCTATATGTTAGCTATTACTAATGATTGATAAAATAACTGACAACATGGTGTCATCCAATCACCTCTCTGTATCTTTCTTCCTCTGTGACCTTGGACATATCACTTACCCTTTCCAGGCCCGAGTTTCCTTATCTATAAAATGAGGGGGTTTGATTAGAATGGACTCCAAGGTCCCTTTCTGTTCTAGACTTATGATGCTATGGAGCCTATATTTTTCCTTGTGTAGTCACTGCCCGAGTCAAGGGCAGAGATATCAACAAAAGAAGAAGAAGAAGAAGAAGAAGAGAAGAAGAAGAAGAAGAAGAAGAAGAAGCCTTCTAAAGAAGTCCAGGAAAAATCTCTCTATATCCCAAGAGTTTCTGAGTCTCTGAAGAAGGTAGCCAGCAACCCCTTTTCCTTGTTGAACCATTCAGTGACAGAGGATCCTCTAGAGATTATCATTAACATTTTCCCCAGAGCCAGTCATCCGTCCTGCTAATGGCTATAGTAATGGCTCTAGTAGGGAAAACTTAATGAGGGGGAAAAGAAGGTAACCATGAAATAAGAGGCATTTTGCATTGGTAGTTTTCAACAGAAATACTTGAAGGTGACATTGGAGACAATGTCAATCTTGGGAAACCAGCAAGAGAGAAATGTGGGTGGGATTTCCAAAAGTTTTTTGGGTTGGGAGAAAATAACAAGAAATTCACCAAAAATTTTTGAGTCAAGCTCAGAGAAAGTCAGAATCTTCCATCCTACTGTTAATCATGACAGAGGACTGTAGAGCGTGATAAGGATGTGTGAGAACTGGTGGATCTCTAGCATTAACTTATGACAACTTCTTTGTCTAATAAAAAAAATCAGGTCAGGTTGGGACCAAAGGTATTGTGTGTCCAGTGCTGGCAAGGGAGGGCATGAATGCCAAATGAACTTTTTTGTCTTTTGTCTTATAGAGGGAAGAACCTGACCTTGCAATTAGAAGTCAGCTGCAGTGTCAGGAAAAAGAAACCTTTTTTAATGGTGACCAAAATATAAAACTTAATAATGTTTAGGAAAATGGTGCATTGTAAGCATCCCTGGTACAAGGCTGAGCTATCACAAGGGAACCTACATTATACAATAACTCCAGATCATCCAAAGAAAAACACCACTCTCAAGTTCTTTCCCAGTAGGGTTGGTTGCAGTATTGAAGTCTCCAAACTAAGCATACACATTCTATTTTAAGGTTGTTGGACTAAATATTTTTTTCCATCATTAAAAAGCAAGGGCAAATACATCGCTTCCTTCCCGTGTCTACAAAGCGCTGATGCCAGCAATGTAACTAGGAACATTCTCCAAAGCAGGAAAAGAAGGAAGCTGAGGAAAAACTTTGGAGGATTCTCATATCCTCCTGCTTAAGAAGATAGAGTTCAGAGAAGAGTTTTCACACACAGGCAAGTCCGGATGAAGAGCAATGTAAATGCCCACCTTTTAGGGCTTCAATTAACAATGTTATGCCAACTCAGACTCACTAGAGGACTAAGATCTTAAGAATATCCAGGAACCACCACGAATCACAGAATCATAGAATTTTGGAGTTGGAAGGAACCTGATAGTGGCCATCTAATCCAATCCATACTGGCAAAAGAATTCTCTCAACCACGAAGAGTTCTTGCCCTGAGCTCCACAAGCTTAAACACACACACACACACACCACACACACACACACACACACACACACACATATACTTGTATAACATTTCAATATAATTAATTTTCTTTGTAATTCTATTTATTTAATTTTTTACAGCATTGTTCTGAGAAGTGGTCCACAGGTTCCACAAGTCTGTCATATGGGACCATGATACACAAATAGGCTAAGAACCTTAACAGCCTCTCTAATATACCTGGCCACTTGTTCAGCTAGCCTTACTTGAAGACCATCAAAAAGGGAGAAGTCACTGACTCTAAGGCAGCCCATTTCACTTGAATTATTAGGAAACTTTTTCCCTTAAATCAGATCTAAATCCATCTCTCTGTAACTTCCTACCATTGTTCTTAGTTTTTACCATTTGGGTCCAAACAGAAGTCAAATACCTCTTCTAAGTGTAAGTCCTTCAAATACCAAGGGTGTCCTGGAACCAGCTCCAACCATCTAGGGAGTCATTTCTGAAATTTCAGTGTGAGCAATTACGCTGTTGGAAAGTAGCAAAAGCTACAAATCAGAGCTTGATTTATTGTTATGTTGATGGTCCAACCTTAAGGAAGTGTTAATGAAGATTAAACTTTAAATTTCATTGGATTTTTTTTTCCTTTTTAGAGGGCTAGGTTGTTTAAACATTTATCAGTCTACCCCCAATTAAGGCATAAGGTCTTAAAAGTTATGCTTACAGGAGATAAGTAACCCTGGCAGGTTCTAGCATGTTGAAAGCCTTTGAGTACAGGACCAATGGTAAACAGAGCTTGCTATCTGAGGACCAACCAAGTAAAAATAGACTCATCATCAATGGTTGGCCACTAAGAGATAAAATTATTTGGCTATGATAATCCCTGAGTTCAGAAAAGATATGGAAAATAGGTGAAACTGAGCACTGATTTTCAACAGGGAGGTGGCCCAGTGGATTAAGTGCTGGGCCTGAAGCCAGGAAGACTCACCTTCCTGAATTCAAATCTGGCCTCAGACATTTCCTAGTTGTGGTGACCCATGGCAAGTCACTTAATCCTACTTGCCTCAGTTTCCTCATCTGTTAAAATGAGCTGGAGAAGGAAATGGCAAATCACTCCAGTATCTTTGCCAAGAAAATCCCAAATGGGGTCACTAAGAACCAGATATAAACTGAACAACAAGAAACCGCAGTCAGTAATAGTTACCATTGGTCCAAGTCTTATCTCCCTCCTGGAGAACTTGAAGGGTCTGCAGAGGCATCTCTCTACCTATTGTTAGGGACAATGAAGTTCTAGGTTAGGAAACAGAAGTGAGATTTCAGTGGTGGTGGTGGGGGATCCAATATAGAGGAGGGAGATTTGAACCTTATCCAGAAGTTGGAGAGTAAGAGAGTATTACACAGAGGTGAGAGGGAAGAACAACTTAAAACTCAAAAACAGATCCTTTCCTGAAAAGGATGGAGCTGGGCATTCTGAGGAGAAAGCAGCTAAAAAGAATGATAAAATAAAGTCATGAAAACTAGTATTTAGGGATCAGCCATTAAGAGTCAAAGGAAAGAGAAAAGAGTAGTAGTAGTGATTCCCTAGTCAGAGTTCCTGGAATAACAATTCTTAACCTGTTAATAAAAATAGAGAGGTCTATTGTTTTCTAGGGGCATGCAATCAAGATTTAACAGAAATCTCCCAACACTTGTTAAAATGGATAACTACTTGCCTCTGGCAATCCATATGGACACAAATGATACTACCAGAAAAAATCTAAAAAGTATTGCCAAAGATTGCAAAATCTTGGACAAGAAGCTGAAAACTATAGGAATATAGGCTAGGTTTTCCTTATTGTTAACCATCGAAGGCAAAGGATACATATAAGAAAAGTTGATTTGCGAAGAAAGTGGTATCTGAGAATGGGATTTGAACTTCCAGAATGTGGCTTAAAATATAATGTTGACAGATTCCTGGCCAGAGATGGAGTACATCTAAAAGAGATTCTTACAAATCTAATCAAAGAGCTTTAAACTGAAAAAGATTGGATGAAGATGCCTCTTGAATATTCCCTATGGTCTATACCACAGAGATTAGCTACAGTGAAGGAAAAGTAGTACTTGAGGTACCTAGAAATTCATAGGAAACAAAACCCAAGAAAAGTGGTTGTAGTAAAATTCATTAGGGAGGAAAGCAAGAAACAAATAGAAGTCACAATGTAAGGAGAAAATTTGATCTCATAGATATCACTGCAATCTTTTGAAATGAAATCCATAACTAAAATATGGTTCTAGATGGACAGACTTTATTGAAAAGAAATAGAATTGGTAAAGGGTGTGGGTGGGATGGACTAGGATTTTAAGAAGAAATACTAACGCAAGGAAATCAGGAGTATAGTAGGGGAGTATGGTAGAGAGCATTTGTGAGAAAGTCAATGAAAGGAGAAATAGTATGATTTTGTCATTGAAGAGTACACTAAAGATCACCAGGTCAGGAAGAAGAACTAGGCAAGGAGTTTAGAAAGTAGATCGCAAGTAAGACACAGAAGCATAATGTAGCAATACTGGGAAACTTTGATTATTCAGACATTTCTCTCTCTTTCTCTCTCTCTCTCTCTCTCTCTCTCTCTCTCTCTCTCTCTTCAAAAGCAGAGCACCTAATGATATCATACTTTAAAGGGTGGAAAAACCAAACAGGGAAGGACTAGTCATTAAGTTGAAAATAATGGGAATGGGAATCGATTGGCTAAACAAGTGTGGTCGTAAATGTAATGGAATGCTATTGTGCTATAAGAAATGATAAGCAGGCAGACTTCAGAGAAACCTGGAAAGACTTATAGAACTGATGCTGAGTGAAGTGAGCAGAACCAGGAGAACATTGTACACAGTGACAGCTACCGTGTGCGATGACTGACTTTGATAGACTTGGCTCTTCTCAGCAACACAGGTTCTAAGACAGTTCCAAAGGCTCATGATGGAAAATGCTATCCATATCCAGAGAAAGAACTATGGGTCTGAATGCAGATTGAAGCCAAACTACTTGCTCTTTCTCTCTTTTTTTGTTTCTTCTTTCCTCATTCCATTGGTTATAATTCTCTTTACAACATGACTAATGTGAAAAGAAAAAAAGAAGAAAAGAATGGGAATATTGTTGAGAAGTGACCACTTTCCTAGTTTGTAATGGAGAGTTTGTGATGGGGAGAAATCCGGCATAGTCTGACATGCATCCTAGATTTTGGGAAAGCAGATTTGAAAGTATTCAAAGGAAGAAACGTAGTATTCAAAGGATTGAAATTCTACAAGGGAAGTTAGTCCAGAATGAAATTTTGAAGACACAAAGAGAAAATCCATCGAGGAGAAAAAAATAGAATTTGCCTTGGAGAGATTGATATGGATGCCCAGGAAACTCACTAACCAACTTGGTATTTAAAAGAAACCTACAGAAGAAGATGAAACAAAGTGAGGTAACAGGATGAACATAGATTTGGCTTGTAAGAACATACAAACATGATAAAGCTCAGAATGAACTTAGGTTAGGAAGGGAAGCTACGGGCAACACAAAGGGTGGGAATAGCTTATATAGGAAGAAAAAAAAGACAATCAAAGAAGGGACAGGACCTTTACTTGGGCCTGGATGGGATGATCATAATATACAACAGAGAGAAGGCAGAATTGTTCAAGTTCTATTTTTCTTCCATTTTCTTTGCCAAGGAAAATGGCTTTTACACTAGAAATGACAGAACAAAAATAACTACCAAGGAGCTATATCCAAGGACAGACCCTTAATTGCCCCTGAAGAACTTCAAGTCACCTAACCTAGATGAACCACAGCCTTGAGAATTAGCAGATGTGATTGCTGAGCTACTGTCAGTGATATTTGAAAGATCATGGAAGATGGGAAAGGAGAAGGGCAAATATTGTTACTCTTCAAAGAAGGGAAAAGACCAGACTTTGAAAACTACAAGCAGCAACGGTTTCAATTTCTAGGAAATTTTCCAGAACATTCATTAAAGAGATGATGGTGATTACCAAAGGCCAGCATGGCTTCATCAAGAACAGGTCATATCAACTAATCTTATTTTCTACGTAGGTTTACTAAACTAATAGTGAGAAGAATGCTATAGATATAGTTACCTACATTTTTACCAAAGCTTTAATAGCATGCTTTATATTATTCTTACGGAGAGGATAAAGAGATGTGAACTAGATTAGTAAAGTTAGAAAGATTCAGAAAGCCAGACACAAAATATGAATTGAGAGCTTAACATCAGCTTGGCAAAGGTCTCAGCAGAGTAACCCTGAGATCTGTGCTTGACCCTGTGCCATTTAGCATTTTTTAGTCAGTGACTTAGAGGAAGGCATAGAAAGCATTTTCATTAAATTTGTAGATGGCATAAAACTGGTATGCTGGGTGACAATCGGTATCCAACAGGATCCTAACAAGCTGAAGCATTGAACTAATATGATAAAATTCAGAAGTATAAATGGGTAAGTATTACACTTGGATAAAAAAATCAGTTTTATAAGTCTGAAAAAGACCTAGGTTTAGCGGACTATAAGCTCAAAATGAATCAGCAGCATGAGGTGGCAGCCAACAGAGTAAATGTGATCATGGATTGAATCAAGAAGATCATAACTTCCAAGAATAAGGAGGTGAGAGTCCCTCTCTACTCTTCCCTGGTCAGAGCTCTTCTTATGTATTGCATTCAGATTTAGGCAATGCAGTTTAAGGAGGATATTGGTAAGCTGGAGAGCATCCAGAGGATGATGACCAAGATGATGGAGGGCCTTGAATTCACATCTTAATAGGATTGATTGAAGGAACTGAAGATGCTTAGCCTAGATAGGAGAAGGCTCAAGGCAGGGCATGATGTTCTTGAGTTGCTTTCCTGAGAAAGGGTTGTGGGGAATAGGATTTGTTGCATTTGACCCCAGAGAACAGAAGCAGGAGCAATGGGTGGAACTTTCGTTGTTGTTCAGTCATTGCAGTAGTGTCTGACTCTTCATGACCCCATTTGGGGAGTTTTCTTGGCAAAGACACTGGAGTGGTTTGCCATTTCCTTCTCCAGCTCCTTTTACAGATGAGGAAACTGAGGCAAAAGGGTTAAGTGACTTGCCCAGAGTCACACAGTTAGTGTCTGAGACTGGATTTGAATTCAGATCTTCCTGACTCTAGGCTCAGCACTCTATCCACTGAGCCACCTAGCTGCCCATGGTGGAACTGCAAAGAAGTAAATGTGATGGTTGTTCAGTCATTTCAGTTGTGTCTGACTCTTTGTGACCCCATTTTGGGATTTTCTTGGCAAAGATACTAAAATGGTTTGCCATCTTCTTCCCCAGCTCATTTTACAGATGAGGAAACTGAGGGTCAAGTGACTTGCCTGGAGTCACACAGCTAGCATGTATGAGGCTGGATTTGAACTTAGAAATGAGTCTTCCCGATTCCAAGCCCAGTGTTCTATCTACTGCACTGCTTAGCGTCTCAATAGCAGTATAAAAGAAAAATGACCATTGGTGTGTAAAAAGAAGAGGAGAAGGTGATTCTGAAAAGAATCATATTGGTCCCAAATCCTGGGTTCCACATAACACATTGTGCTACCGTGGTTCTATAAGCTCTCTCTTTCTTCCATCTGCAAGTATTCAACATGCAATAGGGAGACCTGTAATCAGACCCTCACTCTTCTTTCTGAACCAGTTGGTTTGCCCAAAGAAAATCCCCTAGCCAGATTGTGAAGGCCAGTTCTGTTCCTATTGATGAAATCTCCTATTTGATTTACTGTTCTGGACTCGTGTCTGGGTCCCATATCTCTGGAGGCCATCAGATCCTAAAACCACATCCCCTGAGCCTGACCCTCCCCAACATTTCCCCCCTTTTATCCTTGTTTCTCCTTGGCCTACAATTCATTGGCAAACACTTAATAAGCAAAGATCAATGAATACCTGTCCTAGGGTCAGAGGATTATTCCAGCCACCTCTCTGATCTTGAATTGCTAAGTCATAGGTTCATGGTTCATGCTTTCTTTCCTCCTGAGCTTACAAAAATCAAGGTTCATAATTAGGAAATGACTGTAACATAAAGCACATAGCATCAAAGCTTCCCCCGCCCCCGAAATCAGGTGGGGCTTCAGTGCCCCACATACCAAATAGGAATGGTATTCAGAAGACACAGCACCCTCCCACATGCCTGTGAGAAGAATGCATTTTATTGCGTTATAAAGTCATCTGTTGATATTGACATGTGTTTGCTGACTAGAGGCCTTATTGGTTTTATTTTTATTTAATGGCTGAAGAGTTATCTCCTTGTTTCCAGGCTAGGACTATAATCACATTCATTGCTCAAGAAAAGGGTAATGTGTTAGACTTATACATATGAATAGAAACAGGTAAATTGTCATATTTCCTTCTGACTTTGTAATTTAAACAGTGTAAGTCAGTAGGGAAGGGCTATAATTGGAGCCAAAGTAAGTGAGGTGAAAATTGCTAGGTGGCAGAGCATCTGCCTCTCATTTTAATTAGTCAACTTTAATACTGAAACGAAAAACTTTGTTTTTCTTGTCGTTCAATCAAAGGTGGGTTCTAATTGGGGATCCAAATGGACGGTTATGTCCTCAGGAAAGCATGGACTAAGGGAGAGTGACAATCCAACATGACCTTATGATTACCAAGAACTTGCCTGGGAAAGGGACAAGGCTAAGGCTTATCCAGGCCACTGTGACATGGGCTTAATATTCCATGGTAAACTCTAAAGAAGAACAAACAAAACTCCCATAGGATTAAACCACTGTTGATTTACTTAGATCCAGTTTGGTATTTTTTTAATAAAAGTCTTTGGAAGTCCTGAATACTATAATAAATGGGGTACCCATGATGTTCAAAAGGCAGAGGCCTCTCCTGTATGCGTTTCCATGAGAAGAATGCATTTCATTATATTATAAAGCTATCTGTTAGGTATCGGCATATGTTGTCTGACTAGAGTCCTTACTGGTGTGAAAGAAATGTTTTTATCCTATATATGTCCCTAGATATAGAATCATAGAATGTTGTAGCGGAAGGAACTTTGGAAGGGTCAGATTCCCTCATTTTACAGAAGATGTGGCTAGGGTTGAGAGAGGACCTTCCTTGCTAAGCTCACAAGCTAGGTGGTGGCAGAGTTGGGATTAGACCTATCCAGGTCCTCTGACTCCTACGATGGCATGTTCTACATGCATAAAACATGAAAATATTTTGTGTATATGTACACGTACATATAGGGATAAGGACTAAACCTTTGATTTCCTTGATATAGGGAATTGTTGAGTTGAGGAAACTCCTTCACATGCAGGTCAGCAAGACCTAGAGAGTTCCCTAGACCCCTGAGAGGATGAGACTGACCCAGAATCACAGCCAGTAGGCATCGGAGGTGGGGCTTCGACCCAGGGTTTGAAGTTGGCTCTTTGCACTGTATCATTTCCCCTTTTCACACATTTTTTATAAATATTAGCTTTATTACCATTGTTATCATTATTATCTCCTCATATTTTGCGTTCTTGTTGTAGTCATTTTCAGTCATGTCTGACTCTTCATGACCCCATTTTGGGATTTTCTTGGCAAAGATACTGGAGTAATTTGCCATTTCCTTCTCCAGCTCATTTTACAGATAAGGAAACTGAGGCAAAAAGGGTAAGTCACTGACTCGGGTCACACAACTAGTAATACACACAGAAAGTAGAAAATTACATATACTATACACTAATGCTGCCATTGTTGGGTACATCAGAACCAGTCCTAAGTGCCACAAATTCAATGTTACAAAAGTTACTAATACACTATAATATTAATTAAGGTGGGACTTTTTTTTTACTGTTTTCTCTTTTGGAGCACTTATTTAATTAAGTGCCCTTGATGGGTCTGGCCTTTGTTTCTTTGATTAAATTAGGAGTCTTTGATGACCTCCTTACTTCAAGGGAAAGCCTGGTTTGCATGGGTTTGAGTGACATGTTTGTGACACTAGAGGCTTTTAGGCCATGTGGGTTTGAGTCCCAGATTTGTGACACTTTTAGGTCATGTGGGTTTGAGTTGCACATTGTGACGCCCTTTGACCCTAAACAAGATGTATAAACCCAGAGGTTGGCATCCTCCCTTGGGGCTCTCAGTCATTGGAAGATTGGCATAGGACTCTGGGCAGACATTTTAAGACCCCTGGCTCGTAAACCCAGATGTTGATGCTTTCGTGGTTAACTATGAATTGTGATTTTGTCTGTTTATATTGTGTATATTTGTAATTTATTCACATTTGCTCTGAAGCTCAGGTTGCTGGCTTTTCCTCCTGCACTAAGTGAATGATACTTGTATGTCGGATTAAAGTGAGATTGTTAACCCCTTGACGTTGCTTTCCTTAGTAAAGCAGATCAAAGAACCTGTGTTAGTGGACTTCTTTGTGCTAGTTGTTGTTGGTTTTACACAGCCACAGTAGCTGCTAGCAAGATTGTTGCTACAGACACCAAAGATAGGATTTGGATTATCACATTAGCTGGCTTCTTTAAACAAAGCAGATAAACCTGTATTAGAAAAACAGGATCCTGGATCATAGGAGCATAGATTTGTCTCCGGAAGGGCCCTCTGGGATCATTCAGTTCAACCCTCGGATTTTTGCAAATGAGGAAACTGAGGGAAGCCCAGGAAGATTACCTGATTTACCCAAAGTCAAATAGGCAGTAAGTAAAGAATCCAGTTCCTCCACTTTCAAAGCCATTAGAATTTAATACAGGAAAAATGTCCATGCTATTTTCAAAGAGGCTATAACTGGACCCAAAGTAAATAGGTAGCATTTCAAATGTTAAAACACCTGCTTCAACTCTGATTGACAGCAATGATGACAAAAATGAAAATGAATTGCCAGAGGGGCTGTAGGATAGCTAGGTGGTGCAGTGTGTACAGCACTAGGTTTGAGGTCAGGAAGACTCATTTTCATGAGTTCAAATCCAACCTCAGACACTTACTAGCTGTGTGACCCTGGGTAAGTCACTTAACGCTGTTTGCCTCAGTTTCCTCATCTGAAAATGAGCTGGAGAAGGAAATTAAAACACTCCAGTGTCTCTGTCAAGAAAACCCCAAGTGGGGTCGCATGGAGTCAGACATGACTAAGAGGGTCTACAAGAATATGAGCACATTAATATACTGTTGGTAAACTGCAGAGAGTTCTTTGGAATGACAGAAGTGTGCCTACTTTTTGATGGATGGTGGGGATGGGGAGCAGGGAGAATTATGAGTATCAAGGAAACAAAGAAATACACTGAAGGGAAAATTCAGAAGGGGGCAAAGAAAAGTAGGCCAGTGTTAGTATTATCTTAAACTTAATATATACTTAAAAAAAACAAGCTGCTTATAATAAGACTAAAAGTTTCGTATATCGTTGCTTTTTCTTTTTCTTTTTCTATGGAAATGTTTGTGTTTGTCAAGTTCATCATTTTTTAAAAAATCTTCCCCTAATACATCCCCTTTCCCTCCTCTAAAAAAAGAAAGCCCTTACTTAGGCTTTTGCAAAACCATGTTAACAAGTATTTTAGCTTGACTCCACCCAGCAGTAGCAGTAGAAAAAAGTGTCATGGGTGACTCCAGATAAGAACAGGAAATAGGCAATTCTGACCAAGTTAGTGGAACACAGAAGCAACACACATGTGTGCACACATACACACATGCAGGCACGCAGGCATGCATGGACCTTAGTGTGAGAAGCAATACAGAATAAACACAAACTATGTAAATCTTTAAATTTGTCTAGTTCCTAGCAATTTTCAGAGAGATAAATGTGTTTCTCTCCTAGCTAATATGTTCATTGTGTAAGTGCTGATAAGAATCTCAGAAACTATGTGGATTTTATTTTTTAATGTGACTTGGGTGAGCTGGAGTAGTGGGAGTGGGGGGGACATTCACCATGTTGAGGGGAGTTCTCCAACAAGATTTGATTTCACAGATGCTTTAAAAATAATGGCATAATCTTATCAGTTTTCAGCAAGTATAATCTGAAGCATTCAGGTTCCTGATAAAGGTGTATCTCATTCATTGGTGCAGCAAACTGCAGATTAAGCTTTTTTTAAATGCTGTTCAAATTGCCTGTGAAGCAACCTTTTATGAGATATGATGGTTCAAACAATTTTGCAAAGAGCAGGAGACAAAGAATCTGTTTTACACTGTACTGGTTTCCTAGGAAACCCTGAAGAATGTAATACGATATCTCTTAGAGGTAGTTCAAGGACCTAGGTTCCTCTTTACTTATTTAATTTTTTAAACAGTGTTTTAATATGTGCCTCTTCCTTTTTCTTAGAAGCAGCATTTGAGGGCCAAACAAGTCTTCCAACAACAAGCTGGACTGTCAGAAGAGAGAGAGAGAGAGAGACAGAGCGAGAGAGAGAGACAGAGAGAGAGAGACAGAGACAGACAGAGAGACACAGAGAGAGACAGAAAGACAGAGAGAGAGGGAGAGAGACAGAGAGAGACAGACAGACAGAGAAAGAGACAGAGAGACAGAGACAGACAGAGAGAGAGTGAGAGACAAAGACAGAGATAGAGAAGAAGAGAGAGACAGAGAGAGAAGAGAGACAGAGACAGAGAAGAGACAGACAGAGACAGACAGAGAAGACAGACAGAAAGACAGAGACAGAGACAGACAGACAGACAGAGAGAGAAAGGCAGAGAGAGAGACAGAGACGAGAGACAGAAAGAGAGAGAGACAGAGACAGAGATAGAGAGAGAGAGAGACAGAGACAGAGAGAAGAAAGAGAGAGAAGAGAGAGAGAGAGAGAGAGAGAGAGAGAGAGAGAGAGAGAGAGAGAAGAGAAAGAGAGAGAGAAAGAGAGAGAGAATGAGCCAAGTTAATATTTCACTACCGGGAGCAATTTGAACCAAGAAATTAGAGGAATTGGAAAGTTAATCCTCTGCCATATTTTTTTAATCCCCAACCATCATATGACAAAAAGTCAACCTGTTCTTCAAACCAGACTAATTGCACATCCAAGTTAATCTGTTTCGAGGACTTCAAATATCATTTATTTTCATCTCATTTTCACTCTGGCTGTTCATCCATCCCTGTGATATGCAGGCATATGTAGGTTGACAGAATGGTGCCAGAATTAGCAGGCTTATCCATTACCAAGCTCAGACTAAAGTCCACTAGGGTCCAGAGGTGGCACAAAGATTCGGGATGAAGGACTCAGGAAAACTGAAGACCAGGAAGCTTTCATCAAGAATTAGTTATTAGAATTGACACTTTCTACAACGTTGATCTCCATAATTCATCACTCTTGTCAAGAGGAAATCAAAATAGGAAAAGTGAAGGAACATCTGGGTTGTGTGGGAAGGAGTTAACTTCAGTTTTAAAATAAATAAGGCATAGGAACTTCAGTTTTAATTCATTTGGAAATTTGAGATTAAAAACTAGGGTGTCATTTCAAGCAGAGGTGGTCTGTAAAAAGAGGTTTCTCCCAAAGAGTCCAAAAGATGGATTGATGTAGAAGCAACCCTCAAGGTCCATGAAGTTGGACTAGATCTCTCAGCACCTTTCAGTTCAAACACCTCCTGATTCTGTTGGTCTCCATATATACAGAATGCTGTGACTGAAGAATACCTGAATATACATTGCCAGTCCCAGAGCTTCACTTTGGCAAATACTTCTGTGCCAAATCTATGAATGTCATAGTTATGAATGGAGTTCTAGAGCAGTACATACCCCACTGCTACTTTAGGTAGTCAGGGTCCTGAGTTAGAGCTCTCATACCAAACACAAATGACACAAAGCAAAAATTTGCCTTCTGAAGAATCACTCACCTATCTTGTCATCATCAAAAAAGTCTTTGCTCACTGCTGTTTGTACACAGCCCTAAAGAAGCACCATGCCAACACAGATGGATGGATAGATAGACGGATGGATGGATGGATGGATGGATGGATGGATGGATGGATGGATAGACAGACAGACAGACAGATGGATGAACGAATGGATGAAATGTAGAAACAATCTCTGTCTTTGTAGCCATCGTGGAAGGATTAACCCTTGAGGACGAAAGATCCAGCTTCTATTGATCTTGGGAACCCCAAGAACCTAGAAACAGCAGCACCTCCTGGACTTGTTTCCAACTGGGTTCTGGCAGTCATAATCCAAGAAGCAACCCTTGGAGAGACGTGACCTGGTACCTTCTTGCAGATGCCTCACCTCCCCAACGACTACTGAAAAGAAAGTTCTTGCCAACCAAAATTTTGACACTATTAAATGGTCCAACATCAAAAATAGATATGGTTTTATTAATGCAAATGACCTTAAAGAAGATGTATCAGCACCTGCTTTCCTGAGGCATCCTAAGTCTGTGGGAGTTTTTCCATCTGACTTACATTGCAACTTCCATACTCATTGTACCCCCTATTAGAATGTGAGTTCTCAGAAAGCAGAGACTGTCTTGCTTACCTATTTGTATCCCCAGTTCTTAGCACAGTGCTTTAATGCATAGTAAGCTCTTTTTCCATTCAGGTCAACCATCCATCCATCCGTCCCATATCTAGAAACAAAAAAAGCATTGAAATAGTCAGAGACCAAAACATTAAGAGGTTGTAGGTCCAGAATAAATTACGCTGTGCATACTCTACTCTAGTTCCTCAAATATTTTTGTTTAGATGAAAGTAAGGCTAAGATAAAGCTCAAGGTCAGATATATATGGGGAAAGAAGTCACGAAAAAGGGAGGCCTGAAGAGAATACATAGAAGAAGAAAAGGACAGGATTAATCACTTTACTCTAGGGATGCAGGAGGGATAGAGAGGATTTTTATGGTTTGAATACATGTATCAAGATCTTGTCTTTTTTTTTCTTTTATCACCATCACCCCATTTCCCCCAGGCTGATGCCTCCCTGAATCACTATCCAGCCACTCTAGTAGAGCAGCTGATCACTGCTCTAATTTGCCCTTCCCTAGGGATAGTTGGTGCAGTGGACAGAGTGCCAGGCCTGGAGTCAGGAAGATTCATCTTCCTGAGATTCAAATCCGGCCTCAGACACTTACTAGCTGTGTGACCCTGGGCAAGTCACTTCACCTTGTTTGCCTCAGATTTCTCATCTGTAAAATGAGCTGGAGAAGAACATGGTAAACCATTCTAGTATCATTGCCTCAAATGGGGTCATGAAGAATCAGACGTGACTGAAATGACTGAACAACAACAGGAATAGTTATGAAAAACTAGAGAGTAACATCTTGGCAATAAATACATGCCAGGAGGCAAATGCAATGTGGTATGCCAGCGTATAACTGGGGTGGAAGATAGGACGGAAGTGGAGGGGTGATTGGAGTTCCAATTCTTCCCAGGGAGGGTCAGAAATATCATGATAGACTCTCATTTCCCTGATCTAGAAAAGCTTTCTGGAAGCTGTGGTATTTCAGAAGCAAATTTGTGTAATAGGAGAAAACAGGCTGGCGAGATTGAATGAGTAGAGGGTGAAGCGGTAGAGGGCATAAGCTGTGCATTTGAGACATGTGATACAGCTTGGGAGACAGAATGTCTGGAGAGGGGTGGCCGAAGGAAGAGCAGGAGTAATTTCCCCAAAGAGGTGAATAAACTCTTTCAGGGCACAAGGGTAACATTTAGTAGTAGGTTGTCTGTTCTTATTCATTGCCCTGAACAGTTTACTCTCTAGAAAGGTTTGCTTCCCAGAGGATCCATACCTGGAAATTCCAGTTCCTGTCTGATGAGTTGACCTACAGGGTCCTAGTCCTCATTGAAAGTCAGTTTGCTCTTCTAATCCCCCTTCTTTGTGCAACAGGAATAGGCAGGATCAGAGTAATTACTTGACATAAAGTATTACAACTCCTAAAGAATGAATTGACATTCCTTTGTCCAAGCTAGAATTGCACCAACAAGCCATTTCCTGAACAAAACTAACAGTGCAAGCCATTTTTTTCATTCTCTTTCCCTCCTCAATCAGTCCCCAGTTTGAAACATAGATCTCGAAGTAGAGCCGTGAGCTAAGGCTAAAGAAGTTGCCTAAGGTGCCAAAGGGTGTCCTTCAAAATTCTCACTGCTTCTCTGAGAATACGTTCACTTCATTTACCCCGGAAAGCTCCTCCATCAGAAAGCTTCAGATAATACCAAGTCTGAGTTAGAGTTAAAAGTAGGGCAGAAGGGCAGAAGGAAAGGGAAAGGAAGGGACGATGCATTTATTAAACACCGACTGTGTGCCAAGTACTGTTCTATGCACTTTACAAATGTTATCCTCGTTTGATCCCAGGGAGGTATTATTCCCATTTCACAGTTGAGAAAATTGAGGCAGGCAGAAGTCAGCGACTTGACCAATGTCACACAGCTACTAAGTATCTAAGATCATATTTGAACTCGGGTCTTCCCGATTCCAGAGCCAGCCCTCTGTCCACTGCTCCATAGAAGGGGCATCAGCACAAGCTCACCCAGAATCATAGTCTCCTTGGTGGCACCCAGTTCAACACACAGGAAATTTATACTTTTATGCTTATACTTTTCTAGGGCTAGAATGGTCACCATGGGCATTGGGCGCAGGATAGGGAGCTCTGTTTTTAAATGTTGACTTGGAAAACAGCACCCTGGCCAGCTCACTTTACCCCTGTGAGCCTCAGTCTTTCCCATCACTTAAAATGGGGATAATAATACTACTTCGCTCATAGGGTTATTCTGGGGGAAAGCACGCTGTAAATCTAAAGCCTATGTAAATGTGAATTATTTTATGCATGCAGCTCCTAATATTACCTGTACTTACTGTGAAACTCAGATGTGCTATTCTAAAAGCAGATGGAGATTGTAATTGAGATGCGGCTGTAACCACATGCAGGTCACAGGAGGGACACCTGCAGAATCATTTCCTATGGTATTAAATTCTGCAAAGGTTCTACTTAGATACAAATGCCATAGGTTTTATTTAATTTTTTCCAGGAGCTTGATCCAATCATCAATGCAAATTTTTCTTGGAATGTGTCTAAAATCCAGACAGCTTTGGGCTGAATGACCGTGCTCTCAGCCAGTGGTCTCTATAGTAGGACAATGGCCTGATGCCAAGGGGTGTGTGATCAACCAATCAGTAAGTGTAAGGACAGACCTCTCTGTGAAAGATACCTATGGTACTTGTCGCCAGTGCAATCACACTCACTTTGACCCCTTCTGTTTGCTGTGCATGTTCCCAACCTTCCCCCTCAGGTAATGGGCCCTGGGACATTTATAGTTTAACTACCACTATAGTTTACCACTACTCACAGCAATTGCGTAGGTGACTGTGAGAAAGTTCTGCTCCCACCCTCTGCGCTGCACAGGTCACCCTGTGAACTTTGACAGGAGGGTAGATTCTAGGGTCTGCTCTGGGGCAGACCTGTGAATAAGATCCCACCCCTTTTATTTTGGGTGTGATCAGAGATGAACAGCAAGGAAAGACTGTAGAAATCCTTCCATTATCTTTACTTCCAAGATCTCCCCATCTTCCCATCACCCAGGGATCCACCAGTTTGGTCACCCAGGTTTTGACTCCTGACTTCCATCATCCCCACATCCAGTCATTGGTTACCAAATCTTGGCGGTCCTGCTTCCATATTTCTTACATCTGTCCCTTTTGTTCTACTCACACAACTCCCCTCTTAGTTCAGACCCGCATCACCTCCCACTTGAACTTTTGCAATAACCTCCTAATTGGTATCAAGTCCCCATCCCCTCTCCAATCCATTCTCCACACAATTGTCCAAAGCAATTTTCCTAACACAGAGGTCTGGCTTTGTATGTCACCCCTCCCCCACCTCAATAATCCTCGCTGGCTCCCTTTTGACTCTAGGATCAAATATGATTTCATCTTAATCTCATCTTTTAAATTGTTATTTTGTGTAAGCTTTTTAATGTTCTCAATCAATAGTACAGCAATACATGCATGTAATTAATAAATAAGTAAATATAATTTATTGGTGGTGCTTCAAACTTTTTTTTACTCAAAGGGATATATGATTAAAAATTGGAGACTACTATTTAAATAGAGAAACATTTGAAATAAAAAAGTCATTTTGTTTCAGAAATGAGATGCAATAGTACTTCATTTCTCTCTCTCCTTTTTACTTTTTTTTTAGCACACAAATCAACTCTTTCTAGGCACCAAAGCCTTAGATATTAAGTTGTGAGAGTGAAAGTCTTACACAGGCCTTATGATCAACATAAGAAAGGGGGAGGGGGAAGGGATGATGAGCTCCCAGTGTCTAAGCTCATCTTTGATTAGTTGGTTGAGGTACCATGTCAGGTGACAGGATTCTGGTAACCTCAAAGAATATGTGGAGTTTCCCAAATGTCTAATGAAGTATTCTACAGAACTCATTGGACCATCGAGTCCCAAGAGCCACTCTACAGTGTTGTAGGGGAATGAATGCTGGGTTTGAATCCCATCTCTGTCACTTATTAGTAATACTTACTAATGATCATAAACCAGTCATTTAATGTCTATGAATCTCAATAACTTCATCTATAAAATAGAGATGATAATTTTCATTTAGTGATAGTGAAGACATGTGCTTCTAGCAGTGGAGGGGTAGAGGGCTTTTAGTTGAGACCTATTTGCTCCCTCTTGGCTGACTCCCAACCTCATGTAGACAGTTCTCTTTATTCCTAGCTCCTTCTTTATGGCCTTGATTCTCTCTTTAATTACTGCTCTAGAAACCACCCCTTGTAGAGGTGGACTTCCTGATAAACCTATCTCTAGAGATAAGCCAGTGCAAGAAGAAATTGCCTGAGGCACCAACCCCTACACCACAGCAGCTTCCACCAAGTTCTATGTCTGGGTCTAGACTCCCTTCTTCTCTTCATTTAGGAATATATAATATGTGTGTAAATATATGTGTATATGTATATATATATATTATATATATGCACACACACAAATATACATACATGCATGTGTGTATGTGCCTGGCACTAGTACTTAATACTAATTTTATTAAGATATATGTGTATATACATACACACATACATACATAAGTACATCTATATACATATACATACATATATAGACACATATACGTATACATACACACACACGTGCGCTCTGAGGATAGAAAGACAGGCAAAAGACTCTTCTTTCTCTTTTCTTTCCCCTTCAAGAAAACACTGGATACTAGATATACTTATACTACCTACTTACCTCATTGGATTATTTGAAAATACTTTGTTTGTGTATGTGTATGTGTATCTGGGTATGTGTGTGTATACACGTGTCCATGTATTAGTACATACATGTATGTGTTTGTGTGTGTATATACATGTGTATGTACATACATATATATGCAGCTAATTGACACAGTGGATAGAATACATTATCTGAAGTCAAGAAGACTCATTTTCAAGAGTTCAAACCAAACTCAGACACTTGCTAGCTGTGTGGCCCTGGACAAGTCAGTTAACTCTGTTTGCCTCAGTTTCCTCAACTGTAAAATGAACTGGAGAAGGAAATGGCAAACCAGTCCAGTATCTTTGCTAAGAAACCCCAAATGGGGTGATGAAGAGTTGGATATGACTCAGACAACCAACAACGTGTATATGTGTGTATGTATATGTGCCATACATATATATATATATAGATATGTATGTGTATATATGTATATATATATATATATATAATGTATGTGTATATATGTGTATATATATATATATATATATATATATATATATATATAGATATATATATATGGGGGTGTAGTCAGTAACATTATTTTCCTATCTAGCTCTGAGCCCCTGTAAATTATAAATTGAATATCTCTCTCTATCTGTCTCTGTTTCTATTTGTCTGTCTGCCTCTCTCTCTCTCTCTCTCTCTCTCTCTCTCTCCTCCTCCTCCTCCTCCTCCTCCTCCCTCCCTCCCTCCCTCCCTCCTTCTCTCTCTTCTCCCTCCCCTCCCCTTTGCTGCTTTTGAGCAAATGAAACATTAACAGACCAGTAATGCAAGGGTTAACGATAGTTTTCTCTCACCAGTTTTTAGAGACAAGGTGAACAAAATATAAATATACTTTAAAGAAACAGAGATAGGCTTTAGAATGAATACATGCTCTCCTAAAGTGGGATAGGGGAATGGGTAAATGGAATAACCCTCTTGGATCTATGAGTCTCTGGCGAGTTCAGCAAACCCAAAGTCTGCCAACACACTCCTTTGGTCCCTCAAGTCTAGTGTTTGCCTCATTGATACGGCTCTGTTCCCATTCCCTGGCAGCCATGCTCTGTGGTTTCTACTGGTCTCAGTCTCTTATTCCTCTGCTTAATTTCTGGCAGAACTTTTGCCAAGGTCCCAGCACCCATTCTCACATCTGATGCATAACCACTATGTGTCTGAGTTCACTCCCAATGTCAGTAGCCCAAGCACAGAGTGTGGCAGCATCTGTGGCATAGGGCACTTTGGCCCCCCTCACCTGTTAGTGCCTTATCTCCCATCTTGTTTTTCTCATGTCATCACCTCTCCTGAGGCTTCGCCTCTTCTTTTCCCTTCGTTAGGAGGGGGAAGGCTAAGGTCTCTAGCGTTTCAGAAGATAAACACTGGACCTCAAATACATTTATACTACTTACTTGCCTCATGGGATTGTTTTGAAGAAAGTGTTTTGTAAGCTATGTAAAAAGCTGTAGAACCATGGCTTGTTATTTTATTAGTATCCCAGCATTTTAAAATCTCTTTATTTACTAAACGCATAGGTGATTCTTACTGGAGTATAAATGTTTTGATGCTTCATTTGACTAAATCTATAAAGTCCCTGTGGTTCCAGCATGATGAAAATGATATTGTCTTTTTGGAGCCCTCATATTATCCTGATCTAATTAGTTCTAGTGCCTTCCCTCTGTTAATTATCTCTAATTTATTCTGTTACATGCTGTCTCCTCTATTAGATCATGAGCTCCTTGAGGGAAGGGACTTTTTGCCTGTCTTTGTATTCCTAGGGCTTAACACCATGCCTGGAATACAGTTGGTACTTAATAAATGTTTATAGACTACCTGATCACTAGCTGGGAAAGCCATCAACCTCTTTAAGTCTCAGTTTTCTCATCTGCAAAGTGGATGCTGTAATGTGCTACCATGCTGTTGTTCAGTCACTTGGTCACGACCCCGTGGGCCATCGCACACCCAGTCCTTCTACCCACACTACCTCTTGATGTCCGTCCAACTTCATGTTTATTGTTTCCATGGTACTATTTCTACATCTCATCCTCTGCTGTCTACTTGTCCTTTCGCTTTCAATCTTTTCCAACATTATGGTCTTTTCCAATGAGTCCTGTCTTCTCATTATGGGGTCAAAATACTTAAGCTTTGCTTCAGTATTTGACCTTTCAGTGAAAAACCTGAATTAATTTCTTTAAGTATTGACTGATTCGATCTGCTTGCTGTCTGAGGGACTCTCAAAAGTCTTCTACAGCACCACAATTTGAAAGCACTGATTCTGTGGCCCTCAGGTTTCCTTATAGTCCAATCTCACAGCCATACATTGCTACTAGAATAACCATAGCTTTGGCTATACAGATCCTTGTTGGCAAGGTGATAACTCTGCTTTTTAATATGCTGTCCAGATTTCCATAGTTTTCCTTCCAAGGAGCAAGTGTCTTTTAATTTTATGTGTATCTACCTAACAGGATTGTTACAAGGGAAATCCGCTCAAGGGTACTGAGAAATTCTGGCTGGCCAGAATGGCCACATACCATGGCTGGCCCCTGCCTAAGAGTGCTAGCAGCAATAAATGCACAATTTCCCATGAGACCTAGAAGGCTACCTATACACACCAGTATTATTAGGGTCATTTTAACTGATATTATGCATAAGTATCCTTTTTGCCCACATGGGCATTTTATAGATCAGATCCTATTTACACATGGATTTTATTATCACCATCATCACAGATTTTTTATGACTTGAAGATCTCAAAGCATTTGACAAGCCAAGTATGTTAACAATGTACTTCATGAGCTTCCCACATGTAACCTAATGTTTTTTTTAAAAAACTGGGACAAATAACTTTTTTAATTCATATAGTTTTCATTTATGGTTTCTTGAAATATAGTTCTACAAAACCAGGCTTTGATAAAGCCCATTATGATTCAAATGGAGCTATTTGACTATACCTTTAACCCCAAATCACTCTAGCTTTCCCTGATTGGCCAATAATAGGACCCAGCCTAAGTTTCACTAGCTCATTGTTCGGGTTTTGATGGCTCAGAGTGAGTGTAAATAGCAATTATTTCTATTCTAGCCAGAAACTCTGGGGATCTTCCCCTTCCAGATCGATTCTTTTATGAAGTCAAACTAGGTCATCTTTTGCCTCATTTCTTACCTAGCCTTAAATCACTGAATGGGTGTTGCCTCAGACAAACTGAGACCTGGGAAAGATCTTAGCTTAAAAAGGCCAAGGTCTTCTACTGCATCCTGGGGCCATCACCATTCATCTTTACCTACGTCTTGCCACTGAACTCCTATGACTCTAGAGGAGAGAGTGAGGCTGATGACTGCACAGCTCTGCCTCACTTTAATCCAATTCACTTGCAAGTTAAGACATCATTCTCCTGGTGTCACTGGTCCTCTTTGAGAACAAAGGATGAACAACAACAAAACAACAACATGTAACCTATAATAACATATGCAATATAACATTGAACTCCCACATATGGCACATTGGCATGTAGATGTAGGAGAGGGTGCATGTGTGTTATTGTTTTGTTTGGCCCATGTAGATTATGTAGGTCTCTGTTTAGATGTGGCTCACGGGAAGGCAAGAATAGACATCTCTAGCATCTCCTCCTCCTACTCTTCACCAAGGGAGACTTTGACTCCTGCCAGGAGGAATAGCAGGGAGGATTTGGGGGCCTTCTCTTCAGGCTAGAATTATATCTATCTGATCCCTTAAGTATTATTAGTCTAAAGGAAGCAATTTTTAGGTTCAAGCTAAACTCCTAATCACTATTTCTGAATGGGAAAAAGTCACAAGCTCTGTATCCAAGGCTTAGCTCCCTTTCTACCAAATGCCAGTTGCACACGGAACGCACACAGCAAACAGCAAAGAAACTCATTCATCCAAATCAATAGCCAAACAGAAATCAGAGGAATTACACCTAGAACAATATATACCATACAATACACAGAGAAAATGAGCTTTCCCCATTGAGAGTGAGATAACTCAGTTCAACCAAGAAAGGATTGTAGATCTTACTCAAGGGGAAATTCCCTTGTCTCTAGTGTAGCAAGTTGGAAATAGGGACAGGATTGAAGCTCTGGTTGTTAGCTTCTTCCCAGAGTTTTCTCCCATCATGGACCTGAAGGGAGGTTGGAATCATGCATCTTCTCTCTTGAAGCTAGAAGCCAGAAAAGCCTGGATCTCTCTTCTCTGCCACTGTCACCAACTTTGCTTGTCCCTCACACACATGTTGGACATTGAAGTAATCAATCTTCACCAATGAGGAGATAGTCTCCTACATAGCAAAAGGATCCTATCTATAAAATGATGACACAGTCAAAAGGTGTGCTCATGTAAAAGTTATTAATGGTCCTAATAATAATGATGTGCATAGCTTCAGTCTCAAAATTTATGTGTTTGTTACTGAAAGAGCTCTCAGGTAACGAGTGACCAGCTACAATAATCTGAAGCCAAAATGCTTCAGTGCTTTCTAGCAAGTATAACATCACACCCTCCGTTCTCATTTTCACATGAGGATTTTCCTCCATAATCATTCTCACCAATACTTCCAAATTTTTTAAAGGCATGCTGCTCTCAATTGGCCCACACTAAAAAAAATAAATGTATTAGCCTTTTTGGTGGCTACCATTTTCCCCTTTAATCCAACAAATGAAAAGAATATAGGAGTACAAAGGGGTATAGTTAGGAAGCAAAAGACAAAAATACCAGCTGCTCTTTTTTGCTGACAGCCAGGGAGGGATAAGCTGCTTGTCTTTCTCTCTCCCTCTTTTCTTCCTCCTCTTTGGAGGACGGGTTAACCTGGAATTGAGTGTTCAGACAATGGAGGGCTGTTCCCCCGCCCAGGATCAGAGGAGTGGTAGAGGAAGGTGTTAGGGTCTTTGTGTGTATGTGGCTTAGCAGCCATGTCCAGATGGACTTCTTCCACAACCATTGCCCACATGTCCATGACCTCAGTCACCCCCAACAGCAACACACTAAGAGCGGAGGGTAGTGGGAATGGAAAGGGGCTTCAGTGGGGAGGGGCACACGATTCAGATGCCCCAGCCTAGCCTCGTGCTTCTCCCAGGACTCAGTCAAGATGGAATATCTCTGTGTTCTTATTCTTCCCAGAGCTGTCATCTAAGACTAGGTCAAAACGTGAGTACTCCCTGTGAAATATGGGCTAAAGTCTGCTTGGTTGCCATAGGTCCTTCTGGTGTCCTTAATCCTCTTGGCAGTGCTCGCTAAGTGACAATCTAGGCAGGCCAACACATGGCGTTTCATTCAATAGCTGGGAGGGAATAATTTCACACTCAAATTCCATTTCAAATCAGTTTTCCTCTGGACCTTTGGGGAAAAGCCTCTTGGGGAGGATTGGTTCATACTAAGGATTTGGGGGCTTGGCATCCTCAACATGGCAGCTGGGGATAAACTCTCCAGAATGAGCTTCCTCTGGGCCATCTGAAGAGTACCAAACAACTACCAGCCACTTGTTAAAAGGAGTTTGCCTGCCCACAGCCAAGCCAGAGAGAAAGAATAATTTTGAATACCTCCAAATAAGCTCCTTGCTTTCAGCTTTCTTCTGGATTTGAAGTAATAATAGTATTTAGCATTTACATAGGGCTTTAAGGTTTTCAAATATTGTCTCATTTAATCCTCACAATAACCCATTTGCTATTATTATCCCCATTTTGCAGTTAAGGAAACTGAGGCATTCAGTGGTTAAGTGACTTGCTCAGGGTAACTTAGTATCTGAGTCTGGATTTGAACTCAGGTCTTTCTAATTTCAGACCAAGATTTCTATACATTGTTCCAGAAGAAACCAGAAATTCAGATTCCTCCTCTGACACTTAATAGTTATTTGGCCTTAGGCAAGTCTGAGACTCAGTTTCCTGGGGCAGAAAAATGGAGGAAATAATATCCATAGGAGCCATGTCACAGTGTTGTTGCCAGGATCAAATGAGTTAATGTATTTACAGCACTTAAAACACTGTTTAAATGTCAGGAATTATCATTATTATTATTACTGGCAATCTTGTTTATTTCTCTATTAACAAAGGCACAGAGCTATTTTTGAAATGTTTGTCTGAGGTCACCAAAATCGACATTTACAATGCTGAGTGGACAGAGATTAGATTTTGCCCAACAATTCCCACCACCTAGGGGCAGAGCTCAGAATAGAAGTCAGGCCAAGCCTTCTATCTGAAAGTCTAGGGCATACTTTCTCCCTCATTGTGAAATTGATAACAAGCTTTCTCTACTTTAGAGCTTAGATACAGGCCAGCCAAGAAGCAAAGGCGGGCAGGGGACCGATTCCCAGAATAAATCCAGGAGGCTTGCAACAAAGAAAAGAAGCCTTTTGTGAAATGTCTAAAAATACTTTCCTTCTTGAAGGACGCACAAGTACAATCTACTTATTTGTAGTAAAATGGGGAGGTGGGGGGAGGAATTTAGGCAGCTCCCATTAGTGCAAAGGATAAAAGTAACTTCTGAAGGGGTTGAAAAGCAAACAGCAGCTTGGTGGGGGCTGAATTACAAACAGGGCTCAATGAATAGCCTTCACATACACTGGTGCTTGAGAACAAGCACAAGGGTCCCACATAAGGTTAAGACAGCAACACACATGATAAGAATGATGTCTCCAGCCTCGAAGGGCACTGGGGAGGTGACTCACTCGACTCCCCTTTGCACACCCAGTATTCCAGCCCAATTGGACCGTTAGCTGAATCTTGTCCTGTCTTCTCCCATCTCCATGAATTCACACAGACGGTCTCCCCTTGTACTGCTTCCATTTGTTGAAATCCTTCTTTTCATTCAGTGGTGGGCTCTGCCTCAAATCCTCCTGTTAACTTTTTCATCCCATTCCCCTTTTCCCACCCAGGCCTACACCCTGTAAATGAGAGTGATCTCTCAATCCTCAATTTCTCGTTTATCTCTTTCCCTGGCTCTTTGCTTTCACCTAACCACCTTCAGTCTTCCAGCATAAATGTCTTATTCTCATCTACTCCTAACTTCAGCTCTATTAGACTTTGGACACACAGTGTCTTATACGTGACTTGAACTTAATAAATGATTGTTAAATTGTACTAAAGAGAAAAAGACAAAGAGAGGGACAGAGCACGGAGATGCTGAACTCTCTGCTCAACCCTTAGGCTCAGCTTGGCAAAACCCTAAGAGCAAACACCACTTGGAACCATTAAAAAAAACAGTCAGGCATTTGCTGAGGGATCTGGTTGGGGTCCATTTTCACACAGTCTGCTACACTAAAAGCGTGTTAATTAATTATATGTTTTTTCTGAAAATGAAGAATTTGGTAAGTAAAGGAAATATTTCCATAGCCTGAGCACGGAAGTGATTTATGAAGCCAGAAACTGTGAGGTCAGTATGGTGGGTTGGAAGAGAGCCACTATTCTTTCATTTGATGGCTATTAAGACCTTGGCCTGAAGGTTTTGGTCATTAACTGTGAATTGTCACTTGATACAGCAATCTATTCTACCATGAGCCTGCTGTCATGTTTATTTGTTTCTTAAAGAGCCATAAAAGAGTTATTTCCTCTCTGCTTTTTCTGGGGAACAATGTCATCCTATAGTATCATGTCTTTTATTGTTACCTCCATAGAAATATTTCTCCCAGGGTGTCTTACCAGATTGTCTAATTTTTCAGTCTTCCAAAGAATTCTACAAAGATGCTTCACCAAGGCCTCTACCTCAGTTTAGCTGGGCTGCTGTGAGCAATAAGGAGGAGGATAATTTGGCTTGAACTCACAGAGGGCCTGGAATTGAAAAGATAAATTATCAACACTATTTAACAGCGGCCCTTGAATATTCTCCATATAACATTGCATGAAAGCCAAAGTTCCGTAGATAATTAGTACATTTGAACAGAAAAAGTTTAGAAATGATATACATGCATGTCTATATATGTATGTGTGTGTATTTATATATACATATATGCATATATATTTAATAAAGTAGGTAAATCTCGCCTTGGTTTTTGGAGGGCTGTTTTGTTTTTGTGATCTCAAAATCCGAAAATGGCCCAGGCATCTGGAGATTTCTGAGAGCTTCTCGAAGTAAGGGACACATAGCAGGTAGTTCATAAGTGCTTGCTGAGTTGGAATGTGAGCTTCTTGAGAAGAGAGATATTTTTGACTTTCTTTGAATCCCCAGCACATAGTGCTCGCCACACAGTAGACCCTCAATAGGTGCACGTCGACTTGACCTGAATTGATTGACCCAGGCCTGCTTATGAAAAAACCATATGGGATCTAATTTGAAGGGACTGCCCATCCTACCACATGTCATAGTCTGGACCGAATACATTCTTCATGTTCGTTGTTTTTCCTCTGTGGATGGTTAAATTGATCTGATTTGCACTGCTGTGAACTTCACTGAGGCAGCTTTGGTTTGATGTAATTCGTAAAACATCAGCTGAGAATGAGAGTATTTGGAGAGCTTTTGCCATCCATCATTAGGCAATCCTGGTTTTGTTTGGGTTCTATTTGGAACACCTTTCACAATACTGGTAGACATTTTGCTGTTGTTGCTGTTCAGTCTTTTTAGTCGTGTCCAACCCTGCGACCCCATTTGGGATTTTCTTGGCAAAGATACTAGGATGGTTTCCCATTTCCTTCTCTAACTCATTTTACAAATGAGGAAACTGAATATTTTAGGTGGGCATATGTCTTCCACATTTTACACTTTACTTGATGCCAGTACACTGTGGCTTGCTAAAGTTACTTCGGTAGTCACATCTGGCATGGGGCTTTATCTAATTTTAATGTATTTGTGAAATATACCTTCTTGAAAGAATATGCCTTCAAGGCTGCATTTTGCTCTATTGAATGAAATATTTTTTTTAAAAAATCATTAAATAGTAAACATACAGCATCTTATATTTTCTGTATTCCAGCTAGTGGTGATCTGGTGAAAATGCGATCTGCTTTAAAAATAGTAATAATCTGATTGCTTCCATCAAGGATACCTTCTATGGATGTGTGCAAACCATTCTTTTTTGCAAGAGATAAACAAGCCAGAGTCGTGGGACCTGGATTCAAATCCCAAGTCTGTTTTTTTACTACCTGTGTAACCTTGGTCAAACGATTTAAACTCTCTGAGCTTCTGTTTCCTCATTTGCTCATTCTTGAACCCCCTGATTTATATACCTCTGCCTGAATATCCCACTAGCACTTCAAAACCAAGTCCAAAACTGGGCTCATTAACTTTCCCCCTAAACCCACCCCTCCTAATTCTAAGAGAAGACTCCACCAACTGAATTAATCAAAGACTTCTTCTTTCTTTTAGTCTAATGATTACCCTAATTACTCCAGGGAGGAAACCTTCCTGGGCTGACCAGTCCTCTCTGTTTACAAACTGTCTAGGCCTTTGATAAGAAAGATGTAAAAATATTTCAGTTCAGGACATTGTTTTGGAATTGATAGTTAAAGACTGATAAGGTTTCTCATTCAGATTAGACAGAGGACTTCAGACTAAAACACTATCATAATATTATTTTGTAATACACAGCCTAAAGAGAAAAAGGGAAATGGGGAGGAGGGGGAGGTGTGGGGAAGTGAGAAAGCTTCAGAATGCTTCCAGAGTACCTATATTTAATGTTTGTCTTTGTCCAACAACTCGTTTTCTTTTTAAATTTCTAGATTTTTTTCAATTAACTAGAATTTATTTTCTCTTCATCCCCACCACTGAAAAAGTAAAAGAAAAACAAAGCCTCCTAACAAGTATGCATAATCAAGCAAACCAAATTCTCAAACTGGCCATGTCCAAAAAACGTATGTTTCGTTCTGCAAATTGTATCTGCATTGTTACCTCTCTATCAGGAAGTACATAACATCATCATTGGTCTTCTGGAATCATGGTTGGTCATTGCATTCATTGATCCAAGTTCTTAAGTCTTTTGAAGTTGTTTATCTTTACAATGTCATTTCATTATATAAATTGCTCTAATTCTGCTCATATTACTCTGCATCAGTTCACACACATCTTCAAAGATTTCTCTGAAACTATCCCTTTTATCTTTTTTTTAATCTTTTTTTTTTTTGAGAATGAGTCTCCCGAACTCACTCACATTTAGAACTATAGAGGCCACTCATGTCCTGATCCCACTGCTAATCAGTATGTAGAAGCTTCAACTTGCTCCCTTTTTAATCTGAACCATTTCATTCTCTTTAAGTATACTGGAGCTCCTCCTCTCCTTTCCCACTCCTGGGAACTTACCATATTGATACTGAATGGAAAAAGTGCCATGTTATGGAGTCTGTATACTGAGTCATGAGACCCAATCTCATTTCTTACCCCTTACAGTGATCACTCTTCATTCAGGTTTTTCTTTCTCTACTTCTATGTTTCCCACCTCCCATTCCATAGTACTCTTTGTGTTGGATACACTTTAGGATTTATATATACTCTCTCCTAGAATAGGATGCAGTTCTAGGAAATACAACCTTTACCAGAGAAAGGGGTCTTCTAAAATTCAAGTTTCCCTCAGATGAAATCTATAATAGGCTCTCTGCCTTTTACCACAGATATAAGTGATTCATTTTTAGTGCCTATCACCCTAATATATTTTTTGGCCATCTCATTGTTTGAATTTTTGGTTTTTAAGTATGACTTTAAAAAATATAAACCTGTACAAAAATCTCATATACAAAGAGAAAAAGATAATCACATCAAACTGTGAGCTTCTATTATATGTAGTTTGTTCTTAATTGTATATTACATTTAATTTAACATTTAATTTATTCTCTTTTTTATTATATTTATTTTGCTATTTTACTTCCTGTTTTTAGTTGAATCTCAGGTTCTCTCAGTTAACATTGATAGCATCTTCAAAAGATGACAATTTTTTTTCTTCTCTACCTGTGCTTATTCCCTGTTTCTTTTTTCTTGTCTTATCCCAATGGCTGAAATTTCTAACACTATATCAAATAATAGTGATGAGTAACAATGGTCATCCTTGCTTATCTTTGAGCTTATTGGAGAGACTTCTAACGTTTCTCCATAAGAGAAAGTGCTTGCTTTTGAAATTACATACATGTCCATTGATTCCAATGCTTTTTGATGTTTTTAATAAGTGTATTATAATGGGGTGGGAGCTTCACTTGTATAGATGATCATACGAATTGTATCTTTTGTGTTTATTAATGTGGTCTATTATGCTTATAATTGCCTTCCTATTGAACCAACTCTGTATTCCTCATGTAAATTCCTCCTGGTCACAGCATATAATCTTTTAAATGCCTTATTATAGACTCTTTACTTATATCTCATTCAACAATTTTATATCAATATTCATTAGATATTTTACTTTTCTTTCTTTTCTTTCTCACTCCCAGGTTTAGGTACCAAGACCATGTTTGTCTCCTAGAAGGAGTTTAGTAGAATAGCTTCTTCCTCTGGTTTTGTGAATGATTTATATAATACTGAAGTTAATTTTCTTGAAACATTTGATATGATTCATCTGGAAATACATCTGGGCCTGGGTTTTCCTCCCCTTTGGGAGTAAATTTATGACTTTTCCAATGTCTTTCTTTTCAAGATTAGGTTAAGTTCTCCATTTCTTGTTCTGCTAATCTGAGTATCTTACAAGTTTTTAAATTTTAATCCATTTCACTTAAATTCTTAGTTTTGTTGACATGTAACCAGACAGAGCATATTTAATAATTTCCTTCATTCCTACTTCATCTGTTGTGAATTCTACTTTTTCATTTTTTATTTTGGTAATTTGGTCTTCTTGTTTCTTTTAAAAATTAAATTAGCAATTATATTTATTTTATTAAGTTTTTTAAAGCTGGTTTTATTTATCAAGTTAATGTAGACTTTTTTTGTTTGTTTGCAATTTTGTATCTCTTCCTTAGTTTTCTGATCTTTTATTTCCTTGCTGGATTGGGGGGGGGGCATTATTTCTTACTTTGCTAGTTTTGTTAGTTGCACAGAATGCCTTGAAAGCCATATGCTTCCTGAGAATGGAATTGTTAAAGGAATCATCTCTTCAAAATCATAGCTCAACAGGCCTTCATCAATGAATCTTTTACCAGCAGACATCAATTGATCATGAATTCAAAGCAAAGACATTTAATAAAACAGAATAACTAGGGAAACCCAGAAATTGAATCAATTATTAAATTTTCCCACACCCATTCCCAAATGACAGCTGCCTCCACATGTATCCCCTAGGTAACGCTTGACTCCACTTGCAATTAACCACACTGCCTCCCCATCATAGCAGAACGGGTATGCATCAGCCACTCATGGAAAGCTTTTAGAGAAATTTGATGCATCTCTAGAGAATTCTGGGCTTCTCTGCACAGGAACCAGACAATCACAAAGCTCCAGACAAGTCTTGAGAGCACTACCTCTTGGCAGGGTAACCCAACAGAATTCCCAAACTGAAGATATAACAGGCATTTTCCTCCTCTCTTTCTCCCTGGCTCACTCTCATACTTTCCTAAACATGTACTTAGCTTTTGATCAGATTTCTAGAAAGTGGAGGCAACAGGTTTATCAGGTGTCAAACTGTGTAGCTGAAAAGTGAGGCTGGAGCCAAATTAAAAAATAATTGGGAAATGCTTAACAAAATAAATAAAAATACAACACAAGATAGATAATGTTGATTTGTGAACTTCTAATGGGTTCACAGGGATCCATTTCTATTTGAGCTTGAATCCACTGGTTTAGTTCATATGTTTGAGGAGTGTGATGGATAAAGGAAGTAGCTAAGAGTGGTGTGATCAAAAAGGGGAAGGGGGCATTTATATGTATGTATGTCACAGGAGATCCAAGTATGCCTGAGAATGGAAGGGAAGGAGCCATGGAGAGACTGAAGATGGTGGAGAAAGAACAAGTTAGGAAGTAAAGTCTGAGAGGGGATAGAAAGAGAGGGGGATCCAAGTAAATAATGGAAGGATATGCAATGTTGAGAATAGACACAGAAGATCTGAGGGTCATGGTGAATGATGGCAGTGGTTGTCCAGTTCTTCTCTATTCCACCTATTTCCTGCTGTATTCTAGTTTCAGTCACCATCATTTGATCGCATATGATCTCTTGAAGGTTATTAGTGACCAGCTTCTTGCCAAATCCTAAGCCCTTTTCTCAAGTCCTCAACCTTTCCATATCAATTTGACACTGCTAATAACCCACTCCTTGAAACTTTCCTAGCTTCAACCATCCCATTTATATAGATTATTCACAAATTGTGACCAATCACCTGTGCTCTGACACCATGTATAGTGGGAGGTGGGGAGGAGGATTAGAGGAATAAGAATTAGGTTTTTTTCTCCTTGATAGTCGAACTAATCACAGAAATTACAGGCAATTAACTGAGATAATGAGGTATTAACATGCTAATGAAGTACAAAGACTTGTCTCTGCCCTATCATCTTTTCATGAAGTGTGAAAAAGTTCCCTGATTGAATTGGAAAGGAAGCTGGCCACTAGCTGGGTGATAATTACCCATGCCCAGGGTAATCCTTAAAAGACAAGTCTTCTAGCCTTGAGTTCAGTTAGACAAAGTTAATGGCATCATTGAGATGCTTCCAGCAGGGAGTAGGGACACCCATTCTCTACGGATACACTGAAAGGAGCAGAATTTCAGATAAGGAGCAACTTTTAAAAGTTCCTGGTGGTACAGAAAAGAGACATCTGTGGATTCAAGAGAGAACTAGTTCTTGCGATGAGTTAGTTGTACCTACTGGCTGACTATTAAAAGTAAAGTCGCTGATGGGGGCTATGGAGCTATCTATAGTTTTAGAAAGTTTTAGAAAGGTTGACCCTATGGGTACCCAATGTGAAACTTTAGAGTGTCAAGCTAGGGAAAAAGTTTCCAATTGCCTATAGGACATCTCCATGACTATAACCTGACTTATAATATTCTGGAGTTTGTCTGACTGATTCAGAAACTCTCTGTTTCACTGGGGGTACTGTATCTTCATCTTAGAAGGATATTAATCTCCCTAGAGTTCCAAACACTGAGCTCAATCCCAGATTGTATTATTTGAATTGGAAAAAAACCGAGTTACTACCTATAAATCTCATGCAAAAATATAAAATAGCATTTGCACTCCAGCCGGTTCTGTGCTCTACACAGAATAGGCCCTCAGCAAATGCAGGGAGTCCTCAAAGCCTTAGTGAAATTTGAAGGTATTAGCACCAAAAGTCTTAGTAAATATTGTTTGTCCCTCATGCTCAAAGAGGACCAAAACAGTATCACGATGTCAGGGTCAATGTATAGTGTGTCCAGCTGTGACTCCTCATACCAATACAAATTCATAGGGCACTACCACAGGTCAAGCACAAATAGTCTGTATGACCATTTGGGAGGGAGATGTCTCTAAATTTGCACATCTCATGTTTCTTTTGAGCTATACCACAATTCTATTTTGCTCATAGAGCCCAACACTTTCTTTGATGCAGGCACATCATGCTAGACAATCCTGTGCCAGTGTCTCTTATGTCTCAAAATCAATACCAAAGTTGTTCAGAAAGACCTTAAGAGTGTCCTTGTATTGCTTCTTCTGACCATCACATAGGCACCTCTGTTGTGTGGGTTCTCTGTAAAACAGTCTTTTAGGCAAGCATACATTTGGCAATCAAACAACATGGCCAGCTCATTGGAGTTGCAGTCCTCACAGTAGAGTTTGAATGCTTGGCAGTTCAGCTCAAGAAAGGATCTCCGTGTCAGTGACCTTATCTTGCCAGGTGATCTTCAGAATCTTCCTAAGATAATTCAAATAGAAGTGGTTCAATTTTCTGGTTTGGTGCTGGTAGACTGTCCAAGTTTCTCATACAAGAATGAGATCAGCACAATGGCTCTGTAGACCTTCAATTTGGTAGACAGCCTAATACCTCTTCTCTCCCACACATTCTTTTGGAGCCTTGCAAATGCTGAGCTAGTTCTGACAATGCTTGTGTCAACCTCTCCCTGGAAAGCATACTGCCGGGGCAAGTGAACTTATCCACAGCATTCAAAATTTCTCCATTTGCTGTAGCCAATGGTTTCATGTATGGATGGTAAGCTTCTGGCTGGTGGAGAACCTCTGTTTCCTTGGTGTCGATTGTTGGGCCAAAATTAGCACAAGCAGCAGAGATCCATACTTTGTTGCATCTCAGCCTCAGAGGCTACATTGAATGCACCATCATCTGTGAACAAAAAGTGCAGCACCAACTCTCCCTCCACTTTAGGCTTGGCTTATAGTCTCTTCAAGTTGAATAATTTACTGTCAGTATGGTAGTTAACCTTGATGCTATTTTCATCCTTGTTGAAGACATCTGACAAAATCACTGAAAATGTCATGCTAAAAAGCAAGGAAACAAGAACACAGCCCTACTTCATCCCATTGGTGACTGGGATATACAAGTCCATTACCCAGAACCTGTGCAAACATGCCATCATAGAATTGGCATACAATATTCATGAACTTCTCTGGCCAACCAAATTTTATCACAATCTTCCACAAGTCCTTATGACTGACAGTATCAAAGACCTTGGTCAGACTGATAAACATTGGGGCAGAGGTAAGATGGAGGAGTAATAGCAGGGACTTGCTTGAGCTCTCCCCCAAGCCTCTCCAAATACTTGTAAAAATGACTCTAAACAAATTCTAGAGCAGCAGAACCCACAAAATGACAGAGTGAAACAAATTTCCAGCCCAAGATAACCTGGAAAGTTGACCAGAAAGGTCTATTGAACCAGGCTGGGAGAGGAGTGGAGATCAATGACTGGGCCCCAGAAAATGCAGAACAGGCCCCAAGGGACTGAATCACTGGCAGCTGTGGAGATTTACAGACTTCTCAACCCACAAACACCAAAGACAACTTAGGAGGTCAGTAGGAAAGGTCTGTCGGACCTGGACCTGGGTGAGAGAGGAACTCGGTCAGGCCCTAGCCCCAAGGTGGCGGCGGTAGAGGCAGCAGGCAGCAGCAGTAGCTTCTTCCTGAGCTCTTGGCCCAGAGACAGTAGGGAGATCAAGAGGCTGATCCCAGTGGGATTGACTGGCACTGAGGCAGGATTCTCTTGCTTTGCCCCTGCTTGATCTGGGTCGCAGTCCTGGGTGGTGGTCCTGGGGTGAGGAGGAGCACTGGCGTGGCAGAGCTTTGACTGTGATGGAAAGGGAATCCTTCTCACAGTTTGAGGATAGAAAAGAGTGCTTGTGGTAACTCACAGAACAGAGCACAGGCCAGGAGAGGAGTAAACACCTCTCCTTTGATCATACTATCTTGGAAGAACTAAAAATTTACAGACCCCTAGAAGGATCTCTGAAAACAGCTGTACAAAACCCCTGAATCTTGGGACAGTATACCCTCCACGCTGGAAGCAGATTCCTACCTTAACAAAGAATTAAAAAGTCATGAAATTGGCTGGGAAAATGAGTAAACAGCAAAAAAAAAAAAAAAAACTCAAGACTATAGAATCTTGGTGACAAAGAAGATCAAAACATACAACCAGAAGAAGGTAACAAAGTCAAATTTCCTACAACCAAAGCCTCCAAGAAAAATATGAATTCATCTCAGTTCATGGAAGAGCTCAAAAAGGATTTTGAAAATCAAGTAAGAGAAATAGAGGAAAAATTAGGAAGAGAAATGAGAGTGATGCAAGAAAATCATGAAAAAAGATGGACAAACATTGCATACAGACCTCCGTTCTGTTCCTGCCATTTCTCCTGAAGTTGTCAGGCAGGAAACACTTAATGCTACCCTTGCTTTCAGGCAGATTGACAATCTTCCAGGTGAAGGATCAGCCTATTAAGGCAGTCTCTGGCAACAATCCTGCCAGCAACGAGTAAGAAAGAGACCCCTCTGCAGTTGTCATGGGATGACCTATTTTCTTTTCCTTTATGTGGGTGGACAATAGGAGCATCCTTGATTTCCTGGGAAATAATCTACTTTTGTCATATAACACAGAAGATCTCCATCAGCTTTTGTATGAGCAGGGGACCCCATGCCTTGTAGATCTCTGCTAGAATGGAATCAGCACCAGGTGCTCTGTCACATGAGAAGCACCTAATGGCATTCAAAACCTCTTCTTCAGTTGGAAGTTCAGCTAGACAGGGATTGACTTCAACCTGAGGTAAACAGACAATGGCTTCAGCATCGGTTGATAATGGTCTGTTGAGCATACTATGGAAGTGTTCCATCCATCTCTCCAGGGCCATGTCCTTATCACTGATCAGTGTGGCTCCATCAGTGCTAAGTAGTTGAGATGGTCCAAAGGTCTTTGGCCCATAAATAGCTCTCAAGGCATCATAAAAACATTTTGGATTGTTACTATCAGTGTAAAACTGAATTTCATCTGCCTTTTTCCTGAGCCAAGAATCCTGTATCTCTCTAAGCTTTGTTTATACTTTACTTTTGGTGGGGTTAAATGCCGCCTTTTTAGAGATGGATGAACTATGCTACCGATAGAGTCCTCATCTTTCATTTAGTGGCTCTGAATTTCCCTATCCTTTTCAGCAAAGCCAGTCCTAATGTTTGCAAGTGTTCCGGCCTAGATGAGTAAATGAAGTGCTGTACATCAAATTTCTAAAAGCTATCCACTCCTTTTCTGTTTCATTGTGGCCAACAGTGTTTTGGCTCAGCTTTCCCTCCAAATCAGTAACAAACTGTTCACACACGGAAAAGAATTCTAATCTGTTGACGTTGAATCTTCTGATAGTTGCCATGCCTTATAACCACTACTTTTGTTGAATTCAGATATTTAGCTTGAAGGGGATAAGTCTATGATCAGCCCAGCACTCTGCACCACACATCACCTTCATCGCTCTAACATCCCATCTGTCTCTTCTCCCTATAATGACATAGTCTATTAAATGCCAATGTTTGCTGTGAGATTGCATTTATGAAGTTTTATTGTGTTTAGATAAATGGAAGACAATGTTGGTGATGAGAAGGACATGAGATGTACAAGTCTTCAAATAGTAAATGACCAATGCTGTTGCTGTTTCCAATTCTATTCTTCCCAAGGACTGCCTGCCATGTCTGATAGTCTGTGTCCATGCTAGCATTAAAGTCACCCAGAATTATAAGCTTGTCCTCTTTTGGCACATTAATGATGCAGGTCTCCAGGTCTTCAAAAAAAATTTTTTTAACTTCATCAGGGTTCATCATGGTGGGGACATATGCATACATGACCTTCTTATTACCAACACTATCTTCCATTTGCCTAAGTTTTTCCTAGAACTTTATTATCATATGAGGATGGAGTTTGGTAAGAGCCTTTGGGGTCTCATTCAAGGGGATGTGTTTACTAAACTATCAAGAAACTCGTCTCATGAGATAGCTCCAGGGCATGGGCCTGAATCACAATGATGGAGTCATAGGAAAGAAGGCTCCAGTGTCGATGACTACATGTTAGTCTTATCTCCTCAAGTAGACTAAAAACATCTTAAAGAGAGGAACATATCTGCAACTGGCAAGTTGCTTTGCCTTTCCTTGGCTCAATTTTCTTATCTATAATGCTTACATGATCTTATTTAAAGGATGTTGTGAGAAAAGCATTTCATAAACTTCAAAGCCACTTAGAAATGGGCACCATTCTAGTTATATGCCCTAAAGCAGCACTTCATGTGAGTCAGCAACCTGTAGGAAATCCATAAATACTTGTTGGCAAAATATTTCCATTTTCTGACTAGTAGAGAGTTTATTCCACAGACTCCTGTTTCACTCATAGCTGTCTCATGCAGGTGAATATTCATAGGAGGCAGTGGAAAGAACACTGGATCTAGAGTCAAGGGACCTGGGTTCAAATTTCAACTCAGTTGTTTACTACTTGTATGACCCAGGCATCAGTTAACTTCCCTCCTTCAGCCTGAGTAGTCTCATCTGAAAAATCAGGGAAGCATTGTGATGGGTGAGCAAGCCAGATAGCCTCTGAGGTCTCCTATATGACCCTTTATCCTTATATCTACTTTTATCTATCTATCCATCTATCTATCTATCTATCTATCACTAGCCCTATCCACTTATTCCTAAGCATATTCACACACACACACACACAAAGGGTAAAAGAGGAAGCTTTTTTCTTTCTCTTCCATCACCCCAAACCTGGTCTCATAGCCAACCAACTGGGCAGCAAAGTGAATACTGATGGAATTGTCTTCTAAACATTGAGTGAGGCCATGGCCAAGCAAGCAAATGGTACAGTGACTCATGATGAACAATAGTAGTGGCTTCCATCCAAAGAATGTTCCTGGAGTTCTTCAAAAGTTGGCCTGAAACTACCTTTCCAGTTTCCTTCCACAATATTCCACTTTCTACATTCTATGATAAATTTGAAATGGCCTCTATGTTCCTTATACATGGTACTCCACTTGTCTGTAATATCTAGAATTCTTTACCTCCAGCTCATAGAATCCCTCCCTTCCTTCAAGACTCAGCTCAGATATTAGCTTTAGATAAAAGACCTTTCCTAATCTTTGTAACTGCTAGTACCCTCCCTAGGTGACAGATTGGACAGAATGCTGGCCTTGGAGTCAGGAAGGATGAGAAACTGAACAGCACAGAGTGTGGTCAGATAAGAGAAGAGATTTGAGGCACTTAAGTAGGAAATGCTTATTCATTCTTTTCCAGCATTGAGTCAAGTTATGGCTAGTCTTTGGTAGATATATTTGGATTTCTCTTTTACCACAAGCTAAGGAAAGTATTATAAGGCCCATCCCAACACATCCCTTCTAAATGAAATTATTAAAAATTAAAACTATGGAACACAGCCCAAGGTAGTCCACAAGTTAGTGGGCAAATGTCAAATATCTCCATGATCAGTCAATCAGCATTTATTAAGTAGCTATCATGTGCCAAGCCTCAATGATAACAAAGAGGGCAAAAAATCAGTCACTACTTCAAAGGAGCACATATACTAACAGAGGAGACACCATGCAAATATTTAGGGATACAGAAGACATACACAGAGTAGACAAGGATAATCTGAAAGGAGGAGGCGTTAGTAACTGGAGGGACCAGAAAAAAGCCTGCTAAAGAAGATCGGGTTTGAGCTGAGTCATGAAGAAAAACAGAAGGCAAAAGTGAGGGAGGAAGCAGAGAATTCCAGGTGTGCATGATGGCTGGGCTGGGGAGGAGGCAGTGCAGCCAGTGCAAAGAAACAAAAATGGGAGGTAGTGCATCATGTTTGAGGAACAAGTAACTGGCATAAAATGGAAAAGGTGGGGGAGGGGTTCCCAGGACGGAGCTTTGGGGGATATTCATGGCTAGAAGCCACACCATCCACGAAGAACCAGAAAATGAGATCAAGAAAGATTGGTGTGGCAGATGGGAAGAGAAGTAGGAGGGAGCATGAAAACCTAGAGACCCAGAGAGAGAATATTGGGGAGGTATGGAATGCTGCAGAGAGGTCACAAAGGATCAGGATTAAGAGACTATTAGATTTGTCAATGAAGAGATCATTGGAGGACTTTGGAGAAAGCAGTTTCGTGTGTGTGTGTGTGTGTGTGTGTGTGTGTGTGTGTGTGTGTGTATGTGCTGAGGGATAATTAGATTAGCTATTTATAGATATAAGTAGATATCTAGATATCTATAGCTATATAGATATGGTAGATATGTTTGGATAATGAGGTTGGAAGTCTGATTTCAGAAGGTTTAGAAGAGAGTAAAAGGAGAGAAAGTAGAGGAACAGATTGGAGATAGCTTTCTCAAGGAGTTCAGCCATGAAAAGGAAGAGGAATATAAGGTGATAATTAGTGGGGAAAGTTGGATCAAGTGAGGGGTTTTTTTAAGGATAGGGGAGACATAGGTATATCGGTATGCAGCAGGGAAAGAGCCAATAGATAAGGAGAAACTGAAGATAAGAGGGGAAGGAAATGGGGATGACATGATGAAGAAGCTGAGAGGGGATGGCATCAAGGGTGCATGCAGAGAGGTTTGCTTTGGCAGGGAGACGGGCATCTCTTAATCTGAGATTGGATCAAAGGGGGAGCTAATGGAGAAAGGTGTCTGAGAGATATGAGATGAGTAGTAAGGGAGAAGAGGGAGTTCTCAGCATATGGTTTCAGTTTTTAATGAAGTACCAGGCGGGGTCCTGAGCTGAGAGGGTTGGAAGTCAGGATGCCATATGTGGGAGGCCTGAGGAGAGATAAGAAGGTTTGGAACAAGTACTTTGGGGACAGTGGTTGGAACATCAGATAGAGGAATTGGGACTTTATCTTTTCCTAAGCAAGAGAGTAACATGATAAAAGTAGATTTTTGTCTGGAAAAAGATTAATCTAAGAGTACTGTGCAGGGGATATTATAGAGAGAAGAAAGTGGGCACAAGAAAATCTTCAAATATGAATCCCAGAAAGTATCTGAAGGGAGTGGTTCCTGACACAGTTGCGTACAGAGTCCACTTGAACTCAAATTTGATTTCTTTTCTTTTTCTTTGGATCTGTCTTTATTTTTAACTCATTATTTTTCGATTAACAATCATTTAATTTTTTCTCCTATCTTCCCCCTCACTGGAAAAAAAAAAGAAAACACTTGTGACAAATATCTGTAATCAGGCAAAATAGATTTTCAGTCTCCCATTCAGAAAAATAGGTTTTGCAGATACTTCTTGATTTCTTCTTCTGCCTACTTCTCTTTTAGATTGGGGTCAGGAGGGAGTATTCCATGCCACCAAACCATGAAGTTGTTTGCCAGCTAACTACCTGTCATCCTGCCATTATTGGAAAGCCAGCTTATCACAGGTTGCTTGATTATTTAAAATACTCAACAACCTTATTGGTTAGCTAAACACCTGCATTACTCAGAACCCCAGGTTAGGTTCCAGTGAACCCTGAGAAATGTCTGCATTTGGAAGACAGCCATTACTACTTAGGGAGAAATTTCTGCAGCTGAGAGAGAACCATAACTACTCTCCAATGAAAGCTAGAGAGAGGCCTTTACGTTAGCAGGTTAGTGGCCGAAATGTCAGGCTTGGCCTAGGTCAGCAACATCACATCTCCTACCCCTATTGCATTGTACCATAGGCCACATTTTATTATGCTGTTAGACAATGGTGGGATTCAAATAAATTAACAACTGGTCCTCCACGGTATCAAGCTGAGGCATCACCACTGCCACTGACATGGGGGTCGCAGGCCCCACCCCTGCTATTGACCAGTTCACCCAACTCAACCTAAAATTAGGTACCAGTTCTGCCCAAACAGTGCAAAATGGCTGAATCCCACCACTGCTATTAGAGCACATGTAAGTCTGAAAAGTAAGTATGTTTTTCTTCCATTCAAAGCCGATAGCACCAGGCTAGTCATCAGAGTGAGAAGAAATGATGGCTGAAAACCAATGCCTGTTTTCAACCTTCTCTCCTATCCTCAAGCTCCCTACAACATACTTTCCACAGATTCTCTCAACTAGGGGCCTCCCTTCCTACTAAAATTGAGTTCCCTCTTCTCTCCTGCTCACACGCCTCTCATATTGTCCCCCACCTCTCATCTTTCACTCCAGTCTCTGATGATGCGGTAGCCTTTTTGCTTCCCTCTACAGGATCCCATCACCTTCCACCTCATCCAGCAGTTCGCCCCCCTCTATGCATCCTTCTCTCTCTAATCCTCAGTGGCTGTCTATCTCCTTCTTTTTCCTCTTCCTCCAAACATGCTCAAGTCATCCTTTAAAAAAATATAAATTAGATCATACCACGCTGGCTAGCTACCATCCTATATCTTTCCTCCTCTTGTCAGCTAAACTCCTTGAAAAAGCTATCTACACCCAGTGGCCCTACTCTGATTCCCATCAGAACCCTCTGCAGTCTGACTTCCTGCCTCATCCTTCAACTGAAACTGCCCTCTAGAGCTACCAGTGATCTCTGAATGGCCAACTTGGTTGCTCTTTCTCAGTCCTCATCCTCCTTGACCTCTCCACCGCATTTGACACCGTTGACCACCTCCTGGATAGTTCCTCCCCTTTGGGTTTTCATGACTCTGCTTCTTGGTTCTTTATCTACCTGTCTGATATCTCCTCCCTCTCCTTTGGTGTACGACAACACTAATAGCTATTTTTTTCTTTTTCCCTTTATTCTCCCCCCTCATTTAAAAATTGACAAATGTCTATGTGTAGAATATCATCTTTCCTCTAGTTTCATTTAGCCAAGTGGCATTTCTTTAAGACCCTTTATGGTTTGTAAAGAGTATTATGCTTACTATCTGACTATATCACTCCCTTACTCAAGGATTACCTGTGCAACCTTAGACAAGTCACCTAATCTCCAATTTGACCCTCACAGAAACCCTGGGAGGTAGGCGCTATTACTATCTCCATTTTACAGATAAGGAAACTGAGGCCATAAGAAGATACTTGACTTGCCCAGGGTCACACATATTGTAAGTGTCTGAGGCAGAATTCAAACTCAGTTCTTCCTGACCAGCGCTCTATTCTCTACCCCCAATCCTAGCTCCTGCTCTCTCTCTCTCTCTCTCTCTCTCTCTCTCTCTCTCTCTCTCTCTCTCTCTGTGTGTGTGTGTGTGTCTCTCTCTTTCGCTCTTTGTCTCTCTCTGTCTCTGCCTTTCTCTTTCTGTATACTTTCTCACTTGGTGATCTCCTCAGTTCCCACGGATTTAATTAGCATCCTATACAGATGACTCCCATTTCACTATATCCAGCCCTAGTCTCTCTCAGCTTCAGACCTGCATCAACATCCATCTATTGGACACTTCAAAATAGATGTATTTTACAGCATTTCAAACTCAGCATGATAAAATAGAACTCCTTATCTTCCCCCCTAAAAATTCATCCCTCTTCTGAATTTCCCTGTCACTGCAGAGAACATTATTCTTCCAGTGACCCACATGGCCAACTTTGGTATCATCCTCAATGCTCTTCTCTTACTCACCCCTGCACATCCAATCCATTGTCAAATTTTGTATTTTTCTGCATTTCTCATATGTGGTCACTTCTCTCCACCTACACAGCCCTCACTGAGGTTCAGGTCCTTATCACCTCTTGCCTAGACAATTGCAAAGCCTCATTGGTGTCTTTGCCTCTTTCTGTTTCTTTCCGTTCCAATCCATTTTTATACACAATTGCCAAAGTGATTTCCTTTAGCCTAGGTCTGACCATGCCACCTCTTCCTTTTCCCTTCAAACTCAATAAACTCCAATGGCTCCCTATTACCTCGAGGATCAAATAAGAAATCCTCTATTTGGCATTTAAAGCTATTCCCAACCTGGTCCCTTCCTACCTTTCCAGTTGCCTTACACATTTCTCCCTTCTGCATACCCTCCGGTCCACCATAATGGTTTACCTGCTTCCTCGCATGCGATGTACCATGTATGCCCTCCAGTGCCTTCCCTGCTGAGATTATATTCCATTGACTCTGTAGTTATCTTTTATATACTTTTTAATGTGCACATCCTTTTATTTCCTTGAGAGAAAGAGGAAATAAGAGGAAGTGAATTGAGAAATTAGATCTGAAATTTTGTGGAGAAGATGAACTATTCAGGTATAGGTTGAATGACCTCTGAGGTCTTTTCTAACTGACATTCTGTGACATCATGAGCTAGAAAGAAAAATCAAAACCAATTCATCAATAAACATTTATTAGTACTTACTGTATGCTAGGGAAGAGGCAGCTAGGTGGTGCACTAGATAGAATGCCAGGCCTGGAGTCAGGAAGACTCATCTTCTTGGGTTCAAATCTGGCCTCAGACACTTACAAGCTGTGTGACCCTGGGAAAGTCTCAGTATCAACCCTGGTTGCCTCAGTTGCCCTATCTGTAAAATGACCTGGAGAAGAAAATGACAAACCACTCCAGTATCTTTGCCAAAGAAAACCCCAAATGGCCTCATGGAGAGTTGGATACAACTCAAAAATTACTGAACAAAAATTTCTAGGGATAAAAAAGCAAAAATATTTCTTATTTATCCTGTATGTAACTTGATCTGTGTATATTTGTTTTTGTGTATTGTCTTCCCCATTAGATTCTAAGCAATTTAAGGGTAGGGATGGTCTTTTGTCTCTCTTTGTATCCCCAGTGCCTGGCACACAGTAATGTTTAATAAATGTTTATTGACTGACAAAAATGAAATAGCCCTTGCCCCCAAGAAGCTTACATTCTCACAGGGGAGATAACATGTAGTCCAATGGAAAGAGGAGCTATGGAGTTATTGAACATGGATTCAAATCCTGCCTCTGGTGCTTATTACTTGTGTGAGCTTGAGCAAATCATTTAACTTTCCCTAGGTCTCAGTTTCCTCATATGTAAGATGAGAGAGTTAGATTGGAGAGCCTACGAGGACCCTTCTAGCTCTGTATCTATAATCCTGTGTGCATGAGAAGGATGCCATTATCCTCCCAGTGGCTCATGTTCCCAATTTCAATGTCCTCAACACCCTTCTCTTACTCTCCCCACATAGCCAATCAGTCACCAAATCTCATAAATTCTGCACATACTATATATATATTACCTATCACATGTGCATACCAGGTTCTGAAAAAGATCTGTTCTTAAGAATAGTGCCTCTAAATGTCTGATCCTCTGCTAACAGCTGGTTTTGAAGACTCGTTTCATTGTTGTTCTCCTCTAAATAAGAGGTGCCTTATTGACATTTCCAGACCTTTCCAAAAGGACATTCCTGTTTAGAGTTTTAGAAAAAAACTCTTTCTCCCATTTATGTCAGAACATCTGGAACTGAGTAACAACAGGATATAATGGGACCTAAATAGTTCCCATTAGGAATCCTTAGGTGGGCTTAGTCACCATATTAACATATACACAAATAGTCCCAAAGATATCCTCCTAATTAAAACCCAGAAGTGATCGTATGCTTCCCAGGCATATGACTAATTTTCAATAGGGGCCCAACTCTGCAGTGGTCAGAAATAGCCTTGGCTATTTCTGGATTTGTTTGGGGGGTTTGGGGGTATACTCCGGCTTTCAACTTGACCCAACAGAGATGCTCAGAAGAATCAGATTTTGGAGTTAGACAGAATATTATCAGTTAAGTTCTAGATTTCATAGATAAAGAAATAGAGGCCCAAAGAAGTTAAATACCTAACCTAAGATTGCATGAGGCATCTGGGTGGCACATTGAGACTAGAGTCAGGAAGACTCATCTTCCTGAGTTCAAATCCAGCTTCAGACACATCCTAGCTATGTGACCCTGGGCAAGTCACTTAACCCTGATTGCCTCAGTTTCCTTATCTGTAAAATGAGTTAGAGAAGGAAATGGCAAATGACTCCGATATCTTTGCCAAAGAAAAGCCCAAATGGGGTCATGAAGGGTAGGGCATGACTGTGACAGCAACAAACAACAAAGATCACACAGTCCATAACGGAACCAGGACTAGAACCTAGATCTCCCAACTCCTAGGGAGAGGCTCAGGGCTGGATAGATATATATATAAAGAGGATACCTTCAGGCCACTGGAACCTGGAATAGTGTCTTTCCTATTCTTTTATATAGTCTGCCAGAGGATTTAGGACCACACAGGGGGGCAAATGGGATATAGATATTCTAAACTGCCTTGGGATGGGACTAAGTTACTGAAAACATTTCCATTCCATATTTTCTGGACATGTAACAAAGTACTTAGGAACAGCCTCAGGTCATTTATTCCAACTTTCCTCCTTGCCCTGAGCCTAGGGTTCTCTCAATAGTCCCACTGCTGTCTTCTTCACTCAATTTATTCATTTAATTTTGACTGTGGCAGCTTTCACAAAATAACCTCAGGGTACAAGGCCAATAAGTAATAAGATACGGGACTTAAAGTATTTGGAAAACTTACAGCCATATTAAAACTTGTTCAATACAATGAAGCATTAAAGTCTTCTAACTTTCTTTTCCTGTTCTTACCTTGGGCTATGATACCTTATCCTAGAGATCACTGATGAGTGACCCAATATAGTGTTCTGAAAAACAAACACATGAATGTGTGTGTGTATGTGTGTGTGTGTGTGTGTGTGTGTGTGTGTGTGTGTGTGTGTGTGTGTGTTTTCCCCAGTTGAGAGTTGGGAGGCTTAGGTTCTAGTTCCTGGTTCCATCACTGACTATATAATCCTAGGCTAGGCAATAAACTTCTCTGAGCCTCTATTTCCTTATCTATAAAATAAAGAGGTTTACATACAAGGTACCTTCCAGCTCCAAAATCTGATTTTTTTTCCTAAGGCTTTTTTTGGGAGTCATGTTGAAAAACATATATTTTCCTAGAAACTGCTTGGCTTGCTTTCAATGCCCCAAATTTTTGCCCACCAGTTTCCTAAGAAGGTAGAAATGAGGAAAAGTCAGAATTATACTTAGAGATATGGAATCATAGGATTTTAGAATTAGAAGGAACTTTATCTATCATTTACTCTAATGGTTTTCAAAATTTGGTCCATAGACCCCTGGGGTGAACAATAGTTTTGCCTTTGAGGTAAATATTTTTCATAACAATATTAAGATGATATTTGCCTATTAAAATACTCATCCTTTTTCCAATTATACATCTGAGTGAGACTGGATTTTCTTCTTATACTTCAGCTAAAAAAAAATCACAATAAGCTGGATACAGAAATCAATATGAAATGCCATCTACCTTCTGTTATGCCAGACATTAAAGATATTTGCAAAAGAAATATAAAGCAATGACACTAAGTTTTTGTTTTGCAAAATATACCTTTTTAAAAATAAAAAATGTTATTTATGTTAACATGTCATGGGTTTATTATTTTAAAATGAATTAACATATTTTAAATTTTTTCTATTTTAATTTCTAATATGGTATATATTGATAACCATCCACATAAACAAAAGCTCTTTCAGTGGGGAGAGGGAGACAGGGCCTCATCAGTAATTTTTAAGCATGTGAAGGGATCCTGAGACCAAAAGGTTTGAGAACCACTGACTTAGTCTACTATCCCACCTCCCCTTTATTTTATATGGGATACAGGCATCTCTGAGGGTATGGACTACATTTCCAATACAATTATATTTTCCTTGGCACCTGAGCCCAGAGAGCTCATTGGGAGACCCCTCGGGGACTCCATTTCCTGTGGAACACTGTGCATGTGCTGCTGGGTGATGGGTGATTGCATCATGAGAAGCTGTGGGCAGGGAGGATAGGCAGAGCAATTACAGTGGAGTTTGATGGGGACTTTGGGGTAAAAGAAACAAGAGAGCTTAGTGGAGACATGTGAGATGAGGAGCCACATGGAGAGTTGCTGGCATTCAGGAGCCCAGGAATTCCTGTATGTTCCTAAGTTCCCAGAGAGCTAGGGAGTAGTTGAAACAATCTTCAAATTCAAGAATTCCTAAAAACAGAGTTGTGCTGGAGCCCGAATTTTCAGTGTGACCATTTACATTTCAGAAATCAGAAAATTACTACAAATCAGGGCTTGGTTTATTGTTTTGTTGATTGTCTAGACTTCAAAAAGTGATAGAGCAAATGTTAACAATGCAGATTAAGTTTAACAGAGAGCCAGTTGTTAAAAAATAAAAATTTACCAGCATACCCAGGCTTGTATTGGAGGCTATGCTCATCTTATTTTGACTGGAGAGGGAGAGACAAAAAGATCTTTCCTTGCTCTGAAGTATGAGTCTCAGTTGATTGCTTTGATTGTAATCTCTCAGGGATGTTTGCGAGTTTGTTTCTCTATTCCTTTGCCAGATGTTTGAATCCTAATTAAATGTTTTACTTTTAAAATTCATGCTCTTGGTCTGGTCACAAGACAGCCATACCCTGCTCATGGCTGGGGGTGGTAGGGAGGGAAAGAAGGGAAGATATCACCTCCTGCCTCCTTGCTAGGCTTCCAGATGCCTTGAGGGCTACCGCATGGCTGGGTCCTGTTCATGGCTGGCTCAGTCTGGGGTTGGATCACACTGCCTCTTGCCACCTCCTTAGGTTTCAAGAGGGCTGCAATACTGCCAGATTTGCCCTGAAGTGGCACAGGACACAGCCTCCTGGCTGTGTGAAAGGCCTCCTGGTGGAGGCAGTGAACATGAACATACAACCTCTTGCCCATGTCTGTCATGAGGCAGGCTTCCAGATGCCTTTTGAGACACAAAAACACAGTAGATTTGTCAGTTGAGGGTTGTGCCTAAATCTTGAGGATCAATTTTAAACTTACTAATCACCTGCATTGATTAGTCAGCCTTACAATACTCTTCCTAGCTTCATTTCTCACTTGTTAATGTGCTTCCATTCCCCCTTACCCTTACCCCAGTGAAACTGAACCTCCAACTGTTGCCTCAGTTATATCCACCTCAGCCTTCCCAATGTCTTACTCCATATCAGATGACCCCCTTCTCCTGAAGACTCTGGATCTTCTGCTCCATAACTAACAAAGTTATTTTCATCTTATAGCACTTCCTTGCTTGCTCCCATTAGCATTCACTGAGACTTGGCTCCCTCCAGACAACACTGAATCCATCAACACCCTTTCCATTATCAGCTATTTTTTCATTCATACTCCAAACCCACTACTTGCAGTGGGATACTGAACATTTCTTGCTCCCCATTGCCACTTCCAGACTCCCCTACCATCATCTCTAAGAAACCTCTGCTTGATACCACTACTAGGTCTGTATCCCAAAGAGCTCAAAGGGAAAGGAAAAAGACCTACATGTTGTGATAGCAATTTAGGTTTGAAGATCTTTCCCACCCATTAATAGTCCATGTGACCTGCTCACATCACAGGAAGCCTGAGTCACATGTGGTGGGAGGAGCTTGCTGAGAGGAAAAGGAAGTTTTGTTACAGAAAATGCTGAGAAAGCAGTTATGGCAGTTATGACAGAGCTTAGGGAAAGAGAGTCAACCTGTGATAGCTGTACTGTGAGTTTTTGGGAAGGCCCCAGCTGGAGGTGAAGAGATTTTGGGATGGTGAGGCTCCATGCTGTGATATTTTGTATCAAATTCTTTGTTGCTGTGATGGATTGGGCAGATGGCTTATGGGATATGGTCCTCTTGTGTCTGAATAAATGGTTTACTTCTTCTACCTTCTATGTGGAGAGTCTCATATATTTTGCAATACAGAATCACATAGGCATTTTGACAATTATCATCTATATTGTTATTATTGCCTTACTGATACACATGTACAAACATTTTTATAGGGGCTCTTTTTGTGGTGGCAAAGAATTGAAAATTGAGGGGATGTCCATCAACTGGAGAATGATGGAACAATTTGGAGTATATGATTGTGATGGAATACTATTATGCTATAAAGAATGATGAACAGGATGCTTTCAGAAAAATGTGGGAAGACTTATATGAACTGGCACAAGGTGAAGTGAACAGAATTAGGAGAACACTGTATACACTACCAGCAATATTGTAAGGGTGAGCTATTGTGAATGACTTAGCTACTCTCAGCAATACAGTGATCCAAGATAATTCTGAAGGACTTATGAAGAAAAATGCTATCTACCTCCAGAGAAAGAACTGATAAAGTCTAAATGCAGATTGAAGCATGCTTTTTTACTTTCTTTATTTTTCTTGGGTTTCTTTTTTTGGTCTGTGTTTTCTTTTGCAATATTGCTAATATGGAAATATGTTTTGCTTGACTGTACATGTATATTCTATATCAAATTGTCATTTCAGGGAGGAAGAACGAAAAGCAGGAGGGAATTTGGAACACAAAATTTTTAAAAATATATTAAAACTGTTTTCACATGCAGTTGATAAAAATAAAATAATAATTTAAAAATAAAAACATTCTACTTGTATGATGCTCATACGATCTAAATTTAACACACAACCCAGATTCTGGTAGCCATTATCTAATGAACCCCTCACCACACCAGATATTCTTTTCTTCTTTTCTTAATGAGTTCAGTGCCTGGCTCACAGTTGTCTTTTCCATCCTAACTCCTGCCCTCATACTAGGTGACTTCAAATTACAGGAATGCTGAAGTTCCCTCAAGTACCCTAACTTCCCAGACTCTCAGTCTAATCAACTCCCACACAGAGATGGTCATATTTTAGATCCTGCCATCTTGCATTTCTATGTTCAATCATAACCTTTTATTGCTTCATATCTCCCCGTACCTTATTTCTCTGAAAACAACTCTCTGACCTCACTGTAACTTCCAGTCTCTCCATCCCTCAGCCATATCCCATGACCTCTGCTCTGGCTCAACTCTCCTTCCTTCCCAGTCTCAAGTCCTTTGGAGAACCACTTCAATTCTATGTTATTCTCTACTCTCAAATGCCTTGTTCCGCTGACCTACCAATTATCATGATTTGCCAAATCCCAGTCCTGGGTTACTTCTATCACCTGCCGCTTTTACTCCTACTTATATGTTGTTGAACAGAACTGGAAGAAATCATGAAACCCTGCTGACCATTTCACATTTAATCTATTCTAATCTCAACCTGCCCTACTTTCCTAAAGCATGGGTCTGACCATGTCATACAACCTGCCCCCTCACTCAACTTCAATGGCTCTCCATTACCTCTATGATCAAATATAAACTCCTTTCTATCTTTCCAAATCTTCCTGCATATTATTCCCATACACTCTACAATCCACACATACTGGCCTATTTGTCATTCCTCACACATGATACTACATCTCCCATCTCCATCTTCCCACAGACAGTCCCCCATGCCTGGTATGTAATCCCTCCTAATCACCCCTTTATAGAATCCCTCTGCCTTCCTTTAAGACTAAGCCAAAGCACAGCCTCTTTTTTTCCCTCTAAGGCCATCTTTGATCTCCTTTATATAAGTAGTATTTGGTAGTAACCACTTACTTACATTTTGGGTAACAAAACACCCACTTAACACTGGAAAACATTCCCTTATTACAATACATTCGATAAGTGCTTTGTTCTTTTCTCAAGTCTCCTACAAGTAAAGACTGGAAGAAAATAGTTCCAGCCCAGATCAGTCTCTTTTCTTGCACAAGTTACCCAAGACAGGCAAGGTTCACAGCCTTGGGGGATGGAGTTCCCCCAACCTCTTTGGGCCCCCTTCAGGAGTACTTTATGTAGTCTGAACAATATCATTGAAGGAATTGGGCAGGTTCAGTCTGGAGAAAAACAATTCAGGGTAGACAATGATAGCTGTGTTCAAGTATGTGAAGGGCTGTCATATTGGGGAGGGGATTAGATATTCTGTTTGGCCCCAGAGGGAAGAAGCAGGAATAATGGGTGGAAGTTACAAAGGCACAAATTTAGGCTGGATGTCAAGGGGGGAAAGCATAAACAAAAACACTTCTAAGAAATAGAGCTGTCCAAGAACAGAATGGGCTACCTTTTACTCAGTCATCTAACATTTATTAAACACCTACTATGTGCCAGTCACTGTGCTAAGCTCTCGGAATACAGAGAAAAACAAAAGATTGTCTCTGCTTTCAAGGGGCTCTTGAGAGGTAAAGGGTGTGTTATAAAAGGGAATCCTTTTAACTGTGGAGTGGCACAGTGGCTAGAGTGTCAGGGAGTGGATAGAAGTCAGGAAGACCTGAGTTCAAATGTGATCTCAGACACTTCCTAGCTGTGTGACCCTGGGCAAGCCACTTAACACCGTTGGCCTCAGTTTCTTCACTTGTAAAATGAGGTGGAGAAGGAAATGGCAAACCACTCCAGTATCTCTTCCAAGGAAACACCAAATAGGGTCACAAAGAGTTGGACACAACGTCAAAAAAATGACTTAATAACAACAACTAAAATAAGTGACTGCTGAGGTCCCTTCTAACTTTTAAATCTTTAATTTTGTGAATCATACAATGTACTTTCAGCTCAGTTCACAACTTTTCATTTCTTTTTTTCACTTGAGACTTTAAAAAATTTCCTAAGATGGTCTCCAATTAAAACCTAAAGATAACTGAAATTCGGGGCAAGTCCAGAATAAAAAGATGCCAAATAACCCATTAGAGTTCAATGTTATTTAGCTCTAAAGCCTATTTTTTAAAAAATTGTGAAGGGTTAAGAGACAATGTGATGTTGTGGATATCTGAGATGGAATCATGAAGACCTGTGTTCAAAATTGCCCCTTCAACATTTATTTAGCTGTGTGATATCTTTGATCCTCATTCACAACATGGGAATGACAACACAAGAGACAGCATAAGGTTTGAATAATACACACACACACACACACACACACACACATGTACACACACAGTGTTTTGCTAACCTTCAAATGCCTTACACACTTCAATAAGTACTATCCCAAAGCACTGTCTGGGCCCTGAAAGGGACAAAAAGCCACAACAAAACTCCATCATTTATTGGTTCCTTGAAAGTCAGAACTTTAATATTCATTCTGAGTCCTGCCATAATTAAGACCCAGATTTCTGTAACCTTTTTAATATATGAAAAGTATTTTCTCCATAACTACCTTGTGATATAGCTAGGTTGCTGGATGGTGCGGTGGATAGAGCGCTGGGCCTGAATCAGGAACACCTGGATTCAAATTCGGCTTTGAACACTTACTAGCTGTGTACCCTGAGCAAGTTACTTAATTAACTTCAGTCTGACTCAGTATCTTGAACTGTAAAATGAAAATAATGATAACACCCATTTCCTAGGTTCATTATGAGATAATATTTGGTAAGTGCTTCACAAATCTAAAAGCACTACAGCAATATTATTATAGAGCTATATTATAAACCCTGTTTTACAGTTAAAGAAACAGAAGTTCACACTTGCCTATGATAATATTACCAAGTAATACTCAGAACTCAAGCCCAGGTCTCCTAACTCAAGGTCCAATGTTCTTTCTACACTATCTTCCCTCCCAGCTAAAAGTATCCTTCTCTGTTCTTGACCTGAATTACCCAGTCCCCATGTCATTGCCTCTACAGGTTCAGCACTGCCTCTAAGTAACCTAGTATCTTCGCAATCAATAAACATTTATTAAGTGTCAGGCACTGTGCTAAAGCACTAGGGATACAAAAAGAGCCAAAAGACAGACCCTGCCCTCAGGGAGCTTATAATTTAACAGAGAAGACAATATGTAAACAAATGTATGCAAAGCAAGTAATGTACAGTATAAATAGGAAATAATTAAGGGCGTAAGGCATTAGAATCAAAAGAGGTTAGGGAAGGTTTCCGGTACAAGAAAGGATTTTTGTTGGGACTTAAAGAAAATCAGAGAGGTCAGTAGGCAGGGCTGAGGAGGGAGAGTATCCCAAGCATGGGGGACAGCCAGCAAAAATGCCCTGATGTCTTATTCATGGAACAGCCAGGAGGTCAGTGTCACTGAATGAAGAGTACCTGTCAGTTGTAAGGTGTAAGAACACTAGGAAGGTAGGAGGTTGTAGTACCAATGCGATATTCACAGCATCTACGGAGGCTATGAATATGCTGGTGTAGTTCTGAATCACAAAATGTAACAGACTCTCCAAATGGAAGACAGAACCAAAACATTTATTCAAGCACCAGAAAGCCAAATCTCAACACCTGAAAGCCAAATCCGTCACAGCAAAAAAGAAATCTATATACATTAGCAGTGATGGGGGCATTGCCATCCCCAAACCTTCCCTCTGTTAGGGCCTTCCCACAAATGAACACCCTCAAGCACAATCACTCCTTCTCTCACTCATGCTCACTGCTGCTGTGTGTGTGTGTGTGTGTGTGTGTGTGTGTGTGTGTGTGTGTGTGTGTGTCTCCCAGTTCTGACTGTTCTGTCTTACTTCCTCTCAGCTCTGCTCCACCAGTTTGGCAAGCTCCTCCCACCACAGGCTCATGGCCTATTAATGGATGGGAAAAGTTCAAATTGTATTAACAATACATTAACACTGCAGAGGTGGCTAGGTTATGAAGGGCTTTGAATGCTGAACAGAACAGTCTGTACTTTATCCCAGAGGTAAGAGGGAGCTACTGGAGTTTATTGAGTGATGAGGAAAAGACAAAAATCAGACTTGCACTTTAGGGAAATCACTTTAGTGGCTGAGTGAAAGATGGATTGGAGTGGAGAGAGATTTGAAGCAGATAGAAATGACAGAAGTCTATTGCAATAATCTAGACATGAGATGATGAGGGCCTGCTTTAGAGTGGATGCAATGTCAGAGCAGAGAAGGGGACATATTTGAGAGATTTGGCAAAGGTAAAATCAACAGACCTTCACAATAGATTGGAATTGGGGGCAGGAGGAAGACAGTGAAAGATAATGAGGAATCTAAGATGCCTCCTAGATTGCAAACCTGAGGGACTAGGAGTATAACATTTTCCTCCACAGTAATATGGAAGGTTTAAGGGGAAAGATAATGAATTCCATTTTGGACATATTGAGTTTAAGATGTCCACTGGACATCTAGTTCAAGAGGTTTGGAAGTCAGTTGGTGATGCAAGATAATAGGTCAGTAGAGAATTTGGGGCAGAAAAGGCAGATTTGAGACTCATCAGCCTGGAGATGTTGATAAAATCTATGAGTGTAATGAGATGACCAAGTGAAGTAGTTTAGAGGGAGAAAAGAAGAGATCCAAGGATCAAACCTTCAACAACTCAGTTACTTACAGCTGGTAGTGACACTACCAGCCCTACCCCATTAATATCTTTATCACTCTAGTTCTATTCAGGAGGCCAGGACAGATATAGTGGGGCTACAGAGGGCTCTCTCTTTCTATGGTGACATTTAATATTGACATATTTGCTTTTAAATGACTATGTTGTATATAGTTACAAATTAGGACATGTGAGTAACTTTTTTACTGAATTTTTCTAGCCCTTAGTTTGGATATTGCTCCAGAGTTACTAATAAATAGGACCAGAGATAGGGTCTGAGCCTATGATTTCATTGTTTAGGGGGGCTCCCAGGTGGAGAAACTCCCTCTACAAATACAAGTCGGTATCTTTTCCGCTTAACAGCTTTTGGGTCTTCCAGGGTCACAATAGAGGAAGCTGAGCTCTCCCAATGTTCTCCTCCAAACAACTTTAAATTAATGCCTCAAATCAAATTCTGGAGTGTCTGAACCAAGAAAAGGTCAGGATGAGACATTTTTCTAGCCCAAGACAACTTCAGAGGGTGGAAGGAGAAGTCTGTGACACTGGGGTATAGGTTGGTTTAGAGCATATGCAACAGGAACACCCACTGTGGGCCTTTGAGGTGATGACAGCCACAGCACCTTTGGGAGTTTTCAGCCCAGAAAACTACAGGAAGAGAAGACAACGGGTCAGAAAAAGATTATAGGGAATACCTGTGCTAGCACTAGGTGTAGGACAGGGCATGATTTGGCACCTCCATTGCCTAGACCCACTTCTAGGTCACAGTTCCTGGACAGAGAGGAGTGCTTTTGGTCACAAGGGAGCAAGAGTCCTTCCTGAGTGACTAGGAGCAGAGCACAGACCAAGAGAGCAATAATCACACCTCTCCCCAGAACACACCACTTTGAAAGCATGAACAATTCCCAAACCCTGCTGACTAGCTCTGAAAACAGCAGAGTGAAAAAGCCTGAAGTGTGCGACAGTGCCCCCACTACCCACTAGTCCACAGACTCCAATTTTAACGTAAAGTTCAAAGTCGAGAAATAGGCCAGGGAAAATAATCAAATAACTAAAAAATGAAATAAAATAACCTGAACATAAAAAGCTACTGTGGGGACAGGGAAGATCAGGACACAAACTCAGAAGAAGACAACGATGTAAAAATAGCCACAAGCAAAGCCTCAAAGGGGAGGGGGAAATGTGTATTCAACACGAGCCTAACAAGAATTACTGGAAAAGTTAAAAATTATTTTTAAAATCAATTAAGACCAGTAGAGGAAAAATAGGGAAAAGAAATGAGTAATGCAAGAAAATTATTAAAAGATAATTAACAGCTTGGTAAAAGAGGGACAAAAAATATTGAAGAAAACAACACCTTAAAAAACAGAATTAGCCAAATGGCAAAAGAGGCACAAAACTTCAATGAAAAAAAGTACTCCTTAAAAAACAGAATTGCCCAAATGACAAAAGAGGCACAATACTTCAATGAAGAAAAGAACTCCTTAAAAAGCAGAATTGGCCAAATGGAAAAAGTACAAAAGCTCACTGAAAAAAAAATTCCTTAGAAATTAGAATTGGGCAAGTAGAAGCTTGAGACGTGTCCATGAAACATCAAGAAACAACAACATCAAAAGAATGAAAAGTAGAAGAAAATGTAAAATCTCTCATAAGAAAAACAACTGACCTAAAATAGATCAAGGAGAGATAATTTAAGAATTATTGGACTACTTGAAAGCCATGATCAGAAAAAAAGTCTAGACATCATCTTTCAAGAAACTATAAAACTGCCTGATACCTTAGAACCAGTGGGTAAAATAGAAATTGAAAGAACCCACCAATCACATCCTGAAAGAGATCCCAAAATAAAAACATCCAAGAACATTGTAGACAAATTTCAGAGCTCCCAGTCAAAGAGAAAATACTTCAAGCAGTCAGAAAGAAACCATTCAAGTGCTAGGGAACCACAGTCAGGATCACACAAGATTTAGCAGCTGCCATGTTAAAGGAGAAGAGGACTTGAAATGTGATATTCTAGAAGGTAAAGGAGATAGGGTTACGACCAAGAATTACCTACCCAGCAAAACTAAGTATAATCCTTTGGGGGGAGGCAGGGATGGACATTTAATGAAATAGAGGACTTTCAGGAACTCCTGATGAAAACACCCAGAGCTGAATAGAAATTCTGACTTTCAAATACAAGACTCTAGAAAAACATAAAAAGTTAAACATGAAAGAGCAATCATAAGAGACTCAAAGAGGTTAAATTGTTTACATTTCTATATGTATATATGGAAAATGATACACACAACTCCTAAGAACTTTATCATTAGGGCAGTTAGAAGGATTCTATATAGAGGGGACACAAGAATGAGTTGTCCATGTTATCATCAAAACAATCTGGTACTGACTAAAAAATAGAGTGGTAGATCGGTGGAATAGATTAGGTACCAAATAAGCAGTAGTAAATGATCATAGCAATCTAGTGTTTGATAAACCCAAAGATCCAAGCTTTGGGGGCAAGAACTCACCATTTGACAAAAATTCCTGGGAAAACTAGAAAGCAGTTCGGTAGAAACTAGGCATAGACCAATATCTCACACTGAATACCAAAATAAGGTCAAAATGAATAAATGGTTTCAAAATAAAGGGTGATATGATATTAAACTTCATTTTGTACATAAAAACTCAGATTTGCTCCAAAATGTACCTCTAGGGGCACAGAAATGAGTCAGAAGGCAAATGAAAACTGGTCCCTTTCATAGCTAGAAAAAGAAATCAGATACAAGAGTAATTAAGATTGAAAGGTTTTTTTCCCTTTCTTAACAAAGGCACAAATTAAAAACAAGAAATGGATCTCCAGGGGTGGTTCCAGGGTCTGACAGTGTTCTGAGCAGATTGGAGTCATGATGTCATGACTGTACCCCTTGCCATTCCATCCCATGGTGACAAGTAGAGCCATAACTTGAAATGCCAACAATGGAGGCAAATTCACTGTTGGTGAATGGAAGGTTATTTAAAGTATGACTGCTCCTGTGCATGGATGAAGGACACTGGAGACAGAATTCAGAGTAGTTGAAGAGTCTGAGGAAGCATGAGACTAGAGTATCTGAAGTAGGGAGGGAAAGTATTGGGTTGGGAAAGAAGACTTGAGCCAGATCTGAATTTATTTGTGAGGGGAGAAAGAGAGTGAACCAGAGGTCCATATTATAGCAGTGAGGATTTAGATGGGGGTAGAGAGTACTTTAAAGGTGGTTACTGGATGATGGCATCAGAAGGAAGGGCTGAAGATGGCATTGAAGGAACGAGGAGTGTGAGAGAATATACAGCCAACTTTGCAAAAGCTGCTGAGAGATGTTGGTGGCATTGACAGAAAACTAGATTTCAATGAGTGCCAGATAATGGAAGAAATGTAAGAGGAAGAGAGAACTCACTGCAGTGGCATAGTTTAATAAATAACAATAACTGTAATGATAACAGTAGACAGCATTTATACGGAGCTTTAAGGCTTGCAAAGTCCTTTACAAATATTTTCTCATTTTGTCATCATGAAGGGAGGTAGGTACCACTATTACCCTCTTTTTAAAAATGAGGAGGCTGAGATAGGAAGAAGTTAAACTACTTGCCCAGGGTCACATAACAAGTAAGTGTCTGAGGTAGGATTTGAACTCAGGTCTTTGTGACTAAATCTAAGTCCCACTCTCTATGAGACTTAGAGCTAGAAGAATCACCTTAGAGGTCATTTAGTCCTACTCCCTTTTTTTACAGATTAGGAAATTGAGACCCAGAAAAGTTAAGTAATTTTTCTAAAGTCATTCAACTAGTAAATGGCAAGGATAGAATTCAAACCAAGGTACTCTAATCCTAAATCCAGCAATTTTCCCACTGTATGACAATAGACACGAGGTACAGAGAATTCAGTAGACAAGAAGGATGAAAGGAAGATAAGGACTGGGGAGGGCTAATTTTTAATTTACTGTAGCAGGTGGAGGAGTGGATTCATGACTGTGAGACCTTGGGGAGTTATAAGAGGGTGAGGAAGTAGGAAGATATAGACAGTTGGTACTCAGATAGGGGAGTGATCTCACTCCTTCACCCATGTTGATATCTGGAGTGGAACCCACCATCACTCAGTGCTAGTTCCATACTCATTCTTGCTCTGATAACAAGAACACTTTGCTGCTTTCTCAGGGAAGCCTTTTTTAGGAACATCTGGGATTATTGCAAAAAGGCCACACTGATGGGGCAGGCTTCTTAAAGCGAGACAAGATCAGACAAGGACAAGGAAAATTGAGTCAGGAAAGGAAGCCAAGATTTCACTTTCCAGGCAACTTCTGAGTCAGCTCTCTTGCCAGAGGACACACTTTGGATCTTTGACACTGGGAGGCTATGAAGATCAGCACGGGGTGTTAGGTAGACAGATGCCAAGGGATGGACTTTGCCTGGTGGTGAGTCATACAGTCTGGAAATCTGCCAGAAGCATCAGGCAGTTCTGATATTTTGTCTTCAAGGAGAAAGTCTGCTAATAGGAATAAAATCCTTTAGAAAGAACACACTTGCTCTCATGCTTCATCAACCCTCCATCTCTTTTAATATCTCATCTGCAAACATATGTGTTTCCCCTTGCTAATATTCTTTCTGAATTTTAATTTTAGCTTTTTGTTATTCTGAACTTGACAAACACCAACAAACTGAACATTTTCATATACACAGAAAAGAAAAAAAGGATTGTGTATGAAACAGTGAACATTTTGTGTAGCTTAGATTTTTGTCAAGAATGTATAATTAATTTGACATGGTAGTACCAAAATGGGCAGGTAGGTGGTGCAGTGGATAGAGTGCCAACCCTGGAGACAGGAGGACCTGAGCTCAAATTCAGTCTCAAACATTTACTAGCTGTGTGACCCAGGGCAAATCACATAAATCTATTTGCCTCAGTTTCCTCATCTGTAAAATGAGCTAGAGAAAGAAATGGCAAACCACTCCAGTGTCTTTGCCAAGAAAACCCCAAATCAGGTCACAGAGAGTCAGACATGACTCAAACAACTCAACAACAACAAGTACCAAAATTGTACTGCTTGTCTATGTCTCCTTCTGGATTTCCTCCTGTTCTCTTCTGGACATTTTAAAAAATGTTGCATTAAAGTCCTTTTTTTTTCCTTTTCTTCTTTTTTGGCATCACTACGATTAGCTTCTCTTTTCTCCTCTATAGGTTTCCCTACCTCCCTCACCAAACACAAATAAGTATAGCCAAGCAAAACAAATCCACATTTGAGTCATATCGGAACATATTTGTCCCATTCTGCACCTCTACTCTACTCCACAAACTCTGTGTCTAGAGGAGAGAAAAGTGTTTTATCATCAGTCTCCTGGAATTATGACTGGTCATTGCATTGTTTAGAGTTCTTTAGTCTTTTAAAGTTGTTTTTCTTTTATGATGTAGTAGTCATTATAAACTGTATAAATGGTCCTCCTGGCTCTGCTTACTTCACCATGCTCATACAAGTCTTACAAGATTTTGTTAAATCTATCCCTTTTTTCATTTCTTATAGCACACAGACCATAACTTGCTCAACCATTTTCCAATTTGTGGGCATCCACTTTATTCCCAATCCTTTGTTACAACAAAAAGTACTGCAACAAATATTTTGGTACATATGGTTTCTTTCCAACCTTCTTTGATTTAGTTGTACTAATGGTGGTATCACTGGGTCAAGCGGTAGGTACAGTTTAGTGACTTTGGGTTAGAGTTCCAAATTGTTTTCCAAAATGACTGGATAAATCCAGCTCCACCAACAATTCAGTGCCTAATACAACACAGTTACTCCAACAATTATAATTTTCCCATTTTTGCTATCTTGGCCAATCAATATCCAAGGTAGTGTTCAAAGATGCTCTAAAGGGACTTATCATACCTGAGGTCTTCTGTAATCAGAAGAGGATAGGAAAAGGTGAAAGAAAAGTGCCAATACAACACAAAAATTCATGCCTCTACCTCTCTACTGCAGAGGTTGGGGGCAGGGGACTAAGGGTGTAGAATAATGAATATACTGTCATATAGTCAATATATTAATTGGTTTTGCCTAACTTTGTTCCACTTTTTTAAAAAAACAGCTTAGTTACAGGGGAGGACTCACTGGATGTCTGGAGGAGAGGAATATATTCAGAAATACATGTGATAAAAAGCAAAGCACATCAATTAAATATTGTAAGTTGAAATATATTCATTATATATAAAATGCATTTCTATGTAGCACAGTCAATTTAATACAGTGGGAAGAACACTGGATTTGAAGTTAATTCAATTCTGCATTTCTAAAGTATCTACCATGTTCAGAGAATTGCGGTAGGTATTTGGAAGAAACACAAAGACAAAGAAGATGTATCATCATTCCTCATGAAGCTTACAATCCAGGAGGCACCAGAGATTTGTGTTTAGATCCCAACTCTGCCACTAGCTGAGTAATCTTGGGTAAATCATTTAATCCCTATGAATCACAATTTAGCCATCTGTAAAATGGAAAGGGAAAATATGCACTCTGCCTACCTAGAGAATTGCCATGAGGACCAAAAGCTATAATGTATGTGAAGCCCTTTATGGATGTAATGTATCTCATTACATTGAAAGGGTTGTGATTTCATCAGCATCTATCTCTCCACTGAGACAAACTGAAAGCCCTCTTCCAAGAGTTTGCAGTTAGTGCTCATTAAATGCCTGGCTTCTCTGCACATAGCTAGGTTAGTCTTCAAATGACAGATACATAATCTGTCGTAACTGAAGCCTTCCTTGTTTTGGTAGGAGCTGTCCGAGGTTATGCCACCCTGTCATAGCATTGGAGACCACGGACATCTCCACACTACATTGAAGCATCAGGTTGATCTTTAGCAGTAGATATGGAAGAAGTGATTGTTCTGGCTTTCACTACCATACATGTTGCTTTCAATTCCAAGGTCTTCCAAGTGCAGATCATTTTGCAAAGGTCTGCATTTTGATAGGAGAGGGAGGGAAGAATAGTGGGTGATTAACTCATACTGATACTAATTAAAGCAATATTCAATTAGTATGTTGCACATTTTAATTACTTATTTACAACACGTAGTTGATCGTATTTTATGTACACCATTTCCCAAAGTCACCTTCAAAGTTTGGAGTCCTCGGATGACACCTGCATTTTCTCTTGGCACCTTACTTCCTCACTTGGTCCCCTTCCACCAGACCGAGGACAGTGCTTCCAAATCCCTGGTTTCTGATTCCCAGAGCAAAGCGTTGGCTTTCTCTCGGCTGCTGAACAGCCAGGACAAACCTTCACATTCACAAATGAGCAGGGGAGTGAAAGATAATGTCAACAGCAGATGTGGACGCTGAAGGCTGTCTTCTGGGAGCTAACAGAGCAGAAACGGGCAGCCAGCACAAGTGCTGCCACAGCAAGAGGCTGTTTTTATACCTCAGCCTTGGCCTTCTTGCCTGCAAGGCCCAAGGAAGCAAGAAGATGAAACACCTGAGGAGAAGATCCACCTGGAGGGTCACCTGTACCTGAAAGGCATGAACTTCCCTAATAATTTCAAGACTCAGCAACCCACCCAGGGCAGGTCTGGGCAAAATGGTGAAGTCAAGGAAATGTGTGTATGTGAGCCCAGCCTCCACTTTTTTTCACTGTAATTTGCTGTACCCTTTCATCTCCTATCAGCTTCCCTGGGCCCTCAGGCAACACTAGCCTCCCAGGAACCCTGGGTTCAAAGCGTAGCTGTTGACAAGATCTGTGACCTTCTGTAGGTCACTGCATTCCTCTGACCTTCGATTCCTTCATCTATTAGTTGGAAAGAAGAATATTTGTGTTACCCACCTCACAGGGTTATTGTAGAAGAAATAGAATGGTATATAATAGTGAGTTACGTTTGTTCTCAGCCCTTCGCTCTTTCCCATGCTCTTCATCCAAAACTGTTGTTCTGAAAACTTTGCTATCAGTTATTTATACTTCGCTATGAAATTAACCCAGCATATCATCTCACCTAGAAATTTTTGCATCTCAAGGTCAAATGCAAAATTATGAGTTAAAAGACTTTTTGTTTTGTTAAAAAAATCACATATCACCACAAAAGTTGGGATGGTATAAGAAAGGGACAATAGGCCGCTAGAGTTGTAATTAGGTAAAACTGGGCATGGAGTAAAATCTATTAGGCAGGTAAGTTGTGGGTAGGGGTAGAGCAAGGTTACATTAGGGGAGGGCAGTGAATAGCATAGAGAATAATTCCACTGAGAGAGTCCCTGTAAGGAGAATACGTCTATGTGTTTGGAAGATGCACTGTGGCAGGGGGCAGGGTCAGCTATGGAGGGGTAGTAAGTATAAGTGTAGAAACTTGACCCTCTTGGTGAGGAAAAATTCCTTTCCCATGATAGTACCTGGGGAAAAATTCCATTTGTATAGTGCTGATTCTGACTCCAAAGGGAACCTTTGGAGTCTCTGAAACATTACTAACACAACCTACTCTGACTAAGGGTAAGCTGGTGTAGACCCAAATTACCTTTAGCACTGTTAAGAAACCAAACAAGAGCGGTCTATCTTGGAAAAAAAGAGAAAACTAAAGAAGACTATCAGAGGTTCCTACAAGGAACATATAGACCTTCCTCTTTGTACCCCACCTCCACCCCTAGGCATCCTTGGGCTTTTCTAGATATCAGTCCTTGAACTGGACTCTTGGACACAGCTCCCCAATTCCCATGGCCAGATAAAATGAAGGACTTTGAGCCTAATCATGAAGACCACAGTGACGGACAACATCATATATAGGGTGACTGTATATACAGCATGATGGAGAGTACATCCACCATACTTGGAGTCAAAAGACCTGGGTTTAAGGTGATGACCTTGGAAATGTCATTTACCCTCTCTCAGCCTCAGTTTCCTCATCTCTGAAATGAAAGGGATTGATTGTATGGTAGGAGAAATATTCGAACCCCTCCCTCCTCCCATGCAGATTAGGCTAGTTTTTCCTTAAAAGGTTTTGAGACACTATGTAAGACTTGGTTGGCTCAGGGGAATAAGGGCTCAGACTAACATCATTTTCTCATTGCCTGAGGGAAGAGCAGCTAAGAGAAGCAAGACGGGCTCTGAGATGCTTAGCTGGTGAATCCTGACAGGAGTCTCACTCAGCCCAATCAACTCAAATAGAATTCTCAACTCCTATCCTTACAGAGTATTCTTTTCCATTAAGCTCCTACAAATGCTTAATTTTGTTCCAATATTGAACCTGAGCTATCAGGGGACTGGCCTGAGTCAGGCTCAGCCTAGGACATATTGTTAGGTCCCTTCCGGCCATACGGTAACTCTGATTAGATGAGCTCACATATTCTTTGCTTCCTAAATTGATGTTTTTCAAACATTTGGAGGTTTGATTCTCAAGACCTAAAACCTAAGAAATGATGATGTTGTTATCAGCAACAGTGCACAAGTGTGTGTGTGTGTGTGTGTGTGTGTGTGTGTGTGTGCATGTGCTCGGAGAGGAGAGAAAGAGAAGGGGGGGAGAGATAGAGAGAGAGAGAGAGAGAGAGAGAGAGAGAGAGAGAGAGAGAGAGAGAGAGAGAGAGAGAGCACCTACTATGTGCCAGGCACCATTCTGAGTGCTTTACAAATATTAATCTCATCTGATAAGCCACTTAAAGACAATAAGGCATGCACCTGGTAACTGATGAGGTAATCTACAGTTGTTAAATTGTTAGATTTGGGAGAGGTGATAGTGGCTTATCGCTCCCTGGTAATCCTGACTAATGACATGAGAAATTGCCTGGTCTAATGGAAATGCCACCTTGATTCTGTATTAGATGGAATTGAAAAGCAAACTCAAATTAAACATTCATTAAGCATTCATTCAACAAGCATTTATTAAGCACCTACTATGTGTCACACACTGTGTTAGTGCTGGAGATATGAAGGCAAAAAAGGGAAAGAGTTTTTGCTCTCAAGTAATTTACGTCCTATTGAGGAAAACAACATGTCAGCATGTTCATTTGAAGATTCCCTAAAGATGCTTCATAGGGGGAAAAAGGTATATCATAGGACCCTAGGGGTCCATCGAATACAGCTTAAAATAACCAATCTACAAAATTAAAATCCAAATATTAGATTTTGGGGCTCTGTAAGGAAGACAGCTGCCTCCTTAAAGTACTAAAAAAGAAAGCCTCAGGAAAGCTCAAAACCTCATGACAGGGAAACTGAGATACTTTATAAGACAAGTAGTAATGGCCCAAAGCCCCTTTTCCCATTGGAAGTGTGATGGAGTTTGAATATCAAATAGCCACCAATTCCCCCAGTCTACCTTTCCCCAGCCCCTACTAGCATGAATCAGCACAAGTTCCCAGGTCTGGGTTCTTCCCTCCATTTCCCCCATGCCTACTCCTTCTAGACCTAGATAAGAACCTTATAAAAACACACCAGATTTTATTGGATTGGAAGAGGGCATTGATTCATTCTCTCCATGGTGCTAAGTGTGGTGTCCAATTCCACCCAGGTCCCAGCCAGTAAACCTGACCTGTTTCCATAATTCTCCCTAACTGCCTTTCCTTATGTGAGTGTCTCCCTCAATAAAGTTAGCTTGTTTTATTGTCTTGTTGTGAGTTCTGTATTTCCTTGTACTGGTCCTTTGAGATGCCAAACCTTTCTAAGTCTGTATGAAAACATTGAGTTAGGGGGCAGCTAGGTGTCGAGCACCGGCCCTGGAGTCAGGAGGACCGGAGTTCAAATCCAGCCTCAGACACTTGGCACACTTACTGGCTTTGACTTGGGCACATCACTTAACCCCAATTGCCCTGCCTTCCTCCCTGCAAAAACAAAACAAAACAAAAAAAAACATTGAGTTATACAAATCCTGACCTAATATTTTGTCAACGAAAAGTGACTTTGGGTAAGCTGGAGAGATCTGGGAAGTTGAAGGGAACACTGGGTACTTTGCTTCTTTCCTTCATTGTCTGAAAGGGCCTGGAGCAAACCAATCTGTTGCCTTACTGGTAGATGTGTCAAAATAGGAAGAAAAATGTCATCCGCCTTGAGACTTGAGAGTAGTGGTGTGAGGATGAATGAGATAATGTCTGTCAAGCACTTATAGCTTCTTGGAATATTGAAGCTTTACAAAAGTGTTATTTATAAACTCTGCGGTCTGCCCATGCCAGGCGACTTCTAATGTGGCATATTCATTCTCTGGCTCAGTATTTCTAGAACTTGTTTCTACCTCGGCCACAGCCCAAAACCAGCTCTGATGAATCCTGCTACGTGCTTTAAAAAAAATGGAAAGAAAAGCAAAGAAACCTCACCTGTGCTGGGTCTGACTTTAATCACATTCATCAAACAGGGGATTTGGCAGACTTTCATTTAAGACTTGAGTTGTATGCTTTTTAATTATTTTAATTTTGCCAAGACACCCAGGTACAATACATATCCTTTATAAATTACAGAATAAATGCTGTGAAGGGCATGTGTGCAGAAGGGCCATGGATCACAACGGATCTTCAGAGGATAAGTTCTATTTCTGGCAACACAGAACAGCTTAGCGCACACTTATCATTATTACTAATGGGCCAGGTTGATGGGCTTGCTCTGTGGGTGCAACTCAATTCAAATGTAGTTCTTGGGATTCAGTACCTCACCGCTCTTTAGCAAAAGCCCCTTGTGAAATGTGTGGCCAGTTCTTTAGAAACAATTATTGCTGCTGGAGGAAAAAGGATCGGTAAAATATTGCAGAGTTAGCACCTACTCAAAAGTGGAAATGGAAATGAATTTTAGAAATGTTTGCATTCCTTTTGATGTGAACTCACTGCTAGCTGTCAACTTCCTGGTGCCTGATACAGAGGAAAAGATTTGAAGAGAGGCTGAGTTTAGGAAAATAAGTTGCATCGCCTGGTGATAATGAGTTGGTACTAGGAGTCCCCAAAGTCCTTGGCTCTGTGCTGCTGTGTGGTTTGGGGGCATATTATTTAGAAGGAGCTAGTAGATAATGCACAGGAATAAGAGCCAGGAAGGCCTGAGTTCAAAGTATGCCTTAGATTCTTGCTAGCTTCATACTTTAGACAAGACACGACTTCTCTGTGCCTCAGTTTCCTCATCTATAAAAGGGGATAGTAATAGCATCTAGGGAGTTTTGGTGAAGATCAAATAAGGAAAACATATGTAAAGTGCTTTGCAAGCCTGAAAGGTATATATAAAGGTCCGTTACTAATCCTACTCCTACTATTACTACCGCAACTACTATTACTATGGCTACCTTCCTCCTCCTCCTCCTACTGCTACTACTATCACCACGACTCTCTAAGCCTCACTGTGTACAAATGACTCATAGAAGTGTTCTTAAAGACAATTTAAATGATTTTTGTCATGTTATTGTGAACTTGATCCACATCAAAAATGTGAATATTCCTTTTAGTACAGATAATTTTCTATAACACTATAAATCTCTTATGTTGTTGTTAATTGTTCGTGCTTTGTTCTTGAAGAAGCCCGTGACATCAGGAAAGTGATTCAATGACTTGCGAGTGAATCAGATTTAAGTGAGGTGGGGCTGTGCAAAATTACCAGCCTCACTTTCTCCTCCAGAACCATTTGGGTCCAGTGGCAAGATATAGATCAGGATGACTAGCGATATCTCTGGATGCAGTGGGAGACCTTGGCCTCGTTAAGTTAAGGTCTTTCTCAGGTCTCAGTTTGACTGAGGCAACACCCATTCAGTGACTAAGGCTAGGTAAGAAATGAGGCCAAAAAATGGCCTCTTTTACCTGGTCAAAAAAAATTAATCTGGTAGTCGGAAGTCCCTCAGGATTTTTGGCCAAAACAGAAACAATTGCTACTTATATTTACTCTGAGCCATTGGGGTCCAAATGATGACCAAATGGGCATTGCACCGGGGCCTATTGTTGGCCAGTTAATGAGAGCCAAAGTGATTCAGGTTTAAGACATGGTCCTTGAGAAAGAAATCTAGCCTGTAAACCCCAAGACATCTTGTGAGGTTTCAGGGATCAAAATTTACATTCCTTTGGGAAGAGCACCTATAGATAAGGGTATGATACCTTATGTGGACAAAGAAGAGAAGAGGGGAAGAAGGAGATGCATTGCCCAGCTGGAACTGATCATTTGGGTCCCAGTATTTTTTTTTTATTAAAACCATGACTCAAAGCCGATCAAAGTCTCTAGTGCAGTAAGCTGGAGATAAGGATATGATTGAGGTGCCAGCTAATCTACATGCCAGCTTCTTCTCAGAGTCTCCCTCTTTAGGAACCTGAAGAGAATCTGGAATCGTGTAACTTCTTTCTAGAAGCTAGAAACCAGAAAACCAAGATCTGTCTTTTATCTCAAGCTTTTGCTTAAGTCTGTCCCTCAGACAGGCATGGAACGTTGTAATCAATCTCCACCAATGAGGAGAGTCTTATGCAAATGGACTTTGAGTAGCAGATTACATTCTAGTACATATTAAATTTAACAAGGTAGTTCCAACATTACTCTACTTGTCTGTGTCCTGTTCTAAACTTCCTTCTGTTCTGTTATTTTTTAATGTTCCGTTGATGTTATTTTCTTTCTTTTTTTCCTTTTCCTTATAATCCTATCATTACCCTTCATCCCAACATTAACTCCCTCCCTCCCAAAGAAAAGCCCTGCCTTGTGGCAGACAATTATAGTCAATCAAAACACATGCACACGTTGACCACATTTGAAAATATGTCTCACTCTGAACTTCTAGTTCACTTTTCTGCCAAGAGATGGGAAACACCACTCTTCTGGAGCTGTGCTTAGTCACGGCATTAATCACAATTTCTAAGTCTTACATGGTTGCTTTCCTTTATAATGTCACTGTATAAATTGTTCTCCTGGTCCTGCTCCTTTCATTCTGCATGAGTCCATACAAGTCCCCCCCAGATTTCCCTAAATCTGTCCTTTTCTTTGTCTCTTAAAGTATAATAATATTCTATGACATTCATATAGTTTAGAGTTTTAATTGGTGTCCTCACTTCAAGTCTCTCTCTATTCCATTCCACATAGCTTCCGAATTGATTTTCCTAATATGTACATTGCTGTCACCTCCCACCTCTGCTCAAATACTCCAATAGTTATTATTGTTTGCTGTTGTTCAGTCATTTCAATCATGTTCTGCTGACCCCATTTGGGGTTTTCTTGGCAAAGATACTGGAATGGTTTGCCATTTCCTTCTCCAGCTCATTTTAGAGATGATGAACAGAATTTTTGGCCTATGCCCTCCAAGAGAAACAGAAATTAGGGTATGCCTTTTCTGATTCTCTTTTGGAGATTATCTAATTCCTCCCAGTCTTGATCCTGAGGACCTCCTTAGGTATTCCCATAGTTCATCAAACCCCTTGGACTAACCCTTCAGGGATTAGTCAACCAAGCCTCTCAGAGTGTCAACACAGCATTGACTTCTTACTCAGCCCCCTTTAGAAATGAGCTAACCTCCACCCAGAAGTACAGAACTATGCATGGAAGGGACCTGACTTGACAGCAAAACCTTTTTGTGGAAGCTTACTCATATAACACATGATAATCTGTCTTCTTAACCCTACCTGGTTCCTGCCTTGGCCAAAGCAACCAAATAATGTAATTCTGTCATTAATTGATAACTAGACTACCCACTATATGTCTGTGTGCTCCTAAGACTCTTCTTCAGGCCCTACCTTATCCTTGTCTTGGCTTGAACTGTCAGGTCCAACTCTGAATCCATAGGATGGAATGTCCCTGCTTCTGTTCCCACCTACCAGTTCTAGTCTAACTCCTTCTTCTCCTAGCTCACCCAATCCCAATTGGACTAGTGACTCTTCCACGTCCGTATAGACCACAATCACAGCTATTTAGCAACATCAACCCCAGGCCTGCAATGGACCCTACAAGCCCCTCTACCCACCCAACTTGGTCATGTGCTTTTTTTAAATCACGGACTCAAATTTTGTTTCACTTGGATCTTAGATCTAAGGCTGAAAGGAACCTTAGAGGTCATCTAGAGCAATCATCTCATTTTACAGATGAAGAAACTGAGGTACAGGAAGATTAGTAATTTGTCCAAAGTCAGAACTGGGATTTGAATACAGGTACTATGAATCCAAGTTTAGCATGCTTTCCACTGTATGGAGTCATACTACGCCCTTCCCCTTAGTTAAGTGATCCTCTCCTTTTAAATTTTACATTCATTTTGTATTTTAATTGATATTAATAATTAATGTCACTTTACATTTGTTTTTATGTGGTTACTTTAGGACCAAAAAAACATAAACTCAAACCTCATCTGGGTACTCACACATAAAGAGCCTGCAAAAAATAAATCATGGGCTCGATAGCATTTCATACACCAGAAAATAGAGTGGAGCCATCAGTCTCACTATTTTCAAGAAAATTAACTGCCTTCTAATTTCTTCTTACTCTATAGAAAGTTTTAACTTGATAAATTCCTGATTCAGGATCACAATGTGCCTTGAAGGGCCCTAGCTTTAATAAGAGGGAGGCAAAATTCAAAGTTAGCAGACAACAGATCTCCACATTTGTCAGAGCTCTCTGGAGTTGTCATCCCATCACAATTAACTCTGAAAGTAAAGAGAGTCTAATGCACTTCATGTGATTGAAGAAGCTGTTGATTCATCTGACAAGAGATCAGCAGCATAAAGAGAGTTTAATGTGAAGTTGGGTTTTTTTTCTTTTGTTTCATTTATTTACTGTTAAGTGAGAAGATAAAAATGTTTTTTTTTAACTTGTGGAGAAATGACAGCAGGATTAAAAACCTCTCCCTACTGCTATGTTGAAACTGGAGAAGCTTAAAGGAAACAAGAATGGACTGATCACAGTTATTACTGTTACCTCTAACCCCCAAAGTCTAATCACAATTAATGCTTCATCTGAGACTCTGAAACTGTCTCAAGCTCAGAATGAAGAATAGAGAAGGCAGGTCTCAGACACAGCTGGAGTAATCCCACTCTTATCTTTCCCTGACAAATACCTCAGAGGACCCAAACCTAGGACAAGAAATCCCAACTTGGCTCTGCAAGTGACTGATGTCAGACAAGTGAATCCCTTACTGCCTTAATTTTTCCTATCAGGAAAAAAAAAGGAAAATTTGTTTTTGCTGCCATTGCCAGAAATATTGTGAAAGCTGACTGAGAATAGCTGAGGAGTACTTTCCCACATAGGACACCTAGCCACGAATTGTACTTGCCATTTCTACCATATCTTTGGGCTGTTGATTATATTTAATTGATTTGATCATATTTCATTCACCTGGTACAGCTCTTGCTTTCTCAACAAGCTTTTGGACAGCAGGGACAAAAGAGGGACAAAAGGTCTCAAGACTCCTTACATCTATCCCAGAGCATCTAACGGCCAGAGATTTGCACCGCTGTAGGCTCAATGAATGCTCACTGAATTGAATCCAGCCAAACGGAATTGAATATGGTTATTGTCTCAAACCCTCAGGCAAATGTGCGAAGTCCAAAAGCCATCAAGTCAACCAGTATTTGTTAAGTCTCTGCCTTCTATCAAGTCTCAGCTAAAATGCCATCTTCTGTGAGTCTTTCCCGATGTCCCTTAATGCTAGAGCCTTCCTTCTATTCATTATGGATTATTGAGTCTGTGTTTGTCTTGCTTCTACATAATTGTATGTTGTCTCCCCACTTTAAGCTGGGAGTCCCTTGAGGGAAGGCACTGGCAGTCTTTTTCTTTGCACTCCCAGCTCTTAGGACTGGACCTCGAATATAATAATTTAGTCAGTCCACAAGCACTTATGAAGCACCTACTATATAGGGGATACTACTGGGGATATGAAGCACTAGGTACAAGTGAATTGTAAGAAATGTGAGAGCAAGATTTTGTCTGTGGGCAGAACTAGTCCAAACAAACACTTTTTTTATCTCAAAGAAGATTGAAACCAAGCCAGATGAGGATCGATGTAAAGGAACTGGAAATATTTAACCAGGAGAAGAGAATGCTCACCTGACTTCAAGCATTTGAAGGACTGTGGTATGGAAAAAGGATTTGACTTGTCCTGTTTGCCCCAGAGAAGAGAATTAGGAGTTAGAGAGAGGAAGATTTTGGATCAAAATAAAGAAAAACTGCATAACAATTAGCGCTGTTCCCGTGTATAATGAGCCTCTGTAGAACATAGTGAGTTCCCCATTGGGGCAGCTAGGTGACACAGTAGATAGAGCACCTGGTCTAGAGTCAGGAAGACTCATCTTCCTGAGTTCAAATCTGGTTTCAGACTCTTAGGACCCAGACTCTGTGTGACCCAGAGCAAGTTACTTAAACCCTGTTTGCCTCACTTTCCCCATCTGTAAAATAAGTTGGAGAAGGAAATGGCAAGCCACTCCAGTATCTTTGCCAAGAAAACCCCAAATGAGGTCACATGACTGAAAAATGACTGAACACAAAAACATTATAGGAACCCACTCTTCTTAGCATCTAACATAGCTAGATAATGAAATAAACTATACTTCCATAGCTAAATGATCCAGTGGATATAGCACTGAACTTCAAATCAGGAAGACTTGAGTTCAAACCTAGCCTTAGACACTTACTAAGCTCTGGGACCCTGGGCAAGTCACTTAACCTTATTTACCTCCATTCCTTATCTATAAAAATGAGCTGGAGAAGGAAATGGAAAACCACTCCAGTATCTTTGCCAAGAAAACCCCAAAAGGGGTCACAGAGCATCAGACACAACTGAACAACAATAGTGTTCCCTCTCACTCTGAAGATCTTCAGGTAAAGGACGGCTAACCATTTGTCTGGGATACAATAGAGGATATTGGTATTTATGTACAGGTTGGTCTGAGGTCCCTTCCACCTGTGCAGTTCTGTGATTCTATGAAAATACCTGGTGTTGTGGAAAGAACATTGGATGTAGGTAGAGTAAGAAGTTTTGGATTCCAAGCTGGTCCAATTCAAAAACTTGTGTCACTGAGTCAGATCAGCTTTTAAAAAAATCAAAATAGATTGGCCAGACCCATATATGATACTAGTATGTCACCCATGTGACACCTTTTAGCTATTTGTCAAGAGTAGTTTAAGGTAGGCATAGTAACAGTGGCGGAAATCCAAAGCAACCAATTCTTTAAGCCTACAGGATGACAGCGTCATCGTATTCATTTTCCATCAAGGAAGTATAATATTCAAGTTGTCCAACAGAAGGCACTCAGCCAAAAAAACCCTAGACTGCTCCCCCACAATCATGTGTGTCTTTAAGTAGCAGCACTGATCAATTTAAACCCATGCTGGCTGGTTCCATATCTAGCCAGAGAGATAAATGGAATATTGCTCAAAACATCAGATACATGAAATCTATTCTTATAGATCTCCCACCCCACATCTAAACTTTTCTTTCTACAATCACCCACTCACCCACATACATATTCACAGAACTCATAAACTCAATTTACTATGGCTATAGATTTTATTGAACACAGTGAAAATATAAGGGAAAAGGTTAAGTGCTCTTACAGGGAGCCATGTGCCCTCTGCTATCTCCCCAAACCTTCACCTATGTATTCTTCCAATACCTAAATGTTACGGCTTCCGAAGCCTCGTAACTATGCTCAGGGTTCCCCCCAAGCCCCAGGCCTTTGCCTAAGCAAAGGACCTGATCTCGCAGACAATGAACGGGGTGGGAGCCGAAAAGACAGTGAGTGATTCCGTTTATTATTTCAGCAAGCAGCACATTTATATCTTTAGTGATGTAGGTACATTCTTTGGTTATGTGGGTGAAGGACAGGTAAAACTCTATACACCTGGGTCCTAGGACCGCCCCAACTCCGCCTACTGTCCTCCCCCTCTCTTCCCACACTACCCAAAGCTCCCTGCGGGCAGGCAGTCCAGGCAAAGAACCGGAAGTTCCACATGCTCTGCCAGAGAGCCAGAAGTTCCACGTGGTCAGGCAGGCCCGGGCAAAAGACCTGGAATTGCTAGGGAGGCAACAAAGGCGAGACCCCTCCTCCTGGCTCCACCCACATCCCAAAGCCCTAAGTTTATCTCAGCAGGCCCCTGGGCCTGGAGGTCTGAGGAGGACAGGGCTCAGCTCTAACTCGGCCCCTAACACTGTTTTCACCTATAGAAACTTCCAGGCTCTCAAGATCCCACAGAGGTGAAATGAGGCTGCAAAAATGCCCAAAACACATTTATTAAGCACCTATTGCATATAAGGCACTAGGGATACGAAGTCAGAAACAAATCAGTTACTGCCCTCAGGTAGTTACTGGGGGGATAAGACAGTAATATCCTAAGCCAGTACAAAATGTGTACCAAGGAATTTCAACAATAAAGGAGAACTAAAAACTGAAGAACCAGAAAAGACCTCACTGAGGAGGTAAGAGCTGATCATTGTAGTTCTTCCATTTATTACAGGACCTTGGACAAGTTCTGGAAGCATTCTCATCAGTGAAATGGACCAGATTGGACCAGACTCAGACCCCTCCCTGTAGGCCACATATTGACTTACAAAGTTACAAATTAACATTATATTGTACTGTCTTTTTATTTATTTTGAGGGACATTTCCCAATTGTATTTTAATCTGTTTCTGGCATTTTGTGGACGAATTTTACACATCTGGGCTGGATGATCTGTAAGGTCCCTTTCAGCTCCAAATTTTTGTGATTCTGTGCAAGACAGAGCAGTCCCTCGGGCAGCTACTTTGTTGGTTGACCTGTAGAATAGACGTTCTTAATCTTTTTATGTGTCAGGAAACCCTTTAGTAGTCTGGTGAAACCTTCCCAAAATAATGTTTTATTGCCTATATTCATAGGGTATATTTATCTATTTATATTATTATTATATTACATAAATTAATTATATAGTATATAATTATATAAAATATATTACATAAATATTAAATGTATTTATATTATTCATATTATAATATAATTTATATATTACATTAACAATTAACATTATTAATATAATATTATGTACTATGTATTATATTATACATTATAACGTAATACATTATTATTTTTATATATTATAATTTGTAATCAAAAGAGATGGTACATTTCATTCAGAGTTAGTGAAAATAAAGATGCAATATTTTTTACCCATTCAAGTTCCTGGACCCCCTGCAATCTATCCTTGGATCCCAACTCCTGCTCTAGATACAGTCTTTCAGCTGCTTACTATTACACCACATTTTTGTATAGAATTTTATACTTCTAAAGGCACTTTCACACATGTTGTCTTGATTAATATGGACAACAACCCGGTGAGGTAATCAAAATAAGTATGATTATCCCTGTTTTGAGAGATAAGGAGAGGAGGCTGAGTCACTTAATTACTTGTTTTAAGCAAGTTGGTGGTAAAACCAGGACTAAAACTCAGGTCTCCTTATCCCAGTCCAGAGCTCTTTCCACCAGAACATGCTACCTTAGGAACCAAATCCTTTTCCAGGACTGAATTATTCTTGAGCTCTGTGAATCTCAAACAGACTTTTTCAGCCAGGTTGATTGGTTTCCACTCATCTACGTTCTTTCCCTGATTGTACACAGAAACCTGGGGGGTGGAGGGAGGCGGGATAATATTGCCTAACACATCCTTCACATGAACAGCATGGATGATTTTCTGGCCAAGGAAGCCTGTTCCAGTGAAAACAATGAGAATTGCTCAGATGTGGTTACAACTGAAATGAAGGAATCATTGCTCAAGAGGAAATAAGTAGGAGGGTGAGAGAAGCAACCATCAAAGCACACAGAGAAAAAGAAGAAATTGCACTTATTTTCCAGACAACAGTATTTGTATTTTCATTGAGTATCCAAAACCCATTCAGAGCTATATTTCAAATTCAGGAATAGCTCCCAGCACACTGCCTTACATTTGCCACCTGTGGTGAGCAAAGGAGACCAATGTAAATTAACATATCGCTGTGTCCATTTCCGTAGGGCTCAGAGGCGGTAAGCTTGAGGGATCTCCTAGTTCTGATATCAGCTGTTATCCTCCTCCTATGAGAAAGAGACAGATTTATAGAGTTCCAGAAGGCATAGAATTCTTGAGTCTAAACCACAGCAGAATAGAGTCTTTTCCTAAGCCCCAGGCTATACCAAGTTTGACCTGATAGTAACTGTGGTAGGAGTAATATTTATATAGCTTCTAAGGCATGGCATGAATTCTTATATGCTCACTCATTGGACCAGCTCACTCCCCCCGACCTACCCTCATATCAGTAGGCTTGAAGTTCTGTAAGGTTAGTGGGGAATAAGATCTTCCCTGCCCATCAATAGGCCTCATGTGGAGCCCATTAAGAGAAGCTTGCTTGCTTGTAGGAAGGCTTACACACCTTTTGCTAATCAGGCACTAAGTCAGGAGGATTGTGATGCCTTCTGACTCTGAGCCTATTAACTGAAAGAGTATATATTCTGAAAGATGAGCTTTTGCTTTGAGGGCTCCCTTACAAGAAGGATCTTGTGATTCCCTGGTCAAAACTCTGAGCAGTCACATGTTCAGAGCTCCCCAACTGCTCAGAGGTAAAGGCTCTCTTGATCCAGTGGTGAATGTAAAGTATATATAGCAGTTTTCCTTTGATTCAGGCAGTGGAGTCCTGTCTGTTGGTATTTATTTCTCTTCTCTATATTTCTACTGTTTGTATTTTATGTGACTAAAGAAGATTGTTGATCCCTGAAACAGCTGTCTTTCCTAGTAAAGCAGATAAAAAACCTGCACTAGCAACCATCCTGGGTATGCCAGTGTGGTTGCTGTTACAGGTTCCTAGAAAAGGACCAGCACTACCTGGCTACAATTCAAACTCTCTAGGGATCACCTTGTTATGGTGGAGACACATGTCTACTATTCACCACTCTAGCTCCTGAGCCCCCACCAGTGTGCTTCCCATTCATATGGAATTAAGCACAATGACACAATTAACTCTTAAACATAAAACATTTAATAACAAGGTAAAAATAATAATAAATATAACATCATAGTTGCTCTATATAAGATAAGGTAGATGTAAGAATAATCTATGTATCCCATTCCACTCATAAACCAAGGCACACATTTCCCATGAGGGAGAATGGGTACATAGGTATAGATACCTATCAGGGAGGCACATGAATGGGGAAATCCATGTGCTAGCAGCAACTCACAACTCTGGACTGTAGGACTTAATGTCCTAGAACTCCTCAGGAACAATCATAAACACACAACGTTCCCTCTGTGCTAGCTGCTCCCTGTCTGGTCTTCACCACTTTCCTGCTGAGTAAATCCCTTATTGTTTGCTTTCAAGTCAATAAAGCAGTGAAAGGCTCTTTTAATTCAGTTGCCATTAAGAGAAGGCTGAGAAATGGTTATGCTCTTGTAGCTTCAAGCAGTTTTCTTAAGCCAAAGAACTAAAAACACCTCAGCTAGCTCTCTGGGAAGTGCAGACAAGCCCAGCTAGCTCTCCAGTCAACAGGATTCTGCTTTGTCCAATCATCCCTTAGCTAGTCAACTCTCTCATAGCCAAGCTGAACTCTCAGAAAAACAGAAGCAGAGCCTCTTTCTACCTCTGCTTCTACCTTTCAAAACAGAGGGCAGTAAAGAGCAACCAGGCACCTCTGAAAGGTTTTTCCTTATGCAAACTGTAGATAGCACAAGAGGACAGTAAGCTCAAAACAGAAGCAAAATTCAACTATATTCCAATGAGCTACCCAGCAAGGTGGCTCCAGCTTTTTCTTTCAGTCAATAATCAAAACAATATCTCTTTTCCAAACATCAGGCTCCCAGCAAAACAGCTGAAGGCTTCCTGATGGCTTACTCTCCTTGCTGGCATCTTTGTTCTCAGCTATTTCACAGCTGGCTTTTTTTTTTCACACCAGATACCTCAAATCAGAGCTGTTAGGCAGAATCCAATAGTCCTTATTTAATCTTCCTATTGTCTCCAAATAGTTATTTGATTCACAACTTAGTTATAATTTTCACACCTCTTAAAAAAGTGACATGCAAATGAACTAATGGACCACAATATCCCAAAGACATCATTATCTTAGTCATTTTTCTTCCTTCCACTGGGTCCCCTCAGTATATTCATCTAAGGGGCAGATTTTTACCCATCCTCTCAATACTCTGTCTTTTTTTAAGAGATATAGACAATGTCTCACCAAGAGACATCATCTATGTCTCTTCTCAGTTTTTTACTCATCCTCCTAATAGTCTGTCTCTTATTTTATCTGAGAAATTTTGTTTCTTCATAAGGTGATTTCATCCTTTTTTCTTTATGTAAATGTTCTACTTCTGCTACTCATAGAAACTAAATAATTCACATTTAAAAGGGGCAGTGCCTTTTATCCAGTTCCCTGATATGTAGACTAGGTTGTTTGTTTGGGTTTTTTCCCCCTAAAGGCAAACAAGCTGTCTCTACTTGATTTCATTGGTCCAGGGAGTTGGTATATATTGTTGATACATTTCCTATTGCCTAAGGGCATAAAAGAAGCCATCTTAGGAGGAGTTAGTGCCCCTCAGACTTGGTAAATGCCCCACTTGTGTGGAAGGTACCTCACCCTGAAAACTAGGCATATTTCTGTATAATGGGTGTGGGTGTGGGTGGGTATTGTCACTTTGTCTATCTCCCCCATTTAACTGATGTGGAGACTGGATACAAAAAAGGCTAAATGACTTACCTAAGGTCACACAGGAGTAACTAGCAGGTCAGGATTTAAAGCTCTGGCCTCTGATTCCAAATCCAACGGCATTTCCGCTACATCATTGTGCCTCTAATAGCCAAATTTTATTTGACCCAGAAGGTGATAGAGAGCAGTGGAACCTGTGCCTTGGAATGTGACATGGTTTAAAGCGATGATCATGAAAAATCATTTGCATCAGTTCTTATGGGAATAGGGAAAAGCAGGAAGGCAGGCCAACAAGAAATAGAATAAACCAGAACAGTCCAAATATAGTCATCAGAGCCTGGAAAAAAAGTAGCTATGAACACTTTCAATGCTTCTCTACTGCCATGTGAGTAGAGTTTGAATGATTATCTATTGGCTTTGTGACCTTGGATATATCCCCTCATCTATATGGTGGGGGGATGGAGGGGGAGTTGAGGGAAGGTTGGATAGATAAGGTGATACCTGAGGACCTTAGCTCTAAATTCTATTACCATAGTACCTTTATTTTGCTATTCATTTGCTTTAATTCATTCAGCACCTCCTCTACCTGTGAAAATCTGACCCATCATTTAGGGCCTACACCAAAGGCCCCCCTATAAGAGATCATTTTAGCCTATGGGTCCAGTGATGACGCCAACTTTGCAGAAGATTTTAACTCTTTTGACTGTATCCCACAAAGACAGGTGGTACAATAGATAGAGTGTCAGTCCTGGAGTCAGGGTGACTCATCTCCTGAGTTCAAATCTGGCCTCAGACACTTACTAGCTGTGTGACCCTGGGCACAGGTAACCCGTTTGCCTTAGTTTCCTCATCTGTGAAATGAGCTAGAGAAGTTAATGGCAAACCACTCCAATATCTAGTATCATCCCCCAAATGGAGTGATGACGAGTCTGACACAACTGACCAACAACAACTGAATCCCACAAGAATGCTCTCCTTCTGACCCAGGAATTCATCTTATTGTAATTCAAACCTATAGTGCTGTAAGGATTATAAAGTTATTTCCTCACAGGAACAATGTGAGGTTTATTACTATCTCGATGGACTTAGAATTGTCCCTGTTGTACAGGGAAGAGATCTTGGGTTCAGAGACAGGTGACTTGTCAATGATTATAAAGCTTATGGCCCTGGATGAAAGACTGGAAGCTTTGTCACAGAACCCACTCCAAACATCTCTTATTTCCTTGCTTGTACAAATGTCAGAACATAAATGTTTTTATTGTGTTTATTGGGAATAATAAAAATATATAAATTGATAAATTAAATTTAAAAAATGAAACAAGGCAAGAGGTTAAAGGTAATTGGAAATACATAGTAGAGAAATCCTCGTAGTCCAGATAGATGACTCCCAAATTTACCAGCCTATTTTCTCTAAAAATAATCTCTATTAATCATTGGATCATAGATTCAGAATTAAAGTGGAATTTAAAGGTCATCTGTGCCATCCTCTCATTTTAGAGATGAGGGAACTGAGGCCCAGATTAGTTAATGACTTGCTCATTTTCATAAAGGAGCCAAACTTTGAACGTAGGTTGTCTAATGCTAAAGTTAAGACTTCCCATTACCCTACTCTACCCAACAGGATTTCCAAAGTCCTGGGGGTATTCTTCTATAAGCTCCAAGTGAGAAATTCTTATTGCTTTAATTTTCAAAATCTGCCAGGGAGGTTGGCTCATGACTCCACACATCATGCAACACGCAGGCATACCTTCCCAGGAAGGGAGTTCTTTGCCCTTTTTTCCTACATTGCTTAGATCTTCCATCTGGACCCATGTGAATCAGACAGAAAATGTCCTAGAAATCAGGCTTACTTACTTCTTCATGAAGAAGGGGATAATTATGTTCAGTATTGTTTTATAAATCAGAGAGAAGCAGTGCAGGGTAAAATTCCTTTAAAGAAAACTTGGCATGACACCTTGCTAAACACAGTCATCCTCAGGATATCAAAGCATGAAAATGGAAGGAGAGCATAAAACAGAAGAGTAATGGGAAAGATCTGCAAATATTTTTATGACAAATGGTTTTCGCCATCAAATAAAGCCACCACTAGTTGACTCTAACACAATTCCAGCTATACTTATAGTAAAAATGGCTCTAAAGAAAACCAAAAAAGGGTAAACAATTCCTATCAAAAGGGGTATAGCAAGAACAATTGGTATAAAACATCCCTTTGCAAAAAAAAAAAAAAGCCCTGAGGTACAATCTCCCACAAATACACCCAGCATCCATAAGAAGAGTGTATTCAAAATTAAGTACAATGATTGTGAGATTCGCATGTAACTGAGATTCACCCATGTGGCACAGAGTGACTCACAACTCCAAATACTTCAGGAAGCTCCTTTGTAGAATCCTCACATGGCTCCTCTTTTTTTTAAAAAAAATATTTTATGGGGCAGCTAGGTGCTGCAGTGAGTAGAGCACTGGCCCTGGAGTCAGTAGGACCTGAGTTCAAATACGGCTTCAGACACTTGACACATTTACTACCTCTGTGACCTTAGGCAATTCACTTAACCCCAATTGCTCTGCCTTCCCCCCTCAAAAAGGACTTTTTAAAAATTATTTTATTTTTAATTTATGGAATAAAACAAGCATTTCTATAACATATAATTTTTAAAAAGGTGATTGCACATAAAACTGCAAATCTATCATGTATAATTTGCTATTCCTTTTAAATATACAACAAAGTTATCATGTAAATTTCTGTTTTCTTCCCCCCCCCCCCATCTTAGAGATGGCCACTATTAGACACAGATGCGTATGTGTTGAAATATTCTGTACATCTATTTATCAGTTCTTTCTCTGGATGCAGATAGCATCTTTCTTCATATATCCTTTATAGTTAATTTGGGTGTTTATAATAGTCAAAATAACTTATTCACTCAAAGTCATTCTTAAAACAATATTACTGTTACTGTATACAATGTTTTCTTGGTTCTGCTCATTTTGCTCTTCATTATTTCATGCAAATTTTTCCATGTTTTTCTAAGATATTGAGATCACCATTTTGTATAGTACAGTAGTATTCCATCTCAATCATATTCCAGACAGTAGGGTGACTGGCAGAGACATTCCTCTCTGCCACAAAGGAGTCAGATTCTCTGAAATTAAATCCCCAAGATAAATAAGCTGAGCCAAGAAAAACTAATTTTGTTTTAAGCTATGTTGGGAGAAAGAGAAAAATCAAAGAAAAAGAGAGAACAACCAATTGGGGTAGTGTCCACTATGTGTGTTGGCAGAGTGGAGGAATTCCTTTTGTAGAATTCTTGATGTTGGATGTGGACCAATAGAACTCAAGGTTATCCATCAATTATCCCTCAAACTTGCTATGTGACTGGTATGCCTTTGTTGGTTGTATACTTTCTTCCTGTTCTTTTCAACACTTCCCTTAAACAATTACTTATCACCAACATTATGTTTCAGCCTACTTATATCCACCATGAGCTTTTCCATTTCCCTTGGGTGACCTACAATTTTGATGCTTTGGCTATTGTGGTATTCTCTGACTCACTGTCATATAGCATCATTATGAGAATACTGATGTTAAGAATCTGGGCCTTGGAGATTTCCATAAAGGCCAGGAAGGAACACAGCTCTCTCACAAAAACCTCAGCAAAGATCTAAAAGGATGAGAAATGGAATAGTAATGAAGAAGACCAGAGAGAAATACCAGTTTCTCATTTGCCTTCCCAATTCTTTCCTCTACTTCTCTAACTTGCTTTTCCAAATCCTTTTTGATCTCTTCCTTGGCCTGAGACCAGTTCATGTTTTTCTTGGAGGCTTTTGATGTAGGCTCTCTGACTTTGTTTACTTCTTCTGGTTGTATGTTTTGGAATTCTTTGTCACCAAAGAAAGATTCCAAAGTCTGAGTCTGAATCTGATAGCGATTTTTCTGCCTGGCCATGTTCCCAGCCAACTAGTTGACCCTTGAGTTTTTCATCAGGGTATGATTGCATGTAGAGTAGAGAGTACTTTGTTCGAAGCTTGAGGGGATGCGCTCTTGTTTTCAGAGCTATTTCTCACAGCAAGCTCTGCCACATCAGCTCCTCCTCCCCCAAGAACTGCCAACCTAGACTAGGACACAGATCTTAAGCAGGTTCTCCACTCCCACTCTGATCTGCCACTTAATTCCTCCCACCAGGTGGGCCTGGGGCTGGAAGCAACTGCAGCTTTAGTTCTGTAGCTGTACCACCTCCATGGCCCCAGGGCGGTGGCCAAACTGCAAACTCCTTTCACTCTGTCCCAGCAGCTTTTCCCACTAACCTTCTCTGTTGTCTTTGGTGTTTGTGGGTTGAGAAGTCTGGTAACTGTCACAGCCCACTGATTCAGGATGCTAGGACCTGTTCTGCCCAGTTCCTGGTCTGGTTGGTCCTGCCGCCACCCACACTGGGCTCCACTCCACTCTGCCCCCAGCTCCGTGCATGATAAACCTTACCCAGTGAACATCCAGGCTTTCCTGGGCTGGAGCCCTGCTTCCCTCTACTATTTCATGGGTTCTGCAGTTCTAGAATTTGTTCAGAGCCATTTTTTGTCAGTGTTTGAAGGGTCCTGGAGGAGAGTCCTAGGCAACTGCCTGCTTGCCAGCTGCCATCTTGGCTCCGCCCCGCCCCCCCCTTTGGCTTTTATAGGGATCATTTGGTCCTTTAAGATTGTTGTTGTTCTTTTATTGCTCTTCTGCCAGATTTTCCTCCACTTGAGCAATTAAGTATTTCAAATCTATTCATGTTTATTTCTTTGGAGAAACTTTCCACTATGGTTTCAATTTTTCTAATCTGTGAATTTATTTCTCCATTGAGAGAAATAAAATCTGACATTCATTCATAATTTCTTCTCCTATGGGTTTCATTTCTCTTTTAACCATTGTGTAATTTCTTATTGCTCCATGCCCTACTAGGATTCCACATGGTTCTATATTTCATCAGACATTGGTTCACATTCCTTAGTCCTCTAATATTCATAAAGAGCTTCATAATTTCTTTGAGTGCTTAGTACTGATCCTTCCTTTTAAAGGTATGAACATTTCTGTTGATATATCTACTTGTGCTTTGGGGTTTTGTTGAGTTTTCTTTCTCTTGAAGTCTTTTGGATTTAGCTTTTTTTTCTTTATATTCCTCTATCCTTAGGGGAATATCTGACTCCTCCAACATTGTTTGTGGGTACACCTCTTCTTCTTGACCAATGACTCTTCAATACTTTGCTATTGCTACTTCACTAATATTGGTACACATCACTGTAGCATCCAAATTGGCCCAGAAAGATGCTGTTGCTCAGCAATTGCTTTTGAAGTTTTTTTTTCATTTTTTCCCGTTATATTAATGTGGTCATCTTATAAATTGCTCTCCTGGTACTAGAAGGGACATCAAAGGCTATATAGTTCAATCCCCTTATTTTACAGATTAAGATACTAAGGCCCAGAGAGGTCAAGTGAGTTGACCAAGGTCACAGAGGCAGTAAGCAAAACCTATGTCCCTTTCCTCCAGAGCCAGTACTTTTTCAATTGCACTACTTGTTCTGCGTACAAGTCTTTTCAATACTCTGAATTCTTCATATTACTCCCTAAAGTACATTAATATGCCATTATGTTCAGATACCACAATTTGTTCAGCCATTGCCCAGTTGATGGGCATATAGCTTCCTTCTTATTTTTTGCTATTCCAAGAAGTACTGCTAAAAAGATTTTTGTTTATATGTAATACCTTACCCTCTGTCTTTCTTTTCCTTGAAGCATATGCCTAGCTGAGATTGAGTCAAAAGGTATATATAATTTAGTGACTATTTTGCTGTAATTCAAAATTGTTTTACAGAAAAATTGGACTAATTCCACTAACAATGTCTTGGTATACCTGTTTTCCCGTACGCCTTCAGATATTTTTTGTATCTTTACTAATCTAGTCAAATACCATCATCTCATGGAATAAATGCTTCCTATTCCTGTTGTCTGCTCTTCAGGTGAGTTCCTCTCCACCCAATTTCACCATAAAAGATGGCAACTTCATCCTGTTCATGCTTCCCTCCACTCCCTGTCTTTCCAGTAGCATATAAACCTGAAGTTACCCAGGGTATGATTCTTCTGTCCTTGGTACCACACTACAGGGAAGATTCTCCACTTCTTTTCCAACCCCTATGTTTCATACTTACCTTTGACAGAGAAATTCCTTCACATAACACTATGCCTTCTCTCAAGGTAGCAGGATAAATATCCCATTCAAAAGAAATATCGTTTTCAAGCATTCTCTAAAGTGTTAGATGCTTCAGTTGTACATATAGAATCATCATTGTTACTGTTCTTTATTATTGTTCCGTTGAAGTAGGTTGGTTCTCTTTAAATATCACATATGATCTTAGCCTTAAGAGGCCAAAAAGCAATTTAGCTTATTTCTAGTTGAGAAAAGTAAACCTGCATTTCTCCAAAAATATTAGTGCTTTTCACTAATTCAGACTAAACAGACACTTATAATGAACTAGTTAGATTTTATTGCATATCCAAAGAATGAAGAAAAAAGCAGCTATCAGCTTTATTAAAAGTCCAAAGAAGTAATACAATTGTCAAAACCAGTAAATTCCACAGATATCCTGCCCCAACCTGCACAGACCAGGGTATTACTATATTCTGCCTGCACATCTCCCAAGGTAACCAAGGCAGAGTATGAGTACAAGGAGGTTGTACAGTAAAATATTCACCCATGCACTGAAAGTGAACTAAAATTAAAACTTATCTCAGGGTATCTTGAGCAAGATAAAGGGATAAGATTGGGAAATACCCATGCTGCTTTCACCATTGGGAAATTCAACTGTTACACAACATAAATGTACAACTGAAGACAAGTGATCATCCTGGTGATACAAGTGAAGAATAGTCAGAGAAAACAGTATTTTGGGAGTGATCAGAAAAGTGGTCTTCACTTCTTCATATGTGAATCACACTCCTGACAGGAAGCAGAGAAAGCAGTGAAACAAACATTGATCTATGCATCAGAAGAAATTTGGGTTCAAGTCCCAGTTCCTGGTTAAGTCTCTGTACTTCTTGAAACCCGTGAAAAGAATAGTGAGGGCAAAGAACAGGGTTAGGGCTTATAAGGTATAAGAAAAGATGGAATAATGAATGATTATGACCGAAAAAGGGATCTCAGAGCCCATGAACAAAGAAATGGAACAGCTGTGGGTAATGACAACATGAGGGGCATGAACATCTCTGCAAGTAGCTGAGATGGAGTGGAGAAGTAGGACCTGAAGGAATTGAGTGGGTTGAGGAACCGAGAAGTTAGAGTGAGGGAGTATCAACATGTATGTTTAAGTCTCTACTATGATGTCAGGAGATGGGGAGTCAAGAATGACTGTGAACTCATTAAAGAAGAGAGGAAGGAAGGAAAATATCCTATAGGTCAGTAGATCATAGCCAGTATGATCTGGATTTGTGATAAATTTGGATATCATGAATATGAAGGGAGGAGGGGTTTGTTAATCAAAGGTGAGTGAGAGTCTCAAAGAAGTAATGGGGAAGGGGGAAGGAGTAGTCTGACTGTAATAAAAAAAAATTTACTCTGTGAGTTAGGAGAATATTATAGAAAATGAACCAGAACTGGAAAGAGTATCGAGGAAAGTGGCATCTTTCAGAAGGCCGATGTCTCAATGAGGGCCTAAAGATGGCAGGAACGAGAAGGGAATGGATTTAAGATGAAAAGTTTACTCATTATGGAACAGGCATACCAGGTAACATAGAGGAAGGGGTGGGCAGATCTGGAGACGGACATGTAGGGGTAGGGGGAAAAGTTGAGCTAGGTGATATATGGATAGAGTGCTAGACCTGGAGTCAGGAAGACCTGAGTTCAAATCCAAGTTTCAGACACTCACTAGCTGTGTGACCCTGGGCAAGTCACTTAACCTCAGTTTCCTATGAGCTTTGCCTCAGTTTCCTATGAGCTGGAGAAGGAAATGGCAAACCCCTCCAGTATCTTTGCCGAGAAAACCCCAATGGGGTCACAAAGGGTCAAACATAATTAAAAATTACTGAACAACAAGGAAAGTTGAGTGGGATAGGCAGAAAGGAATTGAGGAAGAGAAATAAGGTTTGCATATTGGCAGTGGGGAGTTCTGAATCAAGGGGATGTGTCAAGCACAGGAATAGGGTCACTATCAAGGAGTGAATCCTAACATAGCATCAGTGGTTAAAGAGATATCTGTTGAGAGGGGCCCAAGATTAAACTGTACCTAATGGCACTTAGCACCTGGAAGAAAAGTTGAAGTGAGAAGGGATGACTGTTAAAGGGCATTGGAAGGGCTGACTATAAACTTGGCCTATTCCACAGTTTCATCTGTTCTGAATACTAATTAAGTCAAATTCTAAAACTACTGCTAACAGTAACCATCTGGCAATCCCTATGTAACAGTGGAATATTAATATCAGAGGCCAAAGGAGAAAAGTCATCTGATTTCATTCTTCCTCTCCAACTATGCCTACAGTCCTCCCTTAATAGCACTGGCCAAGCCCTTTGGCTAGTTCCTAATTCTGACAAGCTAGAATTAAACCAAAGCCCCAACACCATCAACATATGGATTTAGAGTCCTAAATGAAAATTGTATTGAAAAGTACAATATGAAGCTACCCTTTTCCCCAAGCTCTGAAAGATCTGAGCAGTAACTCACTTTAAGTAACACTAGCTAAAGCTAGTGCCATGACAATTGCCTAAGAGTCCATGTGAAGTAAAGCTTGACATATTTCACCTCTCATTCATAAATGTTTGCTTATTGGAGCACAATGCTTTTTAGAGTCATCTAGAAGCTAAGTAGCCAGGATCTATAACTGCCAAATGTTCTCAGCTCCTCCCTTTCCCTGGCTAAGTCTCTGTCAAAAGAGAGAATAAAAGAAAGAAAGAAGGAAGGAAGGAAGGAAGGAAGGAAGGAAGGAAGGAAGGAAGGAAGGAAGGAAGGAAGGAAGGAAGGAAAGAAGGAAGGAAAGAAGGAAAGAAGGAACGGAAAGAAAGAAGGAAGGAACTCATTTTCTGTCATCTAAATCATTTGGAGGGTTTTCCATGTGATGTCAAAAAAAAAAAAAAGATGTCATCATCTTCCAACTTTGTGGAGAGCTGCCTTTGTTCCTCTTCCTTCAAGTGAAAAAGCATGGTCCACTGCTATAAGAAAAGTGGAAGGGCTCATCCATGTGACCCAAGAGAGGAATTCATCGACGATGTCTTTCCTGAATCCCAGCTGCCTGTTAAGGTGGGGTAGCAGAGTGAGTATCGTGTCAGGATTATTTCCAAAGCAGGATGATAGCAGAATCTAGCATTGTACCTAGAGAAAGGGGATTTCTGCCTGAAGGGATGCCTCAAAAGTAACCCAAAGTTCAAAAATTTAGAGATTTGGGCTTCTAGAGAAAGGAGTTCCTGAGTTCCTGAGCAGCATACCTTTTTAATGAAAAGAAACTTGCCCACATCACCTCTGGAATTAGAAGAGCAGTAAAGGACTACAACCATGAGAAAGAACAGATGGCTGATACTGTATTATTTGGACCATATGATTACTATGGGAAGGACTGCTGTTTAACAGAACTAAAGTGTGTTTGCCTTTTTGCCAGGAGGGGAATGAAAAATCCAAACTGCAAGGCAGTTTTATGGGTTTAGGAAAGGCCATGTAAGACACTGTGGAAGACAGGGATTTCACTGGAATGTTAGGGTATTAGAACTTAAGGACCGTTCTCAGCACTTTATGCATTTTCTATATATTGATGTATTCATAAGAGTCTTTAGCATTTTATGTGCGACTAGGTGGGGCAGTGGATAGACCACCAGGCCTGGAGTCAGGAAGACTCAGCTTCCTGAGTTCAAATCAAGCCTCAGACTCTTACCGGCTATGTGACCCTGGGCAAGTCACTTAACCCTGCTTGCCTCAGTTTCCTCATCTGTAAAATCAACTGGAGAAGGAAATGGCAAACCACTCCAGTATCTTTGCCAAAAAAAAAAAACCCCAAATGGGGTCACAAAGAGTCAGACACAACTAATAGATTAAACAACATGAAAAAGCATTTTATATGGGATTTTATGTGAGATCCTCTATCTCCTCTCCTCCTGCCACATACCACACCACACCCCCACCCCCACATACGCACAGGATAATGTTAGGCTAAAGCTAAGGATGAGCTGAGGCTAGCTGAAGGACAAGAAGAATGGATTTTAAAAGCTACATTGATAAAAAGATGTGCATCAAAGAAGGGACAGGGCTGATACTTGTGATGAATAGTATGAGGAGAACTAACAAAGAGAATTGGTCGATTTTTATTTTGCTTCTGCTTTTTCTGCCAAGGAGAATGACTCTTGGACTAGAAATAACAAAACCTAAGTGGCTAACAGGGAATCGGAACTCAAGGTAAGTAAGAGGGTACATAGAAGCTCTGGGCCCGTTCAATTCACTTAGCTCAAATGAGGCACGGGTTCAGGCACTGGACCACTGATATTTGAATGGTAATGGAATATGAGAGATGTAACCCAAGCCTGGAAAGGAATAAATGATCTGATTTTTTCCAAAAAGGTAAAAGAATGGTATTTATAAGAGAGAAGTCAGTGAATTTGACTTTGATCCCTGGCAAAATTCTAAAATGTATTATTATATATTGTTTTGCGCTACTGCTGCTAGTGCCGCTTACAGTTCCTAGAGGGCATTGGCCTTACCTTGACCACAAGAAGGAGGAATTCCCTGTTGCTGAGTCACATGGTTCAGACCCCAGTGGGTTTTTTTTCATGCATCATTTATTTATTTTAAACATTCTTTTCTTTTTAAATTTTGAGTTCCAAATTGTCTCCCTCCTTCCCTCCCTGTCCCTGACCTACTAAGACCAGCTCATAGTTACACCTACACTTCATTAGTGTACATATCTTTCCCTCATTCCCTCTAGCATTTGCCATTTCTGATGGGCTGAGATGGTTCCTCAAGGTTATCTTAATTTGCATTTCTTTAATCAATAGGGATTCAGAGCATTTTTTCATGACTATTGATAGCTTTGATTTGTTCTGAAAACTGCCTACTCGTATCCTTTGATCATTTATCTGTTGGAGAATGGTTCTTATTTTTATAAAACTGACACAGTTCTGAGAGAAATGACCATTAATAGCCAATGATTTGGGGAGATACAGAGTTTTCCTCCTTTTTTTTTCTAAAGTCCTCATTTCAAACCTCAGCCTCTGAAGGACAGGACTGATGTTAGTAGATAGGATTAAACTTCTCCTCAATCTAGGTCTTGCTACCACACTCAACTTTACAAGAAAATTGATTTAAGGTGAAACTCTGACCCATTGTGTTCTACTGAGGCCTGGGTGGGGGTTTTAGATTCTTTGTCCGAATTGCCCAAAGCTGGGGTTGATTTGGAAGTAAATGACATAATCAGAGTCAAGTCTCCTAGCCCCTCATTGGAATAGGTACACCTCTCATTATAATATTTATTCTCTCTCATTATTTGTTAATCAGTCAGAGTCCATCACTGCCCTTAGGAACACCCACTATTGCAAGGGCAAATAAGCACTGAGTGGGTTCCATGAGGGGTCCATGAGGTTTTTGAGAGTGTCACTGACCCTTTTATTAATAATATGCTAGCATTATTAATAAAATTATTAATTACCCTGAAACTATGTCTTTTGATATTTTTAAATGTCACAGTTATATAATCATTATATATTTGAGAAATGAGGTCTTTATCCAAGAAACTTGCTGTGAAAAATGATATTACTTCATTGCCTATGGTACCTTTCAGCAAAATGTAGTTTTCCTGAATCTCTTTTAATTAAGCCTATTTTTGCTTTTGCTTTGTCTGAGATCATGATTGCTACCCTGCCTTTTTATTTACTTCAGCCAAATCATATTAGATTCTGCTCCAGTCCTTTATTTTAACTTTGTACGTATCTTTATGTTTCAATTCTGTCTCTTATATACAACATATTGTTGGATTCTGGCTTCTAATCCACTCTGCTATCTGTTTCTGTGTTTATGGGTGAGCTCATCCCACTCACCTTCACAGTTATGATTACTAGCTATATGTTTCCCTCCATTCCATTATCTTCTGTTTCTTCTTCCTCCTCCTCCTCCTCCTCCTCCTCCTCCTCCTCCTCCTCCTCCTCCTCCTCCTCCTCCTCCTCCTCCTCCTCCTTCTTCTTCTTCTTCTTCTTCTTCTTCTTCTTCTTCTTCTTCTTCTTCTTCTTCTTCTTCTTCTTCTTCTTCTTCTTCTTCTCTTCTCTCTCCCTCTCTCTGTCTCTCTGTCTTATCCCTCCTCAAAAGTCTATTTTGCTCATAACTACTAGTTCCTTAATCTTTATCCCCCCAGCCTCCTATCTCTTATCCCCTTCCCTTTCTATTTCCCTATTAGGTAAGCTAGATTTCTATTCTTCCTCCTTTGAACTAATTCTGATGAGAGTAAGGTTCAAGCGTTGCCTGCCACCCCCCACGATTTCTCCCTCCATTGTAAAAGCTCTTTCTTGTGCACCTCATTTTTGAGAGAAAATTTTCCCCAGTCTACCTCTCCCTTTCCCATTCTCTTTTTCAACCCTTCATTTTTTTAGAGATCATTCCAACATAATCAATTCACACCCATGTCTCCTATGTAAACTCCTTTTAACTGTCCTAATAATGATAAAGTTCTTAGGAGTTGCATATATCATTGTCTCATATAGGAATATAAACAGTTTAGCTTTATTAAGTCATTTATGACCACTCTTGCATGTTACTTTTTTATGCTTCTCTTGAGTCATGTTTCAATGTCAAATTTACTATTCAGTTCTGGTCTTTTCATCAGTAATGCTTAAAGTCCTCTATTTCATTAAATATCCATTTTTCTTCCAAAGGATTATACTTAGTTTTGCTAGGTAGGTCATTCTTGGTTATCATCCCAGGTCCTTTGCCCTCCAGAATATCATATTCCAAGCCCTTCACTCCTTTAACAAAGGAGATTCTAAATCTTGTGTGATCCTAAGCGTGGCTCTATGATATTTGAAATGTTTCTTTCTGCCTACTTGAAGTATTTTCTTTTTGACCTGGAAGCTCTGGAATTTGGCTGTAATATTCCTGGGAGTTTTCACTTTGGGATCTCTTTCTGTAGGTGATTGGTTGATTCTTTCAATTTCTATTTTACCCTCCAGATCTAAGATATCAGGGAAATTTTTCTCAATAGTTTCTTCAAATATAATATCCAGGCTCTTTCTTTGATATGGCTTTCATGTAGTCCAATAATTCTTAAATTGTCTCTCCACAATCTATTCCAATGAGATATTTCACATTTTCCTCTATTTTGTTTCATTGTTTTTACTTTGTTTTATTGCTTCTTGATTCCCTGTGATGTCATTAGCTTCTCCTTGTGCCATTCTAATTTTTAAAGAGTTATTTTCTTCGGTAAGCTTTTGTACCTTTTCCTTCCATTTGGCCAATTCTGCTTTTTAAGGTATTTTTTCTTCAGAAAATTTTTGGACATCTTTTACCATTAGGCTAATTCTGGTTTTTAAGGCATTATTTTCTTTAGTATTTGTCATGCCTCTTTTATTAAGCTGTTAATTTTTTTCATAATTTTCTCACGTCACTCTCATTTCTTTTCCCAATTTTTCCTCTATCATTCTTATTTCATTCTTTAACTCTTCCAAGAATTCTTGTTGAGCTTGGATCCAATTAACATTTTTCTTTGAGGCTCTTTTTGGAAGCTGTTTTCACATTGTTGTCTTCTGAGTTTATGTCTTGGTCTTCCCTGCCACCATTATAGCTTTTTATTGTCAATTTCTTTTTTGTTGTTGTTGTTTGCTCATTTTCCAGACTATTTCTTGACTTTGAACTTTATGTTAAAGTTGGGTTTTTCTCACCTGGGGAGGCACCATCCCAAGCTTCAGGCTCTTGTGATGCTGTTTTCAGAGCTAGTTCTGGTCATCTGCAGGTTTTTGGATCCTGAGAGAGGTATGGTCACTGCCCTCCTGGTCTGTACTCTAGTCTTTATGAAAGAAGGACTTCTGGGCCCCTATGGCTGCATACACTAGTGCTTCTCCCTACTTTGGTACTGTGACCAGGGCCCCTGCTTCTTTGTGACCAACCCCTAGCACTTTTCTCTGCCCTAGAACTGTAACCTGGAACTGTGCATGGGCAATGTAGAGTTGCCAATCAGCACCAGCTCACTCAGTGCCAGCATAAGATTCCTTGTAATCATTTTCTGACTGGTCATCTGACACTTTTACCATCTCTGGGCTGAGAGCTCCCAAAACTGCTGCTGATGTCACTGTGTGAATGGGCTCCAGACAGACCTCCACTTCAGTGTTACTGACTTCTCCTCCCTACCTCTTAAGTTTTCTTAGACCAAAAACATATCTCTCCCTGCCTTTTTGTTGACTCTGCCACTCCAAAATTTGATTTGAAGTGTTATTTTAAAGTTGTTTGGAGGGGAATGTTGGGAGAGTTTACCTGGGTTGCTACCCCTAATCTGCCATGTTGGCTCCACCTCTTGGGCCCAAAAGACAGAAAGTTCTGCTTCTAAAGGTACCAATGGCCAAAGGCCTTAGTCTTAGCCTTGATCAGCACTCCTAGATCTAAAGGGGGAGAAAAGTTTCCTACTGATGAGTTATGAGATTGAGATCCCCAGCCCTTGCATTTGAATCATAGAACCATGCTAATCAGGATATCAGGCAGCTGCTGAGGATCCTACTCCCAGACTTGGTTAGCAATTTATGGATCTAGTAAAATGGGGGAAGTTCTCCTGTTCAACCTCAAGGTACCCCAACCAAGTATTGGAGTCCTGATCACAGTGCCATGCTCAAAATGCTGTCAGGGTGACTGCCTGGTTAAGTGATCCCTGCTCAGAACAATGGTCAAGAGGTAGAAGAGGAGGTGCAGAGGTCCCTATCACTGGAGCATGTGGTTCAGTGACCTGACTCTTACTCTTTCTGGGAAGGACAGGAAGTAGAAGCAAGTTTGCCTGTCCTTTTCTATCCATTCAGGTAAAGAGGTCAAGGAACTCAGTCATAGCTCTGGTCATCAACTCAAAGACTAAAGGGAGGTATCCATGGCCCTGGCTTGACCTGTTGCCCATCTGGTTGGTTTGTTTGGATTCTGCCAAAAAGGGACTATTCCAAGAATCGTTGTAAGAGGGTCTATTAGCAACACTGAGACACTTACCAGTACCCACATTTGGTGGGTATGTAGCAGTAGTTCCAGAGGCCAGCAATACAGCAACAATCCAATCTAATTGCAGATAGGGAAGGAGGGGGTGAGAAGAGGAGGAAGAAGGGCAGGAGCCAAAGAAGTCCCATACAGGAGTTTAGGTGACTGCTGAGGGGTCCTGAGGGAGGTCTCTGAGGATCAACCCGGGGTGAGAGAGAATTAAGCAGACCAGAAACTGTTAGTGATTGTTCTGCTGCCTAGGGGTTTCAGCGGAGTTTATATAGGGTTTCTTTCTAGAGCAACCCACCCTGCCTTGACCATCTAGGTAGGAGTAAGACATTCCTCTCTCTTGGGGAAGGGGGTTGTTTCTCCTTGACCTCAAAGTGAGGATGAGGCATTTCTGAGAGACTCTTGGCCTTATCTCCAGATGCAGAGCAATGGGAACCCTAGCTTTAGACTTGGCATTGTCACTTTTTGCAAGGGGTGGCAATTTATCAAAGCACACAGTCAGGAGAGGCCAGAGCGTGGAGGCAGTGGTAGGGGGTGGGCATGGAGCAGCAAACCATCTAGTAAGTTTCCACAGCAAAGTAAAATTAAAGTTGTGTCATAAGTCAGAGTTACAAGTTGGGCCCCAAGTAGTAAGATAAAGTTTGGAATATATCAAAGAATCATCTAGTTTAAGAAACATCAAAGTATACTATGGGAAAACATATCCTCACCACGATTCTCAGACATTGTTAGTAAAGAGTTAGAAAAGGAGAGTCAAGAACAGGTCATGCAACCAAACAAGAAATAGAGGCAATTACAAAAGATAAAATAGGCAATTTTGATCACATGAAACTGAAAAGCTCTTTCACAAACAAAATTAGCACACTTAGGATAAGAAGGGAAGTGTTCAAATGGGGAAAAAAATCTTTGTATCAAATTTCTCTAATAGGAGTTTGGTATTCAAGATATATAAACAATTAATAAACATATATAAAACTAGTAGCCATTTCTCAATAGATAAATGGACAAAAGACATGAACAAATAGTTCTCAAGAGAGGGACTGACAAAGATTCACAATCACATGAAAGAATGCTCTTAAATCATTAATAATAAGAGAAATATGAATCAAAACAATCCTGAGGTTTCACCTCACACCCTGCAATTGGCAAAAATATGACCCCCAAAATGGTAATATTCAATGTTGGAAGGATCATATAATGATAAACACACTAATACATTGTTGGTGGAACTGTGAAATGGCATAACCATTTTCAAAAGCAATTTGGAATTATGTAGATGTAGTGACTGAATTATCCATATCCTTTGAACCAGAGACTCCATTATCGGATTTTTACCCCAAATAAGCCATTAATAAAAAAAAGGTACCTATATACACAAAAATATTTATAGTAGCACTTTTTTGTGATAACAAGGGAAGCGAAGTAGATGTCTATCTGTTGGGGAATGGCTAAACAAATTGTGGTACATGAATGTGACGTAATTAGTCCTGGGCTATAAGAAATTATATATGTATATGAGTATAGAGAAGCATGGAAATATCTATATGAAGCAATGCAGAGTGAAGGAAGCAGAGCCAAGGAAACAAGTATATAATGACTACAACAGTGGAAATGGAGAAAAACACAAGAACACATTAAAAATCAAAAGTTATAACAAAATGATAAAGATCAAGCAGGACTCAAATGAAGAGACATGAGAAGACACACCTACCCCACCCCTTCATGGAGGTGAGAGTTACACAGGTGTTATATACTTCATGACTTTTTCAATATGTTAATCCACTGTGCTGATTTTTTTTCCTCTCAAAAAAATACTGTTTGTTATATAGGGTGGTTCTATGGGAGGGAGGAATATTTCCTATGAATATAATGATGTAAGAAACAGTAGTCATCGATAAAAAGTTATTTTTAAAAAAAGAACAGGTCATGTCAGACTAACTTTATTTCCTTTTTTTAAAGGGGGTTCACTAGGTAGGAAGGAAACAAACATTTATTTAGCATCTATTATGTGCCAGACGCTGTATTAAGCACTTTACAAATATTTTCTCATTTATTCTTCACAACGACCCAGGAAGGTAGGTGCTATGATTATTTCCATTTTACAATTGAGGAAACTGAGGTAGACAATGATTGGGTGACTTGCCCAAGGTTGCACATCTAGTAAATGTATGAGGTCAGATCTGAATTCAGGTCTTCCTGACTCCATCCTTAGCACACTACAGACTGTGCCATTGAGCTGTCCCGGAGGGGAATGCTATAAATTTTACCAGAGCATTTGATGACATGTTTTGTGTTATGTTTGTGGAGAAGCTGGAGTGAAACAAACTAAATTATAGATTTAGAACTAATATAGATGTTTCAATGATACATTGAAAGGAGGCTTCTAGCAGAGTAGAGCTAGTATTTCTGCTTGGCCTTATGCTGTTTAACATATTTATCCCTGACATGGATAAAGACATATATGGTATGATTATGAAATTTGCAGATGAAGCAAATATGGGAAAGATAGCTAAGACACTGAATAATAACGTGAGGGTCCTTTTGGATCCTGAAAGACTAGAATATTGGGCTGAATCCAATACAGAGCTCCCTGTGGGGCTTACCTCCCACTTATGATCAGAGGTTGAGTCCCCAGAGTTGGAGGGGACTATCTTCAGTTGCAAGGGACTCTGTGGAACCCCAGAGTTATAGCTCACAAGCCTCCCACCAGTATGCTCCCTCTCTCTAATAGTCAGCCAGTCAATACAATTATTTAAACAAAGAAGATCATACAATCATAGATTTAGAAATGAAAGAGAACTCAGAGAATATCCAGTTTTCATGAGCCATCTCATTTTACAGATGAAGCAACTTAGGTCCAGGTATGGACTTACCTAAGGTCACACAAGAAGTAGGTAGCCAAGACGGGATAGTAGGAACAAGAGAAACAATTACACCCATAAACCTGGGGAGTATGTTCCCATAAATATATGCCATGTTACTGGGAAGAGTTGGTACAGAAATAGAGTTCACCAATGGAGAGGCCCACATAGCCCAGTCAATTCAAACCTCTTACATATCCTTATGCTATTGTCAATGAATGTATTAGCTCTGCTGTGCAGGTATCCCATCTGTGTTCTGTAGGCCTGTTCCTTTCCAGAACTTTACCATAATGACCAGGGCTAACTCTCTTTCTCCCAACTCACAAAGCTCTTTCATTCCTTGGCTCACTAGGACGGCTCACTGCTGGTTATGGCATCTCCTTTTGGCTCTGCTGCAAGATGACCTTTCAAGAAAAAATACCTCACCTGCAAGCAAAGAGGAGTGATTCCCTCCCAAGGAATGGAGTCTTCTTCCATCATTGACTCTATTCTCAACCATCAGAGGTCATATTCCTCAGATTAGTCTCCTACATTGATTCCTTCACTTTCTGGACCCTCTTCTCACTAAGTGCGGTGTCTTCAGCTAGGTGAGTAGTTCTGCTGCAAAATACCATGGCTTAGGGAGGAGATGGGAGAAGAGAAATCCTTCCCCTACAAGAGGCAAAGAACAATCCCTTCTCAGAAGCTGGCTTCCTTCTCTGTTTCCAGAAGTCACACTCCTCAAAGACGCTTCCTGCTTTAACTCTCAACTGACTTTCTAAAAAATGTTCTTCAGTGTTTTAAAGGACCACCAGGAGTGATGGATTGTGGTACACAAGGGAAGGAGTTGTTACTGAAGAGTGATGCCACACTTGATTTCTTGCTACTCACAAAGATAGAACAGATGCCAATGGGGACTCATGTCAGTGTGAATCCACCATTGTCCCACAACTCTACAAACAGCACATAGTCAATGGCTGAGACATGCAGTCAAAGACCAGGAGCTACTCAAAGCTATATTTCAATTTCCAAAGAGGATCAGGGAGCCAGGAAACTTTCCTCACACTGTGACACGGCGTAAAAGGAGACCAGGAAAGTGAAGGTAGAGGGAAGGGAGAAGAGATGATGCCCCGTTTCTCAGTTTCTCAATCAGTTAAACATTGCACCAACATACATGTATCCTGGGAGCTGGACTGGAGCAGAGCCAGTTTTCACTGGCTCCTGTGGATTTTTAATCAGCAAAGGGCTAGCTACCCTCAAGTTCCAGCACTTCGACTGGAGAATTTCCTAATAAAGGAGTGATGGTTGGCTGTCCTTTAATGCCATCAAGTTTGACTAAAGACTTCCTTCATATCTAGTAAAATGGTAATAGCGTTTACACACTAGACACATCTTTGCTCTTCTTTTAAGGTCTTGAAACTGTATTATTCTGTTATCTTGCCCCTGGTCTTCTGGGTTGGAGGGTAAAATAAATTCATTGGAGGTATCTTGAGGAAATTCCATCCTACCCAATCACATTCAAAGCTAGAGTCTGAAAAAGTTATATTTTATTATCGAATGTGATGAAAGTAAAATTTCATGATGAAGAATTAAGAATGTCAAAATCTTGGGACTTCAATGGTGAATTTATAAAATGGGTGATTGCAGCAAAATGGAGAATATATTGCACATTAAAATTTGTTAAGATGTAGAAGATAAGATTTCATGTATGTCAGTAAATTTAATTATTTCACTATGTCTCAATTATTTCACACACCACTGTAGGATAAAAAGTGGAAGTCTATAAGGCGAATTTAAGTTTGATATAAGGAAAAACTTCTTAATGATTAGAATTACCCAGAAGTGGAAGGTGCTGCCTTAGGAAGTAATGGGTTCCTCCTTACTGGAGGTCTTTGAGCAAAGGCTGCATTACTGCTTCTCAAATGTGTTATAGAAGAGATTCATTTTCAGGTATGGCTTGGATTAGTTGGACTCTGATGTCCCTTCCAACTCTGGAACCCTGTGATTCTGTGATGATACTATTGTAACAGTCTTTGCTATGCCTGCTTTAGTCGTGGCCAAGGAACGCAGGACACTGGAGATGAATGTCCACTGGTGAGGTAGAAATATCATAGTATTCTGTTCCTCAGTCCCCTGGGATTTTGGTCCTAACAATGAGACTGGTAGAGGAGGCTAATATGGCTCATCCACTAACCCTCCCTAGCTTGAGGTATCGTAGGAAGGAGAGAAGCCAAAAAGGTAAGAGTGCATGGGAGGCAGCTATGATGAGATCATCAGCAGTAGATTTAGTGTACATAATCAGATGCATGAGGTATATCAGGTAAAATCACTCCTGAAGATCCATTTGGGATGCAGATAGAGACTGCCTTTTCATCTCTTCCTCCTTCCCCTTGCCCTCTTAAGAAGACAAATCTATGTCTTGGTCTAATATTTGAGGAGGCTAGGGGGGAACTTACCTATTTCTGAAAAGTTTGTTTACCTTTGTTTAAACATTTACTTTGCCCCTTAAGCTGTAAATTGTGGTAAAAGCTATTAACTATTGGCATTGCAAATATGTGTATATTATTCTCGAAATGCAGTTGAGAAGAGGCTGTTGGGTAGCATCCTAAGAATGAAGAGATATAGATTTTAAACTGAGGTATTTTGCCAAAGTGTGGTTTCTGGCTGGGTGCTCAGAGCTATAGAAGAGAATTAATGATTCATTCTTACAAGTCTGCCAGGGCAAAGACAATATTACACCAGGCTCCTCTAAGCCAGAAATGTCAAACATGCTGCTGGCTGTGTGCAGAGCCCCAAACACTCCTGAATGCAGTTCGAATCTGACTAAAATATAATCGGGAAATATTTAACAAAATAAATAAAAGTACAAATAAAACTCAGATAATGTGAATGTTTTCTGAGTCAATATTTTACAGGGATCCTTACATGTGGCTGAGTAAGCTTTGTTTCTATTTGAGCTTGACGATACTTCTACACAATAAGGTAGCATTAGTGGCTGCTGCAGCTAGCTGGGCTGGAATTCCCAAGGAGAGGAGCTGATGGAGTAGCTGAAGGGAAAGTCATACACACAGAGAATAGGAGCCTGGCCCCACAAAAGGGTGAGGAGTGAGATAGAGTGACAGGGCCCTGTCTATTTGTCAGCGTAGCACCACATTGCTAGCAGACTGTGAAATGACCACAGTACTCCAGCTTCCCATGGAATGGCTCTGGTGAGAGTTTTATTTGTTGATTATGCTATCACTTAAAATCTTCTAGTGAAGACTGGATGATTAATGACAATAGCAATAATAATTAGCATTTATTAGCACTTTAAGGTTTGCAGAGTATTTGACAAATTTTATCTCATTGGTTCCTCACAGCAACCTTGGGAGGTGGGTGGTATTATTAGACCACATTTTACTGATGAGAAAACTGAGGCAGACAGGGGTTAAGCGATTAGCCCAGGGTTAGATAGCTAGTAAGTGTCTGAGGCTGGATTTGAACTCAAATTTTCTTGACTCTGGGTCTGGACCTCTAGCCTAGAAAATATTGTAGAGAGGACTGTTTCTTAAGTACAGGTTGGACTAGGTCCTTTTAATTCTCAAGTTCTACAATTCTATGGGCTTTCATGGCAATCAGCAGCCCCTTCTTTCCACAGTGGCTCAGCTTGGTGTCCTTCCTTCTAGCTTTCTCTTAGTTTTAATTCCTGAGCTTTCTGCCTTCATTTATCCTGTGAGGCTTGGTCGGCTGCCTTGGGTATTCTCCTTAATCTCCGCTCTTGTTTGTTTTAGGTTTCTGACTGCTCCCATCTATTTAATTTTCCCATCGTTTCCTCCACTACCCAGGTAGTCTCACTGTGATGTTCCATTTTGAAATCTTTGGCCTTGGACTTGCTTATCACGGGGAATTCTTTTGGAACGTTTACATGAGTCTTGGCTCCTCTCCATTAAACTTTGATTTTCGCTGCTGTACTCTGGCAGGGATCTAACAAGTATGATGTATCTTAAATGGGATGATACGAAGAAGAATCTCTCCAGCTCACTCTTTCTATAATTCAATCCCCGATTTAGAGGAGAATCTTATCCTGCCCTAAGAAATAATCACATAAAGGGTTCATTAGCCTCTGTTGTGGGAGGTTAGTGGGGGAAGAAGGTCAGGGAGGGTATTTAGAGATCGACTCTGCTATGAGAGGTGGCAAAGTCTTTTAATTCCCTCCTTTAATAGAGGAAATGTGGTAGAGAGGCAAAGAGAACACTGGAGTCAAGACTTCTGGGTTAGCTTCTCCACCTCCTAGCTATGTGACCCCAGCTACTTCAGTTAACCTCTCTGGGCCTCAGTTTCTTCATCTAGAAAATGGTATAAAATTAGTTTTCCACCTAACTTGGGTTTTTTTTGTGAAGAAAACATTGAAGTACTATAGTAATTTCTCCTTCTTCCTGCCCCCTCTTTCCTTTTACTACAGTAGCAAAAAGTGGAAACACACACTCAAAAACCCGAAGGGAATTATTCTGTACTAGGTGACTTCAGGGTTCTTCCCTGTCACCTAGAGTCAGATAAAACACTTCCTACTACTGAAGGATCTTTGAGTTCTGAGGCCATTCTAAGTCCCATCAGCCTGCCCCAGGAAAAGAGGGCAGCAGTCTATACTGAACTGGATGTGCTATGTAATCCACTCTAAAAAGAAAGAACACCCCTAGGGGCGAACAAGCAGCATCTGAAAGTCAGCCACTGCTGTAGCAACAGAATTGGGGAAAGTCCTGACATCTGCAGAATTGTAAAGACCTTGAGGAGGGAAGGCTGATGGTGTATCTAGGAGAAAGGATATTTCCAAGACAAAGAGATACCAGTTTCAAAATGTGAAAGATGTTTACAATAATAGCAAAAAGGAGCCCAACAAAATCTCCTCCTGAGCATGCACAGGATGCCTGGGTCCCTTAAAGCCTGGACTGCCAGGAGAGAAACATATCACTGCTGGGTCGCTGTTTGAAATAGAATACCAGTAAATTAGATACCAGTAAGCCTCAGTTTTGTGTCTGGTTGAATCAACTCATTCAAATAACCAGTAAACCCAAAGACCCTAGCTTCTGGGATAAAAACTTACTATTTGACAAAAACTGCTAGGAAAACTAGAAAATAGTATGGCAGAACTAGGCATAGACCAACATCTTACATTCTATGCCAAAATAAAGTCAAAATGGGCACACAAGGGCAGCTAGGTGGCGCAGTGAGTATAGCAACGGCCCTGGAGTCAGGAGGACCTGAGTTCAAATCCAGCCTCAGACATTTGACACACTTACTAGCTGTGTGACCTTGGGCAAGTCACTTAACCCCAATTGCCCTGACTTCCCTCCTTCAAAAAACAGAAAGAAAAATGGGTACACGATTTAGACATAAAAGCTGATACTATAAGCAAACTATGAGAGCAAGGAATAGTTTACCAGTCAGATTCACAGAGAATGGAAGAATTTATGACCAAACGAGATAGAGAACATTGTGAAATGCAAAATGGAGAATTTTGATTACATTAAATTGAAAAGGTTTTGCACAAACAAAGCCAATGCAATCAAGATTAGGCGGGAAGCAGAAAATTGGGAGAAAATCTTTACAACCAGTGTGACTGATAAAGCCCTCATATCTAAAATATATGGGGAACTGAGCCAAATTTATAGAAAAACAAGTCATTCTCCAATTGAGAAATGGTCAAAGGATATGAACAGGCAGTTTTCAGAGGAAGAAATCAAAGATATCTATAGGCATATGAAAAAATGCTCTAAATCACTATTGATTAAAGAAATGCAAATCAAAACAACTCTTAGGTACCACATCTCTCCTGTCAGATTGGCCAACGTGACAAAACAAGAAAATGATAAATGCTGGAGAGGATATGGGAAAATTGGAACACTATTGCATTGTTGGTGGAGTTGTGAACTGATCCAACCATTCTGGAGAGCAATTTGGAACTATGCCCAAAGGGCTATAAAAATGTGTATACCCTTTGACCCAGCAATACCATTTCTAGGGCTGTATGGGCTATATCCCAAAGACATCATACAAATGGGAAGAGGATCCACATGTACAAAGATACAGCTCTCTTTGTGGTGGCAAAGAACTGGAAATTGAGAGGATGCCCACCAATTGGGGAACTGCTGAACAAGTTGTGGCATATGAATGTAATAGAATATTATTGTGCTATAAGAAATGAGGAGCAGGTGGACTTCAGAAATACCTGGAAAGACTTCTATGAACTGATGCTGAGTGAGGGGAGTAGAACCAGGAAAACACTGTATACAGTTACAGCCACATTGTGCGATGCCTAACTTTGTTAGACTTGGCTCTTCTCAACAATGCAAGGTTCTAAGACAACTCCAAAAGGCTCATGATGGAAAATGCTGTCCACATCCAGAGAAAGATTTAGAGTCTGAATGCAGATCAAAGTGGACTATTTGCTCACTCTGTTTTTGTTTTGTTTTGTTTCTTCTTTCTTGTGGTTCACTCCATTGGTTGTAATTCTTCTTTACAACATGACTAATATGAAAATATGTTTAATATGAATGCACATGTAGAATCTATATCAGACTGTGTACTGTCTTGGGGAGAGGGAGGGGAGGGAGTGAGAGAAAATTTAAAACACAAAAGTTTCTGGAGCTGAATGTTGTAAATTAAAAATATATAAATAAATGTAAAATTAAAAAAAATTTTTAAATAAAATATAAAAAACCAAACCAAAAGAAAAAAATATCCAGAAACCAAACTGAGACTTACTGGTATCTAAAGACTACTTCAACTTAGTTCTCATAGGCAATAAAGAATACATTGGTTGATACAAAGCTTTATTTTTTTCTTGGGCTATAGACATACTTCACTTTTCTCATGTGAGTTCCCTAGCTCCTCTGAAGTCCATTGCTCTCTCTTGTCCACATGGAGAAATCCTATCTTCAGTCCGCTTTCTCCCTATCCCCTTACCCCCTCCCAAGAAGCTGGCCAATAGGGTATAACTGTGCCCTTTCTTCTCTGAGTCTGTGCTCCCTGCTCAGCAGAACTAAAGTTTCTCAACCTAATTCCAACTCCAGGATAATGTCAAAAAAGCCAAGGTAGGAAAGAATTTTAAGAAGGAGAATAGCACCACAGAGAGGGCCAAGGAAGGTGAGAATAGATGAAGAAATATTCACAAAGTCATAAGATGGAAGCCTGGCTTTCTTTTTTAAGGTAAAAAGGTGATCAGAACACACAAGAAATCATATTTTGGTTTCTTTACTACTATGCCATTTATAAATCACCACACCTCTCTGAGCCATAAATTCCCTGATTTGGCACCGTGTAATGGCACTTACAATAATTTTATCTGGCTTCTATGCATGTGATTTTTTAAAAAAGATTTAAGTGTTTGGGGATTCCCAAAAAGTCAGTAATAAAAACAAGTCCAAACCACATTATTCTTTGAGAGGTACAACAGCAGAAAGCACACTAGACATGGAGCCAGAAAGACTAGGTTCAGATCATCCCTTGAATACTTACTAGCTTGGCAAAAACACTTAAGCCTCAGTTTCCTCATCTGTAAAAGGGGGATGATAATAGCTTTACCACTTACCACTCTGGGTTGTTATGAGGAAGATACTATCTAAATATGAGTTGCTATTTCTAGCACTTCTTATCATATCCCCAACATAGAGGGTGCCTCACTTCCAGTGACTCCAAGAGCTTTCACATAGATAATATTAAAACTTGGTTTTTATTTAATAGATTTCACAGGCTGTCACACCAAACTATAAGCACCAAACATCCTCTAAGCCTAATATCCTCACAACTTCCCTGAAAAAGAAAGCTGATTAATAAGACTTTAAAAAGAAAAGGAGGGAGAAGAAGAAAAAATGCTGAGACTAACTTGATGTCATACATTGTGGAGGACCATGTCTAGGTCATAGAAAGAAGATAGGACTGGAGGAGATACCTGCTACTTCACAGAACAAAACACCCGAGGCGAAATTCAGGAATAATACCTATGACCTTGTATTTCTATATACCAAAGTGCAGCATATGGTTAATAAAGAAATTGAAATAGAGATTTTAATCCAAGGAGGTAAATGTGGCCTCATGGATGGGTACCACTGGGGACTGAAGAGATGGGACCCACAACCAGAAAAGAAATGTGTTGAAGTGAAATATGTCTGACAAGAAGGTTACCATGGTAGTACTCTGTGTCAAGACCATATATACCTTTGGAGAAATCCATAAACTGAATGGGAAAATGAATGAGTGCATATGGTTGAGGATAACAAAGAGAAACAGAAGAAATATTTTTATGGAGTGTACTATAGGCTATTACTCATCCAGATGGAGAAAATAGATGATGAGTTCCTCCTGAATCAGATCCTAAAACTGGTACTGGCAGCTAGGTGGCACAGTGGATAGAGCCCTGGGCTTAGAATCAGGAAGACTTATCTTCCTGGCCTCAGATACTTACTAGCTGTTTGACCCTGGACAAGTCACTTAACTCTGTTTGCCTCAGTTTCCTCAACTGTAAAATGAACTGGAGAAGGAAATGGCAAATAGGCCAAGAAAACCCAAAATGGGGACAAAGAGTCAGACACAACTAAAAAAAAGACAACAAAAGCAAGAGAGGACTTAAGGTCTCCAGAAATGTGCCAGAAGCCTCATTCTACTTAAATCAGAGCAACCTTTTAAATATAAATTTTATTTGGAGAGGAAGTTAGGCATAGGAGAGTTTTTCTAATCAGGAAAACTTCAGTATCAGTCCTTCCTCTGATGTCACAGAGGATAGAAGTAAGACCTGGAGTCAGGAACCTGAGTTCTAATCCTGCCCCAGACCCTTACTAGCTGTGTGACTCAGGGCAAGTCATTTAACCTCTCTCTGACTCATCTATGAAATGACGATGATGATGGTAGCACCTACCTCCCAAGGTTGTTGTGAGGGTAAAATGAACCAATATTTATAAAGCGCTTTGCAAAATTTAAAGTGGTGGTGATGGTGGTGGTGGTAGTAGTAGTAATAGCAGTGTTATCTAGCTATTTACTATTGTTATTATTTATTATTATTATTAATTACTACACAGCAGGTAGGGCACTAGATCTAAGTTCAGGAATACCCGAATTGAAATCTGGCCTCAGACACTTACTGGCAGTTTGACCCTGGGCAAGTCACTTAACCCTATTTGCCTGAGCTTCCTCTACTGTAAAATGGAGATATAATAGCATCTATGTCCCAGGTTGTTGTGAGAATCAAATGAGATATTTGTAAGACCTTACCTTCCTTTCTTTGCACCCTCAGTGCTTAATACGATGCCTAACATATAATAAATAATAAATACTTGCTAAAAGTGTCTCTGATAAAGGCCTTATTTCTCAAATACATGGAGAACTGAGTCAAATGTATAAACATAAGAGCCATTCTCCAGTTGATAAATGGTCAAAAGATATGAGCAGGAAATTTTCAGATAAAGTAATCAAAATTATCTATAGCCACATGAAAAAAATGCTCTAAATCACTATTGATTAGAAAAATACAAATTAAAAGAATTTCTGAGGTATCACCTCACGCCTATCAGATTGGTTAATGTGACAGAAAAGGAAGATGATGAATATTGGGAAGGGATGTGGGAAAATTGAGACACTGATGCATTATAGGTAGAATTGAAAACTTATCCAACCATTCTGAAGAAAAATTTGGAACTATGCCCAAAGGGCTATAAAACCATACATATGCTTTGACCCATCAAGGCTATTACTAGATCTGTATCCCAAAGAGATAAATAAAAAAGGGAAAGGATCTATATGTACAAAAATATTTATAGCACCTCTTGTCTGGTGGCAAAGAAGTGGAAATTAAGGGGATGCCCATCAACTGGAGAATGCCTGAACAAGTTGTGGTGTGTAATTGTGATGGAATACAATAGTGCTATAAGAAATGATGAGCAGGATGGTCTCAGAAAACTCTGAAAGATTTTACATGAACTGTAGCAAAATGAAGTGAGCAGAACCAGGAGAACACTGTATACAGTATCAGCAATATTGTAAGGATGAACGATTGTGAATGACTTAACTATTCTCAGCAATGCAATGATCCAAGAGAATTCTGAAGGACTTAGGATGAAAATACAGAAAAAGAACTGACAGAGTCTAAATGCAGATTGAAACATATTTTTATTTACTTTATTTTTCTTGGGGTTTTTTTTGGTCCGTGATTCTTTCACAACATAACTAACATGGAAATATGTTTTGCATGATTGCACATATATAATGTATTTCAAATTGCTTGCCTTCTCAATTAAGAGGGGAAGGAGGGAAATAATTTGGAAAATTTTTAAAAAGGAATGTTAAAAAGTGTTTTTACATGTAATTGGGGGAAAATAAAATACTAATTATTTTCTTTAAAAAAATAAATAAATACATGCTGACAGCTGACTGAGTTGTAGAATGGTTGTCGATCTTCTTTGGCAAAGGTAGTTTCCTCCCCAGGTGGATTTATACTAATGTAGTCCTTGCTCTGAGCCAAAATTTTATTTTTATTTTCAAGTACAGGTCCAGGTGTAGGTATAGGAACAGTATGGGTACTAAATATATATAAACAAAACAAGAAAAGACAATTTAATCAGCATTGACAGAGGGAAGGAAAAGGAAGGAATAAGCAATTATGTAGCACCTACTATGTGCCAAGCATGGTGCTAAGCCTTTTAAAAAGCTTATCTCAATAATAACAACCCTGCAAAGAAGGTACCCTTATTATCCTCACTTTCTCCTGATGAAACTGAAGCAAACAGAGGTTAAGTGTCTTGCCCAGGGTTCCACAGCTAGTAAGCATCTGAGGTCAAATTTGAACTCAGGTCTTCATGACTCCAGACCCAGTGCGCTATCCACGGTACCACCACTACCACCACCGTCCCACCACCCCCTCAAAAAAAAATCTAGCCTATTTCACTGATTTTTTTTTTACTTTTAATCCAATGACTAATAATTTAGACACTGTTTTACTGTATAATTTGAAATCTGGGGTTGCAAACCCAGGGAATTTAGGAGGGAACACGTAGGGAAGAAATACAGGGCAGTAGATTTAGAAGATATGTTTAAGAAGTTTGGCAGGAAACGTAGAAAAACAACAAAGTAACAAGATGAGTAACCACAGGGCCAAGGAGTCCTTCTTTTCAAGCTAGGTTGGGCCTATGTATATTTGGAGGCAGAGATGGAGAAGCTAGCTGTGGGGAGCTGGACTCCTCAGGAGTCAGGAAGTGATTGGGATCAGAGGCACAGATGGAGAGGTTAACTTTAGAGAGGAGGGAAGCTTGGGCTTCCTCTGGGACAGAAGGGCAGGATACAAGGATAAATAAAGGACAGTGTCTTCCAGTGAAGTTTGATTCAGGAAGAATACCTTAGGAGGTCTGTAGTCTATGGCCTAGGGCATTCATTCCCATCTCCCTATAGTGTTGAAGGACAGTCCAAATGCCTACCATGTGGATTGTTGCGTTCATGAGGCATGTCAGGAAATAAGGAAGACATCACGTTACATGTTTTGCATTCCCAGAACTCAGTGTGCATTGCAAAAAAAGAGCACTGAGAGATGTCAGGGAAAATGGCAACAGGAAAGGTTGTAGAAGAGGCCTCCTCTTCCACAAACAATCCAGCAAAGATCTAAAAAAGGCTTAATGATGATCAAGTAATCCAAATTACAACAACTGTAAATGCCTTGATCCAGCCAAGGGCTGCCCAAAAAGCCAAGTCAACAAGCATTTATTAAATAGCATTTATTATGTGTCAGGCACTATGCTTAGCTCTGGGGAATATGAAGAAAGGCAAAAACTGTCCGTGCTCTGGGGGAGCTCACAAGCTAGTGGGGAAGACAGCATGCAAACAGTTATGTCCAAGCAAGATATAAACAGATTAAGCTAGAAGTAATCTCAGGAGGAAGACGCCAACATTAATGGGAATTGGGAAAGGCTTCTTGCAGAAGTGGGATTTTAGCTGAGAACTGAAGGAAGCCAGGAGGCAGAACTGAGGAGAGAATTCCAGATATGGGAAACAGCTAGTGAAAATGTATAGTGTTGGGAGAAGGAGTATCACAGGCAAAGAATAGCGAGGAGAATGGTGTCACTGGGTTGTAGAGCATGTAGAAAGGAGTGGAGTGTAAAAAGACTGCCCAGGTAAGAGGGGGCTGGGTTATAGTATGCTTCAAAAGCCAAATAAAGGATTTTTGTTTCAGATCCTGGAGGAAATAGGGAGCCACTGGTTTGCTGGCACATAAGCAGACCAGCACTTTAGGAAGATCAGTTTGACAGCTGAATGGAAGATGGACTGAAGTGGGGAGAAACTCAAAGAAGGGAGACTAGTGCCATAGTCGTGGCTTAAGGTGATCAGGGTCTGTATCAAGGTGGTGCAATGTCAAAGGAGAAAAGGAGGGTTGTATGAGAGATACTGCAAAGGCTCAATCAACAGAACTTGATGACTGATCACATATGGGAGAGAGCCAAAAGCCTGTGACATTTGGAGATGGATCCCACCACAGAAACCAGTATGAGCACGGGTAAATAGTCTGGAAGTCTGCTAGCACTTTAAGCAGGGATGTTCCACAGTCACTAGAAGACTAGTTCCTGGATCCCAGAAAGTTAGAAATACAGAGTACTCTAAAGGAGATGCTGGGGTGAGAAGGAGAGGGGAAAAAGCAGTAGCCAGGAACCACCCCACCCCCAAATGAAGGAATCAGAAGGAAATCATCAATGGGAAAATGGGGCCAGCAAAACAGATGGATGTTCCTGGTTGAAAAGGTCACAGGGCTAAATGGAGGTTCCAGGGTAAGGAGGTTCCAGGTGCTGAGAGAAGATCCAGGCTGAGGTATGGTGACAAAATCTGAAAATTCAGAATCAGAGTCAGGAGGGCAATGAAGGCTGGCTAGCCAGGACCCATGCCCAAAATGGAGACCCTGGGAAGAAGTCACCAGTTGGAGAAAGGGGCCAGCATAGTAGAAGGATGTTCCAGGTTAAGAAGATCACAGGGGTCAATGAATACTCCAGGGTGAGGGAGCCCCAGGTACCAAGGGAAGCCAGCAATAAGATCCTAAGAAAGTGAGGTAGGGATCAGACAGAGTCTGATCAACCCATCCAAAGTCTGAAAAGGGAAGAAACCAGACCTTGCACAAAATATCAAACCAGGACATGAGGCTGGATATAGAAGTAAACTAAAAAAAAAAACACTAGACATATTGCAGAAGTAAGATCAAGAAATGCTCAAGAAAATCGCTCAGAGGAAGAAAATAACTCCAAAACTACAAGGAAAGCCTCAGAGAGAGAAAAAAATAACCTGGCCACAAAGACTACAAAAGAAGCTGATTGAAATTAAGGAAAAGATAAAAAATGAGTGAACTCTAGAGGAGAAAATTGAAAAGACACTAAATAACTGAAAGCAGAAGACTGTAAACCTGACCTAGATGGTAATCTCCATGAAAATTAGAATGGAACAAGCAATTCAATGACTCTGGGAGATGCTGAGAACACAACTGATTAGGACACAATCAAAATTTTGAAAAAAATGCAAAAAAGTAATATATTTACAATACTATCAAAATCAACTAACCTGGAAAACAGTTCATAGAGAGATCATTTCAAAATTATCAGACTCTTGGAAAAGCAAGATCAAACAAAAAACCTTGATACCATGCTTCAATAAATCATAAATGAAAACTTCCCACATTTATTACAACCAGAGGGTAGATCGAAAATAGAATCTTTCTCTCTCTGCGTCTCTCTCTCTCTTTTTCTCTTTCTCTCTATTCACATGTGTGCGCACACACACATGTCATCTCCTAAAAGATATCCCAAATCAAAAACTCTGAGCAATGTCATAGCTACAATCCTGAGCTTCCAACTCAATGGAAAAAATGCAACACAATCATCTAAGCCTATGAATAGGCAGTTCTCAAGGGACCCAGCCCACCTATTAAAAAAAAAATCTCCAAATCATTAGGAATTAGGGAAATGCAAATTAAAACAATTTTGAGGTTCTGCATCACACCCATCAGATTGGCAAAGATGGCCAAGAAAAAAGAAAATGACAAATGTTGAATGGGATGTCAGAAAGCAGGCAAATTGATGCCTTTTTGGTGGAGTTATGAATCAGTCTGACTATTCTGGAAAGCAAATTGGAATCATATGCAAGAAGTTATCAAATCCTGCTTTGACCCAGCTATGCCAATAAGCTTTTATACACCAAGGAATAAAAGAAAGAAGAAAAGATCCTCGATGTTAATACATATGTTTGCATATATATGTTTATTTGTAGCAGCTTTCTGTGGTGGCAAAAACCTAGAAATGAAGACCACATCCATCGTTTGGGGAGTGGTTGAACAAATTGTGATATATGAATGTAATACAAAATCATGCTGTAAGGAATAAAGAAGTAGGTGATTTTTCAGAGACATCAAAAGACTTGCATGAATTGATGGAGAGTGAAGTGAGCAGAACCTGAGAACAAGTCATACTATAATATAAATAGTATAAAATGAAAAATTTTGAAGAAACAAATAAGCAGATTCATGAGAATAGTTTATACAATAACAACAACATAGTAAAACCAAATGTTGGGAAGCTATAAAAACTCTGATTAATCCAATGACCATCCATCATTAGAGAGGACCCATGATGAAACGTATTATCTATTACAGAGAGCTGATAGATTAGAAAGCCAAATAGACATATATTTTTTTGAACCTGGCCAATGAGGAAATTTACTTTTCTTGACTATGTGTATTTATTACAAGGATTTTGTTTTTCCTACTTTTCTTCCCAATGCCTGAAATGCCCATCATTAGATTGGGTCAAGATTTGGTCAAGATACTGACCTTTGAAAGCTCATGTTAAGATGTAAACACGATCTGATAGCTATCATGAAGCAGAGAACTAGGCACCAAAGGAATGGAACCCAGTTTTGTAGTCAAGGAAGGAAAAGAAGTGAGGTTCAAAGTATGAGAGTGTTACTTGAGGAGGTAAGTTCTAAGTAGGATACTAATGTGAAGCCATAGGCAGGTCAGGGTCAGCATGGGGGAAGCGGAGAAAGAATATTAGTGCTATAGTGACAAAGCCCTAAAGACAAACTTTTATTGTTTCATAATCTATGTTGTAGGCAAGAAACATACAGGGTTCCTTCTTTTGTCACCAGTGGGTCTCTAAATTTAGAAATGTTCCCAATTTTCCTGCATATAAGTAACTCTGAGGGGCTCCATAATGGTTGTTGTCCTTTGTGTTCAAGGAGTCCCAAATTGACATCACTATGTTGGTGTCAAAGTACTGTGTATTTGACTGTGGCTGATCAGACCAATTCAAGCTCAGGCTCCACCACAAGTTGGGCACAGATAGTCCATATGAACATTTGGAGTGGAGATTTCTCTAAACTTCTGCATCTCACCTCTCTTTTGAAGTATTGCAATTCTGCTTTGCTCACAGAGCACAGCAGCTCCTTTGGTGGAGGCACATCATGCTGGGAGGTCCTGCATCACTCTATCCCATGTTTCGCAACCCATTCCAAAGTTCTTCAGAGAGACCTCAAGAGTGTCCTTGTATTGCTTCTGCTGACCTCTGTGTGAGCCCTTCCCTCTGAGTTAAAGTTTTTTTTAATGCTATCGGATACTCTTGCTGTTTGTGTTTACTGGTGTAGTGGAGGGCCATCCTAATGACCATGAGAGATTACATTCCTGGTTCTGGGTATCCATGTAGATGCCTTTTTTTTAGAGGGGGGAGGTCTAGGGGGATAACTAGCACTGTCTCTAACCATCATTGAAGATCATATAATTTGAGATAGTAAGGAATTCTCTTACTAATGAAATCTGAAAAACTGATATCCCATCTCTGGTACAAAAGAGAACGAACTACTCCCTCTCTATTTCTCTTCTTTTTGGACTTTACATCATGAAAGACTGTTGTAAGCTTCTCCTTAAGAGTTGGCTGGGTGCCCCATTCCTTTACCCCAGCTTCCATGAGGACCATGAGGACAGGGCACCAAAAGCATTTATACTTCTTGGGCAACCCTGAGCTAATTGAATAGGTTACTTGTGTATGTTCTTTCTTGATCTTAGACAAACAAATAGCTATTCCCAGACAGACTTGTTCAGGATTAGAGGTAACCCTATGATTTCAAGAAATGCTGAGGTCTTGGGTCTCACTGGGTCAGAACTGAATGGTGGCAGGGGAAGATTCCCTGGCTACTCTCCAGAGCTCTTGGAGAAGGCAGCCCCTAACAAAAGGTCTAGCCCAAGCTTTGCCATCCTACCAGCAAACATTTATAAGGAGTTACTTAAAATAAAGGAGCCAACGTGAAATATAAAATGCCTAATTAGCAGTCCTCAAACTGCTTTCTGTTTTGATAAGGTTTAAGTCTCAGCCTCTCAGCAGGGCTATAACAGCAGTTAAAAATGATCACTGAACACTGTTTTAAGTTTATTTTTGTCAAATGTATGCTCACAAGTGCCCATGTTTCACAATTATTTTGTGTGAACCTATTTAATATTGTACAATGAGGAAGATTTTCTACTCTGCCTTTCTGGGTAAGCCCTAAATGTGAGATAATAAGTGAATCATCCCCAAGGCACCAAAGTGGGGACTGAATAATCCAGAGTGTGAGAACAGGAACCTCATCTCTCGTTAGCAGCAAACTTCCTCAAGATGGAACTTGGTCAGACCATAGGCCCAATAGCAGAATAAGAAGCAGGTTCAGTATTCCCCAGCATCTGTGATGACCAGGAGTAGTTCCTCAAAGTTAGACTTAAATTTTAACTTAATCATCTAAATATAGCAGAAAAGATTCTTACTGCCTTTTACTCATTGGAAGCATTGTGGTTCTGTATTTAGAGCCAAAGAACGTGAGTTCAAATTCTATTAATTATTGATTAGAGAAATGTAAATTAAAACAACCTTGAGGTATCATTTTACACCTATTAGAATGGCTAAAATGATTGAAGGGGAAAGCAACAAATGTTGGAGGGGATGTGGAAAAAATCAGGAGATTAATTCATTGTTGGTGGAATTGTGAACTTATCCAACCATTTTGGAGAACAATCTGGAATTATGCCCAAAAAGTTATTAAATTGCCTATACCCTTTGACCCAGCAATATCACTACTAGATCTGTTTCCGAAGATGATTAGGGAAAAAAGAAAAGAACCTATATGCTCTAAAATGTATGTAGCAGTTCTCTTTGTGGTAGCAAAGAACTGGAAATTTTGGGGATGGATGTCCATCCATTAGGGAATGGCTGAAAAAGATATTCTATCTTATCGTGATGAAATACTACCATACTATGAGAAATGATGAACTCAATGATCTTAGAAAAACACAAAATAATGAAGAGGAAAATGAGCAGAACCAAGAGAACATTGTATACAGTAACAGCAATATTACTTTAAAAATGACTTTGAGTACATAAGTTATCTTGACTATTATAAGTATTCAGATTAACTATAAAGGACATATGAAGAAAGAAGTTATCTGCATCCAGAGAAAGAATAATAAATAGATGTATAGAATAATTTTACATAAGTATATCTATTTGTGTCTAATGGTAGCCATCTGGAGGGAGGAAAGGAAAAAGGAGGGAAGAAATTTACATGATAATTTTATCATATATTTAAATGGAATAGCGTGTTGTACATAATAGATTTGCTGTTTTGGGTGCAATCATCTTTTTTATTATACTGTTAGTGAATTACTTGTTTTATTCCATAAATTAAAAAGAAAATAAATAAAAACATTTTTAAAAATTCTAGTTCTTCCACTTATTACCTAGATGACCTTGAGCTGGGACATTGCCCGCCATCTTAACTTATGCCTTGCCACCGAACTCTGATGACTCTGGAGGGGAGGGGAGGCTGATGACTTTACCCAGCTCTGCCTCACTTAAATCCTATTCACTTTCAAGTCAAGACATCACCCTTTCAATATCACTGGTCCTCTTTGAGAATGAAGGATGAACAACAAAGTGACCTTGAGTAAGACATGATCTCTGAGCCTCAATTTACCCCTCTGTAAAGTAAGGAGGTTAGATTGAATGATTTCCAATGCTACTTCTGGCTTAGAGGTATGATCCTAAATGTAACTGCAAGGTGAAAAGAGTACTGAATTGAAATTAAGAAGACTTGGCTCTAGTCCAACCCTGCCACTAATTATCTATGTGACCTTGGGCTAGCTACTTTTCCTGTTTAGGTAGTCATTGACTTGTACATTCATCAAAAACCAACAGCTAGGTGGTACAGTGGATAGACGGCTGGGCCTGGAGTCAGGAAGACTCATCTTGATGAGTACAAATCTGGTCTCAGATACTTCCTAGCTGTGTGACCCTGGGCAAGTCACTTAACCCTGTTCACCTCAGTTTCCTCATCTGTAAAATGAGCTGGAGAAGAAAATGGTAAACGATTCCGATATCTTTGCCAAGAAAACCCCAGCTGAGGTCATGAAGAGTCGGACATGACTGAAATGACTGAACAACAATAAATTTACCAAGAGCCTACTATGCTCAAAGCACTGTGCTGGTCACTGGAGAAAGAAACAAAAATTATTAATATATGGTCTCTATTCTCCTGGAAGTCATAACTTAATATGGTCTCTGTAGCTCATGTAGCTCAGAACCTAAATACACAGACATACACATATACATACATATATACATATATATATACATATATATATATAATTGCCAAAAAGCAGAATTAAAAAAAGACAAAATCATGAGAGAGTTATAAAGTACTATGTGAGGTCCCAGAAGCTAAAGTTTCCAACAAGAGAGATCGAGAATTTTTTCTAGAGGAGGAGGCATATGACCTGGGTCCTGAATGATCAATCAATTCACAGGGATTTATTTAGCACCTACTATGTGCTGGGAACTGTACTAGACACTAGGGGTACATGAACAGATAGTCACGTACTCCCAGTGATGCGGAGTATCAATTTTCTCATCTATAAGATGATGGGATTGAACTCAATGTTCTCTAGGGTCTTTTTTAACTCCAAAATTATTTTAATATTCTGCAAAGAATCTCCTAAATGTCTTTTATCTGAAGAGCATTTTTTTTAACTTTTTAAAGTACTTTTTGTGTTTTCCTTATTCACTCTTCATAATAGCTTTGTGAAGTAATGCCCCCATTTGATAGATTTTTTCTTAAAAGACACAGGGAAGACAGTCACCCAAAAGTACATGGCTAGTGATTGGCCCACCTGGGACCAGACCTGTTTTCTTATTGCTGTGGCTCTCTGGTCTCTCGATAACCAGACTAAGCCAGGCAGATTTAGGGTCAGCTGATCTGTAGGCTCTCCTTATTCTAACTATGCTCTGAAATATTTGAATTTTAGACAGAAGAATGGGAGCTATTATGCAAATCTTGCTTATCACCCTTTGTCAGCACCTTATCAAATTAAGGTGAAGGAATTAGTTGCTAATACATCAAAGTGTGAGTAGGGGTTCTTTTTTTTTCTTTTCTTTTTAAATCTGACAGAGAAGCTTCTGGTCATTTGTAAGGATGGTCTTTTCCCTTCCTGTCAGAGCTCTGTCTAGGATGAGATAATGCAGTCACTGCGCTGGGAGAAGTTGACCTGACCTCTTTCCAGTTGACTAAGAATCAGGCTGTGAAACATTATTCCTCAGACCCTTTAACTACTGCAGTCAGACTCATGTGGTATCTACCAGCTCCCTCTGTGCTTAAAGCTGCTTATCTGTCCTAAGTGAGCATTAAAATATATATGTGTGGGCTTGAAATTTTCTGACATACTTTTCTTTAGCTTGGGAGAATTGGTATATTCACTGCTATGGGTACCCTAACATTCCTGTCCCAAAATTTACTTATTATCTTCTAAATAGATCAAAAGAATTTCCAAAATTTGGCCCTCAAAAAGACCACTTTATGAGGCGGTTATAGTGTTGGAGCACCAAAGGTGCAAGCAAAATTCCTAATCTGAATTTAGTACCAATTATACCTATGTAATGAGGTCATAGCCTGACGGGGTTGTGTAGCAGATCTTGCAATGGGAGAGTGAGGCAAGGGTGGTTGTTATATCCAGACAAAATAATTGATTTAGGATCCGAAATTAGAAGACCTGGAACAGTTTCTGGAGTGTCAGGATGAAGAAGCACCAGGAAACTTGCTACTAGAAAGTAAGACATTTAACAGTTAAGGGTGTTGCTATATTTAGAAGGAATACCATTACCCCCATCCCATCCTTAGTCCCCATTAACAGCCTTAGGTTTCCAGTTTTGTGATAGATATATGTATGTATGTGTATATGTATGTACATATATGTAACACATACCTACAACTGTACATACATGTGTGTATGCATGCATGGGGAAAGAGAGAGAGAGAGAGAGAGAGAGAGAGACGGCAATCAGGATTAAGTGACTTGTCCAGGGTCACACAGCTAGTAAGTATCTGAGGTAGGATTTGAACTCAGGTCCTCCTGACTGCCTGGCCAGTGCTCTATCCACTGCACCACCTAGATACCCCTATTTTGCTGTTTCTTAACAGCAGCAGTTCAAAGAGATACAGGATAAGGAGTAAGCCATGGATAGAGGAACCTTCTAGATGAAGAATGTCCTCCACAAATGCAGGCTGGCCCCTTCTCTGGGACTTAACATCTTAGAGATGCCCAATTAGAGTTTGTGATGCTCCCAGGCTTGCATAGCCAATTGTATCAGAGGCAGGACATGAACCCAGGCCTCCCTGGCTTTGAGGCTAGTTCTCTATTCCCTAAACCAGGGTGCCTTTCAAATCAAATGCCCTTTAAATTGCTGTCTCTGGAGTCTACTGAAAGGTAGATGGGTTGTGGGTCTGTATTAGGAGGGCAGAGTTTATAATCTCAAAGAGGATCATAAACATGTCTGAAACGTTCGGAACCGCCGGATATAAGAAACTCTCAAAGTAGAAGGCAGAAGAATCAAAACATTTATTTAGGCTCCACAGTAACCAACCCATGAACCAGCAACCCCATTTTGATATATTGATCAAAAGCTTCCAGGCCCAATAAGTACGCCTTGAAAGAGTAACCAGGAGGCTACAGAGAAGCATGATTGCGTAAAGCAAAATCATGTTTCCCCCTCTATGGTAATAAGATTACCCACTGGACTGAAGTCTTTGTTCAGCTTTCTCCCGTAGGTCAGCTCTGCTACTGGCAGCTCCTGCTTCAGCTGTGGCTGTGGCTGTAACTGTAGCTGTAACTGTCGCTGTAACTGTCGCTGTAACTGTCGCTGTAACTGTCGCTGTAACTGTCTCTGGCTCCAACCGGAAAAGGAAAAGAGGATCTTCAAGCTGTCCTCTCCCCTCTTATAGAGTTTTTGACATCATCAAGCACCGCCTGAACGACCAGGGCCGATTGGTTCTTGACTTGGCCCCTCCCCCTAGCGTAGCCATTAACACCTCCCCTCAGCCAGCCTCATGACTCATCACACAGGAAATTGTCTGCTTCCTGGAATGCTCTTTGGGCTTCCTGCCCCGGAAGAGCAAGCCACAGTGTCCAGAGGCTCAATGAGGTAAGCTGAGTCATTCAAAGAAAACAAAGGCCATTCTGGCTACACTCCACCCCTTGTTATAGGATACATAATCTAATCAGCCATGTATCCTAGAACATACATTGTGATCCAATTACAAAGGAAACTAAAACATATCATTCATTATAAAGCAAAACATATCATTTGGTGACATTCCTGAATATTGGTTTACGATTCAAATGTGATCCACCCCTAGGTCCCAGCAAGATAATCTCTTCAATCATCCCCAAAATAATTATTAATAATTCAAATGTCCACCCCTAAATCCTTGTATCCATTACATAGGATCAATAATATCATAACAATAAAACAACACAGCAAGGATAACACAAAATAAGTAAACAGAACACTATCATCATTTCCACCCCCCTTGAACGATTGGGGCTCAAAATCTTGGGGTGAGGGGTGAAGGTCTCATTTTCCATAGCTTCTTCATGCTGAAATTGGATGTAGAGATGGCCCTGCCCCCAAAAAGTCCCATTCCAGAGGTCATTTCTTTAACGAGCTGGCAGGAATTCCAAGAATGCTACATGCTTAGGCAGTCACCGGAAAGTGCAAGGTGCTTAAGCCTGAAGGAAACAAAACTAGCAACAAGGTTAGCCAAAACAAAGGACAAAAAGAATAGACAAGTATGGACTATAATTCTTCAAATAAAATCATCTCAAGTTTGGTTGAGATTTCAGTTATGCAAAGATCCAACATCAGAGCCAAACTCAGGTGGGAAATGTTTCTTTTCAAAAGGAACATAATGAGGAAGCCAAGAGGATCCCACCCTAGATAGAGACTAAGATTGTCCTCCCAGCCTTTCCCCAAATGTACAAGTTTTCATCCGTTAATCACACAAAGTTACCTTTCCTCTGAGTGGCTTATGGCATTTACCAGCATCAGCCATACCTGTGGAGTCTGTGAATCTATTAATGCCTCAGTTACCGTACTTGACCCATTTTTCCAATATATGGTCAAGTTAATGTGAGGTCTACAATCCAGCCTGTGTATTTCCTTAATTTGGACTGGGGCTCGGCCTGTTCCCTAGTATTCCCTTTCATATGATTCACTTGGGTTTGAAGGTTCAACATCTGTAGTATTTGCAGGAGCAGTTCTTATTTCCCTATCTCTCCTGTTATCAAGGCCTTTATCTCTGTACATTCTATATAATTCATTGGTTGGAATTCCATCTATCATTTCAAAACCTACCCCTGCTCTCAATAAAGCAGTAAACATTTCTTTCCTTGTTACTCTCCTTTGGCGCCAAGTTTGCTGGTTATTCACCCTTCTCTCTCGAGGAGATCTATCCCTTCCCCAGTCACCTAAGTCATGTAACTGTAAAATCTTATTTATCACTGTTGTAAGACGGCTCCCTACTTCTCCAAGTAATAAATTCAAAATTAGTTGTTTATAAGCAGGGGGAGCTGTCCTAATTATTAAATTCCTATGAGGCAGTTCCATTGGATCATTGTAATATTTGTCTGCAGTTCCTATCATAATGGCAGTCTTCATTACCTCCTCCTTTAGTCTCATGATACAATCTCTAAGTGAATACCAGGGTCTGTGCTCAGTGGGCCACATAGAATCAGTAGCATATCTCTTATTGCATCCCACAGCGGCTAATGCCAACAGAGTAGTCCTGCTATCACCATCTCCTTGCTGATGATGTTCCCTAAAAGCTTTTTGAACTAGAGGATCATGGCTGATACCTATGAATCTCATGCAGTCTGTCCCATCTACTGATATTCCACTGGCCCCTTGATCACTGAGTCTTACCATCCAAGATATCAATGGTTCTCCTATTCTTTGGCTGAATCTACTCAAAATATCTGTGACCTCTTGCGGTGAGAAATCTTCCTGAATTTCCCTTGTAACTGAATCTTCACCTCGGGTTTCTGTCTTCCTCCTTTGTATGGGTCGAGCCCTTGTCTGATCATTTAACCATCTCCTATGCTCTGTGTGAGGCATATCCTGAACCCCAGTAGTGTTTTGTGCCTCAGCCCCTAACATTGTCTCATTCTCTCCCCACTCACTTCCTCTGCCACCATGGCTAGGACGAAGCAGGCAGTCAGGCTCTTTCTGGGCTGGGTTGAAATGCACTCTGGGCTTTTTTGGTCTCCTGTTGCTCTTAGCCACATTAATAGAAAAGTTCTCATTTGAGTCAGTTTGGTCTCCTGCTATCTGAGATTCCCCTTCTTCCTGTGGGGTAGGAGTGCCCCCATGTCTTTCACTTAATCTCAATCTTTCGTATACTAGCCGGTAGGCTGATAACACTATCCAGCTTTGCCTAGATAGTGATGCCCCTGACTGAATCCCAACTTCTCGTAAACACTTTTCCAAATCCCTAGGATCTCCTCTCCGTAACCTTGGTTCCCAGTTTTCACAGGGTCCAGCTTTTTTAGCCAATTCTTTTGCTAGGGAGGAATAAAATGGATCCTCCCATCCTGGGATATTCATCTCTTCCTCTGGAATTGTTCTGCTTCTAAATAGAGATCTTATACCTAGCGATCCCATCCTCGTCGCCAAATGTATTAGGAGGGCAGAGTTTATAATCTCAAAGAGGATCATAAACATGTCTGAAACGTTCGGAACCGCCGGATATAAGAAACTCTCAAAGTAGAAGGCAGAAGAATCAAAACATTATTTAGGCTCCACAGTAACCAACCCATGAACCAGCAACCCCATTTTGATATATTGATCAAAAGCTTCCAGGCCCAATAAGTACGCCTTGAAAGAGTAACCAGGAGGCTACAGAGAAGCATGATTGCGTAAAGCAAAATCATGTTTCCCCCTCTATGGTAATAAGATTACCCACTGGACTGAAGTCTTTGTTCAGCTTTCTCCCGTAGGTCAGCTCTGCTACTGGCAGCTCCTGCTTCAGCTGTGGCTGTGGCTGTAACTGTAGCTGTAACTGTCGCTGTAACTGTCTCTGGCTCCAACCGGAAAAGGAAAAGAGGATCTTCAAGCTGTCCTCTCCCCTCTTATAGAGTTTTTGACATCATCAAGCACCGCCTGAACGACCAGGGCCGATTGGTTCTTGACTTGGCCCCTCCCCCTAGCGTAGCCGTTAACACCTCCCCTCAGCCAGCCTCATGACTCATCACACAGGAAATTGTCTGCTTCCTGGAATGCTCTTTGGGCTTCCTGCCCCGGAAGAGCAAGCCACAGTGTCCAGAGGCTCAATGAGGTAAGCTGAGTCATTCAAAGAAAACAAAGGCCATTCTGGCTACAGGGTCTGACAAAGAAGTTCTGGGGAGACTACTGGGGACACGGGTAACTAAAGCTAAAGAGGGATGAAAGTGCTTGTAGATAGACAGAGAAGAGGGTTTGTCTTCCCGAAAAGGATATGAGCCCTTTTAAATTGCTACTAGCCTTGTGTGATCTGAAGGACCAGAAAGGGAGAACATTCAAGGTGCACACAGGGAGTTTATAGATCCATGAGTGGAAACGTTTGCCCCAGGCAGCAAGGAAGCAGGCCTAGTTGCAGTGATTTGGGGTTACAGCAGCCCTCCCTCCAAGACGTCCCTGACACTGAAGAGTGTAGGTCCTTGACCTCCAAGATGCTATAATCCTTAATTTGGGAGCCACTACCCTATGTTTTCACTTGAACTGAACAGCCTGAACTCTAGAATAAACTAAATTCATATTGTTTTAGCATAGTGGTGTTATGATGCATAGAATCAGCTGGCCTTGTATAAAGGCAATCAGTGAATGGGAAGATCTTCCCCGCCCATTTGAGTGGGCTTCAGGGGCAGGGCTCTCAGGGTCCTGGGGGGACTGACTAGGACTGGAGCCAATGGTAGGCGCCTGAGTTCTGGTCCACATGATGACATGAAGCCTGTTGTGGGAGGAGCTTGCTGAACGGTTGGAGCAGAGCTAAGAGGCAGTTGGTGAGAGCAGTTAAGAGCTGAAGGAGAGAAGAAGCAGTTAGCTAGCTGGAACACAGCTTGGAGATTGTGGTGGAAGTGGCGGCAATGGTGGCAAGTGCTACAAAAAAGCAGGGCTGACCCTTGTGGAGACCAGAGAGTGCTGAGCAGAGGCTTGAGGCCAGTGGGTAGTCTTCTTGCTGGAGGGCCCTGGCATTGACTGGAGCGGGGCGGGGGGGGGGGGCAAGCACCAGTATGGCTTGGCTTGCTGCCATGATGTTTTTCTGTGGCCTCCTGGTCACTATTGTGAGATGCGTATACTGGTTTTGGAAGGTTCTTGCCAGGATGTCGAATTGGGGACATTGGTCGCTACTTTTGAGTTTCAATAAATGCTTTAACTCCTCTGCCTTCTACTTAGAGAATTCCTTATATCCTGCAATTCAGGACCATTCAGGCATATTCATGGTTATCTTTGAAGTCATCAATTCTGCCTTAATGATATACCCTGGAATAAAGAAGTCAAGTCAACAAACATTTATTAAGCTCCTATGTTGTACAGTCAACCCATGCACTAGGTGCCTGAGATACAAAGAAAAGCAAAAACAACCCTGCCCTCAAAAAGTTTACAATCTGTCGGGGGAGAGAACATGTACACGGCTTTGTACAAAGGAAATACACACAGGATAAATTGAAGATAATCTTAGAGGTAAGGTATTAGCATTAAAGGGAACTAATAAAGGCTTCTTGCAGAAGGCAGAATTTTATCTGAGACTTCAAGGAAGATAAGGAGGGAGAGAATTCCAAGCATGGGGGACAGCCAGTGAAAATGTAAAGAATAAGAAGATGAAGTATCTTGTTCAAGAAGCAACTAGAAAGCCAGTGTCACTGGATCATAGAGTATGCGAAGGGAAGGAAGGCCTGGGTTCAAGTCCTTTCTCAGCACTTCTTAGCTGTGTGACCCTAAACAAATGACTCGACATCTCTGGACCTCAGTGTCATCATCTGTAAAATGAGATTGAATTTGACCTCTCCTGTACCTTCTAGCTCTAAATCTATGAACCTATGAATCCTCTTTGGCCAGACTCTCAGGCTCTAGGGCAGGAAACAGCCTGGCCAGGAAGCTTTTGCTGCACCTATAGGACTCTAAGTCCTGAAAAACCAAGCTTCCTCTTAAACTGCTATAAAGTCAACTAAATTGACACATTTCCTTTCTCACTGTCCTTTGTCTGCAGCCCCAGTAACAGCAGAGTTAGAAAACGTCTAACCCACTAGCACAGCTCTCAGCAATTCACTGTCTGTTAGAGAGAGCATACTCTTCCCAGCACAACTCTGCTTTTGATCTCTGGATGTAATTAATTACCCTCCAGAAAGATGTTTGGGCTTAACATCTCAACCAGCTCCACAAAGATTTTATTGGATTCCTAAATTATTTAAGCTAATGGAATCCTATCTGCTCCTGACAGAAATCAGCCGCATTCACAAGCCTGACGCTTGATAAGATGAAGGCCCTTGGGTGGATCTGGTGGCTGCCTCCTTCTGCTGTGTTTGAATCACAGGTTAGAGGAGGAGGCCTCTCCAAGGCCTGTCAGACAATTCACATTTCCCCTGTGTGCTGTCACCGTGGCTAAACAAACCACAAGACACATAAATTGTGTGCTGGGGTTTGTTTTATTTTGTTTCCTTTTTTGTGCCTGTGTGAGATGGTGATTTTTGTGACCTAGTAAATTCTTTTTCCATCTTAAATTCCCAGAAGCCACTCATCTACCAAATTCCTAATTTTCCTTCCTATGCCACCACTGTGACCCCTTCAACTTTTTCAGAGACTACCTGAAATCTCTCCTCTTCCCCTCTGCCTTCCATTTATCTGGGTTATAAACTCACCATGAGTAGGTACTGCTTCCTTTCATCTTTGCTTTCATAGTGCCAAGCATACAGTATTGAACATTGTAAGCACTTAAATGTTTGTTAAATTGGCTTGTCAGCAGTAGATCAGGAGAAATTCAGACCCCAGCATAGACCTTTAGAGGGAGATCAGTGAGCTGGTAATGACTCTGAGAAATGACTCCCAGGCATCCTGCCCCAATGGAGATGGTAATTAATGAGAGGATACTTAGAAGTGGGCCCTGCCACTGCAGGCCTCTAGTGTTAGGGAGCTGGCCTATAACATTCTTTAGCAGAGGGAGGGGCAAGTGCAAATCCAATTAAAAATCAAAAGAAATTTCCAGCACATGGAGCCATTGTAGTCTTGGTGGTTGGGATGTCCTGCATCCCTTCGCTGTGTAAGGTCTCTGTATCCATCTGAGGCTTCTGTTCAATTCAAGAGGAAGAAACCCAATGTTCTATTTTACGTTTGTTCTATGGGAGACACAGCTGCAAGAGAGACACATCTCCTAGATCTGCAAAAGCAAACAGGATAGATATACCAGGTAGTACAGTCACTCAGGGGAAAATGGTCAGTGATGAGTCACCTCAGACTCAGCCTTTTGGCGCATTCACAGATGCCTTCCTCTTGGCCCTAGGGGCATGCTCTGGCCTGAGAGTTTGACCACTGATAAACATTTTTCACTTTTTTTCTCTTCTGCATTTCACATATCAGATGCACTATATTTCCCTCAAATGTGTTTCCTCCTTCTAATCTTCACCCTAGTTCGAGCTTGTCAATTCCCTGCTCAATAAACTTCAGTGGCTATCTTTTACCTCTGGAATCTGACAAACTCCTCTATTTGGCAGTTAAAACCCTTCGCAAATTAGTGCTAACCAAGCTGAATCTAGCCCTTGGTTCCCAACCATTTAGAGAAAGAAAGATCTAGGAAGATTCCTCTGTCTATGATGAAAGATCTCAAAAACCATCTCAAAGAAATGCCGGTTAACGGCATCATCACAACATCTAGCAGCCCTTATGCATCAACCCAAATGATGGAACCGAAGAAAAATGGAAAGATACAGATGTGTGTAGATTACCAAACTTTGAGCAAAAGGACAAAAGTGAACCAGTACCCTATGTCACGGATACAGGATACCCAGGATCACTAGGTGGCCAGTAGTTCTCAGTTTTGGACTTGTATAATGCACACTACCAGCTTCCTATGTCTGAGGAAGACAAGTAAAATATTGCTTTCATCTGGTAAGGGGCTTGACCTATCTGACCAACAGAAAGCTAACCTGTATTAAGTTATTAAAAGCCTGAGCAACTTGCCTATTTACAAAATAGCCACAGAGAAAGAAGGGGGTCACATCAAGGCTATTCACTATAGCCACCTATTTCCCATAGGAGAGTTAGTTGGACTTTCTAATGAACAAGTAGAGAGAATTGATGGACCTGAGCAAAGGCTGAGAAAAGGAGACTGTCTACCAAGCTATACAAAGATTTTCTGACCCAGATATGAGTTCTGAAAATGATGCAACCAGTGAGGAAAGTCGTGTGTATGACTATAGGGCAGGAGAATTGAACCCACAGGCAATTCCTTTGCTTCCCAAAGCTGCTACAGAAACTTCTAGGGTACAGATTCAACCCACAGAGCTCAAATACACTAATAGCCAACCTCATGGCTACCAGTCCAGGTGCAGACTAACAAGTCTACAACGATCCTGATGGACAGTACATACCACCTAATAAGAAAAGGAGACTTATCTGCCCAGCCTAAGTTATAATTTTAAAAGTAAACCTGAAGAAACAGTTGCACATATCTAGGTGACAATACTAGAGATTGCCCATGTGAAATGTGCCTTTCACACAACTGCACATCTGTTGCTATACATATGAATTACTACGTTTGAGTATGCCAGCTTCTTATTCTGCCGTTACGTTCATTTGATTATGTTTTGTACTATGTTCATTCCCTAGTTTTGTCTGTTAATTGACTTGCATATGTACTAATGCTTATGATTAAGCAGTATTTCAAATATAGGCCTATTGCTGGTGTTATAGTAGCTAGCTAGCTTTGCTTTGTTAGTTTGGCATGCTCATTTGCTTTTGACAAGTTGCTGTTTACTCTGGATATGCATATATTTTTTTAAATATGCCTGTGTTACATCCTCTATGTACTTAGGTATGTCGTTACTGTAAGAACCTCCCAGGTGATATAGAGTCTAGTTGCATTTTATTGCATGTATTATTAATGGGCATTTATTTGATGTCAATTTCAATAGTATCAAAGTTGGTTACCTGGGACATGAGGAAAATCAGCCTGCTTTAAAGTACTAACGTTTGCATTTATGTTGTATAGTTGCAAGTTTTGAACTTGCACCAGCTGATCTTTGCAAGGGACTGCAGCATTTGGGCTCAGAGGAGGAATGTATCTCTTGGCTCAAAGGGACAATTGTATGGGACTCTCTTCATCCACAGAGATTGATTGCTCAAGTGTTCTATACCTGTATCAAAGGCAGGTGGAGTTGGTGAGAAGGGAAAGAGATCTTGGGTTCTTTCTTTGGTGTCCAGCTTTGAGAGAGAAGAGTAGCCGTCCCAACCTCTCTTCATGTCACTGAAGAGAGAGAAAGACTCTGGAAATAAGCCAATGTGAGAGGAGTTAAGAGTCTCTATCATACCCCTACCCCTAATTTGCTACATTAGAGAGTCCAGAGAATTTCCCCTTGTGTAAGATCTTAGACTCTCTCTTTTTTGAGCTGCGTTATTTTACTCCTGATAGGAGAACTTTTTCAATCTATTTTCACATACATACTTTCTCTGATTTCTGATTTGTTTTTGACTTGGATAAATGGGTTTCTTTGCTATTTTATATGTGTGTGGCATTTGGTGAGAAGGGAGTCAAACCTTGGATACAGAGTTTCAGGCTTTCATTCCTGGTTAAGAAATAGCAATCAGGAGTTGTGTCTTATACCTAAAAATTAAATCCACTAGCCTAGAGGAATAATATTTAAGACAGATATAATCCTAGCCTGGTACCCCCATTTCATGGGCACAAACCATACCCCTGCCCATATACTTGCCCTTCATTATTTGTAAGTAAACTTCTTTTAACTAGATGTTATATGGTTGTGATAGGACCAATATTTACCAGGGTTCCTCTTTCTCCTCTTCCAACGCCCCCCCCAAAATGGATCAGGCTAGATTTTCCCTAAAAAACAAGAGTCAAGACTTGAGTGTGGGGCAAGGTTCTAATTGTGCTTCCCTTCATGCATCTTCCCAATTGCTTCTGATGGGTCAACATGACTTCTTGGTCACATGAGGCATAAAAGGTTCTTGGAGCCCTTCAGACTTGGTGAGTGTCCCAAGACCAAGAGTCACCACACACTTTCTTATTGAACAGATAAGATACCATATGGAGATGAGGGGAGCCGCTTCTATAAAAGCTAAGTGTTGCTGTATTTCTGTTAAGGCTAGGATGTTCCTCATACTTTTGTTAAATACATACTTTTTGTTAAATTTATTTATTACCTACTACTGGCAGTCCCACCCCTAACAATGGTCCATCATTATTTCATTGTGTTCTAATCCTCAGATTGAACCACTAAGACTGGCTTGAGTTCTTTGGCCTAGAATAAGTGCCAGATTGAGAAAGGTAGGAAACAACTTTGTGCTTAATGGTCTCTGTGATTGCTGTGCTCAGTACCTAAAAAGGGGCGGGGGGAGGTAGGTTTGAGGGGAAGGATAGAAAATAAGCAACTTCTCTTTATTCAGGCTTCAGGCACAGTTCCCATAAAGTTGCATTTCAGCATCTGAGCTTCAGGGTTGCTTGGCTTTCATGACATATTGCTTCCATATTGCAAGACCTGACATGGTTCTGAGATGATACAATAAAAAGGAATGGCCTGGGTAGGAGAAGCCTTCCTGTTACAGAATATTCAAGGAAGCCAGGTACAATTCAGACAAGGAAGGGGTAAAACTGTTCTGCCTCTATGAAAATGAAAAGCGTTGGCAGACCTGGCAGAGAAATGTGGGTGATTGGAGGGGGAGGGGAGGCATATGATTTATAACTGTAATCATTCATCTCCTGGTTTATACAGGACCTGTACTGTGTACTTGATTAAATATCTAACCTAGGAGAACAGACATAATAAGATAACACCAAGGGCTACCCCCTTTCTGTGGCCTCCTTCCCTTCTCACACTGTCAGAAGATTTCCAGGATTTTTTAAAAAGGAAATTAAAGGAAGGAGAAGTCTTTGGCACACTATGATGGGGGTGAGAGTGAAGGAGGAGGGGGAAGGTACAGGAAGTATAGAAGGACATGAGTTTTCTTTGCCTACTGGTCTGCTGGCTTTTTTTTTTTTTTTTTTTGCTATGCCTGGATCAGTGGTTAAGGGTTACAATCGTAATAACAGCAAGAAACATGCTTGCAGTTCCTGGGCACAAGACCATAACGAGAAAATTAATTAGGCTTCTGCTTTCAGTGAAATATATCATGGCATATTCATCAGGATTGGGGCATGGTGATATACAGAGAACATCACTCATGGGAATGTATTTCCTGTAACAAAGCTTCAACCTGCATCTGGAAAAATAAAGCATTTCCTTAGAGATTCATCTGCCAGACATCTGGGGTATACTGAGGTAAAGGGGTAGGGACAGGGAAACAGCAGAACCCAAAATAACAGAGCGGCGGAGTGTAGGAAGATGACAAAATTGTGGCACTTTGAATGGTGACAGATGCAGAAGTTTATTTTATCCCTTCATAAAAGAACACCTCCAGAACAACATTTTGCGTCAATAACAAGGAGTATTTATCAAGCACCTATTACAAGAGTTCTGGGTTTAAAATCAGAGGGCCTGGGTTCAAATTTTGGTTCTTCCACCTCTGCCACCTTGGGTAAACCACTTATTCTTGTTGGGCCTCAGTTCCCTCATCAATAAAATGAGGAGATTGGACTAGATGCTTTTTTTCTAGTTCTAAATCTATGACCATATGATCCTCATTGTCAGATACCACACCAGGAGCAGGGGATACTAAGACAAAAGCAAAAAGGTCTCTGCCCTCAAGTAATCTACATTCAACTGAGGGGAAACATGCATACAAATAAGTCAATATGCAAAATAGGAAAAATAAAAAGTAATTTTTTGGAGGGGGCTGTTGCCGCTTGTTCTTCGTTCTTGAAGGGGACGATGACATCAGGAAGATGATACCATGGCATGCAAGTGACTTGGGTTTAAGTGAGGGAGGGATATGCAAGGTCATCAGCCTCACTTTCTCCCCCCAGGTCATCTGGGTCCAATGGCGAGATATCAATCAGAATAACTGGAGATGGCGCCCTTGGAGGGGAAACGAACAACTGGAAGAAACAGGCGAGGTCTTGTGTAGTAGGTGGCGCTCTAACTGAGCCTTGAAGGCCCTGCTATGGATTCCAAAAAGCACAGGTAAGGAGGGAAAGCATTTCAGAAGAGAGTCTGTGCAAAGGGCGGGGAGGGAAGTGGAATGTAGCATATAGGGAACTGCAGGAACGTAGAGTTTGTAAGGGGAAGTAATGTAGAATTGGCACAGGAAGACAAATTGGAGACAAATCATGAAATCCTTTAAATGCCACACAGAAGAGTTTCTATTTTATCCTAGGGGTAATTGGGAGCCACTGAAGATTTTTTAAAAATGAATTTGTATTGATATCTTTTTTTATATATAACACCTGCACTTCCAACTCTATTCTCTTCCAGAGAACTAGCTCTTATTAAAAAAAAAAAAAGAATAAAAAGGGGGAGGAGAGAAGTGCTGCTAAACTAACCAAAATATGGAGGGGGGGAGGATTTTGACATTACATGACATATTCAGTACTTTTAGTTCTCTAGCTCTGCAAAGAAGAAGGGAAGTTGCCTTCTCATATCTTTCCTTTGAAGCCAAGCTTGATCATTCTAATTTTATAGTATTCAGTTTTAGTTGCCTTTTTATTATTTTTATCATTTATTATTTTATCATTCTATTTATACTTTCATAGCCCTGATGTTTCTTCCTATTATTATTTTTATTATTCTAGTTACACTTTCATAGTCCCTGATGCTGCTTAAGCCAGAGAGTAATATGGTCATACTTCTCTGCTTTAGAAACATCAGTTTGGCAGCTGTGTGAAGACTGGATAAAAGCCAGCAGGGAGACCGATTAGGAAGCTATTGCTTCGGTCTAGGTAAGAAGTAATGAAGGTCTATATTATGGTGATAGCTATGTGAGTGGAAAGAAGGGAATGGGTGGGAGAGATATTGTGGAGATAGAATTGACAAGACTTGGCAACTGATTCAATATGTCTAATTGAAGGAGAGGGAAGAATTGAGGATGGCTGCGGAACTGGATGACTGATTAGATGGTTGCACTCTCAACAGACATAGAAATGTTAGGAGTGGAGATGGGTTTAATGGGAAAGGTAATGAATTCTGTTTTTGACATGTTGAATTTGAGAGGCCTACGTCACGTTCAGGTAGAGATGTCCAACAGGCAGGAGGAGTCTGGGAACAGGGAATTGAGGAGAAAGATAAGGGCTGGATATATAGATGTTTTGAACAACATAAGGTAGAGAAATTGGCAATGGGAGTGCGAAGGAAATCATGATGAGGGATAGAGAAGCTTCTGGAGGCAGGTTCTAAGACAGGAGATTTCTGGCTACGACTGTCCCTGTAGAGAGATGGCAAATGTTTGGGACACACGATAGCTTCAGTCTTTTCCAGGATGGAAGGAGTATGCTATCCATCCAGGACAATACTACACAGAATTCATTTAGGCTCTGGATGCTTTCTCCTCTACATTCAGAGGGGTCAGTCTCCCTCAAAGCCCAATTTCACAGAAAAGGCGGAAAATCTTGACCTAGGACCAACAAAAAAAACTCCTCAGTCTTATTCCCTCAGAATCTTAGATATTAAGGCTTTAATCTTATTATGAGGGGATTCTCAGACCCAGACAATAACTTCTCTAGAACAAAGAGCAAGACACAACCAGTTATTAATGTCTTTAGGCTTAGTAGGATTTTTAAAAAAATTCTTCTTGGTAATACAGAGTCTTGGCCTTCCTAGCTTGTAGTGGGTATTAGTGTTGTTCAGTCTTTTCAATAGTATCCAACTCTCCATGACCCCACTTGGGGTTTTCTTGGCAAAGATACTGGAGTGGCTTGCTATTTCGTTCTCCAGCTTATTTTACAGATGGGGAAACTGAGGCAAACAGGGTTAAATGACTTGCCCAGGGTCACAAAACTAATAAGAGGCTGGATTTGAACTCATGTAGATGAGCTTTCCTTATTCTAAGTCCAGTGGTCTATCCACTGCCCCACCTAGAAGCCCAAGTATTCCATAACCTTCTCAATTTTCAATCTCTGAAATCTAGATTATAAACCAAACAGTAGTTATTTGACTAAAAAAATATTAAAGAGCTCTGGGATTTGGGGTTCCCTAGCTTTCAAATCCCAAGCTTCTTCTGCTGTTCTAAGTAGATAAGCATATGGGGAAACTGGTACTGAGGCAAGCTAAACCCAGGAAGCAAGGTCATTGTCTACCAGTCTAAATGTATTCCTGGCCTTTTCATGTGTAGATGTAGCCAGCAAAAACCTAAAGGGCTCTATTTTCCCCATATCCTTATCTGAGCAAAGGCTCTGGAGCAAGAATTCCAATACTTGGTGGGGGTAGGGGTGGAGGCAGGGGTGAGGCAATGAGTTGACTAGCAGATTTACTTTAGGGAGTAGTAGGAGATAAAAGTGTATATTTTTAAACCTCTACAAAGTTACTCAAGGTCAGCAGCTCTGAGAATTTTGTACTAGAAAACATAATCGTGATCTTTTCATGACTACAAAGAGAGGTATCCACAGCTTTCAAAGGTTACTTGTGTCCTGTTGATCTGTCATGTTCTTCTGGGGGACCTATAACTCTTAAGTTGTCTATATATACATGCTTTCTTTAAGATCAATATGTTTTGCTTTCATAGAGCTCCTGTTTTCCTTTAACATTGTTGCTTTTTTTGTGTCTCTTCTTCCAGATTGCCCTGCATTCTGTGTATTTGTATTCACAATCAGCTGTTCTCTCTTTTTTTTTTCCTTTGGTGAGACTTGCCAGAATGCATTCTCCTGTGTAGGCCATAAATTCTACTTTCATGATTCTTATTTATCTCTTGAACCATCAGGGAAACATCCTGTTCTTATTCCTTGTGCTCCTGGGAATCCATGGGGTCCTCTATCTCATCAGGTATTAAAATATTTTGCAATATTTATTCAGAGATGTTATTCAGAGATGTTTGGACTCATTTAGATGTTTTATAGGCCATTTTTCTTCTGTCATTAATATCTTCTCTGTTGGTTTATCTATGTTAAAGGTTTTTAATCAAGTTTTCTTCATTTCAAGATCTTTGGTAATTTCAGTCTTTTTACCCCCTTATATCTCCCTATCACTCATTTTCTGACTCCTTCCCCTTTGATGGTCTCAACTTCTTCCTCAAAACTCTCTCATCTTCTTACCATGCTGGTGAAAGTACCTTTTAACTGACCTTAGCCTCTACCCAAGTGACTTCTGGAGAAATAGAATTGGCCTCAGATAGATGCCAGTACCCTTTGCTTCAGGACCGGTAGAATCCTACCCTTCCACCCCTCCCCCTCATACTCTGGTCTATTTCCTAATTCCTCTATTCCTTAGTTTTCTGACTATGCACAGGTGCTACAAACTTGTGCAAGCTTTCCCTTTCCTATATTTCTACTTCCTTTGCACAAAGGCAAAAAGAGGACAGGGTTGAATATGGTTACTAGGTTGCCACAGAATAGTGGGGTGACAGCAGGAATTGGGGTGAGGGGTAGTACAGCATGGTGTATGGGCAGAAGCTGCAACAGCAGGATGGGAACTGCTTAACAACCAGAGGTAGGCCGCTATGTCCTGTTGTGTAGGCTTGCCAAAGTGTGGGGGCTGTTGGGAGAGGAGGCACTGAGTGAGCCTAAGGAATAGGGATTAGAGACTAGACCTCTCTATTAATAATTCATCAGACCATAGGGATTCATCTTAGTGTCTTAGCCTGTGGAGACAAATGAAATTAGTTTATCTTTTGTACATAATTTTTGTTTCAGAGGGGTCTGAGAGGTCATAAGGATGGAAGAAAATCTTGAGTCCTCTGTCTTGTTGGTCATATAACCATTTGTGTCCTGTTTTTATGATAGGATTTTAGAGCTAGACAGACTTTAGAAGTCATCTAAGCCAACCCCCTTATTTTACAGATTTGCTCAAGGTCAGATAGACGAAGTAAAATGACAGAGAAAGGATTTGAACTCAGTCCCTCTGACTCCAAATACAGTGCTCATTTACTACACCACCACTGCCTCCTACAAACAGATTTCTTTTGACTCCAAAATCCCACTGACATCAACATAAGCATATAAAATAGTGTGTCAAATAAAATGTGGAACCACCTCCACAACAAAAACTGTTAAGATCACAAATGTGCCTCTGTGTGTGTATGTATGTATGTGTGTGTGTGTGTGTATGTGTGTGTGTGTATACACTGAGGCATATTGAAAAAGAATACTTCTTTCATTTAATTTTATTTTCACCTGAAAAAGATAACAATCCCAAGGCAAAAAGCCCAAATGTAGGTGAATTCTGTAGGCTAAGAAGGTGACTTTCTCTTCTGATGTGACTGCATTTGGGATACAGCCAAAATTGTAGCTTAAAATGTATTTGTTTTGGAATGAGCACTTAGTAATTCTCTATTTCTTTATTGAAATCTCATTTCTGAATTATGGGTTCTTTTTATCCAAAAAAGTTTATTTTTTAAGTTACAATATATTCATTTAAACTGATGATGAAAATGTCCTCCCTTGATTTGTATTTACACAAATCACACTTTATCCGTATCATGGTCCTTCTAAAAATAAATAGAAACTTCTGTCCTCAATTAAATACTACTAGGCTAGACTTCTCTCTATTCTATCATATACTATTAGAGAGAGCTTTCTCTTCATACCTGCTCCAAGAGAAAAGGCAAGTTCAGACAGTAAAGCAGAAGGGGGGGGGGGGCGGGGAAGGACTGGAGGAGACGGAGGAACAAAGACTGGTTAATGTGTCAGTTTCTTGGATCTCCTTGCAATGTAGAAGCAGCTTTTTACAAACAACCACCACCACCACCACCTCTGGGATTCAGATGCCTTCTGTCTGTTTCCAAAGGCTGCAAATGTTATAGCTGAAAAACACCCACCTAAAAGAAGGGGATCCTGAAAGCAGACCCTTCACTACATTCACTGCTGATGATCGGCAGCCCTGAAGCTAAAGTCATAGGCATAATTAGAGCTAATGGAGGCATGTTGGAGCAGGCCACTCTCTGCTTTCCCCCAGGAATCAGCTGTGGTTATCACACACCTCCAGCAGGCTTATTGTCTATTCCCAAGCAGCAACAGACCTGCTTCATTAGGACTTTACACTCCCCTGCCACAATCCCCCTTACATCTCTCACTAGACTCACACCTTCCCAGCCCACCTCCCTCAAGGGTTTCTTTTTCTTCCCCGCTCCCATTTCTTCCTTCTCCTCCACGCCCCACACATTAGCCCCAAAGTCATTTTCTACCATGTTGGTGCAATGATTAATTCCGAAAGGAAAATTAACAGAGTCTGGTTTGGGTAATAAAAGGGAGAACCTAAAAATTGCCCACAGGAGCAGAAAGAATACTCCCCCTTCCCTCAGAAGCCCCAAAGCCTGGCAAGCCTAATTTAAAATAAATCTGTCTCCTACAGAGTGGTCAGTCAGTTCAAAATCCAGAATGAGAGGATATCAAACTGATCTGTGCTAATAAGTGGCATCTTCACCTCCCCTCCATTTCCAGTCATTTTCTTTTTTAGGCTCAGACAGGGTGGTAATTTAAATAGGCCTGTGAGGCTGGCGAGCCATTAATGTGTGTTTTTCCTCAATAAATACCTTAAAAACTTATTAATAGTACTCCAGTTGCGTGGAGAGAATGCTGGGCTATTAAATGCACAGCTGTAGCAGATTCTTCTCCGCTGTTTTCTCAAGCTAAGGCATGTTTTAAACAAAGAGAGACTATTCTGGGAGGATTGGAACAAAGCTGGGGGCCAGGACTTTAAGTGAGCAGGATTATTCTTGACCAAGGTAAAATGTCTGGAACTGAAGTAAGTGGAGCAAAGAAGATGGGAACATGGGAAAGAGGAAGGCTGCATTAGGAGACTTTTTGTGATTCCTTTCAACTCTGTGGTTCAGTGGCCGTCAGCCTGAATTCTCTACTGAAATCCCGCTGGCATTACCCTTTTGTTACAGAAAGCCATAGGGATACATTAAGACAACTTTCAGAACCATATTCAACCTTTGACAGGGACATTTGCATGAATATTTACCGAAAGGTCACATAACAAAATCCTCAGTCAGGAAGCATCATCTTCAACAATTAAAATACCTAGGCCAGTCCCCCTGCATATGTTGATGGCAAAAATATCTAGGCAAAAAATGGTTAGCCTATTGGCTGGCCTGACTGTGTCAGTTACCTGAAGAAAACAATAAACAGTTCAGTGGACACTTGTTTTGAAAAGGAAGGAAACTGAGTAGGAAATTTTAGACTTCAGGGCCATGAGGAAGTTGGTATCAAGTGACTTTCCATATCATCAAGAGAAGCATTTTCCAAGAAACTATTCTTGCCTATGATGCCATTCTTTATCATGTTTATATTCCCTGAAATGGTGATGGCAGTAATGTAGTACTGATTACGGAACAGGGCTTGGGGCCTTGGTTTCCCCCTCCATCCCATCTTCAGACTATTGGTTCTGCCCTATGTCTCCAACATAGGGTAAAACAGAGTTATCAAATCCAAATAGAGAAAGGAGGCCACCAAACCATATGTAACAATCTCTATAGCCTCCATATGCCTTAGAAAACCAGATATGTTCATCATCTATCTTCAATTATATTTTTATTTATTTTGTTAAATGCAGGCATACCTTTGCAGATACTGTATTTTTACAAATTGAAGGTTTGTGGCAACCCTGCATTAAGAAGTCTATCAGCACCATTTTCCCAACAGCATACACTCACGTCATGTCTCTGTCTCACATTTTGGTAATCTTCCCAATATTTTGAGCTTTTTCATTATTACTGTATCTGTTCCAGTGATCTGTGATGAATGATCTTTGATGTTTCTATTATAATCGTTTGGGGTCACCGCGAACCATGCCCACGTAAGACCCCAAAATTTGATCAATAAATACTGTGTGTGTTCTGATTACTAACCAGCCATTCCCCATCTCCCTGGGCCTTCCACTTCCTCATCCCTGAGACACAACAATATTGAAATTAGACCGATTAATAACTTTACAGTGGTCTCTAAATGTTCACGTGAAAGGAAAAGTCAGTCTGTGGGGTAAACTTCATCGTTGTCTTATTTTAAGAAATTGACACAGATAGTCTTAATCTTTGGCATCCATCACCCTGATCAGTCAGCAGCCATCAACATCGAGGCAAGACCCTCCACCAGCAAAAAGATTATTACTCACTGAAGGCTCAGATGATGGTCGGCATTTTTTAGCAATAAAGTATTTTTAATTAAGGTATGTACATTTTTAGACACAATACTATTGCACACTTATTAGACTACAGTATTGTGTAAACATAACTGTACCAGGAACCAAAAAATTCACATGACTCACTTTATTATGATGTTCTGGAACTAAACCCACAATATCTCTGAGGTATTCCTGTATTTTCCAATTACATTTTAATCTTTGTTGGGTTGCCCACGTGTTTAACCTCTGGGTACAGCTTAGGGTTGTACTGAAAGAAAAGAGGGAGAAAGGAGAGACACGAGGTAGAAAAAAAAAAGGAGAGTTGTGTAAGGAATCTGGCATGGATGTACAAGAAACTCACTGACCGAGTTAGATTTCCAAAGACACGTGCAGAACTTTGGTGAAGATGCCTACGTGAAAGGTCTGATTAGAAAACAATTCCTCCACAAAAATTTCAACAGTTGTTTTATTTTTACTCCCCCGGAAGGACAAATGATACAAGAACCAAATAAAGAGCAAAAACCTCCTCCATCCTGTCCAGGGATGAGCGAGAATTTTGACAGAAGCCTACAGGTGCTCTAAGTAAAGCCATTTCAGGGAAGGGGGAAGCTAGAGTAGAAATCTAAGGACTAAAGCCTCAGGATCTCTGCTGCTGCACCTGCCCCAATTTCCTGCTCAGAGTTAACCAATCAATCTTCAGGGATGTCCTAAGTAGGAGCAACAGGTGACCAAGCCAGATCATCACATGAGGAAAAAGGGTCAGTTGACAGACACTCAACAGGGGCCTTCCAAGAGGCCTGAAATCAGTGTCTTAGTAGCAGTGGACCCACAGCAAGAAACAGAGGTAGTGTAGTACGTGCACAGTCTAGGTACAAGATGACTTGAAACTAGAGCTCAAAACCACAGAATTTTTTATGCAATCCCCACCAAAGCAGTAGTAAGAAACATTACCATTGCGATACTCGGGCAGATTGTGCTGAAGCTATAGCAGGAGACAGGGATAGCACTAACCAGATCTATTAGAACAAGAGGACAATGTGAAAATAGAATCTTCCAATAATCTTCCAAAATCCCAAATTGAAAACTCAGTTATGTCCGAAATAAAATCCAGAGTTCCTAAGTCAAAGCAAAAATAATACAAGCAATCAGAAAGAATTCAAGTACTGAGGAACCACCATTGACATCACACAGGACTTTGTAACAACTGCTTCGAAGGAGAGGAAAATTGTCAATATGATACTCTTAGAGGCAAAAGAAAAAAAGCTTGAAACCAAGCATTATTACCCTGAAAAGCTGATTAGAATGAATCTTTAATAAGATAGAGGACTTGGAAACATTCCTGAGGAAAAGACCAGAGTTGAATAATACCTTTGAAATGAAAACACAGAAGTCAAGCAAGTGAAAGGGGATAAATAACGGTGATGCACTTACACTCTAATGACAGAGAAAAGACAAAGAATTAGAATCCTACTATCTTTAAGGTTAACTGATGGAGATAAATAGGATAAATACAGGACCTCAGTGGGTTTTTGCTCTTTTTTTGTTGCTTTTATGAGAGGAAAAAAAGAGACAGATGAAAGAATACCTTAAGGATGAAATGAGAAAGAGAAGGGCCTGAGACAAGATTCTTCTCAATGAGTTGAAAAGAATATGGTAGAAACAGTGAGGATCGTGGACCATCCCCTGAATCTCTTTCTTATCTGAATAGGACAAAGGAGGATTAAACCCATGTGAAGACATAGACACACGTGTGTGCACATGCAGTTTGGCATAGAAATAAATAGAAAATTACAGGGAAAGAATCAAAGATAGGAAGGAAAAAGATATATAAATGGTTGGAGGAAAGGAAGAAAGGGAAGAAAGAAAGGAAGAAAGAAAGAATGAGAGAAAAAAGAAAGAAAGGAGGGAGGGGAGGAGGAAAGAAAGAAGGAAGGAGAAAGGAAGGAAGGAAACAAGTATTTATTAAGTTATAGAAATAAAAAGTTACGGGGAAATTGTCAAGGACAGGAAGGAAAAGAGTATCAGATGTTGAAGGAAGGAAAGGAAGGAAGGAAATAAGTATTTACTAAGTGTCTACTATGTGTCATGTACTGTGTTAAGCATAAATACATATGTGTACATATGATAAATATTTATTAAGTGCCTATCTGCTATGTGCCATACATGGTGCTAAGCACTGGGAATAAAAATGAGAAAAAGAAAGATAATTCCTGCTCTCAAGGAGCTTATAATCTAATGGGGAAAGACAATACAAGAAAAGGAGGCAGGAAATAGGATGATGATAGTAGAGTCACACCCAAGCAGAGCAGATAGTGGCAATTGAAGAGATGGCTGGGATTATGAGTCCTCTAAGAAGAGAGGCTATGGGAGCTGTTTTTTGCTCTGCCCTCCAGCCCTCTAATCAGAGGGCAGAAGCAACTGAGGGCACTGATGATGTGTGAGTATCAAAGCCGAAGCAATCTCCATGATGATGGGTTTCTTGGTGAAGAGCTTATCCTGGGGGGAGGGGCGGGGGAGGAGGGGATGATGGTGGTGGAGTCAAAACTAGGCAAAGCAGCTTCTGGAAAATGAAAAGATGGCTGTGATTTTGAGTCCTTTAAGTACTTTACAAATATAGTTTCATTCGATCTTTATATCACCACTAGGACATAGGTACTATTGAGGAGTTGAGGAGATGAATTGTCCAGAGTCATGCAGCTAGTAAAACTCTGAGGCTAGATTTGAAATCACATCTTCCTGACTTCAGGCATAGCATTCTATCTACTGGGCTACTTTGCTGGTTTAAGAGGGAAGCCTGAGTTGGAAAAATAATTTTATTTTAAAAAATCAACTTTGAAGGGTGACTAATAAGGGAAAAATAAAAAGAAAGAAAGAAAAGAGACCAGGGTCTAGACTTGATGAAGAGGAAGAGAGGAGAAGGAATAACCTACTTCAATTATAGATGATTAGTGTGGAATATATTCTTTCTCTTTATCAGTCTTTTGCTTGTCAAGAAAGGAGCAGAGAGTGAGGAAAAGACAGGAAAAAATAAAAGAGGATATGATTTGGGAAATACAATTAGTAACCATAACCAGGAACATAAATGTGATGAATTCACTCAAAATAGAGGAAAAAATGCAGAATGGATTAAAAAGCAAAATTCACCAACGTATCATTTATAAGAGATACACTTTCAACATAAAGATGTAAAATGAGAGTCTGAAGTAGAATTTTTCTTCAGGGAAATTCAAAAAGAGCATGGGTAGCATGATCTCCGACAAAGCAACAGTGAAAATAGTGATGAGAGATAAACAGCAAAGCCACATTACAATTAAAGGCTTCATACATAATTAAATTATATCAGTACTTTATATATACATATACATATATATATGTACATTCCAAATGTTACAGTATCTAAATGCTTAAAGGAGAAGTTAATCAATTTGTAAGGAGAAATAGGCAACAAATCTATAATAGTTGGGGTCACAATGTGCCCCTTCCTGACCTGGACACATTTAACTAAAAGATAAGAAAGAAGTCAACAGCCTGAATAGAATTTTAGAAAAGTTTGATATGATAGATTTAGGGTGATTGCTGAATGGGAAGAGAAAGGAATGTATATATTTTTCAGCTACATATGATACCGCTATGAAAATTGACTATCCAAGGGCATAAAATCCTCATAAACAAATTCATTAAAATAGCAATATTAAACACATCCTTTATTGAACACAGTGCAACAAAATTATAATAAACAAACAATGCTTAACGAAATTTTTTTTAAAAATTTATTCCAAAGTTCTCTCAAATCCAAATACAAAGACTTGGGTGGCTCCAAAGTGCCAGGCATCCAGATGGGATGTCCCTAAATTCTAACAGGGCAAAAGGACTTTAACTGTCCCAAAACAATTTTACTAATACTCCCATAGGTTAACCATTAGTTATCTTCTTGTTTATTCCATGTTTCCAAATCCATATCCACAGGTCCTTATGGGAAAGGGAAATGACCCTTCACCCATTCATCATGTATCTTCCCATCACCCCCAGGTTTCCTATATATATGGACAGCACTATCTTTTCAGAAAAGTTCTGTGCTGGAGGAGGGTGACCCATAGTTAAAACCTGATGCCATTAAGGTGAATGTCTACTCAAAAGTTAGGATCCAATTGTACCCCAAACAGGTTAGTCATAAGGAGTGGTAAAGAGTCATGGGAAAGGGGAATAAATCCAGTCAACTAAACCCTTCTCTCTTAAAAATGTCATCCCTTCCTTTGCTGTCATCCTTTGGGAAACTAATTGTACAGAGAACTCATCTTTATAAGGTCAAGTATGTAAAACTCTCCATTTTATCTACCTGAAAAGGGCCAAGTTAGTCTCCATATGGAAATTCTAATTAATTCAGCTGATTTTACAACAGAAAGTCCTTAGAATACTAAAATAATGAAACTGAATTGCACCTATTAGCAACACTCTTATTAGCCACCTTTTTCCTAATGATTCATTGGAAATGAATTGGTTCATTTCAATAAAGTGATGATTCATTTACAATTTAATTTTTTTCCTGTAAACTGCCAAAGTTCATGAAAGTGGTGAAAACCTGCCTATCCTCTCCATAGAGGAAGTAATCACCCAGAAAGTAGTATACTCGGGGTAGAGGCAACATTAAAGGAAGTTTAGCGATGGAAAAGACCAAGTCTTCATTACTACCTGCTCCAGTTCCCTATAGTCCTTCCCATTCTTATACTCTTTCCTTATGACCCTAATCTTGGCAAAATTTAACAAACTCTCCAAAGAAATTTCTGGATTAAGATCGTGTTTTCCACTAGTGGTCTAATAGTCCCTACCTCCCTCCATGTCGTCTTTTTTACCTGTTTTATTATTAGATCTCTTAATCACTCTTTTTAGCTTTCAAAGCACAGTTTTGAAGGTCAGAAGCTCATTCATCTCTCCCTCTAATTCACTGATACACGAGGACAATCTATCTTTACTCCATGTTATAAATCCATTTTATCCAAACTGTCAATAAAAGCCGAGGAATATTTTTTTACTATGCCTGTCAGGCTCCTCAAGTGTGCATCATAGCAATTCCACAAGATAAATGGGCTCTTTCCCTAATCCCATTGAAAGGGCTTCCATATATTCCAAACAAAACTCTTGCCATGAGAAACCAAAATCCTATATCTGAACATCTTATCATCTAACACTTCCTTTCTTCCATAATAACCTTCCCTCGCTTAAAAAAATGAATTTAACCATGCGGCCATTATAATGTAACTCCTACCAGTTACAACAAATATTCTAAACAAGGTCTAACTTAGGCTAATGCAGTGATTCAGGAAATGCATGAGCTATTAATGGACCATAAATGCAATAAAAATAACTTTATAGATAAAAAAGCACAATTTATATTTAAGAACACAATTTCTAGATTAAAAAGCAAATAACTCAGTTAACATGCTTCTTTGCTTCCACTGTCACCACAGCAATTGACCATTTTAGGTCAGGAAGGCATTCCCTGGAGGATCATAGAAACACTAGTAATATCTCTGACACTAACTTTCCTTCAGGCTGGGCTTTTTATGCGCTGGGCAGCAAGGCAGCCAAAGGGCCTCCTTACATTTTTTAAAGGACACCCAATTACCTTATATTTGTTTTCTTTATATTGTTTTATATTCTCTTTATATTTATTCTCCATACACTTTATATGTACTTCTTACCTTGAGAGTAGGGGTTATTTCAGTCTTTAAATTTATCATTGCAGTGCCTAGCACAGTACCCAGTACATAATAAGTGCTTAATAAATATTTGTTGATGATTCACTGCCAGCACCAAACCATGGTTTAAATTTCTCAATTCATGATGTTGCTTCTCTCTAAAGTCCCCAGAATACTCTAGCTGTGTCATTTGAAAAGGGAGATGAAAAATTAGTCATTTTCACTTGCTCCATTCTCAAAATCCTGATAATTCTAATTACACCTAAATATTGTTGTTCAATTATTCAGTCTTCGTGATCCCATAAGAGATTTTCTTGACAAAGATATAGGAGCAGTTTGCCATTTCCCTCTCCAGCGGATTAAGGCAGACAGAGGTTAAATGACTTGCACATGGTCATACAGCTAGTGAATGCCTTAGGCCAATTTGAACTCAGGTTATCCTGACTCCAGGCCTGGCGACTCTATCCACTGAGCCGCCTAGCTGCTTCCACCTAGATACTAGTAATTTTTAATTCAAGTTTGAATGATCATTGTTCATGCCTGATCTTAATCAGGGTGGAAGGTGGCATACTTATTACAAGAGATGCTTGAAAGGGAAAGAAAACTAGGGACCCAATCAAGTCTTCTGCTGGCCTACTGTGTGATGACGCTTGAGAAGTTCTTTAAACCTTGCTATGCTTTACCGTGTCTGAATACTGAGTCCTTCCAGAGTGAGTGGTTGGCACTTCCACTTGCCCAGGTTTTAAACTTACGCTTCTGTTCAGTTTGAAGGGAGAGGGATAGAGAACAACTGTCCCGCTCCCTTCTCTTTCCAAGTATAACTGTTAGGGATCAATTTCTTCAAAGTTTTCCCTAAATATAGAAATATTTCCAGGAATGAAATGCAGCCAGAGACAGGGGATAAAGCCAAGGATGGTCCTCTGAAGTCAGAGACATTGAGCAGCACCCGCTTTTAAGCCATTCGAGTTAATAGAATAATGATGACAGTAGCTTATATTTGTAGAGCATTTAACAATTCGGTTCAGTTCAACACATGGATTAACCACCATTTAATTCAACCCCCTTAATTTGCAGATACCTAAGCTTAGAAGTAACTTGCCTAAGACAATAGAGCTGGGTTTGAAATTCAACTCTTCCGACTCCAAGTCTAGTATTCCTTTCCCAATACCACAATGCCACTAGTCCAAACTAATAGGGGCATATTGCACACACACACACACACACACACACACACACACACCTATAGTCTAAAACATTGAATGTGTAACCCTTGTGTCAGAGGCTCATCTATGACTTAAAGGCTCCATTTCATTTACACATCTCCGGTTTGTTGTCACCCATCCATTATCTTATGCTACCAGTATGTTGGCACCAACTCCCTCTGCAAACACATGGTTTGAAAGGTTCAAAGAATGAACAGATTTATTTACAAGTCAAAGAAGACAAGTTGGGTTCACACTAGAACTTGTAGAAAAGAACACCACCTATATTTGAACAACTCTTTCCCCACAGGCCTGGAATCCTAGTCATCCCAGCAGATGGAATTGCTTCTAATATCGGTCCTCAGCACATGTCTCCTTCTAAAGCTCTCCTCAGGCCTACCGAGTGTGCTTATGGCCATTCCTTGACAGCTTCTGTCTGCCTTCACTAGATCTCTATAGCTACCAGGGTGAGGCAGACCCTCAGCATCCTAGTTAGACTCCAGTCTCATAATGTCAGATGCTTGATTCAGAGCCCCGTTATTTTAGATAGACACTTGGCCTCCTTATGTTAAACATCATGCTATCGTTTTTCAGTCATGTGCAACTCTTTGTGACCCCATCTGGGGTTTTCCTGGCAAAGATACTGGAGTAATTTGCCATTTCCTTCTCTGGCTTACAGATGAGGAAACCAAGGCAAAGAGAGTTAAATGCCAAGTCATACCACTAGTTTACGTCTAAGAGTGGATTTGAACTTAGGAAGATGAATCTTCCTGACTTGAAGCCCTTTATTCTATCCACTGTGCCACCTAGTTGCTCCTGAACTTCATAGAAGTGGCAAAAAAAATTTGGCTTGGCTCTGAATTTCGCCCCTCCAATGCACTTCTGCCAATCTCTGGCATCACAAGAGCATGCTCAGTGGTTAAGAATACACTCGCTCTATTTTCAATGGGGTCTTTGCCCTGCCCATCAGGTTCAGTCAGGGTCAATTTAACAGCCTATCTTCTCCCTCCTGGAGTCCAGAAGGTATTGATCTCTGGGAGATAAGTGCTGTTATTACCCTCATTTGACAGAAGAGATGGACAGACAGCTTAAAGACTTTTCTGTGGTCATGCAGCTATTAAGTGTCTGAGGCTGAATTTGAACTCGTCTTTCTGACTTTAGGACCAATGCACTATCCACTGAGTCTCCTATCTCCTTCAATTTGCTCACCATTCAGGGTAAAAAAAATTCACTAGTGATTGTGGAAGAAGAGGAGAGACCAGACACTCCCCTGGTGATTTCACACGTCAGGGAAAAACAAATGGATAGTCCCCTGTGCACATGGTAAATGCGTAATCATAGTGTGACAGATCTGAGGGACCAATGAGGACAATTAAGCCAGCCCCTTAATTTTTTACAGGTAAAGAAGCTAAGTTCCAAAGAATTTAAATAACTTTCTGAAGATCACAAAGACAGAAAATGATGAAGCCAGGATTTGAACCCACTCTTCTAACTTCAAATTCTGTACTCCTTTCACTCTACCATCTTCCCTCTCATAAGAAAAGTATAAGTGAGATAAGATATAAAGAAGGACAAGTCATAATTGACAGTGATGATAAAGGAGACCTCCTGGAGGATGCGGTATTTGAATTGAGCTTTAAAAACTAGGGGGCAAATCCACAGGCACAGGGAGGAGTTACAAGGCCAATTCGTTCTTCACAACAACTCTGAAGTATATTGTACAAGTACTACTACCTCCATTTCACAGCTGAGTCCAGCCCCATCACTTTTATCCACTGAGCCACCAAACTTCCTCCATGTAAGTATTAGTAACTTTAAATCCAAGTTTGAGTGGTCATTGTGCATTCCTGACCGTAATCAGGGTGGAAGGTGGCGTATTTATTACAAGAGTTGCTTTTATAGAGAGATTGAGTGATTTGCCCAAGAGCGGGTGGAGCCATCAAAATTCCAGAACTTCAGATTGAAAATCTCAGGATCTTTTCCTTTTCTTGATCCTGCTTCTCCACTAGTCCCAGAATTTCTGATTCAGTGAACCAATTTCCCTAGGAGCTAAAAGGCCTATGTAGTTCAGAAACAAAGCAAAAAAAAAAAAAATCTAAATCCAAAGCATTCATTCAACAAACATTTATTTCATGCCTATTTTTATGCAAGGCACTGTACTAGATAGACCCTGGGGAGAGATACAAGGATTAGAGACTAGATTTAATGAAGTTTACTCTCTAGTAGGGTGAGAAGACATAAACTAAAACTAATATGGCATTAGCCTAATAGAGATTAAGAATGGAGAATTGATAATCCTGTTATATATGAACAAGATTTTGGAAGACTACATAAGCTCTGTCTTGCAAGAATAAGATTCACTGCTCTCTGTCATTCTTTTCCCAATCTTGTGTGTTGAAAGATGCCCCAGATACTTCAGAGAGCAGTGTATCAGTTTTCCTTCAGCAGAGTCACATAACAGGACTCTCTCAATTGTATCTCTCACCAGGCTGCTCAGAATGCATACGTCAGTCTGTGGCACACAACAGAGCTTCAAGTCTCCAAGTGGAGAGGCTAAAAAAAGAGTCATCTGCCCACAAAAAAAAAAAAAAGACAGACAGAAAGAAAGGAATACTTAAATGTGGATCAGGCAGAAACATCAAAAATAACAATAATTTAAGTTGAAGCTGGAACTATTAAGAAGGAAAAGGATTGTCTTTTAATCATCGTTCCCAATGACTTAAACAGGTAAACTGCATGTTAAAGAAAGCCCAAAGATTTGAAGATTCTAAAGGGAAATCTTTTCTTGTTTAGGACATAATGAATTCAGTCTTCAGAGACCATGGAGTCTGGTTTGTTGAGCTCTCTGAACTGTCAGCTGAATAATTATCTGCAAAATGTGTGTAGAGGTGAACTCCCTATGATTCAGTTCTTTTCCTGTTTTGAAACACAAGGTTAGTAACCTTTGGAACAAAAGATAGCAAAGTCAGGGACCAGACCTCCTTTCTTTCCATTTTATTGATATTTAGGGGAGGGTTTTTTCGTCTTAAAAAATAAGTCATTACCATCAGAAGGTCCTTCCCATGTGCCCTTGGAAAGTATCTATACAGTGTGAGCACTAAAAATCCCTTGGCCATGGTGGCAAGGGAGAAAAGCCATCTAATCAAGTAAGCAGTCTTGTGTTTTGTGCTGAAGAAGAGCATAAGGCAGGCATGCTGGGGGAGGGAGAGAGACAAGACAAAACCAGAATTCCTTTCACCTAATTACTGCTAAACCTGTTAGTATATTCTCTAGGCTTTATCTTCTCATCTGCCTCTATGCCCTGCAGATCCTGATACTATGACCTGACCTATTGATGCAAGCTAAAGAACCAAAGATCTTGACATTCAGCCAGCTGCTACTACAGTAGGATTTATGGGCTTTCCATCCCCTCTGTAGCTAAACCTTTTATGTGTTGTATCCCTCAATTAACATAGGAGCTCCTTGAAAGCAGGGACTCTCAATTTTTCCATTTGTATCTCAGAACTTGGGGGCAGCTAGGTAGCACAGTGGATAGAGCGCCAGGCCTGGAGTCAGGAAAACTCATCTTCCTGAGTTCAAATTTGCCCTCAGACACTTACTAGTTGTGTGACCCTGGGCGAGCTATTTAACCCTGTTTACCTCAGTTTCCTCATCTATAAAATGAGCCGGAGAAGGAAATGACAAACTGCTCCAGTATCCTTGTCAAGAAAATCCCAAATGAGGTCACAAAGAGTCAGACATGACTGAAAGAATTGAGCAACAACGATCCACAGAACTTAGAGCAGTATTGGCACATAGTAAGTCCTCCACAAATACTTTTTCTTTTTTTCTTTTCATTTCTTCATTCATTCATGTGACTGCTGAGCCCAAGAGACTAAGTAATTGTGCCTATTCCCTTTCTAATAAGGGGGCTATCTACTCTGGACCCATGCATGTTGTAAGACAAAATTTAATCCTGTGGGACCCTGACTTCTAATGAAAGGAGTTAGACTCACTTTTCTAATACTTTTAGACTCATTAAATCTCTACCCCAACACTCTAAGTGAAATTTATTTAAAGCTTAGGTTTTGGCTCATTTCTAGGGTTCCCAACTTTGGGGAGTACAATGTATTCAATGTACAATGTGAATCAGATATGGGACAGATATTTATTTCCTACACATATACATAAGACCAAAGCAGGAGTTGACTGAACAGCTTGAAACAAGATTCAGTAATAATTTATAACTATCAATAAAATTTCTTGGAAGGCCAATACTTAAACCTCATAAGAACATAAAGCAGTTTATGGACTACTGAGTAGGCAGCACATATTTCACCTTGACTCTGAGCTGTCCAAACAATGGTTCAACGTCTTCTTTCGGTGTTTATTTTCCCCAATGAAGAAACACCTTTTATCACTAGTTACCTCCGAACCTGAATATGTCCGTCTACAGAATGATGTTCAGTCATCTACTCAGGAAAGGAAAAACAAAGTGGAAAGATATCAGACTTTGAGCCTATGATCCACGAGGAAGTAGCCAGTGGATAGTAAGGAAAGTGTACCCCCCATTCCACCACCCCACACAGAAGAGTGGCTTGAAGGAGGATTCCAGTTAACATAAAGTATCTTTTTGGTTTCAAAAATCCAATGACTTTTTTCCATCTTCATCCCTCTGGTTCCACCAGCACAAGTCAAGTAATAGGAAGTCTGGTCATAGGGAATACTTCTTGCCATAAGGGAGTCAAAGGAAGAACGTGAGCTGGAAGATATCTCTTCTTTTAGTTGATGAAGTACCCTGTTCTCCCGCTGCTATCATGAGATGGATAGGTAGTTGGAGAAGGGCAGAAGCAAAGGACTACCCAGGATTTTGACCACACCAAAGCACCAAGTCCTTTCAACACTTGCCATTCATGACTATAAACAGGCAGGAACTGCTTCAACAGATGCCCTGTTCTGGTTACATGAGTAAAAAATGCTCTAAATCATGATTTATTAGACAAATGGAAATTTAAAAAACTCTGAGACACCACCTCACTCATATTAGATTAGCTACCATAATCCAAAAGGAAAATTTAAAAAGCTGGGGGTGGGGGTGGAAAAATAGGTGTACTAATGCACTGTTGGTAGAATTGTGAACTGGTACAACTGTTCTGCAGAACAATTTGGAGCTATGACCAAAGGGCTATAAACCTGTGCATACCCTTTCACGCAGCAATACCAATACTAGGTCTGTATCCCACAGAGGTCAAAGAAAATGGAAAGGACCCATGTACAAAAATATTTCTAGCAGCTCTTTTTGTGGTGGCAAAGAATTAGAAATTGAAGGGATGTTCATCAATTGGGGAATGGCTGAACAAGCTGTGGTATATGAATATAATGGAATACTATTGTGCTATAAGAAATGATGGGCAGGATGCTTTAAGAAAAACCTGGGAAGACTTATATAAACTGATACAACGTGATATGAGCAGAATTAGGAGAACATTGTACACAGTAATAGCAATATTGTAACTATTATTGACTATGAAAGACTTAAATACTCTCATCGATACTGACCCAAGGCAATTCCAAAGGACTCATGATAAAAAAAAAAAGTGCTATCCACCTCCAGAGAACTGATGAGCTCCACAAATTGAAATATGTACTTTTTTTCATTTATTTTTCTTGATTTTTTTCAACATGGCTGATATGGAAATATGTTTCAAATAATGTCATGTATATAATTGGTCTATTGCTTGCTTTCTCATTGGGTGGGGGAAAGGTGAAAGAGAGGCAGAGAATTTGAACTCAAAAAATGTTATATGACTGTTAAAAATAAATATTTTTTCAAAGAAAAAAAAAGTTTCCCTGTTCAATAGCTGTTGATAATTAGTATATTTTCAATAAGACTGGTAGGACAAGATATGTGTGGAAACCCTAGTGACAGCTCCACCATTCATAATCCCACCCCCCACCTGTTATCCTGGGGACATAGGCCTCTGCCTTCTCTCCTGTGAGTCTTATGTTGGGAGAGAGAATGAAAGAGGCTCAGTCTAATGGCTGAACTAGGCCAGGCAGTGCCAGATGGGTGGGAGGATGAAGCAATCCTTGGCAAGTGACACTTTGGGAAATAAAGAAGAATTTTCATTGAGGAAAGCTAAAATCAAAATGTTGCTGTCAGATTGATGGTTTACTTATGCTGGTGGAAGCAAATAGATGAAGATGAAAAAAGTCATTTTTAAATCAAAAAGACACTTTATAATAGATGGATTTTCCATTCCAACCCTCAATCTGCATAGCTACATCTCCTAGATAAATAGGAAGACAAAAAACATCACCAAACTGTATCAACAATCCAGCTAGCAGCTTCTGTGCGGGTGTAAGATCCACCAACAACCAGCACCCAGAAAGCTGCCAACACAGGTCCTTTTGATCTGCTTTACTTAAGGAAAGCAACGTTAAGGGGTTAACAATCTTTATAATTCAGCATACACCTAGTTCAGAAGAAAAAGCTAGCACCCTGAATTACAGACCAAATACAATTTGTAGTTATCAACATCTGGGTGTACAGCTGGGGAGCTCATTAGAATGGTTGGCCCAGAGTCACATGCCACTCCTGCTGTGGCTCAGAGCTCTGAGAGAGAATGCTAACCTCTGTGCTTATATATCCTGTTCAGGGCCCTCCAGGCCCTGACCTCACCCAGGCTGGGTGTGGAGAAGTTCCCCATCCCCAATATCACATCAGACACAAATCAATGGCTCCCAATTGTCTCAGTGCTGCGAAACACAAAAACATCCCACTTTATCTACCCCATTCAAACAAAGGCCAGATTCATTAAAGGTCAACCACAAAAAGTCCCACCTTAATTACTATTACACAAACCCACACCAAAGTTTCTGATAAAGACAATGTTTCAGAATTCTGGTCTAATAGAAACGGAAATATATAATTGTTATGTGGGAAGTATCGCCTTTCTGTTACCTACAAAATAAAGGTCTAACACTGAAAAAACATTGATGGCCCTCTATATAAATCGACCTCAGTGATCTTGTCAACCTTCATAAGCTATTGGTTGTTCTCTGAACAAAGCTGTACTATACATTCTTCTTCACCCCGATTGTATCTTTTACTTTATCCAACTCCCCTCTACCTACTTTACCCTCCAATTTATGAAGCTTTTCTTAGCTATTCAACCTGCAATAATATTTTCCTCCCATCAATTCATAATGCTTACTTAAACATGCATCACTTGTTTGGTATTTACACATAGCCTTTTGACATCTTCATGATGTTATAGAAAAGGTGCTAGACTAAGTCAGAAGACTTTGACTCAAATCTACACTAAACTATTTACTAATTATACTATCTTAAACAAGGCTCTTCTATAAGGCAGAGATAATAATAGATGGACTGCCTTCTGATGGCATGAGGATCAAGCCAGAATTATGTGAAAGTGTTTTGGAAGCTGCCACACAAATGGAAGATAGTTTTATTATTGATCCAAATAGACAGTGAGCTCTTTGGACTCAAAACTGTTTCCTCTTCAGTACCTACCCATGGGGGTGGGGAACCTGTGGCCTAGAGGCCACATGTGTGGTCTTGCGGACCTACAGGGACACAGGTGGCCTCAAGCCCACAAGTTCCCCACCCCTGTCCCGGCACTTAGGTGCTCAATAAATAGGTTGTTGAATGAGTTTTATCCCCTCTGGGATACTCCTCCAATTTGTGCTCGAACTCACAAAGTCATTTCCCAGCAGGCGGCTGCTGGTCCTAGCAGGGTACCCTGCGGCTCTTCACTTCACATTATAATTCACAAACCTCACCATGACTTCCCATTAGCAGTCATTCAGTAGACACAATTAACAAAGGCATTTCCTATGATAGCATAATAAGAAAAGTAGCTACGAAACATTCTCTCCATAAACCTGAGATACACTCCTCTACGAGTACTTGCAGTGTCCATGGGAAGAGAGAACACAGGGTACGATAGTAGCGAGATACACGTGTAGGGAATATGCAAAACTGTGGGACATCATTGTCCTTTCTCCTTGTGACATTCTGCGGCCCAGCTCCTGATTGTTAGCCCCAGCCCTCTCTTGAACCCGAAGTCAGCTGCCAGAGGCTGACTCAGAAACTGATTCCAGCTTCCAGTGGCTGACTCTCTGTAGCCGTGTCTTTCCAGGGAGTACGCCTGTCTTAGCTGTGCTTCAAACTCTAACTGATACTCTGACTGCTAAATGGGGATCTCCTCCTGGAAAAGCAGCTCTACTGCTAAATATCATGGCTGATGGGAGAGTGAGAAGAGAGAGAAATCCTTCTTCTTCTCCCTTGTGATTCCCTCTTGTGGGCTTGGGGTCTTTCTCAGCTGCTGGTTTCTGCCAGAACTATCTCAAACTCTCCAACCTTTAAAAGACATTGGTGTTGTGGCCAGTCACTGTCCTTTCCAGGTTGTGTTTGTCCTTTGTTCTTGAAGAGGACCATGACGTCAGGGAAATGATGACATGACTTGCAGTTGACTTTGATTTGAGTGGGGGAGGGCTGTGCAAGGTCACCAGCCTCACTTTCTCCTCCAGAGTCATCTGGGTCCAGTGACCAGATATTCACCAGGATGACTGGAGATGTCCCAGGATGTGATGGGAGAACCTGGCCCTTTCAGGCTAACTCAATCACAGAAGAAGTGTTTATACTTAGAAAGGGGTCATAGGATGTTAACAACTTGTTAACACATTACACCTTCTCCTCTATGATATCTTCTAACTCAACTGAGCTGAAAAAGAAGTTTCTCCCCTTATAAATATATTAATCAATCAATCAATATTTATTAAGTGCCTGTTTGTGCCAAGAATTGTGCTAAGGAAAGAGGATACAAAAAGAAGCAAAAGACAGTACTTAACACTCCAGGAGCTTTAGATTATAAGATTAGATTATATGAGGGAGACAATATGCAAACAAATACATGCAAAGTAAGCTAAATACAGGAAAAATAGGAAACAATAGAGGGAAGACACTCAAAATAAGAGTGAATGGAGAAAGATTCATGCAGAAGGTGGGATTTAAGTTAGGGTATAAAGAAAACCAGAGAGGTCAGTGGTCAGAGTGGGGGAGGAAGAATATTCCAGTCAAAGAGAATGGCAAGAAAAAATGCCAGGAGCCAAGACAGAGAGGGTCTCGTTTGTGGAATAGCCAGGAGGCCGGTGTCCCCAGACCAGAAAATACCTGTCACAAAGTAAGGTGTAAGAAGGCTAGAAAAGTAGGATGGGGCTAGGTTACGGAGCACTTTGAAAGCCAAGTAAGGTATTTTGTATTTGTATCTGGAGGTAATAAGAAGCCACCAGAGTTTATTGTGTAGGGAGGGGTGACATGATTAGATATGAACTTTAGGAAAATTACTTTAGTGGCTGAATGGAGAATGGATTGACCATGAAACATAATAACAAAATTGATATTTAAAAAAAGAAGACTATGGTCCATGGATTTCATTCTTTAAATGCTTCAAGTTTAACCATTGATATTTTTCTTAGGATAAAAATAAACTAGATTTGTGAGTGATAGAGCCGAGTGGAAACTCTATTTGTATCCTGGAGTCTAGTGGAATACCTGACATAGCATAATAGCATAGAAAGAACCCAGGATTTGTTAGATAACCTGGGTTCGAGCACTGGTTCTGTCACTTGTTAGCTCTGTGATTTGGAACAAGTCCCTTTTAGGTTCTGGAGGTTCTGTTTTCTCACTTACAAAATGAGGGGGCTGTACTCAATGATTTCTAAGGTCCTTTTTTTTATTTCTAAATCCTATGATCTATAAAATGGTGGTAATGACTGCCTGCAATACCTACCTCACTGGGAGTTTTTGGAGAATGAAAAAATGAAATGCATGAAAGTTGTTTTGTAAACTGTAGAGTGCTAATCAAGTGTCAATTATTATTATTATTATGGCTGTTGAATAAATTCATGAACCAACCCTTTAGCTACATGCATCTAATATTCATATTTTGAACCTAACGTATTCAGCCTCTTTCACCTACAGATTGCAAAGTGCCTTCAAGCAAAGACAATACATGGCATTATCTTACCTTTATTAGCTCAAGGCCGAGCCAAGAGGTGATGGACTACAAGTGCAGAATGCGAGATATTTTCAGACACGGTCCATCTGTGGATCTGTTTTGCTTGACTACACTTAGTTATTATAAGGGAGGGCTTTTTGGCTGGGTGGGGAGAGTCATGAAGGAGAAATGACAGTGAAACTCCATAAGAAGAAATGAATGTCACAGAGGTATTTTTTAAATACACAGAGAGAGCAGAAGGAAGTTTAGAAGAGGACACAGAAGCAGAGCAGTGCCGAAATCACTCTTCCAAATTTAACATAAACCTAAAAAGATAAGCCGTACGTCACCGTTGTCTGTTTTTTTTTTCTTCTTCTTCCTATAAGGAAATGTTCATGTTTGTTGATATTTGTAAGGTTTGTAATAATAACAAACACACACACACATACGCACGCATGCACACACTCACGCACGTATGCATGCACGCACAAAAGGTTTCTATGCATTCAAGGACGAGGACACAATGGTGACTCAATTAGTGCTCTAAACCTGCTGTGTGACCATAGGTGAGGTCTTTCCCCATCACTAAAATTAAAGTAAGATCTATAGCACCTACCTCACGTGCTTGTTCTGAGGTTCAGCTAAGGTAATATATGTAAATTTCTGGATGGATTGTTATTATTTTCTTTTTCAGATGTATCTCTGTCCTTCTCTGGCAGGTGCATTGATTTCTTCCATTAATGATGTCAAAGACCCACATTGGGAAGGCACAAGGTTTTTCCCAATCTGTTTCTTCAACTCTTTCATAATCACAAAGGATTTTCAATTTAAGAGTTCAAGGAGACCTTACAAGCCAAATATCCAATGTGGCCATTTTAAACACAATAAACTAGAGTTACATGATTAACTCAAAGTCATATAGGCAATAATTAGCAGAGCTGGGACAAGAGAAAGGATAACCAAATGGTGAAGAAAAATGTCAAGAAGTGGGTTAAGGATGGGAGAGTTTAGGCCATAGACAGCTAATTGTATGCTATGGAACCACAGTCATGTCACTAACCTCTGTGTTTTTGGTCACTTATTTGTAAATTTGGTCACAAATTTGTAAATTTGCACTACATACCTTACAGGGGTTGTTGTAAGCAAAAACATTTATTTTGGAAATTGTAAAGTGTTATAGAAATGGGAGTTACTATTTCACAATTTTGCTTGTGCCTGGCCTGATCACAAACAAAGAACTTTGGAAAGTCCAATTAAAAAGAAAATAGCTCCCTCAGGATGTTAAGATATGTAAGGGTGACACTATAGAACAGTACCAGATTTCACAACCAAATCAGAGGCTTCAGCTATGAAACTAAACTAAAATAAAATAAAATGAAATAATAGGAAGGGAATGATTTCCAAATACTTCTTTGGGGAGAAAGAGAATTTAACAGAACAATTTGCTCATTGCTACCTTCCTGCCCAGTTCTATTACAGGAACCCATCACTTTTCCCCAATTCCCACTTTCCTACTCACACTCCATGGTCAGAGCAGGATCCCTCCTGCTCCCTTTCAAGCTCTTCCAGAGAACACACCTCTTCCTTTAAGCCTTTTAATTGAAGTCATATCCCATTGAAACATCCCCCTCCCACCCTCTGAAGTACAACATCCAAGTCTCCTTCCAGCAGAGATATGAAGCCACCTACTTGGCCGCTGACTTTTTGTTTGTTTGTTTGACTGAACTGGTTGTCTAATTTGTCTAATATAGGCCAGAGGCCTATAGGGCAAGGGCTGCACCCTCTTTTCTGTTTTGTGTAGAGCCAAGTGGACTCTTGGCACTCTGCTAAGAGCAACAATTACAAAAATAATCATAATGTGTCAGGAGGGGGTGTGGAAGGGTGTGGTTGGGTCCAAAATTAGAGACTCAAAATAAGCATCAAGAGATGGCAGAAAAGTTAGTGGACTCCCAGGAGTGTGTCTGTGCACTTGAAAGTGCTAGGCATATTTTTGGGGAAGAGCAGTCAGATGGAGCATTATGACTAGAACCTAAATATGGAGATGTTTAGATTAGACAGCAGTAAAGCATCTTAACAGCAAAGGCAAACTGTCAAAGGAAAGGACTGCTGGCTGGGCTAATTATGGCTAACTCATTAGAGCTGTTCAAAAATAATCTGGAAGGGTTTCAAGAGTGTTTAAGAATAGTGGAAAGTCCTGTGTGATTGGGGAAGCTGTATTTGTTCATTTACGAAGCTTCTCCTGGATCCCATCTGCCTGGATTTGGGACTTCTCCGACAATTCTGACCTTATCCCCTTTCCCACCCTTTTATCCTCTCATAATGGTAAATACAGCTTGATATAGCAGGCTTCAGTGTAAAGAGAACTGGCTTCAAGTCCTGCTTCTGGCAATTCAGTGGTTGGGTGACCCTGGGCAAATTACGTGATCCCTCAAGGATGCCAAGAAACTGTTTACCTACAACTTGCTGAAGGTGTGCTGAGCTGCATTAGTAGAGGCAGTTTTCCTCTTCAGGCTTTTTCTATAATAATGAAACCATAGATCCTGGAAGAGAAGGAAAGGAAGGAAGAAAGGAAGGAAGGAAGGAAGAAAGGAAGGAAGGAAGGAAGGAAGGAAGGAAGGAAGGAAGGAAGGAAGGAAGGAAGGAAAGAAGAAAGAAAGAAAGGAAGGGAGGGAAGGAGGGAGGGAGGAAAAGCAGGCAAATAAAGAGAAAAAAGATCAGCAAAACCAATAAACACATTGAAAAAGTCTGACATTATGTACAACATTCTATGAATGGCCATGAGGATTCCCGCCTCTACGTAGGAGCAATGGGGGAGGGAGTTTCTTCTCATATCTATTTTTTTTGGAGGTGAAGCTTAGTCATTATGATTTCATAGCATTCAATTTTGGTTTCTTTGTTGACACCGTTCTTTCCATTTACATTGCTATAGTAATTGTGCATATTAGTTTCCTGGTTCTACTTATTTGACCTTACAATTCATACAATTTTTTCCATATTTCTCTGTATTCATCAATAAAATCCCATAATATTCCTGTGTACTACAATTTGTTCAGCCATTTTCCAATTGAGTCACACCTAGTTTTTCCCAGATCTTTGCTATCACTCACACTCACACACATACACACATACCTACACACACACACACACACACACACACACACATGAACACACACACAGTGATACTATAAATATTTCAATGTATATGTCATTTACTTCCTTGGGGTACATGCCTAGTGGTAGATTTTCTGAGTCAAAGGCTATGGATATTTTAGTCACTTTATTTGCATATTCAAAATTGCTTTCCATAATAGTTGTACTGCTTCATCAACAATTCAGTAGTTTGTCTTTCCACAAACTCTCCAACATTAACTGTTCTCATCTTTTGTCATCTTTTCCAGTTTTTTAGGTCTTTTCCATTGGCAAGTGATATGTATGTCTAAGTCAGGCTTCCTCAAGCCTGAATTTTCAAACAGAAAGTGCATCATAGGGTCCCTAAGGCACAAAGGGTGTGACAATCTGAAAAAGACCTTAATGGAATTGTCCAAGTTTTTTTTTTATTATTTCTTTTTTTCTTCCCCTTCTTCCTGCAATAGTTCTAAGCCAAATGTTTAATTTACCCTCTCCCTTGGCACCCATCACCACCATTACCACCACTAGAGCCAGATGCACCATGTAAATGTTGGAATAAATAAGTAAGACTCAGACAAACAAGCAGAGAAAACACAATTAGGCAAAGCAAACAGAGAAGAGGAAGTGGTGAACATCCCACAAGGGGAAGGTCAGAGTCTTGGGGAGCCCACCTGCTATGAATTTCAGAGGAGCCCATTGAAAATCATCCGTGTGGGTCCACTCAGTTCTCGTTAATAATGTCCATATGGAAACAGACACAGAGAAAATCTGCAAATGGAAAAGTTTGAGCGTGGCAAATCAAAAGAGCAACGGAGCCCAAAGACAGAGGGAAGTGGTGAGATGGGCCTCTGTGTGTGTGTGTGTGTGTGTGTGTGTGTGTGTGTGTAAAAGATCCTCTTCATTTCCATCTTGGACCATGCCAAATTTTTGACTTTTCACACATGTGAAAGACTGTGCTGTAGATGGACCACACTGCCAACAGAAACGGCTGCAGGGATCAGAAAACCAAGCTCTCCAAACAGAGCTTATTATCTCGTAATCTGCAACCTAACCATTAGCAGAGTCAGCCATCAGGAGCTACAATAACCAAGTCAATCACGGAAGGAAGGAAGGAAGGAAGGAAGGAAGGAAGGAAGGAAGGAAGGAAGGAAGGAAGGAAGGAAGGAAGGAAGGAAGGAAGGAAGGAAGGAAGGAAGAAAGGAAGGAGAGGGAAAGGCCAGGATCTAGATGAGCATTTTTCTTGCAGGGACTACTCAGATCAGTAATGAAAGGAACAGCCTTGGTACAGCTTCCTCTCACCCCACTCCCAGCCTGAATCTGAACAAGATTGTGTCCTTCGTTTTCCAACAGGACCATGACATCAAGAAAATGATGATCTGACTTGCAGATTCTGAGCTGGAAGGAAAGGGGGTAAGCACCTACTATGTGATGTGAGCCCACTATGTAATAAGCACCGTGCTAAGTGCTTTACAAATATTATCTTATTGGATCTTCACAACACTGCAAGGTTGGTCCTCTTGTTATACCCACTTTACATCAGAGGAACTTGAGACAGAGATAAAGTAACTTTCCCCAAATCGCGCAGCTAGTGAGTATCGGAAGCCAGAAGAAACTTAAAAGGTCATTGAGTTCAACCTCCTCATTTTATATGTGAGACTGAGACCCAGGAGAAAGTTATGTACTCAAGGTCACAGAGGTGATATAAAGACAGGGTCAGAACTCGAACACAGGTGCCCTGACTCCAAATGAGTGATTTTTCCATCAGGCTGTGTTGAGCAGTATGTGTCAAGTTGCCACTGCCCCAACTGGTGGGACTTGTCCTAGTGTCCCTGGGGCAGAGGTTAAGTGGGTTTATGATACGTTATACAAGTGCAGCTGCCCAGTAGTGGCCACTGCCTTGGGACTGGTTAACAGTCTAGTAATAATGTGGATCCCTAAGGGTTAAAAGTAATATTAAGAGTTGCTTTTTCAGTACCTTGTGAGGCCCCTCGCTGAGGGCATCCTAGAGTCTCTTCCCTTTATCTTGAGTTACCACATAACTTCCCCCTTATCCTGGACCATGGAATTCCTTGGCTCCACCCTCCCCACACACACCCCACCCTAGGTCATAAAATTTCTGGTATCCCTTATATTGTGTCATTTGTTGTCCTCTACCTGTGTCCTTATCCTGTAAGGCTTATCCTATCCCTAAATCTCCAACCCCTGTAAGAAACCCTAAAATCGTCATACAGGCTATACAGCTTTTTGTCTATATAAGTCTGGTCCCTTCCCTACATCAGTGCCTTGGTTTAGCCCCTTGCTAAATCTCAGGCCCACTGCTTTTGTGTCAATAAAGCTGCCAATGGCTACAGAGAAGGTCTAAGTGAATTCTTTCACATTTGATGAACCAGCTCTCCCAACTCTGACCTCATCAGGAATATGTCTTACATCCTATTTACGTCCTAAAGGTGGAATTGAACAAACTGCACAAATAATGCACTATTGTTAGAGAAACTAACCAAGTTTACAAAACACCCTAAGCTTCCAGGTTTTACTGATCTGTCTAGGACACAATTTACATCTGAAAGGTACAAAGAGATCTTATTTTTTTATTTTAAGATAAAAAAGTTTCAGTAGAGGAAAATACAACTGAGTCAATAGAATTTCACCATCTTGAACTCAGTTCAGCCCATGGTGCCTCAATCTACTTTTCTACTCGGCCCTAGTGGCCCTTTCATGCAATGGCCATGGCTCTGCCCTCTACAGTCTCCCCCAGTTGGTGAATTTTTCTCGGAACTTCCATGCCAGCCATGGTCATTGATAACCCAGGGCTCAATCCCTGACTCACCTGATGACTTTTCCACCACTACCACTGCACTCCCCCACCTCCCTTTTGAGCTCCCTTTCAGGTATTGGCTTTTCTCATTGGAATATATGTCAGTTCTTTGAGGAGAGAGACTGGTTTTCTTTTTCCTTGTGTTTGTATTCTCAGAGCCTAGCACAATGCTTTAATTTTTTTTTTTCTGGTCACTTTTTGTCATGTCTAACCCTTCATGATTTCATTTGGAGTTTTCTTGTCATAGAGACTAGAGTCATTTGCCATTTCCTTCTCCAGCTCAATTTACAGATGAGGAAACTGAGGCAAACAGAGTTAAATGATTTATCCAGGATCACACAGCTAGTAAGTATCTGAGGCCAGATTTGAACTCAGAAAGATGAGTCTGCCTGACTCCAGTCCCAGAATTTTATACACTAGGCCACCTAACTGCCCTCAGTGCCTCATACATAGTGCTTAATAAATGTTTTATCTACAATAATCCATTTCAAAAGAAAAAAAGAACAATCACATAGCTCCCATGTATATAGTGCTTTAAAAATTTTACAAATCTCCTAGTAAGGTTAGTCAGTGTATGAATTATCACGCCCATTTTCAAGATGGAGAAACTGAGGCTACTTGTGAGTCGCTAGTAAATGTCAGTGCCAGAATCCTAAACAAGGTGCCTGGAATCCAAATCCAGTGCTCTTTCCATTAGGCCACACTGCCTCAAAAGTCATTTTTGTCTACCTCACACTTCACAGAAATTCGTGCTAAAACACCCCCAAACCCCCTTTTATGACCTCCAGTAAGGGAGAGCTTAATACCACTCAATGCAGCCCACTCTTCTTTTGTACTACTCTAATTGTTAGACATTTGTCCTTACACTCAAGCCAAAACTTTCTCTATAGCTTCCATCTATTGGAAAGTGTGGCCAAGGAAGTTGTTAGCAGGAGGGAGTCAAGGCTCAGTAAGTAAAAGAAAAGGGAAGAAGCAGGAAAGGCAAGGGTTTGAGATGACATCTAGTCTGTTACCTATGGAACAGGCATTCCAGAGAGCACAGTGAAAGGGTCGGTTAGCTTTAGAGTAGGAGTTTGGGGGAATTAGATTAAGGGGGTTGGAATAAGAGAGGAGTCAGTGGCTGGGAGAATCATTGAAGAATGGATTTATCATTGTCAACAGGAGTTTGGCCTCACATAAAGTTGTATCTGGGTATAGGGCAACCATGTACAATTAGAAAGTGCGTGTGTGTGTGTGTGTGTGTGTGTGTGTGAGACATTGGGGGAGTTAGGTGGAGTTGGGAAGGTAGGACCCTGTGGAGTTGTTGGCCACAGAGAGTGACTGGAGCACGATGGAATGGCATGGGTAAGATAGTCCCTGACAGAGAAAACCTAATCCCTATGTAACAGCCCTTCAAATATTTACATATAGCTCTCCTATGCTGCTAGATCTCCTTTACTCCAAGGTAAATATCCAAAGTTTCTTCAACCAATTCTCTTCAAGATATGGTCTTCAGGCAGTGCATTATCCTGGTTGCCCTCCTCTGGCCATACTAATTTTTGCAATATCCCTCCTACAATGAGGGGTCCAGAACAGAATATAATACTCTAAATGTGGTCCAACCAAGAAAGGATTATCTCTTCCCTTGTTCTTGACGATGTTAATGCAACCTAAGATTTCACTCCAATTAAACCTCCACACAACTACAAAACTAATTTTCTGGAAGTATAGACGTAATCAAGTTACCACCCCTGCCAACCAATTCTTACAGCTTCCATTGCTTCCAAGATCAAATAAAACTCCTCTGTTTGGCATTTAAATCTTTTCATAATCAAGTCCCTTTTCTAATGTTCCTGTCTTCTTAAACATTACTCTCCTTCCTCTACTCTGTAATCCAGTCATTCTGGCCTGTTCTAGCTGTATATCCATTCCTTTGCACTGACTTCCTCAGGCCTGGAATGCACTCTCTCTTCATCTCTGCCTCTTGGAATCCCTATTAAGACTCAGCTCAAGTACCATGTTCTACATGAAGCTCTTCCTGAGTCGCCTCTGGCTGTTAATTCCCTCCATCGCATAAAAATCTTAACAATTTTATAAATATGATATATCATATATATATGATATATGATACATATACACATGTATATACATGTATTGAGTAGGGACTCTATCACTTTTTCTCTTCCTTTTTTTTGGAGTGGGGAAGGCAGGGCAATTAGGGTTAAATGACTTTCCCAAGGTCACACAGCTAGTAAATGTGTCGTGTTTGAGGCCGGATTTGAACTCAGGCCCTCCTAACTCCAGGCCGGTGCTCTACTCACTGCACCACCTAGCTCCCCTGATTCTGTCACTTTTGTCCTTATATTCTCAGTGTTTAGAAGAATGACAAACACATAGTGATAGCTGTTTGCTGATTGATTAGATTTTGGGGTTTTTTTGTTTTTGTTTTTTTTTTAATTTAATTTAAATTTATTTGTTTAACATATTTGGTTTTCAGCATTGATTTTCACAACAGTTTGAATTACAAATTTTCTCCCCATTTCTACCCTCCCCCCCACTCCAAGATGGCTTATATTCTGGTTGCCCTGTTCCCCAGTCAGCCCTCCCCTCTATTACCCCCCTCCCCTCTCATCCCCTTTTCCCTTCCTTTCTTGTAGGGCAAGATAAATTTCTACGCCCCATTGCCTATGTATCTTATTTTTTAGTTGCATACAAAAACTTTTTTTTTTGAACATCTGATTTTAAAACTTTGAGTTCCAAATTCTCTCCCCTCTTCCCTTCCTACCCACCCTCCCTAAGAAGTCGAGCAATTCAACCTAGGCCACACATGTATCATTATGTATAACCCTTCCACAATACTCATGTTGTGAAAGGCTAACTACATTTTGCTCCTTTTCAACCCATCCCGCTTTATTGAATTTTCTCCCTTGACCCTGTCCCCTTTCCAAAGTGTTTGTTTTGATTACCTCCACCCCCATCTGCCCTCCCCTCCATCATCCCCCCCCCTTTTATTTTTTTTAATCTTCCTCCCTCTTCTTTCCTGTGGGGTAAGATACCCAACTGAGTATGTATGGTATTCCCCCTCAGGCCAAATCTGATGAGAGCAAGGTTCACTCATTCCCCCCTCACCTGCCCTCTCCCCTCCTCCCACAGAACTGCTTCCTCTTGCCACCTTTACGTGAGATAATCCACCCCATTCTATCTCTCCCTATCTCCCTCTCTCAATATATTCCTCTCTCATCCCTTAATTTCATTTTATTTCTTTTAGATATCTTCCCTTCATCTTCAACTCACCCTGTGTCTGCTCTCTCTCTTTTACACACACACACACACACACACACACACATATATATATATATACATATATATACACATATAAACAGACATATATATATACACATACATACATATACACATAGATATATACATACATACACATTCTCTTACATATATACATAAACATATACATATATATATGCATATTCCCTTCAACTACCCTAATACTGAGGTCTCATGAATCATACACATCATCTTTCCATGTAGGAATGTAAACAAAACAGTTCAACTTTAGTAAGTCCCTTGCAATTTCCGTTTCTTGATTACATTTTCATGCTTCTCTTGATTCTTGTGTTTGAAGTCAAATTTTCTATTCAGTTCTGGTCTTTTCATTGAGAAAGCTTGAAAGTCCTCTATTTTATTGAAAATCCATATTTTGCCTTGGAACATGATACTCAGTTTTGCTGGGTAGGTGATTCTAGGTTTTAATCCTAGCTCCATTGACCTTCGGAATATCGCATTCCAAGCCCTTCGATCTCTTAATGTAGAAGCTGCCAGGTCTTAGGTTATTCTGATTGGGTTTCCACAATGCTCAAATTGTTTCTTTCTGGCTGCTTGCAGTATTTTCTCCTTGATCTGGGAGCTCTGGAATTTGGCAACAATATTCCTAGGAGATTTCTTTTTGGGATCTATTTGAGGAGGCAATCGATGGATTCTTTCAATTTCTATTTTGCCCTGTGGCTCTAGAATATCACGGCAGTTCTCCCTGATAATTTCTTGAAAGATGATATCTAGGCTCTTTTTTTGATCATGGCTTTCAGATAGTCCAATAATTTTTAAATTATCTCTCCCAGATCTATTTTCCAGGTCAGTGGTTTTTCCAAGGAGATATTTCACATTGTCTTCCATGTTTTCATTCCTTTGGTTCTGTTTTATAATATCCTGATTCCTCATAAAGTCACTAGCTTCCACTTGCTCCAATCTAATTTTTAAAGTAGTATTTTCTTCAGTGGTCTTTTGGACCTCCTTTTCCATTTGGCTAATTCTGCCTTTCAAGGCATTCTTCTCCTCACTGGCTTTTTGGAGCTCTTTTGCCATTTGAGTTAGTCTGTTTTTTAAGGTGTTGTTTTCTTCAGTGTATTTTTCAGTATTTTTTTGGGTCTCCTTTAGCAAGTCATTGACTTGTTTTTCATGGTTTTCTCGTATCCTTCTCATTTCTCTTCCCAATTTTTCCTCTACTTCTCTAACTTGCTTTTCCAAATCCTTTTTGAGTTCTTCTATGGCCTGGGGCCAGTTCATGTTTTTCTTGGAGGCTTTGGTTGTAGGCTCTATGACTTTGTTGTCTTCTTTAGGCTGTATGTTTTGGTCTTCTTTGTCACCAAAGAAAGAATCCAAAGTCTGAGACTGAATCTGGGCGCGTTTTCACTGCCTGGCCATATTCCCAACCAATTAATTTGACCCTTGAGTTTTTCAGTGGGGTATGACTGCTTGTAGACTAATGAGTTCTATATTCCACGTTTGGGGGGGAGGTGCCAGCTCTGTCAGACCCGCGCTGCTCCTTCCCCAAGAACCCCCAACCCGAACTGGGCTTAGATCTTCGGCAGGCTGTGCACCCCTGCTCTGATCTGCTACTTAATTCCTCCCACCAGGTGGGCCTGGAGCCGGAGGTAACAACAGCTGTAGCTGCCCCACCTCCGCTGCCCCAGGGGCTGGAAGCCGAACCACGAACTCCTTCCACTCCCGCAGCTTTTCCCACTAACCTTCTCCGCAGTCTTTGGTGTTTGTGGGTCGAGGGGTCTGGTAACTGCCGCAGCTCACTGAATCATGGCGCTAGGGCCCCCTCCACCCGGCTTCTGGTCTGGATGGTCCACGCCGCTCAGGCTGGGCTCTGCTCCACTCCGTTCCCAGCTCCCAGCTCCGTGTGGAATAGACCTCACCCAGAGACCATCCAGGCTGTTCTGGGCTGGAGCCTTGCTTCCCTCTGCTGTTCTGTGGGTTCTGCCGTTCTAGAATTGGTTCAGAGCCATTTTTTATAGGTTTTTGGAGGGACTCGGGTATGGAGCTCACTCTAGTCCCTGCTTACCAGCTGCCATCTTGGCTCCGCCCCCCCGTTTTTGTTTTTTTGACAACCATGTCAACAGCATTTATTCATATTGAGCTGGAGTCTATTAAAAACCCTCAGATTTTTTAAAAATAATTTTGCTATTCTGTACTTCACAAATATCAGCAAATATGATATTGTAGCTATTCAAAGAAAAATAGAAAAAGGAAGTGATAGGTAAAAACCATGAGTCTCCATTATGTAAAGATTGTTAGAGATTTTTAAATTATGTAATATATTCAGCATATTAGTTCTAAAGTTGTCTCACTTCTCTGTTTCCCCTGAATTTCCTTCTATTCTGTGTTGTGCAATTGTAATGTTTCATTGACACTCTTCATTTATTTTGCAACACTCTCATTACTCCACTCTCCCCCTAAAATTAAAAAAAAATTCCTTCATAACCAATAAGCATAGTCAAATAAAACAAATCCACACATTACCTGTCTTAAAATATATTTCTTATTCTTCACCTCTAGTCAGGGAGTGCTGGAGACAGCTCAAACAGGTTCATGAAGCCAAATGATAAATTTTCATTGCAAGCATTTACACCTAGGAAATGGTCAACTGATGCAAATCAGGGCTTTATTTATTGTTTTCTTGAATGCCTAGACTTAAGAAATTAATTGAGAAATGTTAATAATTCAGAGAAAACTTAAAAGTTTGTTAAGTATATTTTTTTTCTTGTAGAAGGCTGGTTGCTAAACATTTACCATTTATCACTACTTCTAGTCCATTATCTCTCTGTCAACACGTGGGAATCATGCTTCATCATCCATCCATCCATCCACCCATCCATCCATCCATCCATCCATCCATCCATCCATCCATCTACCCATCCATCTATCCATTCATCTACCCATCCATCCATCCATCCTTCCATCCATCCATCCATCCATCCATCCATCCAACCATCCTCTGGAATCATCATTGGTCATTATATTAATTCAAATTCCTAAGTCTTTCACCAGACAGGTAGGTGGTACAGTAAATAGAGTGCTGGGCCTGGAATCAGGAAGACTCATCTTCTTGAGTTCAAATCCGGCCTCAGACACTGTGTGACCCTGGGCAAGTCACTTAACCCTGTTTGTCTCACTCTCTTCATTGTAAGATGAGCTGGAGAAGGAAATGGCAAACCATTTCAGTATCTTTGCTAAGAAAACTACAAATCGGGTCACAAAGAGTTAGACGTGACTGAAAAAAATGACTGGCAAACAAAATCTTTCAAAGTGTTTTTCTTTGCAAAGTTGTAATCATTGTGGAAATTGTTCTCCTGGTTCTGCTCACTTTACTTCAAGCCATACACATCTTCCCAAGCTTCTCTGAATCTGTCTTCATTGACCTTTTAATCATAGGATTAAATTTTTTAGTCTTCATTTCTTAGACCTTTATTGATTATAATTTTTGTTGTATTGCAATTAGTAAAAGAAAAAAGTTTATATTTCTATATTTATGATAGTTTTATGTACTAGTGCATGCTCATTTCTAAGGGACTATAATCCTTGAGACATATGTGTACTCCATTCTATTCTGTAGAAACAATCTTGCTAGCAGCTACTGTGGCTAAGACCAATAACACCAGCATACAGAAGGCTGCTAACACAGTTTCTCTGATCTGCTTTTCTAAGGAAAGCAACTTTAAGGGGTTAATAATCTCAATTTAATCAAATATATATATGTATATATCATTCACTTGTTTCTGGGGGGGAAAGATCAGCCCCCTGAACTTCAAGGCAAATACAAACAGAAATTACAAACACCAGCAGAAAGATTTTGTCTGATTCAAATCACAATTCATAGTTACCAGAGAAACATCAATATCTGTCTGGGTTATCAAAGCCAGGGGCAGTTACACGGCTTGCCCAGAGTCTCAACACTCCTTCCATGAGTGAGCCCCAAAAGTCAAACACTAAGCTCCCCTCAATTATATCCTGTTCAGAATCCTGAGGACTCTGACCTCACCCAGGCTGGGTGTGTAAAAGTTCCCCATCCCCAGGATTACACCATATACAGGTCAATGACTCCTAATTGTCTTAGTGCTAAGAAACATTCCAAGATAATAACCCACTTTACCAGCCTCATTCAAACAAAGGCCAGAATCATTAAAGGCATTTAAGAAAAGAACAGCAAAAAGCCCCACCGATTACCATTACATATTCCCATTCCATAATTACCAGACACCTATCATATATAACTTTTCTAAAGTTTATTCAGATCTTTAAGATTATAAGATATAGCATCAGAAAGAACCATAGAGGCCAGCTAGTCAAGCTCTCACTTGCCCAAGGTCAAGGTCAAGGATTCCAAATCAGGTTACACAACTCCAATTTCAGCATTCTTTCCACTATACCACAATGCCTCTTTCTTGACTATTTACTTATAATTTCAGTTATATGCTTCTACTCTATTGTCCATCCTGTCATCCACTTGCTTGAACCCCAACCACTGGTTCTTATAATATATTTGTATTTTATTTATTATTTATTTTATTTCCTTTTATTCCTCCCTTTATGACACAAAGTTGAAGTTTGTTTTGCTTATAACATTTCTGTCCCTGACTACTCTTCCTTTTAAATCCCTGACTCTGCCTGTTTCTGAATCTTTCTGTGTATGTGTAAGTGTATCCAAATCTCCTTTGGCCGATTTAGACAAATGTAAGGTTTACGTGATGTCCACCCCCTTAGCACTTCTTCCATTTTTGCATACTCTTCTTCTATGTATCCCAATTATGAGAAATAGTAACACCCCCTTCTTCCTCATCTCTTACAGTATTTTCCCTTCCTTTTTCTTTCTTCTCTTAAGACTATCAACACACACACACACACACACACACACACACACACACACACACCCTACTCCTTGTCCCTCAGTCTCAGAAATTAAGTTATTCGTGGTTGAAAACCTTTCTTTATGTTTTGCCTTTTGAAATATTATATTCCAAGAATTTCTCTTCTTCATAGTAGTATCTGCCAAATCTTGTATGAAACTGACCATGCTTCCTTAGTATTTGAACTCTTTATTCCCGACTGTTTGTAATATTTTTTTTTCTTTGACCTGAAAACTCCGTATTTTGGCTATCCCATTTCTAGTATTTGGAGTTTTCTTTCAGGAAGTAACTGATAGATTCATGTGAACTATTGTTATTTGTGCTGGCAGGCACAGTGGACAGAGCAACAGGATTAGAGTCAGGAAAAACTGAATCTAAATTTAGCTTCAGATACTAGCTATGTGGCTTTGGGCAAACCAGCTAGCCTCTGTTTGCCTCAGTTTCCTCATCTGTAAAATGGGGGTGATAATAGCACCTACCTCCCAGGATTATTGTAAGGATCAAACGAGATGATAATTGTAGAGCCCTTAGTATGGTGACTGGCACATAGTAGGTACTGTATAAATGTTAATAATTATTATTTCTTGAAATACAGTATCCAAGATTTTTTGATCATGTTTTTCACATAGTCCCATGATTTTCCAATTGCCCCCCCCAACCTCTTTTCCAGTTCAGTTGTTTTTTGTAGTATATATTTTTCATTTTCTTCTATTTTATAATCTTTTAACTTTGTTCTAATGTTTTGTGTTGTCTCATGGAGTCATTGAATTGAGTTTGACTTTTCATGGTTTTCATGGATTCTACTCCTTAAATAAGGTTTCTGCATTCCATCCTAAACGATTTATTCTCCTCTGACTTTTCTCCAGAGCTCTAATTTAATTTAAATTTTATTTTTATTTTTTCTCCCTTGCTTAATTTTTTCCAGGTACTTTTGTCATCCTTGTGGCCAACCTGTTATTTTTCCGCTAAGGCTGTACTTGTAGAGAATTACTCTTTTCCGAGTTTTCCTTCTAGGAAATTTCTGACCCATTAAATTTCTTCATATTTTTGGCCATCTTCTTTTTATTCATATTTCTGGCTCAGCTCCTGTTTTGGGACCTTTTACCAAGGCTAGGTTCTACTTTCACCTATATTCTTGGATGGGATGGTCAAGTCCTGTTTGGTTTTGACCTTTCTTCCCTGGGTTTCTGCCATTGCCCTCTACTTCTCTTGGTGTATCTATGCTCAATGCACTGGCAGACTTCAATATCCCAGGTCAGAACTTTGAGGTTAGCTGTCTCTGATTAGGGAACTACCACCATGGTCTTCCATTCCCCTTGGAGGCTTGTCTGGGTGTTGCTGTAGTCTTTTGTTTTCCCTGGGGCTTTCCCATTTTGGGGTGCTACCACTAGGTCCCCCTCCTCTTTAGGACCCTACTATAAACTTTTGCTTTACTACAATAAGCAATTATAAGAATGACCAGGGTAAAGGATTTTTCCATTTCAAATAGTATTTCTTTACATTAATTTGTGGATTGACAGAGTCCAATTCATTTATCTTATCTTAAATGTCAGTTCCCTTATCTGAAAATTGGGGCATTAGATGAATTAGGGTTTTCAAAGTACTTTGGAAAAGTATCCTCATTATAGTTATATAAAAAAAGCAGCTCATTAGTTGTATACTAATAAAGCTATTTAAAATGATTGAAAACTATTTGTTTTTTCTATAAAAGTTTTAACATTGCAATCTTTTTCCTACTGTTAATTTATAGAGCAGAATTTTCCCCCGGTCTTCAAGCTAAGTTCCATGCTCAGGGGACTGAGCCAAATGAGCTCTAAAATTCTATAATCTATGATCTATGATCTTGGCCTTGGTCTGAATTAATAGGGTTTGTTAGATTTGTGTTTTGTACTTCATATATGCTTTATGTCTATATCAGTGCTTATGTGCAGGAAGGTGTAAATTAAGAGTGCCCTTTTGTTTTTGTTTTTTTTTAATTTTGCTCTAAGCACCTGAAAAACTTTCCATCTTTTACTGGATTTAGCATAAGGCATGTAAGGCCTATCTTCAAGTTTTCTTTGTTAAGAGAAACATTAAAAATCATAATTTTATTCCATTCTCAACCTGCCCACTGACATCTCTATTTCTTGCTGGCACTATCTCCCCTTGCATAGAATGAATGCTTTCCCGCACTTCTACCCCACTCCATGCTTTCTTTACTGCATTAATTTCTTCCTGTCTTGCCTTCCCAGCTGAAAGTGGTCTCTCAACTCAAATTTCTTATAGCACTTTGTCAAGTGCTCTCCTTGGCACTTATCAAATTCTGCTCTATATCATAGATATTTGTGCATGACAATCAATCAATCTACAGGCATTTATTAATTACTATGTGTCAGACATAGGGCTAAACCCTGGGGATAAAAAGAAAGACAAAAGGAAAAAAATCCCCTGACCGTAAGAACCAATGGTGAAGTTAACATGTAAATAAATTGGTATGTACAAGATATATACAGAATATATGGAAAGCAACCTTGGAAGGGAAGGTTCTAGAAGCTGAGGGTAAGGGTGATGGGATTGGAAAAGCCTCTTGTCAGAGATTTAGTTTGATCTGAGTATCGAAAGAATGCAGGGGTTCAAAGAGGTGGAAGTAAGGAAGAAGAGCATTCCAGATATGGAGGACAGCCAGTACACAAAGATGACATAAAGATAGGAGAAAAAATGTTGTATGTAAGAAACATGTATGATTGAACTCTAGATTTCATGGAGAGGAATACAGTGTTAGAAGACTGGAAAGGTAGGAATGGGCCAGCTTAAGAAGATAGTTCTTTATATTTGATCCTAGAGGTAAAAGGGAACCACTGGAGTTTATAGGGAAATGGAGTGGGCATGAACAGAACCACACATTAGGAAAATCACTTTGACACCTGAATGAAAGATAGATTAAAATGGTGAGAGATTTGAGGCAGGGAGGCCAATTAGAAGGTTATTGCAATAGTTCAGGCAAGAGGTGATGAAAGTCTGAAGGAAAGTGGCAACTGTATGAGTGGAGAAGGGGACATAGATGAGAGCTGTTACAAATGACAAGATTTGGCACCTGATTAGATATGTGGGAGAAATGAGTTAGGACTTGAGGTTACAAACCTAGGTGACTGGAAGGACAATGGTACCCTTGACAGTAATGGGGATGTTCAGAAGAGGGGAGGCTTTAGAGGTTAGGTAATGAGTTCTGTTTTGGATAAGTTGAGTTTGAAATGTCTATGGGACATAGGGTTCAAAATATCTAATAGGCTCAGGAGAAAGACAAGGGCTGGGTAAAATAGATCTGGGAATCACCTGCACAGAGATGATGATTGTACCTAAAAGGGTTGATGAGATCATCAAGTGAGATAGTATATAGAAAGAAAAAAAATAGAACAGAGCCCAGGATACAGCCTTTCCAGGCACCCAGAGTTTGGGGGCATGATGCGGATGAAGATCCAATAAGGGAGGATGGGAAGGAGCCATCAGGCAGGTAGGAAAACCAAGAGCAGAGTTATAAAAACCCAGAGAGGAGAATGTGACCAATAGGGTCAAATGCTGCAGAGAGGTCAAGAAGGATTGAGAAAAACTCATTAGATTTGGCAATTAAGAGTTCATTAGTAACTTTTAAAAGAGCGGTTCCACTGAAATGATGAGGTCAAAAGATACATTACAAAGAGTTTAGAAGAGAATGAGAAGAGACAGAGTCTAAGCACCAAGTACAGATAGCTTTCTAAAGGGGTTTAACAACAAAGAGGAAGAGAGATTTAGCATGACAGCTAGGACCAAGTGTGGGGTGGGGGGGTACTTGATATTTTTTTAAGGGGAGGGGGCAGAGAGACATAAGTACACTTGTAGGCAGCGGGAGGAAGAGGAAGATGAGAAAATAGTAAAGATCGGCAAACAGGATCATGTTTTATCATCCCCTTCTGATTCTAAGCTCCTTAAAAGGCCAGATCTATTTTATATTTATATCCCGAAAGGTGAGCAGGGTCTTGCACCTAGTAGACATTCAATAAAGTTTTTTGAGAAGGTGTCTTGTGCTCCAGCCATGACATAGGATGAATTCAAGCTCGAGACTAGAATGAAATGAGATACTCACAGGTCATTTAATAGTTAACCAATGCAATAAGAGCACGGAAAAGACACTGAATAAGGTACAGCACTGATGCCTGTACATGTTACCCTTATCATCTCCATGCAAAAATATGTCTGAAGTTTGTGTTGTGGTGAGTGCAGGACAATATCCGGAGAATGAAGTGGAGGGAGGGTGGAAATGAAAGGGTGAAATGAAAATGAGGATGGAAAGAAAGTCCAGAATTCAGACTATATGGAATGTCTGTCCTGGATGCCCTTCTTAAACAGAGATTCTGGGAGCAGCCATCCAATCAGAGGGAGAGGCCACAGGGACTGAAGGAAATTCCAATGTGTGAAGTTCAGGGCTGGAGACTGGAGGCTGGAGCGAGCTTCCAGGATGACAAGGTTTCTGAGGAATGATAGAAAAAGTCCAGAGATCAGCCTGTTAGGATCCATGCTGAGGATGCTGCTGCTGGGACCTATTGAACTGGAGAGTGTTAGAAGGACCCAGAGTGTTCTGGATTGTATTTGAGTAATCTGAATTCTTTTCATTCACTGTATTCTCCAAATCTAGACCAAACGGCCTGGACCCTGGATTTTCTTAGGGGTGAGATTTCATCCCCTGTCCTGCATAAGGGCCATCATCCATTCCAAGGCCTCTGGCATTGTGTCCAGACAGCACTGCCTCATCTATGAAGTGGTGGACACTTCACAGATGAGTGAAGTATTTTGGTATGAAGTGGCAAGATAATGAGGCCTTTTCAGTTGTAAAAGAGTAGTCCTTGAAAGCTCAGGACCTCATCACAAAAAAAGACGCTGGCAATGAAATATTAAACTAACTATAAAAGATTTGGCCACATCGGGTTATCTCTTTATGAGGTGCAAATTAGTCCCCTGAATGAATCATAAAGGAAATGATGGAATAGGATGAAGAATGATAGGCAATGCCTGGGGTGACCTTAAAAGTTAATTCTCTGAATCCAGGAGTCAAATTCAAAGAGGAGCACAGCTCCTGATGGGACAAGCCTTATAAGCTACTGGGCAGTGGAGCAGAAGCAACCACTACAAAGAAAAGGGCCAGGACTCTGGGAAGGAAAGTTTTTGTCCAATTAAGTAGGAGATATACTGGGACAGAAGCTGTGATGCTGAAAACCATCCTCCCTCCCACCCTTCCCAAGGTGGAGCCCAAGGCAGTAATCTAATATCTCCTTCTGCAGAGTTCCTTCATAGGCGCCTAAAGCTTCTTCCTCTGAGCAGGGTGGAGACGTTTGCTTACTTTTCTTTGTTTTAAATATTTACTCTGTCCTTATAAACAGAGATGTGGAAGAAAAACTCTGTACTCTGTGTTTTAACCAATGTCTTTCAGAGATAATCTATTAGCATAATATTTGGAAAGAGATCCCCTTCTAATTGGAATTTTCTCTGATCCAAGCCATGTCTACTTACATTTTATAGTAATCATGAAACAAAAGACAAAATTCTACAGCAAGATGAAGCAAAAGTACAATTTAGGTTTTTAAATTTACCAAATAGAACCAGAGCAATGAAGTCACATCTTTAAGATGATCTGTCTTCCTGGAAAATAAAGAGCTCCAGCTTTTGGACCATCGAGGGTAAACAAAGGGGCTGCCTCTCTTGATAAATTACGGGATACTTCCTTTGATTAAAAAAGGGACATCCCCTCAGTCTAATCTTACTTTCAGGGAATCAGAATTCCTCCTGGAACTCAACTTAATCAAACAAAGGAAAATGGAAAAGAAACAAAAAGAGAAAAGAAAAATCTGTTTTCTGGATTAGAATGTTGTTGTTACTTTAGGCGAGACCAATGACTTCAGGCTTCAATAGTTAAGATATTTCTTAATATTTTATAATACATCTAATGCTTTAGTAGGGCAGGTAGGTGGCACAACAGATAGAGCCCCAGGCCTGGAGTCAGGAAGGAAGACTTGAGTTCAAATCTGGCCTCAGACATTTACTAGCTGGGTGACCCTGGGTAAATCACATAACTCTGTTTGCATCTGTTTCCTCATCTATAAAATGATCTAGAGAAAGAAATGGCAAATCATTCCAGCATCTTTGCCAAGAAAACCCCAAAAGGGGTCACAAAGAGTCAGACAAAACTGAAAATAACTAAACAACAACAACCATTTTTTAGTGGATGTTTTCACAGTGGTAACCACTGACACTTGCTAGTTGGGCTTATAATTATGTGGCATACAGTTGAGAGGAAACCACTGAAGGGGAAACATCTGTAGAGAATAAATTAAGATAGATTTAACAATGAGGTATTTTGCTTGAAATGTTGTCTCTTGTGAGGGGCTCAGAACTAAGGGGGCTGACAGAGAGAATTACAAATCCGTCCACTTTTCAGAAGGTGTTGTCAACAGCCTGAGCCTTTAGTCCTCTGGGCCAATCAACACAAGAGGATGGCCTCAAGATCTTTTAACTCACACGGGAGAAGGGTTGGGTTCAATGTCCTACCGTGACACTGAAAAGAAATGTCAAAAAGATGGAAGATCGCAAGATAAGTCACGGCCAAGTTAGGGCTGGAGAGACCACTCTGTGAATCAACAACCTTCTGGGTCATTCAAAAGTATCAGATACATTGAGAGTGGAACTTGAGAATCGATCTGATCAACATATCCCTAGCAGGGGCAGAGGAGGAGTTGATAATGAGAGGGGAGGCCTTAATGAGCACAAGAGGTCTGCTAGAAAGGAGTTGAGCAAAGTAGGGTAATATATCACATACATATTACCTAAATTACTTTGTATATATGTGCCTATATTCATATATGTGTGTATTATTGTCAGATATATATATACATGTGTGTATCATATATATGTCCTATATAATTTATACACACACACATTGTATATATGTCTGTGTATGTATGTGTATGTGAATATGTATGTGTATGTGTATGTATATGTGAACGTGTATATGTAGGTATATGTGAATATGTATATGTATATATGTGTATATGTAAATGTATATACACACACACACCCAGGGTGATTGAGATGCTATACCAGTACAGCTTGCATCCCAGTTCATTGGATCAATTTTAAGGACAGTTTCCCAGCCTTTTAGGGAAAAACTCATTTGGCCTACCTGGAAGAGACCCTAGATGGTGGTGCTTCCACAACAAAGTATAAAGGAGTTGGATCAATCTCTGATGAATTTGAGGCATTTTTCTACATAACCCAATGACAAAGTGTAAAGTCTTCAGCCATCTGAGTGGAATTTATAGGGTATTGGCCATTGGATGAAGACCATCAAGGGACATGGGGGAGCTTTTGGCTGTTGGCTGGTGGTCTTTAAAAATCAACAGTCAATTCCTAGGCAAATGAGTTGAGAACAAAGCTACAGAAAGAATGACAGGCCACTTTTAGGAGCACTTTTTAGCAGAATACAGAAAAAAGAGGGCAATTTCTTTTGGCAGTTCCACTTTGCAGCAGAAGCATATAATCCAGTCATAATTGAATCAAAAGTAGTGAGAGGATCCTGATGCCTGGAGCTGAAACCCTGCATAGCTGAGGCTCTAAGTAACAGAACCAAATAAGCTCCCAGGGATACAATGGTAGGAGCTGCAGTTCTTTTAGAAAGTACAGAATGTAGCTTTATCCAAGGCCCTGATATCAGTTAAGCTAGATGTTCAAGACCATGGAAATGAGTCAGATGTCAGATCCATGCTCCCAATCCAGAAACAGATCTAGGAGACCCAATGGAGTGAATGTCCCAGTAGAAATGCTTTACCCCACAAGACTATCACAAGGAAACACTGGCTAGTCATGTGGTATCAGGGGTATAAGTTGCTTTGGCCAAATGTGTTCCTTATAAGTATACCTTCTGACTTGTGAACTTTATTTACGTACGTATCCACTCTTCTCACTAATGCAGCGTATATTTGTGGGGGAGCATAACCCAGACTTTGCCTTATTTGGCTCAATTTAATAAGGCAAACATCCTAGTGGAGGCACAATGAGTTTGAAATTTAGGGGTGTGGAACCACAGAGTACCTTGAACCTGAGATAGTCATTGCCCAGGTACCCAATCTGAAAGCTGAATTGGGGGGTGGAATTCTGGGGGAACTTTATACTGTGTGGGTTCACTGCTGATGTATTTATATTTAGTGTATCCAGTGCATTTGCTGGGACCCTTTGGAAAGGTTCTTACTGAGGATTCTCCCTCTTGGATACCCTAGCCCTGTACAAATTTACTGCAGAAAACATTAGATTTTCCCCCATCTTTTGTTTTCATACTAATTAAATGTTTTCATTCTAATTGTAATCAGATATTCTTCTGATACTTCCCTTTACAAGTCAGCCCAGTTACCTTGAGATAATTTTTGCATGGCTGATTGCTTAAATTCTGATATCTGTTATCTAGCTGTATTAAAATTGATATGAGCAATGAGGACGTTGCATCCTTAAAATACTGGTACTTGGCAATGCAGCCAGAGTCACACAGAGGACCCTTACTTAAATGAGATCCTTAGAGACTGAAGGTCCATTGAATGAGGTTTATCTAATGTCTTAGAAAACCTAAGTAATTGTCTCCAAGAACTTTATCCCTTCTGAGGGCTCATCTTTGGGGCTTTTCTGAGTTTATCTGAATTCTTTTTAAGCTAGCTAGCTTGTCCTAGCTAGGCAGTGGTTTCCTTAATAGTGTGCTTCCTAGAGAAGCTACCAGGAGGGCTCCGTAACTAAAAAAACTAAAGAAATCCATGTCTGGCTGAGCTGTAAATCTGGCTTTTGTGAACAGCTCCACAAGAGTCTTTGCCTTCTAGAGGGGAGGGGGACAAAGGAAGGGAATAGAACAATTAAAATGAGCCATTTGAGATGTTGCATTTCTTAATGTGTACCCAGTGCTGAAGTCTTTTGTGCCTTAAAAAGTATCTTTGGTAGAGGAAATAGACTGTTATCCTATACCCGAGAGCCATATAGTACACTGGCAACTTTTTCCAGAAGTGAACCCATTACCCACTTTTGAGAACTCCCAAGAGATTAGCCACTTCTAAGCTTGACTTTAGAGATTTCCCTAGAAATCTAGTGTTACTTGAGGGTAGAGACAGAACCAGGGATGTGACACCCTCACTTTAGGATCAGATCTCCTAAGACTGACTTGACTTCCTAACAGTCCAGAGCCTCCCTGTACCGGGGCCCTCTGGGCTACAGGGTATCAACAGCACAGTGAATAGTACTAAAGGTTTGCTAGTTTGATGTCCATACAGCAATTGTGTGTAATGTCCATACACAATTCTCTGTCACTGACCCTACCCTTACTCTCTAACCGATGGACAGGTAAGATTTCCAAAGCTAATCTCTAGTGCACAGGCTTAGTTGTGTTTCTCTACCTCTCATCTTGCCGTCTTCCAGTTCTAAGGTCTGTGATTCCTACTGCTCATTCCAAGTTGTCTGAATAAGAACATAATCCCATGATAAGACCAGAGGTTCTTAACCTGGACTCTTTGAGGGGTCTATAACTTGAATGCAAAAAAAAACCCCACATCTATTTTCACTAAACTCTGATTTCTTTTGTATTTTATTTTATGTATTTAAAATATTATTCTGAAAAGGGGTCCACAGGCTTCATGTTACAGGGTCCATGACACAAAAATAGTAAAGAATTCCTCACTGGACCACTTAGTAGGGGAGGCCAAATGGTATAGTGCAGGGCTGTCCAACCTTAGGTTTTTATTGAAACAATAGACAATATTTTTTGATTTGCCATTTTAAGGAGAGCTCTGCGGTAGCTCGGCTTCATTTACTGAAGCATTTATATAAATTTCTGTTTGTAGACAGGCCACATAAATCACACTGAGGGCTGCATGCAGCCTGTCGGCCACATTTTGGACAGCCCTGGTTTAGTGGATAGAGCACTGGACTGGGAGCTAGTAAAACCTAGGTTCTAATCTTGACTCAAGTTTTCTAGCTGTGTGACCCTGGGCAAGTCACCTAGACTCTCTGAGCTTATTTCCTCATCTGTAACATGAAGGTAGTAATAGTACCCAATTAACAGGGTTATTGTGAAGATAAAATAAAATAAAATGCATTAATTTCTTGCTACATAAATGTGAACTCTCACTATTATCCCTAAGCTGGAAGAACAGCACTTAAGAAACTCCAAAGTATATGAAAACCTGTACTTAGACTATTGAACTATTCTGCATATAGCCTGCTACCTCCTCTTTAACAATATCTCTATCAATGGAACAGCTTGGGGTCTAAGGCAGATCAGGACAATTCAACAAAAAATAGGAATTTACCAGTAAAACATTTTCTTTTCTGTTCTATAAGGCTTCCAGAAGAACAGAGCTTCATGGAGAGAAAAAGAAAATGCTACAGATCAGGGAGGAATAAGAGTCAGGTAGGGATGGAAGGAGTGAAACTGCAAATGCTTTTCTTGTTTAGATAAGATAGAATACTTAAGAGCCACTTCAGCTCGGGTTACATAAAATGGAGCCCTGCTTGATAGTCTTTTCTTCAAAATCTCTTCTCATTCACTACATTTAAGAGCATGCAACAAAAACCTGGATAATGGGTGTTATTGGTTCTGACTTTGGGATTCTTTAGCAGTATTATTTATACTTGCCTTTGCTAAAACTCTATAAAAGAGTTGACTCCTCACCAATGAATCCAAGTCTTGAGCCCTTCTCTCAGTTCTAAACTTCACAAATTAAATTTCTAATTTAATTCAATTAATTGTCAATTAAAGGTCAATTCTTCATTCTCTCAATGTCTAAAATTTTGTCAGTTGATCTAACATGATGCTGCTCTGATTATGAAGGACAGGCCAAGTGACCTCAAGGTGTAGATAGTTGAGATGAGATAAAGTTTCATATTTGAATATGCTTTTCTAGAAAAATTATAAATCTTCATTAAGAGAATCAAATGGATTAGCTAAATATGCCTTATGAGAGATGAATAATATATTCATCATAGATTCTCTGGAGTCATGGTTGGGTATTACATTGATTAGAATTTTTAAGTTTTTCACATTCATTTCCTTAACAATATCATAGTCATTGCATAAATTCTTGTTCTGTTTGTTTATTTCACTTTGCATCAGTTCATCCAAATACTTCCAGGTTCCTTGGACTCCAACTCTTTCCTCTTTTCTTACAGTGAAATAATTTTCCATTAAATATCTGTACCATAGTTTGTTTATCCATTTCCCAATAAAGAGACTCCCACTTTTTTCCAGTTCTTTGCTACATCAAAAAGTGCTACTACAATGAGTTTTGTGTCTCTAGATCTTTTTCCTTTTTATCTGATCTCTTTAAGGTGTATGCTTATGCTGCAACAATTCGGCTAGCAGATGTTGTGGGAGTGAAAGACCAACACAAGCCCAACAACAAGAATGCTGCCAGCACAGGATCTTTTGATCTGCTTTACTAAAGAAAGTAGCATTAAGGGGTTAACAATCTTACTTTAATCCAACATATACATATAAACTCACTTAGTTCAGGAGGAAAAGCCAGCAACCTGAACTTCAGAGCAAATACAAACAAGTTACAAACATACACAATATAAACAGACCAGATCACAATTCATAGTTACCAAGAAACCATCAATGTCTGGGTCCACGAGCCGGGGAGCTCATAATAACGGCTGACCCAGAGTCAAGTGCCATTCCTCCTGTGGCTCAGAGCCCCAAGGGAGAATGCCAACCTCTGGGTTTGCATATCTTATTCAGGGTCAAAGGTGAGTCATACATGCAACTCACCCATGTGACTTAAAAGCATCACAAAAATGAGACTTAAACCCACTTCATCTAAAAGCCTCTGATGTCACAAACATGTCACTCAAACCCGTGTAAACTAGGCTTTCCCTTGAGGCAAGGAGGTCATCAAGGACTCCTAATTTAATCAAGGAAACAAAGGCCAAATTCTTCAAGGACACTTGATTGAATAAATGCTAAAAGCCCTCCTTAATTACCAATACAGCCTAGTAATGGTACGGATGTGGTTTGAGAGGACCCCCAAGGACCGGAGTGCCGGAAAAGGTTGTCTGGAATGAATTCATGGACTAAAGCATTCTTTAAGTCAGGTTGGCAAAGGTTTATTGTAATGCTAATATGGTAGGCAGAGCTCCTTAGAGAATTTGCAACCTAACAGGAATGATGCTAAAGCTTATATAGGAATTATGTGGCAAGTATGCTAATTAGGTGATAACATACAACCTTAATCACAGGTGTCATACGCCAGTGGAAACTGGGGGGTGGGAGGTGTTTGCTAAAGGGTGTGTTTTTGGTCTTTTATGTCTGTAGCAAGATAGCTTTGAGAGTTGATGTCTATAGCTTGACCTCTGAATTGTACACGATAACTATGGGAATCAATACATGATAATTCTGCTAGTACAAGGTAGTCCTGTTCATACAAAGGAAATTCTACAGAAGTCAGCATGTTCTTATAACAGGGAAAGAGTTTGCCTCCCTGAGTCTCACTCATAAGTTATTGCTAGGCATAGTGTCCTTGGGCTGGGGAGAAAACTGTCAGGGATAGTGTTTTGAGGCTAGGGAGAAATGTGATCTTGAAATTGGAGACCCAGTACAAGCACCCAAGCACCCCATCATTCCCCCCTTAAACGAATAACACTCCAAATCTTTTGGGGTAAGGGATGAAGATCTCAGCTTCTGAAACTGCTTCATGCTGGGATTGGGCATAGTGCTGTCCCTGCCTCTCGAGGTCCCGTTTAAAGTGTTGGTGCTTTAGCCAGTATCCAGAACTTGGCCAACACCAGGTCCAGGGTCTCAGACAGAGGATGATATCCAGCCTGAGAGGTCATCAGCAAGTGGAGGGCACTGAGCCTAGAGGAGACAAATCTGGCAAGGAGATTAAGCAGACAAGGGCAAAAAAGGAGCAGGAAGAAAATGACCAGAAATGGAATAAGTATGGGCTAGTATCCTTCCAACAGGACCATCTGAAATTTGGTTGAGCTATTGACTTCCAAACCAAAATACATAATTTCCTTCCTTCTTAAAATACTGTCACACTTCCTCACATCTTCTACTGAGTCAAAGGATATACACAGTTTAGGGACTTAAGGGATATATCCCAAATTGATATCCAGAATGGCTTTTCCAAGTCACAGTTCAACTAATAGTGTATTAGCATTCCCCTTCTCCTAGAGCTGCTATAAAAATTGTCATTTTTCTTTCTTGTCGTCTTCGCCAGTCTGCTATACCTGAGGTAGACCCTCAGAGCTGTTTTAAGTGGCACTTCCATTATCATTAGTGATTCGGAGCCTTTCTCTTTTTTTAATTTAATTTATTTTTTGTTATATTTTAAGTTCTGAAGTGTGTTTTTCTCCCTCCCTCTCTCACCACCCCATGATAGAAAAGGCAGCCATTTGACATGTGTGTAACTGTGTGTGTGAGTGTCTGTGTGTAAAGCCATATTATACATACTTCTATTTATCCGTTCTTTCTCTGGAGGTAGATAGCATCTTCCTTTATAGATCTTTTGTAGTTGACTTGAGTGTTTATAGTACTCAGAAGAACTTAGTTCACATTTATTCTTTGAACAATAATGCTGTTACTACTGTATACAAAGACTTCTTGGTTCTATCATTTCACTCTTCATTACTTTATGCAAGTCTTTCCACAGTTTTCTAAAATCAACCTGCTCATCATTTTCTTACATTACAGTAGTATTCTATCATTCCTATATACCCCAGCTTGTTTAGCCATTTCCCAATTGATAGGCATCTGCTTAATTTCCAATTCTTTGCCACCACAAAGAGAGGTGCTTTAAATATTTTAGAGCATATGGGTCCTTTCTCTTTTCTCCTAATCACCTTGGGAATCAGACCTCATAGTGGTCTTTCAAAGTCAAAGGGTATACACAGTTTATAACTCTTTGGGCATAATTCCAGATTGCTCTCCAAAATGGCTGGATCACACAGTTCTACCAACAGTATATTCATATCCCAATTTTGCCATGTCCCCTCCAACATTTGTCATTTTCCCTTTCTATCATTTCAGCCAATCTGATAGGGGTGACATGATATCTCAAAGTTGTTTTGATTTGCCTTTCTCTAATCAATAACTATTCAGAGCATTTTTATATGACCAAATATACCTTTGATTTCTTCATTGATAAACTGTCTGTTCATATGTTTGACCATTTATCAACTGAGGAATGACCCATACTCTTCTAAATTTGAAAAAGTTCTCTATATATTTGAGATATGAGACTTATCTGAAAAACTCTATAAAAATTTTCCCCCAATTTTCTGCTTTCTTTCTAATCTTGGCTACATTGATTTTATTTGTACAAAACCTTTTTAATTTGATGTAATCAAAATGATCCATTTTAAAATCTCACAATGCTCTCTACCTCTTGTTAATTTATAAATTCTTCTCCTGTCCTTAAGTCCGATAGGTAATGTGTTCCACCTTCTTCTCATTTACTTATGATATGTCTCTTTATATCTAGATCATGTTTCCATTTTTACTTTATCTTGGTAAATGGTATAAGAGATATACTCAGTTTCTGCCAGACTGCTTTCTAATGTTCCCAAGAATTTTTACCAAATAGAGGATTTTTATCCTACAAGTTTAACTCTTTACACTCGTGAAACGTGAAGTTACAATAATCATTTACCACTGTGTATTATATGTCTACTGCCTTATAATACAGTTTAAGATCTGGTACTGCTAAACCTCCTTCCTTTACATTTTTTCATTAATTCCTTTGATATTCTGGACCTTTTGTTGTTCCAAATAAATTTCATTATTTTTTCAGTTTAATAAAATAATTCTTGGTAATTTAATTGGGATGGTATTGAATAAGTAGATTAGGTAGAATTGTCATTTTTATTACATTGGTTCTGTCCACTCATGAACAATTAATAATTATCCAATTATTTAAATCTGATTTTATTTGTATAAAAAGTATTTTATAATTATGTTAATGTAGTTCCTTTTTTGGCAGGTTGGATCATTTTTCATATAGCCATTGATAAGCTGGAATTCTCTCCCTTGAGAAATGCCTATTTATATCTTTTGACCATTTCTCAATTGAAGAATAATTCCTGTTCTTACATATATAGGGTTAATTTTGAGGAAGTAAAGTGTCTATCTCTCGTATATCAAATTTAAAGTGGTTACTAGAAAGCATTGCCCCTATCAAACGTACTCCTGGTTAGACAATGGATGAGGTACTCTTTTTCTTGCAGGACAGAGTGGTTGAATGTTGGATCAATCCATTACTGGGCTGGGTTAAATAGGTGGCTCTTCAGGACAGGTTCTACACTACTGCTACAATAACTGGCAGACTCCTTACTTTTCAAAGCATAGAGATCGTAATCTAGTCTGTTCCATATATGAAACTAATCCATCTATGATCAGGAAAAGTAAAGATACAACAAGAATAGAAGAAACATAGGCATCACATGTTCCTAGCCATATGGTGGCCTGTGTGTGGAGATAAGGAAACCACAGCATTGCCTTCCACTGCCACTGATTATACCTTTCACCTCAGCCAGAGCTCCATGGTCTATCTGCTTCACTCAAAAGTTACCAGGAAGAGCTCTGAAGGACTCTCAGTCATTTGTTGGAGCCTTTTGTGTGCATATCTAGGTCTGGATTAGTAACCAGATAAAAGGCTTTTCATCATTAAGCAGTAAGCTGACAGAAAATAGTTCTATGATATCTATACATGCTCAGGATTAAGGCATGAAAGGCCTCTTCAATACACATGGTCAGGAACAAGGTCACAAAGACTAGATGCAGATTGGTACCTGGCAGAGTATATTAAACATGTTCTAGAGACTGGACCCTAATTGCATAGTCCCCCATTACATAGGATATCAAATCTTTATCAGAAAAGTCTGGATTTTTCCCAAAACACTTTTCATTCTTAATTCTTGCTAAATTGATATTGCTTGTGCAAAGACTTTTTGATTTTACATAATCAAAATTGCTTGTTTTATTTCCTGTGATCTTCCCTTACCCTTGCGCAGTCAATAACTGTCCCCCAACCCTAATTGCAGAAAACATCATCCTTTCTCCTTTAATTTGTGACATTTCATATTTAGGTGCTATATTTATTTGGAAATTTTTCTGGTATATGGTGTGAGATGTTAGTCTAAAACTAGTTTCTACTGGACTGCTTTCCAATTTTCCTAGCAGTTCTTGTCAAATGGTGAGTACTTATACCAATAGATGGAGTCCATGGGTTTATTAAACATTATGCTGACATATTTTATTGTTTTTTGGTTCTTTATAGCTAATCTATTCCACTGACCAACTTTCTATTTTTAAACCAATATAAAAAAGTTTGAAGAGCGTTGCTTTTTGTTACTTTTTTTTTGAGATATGCTAGGGTCATTCCTTTCCACCTTTTTAAAAAAATAATTTCCTTGATTTTCTTGATGTGGTTTATGATTTTTTTCTTTTGACCCAGCAATTCTTTATAATCGAAATAGTTTGCCTTTACATTTTAATTATTTTTTTAAACATCATGTATAAATTATAACTTTTATTGCATTGTGGTCAGCAAAGGATGTGTTGAATATTTTTATTTTTCTGCATTTGTTTTTAAAGGTTTCATGTACGTGAATCAGTTTTTATATAGGTGGCATGTACATTTGAGAAATATGTATGATATGCTCTGTGTCCATTCAAAAATCTCCAGAGATCTATCATAATCAATTCTTCAAAATTCTGTCCAGAACTTCTTTCTTGTTTACCTTTTTGTTTTATTTGTCCAGCTCTAAGCAGCACATTGAGATTCTCAACTATTATAGTTTTGTTGTACTTTTCTCAGTATAATTTGATTAAATTTTCCTTTTGAGTACTTAGATTCTATGCCAGTCAGTGCATATATTAATTATTAAGGTTACTTCATTTTCTGTGGTGCTTTGATTAATAAAGTATTTTCTTGTTAATCTTTTTAATACTATGATTATTTTTATCTTTGCCTTGTCTGAGATCATGATCACTACCACTTTCTTTTTTTTAAACTTGCCTGAAGCATAATGAATTCTCCTCTAGCCTTTCATTTTAACTGTGTGGGTCTTTATGTTAAATTTGTTTATTGTAAACACAACATACTTTTGGATTCTAATTTCTAATTCATTCTGCTATCCTCTTTCATTTCATGAGTGAATTCATACCATTCATATTTATGATTATAAATATTAATCTTATGTTTCTTACCATCAGATATTCCTATGCTTTTCCCTCTCTTTATCCATTGTCTCTATTTCATCAAACAAGAATTAGATGGAGGAAAAGTACTATGATCAACACTGGTAACATATAATTGAAGTGGTCTATTCCTACTCCTCTACCCTTCCTTTTGTCACCAAGGCCAAATTCCCCAAAAGTAATTGCTCTTTTGTTCTCTATTCTTAATCTACACTTGATAATGCCACTTCTGTAGTGACATTTGTTTTGTCTGTAGTGATTCCCTGCTTGACTTTATTCTCCCTGTCCCTGTCAGTTTCCCTGCTGAGTTTAATCTATTTCTATAGAACTTCGCTCTGTGCCCACTAATGATGGGTGTCTCACAAGACTCTATCCTGGGCCCTCTTCGCTTTCCTTTATGTACTATCTCACATTGAGATGGTATCTCAAAATATATCAAAGATCTCATGAGCTGCCAGGGTCCACCTCTATGCTAATGCTTTCAAGACATATCTCAAGCTGTAGTTTCTCTCCCGAGAAACACTCTCAACTAACCAATCACCTTTTGGATTTCTTGTGTGTGTGTGTGTGTGTGTGTGTGTGTGTGTGTGTGTGTGTGTGTGGAGAGAGAGGCAAGAGAAGGAGATATCAGTTTTTATACATATAAGGGCAAGTGGGGTTGATTGAAAAAACATCCAATAACCCCTACCCAACTTAAAGTAAATGATAAAACAGTCTGGTACATTACATAAATCAGACAGAAATAATCACTCAATCTCTATCTGAAGCTTTGATTTCAATCAGTCAATTTCAGACTTTATATTTAAGGTGAAAAGCCCCTAAAACTGGAAGGCCATTGCATAAGAATAGTGTTAGGGGTGGCTGAGGAAACTTGGTTGAACACTAGAGATTGTCTAGAAAATATCAGGTTAGTTGAGACCCGAAGTTATTCCATAGTTTGGAACAAGTGGAACATTTCAATAAAACCTCTAAGGATTAAGTCTTGTGGTGGGGTGAGGGGAGCGGGGGCAGGAGAAGACTTGGCTTTGGCATTGACTTAGGCCTCCTTGCTCTTTTTTGGCTGGAGGAAGACCTTCAAAAGGTCTGGAGGGCTTTGGACTCATCTTCTCATTGGCACCCTAGCATAGTCCAGGACAACAGTGGCTGGTAGCCATGTCTGCATTGGGAGCACAAAACAGACTGAATGCAGATTCATACCTCTATAAGGAGCCCAGCAATTAAAAAAAAATACACCAAACTAAGGAGAATTTCTTGAGGAGCCCACAATGCAAAGGAAGGGACTTCCTGCATCCAGGAAATAGAAGTTACCTCTCTATCGTGTATGCTCCCTAAGTTTGAACCCACTTTCCTCTGGACTTTGTATGTATTGGGACCTTTGTCCCAATTGTTCTTACTGAACTACCTTAGTAAGTTCCGCTTTCTAAAAGCTACTTATGACTGGCTGATTAAAATGATAATAATCAATTAATAATACTGGGGAGAATAGACCAGGATGAAATTTCCACTGATAGCATTAGAGAAAGCCATGCCATTGCCTCTCAGGAACACCCCTAGAACCTTAAGGAGGAAACATAAATAAATTGAAAGAGTCCAGAGAATTACTACATGAGCATATCCCCAACACAAAGCACAATGCCTAGCACATAGTATGTGCCTAATAAATGTATGTTGATTAATTGATCAACTACTAGGTGACTTTTTGAACAAGGTTTGGAAAATCTCCTGCAATACAAGCTAGGCAAATTCTCAACACCAGATTGCCAAGCAGAATTTTCGGGGGGTGGGGAGGCGGGTCCTCTCTTTCTCTTCACCTCCACCAGAAAAGCTCAAAAAGACAAGTCATTCTAAAGGCCACTGGGCAAACACCCAGTTATCTTCTGCACCCCATGGCTTTGCTCAAGGATGTCTAAACTCTAAAAACAAATATTTCAGGAAATAGATAATTCACTCTACAGAGTGAAATTGAAACAGGTCTTAATGCTATTTTATCCCAAATAATGGTATGGAACAGACACTTAATGGAACACCCAGTTCTGGGCTCTTTTTCACTGAATATATAGATATTGGACATACAAAATTTAGTGGAATAAAATATAAAAATGGAAATTGATGTTATGTAATTATTTAAAATGTGTGCACAGGGAGTTAGAAAAAAACTCTCCTGCCAAACACCCACAGTGAAAATCCCCTAATTTACAGGGGATTAAATGAACTGCATAACTGAGGACAAGCAGACCACACACACAAAAAAACCTTGTCTGAGAACTAACCCAAGAAGCAAACGAGAATTTTAAGGTGAGAACCAATCTCAAAGAAAAGATAACCCCATGTGTGTATTTTCAAACCATACAATTTGGACTTCTAATTATGGATTTTATATTTCAGTAATTTCAGTAAGCCCTTAATATTTATACTTTCTCTAGTGTCAAGCACCTGATCTAATTTTAAATGGTTTGGGGGTGGGGCATGGCTAGAACTCTTCCCATTTGACTTGTTTGCATCACTCTACACTTTTTGGATGAAAGACTCATTGGATCTGGCTGAAATATTATTCCCTTTTGAAAAAGCCACTATTCCAATGGCAAACACAGTGCAAGTGCTACAAGAATACTAATCAAAGATGGATGTTCACAAGAGAATGGCCTGAGAGTTCAGTTCAGAACCTCAAGAAGGAGAAACTTCTTCTACTTCCCATGGCCCTTATTGTCTAAGTGGCTCCAACTGGAGATAAATTGAAGCACCAGATGGGAAGGAAATAACAAAGAACATCTCATTAAGAGAGGTAGGAAAAAGATACTTACTCCTTGGAAGCTGTGAAGTAGTCATGGATGTTGCTAGTCACTTAGGGAAGACTGATTTTTTAAAATGAAATAGGATTTTAAAAAAAATAGTGACACTCTTCAGTTTGCAAAACTAGAGGATGAGAGGAATAAGGCAGCTGATGGCTCTGACTTTGGGGACAGTGGCACTAATCATAGATTATCCATTAATTTATTTTAATCCTTCTTAAGTCTGTTAATCTGTTCCAAAATTGGACCTCTTCATTTGGAAAAAACAAAGGCTGAGGGGCTGGCAACTCTTACCTTGGAGACAGTGGCACTTTGGTCAACCTGTGGACAACCTCTGGTCTTAGTATTGTCCTATGGGCATAAACTAAGGGAGGTTTTGAATGCACAATGAATGCAATTGTTCTGATTTTGGCAGAAGGAGATGACTCCTCTCCTCTTTTGCCCTGGAGCTCCTGATTGTCTAGCCACTTAGGCTGTCTAGACATTTGGGTGAGTGCTTGAGGGAAGATTGAGTCCTCCGACAGGAAGAAAAGATAGCTGGCCTGCCGTAGTCTCACCAAGGGGCATCCATGCACAATTACTCAGTTTTCCCCAAGTTATCAGCTTCAGCAGCCAGCAATTGAACTGGTAGGTCTAGGTGCCCTTGGGTGAAAGAAACTGGGGCTTTCCCCACGGTACTTAGCTTTTTGGCTCATTTCTTTTTCTTACACTGCGTTCGAAGGAAGTTAAGTCTAGAGTATAAATAATTTATAGCACAGCAATAATAAACTGCACAAACTGTCTCTCTAATTGGCTTGCCTCCACTTCAACCAAAGGCTGAGTAGGACAATCAAAACCTCCTCTCCCCATTGGGTTCTGGCTCCCTCCCTCTATGTCTCACCTAGCACATTTAATAAACAAAATACTCAAGAAGATGTCCAGTTGGTTTTTATAACAATTTCAAATATGAATCTCAATTTCTTCATAGAAAGGCATGAGTGGGATCATGAGGACCTCTCGTGAAATCATGAAATCTAAATCTCAACCTTTCTGTAAATTGAGTGAGATCAGCATGGCTCAGGGCTTCTGATTGACAGCTAGGTCTAAGTCTCAAGTTACTGAGAAATCACCTGACTTATAGGAATCCAGAACTTAAAGTAGCTGGACCCACTTCCTCCCCACTACCATCTCAGCACGAGCCTTGCCAAATAAGGAAAAAGATGTTTTTCACTTCTTTGTTCCTGGGCTAGATTTCTCACGAGATTGTGAGCCTGAACTCCACCAATGAGGGTGAAGGTCAGTGGTGGGAGGAAGGTGGGACCACTAAGGTATATAGTCACGCTTCACTTCCTGTACTGCACTTTTCCTGCTAGCTGCTGGTAGTGATGATGCCCTTTGTCATGAGATTGTAATAAAGAAGTTTTCTGTTTCTACCTGGAGAAGCCTCTGTTTTGTTTTTTTTTTTAATTAAATGCTGGGTGGTCTCACCCCACACAGGCAGAATGGCACAATGGTTAGGGGTGTCAAAAAGATATGAGTTGGGACAGGTCTGAGTGACAATGGGTATTTTGACCTCTCATTGTCCCCTAGGCAACTGTCTAAGACCATGAATTACACAAGAGTTGTCCATCTACATCTGTGGAGTAAGTCCTCACAATCAGAATTCCACAACTAGTGAAACTGCACATCCAGACTGAGAAACAAATATTATACTATTTATATTAATAACTAATTATTAATTTGTGGTCCATCCTTTCCCTCTTCTTTCTATTAAGACCCAACTCCTGAAAAAGTCGAGCAGTTTTAGAGAAGAGTGTGACAGTAAGGTGATCTTTTCCCAGCCCCAAGGCATCTACCTGGGCAGGGCCTTTGACTTTTCTTTTTAGGATAAACAAAGGTAAGGACAGAAACCCTTCCTTTTGTCTATTCTGTAAACAAAAGCCTGGCCTCAGCTAGATCTTTTCCCCAGGATGTGTCTCCATGTCCTTGATCTCTTCCTTTAGAATTTAGGGTGACCCAGCTCATGAAGATGAAAACTAGCCAGAGAAGTCTAGATGGAAATGACTTCCCTGCCCAGATGATTTGAGGCAGCTGAGGCCCCTGATCAAGCCAAGTTCTCAGCAGAAGGAGTTAAATAAAGACTTTTAGCCCATCTCCTCCTTGAATGTCCACCAATCAGGGTTGAGTTTCACTTGTTAGGGGAGTTCCCTGTCAGAAGGTACATGCCTGATTCAAGGCATTCCAGAATCTCTCTTGGCATCTTTGGTTACTAAGAGAAACCACTGACCATCAATTTATTTATATTTAGCCAGTCTAATTAACAAATTCATTACTAATTATATGGAAACTGTCTCTTGGAGGTTTTATTCATCACAAGACCAAATATTTATGTGTATTTTTACATATTGATAGATTTAAAAAACACAATTTTGCAAACCAAAAATTTTAAAATAGTCATAAAGAGGTACTAGATGTTTTCGTATATCATATGTGGTTAATAGATACATATGTATACACTTGTGTATGCATATACATTTATTGTGCATGTATATATGTGTGGATATATGCCTATACAGGCATGTTAAGTATGCGTACACATGTATACACACCACAATGTTTGTGTACATGCATTTATGCAACACACACAGACACACATATTACAGATGTGTGCTTATGTGAACATTTTGTGTGTGCATGTGCAACGCATGCACAACACACATATCATGTGTGCACATGCGTGTATGTATACATGTACATATACATGTATGTATGCACACATGCATATGTGTGTTGACCACATGTGACGTATAGAAGCATCCACTTCATTATGTGTGTATGTGTATTGTAGATATAATATTGTTTTTCTGGGCTTCAGAAGTGTCTTTTAAACATAAATAATAAATTTGTTCAAATGGACCTGTGATTTCTTTGCTCTAGGGAGCTCAAGGTGAAGAATTTCCTCTACCAATGTAGATTAACATCTCCTTTGCAACTTGTGATCTTGGAGAGTTGGCTGGGGCACCAAGAAGGTAGGTGACTTGCCCAAGTTCACACAATCTATCTGTTTTGGAGGTGGAACTTGAACCCAGGTCTGTCTTCACTCTAAGACCAGCTCCTCATTCGTCCAGCCACATAAGTTTCAATAGATACAGAAGAAAAAACAGGAAAATAAAATAAAAAAATTATTCCAAAGAAAACCATATCTATTTCACAAACCATATGACAATCTCCATGCATTACATGTATATTATATTAATTTCACCCTTCCCAGCCATTTTCAAATCACGCTGACCATACTCTAACCTTCCTGCTCCCACCAGAATTCAGACTCTCTCCCAGAGATCCTGGGCTCTGATAGATGAGTTCTCACCTGCTTTACCTAAAATCAGGTCACCAACCATATCACTTCCCAGCCATTTGTCATCTTCCTTTTCCCTCTTCTATCTCACACTCCCTCTTATCAATTGCTTTACTCTATTGGAATAAGGGCTCTTTGTGAGTAAAAACTCAATTGTTTGTATTCATATACTCAACCCATAGAACACAATAAGTACCTAGAGAATGATATTTCATTCATTCAATCACTTTATCACTCATTCATTTATGTGTGATTTCTTCATACCAGTGCAAATCACAACTCAAAAATATTCATCCCCTTGTGGTCAACTCTGTGGATAAGCCTTCATGTGTTGTTGTTCAGTTGATTCAGTCCTATCTGATTTTTCATGACCCCATTTGGGGTTTTCTTGATAAAGACACAGGAGTGGTTTGCCATTTACTTCTCCAACTCATTTTACAGAGGAGGAAACTGAGGCAAACAAGATTAAGGGACTTGCCCAGGGTCACACAGCTGGTGAGTATCTGAGGCTAGATTTGAAGTCAGGAAGATGAGTCTTTAGAAATTAGCTATTGACAAAGCCTTTTCACTCTGGTTGGACCTACCAGAGTTTATGCTCAATGTGCATGGTCTTTGAGACCCCATGGTCACTTCCATACCACAACAAGGCATCACAGTAGGAATTTACTACTCTATTACAAACTGAAAACTTTTTTTAATTCAGTATTCATACATTCTCGGTAGGCTGTAATGGATAGATCATAATTTGCACAGCTCAAAAGGTAAAGCAGAAACAAATAAACAAAAACACCAGATATGGAACAAAGCCAAATGTCCCACATTTCCAAAATTGCAATACACAATCAGTCATTATATTTTGTCCAGATGCTGATGGCATCTAAATAGCCTTTTTCCTATATCTAAATCCAAAAGTGGAAAAATTCAATAGAACTCTGAAATGGCTGTTCTGCTACTAACTGCCATCACCTACTCAGTGAATTGGCCAGGACATATAGTTTTCCATTGAATTATTGTGCTGTGTTGGCATATAGCTGATGCCTTCAAGGTCCTACTGAGGTGTGTAATACTATTTGTCCTTATGCTAAATGGTTCCAGATTGGTATGCTTTTTTTAAGTTTTGTATCTGCTTTCTGATAGCTTTGCAACCCACCCTCGTTAGACTGTCAGCATCTACTTATTACTGCTATAAGGGTTGTAGTCTCTCCTAATCTGGGAATACATATAGCCAAGCTTGTTAAAAATTTACATGTAAAAAAAGAGTAAACATGCTATGAGCAAAGTACTGAGAGTTTTTCCCATGAGCCAAATAAATTGGATAAGCAATTTACGAAAGTTAAAACATTGATACTGACTATGGTCATTTGCCAGTCTTTTTATGTTTTCTCTGATTCCCATGGTCTGGATAACTGGAATTACCAAATAAGTGACTTCTGTATAACTGAGGTATTACTGTTATGCCTGTTGAAAAGCCTGAGAGCCACTTTAGACACTTGTTGCTACACCTGTCAGTTTTAAATAGTGTGAAGTTTTCTTACTGTAAATACAATTCATCTATTTATTTTGTGATGAAAGCTTTAATAGGAAGTTAATTTGGAATAAAAGTGAAGATTGCTATAAGCAAATAATTTTATGAAACAAACCAAAGCAAAAATGGAACCTTGCTATAATAAAGGCATCACTCTTAATTACAGACATTCTTTCTGTTAGATAAACTTTTACTATGGAGACAGGTCCATGCAATTTTGATGAACCCTTCCTTCTATTATATTAAAAATCTATGAAACATACAAAATCCTGGTGACTGTTGTATACTTGTATATATAAAGCAGCACAATTACATAAATTCCTAAGGGTACAAAAGAAAATAGGAAAGTAATATAAACAATTTAGATGACATGACAACAGTAAAAAAGTAAAAATGAGAACTGAAAAGTAGGAAATTCCCATTAATAAGAAAATGATGAAAGCTATTTCTCAATAAATAGCTGATCGACATGGAAAAAAAGACATTCACACTGATTTTGGAAGAATATATACTAGAGGGGTCAAACAGGTGATCCTCAGGCCACAAGTTGCCCACAAACACTCTCAAGTAAGGCTTGAATCAGATTAAAGTATAGTTCCTATCTGATTTTAATGTGCTGGTATGCTGATGAAAGTATGTGTGGTTTTCTATATTAATATGCAGCCCACAGGGATTCTTATATATGGTTTAGTGGCCCCTGTTTCTATTTGGGTTTGATACCACTGACGTATACAAATTTTCTTGTTCAGTTCTTTCAGTTGTGTCTGACTCTTTGTGACTCCATTTGGGGTTTTCTTGGCAAAGATACTGGAGTGGTTTGCCATTTCCTTTTCCAGCTCTTTTTACAGATGAGGAAACTGAGGCAAACAGGGTTGAGTGATTTGCCCAGGGCCACATGTTTCAGGTCAGATTTGAACTCGGGAAGATAAGCCTGGTACTTGATCCACTGAGTCACTTAGTTGCCCTCCTTATATGAATAGATCTTTAAAATCAGGTCATCATGGTCAACGGGTACATCCTACAACTTACTCTTCTTCTGGTCCTCTCTGTTGGTCTTTTCTGAAGATCATGCCTTGCTTCACTCCTGTCAAGGATGAACAAACGAAAGAAACTTGAGTCTCCTAAAATCAAATAATTGGAAAATTTCCTTTTGCATGTTTAAAGGAGAAGATGAACTTCACTGTTCCTCTCCAGTTGATACCACCTCACCAGTGCCAAAAGGAAAATGTCGCTATGGTCATCCGTGAGACGCTCCAGCAGCAGATCTTCCCCATGTTCTAAAGAAAAAAAGTCCAGATGTAGACAAGACCATCATTGAAACATTTCTCAATGGAATATATTAATAACTACATCTAGAAATAGCTTTGGATCAAGATATGGGACAGACAAATAGCACCTAGGGGACTGAAGAGACCATCTTGCATCTAGCAAGATATAATCAAGGAATAGTGAACTATTGAAAAACAAAAAACAAAACAGCAGCTGGGCCCAGAAAATGGTCCAAGGAATTTTCCCTTCATTCACAAATTCGCCAAAGGACTCATGGTTTGCTCGTTAGTAACTGAAGAATGCAGACCAGGGTTACATAGGCTCCCGAAATGAGCTGTGACAGTTTTGAATAGGTAATATCCAATTGAATATTGAATTTGAAATGAAAATTTATGCTTTTTTGGTCTTGCTTATTACTTTATTATTTATTGCATCTATTTAAAGATATTTTTAAAATTTGGACAGTAAATTATTTGGGAATGTAAAATTCAAAAGAAAAATCTTCAAATTGCACAGAGTAGAAAAAAAATGAGTGATCAGGAAATAACTCACCCAAATACAGATTCTATGGAGCTAGAGCAGCTAGGGGAAGGCTGACTTTTCTCACAACCCTCCTTATCCATTTTTCTCACTGGTGAGAGAGAAGCAACAGAAATTAATTCAGACTGGTAACAGGATGGCTTTCCCACCCAGGCTAAAGGAGTAAAGAAAGACAAGAAGCAGGCATGTATGTCTTACTGGTCCCTCCATAATCATGTTAGCTCCTATCTGGTCTGTACTTTACTCTGCTCAGTTCTCATCGACACCTTGGTCTCCACATTCTCTTTATTAAAAGATTATTAAACAATGAAAATAAAATAAAAAAGAGCTTATTATGGGTATTTTATTTCTTGCCTTCTCAATGGATGGATGAGGGAGAGAATTTGGAACTGAAAATAAAAACCTTTAATTATTTCTTTATTTTTAAAGAGCCTATTTAGATGCTCCTAGCACTGGGCTAGGCCCTGGGGCTACAAGGCAAAAAGTGAAAGCATTTCAGCTTTCAAGGAGCTTACATGCTGTTAAGGGAGACAAGATGTGCTTTGTAAATTAGGTACAGAATAAATATACAGCAATAATAATAGCTAGCATTTATAAAGTGCATTAAAGTTTGCAAAGTGTGTTATTTCACTTAAAACATGTTATCTCATGTGATCCTGACAACCTTGTGAGATAGGTACTATATTATCCTCATTTTACAAATAAGGAAACTGAGGCAAGCAGAAGTTAAATGACTTGCCTGGGATCATACAGCTAGTGTCTGAGGCCAGATTTGAACTCAGGATATTCTCGGTTGCACATCCAGTGCACTACTGACTGTGTCATCTAGCTACTTCCAGGAGGACTCCTGCTTTGTACACTTGAGTAACTGGAAGGATGTTGGTTACCCTGGATAGAAAGAAAGAAATTAGAAACAGAGGGTGGGATTTGGGGGAAAAGACAGATTTCTGTCTGGAACATTTTGAGTTTGAAATGCTTGTTGGAAATGTTCAATTGGCAGGTGGTGATGGAGGACCGGAGGACACAAATGAGGCTGGAGAGGGATATTTTGATCAGGGAGTCATCTGAATAGAGATGAATAGTTGAATCCATGGGAGCTTATGAGGTACCAAGAAAAAAAATTTATAGATGAGGGCCCAGGACAGACCTTTCCCACCCCCTTTAGCAGCAGGATATAAATGATGATCTGGCAAAGGAGCCTGAAAAATCAAGAGCTGGACAGGTAGGAGAGAACTGGAGGAGTGCAGTCTCACAAAAACCCAAGAGTATCATCAACAGTGCTTCCAAGAGATCAAGAAGGATGAGGACTGAAAAGAGATCATCAGGACAACTGAGAAATCTTTGGTAATTTTGGAGAGGGCCATTTCAGTCGAGAAATAAAAGCCAAATGGCAAGAGGTTGAAGAATGAGTGGAAATAAAATGGAGGCAACATATGTAGATAGATTTTTGGTCTGGGAATTTGACCATGGAAGGGAGACTAGATAAAAGAAAATAGCTTGACTGGATAATAGGGACAAATCAAGGCTTTTGAAGGATGGGGAGACTTGGGCATGATTGCATACAGCAAGGAAGGAGACATTATATAGGGAAATACTGAAAATAAAAGCTGGGAGATGAATTGGGGTGGGAGCAAACTGTCAGAACAGAAATAAGGGGATAGGATCTAGAACACAAGTATTGTAGAGAGATTGACATTTGTGAGAAGGGCCTCTATCAAAAACTAGAACAAAGGTAGAGAGGATGAGGAATGATGTCAAGGAGATGTAGAAAAGGGTAGAAGAGGGAACTCTTGGGAAATGGGCTCTATTTTCTCCTATAATATGAGCTGATACTTTCTGCAAGGAGAGGGAAGAGGAGGAGGTTTGTAGAAGGTTTGAGCATGGACATTTGGAAGGGCTGCTGTGAGGAGTGGAAGGGGAGGGGATGGGAGGGTCACCTAGGGAAGAGTAAAAGGATCACCTTGTTGCAGGGAGAGCCGGGTTGGAGTAGATTTTGCAGTAGACCCAGACAGCAGTTATGGGATTTTCCCTATCGCTGTTCAACAGCATGTAAATTAAAGCCTGAGAGTTATCCTTGACTCTTCACTCACCCACCTCACCATAGCAAATCAGTTTCAAGAGCTTACTTTCATGTCTCTCCAATACAATCCCGTCTTTCTCCTCACACATCTACTGCCTTGGTTCAGTGCCTCTTCACCCCTCACCCAGATTGCTGCAACTGCTCCTAATTGTCTCCCTTCCCCAGGCCTCTCCTCATTCCAATCCGTCCTCCTCGCTGTGGCCAAAGGGATTTTCCTTAAGTGCAGAGCTGACCACGTGACCTCCTACTCAATAAACAGCAGTGGCTCCCTGTCACCTCCAAGATTAAATATAAACTTTTCTGTTTATCTTTTAAAGCTCTTCGCAACCTGGCCCCAACCTAGCTTGACAGGCTAATTGAGGGTCACTCCTTCTCCCTTGCTTCTGATCCAGCCAAACTGCCCTCCTCTCTTTACCACACACATGACTCTCTATCTCCTATATCTGCACCTTGCCCCTGATCTAGTCCTGTGCCCAGGATGAATGTGCCCCTCCTCACCTCTACCTCATAAAATCCCTTTCTTCCTTCCATACACACCTCAAGCGCCACCTTCTATAGGATAACTTCTCAGCTCCCTCCAATCGCAAGTGCCCTCCCTCCCAAACTACCTTGAATCTAACTACTTCACATTTATTTGTATTCATCCTCTCTACGTCCTGTATACGCTTATGTATGGACTTGTCTCTCCTGATAGAATGTAAATTCCTTGAAGGTAGGGCTTGTTTCATTCTCTGTATTTGTATTCCCATTACCTAATATAGTACGAGATACCTAGTAAGATATCAGCTTGGAGCACTAGGTGGCACAGTGGGTAGAGTGTAGGGCAGGGGTGGGGGACCTGTGGCCTTGAGGTCATATCTGGCCCTCTAAGTCCTCAAGAAGGGGACACACTTAAGGACCTAGAGGGCCACATGTGGCCTTGAAGCCACAGGTTCCCCACACCTGGTATAGGGCCTGGAGTCAGGAAGACTCATCTTCCTGAATTCACATCTGTCCTCAGACACAGTAGCTGTGCGACTCTGGGAAAGTCACTTAACCCTGTCTGCCTCAATTTCCTCATTTGTAAAATGGGCTGGGGCAGGACATGGCAAACCACTCTAGTATCTGCCCAAAAATACCAAATGGGAGCACAATGAGTTGGACACAGCTGAAAATGACTGAACAACAATAAATCGTGGTTAGAATTTAATAAGGCCCTTCTGATTGGATGAGTGATTTTTTTGTTGGAATATTATTTTATTTGTTGGTGGTTGAGATCCAGAGTTGGGCTTTGGCGAGGCATGAGTGATAATCAGACAAAAGAGCAAGAAATTAAAGTATAGAAGATAGTGTATAATTGAACCCATTAACTATAGGGTCAAGACTAGGAAGGGAAGAAAGGGAAGTCCGAATTTTGGTGGTGGACTGCGAAAGCATATCATCATCATCATCATCATCACTATCATCATCACCATCACTATCATTATCACCATCATCATCACCATCATCACCATCATCACTATCATCATCATCACCATCATCATCATCACCATCATCAGCACCATTATCATCATCATCATATCATCATAATCACTATTATCATCATCATCACTATCATCATCACCATTATTGTAATCATTGCTGTCATCATCATCATCACCATCATCATCGTCATTACCATCATAATCACTATCATCAGCACCATTATCATCATCATCACTATCATCATAATCACTATTATCATCATCATCACTGTCATCATCACCATTATTGTAATCATTGCTATGATCATCATCATCACTATCATCATCACCATCATCATCACCACTATCATCACCATCATCATCACCATCAGCACCATCATCATCATCATCACCATCATCAGCACCATCATCATCACTATCATCATCACCATCACTATCATCATCACTATCAGCATCATCATCACCATCAGCACCATCATCATCATCACCATCATCATCACTATCACCATCATCATCACTATCATCATCATCATCACTATCATCATCACCATCCCTATCATCATCACCATCAGCACCATTATCATCATCATCACCATCATCATCACCATCACCATCATCATCACCATCATCATCATCACTATCACCACCATCATCACTATCATCACCATCATCATCACCATCAGCACCATCATCATCATCATCACCATCATCATCATCACTATCATCACCATTATCACTATCATCACCATCAGCACCATCATCATCAGCATCACCATCATCAGCACCATAATCATCACTATCATCATCACCATCACGATCATCATCACTATCAGCACCATCATCATAACCATCAGCACCATCATCATCACCATCACTATCATCATCATCATCATCATCACCATCAGCACCATCATCATCATCATCACCATCATCAGCACCATCATCATCACTATCATCATCATCATCACTATCATCATCACCATCACTATCATCATCACCATCAGCACCATTATCATCACCACCATCATCACCATCACCATCATCATCACCATCATCATCATCACTATCATCACCATCATCACTATCATCACCATCATCATCACCATCAGCACCATCATCATCATCATCACCATCATCAGCACCATCATCATCACTATCATCATCATCATCACTATCATCATCACCATCACTATCATCATCACCATCAGCACCATTATCATCATCATCACCATCATCATCACCATCACCATCATCATCACCATCATTGTCACCATCATCATCATCATTGCTAGCCTTTCCATTACGCTTTAAGGTTTGCAAAGCACTTTTCAAATACGATTTCGTTTGATCCTCACAACAACCTGGGAGGTGGGTGCTGATATGATCCTCATTTTACAGATGAGAAAACTGATGCTGATGGAGGATAAGTGATTTACCCAGGGTCACACAGCTACTAAATGTTTGATACGGGATTTGAAGTCAGGTCTTTCTGGCTCCACTATTTATCCACTATACCTCCTAGCTGCCTATCTGCATTTAAGTATTAAAGGACAGGAGTTCATGGTTAAAGTGAAAATTGGGTTTCTTTTTTTATTTTTTTTTTTGAAAATTGGGTTTCAGAGGAGCTCAGCTTAGGGAGAGTTGAAAGGATAAGAGATTGTGGTCAGATTGAGGAATTCTTGGTCATGGCAGTGGAACACGTATGGTTGATGGTGAGACCATCTATGTGTGTGGCTGAGGTGGAATGAAAATACAGATCCTAAGAGGCCTGGATGTTTCGACATGCATGTTGAAGACCCCAAGAATGACGGTGGAGACTGGGAAGGAGAGGAAGAATTGAGCATATGCTTATGTGCTCCTTGTCCTGGAGGAAGGAGGGAAACTGGACAGAGAGCTTTTAGATAATTGGCACCAGGATATGGACAGAGTGATATGCACCTGGATGGAGGGACCCAGAAGGGGTCATTAACTGAAGATGGTAGAGGGAGGGTACAGAGGTGGGAACGAAGAGCAAAAAGAAGGCTTCCTTCCCTTCCTGGTTCAGTATGGGGGCAGGGAGGGGGCATGAGAGAAGCTGCACCTAGTACTGGAGATGGTCTTTAGTGTCTTCTGGGATAGTCTGGGTCTCTGGGAGTGCCAAAAGATGGAAAAAACATAGGGGAGAAAAGGAAAATTTTTACTTAAACAGGGTATGAAGTCTGAAACCAAAGAGCTAACTATTGACTGTGGAATTTCCAATATCAGGAAATAATCACCATTTTTTAACACCTTTCAAAAACTTTTGATAAATCCTCTGCTGCAATCATTTAATTTACATGATTTGCTACTAAGTTCACAAGATTTTGACATATATTCTTTAATTCATCATGAAACCATATTTTTATCATATTAATATTAGGCATACTTCTGTTTAACTCTATTTTTTCCCAAGTGTAGCCTTGATTATAACCCACAGGTCCATCATCTTGATAGAGCGAGAATGAACTCAAGTTCAGGCCCAGGCACCAGTGGAATGAGGCAGAGCAGACAGGGTTAATGCAAGTGCCAACTGTTAAAAAGCAGCAGAAGGAACTGCATCCATTACTGAACTGTCACCAGGCATGGAAATGCAGTTCCAAGACCTTTGAGCGTCTTGGCCTCACTAACCTGTCAATCAATTAATTAGTATGCAAACACTATGGAAATTGATTAATAACAGTCCAATCAGGGGTTCCAGAGTAAGACTGGAACTCATTGGAAAGTCTCAAGCCTTCACTGAGATGAGGGAAGAAAAACTCGATTGAGTCACATTGGCCACTTAAGAAAGTACTCCCAGCTTCCCCTGCTGCTCTTGTCCTCCCTGTCCTTCCTTTCTCAACAAACTGAACAGCAGACTATCAGGAGTTTGCTTCTCCTCGTGGCCAAATAAGTGGCTGAGAAGGTGGCTTCATGGTAGCCACTCCCATGAAGGAGGCAGGTTATTTACTGTCTAATAGCTATTCAGGTAATTTGTAGTTTTTATTTTATATGTTGTTTTTTTACTAATATGCCAGTAAACGTGTCCCCCTAGACATTTTCAGTTTATGCATAATAAACACTTTTAATAAATTTAACTAATTTTTTTTTTTTGCTTTTTGGCAGGGCATTTGGGGTTAAGTGACTTGCCCAAGGTCACACAGCTAGTACATGTCAAGTGTCTGAAGCTGGATTTGAACTCAGGTCCTCCTGACTCCAGGGCTGGTGCTCTACTGACTACGCCACCTAGCTGCCCCTAAATTTAACTAATTTTACGTGTAAACTTTGATACGTCTCAGGAAAAGGTGAATATGTGTGTGTCTTTGTGTTTGGGTAGGTGGTTATGGGTATGTTTCAGACCTATGATTTTATTGATGTAAAGGAAATTCCCTCTACTAATGAAGATTGTTATCTGGTCTCCAATTGACAAAAATGCTTATTAACAATGAGTAAATATAAAAGATCCAAATTTCTAAAACTGACTAATTACACGTGCAAAAATGCCCTCAGTTGCATGTCAGAAACACTTTCTATTACAAAACTGAACCATGCTTTAATTACCCAGAAATCTGCAAGGTTAGGGTAAACAGCTTGACATTTAAAGTTATGCATAGTCTGACCCCAGCCTGCTTTTCTAGATGGGAGGTAAGGGGAGTAAGGATTTTGTATTTTTGTTGTTGGTTTTGTCTCTTTAGTGGTCAACACAGTGCTTAGGCACATGGCAGGTGCTTAATAAATGTTTGTCATTTGCCTGATTCGCTCTGGTGTTGAGGCCTGAAACAGGATTTGGAGCTGTTTGTCCTGCTGAGTTGTGGCAACCAAATTCCTTCCTTCTTTCTTGCAGGGCTTTTTAAAAAATATCCCTTTCTTCCGTCTACTCTATATGATAAATGAGCCATCAATACAGCTAATAGTGAGGGAAATGTACTCATCCCAGGCATTTGCAGCTCGGGCTGGTGTAACCTTGCTAAATGCAGCTTCATAATTTCAATGGAGGCCTGTGAAGAGCAGCTGGCCTACCCCAGGAAGCTCAAGCTCAAGAGCACATTTACTCTGCATCCATATGTTTCTTGACTTGAGATGGAGAGGTTGGGGGGACACCCCAAATCAATTAGTCAGCCTGGGTTCCTTCCCCATGACAGTCAACAAGATGTTTCAGACATGCCCATGACTTAGCCATTACAATTTTCAGTATTGTCATGTTCTTCATTAGCTCACATGCTAACATCTGTTGATGAAAAAATAATTATACACCATGTATGTCTTTGGTTCATACTAGCATTCAAGATGGAAAGCTCCTTTTCCCCTGGGAGGCCTGAGACAAGTATAGGGAACAGGCGTGGTAGGCTTTCATTTTCATGTTAACAAAGGCTGTATTTCTTGGTTCCCTGGGAAGACATCTGATGAAGACTGATGTGATGTCCCTATATATAAGATGAGAAATGAAAATCATTAGAATAAAAGGTACAGATGTTTGAAAAAAAAGGAAAAACCCTGAATTAGAAGTTTGGGACAAGGGAGTACAACTCACGAGTAGAAATTGGGCAGATCCTCTCTTTCCTATATACTATAGTCCGACCCAGGGTAGCTAGGTGGCTCAGTGGATAAAGCAGCAGGCCTAGAGTCAGGAAGCCTCATCTTCCTGAGTTCAAATCTGGCCTCAGACATTTACTAGTTGTGTGACCCTGGGCAAGTCACTTAAACCTGTTTATCTCCATTTCCTCACCTGTAAAATGAACTGGAGAAGGAAATGGCAAAACTGCTCCAGTATCTGAAACAACTGAACAACAACATTCTAGTCTAACTAGATTGTTTTATGTCACCTGTCCTCTGCCATTTTTATACTTGGACCTACTCTCCTGTCCCCCTCCCCCACACATACCCTGATCAACATTATCTCCATCTCACGAAGTACCTCCCTGCCTTTAAGGTCCAACTTAGATGTCACTTCTATTCTATGAAACCTCCTCTGACACTCTCCACAATCAAAAGATCATGGGCTTAAGCTGAAAGGGGACTTGAGAGATCATCTAATCCAACTCCCTCATTTTATAGACGGAGAAACTGAGTCCCACAGAGGTAAAGTGACTTTTCTGGATGTAACGGAGACCAAGTAGCAGAGTCAGGATTTGAACTCAGGTCCTCCAATTCCAAGTTGGGATTTCCACTGCACCACACTGGGATCTCTCTGATTGTGTACAACAGGTACAATCTGCTGCTTACTTCATAGGGCTTTTGTAATAATCAAATGAGACAACATTTGTGAAAGCACTTTGTAAGTCCTAAAGTTTACACGAATATAAAGCTTTATATTTATATAGATATACAATATCTAAGACAAATGAGAGGACCAACAATCCCCTTCCTAATCTTATCAACAAGTGGTTATCCAATTCTCACTGGGAGCCCTTTGGGGGGGGCCACTATTTTCTCGACCAACCCATTCCACTTTCAAAATACCTCCAAAGATTAGGACCCTTTCCTTTATATTTTGCCTGTGAACACCACCCCCTTCACAAGGCCAGTTGCCCAGGATGAAGAGGCCAGCTCCAAGTTCGATGTGTTCTGTGGATCTGCGTCATCTAAATGAATAGCTCATGAGCCTCGGTGGACGCATTTATTTGAAATAGCAAGAGTGTACAATTAGTTCAAAGCAAAGGCATTTAATAAGAAAAAATTAGTAATAATAATAGGTAATAATTAATATTAATTAACAAGCAATAATCAATAATAATAAGAAAAGTAGCAACAACGCATTTCTCCAATAAACCTGGGGTGCACTCTTCCACAAAACATGGGTCAGTGGGAAAAGGGGACACATGTTGTTGTTTTCATTCTTGTTGTTTTCAAAGACGACTAATGACATCATGGGCTGATATCTTGACTTTTGAGTGAACTGAATTTAAGTGAGGCAGAGTTGTGCAAAGTCATCAACCTCACTCTTCCTGAATCATTTAAGTGCAGTGGCAAGACAAAAGTCAGGACAACGGGTGATGGCTTGGGATGCAGTGCACGAAGGGTCAGACATGTGGCCAGAGCAGGTGTCTGGAGGGGCACATACATGGAGAACACATGAATGAACAGATGGGACCAATGATGTCTTTCAGGGCCCTTGGTCTTATATTCCCTGCTGGACACATAGTTTCCACTGGACACGTAATCTATATATCCCCCCTCTCTCTGCCCTACTTCTCTCTGTCTTCTTCTTTCTCCCTTTCTCTCCCTCTCTCCTTTCTCTCTTTCTCTCCTCTCCGTAAAGCCTATAAGGGTCCCTCTCTGGGTATTTTTAGAAAAGGCAGGAAAAACCTTATTCTAGGACCCAGAATGCCTCCCTTGTTTTGTTTCCTCAAAGCCTGGATATTCCTGGAGCTTATTATCTCCCAGTAGGAGATTTTTCAGTGCCAAGTGCCAAGACCTTCAGAACAAAGAAAAGCACCTTCGCAGCAGCTTAATTCTTTCAACCTCAGTCTTTTCTTGGATTGCCTTTTCTGTCCTGGGGCTTGATCCTCTGTGCCAGAGGTGTCAGATAAGTAGCCCTCAATGTTCCCAAGTTTGGCCAGAACTGGATTAAAATGTAATCGGGAAATATTTAACAAAATAAATAGAAACACAATAGAACATAGACAATGTTAATATGTAGTCTTCTAAATCCATATGCAGCCCAGTGGGATCCTTATGCACAGTTTAGTGGTTCAATTTCTATTTATGTTTGACACCACTGCCCTAGATCATAAACCTCAGCCTAGCTTATGGTGATTATTCCACTTGCTTCCCATTTTCACTCTCTAAAGATTAGTCTACATACCAAATAATAGTTATTTGTCAGATAATTATTAAACTGCTCTGAAGGTTTGGGGTTAAGTTTCTTTCACTCTCTCATGCAGATGAGGGAGCAAAGGCGGGGGAAAAAAAAAGAAACGGGGAGGGGTCTTAGCTGTCCCCTTCTTATGCAGATGTAGCCTAAGACTGAAAAGGGCTCTCTCTGCCCCACATCAAGCTTAAACCTTAACTTCTTCAATTTCTGCTTCCTTACAAAAGGAACCTACAAAATGTTGTCTCCCCCCTTTAGAATGGAAGCTTCTGCAGGGCAGGGACTTGTCTTTTGCTACCTGGCATATAGTGTGTGATAAATAAATGTTTAATGACTGTTTCTACCCTTTGCTGCTACAAATAGAAGAAGTCTTCTTTCTTGTTCTACCTCTTCCCCTATTCTATATGTATTTAGTCATTTCAGTTGTGCCTGACTCTCTGTGACCTCATTTGGGGTTTTCTTGGCAAAGATACTGGAATGGTTTCCCATTTCCTTCTCCAGCTCATTTGACAGATGAGGAAATTGAGGCAAGCCTGCTTAAATAATTTGCTCAGGGTCACCCAGTTAGTAAGTGTCTGACACCAGATTTGAATTCAGGTCTTCCTGAGTCCAGGTATGGTGCTATGTCCACTGTACCATCTAGCTGCCTTTATTAAAAGTTATTACTACTTAAAATAATAGTGAAGGGAGGAAACAAGTTTTATTAAGCACCTACTATGTGCAATGCACAGTTTTACAAATATCTCATATGCTCCTCACAGCAACCCCAAGAGGTAGGTGTTATTGTGTTCTCCATTTTACAGTTGCATAAACTGAGGCAGACAGGTTAAATGACTTACCCAGGGTCACACAGCTAGTAAATGTCTGAGGTCACATTTGAATCTAGGTCTTCCTGACTCCAGGCTCAGTGTTCCAACCACTACACCATGCAGCTACAATGAAAAGATGACCCTTTGTTTTTAAATTTACCTTTGTCTTTTTTCAAAGATGTTGGAGGACCAAGGGGAAATCAAGTCTATAGCCATAATGACTCACATTTACACAGTTCCTTTGGAAGATATCTGATCAGAAATATGATCAGAAATTGAGCTCATTTCTCAACAATAACTCTTTGAAGCAGGTAGTATAAGTATTACTTTAGAGATGAGGAAAGCGAAGGCTCTTCAGAGGTGAAAAGTCATTCCTATACATCCATAGTCAAAGCCAGGTGTTCCGATCACAAACCCAACATGCCATCTACTGATCCAGGCAGCCTCTCAGAATAGCTACAGCTTGCTTGATTATTGTTGGAAGGAGAAATCCATATCAGGGCAAGTTATAGCTCCTTCACACTCGTCTCCAGGTAAAATGCACTGGGTTACAAAGTGACCTAATAATTCTGTCTGTCAGGGGAGCGTTGAGAGAATGCTGGCCCAGGGCCCCATCACAACATGTACTAAAACAAATGCTGACATTCCCCAGGGAGATGAAGCTGGAAGTCCAGCTATAGCAGTAGAGGATGGATGGCAGGGCCACAGAGTATGGGTATGTTGATTAGTCTGGAAGGAGACCTCCTCTGTCATCTGACCTCCACTCACCCACAATAGTGCCCCTGGAGATGAAGCTGGAAGAGAGCCCAGGGAACTGCCTTTAACGATATAGCCTGGATCATTTCAGTTGCCCCCAAAGGGCTCCAAAACGTTATACAGCCTTGGAGCCACATGTCACTAATATAACAAGAAGAATTCCTCATTCCTTCTCCAACACCCATATCCTCCTGGCTGAAATTCAGCCAAAAAGCACACTCATAACCTTGGGCATGGTAGTAGTTAAATGTTTGAGGAAGAAACAATCTGGAGTTGCAGAGTCAGCTTGCTCTGCATTCGATACACCATCAGATGACTTAAGTCCTACAGGGTAAAAAGAACATATGGAAAAAGCTTATAATTCATTCATTCCTCCTGCCTGATGCAAATCCTCTGAGTGTCAGCCCTATCTGCAGAAGACTGAACACATTTAGAAATAGAAGCAGAAATATCCATGCAGTGGCTTGTCCATCTGCTCCTGGATCACAATGGGTCTATGCAGTCAATTAGTCACTCTCAGGGTCCACGCTCATAGTTCGGCACTGCCACTCCCCACCTCCTCCTTCCACCCCCAAGAAAAAGTTCAAATCCTAGCATTCTTTATCTCTCCCAAATGTAACAAATAGACAGCAGGATGAAGCCAGGTGGATTCTTGGTCAATGGCTACCAAAGACACATTTTACAACCCCATTTGCCTGTAGAAACAAAGGGAATTTGGGAGGGATCAGATCCAAATTTAAATTCTCTCTCATTCCAATGTGTGCAGCAGTGATCTTGAAATGGGGAAAAACTATAAAGGTCTTTTTTCATCCCGAACTATAGAGATGTGCACTTCAGCTCCTCCATAGGGGCGGGTGTGCAAGTGAAGACTCTTTGAAATTGACAAGACATCAATTACTCACCTGCCAGCTACAGACAAATGGAGTCTGAGCCTTTCTTAAAAGCGGATTAGAAACTGACAATTAGGTGCTCTCTACTGGGAGTAGCGGTCCTCCGTGTCAAAGACTTCTCTCATCTCAAAATCCATCTGAGCTCAGTAACAGGTATGAATGCCCTTCATCTTCATGAACATATGAATAGAGCTTACAGGAGTATCCACTGTGTAAAGCATGTCCAAGAAAGCAACGTTCAGTTTGGGGAGAAAAGCCCATGGGAGAAAGGTTTCTGAAGTAGGCATGCCTCCATTTATGAAAACTCGGTATATAAAAACCCAAACTTAGAAAACAAAATGAACTTAGAAAACAGGGCACATGCCAGATGACATGCAGTTTGGATAAGGCATAGTCCCGGCACTTATGGTGTTTACAATCTGATACTAACAACATAGCAACTGATATACACGTGTGAGCACTTTAGGATTTGTTTTAGATGTGTAATGTGTAATTCTCTCTGTGGATCCTTCCCCAACTTGCACTCATGTTCTAGGGGTAATCTTGAGGGTGGTAACTCCAACCACTGTAGCTCCTGTAGCTCCTGAGCCCCATCTAGTGTGCTTTCTATTAACAATCGGTTAGTAGGTCCGATTAGCTCTTAGCAAAGGCTTTTATTGAAACAGCATAGCCAGTAGTATAGTTATAAAAACATTCCCTCCTCTTGTCCCCATAACATGAAGCATATTTTCCCACAAATACACACAGGGTCCATAAGAACAGACTCAAAATTAGAGCACAGTAGTAGTGGAGGAACATGTGTAGGAACCACATATGGCAAAGGTAGAACTCAAAACTCCAGGTACTGAAAGTCCTTTCTCGAGTCCATGGCCAGAACTTCTCTCTGCCATGAGAGGTCGGACTCCCTGAAACTACCTTCTTCCTTGGGTGGCTGTCTTTCTGCATCTACCTATCCTTCAAGTATCTCTCCATTCCTGGCGCAGTTTCCCTTGACATCAACCAGTACCATCCTGATGGATGCTAGTGTTGCTGTTGCCACAGCCAGAGACAAAATTCACCAAGTCACCACGTGAACATTTCCATCTTAAGGCTGCTTCTGAGTCATTGACGGAATGAAACACAAAAAGATGCGCCCTCAATACAGTCTCAGACTTGTCCAGGCAGGGCACAGGCTGTAGCTGCTATGTGCTCCAGATGCATGAAGGTATAATTGAACAGGAACAAGCATAAATACATCATTTTAAGGTAGGTACAGGTCTTTACAGTTATTTTTTGATCATTGCAGTAACCCTGCAAGACTGATTTTATTATGATCCCCATTTCTGCGGGTGAGGGAACTGAGGCTAATTTAAGTGATTTAGCCAGGGCTCCATAGCTAGGAGAGGTCCAAGGCAGGATCTGAACTCAAATCTTCCTGACTTCCGGTCTGGCCTTCTATATATTACACCTCAATGACCCAGATCTTGGGAGACAGATCAAATTACTCATGTTTCACTTGCAGCCCAAAAGGAAAGAGGATTCTAAGAGCCTAGTAGTTTGCTTTCCTGAGCCATCAGTTATCCTGGGTTAGCAGCAGTTAGAGGTCTTAGCCATCACACAATGCAAGCCCTTATACATGGCTAGAATTAGACTCCCCCAAGCATCTCTACAGTAATTTAGAACCAAATAGGGAATACCTTCATCTGGTCCAAAGAATTGGCTTCTCTAGGCAGTTCACTGATATCATGGATATAAGGGTGGATATTTAGCCCTGTTATCTTTATCAGGTGAGGACACATCTTAATTGAAAAAATCAGAAGCTTTATACTAGGTGTGAAAAGTAGTTAATTTAGGAGTGTTTGAACCTAAAAATAAGAATCATTCCCCTAGACTAGAAATATATAAAGACAGTGGAACAGATAGAATTCTAGTCTCATACCCCAATTCTTCTCAGAGGAAAACAATGTGGCCAGTTTCGTGGACCCTTCTACTATTTGCTTCCAGGTCAGATCAAAATTTCCCTGGGAGAGAAGTGGGAAAGTTTCCAGAGATATCTATCTATCTATGCCTCCCCTCCAGCTGCATTCATACAACCTCATGGATATAACTGACTGACATGGACAACACAGACACACACAGAGACATTCCTTCCCACATTCTAAGTTCTACTGAACCGGCCAGTTGCTATTTCCTGTGCAGGACATTCCACTTACCACTTCGATGCCTTTGAGCAAGCAATGCCTCCATGCCTGGTACACATTCACTCCTTTACCTCCACCTCGTAGAATCATTAGCTTTTAGAAATCCAAAAATAGAAACTTACTCTCTATTTTGTATGTACCCACAGGTGTTCATGCTATTTTCCCTAACTAAAAATGCAAGATCTTTTAGAGACGGTTTCCTTTTTCTTTTGCTATCTCCATTGTCTGGCATACACACACACACACACACACACACACACACACACACACACGTATACATATACATTTGTGTATATGTATATGTATGTGTGTGTATAGATATACACACATACATACATATGTGTGTATAAGTACTTAACAGATGTTCATTGAGTGAATGGATGAGGTGGAAGCCGGGGAAGGAAGGAGTTAAAACTTTATTTGGTAGACAGTAAGAAGACACTGGGTTATGGGATGATAGTAATATTTTATAGTTATATAGCATTTCACAGTTGCAAAGTCTTCAAATGCAGAGTTTTCACTTAATCCTCACGACAACCCTGCGAGGTAGGTAGTGCATTATCGTTCCCATTTTTCGGACAAGAAAATTGAGGCTCAAAGACACTAAAGATCAGATCTATTCAACAAGACTGTACTAAGTAACTACCATGTAAAAGGCACTGTGTTAGGTGTTGGGGACATAAAGACCCAAATAAAAAGCAATCCCTGCCTTCAAGGGGCTTACACTCCATCAAGGCAGGCAACAAGGAAATGCCAGGTAACTTCAGGATAGAGGTACTAGTTGGAGGAGGTTCGGAAGGCTGGGCTTTGAAGGGAGTTAGGGATTAAAAGAGGTAGGGTGAGGAAGGGCTTACATTCTGGGGGAGGGGAAGGCATCTAAGGTTATACCACTTAGGGTCACCCTTCCATGAAGACAATGGGAACCAGCACAGGATGATCTCCCTGGAGGCTCAGGGCTGGGAAGGAAAGCTTGCTAAGGCAAATCAAGGAGCTGTATGAGCCTGCAAAGTCATTCAATTTGAAGAACTCTCTGTGAGCGCTTGATGCCATAACCACCACAGGTAGTGGTGGAACTCCAGTGATCCCTTCTCCAAGTCCACACATAAGTATATCTAAGTCTGACAAACTGAAGGCTGGATAAGGCGATGTGACCCAGCCATAGGAGGGAGATTAACAGTGTATATAGTGGAGTAGGAGGAAACACTGTCTTCTTCTACATCTGCGGCACCACAAATCACTCCACACCATCGAGGCCACATTGCTGGTCCAGAAAGCTTGTTCCACTAACTTAAGCTTGCAGATGACTTGCTGCACTAGTTATTTTGTTACCCGACAACTTACTGTGACAGAATGGGACATAACAGTATGCAACGCCAAAACTCTGACAAATGGCCTCCTGGGGCTTGAAGGTTTCTGAGTCTGTTCTGCCTTTTTGTAGGGAAATCACATGAATAAATTCTTTGTCTGTCAAGAAGAACCTGGGCCCCTCTACAGTTGACTCTTTTTAAAATCTCGGTTATCATTGCACCAGAAAAATCTTGCCTGAAGAAACTTTCCTGTCCAAGTTTCTTTGGCACTGCTCACAGCCTCTTGTCTGCACTCTTTAGGTGAACTTTTTTTTTTGTTCTGCCTACATATTTCTGACAACTTGGCAGAACCTGTGTGATTTAACAGAAGACATTTCCTGAGCCTTTCCATTTGCCTGTCCCATCTAGCTGAGGAAAACCACAATGCTACATATTGTGTAACCAAAAATATACATGCATCTCCTCCCCGCCCCCCTGTCTCTCTGTCTCTCTCTCTCTGTCTCTCTCTGTTTCTCTGTCTCTCTCTCTCTCTTGCTCACTCTTTCTCCACACACACACATATATGTCCTCATATAATATATACACAGACACATATATATGTGTCTATGTATACATTCTTTGTGTGTATATATGTAGCATCTAGTAGCACCAGTGACAACTCCCTCTGATGCTTGAGTCTTTCAGAATAATTACCTCAGATTCAAGGTACTTTGTGGCTCAACATTCACTCAAAATCATAACTAAAATGTCCCTACCAATGTGCTTACTTTTTTCTCATCAGCAAAAAAAATACAATTAGTTGAAAGCAAAATTTAAAAAAAGAATTTTTGAGATTGTGTCTCCATATCTCACCCAGCTGGGCAGCTAAGTGGCATCATGGATAGAATGCTGAGCCTGGAATCGGGAAGACCCATTTTCCTGAGTTCAGATGTGACCTCAGATACTAGCTGTGTGACCCTGAGCAAGTCATTTAACCCCGTTTGCCTCCGTTTCTTCATCTGTAAAATGAGGTGGAGAAGGAAATGGCAAACCACTCAGGTATCTTTGCCAAGAAAACCCCAGATGGGGTCACAAAGAGTCAGATACAACCAAACAACAAAACATCTGGCCCAGGCTTAAAGTACAGTGGTCATTCATGGGATCAATCCCATTACTAGTCAGCATGGGAGCTTTGATTTGCTTTGTTTTTGACACGGGCCAGTCTGCTCCTCTTTGGGCAACCTAGTGGGCTTCCATTCACCATGGTACTGCCAGACTTAGTATGAGCATCTATGGTGAGAATGAGTATGTTAACTTAACATGAGCGACTCCCTTTCATCTTAAGACTCTTTATGACTAAGTAATTGTTCATGTAAGTTGTTTTTCTGTAGTAAGACAAGTACTTATGCAGAGTTTGGCAATGATGTGTGCATGTGATCCCCAAATCTGGTAAACAACTACTAATGATGTGTGTGTAACCTAGATTTTGGTAAATACCTGCTAATTATGTGTGTATCTCCAATCTGGTAAACAACTGATAAATCCCTGAAAATGACATTAGTAAACTAAAGCCTTGATTGATGGTTTCCTTTCATAATAAGCTTAGGTAATTGATCACCAAAAAGAACTTAGATGTAACTTGTAAATGCCCATTGTCAGAACTGTAAAAATACAGTGGAGGACCCAACCATTAGCCTGCTCCTGAGTAAAGACTGGGATAGACTCCCACATTCCATGGACTTGGAAATTTGAGCATTCCATGTTCACTCAAGACAGTGCTGATTGACAGAGACTAGCCAGAATGAATGACATCTCAAAGGGATACACACAGCCTCTGGCTGAATAGAAAAGGAACCATGTCATAAGCATCAGTATGAGACATGCTTACTGGGAGCTGCAGGAATCAGATTGGTGGTTTGGGTTTGTTTTTTCCCCTAGAGGGGTTAATGTTTGTATTATTGAATAGTCGATAAAGTTTGATTGCAAATATTGATGAGTATAAGTCTTTTTAGTGTACTATCAGCTCCAATAAACACTTGCAATGGTAAATTAGTTTTCTGTATGCACTATATGTTATGACCCCCAAATACCTTTAGACCTACTTCAGCTCAGAACTCCTAAGCTCAAGTGATCTACCAGCCTCAGGCTCCCTGGTAGCAAGGGTTACAGGTATGTGTTACAATGCCTGGCTAAGCAAAGGCATTTTAAAAAATTGCATAGTAATAGCAGTTACAATAGAACATTTTCCCCATTAACCAAGGGCGTAGTCTTCTGCACACATACATACCATCAATGAGGAGAATGAGAACACATAGAGATCATATGTGAAGGGCAAACACATAGAGAACACATGTAGATGGTCATATATGTGAAGGAGCGACTTATACATCTAATACACAGAAGCAGTAACATCTTCTTGTGATATCATTGTATTGCTCCATGGGCCTTCTTTGGTCTTAGTGACTCCTAGGCGGTCTCAGCTGAATGTTGATTTGCTGGCCTTTTGATAATTTGCTAGGCAGCTGTGGTAGCTTATGTACGTTGGGAAGCCTTAACATATGGGCACATCTCTTCGGATTGATTGCTAGAACACGTGTTCAGACCCTGCCTCGGAATGTAATAGCTATGGGACCCTGGATAAGTCACTTAACTGTCTGCAGGCTCAGTTCCTCATTCGCAAAATAGGGATAATTATAATGTCCACCTCATAAGGTTTGCAGATCAAATGAGAGAGTAAACATGTGCTATGTAACTATTAAAAATTAGATATCATTACAACGTATGTAAGGTGCTTGGCAGATGTAAAAGTGTTATCTAAATGTGAGAATTGTCATCACTGTTGCTCAAGTTTGTTGCTGTTTTTAAAAATCTGGGTCCTGCTTAAGAAGACAGAAGAAGGGCAGATAGACAGGTAAGAAGTCCGTGTAATTACTCTCAATGGGGAAGCCTAAGGTATTGCCCTAACTCGGGAAGCCCCAGGTGGGAAACAAGACCATGGCAATATTCCTACTGTGGAATCCATAGGGGGAAATGAAAGCGTGCAGGAAAAGCTAAACAGGGATAGAAAGAGCATTGCTATGATAGGCAAGATCCCTGTTAGAGGGAAGGAGACAACCATGGCAGCCTTCAACTGGAGAAGGCCCACTGGTGGAAGATCATGGCGGCACCATGATCAGGGACAGCCAAGCATAGAGCTTGAAAAGCCAGCCAGCCAGCCCTCACACCAATGGAAGTAGAAAGCAACAGCAAGAACACAGGAAAGTGAGGTCAGAACCAAAAAGAACTTACCACCCCCATTCAAGAGTACAGGAAGGGGGAGCACTTGACCCTGGAACACATAAGGAATTGAGGTTGTAGATAAGAATAAACAGGATACACTTAATGCTATGAAGAAATAATGTTTCAAGAGTTGTGCAAGAGGGAAAGCCAGAGGAGAGTAACTCAACAAACACAAGCATATCCTCAACCTAAAAATGGCTTATAAACAAGAGTACCTAGAAAAATTAAAGTAAAAGATTAAAAATGGAATTATAGGTAAATAAGAGTTCTGGAGAATATAGCCATATGAAAAAATGCTCCAAATCACAAATAATTATTTTACTCTAAGTCTGTTCAAACAAGTCTTTCTGTGTCTCCTTGAAATCAACTATTTTCTCATTTCAGAACAATGGTATTCTAGGAAGTGGATAGAACCAGAAGGATGTATTATAAAAAGGAACAATTTTAAAGACTTTTATAAGTTGTTGAAGAATGAAATGAGAACCACCATAAGAATAACTTATTCAGTAACAACACTGTACAAACAACTCTGAAAGCTGTAAGAACTTAGATAAATGCAATGACTATCCATTATTTCAGAGAACTGATGGTAAAGCATCTGATCTCCCGATAGAAAGGTCATGGATTCAAGGTGCAGAATGACATGTATTTTTTTGAAAATATCCAGTTGAGGATTTTTTTGTTTAACTATGCATATTTGTTACAAGGGATTTGTTTTTCTTTTTTTCCCCTAAATGGATGGGGGTGGAATGGGAAGTTGAGAAAAAAAGATTTGTTAATTTTTTACAAAATTAAACTTTAATAAAAAGCATATTATTGATAGAGAAATGCAAATTAAAGTAAATATGAGACTCTATCTCATACCTATCATTTCGGCAAAGCTGACAAAAAAAGAAAATGATAAAAGTTAGAGGTGGTATGGGAAAATAGGCTCTTCGATGAATTGTTGAGAAAGCATGAATTCCCTTGGCCCAGTGATGTCACTACTAGGTTTTTGTTCCAAGTGAATCAAAGAAAGAAGATTCCATATGTACAAAAGTATTTGTAGAACTCTTTTTGTAGTGACAAAGAACTGGAAACTAAGGGACTCCCGATCGATTGGAGAATGGCTGAACAAATTATGGCATATGAATGTAATGGAATACTATGTGCTATATGAAATGAAAAAGAGATATGGTTTCAAAGAAACCTGGGAAGACTTGAATGAACTGATATAGAGCAAAGTGAGCAGAACAAAAAGAACAAATTATATTAAAATACCAATATTGTAAAAACTTTTTGATAGACTTAAGAACTCTGATCGATGCAATAATCTATCATGATTCCAGAGGACCAATGATGAAGATTACTATTTGCCTCCTGATAGACAGGTAACAGACTAAGGACCAATGAAACACATTTTTCAATATGGCCAACATGGGAATTTGTTTTGCTTGACTATGGGGAAAAAAAAGAGTTCTGACAAGAAAAGAAAAAGGAAGGTAAATAAATATCTGAGAATGGAAAATGAAAAAACATACCAAAATAGCATACACCCTGAAAATTAGAATGGACAAAACAAAATTCAATTACTTAAATAACAAAAAGAAATATCATAACAAAATAAACAGATTGAGAAAAGAAAGAAAATATTTATTTTATTTTAAACTGACCTGAAAAGGTTTCAAGGAGATAACTATGAGTTATCAGATTTTGAAAAACATGACCAAAGAAATCACTTAATTCCTTATTTCAAGAAATCCAAATTGAAAATTGGCCAGATTTATTAGAACTGGAGAACAAAGACTGAAGACAGAAAAAAAAAATCTATTGATTGCCTCCTGAAAGAAACTCCAAAATGAAACCTCCCAGGAATGTTATAGGCAAAATCCAGAACTTCCAGGTGAAAGAAAAAAAAATATTGTGAATGGTGATAAAAAGTTCAAATACCAAGAAATCCTAGTCAGGATGATGCAAGACTTGTATCTATAAAAAAGGGAAAATTTCAGAATCTGTTCTTCCAAAAGTCAAAATATAAAGGTTGACAACTAAGAGCAATATATCCTGCAAGACAGATATAATCCTATAGGGAAAAGATCGAACCTTTCATAGAATGGAGAACTTTCAAACATTCATGGTTTAAAAAAAAAGAGCTAAGCAGAAACTGAAATGTAAACACAGGCAACAAGAAAGAACTACAAAGGTAAAACTAGTTGATAAATTGGAAGGGGATAAACAAATCTGAAGTGCTTACATTTTGATATGGGACAAAGAAACATTTCCCTTAAGAATCGTAATGATGTATGTTCAGGGTCAAAGAGGAAATTAAATGAGACCATCGAAAACTGGAAGAGGTGGTTTTGCTTTACTTTGATGGTCTTAAAAGAAGAAATAAAAAGAAGGGAAAAGGAAAATACTAAGGAAAAAAGGAGGAATAAGGAGGAAGTTGATATTTCTCAGAATTAGTGTGGACAAGAAAAAGAATATAAAGAAACTGAGGGAGGTGTGAAGGAAGTAGTAGGCATAATATGGAACTCATTCTCATTTGAACCAACAAAGGAGAGCTAAACACACACACACACACACACACACACACACACACACACACACACACAATTTCTGCACAAAGTACTTAGTGTTCAATAAAAATTAAACAACCAGGAAATTGGGTGGGGAGAAAGGAGAAAGATTTAACAGGGATGGTGAAGTTAGGAAAGGAATAGTCACAGAAAAACAAATTCAGTTTTAGAAGGTGGATTGTAAAGGGAAGAATAAAAGGAAAGAAAGTGTAAGAACTAGTGGTTAGGGAAGCAGGGAGGAGCCATAGAGTAGAAGCAGATTGCTCCAAATACAGATCACTAGAGTTCATCATGTTATTTTCTTTCACTACCTTCTTTATAAATAGTAGGAAAAGGAACAAATAGAGGAAAAGGTACAAATGTTTGGAGAGAAATACACAATTAATAACCATATTAGTGAATGTGAATGGAATGAACTTACTCATAAAATAGAAGACCTTATCAGAACGGATTAGAAAGCCATCCACTAGTATTTTCTCTTAAGAAACACACTTTTCACATGAAGATTCACATAGAGTTAAAATGAGGTTATAAAGAAGAATATACTATGCTTCAAGTGAATTAAAAATGTAGGGGTAGCAATGATTATTTCAGATAAGGAAACAGACATGGTTACAAGAGAGATACAGAGAAATTACATTGTTCTGATAGGCACTATACCATGAAATAGTATAAATAATAGTAAAATAGGACCATACCATGAAATGGTATAAATAAAAAAAGTACAAAGGCTTAATCTATATGCACTAGGTGATATAGCATCTAGTATTTAAAGAAAAAGTTCACTGAATTACAGGGAGGAATATAAAGGAAAATCATAATAGCTGAAGACTTCAATATAGCCCTTTGAGACCTAGACAAATTTAATTTTTAAAAAAGTTAAGGACTGAATGGGAATAATAAGAAATACATATATTTCTTAGCTACTTATGGCACCTTTCCAAAAATATCCTCATAAACAAATGTAAAATAAAATACATTTACTGACCATAGTGAAAAAAATATAATCAATAAAAGGCTTTTGAAAAAGGAAATAAAATTTAAATGGAGCCTAATGTACAAATCATAGACATTATAGATAATTGTGCTAAAGAAAATAACAAGAATGAGACAACACACCTAGGCTTTTGGGATGCAGATAAAGCAGTCCTGAGAGCAAAATGTATACCACTAAACAACAATTTATATCACCAAACAAGAAAGAAAAGATCACTGAACTGACTGTGCAATTTAAAAAAATAACTAGAAATGTAACAAATAAAATGAAAACTAGACCCAAAAATACAAATTCTGAAAATCAAAAAAAGAGATCAAAACAATTGAAAGCAGGAAGTACATTAAATTGACAAAACTGGGAACTTAAAAAACCAATAAATTGTGGGCTATTTTTTTAAAAGAGCACAGAGCTAAATTGCCACTATCAAAAATGAAAAAAGGAGAATTCACAATAAATGATCAGGAGATAAAGGAAATTATTAGAAATTATTTTGCCCTACCACATACCAACAAAACTATAAATGAAATGAATGAATATTTTAAAAAATATAAAATACTCAGAATAATAATATAAGAAAGGGAAGTTAAGTAACCCAATCTCAAAAAAGAAATTGAACAAGCCATGAATGAACTCTTCAAAAATAAAAAGATGGATAATTGAATGCATTCTATCAAATATTCAAAAAACAACTAATTCTACAATAACACTATCTGAAAAATAGAAGAACTCCTTTAGTAGTACAAATAAGATTTTAATCCCCAAATAAGGAAGTAACAAAGTAGAAAAAGAAAACTATCAGCCAATATCCTTAATGAAGAGCAATACAAAAATTTTAAATAAAATATTAGCAAAATGTAGCAACATAATAAAAAAGATTGCACACTGTGACCCAGTTGGATTCATGCCTGGAATGCAGGGTTGGTCAATATCAGGAAAATTATAAACTTAATAGACCATTTTCAGAATAAGAACCATAATAACTATTCAATTATATCAATAGAGATAGAAAAATGTTTTGACATAATACAATACTCATTTCATTTAAAAAAATAAAAGCACTGGAAAAAACATAATATTCATCTGGAGGAAAAAAAAGAAAAAGAATCTCATTGGTAGTCAAGGAAAAAAATTTGGAAGGGAAGGGTCTTAGCAGGACCAAATACCAAGCTTTAGGACAGAAAAATCACTAAAATTGCTTGGTACTGGTTAAAAAAATAAATAGAAAATGAGCATAGTAGCATAGTATTCAATCAACTCAGGGACCTCAATTATTCTTCAAAAAATCTGTTAAAAACTAGAAATCAGTCTGGCCGAAATTAGGTTTAGATCAATATCTCACAGTACACACCACAACAAGCTCTAAATACATACAGGATCAGAATAAAACAAATTGTAGGAGAACAGAAGGAGAGATTTTAATGGTTACGGATAGGGAAAGAGTTCTTGACTAAAGAAAACTGAGAAAATTTTAGAAAATGAAATGGGCAATTTATTTTTAAACATACATTTTCCCCTAATTACATGTTAAAACAATTTTTAACATTTTTTAAAAATTTTGAGCTCCAAATTCTATCCAATCCTTTCCTCCCCACTTTCGGAGATGGTAAGCAATCAGATCTAGGTTATACACATGCAATAATGATAAACATTTCCATATTAGTCATTTTGTACAATAAGACCCAAAATAGAAAGAAAGTGAAAAATAGTATGCTTTAGTCTGTATTGAAACAATATCAGTTCTTTTTCTGGAGGCAGAGAATATGCTTCATCATTAGTCCTTTGGGATTGGCTTGGATCATTGTATGGTAGTGATTCTACTGTACAATATTACTGTTACTGTGTACAACATTCTCCTGATTCTCTTCACTTCACTTTGCATCAGTTCATGTAAGTCTTTCTAGGTTGTTCTGAAATCATTCTGCTTGTCACTTCTTTTGGCACAATAATATTCCATCACAATCATATACCATAACTTGTTTAGTCATTCCCCAATTGATGGGTATCCCTTTGAGAAACAATTTAAATTATATAAAATTGAAAACATTTTAAACAAACAAAACTAATGCAGTTAAAATTAAAAGGGGAACAGTTCATTAGAAAAAAAATTTTGAAGCAAGTTTCTCTGATAATAGTCTGATAATCAAGAAATATACAGAACTGGTTCAAATACATAAGAACAAAAAACTCCCTAAAACTTAAACATTCATATGGACAGGCAGTTCTCAAAAGAAGAAAAGCAAGCTATAAACAGCCACATGAAAACATGCTCCAAATCACTAATAATAAGAGAAATGTAAGTTAAAACAACTCTGATGGTCTACTTCTTATCCACTAGATTGGCAAAAATGTTCACAAAAAAGAAAATAACAATTTTCAGATGGGCTAAGGAAGAACAAGTTTAGTAATGTGTTGTTGGTGGAATTGAGGATTGGCACAACCATTCTGAAAGTCAATTTGGAATTATACTCCTCCCTACCAAATCACTTACCTGTTCATACCCAGTGATAATACTACCTGGCTCATACTCCAAAGATATAAAAGAGGGAAAGGATGCAGCTGTACAAAAATATTCATAGTAACACTTTTTTCTTGTAGTAAAGAACTAGAAATTAATAGTATACTCATCATTTGGGGGACAGGGTTAACAAATTATATTATATGAGTATAAACAGAATATTACTGTTCTATAAGAAATTATGGAAGGAATACTTTCCAAGAAACATGGAAAGACTTGAATGAATTGATGCAGGATGAAATGAGCAGAATAGAATAATTTATACAGTAACAACATTGTAAAGAAAAGCAACTTTGAAAAAATTATCAACTCTGATCAATTCAAAGACCAAACATGACTCCAGAGGACTGTTGGTGAAATATTTGTCCCACCTCCTAGGAGACGTGATGCACTAGGAGTGCAGAATGAGACATTAATTTCTTGACATGAATAACATGTGGATTTGCTTTCCTGGGCAATGCTATTATGTTTGAGGGAGTATGTTGGGAAGGAGGTGGGGGGTGGGAAAAGAGAGAGAGAGAGAGAGAGAAAGAGAGAGAGAGAGAGAGAAAGAAAGAAAGAAAGAGAGATGCAAATGAAGCAGTTTAAGAAATGCTGAAGAGAATGTAAGGAGGCTCAGAGGAAAACACAACCAGGGAAACTTTGGAACTAAGATGATAAATTTCTTATATATTTTTAAAAATCCATAATGTGAATAATGGAGATTTGTGGTTTTGTGCACAATCCTTTTTTTCTATTGTTCTTTGTATATGGAAATGCTTGTATTTGCTGATGTTTGTCAAGGTCAGAACAACAAAAAAATTTAAAACTATGCAAATTATGTTAATGTCTTGCTTTTAGTGAGCCCCAGTTGTCTTCTAGAGATGCCTGTTCTTTATAAAGTGCTCATAAACTTCTTCAGTACTTCCATGGGTCCCTGATCTAATCAGTGCAGATTGTACCACATTTTCTCAATCCACATCTTCTTATCCCATGTGATTCTTGGTCACATATTTTAATAACCTTTAATATTTTGTGGATGCCAATGTAAGTCTTGTACTGTTCATCTGTGATGAATTTTTGCTACATCACCATACCTCTTTTACTAGCCAAAACGTATTGCTACATAATGGTTTTTATGCTACTTTTCATGAATACGTCTTCATTAGCAATAAGCAGCCATTTATACACAAGCATTTCCATTGCCCGAGAGTTCATAAACTCTCCACTCAATAAATCAATTCTAGAATTGTGTTGGGGGCTGACTTTATTAACCTACTGTCTAGGTAATCCATGTTTCTTCCTTTCTGAAAAAAGGAACATTTGCCCATCTCCAGTCTTCTGGCATCTCTTGCATTTTCCCAATTCCTTGAAGATTATGGTGATTCATCAGTCTCATCTGCACATTCTCTCAATACCCTGGAATCTAATTGTCTAGGGCAGGACATTTGAGGTTACTTAGGATAGCAAGATACTCTGTTACTATCTCCTCACCTATGTGGGGTTTCAATTTCCTCTTAATCATGTTTATCCTGCCCTTTGCAGTCTGAAGCTAATTCTCTTTCATAGGGGTGATTGATGGAAGTACTTTCTGACATTCTGGGTCATCTTTCTGGAAATAGTCTCCTGTGCACTGACGTAAGATGTCAGCATGTACTGTGCATCAAAAAAATGTCCATTTCCAGATTTAGTCGTCCTTCGGGAACTTCCACTGCCACTTTACTTTCTCACCTTCAGCACTTGTGTGGGTCCCTGGAACAAGCAGGTAGGTTGGTTCATGTGTCTCTGTTAAGGACTGTGGAGATGATGCTGAATGAGGACTTTAAGAATCTGTGTCCTCCAATGTTAATTCATAAGGCTTTAATCTTTTGGTGGGTTCTCTCAATGGATTCAATAACTGTTTTACATTTGGGGCTCAATTCTTTTTTTGGAGAGGGTAGAATTAGTGGGAACAGGGGAGAAGCCTAGTCAGCCATGTCGGTCATATGAATAGCCCATCTTTTTCAACTAAAAGCAATAAACATTCAAGTAAATATCTGCAAAGTACTGTGCTAGGTGCTGGAGGATATCCAAAATTTAGATAGCTACGGCCCCTTCCCTCACTAACTTGCAGGGGGATATGACATATATATGTATATCAATCTATATAAATATATCTATGTTAATATATGTATATGCATATATTAATATATTGAAATATCATATATAAGGCACCTGCAATATCATGATGCATAATACAGGGTTAAAACAGACTCATATAAATAGGTTTGAAGGAGAGGTCATTACCAAGCAAGGGGATCAGGTAAAACTTCAAGGAGTTAACATAAATGCTACATGGATACTATAAAGTCATATCTAATAGTAATTCAGCTTCAGATAGGGTATCATGATAGATTTTTTCCCCATCCTTATAGACATCAGTTTTTTCTTTTTAACAAGTCTTCCATATGACTTGTACATTGAATCCCAAGTGAATTGTTTATTACCATGGCAGAAGAATTGTACTAAGCAGGTAAAAGCTAATGACCTAAGGGAAGTTTGAGGATAAGTTGGGAGCAGAGTACATACAAACCAATTAGGTTTTTTCAAACAATATTTTTTAAAAATTGTCTGTTTTTTAAATCTATATGGGATAAAACCAACTTCAAAATTATATGAAAGTTTCATCTGGGGATCTATATTATCAAAAAATCATGAGATATAGATATGACATTTCAATTACACAATATATGAGAGGATATTAAAAAATGAGAATCTTTTAATCTAATAATAATGATAGCTAACATTTCTATAGCACTAATCATGTTCCAAATGCTTTACATCTGTATTTATATTATATTTCATGTCATTTGATCTTTACAACAACCTTGGGAGGTAGGTGTTTTTTATTATTCCTATTTTAGATGGAAAAACTGAGGTAGAGGTTAAGGGATTTTTTTAAGTAGGGTCATACAGCTAGTATCTGTGGCAGGATATGAACTTAGGTCTTCCTGACTCCAGGTCTGGCATTCTATCCACTCAGCTATCTAGCTGCCTAATCTACAAATAAACAGAAAAAAGGAAGATAGACAGACTTAACTGCCGAATCCAAACTTTTGAGTTTCTCTTATTGCCCTACCTTATTGATCATACAGTAATTATTCTATTTTAGTCTAAATATTTTAAAATACATGGTTTTTTTCTTACCATAATGATACCACTTGCTACTGAATAAAAATTCAGACTATACAAAATTATCTTAAATAAAATCATTTGTATGTTGATTATTTGGGGTAATAATTTTTGTACAAATATAAGGTGGCAAAAACATTTCCCAAATATGTGCAATTAACCTGATGAATGACAGAGGGCTGCATCTCTTCCCAATGACTTGACAGGTGTGGTATCAGCTCCACTTTACTTTAGTATAGAGATAGTACATGAACATGTTTTAAATGCCTTCTATGTACCAGGCACTGTGCTAAATGCTGGGGATACAAATAAGAAAAAGTGGGGAGGTGCAATACAGGGTACCTAGTATGGGGATATGACATTGAACTCAGGCGTCAAAACCAAGCAGAAGAGCTGTTGGAAAACAAAGTTAGTTGGAAAGAGATAACTAATTGCTCCATTTTCTGATGTGATTGCAAAACCAATTGAAAAAGAAGTCTTTAAAAATGCATAGTGTGAGGTGGACTAATTAGTTTATTTTCATTTTATAGGCATCATTTACCTGTGATTCAAACATGTCCATAAACTCTTATTCCTCCATCTGCAGTCCACACTCACATTTTTGCAATATAAAGTTGCTAATGAAATAAAGCATTTATTCTTAATTTATTCTGAACATAATTTTAAATTCACCAGATTTACCAACTCACCCTTGTATGTAGTTTCTTAAATGGAACCTAAAATCTATTCCTGAATCACAAAGAACATATATAGGCAATATCAGATTTACAAAGTACCTATGTATCTTTCTCTCCATGGCCAGGGCACCATGTTATCTATGTGAAAAATTCTTCTGTTCCAATATATCTTCTCATATTGCACCATACTTTTTAAAAATTTTGTTATGGTAAAAATGCAAAAAAATTAGATTTAGCTGGTTTATCGTCATCTTTTAAACAGGCAAATATACCTTAGATGGTAAACAGTAACTCGGTCATTTTACTGTTGGTCCCCACACCTGGGATCATTACACTGAGGTGACATGTGGAGAGATGGGGAAGGAGAGAAACGACTGTACATCAGGAAGCACTTTAGGTAACGGGGCTTTTGTCGTCGTCGTTCCCTCATTTAAGACTCTCCATGACCCCATTTGGGGGTTTTCTTGGCAAAGACACTAGAGTGGTTTGCCATTTCCTTCTCCAGCTCATTTTTACAGATGAGGAAACTGAGGCAAACAGGTTAAAGTGACTTGCCCAGGGTCACACAGCTAAGGTCAGTCTAGAATTGAACTCAGGAAGATGAGTCTTTCTGATTCCAAGCCCAGTGCTCTGTCCACTGAGCCACCTAGCTTTATAAAGGCAACAGATGATCAGGAAGGAGAGTACTACAACTGTTGGAGTGGGATGCAGAAAGGGAGGAGGGAGGATAAGACAAACTTCATTACTGCAAAATTTCACCTAGGACTAATCACACACTAAAGAAAGGGGAAGAAAAAACCCTCTGCTTGTACAACGTGACCTTCTACATCCGGGTCCCAAAGTTCAGCTGCCTTACGGGTTAAATATGCTTTTGTGGGTTTGCCTGGGAACCTATCCATGAGTTAGAACATTGTTTCTATGAAGAAAAAAAATCTATTTCAAGTTTCCAAAACTTGATTTAATAATAGTTGATAACAGCCGATATTTATATAGTGCTTTTAAAGCTTGCAACAGAGTTGGCACAATCTCATTTTAGCCTCACAAAGGTCCCATGACAGAGGGATGACAGATTTTATTATTCCCATTTTAGGGATTAGGAAACTGAGGTTGAGAGGTCAAATGATTTCAGGGTCACACAGCGAGTAAATTTCAGTCGTGACTTGAACCTAACTTTTCCTAACCCTAGGTCCAGCACATTACCTCCTACTAAAGTTCATTTACACAAACCTTTTGGAGTATGGCCCATATATAAGCTGGGTATTCCCTATAGTTCTACTGAATAATAATAATGTAGCTTTTGTAAAAAAAAAATAAACACAAATTTTATTAAAACAAGTCTTCCTGGCTAGGGATTTAACTCATGAGTAGGAAACTTCTGGATCTGTTTACTATCTGTCATCACACTGATATATCTAGATGTAGTGAAATTCAAGAGATGCTGGCAGTCAGGGAAGAATTCTATTTCTGATGAATCTTTATTTTGAAAATAGGTATTTTAATAGGTTCTTTTTTTTCTCCTTCTAGAGATACTGGCATCTTTTTGACAGAGCACAATTTCTCCTCCTCTCTTCCAGAAAAAGCCATATACATTTAGTACTCTCTGGGCATATCATGTTTTCTTTTACTTGAAAATCATAACAATGTGGTCTCGCAGGGTATAGAGTTATCAGCAATTAAAAATATTTTAGGTTTAATTGTGCTCTTAGTTGGAATTGGATCTTCTATTTGTCCTCTCTCTAATGCCCTTGACTCAAGTCTTTCTGAACTTGGGCTGGGGGCACATGGCTTAGTGGACAGAATAGTGAATTTGTATTAAGAAGCAAGCTTTGTTGGAATCCCAGCTTTGGCTACTTGGTAGCTTTGGGATAACTGGGTAAATCACTCAACCTCTCTGTGACTCATTTTCCTCCCCTACAAAATGAGGGTTTGGATGAGACCCCTAACATCCCTTCTAATTTCAGGCTCCTACAACTTCTTTAACATCTGCAGTATAGTCCTATGTATTTTGGTGGGTACCAAATCAATTTCCTGAAAGCTGGCACTTCTAGAAACTTTTATTCCAATTATGAACATTTTTGTAAATGATCATATGAAGATGCTCCAAATCACTAAGAAATATGCAAGTTAAAATATCTTTAAGATTTCACCCATCAAATTGATAAAGATGATAAAAGAAGGACATGGTGGTGAGACTACGGGAAAAAAAGCTAATCTACTGGAAAACAATTTAGAATTATGTGAAATAGTCACTAAACTGTACTCTGACCCAGGGATCCAACTTCAGGGCATATATTCCATTGAGTTTCAATGTCAGAAAGATAATAATATCTATTGCAGAATTTTTTGTGGTAGCAAAAATCTGGAAACAAAGTGGGTGCCTCATTGGGGCTTGGCTGCATAAACTCTGGTATATGAATGCAATAAAATATTATTGTACCACAAATGAAAAATGAGTGGGATTCAGAGAAACATAGGAAGAGTTGTACATAGAGATGTGGAATGAAGAAAGCAAACCCAAGAGAAGAGAACATACAATGATATAATAACCTGAAAGAAAGCAATGGCTAAATTCTGATTAAGGAAGGAAAAAATACTGGTTTTATTGGACAGTCTGGGGATGACAGGTACAAAATATGGCACCAACTGTTGGACGTGGTGAGTTTGTCCAGCAGTCTGGCTTAGCTGTTCATTCTTGTTACAAGGAAGGCTTGGTGGGGGTAGGGGAAGGCAAAGTGGAGAATATATTGGTAAATGACTGTGATGTTATAAAACTAGAGATAGCTGGGTAGTAGAGCGAATAGCGTGTTGGACTTGGAAGACCTGAGTTCAAATCCTGATTCAGATACTTATCAGCTATTTCCCCGATAAAGTCACAACCTCTCTCAACATATTTCCTTGTTCGTAAAATGGGGATAATTGATAACACCTTGTTTGTTGTAAGAAACAAACGAAATAATTTAACAAAGCTCTTAGCAGAACTATATGAGTATTCATTATTAATCGAGGCAGCTAGATGGTACAGTGGATGGAGCACTGGATTTGAAGTCAGGAAGACCTGAATTCAAATGTGACCTCAGACATCTGCTATCTATATGACCCCGGGCAATTCACTTAATCTCTGCCTCAGTTTCCTCATCTATAAAATGAGGATAATAAGAATATTTACCTTCCAGGACTGTTGTAAGGATAAAATGAAATGACATATCCAAAGTGCTTCAAAAACCTTGAAAATATTATGCAAATGCTATTTTTGTTATTAGCAACAACAAAAATAAAACTAAAAGACACCAACGGTAAACTAAAGTTATATTTTTTCCTTTTTTCTTTTTAAAAATCTGAATAGAGAGTTAAGTTGGGAGTATCTATCTGCACAAAATTTGGCCTTCCCATTTGGATACCATGTTAGTATCTCCAAAATCAGCATCAGTGCTCAGTCTGAATCTCACAGTGGGAAATTTTTGTTAACATACAAAATAATTAGACTGAATTAGGGGCAATGCTGCAGGGGGTAAATTTCTGCTCACTGTAAAAGAAAAAACAAGCTTTAATAACCATTGCAACCATCAAATGGTGGATTAGGTCACTGACTTGAGAAGTAATAGCTTCCTTCTAAGAAGAGCCTGGCGACAGAAATCTGGATAAACCCCTTTCGGTGAATGTTGCAGAGGGGATTCTTGCTTAGGTATGGATTGAATTAGATGGCTTCTGAAGCTCCTTCCAACTCTGGGATCTTGTGTATGCCTATAATTTCACAGGGAAATAATGAAAAACAACCTCACTTTCGTATTTTACCAATGCTCTGTGAATACTTTTTTAAAAATTGGACTTGTGATTTCAATGGTATTCAGTCTCTTTTCCCAAAGGAGACTGGCACCTGCCTTGTAACTTACAGTCTAGAGAGCTATCCGGTGGCCCTGAGAGGGTAAAGTAATTTGCCCAGGGTAACAGAGCCAGTAGGTGTCAAGAGTTGTTGCTTTGACCAACATCAGCCTGACTCTGAGAGTGGTTCTCCATTCATTACACTACTCTGCCTTTCTTGTAAATACATGTTACCACTTTAAAAAGATTAAACTAAAAGTTAATGAAATGGTCTATACGTTCATTCTGTAAATAATCTGAAAAAAATATCTATACAATCAGGTTCTCTGTATTTAAAGTTTACTTAAGGGACATTTAAAACTGTTACCTACAATTAGAGCCCTGATATAAAAATACTGCATAAATGTCCATGGCTATGATTGTTAGTTGTAGGAATCTTCTGGAAATCAAAGTCCTATGTGAAACAAAAAAAAGTCTTGATCAGATTTTAAACTTCCTCCTGTCTGTGTTTAGATTGGACACTTCATTTTTAAGTAAAGTGAAATCATAAAATATATTCTTTTAACTTACCTGAGTTCCATTATGCATGTTAGGCCTAAAAAAATGTCTATTTAAATAGAACAGGCATTCTGCCCACCATTCCACTCAGTGAGTTAATACAGAATGAATGGGAGATGGGAGACATTAATCTACTGTTAATCTTGGTCGGCGTCATTTCCCTTGCACCTTTCATAGTGTGAGCATCTCCAGGCATTGTGTGTGATTCTAGAATTTCCTCTTCATCATACACGCTGACATAGTATTCACTCTGTTTAGGCTGATATGGTTAGTGAGAGGTCAACCTTAGCTGGCCTCACTACCATTCCTCATCAGCTAGAAGGGAACTGCTACGTTCCCTTTATCTTCCTTACATAGTCAAAAGAAGAAACAGTTATGTGGTTGTGAGATCACCCTTTAATGGTTAACACTTAAGTGTGACGCCCTTTCAAGAATAATTCCCCCCCCTCCACTAAATATCGATTTGTTTGTTTGGCTGGTCTCTCTGTTTTTGTCTTCTTTTTGAGCAGAAGTCCTAGGTTCCTACAACTACCCAAATCAATAGCTTAATTGGAATTTGTGAAAAATAAAATCTACCATTATTTCCATATCAACTGGTTGTTCCACTAATTGTCTGATATGGATTGCTTTTGTTTAAAGGGGGCTTAGCCCCTTCCTAGCTATATTGTTTAAATATACTGCAGTGTACTTAATCAATGATTTACGGAATTTTCAAGGATAATTTTGACCTCAGTGATTTCCACTTTGCCATTTGACTTTAGAACCTACTACCCGCTCCTGCTCCAGGATATAACTCAACTGTAATGCTGCTGTAACTAAGTGCAGTGCTAACTAAATGATTTTTTACTCCTTCATTCATTCACTCATCTCATAGCCAACTGAGGCAAATTAAGTCATGTGGACTTCAGTTCACTTGGCTCTAATGATAAAAAAAATTATATTGACTAAGCAAACAGAAGAGGAAGAATTGGAAAAAGCAGCTCTAGTAGAAATACTCTGTAATGCCTATTCAAGTGCTAACATTATATAAGCTAATTAGTAAGCTTATATGAGTTAATTTTCTTAGCAATCTACTCTGAGTCCTTCTCTCATACTACCTATTACTGAATACTGATTTGTAATACAAAGACACAGTCCATTAGACTGTGCTCCTTGAGGGCAGGGACGGTCTTTTGCCTTTCTTTGTATATTTGTTGCTTAGCACAGTGCCCGGGCACGTAGAAAGAGTTACATTGCTTCATGAGTGAATAAATGAATAGAAGAACATTACATCTGGCCAAAAAAACTAAACCAAACCAAAACAAAACCTAAAAACTTAACAGTATCTGAAATTACATAATGTGAGACTACTATTCTCTTATAATACTTTAGAATAAAATGCCAAATTTCTCTCCCCAACTATTTTCTAACTACGTGTAATTCTTATTGTGTACGAGAATTCTAGTAACGTCAGTACTTGTAGGTGTGGTTGGTTGGCTTCTATTACTGCTACTGTGACTACTTAAGTTTTATATTCTGCTAATATCCACACTATAAGTTTTATCTTTGGGGCCACATCGACATATAAGATGTCACCAAGTATGCAAAAGTATACAATTTTTAGGCAGTAAAAACAACACAAGAGTAAAACAATACGGTATTAGCTTTCGTTTTCTTTTTAATAAAAGTGTTTTTAACAATGGCTATTGGCTCCAAAAAAACCAAGAGAAAGTCAATTAGGACTACAGGACTCTTAACAACAATCTCCCTTGGCTAATGTTACTGGTCTAAGAGGAGATAAGCCATATAATTTTACAGGAAGAAAGTCATTGAGTCCTTCAGAAAACACAGTCTGGCAATCTATCTTCAATACAAAATAACGAGGTGGCAGGAGTGCGATGGAAAAACCAGTCTTCGAAAACATCACATAAGGGAATCCAGCTGTGCTTGCATGGTCTCTAGCTATTTACAAGGAAAAAAGAGAAGAAGAAGAGGGGGTAAAAAAATTCATGTGAAGCCTTGTTTAGAAACATGCAAATAGAATAGAAAGAACTATGTTAACAACCATGCATATGAAATCCATTCACAAAGCAATAAAAAACCCACCACTCATGAATACATTTTGTTTTTATGAAGATTTTAGAATTCAATGATGCAACTTCGCTATTCAATTTTTAAAAGATTGCCTAAATGCTACTGTTTTTAATATGTCCAGCTGTTTTTCTGGTAAATTATTACTGCATAATAACAAGGTTTAAAAAGGGGAGCAGGGAGGTACTATTTTTTGCTAGATTTTAAAAATCAGTATTTTTAAAGAATACCAAATATATTCAAAGCTGAATCTTCATCTCGCCTCCTGTATCATTCCTCCGTCCACAGCACTGAAATGAGACTATTTCAACATTACCTACATATAAGGGATCAGAAGGATTGTGAATATATGCCTCTTTAGTTAATGTTTTACATGTGGATTAACAATCCCACTGCTTTAATTAAAACCACTTCCATCTTCTTCCTGCTTTTGTCAGATTTTATTCATTTAGGCAATGTTTCCCACTGTGAACCATAAGGTGTTTACAAGGGAAGTTGAGTATATACCGCTTCATAACTGAGTATTTAAAAACACAAATTTATAAAGTGAAGGAAACTTAAAATACCATATATCAAAAGTCCTTTTAAAAAATACAGACCTTGTTATAGAACTCAAACAACTCTTTGTGGTTGAATTCCACACAAACTTTCTCCAAGTTCTGCCAAAAAAAAACACACACAAAAAAACCCAAGCTTAGTCCACATGCTGCAATTTTTCTTTCTGGCTGTCTTCAGAGTGTACCCTAACATTAGCATCTGACTCAATGATTTTTAAAAGAACATTTTTTCTACTCTATTCAACCACACCATTCCTAGATGTCCCTAAGACACATTCTACTTTAACAAGAGTTCAAATCTATAGTTGTATCTGTACTATAAGGTGACTACACAAAGATTAATAACATAGATACCCACAAGAAAATAATTTTGTTACCAGCTTTTTCAACTCAAAGATAATACACAAGATTATATTTCATCTTTCTCAGCAGTCCATTTGAGATTTCTAAATACCATTACCCAAAGACACTGGAGGCAGTGTATCTGATTGAACTCATGGAGCCATTAATGCAATATGCCAGCACAGAGCTAATACCTACTGGCATTAATCTAACAGTTACAATCTTAATGTCCTAAGATTGCTATATTCAGACTCAGCAAAAATGAACAATTAACATGACAATTTCAAGGCTGGGACTTGTCCTGCCCTTTCAAAACACATTATATGTGCATATGCACACACATACATTTTATAAAATCCATTAGGAATAGTACAGATGCTGAGTAATAATATTGTTGGCATCATTATGATATCAAAGAAAGGGCTACATTATAAACACAGTCTTAGTTACTTATGTAAAGCAGGAAGGCACTAGTCTGAACTGTTTGTTGATTCATTAAACATTTAAATTTGATGCAATGTCTTTTGGGAATTAAAATGAACAGTGAAAGTCTCTGTGGGAAAAGTACACAAACTGTTGGACTATGTATCCCACAGTCCATTGCTGGTGTCTTAGTAAATTCTAAAAATCTTAGTACTTATGTAAAGGACTGTGCCTTTCTTATGTGGATATTTTATTTGATAACAGGGAAGGAAAAGGACATTTTGTGTGAAACCGAGAAAAAAAGGATGAGGAGAAACACAGGCTGTGCTGAGAAAACCCGAGAGAAAAGCAGCTCCTTAGATAAAAGTTCTGAGATGAGCTGAGAGAGAACAGTTCTTCAGAGGAAAAGGTACTGAGTGATGGTATAGATGGCGATGGGTTATTGTTTCCCAGCAATTAATTTGAAAATGACTGCTTTCAGGATTCTGAAAGACATTGCTGGCAAGAGTTAGGGATAGACTGAATCAAAGAAATGCTTGGGGAAAAACTTCACGTTAACTTTCTGTCCCCTATCTGGTAGAAATGTATTGTAAATTTCTCAATCTGAGTTAAAGACGGCTCACCACTGGATTCCAGATCAGAAGACTAGGAGTCAGCAAATGAGAAAACTGAGTAAAGGAGAAGGATGGTAGAAGCTGACAGGAGAGGCCAATAAGAAAAAGTGTTGGCAGAAGCCAAGACTTCAGAGGCCAGAGAAGAAAAGAAAGAAGTCTGTGGAGCTGAGGAGCTGGCAGCACTGAAGTCAACTGACTAGAGGCTCTCCTGGTGAAGCAAGGTGCTGATCTGATTGGGGGAGGGCTTTGCTAATTGAAAGGAAAGAAATCAAGGAAAGGAGAATCCTCTGCTCTGTGTGAAGAGATGGCTAAGGAAAAAGCTGCCTTGGTTTCTAGTATCTTCCACAGCTTGAGGGACAGGAAACCCCTCAAAGGTTTCTATTCTCTATGGCTAGAGAAATGAAAACTTCTTAAAGCCTGTAGCAGGGCTGTCCAACCTTAGGTTATCTTAGGGCCACATTAAAATAAAATAATTATTCGAGGGATGCACCCAGAATAAAAAATACAGCACATTAATAGAAAACGGGGGAACACGCGTCATCAATACCACCGGCAAAGGCGCAAAGTGCGAAAGCAAACACAAAACAACAAAGTGACAACACAACAGTATAAAGGTAGGTGCATACTGACTAGTCTGCATTGTACAGATGGAACACATCCCACAGAGCGATTGAAAATCCCATGCAATATGTTCTATCCATAATAACTGCTTAAAAACACCAGTGAAAATTAACACCAACAAGATTATTTATTAGTGATGGAATTAAAAATCTAATATGCACTCCATGCAAATTATTATTTTATTTTTTCGCTCACAAAAATTAAAACCCATAGGTGGGCCACATAAAATCGCACTGTGGGCTGCATGCAGCCATGGGCCATATTTTGGACGGCCCTAGTCTATAGGATAGCAAGACCTGAGTAGCTCTGCAGATCCAGGATTTTTACCGAAACAATGTCACACTGCATAAACACCTAACCAAGTAGAGAAGACCTAAGGCTTAAGGCTGTGGTTAGCCAAAAGCTGAACCCTGCTTCGAGAGCATGAGGGTAGCCGGCTTCATCCAGCAGCAATGGAGGCTTAGAAAAAGAACCTTCTTACCCAACCATAGACACATGGAATAGACTATTTCCTAAAGAGACCACAGACGCCTACCCATGCGGTCTAGAATTACGAACTGCTCCAGGCATATGGGTTTCCCTCCTCATAGACCACAAGGGCTAGGTTTCTGTAGGTTTGTGCCCACTCTACTTCCATGTATATTGTACGTATTGGTGCGAGAATGTGACCTAGGTGTGTGAATGGATTTAAAAAAAAATTCCTGAAGTTGTATCTTGTATAGTAAATATTCTATTATGAGAATATTTGCTTCTGCCTTCTTGTTTAGTAAATCCTTCCTGTTTAAGAGTTAATGGTATCATTGGTGACTGACTTGTGTAAATGAGAAACATACTGGTGGGGACCCAAAAGCCACTGAAGTAGCTAAGAGGAGTATATCTTCTTACACCATGAGAGCGAGTTGTAAGCAGTGTCTTAATCATGTAGCCACCACCTCTGGAGAACCACCTACATCTGTCAAAGTAAGTGCAGACTGGGGTGGCGTGAGCCAAAAACAAGCCTAGGAAAAGGGAGAGTTGGAGGCTGGTGCCATGCCCTTTATAAGGGCCATACTACTACTACTACTACTACTACTAATAATAATAATAATAATAATAATGATGATGATAATAATAATAACATGCATTTATATAGCGCTTTAAAGTTTGCCAAACTCTCTCTTACAACAAGCCTGTGAGGTAAGCAGTGGCTAATATTATCACATCTCTTTCAGATTAGGGAATTGAGGCTTTAAGGTTAGGTGACTGCCTGCAGTTTTATGCCTTGTCACAGAACTAGATCTTGAATCCTGATTTACTCACGAGTTTCTAGTCAGTCTTAGTGTCCCTTTCAGAAGTGAAGTGACTTGGTCAGGATCACAAAGGCAGTGATTTGCATAGTTGGTTGAATCCAGGAATTCTGATTCCAAATTCGGTGCTCTGATAGACCATTGCTCCAAATAGTTGAAAGGTACTAAACAGACATTTTGAAATACATTTTTTGGCCTTTTTTGAATGTCCTATACTATTTTCCTTACTTGTTCCCAGCTTTGTTTTTCTTTTCTTATTTTCAATGTTCACATTCTAATTCTTTGTCTGTTTTACGTTCTTTAAGATAATACTGCCATAATTCTAAGTTATTCCTGTCTACTTCAATGACACTTTCTCCAAAAAGCCAATTAGGGTTGTGTACAAAAACTGTTCCACTTCATAAATCCAGAGCTCAGAGGATCTAGTTTAACACTGCTTCATTTTCACCCAGATACCAAAGTATTTAATCCTTAATATTAGTGTGTTCATCTAACTGATGAAGTCTCATCCCTGTAAGGCTTTCTTTAGAAGAAAAATTAAGTTTCCCAAAGAGACCAACTCATTTGCAACTGCCCTCCTTAGCTGACATTACAGAACTTAGCCATGTAATAGTCACAATTATTTTGCAGGCATTAACCCCAAAGATAAGAGTTTGACAAACATGTAACAAACACTAGCTCTCCAGTAGTACCAGGGGGTGGATGGGTCTGCTTAGGTTCTGAGAACAGTAAATCTACTTTATTCCATCTCCCATCTTGGACAAGCATCAGGAATGAATATAAACAAAGCAGAAAAGAGGGCTTGTCCCCAGCTGGCAGCCTAGCTGGTTCCAGAGCAGAAGCCAAACAAGGTGTAATAGCACACCTCTTCTCAACAATGACTTTAAGCTAATATTGTGAATACCTTGAGCAAAACTTAATAGGAAATTTGTGTTCCCAATTTTGAGTTTTCACCTTCTTTCAAACTGTATAAGGAAGAAAATGAAGTGACTGCTGACTTTGTTTTAAAGGTAGTAAATGATGAAATATAATTGCTGTGAAAATGGGGTAGAATTAAACTATTTTTAAACATAGGTACTTTTAATGGACAATGAGCTGGGCCTAGAATTGCAGGAGAAGAATGTATTGGGTTGTATTTGAGAAACTGTGTAATGCTTTCAATGATCCCAAGCTGCTCCTTGCTACAAAGTACATTTTTAATACCAATATTCTCTAAGGGATGTTATATAGCTCAGAATTACAAAACACCAGAATTTTAAAAGAATCAAAATTACAGGTCATCCAAAGAGCAAACGAAAGATGCACGGTGGGTGTAAGTAATCTGTAGTGTATTACAACAATGACTTGTGCGACAGAAGTGGAGAAAAAGACATCATCACGGATGCGCACTATGGAAAAGGAAGTTAAGTTGGCTGCACAGAGAGAATGATCCATCACAGATGGACAGTCCAAGTGCTGCACTGGTATCCATCAATGCCATCCACTGGTATTGACCTATCAAATTAAAGTAAGGACGTTTTAAAGTATCTGTGAACAAAATCATTTATGTATATTGGTATGCTGTTTGTGGAACATATTTAGCTAAAAGCATGAGAAAAAAAAACATCAGGATCTCATCCTCATCTAAGAGGATTTAGGGAAACCTTGTAAGAAGAGGAGAGAGTGTATGTGGGTGGGGGGACACATGCATGTGTATATTTCTGCCTTTGTGATATGAATATATGAGGTTTCGGTTTCTCTAGAGTGTAGCTATCATATTTATCCAAGTGTCCATATAGAAAAATGTACCCCCAACTCCATTTTTTCTTTTCTTCTGCTTCCCTTTGTTTCCCTTGAGATCTCATACACACAGTTTTCTTTTTTCTTATCTTTACGAATAGTTAGAGAAGAAAGTAGGAGGGAGAAGTAGTGAAACTTTATCTGAAATATTTCTTAAGGATTTCAACTTTCAATTATTAATCTATTAGTGTCTACTAAGCATCTTCTATTTGTTCAACATAAAATGTTGCTTTAAAAAACCCAACTCATATATTTATAGAATTGATTATGATGCATAATTCCATAATTAAGGGTAGCTGAAAGCCTCCAAGAAGATGGAATAGGTAAAGAGTCTGTAATTTCACCAGGCTGAGTAGCTCCTGGTGTGAGAAATCCCTCCACCAAAACACATAGTCCTATGAAGTTGCTAGTGCTGGCAGGCTTAATACTAGCAACCTATTCAGGTTTGACATAAGGACAGAATGAGGCACTTGCACTGAATAATTAACAAATGAGGGAGGGAGGGAAGGAGAGAGGGAAGGAGGAAGGGAGGAAGGAAGGAAATAAGGAAGGAAGGAAGTAAGGAAGGAAGGAAGGAAGGAAAAGAAAGGGAAAGAAAGAAAGAGAAAGAAAGAAAGAAAAAAGGAAAGGAAGGAAGAAATAAGGAAGGAAAGAAGGAAAGGGAAGATGAGAAAAGAAAGGGTTAAGACCTAGAGATCTAAGTCTGGGTGAGAGGAAGAAAGGAATTAGAAAATAAGGGGTCCTATCAAATTTTTTCTATGCCAGAGATATAGTTTTGATATGAAAACCAGGGAGAGACAAAGGAGAGAAAGAAAACCATAGGTCAACATTTTTCATGAATATCTACACAAAAGCTTTTAATAAAATATTAGCAGACTACAAACAACATTAAAAATATACTATACAAGCAGTTTGGATTTATATGAAGAATGCAGGTTACAATTAAATGTTATAACATATTAATTTGTTCATTCTTCTCTCCAGGTAAACACAGCTTCTGTTTTCCATGGCGAAAGCTTAAAGTTTTCCAACTTAAGGATGCTGATGGTTCCAACATGTTCAATTGAGGATTTTTTCCATTGACTTCATATTAAAATAAAGTTGCCCACATATTTACGTTGAACATTTATATCACCTTACTTATGTAAAATAATAGGGCTAGCCTAGATGGCCTCAGGTCTCTTCCAGGTCTAGCTCTATGACTCAGCAGCTTTTCAATCTGTTTTCCCTTTCGTCCTCTATTTCCACCCTCTATCAAATAGGCATCTAATTATATAGTTCAGCCAGGTCAAAGACAGCAATGTTATCCCCAAAGCACAGCTCAGGAACTATTTTTATTTTAAAAAAAATCTTTGAGAATGTAAGAACTCTAGAAAATATCATTTTTAAAGGAGGGCAGGGCTGGGTTTTTTTTTCAGATGTTTTAGAAAACATATCAATTACATTTATTGGAGGAAAAAGCCAACCAAATAACCACTAAATATTTTCCTACTGTTAGCCAATATTTTGGGGTTTAAGTCATTATCTAGCTTCTCCTCTTCTTCTTTATTAATGCTTAGTTAAGCTTAAAACTTAATGAAGATGATATTACTAGAGCAAAAGAGATTAAACACCACAGGATACTCACCCTTGAGATCAAGTTTCTTTCCCTTCTTGGACATTAATTCCCCCACCACAGTCATCTCACTAAGTAGAGAATTAATTTTTCAACCTTCAATGTAATTACTTAGAATGAGATCTACTAATTGAGGCACTCGCCTCCAAGGTGGTTGAAAAATAGGGATATGGTCAACTACACAGGGGAAGAAAATGTATTTTTCTAATTAGTTGAGTTTGGAGAAAAAAAAAACCTTTGGATGTAATGTCTACATCTTGGTTCCTTTGATGATTTTTTAAAAAAATCTTTATTTTTCCAAAATTAATTTATTCTTACATGCTATTTTCTCCAACCATAATGATAACATTTGACTTGGAAGAATACCAGCAATATTGATGGCATGTCTAATTTTTACTTAAAATTTTAGGCCACAGTATAATTTAAGCCCAGCTTTAATTTCTTCCAGGCCTTTAGGCCTAAAGATCAGTGCTAATTTGCAATGACTGATTTATACCCTCAAAAGACCAAATGTCACAAATAACATCTCTGATCCTTTTTTTTTTTAAAGAACTTGAGGGGGGGGAAATTGTGGAAAATGGTCTCAGGGATATAGACCAAATTCCACTGAATTATCCATTAAAATCCTTTTCAATACAAGTGAATATGTATATCCTATTTGGCTGGAAGATTTAAGACAGTCATAACAAGGAAGTCCGAGTGAAGAGATGTTTGGGAATTCAAAGACAATAATTCAAGTATTCTATAGCACAAGATGACTCTCATGTCACATAACTCCAGACTTGCCAAAACCCAGACAAAGCTTCTCAGTAACTATTTTTCTGGCTTTCAAAATGTTTTCTGGGCCATTACTTGCTTAGAGAGAAGAAACAACTTTTATATTTCCTGAGAATATATTTGAACATTATAATCCTGAATGCGATAATCAATATTTAAATTTAAAGCAGCCATTCATGTTAAATAGCCTAGAAAATCTGTAGAAGTTTCCAAAACATCTAATTTGACAAACTGTCAAACACATTCCTTCTTATAGTATGTGGACAGAAATTAAAGTTAGGCCTCATTCAGGAAAAGGCTGGGACCTGATCCTGCTCTGAGAGGTCTTGGGAGGACTTATGAAAGAAAAGGATTTGTGTAAGTCTCATGTCCTTGTCTGTGGTGCTCAGTGCCCCTAGAGTGTAGGCTTACGATCTGTCTCAATGTCTGCACATACAAAAAGGTGCTCCCTTCTTCTCCTGTTTCTCTCTTTTCCTTTGACTCCTTCCTTCCTTTCAGTTCTCTATTTATCTTCCTATGGAAAGAGGAGTGGGTGGGAGGGAAAGGTTGTGGATTTGCTTAAAGGTGTCAAGATTTCAATTAATCTGTTAATAAGAATAGCTTCTATTATATGCCCAAAACTGCATGACACTTTTGGGGGGGGGGACCCAGCAAGATAGTTACAGAATTTGTTGTAACATCATTTATGAATTATTATATAAAGAACGTCTTGTACTTAGCAAACTTAATAAATGCTTACTGATTGGCTGACTGTGGTAAAAGTTGACATTATAAATAGGTAAAGAAAGTCAAATAACTATTGTTATTCTAGGGTCACCAGAAAGACAAAAATACATATTCTTCCACTCCACCATCATCGAAGCCTTAAATTCTACCATAAGTGATTCATTACTTTGTGGGAAAAAGAGGAGTTGTGATAGCAATAGTAGTAATTAGTAAGGGAAGTAACAGTATGTGGTGCCTTAAAATTTTCAAAACACTTTCTACACAAACTTTCGCATAAACCTCACATTAACCCTGTGAGGTATGTATTAAAATCCCTATTTTACAGATGGGGAATCTGAGGCTCAGAGGCGAATGATTCCATTTAACTGAGAATTATCCACATACCCTTCATTTCTCCTCCATCATGATTCCAGCTTTTTGTCCAGTTTCATTCAACAAACATGTGTTAAGTACGTGCAATGAGCAGGTTCACTGCTCAACTCCTATCGGAGGGAGGGCAAAAGTAAAATACAAATCTTTTGATCAACCTACCTTTTAGCAAAGGGAATTTGAAGGCTCAATGAAGGAAGAGGTAGGCTATTGGCTAAAATAAGTTTGTAGACTGAATTTGCCTACTGAGTTATCCATATAATTGCTGTTTCTCCTTTTTACTAATAATCGTCCCCATTTTTTTAATCTGACAAAAAAGAGAATCAGTATCATAAAACTTGGTCTGTCAGGTTAAAACAAGTAACAGGAAACCAATTTCAACTTCTCAAAATTATATCAGAGAGTCTCTAAAACATGTCCGCACTTTGGCAACTCTGCCCAATATATGTTAAATGTGGATCATGTAACTTCACCTTTCCATCGTGGTATCGCGGAAATGGGACAGCTAGGTGGCACAGCGGATAGAATGCCAAGTCTGGGGTCAGGATGATCTGAGTTTAAATTTGGCCTCAGACACTTACTAGCTGTGTGACCCTGGGCAAATCATGTTTGTCTCAGTTTCCTCATCTGTAAAATGACCTGGAGAAGAAAATGGCAAACAACTCCAGGATCTTTGCCAAGAAAATGACATATGGGGTCATGAAGAATCAAACACGACAGAAATGGAACAATAAAAATCACTGAAATACACAGACACTCAAAAAGACCTTTTTGTTAAGCAGAGATGTTCAGATGTGAAAACCTTCCATCTTTGATTTAAGTAGATAAATCTTAGAGAATTGACTGAGTCACATAGAGGCTAAATGACTTGCCAGGTATCACACATCTAGGAAGGGTCAGAGGTTGGATTTTTTTGTTTTTGTTTTTGTTGTTGTTTGTTTGTTTGTTTTTGGTTTTTGGCAGGGCAATTGGGGTCAAGTGACTTGCCCAAGGTCACACAGCTAGTAAGTGTGTCAAGTGTCTGAGGCTGCATTTGAACTCAAGTCCTCCTGACTCCAGGGATGGTGCTCTACTCACTGCGCCACCTAGCTGCCCCAGAGGTTGGATTTTAATCCATGTCTTCCAGTCTCTAAGCTTGGCACTCTTCTCTTTGTTGTGCTGCCACACATTTCTAAAAAGTTTTGTCTTAGATATTTCCTTAGCACTTAGAAGTGAAGTTTATGACAACAGTGTTTACACATTCTCCCAGCAATGAGATTCTGAAGAAATTTTCATAAAATGCAAAACAATTTCAAATACATAGATTCAGAAGAAACTGAGTTTGCTAGGAGCTCCTGTTGAAATTCTATAATGCCTTCCAAAGAGATACAATAATGTGATAAAGTGATACTAAATATTTCAAAGTAAACATGTGGAGGTGCAGGTTATCAGGTTTGTTTGACTTTTTGCACGTTGATATCAAGAGACAGTAATATTATCAGGTATGGCTGAAGAAATATTTAGCATATTTTAGATGAATCTGATTCATTCAACAAACCTTTATAAGTACCTACTATGTGCACAGCCCCTGCAGACATTATTCCAGAAGCAATTCAGAGATGTGGCCTCATACCTCCTTCTTTGGATACTGAAGCCACAACTTATTGGAGACCCAGCAAACACAGTTCTTGTCACTGAAGCTGAGAACTCTGGTGACTAGAAAGATGGTGGTATCATTGACAGAAATAGGGAAATTAGAAAAAGGAATGGGCTTAAGGAGTAAGATAACTAGTTCAATTTTGGACATGCTGAGTTTGAGATGTGTAGAACATTCAGTTGGAGGGGAGGAGAGGAGAGAAGAGGCCAACTTTTGGCTGGTCAGCCCATTCTATATTTGGCTAGGTTGGTCTTTATATTACAGACTGACTGTTGACTAACATATCATACATGAATTCTTTCAAGATTTTGGGCAACCTGGTGTAGAGAAAAGAGTCAGAAGTCTCAGGTTTAAGTCTTAGGTCTGTTTTTTTGTTTGTCTTTTTTGGTTTTGTTTGTTTTGTTTTTACAACCTGTGTGACCTTAGCAAAGTCATTTTTAACTTCTCTGGGCCTATTTTTTCACTTCAAAAAAAAAGGAGGTGGGGTAAACTAAAATGATTGCTAAGGTCCCTTCTGTCTCTAAATCTTATCAAATATTGTATTCCAGAGCTTGAACTCTGTCGGTAAAGCTTTAGAGAATCTTGGGTTGACTCTATGCCACAATCAGGAAGGAGAGTAGGAGCACTTCAATGGCAAATGAATGGCAATACAAAATAGTGGATTATGTTTTCAGGTGCATGTGTTTCATTTTTCCAAATAGACTGGATATCTCTTGAAAACAGGGCCTTGATACAACACTTTTGTACAGTTAGCATGGCCCTTTAAGCACAGAAGCATAGGGTGGTCAAGAAACATTACCTAAATGATTAACTATTGCTAGGCTCACAGAAAATACTTTGTATAGCATTTTGAGTTCTACAGAGGAAAGATACTAAATTAATTTCAGTAATTAAATAAGTTAATATACAGACAATAAGCCTGGGTGGCTGTTCCTAAATTTACCTTCAATCTACCATTTTCTAGTAAAACCCATTAAATTCACTAATGGCAATAACTAAACGTACACAGACTGGAAGATTTATTCTATTTCTCCTGCCCTAAACATCTACGATTACAACCAAGAATCCACTTAGAAAACTCATTTCTTTTATTGACTAAGCTGCTCTCATGCATTAATACCAAACTCAGACTTTTTTCAGTAGCTACTCTGAAACCATTATAAAATGAAAATCCAAAGATTAATATTCTACTCACTGCTTGAGAGAGATGAAAAATGGGTTCATTTCCCCCTTTATTTATTTACTTTTATAGTTAGTTTGTAAACATGTCCAAAGAGCATCCAGAAAGTGCTGCATCCTACCATTTGGAAAATTCCAATGGAGGTAGAACCTTTTTAGGGTCTGATTTTTCTGCAAGCTAAAATTTTACTACCTTCTTTTTCCATTAGTATTAGCAACCATAGTTACACTTTTCAGAATAGAAAAACATTAACTTTTTAGCAATCATCCAGACAAAAGTATACTGGGATGTTGGAGCACAGAGTGGAGATGGAGAAACCACAGACTTATGTTTTAACTTGATTTTTTTCATTTTGTCCAGATTTCAGAGATTGGAATAATATTACTTTAGGAAGCAGAATTTTGTTCTTTTTTTTTTTACACAGTGGACCACGAAGATTTTTTTAAGACTATGCTCTTTCTATTCCTTGCCCAGTTTGAGATGGTTTACACAGCCTAACCCTTGCATTTAAAGAACAAAGTTGTTTCTTCCTCTTAAAGAAAAAAAAATCCCGGTTTTGCACATTCCTTTGCAAGGACACATACAGTGAAGGGAAGAAGAAAAGTCCTAAGTGTTATTTAAGCCTCTGCTAAATTGGTTTATAGTACAATAATTATTAAACAACATTTACTAAATTAATATCCAGATACATTTCAGGATCTTCGCGATTACTGTTAAAAACATTAAGCAAGTAACACCCTCCTCCTATTCATCTCTGCTCCCTTCCCCGCCAAACCCTACCCCTTAGAGATGGAATGAGCCATGATATTCCCTTATACGTACTAGCTTCAGTCATTGCAAAGATAATTTATTTATGTCCTGTTATAGGAAGCTGCACTCAATCTCTGATGCTCCCCTTCAATTCTGTTCAACAAACATTTATCATGCACCTACTATGTGCAGGTACTATGCTAGGTGCAGAGGAAAGGAAATCAAAATGAAATAGTTCCTGCCCTCCAGAAGGAAACTGCATGTATACAGATGAGTAAATAAAAAATCTATCCAGAATAATAAAGATTTCACTGTTATTCCACTGGTAATGGGACCCTGGTTAGGAAACCCCTTCTACAACGCAACTCAGCACCTCCTCTGTACCTTATAGTCTTTGAGAGTTGCCCAAGCTCAACTAGAAATGGGGACTACGAACAGTATAGAAGGATCCCTGCAGACTAGAACATTTTTTATTTATCTTCTCCCCTAGACTGAGGCACAGAAAGAGCCCTGCTCTCCTTCTACTTACCTATCCTTTTTATCTCCCATTCACTCTGATGGGTAGGGAAGACTAGGGGGTGAAGAGATTCAGTTCCATTTGCTGCAGCCACTACATCCTGAAACTGGAAATCTTGTTCCTTTTCAGTGTGTTCCTACCTATGCTATTTGGCAGTGACTATCAAAGCATAAGGCCCTTAACTGTGATTACTGTCCAAGCCTGTTAAGTACACTGTTTGGGATTGAGAGCGGGGATTATAAGTGAAAGGAAGAGAGATTTTCCCCAAGTCTGGACTGGAGTGGGGACAAGCAGAGAGAAAATTTTATACATTTTGAATAAACCTGATCACACTCTAGACTGTCTTTCTGAACCCAGGTTCTTTTTCCTAATTTTTTCCAGTTACATGTAAAAATAATTTTTTAACACTTGGTTTTTAAAATTTTGAGTTCCAAATTTTCTCCTTCCCTCTCCTCCCTTCTCAATGAGAAGGCAAACAATGTAATACAGGTCGTACATGTGCAGTCAGGCAAAACACTTCCCTATTAGTCATGTTGTGAAAGAAAACACAGACCAAAAAATAAAACCCCAAGAAAAATAAAGTTTTTAAAAAGTATGCTTCAATTTGCATTTAGAATTCATCAGTTCTTTCCCCAGAGGGACTCTTAAGGAAATGCTCATGGAGACATGTAGTAGATTAGAACAGGTTGTATCAAGACATACAGGGTACTGGTATGGTTGTATCCAAATGTCCCCTTTGGCACATACTGCTTATACCTAGTCTTCCAGAGCATTAGAGAACCCTAAAACCACATCATCCATGGGTCCCTAGTTCTCTATTTATGTGAGGATGACAACCCTCCCTGCCAAAATACCCAAACATAGGAGAAAGGAATACTAATGACTGGCAGTCAGGAAAAGCCTCTTGGCCTTTGGTGGCACTTGAGCTGAGTCCCCTGAAGAGTCCTGTGGATTCCAATCAGTGAATAAACATTTAAGTTCCTGCTAGTTGCCAGGTACTGTAAGAGGCAGCAATGAGAAAAGAGAACTTTCTAGGACTGCCCTGTACAAAGGCAAGGATACAGGGGAGAGAATGTCTTCAAGGGAAAATGAGTAGGTCAGCTTAGCTGCTTAGATAAGTGCTAAGAGTCCGGTATTATAGATGATTTGAAGAAAAAATTATCTTTTCCCCTGTTACAAACACACATAGTGAATCAAAACAAATTCTCCCATTGTCCATGTCCAAGAAAAACCTATCTCACTCTATACTAGTTCATCATCTATCAGGAGGTGGGAGTATGTTTCATCATGAATCCTCTATGATCATGGTTGGTCACTGTGTTGACCAGAGTTCTAAAGTCTTTCAAATTTGAAACGATTATCTTAATAAGAAGCCATAACAACAATTTTATAAGAAATAATAAAAATACTGAGACAAATATACTTTTTTCGATCGGAATAATAACCTCAATTTTGTACCTCACTGAACAAGTGCAGACATGAGAACTGTGTTGATTGATAAAGATTACAATTCCTACGGTTTATCAAATGTTAGTATTATACTTATTAGAATTGAAAGACTACCTCAAACACTAATTTGCACTGGTTACAATAATTAAAAGTTGTTATATCATGAAAAAGATGATTTTATAAAATGACAGGTTGTATGTTCCCAAGACTAAATCACAAATTGAGAATATGAACGGAATTAGATTCATGAATATACTTTATTGAACTATTCTGAAGGATGGAGGCAAAAATAGGATAGAGTAACAATCAGTATGAAGTGCAGAACCTATTTTTACAGATCCCACCAGGCTTCTCATTCCAGAGGCTGTCCATTAAAACATATTGTCCAGCTCGACAGGACTCTAGGGACCCATCGGGATGGCTCTGCACTTTTTCTAATGATAACAACAGACAAACATATCAGGTTTAAAATCTACAATAAATAAATGTACTTCATGCTATAGAACACATTTTATTGCCAATTCGTGGTTGCAACAGAAACTTTACAATTTACATGCAATGAAGTGAATGATTTCGGTAAATTATGTGAAATTATAAATATGCTTCACTTTCCCCTAATTTTGGCCAAACAAACAAATTTAGAATGTTTAGCTAACTCAGGGAGCATGTGCTGAGTGTTTTATGAATTAAGAAAAGAAAAATTAAGAAAAGGACATTGCTAAATTTTACCACACTCTCTGGAGCTCTCTGTTGTCCAGGTTGGGGAGGATTGGGGAGGGGAAATGGGTGAAGCATCATTCATAAGAACATAAGAAGAATGTGTACACACGGGGACAATATTTTCCAAATACATTTGTTCAAAAAGGATGTGTATGTCCTGTTCCTGTGCACATGCGTGTGTGTGTATGTGTGAGCATATAAGTCTCATGACACTTATCTACCCAATAAGCAAAAATTGTAGGCTAAATCATGTCCTCTGTATATGGATTGCTTAGCCAGTTTGAATTCGGCCCTCCATTCTTAAAAGATCGCTGTGCTAGCTTAAGTTATATTGATTCAGAAGCCTATCATTATTATACCCCTCTAGTTATGTAGAAAAGAGTTATAGCTATCTACATGATATGCATATAGGTTGGTCAAAAGTTTTATCATTAGAATGATAAAATACTGGGTGAAAGATTTTTCACAAACGGAAGAAGTCCGTTTTGCCTATGAAGGTATTTCAGCTTATAATTATATTGTAGCAGTTTATTCCTTCCAAAATACTAGGGGTTTTTCTCTCGTTGGCAGCTTTTTTTTGTTCGTTTTTTTTGGTAGTACAAACATGGCTACATATTTTGCAGAAATCTCTTCACCTCTTTTTCTTTTTCCTAAAGAGCACAATATACTGTGCATGAAGAGAACAGATACCCAACTAACCCGAAAAAAAGTTTCCTTAGCTTTTATTAACTGTAGCACATTACCTATTTATACATAAATCATTATAATTTGCAGCCTTGCTATAGTTCAGCCTTCCTGGACTGTAATCAGGAAGATTAGGCTTTTTGAATGTGATGACATGGAATTCTTTAAAAATGGTGAAAATTCTTGTTAAAATGGCTTGGTTGAGAGCCAGAGTTTTGTCCTATAATAAGTCTCATATGTGATTTTAACTTTTTCTGGAAATTATGCCTCTTCCTATTTTTAAAAATTAAATATTTATCTAGGTACAGTTAAATTCTCTAAAGAATTTTTATTATGAATTTGAAATAGGTATACTGTTCATCTTTTCAAACTATGTTGTATATCACACTTAAAACCTTGAGGTTCCAGGAGAGGTATAAGTATTGAATTAAAACCATATTATTTGTTCATTGCAGTGATCAGAGCAGTCTGAAGTTTGAGACCTTTTGGTATCTGGCACCAAAATTTGGGTTTCTCCTCTGTCCACAGAAATACTGGATTCATAAAAAGAAATGCTTTCTTTTGTCTCTTTTAGATGACACTGTATATTATGCATTCTAATTAACCTGATTTAATTTACAGTGCAAGGAAAAAGGTAATTAAAAACATATGCCAGCTTTATTTTTGTCTTGTGCTGTCATGTCAGTCTTCCAGACAAGGGAGACCAATATGTGTGCTTAAATGGGTGTTAATTTCATAATTTAGTTATAATTTACACCTCCTATTAGCTAATTGGAAGGTCTGCTTCTAGAGACTATAAAAGGAGATTTAGTGGCTCTTTCTGAGATCATCTCTTACTGAATGATAGTTGGCACCTAAAAAACCCCTGAAATTGGCAAGTTGCTACAACCCATACCCCTGAGACCTAAAGAGTTGGAACTGCTATGATGTATGATAATATGCTTCTATATATTTCAAAAAGCACTTACTAATTTTTTGATATATGATGCTTCAGTTCCGTCTTTGGTTATGGCTTTCAGGTAATCCACCGATTCTTAAGTTATTTCTCCTTGATCTGTTTTCTAGGTCAGTTGCTTTTCCTATTAGATACGAAATATCTGACCAAAGTCTTCTGACTTTGTTTTAATATTTCTTGATGTCTCACAGAGTCATTAACTTCCATTTTGTAAATTATAGTTTCTTAGGGAGTTTGTTGCCTGACTAAGGTTTTATATCTCTTGTATCAATCCTCCTTCCAATTCTTCCTTCCAAAACTCTCATTTATTTTCCAAATTTTCCCTCTAGCACTCTCCATTATAAAATCATTTTAAATTCTTTAAAAAAAATCTTGTGTTATGTCATCCAGGAATTTTAATTGAACTTGTCCTCAAGCTGTGGTTTGTTTTTTGTTTTGTTTCTTGAGGCTTTGCTTATAGACATTTAGAAAACTTCCTGGAACTTCTAGAAACAAAGGACAGAGTAAAAATAGAAAGAACCTTCTGATCACCTCCTGAAAGAAACTCTAAAATGAAAACTACCAGGGATCTTATGGCCAAAGTCCAGAGTTACCAGTTAAAAATAAAAACACTGTAAGTACCCAAGAAAGAAAGAATTAAAGCAGCAAAGAGTTACGCGACTTAGCAAGCCTTCACTATAAACAAATTGATAGGTTGGAATACAACATTCCAGAAGGCAAAGGATATATACATATATATATATATATATATATATATATATATATATATATATATATACACACACCCAAGACTCGGCAAAATTGGATATAATCGTATGGGGTGGGGGGGATAGATCATTAATGAAATAGAGGACTTCTAAGCATTCCTGATTAAAAAAGACCAATGATGTTGAGAAACTGAAATATTTACTCAGGAGCCAAGAGAAACATAAAAAGATAAACATGAACAAGTAATTATAAAGGATTAAATAATGATAAACTATATTCTAATATGAAGAGATGATGCATTTGTCCCCTCAGAACCCTTTCATAATCAGGATTCAGAAAGGGAGTCTAATAAGACAGAGGGCCTGGGAATGATTTTGTTATATTTTGATGATCTTAAAGAAAATATAGAAAGGGGGGAAATATATTAGGAGGGGAAAGGAGAGAGGAAATATAGAGGAAATTATCTCACTTAATCAGGGTTGTAGAAGAAGACACAAAGAGGAAAGAGTCAGGGAGTGGGCATCACGTGAATTTAATTCTCTTCTGACTGGTCAAAGAAGGGGAATATAAACACATACACACTGGATGCAGATATACATTTCACCCAACAGAGAAAGAAAAAAAAGGGGAAGGGAGAGGGAGAAATAAGAGTTGGGTTGACAAAGGGAGAAATTAGTTCTAAGCAAAACAAACTAACTACAGATGGTAGATTGCAAAAAGTAGTTTAAAAGAAAGAAAGAGGGCAGCTAGGTGGTGCTGTGAGTAGAGCACTGGCTCTGGAGTCAGGAGGACCTGAGTTCAAATTGGCCTCAGACACTTGACACACTTACTAGCTGTGTGACCTTGGGCAAGTCACTTAACCCAAATTGCCCTGCCTTCCCCCCTGCAAAAAGGATAAGAACTTGTGACTGGGCTACAGGTGAGGGAGAAGAGAAGGGCAGGAGAGCAGAAGCTGACTGAACCACAAGTAGAACAGTAGGGCTAAGCACACTCCTCTCTTACCACCTTCTTTCTAAAGAGGAGGCAGAAAACAAAGAGAAGGAAAAGTATGAGAAAACAGGATGGAAGGAAATACATAATTAACTATCATAACTGTGAATGTGAATGGGATGAACTCAGCCATAAAATGGAAGAGGACAGTAAATTGGCATAGAAAGCAGAATCCAACACATTTACAAGAAAAACACATGATCTCAGACAAAGTAATAGCAAAAACAGAGACAATGAAGGAGATGTATTTTGCAAAAGATAACATATCAACTCCCACCAATTCTCACTGTGATGGCAGTCCGCCTCTACCCTTCAGGTGTCTCATCTATAAAAGAGGAGCCTGGTGTGGATGATCTCTAAGGTCTCTTTCAATTTATTCATATGCCCAACCCATGTGCAACCCACAAGTGTGGCACCCTGGGCTTGTCCCAGGCTTTGTGTCTATGGAGAAGGGGAAGGCTAGAAAAGCCTTCACCCAAGTCACTAACCCAGACTACACTCTGGAATTCCTGTGCCATCCCGAAGCCTCATCTTCCTCTGGTTTTTCATCCTGAAATCTTCATTACAGCCCTGGATTTCACAAATTATAAGTACCCTCTACCCCTATGGGCCTCCTTGTCAGATTGAATGGCTCCTCCCAGAACCTCCATTTAAAGAGGGCACATACGCGAGTTATGTTTTATTCCTCTCTAGGATGTACTGTGGACTTCTTGTACTATGCTTCTGTACCATTCTTGGTACTTTTCTATGTCTATCTGCCCATACTCATTACTTTTCAGCTCCTTCTTTTTTAAAATAAGCCCTGATATCAGCTTTTAAATGTAAATTTATATTTCTTTCTCACATCTGCTAATGTGATTTTCCTAAAGCAAATGATACACTATTACTTAGAATAGAAAGTGCTTGAATTGATAATATTTTAAAGGCTAAAAAAAAACCAAGATGGGCCCATACATATTCACGTGGCTTTCCTGAAACAGAAACAAGTTTAGATGAGTCTAAAGTCACGAGACTTCTCCTTTACTCAATTATTTCAGTGACTAACAACTGCCTCTAGTATTGCTCTTCATATATTCCGCATCCCAGTCAAACTGGAAACAGTTGGTCTTTTAACTCAACCTTCCTTTTCTTTGTGTGTCCACACAAGCCATAGCCCACAGGCAATGTTCTCATTTCCTTATCTCTGCCTTTCATAATCTTTACTTTTCCCCATTCGATTACAACGTAAACCTGACTAGTGGAATCTGACTAGTAGTACTTAGAGAAGAACTTTGGGGAGGATAGGAATGGGCATGCAAAGATAAAGAAAAAAATAAGGGTAATCTAATAGACCCCTAAATGCAACTTTATAAATTTCAACAGGTTTTATACATGAGTTATTGTACCAATATTCCCCTTCACCTATACTTGCACTTGAAGAATAAATTGGAGAGGAACAGGAGAAGGGAAGACCATCACTTGTTCAAGGTACTCCTAAAATAAGAGCACTCATGAGTACCCGATGATGGAATTACTTTCAATAGTCATCTAGTTGACACAGTTATTTCAAAGCAAAGTCATTCATGAAACAGAAAGAACGATAGTGACCATACATCTCTCCCCCATAATCCTAAACCTTTCTTTTCCACAAGTACATGCGGAATGCATGAGAAGACTGGTCACAGAGGTCACCAGTGGAGAAGCGTGCTTGTAGGGAATATGTGTGGACAAAGCAGATGTGAGGAGTATCACATGTGCGATGCTGCAAGGTTACACGATTGCTAATGTTGCCACACTGTTCCTGCCAACTTTGGCCTTGAGGTCTCCACCGGATGCTGCTTCACTGCTTAACCATAGTCACCACAGTTTCAGATTCAGCTGGTATCTTGCCTAGAATACTACTGTATGCTTTCCAAAAGAACCCTAGAACTAGTGGGAGTCTTGGCTTTGGCGCTTGCCATCTCCTGAGTGCGCTTCTAGCTCTGGGTCCTGGATTTGACTCCTCTCACCGACTTGCTCAACTTACAGCTGTACTCCACTCCCTAATGAGTTCTACATGTACTTTTCCTGCAAGATGCCATTGCTAGGGGAGGGAGAGGAATGCAAGGCAAAGAGTTAAGAGCAACATTCTCTTCTTTCATAGCTGTCTTTCTTACTAACCACCAAAGCTAAATATCTTGAACTGGCTAGTTTGCTTTTTAAAATATAGTCCCCAGGTGCATAGATGATCATCTCAAGCAGTCACAAAAATGTTCCTCTGTGGTATCAGCTGTCTTCATCTAATGGCCAAGGTCCTAAAATCCTCTCAGAGAGATTAAGAAACATTTTCATATTATGTGGTCAGATTGCTTACTTAGTTCTCTTACACTTTTAACAAATATAAGTAAATGAAACATGTACTCCATCTCCACAGGACATGCTCTGGCTTCTTGCTAAAGGGCTGGTTGGTTCCTTGGCTGTGGCTGGGGCGGGGGAGGAACCTGAATATTTTCTTAGGCCACTTCTGGTGACATATATGCTTTGGCTTCTTGCTAAAGTGCAGACGTGACCAGATGTTCGTAATTAGTCCCTTGGTCCCCACGACAGAGGGAGTGGGTAATTATGGGGCTAAGTATGTACTTAGGCCACTTCTAGTAAAACATGTTCTAGCCCTTTGCTAAGGAGATAGAGCAACTAGAGACACCTGGTTCACTCTTTGGTACTGCCCAATGAGATAGGGTTCCTGCCAAAGAGGATTACTGACTGAGCAGAAAGAGCTGAATGCTCAGGAGGCTTAAAAGGAAAAAAAAAGCTCCTCTTCACATTCTCTCTTCCTCTGTTTGAAGGGGGTTGTTTGGGACTTGGATAGCCTCTCCCTTGGAACACCAGTAAGGGAGAGGATCCCTCCCCGCTTCTTCCTGGCAAAAATGACAATATTATTCATGTAGAATCGAAAGTATATGTTAAATTTTGGTGCAACTGACATTGGGCCTCAAATCCCTAGTTGACTCTTCTGCTTGGTACTCTTTTCCTCAAGCACAGGTGACACAAGAGCAATCCTAAGATGGATGTTTCTTGCCTTGATGGCACCCTTGTGAATCTGCCAAGTTTGGTGCTTCTTGATGAGGCATCAATTACCCAGCAGAAGGCAATTTCTGCAACAACTTCTCCAAGGAGAAGACAGCCTCTGTGAGTTTTCCAGAAGATGCAGACATTTGAATTGCACAAATAGTGCTAGTCACGTAAAAGTGAAGCATCTATTCAGTAGCCCCTTAAAAGTTATTCCAGGAGGGACAGTTTGCTCTATCTTATTTTAAGTAGACATCAACTAATCTGTGGGGTTTTATCTAGTTCTTTTGTGGCAGAGGAAATAAATAGCTATCCTATGCCTTATCTACTTTGTATACTGACTACCTTTCTGAAGTGGACTCTGAAGTTAATCCCTTCTGGGAGATCACAGACATGAGCCAAATCTAGGCATTGTAGTTTTCCTCAGTTGAAAGCACTTGTCTTAGTCCTCTAGGTCCATCACATCAGGGTTATCACCAACTTAAAAATTTTCCAATGCCTTCATATCCAATCAATTGCCAAGGCCTCTGATTTTGCCTCTACAGTATTTTCTCATATTCCCTTCCCTCCACTTACACAGTCATCACACTTGCCTACCTACTAGCCACCTACCTGATTTCTCTCCTCCTCCTCTTCCTCCTCTCTAATCTATCACTCAAACAACTACAAAAATAATCCTCCTAGGAAGTAACAGGTTTAATCACGAGACTTCTCCTTTACTCAATTATTTCAGTGACTAACAACTGCCTCTAGTATTGCTCTTCATATATTCCACATCCCAGTCAAACTGGAAACAGTTGTTCTTTTAACTCAACCTTCCTTTTCTTTGTGTGTCCGCACAAGCCACAGCCCACAGGCAATGTTCTCATTTCCTCATCTCTCCCTTTCATAATCCTTACTTTTCCCCATTCGATTACAACGTAAACCTGACTAGTGGAAGACAATGTACCTTTGATTTTGATTTTCTGTTACCTTCCCTTCTGAAGCTATTAAATGCCTCATATTTACAAAAATGATTAAGCACTGGATTTGCAACTAGAGAACTCGGGCTCAAATCCTAGCTCACACAACAGAGAATGCATTATCTGAGGTCATCTAACATCTCTGAGCCTCAGCTTCCCCAACTGTAAAATGGGGGCGTTGAATGAGAGGATTGAAAATATCTCTCCCAGCTAGAAATCTGTATAATCCTGCATATGTGACATGGTCATGGCCTTAAAGGATCTTATAAAACACTTGTATTCCATGTTATCTCAATCATTAGCCTGTTACTGAATATCACCTGTGGCGTGTTCATATGTTAGCTGAATATAGGTAAAGTCTAATCCAACCAGCCATGTCTGAGCTGAGATTTTAAGCTCTACTGACTGGCATTCAATGCATCATTCCTGCATGAAAAGTATTAGTGATAACAGCATGGGCTTCTACATCAGGTTTCAACTTAGCTGCAACATTGCATTGGAAGTTACCTTTAAATTCTAGGATTTCTTTGGGGTGGTATTTGTAAGAGCTTTACAATCATTAATTTAGCTCAATCTTATAAGGAAAAAAAACTACCTTCTTATGTAAATGGCAAGATTAATGGCTTAGAGAGAGATATACTTTCAAAATTAGGTAGGTCTTCTAAAGCTTGCCAAAATATGTTTTTTGATGATGGCTTCTGCCATAGATATATTATTTTTAAATACTCCACCTACTTTCTGGAAAAGTCAATGAATAAAGAACAAAAACTTAAACATCAGTTTAAACCCTTTAACTCATCTAAATGCCAGAGCAGGAACTAGAGGCCTCAATCTGAAATATTATGATTTTTTATCTGGAAGGCTGAAGATTTCTCAAAACTACATAAAATAGTTAACATATCTACTGATGATCAGAGAGGCTAAACATCGTTTTTTAACAGTCACTAATATTAATGAGTTCTGTGACCTGGCTTGAAGAAATAAGGCAATTTGTTAAATATCCTGATAATAAGGTATCAATAATAATTCTAAACTTTGGATGGCTTTGTGAAGTTTTTATATGTCCAGAAAATGAACAAAGGTTTCAATGGTAGTTCACATATCTGAGGAAAAAATCACACAACAGAGAATGGCATCAAACATACCACTTTTTGATTAGAGGTCATATAGGAAGGACTATTTGAAAATCAAAGATTAATGGGATAGGGAATTAAAGCATAGATTATTCCATAGATGACTAGAATACAATGTGGGAGCAGGTCAAATCTGTTCAACCCCAAAGTGATTACACATAATTTTTACTTTCAAGCCAGTCCCGAGTAACAAATATAAAACTGAAAGGTTGGCAGGGTTTTGCCCAAACAATTGTAGAAAAATTACTCATTTCTGACATCGGATTGGAAAAATCAATTATAAAAATGGAAAACTTGCAAGTAGCCATGTTATTCAAGACAGAATAAAGAAGCAAGCTTATCTCTCAAAAGGATAAGAAGGGATTTGCCTTTTTTAAAAAAAAAAAAAAGGTATCTGTAGAAACCAGAGGGAAAACTAATGCTGTGTTATAGGCTAAGGGCCATGCTCCCAAGGCTAGCTCTCTGTGTAATGACTCGAGGTCTCCCTGCTGGAACCAAGTTGTACTAACATATATTATTTTGTAATGTTGATATAGTTAACAGCTGTCTTAATAAATGTGTATTCTTTCATATGGTTGGCTTAGAAGTAAAAACAATACTGACAGTCATAATATTGTGGTTTTTACAGTATAATAAAACAAAGCAGTAACTGTTGCCAATAGCTGTCAGAAAGGCACCAGCCTTTCAACCATTATGGGGCAAGTGGCAGTTGGCAAATAAAACTTGGGAAAAGTAGATCTTATTTGCTGATGGTTATAGTACGGCATATAATTCTGCTATTGTCAAACTGGTTGTGCTACAGAATCACAGCTTTTGAGAGTTGGAAGAGACTTTACCAGGCATCCAGTCCAAAGGAATTCCTATTATATATCTCACAAATGGTCCTCTGACCTCTGCTTGAAGAACTCCAAGGAGGGGGAGCTCACCACCTCCCAAGGCAGCCCGTTTCACTTTCAGCCAGCCCTCTGTGGTAGAAAGATTTTCTTGACTTTAAGTCTAGATCTGACTCATCGCAACTTTCATACATGGCTCCTGGTTTTGCCCCTGGGGTCAAACAGAACACATCTAATCCTTCTTCCTCATGGTAGTCCTTCAAATACCTGAAGACAGCGGAGTCTTCTCAACCATCAGCAAGTATTCACTAAGTGCTCACTATTGGGCAGGCATTGGACTAGGTGCTGAAAAGCTAAATGTGCACATTTTCTTAAAACGATCCTCTTGTGACCAGGACTTGAAGCTCTTCACTATTCTGGCTGTTCTCTTCTGACATTCTCCAGCTTTTCAATGTTCTTCTTAAACTGTGCCACCCAAACATGAAATTCCAGATGAGGTCTGAGGGCAGAGTACAATAGGATTATCTATCACCTATACTTAGAAGCTATGTGGCATAAGATGGCATTAGGATTTTTGGTAGCCATATTGTACTGCTGACACATATTGAGCTTAGGGTCTACCAGAATCCCTATATTTTTTTTTCAGAGCTGCTGTCTAATGTATCTTTTGACCTATAGCTAGGAAGTTGATTTTTTTTGTATTTAAGTGTAAGACTTCACATTTATCCTTTCTGAATTTCATATAATTAGACTCAGCCCCATGCTCTAATACATTGTGATCTTTTTGGATCCTGACTCTAACACGCAATGTGTTAGCTCTCCTCCCAGCTTTCTGTTATCTGCCATTTGTGTCTTACCCAGCTCAAAATGTTGAACAGCTCAGAGCCAAGACTGGATCCCAGGGCACTGCACTGGAGGTCTCCTATCATCGTGACAATTAGCCATTAATAACCCACTAACTCCTTTTTGATTCTGGCCATCCAATCAGTTCTGAATCCACATTACAGTATTATCATTTAGTCCCCAACTTTTCACCTTCTCCACAAGGACATTATTAGTTATCTTATCAAAAGCTTTGCTAAAATCTAGGTAAAACATATCTATATTTTTGGACTCTTCAGAGCACATTTTCCACATCAGTAGCAAATGCCTGTAGTGAACGCTTCCCATTTGATGTTTCACTTGACAGCAATGCTCAGAAGATGACAGAGTGTACTGTCTATGTGGCAGTGCCAATTAAAGAACCTTATACAATTTTAATAATTCATGGGAGACGTCATGGGAAGAAAGTCTTTAAGTTTGCAAAAAGCAACAAACAGTTTGCTTTAAACACAACAAAACAAAAAAAAACCCCAAATATTTATAATTATGTTGTTGCTTTTCAAATAAGCTACTTTATATAAAGTGCTAACCTGGCAGTTTGGAGATAGCCAAAAAAAACCCACCTATCCGGCTAACAATTCTGAAACTTAATCTTGTAGCCCAGCATTTTCCCGAGTAATTTGATTCTGAACACTCTAGGACTTGAAGTACATTTATGTGATGTAAAGTTTCATAGTCAGTGCTGGAGAGGACCACTGTGGGCGGAGGGAATGCATTTCAAAGGGCTAGAATTACAGCACTGTACTGGTGCATGAAAATTAACTCTAAGGTAGAGATCAGGGTTGCAACATTGCTAAACCTTTTCAGTGGGAATAGGGGAAGAGGAGGGCACGTTTCAGAGAGAAACAAAATTGTGGGGTGAAGCAGAAAATGGCATATTGTCTTGAGATATCTGTGTGGTTCTGGACAGGGACAGGCCTTCCTGTCCCAAACATTGCCTTTGAAGATCTACAGTGGGAGTTGCTAGTAATCTAATGTCTTCCTGTGCTTCTTGAACATAGAGTGTCAATCATGCAAAACTGATTGGGGTTTTGGTGACATGAACAGAATTTCAGTGTAGAACAGAATGAAGATCTGAAATACATTGCAACATTCACTCACCATCTCTAAAGAGATAAAATGAAAACTATAGATATTATAATTATCAGACATTGTCCATCTTTTTCTTTCTTTAAAAAAAATGACCTGGTCTAGCAAAAGGAAATATTAGGTACCTGAACATGAGATATGAATTTATTCAAAGGGGAGCTGTATCTATATAATAGAGATTTACTTTAAAGAAAGGACGACTGCTTCTTATGGCTGCCCAATAATATCCAAATTAGACAAGATATATAAGTCAAGTGTAGTCCCAGGTAAAAAGTACCAGTAGCAGCTTGCATCGAGAGAACACCTTTCTCCTAAGGAGCTTGACATAGCTTCAGAATCTGTCAGAAATGGTAAACCTTTTATCAAATTTCTAAGTAGTTAAAATGCATATTAAGAGGTAAATGGGAATTTAACAAATTAGTACATAGAACAGAAACATCAGTGAAAAGGGGGGAAAAAGCAATGTCTATCTGAGATATAACCAAGTGGGCTGAAAAACTATAATCTCTCTCAATTTTTAGATTAAATGTCCTTTGTTTTTCATGTCACGGTGGCTGATGCCCTCTCGTCTTCTGATAAGAGATGGATTATCAGTGGTAGAAAATCAGGTGCTATGATGAAGACAGAAGTAATGATAGGTGCTGCTAAACGAATTGTCAAACTACACAGTCAGATTGTAGTGAAGGAATTTCCTGAACATGAGAACTTTCACTAAATGGCAATTTTTGGAACTATAAGAATGAACCAGAATATTAAAAAGAAGAATGGCTTTAAGCAAACAAATAACATACTTCTCAGATCATGGCTTGGAATGTAGCTGAACAGAGACTGAAAAATAAAAAATAAAAAGATCTCTTTCCTTTTTCCCAGGAGTTGCCTAAGTGCCATGGTACTTCCAGAGAAATAGTCGGTTTTGCTGGTGTCCACATGGTAGCTTACGTTGTCCTTCAAACTACTTCAGAGATCTCAATACCTCTGGAGTTCTGACTCTATTAGTATGGTCCATTTGCTAAGTCTGGATTGCCTACCTACACTTTTCCATAAAACCAGCCCTTGGAGTAATTATATACTGTATCATGTCAAACACATCATTAGAGTTCAGGATATACATGAAATTTAATAACATAACTTGCTTCTACTTAACAATAGTTTAAACTTGCAAGTTTTTAAAAAAACATGATTGAAAACCTATAATTTTTAATTAATATTGCTTTTAGTTAATTTACTAGTAATAATCATTTTATTATTTCTACAAATACCAAGACCCTTTACAATAAATAAAAATCAAACTTTATTTTAGTTTGTTAAAGAGACCATAAACAAATAAAAATGTTATACTGATTTTTAAAAGTCAATCATGAAATTTGGCAATACTATTTTTTACTTTACCTACTTAAATCATTCATCCTTTACACCTTTCTTGAACATCTACTGTGTGCAGAGTACTAGATGCTGCGGGAGAGGGAGGGGAGGAGACAAAGTTTAGATAGGAAGAGGCCCCTGCTTCTATAGACCTTAGTCTAGTAAAAGGATAAGGTGCAAACAAACAATATTTGTATATGTGGATGGAGCTGTGATTTAATTGCTCTGCCTTGGAGATAGAAACACATTTGTGGATTCTAACCCTGTGTGAATCTTGTCCATATCCTCCCCTAAAACCTCCACACAGGATCTACCCAACACATGAGACCTTATTCTAGATCTCAACATTCCTTGGGTATCAGTAGTGTTGAGGCTGTCCATTTGCCGTCCTTCCCTTTGACTACGTGACCAGCCCACCTCTTCTGACCAAACATGGGATCAAAGAGTATAAATTTAGAGTTTAAAAGGGACCCTAAAGGCCCAAAGATACTACGTGATTTATATGAGATCATACTGATACTATTGAAAAACCCAGGATTTGAACCCAGCTCCTTTTACTCTAAATCAAGCGTTCTCTTCACTATTCTATTTGCCATACTTTTCTTCAACGGTCACACAATTTCTTGCAACAGTTGTACATCATTATTGAAGACAACTTGTACCCTCTATGTATCTTTCCATTGGATTCTTTACACCCTTACCTTTTGAGTTATGCTTAATTTTGATTTTTGGTGATTATGGTTTTCTGTGATTTATATCACTACGTGAATACTAATATTAAAAAGTCACGTGCTGTGATCAAGGAACAGTTTAGAATCACTTAAAGTGCTGTTCAATCTCCTCCTATCCAGTTCAGGGCCTTGCTTATTACCTGTAATGCCTGTTCACATATATACACTGGTGGATTGACTCATTGAAATTGCCATCCAATTATATGTGACTGTTAGGAATTCTCCTTATATCAAAGAAATCTTCCTATTTGCCAACTCTTTGTTTCTAATTCTGCCCGGGCTAAGCAAAAGAAATTGAATAATTATTCCAAATCACAATACTTGAAACCAATTCTCATGTCTTTTTTTTTTTTGAGGAAGCAATTGGGATTAAGTGACTTGCCCAGGGTCACACAACACAGCTACTAGGTGTTGGAGGCCAGATTCAGACTCAAGTCCTCCTGACTCTAGGGCCTGTATTCACAGCACTGTCCTGTTTCCTAAGTGGAAGCTGTCCCATCACTAGCTGTCCCGTTTTCTAAGTTTTCTCGTGGAGCGATATACCCATACCCTTCAATCTTTACATGGAATAGTTTTTGAGTCATTATCTTGGTCACCACTTTTTAAACATAATCTAGCTTTTTACTAGCCTTACTAAAATTTAGCACTAAAAACTGAAAAAAAAAATATTTCAGATGTAATCTGACCAGCACAAGAAGATGACCATCTAACTGACTATATTGTACATTTTGTTTCCAAAAATCACCCTAAGATCGCATTACCCTTTTGGGGGCACTGTTAAAATGGAAGGTGATCCACTAAAATTCTCAAGACTTTTAAAAATAAAATTATTCTATGCTTCTTTCATTTTGTACATGTGCAATTAATTAATTTTTCAAAAATAAGTATAGAATTTGACATTTTTCTCTAACATAGGTCATCTTATTAGGTTCAGCCCATTATTCTAACCTAAGATCACTTTGGAGGGGATAAGGAAAATAAAAAGAAAAACAAGAATAGCCAATGGAAACTTTTTTTAAATCAGGTGGTCGTGGTGGTGGTGGTGGTGGTGGTGGTGGTGGGAGGAGTTATTTTAATAGAGTAGAAAGAACAGTGGATTTGGAATCAAAATGGCTGAATTCCAATCCTAGTTCTTCCACTTACTATCTATATGACCCTGGATAGAAAGAACACTTAACCCCTTTTGGGCTCAGATTTATCACCTGTAAAATGAGAGACTCGGGCTAGATGATCTCCTATATCCCTTCCAGCTGTGATCCTTTATTAAAATTTGATTACAATCTTTTATTACAATTAATCAGAAAATTTGGTATGAAGATATTAATTGAACCCCTACTAAATACAGAATTTTTGCAGACCACTACAATTTGTGACGATCACAATCTGTTGAACAACTGAGAGTTAGCAATGAGACTACGTTTAAAAAAATAGCAACAATAAGAATAAGCCAAACATGACTACTCCTCCCACCCTTCATTCCCACCCTGGCCAACATTAATATCTCTGCTAAGATTACTGAAACCTCTAAAGGAAAGAGCAATGTCATACAGCTTTCAGACTCTGATTCTCTGCAGGGACACCTCTGATTTCTGATTGCACATAACTCTCTTATTCAATAAACTTCTTTGCACATTATAATCAAGTTCTTTTTAATCAAAACTAATCATATTGGTAAATTAGGTAGTACTGAGAAAGATGAAATTCATTATAATATTTTCTTTTAGGTGTGCTTTTAATCAGTTAAGGATCCAGGTTTTTTTTTTAATAATCAACAAACAGTAAACTCCAGTGAAATCTTGTTTTCTCTTTATCTTTTAGTCAATCATGTGACAGTAAAGATGTGCTTACTGTGGACAATGACTTGTGAAAGCTTGCCTATTCCTTATTAATTTTCAAGTCACCAGTATCATTAATATATATGTATATGATTATCATAAAAATTTTATAGGTATGGGGAAGTAGGCATGTATTCCCCAGCATTTTGGTCGGATCCCTTGTGGTAAATTTTTGGGAGAATATGAATAAGACTTGCACAAGATGAGCAGGAACAAAATGGGCCGTGATCTGCAATCTTGGGAGGGAAAATCAAAACTGATTCGATCACAGATCTATTTCAGTATCTGAGATGCATTCAGACTTTTAGGAGGAAAATAGCAAATTTTCAGTCTAGCAACTTTTAAAAAAAATAGAACAGACTTTGACCTGATATGAGCAGAAGAGGAAAGGTGAATCAGATTTTTATCAATTTCTGCAAAGAAATATCTTTTTAAAAAGTCTGGGTTGGTTTTTATCAACTCTACCATATCTATTAGCAGTTTAAGTTACAAAGACAGAAATTCTTACAAATTCTAAGTTTTACAAAGACAGAATTTTAGAAGTTCTGTCATCAAAAATTTAACATGTTACTTTATGACCTTCTCCCCATACTGTCTGATGCATTTTTAAAAAAGCATATAACATAATACTATCACTAAAAGGATCTGAATATTTATGTTAACAAAAATGATTCCCTAAACCCTTCTAAACATGAAATAATTATTACGATTTCTAAATACTGCTTTGAAAAATTCAAACCTGGGATCTAATTTGCATTACTTTTAAAAAATCTAATTAATTAAAAACTTGGTTTGAAATAAATTCATCTATCCCAACTAATACTTAATGTACCTCTACTTATTAGTAGTGTTTTTAAATTGCTTTAAACAACCACTGATTCAAGTGTCACTGAAGTGACACTTGATTCTCTCCCTAGTCTGAATCTTGCCCAAGGTAGGACACTAAAGTTTTTTTTGATAAACCTTATTAAAATGTGCAAGGCATCTCCCCTTGTAATACTGGGAAATTAATTTCATACGCCATACTCCCAAAGTTGAAAGATCATTCCATTTTGAAGGCAAAATGTCTTCTATACATAATATGTCAATATACTGTGGACTGTTTACATTAAAATAACTGAGTCAAAAGCACCAATCTTAATAGTCTGTCAACAAACGCATGTAAACTGCTTGACGGATAATTTTTAAAAATTGCAGAGAAACTTCTAAATGGCTATATGTGTAGAAATATTTCACTTTTAAGTTATGAAATCATGGTAACTGTTAATGATAAGTAAGTGACTTTGTTACAATTACTTTTTCTAAAAAAGGAAGCAAGTAAAGAAGAAAGGAAAAAAGAAAAGAAAGGAAGAAAAGGAGGATGTAATAAGAACTTACGTGGCCAGGCAGCTTTACAAATTTTTTTAAAATGTGACTTTCACAATAGCCCTGGGTGGTAGGTGTAATTATGATTATCTCCATTTTACAGTGGAGAAAACTGAAGCAAAGAGATTAAGTGACTTACCCAGGGTCTCATAACTAGTAAGGGTCTGAGCCTGAATTTGAATTTGGATTTTCCTAATTCTAGGCCCAGTCTTCTATCCACTGTGCCACCACACTGCCTCCAAAACATTTAAGATATCTAGATGCCAGCAACAAACATTCTCATCATCACTCTTTATAGTTCTTCTTAATTTAATTCTTAATTTATATTTTTAAAAAACTGAACAGTTCCTATACTTTAGCAGGCATCTTTTTAGATATACCCCAAATTTTCTTTATACTTTCAGTTACACCTGAAGATTTCTTCATCAAAAGAGAAATGGTACAATTTATGTGCCCGTAGACTCACAATCAATTAATCTTTTTCAAAATAGAAATTTATTCATATTTGCAGTTCATTTAATCCTCACTAGTTTAAAGTCAGAAACATTTTTAAAATTCTACACAACTATATAGTGTCATTGTACTGACTTTAATGCTACTTGAAAAATATTTGTTTTCAGTCACTCAGTTGTGTCTGATGCTTTGTGATCCTATGAACCATACTGTCCATGGGATTTTCTTGGCAAAGATACTGAAGTGGTTTGCCATTTCCTTCTCCAGTGGATCGAGGCAAACAGAGGTTAAGTGATTTGCCCAGGGTCATACAGTTAGTGAGTGGGCACTCCAACTCTATGGATCTCAGTTTTCCATCAGTAAAAATGAGTTTGCTGAGCCAGATTATTTCTATAGTGCCTTTAAGCTCTAAAGAATATTACTGCATGATTAAAATAGCTAAATGTATTAGAAGAGATCAACATCAAATATTATTCATGCTAAGCTTTAAAAAATCAGTCCTTGGCAATTTACTTTACAAAGACTCTCTCCAGATGACCAAGAAGCCTCCAAAATGAGTTATACTATATTAGGGCCATCCATGTAAAACAATACCCAAATATGAAGGCTAAAGCAGGAAACTGAAATTAATATTATAGTCTTTATGCTATTGTAAAGTAAAACAGAAAATGTTATCATCATTTTGAAGAAATTTGCCTTGATGCTAAAAGGAAACCGTATTAATGAAATAAAGACAGTTTCTAAAATCTCACAAACGTCTTATTGGTATCGGTTGCAGTTTACAATCTCAACAGTAATTTGACTGGTAAAGTTTCTTGATCATCAGTTTCTCATTATGTGCCCTTTTTTTGAATTCTTATTTCATAATTTTCAAAAGATAATAAATGTATCCCACTGCATAGGGTCTCCAGGAATTGATAGGTATAGAAGTTCAAAATATTACTTAGAAGAAAAAACAAAGTCAGTCTTGCTATTCTGTACCTACAAGCTTTTCCTAAAAATTAAAAATGTATATAAAATACCTTCACTTAATTTAAAAAAATGTCTATTACAATGTGATGCTTCAAAAATTGAGGCCATATCAGAATGAGAGGAAAACAATAAGGCCAAAAAAATTCCTTTTCTCTGGTTTCTTGAAATAGAAATCTAAGGACCACTGATAAAAGGCTCCTCAGATGATCTCTACTGTCAGAAAGGTACACAGGAAAAGATGATTTCTATGGCAACCAAGGCACAAACCATAATGAGCTTTTGCAGATTAAAATTAAACACAAATTGCACTTCAGCATAATTATGTCTTCACTGGTGACCTTCAGGCAAAGGTATAATGTTTTCCATATGCTTGCTCAATGCCCATAAATGAACAGAGGGTTGCAAACTGAACCAACTGAAGTTTCCAGTGAACTTCAAGGTTAATCCCATACAAAAGACATAGTAAAAGTCCATTCTGGAGCTTACAATGGATGGATGATTTTTGTTCCAATTTAAAACTGCTTTTTTCCTCACCGGGTACCCATCTAGGAAACAGCCATAGGATTTTTATCAAGTAAAATAGCACGTACATGACACCACTAGGTATTTTCTAATGCAGTAGGATATACTTACATGTGTAAATTTTAGTCACATATTTTAGCTAATTTATTTAGTAAAGATTAGAGACAAATATGACTCAGTATTCATATCTATGAAAATTTAAGGAAATGAGAAAAATCCAAATTGGGTCTATCTAATTGTGGCATTCTGAACACTAGTGTGCAATTTACATTACTCAATGCTTTAAAGACAGGGAATATGCTCCTCTCTTCTACTTAATGAGATTAACATTTCTCAGTAGCTTTAATAACATAATCCATATCTCTTGTGAGCAAAAAAGACATAACCGAAGAGAGCAAATAAATCTGAATTTGCATAGTTAGCATGTGGGCACTATTAAATACTAGCCTTGGTTTATGCTATCATTAAATTCAAACTAAGATTATGAAATGTAAATATATTATTCAGCTCTTCCAATCATGCTGCACCAAATTTTTAGCAAATGTAAATGTCTCTGGAAGAGAAAAAACCATACAGGATCAGTTACATCTACTAGATACAATTAGAAATCTCACCACTCCAGTCCATCCTCCATTCAGCAGCCAAAATGACTTTCCCAAAGCACCAGGATGATCATGTCATCACCATATTTAATAAAGTCCAATGGCTCCCCATTATTTCCAGGATCAAATACAAAACCCTTTGTTTGACACTGAAAGATGTTTCGAATCTAGCATTGGACCCCTCCCCATGACCTTTCCAATCTTCTTAAACCTCCTATCCCACTAGGTGCTCTTTCATCCGGTGACACTGGACCTAGACACTGACCTCGTCGCTGAGGCACAAACAAGACACTCTACTTCTCAGCTCTGGGCATTTTTTCTGGCTATTCTTTATACCTAGGATATTTTCTTCCCTCCCTTCACCTCTTGGTTTCTTTGGCTTCAAGTTCTAGCTAAAATCTCACTTTCTACAGGAAGCCTTTACCAATCCTTCTTAATTCTAATTCCTTCTCTCCATTAATTATTTCCTATTTATCCTGTATATTGACTGGTGTGTACTTTTTGTTTATTTTTGTTCTTCCCATTGGATTGTGAGCTTCTGCCTTTCTTTGTAGACTCAGAGCTTAGCATAGTGCCTGGCACACAGTAGGTGCTTAATAAATGTTTATTGACTGACTAGATACCTAGGAGTTTAGTTACTAAGGGCTACATAAAATAAACTGCTCTTCTAAGTAGAGCTGATTTCATTCTGCAGAAACCCAACAAAAACAGAGGCAACTGAAGGTAAGAACTGATGAATCACGACTTTGAATTTTTTTTTTAATTCAGAAGAAGACTAAGTAAATCTTATTGGAATTACTTTTTTTTTTCCTTTTTGCAGGGGGGAAGGGAGGGCAATGGGGTTAAGTGACTTGCCCAAGGTCACACAGCTAGTAAGTGTGTCAAATGTCTGAGGCCGGATTTGAACTCAGGTCCTCCTGACTCCAGGGCCAGTGCTCTACTCACTGTGCCACCTAGCTATCCCTAGTAAATCTTATTGGAAGTAGGTTTGCTGTGTCTTCTCATTTCTATCAACTTCTGTCTATTAGATAGGTCTGGGGTCTTATATCAAAATTCCATTTCATTACTAAAAATTCTCTCTGCATGATAATCCTATTTGCCTCCATCATGGAATTTGTCATTGGTATAAAATTCCCTCTATTAGATCCCAACCATCCCACTGTGGCAAGGTCAGCCTTGGATGGATAGTCCAGCATGTTCATCATCTCCAGCTAAGTCAGGTAATTCATAAACTTCTTTAAAACCAATGTTTTTATATTAGTTTAGAGTTTCCTACTCAGCCACAACTGCTGAGGGCATAGCTCCAGCATCTGACCAAGTAGTTCTTTTGGAGAGGGCAATCAAATGGGAGAGCTGGACCAGGCCTAGAACCGGAGCAGGGTTGTCAGATCAAATATGATCGATATTCTCAGCCTCTTCGAGAAGCTTTAAGTACTTGAGTGACATCTCAGAGAACTTTGGAGGGCCCCCAAGTAGTGCTGGCATCTCAAGGACTTGGCTTCTTTCTCAGTCCATATAGATGGGCTGCACCTGGCCTGGCAGAAGCTTGCCCACTTCCTTACATGTGCAAAAATAAAGATCTTTTCCAGCACCCTCACAATCCACATCTCCTTGGATTCCAGTTAAAACAACTGGAGATGCTGTTCAGGTAAGTTCTTTATACTCTATGAAATTTTTCAATGAATCAGTATTTATTGAGTATCTCTGCCTGCCTCAGTTTCCTTGACTCTAAAATGGGGATAAGAATAATACCTAACTCCCAAGGTTTTTGTGAGGATAGGAAATATTTATAAAATGCTTAGCAAGGCACTCGCCATTTCCTTCTCCAGTGGATTCAAGTAATCAGAAGTTAAGTGACTTGTCCAGGGTCATACAGCTACTAAATGTCTGAGGCCACATGTGAACTCTAATCTTCCTAACTCTAAGACTAATACTCTACCCACTGTGCTACCCAGATGCCTCTATAAATATTTAAGATTTAAAATTGGCTTTAGAAATAGAACAAATTTTTTAAATTACAAAATAGTAGCAGTTTATGTTATATAAACCTATGCAAATGAAACTTAATCTAAACTCTTAATGTGTGAATTTCATGAAGCTAGGGGGAAAAATGTCATCTCTTTCCCTGTCTTCATTTTTCCCTAAATCTTCATTTAACCTTATTCCTGTCTCATAATCATGTTCTATTACTTTCCGAAGAAAAATTATCTTTTACTTTCACACCATTAGCTTGTATATCTTTAAAGCTAAAATCCTACATATTTACATGACATAAGCTGTGTTCACATTCCTGAAATAACCATACTATAGCACTGCTGAACTAAACAATATGATCTCCTATGATCAACCACTTAGCTTATGAAATATGCTGAAGCTGGCTATGCCATTCAGTTAAGATTACCATCAGGAACTCTAACAGGCTACGTATGCCCTACCTGTCTAATTACAAGATATAAGAATTTTAAATTCAACATGTCCAAAACTGAAGTCATTATCTTTCACCCTAAACACCCTCTTCTGCTTTACTTCCCTATTACTCTGGAAGGTACCACCATCCTTCCAGTCACCCAGGCTCACAACCTGGGTGTCACATTTTATTCCTCACCACCCACATCCAGTGAGTTGCAAGGCCTTTCAATTCTAACATCTCTCCCATACACTCCCTTCTCTCCTCTGACACTACTATGATAGTCGCCTGCTGGTTGGTCTTTCTACACCTCAAGGTAATGCCACTCTAATCTATCTTCCATTCAGAGCTACGAAATGACAAAGCCCAGGTCTGACCATGTCATCTCACTTCTCAAAAAATTCCAGTGGTTCTTTATTACCTCAAAATCAAATATAAAATCCTCTTTTGCTTTTAAAGCCCTATATAACCTGACTTCCAATCTTTCCAGTCTTGTTTTGCTTTACTCCTCTCTGTGTATTTTACAATTCAGTGACACCGTCTTCCTCGCAGCCCTTCACATGAGACTTTCTATCTCCTAACTGTGTATTTTCTCTCCGTGTCCCCTACGCCTGGAACGTTTTCCCTCCTTATCTCCATCTCTTGGCTTTCCTGGCTTCCTTCAGGTCTCAGCTAAAATCTTCTGCTGGTTCCCATTAATTGCTAGCTTCTGTCCCTTGTCTGAGATGAGTTCCAATTCAGCCTGTGTAAACTGCTTGTACATGGTCCTGTTCATGTTGTCTTCCACATTAGACTGTGAGTTCTTTAAGGGCAGAGACTGCTTCTGCCTCTCTGTATCTCCAGCATTTATTTAGCACAGGGCCTGGCACGCAGTAAGCACTTAGAACAAATGCTTGTTGCCTGACGGACTGAAGAAAATTGCTGGCAACGGGCTATTCAGCTTCTAGTAGAAGACATGCAGTGAGGGGCATCTCTACTGCCCCCTCAGCTTCTTTCCCCATCTCACTTCTGCAGTTTTAATTATTATGGAGCTCTTCCTGATGTTAAGCCTAACTTTGCTTCTTTGGAACTTTTACTCATTGCTTCTGGTTCTGCTTTCTGGGACAAAACCAAACAAGCTCTTGTCAGCTGCCCAAAGACCATAACTTAGCTATCACATCTACCCCAAGTCTCCTGTTCCGGGACTAAATATCCTCACTTCTTTCTACCTATCCTCATGACATTGACTCAAAATTCTTCACCACCCTAAATGAACCTCCTCTGGATGTTCTCCAGTTGGTCAATGTCCTTCCTAAATGGTGGCAACCAGAGCTGAACACGATACTCCAGAAGTGGTCTGGCCAGGACAAAGTACGGAGGGCCTGTCACCTCGTCATTCTTGGAAGTGTTGCCTCTCTAAATGCTGTCCAAGATCACATTAGCTTTTTGGCTACCACATCACACTGACTCACAGGCCAATGAAGTGCCCAGATCTTTTTTCATACAAACTGCTGTCCAACAGCATCTCATACTTGGTGAAGTATATTCTTTAACCCAAATCTAAGATTTTACATTTATCCCTACTGAATTTCACCCTATTAGCCTCAGTCCAACGCTTTAGCCTGCCAAGATCTTTTGGGCTCCTGATTATATCGTTCAGTATGTTAACGATATATTCTCCCCAGATTTGTATCATCCTCAAATCTGATGAACATTCCACCTATGCTTTTATCAGAGTCACTGATAAAATTGTTAAACAGCATGAAGCCAAGTACGGATTCCTGGGGGTACTCCATTAGAGACCAGCTGCCAAGCTAACACTGTTAATAAATTACTCTTTGAGTGTGGTCATTCAACCAGATCCAAATGCATCTAATTTCATTATCATTTAGCTTGGATTTCTCCATCTTCCACAAGAATAACAGGAGATACTTTACCAAATGCTTTGTTAAAATCTGTGTAAACACAAGATAGATACATAGATAGACAAATAAAAAAGAGGACCAACCACTTAATCTCTCAGGCAACTAAGACTGTGTATATATGTATGTATATGTGTGTGTATGGGACAGGGAGAAAGGGGCAGAAACTATATCTACTTCATTTCCTTACTCTTCCAGAGTTCAATAACAGTATCAAAAGATGAAACAAGGTTAATCTGGCCTGACCTGTTCTTGTTTAAGCTTGGGCTAGCTCTATATAATCACTGCTTTCTTTTCAAGATGTGCTTTAACCATCTGCTTCATTATACATTGTAGAATTTTCCAAGAACCAGAGTCAAATTCATTGGACTATAGTTTCTAAACTATTCTCTTATCTTTTTGAGAGGGCAGGAAGGTGGGGAGAAAATCAGGCCACTTGTCCACATCCAGTCCATAGCATCTCTCCTATTCTCTACCATCTAAAAGATCAATGAGCAGTTTCTTAGATCTTAGAGCAGTTTCAGTGGAGTTGAGGGGTTAGAAGTCAGATCAAAAAGGACTGAGAAAAGAGAGAGAAGTAAGGAAATAGAGGCAATGACAACCCTTTTAGCAACTCAATGAACTGAAACTACTACACTGAAATGAAATTTTTGTGCTAAGTGTAAAAACTCCAAGGATTGACTGGCATAGGAAAGATCCTGGCAAACTATTGGCTAAAAGAATTTCAAGATATCTATCCCTTACTTATTGGTAGTGAACCTGCCAAATATTAAGTCATCTTAAAAATTATTTAATTTTGGCCTAATTCTTAAATGTGAATTTGGGGCTGGGGTAACTATTTGAAGGAAGAGGAAGAAGAAATTAACCAAAAGAGACATAAAGGTTCTCATATTTTATAAAGAACCTAAAATCATGTTGGCTATACAGTAAATAATCAGAGAGGCAAGATAGTTTGCTTTGAGCTAGAAAGAACATTTCTTAAAATACATGTATACCTGGGAAGAAAGAAAATGCACTTTTTTTAAAAGATAGCATTTGTAAATCCACCCTTCCTGTGATTGCTGGGTCTCTAGATAGGAAATTATGTAAGTGAGAGAGAAATGGTTTGGGGCAGGGAGGAGCAGTTGTGTGCTGAGAGTAGTAATACAACTACTAAAGTCACTCCAGGGTATTTTAGAAGTTATTTGTGTCCTAGAAAACAGGACTAACGGTCTGCTAGCCAAATAGTTTCTTGTTCAAATTCAAAACTTCTAGTGCAATCCCATAAATTTAGAAGAAAACTGAATTTTAAAAAAAACTAACTTTCTATGCTTACTTAGTTCATTCTTGATAGATTCATGAATGAGTTTTTAAAAGAAGACATTTGTGAAGAAGGCAGTTACTTGGAGAAGTCCCTATTCATCATCTGTTCGGCCATTTTAAAATGCAGAATCCCATACCTGCACAAACAATGAAGGAAACTTGTCCATGCTATAGTTATTTGCAACATAACCCTGTTTTCTCTTCATAAAAATGAGATTGTTTTAAGATTAATTGTCCAGTTTATGGGTAAAGAAAATTAAAAATCTAATAAGACATATTAAATCTTTTTAATTCTCAGTTCTGCTTACCAGAATTCTAATCCTCTGACGGTAAGCACTTGAAACATAGATCAATTTGGCTACTTACAAGTAAGATAAAGAAAACAGAAAATTGCAACTGATATGTTGCAACTCAAAAACATAGTCAAGGGCTCTTTAAGCCTAATTAAGTTTGAAAGATGAAATATAAATTCTAATTTTTGAAGGATGAAAATATGTAATTTCTAACATATAACTATAAAACATATCACAAAAAAAGCAGGAATGAAGAAGGTACTTCACAATTAGATTTCAAAAAATATTATCAAGATGTAATCATAAAAGTAGATTAGTGGTTAGAGTACATAACTAAGACCCAGAAGCAACTGAACATAGCAATCCAATTCAGACTTCTAAGAGGAATGTCTATTTAATAAGAACCTCCAGGAAAAGTGGAAAGAGGTTAGTAGAAATTAAGTTATATTGCATCTTATACCATATACCACAATAAACTACAAATGGATATATGTCTAAATATAAAAACACCACAACATAAAAATATGAAAATGGAAGGTTCTACTGCTTAGCAACTATGGCTAATGAGAAATTTTTAATCATAAAAGGGATAGAAGTCCCAACCATAGAAAAGGACAATTTTGAATACATGAAACTAAAAGGCTTTTACATGAACAAAATTAAGGTAGCTAGAATAAGAAGAATAGGAAGAAATTATTGCATAAAATATCTTTGATGTAAGTCCAATATATATAAGGAAAACTGACCCAAATGCACACATAAGACCAAAAGTCATTTATCAATAGTTAAGTGGTCAAAAAATATTTTTAAAAATTGTCTAAAATAAGAACTATAAACCCTCAACAACCACACAAAAATGCTCCAGATCATTAATAATAAGACAGATCGTTCTCCTTGCTGTTTGTCCTTTGTGCTCAAGGAGGACCATGACATCAGGAAGGTGATGCCATGACATGCAAGTGAATTGGATTTAAATGAGGGAGGACTGTGCAAAGTCACCAGCCTCACTTTCTCCTCCAGTTGCAAGATACAGATCAGGACTACTGGACACATAAGTTCAAATTAAAACAACACTAACGTTTTACCTCACATCTATCAAAGTGATGGAAATTATAAATGTTGAATGGAGAGAGGGAAGATTGGCACAACGTTCTGTTGGTAGAGCTGTGAAATGGTTTAAACATTTTGGTAAACAATTTTGAAGAGTGTGAGAAATATGACTAAACTGATCACAACCCAGAGACCCCAAGGAAATCAAAGCCAGAGGACATTTTCTCTCTCTCTCTGCATATATATATATATATATATATATATATATATGCATATATATATCTATATATCTATATCTATATATATCAATTCAGAGCAGCACTTTTTGTGATAGCAAAAAACTGGAAACAAAATGGAGCAATGGCTGAAGAAACTGTGGCATCTGAATGTAACGACATATTTTTGCATCATAAGCAATAATGAATAAAAATTCAGAGAATCACAAAGAGATTAGCACAAACTGATTCAGAGTTAATAAGAATTTAGAGAGAATATATATAATGACCACAATAACGTAAATGAAAACAACACTAAAGGGTAGGCAGATGGTTATTAATCATAATGACCAAACTTGGTCTTAAAGAAAAGATGATTAAAAAAAATGCTTTCCTCTTCTTGGTAGTTGGGTAGGGAACTATGGGTATAGAATATTCCATGCTCTATCATATTGTCTCTGTGTAGGATGGTTTTGTTTAATTCTTTTCAAGAATGGGCTCAAATGAGGTAGGCAGTGGGATTTGCTAGGAAATTAATATGGAATAAAAACAGGTGGCATCAGTAAACTTTAAAAAAAATCACAAAGGGCGGGCAGCTAGGTGGCGCAGTAAGTAGAACACCGGCCCTGGAGTCAGGAGTACCTGACTTCAAATCCAGCCTCAGACACTTGACACACTTACTAGCTGTGTGACCTTAGGCAGGTCACTTAACCCCAATTGCCCTGCCTTCCCCCCTGCAAAAAAAAAAATGTATAAAAAAATCATAAAGAGGGAGAAGAACCCAATAAACGAGTGATAATTTTCCTAGAATTCTTAAGTTTAAGTTCAGTTCCATGAGCAAAGCCTGTGGATGTGGTCAAATGATAAATATATTAAATAAAGAACAAGGAAACCAGTTCAAAAAGCAGAATTGGCATTTTGCACTATCTAGATAATAAATGCAAACATCAAATCTAATCAAGATTTTAAATACAATTTTAAATAAAAATTGTAAAGTGTTCAAAGCACTTTTGGAAACTATACTCGAATATACAAAGAGATTTGCAATCTCAGCAACTGGAGTTCCTCCGGTGATAGAGATGCTTACCCATGCATGTGACTACTGTCCATATTCTTCAAAAAGTTTAGCGCTAGGGATCCAACTCAATATGCTGGAGGCCTTCTTTGTTTTGTCTTGAGGGCATCAACAAAGCACTCTGGTGCTCCATCTGTCATCCCTCCCTCTTGTTATGTGTTCAGACCATCTTCCCCACTTGTCATACAATCCTTAACTCCTGTTTTTCTTTGGAGTTCATTGGTGTTGAGGCGGGTAGCCTACTCACATCCATCATGCAATTTTCCATCACCCTCTCTATAATGTTCATCTTTAGTCTCTGAAAGACAACGGTATTCCATGACTTACTATACTATAGCAGTAGCAATAAAATCATAGTGTTGGAAAGATGTGCCTTTGCTTTCATGTGAAGTTTGGGGTCAGTTAAAGGACTTTGCAATTTCCCAAAAGCAAGGCAGCTTGCTCTCCTTTTTTTTATATTTGAACTCAGTTCCCTATCCATCTGTATAGTCTGTCCCGGAGTGCTGGAAAGCTCTAGGGTATCCATTCAAATGCATTTTGAAATTTGGACAAAAGACATTTTTCAATGGCCTAAGTTCTCCCCATGTGGATGGACAGACCACATCCCTCTAAGTGATTACAGATCTCATCCAGGACATCTTGGGGCTTGATGAAATCAAGACGGTATCATCCTCAAATAGGAGAATATGGAGGACCTCACCATCCATAGGGAATTCCTCTGGTAAATGCCAAAAATCATCTATCATCACCCAACGACAGTGGAATTTTTTAACAACCAAAGCCAATTTATCTGGATGATACGAAGGTAAAAATGATACCAAAAAAACACATCTGGTCTAGATTGGTAATGTGAAATATGGTGATATTTTCAACTAAAAAAAAAGCTCAAATTGTGGCTAAAGAAATGTTCAAGAATAGCATGAGAATAGCATCTCATATCTGGTAGTCATCTTACCAAAGCACAGTCGTCCAATCAACAAACATTTATTAAGTTCTTACCACGTGCCAGACACTGTACTAAGTACTGGGAAGGCAAAAACAGCTCCAGTCCTCAAGGAGGAGAGCATGCAAATAATTATGCACGTATAAAACAGACATGCTGTCAATAAAAGGTAATCTAGGTGAGAAGAGACTAGGTGGAGGTGAAGGGGAGAAACAGAGAAAGGCCTCATGCAGAAGTGATAATTAAGCTGAGCCTTGATGGAAGCCAAGAAAGCAGGAGATATAGGTGATGGTTAGTTTGGGGTAATTTTTTTCCTTCTTTTTTTTCATTCCTCAAGGCAGAGGTGGGCAAACTACAATCCATAGCACAAAGCAGGCCAATGCCAGTTTTTGCATGGTCTTCCAGCTAAGAAATGGCTTTTACATTTTTAAGGCAGTGGGTCAGATCTGGACCACTACTCTTTGAGAATGGGTGTGAGAGAGGGATATGGTGATAAATGTAGATATCATAAAAGCAAAAGATATCAGTAAAAATTTCTTTAAAAAAAATAAAAAGAATCCCTTTGAAGTAAATGGTGCTACATTAAACACCCACTGTAACAGGTCACCTGGAAAAACCTACCCATATACATACTTGCTAACCCTAATTTCTCTCCCTTAAGTCTGTCCTAAACCCTCTGCAATCTCGCTTCTGACCTCATCATTCGACTAAACCTATTTGCTCTAAAGTTACCAATGATTTCTGAAATTACCAAATCTAATACTATGGCTTCTCATGTTTCTGATAGAATTGCTTTCTGTGCTTAATGTTGCCATGCATGCCAGCTTCTGCAACTGCTTTGCTACATATCAAGCACAAGGGCTTCTGGCTTAAACCAAAGAAATTCTCAGTAGGCACAGAGGCCCTGAAGCAGGCCAGACCTACAGCTTGAGTAACCACTGCATTAAAATCCATTAGGAAATTTTTGTTTTAAAGTTTAAAATTTGTTGAAAACAGGAGCTAACCTTTAATAAAAACAAAAGTCACCAAGGACTACATTAAGTAGCCTCTGTTTCCTGGAGGAAAATATATCAGTCTTCACTAGGAAAATTTGGAGCAAATGTTAACCTTAAATCAGAAAAGGTTGAGACAAATAATTTGAAGTGGTAAAATGAACGCAACAGAAAATATTTTGACTGAGATATCTATCTAGAAGCATCTAAAAATCCATGAAGTTAACCTATTTGAAAACTAGATAGAAATGAAATAATGTAGCACGACTGTTTACAACTCCTAAATACAATTTCTAATTAGGACTTGGGAGGAGCAAACTCCATCTCCATGATGATGTCATAAGTATTTTAATTCTAATTTGATGAATAAGTCCAACAGACTCTACTTGGCTTCTCTAACACACTTAGCATATATTACACCAAGTGAAATTAAATCAAAGTTTATAGATATTTTTTAAACATCACAAAACAGAATTCAGCTTATTATTTTGGAATCAGCACTCCTGCCCCCAAAAGACCATACACATATATGTAATCTAACTCAATAAGTCAAGTAAAAAACATGAAAATAAACTTAGTAGTTATTTAATGGCTATTAAATGGTGATTCAACATAGACTGAAACTTATTAGTCAGACTCTACCTACCTACTCAGTATACAGATGAAGAAAGTCTCTCAGTATTGAAGAGATCTCTTAGATGAACAGTCTCAAAACTGAAGAGATCCCTTAGTAGTACACAGAAACAGTAATTTGCTGAATGGTCCACAGGGACTCTTAATGGAAGTATGATCCTTGAGAATTGGCTAACTTGCTTCCTAGGAAGTCATTTACTTGCAGGATGGTCAAATAAAATAAGTCATTTTACTCTGTTCTGCAAAATGAAACCCAATAGTGGTTGCGCTGAAAGTAAGGAACTTGGAGGTCATCTACTCTGGGTCACAACCCGATATGGGGTCACTCAACTGAATGTGGGAGTTACAAAGAATGTGGCAACAGTTAAAGGTTTCTGAGGGCACAATAACCAAAAATTAATTCAAAATCAAATGCATAATGAATCTGAGGTGTTTCTGGCAGCACCTGCCTTTGTTGCATTACTCAATTTCACTGCAGCCTTAGTTGTGAACGCACAACATGCACACTTTGCACTGTGCGCATGCAGTCACGCCATACAACGTGAATAAATACTACCAGAAACAGCTTGGCTCAGATTCAAGACTACTGTATGTTGTGAAATGCAGCATTTTTACCGTACATACAAAATCATTAAATGAATTTTGGCTTGGGATCAGGACATTATTTAACAGTTTCTGAAGTGGCCTTAAACATACTTCCGCCATTTTGTATGACGTATTCATGTGAAGTGGCATTCTCAGCACTGACGATTATAAAATCAAAGTACTGATCAACTCTGAAAAATATGGAAGATGCTCTACATCCTGCAGTATCAAATATTCTGCCAAGATTTAATTCTTTGTGTAAAAATAAACAAGCACACCCATCTCATTAGTATGTAAATTTGCTTTCACCTTTAATAAATGGTAAAATGATATGTATACCAAAGAATTGTTTTAAAATATATTTCTTTATGACAGTAAATGTTTGAACTGCATACGTATTTTATATACCTCTACACCTGGGTTCGTGTAAAAATGTCTCAGGCAAAAAGGAGTTGGAAATGAAAAAAGTTTAAGAAGCCCTGAATCTAGTCTAATCCCTGTACTTTATAAACAGGGAAACTGAGGCCCAGAGAGGTTAAGTGGATTGCCCAACATGACACAGTAAGCAGCAGAGACAGTATCAGATCCCATGTTCTCTCACTCCAAATTTAGCATTCTTTCCACTATACTAAAAGTATTCTTGTAAGAAAGGAATTAACAATAAATATTCCCATGGCAAGATTGCTATAAATATAAACTAGGTCCCCAAGATAGCTCACAAAAGCAATAATTTCACTGAACTATAATATAGACTATATAATATATAAATATACATGATAAATACTATATACACTATTAATCAATCAATGGACCAACAGTTATTTATTAAGCCCCTACTACTATGTACCAGGTACAATTATAAAGACAAAGAATAAAACAATTCCCTACTCGCCAGGAATACATTATAATGAGGAAGCCAACAAATACGTATATAAAAATATACACAGGATATATAAACATAAAGAAATTTAACATAAAGCAATTTGGGAGGGAGAACACTAGTATTTGGGAGAATCAGAAAAAGCTCCCTCTACAAGATGGTACTAGGGCAACATCTTGAAGGAAAAAAAGGATCCTGTGAGGTGGAGGTGAGGAGGAAGTACCTTGGCAACAGAGATGGCCACTGCAAAGGTATTGAGGCTGCAATGTCATCAGTAAGGAATGAGAGGTCAGTCTGGCTGGAGTGCGGAACACAGGAAGGGGAGTAATACATGATGAGGATGGAAGGACAGGCTGAGGCCAGATTTGGAGGGCTGTTAGAGCTAAAAAGAGAAATTTTTGTTTGATCCTAGAGGTAACAAGGATCTACTGGAGTTGTTTGAGAAGGGGAATGAAATGGTTAGATCTGCACTTTAGGCAAATCACTTTGGCAGCAGTATGGAAGACAAACTAAAGTGGTAAGAGACTCCACAAAAGGAGATTAATTAGGAAGCCATGGTAATAACCTAGGAGACAGGTGATGAGAGCTTAAACTAAGGTGTGGCAGTATAAGTACAGAGAAGGGGTGGGATGTGAGATACAGTATGGAGTAGAAGTGACAAGATTTGGCAAGGGTGAAGGAGAGTGAAGAGGCAGGGGGAAGGTCAACATCATGAAATGGGGAGACTTGAAGAATGATGACTACTTCAATAGAAATAGGGAAGTTCAGAAGAGTGGTGGGTTGGGGTAAGGGAGGGGGGAAGTATATTGAGTTTTCTTTTGGAAATGCCTGGGGCATCCATCTAGTTAGAAATGTCCAATAAGTAGTGGTAATACAGGCTTGGAAATGGGCCAGATGCATCTGGATAGAACTGTGAATCATACACAAAGAGATGACAAATTCATGGGAGCTGATGGTCATGAGAAGAGGAGAAATGATATGAGGAGAGGAGGGGCAGAGAGAAGAGAAAAGTCTCTTATTTGGCCGTATGCTATGGATGATGAGCCATCAAAGAAGACTAAGGAGAGACTGGACAGGTGGAAGAAAACCATCAGAGCATGGTATCACAAAAACTCAAAGAGCTTTCACTCAGTGAGCATCCAGGAAGAGAGGGCAGGGAGTGAGACAAGAACTCAATTAGGGAGGAATAAATGGATTGTCCTGTTGCAGTGAAAGACTAGCTGAATTTGAATACTAAGAATTTATAATGTATTCAGGCAGCACACAAGGTGTAACTTCCCCTGGTTCAATTCAGTAGACTGTGAATAGGGGCAGAGGAGATGGGATGAGGTTTGGCCAGACAAGCAGAATATAGGACAAGGGGAGAAGATTCAAGAGCAGAGGGACAGTGAGGAGTTGAATTGGCCAACTTTAGGGTTGAAATTAACAAAGGAGGGAAATGGAGTCAGAGCAGGGTTATGGCCTGAGATAGTTTCAAGAGATGGAGAGGTTAATTAGCACAATAAGAGCAAAGAATAAGTGATATAAAGGGGTAGATGGTCACAATAACATTTCAGAGAGCTGAGTCAGAACACCAGGAACTTACTGCTCCCAGTACAGCCCCAGCAATGGGAGTGGTACTCTCCCTCTCCTCCCGAAACCAGCCACAGCAGTAGTAACGTTCACTGGACTAGATTTTATAAACTATTCCCTTTTAAAGCAAAGAAAAAGCACATAAAACAGAAGAATGTAAGTTGAGAGTTGCAGGAAGATAATACAGTCCCCAGCGGCAGGCATGCTTGGATGCAAAGGAAGGAAGAGTAGGGAATTCCCATTGGGGTCCATAGCAACGCTGGTGGTAGAGTGGACAGGGAGAAAAATTGAGAAAAGAAAATCCCTTGTGGCAATGATGGGGGTTTGGGGGGAGGATCTCCAAAAGCAACAATGATTGAGAGAGCCAGGATGCTGGTGACAATAAAGACAGGAATAAAAAGGAAGTTCCTGGAGCTGGGTTAGCTGGATTCAACACTTGTTGTAAGGGGCATTTGTAACTTAAGGACTGCCTGTACTTAGAAAAAAAGAAAAAATAGCAAGTAGTAAGTGGAAAATAAGATACATTTTAAAGTTATTATCAAAACAAGGTCATATAAACAAGAAAATACGAATAGTCTAAATTTTAAATACTATGATAGCAGTAATGTAATGCAAATGGTTTTGAATATCAGTAAAATTCTTATGTAGGTAAAGCTGATAAATTAGGAATGATGAAGAGACTGCTTACATAAAATAAGCTTTGAATGGGATAAAATGTATATCTTTCAAATGGAAAAGCTAGTGAGGTGTCCAGAAATGATACATTTAAATAAAGCAATTTGGCTGGAACTGCATTCATCTGTAAATAATTTACCTGCAGGCTGAGTTGAGAACTAGCTTAAAAGGGTACGAGTTTTTAAAAGATGCCCAATAGTATAATTTAGTCTTTCTTAGGTTAGAAAAATACTGATTTTTAAAGGAATTCAGCATCCTTTTATGTTGAAGATCACAAGCTTAAATGGTTTCCAGAGGGCAGGAAGCAAATTAAGACTTCTTTGGCTGATTTGGATCTATAGTTGTGTGGGTTTTTTTTTAAATGGATCTATGATTTCATTGCTATAGTGAACTCATGGTAAGGGCATTCATCTGCAAGTATTTTGCAACTTACCGTCCTAAGGAGTTGTCTAGGGGCACTGAGAGGTTAAGGCACTTGCCCAGAGTCACAGAGCCAGTAAAATGTCTGATGCCATATTTGAATCAGGTCTTCCTAACTCTGAGGCTGTCTCTCTATTCCCTATGAAAAACAGCCTCCATATTGTAAATGCAGAAAATATAATGGTCATACGACTACTTTCCAGGAGCCTAGAGCTTCTGGTTGGTCACTCACCCTACGTAACCAACCAAATACCCTTTTATTTACTATTTTAAGGTGTCCATGATAGAAGGTAGGTGTTTCTGTGACTATCTTGGACCCCTTTTTTTTCTGGGTAGGTTGTATCAATGAACGGTTCAAGGCATTTATGCATACTAAGACAGGCCATTGATCTTGGGGGCAGAGCCAAGATGGCGGCAGGAAACCAGAGACTAGCGTGAGTTCCCTACCAAGTCCCTCCAAAAACCCATAAAAAATGGCTCTGAACCAATTCTAGAACTGCATAACCCACAAAAACAGCAGAGGGAAGCAGGGCTCCAGCCCAGGACAGCCTGGATGGTCTCTGGGTGAGGTCTATCCCACACGGAGCTGGGAGCTGGGAACGGAGCAGAGCAGAGCCCAGCGTGAGCGGTGCGGACCAACCAGACCAGGAGCCGGGCAGAGCATGTCCTAGTGCCCTGAATCAGTGAGCTGCAGCAGTTACCAGACCTCTCAAACCACAAACACCAAAGACAGAGGAGAAGGTTAGTGGGAAAAGCTGCGGGAGTGGAAGGAGTTCGTGGTTCAGCTACCGGCCCGGGGGCAGCGGAGGCGGGGGCAACTACAGCTGTTGTTGCTTCTGGCCCCGGGCCCACCTGGTGGGAGGAATTAAGTGGCGGATCAGAGCAGGAGTGCAACAGCCTGCTGAAGATTTAAGCCCAGTCCGGGTTGGGGGTTCTTGGGGAAGGAGGAGTGCTGGTGTGGCAGAGCTGGCACCTCCCCCCCAAATGTGGAACATAGAACTCTCTAGTCTACAAGCAGTCATACCCCACTGAAAAACTCAAGGGTCAAGTTAGTTGGTTGGGAATATGGCCAGGCAGAGAAAATGCACCAAGATTCGGTCTCAGACTTTGGATTCTTTCTTTGGTGACAAAGAAGACCAAAACATACAGACAGAAGAAGTTAACAAAGTCAAAGAGCCTACAACAGAAGCCTCCAAGAAAAACATGAACTGGTCCCAGGCCATGGAAGAGCTCAAAAAGGATTTAGAAAAGCAAGTTAGAGAAATAGAGGAAAAATTGGGAAGAGAAATGAGAAGGATGCAAGAAAACTATGAAAAACAAGTCAATGACTTGCTAAAGGAGACCCAAAAATACAGAAAAATACACTGAAGAAAACAACACCTTAAAAAACAGACTAACTCAAATGGCAAAAGAGCTCCAAAAAGCCAATGAGGAGAAGAATGCCTTGAAAGGCAGAATTACCCAAATGGAAAAGGAGGTCCAACGGACTACTGAAGAAAATACTACCTTAAAAATTAGATTGGAGCAAATGGAAGCTAGTGACTTTATGAGAAATCAGGATATTATAAAACAGAACCAAAGGAATGAAAACATGGAAGACAATGTGAAATATCTCATTGGAAAAACCACTGACCTGGAAAATGGATCCAGGAGAGATAATTTTAAAATTATTGGACTACCTGAAAGCCATGATCAAAAAAAGAGCCTAGATATCATCTTTCAAGAAATTATCAAAGAGAACTGCCCTGATATTCTAGAGACACAGGGCAAAAGAGAAATTGAAAGAATCCATCGATCGCCTCTTCAAATAGATCCCAAAAAGAAATCTCCCAGGAATATTGTTGCCAAATTCCAGAGCTCCCAGATCAAGGAGAAAATACTGTAAGCAGCCAGAAAGAAACAATTTGAGTATTGTGGAAACACAATCAGAATAACCCAAGATCTGGCAGCTTCTACATTAAGAGATCGAAGCGCTTGGAATACGATATTCCGGAGGTCAATGGAGCTAGGATTAAAACCTAGAATCACCTACCCAGCAAAACTGAGTATCATGCTCCAAGGAAAAATATGGATTTTCAATAAAATAGAGGACTTTCAAGCTTTCTCAGTGAAAAGACCAGAGCTGAATAGAAAATTTGACTTTCAAACACAAGAATCAAGAGAAGCATGAAAAGGTAATCAAGAAAAAGAACAAGAAAAAGAAATTTCAAGGGACTTACTAAAGTTGAACTGTTTTGTTTACATTCCTACATGGAAAGATGACGTGTATGATTCATGAGACCTCAGTATTAGGGTAGCTGAAGGGAATATGCATATATATAAAGTGAATGTGTATGTATGTATAAATGTATGCTTATATATATATATATATATATACACATGTATATATATGCGTGTATATATATGTATATGTGTGTGTATATATATATATACATATATAGATATATAGATATATATACAGAGAGAGAGAGAGAGAGAGAGAGAGGATACAGGGTGAGTTGAAGATGAAGGGAAGATACCTAAAAGAAATAAAATCAAATTAAGGGATGAGAGAGGAATATATTGGAAGAGGGAGATAGGGAGAGATAGAATGGGGTGGATTATCTCCCATAAAGGTGGCAAGAGGAAGTAGTTCTGGGGGGGGAGGGGAGAGGGCAGGTGAGGGGGGAATGAGTGAATCTTGCTCTCATCAGATTTGGCCTGAGGAGGGAATACCATACATACCCAATTGGGAATCTTACCCCACAGGAAAGAAGAGGGAAGAAGATTAAAAAGGGGGGGGGGATGATGGAGAAGAGGGCAGATGGGGGTGGAGGTAATCAAAAACAAACACTTTTGAAAGGGGACAGGGTCAAGGGAGAAAATTCAATAAAGGGGGATACGTTAGGAAGGAGCAAAATATGGTTAGTCTTTCACAACATGAATATTGTGGAAGGGTTATACATAATGATACACGTGTGTCCTATGTTGAATTGCTTGACTTTTTAGGGAGGGTGGGTGGGAAGGGAAGAGGGGAGAGAATTTGGAACTCAAAGTTTTAAAAATAGATGTTCAAAAAAAAATAAAAGTTTTTGCATGCAACTAGAAAATAAGATACACAGGCAACGGGGCGTAGAAATTTATCTTGCCCTACAAGAAAGGAAGGGAAAAGGGGATGGGAAGGAAGTGGGGTGACAGAAGGGAGGGCTGACTGGGGAACAGGGCAACCAGAATATATGCCATCTTGGAGTGGGGGTAGAGGGTAGAAATGGGGAGAAAATTTGTAATTCAAACTCTTGTGAAAACCAATGCTGAAAACTAAATATGTTAAATAAATAAATTAAATTCAAAAAAAAAAAAAAAAGAAAGGCCTTTGTGGATCCTTAGGTAGGCCTAAAAAATGACATCTCCACATATCTGAAGCCTTCAGTTTTCCCCAGAATCTCAGAGGAGGCGGGCTATGTTTGAGATTTTCTTTCTTGTAAGCTGCCTGGCATAGCACCACACCTATTAGGTACTTCATAAGTACTTGAAAATGATGGTAAATTATTCTAAATTGCCTTTCTTACAATAAACAACTTTCATGGCAATTCATCAAAACAGATATTTCTCTGTTTTGTCTACATTGTATGGTTGGTACTAGAAACTAAATTAACTACACAGTCACAAGGTCTGTGCGGGGGCAAAAATCTCATTGGGACTAAATGTTTCTTGCAATTATTGGTAAAAGAGTGGTTTAAACGCGTTTCTGGCTCTGGAAAAGCAGTTCATTATGCGGTCAACTTCTACTACGATCACCTTAATCCAGGAATGTAAAAGTATTACTGCTCATGAGCTAACTCCGAGTACAAAACGTTGTACAAGGCCTCAGAGTTCACCAGAATCCAAATCTGTTCTGCCCATCGTTTCAGTCGATCTGGGCTGAAGGACAAGAACAGAGGGGGTCTGTTCCGGATTGGTAGGGGTCAATAAGAGGCTTGGCACTGATAAAGGACCCTATTCTATGATCACTATAAGGTAACCGGTAAAGCACTTTGCAATACTTAAGAGCTTTAGTTAAAGGTTTTTGTTACTATTCTTACTGCAATTATTATTAACCTGAACTACTGTGCAGGTTACCTCCTAACTGATCTCTAGTCTCTTCTCTCAAATCCATCCTGCACACCACTACTAATGGGATAGTCTTGAAGTACAGCTATGACCACGTGACTCCGCACAAGCTTCCATCATTCCCCACTGCCCTTCTGTTTGGCATTTAAAGCCCTTAACAGTCTAGCTCTGATAAAAAAAAAAAAAACTGATTCCCATCCTGCCTTCTACTATCCAGTGAAACCAGTCTTCCTGCTTTAACTATGTCCATATACAACATTCGATCTCCCTATGCCTTTACAAGGCCGCTCCCATGACCCAGAATGCTCTCTCTCCTCACTTTTGCTTTTTGGAATCCCTAGCTCTGTTTAAGGCTCCCCTGAAGCGTCAATGCCTTTCCTGGTCCCCTGCTTTGTTGGGTCTCTTTCATATATGTTCTATTTGATTTTCTTTAAACACCTGCATCCCCCTATTGGCACATATCACAGAACACAAGCTCTGTGACCGCCTAGCATTTTGCCAATAGGTTGCTGAACAAATGCTTTTTGATTGATGATTCGTTGATTCTGAAAAAGTAGAGGCTTGTAAAACTAAAGAGTATGTTTATTTATATACACATGCACATATATCTAAACTTATTAAAGTAAGGAAAATGAGTACAAAACGAACACACTATAAAGCAACTGTTAGGGCAATAGATCAAATATTTGGCTGAACATATTTAAAATCAAGTGTCTCATTTCATCTTTGCTTGGTAATACTATTATGGAACTGGTAAATACCATTTTTCACCGCAAGATTTATTTTAACTCTGAGTTATAAACTGAGATAAGGGGGAAAAAATCAATAACCACACAAAGATTTCATCTTTCGTATTCCAAGACCCAGAGAAATATTACAGAAACATAACAAATTATGCAAGTCTTACAAGTGGAAGTACTATTAGAAAATATCTCAATCATGTAAGTAGTCTTATTGTCAATAAGTTCTTATACAATGTGATCAAAACATCATATGGAAAATGATGTATTTATATTTATTAAGGAAAAACAGTGATTATATATATATATGCAGTAAACAAATTCTTCATTTCTTCAAGTTCATAGTGTTATTAAATATAAAGTTTCAATTTGTATCCATCATTCTACCAATCTCAAGAGAAAAAAGTGATTTTTTTGTTCTTTCTTCAGAGTTCAGATGGTAATATTGAAAGACACTAAATGTCAACAAGTCTTGGCAGGGAGAATATAATCTATTATTATTGGGTCAAAGCAATTTTCCTAAACTTCTAATAGATACCCACATTTCAGAACGCGCAGAACTCTCTTTTTGAGATGTCACAATATTCCATTTTGTATAAATTTATACTACCTGGGAATCAATACAACTCAAATAGCAAACAAACAAAGTTTGAAAATAGAAACATCCAACAGCCCAACAGGATACTTGAACTTTCCATACAGTCTTACATGAAAAGCTGTTTCCTGAAAGAAATGGGGCTTCTGAACAAGATAGCGCTTATATATAATTTCCAAAACTACTTACAGTCACTACTATAAAAGGGTTAGCAGGAAATAGTCCTCTTTGTTCAGGGAATTGGACATATCAGAAATAGTCATGTCTGGGCCACATTATAACTGATAATTGAACATGTTCATGAGTAATAGGTCAAAATGCATGAGTTTCCAATAAACCTAGATTGAGCCACATTTAGACCTCTAAGGATTCTATTGTATAAACTCTTAGTCATTTTAAACTGATTTAATTTTAAAATTCTTTCTAAATACTGCATCTCTCAGTAGTTAGAAACCAGTTTAAATTAACCTTATACTTAATACTTCAAACTCCAAGCTTCTGCTCTAGGAATCTTGTGTTCAAGCACTACACCAAAGCAACAATAATAGTGGATTTCAACATTAACTTTAGAGTTGATTTTGAAAGAAATATAGAGATTCCCTAGGAACTCTCATTCAGCTGAACCATATCAATTTTATTTAAACAATAAAACCTCATCTCTCTTTGCAATACTATGAAAAATACATTCCCAGACTCCTTAATGGGGGCAAATTCCCAGAGAATTATTCCATTGGGAATACTGCCCATGTACAAAGCATAGCAACAAGCCTGTGAGGAAGATTCAGCTTTGACAAAGTACCCCTGTGTAATGGTTAGGCTGGTAACCTCTTCTGTCATTTACAAACATGGATCTGTTTAACGTCTTCAATAGTTTAGACTAACAGTTTGGATGATCTTAAATCGCCTTGAAGCTTATTCATGAAGCAATTAAAGGTCTTTTGTTTCAAGTTTAAAGTAATACTAGTATTGTAAGTAGCAACATATGGTAAGGAAAAAACCTCATTTTTAAAGGCATATGTTTGTCTTCTCCATATAAGTGAGGCAGTGTGATTAATAAAGGGAAGATTATATATGCATGTAGGCATACAATCTATATATATATACATACATACATATATATATATACACACACACATACACAATCAGTTAAGAAAATGAATTCAAATTTGACTCAAAACATAATTTTCAATCTGAAGAGGAGCATATTACTGTATGTTCTTAAAACTACTTATTGTACTTAAATATCACTTTCCTCACCAGAAACACAGCATATTTCACAAATCCTTAGTTAACCAACAACAATTCTCACAAAACTACTGGGACATAAAGATAACAACTATAAACCAATTTTTATTATTCTATTTATTCCCTATCCGAAAACCTCCATAAAAACCAAAAACAACTAACTGTGTAAATAAATTAAACCTCCAGCAGTCATAAGAACGATTGTAGTGAACCGGAGCCGATAAAAGAACCACAACAAAAACAGAGGATCTTCTTGGCCAAATCACGTTCAATGGAGTAAGGGCAGCTCAGTGGCAGCCTACTTGGTCCTCGCGAGTCCTTAACCATACTTGTGCCAATCCAGCTTAAAAGAAGAAAAAGCCAGGGCGGATCTTGTGAAAGGTCCCCATTTCTTCAAGCTCCATGGGGCCACTACTGCATTTATTGCTGATGTGGGTTCTATTGTCCTCAGATATTGGAAAGAAAGTCATGAAGGGAAATCACAAGGGTCTGCACTGGACAGTGAAACAGTAAGAGCACACAAAGCTGCTTCCAGAGAAGTGGTTAGGAAGATACAAAGAGCTCTCGTGAAGTAGGGAAGGGCTAATAAAACTGTGGCATCTGACAGCAATGGAATATACCATAAGAAATAAGGAATATGAAGAATTTGGAGAAGAATGGGAAGTCTTAGTATGATGCAGAGTGAAGCAAACAGAACTAGGAAAATAATAATATTGATTTACAAAGTGCTTTACAAATGTCATCTCATTTGATTTCACAGTAACCCTCTGAGGCAGGTGCTATTATCATCCCCATTTTGCAGATGAGAAAACTGAGTCTGAACGAGGGTAAGTGACTTGCCCAGCATCTCAAAGCTTGTAAGTATCTGAGGCAGTATTTGAACTTGGGTCTTCTCTTCAAATCCAGTGTTCTAGCTACTACACTATCTAGCTGTTTTCTCTAACTAAAAAGAAACAATATATGTAACAGCTGTATGACTGGACATGGCCTGGAGTAGGGTTAAGAAAACATCCCTTCATTACTGAGATGGGAACTATGAATATAGAATATTTCCTATACTATCAGACGTGGTCAAATGGTGATTGACACTGCAGAACTACTTTTTCCCCCCTTTTCTTTTAAAATCTTTGCTACAAAGGAAGGTTCAACGAATAGGAGATCAGGGAGTGAAGAAACAGGTTTAGCGATCCCTCGAACAGGAACCAGATGAGGACCAAACAATGTTACCTTCTACAAGAACTCTCTGTGTGGGTGCATGTGCACGTGCCTATGATCTTATGTGAGTACTACATGTCTGTCTTGACATCCTTTTTAGTTTGCTTACAAAGATAGAGGGCAGTATGCTAATGATAAACTTTCCACGAAAGGGTCTAAATGCTGATCTTTCCTAATCTCCCTTAATGCTAGAACCTTCTCTCTAAGATTATCTTCAATTTATTCTGCATATATTTTGTTTGTATATAGTTGTTTGCATGGTGTTTCCCCACTTAGTGAGCTCCTTCAAAGCAGGTACTGGGTTTGGGGGGGGAGGGCTGGCGCGGAATGGGGAGGGATTGTCTTTTTTTTTTAATCCTCAGCACTTAGCACTTAGCATTAAAAAATCCTTATTGACTGCACTTAACCTGACTGACGGGAATTTCTTACTTCTCTGATCTCCCTTTAAAAAAGTAATAATTAGCTGTAGGTTACTTTAAATTACAAAAAGCACAGGTGCAAGGGGGGAATGAGGTGAATAGAAAGAGCAAGAAAATGCCTAAACAAGACTAAGGAGGTAGAGAGAAGTTACGTGTGTGTGCGAAAGAGAGACAGAGAGAGAGGGAGAGAGACAGAGAGAGAGACAGAGAGAGAGAGAGAGAGAGAGAGAGAGAGAGAGAGAGAGAGAGAGAGAGAGAAAGAATGAAAATGGGAACAGGGAAGGAAGAAGGAGGAAGAGGGAGAGACTAATGAATTATAAGTGAATTTTTAAAATGAAGAATGGAAATCACTACAAACGGAAGAGGTGAATGAAAGATAAGAAAAAGGAGAAGTTAAAAGACAAGTAGGAAAAGAGAGAAAAGAATGGGGAGGCAGATAAAGAATAAAGGGATTTTTTTGTCCTGCCTCTTAGACATGCCAATTCCCTAGCACATACAAGTAGAGATAAATTTATCTTTTCGTGAGGAGCTAATTCTTCCTAAAGAAATAATTCATAAAGATGCTTCTTTTCAACTTATATAATCTTGATGAGAGACTATATGACTATCAAAAATGATGAGTATGTGAACTCAGTTATGCATGGAAAGAGACAGAAGTTGAAGAGAAGTGGATGTAGGCATGATTAAGGAAAAACTTCCCAACAATAAGTGCTATATACAAAGAATGTAAGGAGTTGGTTGCATTAGCATATGTGTTTCCCCTCAAGAAGTCGCCAAGCAAAGGCTGATGACAACTTGTTGAGGATGCTCTTCAAGAGATTCTTATGCAGCTCCAGATTGGACTAGATGGTCCTCTCTATTTCTGGGACTGTACAAGAAATTTACAGGTGAAAAAAGTAACATTTTCAACGTAGTATAAACACCCTGATTATGACTATATAAGAATTATGTGTTTCATGTAAAACTTGTATCAGATTGCTTACCATCTCAGGTGGAGGGGAGGAAGGAAGGGATAGAATTTGGAACTCAAAACTAAAAAAAAAAAACAAACCTAATGTTAAAAATTGTTTTAACATGTAATTAGGGAAAAAATGAAATATTTTTTTAAACTTTAAAAAGTTATGTGTTTGCATTAGCAAAGATGAAAAGAATTGGGAATGATGTTTAATTTTTTTAAATGAGTTAACAAAATATATACTTAGCTTGTGTGATTTGCAATATTGAGGGTATTTTGCAATTATAACATGCCCTTGCTAGCACTGGTCATGGGAGACTAACTGGTCAGAGAATTTGCTGCTTTGTCATTCTTTTCTTACCTCACCTACCACATGCTTGGAGGCCACTGTGCTGAAACTGAGAAGTCACCAATATTACCTGCTTCATCAGGTCTCAAACACATGTCAGCTGATTAGCCACATAAATACTTCCAAATACTGCTGGAACCAGATTAATATATAATTGGGAAATATTAAGCATGATAAATAAAAATACAATCGAATATAGATATGATTAACATGGTTGTCTAAGTCAACATGCAGCCTGCTTCAGAGGCCCTTGTTTGTATTTGAGTTTGACATCATTGTGCAACATTACGGCAACCTCTTCCTCAGCCTTTCAGGTTTTATAAGAAGAAAAAAAGAAAAACATGGGCCAAGAATTAAAGAGTAAAGCGTGAAAATTTGAGAATTCATCAGCTCACGTAATTCAACATTAAGAAAATGGTGGTTAAAGTTGTTTTCCATCTAATATCTATAGTTATTCAACAAGCATTTATTACTTATTTTGTCAGTATGCCGTAAAAGAAATTTTGGCATAATGAAAACTTAATAGTATTCAACCAGCAACAAGTAAAGGAAAATTATTTCATATTACCACATTAATTTCTATACTAACAGTCAAGTTAAAGTACAGCTGATGCTTTCTATTATTCCTTATATCCACATACTGACCTCTCTGAGGTTAATCAGATGGCCATACTTATAAAGGTAGGTTATATTAACTAAATGGGATTTCTATAAAGAAAGTTGAGTAAAGAATATTAAAATGGGGAAAAGGAAGCAAAGGGAAAGGATAGGTATTTTTCCACTTAGAGCAGAGAAAATGGCTTATTTCTAGGTGCAATTTGCATAAGATTCATTGTTTCCATTTGTAAAATCAAAGGTGAAGCAATAGACAAGTTTAGATCCAAACCATTATGCTGAAGAATAGAACCAAATCAGCATATTTTAATTGCGGAAATAATTAAATGTTAATGGCAAACTACAGACTCCTATACATCTGTTATTTTGTAAGCTACCATAAATTTTGCACACACTCTACCGATGGAAACAACCACTCTTGTTATTGACACAACCATTACAAAGCAGGGCAACAAGCCATATGTTAGATACTTGTATTTAGGAAAGAAATAAAATATACGATTGGTATTTCTTCATACCATTATATAACAACTCACCACACTTGAATTTAAGTGGCTCATTTATCTCTGAGTATGCCTCACATGTCCTTCCTAAACTCATCCCCCTTCCAACAAGTCGAGTAAAAAGACACTTTTCTGTGGGTTCTTCTCTTAAAGAGGGCAAATCCATGGTTTCCCATTCTCTCCAGTTGTTGGTAGCTTCTCCTTTAAAGTTACATTAACCCTATTTGGTACAGATCTTGTGGATACCTATTTATGTACTTATTATGTACTTATCTCTCCTACTAAAATGTTTATGTATATATATGTATATGTGAGTGTGTATGTATGTATATATGTATGTGTGTGTGTGTATATACATATATATATATATATATATATATAGAGAGAGAGAGAGAGAGAGAGAGAGAGAGAGAGAGAGAGCGGGCACAGGGTGGGGTGAAGATGAAGGGAAGATATCTAAAAGAAATAAAATAAAATTAAGGGATGAGAGAGGAATATATTGAGAGAGGGAGATAGGGAGAGATAGAATGGGGTAAATTATCTCACATAAAAGTGGCAAGAAAAAGCGGTTCTGTAGGAAGGGAAGAGAAGTCAGGTGATGGGGAATGAGTGAATCTTGCTCTCATCAGATCTGACCTGAGGAGGGAATACCATACATACTCAATTGGGTAACTTACCCCACAGGAAAAAAGGAGGAAGAAGAAGATAAAAAAGGGGGGATGACAGAAGGGAGGGCAGATGGGGTGGAGGTGATCAAAAACAAACACTTTCGAAAGGGGACAGGGTCAAGGGAGAAAATTCAATAAAGGGGGATAGGTTAGGAAGGAGCAAAATATAGTTAGTCTTTCACAACATGAGTGTTGTGGAAGGGTTATACATAATGATACGCATGTGGCCTATGTTGAATTGCTTGACTTCTTAGGGAGGGTGGGTGGAAAGGGAGGAGGGAGGAGAATTTGGAACTCAAAGTTTTAAAAACAGATGTTCAAAAACAAAAAAAAAAGTTTTTGCATGCAACTAGAAAATAAGATTCACAGGCAATGGGGCATAGAAATTTATCTTGCCCTACGAGAAAGAAAGGGAAAAAGGGATGGGAGGGGAGTGGGGTGACAGAAAGGGAGGGCTATCTGGGGAACAGGGCATTCAATTCAAACTCTTGTGAAAATCAATGCTGGAAACTAAATATATTAAATAAAATAAATAAATAAATGAATAAATGAATGAATGAATGAATGAGTGAATGAATGAATGAATGAATGGAAATGCAATTGAGGTCAGAAACTGTTGCTGCTTTTTCTTTGTATACCTGGCACTTGGTACGTTGCCTGTCATCTAGTAAATACTTAATAAATGTGTGTTGATTGATTGATGTCATCTAGAGTTGGACCCAGTCCAGTCAGATCTTGTGGTAATCCTTATACACAAAATGCAAAATTTTGGGTACCTTAGCTAGAGTATCAGACTTGGTGTCAGGAAGGTCTTATTTCAAATCACATTTCAGAACTCAAGAAATTACTCTTCCTAGGACTCATTTTTCTCATCTGTAAAATGGAGATAATATAATAACACTACCTTCACAGATGTGCTTCACAGAAGCAAATGAGATAATGTATTTAAAGCATTTTATAAAATTTAAAGCGCAACATAAATGTTAATTATTATTATTGCTGTTGCCTATGAGTGACTATTAAGAATTGTTAGAAGTTTCAGAGATTCAACAAGGTTGAGAAATATTAACACATTTTAGACAAGACATTCTAAATTGTTATAGAAAGTTGCCATTTATAGTATTAAACATAGATTTAAAAGACTAATATAGGGAAGTAGCTTTTTATGAGGATCCTCTGATCATTAATAACAGACAAGGCATAAAATGGGGAGATCTGTGCTCACAAAAGGCATTAGTCATTGATATAGAAGAGCTAGAAATCAGAGTTCAAGTTGAAAAGGGATTGCCTACAAAAGGTAAGAATTCAATGTTCCTGTAAGAATGTAAGAATGTTCCTGTGCTGGCTGCTTCAAACCTGCGGTGTCTCCTGGAATAGACCTATGACCACTAAAAGAGTGTGGCCCAGCTATTCCATGTGGTAAAAAACAAGTGAATGAATATTATTATTCATTTTATGACATGCAGTTAGATGGACAACGTATATAGGCTCATCTGTAGTATGTTCGTACCATATACTTATGGATACATACTTATTTACATGTATATACATATTAGCACAAGATTAGAATACCCTTGGGGAATACAAATTTCTGTTAATGAGCCCCAACTTCTCCCAGAAACAAAGGACCATTTTTTAATACAAATGTTCTACTAGCGTTGTACAGCTGTAAGGTGAAAGATCTCTTAAGATTTAAAAATGAGTCTCACACAGAGGGTAAAGGCAAGGTGCGTGGTGAATGTGAGCCAGCTGCAACAGCCAACAAAGAACTACAGAAGCACGTTATTCAAGTATGCCATCAAAGAAGAAAAGAAGATGGGTTGGTCATGTGGTGTGAACAGCGGAGTGATTCCAGGTCTCTTCCTGGGTCCTCTGTTGTTATCCTAGTGATGGCAGGAAAGTGTAAGGAAGGGCCCTGGCACATTGGAGAGGCCTCAGGGTGTGAACTTTAGAAAGACATAGGCAAGAATGGCACAAGATGGGCAGAAGTGCAGTGTTTGCAGCCTATCACTGAAAGAAACAGTCTCTTCTACGAGATCACAGTTACACTCTGCACGGTGAAGTAGCACTAAAGTAGGGCTTCTGTTCTAGTGCTATCTCTGTCACCGTTACACTATGCTGGGAAAGCCACAGTCAATCTCTGTGGGACTCAATCCTCTCATCTGTAAAATTAGAAGTTTAGGCAGATGATTCTTCAAACTCCCTTCTAGCCTTAAAATTTCATAATTCTATCCAATTTATTCAATCTCTGAAAGAGAGAGCTAGAAGGCATATGAGAAATCACCTACTCTGGCAATAATTAGAAGAAAGTCTCATTTGTCTGCTCCCTTCCAGTGCCCCTGCTACTGCTTTAGTTCCTGCCCTCACTATTTCCTTAGTAATGGCCTTCTAACTAAACTCCCTGATTTTATTTTCTCCCCAACTGTGACTAGTAATAAACACCGGGGTCAGAAAAAATCCTTGCCACTGTAAGGATAACTATGCTCATGTCTCTCCCTGCTCAAAAACCTTCATTGGCTGCAGGATCCCTCCTGAGCAAAGTCCAAACTCTTTACCCTCATTACCAAGTCCTCCACAATCTGGCTCTAGCCTTTTCTCATGCTACTTGTCACTTATCAGTGATTCCAGACAACAAAATTATTCAGAATTATACAAACTAATTCTGCCTTGTTTAACTCCTTAGTTGGAATGAGTTTGTTTCCCTGCACTTGAAATATACTTCCTTTGCTACTATCACTCATTTCCACCTGTTGAAATTCTACCTATCCTTCAAGGAAATCCAGTGCCCCTTAGATCATAGATCCAGAGCTGGAAGGGATCTCAGAGACAATCTAGTCAAAACTCCTCATTTTATACAGGCAGAAGCTGAGTGAGGCTAAGTGATTTACTTGCAAAAGATCACATATTTAGTAATCATCAAATCCTCCAAGTTTTCCTATTTCCCACCCTCATATTTATTCCTCAAGAATAAAGTAATCTCTCTCTCCTCAGAGCTCTCACATCACATTATCTGAATGTATCTTATCCATTTATTATATCCTGGGTTGTAAATCAATATGTGTCATCTCCCCTGTAAGCTCCTTAAGGATGAGAAGACCATGTTCTCTGATAGTGAGAGAGTCACTGTATTCACCAATGCCTGTATACAGTAGGTACCTAACTAGTTGTTGAAGGTAATTCTGTTAATCTGAATTACTTGCATTTATAAGTTCATTTTCTTTCTCTTTAACATCCAGAAATCTTGTGAAACAAAATGTTAGAATTGAGGAACCATGGTTCTCTTAAAGTCCAACCGGGGTTATAGTAATAGCAGATCTTGAATTCTCCAAGGCTAATGATAACTGTCTTCAAAAAAAATACCCTTCTAAAGGTTATATCCATTCATTTTTGCTGCATAATATAGGACCTTAGTCATGAACGGAGAGAATTGTCTACTAGCCAAGGAAGTCATAAGACAAAGAGAAAACCATCAAATTCTAAAAAGCAAAATTTATCACCACTAACCTTGGTGCAGGAAGGAAGAATAATTTTACAGTTGCAGTCACCATATTAATAAAAAACCCCACCATATTCTATATATTGGTGATGGAGTTTAGTTTTAGCTCCCTCAGGAAGTCCACAAAGAGGGATAGTCCCACACTTGATCGTACAGTCACCCATGGGTATCCTAATTTAACCATCACAAACTCCAAAATTCCTAGTTTAACCTCTTATCATTCCATCTTTTCTGGGCTGGGCCTGACTCAGGCCAGTCCCCTGGTAGTTTAGGTTCAATACTGGAACAAAATCGTACACTCATAAGTTATTGAACATTTAACAATAGGAGATTTACTTAGCCATAACAGGAAAATTATATTCAACAAGAATAAGTATCAAGAATCCCTTGAGCTGATTCAGTAGAGCTTTGACCAAGATTCAACAGCTAAGCGTCTGAGAGCCACTCTTCCTCCATCCCATACCCATAGATGACTTTGTGCTCAGGTGATGAGGAAGTGATGTCAATAGTGTGAATCCTTAGTCTCCTAAGCCAACCAAGGCTCAGGGAATGTCTCAATACCTTTAAAGAAGACTAGCCTACCCTGCATGTGGGTAAGGGTCAAGATGCTGGTCCCACCGAACTCCACCCCTTGGTGATAAGGTCCTTAACATCTTCCTGAGGATCTTCCACCCCTTAACTGATTTTTAATACAACTAAACATCTACCCTGACTTCCAATATTCAAAATGCTTGACACAGGCAGCACTAATGGAGGAAAAGAAGAGCTAAAATAGAAAAATAGTGAAAACAGAACAAATAATTTAACAGTTCCCTGGGGTGGCAGAGTCTAAATGATTAAGTCCATGTGGAGGGTTATACTAAATCTTTGCATTTCATAGTGGATCTCTCAATGTAAAAAAAGGTGACTTTTAGCAGGAGAAGTACCAGGAACATGAGGCCCGAGGAATGATAATGGCACTTGCTACAGTCACTGATCTTCATCACAGGTCAGAGAGAATTACGCGGCCACCAGTTTAGTGTTTCCTGGGCCACCAGTGAGAACCATCCACTCTCTGGGAGGTTCCAACAGTATAGTCTAAAATTCTACCAGGCATTGAAGTCAAGTTCATTGGACTAGAATTTGCAGATCTAGTTCTCTTCCCCTTTTGGGAAATCGAGACATTAGACCCCCAGCCCTGCAATACCTCTACCTTTTTCTGCAATCTTGCAAAGAACGCTGATTGAGGCTCATCAATTGCATCTGCCTATTCTTTCAGTTACCTTAGGTATTCCAGCTGTGGGCATAATAATCTGTTCTGTAAAGTGCTCGTTTATCTTACTACTGCATATGCTTGCTTAGTAAAGCACTTTGTATCTTTCCAATGACATTTGTTAGTCTTATTCTGCTAGCTTCAATTACCCTATGCTGCAGTCAACTTTACGTTTCTATGAAAACATCCTCCCAAGATATACAATTACCACAAACAATCTCATGTTTGATTTCTTGTGTGTGTGTGTGTGTGTGTGTGTGTGTGTGTGTGTGTGCTAGTTCTTTCATATATACTTTCTGTCTCCCAAACTAGATTATACATTTTTCTAGGGCAAAAAGGATCATGTGGTCTATTTCTCTGGCATCTTTACTGTCTTTAATATGATTCTGGACACTCAGTAGCTACTCAATAGATGCCTGTTGAATTGAATACTGTCCTTAATCATTAGTACTACTTTTCTGTGAAGCACAGTTGCATAAATTCGATGCTGAAAAACTGTCAACTCTTATAGTGTCCTCTGACTACAGAAGGCAAATTCAGTCTTCATGTCCATTCAATCAATGCCTTCTCTTCCTAGAGTAAAAGAATGCCAATCAATGCCAGCTTAAGTGGTATTTTTCCTTACATATGGATACCTGCCATCTAGAAATTGAACCAAGAAAAACCTACATCTGTCTACAGTCATTATTCATCTTTACCTGAGTCATACAAATGATTCATCTTGAAAAAATGTCCAAGTCCATTTGGGGACACTTTCATTTAGCTCTCATTTTGTATTACTGTTCAGGGTATGAACAAGAGTGAACAGGGGCGGGGGGGGGGGGGGCGCGGAAATCCCAAGCTTAGATTGCTAGCAAGAATGTTGACCAGGTGGGAATGGTAAATATTGGCTCTTCGGGCCTTGAATATTAATATAAATTAGTCAGCTAATTCAACTCGGCCCTTGTGCTCTACTCTCCAATCTCTAGACTCCTTATTCCACCCCCACTTACCTCTTGACAAACCTCAGCTTCGTATCACTTCCACCCTCTACTTCCTGTGCTGCTCATCACATGCTGTTGAGCCGAGCTGTAGTCACACAACCATGTCACCTAGGTACATCACACGTTCATGTCATCCAGCTTCAACTGGGTCTTCAATACAGCAAGGCAATCTTTTTATTCCTCCCAGAGGCAACTAAGTGGTAGAGTAGATAAAGCACTCGGCCTGGAGTCAAGAAGATCTGAGTTCAAATCCAGCCTCAGACACTAGCTGTGTTACTCTGGGAAAGGCATTTTATCTGTTTGCACCAGCTTCATCAATTGTAAAATGAGGATAATAATGGCACCTACCTCCCAGGGTTGTAGTAAAGATCAAATGAGATAATATTTACAAAGCATTTCACACAGTGCCTGGAACACAGAAGGCACTTAATAAATGTCTGTTTCCTTCAATTCCTGGTCTCACTCCTCTTGATATTTTTTATAAACCCTCTTTCTTGCCTCAAGCCTCCCAGACCTCCCCTTCCTCCTTCTTTCCCAGTTGAGGACTTGGTGGCTTTATTGAGAAAACAAAAGGCAGGGGAACATGTACATGATGCCGTGGCATCATATGTTCACAGCATCCTATGATTTGAGATTTCTTTTCCACCCTTCTCTTTGTCTCAAAACCACTTGACATCATCTTTCACTCTCCCCGCCTTTCCCTAGTCTCTAACAATGAAGTTGCCAAGGACAATACTTCCACATGTGCCCTTAATCCCATTCCCTTCTATCTTTTCCAGAAGATCACAAACTCAATCATTCCTCCTCTCTCAAATCTCCAATCTCTTCCTATCTATTGGTTACTTCTTTATTTCTTTCAAAGATGCCCGAGTCCCCTCTTTCTTAAGAATTATTCATTAGAGTCTATTGTCCCCTCAAGCTTCTCCTATAATTCTCCCTCCCTTTCTCAGCCAAACTTCTAGGGGAAAAAAAGTTCTCTACACACTAACCTCTCATCTCTCAAATGAAACTGTTTTCCTGACAGTTAGTGATGATCTCTTAATTACCAAATCAGTAGTCTTTTTTCAGTCCTCATTCTTTTCTACTCACATGTTGCATCTAACACTACTGACTAGCCTCTCTTTTTGGATTCTCTCTCCCCCCTGGGCTTTGGTAACACTTGTTGTTCAGTCATTTGCAGGAGTATCTGACTCTTTGTGACCCCATTTGGGGAGTTTTCTTGGCAAAGACACTGGAGTGGTTTGCCATTTCCTTCTCCAGGTCATTTTACAGATGAGGAAACTGAGGCAAACAGTTAAGTGACTTGCCCAAGGTCACACAGCTAGTGTCTGAGACCAGATTTGAATTCATAAAGATGAGTCTTCCTGACTCCAGGCCTGGCGCTCTGTGAACTGAATCACCCAGCTGCCCTTTTGTGATACTACTCTCTCCTTATTTTTCTCTTAACTGTCTAATTTCTCAGTCTCCTGTTCTGGTTTATCATCCAGATCATAGTCACACTCCCCAGTGGTAGGTGTTCTTTAAGCCTCTGTCTTAAGCCCCCTACTCTACGCTCCCTCAGGGTCCTCATCAGCTGCCATGAGTTTAATTATCATCTCTATGATGATGATTCATTGATCTGTATACCCACTCCCAGTCTCTCCCCTGAGATTCAGTCCCACATCACCAATTGCTTACTGGACATTTCAAACTGGATATCCTGAATACAACTCAAATTTGACATTTCAAAACAGAACTGATTACCTTTTCCCCAAAATTCATCCCTCTTCCAAGCTTTCCTATTTCTATTGAAGGCACTACCATTCTTCTAGTCTCCCAGGTTTATTATCTTGGTACCGTCCTCTTGCTCCCTCTTGCCCCATATATTCAATTACTGACCAGACTTTCCTGTTTTTAGGTCCACAACTTCTTACATCCAACACCTTTTCTCTACTCAACACAGCAACTATTTTTCTAGATTATTTCAATGGCCTCTGAATTTATATGCTTGCCTCAAGTCTCTCCCTATCCTGTCCATCCTCCACATTTTGCAGAAATTATTTTCTCTAAATGCATTTGAGTAAATTACTCCCCGTCTCAATTAATTCCAGTGGCTCCTTATTGTCTCTATGTTCAAATGTAAACTCCCCTGTTTAGCTTTTAAAGCCTGTCACAACCTGACACCACACAATTTACCTTTCCAATTTCACTAACCATTATTCAACTAACTAACACCTGACATCTTCTATGCCTCTGCCCTGGCTCTCCTGGACACATTCAATGCACCCTCTTCTTACCTCCTACTCAAAGGATAGGCAGCTACATGGCACAGTGGATAAATCATGAAGACCTCAGTTCAAATTCAGTCTCAGATACTTTCTATGTGACCTTCAGCAAGTCACTTAACTTCTGCTTGACTCAGTTTCCTTAACTGTAAAATAGGGATAATAATAGCACCTACCTCCCAGGGTTGTTATGAAGATCAAATAAGATATATTTGTACAGCACTCGCAGCAAAGTGACTGGCACATATTAGGTGCTTAACAAATGCTTGTTCCCTTCTTTTTCCTTTCCTTTATTCCTTCAGGATATAGTTCAAAAGCCACCTTCTCCATGAAGCCTATGCTCCTAGTGCTCTCCTTCTCAAATTACTGTTTATTTAACTTTTGTTGTTGTTGAGTCATTTTTCAGTTGTGTCTGACTCTTGGAAAAGATACTGAAGTGGTTTGCTATTTCTTTCTTCAGCTCATTTTATAGATGAGGAAACTGAGGCAAACAGGATTAAGTGGCTTGCTCAGGGTCACACATCTAGTAAGTGTCTGACGCCAGATTTGAATTTAGGAAGAGTTTGACTATTTCAGATTTATTTGAATTTCTTCATTTTATTCTGCATATGCTTACAGACACATACATACATATATATGTGTATGTGTGTGTATACTTGTCTCTCTCATTAGAATGCAAACTCTTACTGATTACCTATCATTTTATCACTGTGTTCATATCCCCAACACTCAGCATAGTTCCTAGCATACCAGTAGGTGCTTCATTTTTGCCAATTGCTCAAGAATTTGAATAAGTCATATCTTTCCTATTCTAAATTCTTTTTTGTTGTTTTTTTGGGGGGGGGGCAGGGCAATTGGGGTTAAGTGACTTGCCCAAGGTCACACAAGCTAGTACAAGTGTCAAGTGTCTGAGGCCGCATTTGAACTCAGGCCCTCCTGACTCCAGGGCCGGTGCTCTACTCACTGCGCCATCTAGCTGCCCCTCCTATTCTAAATTCTAGTTTCAATGAGAGGGGTTTTTTCCTACCATTTTATCAGAGAGTAAATAATAATCAGAACTATTTTAAAATGGCAGAGTCTGTAGTTCTATAATCTAAACTCAATGAATCAGTTTCCATAGGAAAAGACACAATTATTTCTTTTGCTACCTCTATATCTGTTTATTATAACATAACACAGTTTTTGCTTAAAAAACATCTAAATAGTGAGAAATTATAGTTGATACCCATTAACAACCAGGGCCTATATTTTAACATGAACTGATCAAAAAGAATCAAAGTGATCCAAGAACAAAGACAGTGACTGGTTTTTAATATTTAGAGGAAAACGATCATAGTTCCTGCTTTCACTGTCATTTTTGATTCTACCTTCAAGATAAATTTTATATTTATTCAACTATAAGGACGTTTTAAAAAAATACTGCATGATACATTTCTTGAGGTCATTGGGATATTAGGGGATAAGAAATCACTAGATCTGTGATTTAATCATCATAGGTTACTTGCAGATGAAGAAACTCCCTCTTCCAATGCAGGTAGGCATCTTCTCTGTAGCTTTAGTCTTAGAATGCTGTCTGGGGCACTAAGAAGTTAAATGACTTGCCCAAGATCACAAAGCTAGACTTAATGAATCAGAGGCAAGAAATTTAGGCCAGCTCTCTATCCATCATGCAACACTACCTCTAAATCGGGGTTCTGGATTTAAACAAAGCAGTACCCTAGTCAGTGTTCTTCTAGTAATTTACTTTGACTAAAAACATTCCTAAGGTACCATTAAAAACTAAATCTGGGTAACATACTGCTGTTCAATGTCCCCATAGTAATCCTTTTTTTCTAAGTGAGTTTATTCTTTTTTAATTAATTAATTTATTTTTAGTTTTCAACATTTAATTCCACAACCTTTTGAGTTTTAAATTTTCTCCATGTATCTCCCCTTCCCCCTCCCCAAGATGGCATGCAATCTGATATAGGCTCTACATATACATTCATATTAAACATATTTTCACATTAGTCATGTTGTAATGAAGAATTAGAACCAATAGGAAGAACCGTGAGAAAGAAGAAATAAAACAAATCAAAATGAAGAGAGAGAGAGAGGGGGTGGGGGGAGAGAAAGAGAGAGAGAAAATAGTCTGCTTTGATCTGCATTCAGACTCCATAGTTCTTTCTTGGGATATGGACAGCATTTTCCATCATGAGCCTTTTGGAGTTGTCTTAGAATCTTGCATTTGTTTAAATGATTTTTAAAAAATCAACACTGCTGTCTACATGTGCAATATTATCAATAAATAATGATATTTTATTTTTAAAATCTACACTTTGTTTTTTTTAAAAAACCTTGTGAACAATAAACATTAGTTATCAAAACCAGTGTTTTGTTGGTAATCATATACAACATGTCAGTTCCTAATAAAAAAGTTGTTGGGAGTTGAATTAGAAAAATAATGTCTGTTCTCTCCTTGGTTAAAAAACTCATAAATATGGATCCCCTAATGACTTCATTGATTTTTTACACATTAAAGAGAACAGGGTACCAAAGTGGACAAATAAAAAAAGTTACTAGCATAGCAAATTCATTCACATTTTTACTACATCGAGCAAAAAATTCAAATACCTTTACCTCTAAAAGCTTTTTAATCCCATCTGAAATATATGCATATGTGCATTTTTCTGATGACATTTTACTCCCTCTTGTACCTCTTGTTGACATTTAGAACATGACCTAGTTCGACTGAAATTACCTTGGTGAAAAAGTAGTGATAGTTTGATAAGTGATTCTGACTAGACATAATGTCTGGTTCCCACTGGTATACAAGAACTAATGTCCCTGGGTGAGAAACACTCATTCCTTCTACTTGTCCTTTTTGTGCAGAAAAAAAAAGTCTGTGATACTGACTTTTAAAAATTCTTTGCTTCTAGGCTGAAAACCAGCAAAGTAGTGAGTGTTCAGCATCTGCAATAAAATAATGAAATAAACACTGAAATACTGTAAGAAAAAGAGAACCTGAAGACAGCACCTTGGGAAATAAGAAGGGAGCTTTAGGACATTTGCCTAAACATTCCTTACACCTCCAAAACCATTGTGGATTTGCAGAAGTGACCTAGATATGCTAAAGTGTGTGGGTTTTAGAGGATGCTATTCTAGGGAGGAGAATGTGTAAACTGAACAAATATTCTTTAATATGCCTGGAAGTACCATCCATGATGTTTTGTTTTTGTTTTCTATTTACCTTTGTATCTTTCCTCAGTTATGGGATTGGAGTCTTGTGCTTGGATCAAACACTGATTTGCGGAATTGTGGAGTGCCTGGAGTGCCTGAGAATTTCTTTGAAAGCAAAAAAATGGAAATTAAAAAAAAAACAGATAAGATTATGATGAGAGTAGAGCAGGTTAATACAATGAAATTAGCCTTCTAGAAAAGCATTAAAAAGCAAGAACAAGAAGAAGAGAAGGACTGAATATCAGGGGAAAGGCAAGATCCGCTAATTGAAGTGGTAAGTTCATCTCAAAGAGATTGGGTTAAAATGGAAACTGCCCAGAACCAAGGGAAAGAATAATCAGGGAATTGCTTTGAGGGAGAGACCTAAAATTACACTGGAGGATGACATCTGGGTTCATTTGGTTTCATGGAGAGAAATTTTTATAGAATGCTTGTTAGCACAATGGATAGAGTACTGGGCCTGGAGTCAGAAAGACCAGAGTTCAAATCTGAACTCAGACACTTATCAGCATTATGACCCTGGACAAGTCACTAAACTCCTGCCTGCATAAAACTGGAGAAGGAAATGGCAAACTATTCCAGGATCTTTGCCCAGAAAACTCCATGGAGAGCTGGTTGGTCCACAAGGTCAAGAGATGAACACAACTGAATGACTGAAAGAATGAACAACAACAAGAGGGGGTGGGGCAGGGAGATAGGACAGATGAAAAGCTAAAACGTAAGACCCAGAGAAAAATAGACTCTGATTGTCTGAGGACCCGAGGAAAGGAGGAATATGAGGAGGAGAAGTCAATAAACAAGTGAGAAAATGAACCACAGTTGTACATTCTTCCTGAGAAGTTCACCTAGGGTGGAACTCTACAGAAAGAACCATGAGCACTAGACGGAGAACCAAGATAATCATATAACTTGAAATCATAAATACAAATTACCTGAAATATATATAGTTTTTACCCAAGTCCCTCATAGGGAATTGTGGGAAGATGACCATGTTAATTTCTAGAAGAGCCCAGCTACACCACAATCATACCAGGAAAGCTATAAAAATGTACCAGAAAGAACAATGATAAAGAAAACCAAGGAGAATCAGGCCTATCCAGTCTGGGACTACCAAAGAGGAAAAGAAAAAAGAGACCATCAAAGTCCTGTGGATGTCCAGAGTAAAGACAAACCAGAATAGGTGAAAGGCACAATACAAAGCAGTACAGACCAACAGGAAGAAAAGGGGCCAACCAATTGCCCAACACGGCAAAAGTTAATACTGTGTCTTCATCCATATCCGTGTTCAAGGCAGGAAAAGGAGCTCAATCTGCTACAGCTCAAACCATCAGACTAGGCCTAAACCCTTAGCCATCGAATTCAAGATCAAGCAGGGTGCCTACTCGAGTACACACACACACACACACACACAGGCATACCCATCCAGGCAGAGAATATCAGTGTATGATCCAAGAACAAGCCTCCAATCCCATAACTGAGGATAGACACAAAGGCAAATAGAAAACAAAAACAAAAGAAAAAAACAACCAAAAAAACCCCCCACTGAACATAATAAAGAAATACCTTGGACTAAGCCCAAGGTAAAAACCCAGAAAGGAGTAAACCCGCAGATACAAATAGAGCCTTATAGAAAAAAAAAATGTCCTGGCCAAAAGTAATATGAGAGTTCTTAGAATAACTGAAGCAAGGGATTGAAAAATAAAATAGCCAAGGAGGAAAAAAATTACAAGGAGAATTAAAATTTCTTGTAATAGACCAAGGTAAACTTTAACCAAGAACTGAACTCCCTGAAAATTAGAATGAGCCAAACAGAAAGTAGCGACTCCATGAAATAATAAGAAATATTATAGCAAAATCAAGATTGAAAGAATAGAAGAAAATACAAGTGATATGCTCTCAAGAATAACATACCTAGAAAATAGGTCAGGCAGAAATAATCTAAGAATCATTGGATTACCTGAAAATGTTGACCAAAAACAAACAAAAGTAAATTTTAACAAAAACTGCCCAGATCTCTCAGAACCAGTGGCAAAATAAAAACAGAAAAAAAATCCATCAACCACCTCTCAAAAGAAACCCTGAAATGAAAATCTTCAGGAATGTTGAAGACAAAATCCAGAGTTTCCAAGTTAAAGAAAAAATTGTACAAGCAGTCAAAAAAGAACTAGTGAAGTGCAATGGAGCCACAAAGTAGGCTTATCAGATGCCACCATAGGAAAGATAAGCTTGGAATATGATATTCTAAAAGGCAAAAAAAAAAAAATAGACTTAAAACTGACTATAAGCCCACATGAGAAAAAAAATGGACCTTTAATGCAACAGAGGATTTTCAATCATTCTCAATAAAAAGGCCAGGACTGAGTAGATACTTTGAAATGGAAATGCAGGAGCCAAGAGAAACAAAGAAATGAAGATAAATTTAACCAACTAGAAGAGACTAAGCAATTAATTTAGCTTATCTGCTAATAGAAGGAGAAGTAACAACTAGGCTCCCAGAGCTTTAAGGTCTCCAGAAATCAAAAAGTCAAATAACACAGATAGAGGTCCTATGGGTTGTTCTGTTTTGGTGGTCTTAGGAGAAGGAATGAGGAGGGTTAGAAAACTATACTGGAGACCAGATAAATCGAATAACAACAACAAAAAAGAATTAAGCTAGACTTGAACTGAACTTAAAGAATATTAGATAGATGCCAGATCTCCAATTACTGAATGGAAACATATTTCTCATATTTCTTTTAAATACTTTACATATTCCTCAGTTGTGTATGGCACCTTTACAACAACTGACCATATACTGATGCATAAATACCTCACAAACAAATACAGAAATAGTGAACACGTCCTTTTACTCACCACAATGTAATAAAAAGTATATCCAAGATCCTTTCCAACTATGGCGAAGTAAAGACCTGGGCACTTGAGAAGAGTCTAAATACATTCAATTCCAGAAGACACAACAGGAGAGAGGCATCACCAAAGAAGACAAAGTAGAAAAATACGTTCTTTGGGGAAGAAATCTCACTTCCCCAACCCAATTCACTTCTTTTATATATACACTAAGTAGCAGCAGCAGAAAGTTACCCAAGGGAACAAGCAACTAGAAGGGTTTGGGGTCTCCCCCAAAGGTACTCCATTTTCATCATAGTCCCTTTCAAATTGAAATTAAACATCGATAACGCAAGAAACAGAATCATAGTAAAGATAACAAAGCAAGTCATCAGATTCACAACAAATTGGCCTTCCCCTCTCTATGACCACAGAATTCAGAGAGTGCCACAGAGTTGAAACACTAAGTAGCAGGGTGGATAGATTTAGAATCAGAGGACCTGGGTCTGAATCCCAGTTCTCTCTTCATCCCTGTGTGACCTTGGGGAAGTCACTTAATTTCTTTGGGCCTCAAATGTCCTATCTGTAATAGGAGGGTGTTGAGCTAAATACTAGATCATGTCTAGATCTATTGTCTCTTCTGAATCTATGATCCTATGAATGTGAGAGAACTTGACAATGCACAATGTTTCTGCCTATATCAAGGCTGTATTTAGCCAGGATATTTTAAAGCAAGAAAACAATGTAAAAGTATATTTCAAACTAGCTATCACCATTCCTCATGTACAGATTATAAACAAAAGGGCTGTTTTTTTTACAAACTTTAGGAATAACCCATGTGTTGAGATGAATTATTATTTTTGAAATGACAGAAGCATGGTATTTACTTTGTGTCCTGATTTGCCCCTAAAACAAGGAGAGGACAAATTAGCACGGTAATTATAAGAGATTGTGAACGTAAAATCTATAGTCCATCATGTACTCAGAAGGCTTTGTAATTGGATGAGAATAAGTTAGGACTACAGAACATATAGCTTAGTCCAATGTGTTATTGGGTAAATCATAAAATCAGATAGGGAAAAGATGCAATATTTATGCAGACCTCACAAGGATCTACTAGTCTAGGAAGGAGGAGCATATCAGGCCAATCTAGGCCTTGGGAAATATAACTAGAGAGAATAGATGAGGCAGAATAAATACTAACTAGTCATTAGCATTTAGTTAAGATTTCTTTTAGATGAACTTCTAGTAACTTTACCCTGATGTATTCTTTCTGATTCTTTTCCCCTGTAAATGAATCCAAGAAAATAGATTCTTTTAGTCTCCAGTAGAGATTGGGAGAGGGAGCAGGTAGAAGAGAAAGACCAGGAAATGTTATCATGGTATCACAGCAAGAGGGAAAAAATATAATTAGGGATTCAATTCAGCAGATTTCTGAAAGCAGGGAATCAAGTCATTTTAGAGGTCAGGTAAATATACGAAGTGATGTATTAAGATCTAGTTCATGTCCTCAGGGAGAAAGACGCCTCACAAGATCAAAAAAAGTTTAGAAAGTAGTGAAAGATGAAAGCCCTGGGACCCAAAGCAAACATCCCACCAGAGGCCCAGGTCCAGGACTGGATCATTAACACAGTAACTGAGTGCTAAGCCAGAAGGAGGAGGCAGAAAGGATTCTGGTCTTGGTGATGCAGTAGCACAGGTCCACTGGGATCAAGGGTCCCTCAAGTGTCTACATCTCTCGGGATGTGTCACAGTGCATACTATTGTGGGGCCCCATTCTTGTCAGTGGCTATGTTGTTTCTAAGGTTGTCTTGGACCCATGTGGTCAAGCTGACACTTTACTTAAAAAGCCTGGGAACAATTAGGAATATTCAAGATTGAGAGAAGGAGTGCAGAGCCTGCTGAAGATCTAAGTCCAGTCCGGGCTGGGGGTTCTTGGGGAAAGAGGAGTGCTGGTGTGGCAGAGCTGGCGCATCCCCCCAAGCATGGAGCATAGTTCTCTTTACTCTACAAGCAGTCATACCCCGATGAAAAACTCAAGGGTCAAGTAAGTTGGCTGGGAACATGGCCAGGCAGAGAAAACACACCCAGATTCAGTCTCAGGCTTTGGATTCTTTCTTTGGTGACAAAGAAGACCAAAACATACAGCCAGGAGAAGTCAACAAAGTCAAAGAGCCTACAACAAAAGCCTCCAAGAAAAACATGAACTGGTCTCAGGCCATGGAAGAGCTCAAAAAGGATTTGGAAAAGCAAGTAAGAGAAGTAGAGGAAAAAATGGGAAGAGAAATGAGAAGGATGAGAGAAAACCATGAAAAACAAGTCAATGATTTGCTAAAGGAGACCCAAAAAAAATACCAAAAAATACACTGAAGAAAACAACACCTTAAAAATAGACTAACTCAAATGGCAAAAGAACTCCAAAAAGCCAATGAGGAGAAAAATGCCTTGAAAGGCAGAATTAGCCAAATGGAAAAGGAGGTCCAAAAAACCACTGAAGAAAATACTACCTTAAAAATTAGATTGCAGCAAGTGGAAGCTAGTGGCTTTATGAGAAATCAAGATATTATAAAACAGAACCAAAGCAATGAAAAAATGGAAGACAATGTGAAATATCTCACTGGAAAAACCACTGACTTGGAAAATAGATCCAGGAGAGATAATTTAAAAATTATTGGACTATCTGAAAGCCATGATCAAAAAGAGAGCCTAGATATCATCTTTCAAGAAATTATCAAGGAGAACTGCCCTGATATTCTAGAGCCACAGGGCAAAAGAGAAATTAAAAGAATCCATCGATCACCTCCTCAAATAGATCCCAAAAAGAAATCTCCTAGGAACATTGTCGCCAAATTCCAGAGCTCCCAGATCAAGAAGAACATACTGCAAGCAGCCAGAAAGAAACAATTTGAGTATTGTGGAAAAACAATCATAATTACCCAAGATCTAGCAGCTTCTACATTAAGACATCGAAGGGCTTGGAATACGATATTCCAGAGGTCAATGGATCTAGGATTGAAACCAAGAATCACTTACCCAGCAAAACTGAGTATCATGCTCCAAGGCAAAATATGGACTTTCAATAAAAGAGGACTTTCAAGCTTTCTCAGTGAAAAGACCAGAGCTGAATAGAAAATTTGGCTTTCAAACACAAGAATCAAGAGAAGCATGAAAAGGTAAACAAGAAAAAGAACAAGAAAAAGAAATTGCAAGGGACTTACTAAAGTTGAACTGTTTTGTTTACATTCCTACATGGAAAGATGATGTGCATGATTCATGAGACCTCGGTATTAGGGTAGCTGAAGGGAATATGCATATATATATATATGTATATATATATATATGTGTTTATGTATGTATATATGTATGTACGTATGCATATATGTATACATATATATATATATACAGAGAAAGAGAGAGAGAGAGAGAGCAGGCACAGGGTGAGTTGAAGATGAAGGGAAGATATCTAAAAGAAATAAAATAAAATTAAGGGATGAGAGAGGAATATATTGAGAGAGGGAGATAGGGAGAGATAGAATGGGGTAAATTATCTCGCATAAAAGTGGCAAGAAAAAGCAGTTCTGTAGGAAGAGAAGAGAAGGCAGGTGATGGGGAATGAGTGAATCTTGCTCTCATCAGATTTGACCTGAGGAGGGAATACCATACACACTCAGTTGGGTATCTTACCCCACAAGAAAGAAGGAGGAAGAAGATAAAAAAGGGGGGGAAGATAGAAGGGAGGGCAGATGGGGTGGAGGTAATCAAAAAGAAACACTCTCGAAAAGGGACAGGGTCAAGGGAGAAAATTCAATAAAGGGGGATAGATTAGGAAGGAGCAAAATATAGTTAAGTCTTTCACAACATGAGTATTGTGGAAGGGTTATACATAATGATACGCATGTGGCCTATGTTGAATTGCTTGACTTCTTAGGGAGGGTGGATGGGAAGGGAAGAGGGGAGAGAATTTGGAACTCAAAGTTTTAAAAACAGTTGTTCAAAAACAACAAAAGAAGTTTTTGCATGCAACTAGAAAATAAGATACACAGGCAATGGGGCATAGAAATTTATCTTGCCCTACAAAAAAGAAAGGGAAAAGGAGATGGGAGGGCAGTGGGGTGACAGAAGGGAGGGCTGACTGGCGAACAGGGCAACCAGAATATACGCCATCTTGGAGTGGGGGGGAGGGTAGAAATGGGGAGAAAATTTGTAATTCAAACTCTTGTGAAAATAAAATTTTAAAAAATTAATAAAAAAAGAAGCTACTAGATGTGGCTTCAGAATATCCACCCCCCCCCCCAAAAAAAGGAATATTCAAGATTAGTCTTTGGTGGCCTTGTGCCTTCAGTTTCAACAGAAGCTACGTATCAATTAGAAACGATTGAAATTATTCTCAATGTTAGGGCACATCTGGCAGAAGCTAAGACTACTTCACAAGCATGAATAGGAACTCATTCTTTCCCCCTAAGCTCTATGCTCTTCCCAACTTCCCAAATGTCAGGGGCAGCAACCCCACCTCACCCCCGCCTCAGTCACCCCGACTCCCAATCATAGGTGTCATCTTGGACTCCTCTCTCTCTCCTCCCATAACCAATAAGTTTCCAAGTCCTATAGATTCTACTAGTATCTCTCATGTATACCTCATTCTCTCCTCTGACACTCACTGCCACCACCCTGGTACAGACTTGTCACCACACAGCTGGGCTACTGCAATAGCCTGCTTGTTGGTTTCCCTGACACAAGTTTCTTCCACTAAAGTCTATTCTCTGCTCAGCTGTCGAATTGAGCTCCCTAAAGCAAAGGTCTGACATGTCTGACACCAAAAAACTGCAGTGATTCCCTATTACCTCAAGATCAAATATAAAATCCACTCTCAAAACCTGGCTCTCTCCTACCTTTCCAATCTTCTTACATCTTACTCCTTAATTGGTATTCTGTAATCCAGTGACACTGGCCTCCTTGCTGTTCTTCACACAAGAACATACCTGGATGCCATAAATTTTCACTGGCTGTCCCTCATGCCTGGAACACTGTCTTCTCATCTCTGCTTCCTGCCTTCCTTCAAGTCTCAGTTGATGCCCACCTTCTGCAAGAAGACTTCCCCACCCCCCCTTAATGTTAGTGCTTTCCCTCTTGTTGATTTTCTCCAATTTATGCTGGATAGACAGATAGAGAGATAGACAGAAAGACAGACAGACAGACAGATAGATACATAGACAGGTAGATAGATAGAAACATAGATAGATAGATAGATAGATAGATAGATAGATAGATAGATAGACAGATAGACAGATAGATAGACAGACAGACAGAATGACCTTGCTTGTTCATAGTTGCTTTCATGTTGTCTCTCCCACCTTACACGGTGAGCTCCTTCACAGCAAGGATTGTCTTTTGTCTTCCTTTGTAACCCCAGTGCTTAGCACAATGCCTGGCACATCTAGAGACACAGACTGGCACATCTAGAGACTTGTTGACTGACTCAATAGGCCATTCTTTTTAAAATTTTTTCTAATTAAGTATTTTTAGTTTTCAGCATTGATTTTCACAAAAGTTTGAATTACAAATTTTCTCCCCATTTCTACCATCCCCACCCACTCCAAGATGGCATATATTCTGATTGCCCTGTTCCCAGGCAGCCCTCCCTTCTGTCACCCCACTACCCCCATCCCCTTTTCCCTTACTTTCTTGTAGGGCAAGATAGATTTCTATGCCCCATCGCCTGTATATCTTATTTCCCAGTTGTATGCAAAACCAACTTTTTTTTTTGAACATCTGGTTTTAAAACTTTGAGTTCCAAATTCTCTCCCCTCTTCCCTCTCCACCCACCCTACCTAAGAAGGCAAGCAACTCAACATAGGCCACATATGTATCATTATATAAAACCTTTCCACAATACTCATGTTATGAAAGACTAACTATATTTTGCTCCTCCCTATCCTATCCCACTTTGTTCAATTTTCTCCCTTGACCCTGTCGCTTTTCGAAAGTGTTGGCTTTTGATTACCTCCTGCCCCATCTGCCCTCCCTTCTATTGGCCCCCTTTTTTATCTCCTTCTTCCTTCTTTCCTGTTGGGTAAGATACCCAATTGAATGTGTATGTTATTCCCTCCTCAAGTCAAATCTGATAAGAGCAAGATTCACTCCTTCCCCCTCACCTGCCCCCTGTTCCCTCCCAACAGAACTGCTATTTCTTGCCACTTTTATGTGAGATAATTAACCCCATTCTATCTCTCCCTTTCTCCTTCTCTCAAATTTATTTCCCCACAAATTTATTTCATTTTTTTAGATATCATCCCTTCATATTCAACTCACCCTATATGTACATTCCCTTCAGCTATCCTAATACTGAGGTTTCATGAATTACACACATCATCTTTCCATGTAGGAATGTAAACAAAACAGTTCAACTTTAGTACGTTCCTCATGATTTCTCTTTCTTGTCTACCTTTTCATGCTTCTCTTGATTCTTGTGTTTGAAAGTCAAATTTTCTATTCAGCTCTGGTCTTTTAATTGAGAAAGCTTAAAAGTCCTCTATTTTATTGAAAATCCATATTTTACCTTGGAGCATGATACTCAGTTTTGCTGGGTAGGTGATTCTTGGTTTTAATCCTAGCTCCATTGACCTCCAGAATATCATATTCCAAGCCCTTCAGTCCCTTCATGTAGAAGCTGCTAGATCTTGTATTATCCCGATTGTGTTTCCACAATACTCAAATTGTTTCTTTCTGGCTGCTTGCAGTATGTTCTCCTTGATCTGGGAACTCTGGAATTTGGCTACGATATTCCTAGGAGTTTTCTTCTTGGGATCTTTTTCAGGAGGCAATCGTTGGATTCTTTCAATTTCTATTTTGCCCTGTGTCTCTAGAATATCAGGGCAGTTCTCCTTGATAATTTCTTGAAAGATGATATCTAGGCTCTTTTTTTGATCATGGCTTTCAGGTAGTCCAGTAATTTTTAAATTATCTCTCCTGGATCTACTCTCCAAGTCAGTGGTTTTTCCAATGAGATATTTCACATTGTTTTCCATTTTTTCACTCCTTTGGTTCTGTTTTATAATATCTTGATTTCTCATAAAGTCACTAGATTCCACTTGCTCCAATCTAATTTTGAAGGTAGTATTTTCTAAAGTGGTCTTTTGGACTTCCTTTTCCATTTGGCTAATTCTGCCCTTCAAGGCATTCTTCTCCTCACTGGTTTTTTGGAGCTCTTTTGCCATTTGAGTTAGTCTGTTTTTTAAGGTGGTATTTTTTTCAGCATTTTTTGGGTCTCCTTTAGCAAGTCATTGACTTGTTTTTCATGGTTTTCCCACATCACTCTCATTTCTAATCCCAATTTTCCCTCTACTTCTCTTACTTGCTTTTCCAAATCCTTTTTGAGCTCTTTCATGGCCTGAGGCCAGTTCATGTTTTACTTGGAGGCTTTTGATGTAGGCTCTTCGACTTTGTTGACTTCTTCTGGCTGTATGTTTTGGTCTTCTTTGTCACTAAAGAAAGATTCTGAAGTCTGAGTCTGAATCTGAGTTCATTTTTGCTGCCTCTTCATATTCCCAGCCAACTACTTGACCCTTGAGTTTTTCATCAGGGTATGACTGCTTGTAGACTAGAGAGTACTTTGTCCCAAGCTTGAGGGGCTGTGCTATTGCTTTCAGAGCTTTTTCTCCACAGGAAGCTCTGCCACACCAGCACTCCTCCTCCCCCAAGAACCACCCACCCTGTTGGCGACTCAGATCTGAGCAGGCTCTGCACTCCTGCTGAGATCCACCACTTAATTCCTCCCACCAGGTGGGCCCGGAAGCAACTGCAGCTGGAGTTCTGGAGCTGCACCATCTCTGCTGTCCACAGGGTGGTGGCCGAACCAGGAACTCCTTTCACTCTGTCCCCACAGTTTTTCCCCACTAACCTTCTCTGTTGTCTTTGGTGTTTGTGGGTTGAGAAGTCTGGTAACTGCCACAGCTCAGTGATTCAGGGTGCTAGGGACTGTTCCACCCAGCTCCCAGGTCTGGTTGGTCCCTGCGTGGCCCATGCTAGGCTATGCTCCACTCCCCTCCCAGCTCAGTGAGATAGACCCTACCCAGCAACCATCCAGGCTGTCCTGGGCTGGAGCCCTGCTTCCCTCTGCTATTTCGTGAGTTCTGCAGTTCTAGAATTTGTTCAGAGCCATTTTTATAGGTGTTTGGAGGGTCCTGGGGGAGAGCTTTAGGCCAGTCCCTGCTTTCCAGTGCCCATTCCAGCCTCTCAAAAGGCCGTTCTTTATGAAACAGGACACAAGTGATCAAAGTTTCCTCCCTTAGAGACAGTCACAATACAAATACAAGTGTTTTGGTCTTATGACAATGTCCTCCTGAAATTTCATCAATACTTTCTTACAAGTTACATTTGAAAAAAAAGATAATTTAGGGTTTGAAAGGAAAACTCTCTGTAAACTTTCCAAAGTAAAGGTACAACAAAAATCTTCCAAATAAAAAAGCAAATGATTATTAGTATAAACTGTCATAAATGATAAAGAGCAACTACAAAAGTGGTCAAACTCGTTTATGTGCAATCATTCAAAAACTGATAAATCTTTCTCAACTTTCAGCCAGTCACTATCAGTTGATAACTAGACTGGAATTCCAACACTTCAATTTTAAAGATATCTTTAGATGCAAAAGCTATACAATGAATGCTTTAACAACAGCAAAATAAATTCATGGCTGTATTCAAAATACAAATCTGAATAAAAATCAATTATGCTTGCAAAAGTGGTCTTCATTTTTTGAGTAGTATTTTTAGATTAAGTTGAACTACTTGTCAAAAAAAAGGTGCAACTCTGAATCACTGGTTACTACAACAATAACATTCTTAAATATCATTAAAAACAAACAAAATCCTACAGCAGTTAAAAGCCATTCAGGAAAAGGGGTAAGAGAGAAACAAGTATTTGTGTCTACCAATTTATAAAACTGACAGAAAAGAGAAACTAGTCGTTATTGGCAATCCGCCAATACTCCAGGCCCCATCTCCAGATTTAAGATGCTCTAAATGGAATCTACACACCCATGATTACTATTCGTGGGCACAGATAGAAAAGGTGACCATTACTGAATTTACTTTTTATTTAATGAAAGAAATAATTGGCAAGGAAAACTAGAGCAAATTGTAGCACAGACTGATTTTTGGTACTAATTTCTTCCTCGGTAGTTCACATACAGTTTGTGATGAATAAACACACAGTTGATGATGAATAAACAGGTTATTTGTTCTTTCAATATTTCAGGCCCAGTAAAGCTCCCGAACCCTTAGGGGACATAAAATATTGACTCTCTCCTTTAGGTATATTTATTTGGGAGGGGGGAACCGATGGGAACAAGCCAGTTCCTTCAAAGTGATCAGAGGTGAATGGAAATACTAGAAGCTTTTGGATTAGAAGCAGATGAATGAATGAGGGATATCTTGGTGGAAAGGAAAGAACAAAAGAATTAAAATTCAGGATTTTAGATTCATATGTGCGTTGGCAATCAAAATAGGCTTTTAGCACTTAGTTCAACCAAGTGCCCTTGAAGAGTTTGGCCTTTATTTCCTTGATTAAATTAGGAGTCCCTGACGACCTCCTTGCCTCAAGGGAAAGCCTAGTTTAGATGGCTTTGAGTGACATGTTTGTGACATCAGAGGCTTTTGGACCACGTGGGTTTAAGTTGCATCTTTGTGACGATTTCAGGTCACGTGGGTGAGTCGCTTGTGTGACTCACCCTTGACCCTGAAAAAGGTATAAAACCAGGTTGGCTTTCTTTTTTTCAGAGCTCTGATCCACAGCAGTGGTGGAGCGAATGACTCTGGGCCAGTCCTTGTTATGAGCTCCCGGGCTGAACTCAGATGTTGGTAACTATGAATTGTGTTTGGCCTGTCTGTCAATGTTTGTAATTTATTCGTATTTGCTCTGAAGTTCAGGGTGCTGGCTTTTCCCCCTGAACTAAGTGAACGGTATTTGTATGCTGGATTAAAGTAAGCTTGTTAACCCCTTAACGTTGCTTTCCTTAGTAAAGCAGATCAAAAGAACCTGAGCTTGCAGCATTCTGTGAGCTGGTTGTTGTTCATTTTACACCCCCCACAGCAGCTGCTATAGCCAAATTGTTGAAACAAAATGCCACCTGGCTGGACCATTCACTAGCTTAGCCTTTCAGGGCTTTGTTATCTGTAAATCAATTTAGCTAAATTCAAAAAATATTTGTTAAGCACATACTATGCAATAGTACTACTGTAATAGGGACCAAAACCAAAAGTGAAACTCCTTACCTACAGGCCAATTAGGTCATTTCTAAGGTCCTTTCTGGCTCTAAGATTCTATGGTTCTATGAAATTATACAACAGCTATTATTAGGAGTACCTGGAACCTTGGAAACCTGTTCCCCGGGAAAATACCTCTAGCTTTATCACAGAAATATCAATAATATATAAGTATATAAAGTAGTCTCTTCAGAGGTTCCTCCTTTAAATGCAAGACATTATAATATATGCCACTTTGTAGGTCAAGAAACAGAACTACAAATAGAAATGCTGAATTATCCTTTGGAAAACCCAAGGATGTGTAGCATCTTTGAATTTCCTGACAATTCCATTCAACACCATTTCAAAATACTGCCCATCAAAATGCACATAAACTTGATAAGAAAAAATGGCATAGAATAAGTAATAAAGATATGTCAAATGCCAAAATTCACAGAAGCTAAGAGATGCCCATCTAGTATAAATGTTTAGTTTATAAGAATAAAAGACTGGTGAACTATAAACATGAATCTAGAAGTTTATTAAAGATGATAAGATAAATGCAACTTCTGAGAACTCTATTTATAATTTGTTTTAGGGCCAAAGGGATAGCCCAGAGGGAGGGCCTGTTTCTTATCTTGCTTCACATCCTACAAAACTTTTGGAAACATAAAATACTCTTTGAAGACAATAGGAACTCTGCATTCAGGTGAGCTACCAGGGGCCAAAAAATAAGGCAGATTCTAAGAAAACAGAGGTATTTTTAATGTTGTCTTTTAAAAAAAATTATTTTATTTTTAATTTATAGAATAAAACAAGCATTTTTTTCAGGATTGGAGTCCTTTAGATAAATTTGAACCTTATTATACTGTTTTCTAATTAAATGCCCTTCTCAACATCAAAAATAGAGAAAGAACTATTTTGTTTCTGATTCACTTACCTAAACTGCAAATTCCATGTAATTTATCACATGCACAAGTTTTATCCACAGCCTGGAACAAAAGTTCTCAAATTTGACATGTATTTAAAAAAAACAGAAAGGAATGGATTTCAAAGTTAAAGAGAGAACTTTTGAACACTGGGAACAATGATAAAGATGACAAAAAAGGTTTTGAAAATTATATCATAGGTCAAGAAGATGATTGAGAAAAAAAATAGGACTGATGTGGGAGGACAGAGAGAAGGAAAAAAGGGTCGTGATAACAGACAATTGTGAAAGGTATTGCAACTCTTACTACGATTCAGTTTCCTCTACCCAAAAGACTCTCCAAACTGAGGAGACAAAAAAAATAGTTAACGAAGAACCAAAATCTCAAATAAGAGAACACCCATGTACCCACGATGTGTTTTAGTATGAATTTTTTATACCTCAGGATATTTAAAGACATTGAAGATGTGGTTGCTGAATTTCTGTTTTTAATTGTGTAAAAAATATAGTAAATGGCATATTCTCTATATGGTGGAGTTCACTCCTGGATAAAACATGGTAATTAATGGATAAATGTGAATCTGGTGTGATCTCTAAAATGGAATAAAAATTATGCCCAACTTGTCCAAAATTTAATCATCATCTTTCCCCCAAACCCTTCCTGGTTCCAAACATTCCTATTACTGGAAGGGTACCATCCCCCGAGTCACTCAGACTTGCTACACAAGTGTCATCCTCCACTCCTCGCTCTCTCCTCCCGTATCCAATCTGTTGCCAAGACCTGCTGTTTCTACCTTTGTAACATCTCTAGTACATTCCTTATTCTTTCCCCTGATACTGACATCACTCTGGTACAGGCTCTCATCACCTCACAACCTGGACTACTGCAATAGCCTGCTGGTTGGCCTCCTGCCAAAAATCTCTCCCCACTCCAATCCTTTCTCCCCTCAGCTATCAGTGATCTTTCTAAGCACAAGTCTGACTGTTACTTCCCTTACTCAGTAAACTACAATGGCTCCCTATCACCTACACAATCAGAAAGAAAATCTTCTCTGGTGTTCCAAGCCCTTCATAATCTTCCCCATCTCTACCTTTCCAGTCATCTTATTCCTTATTCACCTGCACATTCTATACCATGAAGTGAAACTGGTTTCTTTTGCTGTTCCTCACACAAGACTCTTCATATTTGGACTCCATGAATTTTCACTGACCATCCCTCATGCCTGGAACTCTTTCACTCTTCATCTCTGCCTCCCAGCTTTCTTGACTTTCTTCAGGTCCCACCTAAAATTCTACCTTCTTCAAGAAGCCTTTCCCAATCCTCCTTAATGCTAGTGCCTTTCATCTGTTGTTTATCTCCAATTTATCATACATATATAGTATGTGTATATACATGCATATGTATAAACATGTGTATGTATATATATGTACATACATATGTACATATATACAAGGTACACATATCGTACATATTGTATGTATACAATATATATACACATACATAGATACACATGCATATACGTGTATATATCTATACACGCAAACATATACACATAAACAGACACCATATACTGTTGTTCAGTAGTTTCTGTCATGTCCAATTGTCCATGACCCCATTTGGGGATTTTCTTGGCAAAGATACTAGAGTGGTTTTCCATTTCCTTCCCCAGTTCATTTTATAGATGAGGAAACTGAGGCAAACAGGGTTAAGTGACTTGCCCAGGGTCCCACAGCTAAATGTCTGAGGCTGGATTTGAACCCACATCTTCTGACTCCAAGTCCTGTACTCTATCTACTGCACCACCTAGCTGCCCCCACATATCTTGTACACATACACACAAATGCTAATGCTTTCCCACTGTTGATTATCTCCAATTTATCACAGATATATGTATAAAACAAATATCTATTATATACATATATACTATTACATACTATATGTGTGTGTAATAAATTGGAGATAATTACCACTAGCATTAAGGGGGATTGGGAAGTGCTCCTTGAAGTTGTTTTCATGTTGCTTCCCTTCTTAGACTGTAAGCTGGCTAACAGTAGAAGAAGAAAATAGAGAGGTAGAAGGAAAAACTGGAGGATAACCAGGGATCTTTCAATGGTTTGAATGAAATCTTTTATTACAATTGGCTTTTATTTTGCTGTCTTAATGACAATGTTCAGCTCTATTTCTGATGGTAGGTTGGTGGTAAAGCTCTTCACTCCTCTTTCCTATAACCCAAAGTTCAATACTTGAAATTGAGACAGAAAAATTTTGACTATATAGGTCTAAAATCAAACTTAATCTTGAGTATTTCTAAATTTGGCCAAATTTCTTATGCTTTTTCACACCACAAAAGGTTCGAAGAATGAAAAATTTAATACTAATAAGGGTTATTGTTAGTTCTTGCATTTAAAATGCAGGTACACTGGAAAGACTTGTATGGACCAATGTAAAGTAAAATGAGCAGAAGCAGGAAAACATTGTATACAATATCAGCAACATTGTGTGATGATCAATTATGAAAGACTTAGCTCTTCTCAGCAACACAATGATCCACGACAATTACAAAGGACTCATGATGGAAAGTATTATCCACATGCAAATAAAGAACTGATGGATTCTGAATGCAGATCAAAGCATACTTTTTTCACTTACTTTATTTTTTTCCATGTTTTTTCCTTTTGATTTGTTTCTTCTTTCACAACTGTGACTAATAAATAAATATGTTCTAAGTAATCACACACATATATATATACGTATATATATATATAAACCTATATCAAACTACTTACCATTTTAGGAAGAAGGGAGGGAGGGTGAAAAATTTGGAACTCATAGTCTTGTAAAAATGAATGTTAAAAATTGTCTTTACATGTAATTGGGGGAAAAATAAAATACAATTAAAAATAAAATAAAATGCTGATATATAAAATAAAATGCTTAGGGTAGAAAGTTTCCAGTCCTAATGATATAGCTGCTCAAGAAAGTAAAAAATGAAATAAACAAAACACTTTCTTTATCTCTTCTACCTATGCTTGCCATAGGGAAATCTGCAATGAGAAAAAAGGGTAGTCAAACAGGAATCCTCAGTTTCCCAAAGAAGCCTCAAAGTAATATAAGTCTCCACAGAAAGATTTCTCAAAGATCAGAGTGAAAATGTCTGTCCAAATTCCAACATACTCACTTTGTGGTAGGAATGATAATGTCAGTCAATCAATTAATAAACACTTATTAAACACCTAGTATGTGTGGTGCTAAGAACTTGAGATACAAATACTAAAAAGACAGTCCCTGCCCTCAAGGAACTTATAATCTAATGAGAGAAAATAACACAGAAAAGTAACCTGAAAAACTTGGGGGGTGGGGAGGTAGGGGAGAAGGGAAGTTTTCCAGCATAGAGGCATGATGGAGAAGCACAAAGAAGTGCCAAGTGGGAAATGAAGAGTTGGCTACCTGGACCCCCTCATTCCATTTTTGGAGCTCACAGCTCTGCCTTCCAGAGGAGCAAAGGGTACTGAAGAGATATGAATACCAAATCTAATCTGATGTAAAATACCAGGACACACACACACACACACACACACACACACACACCACACATATAATCGACCCTCATTACTACAGAATTCTATATTTGTGAATTTGTCTACTCCTTAAAATTTATTTGTAACTCTAAAATCAATTCTCATGGCACTTTCAAGGTCATTTGTGGACATGCGCAGAGTAGTGAAAATTCTGAGCTGCCAGACGTACAAGTTCCCAGCTGAGGCCAAACAAAATGATGCTCTGCCTTCCTGTTTTGTTCCTATACTATAAACAATTGTCCTTCTTGTAGTCTATTTTAGTCTATTTCATGCCACGTTTTTGCGCTTTTTGTTTGTGATTTTGCTATGTAAAATGGCTCCCAAACATAGTGCTGAAGGACTGTCTAGTTCCTAAATGCAAAATGGCTGTGAGGTGCCTTATAAAGAAAATATGTGGGTTAGATAAGCTTTGTTTAGGCATAAGTTATAGTGCTGTTGACTCTGAGCTCAACATTAATGAATCAACAATACATCCTGCGAAAGGAAGACTTCATTTTACTATCACATATGTTTATTAGGAATTATAGCACATTAACACTTATTTTCAATGCATGCAATCAAACTTTATTGACTATTCAACAATACAAATATCAAATCCTCCAGGAACAAATCACCAATTTAAGGTCCTGGGAAGCATGTCTCCTACTGGTGTTCATGACAAGATTCCCTTTTTGCCCAGCCTGAGATTACATCTTTCCCTCCAAGGTGATATTCTGATAAATCTTTGTAAATCAGACAGCCTTCTTCAGTGGAAGTGGATATCCAAATTTTCTGAGTGTAGAACTTATCCTGGTCATGACCCAGAAGCACTGGGGCTTCAAGTGGGTTTTTATGGCTCTGGCTAAGGGCATCTACAAATAACATCTAAGTTCGATTTTTGATTGATTGGCCTAAATTTATCACGAAAGGGAACAATCAAAGCTGGTGTCTAGCAAATGTTTATCATTTGGGACACATACACCATTAGTAGTTGTTTACCAAATATGGGATACGATCATTGCTAGAAATTGTTTATCAAATTTGGGGAACATGTATTCATTGCCATACTATACCACTCAAGACTTTATTACAGAAAACAACTTATATAACAACTACTTTGTCACAAAATAGAAGCTCAAAACAATTGAATTGCTCATGTTATAAAGATACTTATTTCCACTACATGCCGCTATAAATAATTTTGTAAATATGGGTCCTTACCCTCTTCCTTTGATCTTTTTAGGGTACAAGTCCGGTAGCTACAAAGTTGGATACGCACAATTTAGTAACTTTGTGGACATGATTCCAAATGGCTTTCCAAAATAGCCAGAGCAATTCACAGCACCATCAACAGTACACAAGTGTGCCTATTTTCCTGTATTATCTTCAATTTTTGTCATTTTTGTGCCAATCTGATAGGTGTGAGATGGAACCTCAGAGTTCTGTCCTCAGTTATCTGAGAGCCTGACCAGGAGGTGGGGCTTTCAAAAACTTTAAAATTTAACATTTTTATAATAACAAGTAATATGAAGGAAGCTTAACATAACAAAGGAATTATGGCCAAAAAGATTGTTCTTTTACAGGCACATATAAATTGATAGTACCGTATATATCTATCCATGAGTATTTAACACTTCTGAAAAATCCTGAAAACCATATTGACACTATAATCAGTTTCTATACAGCACATCATATTTGAAGAAGACAAATTCTTCCCATGTCCAATCTGTCTCTGGATCATCTTCCTCTTCCCCTTTACCATATTATAGTAGGAACGTTAATCCCTCGTTGCACAGCTTTAAGATTGCCTCTCACCTCCCAACCAACATAATTCAGACTGGTTTCACTCTTCCTACAACACTAGTGGAGCACAACTATTTTAGATTATCCATGCCACCCCCTCTTGCCCCATTAATGAGAATTATTTTGATTCAGTCGTCTAGAGAACTGCGAAATGAATGCCAACACATTTCAGTTATTGCCCCATCATCCAAAGGAACCTGGTCAAAAGGTACAATGCTTTTCAATTTAATGCTTTGTCTTGATTTTTAATGTGAATAAGTTCTCATCTTTATGCCTTTAAAGATTTTGAAATTTTTGTTTATACTGTTTCATATTTCTTTTCCTTGTGCTCCATGACACTCAAATGCGGAACATCTATTTTCAAGCTCAACCACTACTTTAAACGATGAGGCTAAAACTTTAAAAAGAAAATGAGGCATGAAAAAGAGATAAAATGCAGTACACTTCCGCAAAATCAAGTTCTTCCCCCAAAGAAACTAAACAAAACCTAAAACAATCAAAGGATGTGTTAATGGCTCCCTTATTAGGCAAAACTACCCCACCCCCACCCGCAAAGAGAGAAATTGGATCTATTTCTCTTTGTATGTAAAACTGCGCAGAGTAAACAACCAATCAGAAATTTTGTAGGGAATGAGTTGGAAAGAGTTGAGCAGTAGGAGGTCTACTTCCCCTAAGCAAATATGAGACAATATACTAAGAATATATTTCTTTTAAACATTGTGGTGACTTTTCTCTTATTAGAGCGTTCTATACTTCGCTTTGATTATAGAAAGGCTAATCACAGACATAAACCCTGTAGCCTATGCTTAAACGTATTTCCATGTTACCAGTATGAGACTAAGATTTGGCCCCGAGGCCAGAGTTAAACTGTGGATATATAAGAAGATTGTTGTGGGATTGGGGAAATATAAAAGGGAATGGGGATGAGAGAGGAGAATGAAAATAGTCAAAAGAAAAACAGACAAAGTGATCGATTTACTGAATTTACAAAAGCATATTCCTCATACTTATTCTCTCCCCAAACCCACCTTAATCCTCCAACACAGTTATACCAATTAGCCCAACTATCTCTACATCTTTTTTCTTTGATGACAGAATGACATATTTTTCTTTGCAAAACTGTACCTTATGCGGTTATTTCTGAAGCAACATTATTTTCAAAATAGCATTGCCTCCTAGGGAATAGAAATATCACATATGTTTGCTCAACTTAGCACTTTAGGTGTTAAGCTCCGTTGCAATGGAGGTTGCGTCTTCTCTGGAACTCTAAAGCATTTACTTTAATGTTCAAGAGACTCAGATAACTCCCTTTTATCAAGTGCTTCAAGTCTTCAAAGTTGCTATTCCTTTTCATGCTGCATCTCATTCTTAGCTGCCCCTGGTCACCCGATTTCTAGAAAGTTTGCTACCCAAAGCAACACAAAAACCCAGGAAATAATCACTCAACCTTCAAAGAAGTAACTTAAGCACATCATAAGACTAAGCTCACTGTTAAAATATAATATTTTCTATATACAAACACATACCACATGCAAGCTCTCAATGCTTGTCACTTTTATACTACGATAGTATCTTTAATATACGAAAATCTCATAGAGACCAATACATTTGCATAATATGGATATTCTGTCCAGATTGAAATTGGCAACAATTCTATTTGTATGATAATGGAAGACATGACACGCCAGTGTTCTTTCCTTTCCTCTTCAATTAATGAATTAGAATACACAATACAATTCAAAAGAATTTCATAACAAGATTGCAAACATTCCAATCTCCTTTTAGTCGCTTTCATTTAGTTATATCGGCATTTCCATTAAAGTATTACATAAAACAAGGATATAATGTATTTTTAAAAGGTCAGAAATTTCCTATGGATCCCAAAGTAAGAACAATAACCAAAGAGATCCTCTATATCCCTTTTTGGTTGAACGACAGTCCCAGGAAACCAACTGACCAGCTTCATTCAATTTGAAACCTCTGAAGAGTAGAGAAAAACTGGCATGCTCATACTTAAGGAAATATTTCTGTAACATAATGCTATTTAATCATATGGCATATTGGATTCTTTAAAACATGCACTCACTTTTTAAAACAAACAATAGAAGTAGGGAAAGCAGTACTAAGGTTTCCCATGGATGGATATAAACATTCACATTCATTTATTCAGCACATATTTCTTAATTTTCTATTCAAGAACCTGTGCCTAAGTGCCACAAGATAATACAATGATGTACCTGACCTCAAGGAACCTGCCTCTACTTCACCTCTGAAAATATTTGGTTTGAACAAATATGTAGCTAAAAGACTGTGATATTTTTAATGCGATGGAACTTTTATTATGGTCACCATCTAAAAGTACTTGCTTCCTCTACTTTCCAGTCTGTCTGTCACCTAGACACTATAGGCTGTAGGGCCCAACGAGGAGCACAAAGCACCAGGAGCCCTCCCATCCTCTCCTCTAGCCCAGCCTATCTGTTAGAAGGTCCACTGGAATAGGCACCCTAGGGAAACCTTCATCTCAGCCCTCCCACCAATGGCTTCTTTCTTGTCCTAGATGGACACTGATCTCCTCCCATCCCCAAATACCTACAATTTCTCAAAGGAACTCAGTGTCTCTAACCCTCAAGCTCGTCCCTTCAGTCCCTATGATGGGGCTATGGCTCCTTATATCACTGGGATGAACAGATGGCTGCAAACTACAATTCTTCTTGTAAACTAGATGACCTCTAGGCCTCAGCCCTCTGGCCCGCCAGACCTTACCATTTGCCCTGATGTTATACTCTTCCTGCCTGTTGCTACTTTCTAAGGACTTCTAGGTCTTTCCATTCCCCTGGAGCTGAACTTCTTTTATGTTTTATCTCTATCAGAATGTGAGCTCCTTGAGAGCAGTAACTATCTAGCCATTTTCTTTTTATAAATGGGACAGGGTTTTGGTACATTTGTCACAATGCTTGGTGCATAATAAGTAAATAATTAATATTTTTATTCATTCATTATGTTCATTCAAATAGTAAAGACAGAAGTAGATCACACTAAATCTAAGGTACTGGTGTTGAGCACACTCCTCTCTTCTTCTTTATAAAGAGGTGGCAAGAAAAAAGAGAAGGAAAAGTATAAGAGAAGGGAATGGAGGGAGGCAGAGCCAAGATGGCAGAGTAAAAGCAGGGACTTGCTTAAGCTCTCCCCCAAATCCCTCCAAACACCTGTAAAAAAGGACTAAACAAATTCTAGAGCTACATAACCCACAAAATGACAGAGTGAAACAAGTCTCCAGCCCAAGACGGCCTGGATGGTCACAGGGAAGGGTCTATTGCATCATGCTGGGAATAGAGCGCAGCCTAGCACAAACCACACCAGCACAGATGAGGCCCTTGAAGACCTGGCAGAGCAGACCTCAGGGCACCGAATCACTGAGCTGTGGCCGTTTCTAGACTTCTCAACCCATAAATGCCAAAGACAACTTAGCAAGTCAGTGGGAAAACTCTGCTGGACCTGAATGAGAGAAGGGCATGATCTGGCCCCGCCCTGGGGCAGCAGAGGTGGCTGCAGCAGTGGCAGCCACAGCTGAAGTGGCTGATTCAGGAGCTCCAGGCCCACAGACAGTGGGGGGGGAATCAAGCAGTTGATCAGAATGGGAGTGCAGGGATCTCTTTGCTGGAACTGAGGCAGGATTCTCTTGCTTTGCTCTGCTTAGATGTGGGTCTCAGTCCTGGTTGGTGGCCCTGGGGTGAGGAGGAGTGCTGGTGTGGCAGAGCTTGTGGTGGCTGGGGAGAGGGAGTCCTCCTAGCAGATCCAAGGCAGAAAAGAGGGCTTGAGGTCTCTCACAAACCAGAGCACAGGCAAGTAGAGGAGTAAAATCTCTCCTTGGATGATACCACCTCAGAAGAACTGAAAATTTATAGGTGCCTACAAGTAGCTTGGAAAACAACAGCGCAAAACCCCTGAAGCTTGGGACAGAGCACTCTCTACTCTGGAAGTAGAGTCATACCTTGACAAAGAGCTGAAAAGTCAAGTAGGGGGCTGGGAAAATGAGCAGGCAATGTAAAAATACTCAGACTATAGAATCTTACTTTGGTGACAAAGAAGATCAAAACATAGCGAGAAAAAGACAATAAAATCAAAGAGCCTACATCAAAAGTCTCCAAGAAAAATATGCATTGGTCTCAGGTCATGGAAGAGCTGAAGAAGGATTCTGAAAACCAGGTAAGAGAAGTGGAGGAAAAACTAGGAAAATAAATGAGAGGGATGCAAGAAAATCATGAAAAACAAGTCAATGACTTGCTAAAGGAGACCCAAAAAATACAGAAGAAAAGAACACCTTAAAAAATAGACTAACCCAAATGGCAAAAGAGCTCCAAAAAGCCAATGAGGAGAAGAATGCCTTGAAGGGCAGAATTAGGCAAATGGAAAAGGAAGTCCAAAAGACCACTTTAGAAAATACTACCTTCAAAATTAGATTGGAGCAAGTGGAAGCTAGCCAAAGGAATGAAAAAATGGAAAACAATGTGAAATATCTCATTGGAAAAACCACTGACCTGGAAAATACATCCAGGAGAGATAATTTAAAAATGACTGGTCTACCTGAAAGCCATGATCAAAAAAGAAAAAAAGCCTAGATATCATCTTTCAAGAAATTATCAAGGAGAACTGCCCTGGTATTCCACAGTCAGAGGGTAAAACAGAAATTGAAAGAATCCACAGATTGCCTCCTCAAATAGATTGCAAAAAGAAAACTCATAGGAATATTGTAGCCAAATTCCAGAGCTCCCAGATCAAGGAGAAAATGCTGCAAGCAGCCAAAAGAAACAATTTGAGTATTGTGGAAACACAATCAAGATAACAAAAGATCTAGCAGCTGCTACGTTAAGGGATTGAAGGGCTTGGAATATGATATTCTGGAGGTCAATGCAGCTAGGATTAAAACCAAGAACCACCCACCCAGCAAAACTGAGTGTAATGCTCCAAGGCAAAATATGGATTTGCAATAAAATAGAGGACTTTAATGCTTTCTCATGAAAGAGATCCCAAAAGGAAAACTCCTAGGAATACTGTAGCCAAATTTCAGAGTTCCCAGGTCAAGGAGAAAAAATTGCAAGCAGTGAGAAAGAAATAATTCAAGTATTGGGGAAACAAAATCAAGATAACACAAGATCTAGCAGCTTCTACATTAAGGGATCGAAGGGCTTGTCCAGAGGTCAAAAAAGGTAGGATTAAAACCAAGAATCGCCTACCCAGAAAAACTGAGTATAATACTTCAGGGGAAAAAATGGACTTTTTTTGGTTTTCTTTTTCTTTTATTTATATTTTATTATTTATTTAATATCTGTAGTTTTCAGTAATGATTTCCACAAGATTTTAAATTACAAATTTTCTCCCCATTTCTACCCTGCCCCCACTCCAAAATGGCATATAATCTGATTGCCCTGTTTCCCAGTCAGCCCTCTCTTCTTTCACCCCACTCCCCCGCCCCATCCCCTTTTCCCTTAGTTTCCTGTAGGGCAAGATAGATTTCTATGTCCCATTGCCTGTATATCTTATTTTCCAGTTGTATGCAAAAACAACTTTTTTTTGAACATCTGCTTTTAAAATGTTGAGTTCCAAATTCTCTCCCCTCTTCCCTCCCCACCCACCCTCCCTAAGAAGGCAAGCAATTCAACACAGGTCACACATGTATCATTATGTAAAACCCTTCCACAATACTCATGCTGTGAAAGAATAACTATATTTTGCTCCCTCCTATCTTGTCCCCCTTTATTCAATTTTCTCCCTTGACCCTGTCCTTTTTCAAAAGTGTTTGCTTTTGATTACCTCCTCCCCCGTCTGCCCTCCCTTCTATCGTCCCCCTTTTTTATCCCCTTCCTCCTTCTTTCCTGTGGGGTAAGATATCCAACTGAGTGTGTATGTTATTCCCTCCACAAGTCAAATCCAATGAGAGCAAGATTCACTCATTCCTTCTCACCTGCCCCCTCTTCCCTTCCAATGAAATGCTTTTTCTTGCCACTTTTATGTGAGATAATTTACCCTACTCTATCTCTCTCTTTCTCCCTCTCTCAATATATTCATCTCTCATCCCTTAATTTGATTTTATTTTTTTAGATGTCATCCCTTCATATTCAACTCACCCTGTACCCTCTAATATGTATATATGTATATACATATATATGTATGTATGTATATATATACATACATATATATACATATACATATATATATATACACACAGAGACATGTATATACATATATTCCCTTCAGCTACCCTAATACTGAGGTCTCATGAATTACACACATCATCTTTCCATGTAGGAATGTAAACAAAACAGTTCAACTTTAATATGTCTCTTATGATTTCTCTTTCTTGTTTACCTTTTCATGCCTCTCTCGACTCTTGTATTTGAAAGTCAGATTTTCTATTCAGCTCTGGTCTTTTCACTGAGAAAGCTTGAAAGTCCTCTATTTTATTGAAAATCCATATTTTGCCTTGGGAGCATGATACTCAGTTTTGCTGGGTAGGTGATTCTTGGTTTTAATCCTAGCTGCATTGACCTCCAGAATATCATATTCCAAGCCCTTCAATCCCTTAATGTAGCAGCTGCTAGATCTTTTGTTATCTTGATTGTGTTTCCACAATACTCAAATTGTTTCTTTCTGGCTGCTTGCAGTATTTTCTCCTTGATCTGGGAGCTCTGGAATTTGACTATAATATTCCTAGGAGTTTTCTTCCTGGGATCTTTTTCAGGAGGCAATCGTTGGATTCTTTCAATTTCTCTTTTACCCTCTGGTTCTAGAATAATCAGGGCAGTTTTCCTTGATAATTTCTTGAAAGATGATATCTAGGCTCTTTTTTTGATCATGGCTTTCAGGTAGACCAGTCATTTTTAAATTATCTCTCCTGGATGTATTCTCCAGGTCAGCGGTTTTTCCAATGAGATATTTCACGCTGTTTTCCATTTTTTTCATTCCTTTGGCTCTGTTTTATAATATCTTGATTTCTCATAAAGTCGCTAGCTTCCACTTGCTCCAATCTAATTTTGAAGGTAGTATTTTCTAAAGTGGTCTTTTGGACTTCCTTTTCCATTTGGCTAATTCTGCCCTTCAAGGCATTCTTCTCATCGGCTTTTTGGAGCTCTTTTGCCATTTGAGTTAGTCTGTTTTTTAAGGTGTTATTTTCTTCAGTTTTTTGGGAAGGTTTTCTTTAGCAAGTCATTGACTTGTTTTTCATGGTTTTCTTGCATCCCTCTCATCTCTCTTCCCAATTTTTCCTCTACTTCTCTTACTTGCTTTTCCAAATCCTTTTTGAGCTCTTCCATGGCCTGACAGCAATGCACATTTTTCTTGGAGGCTTCTGATGTAGAGTCTTTGACTTTGTTGACTTCTTCTGGCTGTACGTTTTGGTCTTCTTTGTCACCAAAGAAAGATTCCAAAATCTGAGTCCGAATCTGGGTTCGTTTTTGCTGCCTCTTCACGTTCCCAGCCAACTACTTGACCCTTGAGCTTTTTGTCAGGGTATGACTGCTTTTAGAGCAGAGTACTTTGTCCGAAGCTTGAGGGGCTGCGCTGTTGTTTTCAGAGTTACTTCTACACAGCAAGCTCTGCCACACCGGCACTCCTTCTCCTCCAAAAACCACCAACCAGGATTGTGGCCCAGATCCAGGCAGGGCAAAGGAGGCTTTGCACTCCTACTCTAATCTACCCCTTAATTCCTCCCACCAGGTAGGCCTGGGGTTGGAAGTAACTGCAGCTGTAGCTCTGGAAGTAGCCTCAGATCTGCACCACCTCTCCTGTCCCCAGGGCAGTGGCTAAACTGGGAACTCCTTGCACTCTGTACCAGCAGCTTTTCCCACTAACCTGCTCTGTTGTCTTTCGCTTTTGTGGGCTGAGAAGTCTGGTAACTGCCACAGCTCAATGATTCAGGGCCCTACAGCCTGTTCCGCCCAGTTCCCAGTCTGGTTGGTCCTGGCACGGCCCTTGCTGGGCTCTGCTCCGCTCTGCTCCCAGCTCAGTGCGATAGACCCTTCCCAGCAACCATCCAGGCTGTCCTGGGCTGGAGCCCTGCTTCACTCTGCTATTTCGTGGGTTCTACAGCTCTAGAATTTGTTTAGAGCCATTTTTATAGGTGTTTGGGGGGATCTAGGGGAGTGTTTAAGCAAGTCCCTGCTTTCCAGCTGCCATATTGATTCCAAAAATGGACTTTCAATGAAATAGAGGACTTTCTAACATTCTTGATGAAAAGACCAGAGCTGAATAGAAAATTTAACTTTCAAATAGAAGAAACAAGAGAAGCATGAAAAGGTAAACAGGAAAGAAAAATCATAAGAGACTTATTAAAGTTAAGCTGTTTATATTCCCTTGTGGAAAGATGATATTTGTAACTCATGAGACCTTTCTCAGTATTAGGGTAGCTGAAGGGAATATACATATGTATAACCTATATATAGACAAAAGGCACAGGGTGAGTTGAATACGAAGGGATGATGTCTAAAAAATAAAATTAAAGGGTGAGAGAGGAATATATTGGGAGAAGGAGAAAGAGAGAGAGAGAATGGGGTAAATTATCCCACATAAAAGAGGCAATAAAAAGCTGTTATAATGGACGGGAAGAGGTGAGAGGTGAAAGGGAATGAATGAACCTTACTCTCATTGGATTTGGCTTAAGGAGAGAATAATATACACACGCAATTGGATACCTTACCCTAGGGGGGAAGGGGATGAGGGGGGGATGACGGAAGCGAGGGCAGAGTGGAGGAGGAGGTAGTCAAAAGCAAATACTTTTGAAAAGGGACAGGGTCAATGGAGAAAACTGAAAAGGGGGGACAGGATAGGATGGAGGGAAATATAGTTAGTCTTTCACAACATGACTATTATGGAAGTGTTTTGCATAATGATACACGTATAACCTATACTAAATTGCTTGCCTTTTCAAGGAGCGGGGTGGGAAGGGAAGAAGGGAGGGACTTTGGAACTCAAAGTTCTAAAACCAAATGTTAAAAACTGCTTTTACATGCAACTGGGGTATAGAAATCTATCTTGCCCTACAAAAAAAGTAAGGGGAAAGGGTATGGGGGGGGCGGTGATAGAAGGTAGGACAGACTGGGGAAAAGAGCAATCAGAATACATGTCATATTGGGTTGAGGGAGGGGGGAGATGGGGAGAAAATTTGTAAAAATCTTGTGGAAATTAATGTAGAAAACTAAAAATAAATTTAAATTTTTTTAAAAGAGAGAAGGGAATGGAGAGAAAGACAAAATCAACAATAATCAGTCACCTATAAAACAGACAGAATAGCAAAATAGATTAAGACAATATTTTGTTTACAAGAAACTCACTGCAAATGGAAAGATTCACAGGAATCAAAATAAGTAGAGCAAAATCTATTATGTTACAGATGAAATTAGAAAAAAAAGAAAGGGCAGTAGTATTGTTATGTCAAAAGGCAGTAGTAATTGTTATGTCAGACGACAGCAAATATGGCCTGGATTAAAAAACATAAAGAAGGAAACTACATTTGCTAAAGAATAACAATAATAAGCACATATAAATTTAACTGAATCGCATAGCATTTTAAAACTTAAAGGAAAAGTTAAATGAGTTACAGGAGGAAATAAACAGCAAAATTACACTATCAGAGACCTCAATTTACCCCATTTCAGACCCAAATAAAACAAATTAAAAAAAAAAGAATGAAAGTAAGTACAAAATAAAATTTTAGAAAAGTTGGCTATGATAAGTCTCTGGAGATTAGTAAATTGTAACAGAAATGAATGTTCTTATTTCTCTGCTGTGCATGGTACCTTTACAAAAGCTGACCGTGTATTAAGGCATATAAATCTCACAAAGAAATGCAGAAAAGCAACACACTAAACACTACTAGACAATAATGCAATAACACTGTATTCAATAAAGGGCTGAAGAACAAAAAAATTTTAATTAGAGCCTAAATAACTAAATTCTAAAGAATGGCTTGGTCAAAGAACAAGTTATAGAAACAATGAATAATTTCATTAAAGATGACAACAATGAGAATATATACCAACATTTTTGGATTGCAAACAAAATAATTCTTAGGGAAAATGTATATGTTCAAATTCTTTCTTCAATAAAATAGATAAATTGGGCATGTAACTAAAAGAAACTAAAAAGCAAATTTAAAACCCCTAATTAAACACCAAAATAAAAACGTTAAAACACAAAGATAAGACTGACAAAATGAAAGCAAAATAAAAATAATGAATTAATAGATAAAACTAGGAGCTCTCTTGGGGCGAGGAGGATCAATAAATTAAAGCATTACTGACTTGATTTTTAAAAAGAACCAAATTACCAGTATTAAAAGTGAAAAAAGATAAATTTATAACCAATGAAGAAATAAAATAAACTGTCAGAAACTATTTTGCTAAATTATATGCCAAAAAAGCTAACAACCCAAATGAAAAGGATAAATATTACAAAAATATAAAATGCCCACAATAATAGACCAAGGAAATAAAGGATTAAATCAAAATTCAGAAAAAAAATTGAACAAGCCACAGATGAACTCCTAAAGAAAAAATTATGTTACCAGATGAATTTGCAAATGAATTCTATCAAATTTTTTTAAAGAAGAGTAAATCCCAATTTTACATAAAATGTTTATGGAAAAAAAGAAAAAGGTCCTACCAAAGTCCTTAAATGATCTAAATATGGTCTTGATACTTAAACTAGGGAGCATAAAAATAGATAATAAAAATTATAGACCAATAGCCCTAACGAATATAAATGCAAAAATTTTAAATAAAATAATAGCAAGGAAACTACAGAACCTTTCATAAAAAGTATACAGGGAAGTCAGGCTAGATTTATACTAAGAATGCAGAGAGGGTTTAATGTTAAAAAGCTGTAAACATAATTGATCATATTAATAACAAAACCAACCAAAAAAAACTATGATTATGTCATTAGATATAGAAAAAGCTTCTGATGAGATACAACACCATTCCTGTTTACAAAAAAAAAACACATTAGCTGTGTGACCTTGGGCAAGTCACTTAACCCGAACTGCCCTGCCTTCCTCCCTCAAAACAACAACAAAAAAAAAAACACCAGGAAGCACAGGAATAAAGAGATTTTTCATTAATATGATAAGAGGTATCTATTTAAAATGAAAAGTCAGCAATATCCATATCGGGGATAAACTAAATGCCTTTCCAATATGATCAGGGGTAAAAGCAAGGATGTCTATTATCACTATTACTATTCACAATAGTGCTGGAAATACTAGTTATGGTGATTTAAAAAAAAAGAAACTGGGAGAATAAACATAAATTTATCACTTCTTACTGATGATATTCATGAGATCCCAGAGAGTGAACTAAAAAGATACATGAAATAATGAATAATTGCAGCAAAGGTGTAGGACAAAATAAACCTACACAAATCCTCAGCATTTCTGTGTATTACCAACAAAATCCAGTAGGAAAAGATAGAATTACACATAAAATAACTATGGAAAATGTAAATAATACAGAAAGTATAAAATACTTGGGAATCTATCTTTCAAGTCACACACAGGAGCTACAGGAATACAACTGTAAAATTCTGTTTACACAAATAAAGATAGCTCTAAGTAACTTTAGAAATATTAACTGCTCATGAGTAGACTAGGCCAATATAATAAAAATGGCAATACTATCTCAATAGATTTATTTACTCAGTATCATGCCAATCAAACTTTATGGAACTGGAAAAATAGTTAACAGAATTCATTTGGAGGAACAAAAGATTAAGAATTTCAAAGGAAATAAATTTTTTTAAATGGGAAGGAAAGAGGCCCAGCAGTTCCAGATCTCAAACTATACAACAGTGAATAATTAACAAAACTATTTGATACTGGTTAAGAAATAGAGAAGTTGATCAACAGAACAGATGAGGTACACAATATACAGAAGCAAATTAGCACAATAGCCTACTAGCTACAGGCGAAAGAATTCATTTATTCATTAAAAACTGTTCGGAAATAAATAATAATTTATAATAACATAACAAATATATAATATAAAAAGTAATAATTAAAATAATAACAAAAATTGTTAGCAATCTGGGAGAAAGTAGATATAGATGGACACTGCACAGTATATACAAAGATAAGCTCCAAATAGGTACATGATTTACATATAAAGAGTGCCATCACATACAAATAAGAGGATTAAGGAAGAAATTATTTCTCAAATCTAGTATGGGGAAGAGGCATACAGGAGGCAAAATGGACAATTTTCATTACATAAAATTTAAAAAAAAAAACAATGCAACTAAAGTGTAAAAAGAAGCAAGTACATGGGGGAAATATCTTTGCAGCAAGTTTCTCTAATAAAAGTTTCACTTCTAAGATATGTAGGGAACTGACTGAAATTTATAAGAATAAAAGCCATTCATAATTCATTGTCAAAGGACACATGCAGTTAGTTTTCAGAGGAAGAAATTCAATGTCCCAATAGTCATATAAAAATGCTCTAAATCACTAATAATTAGAGAAATACAAATTAAAACAACTCTGAAGTACCACTTCATACTTCTCAGACTGACAAAGTTGACAAAAAAGGAAAAATGATAAATGCTAGAGAAGCTGTGGGAAAACATGTACACTTCTGTTCACAGTGAAGCTGTGAACTGACCCAGTCACTCTAGAAAGCAATTTGAAACTATGCCCCAAAAGCTATGAAACTATGTATACTCTTTTACCTACCCAGTGGCTATGGTATTTTTTTCTTGTTGAGTTGAATGGATGACAATTTCAAGTAACATTATTTATAAAACTCAAGATGCTAAGAAAAATAATCATGTATTTAGGACACCAAATATGGCAACATTCATATTTGTCCTCCTAGAGATCTTCTGCAGGGCAAGTTACAAGTTAAATATCTTCTGTCTTCTTTATTTAGCATTTAAAATTAATTACAAAAATAACTCAACAATGGATCTATTCACTTTATGGATAAGATGTAGGATCAAGATTGTTTTTTAAAGCTAAAATGTTTTTGAGATGACAATTTCCCAAAACTTTTGTGGCAATAAGGGTAAGATATAAGTAAATGTGAGGTATTATTAATAAGTCCTAGGAATAAGAGTATTGTGAAAACTGGTATGAGTAAAGCATAGTTGCACAGTGACAGAGAAACACGTTATTAGAGGAAAAAACTGATAGATGCTTCTAAGAGACCCTGCAACAGTAATGAAAGACTTTTTTCTATGAGCTCTTTAATGTGGTGATACCATTAATTTTTTTACAAAACTCCCTATGAAAATCTAAAATTTTTACAAATACAAAGCACTGATAAGACTCAAACTAAAATTAAATTCAATGCATTAATATAAAAACTAGTTCATTTACTACAAGACTATATCATTTTAATTATATAACCACCAATTTTTATGAGAGGAAAATGCTTTAAGATCTTGGCCAAAACAATTAATTAAAAATCAATTAAAAACCAGATTTTCTGCAAACTTTTGTACATGAAATAAGTGAACTTAAACCAAGTCCTAAGAAAAACATACAATTAGCCTCTGTAGATGATAGTGAATACAAATGAATTGTGAAAAAAATTCAATGGATTAAAAAATAGCAAAGATTACACAAACCTAAAGTAGAAAAAAAAAATTCCAAAAGAAAAACCTTAAGTGAAAACCAAATTCAGCTTTCATGAAAAAGAGAAGCACTTTTCCCCCATAGATAGCTAGGGCTCATAAGACTTTTTGAGAAAATTGTTAAACTAATCAGAATTAAGTGGGCTACAGTTTCAGCTATTTGTGAAAGAAGCACAACATAAAGATAAGAAGCTAAAATAGATCATAAACTTGAATCAAAGGAACTTTTGTTGAATTTTGATCTTTTTCTATGTAACTTTTCCCACACAATGGCATCAATAAAAAGAAGCATCAAAGTTGTACTGAATCAATACTAAAATAGAAAATGTAATACCAGAAAATTTTAACATTTCTAGCTTAAACATTGATTGAATACTGAAGAACATGCTTAATTAAATTATATAAATTAATAAATGTATAAATTCCTTTTTTTTGTATTAATGATGTAAGAGTAAAGTGTTGAGCAGATTCTTGTCATCCCTGGTTTCTTCCAAAACTTCACTGAAATGCAAAGGGAACCTCATTTAGGAGGTCTTTCCCAGTACCCCCAACTGCAAGTTCCTTACCTACTAAGGTTATAGTCCTTCAGAGTCAGAGAGGTGGTGCCATGGATGCTGAGAAGCAGAGGTAAGGAGTAAGATAATTCTAGGCATAGAAGATAGTCTGTACAGATGCACAGAGATGAGAGACGAAGTGTCATTTATAAGGAACTGCAAATAGGCCAATGTGGTGGATTGCAAAGGGTGTAGAGGAAAGTGTGAGAAAACTGGAAAAGTAGACAGTGGCTAATTTGTGATGAGCCCTGAGTACCAAAGGACTTCAAATCTGATTCTTAAGTAACAGGAGTTTATGAAGGAGGCTTTTATCTCTTTAGAAAAATCACTTCAGTAGCTGTGGGGAGGATTTGGAGAGAAACCTGAGGCATGAACACCAATTAGAAGGCTATTACAATAGTCCTGGTGACAGAAGTGAGTGCCTGAAACAGGGCAATGCCTGTGTGAATGAAGGGAAATGAGAGACATATTGGGAAAGCAGGAACAACAAGACTAGGTAATGACTGGAAATGTGGGATGAAGAATAGTGAGGAGTCAAAAATGAGACCAGGGTTTTATGGATGAGTTACTGGGGGGATGGTGGGCTCTCAACAGTAGCAGGTAAAATGGGAAGAGGGGAGGTTTGGAGAGGAAAGATAATGACTTCTGCTTTGGATGTTGAGTTTGAGGTGCCTCCAGGATGGCTAGTTCAAAATGTCTAATGCAGACTTGTACCACTTGGCAGTAGGTTGGGGCCAAAATAAAAATAGGCTAAACTTCTTTGGGCTGCAGATAGGTTTTTAGCGGCTCATTTTCCAAGTAAAGGCATAATTAGTGATTAAACTATTTTGCAAATAAACCATATTTTTAAAAAAGGGAAATTTCAATGAATATCAATTAATTACACTTCCTACTAGAGATTTTTATTTATCATGAAATCACATTAATGTTAAAATTACTTTGCTAAGCAGTACAAGTTTTAATGCATTTTTCAGGTTTTCTCACTGTTTACATTTAGTAGGGACAGAAAACACAGTGAAAAGATACAACTCTAGCTCCTCTCAGACTAGAGACGGACTGAAGATAGTTGGTTGCCGCAGGTCACAAGACAAACGAGAGAGTATGCAGTAGCAACCCACCCGCCAAGTTAGATGATGGACACAATAGTGATTAGTGGAAGGCGGGTTAAGCTGAGCACAGACAAAGCACTCATCTTTCCTTTTTATATGTCCTCTATATTTGTCACGTGCTACCAGAAATCCTTTGGTGGGCTACAAGTGACCTTCGGGCTGTATGTTATACAGGCCTGGTCTAATAGGTAAGTCTTATAAGAGAGACTAAGACTAGATACATAAACTTGGGAATCATTTCATAGAGATGATAGTTGAACTCATGGGAGCTGATGAGATTACCTAGCTAGAGTTTAGAGTGAAAAGAGAAGAGAGCCTGGAAGAGAACCTTGGGAGACACTCCCAGTTAAGTGTGTGTAACATGGCAGAACAAAGGAACCTCAGAAGTATGACAGGAAGGCTACCAAAATGATATTCTACAGGAGGCCACAACTTTATAGTCACACAACTGAAAGGTACAGAAGATCTCACTGTGTTTCCCGTTGGGTGACTATTTTAAAAAGCATTTGATTCAGTAGAACAAAATGCAGCCTACTCCGACAAGGTATATCCTGTGCATGTGCCAAGATCATACAAAATTATTGGACAAATGTAACAAAAATAACTGTTCCATGATCTTCTGATTATGAATGTCAAATCAGCTTAAAACAGGGTGATAGCAGCTCACCAAAGACACTATCATAAAGGAAGCTCAGTACAGAGAAACAAACAAGACTGACTGGGTGGTAAGGTTTTCATGTGCTCCTTTTTGCCAATGAAATCTACTGACTACCTCAAGCCCTTCAAGATTGCAGAGCCTCCTAAATGAAATTCAGAGCCTCCTACATGAGAGTCACAACCATTCAAAAAAGACCTATCTTACTATTCAAACAGGAAAAACCAAGTAGATAATGAATACTTATTGTCTAGACTAAGATATGCCCTTGAATAGAAAGTCCATTGAGCTAGTCAGTCTATGAGTATGTGTGCACACTCTATCTCTCTCTCCATCTCTTTTTCTCTCTGTATGTCTATCTCTCTATCTGCCTCTCTCTCATCCATGTGCATATTTGCACATACATACAAACACACACATCCTAGAATTAAAAATTAGGGAGAGAGCAAGCTGGATTTCATTAGGGAAACTGCTTTTAATGACTGAACTCATCCCTGAAACAAAAATCCATCTTTCTTGATACTAATCTCTTTTTAAAGAGGATCACAATTAAAATAACTATCAATAAAACAAATAAATCAACATATAATTCAATTCCACAAGTGTGTATTAAGTACCTACTATGTGCAGGACATTTATGATAAATGGTGTGGATACAAAGACAAAAATAAAACAATATGGGGCGGAGGTTGGAGGGAACAGATGCATATAAATAATCTTATATTTAAGACTAAAATCTGGCCGCTTGTGGTAGAAGGACGAGAGACGATCAGAAGGAGACAGACCATTTGGGAGCTATTGCTGAGGTGGGAAGTGAGGAGCTGTGCAAATGCGGAGAAGCAGACAAACAGAAGTTGTTACTGCAGAAGAATCAGCAAGAGTCGGCAAGTGATTGGAGTGGGGGGAGAATGTGAAGGAAGAGTCAAGGATCAAGGTGGAGGCTACAAACCTGAGTGACTGTCTGGCATACAGCGGGCACTTACTAAACATCTGTTGGACTGGACTGAGTAGACGAGGAAAGAAAGGTTGAAAAATAGCTAGCAAAGTGCAAGAGATGGAAGTCTGATGAGTAAGAGAACTGGATGAATGCGTGTCACGGAAGGCAAGGACAGAGAGAGTAATAAAAAGGAGCCAGTCAAAAGCTTCAAATACTTCAAAGACATTAAGGGCAATGAGGGGCAGAAAAAGGACACTGGATACAGTATTAGAAGGAAACCGGTGACTTTTAAGAGGGAAAGATTTCAGTATAATGGTGGGGATGGAAACTAGATTGCAAAGATTTGGAGAGCAAAGACACAGAGGGCTCTTTCTAGATGTTAAATAATAAAAGGAAGGTGAGAAGTGGGATGACAGCTTAAGAAAGAAAGTTAAGGGGAAGTTTTTTAGAAGAGAGAAAAATCTGATTATAAATTTTATAAATGTTTCCCCTAAGAATCTGTCCATATAAATACTTAATTTTTTTTCAAAATGAGGTAAGGAAAATCAACTTAAATTATGCATTTATTAAGCACTTGCCAGACCTAGTGCCAGGAATACAATCATCAAACAAACAAAAATAACCACTGCTTGCCTTCAAGAAGCTGATATTCTACTCTGGCACTTACATTTCAATTACCTGAAAATTTATGTTTGTATCTTAGTATTATCTATATTTAAAGTTTTAGAGTAGTTCAGTTAACGGTTTACTTTATTAAGTATCAGACTTCACAGAAAAGTAATTAAGAACTAAAACCTACAAGATTTATTTCTTTCACTTTGCTATCTATCAACATAGGTTTCTTTGTAACTGACACTAGTAACGTTAGCCATTTTAATTTTAGTTAACAACTAATAATGCTTACAATTTTCATTTTCCACTTGCTTTTTCAGTTTTCAACTCCAGTAACGCTACTTTATTTCAAGTTATAATTAAATAAGTTTCCCTACTAGTTGTAAAAATCAGCAACTGTGAAAAAGTGTTGGCCTTTTTACATTGAAATTGTTTAGTTCTTTTGATCCATTTAATTAAATGGCTATTTAATTAATGCCTATGTTGTACATTATGAAAACATCTGGAGCTTATGACAAAGGGGAGTAATTGGGGGATGAGGGTTATTACTGCCAACAAATTGCCCAAAAATACATACTGTTTAGTAATGTAATTTTAGACTCCTGTTACTGGCTTTCAATTAATTAAAAAATGAGAATCACAGAATTTTACAGAGAGAAAGGACGTCAGAGGCCATTCAGTACAACCCACATCCAAAAGGAATCCCTGCTCCAAAAATCCAAAAGGAATACCAAACAAGTAGGTATTCAACCTCTGCTTGAAGACCTCCATGAAGGACCTACCAACCCTAGAAGCAATCCATTTCACTTCTGGTCAATTCTATACACTAGGAAGATTTTCCTGACATAGTCTAAATATCTCCCGCTACTCCTGCTTCTGAACATTGGCACCAATCAGAACAAGAGTAATCCCTCTTCCACATGACAGCCCTTCAAATATTTAAACATTATTAACCTGTCTGCCCTAAATCTTCTCTTCTCCAGACTAAAAACCTCCAGTTCCTTCCAACTATCCAAATGATAGGGATCCAGGCTCAATCGGTATCCTCACTGCTCACCTCTGTATAGTTTCTAGTTTATCAACGCCTTTCTTAAACTGTTCAGTCCAAAAATGAACACAGCGATGTGATCTGACCAGGGCAGACTCTGTCTCCCAATGTGTTAACTCTCCCTTCCCTGCAGATTTGTGTCATTTACAAATTAGATAAGCATAGTGTAGATATCTTTAGCCAAGTCATTGAAACAATGACAAATAGCATAAGGCCAAGCACAGATCCCTGCCGTATGCCCCTATATCTCCTGCCAAGTTGACTTAGAACAATTCATCACCAACTATTTTTTTAAATCCAGTCACTCAAACAGTTTTAAATTCAACTAACTGCAGTCTCATCTAGTCTACATCTCTTCATCATTTCAAAAGAATAGTATAAGATACTTTATCAAATGTTTTTCTAAAATCTACATAAATTCTATTGAATGTAAAGAAATAAAGATAATCTAGCATGACCTGCACTTGATGAACCCTTTCTGGCTCCTTGTAATCACCACTTTCTTTACTTATATATTCACTAACCATTTCTTCAATGATCCATTTTAGAGTTTTTTTCCTGGAATTGAAATTAAGCTCCTTAGTCTATAATTTGCAGAATCTTTTTTGAAAATCAGGACAATGTTTTAAAAAGTGGACAATATTTTTCCTTTTCCGGTCCCATGATACCTCTCCATTCTCCATCTTGCATATATTACTGCTAGTAGCTCAGCATGTATCTTCCAGCTTTTTCAGTACCCAAGGATGTAAATTCTTCTCAGTCAGTCGATAAAATTCACCGAGGGTAACTGGTGCTATTTTTTCTATCTCCTTACTTATCTTGCCTATCAACTCCCCATTTGCCATTTCTGTTGTCATTGATTGTATAAGGTAATTCTCCTTGAGAGAAGAAACAACACAGAAGCAGAATAAGAATAAAGCAGCTTTTTCTTCTTTCTGTGGTTACTTATCATCATCTCATCCTTTCCACTATCCTTTCTTTCATCCCTTTCTTTTTCCCCCAAGAGAGCTAGAAACACCACTTTTTACTGTTTTCAGCTTCTTTCACTAGTCTCCACTCATACTGAGTTTCAACAATTAATGCTTCTTTGGAAAGACCAGACCAAACTTTTAATATCGATTCTCTGTTTCCCACCCTTTCTTCTACCTTTTGTACACATCCTCAGAATATATGCACAATGATTGGGGACTTCCCTGGACATTCATTCACGTTGGTCTTTTCAGACAATTCTCATCTTTTCCTCAGCTGATTGTGTCTTCAGAATTTTACTACTAAGAACTTCCCATCCTACCTGGACTGATTTCCTCTGGGGAATTTTGTTTTTGTTTTTGTTTTTTTGAGGAGGGAAGGCAGGGCAATTGGGGTTAAGTGACTTGCCCAAGGTCACACAGCTAGTATGTCAAGTGTCTGAGGCCACATTTGAACTCAGGCCCTCCTGACTCCAGGGCCAGTGCACTGCACCACCTAGCTGCCCATCCTCTGGGGAATTTTATAGTTTGGGATATTACCCATCCCTGTCTCTCCAAACCCTTTGAAATCTACTTTTCCAAAATCCAGGGCTCATGTCAGAGTATGCCAAACATTTCTCTCCTTCATCACAAATCCTAGGAGGAAATGGTTACTTTCTCCTAAGGTTTGATAATTTTTACCCCGGCAAACAGTTCCTCCTTGTTAGGAAGAAACAGATCTAATACAAAATTTTCTCTTCTTGGTTCTCCCACCTTCTAAAGGATAAAATTATGATTATGGAAAATCAGGAAGTTATTAGTAGCCCTGCTTTTGGCAGACAGAACTCCAGCAGATGCTTAGGCAATTGAAAACTGCCATCATTGCTACATCATGCCTCTGTTGTCTGTTTTCTGACTTGCCCACCTCTTTCCTCTTTCTGTCCAAGGAGTACGTGGTGGACTCACTTCAACGACAAAATTGCTTTTGTTTGTCCCTCTATTGATCTTTATCCTAATGTTCTCCACCATACTTCTTTCTGGTTCCTAAATTACCTCATAGAAGTATGCCTTCTTAGTATATCATGCTAATTGTATACTTAGTATATAATACTTTTATATATCTAGTTGTTTTTGAATAATGTATGTACATCCAGAGCAACATTCTAGTCCTAGATTTCATCCTCTCAAGGTACAGGGATGCTTACGTAGTCACATTTGCATTAAGAACTCTATCTAGTTAGTTTTGTTTGTTATTTAAACTTTAGGCATTTGAGTTTACACATTTCAGCCCAATGATTTTTACTACTAATTAACAGAAAACAATCTTCTGTCTGACAAAAGAAAGTTTAATTTCAAATAATTAAAGCTACCTAATAGTTTGGAGTCTAAGAAAAGAGGTAATGACCCAATGCAAAATTTATTTTACAAGTAAATCTCTTTAATACAGAAATACAGATTAGAGCTAGATATAGATTTGGGAGTCACTAATGTAGGGAAGATAATGAAATATATGGGAACTAATGGGATTGATAAGAAGAAGGTAGGTTAGAAAAGAAAACAGAGCAGAGTTCTGAGGAACATCCAAACTTAGGGGATAAGAAGTGAAAAACAATAGCAAAATATACTGAGAAGGAATCAAACAGGAGAAGAAAGGAGAAAGTATAGAAGTTAAGGGGGTATACTCTCTAGGAAGAGAGGGTCAAATGCTGCAGAAAGGTTAAAAAAAGGCACTTATCATTAAGGGATCATTGATATTCTTTGAGATAACGGCATCAGTGAAGTAGTAAGAGCGCAACTCAAAAGACAAGAGGTTGTGAGAAGTAAAAGCTATAGAGGGACAAAGTGTGGAGGGCTCTATCCAGGAGTTTGGCAGTAAAAAGCTGGAGATATGGAGGAAGAGAGTTGGAGGGCACAGGTGGGTTCCATTTTGTTTCAAAGGATAAAGAAGACCAGAGTATATTGTAGGTAGTAGGAAAGTAGCTAGTAAAAATGGAAAGACTGAAAATAAGCAAATGGATAAAAAGCATCTACTAAGTACCTAGTATGTACCAGGCACTGTGCTAAGTGATAGAGATATGAATACAAAAAGTAAGCTAGCTCCTGCTCCCAAGGAGTTGAGGTTGTTATAGAGAGGGGACTATCCAAGGCAGATGGCGAAATGGGATGTGAAAGATGGTGTCTAGTGTGGGGCCAGCCAGTTGGATCTAGCAGGGTAAGCAAATTTGCATTCATTTAGGTACCAGTCAGCCCTGGGGCATTAATTCCAAAAATAAGGGGATTGACTTCATTTACCTGTGTAGATAACAGATTTGAAGCATGAGAGAGAAGGAATGCTCAATTGAGAAAATCACTCAAAGGATACAGGAAAAAATGAGAACAAGAGAACAAGTAGCCTTTGCAAAAAGCTATAATGAGCTTTTTGAGATGTGAAATAGGAATAGTATGTGGGTAGGTAGCATACAGTGTTAGATTTGTAGGAAGAATCAATTAATAATTAGCATTTGTTGAGTGAATACAGAGTACATGTAAGAGAATAAGACATAATAGGGTTAGAAAGGCAGACTGAAGCCAGGTTGTGAATGTCAAGTATAAACGCCAAACAAAGGTGTTTTTATTTGATTCCAGAGGTAATAGGGAATCACTACAATTTTTCTGAACAAAGTCAACACTAGAGGGACCACTAGCTCCCTACGGCTGAGGACCCTGTACCAAAGAGCCCTAGGAACAGGAGTCTGACATTCCCATCACTACCACTAAAAGATGACTGGCCGCCACCACCAGGTAAGCCCAAGAGCCCAAGAACTAACTGTCCTCTCCCACTCCAGACTACTGTTCTGCTTCCATCCCAGTCCCATACACCCTCCCCCTCCCCACCTAGCCATCATTCAACCTTTGTGGAGAAGCAACCTGGCAATTGCCTCTACAATTGTTATAGCTCTTTCCTCTTCAGCCACCAATGCCAATAAAGACTCAACAAAGAGAGTATTCACCACCAACATCCTAGACACTGTCGAATGTCTAAGCCTTACAGTGAGCTGTGGCAGTTACCAGACTTCTCAACCCACGAACACCAAAGAGCAGGTTAGCGGGAAACTGCGAGATTGAGTTCAGAGAGGTCCGGCTACCAGCTCTGGGGGTGGAGGAGGTGGTGGTAGCAGCAGCAGGAAGCTCCTGAGGCTGCTTCCAGAACTCCAGCATAAGCTGCTTCCCAAGTCTCTGACTCACACAGTGGGAGGACTCTAGCAGCAGATCAGAGTGGGAGTGCGAGGAGCAATTCGTGGGCACAAAGACAGATTCTCTTGCTGTGCCCTGTTTGGATCTGTATTGTATTCCTGGCTGGCAGTTCTTGGGGGAGGAGGAGCACTGCTGGGACAGAGTCTGGGCTGATGGTGGAGTAGAAGTAGCTCTGAAAACAGCAGTGCTTGGACCCTAAAGCTTGGGACAAAGTACTCTCTACTCCACAAGCAGTCATATCCTGACAAAAAGCTCAAGGGTCAAGGAGTTGGCTAGGAACATGAACAGGCAACGAAAACAAACTCAGACTCAAACTCAAACTCTAGATTCCTTTTTTGGTGACAAAGAAGAGCAAAACATTCAGCCAGAAGAAGTCAACAAAGTCAAAGAGCCTACATCAAAAGCCTACAAGAAAAATATGACTTGGCCTCAGATCATGGAAGAGCTCAAAAAGCATTTGGAAAAGCAAGTAAGAGAAGTAGAGGAAAAACTGAGAAGAGAAATGAAAGTAATGCAAGAAAACCATGAAAAACAAGTTAATGATTTGCTAAAGGAGACCCAAAAAAATACTAAAGAAAATAACACCTTCAAGAATAGAAAATGGCAAAAGAGCTCCAAAAAGCCAATGAGGAGAAGAATACCTTGAAAGGCAGAATTACCCAAATGGAAAAAGAGGTCCAAAAGACCACTGACAAAAATACCACCTTAAAAATTAGATTGGAGCAAATGGAAGATAGTGACTTTATGAGAAACCAAGATATTATAAAACAGAATGAAAGGAATGAAAAAATGGAAGACAATGTGAAATATCTCATTGGAAAAAACACTGACCTGGAGAATAGATCCAGGAGAGATAATTTAAAAATTATTGGACTACCTGAAAGCCATGATCAAAAAAAGAGCCTAGACATCATCTTTCAAGAAATTATCAAGGAAAACTGCCCTGATATTCTAGAACCAGAGGGTAAAATAGAAATTGAAAGAATCCAACGATTGCCTCCTCAAATAGATTGCAAAAAGAAAACTCCTAGGAATATTGTCGCCAAATTCCAGAGCTCCCAGATCAAGGAGAAAATACTGCAAACAGCCAGAAAGAAACAATTTGAGTATTGTGGAAACACAATCAGGATAACACATCTAGCAGCTTCTACATTAAGGAATCGAAGGGCTTGGAATAGGATATTCCAGGGGTCAAAGGACCTGGGTTTAAACCAAGAATCACCTACCCAGCAAAACTGAGTATAATGCTCCAAGGCAAAATATGGATTTTCAATAAAATAGAAGACTTTCAAGCTTTCTCAATGAAAAGTCCAGAGCTGAATAGAATATTTGACTTGCAAATACAAGACTTAAGAGAAGCATGAAAAGGTAAACAAGAAAAAGAATTCATAAGACTTACTAAAGTTGACCTGTTATGTTTACATTCCTACATGGAAAGATGATGTGTGTAATTCATGAGATCTTTCTCAGTATTAGTGGAGTTGAAGGGAATACGGACAGAGGGCACAGGATGAGTTAAATATGAAGGGATGGTATCTAAAAAAAATGAAATATATTTAAGGGGTGAGAGAGGAATATATTGAGGGAGAAAGGGAGAGATAGAATGGGATAAATTATCTCAAATAAAAGTGGCAAGAAAAAGCAGTTCTGATGGAAGGGAAGAGGGGGCAGGTGAGGGGGAATGAGTGAATCATACTCTCATCAGATCCAACTTGAGGAGGGAATAACATACACACTCAATTGGGTATCTTACTCCACAGGAAAGTAAGGGGAAGGGGATAAAAAATGGGGGATGATAGAAGGGAGGGCAGATGGGGAAGGAGGTAATCAAAAGCAAACACCTTTGAAAAGGGACAGGGTCAAGGGAGAAAATTGAATAAAGTGGGACAGGATAGGATGGAAGGAAATATAGTTAGCCTTTCACAACATGAGCATTGTGGAAGTGTTTTACATAATGATACATGTATGATCTATGTTGAATTGCTTGCCTTCCTAGGGAGGGTGGGTGGGAAGGGAAGAGGAGAGAGAATTTGGAACTCAAAGTTTTAAAAGCAGATGCTTAAAAATTTTTTTTAAAAAGTTGTGGTTTTGCATGCAGCTGGGAAACAAGACATATGGGGAATGGGGTGTAGAAATCTACCCTGCCCTACAAGAAAGTAAGGGGAAAGGGGATGGGGGGGGAGTAGAGTGAAAGAGGGGAGGGCTGACTGGGGAATGAGGCAATCAGAATATATGCCATCTTGGAATGGGGGGGAGGGTAGAAATGGGGAGAAAATTTGTAACTCAAAATCTTGTGGAAATCAATGTTGAAAAGTAAAATATTAAATTTAAAAAAGGCTATTCAGAAAAAAAATGGATATGGATTATCAAAGAAAATGACAGTAAAGAAAATACATTACCCCATCTGCTTTGACAGTAGAGGTCCACTGGGCCTTTCCATCTAATTTTCAGCTGAAACCTCATATATGTGTTATTTCCCCCTATAACTGGGGTTCTTAAAGCGGGATCCTTTAGACCTCTTACCTCATCTATAAAATGAGGGGTTGGATTAGATGATTTCTAAGGACGCTTCCAGTTATAAATCCTAAAATCTATGAAATGACAGTGCTCAGGGAAGATAACCTTGATTTTCAGAAAAATGTAGGAACTGGTCTACCAGCTAAGAGTTGGAGGCAGGGATGGTTTTGGAAGTGGCACTGAGACCTTGGAGAGTGAGCGGCAGTTTGGGAATATCCACCTTAAAAAAGTGATAGGCTGACTGAGAACAAGATGTGGAAGAAGGCAAAATGAAGGCAAAATTTTAAAAACGAGTTCTCAAATACACTGCATGGTAGACCAGTGTTAACTCATAAGACTTCTGTAAACTGGCAGTGGACAGAGAGCTGGCTTTGTTGTCAGGAGGACACAGTTTCAAGTCTCATTTCCAACACACAGTGACTAAGTCTTCTTTTTTTGTTCTTTTTTATACATAAAATTTTATTTTTTCAAAATTTTTATCTTTGCTGATGTTTTTCAAGTTCACAATAATAAAAAGTATCAATAAAAATCAAGCTTAGAAACTGTATTTTTGCAAAGTAAATATTCTTTAGGAAAGATTATTTCTTCATGACTACCTGCTAGCCCAATGTATTGTTGATATTCCTGATTCTCAATGAAAACTACATTTAATTCCTTAAGGCAGTCAGGATATTTCTCTCTGATTCAGAAATCTACCTGAGATATTTGTTTCTGGCAACAGATTCAGCACAGTTGTATTTGACGTTCATGGCTTAAATCTTAATTTTAATCTAATTTTATTTTACAAATATTTTTTTAAAAGAAAATCCCATGAATACTGCCCCTTTCCTAACTCTAAGTAGGCTATTTTATTTCCAGATCTAAGAAGTAATGATAAATTAGCTCACGCATACATCTAATCATGAGGGAACTTGAAACTACTGCTTCTAGACTGTGATAAATATACCCTTTGACCCTGTGATACAACTGTTGGGCACAGCTGGGGGGATGAGACAAGAAGGTTGGTGGATGATAATATGAAAAAAGGGCATTAGTGAATCAATGTAAAAGTTTTAAAAAATTACTCAATTCTGTTCCTAAAAAGCTTATAAATTTTGGACACCAAGATACTCCAACAAGGGGAAAAATTTTAGCAGCCCAAAATTCTTTAATGACTTCCCATGAAAGATTTATGAGTACCTTATTTCATCCCAGCATCAAACTTGAACTAACAGAGCATCTGCCTGAGTCAAGCCCATGTTTAAACATGGCAACCCTCATGAATTTTAAAGAAAAAACTATATTTCAAATAAACTTGACATTTATATTGGGCTTATTTTTTAAATTTTGTTTTTCACAAGGCAAGACTAGAACTATTTAGTGTACTGAAAAGGAGAGCAAGAAGGATGCGTACTGGAATAGGATATATATGTATACACACACACACACACAGACATGTATATATATATATATATATATATATATATATATATATATATATATACACACACACACATATACATATACATATACACATACATACATATATATGAATCTCTTCCAACAGGTCAGCAAATACTAGGATGCTACTTTTTTGTGGCAATAGCATATTGATATCACTAAACATTCAAGAACACCAGATGCCACTGTAAGCAATATTGTTAATTAAACTTTAATGTGTTTTTCTTTTCCTATAATTATAAGGCAAGAAGTTACAGATAATTCTTTTATAGTATTAAAAATATAATAGTCCATAACAAAAGGTGAAACTAATTCTGTTGGCTTTCAGTTCTTTTTTTAAATTTTTCTTAAATCTGTTAGAAGTTACTCTACTCTCTTTAATGACTTTCATTTCTCTGGTGAAGGAAAAGCTTTTAAATTTTAGGGTTTTTGTCAGAGTCAAGGTTTTAAACTGACCAGATGTCATGACTCTCTATGAGATTTATGTATAATGAACTAAAAAGGAAAATCTTCACATTAGGAAGCCTTTTTATTACTGTCTGGTTTAAAAGCACCTAACAGAGTTTAGTCATGAGGCAAGTTTAATCATGCACCTTTAACCACCAAATTCACAAAACAAACAGAAGGTTTAGCATGGGAGGTAGAGAGGAATCAGGCGATATCCTCTAGCAACTCTTCCAGTAAAACAGCATGTGGTGACTAAAATTGCTATGGGAACATGGGAGCTCATCAGGAAAATCTAGTTCTAGGTGAATGTATTTATTCTTTAACATCTTATACCTCCATAACAAACAGAAGGCATTTAAGCAGATGTCCATAATCAGTACGATAAAATGTTAATGGAGACCAGACACATGTTATATCATAGAGCTTGGCATAATTTAACTCTTATTAAGAATAAACAGATCTTTGCACACATTCTTGTAAAATATTTCAGATGATCTCAATACATAGTATAATTTTAAATGAATAAGAGAGAAGGCAAGTAAGGGAATAAACAAAAGATGAATTTATTTTACTGTTTTCCTTCCATCAATACTGTAAGGTTTAATGAGGGAAAAACCAACAGCGTTAAATTCTCCCTCCCTCAAATGCAGGATGAGGATACTTTTTTCCTTTTCCAAACATTCAAGATATTTCAGTGCCAAAATTGAAAGAAAAAATGAAGGAAAACAGACTCCCCTCCCCCGCCCCAGAGCTTACTGGATTTGAAATTATAAAATAGCCCACCTGATTTAAGTCCTATTCTAATACATTCTGTGAGGACTATCTTTCTTAGCTTTTGGAAAGATGTAATTTTATTCAATAGAAAAAGCCTGAGTTCTGTTCTAACCAGCTATATGACTCTGGACAAGTCACTGAATATTTCTGGGCCTGTTTTCTCAATGGTAAAATGATTGAGAAATTATTTCCAAGGCATTAGATAATACTCATCCCCCATTCTGAACCCATTTCTGAATTCACTACTTTTATTTTTAACAACTGAAAGGCATATCTGTTGTACTTTAAGAAATCTTCCAAATCCATTGTACTTATAAAATAAATTTCTTATCATTAGCTTTTCTATATTTATTCTGTGATTATTTAAAAATAAGGCTTTGCTTATAATAGAATTTTTCAATCATTACTTATAATAATTTTTCTTTTGCCATTAAATATTTATAATGTAACCATTAGGGCATTTGGCAGTTTTAAGAAAGTATGCTTCCTATAATGTCCTTTATACAATTTAAAACAGACGGTAACCATAGTCATCTTCTCATTTCTGATGCTAAAGGGAAGTCAGAATGCCAAATTTATGACATTAGTTATTTCCATGGCAACATACTGATGAAAAATAGGAGACCAGGATTTCTTTATGAGATCAATCAAAGGGAGAGAGTAGACTATAAAGGTGAATTCACCTCTTAAACATATGCCATCTTGAATGACAGTAAGAGGAAAATCTAAATGTATTTGGGAACTGAACTTTCTTTTGGGTTTCCCCCATCCTCTCAAATTGTGGCCACTAGGAAAGTATTAATCCCCCAAACCAAAAGTCATATAGTTCATTAGTGACAGAGCTGCTTTTTCTCTATTTTAATGATGTAAGCATTTAGAGATATAAATTTTCCCGTAAGTAAAGCTTGGCTGCATCCTTTAAATTTTGGTACATTGTCTCACTGTTGTCATTCTCTTTAACGAAATAATTATTTTTTTTGGAGGAGGAAAGGCAAGGCAATTGGGGTTAAATGACTTGCCCAAGCTCACACAGCTACTGTGTCAAGTGTCTGAGCCAGGATTTGAACTCAGATCCTCCTGACTCCAGGGCTGGTGCTCTACTCACCGTGCCACCTAGCTGCCCCAATAATTGATTATTTCTATGATTTGTTCTTTGACCCACTCTTATTTTAGGATTAGCTTATTTAGTTTCAAATTGACTTTTAATCTGTCTTTCCATGACCCTTCACTGAATGTAATTTTTATTGTATTATGATCTGAAAAGGATACATTAACATTGCTACTTTTCTGTATTTCATTGTGAGGTTTTTATGCCCTAATACATGGTCAATTTTTGTGTAGGTACCATGTACTACTGAGAAAAAAGGCATATTCCTTTTTATTCCCATCCAGTTTTCTCTAGGTATCTATCATATCTAACTTTTCTAAAATTCTATTCACTTCTTCAGCTTCTTGTTTATTTTTTGGTTAAAATTACCTAGTTCTGATAAGAGAAAGTTGTGGTCCCCCACTAATATAGTTTTACTGTCTATTTCTATTTCTTCCTGTAACTCATTTAACTTCTCCTTTAAAAATTTGGATGCTACATCACTTGGTGCATATGTTTAGTATTGATATTACTTCATTGTCCATGGTACCTTTTAGCAAGATGTAGTTTTCTTCCTATGGGGCAGCTAAAACATTGGGCCTGGAGTCAGGAAGACTTGAGTTTAGATCCAACTTCAGATACTTACTAGCTATACAACCCTGGGCAAATCACTTAACCTTGCTTACCTCAATTTCCTCATCTGTAAAATGAGTTGGAGAAGGAAATGGCAAAGTACTTCAGTATCTTTGCTAAGAAAATCCCAAATGGAATCACAAAGAGTCAGACATGACTAAAATGACTCCACAAGACCAACAGAGTTTCTTTCTTTATCCCTTCCAATTAGATCTATTTTTGCTTGTACTGTGTCTGAGATCACGATGTAGGATTCTGGTTTTTAACCCACTCTGCTATCCACTTCCATTTTATGGAAGAGTTTAACCCATTCACATTCACAGTTATGATTGCTATATATTTGCCTCCATCCCATTTTTCCTGTTTATCCTTCTCTCTCTCTTTTCACCCTGACCCTCCTCACAAGTGTTTTGTTTCTGACCTCCACCTCTCTCAATCTGCCCTCCCTTTAATCAGTACCCCCTCTTCTTAGCCCCTTTCCCTCCTACTTCCCTATATGGTAAAATAGATTTCTATGTCCAACTGAGTGTACATGTTATTCCCTCTTTGAGCCACTGTGATGTTACCTGCCACCTGCCCCACCATCTTTCACTCCATTGTAACAGCTTTCATGCTTCTTCATGTGAGATAATTTATCCCATTCTACTTTTCCCTTTCCTCTTCTCTCAGTGCAATTCTCTTTTTTAGCCAAGGAACTCACAGCCTTGCTCTTGGCTTGTCCTAGCACTCAGTGTCTGGCTGATGGCTTGCTGGGATATGGCCTGCTACTGGCTTGCCCAGACAGACCTTGCCTGCCAACTTTCTAAGTTGTCCTAGGCTGAAAAATCGCTTTACTCTGTCCTTTTGGTGGTTCTGCTGCTCCAGAATTCATTTGGAGGTATTACTTTATAGTTGTTTGGAGGTGAATTTGGGAGACTTCAGGTGAGTTCCTGCCTTACTCCACCATTTTGGTTCCACCCCTTTAATCTGATTTTTTTAAAGCACGTGTCTAAACCGTAAGGTAGCATTATTTGCAACAGAAACACTGGTAAGTTTTGTCAGTAAACAAAGGATTAAAGTAAGGATACCCCTTTCCCCATTATTAGACAAAGTTCTGGAAATACTAATCATAGCAAAAAGATGAAACAAAACAAACACAAAGACAATGGCAAAGGGGAGACTAATGTATTTCTATTTGCAGATAACATAACTATCTACTTAGAAATCCCCAGACAATTCACCAAAGAAACTAAGACAATAGGTTCAATAACAGGATATAAAATGAATACACAAAAATCATCAGCATTCTTATGCTGTATAGCAAAAACAAAGTACAGGATTAAATAATGGAAAAAAGAAATTCCATTCAAAATAACTTCCAAAACAATCAAATACTTAGGGATATATAAGAGAAATCCCACAGAGGAATCAAATTGTTTACAACACTGAAGATATCAATATCTTGTTATGATCTTCTGGTATCTAGATAAAGAACCAGGAGAAAAGAATTCAGGATGATGAATTTAACACTAGTCTGTTCTGCCAGGAAATTTATCCTAAGGGCCACCTTAAAAGTTGTTAACTGAATCTGAGAACGAAAAAGGGTGACACCCATAGGGAAAGGGTGGAAATATAACAAAATTGAAAAATATCATGGAAGGAGGAGGCATGAATCTTTAATAACTAACAACTTTTCTCATCCAAGTACAGTACCCTATAGTAATGTTGGTGTGTTAGCAATGCCCCCTACTTACACAGCAAGAGAGTACTACAGTAAGAGCTGAGAGCTTTCAACTCTAAAACTTTTCCACACCAAAGGGAATTTGAGATATATCTTCCATGAGCTTATTCTCATTTGATCAAAGATAATAAAACATTTGAATTTATAGTAACTATGTTTTTTCAAATCCTTATAAATAGGTACATTTATGCTAAGTATTCTTATAGAAGCACATTTAAAACCTTTTTATTTTCTCTAGAAATATTAAGAAATAATACTTCTAGTCTCAACTAAAACCTCACCCTCTACAAGAAGCCTTTCTAATGTCAGTACCTTAACTCCAATTTATCATATGTCTATATCTCATTTCTAAATAGTTGTTTTCATTTTTTCTTCCATTAGACTGTGAGTTCCTTGATAGCAGGGACTCTTTTTTTGCCTTTATTTGTATCTTCAGTGCTTGACACATTTCTTGGCACAATAACTTTCAACTTGACTACTCTCTAAAAAGCCATTTCCAAAGCCTTTCTTAAATAATTAAATTAAGGGTTGTGACCAAATTTACCTTCTGTCTCTACGACACTTTCTCCTTTTCTTTCCCCTGCCCCCTGCCAAATGATTGGGGCTAGGAAACGTAACTCTCTATTCAGTGGTATGCTGGTAAATGATTAATAATCAGCTCTCTAGAAAAAGTATGCATACATATGCATATTAGTTTATTGTAAATTTCATTAATGTAAAAAATGCACAGCACAAGATTAACAAATAGTAAAGTACATAATACTTTTTATTATAAATTCTATCTAGCCAATTCATTCTCACAGAATGTTTTATTGATTTTTGCTAAAGCTTTGTATTGCAACCTATGATTTGAGAAATGAAACTGCATCTTGGTCTGCTCTTTTTGCAATAAATTTATCGTCATTAAATCGGATGTGTGATCTATTGTTAAACTATTTCTCACTCTCCTACATATTATATTCATTAAACTGAAAACTCAGCTTCATCACCTCTGATTATAATAGCGCTAACGATCCTTTCAGTTTTTTGTAAAGGAGCAGGAAATGAAATATTGTTTGATTCTACATTATTATCCACAAAATCCTGAAAAATTGTTCAAACCAACTTCATATTCATATTTCAATTTCATATTTTAAGATTTTACCTAAATGATACTATTTTTTGCCAGCTATAGATGGTGAAGTTAGTTCTTCATAAGGACAAGTAGTGGGGGTTCTAGTAAATCAAAATAAGAACTGTTTTATCAAAATGGTTTTTTCTGCATTTATTTTTAATATTAATATTTTCACACAAATTCACTGAAAGTAGGGGGTAGAAGATAGAGGCCTCTGTCCTGAGGCTGAGTAGCAGTGCAGTATGGTGGGGTGAGAAGGAATAGAAGGGCCCCCCTCGGTAAGAGGAGAAAAAAAGAAACAGCCAACAAAATTAAAGCTAAACTCCAGGCAGACTATTGCACAGAGGTCACCATCCTTAGTTCCCTGGACTGTTTCATTTTAAAGTCCATGTTCAAAAACTGGCTGGAGGGAGCACGGCCCAGAAATCTTCCTTTTCCTCTCTTCTTGTTCATTACATGTACAATAACATATTTCTGTTTCCACACCTACTCCTACAGTATAGGAACCACTCACTTGCCCTCTTGAAGATCCAGGAAGGAAAAGAGGGAAGAGAGAGTTGGAGCTAGCCCAAGAAAGTATAGCAATCTGGGATTGGCAGAGGAAGAGGATGGGCTTTGACTGCCATGATAAAAAGGCCAGAGCCTAGGATAAGATGGAGCCTTGGGAAAAGAGACATCATTATTTCTGTCCAGTGAAAAAATGTAAAATCACGTAGTGCATTGTATCTTCTAGTACCGTTCTTAGGAAGAGTATTAAATTTATAATTTTTATTAAATGGAATAGTCTTTAAATATATTTAGCTTAATCAAATCTTCAACTCCAGGTTCACGCTTTCCAGTACTGATTTTTAAATTTTTTCAAAGCTCTTAGAGTGTGTCTGATTAATTTTTGTGCTCTATGAATGTTAGTTGGTCTTTACGGCAACACAGTTGAAAGTAATGAAAATTCTTCAAGAATGTCAATTATCAAAGCAAGGTCTTACAAGAAATTAATGTTAGCCAATCTCTTTTGCCAAACCAGGAGAAAAATGCACAAATGCAAGATATGTATGCCATATAGCAGTTGCAGCTACTAAACTATACACTGTCCATGTCTGTCCCAGTATGCAACAAATTTTGATAATTTCAAATTCTTTAGCTAGTTTCTAGCCCAGTTTTATTTTCGTTAGATTGGTGATCAATAGAATAAATTTTATCCAGAAATATCTTCAAATTATTAACTTGCTTTATTTCAGATATTGAACTGTCTAGGGATAATTTAAACTGATGATTTAAACAATGCCAAATGATTCTAGGAAAATTTTCTAACAACTTCATAGTCACTCCAGCACCATCAGAGCAAAATGTAATTAATCTTACTTTTAAATATTTATTATTAAAGCCATAGTCATTTAAAGAAAACAACATATTTTTAATATATTGCATTTTCACTGTAATGTATTTTCAATACATTCTAATTGACACCACTTCTTTTAAAGAAACAAATAACCTTATTGGTACAGGAGTTGATTGAATTGTGTGATGGCTATGTTTAACAACCAGCTAACAAAATTCCTAAAAATTTAACCACCAGACCTTGGAAGTGATTAGGAGTCAGGTCCTAAACACCACTGCTTATATTCCAGAGACAGGAAGGAGCCCTCTCTACTTCCTATTGAGAAAAGATTCTAGATATACATTTCTGGGAGTAGGTCCATTTATTCCTAGAGGGAAGTGATCCAAGAAAGAATGGAATTGTGACTCAGTTCTCAACTACTCTGGAATATTAACCCAAACTATATTTTTACATATTGCTTTTCTTCTTCAAGATTCCAATAAATGTTGCCTAAAATTGTCTTAGAAAAGAGAGTCACATCAGAGGTCACAGGAGACTCCCATTTTGGATAGCTATCTCTCAAAGCTATAAATGCTAAGGTTATTATTAGTTCAGTGTTAAATTGATCTGGAAGACATCAGCCTAAAATGCAGAATACAACATTAGTATTCATATTTTTTCTTTGAAATTCCAAATCTGAGATCATTGTTTTTTAAAGTTGACATGATCACCAACAAAGTCCATTTGCCCACCTTTATGTCATTGCATTTCAATATAGAAATCCATGTTATTTTCATTAGTCCTGTTTCCATAACAATATATAGTTTCAAGTTGGATAGTAATGTCTTCCACACACTACATCACCCAGTCTAAGGGGCAATGAATTTTAAGAGGTAATCACAAAAACTCAATGAAGAATTTTAAATTTCATTTTTTGCTTAGTTACACTCTAAGTAAGTCAATGAAACAAACTATTAAAATCACTGGAGAACACCTTGTGCTCTTCATCAAAGCCTTCATAACTGAGTTAAAGCCATTTTAGCATCAGTTTTGTTAAAGAGAAAATTTGGAGAAATTTCAGCTGAGTTGATCCTAGTAACAGAGTGTATTTACTTTCTGCAAAAGCAGCCTACATCAGTATGAAACTCTCAAATATGAATTCTTTGACCATTACAATACAAAATAGAAAGTAGCCTTCATTCCAGAGTATCTCCCTTCCATTTCTGTAGTTACTTTGAGATGGTGGTAGAAAGTGGGATGATGGTGCTTAAGAATCACAGTTTTTTAAATCACTATTTAAAAAATGCTCTGAATCACTATTAGTTAAACAAATGAAAATTAAAACAACTCTGAGGTATCCCCCACACCTATAAGACTGATAGGACAGAAAAGAACAATGACAAATGTTGGAGGAAATGTGGGAAAATTGAGACACTAATGCACAGTTGGAGTTGTGAATTCATCCAACCATTCTTTACAGCAATCTGGAACTATACCCAAAGGACAAGCATTACCACTACTAGGTCTGTACCCCAAAGAGATAAAAAACAAAAAGGAAAAGGACCTAGATGTACAAAAATATTTATAGCAGTTTTTTTAGTGCTGGCAAACAATTGAAAATTAAGGAGATGCCCATCAATTAAAGAACAGCTGAACAAGTTGTGGTACATGATTATGATAGAATACTATAGTTCAATAAGAAATGATGAGTAAGATGCTCTCAGAAAAACCTGAACTTACATGAACTGATGTCCAGTTAAATGAGCAGAACCAAGAGAACATTGTACACCGTGACAGCAATATTTTATGATGATGACAGTCATACTATGATGATCAACTGTGAATGACTTAGCTAGTCTGATCAAGAGTATCCCAAAGGGCTTATGATGAAAAAATGCTATTCACCTCCAGAGAAAGAACTAATGGAGTCTGAATGCAGGTCGAAGCATGTTTTTTTTTTAATTTTATTTTTATTGGAGGTTTTTGGTCTGAGTTTTCTTTCACAACATGACTAACTTGGAAATATGTTTTTAAAGCATTTATAAACATTAACTCTAAATGTGGAATACTTATAACCAAGTAGATGAACTACTAGATATACTACTCATCTTGACATCACCATAAATGAAACCAGAAGAAAGAAGGAAGTCATAGGTAAATGAAAGAATGGCTCACAGGCTTTCTTTACAGAGATACGTAAAGAAGATGGTCTAAACCTGTGTCCAAAGGTAAAAAGAAACATTATTTCATGGGACATTTGGTCAACCCGCAAGGCGGGGCTAGAGACAAATATCTGTAAAAATATCATGAAAATACTATCAGTTTATGCACCAAAATCTGCGGCAATGGATAAAGAGTTAGAAAAATTCTACCAAGAATTTAATGACACCCTCAAAAATTAAGTCAATAAATATCTTGACATGGAGTATAAAGTTATATATTATGATTAGAAATAAGGAACAAGAGAGGGTAATACTTGACTAGTTAATTTTCTTGACAATGAAGAGATATGGCCACCAAAGGCAACACCAGTTTTGAATATAACCTCATTTACCAAATCTTATGAAGGAGGATCTTTAAAGATTATAAGTATACTTCCCTAACAAAAAAAGAGGGAAGCAGTGTAGGTTAAAACCAGTTTAGTGAAAGCTTGTCAAAAGACCTAACTAAGCAGACACTTGAGGATGTAATTGGAAGTAAGACAACAAATAGACGAAAGCTAGGAAAGATTTCCAAAAGGCATTTTTTTGACATACTTTTCACCATCAAGGCACGTGAACAGTCCTATACATGTTTACAGAGGAGGCAGAAATGACCCTGAAGAAAGCAAGGAAAAGCAATTGAACTAGAGCAAATATACACCCAGGAAGAGATTAGTGCTGGAGTGTGTCTCCACACAAGTGTGAGAACACTGAAGAGATCAGTTACTCAGGGTATCTGAAGGAAGGCAATACACAAAAGGTATGGAAAAAAATTTAACCTTTATTACTGCCCCCAAAAGGCACAAAGAACATCAGTAATTACTGACCTGCAAACCCATTCTCCATTTAGCAGCTAGATGGCTCAATGGATAGAGTACTGGGCCTGGAGTTAGGAAGATGTGAGCTTAAATCTGATCTCAGACACTTACTAGCTGTGTGACTCCGGGCAAGTCATTTAACTCCCATTTTCTTCCCCCACCCCACCCCACCCCCTGCCCCGAGAAGGAAGGGAGGAAGGGAGGGAGAAAGGAAGGAAGGAAGGAAGGAAGGAAGGAAGGAAGGAAGGAAGGAAGGAAGGAAGGAAGGAAGGAAGAGAAAGAAGGAAGGAAGGAAGGAAGGAAGGAAGGAAGGAAGGAAGGAAGGAAGGAAGGAAAGAAAGAAAGAAAGAAAGAAAGAAAGAAAGAAAGAAAGAAAGAAAGAAAGAAAGAAAGAAAGAAGAAAGAAAGGAAGGAAGGAAGGAAGGAAGGAAGGAAGGAAGGAAGGAAGGAAGGAAGAAGAAATTCTTTGATGCTCCACTAACTGCAGTCTCTAGAATCTTTAGTTCTCCCTTCTCCTGGGGCAACAGGGTTTACTGGAGGTAATAAAGGGGCATCTAGGTTTCTATTCAAGAAAGAACCCAAATCATCATCTCTCTGACCACTTCAACTCTGATTTTTCTCCACATTCAGTCAGCCTTTTAAAAGCCAAGTACAAGACTGCTTTGGAAACAATTATTCTTAATATGGTGACAATGGGCCAATAAGTAATCTGGGCAAAGGGAATTCACTGCTTACCAGAGAAACACCATAAAAGACAGAACAAAAGTCTCCTTGTATCATTGTCATTCATCTTGCCGAGGCACAGACTAGTCAAGGAAATCTCCCAGGAGGGCCTTCAGAGTCCTTTATATCAAATAACTTTGTAAAGGGCTGTTTTCACCAAAAACAAAAGGGTTTTTATTTTATAATGAATGAATGATACCTCTTCATCATTCTAGAAGAAATTTTATTTTAAAAAAAGGAAACTTTCTTACCCAAATGAATCTCTAATTAACAAAATTCCAGGAAGTATACGAATGATATTTTAAGATAGGATGCCAAAATTCTGGCCAGTCTGCTCTCAGGATAAGCATTGTTAAATTACTGCCTGTTGGCACACCTTCTCTTCCTTCACTTTTGAAACCAGAAATTCTCCAAAAAGTTGCATGTGTTTTCACAACAGTATTAAAGGTGGCAGACAGCTGAGGCAATGAATGGAGGGGGCCAGGAAGGTGGGACAGTAGTCCTTTGTATGTTTGGGACACTTGGAAGCCTGGAGAAGGAGGGGGTTTCCTGCATAATTCTGAGTTACTGAATCTGAGATCATTTATGATGGTAGTTTTTATTTTCCTTTTATTTTTGAAAAAACACACACAAAATATGTATAAATAGGGAAGTGTTTACCTTTTCCCTAGTAAATCTAAGTGGCTTCCTCCTGTTTAAGCTATTAATCTTGAAAATCTCATCCTGTCTTTGAAATCAATTTTAAACAAAAGGTCTGTGGTTTCAGATTTCTGTTTAAATATAAGGATGCAACTCCAATCTGGTGAGGAAAAAACAAGTTAGCAGCTGTGGGTAGGTTTCCAAGAGGTGCAATCAAGAAGGACGATGGAATGAAACAGATTGTAAACCTTTCATTTCTAGTTGAAGGAAGTAGTTGGGGTAAAAAAAGAGAAAAAGCCGATGCTCTTGATACATTCGACTACTTACAGAGAAATCTGGGATACCTTAATTCTGATTCATAAATTCATTCATTGCTAAGATGCTTGTTGGAAACCATAATATGACATTTTAATATTATATGAATAAATGGTAACAAATGATGAAAGGGTGTGGTATACCAAACGTAATCAGTCTATTTTTCCAAGTAATACTGAAAAGCAATAATACTTCTATCATTTCAAAATTTTGTGAAGATTAAAAGACATTTATCATTTTTGTTTTGGTTGTTACTTTGCCTCTTTTGATTTGTAACTGCATTCTCTAAATTAAGTTTTTTTAAAAAACCATATCTAATGAAAACCTATATCTACAGATAAAATTTGGTCCAATTTAAATAGTGCTTTAAGGTTTATGATATGCTTTACATGCATTACCTCATTTTATCATTACAACAATCCTGTGAGATAGGTGTTATTATGATCCCAATTAAAGATGTGGAAAATGAGGCTCTGAAAGGCAAAGTGACTGGCTGAGGATAGTTAGCAACTTAATTATCTGAGGCAGGATTCAAACATACCTTTTCCTAATTCTAATTCCAGTGTTCTCAGTTCAAAACAATTAAAAATTTAAACTATATCCTTTTATAATGAAAACAGTAAAAAAACAATTCAAACTTCTAGTTGACTGCAATGTGAATGGTTTGGGGAATACACAGATCACCTGAGAAATATATGTTGAATGAATGAATGAATATAAATGGATGAATGAATGAAAAAGCATTAATCAAGCCCTGGTTACATCAAGAAACTGTTCTAAACTCTGAGAATACAAATAGAAAATGATAACCATCTCTGTTCTCAAAGAAATCACAGCCTAAGAGGGGGAAAAGAACTCATATTGGAGATTTCAACAGCCAGTCAGATGAAAGGCCCCTGTAGGCCTTAGAGTGCAAAGATAATGGTAATGCATCTTCTTTAATGTCAATTCCATTGGTTTAAAAAATCCATTTCTGATGTTAAACCATTAGAAAGTACAAAGAGCTTTGACAGTGAGAACCAGAATTTTCTTTCTCTGGGTCTTCAGTAGCTGTGGCTGCTGAGGAGGCAGGGCTGCAGAGCCTGCACAGGTTGCCAGGTTCTACCTCCACAAGAGTTGTTTCTTCCTGGACAATGGCTGGGAGATGGGAGGGAGACAAGACTAGAAGCAGAGCCTGTGGAGTACACTGCTATTCCCCTGGGACTGTGGGGCTTCTGAGTTGTCTCCATTTGAGTCTGAAGTAAAGTGGGTCTAAAGTCAAGGTAGTGGCAGTGGTTTGATCCACTTTGGGCACATGCCGTATTTCTGTCTTTTACTCAAGGTGTCTTACTGCTTCATCTAGGCTGGCTTGCCTAGCCCACCAGCGTTGGCTGGTAGTTGGTAACAGTGAGGAGGAGAGACCCCTTCTCCACAAGGACTGCTCCCCTAGATGATGGCTTCGGGGTTCAGATTAGAGCAGTGCTGATAATCTTGTTGGCCTTACTATTCCTAAGACTCTTGAGTTTACCTGCCCAGCATTGGTGGCAGTTGATGTTGGTGGCAAGACGGATGATGGATCCCTTCTCCCCAAACAATGTTCCTCTCAATGATGGCAACAAGGGTCAAACTAATGATGAAGAAGGGTGACAAATGAAATCCAAAACCAAAGAAGAACACAGCTAAGTTCCTCCATCCCACAAAGCAGTGGTCTCCAACTTTTTAATTGCAGACCCAATTAGTAAAATAGTATTGAGCATACACTCCCTACATATATATATCATATATATACGTATATATATGATATATATATTTAATTATAAATTATACATACTATAAAAATTATGAAGAGTGTAATAAGTTACCCAAAAGAGAGAAATTTTTAAAGTAAGATCAATATGAAATAATATTTGATCTTAGGGTCAAGAGGAGTGGCTAGAATTTATTGAGTAGGGGAGTGACATGTTCAGAAGTGCACTTTAGGAAATTCTCTTTGGCAGCCTTAGGATAGATTAAGGAGGGGGAGAGACTTGAGGCAGGGTGACCACTTAAAAGTCTGGATGAGAGGTCAAAAGGACCTAGACTAGAATGAAGGCTGCCAAAGTATAGTGAAGGTGTCAAGACGTGGAGGTAGAAAGGTAAGAATGGCAATAGATCTGATACACGGAGTTACACAGAGGAGTCAAAAATGATAGTGCGGTTGTGAACATGGGTGACTAGAAGGACGGCAGCGTCTTTAACGTGGGCAGCTAGATGCCACAGGGGATAGAATGCTGGTCCTGGAGTCAGGAAGACTCACCTTCCTGAGTTCAACTCAGGCCTCAGACACTTAACTAGCTGTGTGACCCCAGACAAGTCACTTAACCCTATTTGCCTCAGTTTTATCATCTATAAAATGAGCAAGAAAATGACAAACCATTCCAATAACTTTGCCAAGAAAACCTCAAATGGAGTCACAAAGAGTCACACATGACTGAGATAACTGAACAACAGTGCCCTTAACAGAAATGGGGAAGTTAGTAAGAGGAATGTGTTGGGGAGAAGAACGTAGTATCTGTGAGGCAGATCAAAACACATCTATGCTTACCCATCCTTTGAGATTCATTCTGTTTCACCCAAAATGAAAAGAGGTGAAATGTAGGACTCTTGTTTGCTTTTTCACTGCTGTGCAGTGCAAACTCTACCCTTTAGTCCCCTGGTTCCCCAAAATGATCTGGGAAACAGGAGGTAGGTATGTGGGAATAGTGCTGGGGAATTTTCCCCCTTGCCACCGCTGTGGTGGATCTAGTCTCCAGTCCCAATCAGGCTGCTCTACAGGACCAACACTCAAAAAGGCAAGAGGTTAGAAACCTGAACAGTAGAAGGAAGTAGAGTGGGGGGAGTATTAGTGGATACGGGTTAAGTGCGATTGTGTTAGAGACTAGACTATTGTTAGTCTTGGGAAGAGTGGAATTCAATCATTTTCTCAAATACAGACCAATTTTATTATACACACCCTGGGGTAAGACCAATGTCACTCTGAAGACCACTGCCATGGAGGCCAACCCAAGAATATGCCTCCTGGTAGAGACAAGGCAAGCAATCGAGAGATTCCTAGGAAAGCAATCTAAAGCCAGCAGCAACCTTGGTAGATCTACTTCAGGGCTAAAGCCTGAAGATCAGACTTCATCCTAAGTGAATGCCCATCACAGACTTGAAACTAGAGTGATCTCGGTCAATGCTCCAAGAACCAAGGTCTCCTAAGGCAGACCTCTGAAAACTGACTGCTCTTAGAAACTGACAAGACCAGCTCAACCCACTGGGGAATCCTCAAAAGACTGAAGGAAGCTGCAGACTGTGACCATGAGGGAGGCTTGGCACCAATGCTGTGTCCAGCTCCCAGGAGCAGGATAGGACTGAGATCTCAGGCCAAAGCTCTAGAAGAAAACAGAGCCTGGAACCATCATAGATGACAGGCCAACAACCACCAGACTGCAGAATCTAACCAAGATAATCAAGGATGACTAAATCAATTTCACCCTAATCTCTCTTTTCTTCAAGGGATCTTTTCCACTCTGAGGGATCTAAAAGTAATTCCTTTCCACAAAAGTCTAGGAACATTGATTCACTACCATGTGGCAGGACAGAGTAAATGATACCTAAAGGTCCCTGTCGAGGGCTCTGAGTTTATAACTAAAGTGTAAAAGTCATAGTTGTGCTACTCAGTTAATGCCATTCAGTCGCTATGAACTCAGGCTCAGTATTGCCTTGTTGGGTGTTTCTGTTCAATGTAAGAGGATATAAGTAAAAGAAGTTATCCAACATGACAAGTATGCTTATAACACATGATTATTGTTTTAAAGTACATCTACTGTGAAGTAAGCAATCATTTTCTAATGTTAAAAGAAAAAGGAAAAAACACCACCACCCAGGAAGTATATAATTAATGGTCTATTTTATTGACACAATAAAAGGCAAATTCCATTTACTTCCATATTTCCATTGTTTGTTGGCACTAGAGAATATATACATATAATATATCATCTAAAATTCATCTATGAAGACATCATTTTACATGTTTTAGTAAAGTTCCCATATTCTACTCTTCTCCCTGTCTTACTACAATATTGATAAATTTTCAAGGTTTTTTGTTGATGTTGTTATGCACAATAAATAAGAGCTGGAAAAAGCATACATGATAATGTTAACACATTAAATGTACCAGGAATTCTACCCTAATACCACTTACTGCAATAAAATACTGCAATATCTCTGTGCAAACATAACCACGAATTGTAATTTATATGCACATGATATTTTAATATCCTGTGTAAATGTGGAATTCACAAAAAACAAACGTACCATCACTACCATCTGTTCCTTTATTATTCTCATTAATTTATCTTGTTTGTATAACTATACTTCCACACCTTTGTCAAATAGTCCTAATTATAATGGCTTTGCAACATTTTACTTATAACAGGGCACTGCAGTTGAGAGCAATGTTCAGTAGACATCACAAAACACAGCATTTTCTATCATGTTCACTTTATTCACACATTCAGCAAGCATTTATTAAATGCTGATTCTGTGCCAAGTACTATGATACGTACCAATATTCTTAATAAGATTATTTAAATGGTTCCATTATCTAATCTAAGTCACCAATGTCCTCTTAAGTATCAAATTTCTTTATATCCCCTCTACAGAATTTTAATCAATCAACGAGGATCTATTAATTATTTACTATGTATTGGTCACTATTCTGAAAGACGGGAATACAAAGACAAAGGATGACTACTCTCAAAAAGCTTACAGTCTATTTTCAGAGATAACATGTACATATATAAGTTTATACAGAATAAATACAAAATAAATACAAGGCAGTTATGTAAGAAGGGCACTAACAACTACAGGAATCAGAAATGATTTCATGCAGGTTATACTTAAGCCATATCCCGAAGGAAAAGAAAGATTCTATATGGCAGAGGTGAGGAGGGGAGTGTATGTTAGGGTATGGGCACAGAGACACAGAGATGGAGAGTGCTATATGCTAAGAACAGAGAGGATAACTGGGCTGAATTGTAGAATGCCCAAAGAGTAATAATGTCAAATGAGACTGGAGAGATTGGCTGAAGCCAATTCTGAAAGGCTCTGAAGTTTGTGTTTTATCCCAGAGGCAATAGGGAGCCACTTGAGCTTGTTGAGTAGGGGAGTGACATGATCAGACCTACACTTAAGGAAAATAACTTTGTCAGTTCTATGAAGAATGGATTAAAGAGGAGAGAGACCTGAGTAGAGAGACCAATTACAGTAATCCCTTCCATATCACAGGGGTTTGGGGCATGGCACCCCTGTGATCTGGAAAGTCCATGTAAAATTTTTGGCCCTCTCTCTGAATTACCAAAGAAGAAATATGAATTTTTTTCTTTTCCTTCTATGGGGCGTTTACAGTACCTTATTGTAAAACTTAGGTTGAAATTATACAATACTATACATACATTTTATGCATTTCTGAGTTTCTAAACTTTTTCTGTGTCGTCTGCTGGCCTTTGTAAGTCATCAGCAGCTTCTGCAAAATTCCCCAAAAATTTCCATTTAAGTTCTCATACCATGCTGTGATATATCAAAACTGCAATGGGGAAAGTCACTATGTGGAAAGGAACAGATGTAGTAAATAGTAGTAGCAGGCTGCTGAAATAATCTAGGAAAGAGGTGACAAGGGCCTGAACTAAGCTATGGGAGCACCTAGAAGAGGTTGATATGAGAGATGCTGTGGAGGTAGAAATGGCAAATTTTGGTAACTGAGTGGATATGGGAAGTGACAAAGAGTGAGAAGTCATCTATAATACTGAGGTTACAACTTGGGTGACTGGAAGAATGGTGGTAGTTTTGATAGAAATAATAATGCTTGAAAAAATAACAAAAATTATAAGTAAGGCTGGGTTTGGAGAATATATGATTTCAGTTTTGGACATGAATTTGAGCCTCTAAGACATCTAATTTCAAATATTCAACAGACAACAGGTGATGTGGAATTTAAGTTCAGAGGAGAGACTAAGGCTTGATATATTGATCTATGATTAATGTGCATAGAGATGATAATTAAATGCACAGGAGCTGATAAGGTCGCCAGAAGAAAGACAGAGAAAGAAGACCCAGTAAAGAGTCTTGAGGAACACATACTGTTAAGGGGCATGATATGGATGATGAGCCAGAAAAGTAAACTTAGAAAGAATTGTCAGAAAAGAGGTAGGAAACCCAAGAGAATGTCAGGAAAATATAGAAATACAACTTCCCAGGAGGAAAGGGTGGTTAAAAGTGCCAAATTCAGCAGAGAGGTCAGGAAGAATAAGGACTGACAAAAGACCATCCACCATACTTGGTAATTAAGAGGTCATTGAGGCTTCCAGCCAAGATGGCAGGCTGAACAGGGGGCAGGTTAACCAGGTCCTACATATCTACTTTAGGGACAAAGCCAAGATGGTGGAAGGAAACCCACATTTTTACCAAGCTCTCTCAACTTTTTTTTTCAATATCTGAAGCTATGAACTTGAATTATGCTTTTGAAAAGCATGTTTTGGGGCGGAGCCAAGATGGCCGCATGAAGGCAGCGTCTTACCGGAGCTCTCTCGCAAGGTCTGTCAGATTCTCATAAAAAAGTGAATTTGAGCAGATTCGAGAGAGTCAGAAACCACGAGCAGTCTGCGTGGGGCAAATTTCCGAGCAGGGAGAGTCTGAAAGACTGAAGGCACGAATCTGTAGGCTTGGAGAGCGCTCTGTGTGCAGAACTGCTCCAGACAGGACCAAAATGGAAGCAGCCGGCCGGGAAATCCACATGGGAGACAGGCTGGGAAAAAGCTGGGCGCCCGAAACCGGCAGAGATCCCCAGGCCTCCCGACTCAGGACAGCAGTCTGTGGAAGCGACGAGAGGCAGCGCAACGCCATCGGCCGGGAAAACACCAACTCCTGACGCTTACAACCCAGAAACTCGGATTCTTGAACTTCCGGGAGACATAATGGCCACGTAAAAGGCTCTAATCCCTCCCCCCCCCCCACCCAGAGAATTCCTCGGGAAAAAAAAAAAGAAAGCTGGAACAGAGGAGAAAGAAGTGGGGCTTCAGTGGACAAATAGTAGAAGTTCATTAGTCCCAGAGGGGCAGAGGGGTCAACACCAGGAGCCCAGACATAATCTTGCTCCCCCAGGGGAAGAGCCAGATATCAGCTCAAACAACAAACAGCTGAGACCATTGCTGAAAAGCAAGTGCTGGAGAGCACCCATATGGAGTGAGACGCCAGGGAGCCAGACCCCTCCCCCACACCTCAGGAAACTGAAGGCTATAATTCTAGACTCACAATCCCCAGAATAAGAAAGCTGGGACAGAGAGCCCTGAGCCCCATAGGCAGAAATTTGTTGTAAAGCCAGGAAAAGGAAAAACAACAAAAATGAAGAACACAAAAAAAATCAAGGACAATAGATTCTTTTTATGGAGACAGGCAGGATCAAAATACCAATATGGAAGAGGACAGTAATGACACTATAAATGTGTCTGATACCTCAAAAGGTAATGTGAAGTGGTCTCCAGCCCAAAAAGCATTGCTGGAAGAGCTAAAGGAGGATTTTAAAAACCAAATTAGGGAGCTAAAAGAAGACGAAATCAAGTCCCTAAAGAATAAGATTGGTGAAATGGCTACGGAGATACAGAATCTAAAGAGAGAAAATGACACCCTGAGAGGTAAAATCAACCAATTGGAAAAGGAGACTCAAAAGCAAAGTGAAAACACTAACTCATTAAAAATTAGAGTTGAGCAAGTGGAAGCTAATGAATCTATGAGGCACCAAGAAGTAGTAAAGCAAAACGTTAAGAATGAAAAAATAGAAAAAAATGTGAAATACCTGATTGGGAAAACAACTGACCTGGAAAATAGATCCAGGAGAGACAATTTAAGAGTTATTGGTCTACCAGAAATCCACGATGAAAAAAGGAGCCTTGACAGTATCTTCGAAGAAATTATCAAAGACAACTGCCCAGAGGTCCCAGAACCTGAGGGCAAAATAGTCCTTGAAAGAATTCACCGATCACCCCCTGAAAGAGATCCCAAACTGAAAACACCAAGAAATATTATAGCCAAATTTCAGAACTATAAACTCAAGGAGAAAATACTGCAAGCAGCCAAAAAGAAGAAATTCACATATCATGGAACTACAATCAGGATCACGCAGGATCTCTCAGCTTCCACATTAAAAGACAGAAGAAATTGGAATATGATATTCGGAAGGGCAAAGGAGCTGGGACTACAACCAAGGATCAACTACCCAGCAAAACTAAGCATACTTTTTCAGGCAAGGAGATGGACATTCAATGAAATAAGGGAATTCCAGACCTTCCTGATGAAAAGGCCAGAACTCAATGGAAAATTTGATCTCCAAATACAAAACACAAGAGAGACATAAAAAGGTAACCAGGGGGGAAAACCCCACAAACCTTATTAACCAATAAAGGCAGGTTGTTTGCATCTTTATGTGGAATTATATCATCTTATGTATGTTTTATATATATCTACATATATATGTCAGTCTTGAGAAAGGTACAGCTATTATGACAATTGAAAGGGATATACATAGGTTGTGAATGCCTGTATAAATTAACTGATGTAAAGATAAAAAATATAAGTAAGAGATATAAAGGGAGGGCTATGAGAGAAAAGGTAAGGAGGTAGTAGAAAAGGGTAAATTACACCAAATGAAGTGGCACAAAAACATATTATAGTAGAGGGAAAGAAGGGAGGGAGAAGAGCAGTATTTGAGCTTTACTGTCATTTGATCTAGTTCAAGAAGGGAATAACATACCACGAGAAGTTTAGAAATGTAACTTGTCCTACGGGAAGTAGGAGGGGAAGGGGGGAAAAAGGGAGGGGGGGGTGATCAGAAGGGAGGGGAGAAGTAGCAAGTGGGAAACGGTAAGATAAGGGAAGGGAATGAAGAGGGAGGGTAAACTGAGGAAGGCGGTGGTCAAAAGCAAAATTTTGTTGAGGAGGAGAAGGGGAAAGGGAGAAATAAAAGCATAAACAGGGGGAACTAGGATGGAGAAAAAAGACACGGATAGAAATCATAACTCTGAACGTGAAGGGGATGAACACTCTCATAAAACAGAAGCAGATAGCAGAATGGATTAAAAACCTTAATCCCACAATATGCTGTTTACAAGAAACGCATTTGAAACAGGGGGATACACATAGGGTAAAGGTAAAAGGCTGGAGTAAAATATATTGTGCCTCAGCTAAAGTAAAAAAAGCAGGTGTAGCAATCCTAATCTCAGACAAAGCAAAAGTAAAAATAGATTTAATTAAAAGAGATAAGGAAGGACATTATATCCTGCTAAAAGGCACCATAAACAATGAAGCAATATCATTGCTTAACATATATGCACCAAGTGGTAAGGCATACAAATTCTTAGAGGAGTGGTTAAGGGAGTTACAGGAAGAAATAGACAGCAAAACTATAATATTGGGAGACCTCAACCTCCCCCTTTCTGAACTTACTAAATCTAACCTCAAAATAAATAAGAAAAAAGTTAAGGAGGTAATCAGAATTTTAGAAAAGGCAGATATGATAGACCTCTGGAGAAAACTGAATGGGGATAAAAAGGAATATACTTTCTTCTCAGCAGTACATGGCACATACTCAAAAACTGACCATGTAGTAGGGCATAAAAACCTCACAATCCAGTGCAGAAAGGCAGAAGTAGTAGAAGCATCCTTTTCAGATCCTGATGCAATAAGAATCATTTTTAATAAAGAACCATGGAAAAATAAGCTAAAAACTAATTGGAAACTAAATAATCTAATTCTAAAGAATGAATGGGCCAAAGAACAAATCAGAGAAACAATTAATAACTTCATTCGAGAGAATGACAATAATGAAACAACATACCAAAACTTATGGGATGCAGCAAAAGCAGTTCTTAGGGGAAGTTTTATATCCCTAAATGCTTACATGAAGAAAATCGGAGAAAAGGAGCTCAATGATCTGGGCATACAGCTGAAAAAGCTAGAAAAAGAGCAAATTGAAAATCCCCAATTAAATACCAAATTAGAAATAATGAAAATCAAAGGAGAGATTAATAAAATTGAAACCAAGAAAATTATTGAATTAATAAATAAAACAAAGAGCTGCTTTTATGAAAAAACCAATAAAATTGATAAACCTTTGGCCAATTTGATTTAAAAAAAGAAAGAAGAAAATCAAATTACCAGTATCAAAAATGAAAAGGGTGAGTTCACCTCTAATGAAGAGGAAATCAAAACAATAATTAGGAATTATTTTGCCGAACTGTATGCCCATAAATTTGACAACCTTAGAGATATGGATGAATATCTACAAAAACATAAACTCCCCAAGTTAACAGAAAAGGAAGTAAAATTTCTAAATAACCCCATCTCAGAAAAAGAAATTCAGCATGCCATCAATGAACTCCCTACGAAAAAATCTCCAGGTCCAGATGGTTTTACATGTGAATTCTATCAAACATTTAAAGAACAACTAATTCCAATACTTTGTAGACTATTTGGGAAAATAGGTGAAGAAGGAGTCCTGCCAAATTCTTTTTATGACACAAATATGGTACTGATACCCAAACCAGGTAGACTCAAAACAGAGAAAGAAAATTATAGACCAATTTCTCTAATGAATATTGATGCAAAAATTTTAAATAAAATATTAGCAAAAAGATTGCAGCAACTTATCACGAGAATAATACACTATGACCAGGTAGGATTTATTCCAGGAATGCAAGGCTGGTTCAATATTAGGAAAACTATTAGCATAACTGACCATATCAACAACAAAACTAGCAGAAACCATATGATCATCTCAATAGATGCTGAAAAAGCCTTTGACAAAGTACAACACCCATTCCTATTAAAAACACTAGAAAGCATAGGAATAAATGGAACCTTCCTTAAAATTATAAATAGCATCTACCTAAAACCATTGACAAGCATTATTTGTAATGGGGATAAGCTAGATGCATTCCCAATAAGATCAGGGGTGAAACAAGGATGTCCATTATCACCCCTATTATTCAATTTGGTACTAGAAACGTTAGCTGTAGCAATAAGAGAAGAAAAAAGAAATTGAAGGAATTAGAATAGGAAAAGAAGAAACTAAATTATCACTTTTTGCAGATGATATGATGATTTATTTAGAGAATCCCAGTGAATCAAGTAAAAAACTACTTGAAATAATAAACAACTTTAGCAAAGTTGCAGGATATAAAATAAACCCACATAAATCCTCAGCATTCCTATACATTACTGACAAAGCCCAACAGCAAGAGATAGAAAGAGAAATTCCATTCAAAGTTACTGTAGACACTATAAAATATTTGGGAGTCTATTTGCCAAGACAAACCCAGGGCCTATATGAACATAACTATGACACACTTTTCACGTGAATAAAGGCAGATCTAAATAAATGGAAAAATATCAGTTGCTCATGGTTAGGCCGAGCTAATATAATAAAAATGACAATTTTACCTAAATTAATCTATCTATTCAGTGCCATACCAATCGAACTACCAAAAAATTATTTTACTGAGCTGGACAAAATAATAACAAAATTCACCTGGAAAAACAAGAGGTCTAGAATATCTAGGGTATTAATGAAAAGAAATGCTAGAGAAGGTGGCCTAGCCATACCAGATATTAAACTGTACCACAGAGCAGCAGTCATCAAAACTACCTGGTACTGGCGAAGAAACAGGGGTGTGGATCAGTGGAATAGGATAGGTACACAAGATGGAGAAGTCAACAACTATAGCAATCTACTCTTTGATAAACCCAAAGAGGCCAGCTTCTGGGCTAAGAATTCACTATTTCACAAAAACTATTGGGAAAATTGGAAAATAGTAGGGCAGAAAATGGGCATAGACCAATATCTTACACCATATACCAGAATAAAGTCAAAATGGGTTCATGATCTAGGAGTAAAAGCTGATACTATAAGTAATTTGGGAGAGCAAGGAATAATTTACTTATCAGATTTATGGAAAAGAAAAGAATTCATGACCCAACAAGAGATAGAGAGCATTACAAAATGCAAAATGGATAATTTTGATTATGTTAAATTGAAATGTTTTTGTACAAAAAAAAAGCCAATGCAACAAAAATTAGGAGGGAAGCAGAAAATTGGGAGAAAATCTTTGCAACTAGTATCTCTGATAAAGGCCTCATTTCTAAAATATACAGGGAACTGAGCCAAATATATAGGAATACAAGCCATTCCCCAATTGAGAAATGGTCAAAGGATATGAACAGGCAGTTTTCAGAGGAAGAAATTAAAGCTATCTATAGGCATATGAAAAAATGCTCTGGATCACTACTGATTAGAGAAATGCAAATCAAAACAACTCTTAGATACCACATCTCTCCTGTAAAATTGGCTAAAATAACAAAGCAGGAGGATGATAAATGCTGGAGAGGATGTGGGAAAATTGGAACATTTGTTACATTGCTGGTGGAGTTGTGAGATGATCCAGCCATTTTGGAGAGTAATTTGGAACTACGCCCAAAGAGCCATAGAAATGTTTATACCCTTTGACCCAGCAATACCACTTCTAGGGTTGTATCCCAAAGAAATCACACAAGAGGGAAAGGGACACATATGTACAAAGATATTTATAGCAGCTCTCTTTGTGGTAGCCAAGAACTGGAAATCAAAGGGATGCCCATCAATTGGGGAATGGCTGAACAAGCTGTGGTATATGAAGGTAATGGAATACTATTGTGCCATAAGAAATGGGGATGATACGGACTTCATAACAACCTGGAAAAACCTACACGACATAATGCTGAGTGAGCGGAGCAGAGCCAGGAGAACATTGTATACAACCACAGATATATGGATTCCGTGAGGACCAACACTGACATACTTCGCTCTTCTCAGCAACGCAAGGTGCAAGGACAACTCCAGGGGACTCACGATGGAGAATGCTATCTTCATCCAGAGAAAGAACTGTGAAGTTTGAATGCATATTGAGGCACACTACATGCTCGCCTTTTTTCTTCTCTTTTGTTTTTGTTTTTGGGGTTTTTTTTTTTGGTTCTGTCTCTTCTTTCTCATGATTCATTCCATTGGTCATAATTCTTCTCCACAACTTGACTAGTGTATAAATTAATTCAATGCAAAGTTACACATGGTAGTTATATGAGATTCAATGCCATCTTGGGGAGGGAGGGGGAGGGAGGGGTTAAAATCTGTAACCCAAAATTATGTAGAACCATGTGTGGTAAACGAAAAATAAAAAAAAATACTAAAAAAATAAATAAATAAATAAATAAATAAATAAATAAATAAATAAATAAATAAATAAATAAAGGCATGTTTTAGAATAACAAGATGGTAACAAGATTGCTGTTTGTGCCTCACTCTGAACTTTTTGTTTTGGTTTGGTGGTTTGTTCATTTGTTTTTCTTTCTTAATTTATTTTTAGTTTTCAACATTCACTTCCACAATATTTTGAGTTCCAAATTTTCTCCCCATCTCTCCCCTTCCCCCACCCCAAGAGGGTGTGCACTTTGATTACCTCCTGTCCCAATCTGTTTTTCCTTCTATCACCCTCTCCCCCTTCTCTTGTCCCATTCCCTTCTATTCTCCTGTAGGGCAAGATAGATTTCTATACCCCATTGCCTGTATATCGTATTTCCCAGTTGGATGTAAAAACAATTTTTAACATTTATTTTTAAAACTTTGAGTTCCAAATTCTCTCCCTTCCTCCCTTCCTATCCACCCTCACTGAGAAGGAAAGCAATTCAATATAGGCCATACATGTGTAGTCATGCAAAACACTTGCAGAATAGTCATGTTATGAAAGACTGTATTTCCATCCACCCTATCCCACCTCCCATTTATTCTATTCTTTCCTCTGACCTTGTCCTTCCCTCAAAAATGTTTGCTTCTGATTACTCCCTCCCCCAATCTGCCCTCCCTTCTATCATCTCCCCTTTCTTATCCCTTCCCCCCGCCACTTCCCTGTAGGGTAAGCTAGATTTCCATACCCAAATGAGTGAGTGTGTGTGTGTGTGTTATTCCCTCCTTAAGCCAAATACAATGAGAGTAAGTTTCACTCATTCTCTCTCGCCTCCCCCCTCTTCCCCTCCACTGTAAAAGTTTTTCTTGCCTCTTTTATGTGAGATAATTAATTATTCCATTCTACCTCTCCTTTTCTTCTGCTCCTAGTATATTCCTCTCACTCCTTAATTTTATTTTTCAGATACCATCCCTTCATATTCAACTTACTCTGTTTTCTCTGTGTGTGTATATGTATGCATATATATGTGTGTGTGTATATATATATATACACGTGTGTGTGTATATATATGTATGTACATATGTGTATATATACATATATATATACATACATATATATACATACATATATATATAAATTTCTTCCAACTACCCTAATACTGAAAAAGGTCTCAGGAGTTACAAATATCATCTTTCTATGTAGGAATGTAAACAATCAACTTTAATAAATACCTTATTATTTCTCTTTCCTATTTGTCTTCTCATGCTTCTCTTGAGTCTCGTATTTGAAAGTCAAATTTTCTATTCAGCTCTGGTCTTTTCATCAAAAATACTTGAAAGTCCTCTATTTCATTGAATATGCATTTTCCCCCTGAAGGATTATACTATTTTGGTGGGTAGGTAATTCTTGGTTTTAATCCTAGCTCCTCTGACCTCCGGGAATATCATATTCCAAGCCCTCAAATCCATTAATGTAGAAGCTGCTAAATCTTGTGTTATCCTGATTATGTTTCTACAATACTAGAATTGTTTCTTTCTGGCTGCTTGCAGTGTTTTCTCCTTGACCTGGGAACTCTGGAATTCGGCTACAATACTCCTGGAGCTTTCCTTTGGGGTCTCTTTCAGGAGGTGATCAGTGGATTCTTTCAATTTCTATTTTACCCTCTGTTTCTAGAGTATCAGGGAAGTTGTCCTTGACAATTTCTTGAAATATGTCTAGCCTCTTTTTTTGATCATGGTTTTCAGGTAGTCCAATAATTTTTAAATTCTCTCTCCTGGATCTATTTTTCAGGTCAGTTGTTTCTCCAATGAGATATTTCAGATTGTCTTCTATTTTTTTCATTCTTTTGGTTTTGTTTTATAATTTCTTGATTTCACATAGAGTCATTAGCTTCCATTTGGTCCATTCCAATTTTTAAGGAATTATTTTCTTCAGTGAGCTTTTGGACCTCCTTTTCCATGTGGCTAATTCTTCTTTTTAAGGCATTCTTCTCCTCATTGGCTTTTTGGAGCTCTTTTGCCATTTGGGTTAGTCTATTTTTAAGGTGTTAGTTTCTTCAGTATTTGGGGGGGGGTCTCCTTTAGCAAGCTATTGACTCATTTTTCACGATTTGCTTGCATCACCCTGATTTCTCTTCTCAATTTTTCCCTTACTCTCTTACTTGATTTTCAAAATCCTTTTTGAGCTCTTCCATGGTCTTTAATCAATTCACATTTTTCTTGGAGGCTCTGGATGTAGGAGCTTTGATTTTGTTGTCTTCTTCTGGTTGTACGTTTTGAGATTCTTTGTCACCAAAGTAAGATTCTACAATCTGAGTTTTTTTACACTGTTTGCTCATTTTCCCAGCCAATTACTTGACTTTTTAACAATTTGTTAAGGTAGGAGTCTGCTTCCAGTGTGAAGGGGTGTACTATCCCAAGCTTCAGGAGTTTTGTACAGCTGTTTTCAGAGATACTTCTAGGGATCTGTAAATTTTCAGTTCTTCCTAGGTGGTATGATCAAAGGAGAAATGTTTACTCCTCTCCTGGTCTGTGATTTGGTCTGTGAGTGACCATGAGCACTCCTTTCTGCCTTGGAACAATGAGGAGGATTCCCTCTCTATTGCTGCCATAAGCTCTGCCACGCCCCAGGACTGTGACCCAGATCCAAGCAGGGCAAGGGAATCCTGCCTCAGTGCCAGCAAAGAGATCCCTGCAACCCTCTCTGATCACCTGCTAGATCCCCCAACCATCTGTGGGCTAAGAGCTCTGGAAGCAGCCACCACCTCCACTGCTCCTCAAGCCCTGGGGCCAGACCATTCTCTTCTCTCACCCAGGTCTGAAAGACCTTTCTTACTAACCTTTTAAGTTGTCTCTGGCACTTGTGGGTTGAGAAGTCTGGAAACTGCCACAGCTGCCAATGATTCAGTCCCAGGAGGCCTGCTTCAGATTTTCTTGGGCCTGGTCTGTGCTGGCATATTTTGTACTAGATTGCACTCCTCTTCCAGCCAGGTGCAACAGACATTTCTGATTGACCTTCCAGGTTGTCTCGGGCTAGAAATTTGTTTCACTCTGTCATTTTGTGGGTTCTGCTGCTCTAGAATTTTAGAGTCATTTTTTACAGGTATTTGGAGGAGTTTGGGGGAGAGCTCAAGCAAGTCCCTGCTTTTATTCTGCTATCTTGGCTCTGCCCTCCTCTCTCAACTTTTCAAATGGGTCTGTAAGGGCAAGCAAAGAGGGATTTTTTGATGTTTTTTGTTTTGGAGTGTTTCTCAGCACTAAGGCAATCAAGTGCCTTTGCCTGAGTCTTGCCTTTGTTTGTAAAATGGCACAAACCCTTTTGCTAATTAGGTCATGAAAGGTGTGAAGCCCTCAAGAGATGTGAAGTCCTGGGGCCCTGAAAAAGGGTATTTATACTCTTGAGGTTAGCATTTCTCTTGGGGCTCACTCACAGGAAGAGTATTTGTGTGGAGCCTCTGGGTAGCCATTAAGGAGCCCCCCAGCTTTGAAACTCCAGATGTTGGTGCTCCTTTCTCTGGTAACTATGTTTGTATTGCTATGGTCAGAGAGATAGAAGCCTGTCTGTTGATTTGTGTTATTTCTCTTTGCTTGTAATTTCTGTTTGTATTTGCTCTGAAGTTCAGGATGCTGACTTTTCCCCCTGAACTAAGTGAACAATATATGTATGTTTAATTAAAGTGAGATTGTAAACCCCTTAAAGTTGTTTTCCTTAGAAAAGCATATCAAAGGACCTGTGCTAGCAACCCTCCTGTGTACTGGTGTTATTGACCTTACACCTCCACAGCAGCTGCAAGCAGCATTGGTGTTACAGCATCAAACCAAATTCTGAGAGTAAAACCAACAGAAAACTACAGTGAGTCATTTTTCCAGCCCAGAGCAGCTTAAGAAGACAGAAAGAGAGGTCTGTGGACATTAAAGTGGAGGCTGGCTTACAGGAAAAAATTTACAGGAAAAACAACTGACTGGGAAAGCAGATCAAGAAAAGATAATTTAAGAATTACTAAACTGAAAACCATGATCAAAAAAAGAACCTAGGAACTATATTTCAAGACATTAAGAAAGAAAACTGCATATCTACTTCAGCAAAATCCTGAAGTTCTCATCAGACTAGATAATGATCAAAAAATTTAATAAGAAATTATGATGTCATTCTCCATCCCAGAACTGCAAAAAAAAAGTTGGTCAAAGGCCATACACAACAGAAAAGGAGGCCCCTCCATTAAATCAAAAGTCTGCTCAACCAGAGATGGGACACATACAGCTTGCAAGACTCTGTGTCCAGATCATTCAGAATGCTCCAGGGTAAAGACTCTGGAAGCCACAGAGAGCAGCAATTAGTGGTGCTGGATCACTCAAGTATTCTAACTCTAGTGTCTCTGAAGTCCATAGTATTCTGTACAGAGACACCAGAGATGGGCCTTAAGATCCAGCACTCTGAACCTCAAAGATCCAAGGGGGTGGGGTTTTGTTAAACCCTGGGAGGCAGAGATCAACACAAGGGATCCAGGTCAAGACCAAGCAGGGGTTGAGCCTGGTCCTGGCACAAAACCCCAATTCAGGAAGTAAAACTGGAGAGATGAGTAAATCAAAGAAGACTAGGAACAATATAAAAAATATGCAAATCTAACTCCATAACAACTGCAAGCAAAGATTCAAAGGAAAAAATGGATTGTCCACAAGAATTATAAGAATTTATAGAAAAAATACTGAAAAAGAGATTTTAAAAAATGAAATCTTTTGAGGAAAGAACTGGACGGAGGAATAGCTTAGAATTTAAAGTGATAAATCTTACCTAAGAAATGGACTCCCTGGAAACTAGAAAGGACCAAATAGAAATCAGTGACTCAGTGAGATAGCAAGAAATACAGAAAGCAGAGTCAAATGACTGAAAACAATAGATGAAAATGTAAGATGTACGATTTTTTTAAAAACTGACCTAGAAAACAAGTCAAAGATAGATGAGTTAAAAATCATTGGACTTTCTGAAAACTGTGATTTAAACAAAAATCTAGACACTATATTTTAAGAAATCATATATGAAAACTTTCCAGATCTATTAGAACCAGATAGTAAAGGTAGAAAGAATCCATTGTTCACTTCCTGAAAGGAACCCCAAAAAGAAAAGACACAGCCAAAATCCAGAGCTGTTATGTACAAAAAACAAACAACCAACAACCAATAAAAAACATCTGTGAACTTCCAGAAAGAGTTTAAGTCAGGCTTACACAAAAACCTGACAGCTTCTACTAAAATGAGAGAACTCTTGGAACATATTTCAAAGGGAAAAACTTTTTTTAAAGGCTGATGCCATGAAAAACTTACCTTGCAAAGCTAGCTAAGCATAATCCTAGAGGGGGAGGGAGAGTAGGAGAATAGACTTTTAATGGAACAGAGATCTTTCAAGTATTTCTGATGAAAAGTTCAGAGTTGAGTAATATCTTTGAAACATAAACAAAAAACTCCAGAGAAACCTAGAAAGGTACATTTATTTGAGCAATTTGAAGGAGCTGTTATAATGATGTGGTGCTCACATTCTAATAAGGGAAATAGAATCAAGTGTCCCTTCAGAAATCTAGTATCTTTAAAGAATTATTTAGGGCTGTTGAATACCTCAATATCATTAAAGGGTAGAGGGAGTTAAATAAGAAAAACAGACATGGAGGGGACAGGGAAGTCGGTCCTATTCTGGGGGTTTGAAGACAGGAAAGAAAAGGGAGGGTAATAGGAACAGACCATTGTTGTTGTTTGTCCTTCATTTTCAAAGAGGAGCAATGACGTCACGAGGTGATAATTGGACTCAAGTGAATTCGATTTAAGTGAGGCAGAGTTGCCTAAAGTAGTCAGCCTCACTCTCTCTTCCAGAGTTATCAAAGTCCAGGAGCAAGACAAAAGTCGAAAGGATGGACTGGGATGCAGAGGATAACCTTGGCCTCTTCAATGTCTGACCAAGCTCTCAGCACTCCACAGCGCCTGCTTCAATTGTCTTCATGGCCACTGGAAAAAATTCTTCTCATCTGCCAATTCCACTGGGGGAAGTCTTCACATGCTTGGAGTAGAATGAATGAAGAGAGTGGAAGTGGAGGCAATGACTACAGACAGTTTTTCCAAGGAGTTTGGCTGAGAAAGGAAGGGATAGGGCAACGCCCAATGAGGGTTTTTTTAAAAGATGGGGGACATTTGGATGTGTTTAGCAATAACCAGGAAAGAAGCAGTAGATAGGGAGAGGTTGGAGTAATCTTCTAAAGGAAAAAATAGGGGAGAGAATCAAGAGCACATGTAGAGGGGCTGATCTTGTTGAGGAGAGACTTCTTAATCGCATACATTTGTTTTTATCATAATATTTTGCGGAATAAAAAATGAAGTTAATGCATGATATTTTTTAGTCAAGGCTTTCATCTTCATACCCTACTTCCCCCACACACATCTTCATACTTTCATCCCTAAAGTAGTCTGTTGTAGATTGTCTATTTTACAGCTTACCTGATCTTGGCATGTATAAATATCTTTTCAAAGTGATGACAACTCCATCCTTAGTCTCAAATAGCTGAGTAAAAATAAAATGCTGCTCATTTCAGAAAGTTTTCATTTTAATAAATTCTTTGATCACTATGGTTTTCATCAAAGCTTCAAAATATCAAACTAAAATCCAATTTTAAATAGCCATGTCAAAGAAAGGAAAGCCTGAAAATAATAATTCATTCAGCTGGGTTGGGACTTGACCTTCCTCCCTTCACATCAGGAAAATCTGTCCAATGCAAGGGGCTGTGATGCAAAACCATTTTGGTGGCATTTCAACTGAGAAGTAAATAACAGAGAGGCAGCTTGATACAATGAAAAATGCATGGACTATGTAGAAAAAGAGCCTGAATTCAAAACCCACCTCAACACTCACTACTTTTTTGACTTTGGGCAAGTCACTAAACATCTCTGAGATTCCGTTTGCTCATCTGTAAAAGGGAGGCGGGAAGGGGGAGTAAGGATTAGACTAGATGACCTCTGAGTTTCCCTTTAGCTCTAAAAACACATACAAACTGTTGGCAAAAAGAAAACTATATATGAACATAAATAGGAGTTAACTATCAATTCTAATATTTTAAATTTTGTTTTTCTAGACTAAGCAACTATGTATCAAGGGCTTTGTTTTTTGGACTTTAAAAAAACGGTGTTCATTTAGGGATGGAGGATAGTGAGAATAACAGATTAACTTTAAAGAACTTAGTAACTGAAAAATAAAAATATTAAATTTAAAAAAGGAAAATGTCTGAATCATCTATTCCAGAAAGTCTACAAGTAAGTAAAATTTCCATTAGCTGGTGTTATTAAACTTTCATAACAATTCTCATTCTAAATACCTAAGAGCAAGTGAGGGAGTTAAGTGATTAGGATCTATTATATATCTCAGAATTGCTAAGTTATTAAATATAATCCTGTAGAAATCGCTCAATCTTTTTGAACTTCTATCTCCTTATTTATAAAAAAATAAAAATGTTGATAACTTGCTGCTTGAAAGGAAAGAGAAAATTGTAACATTTATATAGTTCTTCAAACCTTTGGCAAATTAATCATGTAACATTAGCAAAAGCAGTTTGTTCACCGCGGAATAGTTTTTAAATTATGAGGATAATTTTAATGTCTAAAAAAGTTTTTCCCAAATGACAAATGGTCAGGTGATATGAACAGACAGTTTTCAGAGAAAGAAATCCAAGCTATCAATAGTCACATGACAAAATGCTCTAAATCACTAATGAGAAAAATGCAAATTAAAACAACTCTGAGATACTACCCCGCACCCATCAGGGTGGCTAAGATAAGAAAAGAGGAAAATTACAAATGTTGGAGGAGATGTGGGAAAATAAGTACGGTAATGCTCTGATGGCAAAGCTATGAACTTGTCTAACCACTAAGCAACACAACCACTAGGTCTATAGTGACAAGAGATAAAAGAAAAAGGACTCATATGTACAAAAATTTATAGCGGTTCTTTTTGTGGTGAAACTTGGAAACTGAGGGGGATGATCATCAATTGGGAAATGGCTGAAGAAGTTACGGTATATGATTGAGATGGAATACAACTGCACAGTAAGAAAGGATGGAGAAGGTTTCAGAAAAATTTGGGAAGATTTATATGAACTGATTCAAAGTGAAGTGAGCAGAACTGGGAGGAAAAAATTTAGACAGTAACATCAATATTGTAAAGATAATCAAATGTGAAAGTCTTAGTAATTGATCAACACAATGATCCACCACAATTCCAAAGCATTTATGATGAAAAATGTCTTCCATTTCCAAATGGAATGTTGATGGACGGACTCAGAACAAAGAATGGAGAATTTTTTTTCTTTCTTTTTCTTGTTTTTCTTGTTTTTTGTTTTATTTTTTGGTGGTGGAAACATGGCTAATTTGGAAATTGGTTTTAAATGACTTCATATTTGTAATGAGTTTTGTATTTCTAACCTTTTCAACTGGGGAAGGAGGGGCTGAGTACAGGGAGTATGGAATTGAAAATAAAACTGAATAATAAAGGAAAACTAAATAAATAAATAAAAGTTTTTCATCTACCATTGTCAATTATTTTTTTCTAACATACTAGCTAGTCAACAAACATTTCTTGATGCCTGCATTGTATCAAGAACTGTGTTAAACAGTGGGCAAATTGCCTTCCTTTTTCATTGGTCACATCAGTTCCTATCCACATTTCAGCCTCACCTCAGTCCACTCCAACCTTGAAGGGAGAAAAAAGAGAACCACAATTGAAATGCTGCCCTGAGCCTGTCTTCTAATTTATATTGACATCTGAAGAAAAAGGTGCTTGTGAAAGAATACAGACAACAGTAGGATCTTAACAAAGCTTTTTGTTTTCTAAAAGTTTTTAAAATGCCACAATTACAAAGGTAAGATGAATTCTAGAGGAGGTTAAAATGAGTTAAAGAGTATTATGATACCAACGGATTTGTTTATATTAAATGGGTCTTTATATTTTAAAAGATAAAAACCTTTCTAAGCTTTTGTTCTCAAAAAAGCTTTCAGTCTGAAAGAATCAAGACTGCTGTTAACAGAAAAGTATGGACCTATTATTGCCTCTTACCAAAGAGACTCATTCATCTTCAGCTGCCTTCCTGTCTTACTAGTCTCATCTACTGCATTTAATTAATATGAGCAAGGGTTTTTGTCTTTTCTGCGTTTTGCTACAGCACCTAGCATTTATGGTGCTGACTTGCATTTTTGAGGGTCAGTAGAGAGCTGGCTGCTATAAAAAGAGACACAGTCTACATTTAATGGATTTAAGATATAGCTAATGTCAAAACAGAAGTTAAATAAGAATTACTAATAGGAAGAGAAGCCAAATCTCTAGCATTCTAATTGCTTCTACATCTTTATTTCACACACACACAAAAAAATTATCCTGACGCTATCTGTATCAGAGTAACAACAGCATATACTCCTCCCAATTAGCCACAACTAGATCCCTGCTGTCTCCACCAACATCTAGTTTTAGCTATTTATTAGATGGAGTATTAATAAGAAGTGAACAGGTAAGCAATGGAATAAGACCAAAAGGAGAAAGATGATTATGATTAGAATTCTTATTCCTACTCCCCAACTCCAATATCTATTCCATAACAATGCCATCCTAATTAGCACTATCACCATCTAAGAACAGCGCACCCTCACTAGACCTTTGATGCGTCTGCTAAAAACAAAGTGAATGCAATTCTATCTTAAAACAAAATTATTAAGTTATTTAATTCTTGCCCATCAACCTTAGTTGGTAAATTTAGGTTTCAGAGATTGAAAAGCAATATGGGGTGGTGGAAAGAGGGCTGGGTTTGAAGTTGAGGACTTGTGTCCGAATATTAGTTCTATCATTTACTATTAGTATGCCCTTGGACCAATCACTTAGGGGCTTTGATTCTCATTTGCTTTTCTATGAAAGGAAGGCGTTGAAGTATATGACTTCTAGAATCCCTCCTAATTCTAAATCTATAATCTATGATAACAGCCTTTCTATAACACAGATAGAGACTCAACTAAATTATAAACTAAAAGTACTTAAGTAATTTGCTCCCAATGGGTAAAGGATAACAAAAGAAAAATAACCAAGGAATCTTGGTTCAGTCACTGGCTTCTTTCAAAAATATCACAGAGAAACAATGAAACAGACACTAGTCTGTCACAAGATACTCCTAAATAAAATTAAAATTTTGAGTATAACTTACTCAACAAATAAAATTAACTTAGCTTTTATGGTAAACAAATTATTCTTTTACTGCTATGAATACATTACATCTGATGAGATAGCACTTTACTCCTTGAGCATAAACTGATCACCCCATGACTTTCTCATCTACTAAATACAGCTTGAAATTTTTGGTACAGTATTACAAATATGACATGGTAGTTCCAGCCCTGTCCTGCCTGTCAGTGTTCCCTTATACATGTCTTTCTGTTCTCTTCTGTTGTTTCTTAGTGATTTAACATTCCTTTTCCATTTTTAGAATCAATATCATGACTCCACTATTCCTCCAAATCTCCTCTTACCCCTTCCCCAAATTAAAGCCCTCTCTTTAAACAAGTGTAATGAAGCAAACCCATACTCTAGCCATTTCCAAGAATGTATGTCTCATTCTGCACCTGTAATCCATAACTTCTCTGCCAAGAGACAGGAAGTATGACCCATCATCAGCTGGCGATCATAACTGGTCATCGCACAGATCACAGTTCACAAGTCTTTGAAAGCTGTTTTCCTTTACAATGTTGTACTCATCATGTGAAATGTTCTGATTCTGCTCCCTTCACTCTCAACATTTCACAAAAATCTTCTACGTTTCTGTGGATCTGTTGTCCCCTTCATTATTTTTTACATCTCAATAATAATCAATTACATTCACATACTGTAATTTGTTAATCCATTTCTCGATTAATGGGCACCCACTTTGCTTCTAGTACTTTTCCACAAACAAAAAGTGTTGCTATATTGGTCCCTTCCCTCTTTCTATCATCTCTTTGGAGTTTGAATCTAGTAGAAGTATCCTTGGATCAAAGGGTATGCATGCACAGTTCAGTATGGTTTGATTACTTCACACCTCTATTCTTCCACAGCTCCTCCAACAATGTTGATTTTCCTTTTTTGTCTTCTGTCAGTCTATTAGGTGTAAGCTAGAACTTCCAGTTGTTTTAATTTGTATTTATTACTGGTAATTAGGAACATTTTTATTCATACTGTTGCCTTTCATACCTTGCCTTTCTTCTTTTGAATATTGCCTCCTCATATCTTTTGAAACTGTATGTATTAGGTTATGGATCTTGTTGCTTATATCAATTCCCTATATATCTTGAATATCAGACTTTTGTCAGAGAAATTTGCTGCAAATATTTTTCCCAGGTCACTGTTTTCCTTTTAATGTTGACTGCAATGATTTTGTTTGCACAAAAAATTTTCGGTTTTATGTTATCAAATTGTTTATTTTAATCTCTTCCTCTATCTAGAGTTGTGAACACTATCGCTTTCCCTGCTCTTCTAATTTGTTTATGACGTGACTTTTTATACCTAGATCCTGTAACAATTTGAAGTTTATTATGTATATGGTCTGAAATGCTGATTTCAACCTAATTCCTGCCAGACTTGCATCAGGTTTCCCAACAGCTTTTATCAAATAATGAGTCTTTTATCTGACTACTCAGAGCCCTTGGACTTCTTAGACATTACTAAATTTAATTGCTTATGGTACTGTGTACCTCATCTGTTCCAGAGACCAATTTATCTAATTTTTAACCAGCAGCAGAAGTTTAGGCAATTACTGTGTTTTATTATATTTTCAAATTGGTATTACTAAGCCTTCTTGCTTCCCACATTTTCCCCATTTTTTCAGTTGTGACTTCTGGCATTTTGTTCCTCCAAATGAATTTTGTTATTATATTTTCTAATTCAGTGAAGCAACCAATTGGTAGTTTGACTGGTATGGCCTTGAATAAGTAAATTATTTATGGAGTACTGTCACTTTTATTATATCAACACAGCCAAATATGAGCAATATCTTTCCAATTATTTAAGTCTATCTTTCTGCCAAGTGTTTTGTAATTGTATTCATATAATTCCTAGGTATGTTTTGGTAGGTGGACTAGCAAATAGTTTATAGATTGTACAGTGATTTTGAATGGAGCATTTTTTTTCTTACTTTCCCTGTTGGAGTCTATTGGTAATATAAAGAAAGGGTGATTATGTGAATGTGTTTTACATCCAGCTGCCCTACTGAAGTCATTGCCTCAATTATTTTTAGATGAATCTCCAGGGTTTGCTAAGTAAACCACCACAGCATCTACAAAAGTGGTAAGTGCATTTTTTCTTAGCCTATGCTTATCCTCTCATTTTTTTTATTTGTTTTAATAGGTGGATAGCATTTCTAGAACTATACAAAATAATAATGGTGATAAACTGACATTCTTGTTTTAGCCCTGATCTTACTAGAAAAGCATCTTGCATCTATCCATTACACATAATGCTAGCTCTTGATTTTAGATAGATACTATTTATCATAGGGAGGAAAGGTCCATCAATTTATATCATTTTTAATGTTTTTAACATAAATGAGTATTGCATTTTTTCAAAATATTTTTCTTCATCTATTGACCTAATCAACCAATCCTATATCCTTGGTATAAATCAAACTTGGCTATACCTTATAATCATTTTAACATGTTGTTGCAGCCTCTTAGTAATACTTTATTCAAATTTTATTACCAACACTCATTAAAGATATTGTCTACCATTTTCTTTCTCAGCTTTAACTCTCCCTGGTTCAAGGATAAGGATCAAATTTGTCTTATGGAAAAATTTTGTTAGGACCCTTCTCCCCCTATTTTTATAAATAATTTATGTAATTTAGGAATTAATTATTCTTTGAATGATAGTATAATTAAGTCACTTTCAAATGGATCTGGTTTGGGGTTCTTTCAGGGGAGAGAGAGGTAGGGGAGTGGTTCTTTCTAGTTTTTTCATCACTTTTATGTGACTGGGTTACCTAAATTCTTTATTTCTTGTTCTGTTGATCTAGGTACTTTATAAGTTTATAAATATTCAACCACTTCATTTATCAGTTTTATTGGCATATAACTAGGTAAAATAGTTTCTAATATTTTCATAGTATGCATTTAGAACTGAAAGGACAGTGAAGGTCATCTAGTCCAAGCCTCCATGTCATAGATGATGAAATTGAGACTGAACACTAAATGATGTTCAAGGTCACACAGTTATCAAGTATCAAATCAAGACAGGATTTGAACTCAGTTCTTGTTCCTGTGGCCCCAACTGCAGGACTCTTTCCACTGAACCAATGCCTTTATTTCTTCTTTATTTGTTGTGAGTTTCACCTTTTTTCATTTTTATATTGATAATACAATTTTATCTTTTTAAAATCAGATTAGTTAATGATTGAGCTATTTTTCCCCAAAAAAATAACTGAGAGTTTCATTTTATCAATTCAATGGGATTTTTTTGTTTTCAAATTTATGTTTGTGTTTTCAGAAATCCATTTTTTTGTGTAGAAATGGAGTTTGTTGCTTTTCTAGTTGTTGGTTTTTTTAGTTAAGTGCCTAATTTATTGATCTGTTCTCTCTTTATTTTGCTAATTAAAGAATTTAGGCAAATGAATTTTTTGCCTAAGGACTCCTTACACTTCATCCCTGAAGTTTTCTTATATAATCTTATTGTTGTCATTTTCTTTGATGAAATTATCTCTTGTTTTTATGATTTGTTATTTGACCCATCAGTTCTTTAGGATTAAAGCACTTGGTGTCCATTTAAGTTTAAAATCTTCAAATGCTATTCGTTGACCATAAATTTTATTATATTGTTGTCAGGTCAGAAAAGCATATGTTTCCTATGTCTGTTTTCTGCATTTGTTTACAAGGTTTTTAGATCTTAGCACATATTCAATTCTTGTAAATGAAACAACAAAGCTGAGAAGTATGTATAATCCTTTCTATTTACATTCAATAAATACCAAACAATATATTTAACTTTACTAAAATCATATATAGGCCCTTGAGCTCTTACCATTTTGTTAGATTAGTCCATGTGTGAGAAGACCATAGTGAGACAGCCAACCATTATGTTTTTCCTATTTCTCCCTAGAATTTAACTAATTTTTCCTTTGTGTACTTAAATGTTATGGTAGATATACTTAAGTATTAATATTATTTCATTACATACAGTGCTTTTAAGTGTCTGTAGTTTCCCTGTTTATCACTTTTGCCCGTATCTATTTTTATTATTGCCTCAGCTAAGATCATGGCTGCTATCCCTGCTTTTTTTAATTTGCCTCAAGCATAATAAATTCTGCTCTAGCCCTTCATGTTAATCTTGTTTGACACTACTTAATGCTTTAAATGTGTTTACCGTAACAACCTACTTTTGGATTATGCTTTCTAATCAATTTCAATCTATTCAATCAAATTCCTCTACTTTATGGGTGAGTTCATCTCATTCACATTCACTATCATGATTGTTCCTATGTACTTTCTTCCATCATAAGCTCTTTTATCTTTTCCTTTCTTTTCCCTCCCCCAATATCTCTTTGCAAAGAAGACTGAAAAAGGGAAGAAACAGGATCAGCACTAGCCATCTATAACTGGTCTGCTCCCGGTCCTCTGCCCCTCCTCTCTTCACCAAGCCCTGACCCCCATCTTATATACTAATACATGTTAAGATAACAAATGTGAAAAAGCTAGTACGTTACTACCTCTGTTGATAAATTATGTCTTGTACACATATTTGTGGAACCAGAATGGTTTTGATTCCTGCAAGAGTGTCAGGGAGCAAAAGTGGCCACTTAGGAGAGTCTGTTGAAAGTTTAGCCTGGCCAATGACAGCCTGTCTTTCTAGACACAGAATTCCTTAAACCAAAGATTCTTAATACACAAAACAGGAATAAAAATACCTATAACTACCTACCACAGAGAACTGTTTTGAGAATCCATTGAAATAGTGTATGTAAAATGTATTACATTTTAGAACACCATGTCAAGCATGTTTACTAGATACTTAATGAAAAATTTTACCAATGCAAAATGCCACCATTTTGCCAGCAAAAAAAACATTAAGACCTGAGGGGAAATTAATATATTTTCCCCTCACCCATTTCTACTACCTTATGAAGAAAAGTATATTCTTTGTCATAGTGTTATTTCATTAAAAGAGATCTCTTCCTACCATGTTTTGTTTAAGACCCTACTTTAATAATACAAAGGTCATTGCAATTTTAGCCTATAAAAGTATTTGTTTTTTATTATAGTTCAACTTGCTTTAGTATTTTAGAACACTAAGTGTAAATTTTAAAGCTACAGTACCGACAGATGACAGATCCCTGCCAACTGTGAATCTACTGACAAAAGAAGAAACAAACTTGCTGGAATCAAATGATAGGGGCAATAAACTGGACCTTTCAATCACCTGATGAAGGACAGCAAAAATGCAAACATTATTAAACTATAACTGCTGACGAGTGTTTGATAGGAGATTCTTAATAGTCATAACCTTGAGAAGAACATATCTTTCAAAAATGCATATCACAATTATAGATGTATTATGTACAGACTCCTAAAACTGTCAAGTTGACCAAAAAAATAGGCAAGTATTGAGATTTTACATTTTTAAACATAACGCAGCAGACAAAACCCAAAAAAAACTAGCAAGAATGGCCACTGTTTCCAAACCGTCTGTTATCTTGTGCTTCATTTAGTTGACCAATAAACACTTATCTATCACATTCAAGACATCATGCTAGGTGACAAAATAGTCCTTGTCCTCAAGAAAGTTATACTTTTATAGAGGGAGAACAAGTGATAGCACTGCAGATATAAATAAATTGAGAATACATCCAAAGCAAATATCAAGTTAATTTCTTTAGAAAACACTCAGATACCAATCCATTATATTTGGAAAAAAAAAAACAAATGGGGTCACAAAGAGCTGGACGCGACTGAAACAACTGAACAACCACAACAACAGTCAGATCTATGCGAGGGGAAAATCATTTTGGCAGCAATCTGGAGGATGGGTTATAGTGTAGTGAGACAAGGCAAGGAAACCAACCAGGAGACTCATAGTAATCTAGCAGGAGGTAATAAGGGCCTGAACTAAGGTGGTACTATAAATAGGAGGGGTTGGACACAAGAGATGCTATGGAAGTAGATACAGCAAGGACAAAAACACTCATACACTTTCTAAGCTAATCACATCTATCAATCATATAAACCAAGTAACATTGTTAAGGTTAAAATCAGGACTTTTATATCTTGTTCCTCATTTACAACTATCTAGCAAGGCAGGATATCAATTTCTTGTTTCAGCAGCAGCACAATATATAATACCTTTTCAACACTGTCTTACTGAGATGCTTGCTGAACCCTGACAAGAGATGAATCCCAATCCCAATTATCTGAACATTCCTCAGAGATGCTGAGATTTAACTCTAGTTGAAAACACATACCCCTAAAACAAATTTCCCCTCTACTCTTACTCCAAATAAAGGAACCTCTCAGTCTGAGCAATTTATTGCACCAGACCTGGGTATCTGATCCAAGACCTACTGATATTTCCCTCCACTATGTAATCATTAATTATATCCATCCCCTTAAATCACTGACCCTATCACTCTTAAGTTCAGGTGTTCAACACTTTTCACCTGTATCATTTTAAAAGTCTCCTCATTGAGCGACCCTGTCTCCTCTCTCTCCTCTTTAATCTATCCCCCACAAAGCTGGCAAAATATTTCAAAAGCACAAACTGACACAGCATGGCACTGCCCTGCTCAATAAATTCCCATAATTCCTTATTTCACCAGAAGTCAAGTTGACAAGCAAAGTCCTTCACCTTCCTAGCCCCAATATGTATCAATCGCCTTCATGAATTCTTCACTCCAATCAAACTGCCCTTTTTGCCATTTCTCATAGAAGACATGCCATCTCCTATTCCTTTAAACAAGCTGTGCCTCATGCCTAGAACACCCTATCTCCTCACCTCTTCCTCTTAGAATCTTGCCAAGCCTGCTTCTGTCTTTACAAGATTTGTAGACACATCCCCTTTCCTCTACACATAGCCACCACCCTAGTTTCTGCTTCAAGCCTCTCTCCACTCCACTCCATTCTCCATACAGCAGCCAAAGTACTTTTCCTCAAGTACAGGTTTAACGATATCATCCCCCTTCTCAATAAACTCCAGTGGAGTTGGACAGGTGGCACACACCTGTACTCCATGCAGGGGGGAGGGGATGCTATGGCTGCAGATCACTTGAACCCAGGAGTTCTAAGCTGCAGTGCACAAAGGCAGGTGTAGTGTTTGCACTGAATACAAACAGGCCCCAGGAGAGAAAAGCCACCAGGGAGCCTAAGGAGGATGAACTGTTCTAGGCTGGAAACAGAACAGATCAAAGCTCCCGTGTCAAGCAGCAGTGGGACCAAGCCCATGAGCGGCCACATCATTTCCAATGTAGGCAAGACAGGGAGAACTAGTATCAAAACAACAGCCACAAAAACTTCTTGTATCCTCCCTATTACCTTTTTAAAAAACTCAACAACTCCTATGTGTGGCATTTAAGCTTTTAGAATCTAATCCTATCCACTTTTCAGGTCTCCTCACACATTTTTCCCCTCCACAAATTCTACAGTCCGGCCATACTGGCCCACTTGCTACTCCTCACAAACAACATTCACCTCCATGTTTTTGTGCCATCTGACTTTCATGCTTGGAATGCTCTCCATCCTCACTTGGAAGTTCTGGTTTCCTTCAAAATTCAGTTCAAAGGTAATCTGCACAAAATCCTTCCTGATCCCTCCCAACCACTAGGACTATCCCTCCTAAAACTAGCCTGTATTCATACTGCATATATTATATATTTACTTATAGGTGTACACATTGTCCTCTCCCACCTTATTCCTCAGAAAATAAGCTCCTTGTTTGTTTGATAAACCCAAAGACTCCAACTTTGGGAATAAAAACTCACTATTTGACGAAAACTGGGAAATAGTATAGCAGAAACTAGGCAGAGACCAATATCTTATACCCTAAGCCAGGGCTGTCCGACCTTAGGTTTTTATTGAAACAACAGACAAAATATTTTGATTTGCCATTTTAGTGAGAGCTCTGCCGTAGCTTGGCTTCATTTACTAAAGCATTTATGTAAATTTCTATGGTTGTAGGCAGGCCGCATAAATCGCACTGGGGGCATGGTGCCTACAGGCCCCATATTGGACAGCCCTGCCCTACACCAAAACAAAGTCAAAATGGGTACACAATTTAGATGTAAAGGCTGATACTATAAGCAAAGAGCAAGAAACAATTTACCTGACAGATTTATAGAGAACAGAAGAATGTATGACCAAACAAGAGTAAGAGAACATTATGAAATGTGAAATGGATAATTTAGAATACATTAAATTGAAAACGTTTTGCCCAAACAAAGCCAATGCAACCTGGATTAGGAGGGAAGCAGAAAAGTGGAAAACAATTTTTACAACCAGTATCTCTAATAAAGGGCTCGTTTCTAAAATAAGAGCTGAGTCAAATTTATAAGAATACAAGTCATTTCCCAATTGATAAATGGTCAAAGGATACAAACAGGCAGTTTTCAGAGGAAGAAATTAAAGATATCTATAGTCATATGAAAAACTACTCTAAATCACTATCGATTAGAGAAATGCAAATCAAAACAACTAAGGTACCACATCAGACCTATCAGACTGGCTAACATAACAAAACAGGAAAATGATAAATGTTGGAGAAGATGTGGGAAAATTGGAACACTAATGCATTGTTGGTGGAGTTGTGAACTGATCCAACCATTCTGGAGAGCAATTTGGAACTATGCCTAAAGGGCTATAAAAATGTGCATACCCTTTGACTCAGCAATATCACTTCTAGGGCTGTATCCCAAAGAGATCACGTAAGTGGGAAAAGGGCCCACATGTACAAAAATATTGAGAGCAACTCTTTTTGTGGTGGCCAAGAATTGGAAATTGAGGGGATGCCCATCAGGTGGGGAATGGCTGAACAAGCTGTGGTATATGAATGTAATGGGATACGATTGTGCTATAAGAAATGATGAATAGGCAGACTTCAGAAAAACCTGGAAAGACTTATATGAACTGATGCTGAGTGAAGAGAACAGAACCAGGAGAACACTATACACAGTAACTGCCACATTGTGCAATGACTAACTTTGATAGATTCATCTCTTCTTAGCGATGCAAGGATCTAAGACAACTTCAAAAGACTCATGATATAAAATGCTGTTCACATCCAGAAAACAAGTCTGAACGTAGATCGAAGCATATTATTTGCTCTCTATTTTTTTGTTTTTTGTTTGTTTGTTTCTTCTTTCTGATGGTTTCTCCCATTGGTTCTAATTCTTCTTTACAACATGACTAATGTGAAAATAGGTTTAATATGAATGTATATTTAGAGCTTATATCAAATCACATGCTGTCCTGGGGTGGAGGAAGTGGAGAGATGGGGAGAAAATATGGAACTCAAAATCCTATGGAAGTGAATGTTGAAAACTAAAAATAGGTAAATAAATTTAATTTTTAAAAAAAGAAAGAAAATAAGCTCCTTGAGAACAACTTTCACATTCATTGACTTTGTATCCCCATTGCTTAGGACAGCACCTGGCACATATTTGTTGACTGATTAGAGGCAGCTAATGGATAGAATATGGGTCCTGGAATCAGGGAAACCTGAGTTCAAATCCAGCCTCAGATACTTAATAGTTGTGTGACCCTGGGCTATCACTTGATTTGTTTGCGTGTTTCCTCAACTGAAAAATGGGGATAATAGCAGTACCTACTTCATAGGGTTGTTTTAAAGCTCAAATCAGATAATATTTGTAAATCACTTGGCACACTGCCTGGTATGCAGTAGGTGCTATACAAATGCTTATTCCTTCCTTCCTGATGGACATTAATAGTTTCCTTCAATGTAAAGTTCAAATATTACCTCCTAAATAAAGCCCTTGCTGATGCCCCCAGTTTCTAGGGCCTCCCCGCCAAAATTATATTTTATCTGTTTGGGGTGTGTTTGGTGTCTCCCATTAACTCATGGCAGGGACTGTTTCGCTTCTTTGTATCCCCAGCACCTATGGACACTAAATAAATTCTTTCTCATTGATAGTCACTTTCTTTAGGTGATCATTAATTTGATTAGTGGAATATGACTAACATATAGTACAGGGTAACAATGTGTTGTTTTTATTAGTCCATCCCATATTTACTACAAGGAAAAAAAGTTACAAATACTGAATACACATACAAAAGCTATCATCAATGACTTCATACTCTGCTATGCAGTGCTTGAAACCACTAACACAAATCACATACAGGGATATTCTTTTTAGAATAAGAAAATTGCACTGAAAAATAATTAAATATACTTGCCTAAATCAAGGAACATGACAAATACTTATAGTTCTATATTTTAATTAAATTTCTATCATTATTTCATTAATCATAAATTACTATCACATGAGACGGGCAGCTAGGTGGCACAGCGGATAGAGTGCTGGGCCTGAAGTCAGGAAAACTCATCTTCCTGACTTCAAATGTGGCTTCAGAAACCTTGAGCAAGTCACTCAATGCTGTTTGACTTGGTTTCTTATCTATAAAATAAGCTGGAGAAGGAAATGGCAAACCACTCCAGTATCTTTGCCACGAAAGCCCCAAATGAGGATGCAAAGAGTCAGGTACAAGTGAAATGAATGACAATCACATGTTTTCTATGAATTTGCTGCTCTAAAATGGTCTCCAGAATTTATCAAAATGTATTAGACATAAGTGCTCTAGAAAAAATAAAATAAAAAACATAAATATAAAAATAAAATCCAACTAGGACTTTTCCAGTTTAACACAAATAGCTCATTTTACAAAAATGCATTTCAAGTCGAAATACCACAATACCCTTCTTGCAACAAGCATGTGCTTAGAAGCTCAATTTATAATAGGATATCCAGGGTAAAACAGAGTTGACACTCTAAGAATTAGTTTAAGACAACGCACCTACAAGATCATAATTAAAGATGTCAATGGTAAAAACAAGACAGCATCCTTAATGGAGGACAAACAGAGAAGAGCATCTACTGCCTCAAAGGCTCTTAGCAAGATGTTAATACCAAATTACTTGGACAAGTCATCACCCTACTTTTTCTTCTTTGCATCTGTGGTACTGAGTAGAACATTTCCTCCAAATCTCTAGCCTAGTATATATGCTTATACTTCCATGAAAACCACTTTCAATTTTAATATAAGTGCAACTAAGGTTTCTTTCTATAGTGCTTTTTTTCTAAAAAGCTCAGTCATTAACCTATCTTTTATTCTCACAAAAATCCAGAAGTAAAATTGTTTCTAGAGAGGAAAATAAGTCAAATAATTCACTTCAAATCATATAATCATAATTTACATTTAATAGGGCTGGATCAAGAACCTAAGCACCAATATTTATTCATCAGTCTTTTCACTTCAACATGGGAGGCAGCACACAGTTTTGTCCAAAAAGTCCTGAAGCTGGAGTTAAAAGACCTCATCTCTCTCTAAACCTGGCTCTACCATTTATTAGCCATGTGTCCTCGGACAAGACACTTGGATGACCTCTGTAAGCCACAGTTTGCTAATTTGCAAGATGGGGACGATAATATCGGTACCTCTTATATAACAGGTACTTGTTATACCTATTACTAGGAAAGCGCTTGGTAAACAGTAAAGGATGATATACATGTGAGCTGTCATCATTCCCTAACTTTAATTTCCAAATCACTTATTATAGTAACTACCTCACTATAAAAGCTAACATATAATGGTTTACAAAGAACTTTAGATACACATTATTCCCCTCCTTGTACTCTGTGACCCAGTGACCCTGGCCTCTCTTCTGTTCCTCACATAAGACACTTCATCTCTCAACTCTGGACAATTCATTTCATGTCTATCTGTCTCAGTTTCCACAACTGTAAAATGAGGATAATAAGAGCCCCTACCTCCCAAGGTTGTTGGGAGGATAAAATGAGATATTTATAGAGTAAACCTCAAAATGCTATACAAATGCTATTATTTTTATGATCATTATTCTCACAATAAGTCTGTAAAGTAAGTAGGCAATTAATCAAAGAAACAGAATTTAGAGAAGCATGGAAAAAATTGTATGAATTTATGTAGAGTTAAGTAAATAGAACCAAGATATCAGACAATATAAAGGTATCCCAAAAGTCTTAGTTTTAAGCTACTAAAGTGTAAAACTGCATATAAAGACTACAATGATGTAAATGAAGCCCCACAAAGAGACAACGAAACTGTAATTATTTGTAAGAGATGATGAAACACACTTCCCTCCTCTGGTAGATTCAAAGCGTTACTCAGACTGCCCAGTATAGTTACTATGTTGGCTGGTTTAGCTTTAACTGCTTTTCTATGCAATAAGAGAAGGTTCCATTTGGGGGGAGGAAAGATATCAAGGAAGGGACTATGATATAAAAACAAAAAGCATCGGGAATTTTTAAGTAATTCATTAACATAAAATGTTATTAGATATTTCAATACACAAGTATTTCCTTCAAGTGTTTTCTTAAGACAACATAAGTGGTCATGATTAATGCTAAAATCTTTAAAGAGGAAGCAAAAAATAAGACGAGCAATAACTTTTCTTACCATGGTCTAGTCATCAGTGGTAAGTTCCAACTAATTAATTAACTAACTAAAAATATTTCTACTTTTTTGCTCATAAAGATGGTTTCGTCTTTTTTATATAATAACCATATTTGTAAATTGGAAGATACACTTACAGTTAACAAAGTACTTTCCTCAAACTTGTGAGGTATCAAGCATATATATTTATTATCCTTGCTTCACAGATGAGGAAACTGGGGTTCTCTGGGGCTATGACTTACCAAAAGTCATACAGATGGTGTTTTAACAAAGTGTTGAACCTAAGTCTTCTAACTCCAAGTACAGTGTTTGTTCCTTTAAATTAGGAGTCCTTAACCTTTCTTGTCTCATGGACCCTTTCTCAGAATAATATTTTTACATTCCTAAAATATATGAGACTACAAAGGAAAGCAATCATACTGAAATATAGTTGTCAAATTTTTTTTAAGTTCACAGAACCCAGATTAAGAACACCTACTCTAAATTCTGCTGCTTGTCATAAAAACTGATTAAATTTAATGTGAGCCTCCTTGCTGAAAGGAATTGGGATTCCTAGAAGCCCCCAGATCTACTACCTTTGTGAGCTTTCATGATTGTTACAGTCATTGTCTAGATGTTTTCTTGGTTCTACTAACTTCACTCTATATCAATTCATGAGTCTTTCCATGCATCTTTGTATTCATCATAGTCTTCATTTCTTATAGCACAGTAAGGTCACATAACAATTGTGTACCATAATTTATTTAGCCACTATCTAATTGATGGGTATCCAATTTTGTTTCTAGTTGTTTGCTACCATAATAAAGTACTGCCATAAATATTTTGTGTATATATGGTATGGACATTTTAGTCACTTTATTTACACAATTCCAAACTGTTTCCTTTAATGGTTGAACTAAATCACAGATCCACTAACTAAATCCACAGATCCACATGCCTATCTTCTCATAACCCCTCCAACATTTGCTAATCTCATTTTTGTCATCTTTGTCAATTTTCTGGGTGGAATATGAAATCAGAGCTGTTTTAATTTGCAGTTTTCTTACAATTAGTGATCAGGTACACTCTTTCATGTGGTTAATAGTTTTTATTTCTTCTTTTGAGAACTGTTTGTTCATATGCTCTGGCCACATGTCTTTTGGCAAACAACTTTTGGTGAGAGAAACAGAGAGGCAGAGGCAGAGACAAAGAGAGAGATAGAGACAGAGACATAGAGAGAGAAACAGTGAGATGGAGAGAGATGGAAAGATCTGCTAGTTGTCGATATCTCTTAGATGCCAAACCCTTATCTCGAAAATCTGATACAAATATTTTTTTCCCATTTAACCACTTCCCTTCTTTTCTTAGATGGATTAATTTTGCTCGTACAGAAGTTTTCAATTTCATGTAAGCAAAATTATCTATTTTTATCTTTAATAGCTGCCTCTATCCCTTTTTTAGCTAAGAATATATCTCCTACCCATAGCTGTGAAAGGCATATCATCTGCTTCTCTTCTAATTTTTTATGGCATGACCTTTAATATTAAGGCCACATTCATTTTGCCTTTTAAAAAATAATTAATGATAGATCCATTCTAGAATGTCCAGCCACAAGGCAGAAGTCGTATTTTCTCACCCTAGCAACTTCTTCCTTCTTCATTAATAAAGAGATAATGATAGTGGATGAAAGGCACTTTAAGCAGAAATATTTAAAAACACAGAACAAGATATCTATTTTCAGATAAGGCCAATGTTTTGATCTGTTTTACTCGACTCTACTTGTTTATTATAAGGGAAGGTTTCTATTTTGGTGGTCATGGGGGACTTAGTGGTTATTATCAGTGATACAAAAAAAGACAAGAAAAAACAAAGTGTCATTAAACATTAAGAAATATACATAAGAAAGCTGAAGGCAGTTCATAAGGGGAGACAAACAAGTTTGGAAGTGTTGTTATTATGGTATTAAAATTAATATAGGTTTTTTAAAAACTGTATAATGGAAATTCAGTTTCATATACAATCATTTCTGTTCTTTATAGAATAAAATGTTCATATTTGTTAAGAGCATGATAAAAATTCATTTAAAATGAGAAATTATTTTACTTTTCCAGCTCACTTTTTTATCTATAAGGTATTAAATTCTAAAGCTCTTTTAAAATTTTTCAGTTTAATTTGTTGAAATAATTTACTTCTATAATTTTTCCTTGTATAAATGGATGTATCTTTATAACAGCTTAAGGAAAATAAAAATAAAAATGTATTAAACATCACTAAAATGAGTCAAACCTATCTCCTGTTGTTCACAGCAGTTTCCATGAAATCTACAATAATGGACATTGAGAAGAATAAGATAACATTTAGTCACTTTAAAGGACTTTTATGCAGCACTTTAACACTTTACACATATTATATCATTTGAAATAAAGTTAAAATTAAACTATAAGTTGACTACTGGCAAAATAATATATCTCAAAATGTTTTGTGGAAATGGGATATTCAAAAGATAGTATTTTACTCAATGAAACTACAAGCATTCAAGCAACAGCAATGTGGCAGGAACTGTATCAGTTACTGGGGAAATCGAGACAAGGTGAAACAGCCCCTGATCCCATAGATTCTGCACTCTAGCCAGTGGGAAACAATAGTTTGGGGTGTGTGTGTGTGTGTGTGTGTGTGTGTGTGTGTGTGTGCATACACATATGTTGTTGTTGTTCAGTCGTGTACAACTCTTCATGACCCCATTTGGGGATTTCTTGGCAAAGATACTGGAATAGTTTTCCAATTCCTTCTCCAGCTCATTTGGCAGATGAAGAAATTGAGGCAAACAGGGTTAAGTGACTTGCCCAGGGTCACACAGCTAGTAAGTGCCAGAGGCTGAATTTGACCTCAGTTCTTCCTGACTTCGGGCTCTGCACTCTATCCACTGTATCACCTAGCTGCCCACATACATAAATGTATATTAAAGATATTTATAAGGTAATTTAAAGGGAACGCACTACCATGTAGGGGGAATCAAGAAATGTTTCACGTATAATGTGAAGTTTGAATTGAGGGAAACTAGACATTCTATTCAATCCAGAAGCAGTTAATAAGCACCTACTATGTGCTGTGTGCGATCAAAGGTGGTGGGAATTCTAATCCAAAGAAGGAAACAAACTCTCAAGGGGCTTACATTCAAAGAGGTAGGGGAAAGGAAGGAAGGAATTCCAAGTGTGGGAGCCAGGCAGTGAGTACAAAAGCAAGGAGACAAGAGGGCAGTGTTGGGTATGAAAAACGGTAAGAAGGCCAGGGTGGCTGGATTGTACAGTGAATGTATAATAATGTATAATAATAGTAGTGTATAATAATAAGGCTACTAGGAAAGTTTGGGGACCGGTTGTAAGGGGCTTTAAATGTCACACAGAGAAGTTTAGGAACCCTCAAAATCCTCTCCCTTCTCAGATTAAAAGATTATATTTATCACCTAAACCACTTGATTATCTCCTCTTTAACCCAGGAAGCACGAGGGTCTGGGTGCTTAAAAGATTCTTTATTTAACAATAAAGACTTCCTTATTGCATACAAGGCACCAGCGAGTTCATATTTCATCACCTTGGTTCTTACAATAAGTGAGGTGGTGGAAGAAGGGCAGTAGGCTCTTAAGAGGTAAGAAAACTAAAATATGAGCAGGCAGTCAGCATTGCCAAGGTAAGTAATTATTTAATAGATCAGAAAATATCTCATTGTTGTCTTGAAATTCCTTAAAAGTTTTATTGCTAGAAAGTTCAATTGGGGAACGTAAATGCTGAAATAACTAGCAATGATTCGGACAAAGGCCAGGTGAACGGAAGTATGTTGATAGAGTAGAAAGAACAATGCAGTCAAGAGGTCTGTAGGCCTGATTCAGCCACTGCCTGGGTCACACCGGGAGAGTCACTTTCTAGCTCTAAAATCCCCTGATTCCACAGAAAGACTTAAGAACAGTGCATAAAAGTTACCCTGCACTTTGTACCCCAGCTTCTGTTTCAATGTTGGTTCCTATGCTCTCAGAAGGTAACAATTACTGAGTCTGCCTCACTGTATTTGTTGTCGACCCTAATTCCAAACCAGTGATGAGCTTCCCTAAATTCAGTTAGTCTGGCTCTCAGATGAAATAACTGGACTTAGATCTGAGGCCTTTCTAGCTTGGAAGAACCTGCTATAGCCTTCAGGATCCCAGGGTCATCTCTATCCCAGAGCAAAGTATCAGAAATTTAATGAAAGACAGCAATGAAAAAAATTGTACGTAAAATGTTCACAAGACACCTGTCTGGGATTCCACTGCAAAGGACATGAAATCCACTGGGATTAGTCCGGGGTCTAGACAATATTAAGTTCAGTAACGGCTATAATAATCATTTATATTACCATTAGATAATGAGTAGGGTACTGTTAGATGGCACTATGCAGTCAGGGATGCTAATTGTGACTCATACTCCAAATCCAGGGAAGGGGGAAGGGAATAGGCATTTATATAGAGCCTGCTATGTGTCAGGCACTGTGCTAGGTGCTTTATAAATACTATCTCATTTTATGCTCACAACAACACTGGGAGGTTGGTGCCATTATAATCCCTATTTTACAGACGAGGAAACTGAGGCAAACAAAAGTTAAATGACTGGTCCAGGATCACACAGCTAGTGTCTCAGGTTAGATATGAGCTCAAGTCTTCTTGACTCTGGGGCCCAGCACTCTATTCATTGTGGCACAATCACTTTAAATTTAAAGCTACTCTGGAAGCTCCATTGGGCACAGAGTTACTTCAACGGAAATTCTACCTTTCATTTTAAGCATCATAGTTAATAAAATGGTGTTTTTGAAGAATATCATTTTAAAATTCAACCTCTACCTTTATTCTCAAACTTATTCATCACAATAATAATGTTCCTGAGATGTAGAGCTGCATGCTGTATAGACAACTGGACTTGGAACCAGAAAGACCAGGAGGCATGTTCCACCCTCGATACATTGTACTGTGTGACCCTAAGAAGCCACCCAACCTGACAGTGTCAACCTGACACTCTAGGCAATTCTCTAAGTCATAGAAAAAATGCTGACCAGCATCGATAGAAGGTATTTCTTCTTCTGGGAGTTTCCACTATCACTGAAACCAGAGATCCAGTCCTTATGTCTATCTACATTCTTACAGCATTTTATGACATGTATTACATTCACAATTTCATATGCTCTTCTCATCAACCTTAGGAGGCAGGTAATGCAAGTATTGTCATCAACCTTATTTTGCATACGACAAAACTTAGGCTCAAACTGTTAGCACAAAGGTCACATGCAAACTGAGCCTGTGTTCAGGGACTGCAAGGTCAGTGCTATTTGGATTAAATTGTGCTCTTACTCTAAGGAGAACAAGTCCTGACACATGTAAATGGCAGTCACGGACAAGTGGCAGAAGTCTTACTATTTTTGTCATTACCAAGCCCCAGCCCAATGAATGTCAAAAAGTAATAAATTCTTCTGTTTGTCTACATATGGCAAAAAAGGCTACAATGATTCTAACAAATCAAGCCACTTTAAGAACAGTGCTCACATATTTTCACGTTTTGTAAACTATGACCTTATAGAAAAATACAATATATGCAGTATTTTTAGTTTGGTTTTGCTAGTTATTTTCATATATTATAAAACCGTTAAGTTTTTAAAATTTGACCTGTTCACTGTTTTCATAAAAAGTTTTCAATGTCTGAGTTTTTAAATTTTGCCAATGTGACGTTTTAGACAGTTATATCTTGGTAATTTCAGGTTTGGCCCAGATCAGTGATTTCATCAGTATAGGGAATTTCCAGTGAGGAAAATTCCTTCACAATTTTCATCCATTGATAAGTATTTACATTTATAGCTAGCCCACTACCATACAACACCTTTAAGGTGATCCTTTTATACTATATCTTCTATTCAGGGTGACTGAGATCCTTGAGTCAAAGATCTCAGAGATCAAATACCTAATAGTACAAGGAATAATGATTCCAGAGGTCATACTCATTCCTTCTTAAGTCATGTAGGAAGCAATACTCCTACTTAGGGGAAAGGGACATTGTTTTATTAAAAGTGAAGCAAGACGAAGAGAAAGGTAACATGTTATGATGCACAGAGAGCCTGCCTTAAAATCTGGAAGACCCACCTTTAATGACATCCTAGCTGAATGCCCCTGGGGAAGTCATTTAATCTATGGAAACTCTCTAAGACTTCAATAGAAAAGCTGCTCCTCATCAGAAGTTCTCTAAACAAATCACAGGGTATACCATCTTAACAAAGCAAATCATACTAAATTATTTAGGCAAAGTTTACATGTGCTAGCTGGACGACGATATTCCATTCCTCACCACTAAGAAGTTACAAAGAGGCATAATACCTATTATAGAAATTATTGATCAAGAGTCTTCTGGTATAGTCCAAATCTGGAAAATATATTCTGGAAGCACATGTGCTTTCTTAAACAACATTTATACAACTGCAGTGTGGCATAATGAAAAGAACACTGGATTACTAGTCAGGAAAGCTGGATTCTGATCCTCGCTCTTCCACAAGCTCTCCTTGGGTGTGTATCACAACTGGCAGGACCAGGAAGTGATCCTAGGATCATAGATATCGAGATGGAAGGATTATGGACTATCTAGTCCAATCCCCTTATTTTATAGATGTGGAAAGTGAAGTCAAGATAGTCTGAATGGCTTAAGATCACACAGGGATGTGTTTGAGCCAGAATTTAAACCCAGATTTTCTGACTCCAAATTTGGCATTTTCTACTGCATCATGCAGTCTTTCTCTAGGATAGGTCTAGTATGTGAGGTAGGTGAATTTTAAAATACAATTTAAAAATACAATTTGATAACTATATTCCAGTGTAATTGGATTCCCTTATAATCCTATGTATTTTATTTCATGCATTTAAAAACAGTACTTTGAGAGGGGCTTCATCAGACTGCCAAAGGAGACCCGCAACACAAAAAGGGTTAAAAACTCTTGCTCTAGAATCTAAGTTCCTAGGGAAAAGGTATTGTTCTATTCTTTGTATTTGTATTGTACCTAGCATAGTGCCTGACCCAAAATAGGTACTTTAAAATGGTTTTTTATTAACTGTTTGGTCAAACACTTACTGCATCGCATTGTAAGCGGGATGGAGATAAATGATCAAAAATGCAGAGAAGCAATACATTAAACTGGAAACATTACCTGTTCTAGACATCTGAAGACACATTTTATTCTCAGTACTGTCACCAACTCCTTAGATAAACATAAGCAAGGGACTTCAACTTTCTGGGCTTCAGTTCCATTATCTTCAAAATGACAGGAGTGATTAGATGATCTCTGAAGTACTTTCCATCTTAAATCTTTGATTCTGTGGTAATTCAGCATAGTTTTCTTTAGTAAACCAGGTGGAACTGGACAATTTTATTCTTTCTCAGTCTCTAGCTACAAGGGTTAGTTTTTGCTTTTGTTTTTCTAAGCAAACATAAACCTTTATTGCATTGCCTTAAGGTAACTTTTTGATAATTGTTTGGACCCTCAGGAGATGAAATAAGCCAAGTATTAAAACAAGTGTTTCAATTCTACCCCATTAATGCTCAACAGAGAAGTCTTTCCTCTGTTAAAGAGGTGCTTTATTGATTTTTAAATTAGTAAGAAAAGAATTTTAAAACAAATTCCACCTCTATACCCAAAGATACCACCCTAGAAAAACACTCTACCATACAATGAAAATTCTATACTCTGGCAGTGAATAGGATTTTGTCTAACAGCATTACATGGATAATAGCATTTCTGACATCTGTTTTCCTAACTAAGGTTAGTCAATCTGTTATTGTAAATTAGATTGCTTAAATGTGTGTTTAAGAATGCATACATTGTATACACTGCTGGTTTCTGTTTCTAATGCTTAAGTTCCTAACAAAAAAAAATTTTTTTTAAATGTATGTTGCTGAGGAATAACCATTTTAACCATATCTGACAAATAAAGAAAAAAAGAAGCCAAAAAGAAAATTAAGTGTCTAAAAAGATTATAAACAGGTTTTTTCTATATTTTTCATAGATCCTACGTTTTTATCTTTAGCAAGTACATATAATTATTTGTATATAAACCAATCCTGAGTAGAAAAGTTACACTCAAGTCCTAACAGCTCAGTTACTAAAAAGAATCAAAATCCAGACAAACTCCACAAGATATAAAGTTCAGACATATAAAGAATAATTAATTCCAATATTATATAAACACTGTTACATAAAAAGAAGGAAAGAAGAGATCATACTAAATGCATTTTTAAAAATATGGTCTTTATGCCTCAATTAGGGAGGAAAAAAGGAGAGAAATAAAACTATAGACAAATATTCTTAATAAATACTGACACAAATATTTACTAAAATATCAAAAAGGATATAGCAACATATTAAAAAAACACATCCTATGACCAGGGTGAATTTACACCAGGAATGCTGGACTATAAACATACCAGATCATAATAACAAAAGTAATAAAAATCACAGAATTATATCAATAGATGCAGAAGATGCTTTTGATGCAATAGAACTCTTTAAGCTAAAAACAAAAAATTTTAAAGCACAGGAATAGACCTTTCCTCAAAATGATCAAGAATCAGCACCATCTATAACAGACAAAGGTTAGAGGCCTTTCTAATAAGATCAGGATGTAAAGCAAGAATGACTACTACCACGATTATTATTTGATATGGTCCTGGATGGTAGATAGCTCTAGTAATAAGACAGGAAAAATAAATTGAGAGAATAAAACTAGGCAAAGAATAAACAAAATTATCACTTTTTACAGATGATATGATGGTTTACTTAGCACACTCTATCAATAAATCTATCAATGAATAAGTTTTTATATTAAGGGCCTATGTGCCAGACCTTGTGGTAGGTAATGGGATACAAATGCAAAGAATGAAACAATTCTTACTCACAAAGAACTTACATTCAAATAGGGAAGACAAGATTATGTAAAATAAATGCAACATAAATATAAAATGAATAAATATAAATGTAAACGAAGTGTTTAAATACATGTAGTTGTAAGGCAACTAGGCGGCAGTCCAGAGTGCTCAGCCTATCATCAGACAGACCCAAGTTCAAATCCAACCTTAGACACATATTAGTTTTGTGATCCTGGGCAAGTCATGTAACTTCTGTCTGCCTCAGTTTCCCCAACAGTACAATGAGAATAATAATAGCACCCACCTTCTAGTACTGCCATGGGGATGGATCAAATGAGATAATATCTGTGAAGCACTAAGAGCAGAGTGCCTGGCACACACCGGGTGTTTAATAATGCTGGTTTCCTTCCTTCCTTCTGGAAGAAGAAACTAGGAGTGTGGGAGAAAGGAATCAGGAAAAGTTTTATGCACAAGATAGTGCTGGAGGTGCCCCTCAAAGGAAGAGAGGGGCTTTACAAGGCAGAAGCAAGAAGGGAGTGCTTTTTTGGTCACAGAGACTCAAGATAACTTTTGAAAGGTAGTAAGTAGTATACAAAAATACAAATAATATAAAAATGAATAACATTTTAAAATATAATATAAAAATAAACTCACATAAACCATCAGTTTTTCTGTATATTACTGACAAAGCCAAACAGGAGAAAGAAAAAGAAATCCCATTCAAAATTACTACAAAATACATTAAATATTTACATTTCGCCTTCAAGACAAACAAATAGAAAACACTTTTACAAAAACATTCTCATCCCTCATTCTATCTAGACCAGGCCACCATGCCTCAGGTGCCTCTTTCTCCCTCTGCCCACTAGGCCCCCTCTCCCACTGGTGAGTTCTCAGAAGCTCCATTTTGAGGAAAAGTCCAAATCAGCAACTTAATCTCCAGACTTTCTACAACATGAATACCTTCTACTTCCCCTTCACATATACTTTTCAGCACCCCTTACATGAAAGGTAAGCTCCTTAAGGGCAGAAACTTCCTTTTTGTTTGTATCTGTATCCTTAGTACTTAGCATAGTGCCCCAGCAGACAGTAAGTTCTTAAAAAATGCCTGCTTACTTGTTAGAAATAAGCTAAATAACTGCATTCGTAAATCACTGGAGAATAATTAATTCCTCATGGTTGAGTCATGTCAATATGATAAAAAAAAATGACTATATTACTTTAAATAGTTTACTATTTCAATGCCATGCCAAGTTATCAAAGGATTAATTTCTAGGGTAGGGAGAAAAAACATCATTCACCTGGAGGAACAAAAGGTCAGGAGTCTCAAGGTAAATCATGAAAAGAAATGGGAAAACACCATATCTCAAATTATATTACAAAGCAGTAATCATTAAAACTATCTAGTACTGGTTTTAAAAAAAGAAAAATTTTTTAAAGTTGATGAGAACAGATTAGATACACAAGATCCAGAAGCAAACGACCATGAACCCAAAGATTCCAATTACTGGGGTAAAGGATCACTATTTGACAAAATTACTAGGAAAACTGAAATGCATTCTGGCAGAAATAGGGTTTAGACCATAATATCATGCCATATACCACAATAAACCCCAAACAGATACATAACCTATATATAAATAATCACAACCAAAATAAATTAGAGGAAGAAAGAAGATATCTTTCACCACCCTGAATAAAAGAATTCTTGACCTAACAAGGAGCTAAAATGGAAAATTCTGACTAAACAAAATTTCAAAAAAATTTTCACAAACAAATCAATATAGTTGGAATTACAGGATAAAGAGTCAAAAGTGAAATATTTGTTTCATTAAGTTTCTCTCATACATATCTAATTTCCTAGATACACAGGGAATTGATCAAAACATAAAAAACAAGGGCCATTCCCTAAAAGATAAAGGATCAAAGGACAGACATAATCAGTTCTCAAAAGAAGAAAAGTGAGCTAACAAAAATCACATAAAAAACTGTCCCAGATCACTGATAACAATCACTTATCAGACTGGCAAAGGTGACAAAAAAGGAAAATGACAACCGTCAGAGAGGCTGTGAGAGGACAAATACTCTAATGCACTGTTGGCAGAGCTCAGGCATTCTGGGAAGCAATTTGGAATATGCTCAAAAGTCGAAATTCTTGAAGATGGTGGCTGGAAAGCAGGGACTAGCATGAGCTCCCCGCCGAGTCCCTTCAAAAACCTATAAAAAATGGCTCTGAACCAATTCTAGAACTGCAGAACCCACAAAATATCAGAGGGAAGCAGGGCTCCAGCCCAGGACAGCCTGGATGGTCTCTGGGTGAGGTCTATCCCGCACAGAGCTGGGAGCAGAGCAGAACCCAGCGTGAACCGCGCAGACCAGCCAGACCAGGAGCCAGGTGGAGTGTGCCCTAGCGCCCTGAATCAGTGAGCTGCAGCAGTTACCAGACCTCTCAATCCACAAACACCAAAGACAACAGAGAAGGTTAGTGGGAAAAGCTGAGGGAGTGGAAGGAGTTCGAGGTTCGGCTACCGCCCCCGGGGGCAGCGGAGGTGGGGCAGCTGCAGAAGTACAGCTGCAGTTACTTCCAGCCCCGGGCCCACCTGGTGGGAGGAATTAAGTGGCGGATCAGAGCAGGAGTGAAGAGCCTGCTGAAGATCTAAGTCCAGTCCAGGTTGGGGGTTCTTGGGCAAGGAGTAGTGCTGGTGTGGCAGAGCTGGCACACCCCCCCCAAGCGTGGAACATAGTTCTCTTAACTCCACAAGCAGTCATACCCCACTGAAAAACTCAAGGGTCAAGTTAGTTGGCTGGGAATATGTCCAGGCAGCGAAAACACACCCAGATTCAGTCTCAGACTTTGGATTCTTTCTTTGGTGATAAAGAAGACCAAAATATACAGACAGAAGAAGTTAACAAAGTCAAAGAGCCTACAACAAAAGCCTCCAAGAAAAACATGAACTGGTCCCAGGCCATGGAAGAGCTCAAAAAGGATTTAGAAAAGCAAGTTAGAGAAGTACAGGAAAAATTGGGAAGAGAAATGAGAAGGATGCGAGAAAACAATGAAAAACAGGTCAATGAGTTGCTAAAGGAGACCCCAAAAAATACTGAAAAATACACTGAAGAAAATAACACCTTAAAAAATAGACTAACTCAAATGGCAAAAGAGCTCCAAAAAGCCAATGAGGAGAAGAATGCCTTGAAAGGCAGAATTAGCCAAATGGAAAAAGAGGTCCAAAAGACCACTGAAGAAAATACTACTTTAAAAATTAGATTGGAGCAAGTGGAAGCTAGTGACTTTATGAGAAATCAAGATATTATAAAACAGAACCAAAGCAATGAAAAAATGGAAGACAATGTGAAATATCTCCTTGGAAAAACCACTGACCTGGAAAATAGATCCAGGAGAGATAATTTAAAAATTACTGGACTACCTGAAAGCCATGATCAAAAAAGGAGCCTAGATATCATCTTTCAAGAAATTATCAGGGAGAACTGCCCTGATATTCTAGAGCTAGGGCAAAACAGAAATTGAAAGAATCCATCGATCGCCTTCTCAAATAGATCCCAAAAAGAAATCTCCTAGGAATATTGTTGCCAAATTCCAGAGCTCCCAGATCAAGGAGAACATACTGCAAGCAGCCAGAAAGAAACAATTTGAGTTTTGTGGAAACACAATCAGAATAACCAAAGATCTGGCAGCTTCTACATTATATGAGACTGAAGGGCTTGGAATACAATATTCCGGAGGTCAATGGAGCTAGGATTAAAACCAAGAATCACCTACCCAGCAAAACTGAGTGTCATGCTCCAAGGCAAAATATGGACTTTCAATAAAATAGAGGACTTTCAAGCTTTCTCAGTGAAAAGACCAGAGCTGAATAGAAAATTTGACTTTCAAACACAAGAATCAAGAGAAGCATGAAAAGGTAATCAAGAAAAAGAACAAGAAAAAGAAATTGCAAGGGACTTACTAAAGTTGAACTGTTTTGTTTACATTCCTACATGGAAAGATGATGTGTATGATTCATGAGACCTCAGTATTAGAGTAGCTGAAGGAAATATGCATATATATATATATACACATACATATATATATGTTTATGCATATATATATATAAGTGAATGTGTATGTATGTATATATGTATGTGTATATGTAGAGAGAGAGAGAGAGAGCAGACACAGGGTGAGTTGAAGATGAAGGGAAGATATCTAAAAGAAATATGCTCAAAAATCACTAAACTATGCAACATAACCCTGAGTATAACCCCCATCGAAAAAAATCAAAGAGAGAATGGTCCTATAAAAATATTTATAGCAGCACTTTTTTTAATAGCTACAAAATGGAAACTAAAGGTGCATTCATTAATTGAAGAATGGTAAAAATCAACTATGACATATGACTATAATGGGATAGATTCACAGAAACCCGAAAAAACAAAGTGCATGCTCTAGGCTCACTCTTCCAACCTAAAATGGTAGCCTGGGTCCCCAGAAAAGCAAGTTCTTTTCCCATCAAGTTTCTAGGAGTCCCCAAGAGCCTCAGAAGTGCTTCATGAGACCCCACTGGTATGTTTTCCTCTGCTGATTATCAAATAAAATGCATTAGTCAGACAGACTATTTACTAAGAAAGAAGAATGTTTACTAAGGTGGCACAGTATGAAGAGCTGTTACAAAAAAAAAGTCACTGACACATTCTCCCACCCATATATACAAAGTTAAGGGGAAAGTGGGCCCAAGTCCACTTATCCCTCATGAGCAAAGGGATAAACTCATAGCTTCTGTTTATTGGAAGTCCTTTTCTTCCTCTATTAACTCCTCAGTGAAGTTCCTCCTAGGTTCTGTGTAATTTGACTCCTGATGCAGACTCTGCTGCCAGTCACTGCTGTTCCTGATATGCTGCTAGGACGATGGTGAGAAGTCAAAATCTTATGACCTTCTAAAGTTCACAAGGTCATCCTCTGGTCAAGAGGAAGGGGAGATAAAGGATCTACCCCACCTACCTCCCCGAGCAGTTCCCACTCAGGGGCCAGTCTAGAGTTGCTCTCTTCTCTTGGCTTCTGAACACTCAGATAACAAGTCCAGAAAACCAATGATAAAACATGCTTCCCACCTCTTGAGACAGGAGTGATTGACTAGAGATATAGAATGAGATATCCATTTTCAGACATGTTCAATGTGTAAATTTGTCTTGTTTGTTTGTTATAAAGGAAGAGAGCTATTGAAGGTGGAGAAAAGATAGTAACAATCACACCAAAACAAAGAAGAGAAACATCATTGAAATATTTTAACGCATAAAAGAGAAAAGGGTGAAATTCAGTGAGTGAATGGATAAGCAGGACAGCGTTGGAACTGTGTTGAATTTATGTATTTTAAAAAACCCAAGCTGTATGGAAAAGAGATTAATGGTTTCATATATAATCCTCCTTTTCTGCTCTTCTTTATATGTGGAAACGTATAAGTTTATTGATGACTGTGAAGGTCAGAATAACAAAAGGAATCAGAATTTAAAATCGTAGGGGGAAAAAAAATAGCTAACATTTAAATGTAGTATTGCTTAAAAACTGATCAGAGAAAATAATAATAAGGTACATTCATATTATACTTTATAGTTTGTAATATTATTATAGTTTTGGTTTCATATTAACCTTTCTTTCAAGAATTCAAAATATTCTATAATAGTAAGAACAGCTCATGTTCAGATAGCGCTTTCCTCAGAACAACCTTGTGATGCACGTAGTAGAGTATTATTATAATGCCCATTCTACAGATAAGAGAACTGTGGTTCAGAGAAATCAAGTGAATTGTCCAAAGTCATAAAGCAAGATCTGGGGCTCAAATCCAGGTCCTATGACTTCAAATCCAGTTGTTTCTGCTTCTCAAGAAAAAAGATAGAAAGTTTCCGTTTTCTAATGCAGCAGCATAGGCTTTGGGCTCAACTGCCCCAGTCTTCCACTAGCACTGGAAGGTTGGGTCCCCAAATGGCAGCTGGCTCCTTCTCCTCTCAGGGTGCCGGGTAATTACCCTGAAGGTTTGGGAAGGGAAGGTTTCTATTGTACTAGAACTCACGAGCCCCCACCAACATGCTTCCCACTGATTATCAGTTTATGTGAATTATAATCAATTATACCAGTGAGATACAGTTAGCTTTTTTAGAAATAGTTATTGGCTTAGGAATGATAATACCAGTTGTTACAAAGCACTCCTCCAAACTGGGGGTGCATTCTTCCATAAGTACAAACAGAATCCAGCGGAAAGCTGGTTCCAGCACATGTGACAAAGGGGGTTGGTGGAAAGCCTTTCCAACCCATCCTGGGGTCCCAATGAAGCTCCTTTTAGGCTCCACATAGCCTTCTGCTAGCCTCCTCATAGAGCCCTGATGCTGCCTCTCCTCAGGACATCTAGGATGACTGTGGCTCCCAACGTGGACACTGCCAGCAGCCACTACTGTTCCAGGGACAATACTGGGATGCTCATGGGAAGTACAAAACCTTCCAACCTTTTGAAATTCACAAGATCTTTTTCTGGGGTAAAGGAAGAAAAGGGGGCAGATGTTCTTTGTCCCTATTTCCCAACACCATCACCAAAGTAGCACAATGGATAGAGCTCTGGGCCTGGAATCAGGAAGACTCAAGTTCACATCTGGCCTCAGAGGCTTATCAGCTGTGTGGCCCTGGAGAAGTCAATTTAAACCGTTGTCAGCCCCAGTTTCCTCAGCTATAAAGTGGGCGTAACAGGGTTCTTGTGCCCTTAGCACAGTGGCTGGCACATAGCAGGCACTTAGTAAATGCCTGTTCCTCTCCTCTTCTCTCTTCGGGGGCTTGGTTAGACTTCCTTCTACCACTGGGCTGGCCTACCAATGGAATGCCAGAATCTGAACTGACTTGCTATTTTTTCCAAGCCCCAAAGGTATGACTAAGTCCCCTCAACCAATCCTAATACACTTCTGTGCAGCATCATTTTGTTTGACCCAATGCCTTTCACTCCTTCCAAACTTATCGGACCTCTAGATGCTAGTGCCTTCCACTCTGAAGGCCTTGACTGCACCTACTTCAATGCCTTTAACTAAATGATTCAATAGAGTTGTTCTTATCTGATAATGACATTAGAGTAGGCTACAGTGAGGCAGACATGATGGATTCAATAGACACCGCCCCCCACCCTTACAGTGACATTTGACATGTATGATACAGTAGAAAGAACCCTGGATCTGTAGTCAGGGGAGCCCAGGTGTGAATCCCAGCTCTGTTCATCACACTACCCATGTGTCCTAGGACGCTCTAGGTCTCATTTCCCTCATCTGTAAAATAAGAGAGTTGAATGAGATGATCTCTAAGTTCCTTTCCAGGTCCAGAGATTACTTGGACAAATATACCTCTTCCATGAAGCTAGTCCCTAGTCAGAAATGATCTATTCACAACGCCTTGTTGATACTCCTCTCATTAATTTACCACAATCTATTTTCATTATGTTCATTTGTTTATACCCCTTATCTTCCTTAATAGATTAAACTACAAAAACATTTATTAAATGTCTACCACGTATAAGGAGAAGAGAGAAAAGGAAAGGAATGAGCACTTTTACATAGCACCCACTCTGTGCCAGGCACTGGGCTAAGGGCCATACAAATACAACAACCTGCGAGGTGGTTGGTTATTATGCCCATTTTACAGTTTAAGAAAGTGAGGCAAATAGTGGTTAAATGACTTGCCCAGGGTCACAAAGCTAGTAAGCGTCTGAGGTGAATTGGAACTCGGGTCTTCTTGACTCCAGGTCCAGTGTTCTATCCACTGCAACATGCAGAGAGACAGTATTCTAAATACTGAGAGTACAAAGACAAAAACAAAATGGGTCCTGCCTTCCAGGTATTTACATCGTGCGGGAGGGACAACGTGCGTCCCGATGTCAATATAAGGTAGGTGATGGAAGAAGGGAGGGGGAGAGGGAATAGAGCGATGAAGCAGGCTTCACTTAGGAGGTGGCATCTGAGCTCAAAGTTGAGTGGAAAAAAAAGGACTGTGAGCACCAAAGGGGAGGAGAGATTCCATGAGGCAGAGCCTCTCTGCAGAGGCACAGAGCAGGGAGATGGCCCCCTGAGTGCAGGGATTGGCTAAGGGCTCCATTTGGCTGGAAGGCAGAGTACAGGAAAGGGAGTGATGTGGAGGGCTGTCTGGAAAAGTAAGTGGGAGACAGCTTGCAAAGGCCTTGAAATGCCAAGCAGCAGAGTTTATACTTCATCCTTGAAGTAACTGGGAGTCAACAAAGAACTCTGAGTAGCAGAATAATAGTCAAACAGGAACTATATAGAAATATTAATTTGGCGATTGTGTGAAGGATGGATTAGATAGAAAAGACCCTGGAGGCAGAAAGACCAATCAGGCAAAGTCTAAAGTGGGACAGATGATGGGTGAGAGGAGGGGATGGTACGACAACAGACTGAATACGAGGGAAAAGTTGAGAATGATTTGGAGTTTCCTAACAAGTAGACCCAGAGGGGCAGCCATATTCTCAATAGAAGTGTAAAGGAGAACAGTTGGGGTGAGGGGTGAGGGGTGAAGTATGGGGGAAATGATGAGAGGGGGGAAGGCAAGGTAGCATGGTCTAAGAGGAAGAGCACTGCACTTGGAGACAGAAGACCTGAGTTCAAATCCTGCTCTACCACCTTGTTACTTGTATAACGCTGGGCAAGTTACTTGAAGAATTTAGCTCTCTGGGTCAGTGCCCACTTCTGTAAAATAGGGAAGTCTGGACTCTATGACCTCTAGGGTCCCTTTCACCTTGAAAGTTGATGATGATACTATTCAAATGTGAACTCCTTGAGGGTAGGCAAAATGTATTATTTACCTTTCTGTTCCCTCTATCACCTGACCCAGCCATCTCCCTCCTGCTACCAATCATACCCCCATCCCTGGGCTCTAGAACCAGGCCACCCAGCACCTCCAAACCACACGACAGCACCCTCGGGCCCACCCCTTTCCAACTGTAGCTCTTTGAGTTCTTGTCTACTCCACTGGAAGATAAGCCCCTTGAGGGCAGGAACCCTCTTGCTTTTACATTTGTATTCCCAGCGTTTAGCCAAGTATTTGGCACATTATAAGATCTTAAATGCTTTTTCATTCATAGTACATTACCTAGTTCACTGCTATACACCAGGCGTGTTTGGTGAATGAATAAACAGGAAAAGGATATTCAATTATCTATCCTACAAGACAAATCACTGGTGTGTCCTTAAAAATCCCTTGTGCTTTAATAACCACCATGGCTGATATAAATGGAAACGGGCTTCTTATCATGAAACTGGGATCTGTGCTCAGAATAAGTGAATAAGAAGCCCATGATTTCACAGAATTTCTCCTCAGATCAAAAGGTATGATGTTATAAAACTTGGAATAATTGTTATTTATAATAAAAATCTGTGCAGAATCAGGTTTTTTATCAAACAGTCATACTAAGAAAGACATTGAACAATAATAGCATTTTCCATTTTTCCAAAGAATAATTATAACAATGACTGATACGTGTAACATTTTAAAATGTACAAAGCATTCTACATCTCATCAGCTCCCAAGCAAAAAAGAAAACACTGTTAAAAATTTGATCCAGGGAATTAGTTGAAGCACCACAACTAGAGATTAAACGAGAAGACGATGTAAGGATCACTGGAATAATGGACATTTCTTCAAACATTTAAGTTTCCACTATGTATAAGAAACCATCTGATGGAGGAAATAAAAAAATAAATAATATACCATATCTGTCCTCCATAAGCTCTTTTTATAGTAGGGGAGAAAAGAAACGTACACAAACAACTAGAATATAAACAAGAATATAAGTTCATAAATATTCGGAGCAAGAAAGAGCAATGGGAGTGGGGGGGGGGTAGAGGGGATACATGAATAGGATTCAAATGAGTGTTATCTGAATATAAGATCTGAAGGATGGGTAAAGATTTTAATAGGCGAACCTATTCTGGAGATTGGCCTAGTTATACTATTAGGTGTACTCAGTTATTTATAATTTACGTATAACTTGGTTTATTAAAAATGTTAACATGATTGGTGCAATAATACCCTTCTTTCTATGGTGATCGACCATCCTTGTGAATGGCACTTTTTCTGAGAAATTAGATATTAACAAACTGGGGACATGTTTTGTTTTTAAAGTGATGTGGCCTAGTTCTTTGTTCGTGATGTCAGCACAGCTCCTGGAATAAGTGTGGTTAGTATGCGCTCCCTCTACTGAATTAGTCGGGTTTAAAGAAGCAAAAGATAACACTGCTTCCTACAGAAACGTTTCTGTGAATTTCTCTCACCAGGCAGAGTGGACTTGTTTCAAATTCAAAATAAAAGGAAAAAGAAATGTAGGCTCCAAGGACACGTCAGAATAGCTCTGAATATACTGAGTATAAAACTCTACACATCACAAAGTCAATTGCTATCCTAATAGGGCTAGACGAAATTTTGTTGGATCTTACATAAGAAAATCCATTCTAAGTAGGACTTTTCATAAATTTAAGAAATGAGATTAAATACTTCTGACCCTGAAACTCAGTATCTGAAGATCCTATTTTAACTCCAAGTCATAATTTCCTTTCCATAAATAAAGTACCATCTGCAACCTGAGTATAATCCAATTTACCACAAGATAAATGAGATTTCTGTTGTCAAGGCGATTTTATCCTAGTTGTTCAAAGAAAGAGAAAAATGGGAAAAAAAAACCCACAAGGAATCCTTCTTAAAGGAAGTAAAACACAAAAATTACAGTTATAAACCCACCAAAAGAAATTTATAGTTTTAAAAATTAGCATCAGTATAACCTCATAATATTGTTGTTCTTAGGTAACAAATTTACTTGGTAATGAAAATGCCTTAAGCAGTAAAGCACAGTAAGTAAAAATGCTTAAATACTAGGAAAAGGTGTTTCGTTTTGTTTAGTTGGCTAACCTAACTAGTATTACAGAAATAATTTTAAAACTCCCCAAAATTACTATACAGAATAATAATCCAGTTGATTTTTTTTACTCGGATCTGGTGTGTCCTAGAGACATCAAACAATTAAAAATAATACTTTTATGCTAGAATTTGACAAATATGTTACATCTTCAAAAGCTTTTTCACCTATTGTACTTCACCAAATAGATATAATTATAAGGTCATATTCAATTTTAAAGGAATGAAATGGTGATGATTTCATTTATTTGGTCTGTACTCATCTGATTAATAGCATTAACTTCAAAAATGTTACCAACAGAACTCTATTGTTATATACAGATTAGAAATGTAAACATAGTTTTCCCACAACTACAGACTTCACAACTGATTCTGCATCTTATTTCAAAGAACATTTTGAAAGTCTGAGGTTACGCCAACTAAAGAACACTACTGCCCCCTGGTGAGTCACAAGGCAAATGACTTTTAATTCAGTAACAACACTTCAATTTTCTGTGAAACAAGAATAGGACATTATTTTGAGAAGCACTGACAGACAGAAACCTAGGCAATTAACTAAAACAACAACTGGGTTATATACACTAAGGCACTGCAAGACAAGTGACAGTCTCCTTCATGGGTAAATTTAGTACCAAAACAGGAAAGCCAAGAAAGAGAAATGTTGTTAAAGAAACAAAATTCAAACAATGTTACTTAATGTGACAGCAGTTAAGGATACCAAAGTTAACACAACACTATTGCTACGTGAATGTTAGAAGTGGAAGAATCAATTAATCACCAAGTACTTGCTTAGCATCTACTATATGTCATGCTCAATGCTGGTGCTAGCATTTACAGAGTGTTTTCAGGTTTGCAAAACACTTAACACACATTTCATTTTATCCTCATCGTAACCCTGGGAGATAGGTGCTATTATTATCCCCACTTTACAAATGGGAAAACTGAGGCAGACAGCAATCAAGTGATTTGCCCAGGGTCACACAGATAGTAAATATCTGGGACAGATTCTGAACTCAGAGCTTCCTGACTCCAGGTCCAGGATCCATCCATTATGCCACCCAATGAAACAAATTCTTCCTTTGAAGGAGCTCTCATTCTAAAGGGGGAGACCAAAAGTACATACAAAAACATGTACAGCATAAATACAAAGTTAATAAATATAAATATACACAAAGCAATTTGGGGGGGAGAACACTAGCAGTTGGAAAGGGTAAAGGGGAGGAATCGAAAACTTTTGTGAGCACAGGAAGCTTTTCAGGTCAGAGATTCAAATTCCCCTCACAGAACTAAAATGTCATTAGCACAGGAACTCCTTTTGATCCACGGTGACTGCTACCTCTCTCTAACTTGGATGGTCTTCAAGAGCTTCCATAATCAGGTCCATAACCTGCAGACAACCTCTATGAACTGAGGTAGGTTGGTTTGTGGACAACATATATACAATCCATCATTAAACCACACAGCAAAAGCCATCAAAATATTTACTTTCATAATGTATATTGTTCGTCCCTTCATCAAAACTCACAATACTATTTGAAAGTTTATTTTTATACTGAGGAAAAGCCATAAAAAAATGTATCTTCAGTGAAAAGAAATTTACTAAATATCTTGTTTTAAGCAATCTTCAATCCAAGGTAGAAACAATTTTGCATTCTACATTTACCTTTTTTTGCTTCACAGAATGAATTTTCAGGGTTCCTTTAGCCCTATTTATCCCTATTCTTGCTATATAGCATTTCAGATGTGTCCCTTGTCAGAAAGAGCAAAAATAAATTTTTGTAGAAAAGTTGATGGATTGCAGTTAGGAAACTGTGGAGTGATTTTAACAAGTCCAACCTGCTCTCTGGCACAAAAGTCTACCTTTTTAACACACATATTCTCCTGACGATGCTGTGGTTTCAAATACTGAAACTCAACAATCTATGAAGAATCAGCGGTGAGTACCTCAGAGACACATGCTGGGCACACAAAAGCTGTAGGATTTTTCCAAAGTTGACATCTACACAAGAAGTGGCTTAGGGCAGTGGTTCTTAAACATTCTGGTCTCTAGAAACCTTTATACTCTTAAAAGTTATCGAAGACTCCTTTCAAAGAGCTCTTGTTAATTGTGTTATATCAATCCATAGCTGCTGTATTAGAAATTAAAATATCTAAGTATTATCATGAAAATAATTTTTGACCTCATAGACCCCCTAAAAGGATCTTGGGGACTTCCAGAGATTCCCAGATCATACTTTGAGAACCACTGGCTTAGGGAATACCAAACATACAATCATGTGGCAAGAAAACCCAGACAAGCCCAGTGCTTCACTGACAGCCACGAAATGGAAAAAAGACCTTAGGGGAAGGCCTCCAGTATGTTTGGTTAAGTCCTCTGCATAGCTCTAAGGAAGAATATGTTCAAAAGTCACACAAAATAAGAAGGCATGGTTCAGTTGCCATCTTCACTGATCGAAAGAATCCCCACACTGATGAGATCACAGAGCCACTAAAGTATTGAAGTATAAGCCGATGGTCTATGATATCAAAAGCTGTAGAAAGGTTATCTTCGAGATGCCAGTTGAGGCAAAACTACAGAAAACAGAATTCCACAATAGTCACAGGTCGAGTAAGCACAATGCAGAAGAGCATGGATGCTATAAAGCTGTCCACTGAGCAGTAGCTAAAACTATTTTGTGTGATTTTTTTTTCTTTCCTTATGGATTCTCTGCCTTGGTAGTAGGTGACTGCTGTGATGAGAGAATAAAAGCAACAAGGGACTAATCCAGAAACTGCTTACAGAGATGAAATGGCAAGCTTTAGGGCAGCATTTTGCTGCGACCAGAAAAGAAATGTGCAAGACGAAATGGAGTTTTCAGGTGGAGCCTCCATGGAAGATGAAAAGTAGGCACCTTTCACATTTCCCTGCTGCCAACTTGCCTTCTGAGCACCGGTCTGATTAACTGCATATGAAAGCACTGCTACGGCTCTGAAAATTACAAACTTAACCAAAATCTCTGAAATCAACCCAAAATTGAAAAAAAAAAAAAGCAATTCATACAAAAACATATGCATTTACTTATGTCCTGATTTTTTTAAATTTTTAATCTTTACTGATAGCTGTTCATCTGTTCTTTGCGGACAAGGTCGGCCATTATAATTACACAACGTTCAGTTTCATTGTTCTTTCCATCTACATTGTTGTAGTCATTATGTATGAGGTTCTCCTGGTTCTGCTTATTTCACTTTTCAACTGTTCCTATAAATCTTCCCAAGTATTTCTGAATTTTCTATATTCATCAGTTGTTACAGTGCAATAACATTCATGTGTAAATTCACATACCACAACTGGCCAAATGTTCCCTAAATCATGGCCATCTACTGTTTCCAATGTTCCGCTACAACAAAAAGAGTTGCTACAACGACTTTTGTACATATGAGACCTTTCCCTCTTTGACGTTTTAGTAATTTTCTTAGAATGATTACAAATCACCCTCTAGAATGATTGGGCTGATCCATAACTTCACCAACAGTATATTAGCGTACTGGTCTTTCCACAACCTCTCCAACGCTGATATTCCCAAATTTTGTCATCTTTGCTGAGAGAAACTGAAAAATAATTTTGATTTGAAGTTCTCTTATTATTGATAAGAGAATTATTATTATTATTAATTGCTGTTAATAATAAAGGAGCAACAGTCTTTAACATTTGCAATTCTGTGAAGAATCATTTGTTTATATCCTTTTACTACTTGCTCAGTGGAAAATGGGTCTTGGTTGTGTCTATTCCATATGTATCTGGACTATCAGACCTCTATGAGAGGTGCTTTCTACATAGATCCTTCCTCTCCTCATCAATAGTTTCCCTTCTCATTCTAGCTACACTGAGTCTTTGCGTAAAAGCTTTTGCTATTTCACATAACTGAAATTAACTATTTTGTCTTTTGTGATTGCCTGTTTCCTGTCTAGTTAAGAATTGCCATCCCTTGCTATAGTTGTGAAAGGCATCTGCTCTGGTTCTTTTCTAAATTTTTTATTGTGTGAACTTGAATATTCAGATCACACATCCACTTTGAGCTTATCATGGCATATGGTTTAAGATGTTGATCTAAACCTAACTTCTGCCAAACTGCATTCCAGTTTTCCCAGCGGTTTTTATCAAAGGAAATTATTCCCTAAATAATTTATGTTCCCAGGTTTATTGAAAACTGAACAATTAAGAAAAACTGTTTCTGATTCTTCCTTATCTGATCTCTTCCACTGATCTACTTTTCTCTATTTTTTAATCAGTAATAAAGAGTTTTAGTGATTACTGCTTTATAGTATAATTTAAGATCTGGAGCTAATCTCCCATTTTCCCTGTTTTTTCATTATTCCCTTAAGATTCTAGACCTTGTGTTCCTCCAAATGAATTTTGTAATTATTTTTTCTAGCTCTATATATATGACATATAGCTCTATATATGGCATAGTGGATGGACAGCCATACTCAAAGGCCCCGGTTCAAGTCCATCCTCTGACAGTCTAGATGTGTGACCTTAAGAGAGTCACTTAATCTTTCATGCTTTAGGCAATTCTCTAAGACTGTAAGTTGCAGTGAAGTTACCAACGACATCACATGAAAGATTATCTTAATTCCAAAGTTCCCTATACCAATGAAGTCACAGGTCCAAGTCTCTATCCCTATTTATAAAGTATCTCCTTGATAGTTTGGTATAGGACAAAATCTATTTATTAACTTAGGCACTATAGCCAATTTTATTATACTGGTGTGATCCAACCATGAACAAATGAATAACCTTTCAATTATTTAAGTCATTCTTATTTCTTGAAATGTGTTTTGTTATTGGATTTCTATGTTCTGATTCTCAAGACAACTGAGATTACTGAATGCATCAAATAAAAAAAAGTGTACATTAAACCAGTGGTCTCCCAACTTTGTAGATTACACATCCCATTGTTTTGAGCATAAAACCCTAATATCTATATATTTATTTTTAAATTATATTTGCATGAGGGAGGGGAGATTTAGTTTCCCCCATACATGGGTTAATTGATGTAATCACAGAAAAAGGAAGATAAGCAAGGAAAGGGGATATTAATATGCTAACGAAGTTCAAATACCTGTCTATGCCCACCATACCCTTAATGAAGTATGGGGAAAGTTAACTGATTGCATTGGAAAGGAGTCTGGGATTGGCTACATAAAGATTGAACATACCTCAGGTCCCTTAAAAGGCAAGCCTGCCAGCTCTGAGGCAGTTCGAGCATCTGAGGCAGAGAACAGCATCATGGAGTATGAGCCCTGGGCCTCTACCAGAGGGCATCTGGGTGGAAGAAGACTGTCTCTCCTCCCCATCTCACTGGTAGGAGAGTGAAACTACAGTAGGAAATCATGACCAGCAGAGCACAGTTCAAGAGCATTCAGGAACAGTAGAGATCTAACAAACAAGAGACACAGAGAGGATCTGCATTCCTGATAGGAAGCAGCTTCAAGGAGTATGACCTATGGCAGCAGAGAAGAGAGCTGACTCTGAGTTAAAGAAACAATTAGCCCCAGCAACTGAGAATGAAACTGTGAGGAGTAACAAACCAAAAAAGCCCAGCTAAACAACACAGCCAGCAAAGGTTCTAGCAGGGGAAGTATCTAGCTGGGGAAGTAACATATGGATTCCACAAAAAGAAAAAGGACATAAAGGCCCTCTAATACTTGAGACACCGTTCTCTTAGCTATATTTGCATCCTACATGTATGCCTCACTAGCACTATACTCTAAATATATACCCCTTGGAAGACTCAACCTTTTTCCCACTGGTGCTGTGTACATTTGTAGGGGAATAAGCCCTCTAAGTGTATGGAGAGGAATATTTCATAAATTCTGTTCTTACTACGTCATCTAACTAAATGTCTTTGTTTTAAGCTAATTGTGTCTGTTTATTGAAAATAAGCTCACTGCAGGCGGACTTCAGAAAAACCTGGAAAGACTGATGCTGAGTGAAGTGAGCAGAACCAGGAGAACATAGTACACAGTAATAGCCACATTGTGTGATAACTGACTTTGATAGATTTATCTCTTCTTAGCAATGCAATAATCTTAGACAACTCCAAAAGACTCATGATGGAAAATGCTGTCCACATCCAGAAAAAGAATATGGAGTCTGAATGCAGATCGAAGTATATTATTTGCTCTCTATTTTTTTCTTTTTTTGTTTGTTTCTTCTTTCTCATGGTTTCTTCCATTGGTTCTAATTCTCCTTTACAACATGACTAATGTGAAAAGTTTTAATACGAATGTATATGTAGAGCCTATATCAAATTACATGCCATCTTGGGGTGGGAGGAGGGGAGAAAAGAGGAGAAAATTTAGAACTCAAAATCTTATGGAAGTGAATGTTGAAAACTAAAAATAAATCAATAAATTTAATTTAAAAAAAAGAAAAAAAGCTCACTGGTGGGGGCTTGTAAGCTATAGCTTTAGGAGTATGAAGCCACACAGTACCTTTCTATACAAGGTAGGAGATACCATTTAGGGGACCCAACCTTCAAGTAAAAATGTGCACTAGTGGGTGACCCAGGGAGGTACTACATATACATGTGCTACTGTACTAATAATTATATAAAACAAAAAGTAAAAAATTTTAAACAAAAGTGAATATTTGATTCTTAAATCAGTAAGAAGCCACTGGAGTTTAACGAGTAGGAAAATGACGTGGTTAGACCTGCACTTTAGGAAAATTACTTTGGCAGCAGTGCAGAGAATAGCTTAGAGAGGGGAGAGTTTTGAAGCAAGGAGACTAATTAGGAGACTTATTGCAATGGTCCAGAAGAAAGCTGGTGAGGGCCTGAATTAGGATGGTGGCAGCTACATGAGGAATGAGAAGAGGTCAGATGGGAGAGATTTTATAGAGAGAAAAAAGACAAGATTTTACAACCAATTAGATGTGTGGGATGAAGGGGAGTGAGGAGTCAAGGAGGACATGAAGATTGCAAAGCTGAGGGACTGGAAGGATTGTGGGGATTCTGACAGAACTGGTGAAGTTCAAAAAAGGGGGTGGGTTTGGAGAGAATGATAGTCTCATGAGATCTGCAGTGAAGAGCGTAACACATCCATGCCTACTTAGCCTAAGCGATTCACCCTTTCCTGTCAAAAATGAAAACACTGGAAAGCACGGCTCTTTTTCACTGACCACTGCCTTGGAGCACAGAGTCCCCCTGTTGAGGGGCACCTGCCACAGCCAGGCCTGATCTGAGCGGCAGGGAATTTTGCCTGCATAACTGCTAATGTACCTAATGTCAGTTATATGATAACCATCATGAAGGATGCCAAAGCCTGGCGTAGCCACAGGGAGCCAGCACTGGGAGGGGGTAGAGTGGAGCAGTGTTGAGCAATAATGGATGAAGGGGGTGGTATAGTTGGTTGTGTTGGAGAGAAGCCTAGATAGGCTATTACAGAAAGGATGAGATCTGACCTATCCTCCTGCTTTGTCCCTTTGAGGGACTTCCCTTTGAGTTTATTCAGTGGCCCCCACTTTGGAGACAACTTAGACAAAAACATAGCCATTAAAACAAAACCTATGTCTTATAGATGACTAAAAGCACAATCAGGAAAAGACTTTTGTGGGGGGGCGGGGGGGGGGGGTGAGGAACAAGTGAGTACAGCTGGCCCTACAAGATGAACCCTCTGCAGTTCAGCTTCTGATTTCATCACTTGCCTAAAACTGCTCTCTCCAAAGTCATAAACGATCACTGTCAAATCTAAAGGCCTTTTCTCAATCCTCATCCTAGCTGACCTCTCTGCAAAATCTGACACTACTGATCACCTCTTCTCCCCTCCAGGTTCTCATGGCACTGCTTTCCCTTGGTTCTCTCTTCCTACCTTTCTTCCTTCCTGTCTAGCTATCCCTTCTCAGTCTCTTTCATGGGTTCTTCATCCAGGGCACACATACTACCCATGGATGTTGCCCAGATGTCTGTCCTGGGATGTCTTCTCTTTTTCTTCTGTATCATCTCACTTGGAGATCTCCCTTTGGGTGCAGATGCAATTTTCATCTCTATATGGATGATTCCCAGATATGTATCTCCAGCCCTAAATCTCTCCCAAATTCTGCCTACTATCTTCTGGGACATCCTTCAAGTCTCAACTCAAATCCTACCCTCTGTAAATCTTTCCTGCCATCCCTTCCCCTGCCCCCCACCACTGCTTGCTCCTTCCCTCTAAGATGATCTTCATTCACTCTGAATTTATCTTGTATATACATACTATTCTGAATGTTCTCTCCCTCCCCCTACAAGAATTTGGAGACCAAGAATCATACTTTTTGCCTTTCTTGATATTCCTAGGACTTAACACAATGCCTAGCACATTGTATGGATTTAATAAATGCTTACTGACTACATTAGATAACGCTAAAATAAGAGCTATTCTAGTCACTTTACCTGTCTCTTTCCTCATGTCTTCACCCTTCATGTCCTCATCCTTATCCTCTACCCCACCCATCCTGGTTTCCTCTGGGTGAAGGGGCCTGATCTAAGTAGCTTACATCATTACATTATGAAACTTTTCAGTGATAATTTATAAACTGCTAATTAATATTTCTTTGGCACTCTGCACTAGTGTCACATCTAACAATGATCTGATGTTCTTAATAAATCATGTCAAACCTCTATTTAAAAAGTAGCAGTGTGGAACTCAATATATTTGTGAAGTCAAATCCAAATTTTATTTTGTCGGTAAGTCAATATATATTTATTAAGCACTTACTATATGCCAGACACTGTGCTAAGTGCTGGATTTTGCAAAGAACAGAAAATATTTTAAAATCCACAGGACCTTAAACGGTAATTCAGATCACTGTCATATTCTAATCATTGACTATACATTTATGGTGAATGATACTCATTCCTTGGCATGTGTACAGCCTAAAACAATTTTTTAAAAAACTACTGCTAACATTTAATTGTAAAAATCAATCTATGACCTTTTCCACAATTGCTTCCTATTATAGAACTTAATAAGAAATTTTCCATCCAAAAAGCCATCTACAAAGTAAAATAACCTTTCGAAGAAATACTAAAAAGTACCAAATTTCTTTTATGTATGACTCCAAAGCCTATTTTATGTAAATAATGACATGCTAATTTGTTATCAATCCTTGTCCTCCAGTTTTAAATTATCTGCTTTTAACTTTTCAATGTAATCCACAAAGCTCTAACTGTAGTCTGGGCCTGAAGGAACAAAGTACACTCAGTGCACCTGGAAACAGTTTCTTACCTTTGAATCTTCATTGCTCACTCCAAGTTCTAACACAGCTTGAGGAGATTTCAGCTTTGCTTGATTAGACTGAGCCATTTGAAGGTTAAGCTGCCATCCAATTGTCTCAAGCTACAACAGATAAATACAGATGGAAATCAGATGGTGCAGAAGCAAAAAATCCAGCCCACGTTAAGCATGGCTCCCTTCATAGGAACGAAAAAGAGTAGCCAACAGGGCTACCCTCATACCAGCCTCGAGTGTCCTTCAATATTCATACCCTACAATTCTCCCTCTACTGACAACTTGGCTTCTTGTCATGCCTATCAGTCAGCAAAACTAAACAATTTATTCTAAAAAGTAATGGTTCTATACAGCGGCCCAAATAACTCCAGAATACTTATAAGGAAACCTACCTCCCTACTCTTGGTAAAGAGTTAGCAGGCTGCTGTACAAAATAGTGCCATCAGTTGTCAGACGGGGTCATGGATGATTCTGTTTTGTTACCCTGTCCTTTGTTATACGGGAAGTTTCTGTGGGAGATGGGTTAAAGGGGAGTGGCAGTAATGTAAAAATACATCAATAAAACATTTTTAAAATAATACTTCAGAGCCTGAAGGAAAGGATACAAGAAAGGCAGTCACTTTGTGGCTTTAATGCCTTTTTCTGATAAGCTCAAAGCATTTTAAAAGACATTTCAGGGACTTCGTTAAGCAAATAACAGTTGTTAGTACTGTGTTATGTTTAGCTGGTTTAACAAGTAGGTTTTGAATGAAGCCAGGAAATACAACAGTCAGCGGTGCCATCCTACAACACTGCTTTTGATAACACACAAACTTATTTTTTCCATGGAATATGAATATACCTCATGAACACAAAGCAACAATTTCACATGAAAGAGTAAAACTATGGTCATTCAATTTTTCTTCCTAATATATCAAAAGGTATAAGTTTGCCTTGACTAAATTTGCTAACTTACTAACTCCTGCAACGTCAAAACCAATTTAAGGTCTTGTATTTACTTTTTAAGATTTCAAGTTCCAAAAAGCATTAGAAAGTTTTGTGAATTGCAGTTTAAATATTTGACAATATTTGCAGTTTAAACATTTGACAACATGAACGAGCAACGAAAATATAAGACTACCTGATGACGCTGGTAAGAATGACACCATCAAACCAATTCTAGATTGACTAACATATTAATTACTTTTAAAAGATTGCTAAACAATTAGAAATCACAGAAGTAACTGAGAGCCTAAATGGAAAAAGAAAACTTAAAGCATTTTCTTTTGAAAGGTAATAATTAGACAAGAAACCAAAGCCATGGCCCTGACTCTAGCACAGTACCTTTCGGAGACTGGGGATGAAGAGGAGGGAGATGTTGTACAGACATAATCAAATACCACAGGCTAAAAATCAATTCAATGGAACATTTTCAATAAGGACCCCTGATGTACTGATCTTGATCACGGATGTACAATAGCCCAAGACACCAATCCACAGCTGTTTCTGAGTAACCACTTACTACACACTTTCAATTACTGAGGATAAACACATGCTAGCCTATTTCCGCCTGCCTGGGACAATTCCTGATGCAATATGTCACTGTAATCATCAAAAAACATTTATTCAACACCCGCGTGCATTTCTACAAAACTGCTTTGACTGGTACTATGCTTAGGAACATCAAAGAGACATAGATGAGACCATAGTGGTCATCTAGTCCAACTCCACAGTTTTTCACGTAAAGATAATGGGGCTCACAAGTTCACATGTTCTGTCCATTGTCACACACATGGTGATTGTCAGAGATGTTCTCCGAATCCAGGTCTTCAGACTCCTACAGTACTACAATGTCTCCTTGAAATAAAGACAAGATACGTTACAGCTGAGAGAGCATGTAGGCCATGTATTCTAACCTACCTCTTTTAGCGAAGAGGGCATTAATGCTCAAAACGGTTAGAGGACTTACCCAAGGTCATAAAACACACCCAATCATTCGGGCAGTCTTCTCAAGTCTACCTCGGCAATGCCTCTCCCAGCTGTCCCCTTCTCCTCACTGGCACCACCCCATTTCTGGCCTTCGTTACTTCTTGTCCATAGAAGGCTATTGTAGTAGCCCTTCTAGGTGGCCTCCCCACCTTGGAAGTCTCTCCCCACTCCAATCCATCCTTGTCACAGCTGTCAAGGTGATTTTCCTAAAGCCAGATCTGACCACACACAGTATTCCACTACTCGATAACCTCCAACGACATCCTTTTGGCCAAATAGAAAATGCTTTTGTTTGGCCTGTGAAGTCCTCTGTGTGTAGCCTAGTTTCCACTTAAAACCTTTCCAGCTTTACTGTACAAGTACCTTTTATGTACTCTCCAGTCAGGTTAAACTCTATTTCTAGATGTTCCTCACACATAATATTCCATTTCCTTGCTTCTGCACAGGTTTTATCTCATGACTGAAAGGCCATGCCTCTTCACCTCCATCTCTTATAATCTTTCCTTCAAGTATTAAGTTCAGGAATGAACTTCTAGAAGAGGTCTTGCCTGACCCTCCCAGCTACTAACGACTTTCCCCAAAAAAATGTAGCATGTATGTATCTCGACCTCAGTGGTCATTCAACCTAACCACCAATCAAGCAGGAAATCCCTCTCACTCTTACAGGTGGTTATCTAGCCAACCTTACATTTAGTGTTGATTACATTACAAGGCAACCCCTTCCATTTCTGGAAAGCTCTAAATGCTATGAAATTTTCCCTCACATTGAAGAGAAATTTTACTCCCTCCCTCTTCTTCCTATTAGTGCTAGTTCAGCCACCCTGAGCTACACAAAATAAATCTAATCCCTCATCCACATGCCAATCCTACAAATGTCTGACCTCTTCCCAATGAAATCACAGGTCCCTCAAAAGAATCCAATTATCTTGTTTCACCATCATATCTTATTGCTGAGGCATACCGAGTCACATCAAGCCCACTAAAAGCTCCAGATCTTTTTCACTGCTGTCCAGCCATTCCTGTTTAATCCTGTAGCTGTGAAATTTGTTTTTTGAATCCAAATGTAAAGCTTTAAGTTTATCTATTTAAACTGTATCAAAGGTATTGATATCTACATGAAACAGAAGACAGTCAAGGAAAGATCTTGTATTACACTAGAGATCTCTATTAATTATTGATCGTCAGGTTCACCTCTGGCCATTATTCACCGTTCTTTTGGCATAGTCATTTAATCATTTCCTAATCTATCTACCTGTCCTATTAGCTAGCCTACACTTCTTCATCTTGTCCCCTAGGAGATTATGAGAGATCTTGTCAAATGCAGACATCCAAGTACGCTCTGCCTCTTTCTACCCCGCATTCCATTACCTCTTCCACGTAAATACAATTATCATTGGTTGGTTGCTGTCCTTCGCTCTCAAAGAGGACCAAAATGACAACGCTATGCTTCAGTTAAGATTCAATGTGTCCGACTGTGGCTGATCAGGCGAATACAAGCGTGGAATGTTCTACCACAGGTCAGGCAATGAATGCCCTGCTCTAATACCTCCTCAGAGTGCAAATTCTGATGGATCTTTTTCAGCCATAGCAAATACGAAACGATAAACAAAGAAGGCCTAGACAGATTTCAGTATGTGCCAGTGAAGGTATTCACGATCAAGAAATCGGAAATTATTTGAAGTATTGAAATAGTAATAATTAGGGTTAGGGCTAACCCACGCAAACTTCTATAATGCTTGTCTATATCCTCCTATTAGTTTGCTACAAGCAGTTTAATCAACATACCGGGAATTTTTCTCACTTTCTTTTGACATCAGGATACCAAAAGATACATTAGTTATCTCTTCCACTCAACACATTCTCACCAGTCTATCTTCTCCTTGAATCTTATAATTTTAACAAAAACCTTTCCTCCAGATCTCCCTGTTTAAGAGGTGTTATAGCCTACTCTTATCAATCACACATTATTCATTGCCCTCTGGGTGATACTCATTTTGAATCCTTCAGAGACTCTAATGTCCCATGACCTTAGCCATATAACAGGAACAGAAGGATAATGGCATTAAAAGAATGGACAGGGGCTTCCAGGGCACATAAGCAACAAGCTAGCGGACTAGACATTTTGCCCAATCCCCATGACCTCTCAAACCTCTCCAGAACAGAAATTAGATGCCAAAGATAAAGTCATTTCAGCTGTCTCCAAGGTCTAGCACACCTAGAATCCAAAGGAATGTTTACAACTGCACACCACACACACACACACACACACACACACACACACACACACACCCCTCTCTCTGTTTACTGACCCGACCTAACTCAGCACCCCTCCCCAATCTCCTATGCTACCAGCAACAAGGATACACTAGCAGACCTTAGTAGATCCTTATATCTTGATTCCCCTTACCACTGGCCCAGAATGCAGAAGTTTGCTTGGGCCTCAACAGCCAGGTTAGTCACAGCCCTTGAGGTACAAAACTTTCCAGAGGTGGCAACCCAAAAGCACCAGTGCTACAAAGCTCTGAAATGGCAGTGCTGGGGAAAACAGGTTCTGAAGTATTGGTGCCAGGCCAGAGAGCTGAAGAACAGAGGGAGTGGGATAGATCACCAGAACAGGATAAGAGAGCATGGGAAGGGGAGGACGGAGAGTTGAGGAAAGGCTCATATTCCTCAAGCGTGAGGAAAGACTGCAGCAGCCAGCTGGGGCCAGGTCAGATGACCCAAAAGTTGGTTGAGGCAGAGACCTAGACTGGTGAATCATAAGCTGCCATGTGTGAGAGGAGCCTGAGATGCTTTGAGATCCAGCCCCCAAGGAAACTACAGTCAAAGGACAGGGAGTCAAGAAGCAAATGACAAGGAAAATAAAGGGGAGAGGGGGAGATTGAAAATCCCAAAGACATAAGAGGAAAAAAAAAAACCTCAGACCTTGAACACAAACAGATAAATCAACAGGAAAAACAGTAACAGAAGGAAATATGGCTTCCAGATCTAGTTAATGAGTTCAAACATCTACGAATAAATACTGCAAAATAAAGGAAAAACACTCGAAAGAGATAGAGGATCCTGTAAAATTTGAGAACATGGAACCATAACACGTTGTTCCTGAGTGGTTTAAATGAGAATTACAAAGAGCAGAAATTGTGTCCTGCACAGCAAAAATAATGAACGGAAGAGAAAAATTTGAATCTGCAATGTCTAGCCTCACAAAGAAACAAAATAGCGAGCAACAGACTGGGAATGCAAATACACAGAAATGAAGGATGATCTAGAATAAGAGAAGCAAAAAGCCAAGAATGTTAAAAAGAAAATATGCTCATTATGCATACAGATCTCAAAGACAGGTTGCATGGAGACAACTTAAGAATCATAGGTCTCCCAGAAGAATGTGACAGAACAAAAAATGTTAATACCATAATGAAGGAAATAATTGAAGAAAACTGCCCAGAACTTTTGAATGTAGAAAATGAAATTCCAACTGAAAGAAGTCACACATCTCCTCCAGGAAAACATACGAGGCTCCAACTCCAGGACATACTGATCAAATTTAGCAATTCAATTAAAAAACAAGCTCTGCAAGCCATCAGGAGAAAGACCTTCAAATACAAAGAAAAAGACATCTGATTGATGCAAAAGGAGGAGGGAATGAAATAGGGTCCAATAGAGCTCAGGGTGAAGCCCAGGGTGACCTAGAACACCCCAAATAAAAGAAATTCAGGAGTAAACAAATGCAGCAGGTACGGACAGCAACAGAGTGACAACAGAAAGACCAGTAAAAGACTTCTTTCTAAATAGACACAACAAGATGGATGAACATGGAAATATGGTAGAGGTAACACTGAAGAGGCAGACTGGGGGCATCAGAGACAGATTCTACTGATACCTTGCATACAGGTGAATGCTTCTTTCGTGAGATTACATTACAACATTAAAAAAAAGTCAAGAATCTCAAGGGAAATAACGGGGGGTGGGGAAGAGAGCTAGGAATGGAGAGGATCCTAGCAGTACCAAATCTCAAACTATACTGTACTATGAAGCAATAACAATAAAAAAAAATCTAGTACTGGTTAAAAAACAAAAATGTTGATTAATAGACCAACAATGCCAAAAAGCAAACATGATAACATAGTTTTTGATAAATATGCTTCAAATTAATATATTACCTAAGTTTAAAAGGTCATATTATTAAGAAATCAGAGAGGAATAGAATGAGGTTCATTGTACAACTGTGACTAAAGAGCTAGTTCCTTAACAAGGGATAAAGCTTATCAAAGAAGATAAAATAGACAATTTAAATTACACAAAATTGAAAGGCTTTTGCATGAACAAAATCAAGTGAGTTAGAATTAAAAAGGAAGCCGTTAACTGGTAAAAATATGATAAATGTCAGATATCAGAAATATTCAAGTAATAAATACAAATACATAAGTACAAAAGATATTCCTCAATGCATAAATGGTTGATAGGATATGAACAGGTAGTTAATTTTTAAATGAAGAAATATAAATTGTTAACAGCCATATAAAAGAATACTCCAAATAACTGATCAAAAGAGACAGTCATAGTAATGCACTGTTGGTGGAACTGTGAATTTATCCAACCTTATAAAAATGATTTGCAATTATATTTTAAAAAATGACAATAAACTATACTTTACCCTTTAACACAGCAATATTTCTGCTAGGTGGTGCAGTGGATAGAGCTCTGGGCCTGAAGACTCATCTTCCTGAGTTCATAACTGGCCTCAGACACTTACTAGCTGTGTGACCCTGAGCAAGTCACTTAACCCCCTTTGCCTCAGTTTCTTCATCTGTAAAATGAACTGCACAAAGAAATGGCAAACCACTCCAGTATCTTTGCCAAGAAAACTCCAAATGGGGTCATGAAGAGTTAAACATGACTGAAGAATGATTCAAAAACAACTTCTGCTAGACATCCCTCAACGACAGAGGGAAAGTTCCAGCTGCACAAAAATATTTATAATGGCATTTTCTGTAGTTGAAAAGAATTGAAAACAAAGTACATACACCTCTCAATTAAGAAATAGCTAGAAAATGTATATATAAAAAGCTATAAAAAACTAATGAATGTAATGAAATATTGTTTTGTTGCAAAAATTATGGAGAATCCAAAGAAAGACCTACATAGACTGATATCAAATGAAATAAGTAGATCTGGAAAAATATTAATATAACTCAATAATGTAAAGAAAAATAACTTTGAAAGATTTCAGAGCTCAGAACACCATTGTGTCCAACAGTAACTTCAGAAGACTGATTATCTCCCACCTCTTGGCAAAGTAGTAAACTATAGATATGGAATGAAGGCTATATTTGCAGACATATGCAATGTGCTGATTCATTTTGCTTGATTACACTTATTTGTTATAAAGTTCCCACCAACTTGGGGGCGGGGCGAACAGAGAAAAGATAGTTATTATGAAAGGATAATGATACAAAAGAAAGAAAAGATCATTCGACAAATAAGTAAATAAAAGGGTAAGTCAGCTGGATAATTTTATTAATTATGTAATCATCAGCTCTTGAATAATAAAAAGTTGTCAATTGTGGTTTATACAGGTAATGTATCATTTCAGAAATAGAAATAATAAAAATCAACAATTCATAAACCACTTTCAGGAGTCTAATAAATGCTAGAAGAAAGAAAGTTCGTAAAGATGAGGCTCTGTGCTGGAAAAATTCTGTTCGATTTGGAATTGTGAGAAAAGTTCCTGAAATGATCACACCCCTTTGATCCAGTGAATTCACTGCTGGACAAATACCAGAGGGAGCTCAAAGATAAGGGAAAGGTCTCCTATAATCAAAACAGTGATAGCAGCATAAAACGGGAAATAAAGGTAATGCCCATCAATTTGGAGAATGGTCAAACAAATTGTGGTATATGAATACAATGGAATGTCAATGATAATAACTAATGATAACTATGAAGAATTCGGAGAAATATGAGAAGACTTGTAGGAACTAATACGCAGTGAGGAAAGTAAAACCAAAAGAATAATATATACAATGACATCATAAGATAAATGAAAAAACTAAAAGACATCAGAATTCAGGTTAAATATTATGACTAATTCTGTTTCTATAAAAGATTAATGATTAAATGCACTTAGTTCCTCTCGACAAGCTAGTTAGTGTTGTAAGTGCTGTCATCTGAGAATGTTATTCCTCTCACTGTATTTTTTTCCGACTACTTTTGTTGCTACAAGGTGAGGGTAAGGGGTTCCAATGACAAGGGTACAGCTATTTGGAGCAAAAGTGTGATACAAAAACAAATGGCATTAGTAGAACATTAAGCGTTTGAAAAATTCTAATTCTTATTTCCATATTCCATGACTACAAGAAATTGGCAGACACAACAGACGAGGTAGGAAATTGTTTTTAAAAGAACTATTCTTGTAACAATCAAGAAAAAGTCATCAGATTGAGGTAAATAAAATGACCACCAATATTATCAATTGTATTCAGAAAAAAAAAAGAACCCAATGTCAAACTGGGCCTTATTAGTTACACAAGATTTGCTTCAGTTTAATATCAATAACGTACTATCCACAAACATTTCTGTATAATAAAAGAGCCAAGAATGTGAATGTTACTTTTCTATTCATACTGCAGTTCAGAAAGGTGAGGCTATTTAGAGTTTAATCAACACTCTAGGCCTTATTAACAGCAAAAATAATATGATAAGGCTCTCAGATCTTTCAACCACAGTTTATAGGGTATGTCATAGCTCATCTCACTTTTATAACTTGACGTAACACATTCCTCTGAGAAACTGTTAGTTATAATGTCAGTTTAAAATGGTAATGAATTCATTATCACTCTAATTATCATATACCATTTACAATTTAAGATGAAAAAGGTCAAAAAATTATAACCAAAATTGTTTTGCAACTTCCTCCTCCCTTCTGACAAATAAAGGTCAACTCTACCATAAGATAAAATCTTAAAAAACGGGAAAATAAAGTTCAAAAGGAGACTTGTCCATATTTCTTTAAATTTTTCTCAAAAACAATTTTAAAGCTGGAAGAATCCTACTCCAACACTCTCAATTTTATAGATCATGGAATTGAAATGTAAAGAGAAAAAAGTGACTTATCCAGGGACTTATCCCAAGGTGACATTGCAAATTAGTGACAAGAGTCCCAGCTAAAATCCAAGTCTCCTTACTTTCAACCTAGTAACTTCAGAAGACCAAATCCTTGGATACCACGAAGCCGATATAATATTCCATACAAAATGTAAGAAAATGAATGGCAAAAAATATATCATGAAAGCTTCAAATGCTTCCTTAAGTTAAACATTTTGATTCTGTTATGGACCCATTTCTAAAATTCTAGTTGCTTAATTGTTAGCAAATATCAAAACTAAGAAACTAAACAAAGACATAATTCATTAAAAGAAAATTCAATACAAAATTATTCCCTATTTTAGAATTTGCAAATCAGGAAGTTAATATACGTACCAAAAAAGGATCATTTACCCATGTTTTCCATGCCCAGCTCCTTCCCCATATTCTTCTCTATACTGCTAGCTATATCATATATTCATTACTACAAAATTTTATGCTTTGTAAGAAGAAATTCCCAACCGATACACTGCATTCTAAAAACTGATTTCTCAACTTACTTGTTTGAAAGTATTTTCCCATCGAAAAAAAAGGCTTAAAATGTTGGTCAAATTCCCAGATCAGCCTACAAAGCCTATTTAACCTAAAATATAGCTGAAAGTTCTCTAGAGTCCTAAAATAGATGCCTGGAGGTGACTCTGGGTTCTTAAAAACCATGCCACTGTAACACAACTTCTGGTAATTTCTATCATGCTGGCCCCTGAAGCAGAAGGAGACAATTTTCCAAGAAACAACCTAGCTAATTATGGAGAGGACATCACAGTTATGCTGACCACCTGAAATTTTTCCTCTGGCCATCGTAACCCCTGAAACAAATAAAAATAAAAAAACAGGCCTCAGTGTTGTGAAACCCCTCCCATATACGCAGTGACAGTAGCAGAGAAGGTGAAAAGGAAAACTGAAGGTACTAAGAATCACAGCTTTTGGACCCTCCAAGAACTTCACTTCTACTATCAGTATGCTAAATGTGAGATCCTTATTCAATGATGACACAATCGATCAATAAACACTTATTATGTGCCTACTATGTGCGAGGCACTTTGCTCAACTCTGAGGATACAAAAACGGGCAAAAGACAGTCCCTGCCCTCAAGGAGCTTACAATCTAATGGGGAAGACAACATGCAAACAAACATATACAAAGCTATACATACATATACATATATTATATAGACATATACATACATACATATATACACATACACATATGTACATATACATGTATGCATATATATATATATATACATATATAATGATAAATAGGAAATAATCAACAGAGAGAAGTCCCCTGGAATTAAGAAGGGTTGGGGAAGGCTTCCTGTAAGGGTGAGATTTTAGTTGGGACTTAAAGGAAGCCAGAAAGGTCAGTAGTCAGAGTAGAGGAGGGAGAGCATTCCAGGCAAGGGGGACAGCCAGAGAGAATGCTTGGAGTGGAATAATGGAGTGTCTTGTCTTGTTCACTGAACAGCTAGGAGGCCGGTGTCACTGGATTGAAGAGTATGTGTCAGGGAGCACATTGTAAGAAGATTGGAAAGGTAGAAGGGCTTCAGATACCCGTGCATTTTGTATTTGTTCCTAGAGACAATAGAAGGCCACCAGAAGGGTAGACATGGTTAGACCTGTACTTCAGGAAAATCACTTTAGTGGCTGAATGGAGGATGGAGTAGAATGGAGAGAAACTGGAAATAGGCAGATCCACCAGCAGGCTAATGCAATAATCCAGGTATGAAATCATGAGGCCTGCACTAGAGTGGTGGGTAGTAGAATCAGAGGTGAGAGGGGGTATATTTGACATGTTACAAAGGCGAAATCAACAGGCCTTTGCAACAGATTGGACATGGGGGTTAAGAGTGAGAAATCCAAGATGATTTCTAGGTTGCAAACCTGAAAGGCTGGGAAGATAGCGTTGCCTTCTACAGGAACAGGAGATCCAACAGGTAGGAGTTGGGAAGGATTTAGGTAAAAAGATAACGAGTTCAATTTTGGGCATACTGAGTTTAAGATGTCTACTAGACATCTAGTTGGAGATGTTAGATTGGAGGTCAGCAAAGAGGTTGGAGCAGGAAAGGTGAATTTGAGAATCATCAGCACAGAGAGGGCAATTAAATCCATGGGAGCTGATGGGATCCCCAAGTGAGGTAATATAAAGGGAGAAGTGAAGAAGGCCCAGGACAGAACCCTGAGGACAGCTACAGCTAAAAGGCATGATTTGGAAGAGGATCCAGCTCCACCCTCAGAAAAACAGAGGACAAATAATAAGAGTACAGTCTTACATAGATGCATATGAATGTACATGTCTACATGCAAGTATGATTCTAGACAACTAAGTATGTGTGTGTGTAGGTTATGTATATATGTGTATGTACCTTTGTATATATGTAGATATAAATATATCTTAATTGTAGCCTGGGGGGAGGAAGGGGAAAAAAAGAACAGAGTAAAAAATACAGGGCAGAGAACGAAAGAAAATTTACAAGGAAGCAAAGAAAAGATGGACAGCTCTGAACATAATGTGTAGTATTTATTACATGGGCTTTCTGGAATTGGAAATTTATTGCTATATATTTTGAATCCTCTCTTACATTCAGCTGTACACATGGCAATACTTTTTTTTTTCTTTTCTTATTTTGTATTTAGGTTTCAATATTTAAGTTTACAATATGTTTCTTTTTCTTTTCTTATTGGGTATTTAAATTTCTGTATTTCAGTTTAAAATTTAAAAAAAAAGGAAGAGGATCCAGCAAAAGAGACATAAGAAGAGTGGTCAGATAAGGACGGAAACTGGAGAGAATGGTGCCCCAAAAACCTAGAAAGAAGAGAATATCAAGGAGAAGAGACTTATCAACAGTGTCAAAGGCTACAAAGAGGTCAAGAAGAATGAAGATTGAGGAAGGGGTAAACCACTGGATTTGGCACATAAGAGATCATCAGTAATCTTGGAGAACAGTTTTAGTGGAATGATGAGGTCAGAAATTATTTTAGACTATTCACTGGAAAGACTGTAAGGGGCTAAGAAGGGAGTGAGGGGAGACACAGTGGAGACACTTATTGTAGACAGCCTTTTTAAAAACTTTAGCTAAAAAGGGCAGAAAAAATATAGGAAGTTAGTTAGCAGGGATAGAAAGATCAAGTGAGGGGATTTTTTTTGAGGATAGGGTAGATGTAGGCAACTTTGTAAGCAACAGGAAATGAGCCAGTAAAGAGGGAGAGACTGAAAATAAATGAAAGTGTGAGGATGATCAAGGAGGCAGTTTGTTGGAAGAGAATGAATAGGATGGAATCACTTGAACAAATAGAGGGGGTAGCCTTGGTAAGTGGTAGACTACAGGTGCAAAATGGAGTATACATTTTCAGACATGGCCAACACATAAATTGGTTTTGCTTTTTGTTTCAAGAAAGAGCTCTTAGGGAGGGATAATAAAGGCAAAGTGACAACAGCATTAAAAGAAAAATAACAAAACAAAACCTTTCAATAAAACATTTGTTGAGGGAAGGAAAGAGGTGCCAGATGGAATGGGACCTAAACTGTCAAGGCTTTACCTGGTAGACAATAGGAAGGCACTGAAGATTTCTGAACAGGGAAATGACATGCCTAGATCTAGGTGTCCGGAAGATCAGTCTAGCCACAGTATGATCAGAGGGAGGAAGCTACTGCAACTGTCCAGACAGATGATAATAAGTCATGGTGTTAGGGGGATGGCAGAGGGGCTAGAGAAGTGGGGACAAATGCAAGAGACATTATGAACATAAAACTGACAGGACTTGGTAACTGAATATTGGGAGGTCTTCTCTATAATGATAATAATTCCAAAACAAAGCCAACTTATTGCTTCTATTTCTCACTGTTTGGTCGTTCAGTCATGTCAACACTTTATAACCCCATGGACCATAGCATGCCAGGTCCTTGTATCCTCTGCCATCTGCCAAAGTCTCTCCAAACTCATAGTCCCTGCTTCCATGACACTATCCAGCTCATGTTCAGCTATATGCTGGCTTTCCCTTTTATCTTCAATGGTTCCTGACATTGGTGTCTTTTCTGATGAGTATGGTCTTGTCATTATGCGGCCAAAGTATTTAAGCTTCTTGTCCTTCCAATGAACAGTCTGAATTAACTTCTGTAAATATTGACTGATTTGATTTCTCTAGTACCACAATTCAAAGGCATCAATTCTGCCCCCTCAGCTTTCCTTAGAGTCCAACTTTCACAGCCATACAATACTACTGGAAAAAACACAGCTTTGACAATATGGACATTTGTGGGTCAGGCAATGTCTGCTTTTTAGTATGCTATCCAGATTTGACACAGCTTTCCTTCTAAGGAGTCTTTTAATTTCATGGCTGCAATCACTATCTGCAGTATTCTTTGAGCCCAAGAATATAAATAAAATCTGACACTGCTTCCATTTCTTCTCCCTCTACTTGCCAGCTTTTACACTCTCCTCTTTCACTCTCATCAAGAGGTTTCTTAATTCTTATTCACTTTCTGCCTTCGAAACATTATCATCTGTATAAGCTCAGACTGTTGATTTTTCTCCCAGCAACCTTAATTCCAGCTTTTGATTCATCCAGCCTGGCATTTAGCATGATGTGATCTGCATATAAGTTAAATAAGGTGACAGTCTACAGCCTTGTCATACTCTTTTTCCCATCTTAAATCAATCAGTTGTTCCATGTTCAGTTCTAACTATTGCTTCTTGACCTGCATAGAGGTTCCTCAGGGGACCAGTAAAATAAGCTAATACTCATCTCTTTGAGGACCTGACATGTTTTGTTGTGATCCACGCAAAGACTTTATAGTCAATGAAGCAGAAGTAGATGTTTTCTGGAATTCCCTTGCTTTCTCCAGCAAATGTTGGCATTCTGGTCTCTTAATTCCTCTGCCTCTTCGAAAACCAGCCTGCTCTTCTGGTAATTCTTGATTCACATATTGCTGAAGCCTAGCTTGAAGAATTTTAAGTATAACCTTGCTGGCTGTTCAGTAATTTAAACAATCTTTGGCACTGCCCCTCTTTAGGACTGGGATATAAACTGATCTTTTCCAATCCAATGGCCACTGTTGCATTTTCCAAATTTGCTGGCATATTGGGTGCAACACTTGTATAGCATCATCTTCTAGGATTTTAAATAGCTCATCTGGAATTCTGTCACTTCCCTTAACCTTATTGTTAACAATGCTTCCTAAGGCCCACTTGACTTCATTCTCCAGGATGTCTGACTAGATTAGACTGTGGTTATCAGTGATTTTAAGATCTTTCTAATGTAGTTCTATATATCCTTGCCACCTTTTCTTACTCTTCTTTTTATTAAGTCCCTACCATTGTCTTTTTATTATGCCCTTTTTTGCATAAAAAGTTCCCTGGAGATCTCTAAATTTCTTGAAGAGATCTTTTATCTTTCCCATTCTATTGTTTTCTTCTATGTCTTTGCATTGCTCATTTAAGAAAACCTTGCTATTCTCTAGAATTCTGCATTCAGTTGGATATATCTTTCCCTTTCTCCTTTCCCTTTCCCTTTCCTTCTTACTCAGCAATTGTGAAGCTCACCATCCAGCCACTGGCTTTCTTGCTTTTTGTTTGGAATGTTTTTTGTCTCTGCTGTTGCTGCAGTGGTTCCTGTCCATGCCACAAACCTCTGTCCATAGTCCTTCAGGCACTCCAGCAGATCTAATCCCTTAAATCTATTATTATTACTTCCCAAACAGACTTCAAATTCCCCACAAGACTATATGCCATTAGGCAATTTTCTGCAAGGGCAGCAGTAACCTATTGTTCTCTCATGCTCAAAGGAAAATGCAAAAAGCATAGTTCACTTCACAAATCACTAAGCAAACATCCTTTAAGTGGTGCAATCCTATACCCCATAAGAATGCCTGTCAGCTACAAATCATACCAAAATGCAAAGGGCCTTTTAGAAGCATGATCACTTAGGGACAAAACACTGCGGAACCCAAGACCTAGTCCAGTGCTTAAGGCCTAACAGTTAGTTCCAGGGATGTGGATCAGAGAATCCACAACTCTATCAAAGGAACCATTCAGACATCAAGCTATTTATCAGGCTAATAGATTTCTGGTCAAAAATAATGGTTTCAGAAGTCCTCAAAAAATTCTGATGAGCTCAAAAGAACTGAAAATATGTCAAAATATGGTCCCTGTTTCCCAAGAGGTACTCTTCTTCTCACACCTCCCCCCCCCCACAAAGCCACTAAGAACTTCCAATTTTCAAGAGCTCTAATAATAATAATAGCTAACATTTACAATGCTCACTATTTACCAGGTACTGCTAAGGACTTTACAATTATTATCCCATTTGACTCTTGCAACAACCCAAAGAGGTAGGTGCTATTATAATCTCCATTTTACATATGAGGAAACTGAGGCAAACAGAGGTTAAGTGGCGTGTCCAGGATCACAAAGCTAGTAAGTGTCTGAGGCCAAAATTGAACTCAAGTCTTTCTGACTCTAGGCCTGGTATTCTATCCACTGTACCACCTAGCTGCCCTCTAAACTTAGGCAAGGGTCACTAAGTCCCCTAAAATCACCACAGTCCTTAGCAACAGTTCTAGTGTCCCAAGAATTTTGAAGAAAAGGGGTGCTATTCGGTTTTACTGTACCCTCCAATCTAGGTGCAACCTTACCAGGCAAAGACTATAAGAGACATTTCAGTGCAGTCTGGAAAGCACTGAAATGTCATGTGGACAACATTCTTACAACTGACATCCTACTGAGAATGTACATTATAATCATTATGCCCTGTAAGATATTGAAGGAAAACTTGGCTAACAGGAAGTTCTTTGGAAGAAGTAAAATATTTAATTTGTTAATGTTTTCACTTTCAGCCAATTAATCAGCCAGTTAGCACATTGCTGCTTCAGATAAACCTGATTAAAGGTACCTTAGATTCAAAGCTCCTTAAATTGATTTCTGCATCAACAGTGAAGACTGTTTATTACCTTTTCCTGGAGAATGTCCATCTGTTTCAAGCCAAAGTCATTCCTCATCTCTCTACTCTCCCTTTCACTGAGAAGGAAATTAAATTGATTGGAATCTATTACACCAAAGGAACCCAAAAACAGCAAAATAAATGTGCCAAAAATGCTAGACATACAACCTTGACGAGAGTCACAATGAAGGGCAAGGAGAGCACACACTATTGCCCATGGTTTCTTTCCTCTGTCTTCATTATAAGGAAACTGGGCTTTACCCGGTGGCCCAGTAGATAAAGTCCCAGGTCTAGAGTCAGGGAGACCTAAGTTCAAATCTGGCCTCAGATACTCATTAGCTGTTTGACCCAGGGTAAGTAACTTAACTCTGTTTGCCTCAGTTTCCTCACTATAAAAAATGAGCTGGAGAAGAAAATGGCAAACCACCCCAGTATCTTTGCCTAAAAACCCCCAGAGTCACCAAGAATCAAACATAACTGAAACAACTGAACAAAAACCATAAGGAAACTCAATAAACCCCATTGCAAAATAGCAATTCATGAAATAAGAAATTAATTTCTTACCTATTCCTTAAAGACTCCTAATTACACAATGATGGGTTCCATTTTAATCAATCCTGACGGTGAGGCTGGCATCTTATTCTGATCAAGACAAGGTCAGATTTAAAAGCTGCCATAAGAATAGTAATAGGAGTGGATAACTACTTCCTACCCCCACTGTAACTTCAACCAACAAAAAGAGTCAGGAAGGCAGTGATGGGTGTTCTGAATGTTAGTACTTCTCAACACACTAGAGGCTGTTTACTTGTTTTGTTCATAAGGTAAAAAAGACATTTTTATCAGGATACTCAAGACCAAGAGTGTTTCTCCATGTTGACCTCATGCATTGTCATTCAAGCCTTAACTACTTCTACCAGCAGGCTGCTGTAACCAATCTTTGGCTTCCTGTGATAGCTGCCTATACACCAAGGACAGGATAACAAAGGAGAAAAGAAGGCAGACAACAACATAAGCTGCATCTCTGTCAAACTGTGACTATTATGCTGCCTCTGCTACTATACACGAGAAGCAGTGAGGGGGATGTAGAGAGAGGTGGAAATTAGCAACAGTAGTAAAACATCTACTTCTCTGTAACTGGAACATTGCTACTGCTGTTTTAGGGATATATCTCCAATTTCACAATAAAAGTCAATGGAAAATAAGATTCTCTTTATACAATATTCTGAGCAACTTTTATGAATTGTCTCAAGGATCATAGCTCTGGAGCTAGAAGGCCAAGTAATACAATCCTCTCCTTTTGAAGATGAGGAAACTGGTTCCCAAAGAGGATCAGAGACTTGCCCAAGGTAGTATGCCTCAAAGTGGGAAGTTGTACCATACAAGTCCTCTGATTACAGACTCGGTGCTCTTTCTACTGGGTTACCTGTGGAGGGATAACTATATCTTCAACTGCATAAAGCATCTTCCCATAGTCTGTAAAAGCAATAGTTCTCAAAAATGCTTAGCCTGTGAATCACATCTTAGGTCAAACAGGTCCTCAACCAATTTAGTCCAGCCATTTACTAGCACCAAAAATCATCAAAATGAATGTATGTGTTTGTAACAACAATGCTGCTTGGAGGGAGTAGAGCCAAGATGGCAGCTTGAAAAAAGGGGTTCACGTGAGCTCTCCCCCAAATCCCTCCAAACACCTGTAAAAAATGACTCTAAATAAATTCTAGAGCTACAGAACCCACAAAATGACAGAGAGAAATAATTCTCCAGCCCAAGACAGCCTGGATGGTCACTGAGAAGGGTCTATCACACCGTGCTGGGAGTGGAGCTGTGTGGAAAGAGACCAGGCTGGAGCAGAACTGACAGAGCAGGCCTCAGGGCACTGAATCACTGAGCTGTGGCAGTTTCCAGACTTTTCAACCCACAAATGCCAAAGACAACAGAGCAGGTCAGTGGGAAAACTGCTGGACCTGGGTGAGAGAACTGTGCTGTCTGGCCCCAGCGCTGGGGCAGCAAAGGTGACTGCATCTGTGGCTGTGGAAGCTGCTTCTGACTCCAGGTCCACGGACAGTGGGGGCAATCAGGCAGCTGATCAGAGCTGGAGTACAGGAATCTCTTTGCTGGTGCTGAGGCAAAGTTCTCTTGCTTTGCCCTGCTTTGATCTGGGTCACAGTTCTGGCTGGCAGTCCTTGGAGGAGGAGGAGCACTGGTCTGGCAAAGCTTGTGGTGGATGTGGAGAGGGAGTCCTCCTGGTAGTTACAAGGCAGAAAGGAGTACTTGCACTCACAGACCAGAGCACAGGCCAGGAGAGGAGCATCATACCACCTCAGAAGGGAAGTAGCTCTGAAAACAGCAGCACAAAACCCCTGAAGCTTGGGACAAAGCACTCTACACTCTGTAAGCAGTCATACCCTGACAAAGAGCTCAAAAGTCAAGTAATTGGCCAGGGAAATGAGCAAGCAGTGTAAAAGGCCTCTGACTCTAGAATCTTTCTTTGGTGACAAAGAAGGTCAAAACATACAGCCAAAAGAAGTCAACAAAGTCAAAGAGCCTACACAAAAAGCCTCCAAGAAAAATATAAATTGGTCTCAGGCCATGGAAGAGCTCAAAAAGGATTTGGAAAAGCAAGTAAGAGAAGTAGAGGAAAAATTGGGATGAGAAATTAGAATGATGCAAGAAAATCATGAAAAACAAGTCAACGAATTGCTAAAGGAGACTCAAAAAAATACTGAAGAAAATAACACCTTAAAAAACAGACTAACCCAAATGGCAAAAGAGCTCCAAATAGCCAATGAGAAGAAGAATGCCTTAAAAAGCAGAATTAGCCAAACAGAAAAGGAGGTCCAAAAGACCACTGAAGAAAATACTGCCTTAAAAATTAGAATGGAGCAAGCGGAAGCTAGTGACTTTATGAGAAAACAACAATGCTCCTTGCTGCTACTGTGGAGGTGTAAGGCCAATAACAATGGCACACAGGAGGGCTGCTAGCACAGATTCTTTGATCTGCTAACAGTTACTGTGGCTGTGTGAGACCAATAACACCAGCACTCAGAAGGGCTGCCAACACAGGTTCTTTGATCTGCTTTTCTAAGGAAAGCAGATCAAAAGGGGTTAACAATCTTACTTTAATTAAATACATATACCATTCACTTAGTTCAGGGGGAAAAGCCAGCACCCTGAACTTCAGAGAGAATGCAAACATAAATTACAAGCATACACTATAAACAGAGCAAAATAACAGAAATCAGCAGGCAGGGCTTCTAGCTGTCTGTCCAAGCAGTGCATAAACAGTTACCAGAGAGAGAAGCATCAACATCTGGGTTTTACATATAACAGAGACTTAAAAATGGGTACAGAATTAATTCCCATGCTGACCTAAAAGAAAAATACTATGTGTACATGTGTTTAGACATATATGTGTATATATGTGCATGTCTGTGTATCAGCAGTTTGGCCCCAACATATTTACATTCAATTATCTCCAAAGCATATAAAAATATGACTTTAATTCATAGAATGCTGAAAGTTAAAAAGTAGCAAAGTAGACATCCATTGTAGTCATAAGCCCAGATAGTTGTCATAAATGACCTTCTTCATTTAAAAAAATGTTAAAAATTAATTTTAGTAAAGCTTCAGGTAGGTATTGTTTTCTTTTGGTTTTGAAGATTCAGTTGCCTAAAGTACACTCCTTATTTTATACTGTAATAAAGTCACATGCTCTAAAAACTCTCATATAAAGGAGACATGTAATTTTAAAATCCAGAGCACCAAAGAAAGTGGAGAAGGTTATCATCTTATAAATGAAATCTAAGTGAACTTGCTTAACATTTATGGGGTAAATAAAAATAGTTATGACAACAGTATAGTAAAAACTTGTTTCTCGCGCTTTAAAGGAGACTTTGAGGTCTGTATCCATAAATCCCCCCCAGCATCAGTTTTGAAGTATTGAAGTATTTTACTAAAAGTCATGCCTTAAAAATTTAGAGTTACTGTCCACAAGTGTATATTGATAATACACCACATAAGCATCTCCCAACAATGTGGTTTCTTTTTCAATTGTTACTACATGAGTTATTTTCATTTTTTTAAATAATTGCTGCTTTATTCTAACCTAAATATAAGAAAATGAAAGACTCCTGTATTATGGTTAATTAGGCTAGCTTCATGAAATGCTTTATCTTATCAGTCAGTCAGTAACCATTGGTCAGTCAGTCAATAACCATTTATTAAGCACCTACTATAAGCCAGACACTGTGCCAAGACCTGAGGATATAAAAGCAAAAGACAGTGGCTGCTCTCAAGGACCCTCCAGTTTAATGTTTGCAATGGCTCTGCCCCATTCATGCCTGTGATACTCTCTCCTCACCTCTACCTGTCAGAATTCCTGGCTTTCTTCAAGACTCAGAGGAAAGGGCACATTTTTCAGAATGCCTTTCATTCAGCACTTAACTCTGTATGTATCTTGCATGTTCTTATAAGAACATTTGTTATTTATGTATCTCATATATGTGTACATACACCTATATGTCTCCCCCATTAAAATGGATGCTCCTTGAAGAGAGGGATAGCTTTTGGTTTTGTTATATCCCTAGCAGAGTTCCGGGCACATATTAAAGGTTTAATAAAAGTCTATTGGCTTACTGTTTCATAAAACAAAAGTTCCTTGGAAATACTGTATTAGAGTGCTACGGAATCCAGATTAGTTAAATATCATTCTTTTGGAGACAATAAAAGAGGAGCTTCTAAAGGAGGTGTTTTTTTTTTTCAAAGTTGCTCAGGGCTTTTGTTTAAGGAACCCAGAGCACTTCTGACAAGCAAAAAGATATTTTAACTCCACTAACCTGTAATAACAATAAACCTGAAACATAAAGGGGAAAATATAACCACAAGAAGAAAAAAGGTGAACCAATAAAACAGAATACAGACTAAACAAACTATGTCCATAAAGGCAAATGAGGTTATAGAAGTCATCACAGTATGTTTGCATAAAGGAAAGTTACAAGGAACAAAGGCTGAGATGTGCCCAGATCCTAAGGGGGGAGGAGGGCAGGGAGAAGCAAGTCAAATAAAGCACTTTTGTTAACACTATAATTAGTCCTTTGGTTAATTGTGCAGGCAAATTATTTCTAAAAATGATTTAGTCAAGAAAAAGCTAAACAATTTAAAGTTCTATTGTATATTCATAGAGTACTTTCCACTGCTCACTTTAGGGAAGGCAGCTGAGACATCATCTAAGAGAACATACACACCTTTCATGCATAAGGAAACTGAGGCCCAAAGAGGTTAAGAACTTGAGTACATGCCAGCTGCTCTTCATCCCTAGTCCAGTGCCCTCTGCACGGCATCCTACTGTCTCTGATGTGACATTTCTGTCAACAGTCATGATATTTCTGTGAGATTAGAGACACTGACTACATTGCTTCCCTGATTTTAACCAGCATGGTAACTAGCACTTATTAAGCATTTATGAGATGCCAGGCTTGTGCTCAGAGCAGGGGACAGAAACAGAAGTCAAAAAAAAAAGACAGTCTCTGTCTTCAAGGAGCTTACCTTCTAATGGGGAAAGACCACACACAAAAGAGGGGGGAGGTAGAGTGGAGGAATGAGAAGTATCTAGGTAGAAGGATCCTTAGAAGGATGAATCATGGCCAGCATCTGGGCCCATCCACAAAATAAAAGCACTGAAAGGAGCTCACCAATGGGAGTAGGGGCCCAGCATGGCAGGAGGATACAATAAAGTAAAAAGGGAAGTCCCAGGGTACATACAAAAAGTATTCTTAACTTCATCAAGACAAACGAATAATTCAAGATTTTTCAGTCCTAAAAATCTGACTTCAGTTTCTGTGATGCAATTCTTAGAAATCATCAAATTTTGACCAACGATGAGAACTAAAGAGACTACATGAAAGCACTACAATTTGTGTCTCTTTACATTTACATTAGGAAGAAACAGACCCACACCTTTCTTTTCTCTGTGCTCTTTAAGTAATTTTTCTGAAGTTGCTAAGGACTGTGGTCTCCCAAAGAAGTTAAATATTCCCACACATCAGGACACACATAAAATGTCCATCTAAACTTTAGCCATACATTCAGGTATATTATCCATATAATTTACATTAAAGCAGAATATACATATACTACATACTTTATATATAACTTTTAAACTAAGCATCTAGTCATTCAACAAGCATTTATTAAGCACTACTATAGGACAGGCACTATGCTAAATGCAAGAAATATAAAGAAAAGCCAAAAACATGGTCCCTGCTCTCTAAGAGCTCACATTCTAATTGGAGAGAGAACATACATAAAATTATACATACAAAATATGTACAGTGGAAGTGGAAGGTAATCTCACAAGGGAAGGCACAAGCAGTGGAGAAGTTGGGGAAAGGCCTCCTACAAAAGGTTTGAAATCATATTTTATTCAAGGTTAGGGTTTGACTAAGACATACTTGAATATTATGTGTGTATGTATGTGGAAATACATGAAAGATGGCACACTATATACAAAGAGTCATTTAAATTTCAACTTAATAAGAACCAGCTCTAAAAAAAAGAATTAATTTTGTGACTATGGAAAAGTTATTTCACCTCTCTGACAGTTTATAAGAGTCATATTCTATTTGGGACAAATAGATAAACCAGCAGAAGGATATATTAGGCTCTAGTCTCAAAATCATACAAAAATATTCAGCCTTGTAATAAGAACCTTAACAACAACAGTACGTATCCACTATACCTTTAATTTATCTTTTAGTCCTTGAAAAGATTCATTTGTCAAATGATCTTCATCATGCATAAAAATCTGTCCTCCAAATTGATCTAAATACATCCCTTTAGGATAACTAAAAGGATACTAAAGCAGACTGTATTTTTATTTAAGCTAGGTTTCTTACTCCTCAGGGTTTCATTCATTATTTGTTGTGAGAAAATGTTGCTTTCGTTCCAAGTTTTTTCAACTATGGTAGTATATTTCATCAGACTAAGTAAAATTAGGCTTAATTAAAAAGTAAGTTATAGTAGTAACTACAGAAATTGATTTGATCTTTTTACTCATACTAAGAACAAAGGACAATACATTATTTTTTCTTACTTAAATATATAAACATAATTTCATAATTTATTATTTGCTTTTAAGTAAAATCTGTTGATGCTTTGAATCGCAGGATTAAGGACATAGAACTGGAAGAGGCCTTTGTGGTCATCTAATCCCACTCCCTCATCTTACAGACAAGGAAATCAAGCCCACTAAACGGAAAGAAACATGCCTGTCAAACCCAGGTCCTTTATCTCCAATGCCAGTGCCATTTCTACAAGACTACATCACTTCTGTAAACTTCTCTCTAAAAATGTTATACAAATGTCAGGAAAGTTGAAGTTAAGTGAATAATACTACCTTTTGTGGAGCCAAAATCCTCTGTCTGAACTTTTCGACTGTATCTGGACCCATACTAGCCCAAGCACTGGCAAACGCTTCAGCTTTGTCTTGACTGAGATGAACATTCTCCAATTGTTGTTGCAGAACTACCGGTTTCACATTGTGATAAACAGCCTGCGAAACAAAAGAAAAAAATATATATACATAGTGCTATGCATCACTTCAATACATTTAAACATTAGATGAACAGTACTACATCTACTAACTCAAAAACACTTTTCTGGTTTTTAAGGGTTTTTTTTTAATTATTATTTCATATTGCTACCAAATCAAATTCTGCTAAAGAATAGTTTACAAGGCCTCAGGTTGGGCAGAAGCTGCTGAAACACATGGAAAAATCAAGATTAAAATGTTATTTGTGCCTGAAGGTTTATATGTCCTAAATATATGAGATACCTGTATAACCTCCTACTTGTCTTTGGCTACATAAATTTACTTTTCCTAACTAGAGAGCCTTCCCTAGCCACTATTTAAATCAATTAAGTACCTACTGACTTCTCTATTATGTAGAGGTTGGAGAGAATGATTGCAAAGGAAGTATAAGACTAGAAAGCAAAGCTAAAGCATATGAAAGCAAAGAAAGAACAGGTAAGGGGGCAAAAATCATATGAAAGAACAGGTATCATTGCCAACTTTAAGTACAATAGGAACTTAGGTGGGAGAAAGATTTTTATGGACTAAACTACACAGAGAAGGTATCAAAAATGAGGTGGAATTTGAACTGGACCTTGAAGGCAGGGAAAAAGAGAGACAGTATGTTGGGGATTTTGGCAGGAAGGAGGCTCAGAGAGATCACATAAGTAAAAACTCAGAGTATTCACTTTAGTTGTTCTTTTCCTTAAATTTTACTTTATCTTCCTACTGGAAGATAATTCTAGACTATCTCTTTGTTAACTTTTTCAGATTTGACTACCTGGAAACAACAGATCCAAATAAATAACTTTCTCACCTTGTCTTATTTATTGATCTTTAACATTAAAAAAAAATCCTCATGTATTTGACTAAATAATCTTAAAATAACTACTTACTATTAGCTTTGTTTTTAACAATATGAAAAGCAACTCAAGAAAATTCTACATTATTCTATGGATAAACATTAATATACATAAATATTTGCTTCTTTCACTTTAAATCCTCACTTATATCGCTTCTTCTAGGGAAAGACAAACTAGCCAAACACAACAGCAAGGTTTCTGCTACTGCATTTGTTAATGAGATATGTACCATAAAGACAAGAATGCAGGTTAGGTGGATAGAGAACAAAGATCTTGCCTCCTTAACTTACCTTTCCTTCTGAATCAAATTAAGTTTCATTCTAAGCCAAAGAGGATCTTGGCATTGTCCATTCTGAGGGAAGGCAGAAAGAAGCATTCCAGGCACCAGCATTTCCCTATAAGCCTTGAGAAATTATCCAGGACTATCTCAGGTTTTCATGGGGAGGGTGGAATTGAGTGCTTAAAGAAACACACTGTCTAGGGGAGCCAGATGGAGAAGCAGTGGGATTTCAATATTTGAGTAGCAGCAGCAATAAGGTAACACCCACTGACTTAATAACCTGAGATGGAAAGAATTAGCTTCACGAGGTTAAGTAGGAAAAAGGAGAAAGAACAAGGAGAACCAAGCAATGGCAGAGAAGAGAGAGATAGGGAAGGCCACCAGAGCAGAAGATTCTGGCTGAAGCTTCAGATTTTATCCATTCATACAGACTGAGGGAGATTCCAAGAAAAGGTCTGCTTACCCAACTTCCCCCCTTGGTGCTTATACATTAACAGATGCTATAACATACTCTGCTTACTTCTCGGGTCACCTAAATTTTGCCTCAATCATAAACAGGCCATGGGACAGCTAGAGATAAATACAAATTTAAATTAAGGCAAAGAGCCAAAGCTCTACCTAAACGTTGGGAATTTTCCTAACTGAAGGCCCTGAGTAATCGTGATTGTATTCTTAACATTTCATTCTCCACAAAGCAGGAGAGACCCATGTGAACCTGAAGAGTCATTATTCAGCTCCACAATTTAAAAAAAAACAAAACACAATCTAATTTTTGGAACAAACTATGGCTGATTAGTGCTCCAGAGGCAGATACTCAAAGATGTCACAGGTAAACTTTCAACTCTAAGTGGATAATTCTATGTTCTAAAACAGAGAGCTGAGATCTCCACCCAAATGTAGGGGTCAAAAAGAAGACTTAATCTTAGCACAGTAGCACTCAATCTAAGGCTGGCTTTTGTTAGCTGGGTGTGGTATGATTAAAAATACTGTCAATGGTCCTTATCTGGGAGATGCTCTATTCACTATACCCTAATGGTCTAGATTGCAGGCAGGTAATCCTGAAGGGATGAGTCCAAAAAATAGTAAAAGGCAACAAGGTCCAACTGAGACTACATGCCTAGCCGTCACCAGACACCTGGCAGAGGAATGCCTATGAGAACGCATGGCACAATGCAACAGGCCCAGCAGAGATGCCAACCCAATGGAGAGAAGACCCAACGTAAGCAGGGCAATGACGTCACCAAAGGACCTTACGTTACTGTTAAGGAGCAGGCCCCCTGAGAGCCATGGGGTGACATCGCCAGCACACACTGCTGATCCTGAAGCTTCAGAGGTATGAGCTGCCCCTCAAGTCATACTACTAAAGGTTCAGAGCTGAAAAGGAACTCAGGGGTCTTCTAGTTCGAATCCTTCATTTTACATATGAGGAAACTATAGCCAAAAGAGATTAAATAACTTAGCTAAGGTCACACAGAGAGTAAGCATCAGAGGTAGAATTCGAACCCAGGTCCTCTGAATGCAGAGACAGAGTTCTTTTCCACTGCCGCATGTGTGTTCTGCTCACATATGTTCCCTGTGTCTGTGCCACTCAAACTTGATCCCTCTCCTCCTCAGAGAGTGCATCTACTTGTAGGAGAGAGAGAATCCTAGATTTACAAGAGAAATACTCTATTGAAACTTTTCTTATTATGTTATTTCATTAAATGCCTTTGCTTTAAACTAATGGGGGGGCGGGGCAAGGAAGGAGGGATTGATGATAGAACCAAGATGCAGAGAAAAGGCAGGGACTTGCCTGAGCTCTCCCAAATTCCCCTCCAAATAACGCTAGATAATGCCTCAAAACAAATTCTGGAGTGGCAGAACCCACAAAAGGACAGAGTGAAACAATGTTTCAGTGCAAGACAACTTAGAAGGCCAGCAGGAAAGGCCTGTCACACCAGAGTGAAAGAGGAGTGCTGTCTAGTGCAGGCCATGCCAGTGCAGATCGGACCCCACAAAACCAGGAGCAGGCCTTGGGATCCACTGAATCATCAGTGGCAGCAGCTGCTTCTGGAGCTCTCAGCCCACAGACAGCATGGGGGTCAGACAAATGGTCAAAAGGAGATTACAAGGGTCTCTTTGCTGGCACTAGGAGCACGACTCTGTTGTATTGCCCATACTTGGATCTGGGTTACAGTCCTGGGTGGCCACAGGGAAGTGGAGAGCCTGGTCACACTTCCAGGGCAGAAAAGAGTGTTTATGGTCACTCACAGACCATAGCACAGATCAGCTGAGTAGTAAACACGCCTCTCCTTAGATCATACCACCTTGGAAGGACAGAAAGCTTGCAGAACCCCAGAACTAGCTCTTGAAACAGTTTGCACAAAAACCCCAAGGCTTGGGAAAGTACACCCTCCACCCCAGAAGCACAGCCCCACTTTAACAAGACTTAAAAGTCAAGAAATAGGCTGGAGAAATGTATAAACAACAGAAAAAAATTCTGACTATAGAAAGTCACTGTGGCGACAAGGAAGATCAAAAAACACACTCAGAAGAAGACAATGAGGTCAAAATTGCTAAAACCAAAGCCTCAAAGAAAAATTTGAATTGGTCTCAGGCCATGGAAGACCTCAAAAAGGATTTTAAAAATCAAGTAAGAGAGGTAGAGGAAAAACTGGAAAGAGGGATGAAAGTGATACAAGAAAATAATGAGAAAAAAAAAAGAATCAACAGCTTGGTAAAAGAGGCAAAAAAATATTAAAGAAGATAACACCTTAAAAAACAGAAGAGGCCAAATGCTAAAAGAAGTACAAAATTCCAATGAGGAGAAGAATGCCTTGAAAAGCATAAATGGCCAAATGGAAAAAGAGGTATAAAAATTTACTGAAGAGCTCCTTAAAAAGTAGAATTGGCCAGACAGCTAGGTGGCACAGTGAGGAGAGCACCAGCCCTGGAGTCAGGAGGACCTGAGTTCAAATCCAGCCTCAGACACTTGACACATTTACTAGCTGTGTGACCTTGCACAAGTCACTTAACCCCAATTGCCCTACCTTCCTCCCTCCAAAAAGAAACAACAAAAAAAGTAGAATTGGCCAAATGAAAAAGGAAGTTTAAAAAGCCCACTTAAGAAAATAATTCCTTAAAAATAAGAATTGGGAAAGTGGAAGCTAATGAGTTTATGAGACCATCAAGAAACAATAAAACAAAATCAAAAGAATGAAAAAAATAGAATAAAATGTGAAAAAACAACTAATGTAGAAAATAGATCCAAAAGAGAAAATTCAAAAACTATTGGACTATCTGAAAGCCATGATCAAAAAAAAAGAGCCTAGACATCATCTTGCAAGGAAAACTGCCCTGATATTCTAGAACTAGAAGGTAAACTAGAAATTGAAAGAATCCCACCAATCACCTCCTAAAAGAGATCCCAAAATGAAAATTCTCAGAGACATTACAGCCAAATTCCAGAGCTCCCAGATCAAGGAGAAAACATTGCAAGAAGCTGGTGTCAAAAGGAACAATTCAAATACCATAGTCAGAGTCAGAATAACACAAGATTTGGCAGTTTCAGAGAGCTTGGAATATGATATTCCAAAGGGTAAGAGAATTAGGATTATGTGGGGTCGTGATTAGTGAAAGCCATAATAAGGCCACAATGATGAGTATCTGGACATCTACCCAACAGCGCTGGCCTTGATGCCCAGGGTTTTGAACTCAAACCAAGTACTAAGCAGTAAATCAAAACATTAGCTAAATCACGATGACATACGTAATGACACTCTATTGATCCTCCTCCCTTTGTCTCATTCCTACAATTACCACAGGGCTTTTCTGGGGTTTTTGCAGAGATCAATCCATTATTGAGACTGTTTCTTCTGGCAGCCACCTCAGACTAGCCCCTAATATAAGTAACCCAATTGATTAAATTATTTTCTATAATCAACCCAGAGCTTCCACCCTCTTTCTTAGGTACCAAATTAGTTCCTCTGTTTGGGGATGCCATGAATATCCTAGTACGCAGGGATATCAAACCTTACAATTGGCATAGTCAGCAGGATACTGAAGAAATGTCCAAGGGTATAGGGGGATGGGAGGAATCCCTGGATGGCCTGTGAATTCCACATGAGGTGGAGTGGCCCAGGTGTTGGACACCTATGTGAGTGCAAGGATGCCTCCAAAATGCCAAAAGGTCTCGAGACCCTCCTGGTGGAACTATGTTCCCTCAGGTTGGGTAAGGAAGGGAAACAGGTAGCAGCTGATGTGGATGGCCCTTTCTCATAGTGTTGAGGGAAGCCACTACCAAGGTCCTAGACCCAGAAGCTCAGATTAGGAGACTGCAGAAGGAAGCACAGTTAGAACAAGACATGGGGAAAGCCACTGCTCCCGGTGCCCGGGGATTTAGCTGATAAGATAGAGAAGAAAGAGAAGTATGTAGAAACACTGGCTTGCCAGTTAGCCAGGCTGGAGGGAGTTAAGCATGCAGATAAGAAGGCAATAAGGTGGGGGACCCCTGGGAAGACAACAATACAGGAGAAGATTCAGAGGATGGTATAGAGAAAAGAGAGTCTCTTTCTCTTTTTCTCCCTCCCTCCCTGGCTGACTACAGTGGCCAGGGTGGGTAGGTGGATGGGAGAGAGAAAAAAAAAAGAAAATATACTCAGTGAAGTGAAAATTATTTGAGATATGATTGGTAGAAGAAAGTAAGAGAAGTGTCAGATCAGGAAAAAAAAAAAACTTTGCTGGTAAATCTCTCTGTCTTATTCTCTTCCTCTGCATTCCTGAACTATAGCCAGGTTCTAAAGTGTAGAAGGACAGATGAGGAAAAAAAAAAGGGGGGGGGGGAATCTTTTCCCCTCAGACTATATAGTGGTTGGAATGTTTTCATAAATATGTGGAAAATAAAAGCTAGCAAGTAATTTGGTTAATATTCTTTAGAATTTGTTTTAAGGGAATGAAGAGCATATCTTACCTGACCCCAACTCCCAGAATGACAGATTTATTAAGAGACAAAGATCATCTTATTGATTATAGAGAGGTTTGGAGGCTATGTCAGTGAAAGTTTCAAGATGAAAAAAGGCTACACTTTGGAACAGAACTGGCACTTAACCCTTTCCTGATTCACAAAAAGAGAAAAGGTTTGTGTGAATCGGGAAACAACCAAGAAGAAATTTAGTTTGATTGGAACATCTACTTAGAATTTAGGGAGTCTTACAAACTAAAGTTAAGTACTGGTCAATTTTAAAATAACTTTTTAAATTGGTATGTGTGTTAAAATTGGAAACGACTATAAATTATATCAAACTCCTATTCATTTTAAGAAATCATAGGAAGTTATGAGTGAATTCATAAGCTATGGGTTCCTTCTGAGATTGAGGAATCCAGATTTGAACTAAATTAAAACATACTTTCAAGTGTGATAATTGAAGTAGATTAAACCCTAATATCAGACTGCCACGTTTATAGTTTTTGGCAGTGGATTGGCTGGAAATGGTGGACCCCATAATATGAAATGTTTGGAATAAATACCATTTGTGTAAAATATAATACTATAATAGTAAAATCATAACCCCAGACTCTGTGAAATACCATTTGGAAGATAGATCCAGGTGTAATTGAATTCATTCTGGTCACATTTTAAGTGAAATATGTCTCTCCTAGTTTGGTGCTTAAGAGAAGTCAGAATTTATTATATTATTTGGTATTAAGACAAACTGGGAAAATGCATGGATCTGAAATTTGATAATTGGGTGACCTTAAGCAAATTATCTTAGTTTATTTCACATGACAGTAAAGTGCCTAACACATAGGGCATAGGGCAAACACTATAAATGTTAACTGATACTATTAGTCTCTTAATTAGGTATAATTGCTTCATACTTGATAATTTTATATGGGATTTTAGATGCAATCAGTATACAATGCCAATGGTGATGAGATGCCTGATTTTCTGTATAAGGCAATTTGGAAATACATTCAACAGGACTAGAGTCACCTGATCAGCAATGGGTTTGTTTCAAGTTTCAAATACATAATATTGTGCAAACTGATAAACTTTTGTATCAGAACAACTTTTTATAACTTGGATATTATTAGAGTATGAATTGAAAGAAACTAAAATGTAGTAGGAAAGTTGTGTAAAACCATTTATGTTATCAACCTGCTAACCCTGTTTTATAATGTTTTATAAATGCATTTTAGGGAACTGGATATTTCCACCTTTGTCTGTACTTAAGAGGAAGTTATATCTACAACTATTTGGCTATCACTTATGAAAGTGCAAGAGTATTAACTAAGTTATTTGGGGTTATCGGCATAATGTTAAAACCTAAAATTGGCCGTTGATTACTGTGTGTGGAAAGAGGGGAAGAAGTGAAAGCTCTATCTGTACTGGATCTGTTTATTCAGAGCAGTCTGCCTTGTGGTATTAGGGTATGCAGCAGGGTTATTCCATTCTACCTTGCATGAGGTGGTGTATCAAAGACCACAGCCCACAGCACCCAGGGTAGATGGATGGGCAGACAGGGGCAACAGGATCAGCGTCTTGTCTGGAGTCCTTGTTGATTTCCCTTATTTTGTAAACTTACCAGGTTCCTAGAAACATTCTGTGTGGGAAAGGTTTTAAGCCCTGGGAAAAGAGCTTGTTTGGGTTGTGGAATTCCTAAACAATGAACTTGGCTTACAAGTTTATGTACAGGATATGCAAGTTTATGTATAATATAGAATTGATTTCTAGTGATTGGTCTTTACACCAGGGCAAATTTAAACTTGAGAAGAAAAGAAGAACAAATGAAGAACATTAAGTGAAATCTCTTCCATATGCTTCAGTCCTGATAAACTTTTATTGCTCATTGCAACTCCATGAGAGGAAAAATAACTATATCCAACCCTAAGCTGTGATTGGTAAAACTTACCATTTGAGGTAAAAGCTCTTGGGACTGTAACTGATTTTGTTTTAAGATTTGAATTCAGGTATAGATGGATCATTAAGTCAGTAATCCACTATTTGAGAGAAATGCCACAAGCTACTCAGAGGGAATGTGATCCTGAACTGTTACAGGTAGAGGTTTCTATCTAGGAGAAAGCTGAGAGGATGACCTTTGGCTTAGCCTAAGGTAGGATCCTTCTGGTTCAGTTTTGCCACTGCGTTCCTTTTGAACAGGAATTTTTCCCACCTGGCTATTCATGTCTAGCTATAAGGTAGAATTGTTACTGCAAGGTTGGTTGTCAACTCTTACTCTTACCTAAAGACAAACTGACTTTATCCAGCCATATACGTGTTGAGTCATTAAGGACCAGTTTGAGGCTGTTATAAGTCATGTCCCTGCTTTTTCCTTTTAGAGCAAATTTCTATAATTTCAGCAAGTGGTCAATAGAAGACATGCGCACAACGCAAGTATGTGAGATCTTGCTGTTTTCAATCTGAACATGTAGTCATTCTATATCCTAAACAACTTAGTAAATGACTATCTGGCCTAGTCATCTGCCTGCTACTACATACATATATGTGTATAGGTATGTATATGTATGTGTATGTATTTCTGTATGAAATGTTTAAATGTTTCAAAACAATGTAAGAATAATTAGGTATTGATATAACTGTTTATAGGACCTAGATGTTATTCTATTAATTATTGAAAATAAATTGTAAACATCTTCAGTTTGGTTTGGGGAAGAGAATTTTAGTGTAGTCAGTATCTTAGAGGATGTAACTCATGGAATATTTTCTGTTACATTAATGGAAAAGTCAATTTCATTCAAGTTTATAATGAATGTGGAAATAACACATTTGTACTATATATTCTGTGGTACAACCATGTTTTATTATAGTCAACTTATTTGATATGCAGTTTTGGAATTAATTACTTAAGTATCCTCCCAAGTCTTTTATTATAATTGGAGTAAAGTCAGCCTCTTATAAGTAAATTCATTTGGATAACCATTGAACTTAGGGGTGGAAAGCCTCTACCTGGAAGAGTGTTGTTACTTATGTTTTCATGAATCCTCAGTAGCATCCCATCCTCCTAAAGGAACTGGATTCAGAGTGGAAAATTTTGAGAAAGCAACAAGATCAGACAATCCTATATGTCAGATGTAAATGACTGTAACGGAACATGTAAAGACTTAAATTTTCTGAAGTTTAAAGTGAACTATGGGTTCCTAGTTTGATGTTCTCTTTTTAGCTCTATTATTGATCGGATCAGAACCATAAAGGTTCCAGCTGATTTTTACAACATGAACTAGTTAGCAGAGAAGTAAAATTTGAGAGGCTATACTAACTTGTATTGAGATACATTTTCTAAAAGATTTTAGCAGGAACATCTGAGCAGTCTCTATAAGTAACTTAGAACCAGAAACAATTCTACTAAAGAGCTGCCCCTGAGGACAAGACATTTTCCAGACTATCCCAAGAAAAGATGTTCCAGAGACCAGACAACTACATGGGATGTCTGAATTCCAAGATGAAATTTGTTGATTAAATGGATATTTGTGAGTGGGTTGATGGCCTTTATTGTACTACTTTTTTGTTATTGTCTTTTGTTTGTTTCATTATATCTGAATACTGAGTTCACTCAGTTACCCTGATGCCATGTAAACTTCCACTGAAAACTAGTCCCCGGCTCTGGATATTTTTGTTATGGCTTGTGCTGTGATCGGTCAAGCTCATTGTCCTTACGTTAACTTGTCAGGAAAAATTATGACAAGTCTCCCCTTGGAAAGGGAAATTGAGAAAATCAAACTATTCTAATCTCATTTTGTAACTGATTCTATTCTCTATCACCCCCAATATGTTGTAAAATTGCCCAAGCCATGTTTATTTGTCTCTGAACCTAGTTCAAAAACTCAGGTGGCCTGTACTAAGTTCAGAAATTGAGCTCACCAAATGTCATTGATTCTTCTTTCACCACCCATAAATTGTAACAATTGTGGTCATTTTCTTATTGGTCACGTTGTTTTCCTACCTGTGCTTTTGTAGTTTATGCTTATGAATGGGGCTGTCCCTTCTGGCTATACCCAAAAAAGCCCTAAAAATGTCAGTATAGAGCCACCTCGGGGACCTTGTGGAAGATATTCAGAAAGAATGTATGGGCAGTTTTAAGGGGGGGAATGTGGGGTCCTGATTGGTGAAAGCCATAACAAGGCCACAGTGACCCGTATAAGACCATGTGTGCCTGGACATCTACCCAACAGCACTGGCCTTGACGCCCAGGGTTCTGAACTCAAGCCCAGTACTAAGGAGTAAATCAAAACATTAGCACAATGACATATGTAATGATAGTCTATTAATCCTCCTCCTTTGATTTCTATAATTACCACAGGGCTTTTCTGGGATCTTTGCAGGGATCAACTCATTATTGAGATTGTTTTGTCTCGCATGCACCTCAAACTGGCCCCTAATATAAGTAACCCAATTGATTAAACGATTATCTATAATTAATCTTGGAGCTTCCAGTCTTTTCTTTGGTATCAAATTAGCTCCTCTGTTTGGTGATGCCATGAATATCCCAGTGCACAGGGATATAAGACCTTACAACCAAGTACCTAGCCTGCAAAACTGAGTTTTTAATCCTTCAGAGGAAAAATGGACATTCAATGAAATAGAAGACTTCCAAGTATTCCTAATAAAAAGACCTGAGCTGAATAGAAAATTTGACTTTCAAATACAAAACTCAAGAGAAGCATAAAAAGGTAAACAGGAAAGAGAAATTATAAAGGTTTCAATAAGCTTGAACTGTTTACATTCCTACATGGGAAAATGATACTTGTAACTCCTAAAAACTTTCTCATTATTAAGGCAGTTAGTAGTATATAGACAGAGGGTACAGGTTTGAATTGAATATGATGGGATGATTATCTAAAACAATTACAGAGGAATGCACTGAGAGAAGGTGAAAGAGAGCAGTAGAATGAGGTAAATTACCTCACATAAAAGAGACACTAAAGAGCTTTAATAGTGGAGGGGAAGATAGGAGAGGTAGAGGGGGGCAAGATTGAACCTTTCTCTCATCGGTATTGGCTCAAAGAAGAAATAATATACACACTCAGTTGGGGATATAAATCTATCTTACCTCACAGGAAAGTAGGAAGTAAAGGAGATAAGAGGGGGAGAGAGGGGAGGTAATAGAAGGGAAGGCCATTTGAGGTAGGTAAAAGACAGAAACAAAACACTATGGAAGATGGAGAGGGTGAAAGGAGAGAAAGAATAGGATAAACAGAGGGGAAAATAGGATGGAGGGAAATACACAGTTAGTAATCATGATTGTGGAGAAAAAATTTGCAGCAGACTTCATTTCTCAAATATATAGAGAACTGAGTCAAATTTATAAAAATAAGAGTCTTTCCTCAATTGATACATTGTCAAAGGATATAAACAGGCAGTTTTCAAAGTAATCAAAGCTATCCATAATCCTACGAAAAAAATGCTCTAAATCACTAATGATTAAAGAAATGCAAATTAAAACATCTCTGAACTATCACACACACAAGCCCCCTCCCCCCCCTACCAAATTGACTAATATGACAGAAACGGAAAATGACAAATGTTCAAGGGGATATGAGGGAAAAAAATGAATGCACTGTTGGTGAATCTGTATAACCCTTCTGTGGGGCAATTTGAAACTATACCCAAAAGGCTATAAAACCATGCATACCCTTGGACCAAGCAATACCACTACTAGGTCTGTATCCAAAGAGATAAAAAACAAAAAGGAAAAGGACCTATATGTACAAAAATATTTATAGCAGCACTCTTTAAGACAGCAAAGAATTGGAAATTGAGGGGATGTCCATTAATTGGGTAATGGCTGAACAAATTGTATATGATTGTGATGAAATACTTATTATGCTATAAGAAATGATGAGCATGATGCTCTCAGAAAAACCTGGAAAGACTTACATGAACTGATGCAAAGTGAAACAAGCAGAACCAAAAGAACATAGTACACAGTGACAGCAATACTGCATGACAATCAACTGTGAATGCCTTAGCTACTCTCAGCAATACAATGATCAAAGACAATTTTGAAAGACTTATAAAAATGCTATCCATCTCCAGAGAAAGAACTGATGAAGTCTGAATGCATATCAAAACCTATGTTTTCTTTGTTTTCCTTGGGGGTTTTTTTGGTCTATGTTTTCTTTTAAAACATAGCTAATATGGAAATATGTTTTGCATGACTGCACATGTATAACCAGTATCAAATTGCTTGCTTTCTCAATGCAGGAGGTAGGAGGTGGGGGGAAGTTGAGGGGGAGAGAATTTGGAGCTAAAAATTTTAGAAAAACAAATGTTAAAAATTGTTTTTACATGTAATTAGGGAAAAAATATTAAATCACTGGGAAAAAAATAAACTGAAGCTTAGCTTACTATAGAAAAAGTAGACATTAGTAAAGGCTTGTGAGCTATAATTTCAAGTAGATTTGGACCCATAAAATACCTTGAGCCTGGAGTACCTAACCTAGGGGCTCCATATGTGAAAGGTAGGTACCTTAATTAACGTGGTAATTAAGCCTGTTCCTTACAAATGTAATTTCCAATAAAGATATTACATACATTTACCTTGCCTTAACAAACAAGTCATGTGTTTTATAAAAAATTTTGGACAATAAAAGTACCTGCTCCAAAATAAATGATATTGTTTCAAGAACCAAGTGAAGATCTTGTTTCTCTAGTGAAAATGCAGCTTGGAGTTTTTCTTCTTCCTCTTCACTGAAACTGTTCTCAGTCTGCAACATATATAACAACATATTAGCATTCAATCAAAAATTCAAGTCTCTAGCCTTCAAAAGATCTATCTACTTGATAGGAAAGCCTTTTAAAAAGAAGGTGCAAACTGGAAAGAAAACGTTATTCCACAGAGGCAGAGATCAACAAAAAAGAATACTTTGTAATCATAATCCTACTCTTATTTCCCATTGACAACACAAAGTCTGAAGTTCCACAAGGTGCAGCAGTACATAATACATCCTGACTAGTCTGGTTGGTACAGTGATGCTAAGGTAGCTAAGAACAACATGTGTGGGCTACTGCTTTTTTCTGGCCTTTTCAAAAGAATCCCATTAGTCTGAAGATATCACTCCCTAATAAAAAGGTCCCAAATTACAACAGTGAAAATACAATAAAAGTTTTATTCCTCATTTACGGATGAGGAAACTGAGACACAAAGATGTTTTATGACTTGCCCAGGAACATACAACTGAGTAAGGGATGGCTCTAAAACTTAGCTTCTAAAAATAACTTTTTTCACATATGCCAAGTCAATTTAAATCATGTTTAAAATATAAACAATAATTATGTTAAAACAGCAAATTAGAAATTCCACTCTCCAAGCTGTGCACAAGGATGTGTACTAAAGTAAAACTATCTGGGACAATTTCATTGCTTTAATTGAAGATATTTGGGGTCGGGGGAGTGGGGAGGAGTGAGGGAGGAAGGGAAAGAAGGACTGAAGGTCTTATCTCCTCTGTTATTCGCACAGAATTCAGTAAGCAAAAGCATTTCTGTCTAACAGTATTATGTGGCTCCACAAAAATGAAATTTCAAGGGACAGTTAATTCCATAGGAAAAGTGTTATAAATAGACAGTCAAATCTTATGGCAGAACTTTGTGACTTTACAGTAGTGTTTGGTCATAACATAACAGCATCAGTCCAAACAGCCTTATATGATCTATTTATATATTCTTAAAATAAAGTGTGGCCTGTTCTTCTTCCTCCTTCCACTCCAGAATAGTACCTCTGCCTTCATAACACACTGAGTCCTTTTTCTCTTTTTTGTCTCTCTTCATTCTTTTCTTAGTGATCTCATTTACTTCCAAAGCTTCAACAATAACCTCTATATAGCTGATTCACAAATCAGTACTTCCAGCCTCACTTCTGTTTCAGTTATAGACCCAAATTTCCAAATGCCTGCTGGAAATTTCCATCCTGGATATTCTCCTGGCACCTCAAGGTCAAACATGTCTAAAACCAAGCCCATCAACCTTCCAATTTTATCACCTTTCCCCAAAACCTACTCTTCTTCTTAAGTTACATTTCTATTGATCCTTCTCCAAATTGGCCACGTTCAAAAACGTCAGCTTTGATTCTTCCCTTTCCCTAATGCCTCACATCCAATCATATCTATGCTAGCACCACATTATTTTTCACATCTTATCCCTCCCTGATACTCGCTACTACCATTTCAGTTTGTCCCCTCATTACTTCTTACCTAAACTCTGACAATACCTGACTAAACTGTGTTCTGGTACCTGGTCTTTCCTCATTCTAATTCATCACACATCCCTGTGCCAGTACAACCTTCCAAAGTATGAACAAATAACTCTCCAAATGAAAAAAAAAACTTTAATGGTTTCCCCACTGCCCTCTAAAAAGTTCCAACTCCTTAGCCTGGCATTCAACATTTTTCACAACCTGATTCCAGTCTCTTTTCACAACTTTATCTCACATGCCTTCACATACTATACCTTCAAATTTAAACTGCTCTGTAGGTAACAAACTTACTTTTATCTTAAACCTTTTCCTTTCCAATTCCTCCTATCTTCTGGCTCTTACTGAGACCTGGATCCCTCCTATCTGAGAGGGGGAAGGAGGGGGAGGAAATGTAGGTAAAGCTTCCATGGCAATCCTTTCCAGCACTGGTTGCTTTCATACCCCAACTCACTGGCTAAAATGGGGGAGCTGGAATTCTCCTTGTTCACCACTATCATTTCCAGGTTCTCCCTCTACCTGCATCATTTCAATAACCTCCCCTCCTTTGAGGTTCACTCAATACACATTTACTACTCAATCAAGATTCTGGCAGTTGTTATCTACAGACCTCCACAACCCTATCCTTCTTTCCTTAATGAGTTCAGTACCTAATTCACAGTCTTTCTCTCTTCTCAAACTCTTCCTTTCACACTAGAGGACTTTAACATATATACCAATGCTTCCTCACTCTTACCTTTAAATACTTCAACTTGCTCATTTTCCATGAGCTACTCCCCCGCTTACCTCCTATACACAGAAATAATCATACCCCTGATCTTGTCAATACCCAAAAATGTTCCATGTTGATAAACTTTGAAATTCCCCTATCTGATCACAATCTGTTGTCACCTCACCTCTCCCTCTGCCTTACATCTCCTAACCCTGTCCTTCATCTTCCCGGCAAACTCCTATCCCTCAACCCTCTCAATTCTTTCCCAGGCCTTCATCCCTGCATTGGCTACTCTCCTAGCTTCCCCATCTCAACATCTCTGTGAACAAGTTCAACTACACTGTTGTGTTTTCTTGAGTCCTTTGTCCCCTTGTCCTATCACAGATCTTGGCTTGCAAACCTCTTGGATGACTCCTACCATCTATTACTTTCACTCAAACTCACCTGATACTGAACAAAAGTGGAAAAAAATCAAAGCCATGCTGACTAGACCCAATACAAGTGTTATGTTACATAATCTCAACTAGGCCCTGATTGTAGCAAGGCAATCCTTTAATGGCTCCTAATCAATTCACTATCCCTCCCACACAGTAGCTTTCCCAAAGCTTTGCATCCCTCCTCCAACCTCTCCCAACCTCTCAGCTAAGAATCTTGCCTTTTTCACTGAAAAAAAAAGAGGCCATCTGACAAGACTTCCCCTCCTCCTCATCTCACATCACTCAGATGCCTTCTACCACTAACTCCTCCTTCATTTCTCTTTCACACAAAAAGGTAGCCCTTCCCTTTGCTAAGCAAGCCCCTCTACATCACAAGATCCCATTCCATCTAATCTCCAAAAGATTGTCCTCTCTATCATCCCATTCTCTCACTAATCTTCAATCTCTCCCTGTCTACTGTCTATTTCCCATATCTCCTCCATCCTCAAAAACCTCCCACTTAACCTGTCTACCCTCAATAGCTATCATCTCAAATTTCTCCTCTCTTTGGCTGCTAAACATTTTGGGAAGGCTGTCTACTATCTGTACCTCCATTTCCTTTCCTCTCTCTCTTCATCACTCTTTCCAGTCTGGCTTCCAACCTGATCATTCAACTGAAACAGCTCTCTCTAGTTACTAGTGATCTCTTATTGCCAAATCTAATGGTCTTTTCTTAATCTTCATCTTTCCTGAGTTCTCTGGATTCTCTGCCACTGTCAATGACCCTCTTCTCCTTAATATCAATTATGGAATGGCTGAGCAAGTTGTGGTATATGATCATGATGGAATACTATTGTGCTATAAGAAATGATTAAGGAGATGGTTTCAGAAAAACCTGGGAAGACTTAAATAAACTGAAGCAAAGTGAATTGAGTAGAACCAGGAAAAGAATCTATACAGTGACAGCAATATTGTAAAATTAATCAACTGTGAAAGACTTAGTAATTCCTCTGATCAATGCAATAATCTACCACAACTCCAAATGACTCATGATATAAAATGCTATTCACCTCCAGATAGAAAACTGGTGATCTCAGAAGACAAACTGAAGCATATTTTTTCCTCTCTTTATTTTCCTTGCCTTTTTTTTTAAATGGCTAATTTCAAAATATTTTGTATGACTCCATATGTATAAGAGGTATCATATTTTCAGTTCCAAGTTCTCCTTTCTGCACGAGTCACCCATTGAGAAGCAGGGGGAGAGGTTGCAGAAAGAAGAACTTGGAACTGAAAATTGAATTAAATATTAATTAAATAATATTAAATAATAAACTAAATGAAATGAAAATAATATTAAAAATTTAAAAAAATAAAATTCACAGGCTCCACATTAAGAAAAAAAATTATAGGATAGAAAAATCCTAAGCCTGTTTGTAAAAAGATAAAAAAAAACAGCATGTATATGATTGTGCTTGCAAATCATAAAGGGTTAGATAATAATGGTTTACATTAATTAGTAATATTTTTACTATTAAGACAAAGTAAATCTATTGCAGAAATCACTGAAGTCCTAAACTCCAATCTCTATTTATGCCACCCACTTCAACAATTTCACCCTTGGAATTGAAGTAGAGAATAAGCAAAACCTATATGGGAATTTTAAATACTGCTTCCCATAAAAGATCTTGCTATTTTTACCTAGAGGAATGATATCACTATATTAAAAAAAATTCCCTGGATTTAAAATATAATCAAAAGTGCAGTGGAATGGAAATGTTACAAGTTAGCCAAAAGCAAATACACAAACCTTCAAGTGAAGTTTCTGAAGAATTCGGGTGAGCAATCGAGGAAATCTTCCAGTATCTACTGCGTTAACCAAAGACACTGCTTTTTTCATGCTACATATATTTAAAAACAAAAAGTTAATTTGTAAAAAAAATTTAAGGGGAAATATATTAGTTACAGTGCTCTATGACCTATTGTATAATTTCCAAATGTTCTAGGTACTCTAAAGATAGGTATTTAGCATTAGTATGCATTAGGACAATACTAAAGAAACATTCCAAAAATACTCCTACTTAAAGGCTTTCTGTGGAAAAGGCCTGTTGGATGAATTCCCTCTTCTCTCTGGACTACTTTTGCCCACACAATGGCATAAATTTATGGGTAGGAATCTAATAACAATGCAACACAAAGTGACTGACAGCAGTACAAAACTTTCTAATAAAAAGAGATTATAATGAATGCACAGAGAAGAGAACTAAAGAATAAAGTGTTGAAAAAAAACTATACAAAAAAAAATCATCCATTGTTACTAAGTATTCCCGTGCATTTCAAACCTACTTCAACTGTAATGATTTTGAAGTCATGCTGGGTAGAGAGACCAATATATGATGTCACTGTACAAGGAGATGGCAATAAAAAAAGGGGGGGTGGGGAGTGGGCAGCATGGAAAAAAGCCCAGTTCAGTCGTTGCCTCAAGATGCTTAGAGGACTCTCACTCTTATGACCAGGGGCTCTGGTTGGGGAACTCTCACTACACCTACTACAGGTCTTAGGCCCAGCACAGCTACTTTTTGGTCATCTCACTGCCATGCTTCCCTATACAACTCTAGCTGTATGTAGTCACCAGATAACAGATTTACAACACCAAGGGATTTTAGAAGTCATAGAGACCAGCCCCTTCATTTTACAGTCAAGGAAACTGAGGGCTTGAAAGGTTAAGTGACTTGCCCAGACAACCGGGTTCAAACAAGAACATTGGCTATTATCTAAGTCCAGCTCTCAGTGTACTGTCTTCCCCTATTACAGAGATTCTTATCCCTTTTGTGTGTTGTCATGGACCCATTTGGCAGTATGATGAAGCCTATAGACTCAGTATAATATTTACAATAAACATAACATATACTAAATATAATAATAATGTTATAATAAATATAACAAAGTAAAATACACAAAATTACAAAGGAAAACTTACATATTAAATTAGTTATCGCAATTATTTTTTTAAAAACAAGTTAACCGACCCCAAGTAAAGAACCCCCACCCTATTTAAATGTTAAGCTCCTTGAAGGCAGGGATTGTCTTGCTATATTGAATCCCTAGGGCTGATAATAATAACAATAATAGTTGCTAGCATTTAAATAATACTTTAAGGTTTGCAAAGTTCTTTACAAATGTAAACTCATTTTGTCCTGAACAGCAGAGCATTGGGCTGAATCTAGTAAAATGAGCTAAGCTGGTAAATAAATAGATAAAAGTGGCTAGCATTTATATAGTACCTATTATGTGCCAGGCACTGGGCTACAAATTTTACAAATGTTTTACAAATATTATTTCATTTGATCCTCACAACAAGCTTGTACGGTGAAGTACTATTACTACCCTCCTTTTACAGATGAAAGACACGGAAGGGTTAAGTGACTTGTCCTGGGTCACACAGCTAATAAGCGTCAAGCAAGATTCGAACTTAGGTGTTCAGACTCCAAGTCTGGCATTTTATCCACTGCCTCACCGAGCTGGTCCCAAGCATAGCACCTGGCACATGGTAAGCGCTTCATAAGTGCTTTTTAATTTATTCATTCATTGAGGTAGAGGAGGTACAACAAGCTACCGAAAGTGTCAGGGATAAGAGATGAGGGTGAGAAGGTGGGAGTGGGAGGAGGTAAATAAGAACAGGGAGGCGAAGCCGAAGCCCCTGGCACTGGCGGCAAGTGCATGGGGGTGCCGAAGAGGGGCAAGCAGAAGAGATCTGCCCTCTCAGAGCACAATCTTGTCACCTCCTCCTGATTTAACAGACTGCAGCGCACGTCCTCCCCAGGCTCTTCCTTCCACTCCCCACAACAAGCCCAGCCGGAGGCAGCTGCCCTGCAGGCTGCCTCTGCCCTCTGCCCTCTCCCCCGTGCCCACTTCCTGCTTCCCACTCCCACTCCCCTGTGCCCACTGCCCGCTGCCTCTGCCCACTCCCCCGTGCCCGCTGCCTGCTCCCCTCTGCCCATTCCCCTGTCCACGCGGCCTGCTTCCCACTGCCCACTTCCCCATGTCCACTGCCCGCTGCCCCTGCCCTCTCCCCCGTGCCCACTTCCTGCTTCCCACTGCCCACTCCCCCGTGCCCGCTGCCTGCTTCTCACTCCCACTCCCACTCCCCTGTGCCCACTGCCCGCTGTCTCTGCCCACTCCCCCGTACCCGCTGCCTGCTCCCCTCTGCCCATTCCCCTGTCCACGCGGCCTGCTTTCCACTGCCCACTTCCCCATGTCCACTGCCCGCTGCCCCTGCCCTCTCCCTAGTGCGCGCTGCCCGCTCCGCTCTGCCCACTCCCCTGTCCACGCCTTCGTGCCTGCTGCCCGCTGGGGGGCGCTCCAGGAGACGGAGTGGAAAGCGGGAGAGCCCGCCCCCCGTAGGCCCCGGACTCTCTCCACCCTCACCACAACCGCTCTCTCCTCTTCAGCCCCTCTTGTTCTTCCAGCCCAGCTGGCAGAGCGCACCGGTACTCAGGCTACCTGGGAGTCTCGGGGAGAATCAGCTGGGTCCCCGCCGGAGAAGCCATCCTCTTCCACTCAGCCTCTTGGCCACCTCCTCCTGTCAGCTGCTTCTTGCCGGGCCAATGGAGAGCCAGAGACGGGACGCAGGCAGAGCCAATCCCCGCCTTCCGCCGGGGATCGGACCGCCAGGATTGGTCGGCCCTGTTCCGGGAGCTCTGCAAGGCGGGTCCGCTGCCTCCGCTTTGAGCAGCCGATTGGCTACTGCTCTCTTCCCCCCGCCTTTCCGACTTTGGGGTGAAGGGCCGGGGTCGCGTAAGTTATCTCTGGTCAAAAATCCATTACCTGGAGGCTGGGTAGTGAAATTCCCGGAATTCGGCCCGATCATTTTATCCCAGGTAGAGAGATAATGGGGCTAGGGCGGTCAGTCTTGGGGACTGTGAAGAGTATTGCTAATTATTGCTCAACCTCCACGCCTGAACCCAGCTCTGCGTGGGGCATGAGTCGTCAAGTCAGCGAGCATTTAACAAGCGCTGTGCTAAGCGAAGGGGACCCGAAAATAGTCAAAAGGCGTTCTCCGCCCTCAAGGAGATTACAGTCTAATGAGAAGACAACATGCAAGCAAACATAGACAAAACAAGATATATACAGGATAAATAGGAAATAAGTAAGAGGGAAGGCACCGGAATTAAGAGAAGTTGTGGACGGCTTCCTGTAGAAGGTGGGATTTAATTGAGATTTAAAGGGAGCCAGGGAGGTCAGTAGGCCCAGGGGAAGAGGAAGAGAATTCTAGGCATGGGGAGAAAATGCCGGAACAGCAAGGCGTCGTCGCTGGATCGAAGAGTACGCGTTGGGAAATAGGTATTAAGAAAATTGCAAAGATAGGAAGGAGGGTAGGTGATGAGTGCCAACGAGCATTTTGTATTTGCCCCTGCAGGCTATAGGAAGGCCCCGGAGTTTTGTTTTCAGTTTGGGGATTTTTTTTTGGGGGGGTGGTTGACATGATCTGATCTGCGCTTTAGGAAAATCACTTTAGTAGCTGCAAATGGAGAATGGATCGGAATGAGGAAAGACTTGCAATAGTCCAGGTGTGCTGTGATGGGGTCCTGCACCAGGGTAGCGGCAAGTCGGAGGAGAGAGAGGGGCGGTATATGAAAAGTGCTGCAAAGGTGAAATGGACAGGCCTTGGCAACAGATTGGTTATGGAGTATGAGAGATAGTAAGGAATCCAGGATGACTCCTAGGTTGTAAGCCTGGGGGACTGGGAGGATGGAGCTCTTCTCTACACTGAGGGAAGGTAGAGAGGGAAGAGCTCGGCTCGGGGGGGAAAGATAACTGGTTCTGTATTGGACATACTGAGTTAGGATATATACGGGACATTCAGTTCAAGATGTGCGAAAGGCAGTTGGAGATGAGATTGGAGGTCAACAGAGATGTCGGGGCAGGATGAGTAGATCTCTGAATCATCAGAATAAAGATGGGAATTAAATCCTTGGAAGCTTCAAGTGAAGTAGTATAGAGGGCCCAGGACAGAACCTTGAGGGACACATGTGTAGAAAGCATGAGCTGGAGGAGCCAACAAAGTAGACAGAGAAGACACAGTCAAAGAGGTAGGAAGAGAACCAGGAGCTGGTGTCTCAAAAGCCTAGAGAGAAGAGAGTATCAAAGAGGAGAGAGTGATCACCAATGTCAAAGGTTACAGAAAGATCAAAGAGAATGAGGATTGAGAAAAGGCCATTTAATTTGGCAACTAAGAGATCATTAGTAACTTTGGAGAGAGCGATTTTGGTAGAATGATGATGTTGAAACCAAATTATTAGGGTAAGTTAAAACAGAGAAACGTCAAGAAGTAGTCCAATAATTCTGCCCCAAAAGTTCTGTAGTTAAACTGAGCCTCTCCTAAGAACCAGCAATACTATTAGGTATATACCTCAAGGAGGTTAAAAAAAGACTCACATACAAAAATATTTACAACAGAGCTTTTTCGTTGTAGCAATTAACAAAGCAATGAACAAAGTGGGTTATAAATTTGGGAATGGTTGAGCAAATTCTGGTAGATTAATTGAATTATGATGTCATAAAAATTATGAATATAACACATTCAGAAGAACAGGCTTATATGAGCTGATGCAGAATGGAGTGATAAGAACCAAAAGTATAATTTCTACAGTTGCCAGAGCATTGTAATAAAAAAAAAACAGCTTTGAAAGACATCAGAACTCTGATCAATGCATTGACCAATTCTGACTACAGAAAACTGATGGATACTTCCCATCTCTTGGCAGCAATATGATAGCCTGGAATTACAGAATGAGACCTGCATTTTCAGATAGCTCCAATGTGTTGATTTTTTATTTTTTTATTTGACTACACTTATTGCAAGGGAGGGCAGGGAAAAGGAAGAGCTAAGTAGTAACAAAATGTACAAAAGAAGAAAAGCTTCAGTGAGACATTTTTTAAAATACACAAAAGAGAGCAGAAGAAAGTTCAGAAGAGGACCCAAACAAGCAGGGCAGTTGTTAACTACCAGATTAAATTTAAGATAGGGATAAGGACTGGACCTGTGATTTCATTATTATAAGGAATGCCAAAGAAATTCCCTCCAACAATGCTAGTCAGCACCTTCTCTGCAACTTACAGAGATGCCAGGGCACAGAGAAGTCAAATCACTTATTCAGTCTCACATCAGTATGTGTCAGAGGTGGGACTTGAACCCAGGTATTCCTAGCTCTGAGACCAACTCTGTATTATGCCACGATGTCTTTCACAAATTTAATATACATCTTAAAACCAAAAACTATGTAATAGAAGTTAACGGTTTCATATACAATCTTCCTTTATCTTACTCCCTGACACATACTCTTCTATCCAGTGACATAGGCATCCTGGATGGTCCATGAACAATTCTCTCTCAGCTCCAGGCATTTTCTCTGGTCATTCTCCATGCCTGGAACACTTTCCCTCCTGTGTTCTGACTATTGACCTCCCTGGCTTCCTTTTAAGTCTCCACAAAAGTCCCATCTTATACAAGAAGCCTTCCCCAGCCCCTTTCAATTCTAGTGCCTTCCCTCTGTTAATTATTTCCTATTTATCCTGAATATAACTTGCTTTGTATAATTTGCTTGCATGATTTCTCCCTCATTATGTAGTAAGCTCCTTGAGGGCAGGGATTGTCTTTTGCTTCTTTTCATATCCCCAGCACTTAACTCTGTGCCTGGCACATTGCAGGCAATTAATAAATGTTGATTAATTTCCATTATTTGTATACTGAAATGTATTTGTTGATAAAAAAAAGTTCAGTTCCTAACAAAAAAAAATAATTTAAACATGCCAATGTCACATAATTTTAAATTTGTCCATGTCCCAAAAGAATCTCTTCTGTAACATACCTAAAAAGTGGCCAGAGACCTCGGATGAGAGAGAAACCACTACCCCCTCGGGCAATTCATTCAACTTTTGGACAGCTTTAACTGTTGGAAAGTTGTTATTGATATCAAGGCTCAGTTTGACTCTGCAATTTCTATCCAATGTTCCTGGATTCTAACATCTGGAGTCAAATATATCTGATGCCTCTTTTGCATAACAATCCTTTCAGCATTTGAAGGTAGCTATCAAATCTCCTCTAAGTCTTTTCCTCTCCATACTAAGTATCTGCAGTTTCTTCAGCCAATCTTGATCTGAGATGGACTCGAAGATGCCCAGAACTAAACACAACATGCCATTTGTGATCTGATCAGGGCAGAGTAGCGAGAGAGCTAGAAGCTATGCCTCTCAATGAAGCCCAAAATTACATTAACTTTTTTGGCTACAACATCACACTACTGACTGTTGAGGTTGCAATGCACTAAAATCTCCAAATCTTTTCCAAACTGTTGTCTAACTATGCCTTTCCCAATTTCTTCTGAAAAAAAAATCTGTGTCATATTTTCACCTTATAGTCTCCAATTTCTGCCACTACAGGCTTCCTTATACAAGTAGATACATAAACCTAGGCCTCCTCCTTTAATATTGGTCCCCACCTTCATATAAAAATAAAACCAGAGGAGGACCAACATTTGGATATATGTGCATATTGACTATCCCCAACTCAATGTGGGTGAGGCTAGAAAAATCTAGCAACAAGATGAATTCAAAGCACAAGTTCCACAAAACCTATGCTGGAGAGGTAGAGAGCCAGTTTCTGTGAATCTTAGCTATGTCTCCTTACCCTAAACCACCTACAAAAATTAGTCTAGATACTTTCACAATTAACTCTGCCACCATAGTTTATTTTCTGCTTTCATAATCAGGTCATTAAAATAGAGTTATCCAAATTTATAACTGCACAGCTAGGTGATATAGTAAAGAGGAGAGTGCCAGGCCTGGAGTTAGGAAGACTCAGATACTAGGCAAGTCATTTTACCCTGTTTGCCTCAGTTTCCTCATCTGTAAAATGAGCTGGAGAATGAAATGACAAACCATTCCAGTATCTTTCCCAAGAAAACCCAAAATGGGGTCACAAAGAATCAGACATGACTGAAAAATGACTGCACGTGACTGAAAAATGGCTGAACAACAATTTTATGACTGCCAAACAAAGAATGGTAGCTGCAGAAGCAAAAAATATAAAGACAGAGTATAGTTAAGGATAACTATCTTTCCACCTAATTTGATTTCCAGCAAACAGAACAGCAGCTAGAGACTAGACAGCCAGATACTCAAAAACTTAAAAATTCACACAAGGGTTATCTTCTTCATCAAAACAAACCTTAGAATCACGAAAATATCTTCAATTATTGAAGCAATCACCTCAATCTTCCTTTTTAATGTGAATATATAAACTTAGTTAAAAACTCAGTTTTTCCTGTTTTGGTGTTGGAAGAGGAAAGGGTAGCATGTTGTACTTTTAAAATTTTCAAGTGAGAGATGGCAACTGGAAAGCAGGGACTTGCCTAGGGCTCTCCCCCAGGACCCTCCAAACATCGATAAAAAATGGCTCTGGACAAATTCTACAACTGCAGAACCCACGAAATAGCAGAGGGAAGCAGGGCTCCAGCTCAGGACAGCCTGGGTGGTCTCTGGGTAAGGTCTTGGAGCTGGGAGTGGAGCGGAGCAGAGCCCAGCATGGGTTGCACCCAGACCAACCACACCGGGAGCCGGGAGGAACAGGCCCTAGCACCCTGAATCAGTGAGCTGTGGCAGATACCAGACTTCTCTCAACCCACAAACACCAAAAACAACAGAAAAGGTTAGTGGGAAAAGCTGCGGGGGACAGAGTGAAAGGAATTCACAGTTCAGTCACCACCCCAGGGGCAGCACAGTTGGTGCAGGTACAGAACTACAGCTGCAGTTGCTTCCTGCCCCAGGCCCACCTGGTGGGAGGAATTGAGTGGCAGATCAGAGCAGGAGTGCAGAGCCTGCTTAAGATCTGAGTCTGGTCCAGGTTGGTGGTCCTTGGGGGAGGAGGAGCACTGGTGTGGCAGAGCTTGCTGTGTAGAAATAGCTCTGAAAACAACAGCGCAACCCCTCCAGCTTGGGACAAAGTACTCTCTAACTCTACAAGCAGTCATACCCTGATGAAAAACTCAAGGGTCAAGTAAGTTGGCTGGGAACATGGCCAGGCAGCAAAAACGGACTCAGATTCAGACTCAGACTCTGGAATCTTTCTTTGGTGACAAAGACCAAAACATACCACCAGAAGAAGTCAACAAAGTCAAACAGCCTACATCAAAAGCCTCCAAGAAAAACATGAACTGGTCTCAAGCCATGGAAGAGCTCAAAAAGGATTTGGAAAAGCAAGTTAGAGAAGTAGAGGAAAAATTGGGATGAGAAATGAGAGTGATGAGAGAAAACCATGAAAAACAAGTCAATGACTTGCTAAAGGAGATCCCAAAAAATAATGAAGAAAACAACACCTTAAAAAATAGACTAATTCAAATGGCAAAAGAGCTCCAAAAAGCCAATGAGGAGAAGAATGCCTCGAAAGGCAGAATTAGCCAAATGGAAAAGGAGGTCCAAAAGACCACTGAAGAAAATACTGCCTTAAAAATTAGAATGGAGCAAGTGGAAACTAGTAACTTTATGAGAAATCAAGATATTATAAAACAGAACTAAAGGAATTAAAAAGTGGAAAACCATGTGAAATATCTCATTGGAAAAACCACTGACCTGGAAAACAGATCTAGGAGAGATAATTTAAAAATTACTGGACTGCCTGAAAACCATGACAAAACTGCCAAATGAAGATTGTATATGTTAAAAGTGATAGTGAATAGAACCTTTATGTAAATACTGGTAAAAACCATTCTAGAGATATAATCTAGTATTTCCACAAACTCAGTAGCATTTCGAGACTATTTACATTGTAAAAATGTAATAGATAATAATTAGAAAAATGAAGTAAATCTCTCCAAAGACAGGTTCAAAGTTCTGCATCTGCATAAGAGATCCCAGAACTTTCAATAAGAAGGGAATTTTGAGGTGATTTAATCCACCCCACTTGTTTTACAAATAAAGAAACTGAACCCCAGAAATGTGTAGTAAATTAGCCAAAGCCATACAAATTAGTGACAGTGCTGGGACTTGAACTAAGAATTCATGACTCCTAAATCAATGCTTTCACAATACTACAGAAACTTTCCTAAGCTTAAGGTTTTGTTGTTTAGAAATGCTTTAAAGCAATGTCATAACTAATAAGAAAAGATAGTATAAATAAATCACAATGGTTCATAGGATCATAGATCTAGAGTTCAATCAGCCCTTATTAAACTGTGGGTCAACACCCCACATAGGGTCGCAAAAAATCTGCAACAGTAAAATGTTTCTGAACATGCAGTGATCAAAAATTAATTCAAAATCAAACATGTAATGAATCCGAGGTGTTTCTTGCAGCACTTGCCTGTGTTACATCCCAAAACTTCACTGCAGCTTTGGTCCTGAACACAAAGCATTTACACTTTGCACCAGGCATGCCCTTCAGGCCATGCAATGTCAATGAACGCTGCCAAAATGGGAAAAGGGGTCATGAGCAGAAGAAATTTAAGAAGCTCTGATCTAGTGCAATCCCTTCACTTTACGAATGAGGCCCAAGAAGATTAAGTAATTTGCTCAACATACAGGTAATAAATAGCAAAGCAAGGATTTAAAAACTAAGTTCCTATGACACTAATCCATCCTTTGTTTCACTTTACCACAATGCCTCTTCAAACATTTTATTTTTCTAATGCTGAGAATCTGAGGAACCACCACCTCATTTAACAGGTCAGGAAATTCAGTTGTTCAATATTAAACTTAGAAAAGCATATCACTAAAGTTATTATGGCTTATGATATGACCTTTCTAGGTTGGAAATCAGCACGAACTCATGTGTCTCAAAATTCTAACTAGTAGTTTTTGTGACTAGAGATAGAAAAAATAGCACAGTTCCCTTGGATCATAGCCCAGGGAAAGGAAACCTGTCCCAGGGCACCACAAGGTTCTATGCTGCAGGACTAGGCCCTACTGGAAGGAAGTATACCCTGGATTATTCAAGAGGTTTTTCTAGATTGTTGAAGCATACTGTTGGGTGGTACTATCTGGCACCCTCTAAATTTCCTTCCTTGAGACAAAGCTGCAATGGTTAGGTTCCTGAGGCCCCTAGTTAGAGTTCTGAAATAGACACACATGAGCATATACCAACCAGTGCAGTAGCATACACAGGTCTAAACCATATCATGTGTTCCTAGAGTTTTGATTTTGACACTTAATAAAACTCCTAGATATTTTTATACATATTCATGAGACACACTGACAGTCTTGAAAGATAGCCAAGTAGTTGCAGAGGAGAAAAAATCAATTAGACAGAGATTATACTGACAGCCTAATTTCCTCAACTAATGTAATCAGATAATACCACTGGAGTTCTTGTCAATCTGAATATAGTACAAATAGCTTAAGTGTTTTATTCACAATTAGATTTTTTTCCACTTTACCTAACAATAGCAGACTTGCAAAAGAAGTGTCTGAATTTATATAAATCTTTTTCTTAATATTTATTTCATACCTGAAACTTTTTAATGCATTGCATCAGGTTTGGCTTAAGAAGAAAAAATCTGCAATAAAAGGAATTGCATCTCTTTCCCCCGAAATGTTTTTTCAGTACTTTACCTGTGTTTCTATTTTAAAAAAAAGGTACAAACTATGTGTATGTGGTAGTTCTGCATATTCTATTTGCTTGAATTTTGCTCTTTGGAAAGTAAAATAAAAATGTACTATATTCTTCACCTAAAGCATAAAGATTGTTTTCAATGACAGGAGATGGGAAGAAAGTAGGGTTTTAAAATATCTTACTTATTCGAAATCTAATTTTCCAGTTAAGAAAAGAATACAACTAATGGTATAGTGTAAAAGCATTTGACTGGGAGCCAGATTACCTTCATTCTACTATTCTGCATCCTACCATTAATTAGCTTTATAACCCTAAGAAAGTTGCTTTGTCTTCCTATACTTCAGTTTCATTATCTGTAAAATCAAGTGAATTAAAGTATATCATTTTCAAAAATACTTTAGTTCTAAAATTCTATGATTCTAAATTACATACTCCCTGAAGTTACCTTTAATAATGACTTTTTTTTCTCTTCCTACTTTTAAATACAGCAATCTATGACAAATCCTGAACCCTGAAGAAAAAAGCAATGGAAAAGCAAAACAAGCCACTGCATTAGCTATTCATCCTGCAGCAACCTGGTAAGCACAGAGTTATCTCTATGAATTTAGTGTTACTTTACTAAGTAATATTGTTAAAGTTTTAAAATGTCACAAAGCTGCCATGGTTCATAGTAGTTAGACAGAAAGTAAAGTTTCAGAACCTCTTCATGCAGGGGGAAAAAACTACAAACAGCACACACATTTTATAAGTACAATTTATTTAGTCTAAACACTATGACTCTACCCCTATTTCTTGCAACCTTCATTCTACTATAACTCAGAATGATGATATCAAAAATACAAAAGAAACTCAGAAAAATTTCCACAATATCTGCAAACAGCATGAGGGAAAAAAGTTTTTCAGTCAAGTACTTATTCACACACTATGTCTTATAAGAAACTACTTATCAACATACTATATAACTTGAAACACATAAAACATTCTTTCAAAACACAACTCACATTTTCTTGTTTTTGTTTTTTGTTTTCACTTTCAAGTAGTAGTTGCAATGTGAAAGCCATTGGGCTCTTGGCTTTAGAAACTAAAAGTTACTATTTCTTAGTCTATATGTATAAAATATAAATTTTTGTTTATGGAAAACAGCCCAAATAATATGTCATTAATTAAAATTTAAAGGCAGTTTTTAACTGGATCTTGTGACAAATGAAACTATTAAAAAATGAGAAATTAAATGATTCTATCCTATTATGCATCAGAAAATGTTTCCTTTTTGGCATTTAGGACATCCTAAAGTTCAGAAAACTGTAACTGAGGAAAATCTGAATTGGCACATCTAAGGAGAGGTGCTTTTTTGGTTGTTCAACACAATGAAATTTTTTTTTTCATATTAATCAGACATTTTGAAAAAACCAGATGAAAAAGTTAGGCAATAACTGCCCATTCTGTGCTTAGTTGCTGTGTAAAAAAGCACAAATCTTCTCACAAAGACCTCAGTCAGGAACAAAATATGGCAGTGTACTAACAACATCACCACCCTCGGTTACAATATCATCATAGACCCATTTCCTATTACAGCGGCACTCCGGTCCACATTTGTTTGAGTTACACTTGGGACATGGATAGAAGCAACCTAGGCAGTTCTTCTCCAGGCAGTCACATAAGTCTGCACCATTACAAATCAGCCGGCCATTCTTGTCATATTTCTTCATCACTCTGCAAGAAAAAAATCATGACTATAGTTCACTTTGTTTTCAACATTTAAAGTGAATTATCTCTAGGTAAACTTCATTTTAAAAAATTCCCTTCACACTGTGCTAACAGAATCATGGTTAAACAATGATATTTCTGTATACAATTCGATAGTCACACCAAAGATAATCCAAAGCAACTTGAACTGTTAACAGGAAAGAAAAACAACTACTCAACTAGTCACATACAGTAACACCTCATTTATCCGGCACTGTTGAAGAATTAGGTGTTCCATTTAAAGGAACTATTCAAAAAAGAGAGTTTGAATTTACACCTTCAAATTCCAATTTAAAAAAAAAAAGTTTGGAAGGAAATCTTTCTAAAATGCATTATACACATACCTATTTTCTAAAATCACAGATATTAAACTTAATTAAGCCCTTTCTTGATGATTCAGGCATATAAATTATCATACAAAGATGGAATATGATGGTTTTTCTATGACCTCTCCTGCTGCTGGGCATCACTTCTGCTGTCATGATCATTTGACTCTTGCAGAGCTCACCTTTTTAAACTGCTTTTAATATGTTGTGGTCTGAGAAATCAGAAGGCCAAGGCTGTTAGAACTGTATATAAATAGAGCATTTTCCTACAGAGTAGACTATGAGAACTTTAATGCACTGGATTTGTAATAGCTAATCATGTTTCTCTTAACAGAAAGCTTCATTAAAAATAATTCCTGATTTGAAAAAACTTCATTAACATTGTGAAGATGATGTGCCTTATATCAGCCTAACAAAAGTACCTCTGTAAAACCTGCATTTTCTCATTCCACATTAGGCAAAAATGGAAATAGACTTTACCAAAACTGTGTAGTTCCTCCTTTGTCTCAAGTCCTCTCCCCTAAGTGGCAAGGCCTCTACTTCACCTTAACTTATAATGCCTAATGCTTTCCTTTCTTTATCCCTTTCCGCTTAAAACAGAGAATGAGCTGACAGCAATCATTTAACTTACTGATTCTTATTTTGTTATGAATGAGTTTGTTAATAGTAACCAGTATTGTTAACTTAACCATCATATTTCTTTAATTGTGAAACAAAATGCTCTGTCCTCTGGTTAAGGAATTTCAGATATCATTAAGTATATGAGGTTATTTTATGAAAATGTACAAGAAACAGAGGAAGGAGAAAGAGCCCCAAAATCATACTACTCAACTGGAGACAGGGGAGAGAGAAGAGAAATCTTCAGAACTCCAACTCCACTTCCTACAGACTTTTTTAAGAGCTGGAAGGGATCTTAACACCTTCATTTTATAGATGAGAATAATATGCTCAGAGAATTAAATGCCTCAGAGAAAAAAAAAAGCCTGTCAAACAGGCAGTAAATAGCAAAGTCAGAAGATTTAAACACATTTAAATACATGTTCTACTTGATCTTAGCCGGAAGGACAAGAAGTAATTCTGTATCACCCCAGAGGAAGACTATTCCTGAGAGTGGATAGGGGCAGAGATGCTTTTCTTTCTTCACCATCAGCTTCTTCCAGACACTAGAGCCTTCCTTGCCCTACAGAACATATGCAGGAAGCTATTCTTCCTCCAGATGCTAGGCCTTCTCTATGTCATCTCTGATAATGAAATTTCTAAACTTAAAGTACGTAATTGTAACACAGTTCCTTTAATAGAGGTATTACTGTATTACAAAGGCTCAAGGACCATTTTTTTTTACTTACTTCCTGCTTCTTGGCTGTGTTCCAGAAGGATGAGGATTCCGTAAGCCTGACCTCCGGATAAATGGGGTACTACTGTAATTTTAAAAAGCTTTTCTTATAAATCACAAAACAAAAAAAAAACCACCCTAAATTACAAATCTTATGTAAAGGAAACTCATTCCACAATCTCATACTCTAATATGGTAAATTATTATCTTACTTGTTTGCAGAGAAATACTCATTCATCTTTGACTTGTGGGCCTTCTTTTTCTGCTCTCTAGTTTCAGGATTGAAGTCTGCAACCTGAGGTCCTGGGTTTTGAAATGCTAAGGATTTTAATTGTCGCTCTATTTGTTGCTATAAAACAAATAAGAGTTGTTAGTAACTACAGTTTTATAGTTTCATAGCGTTTTATTTTTGCTCATATTGTATTATTCATATTTCTTATAATGGCATGGAAATATATAGGTATTTTACACACCAAACTCTGAAGAGTGTTTGAATTTTTCAAGACATTAATTCTTGTCATTGTTAGAAGCATATAAACTCTAAGACCTTTGAATTCTACATGTTTTTATTTTAAAAAGGTCTTAATATAGCCAAATACCTTCATGATGGAAGAAAAAAATCCTTATGCCACAAACACAAATTGCTAACCTCCACAGCACCTCTTACATTTATTTATCCCTTTCTTTCTACTTAGGAAGCCTAGTTCAAGGCCTCACCACTCTCACCTGGATTATTGCAATAGCATTCTAATTGGTCTCCCTTGCTCTAATCCATCCTCCACACAGATAGCAAATTAATATTCCTAAAGCATGGGTGTGATTATGTCACTTCCCCACTCAAAAAACCTCAATGGTTCCTATTGCTTCCAAAATCAATACCTACTCTTTTGTTCCACATTTGAAGCTCTTCACAATCTCATTCCAGCCTATCTCCCAATGCTGGTAATACATTATTCCTCATCAGCCAAACTGTCCTACTTATCACAGGATCTTAAATTTAAAGCTAGTGTCCAACCCCTTCATTTTACAGATGAAGAAGCTGAGGCACAAAGAGGCGAAGCAACCCACAGCTAGTAAGTTCTTGAAACAGGATTTGAAACCAGTTCTTCCTGACATGAAGTCCAGCACTACACCATGCTGCCCGTTCCTGATCTTTCATCTTCTATCGCCATGGTTTTTGCATAGGCTCTCTGTTCCCTGAGCCTCCTGCTTTGGGCTTCTTAAAATCAATCCCCTGGCTTCCTTCAGAGCTCAGCTCAAGTGCCACCTTACTCTAGAAGTCTTTCTTGACCCTCTCAATGGCTAGTGGCTCCCCACAAATAATTTTGCATATATTTTGCATTTAATTTTCCATCTCATGTTGCTTCCCCCTTACTGTGATCTCCTGGAGGACAAGGATTGGTTTGTCCCAAGGAGCTTTTGTTTATGTGAGCTATGCCTATCGATATTTACTGTATTTAGAAATTAAAATGCCACTAATACTTTGAAAATAGCTTTGACCTCATAGAAGGTCTTGGGGCCTGGACCACAGTAGGCACTTCATGCTTGTTGAATGAATGAAATATGCATCCAGGGCTCAACAGCAACGTCAACATCAGGCACCTATAAGAGGTAGTACAACAGTATACGTTTCCAAATATAATCAGGTGTTTAGACTGACGTCCCTGTGGGACACAGAAAAGGTCCAAAAAATAACTGTGAATTCTTGGAATTGCAGTCATAGACAGATGGTTCTCTTCCCAACATGGGAGGGAGGGAGACCATCATGAGTTAGAGCCGGGGCAATCTTCCCCTCCTTGGCTGCCATCTGCTCTCCTCTCTTACAGCAGGAAAAATTCCAGGTACAGCGGAAAGTCCAGCCCTGCCTTTGAAACTGCAATAGTATCATTTTCTCACAAAGCAGGAAGAGAAGTTTCTCTGAGACTACAATTCCCAGAATTCACAGGTAGGTTTTAGAATTCTCACTGACCTACAGGTGGAAACGGTCCAAACATAAAGCTGAACCATTATCAGGTATCTAAGCACTGACCAAACGTTACATAAACTGTAAGCTTGCGGTAAAGTATCACAGTAGGCAGGTATTCACAAAAGAGAACTCCAAATCTATTATCCCACTCCTACGCCTAGAACGGTTCTAGAACTGGTGCCAACCAGCACCACCCTTATTAAAAAAAAATTCTAGAGATGTGGACTTGAATTATGCGGACCCATAGAATACAACTGAACTGATGGACAAACTTAAAGTGAAGGATTTACAAGACTCAGAGAACAGGAAAATTCTCACTTAAACTGGTTAAGATTATAGGATTTTTAGCTTTTAAGTTACAAATTAACGAAGAAGAAGAAATCCAATACTTATATTTCTATTTTAAACACTGAAGTAGAAAGTATGCCATTTTAAGGAATATTAAGAAAGAATATCAAACAAATAAAATTTAGTTTGTCCTTTATCTTCAATAAAAGAGAAACTAGCAAGGGATGTTCATTAGGTATGATAAATTGGGAATAAAATCATACAAGCCATTAAAATATGTCTTAATTGTTATGAAAGTAAATCAGTCTAAAAACTAATTAGGATTATTTTTGCTCTGGCTTAAAAAAAAGAAACAAAACTTGTGACTGTGGTAATGCCTAAATTTGGTCTACTTGTAGGTATGGCCACTGAAGTCATAAACATTACTTTTTAAAATCACATCAGTACAGTACTCTAAGTAAAAATATATGAGATCAAAAAGTATACGAGATCATTAATTTAAAAAACATGACTATATCAATATTTTAGAAAGCATGATTTTATTGTACTGGACTAGAAATTAAAAGATGAGTTTTATTTCGGTTCCAATGCTATATTGTATAAAATCAAAGAATCAAAACTGAAAGGGATCTTAGAATTCATCTAGTCCATCTCCCTAAAGGATATTACCTAAAGTATTTTGTTTCTGATGCCTCAATGTACTTAAATTAACACATCTCCTGCGGGAGAGGCTACTTTTTCCTTAAAAGGAATTGAAAACTATCATAGAGACTTAACTAGTACAGAGGACTAGAGCTTGAACCACTGATGTAGTTTCCTGATTGTCTGAGTACAAAAGCCATCACAGAAGTCAGTGGCTCCTTTTTTAACATGGGCTTCTGACTTGCAGGTTACCACAGCCAAGTGCCAAGGCAAGGAAGCTGTGCCCAACTGAATCAATGCTGCATCCTTGATGAACATCCTGTCCATGCTACTCCTTAGTAAACTTCTTGTTAAGAAAAGTTTTAAGGAAGGAAAAAAATGGCCTACAAGTATCTCTTTTCACCACAATCCCAAACCTGTACCATCAGACAGGCTGAATCAGATTTGGACTAGAACATCTAGTTTCTCTCTAATCCAAAGCAAGATTGAATGGGCGAAAGATGTTCCTAGATTATGTACTACTTGGTGTGTCACTACTGAGGTAATTCCTAAATTACTAACAAATTAAATTCCAAAAAATTGTTTTTAAGTCAACTTTTTACATCTCAAACCCCATTTTCTCATAGGAAAAATGTTGCAAAGGAGGGTCAGGTCCTCAAACCAGGCCACAAAAAGCTCATTAAACCCATAATACACCTAATGTTTGAAACCCCATAATGCTTTGTAATATATAACAATGTTTCTTTGAGGAAATACACTCAGAATTTCGACTTGGGACGTCTGGAGCCTCTCTTCCCACAAGGTAGCCCTGGTAAAGCTCTTCTTTGACCACCACTACCTCCTGGGAAGTGGGAATAGACTACTTGCCAAGCTCCAAGACACTGGAGGACTTCTATTATCTGAGGCAGGGACTCCTAGGGTTAAAGAAGAAAGGAACTAGATTAGAGGCAGGATCTGTTGCAGTCATGTAAACAGAAAAACATGCAAGGAAGGCAATCCCTAGCACCCTGCAGCTGTCAGAAGAAAAAGTATGGACTTGCCATTTCATTAGCACAATGCCTGGCACACAGTAAGTGCTTAAAATCTTAATGATAGATATATTAAATTCAAGAGAAATCTATAGTGAAGGTTACATAGATAAGGAATTTTTGTATAACACTAATATAATTCTTATTTCATACCAGTTGCTTCTGTCCAATTTGACATTCTCTCTCGGGAAAACTTGAGTCTGCCTGTTCTTGAGTGGAACTGTGTTTTGCATTATCAAGTTCAGATGGTTCACTCATTTCTGATCACTAAAAAAAATTCACGAAAGTGACACATTAAAATACTATGAACTTGGTAACATATTAGAGAGATAATTTCTATATTACCAACTTGAGCTAGCATACTGTGTTTTTTTCCTTCGTTTTTTAATTGCTAAGTCTCAGGAAGGGTGGTTGGGACTCACTAGCTCCATTTCCACACCACTCCTTAAGCTTCCACCCACACCATTCTGACCCTCCTCTCTCAAAGATTTCTAGCGACTCTCTACCAGAAAGGTAGTGTCTTCAGTCTCCTTTGCTCACTCCACTCATTTTAGCTAAATATGAGTATTCCTCTTACATCTGCCTGTAGAACTCACTCTCACTGCTTCAACTTTAAGGGACTGGCTTTAAATTGTACATTTGTAGCCCTGATTTCTCACCTAAGCTCCAGTCTAAAACCTAATTCCCTGCCAAACATTTCCATTTTTGCATTTAACTATCCTCCCAAAACAACTGTCTCCAAACAATTTTGTCAAAGTACCATCTTTCTCCCAATTACCTTGGCTCAAAACCTCTGAATGAACTGACACTTCAGAGTTCCTTTCTTATGCTGTCTTTCTAAATGCATATCTTCTCTCTCCCTACTCAAGCACGCTCCAATCTGCAGCATGGTAGAAGTGCTGACAAGGCAGAGAAATTACAAGAATACTGCTCAAGCAGTCCCCTGGTTACATTCCTCAACAGTCTGCACTATTCAATTGTAAATACCAGAGAACTGTGGGGAAGGAGAGATCTTTGAGCGTGCATGAAGGTGCTAACAATCTAACCAAACCAGAGAAGTTGCTAGGATAAATCCTGACCGTCAAAGTTAGCTTCTACTACTATCTAGCACTGAATGTATTACGTTGCTTGGATCAACTAGGTTATAGCCATTAGATCTACATAGTAACCCCAAAGAAATGCTTTGAAAGTGAATTTTTAAAACTAGAATTTTAAATTAATGGTCCCTAAAATGGTCAAAATGTTTTCACTAACACAGTCATAGGAAAGGTTTACTCATCTTCCTCTCATCCTCTAATACCATCACTAATTCCCACACTTGCCAACTGAAAAGTGGTCGACATTTTTGACAATTGTGGTAAATCCCATCAAAACAATTTTTTGCAGAAGGATGTAGGTGATCACTAAATCATTTAAGTTAAAGCTCTAGCAGATGGCTCCTTCAGAGACCAAGTTCACATATGTAGCCACCCACAAAACTGCTCAATAACCCCCTGAAAATATCTGTGGCCATTATGAAAATGCTCATCTCTTCCTGTACAAGCAAAGTTAACTGGAATAAAACACAGCTATCATCAAATTAATAACTCCAATCCAATATAATGCTGATAATCAATAACTTTAGCTAAACCCTCTAAGTAGACCTCCCTATCCAAGTTTTAAGTGTTCATACAAATATCTCCTAGAGACTTTTAAGGCTGGGAAAAAAAAATAAAAACCTTCAATAACAACAAAGTTTTCTGTGACCAGGAAGCCACATGGTGGTGGAGAGAAGAGAATTCTATGAGATGCTTACCTAAGACCAAAAGTAAATCATATCACTCTCAACAGTTGCTCTACTAAATATGCTTGGGAAATCAATTTACCTTAAATACATAAATGACAAAAATTTTTCTAAGTCCCTGCAGGAACAGTAGAGCTCCTTCACACTCATTTTCTTTTACTCTATATTTATATGAAAGACTCTCAAAGAGCTCCTTAATTTTCTCACACTTGCAACTGCAATTCATATATATTTAAAAAACCAACATTCTGTGATTACCACCCCAACACTATCATTTTTAGGAGGAATAAAGATTAAAATGCATCAAGTGTAAAGAAAAAGAGAAATTTAGAAGCCAGCACTAGCCACAATACTAGTTTCTATAGAATTTTGAGGACTTCCCGCTTTTCCCCTAACAGTTTTCTTCTGCAGAGACTACAGTAGGAAAGGAAAGGTATACATACCTTCAAGTCTGATTCAAAATAATCGGCTGCAATACGTACCACGGGAAGAGAAAGAGAGAGAGAGAGATTGTATTCTCTTGTTTCCTTTGTTTTGCCAGGAAGCCACAGATTTCTCCAGGGAAAACTCTAAGGCCTCCAAGGTGCTCCTACAATTTAATGCTGCTATAATAATGGCTTAGGAGAGGAGGAAAGAAAAAAATATATAAACTTTTATTTTGCCTTATTTTTCACTATGAATCAGGTTTTCAAAATCACAGCAAACAAAACAAGTTAGCTCAGCCACCTTTCCCACAAGACCTAGTAACATTTGCATAAACAAAATCTGTCTCATTTTGCCGACTAAAATGATTAATGCACCTCCAAGCAAAAAGCCGGCCAGTGTTTCCACAGGCAATCTTAACCTACCAAAAAAACATTTTTCCCCCAAAGTTCAAGCAAGATCAGGCAGAAAATCAACTTCCTTAGAAAATGTACTAACCTCCTAGTCCTAAGAAAACCAAAATAACAGTGAAGTCATAACTATCTCTGTGCGTATGTGATAGCCGTAATCGTGGTAAAATTAGAATGAAAAAATACGATAATTCAATTTAACATATAGTTAAGAGTCTGTTATGTGCAAGGCAGTTTGTTAGACCCTAGTGAAACAAAGGCAGTGTGAAAAGGCACTGCCCTCAAGTGGCTTATATTCCACTTATCTATGTTAATTATTTGTCTCTCTTTGATAATGGCTTTGGTGTATTTACACGTGTAAATACACGCCTTGCCAGCCCCGAGCTATGCCCTCCTTAAGGGAAGGTGTCACCGCAGCGATGCTTGGCACGTGGGCGTCGCCATAATACTTATTAATCCATTGTGCATAATCATTAGCTTGATTGGACAAATAAACTTGAGATATTGGGGTGGGGGGGAAATTTGGCCATAAAATTTACTCTCTATACAAATGTAATTTTGGGCTACTCGATTTTTATTAGCGCCTTTTGACTCGCTAGCTAGTACCCACTTAAATATAGGGAGAAGCTATAAATTCTATTTTTTCTTTTTTTGCCAAGGCTTTCCCATTTCAGACACATTGTCAAGGATGGATGGGGCTGCTCCCTTCCCCTCACACTCCTTTCCCAGCTGGGGGGGAAATTCATTGCTCCAAATAAAACGAGGACCTCCTCCCCTCTGCCTCCTTTCAGTGCTGGGGCGCCCAAGCCCCCTTCTTCCCACTTCCAGGACCCACAGCCTCCATATTGGTTCCCACCCTTCTCCCCTCCCCCACCACCCCTCCAACCCCCACTTCCCTCACTCAGTTGAGGGACTTCCATGAAGAGAAACCCTCAGGGGACAACAAAAAAAAAACATAACTGAAGCTCATTGAAAATATTTTAAAAAAAACAACAAAAAACAAAACAAAACAAAAAACAACAAAAAAAAGGAAAAGTCAAGAAATCTTTTTCGAAGGGAAGGGCGGAGGTGGGGGAGGGGAGGAGAGGCGTTTACACTACAACACTGACCAGACTCCCTCGAGCCCCAGCAAGCACAGCGACCAGTGCCACGGACCCAAGGAGCCACACCAACTACAGCCTCAGGCGAGAACAGTGGGAGGGGCTTCAACGGGGCGGGGCTTCGATGGGGCGGGGCTTCTGGGGCACGGCACATGCTCCCTCTGCGCTCTCTTATTGGCTCCATCCAGGACTGACAAGCTCCCTGTGGTTCCAGAGCATCTAACAGCCCTCCTTGGTGAAAAGGCAGGTGGGGGCTTTGAGGAGCTGGTGGTTATTGTCGTGTCCTTTTTTTGTTTGTTTATTTTGTTTACTAAACTCTCAAAAAAAAATCCCTCCCCCAAAACAAAACTCAAAAGTTAAAAGAAAGTTTGTTTTTTGTGTTTTTCTGAAATTCCCGTGCTTTAGGTGGCATTGTCAAGAGAGTTGGAGTCATGTGGCCCCGAGTTCAAGTGAGACGGTTACTTGTTATGTGACTATGGACAAGTCAGGTAACTTCCCTCAGCCTCAACTTTCCAGTCTGTATGATTGGAAATCACCTACTTCGTAGGACTGTTTTGAAGCTCAAAATGAGGCAAAATATATTGGCAAACTTTTAAGTCTCACGTGGTGTTTCGATAACTTAAAACTGCCCTAAGATTTTTGGGACAACCTGTATAAATGCTAATTATTATTATTCGGCTATCACCAGATTCCAAACATAGGGAGAATGGAAGAAAATCAAAGAAGAAATCAGTTTTGGATCTCTCTGTATTGTGGTGCACTGGGTAACTGCATGTGTAGTCTGAGAACTGGTTTCCAATTTTGGGGCTGCCACATACCACCTGAGGACCTTTCAGGGTTGGGAAACCTTCGTCCTTGAGGCCACGTGTGGCCCTCTAAGTCCTCAAGTTTGGCCCTTTGAATCCCCCTAATAAAAAGCTTTGTTCTGTAAGACTCAGTCAAAAGGCCACACCCAAGGACCTAGAAGGCCATAGGTTTCCCACCCCTGCTAGGTAAATCACCTTTCCTGGACCAAGTTTCCTTATCAGAAAAATCATGGTGTTGGGCTAGTTAACCTCAAGGTTCTCTTCCAACTCTAAAACAATGATGCTACTAAGATGTTTTCCTAGGAGGACATTTTGACTTGGTTATGAATATCAAATGTTTTCTTATTACATATTATTTCAAAGAACTTCAGAGAATTAGCCAAATTCTCTTGTTCCAAAATGTTTTTGTATCAGAGACTATTTTTGTTTTGAAGGCCTCTGTCAAGGACTTGAAAATATCTTTATACCAAAATTTTCACTGTACTAGTGTTATCTTTTATAATGGAATTTGATAAATACTGAATGCAAATTTATTTTGATTGTGTCGGAGTGGCAGGAGTGTCAATATTAAAAAAATAAGCCAGCTTTCTTTTTGCTTAACACTTCAAATTTTAATAACACATCTCAGTTATATGACTGTAAGATTACAGAAGTTTTATATACATCATTTCATTTGAATCTCATAACGAAGAGCAATATACTACTGATCTCTGATTTACAAAGGTAGAAATTAGGGGGGGAAAGAAGGAAGGAAGGAAGGAAAGAAGGGAGGGAGGAAGAGAGGAAGGAAGGAAGGAAGGAAGGGAGGGAGGGAAACAAGCATTTATTAAGTGCCAGGCATTAAGCTAAGCACTTTACAAGTATCTTCTCTATATAACTCAGCTGAGAAATACTTCCTCAATTCTTAAGCCATTCTCAACTAGTGAAGGTAGGCTATACCCCAGATTACCAACATAGGAAATAGATTTGATGTTTGACTGATGACTTTGTATTTTGAAACTGTCTTTAAAAAAAAAGGTAATTTTCATCCAAAGGAAGAATTTTCTCCCTTTATCAAAGCTAACTCTTCTGGGACCTTACTCCTACACTTATTGCCAGTTCTTCTAGACTCTTTAGTCTCGGCCTCTCTCGTTAAGCATTTGAAGGTTTACTTAGTCTTTAAAAAAATTTTTTTTAAACCCTGTAATGGTCTTGTCTTCTTTACCAGCTGGGTTCGTTTCAAAGGCCTCATCTGTAAAATGATGGGGTTGGACTAAAGAAGGCCTGGAGTTCTAAACCCTAGTCTCAAAGTCATTGATTCTTTTTCATTAACTTGTGGAGTTATGGGGACAGGTAGGAAATCAAAGAAAGTGTCCAAAATGTGCATCCAGTAGGTGAAAGCCTATAAGCAGTTCAGGGAGAAGGCCACTGCAGACAGGCAGCAAGATATGAGAAGAATCTGAAGGTGGTCTCTTAAGAATTAGCCCTAGGAAATCAACATTTGACATCAAGGAAATCTGTCAACAGATAATAGAGGCTTAAACACTGGGATTCCAGACAGCTCTCTGATTCCAGAGGAACTGGGATACCAGCTAGCTAACCAAAGACTGGGTATTTGTCTCTTCGTGGCATTTAAGAGTGTTTACCACTCCTTCCTAAAATTTTCTTTTCTCTTTGCTTCAGTGACTCTCTACTATGCTGGGTTTTTTTTTTTTCCTTCCTGTGCTTTTTTTTCTTCCTTTCTTTTTTAAAATTGGCAGCAGTCTAGCACTGGTAACCATTCTGGACAGTGTGAACAGGCAATCACAGCTTCACAAAACTTACATGAAAACTAGGTTTATTAGAAGAGAATTGAACATGCATGTGGAACCCAAAGAGTTCACAATCCATACAGAAACTTGCATGTTTGTGAAAGCAGGACAAAGGAAGGAGGAGAAAACACAAATCTCCGCCTAAAGGGGCATGGCATGGGAGGTGCTGTAAAGGTGAGAAAACCCCTCCAAAAGGAAAAAAGCATTGGCAAAAACCTCATTCTTTTCCCTTGGGAACTGCTAGACTATGAAGATAGGATGGTCTGCTTATCTACAGGGTCCTGGCTGCACAAGCAGTTTCTCAGCCTAGTGCAGACTGACTGGCAGCTGTCTTGACTCCCAAGGATACACAGGGAGTCCAGTTTGGGATGCCAACAACAAATTGTCAGCCAGCGAGATGGTGGAGGCGGCGGGGATTTCGTCTTTGACATATTCGGGTCCTCCAGCGTGCTCTGGGTCTACTGTTTCTGAAAAATATGGCAACTCAAAAAAAAATCCAGGGGACCCCTTAACAATCCTTAACAACAGCTAAAGCAACAAATAAACACATGATTTCAGGAAATGATAACCAGTTCTAAGATTACCAAGCCCACCAGCTCTGGAGGTTTCATATACTATACCAGAGACAACAGGTGCAGCTGCATCCTAAATGTGTGTGTACCTTAAGGCTCTGATCTAATCCCTTTCTTTTCTCTTGGGCTAGTGGATAGAGACCTTGCTTCAGAATCAAGACTCAAATTCAAGCCTCACCTCTGACACATACTCACTAGGGATCCTAGTTAAGTGACTCTCAGTGCCCCAAACAGCACTCTAAAACTATCAATTATAGAGAAAGAGCTGGTTTGCATTGGCAGAAGAAGCTTCTGTTACTTATGAGAAAATCATATTGATTCTACCTTGTGATTGATTCTATTCTGTATCACTGCTAAATGTTTTATACGGATGCCTAAGCAAGTTTCTTTGTCCCTGAGTTAAGCCCAGAAGTTTATGAATTCAGAAGCTCGGTTTTCCTCTCTGAGTTAGATTTAAAAGTTCACTTTCCCTATAAATTGGGCAGTTAGATGGCACAGTGGATAGAGAACCATGGCTGCAGATAGGAAGACTCATCTTCCTGAGTTCAAATCTGGCCTCAGACACTTACTAACTCTGTGACCCTGGGCAAGTTGCTTACCCCTGTTTACTTCAATTTCCCCATCTGTAAAATGGATTGCAGAAGGAAATGGCCAACCACTCCAGTATCTTTGGCAAGAAAACCCTAAATGGGGTCCCAAAGAGTTGGGACACGGCTGAAAATGACTGAACAAACAAAATTTCTTACAAATCACTTTAATTAAAAGAAAACCCATTATCTCTATATCACTGGCTGTCCTTATACAGTTAGAAGAAATCTGTTATCTGTATGCCATTCGTTATTCTTGCCGGTACACTAAATCAGAAAGATGAAAGGAGGGATTGTTGCTAGCTCAGCATTCCTGATTTCCAACCAACCATATTGTTTTACCTAACTTTGATACTGCCTTCTATTTTTTGGATGCTGCTCCTTTTGTCTATAAAAATGGCCTGTCAGCTCTCATTCTAAGGTCTTAGCTTGCTAAGGAGGCTGAGGCCCTGTTTAATGGCAAATTCACACTTTGCTAATAAATTGGTCATGCTGGGAGCTTTGTACCTCAGTTCACATCGATTTCAATCACAACACATAAAATCACAGGTCTGGTAAAAAAAAAAAATCACTCCTTGTCTTCAATTATTAGCACTAAACTTATCAGCAGCAATGTAGTAAAGTGGAAAATGATGGAGAACCTTAGAATTAGCAGGCCCAGATTTTTACTTTGGTTTTCCCACTAACTAGCTGTGTGATGAGGGACAAGTCACTTCACGGGGCTTTAGTTTCCTAATGTGCAAAATGGTCCCTTCCAGTTCTAAAATTCTGTTAATTCCCAGATCTCTAGTTGAGACCTCGTTTGCTTTCCAGTATTTTCACTGGGTTGTTCACTGTTTCCTCAACATTTAAAATATCCAAAACCAAATTCATTTTCCCCAAACTATCCCGTTTTTGAAAAAACAGCAGAATCACCGGCAAGCTCATAAACTAGAAACTTTGAAACTCCTTCATCTCATATTCCCAGTTCTTTCTCCCAGTTCTCTTCTTACTTCCTTTAAAATGTCCCTTAGATTCACCCTTCCCTCTAAATTTTTTGAGTCACTATCATACTCAAGGCCTTCATCATCACAAGCTTAGATTACAACATTGTCAGGCACGACAGTAACTTCCTATATTGTTTTCCTATCTCTAATCTCCCATTCCAATCCATGTTGCAAACTACCATAAACTGTTGTGGTTCTCTTCATTTTTGAAGAGGACAAATAACATCATGGAGTGATATCTTGATTTGCACGTGACTTGAATTTAAGTGAGGCAGAGTTGCACAAAGTCATCAGCCTCACTGTTTCTTCCTTGAGTCATAGAAGTGAGTGACAAGACAAAGGTCAAGATGACTGGCGATGACCCAGAATGTAGTGGATGATCTTGGCATCTTTGATGTCTGCCCAAGCTCTGAATGTTCCACAGTGCCAGCTCCCCACATCCCCCTTGGAACAAATTCTTCTTGTCCCTCCATTCTGCTAGGGGAAAACTTTCTCATGCTTGGGTTAGACAACCCCCTAACTTACTGATGGATTTGAGGCCCGTCAGTTTCCCTCAACCTGGTTTAGTCTGTCTGCCAAGATGATTTTGTCAGGGTACTACAGCTTCTTGAAGCCACAGGTAAGAGTTGGGTGAAGGTGGAAACCAAAGGTGACTGAGCGGCCCTGAAAAGGGCTCAGCAAAACCTTATACCAGAGGTGCTGGTCCTCCTGAACATCCAATTTTCCCTAAAAACACACTTAATTACTTTTAGGATTTGACTTTCTTACACAAAGGACTTAAATGGCTTTCAGTAGCCTACCCTCTTCAAATAATAGTGATAACAGGAATATCAACAACAAGACACTTTAAGATTTGCAAAGTGCTTTATAAATATTACATTTTGTCCTCACAACAGACCTAGGAGGTGGGCCTTTCCCATTTTATTATCCCCATTTTACAGCTGCAATTTAGACCAGAAGAGGTTAAATTACTTGCCCAGGTTAAATTGAAGCTTCTCCATCCCTCTTCCAAGGCTCTTAAGGACCACCCACCCAAAACTATCCATTTTCCCCTACTACTCCTCAATTTTCTGTTCCAGCCATTCTAGCTTCTTACTCAGTCTTCCCCACATCATGATCACTTCATCTTGGAACTTGGAATTCATGATCGTCCCCTTTCTTGTGATGCTCTTTTCTTCTCTCTCTCTCTCTCTCTCTCTCTCTCTCTCTGTCTCTTTCTCTCTCTCTCTCTCTCTCCCCCTTCCTCTTTCCCTCCCTCCCTCTCAGCTTAACTCAATGTTCAATTCCTCTATTCAATAAATATTTACTGAGAACCTAGTGATGTGCTTTCCCTTACATCTCCAATGACCCAAGACTCAATCATTCAGTCCACAAGCATTTATTAAGTGCAGCTAGGTGGTACAGTGGATAGAGTACCCAGCCTGGAATCAAGAAGATCTTAATCCAGATCTGGCCAGAGACACTTACTAGCTGTGTGAACCTGGGCAAGTCACTTAACCCTTATTTGCCTCAGTTCCTCATCTGTCAATGGGGACACATGGGAGCTGAAAATGACAAACCACTCCAGTATCATTTCCAAGAAAAGCCCACGGACAAGTCTATGGGATCAGACACAGTTGGACACAACTGAAAAACGTGTCAGATGCTACCAAGTGCTGGGGATACAAACAAAAGCAAAAACATGGTCTCTGCCCTCAAGGAACTCACATCCTAATGGAGACAGCATGCTAATAGCTATGTACATACAGATATATAGGAATGGACGGAAGATAATCTCCAAGAGATGGCTCAGGGATGCACATTGGGGGAGGGGGAGGGGAGGAGGAGAAGCAGTGGGAGAGTCCTGCTGTAAAAGGTCATTTTGGGAAATTATATGCAAGCAAACTCCCAACTACTGGCCATTTTGATCTTATTCTCTGAACTTTTATAGACAGTACCACACATTTTAGCATTTAATTGTTTTCTGTTTCCACATACACAGAGTCTTATACCTCAGTTTCTTCATCTATAAATTAGGCAGTTAGACTAGTGAATTGTCATAGTCAAAAATCATCAGTAAATTAAGGCAGCTAGACTGATATCTTGACAATGGCTTCTATGGTCCCTTCCACTTGTAAATCTGTAATCATCCAGATCGTGAATTGGATCCACTGAAATACAAAATCAGGTGAAACTACGTTATGGAAGATAGTTGGTACATAGGAACAGAGCAGAAAGGAGCCAGAGCCCCTCCAAGGAAAGCTAGAGGGAGTTAAACTGGCATGGTGTCATTACAACAAGGTTGGTACTTATTAAATCCTTGTCCCGTTCCTTTGCTTTTCCTTTATAAATTTCTTCGCCTCTTTGCTTCTGGAACATTCTCTTCCACTTGGTTCCATCTTTCTGTCTCCTTTGAGGTTCACTCTATCCAGTTATATTACCTGATACAGACCGAGGTGACTGTTACCTACAAGGTCCCCAGGTTATTCCCCCTCTTTCTCAAAGAGTTCAGCACCTAACTTAGTCTTCCTGTCCATCCCAACTCCTTCCCTTATACCCAAATGTTTCACCCTATGTGTTGATAATCCCTGAGACATCCTTCCTTCTCAGTTCTTCAAGTGACTTGATTCATATGCAAATTATCCCTAGAGATATCCATACCCTTTAATAATAATTATTATTATTATTATAGCTAACATTTATGTAACATGTACTATGTGCCAAGCCTCGTGCTAGGGGCTTTACAAATATTGTCTTATTTGATCCTCCCAATAACCCTAGGAGGCAGGTACTATTATTATTCCCATTTTCCAGTTGAAGAAAACTGAGAAAGAAGGAGTTAAGTACCTAAGGCACACAGCTAGTAAGTGTCCAAGGCAGCATTTGAACTCAAGTCTTCTGGGCTCTAAGCTCAGTGCTTTTTCCACTGTACCACCTAATTTTGCCTTTAGCCAGATACGTCCACGATCTAGAGCTCTAAAATTCCCTCATCGAAACTTCCCGTCATTCTGTATTTCCCTATACATACCTCATTCCTCCCAAACCTATTCTTCATTCTCCCCATGATTTCCAGTCCTTCTACCCACAGTATTTTTCCCAAGCCACTACCTTTCCTCTGGCTCTACTTTCTTCACTTCTCAGTCTCAACCCTGTAGTTGACCAGTTCTATTCTAAATTACTCTCTACTCTAGAATCTCTGACTCCTCTGCCCTATTTTTGTTCATTTCCGTGTTACTCCCACCATCTCCCTCTTATGCTTCTCCTCACCTGCTGCTGAATATACCTGGAGAAAGTCACGTATCAAACGTATGCTATATAATCTCAACCGGGCCCTTGCTGCAACAAGGCAACCCTCTTTACTGCTCTCTAACTAACTTTCCGCCCTGCTAAACCTCTTCTTTCCTGAAAACACCCACATTACCTTCTCCACACCTCCCACAGCTGAAAGACTCGTACTTCAATGAGAAAGAGGCCATTTGCCGTGAGCTCCCTCTTCTCTTATTTTCATCTCATAGCCCCTTGATATCACCTCTATTCTCTCTTCCTTTACTCAGGTCTCTGAGGAAGACGTGACTTTTCTCTTTACCAAGACCAGCCTCCCAAAATGTACCTTTGATCCTATTTTTTTCTGGTCTGTTCCACTAGATTATTCCTACCATCCCTTCTCTTTCATTTTCAATCTCTCCCCATCTACTTGTTACTTCTGTGCTCCCTACAAACAAAAATCTCCCCCACCATTAAAAAATAAAATAAAACTTCTGGACATCACCATGAACACAAGCTCTCTTGTTATCTCTCCTCCCTCTTACAGCCAAACTTCTTGAAAATACTGTCTTCTATTGTTGCCTTGGTTTCCCCTCCTCCTATTCTCTTCTGAAACCTCTGCAACCTGCTTCTAATCTCACTGAACTGCCCCCTCCAAAGTAACACTCTTTTGCTTGCCAGATTAAATGTTCTTTCCTCAATTCTTATCTTCCTTGACCTTTCTATAGCATTTTACACTATTGACCTCCCTCTCCTAGCTCCTCTCCTCTTTGGGTTTTTCTTCCACTGCTTTTTCTTGGTTCAACTCCTACTTGTTTTACTACTCCTTCATCCGTTCATTGGTTCATCATATCACCACCTAATTATGATTATACCCCCAGGCTCTTTCCTGAGCCCTCCTCTCTCTACACTCCCACTTGGGGACCTCATCAACTGCCATTGGTTTAGTTATCATCCTTATACAAAAAACACAAATTTTTGTATCTGGCACTAGTCACTTTCCTGAACTCTAGACCCACGTTATCCCAGATCACAGTCTGATGGACATTTTGAACTGGCTATCCCATCTCAAATTCAACATGTCCCAAACAGAACTCATGATCTTCTCCCAGCATTCGCTCCTCTCCTGAACATCCCTATTTATCAAAGACATCATCATCTTTCTAGCCTCCTAGCTTTGAAACTTTAGTGTCATTCTCCTTTCCTCAACCTCTCACCCCACCACCACTACCCAAGTGATTTTCCCAGAGCACAGGTGTAAGCATGTTTTTCTTCCCAATAACCTCCAGTGGTTCCCTATTACTTAAAGGAGCAAATATAAACTTTTCTGTTTGCATTAGAACCATCACAAACTGGTCCAAACTTACCAGCCTTGTTAAGCATGATTCCCTTCACATACTCTGTAGTCAAATCAAACCAGCCTTCTTACCATTCCTCATATATGACATTTCATTTCCTGTCTCCATACTTTTGCCCTTGCTATCTCCCTACTTTTACTCTAGACTTAGCCCATGGGCCAACTACGACACAAAGCCTATATCTTTCCAACTGCTAGTGCCCTTGCCTCCAATCACTGTCTGTGTATAGCTATGTACATGCTTTCTCCCTAAGAGAATTTACTCTTGGAGAGTTTTAATGCTCTCCTTGAGAGCAAGTTTACTTTTGCCTTTTTATTTCTAGCACCTAAACCAGTGCCTAGCATATAGGGGGTAATTAATACAGGCATATTGTGTTATGCCCTGCCCCCCCTCCAGTTTCTCCATCTTGCCCCAGCTCACCCCACTGTTTGAACTCCCATCTCCACGGACCCCACTGTTTGTGTTCCCTTCTCCACGGAAATAATCCTGCCTCAGCTTGTCCCACTGTTTGTGTCCCCATCTCCGTGGAAATCTAATTGTGTTCTTTCCCTTTAAATACTCTTTCTCTTCCCCAACTCGGGGCTGTTCGATTTGAGTAATTACTCCAAACAGTCGCACGCTTGAATAAATCCACATCCAAATTTATACCCAGGTCTCACTCACTTTTTTTCAGCACAACATTTCTGGAGGCCCCAGCAAGATTTGGGGGTGGCCTGTGGCACCCCTCAAGACCTGGGCCAGGTAGGGTCTCGTCCTCATGTAGTGGGCGTCTCCTCGTCCCGACCTCTAGGGGAGCTGGACTAATATTGACTAATAATTGACTTTTAGGCCAGACGTCCCCCCTGATGCCGACCTGCCCTCTAGGGGAACCGATCTCTGAGATGTTCCAGAGCCCCAGAGGGTAAGTTGAGTCAGGGTTCTGTTTTCTGGTTTCTGGTGGGAATTCCCTTCTGGTGCTGGTGGAGATTTGGGGCCGGACGCAGCTGAATAAGCATGATCTCCCGGGCATGCGCTAAGATATTAGGCCTCTGCCCATTCTGGTTTCTGGTATCTGTCCCAAGGTGTCTCTGTTTTGTGTTTGTGTGTTTTTGTCTGTCTGTTTGTGCCTGTGTGTCCCTGAATGAGTGAGAGTAGCCTGTCAGCCCTGCAGCAGTGGGCAGTAAACTCCCCCCTTGCCCCTCCCTATCACACTGGCATTCCTGAGGAGGGAGCAGAGCAGGCTATGTGTCCATCTGGTTAAAGTTTAACACTGTAAGGAAAAAAACCCACAAGTTAAAGTCAAGTTGGGGGCGGGGGAGATTGATTTATGTTGAAGATGGGAGAAAACAGGGTATGTGAGAAAAGAAAGCCTGAGAAGTGTTAAGACCAAGTTCTCAGGGCTCTGGAATAACCTCTGCTCAAAAAAAGGGCAGAGTTATCTGAGCAGAAAGACTTAAAGGTAACAGCTCAGGAGAAAAACTTAAAGGTACATGGGAAAAGTTCCTTTGAACTTCTCTGCACTAAAAAAAGTTTCAAGATAAGGAAGGGTTAACTCCTCCCTAAAGATCAAAAGGGAAACAGCTAGAGAAGCATTTTAACCCTTTTTCTGCCTACCTAAAGGAGAAAAAGGTTTTGTGTAATGGGACCCAACCAGAAAAGAAGTGAAAAGTGAAGATGTGTCCTTCCTAATTTAATGCTTAAGATAAATTAGAGTTCATTTTACTGCTTGTCACTAAAGTTTATGGGAAAAGGAAAAGAGAGACTGTGATAAAAGTGGAAGATTAGTAAATTAAAATCTTGAGCAAGCAGCTTAGAGTAAAAGGCTTGATAGCCTGAGTTAAAAACCCAATAGATGAAGTTATAGAGAGATGGAAAGGATTGTGTCCACCTACCCTTTGAATTAGATCTGTGAGTAGGTTCTATTAAATTTAACATGAATATTGATCCAGTATGTCACTTTAAACTGACCTGGTTATAACAGGTGATTCCAAATTGTAATAGTATTCTTAATTGTAAAAGTATTTAGTATATTGATTGGCAAAAACAAACATTCAAGTTAAATAGAATTGCCTCATATGTGAATTTTCTCAGATGTGAAGTTTATGTAAATGGTGATAAGATGAAAGTGAACATACATCCAGCCAGATTGGTAATTAATTAATTATGATTCTAAAGGTTTACATCTGTTTGTGGTATTGTTGTATTTCTAAAATTTTGTTATATTGCCTGGTAACAACTGCTAGGTTCACCTGTGTTGTTAGAGAAACAATTTCTCTAAGTGTGGTTAGATTGACAATTGTACTGTTAAAATGATGAATGGATTAGAAAACTGTTAAGTCATTTCATATGACCATGTCTTTTAAAGAAGTTTAATTTAAGAAGTTATAAACTTCCAGATTTTGTAGCAGCAGTATGGGGATCCCTATTTGTACAATAAGTTGGAAAAAGCCTGGAAGTGGAAGTTTTACTGAAAAAGAGAGAACAGTGGAGTCAGAAACTAGCTGACCTCTGAACCTGGCTTTTAAAGTCCGTAAGACTAATTTTTAATAATTGGCTTTTAGGATATTCTTTTAAAAATTAAAATTTGATTGTTAGGTCCAGGTAAAAAGGTTCAAAAAGAAAAGGTATTTGTCAGAAACTGCTATTATTGTCAAGTTGTGATACCCGAAGACCATGGTGAGTCAGCCTCCCTGGACCTAGCCCCGACCTCCCCCCCACCACACCCTCCCCTCCCCACCTGCCCTTCTTGTGCTGAGTGCCTCCTTTCATAAGCCGACCAAGTCAGCTTCTGCCAGCCCCAACCTGGACCACCTTTTTCCCTGGTCCCTGGGGCTTGGGCCGAATCCAACCCTCCTGGCCCCCAGCCACAGCCTCTCTGGTTTCTATTCTTCAGTATCCCATGTCTTCTGAAGCCCACAGGGGTATAGCTCTCTGCTTTTCTCTCCTCCAGTGACCCTCCCCCAGGACCCAGAACTGCTTTTCTAGCCTCCAGACAGATTCATTCTCTTTCCTCAGTAGCTCTCCATATTTCCCTCCTCAAAGAGGCTGGCATCCTTGTCCTGTGCCGGTCCCTCTGGAACACCCCTCTGCTTCCTGTTAGAAAGCCTGGCACTTCTGTCTTTCAGCCAGTGCAAGATCTTCAGGAGATCAATAAGCCATCCTTATACCCTCCTCAGCCTCTTGCCACCCACCCACACTATGTACACTGTCTTGGACCTTAAGGACGCTTTCTTCTCCATTCCTTTGGCTCCTGCAAGTCAGCCCCTTTCCATTTCACCTGGGTCAACCCTTCTTCAGGCTTCTTTGGCCAGCTGACCTGAACAAGATTGCCTCAGGGTTTCAAAAATTCCCCCACCCTCTTTGATGAAGCCCTCCACCGGAATCTCTGGCCTTTCCGGGAATCTAACCCTTCTTGCTCCCTCATTCAGTATGTTAATGATCTCTTGTTAGCTACATCCACTGAGGATGATTGCTTTCAAGGTACTCACTCTCTCCTGTCTCTTTTAAATTCCCTTGGCTACCATGAAGATCTGTTGCCCCTCTGTTTTCTACCTTGGGTACTGCCTTGAGGCCAGAAATCGCTCTCTCTCAAGCTTGTATCCAGGCCATGCTAAACATTCCTGTCCCTACTACCAAGAAGCAGGTCCGTGAACTGCTGCATCTTTGGGTTTGCTGAGCTTGCTAAACCCCTTTACTCTTCTACTGCTGGGTCTAGCCCCCTAGTCTGGACCCCGGCGGAACAAAACTCCCTTGACTCCCTAAAAAGGGCCCTCGCCTCTGCCCCTGCTTTGCTCTCCCTGACATCACTAAGTCCATTCATCTTTTTGTGGCAGATCAGCTCCCACCCTACCCTTTCTAACTCTTTTGCCCTTAACCCTGCCACTCTCCTTCCTGACTCTGACAATTTTTCTGTCTCTTTACAAAGAACAGGGCCCCCTCACATCTACTTATCCACTGCCCAGGCCATCAACTCGTCCACTCCCCTGAAGCAACTGGCCACTGAGCAGGCGATGCTGCTGCCCAGGCAGCATCCCTCTCGGAAGCCGCACCCCCTTCTTCTTGTTTCAGACCCCCTCCCCTCTGCCACCCCTCCTCCCTCCTATTCGCCCTTGGATGATTCCTTCCCGGCCAAAAAAAGCGGGGTGGGGCGGAAGGAGTCCAGGTGGTGGGCTTTGGGAGACGGCCAAACTTTTGTTCTTGAGGTCTTGGGGAGGGATTGGGTGGAAAGATTCCATCAGATCACACCCCTGTGCGGGTGAGCTACTTAGGGACAGATATTACATCCCCCACTTAGACAACATCCTTACCAGCACAGTCACCAGATTCAGTCCTGCCCCCAGGTGAATGCAAAACAGACAGAGACAGCTCCACTGGGGGGTAAGGCTGTGGGGAGTGCAACCAGGGGAACATTGGGAAGCTCTTGAATGAATTGATCCGTTTCGGCCTTCCCCTTAGCATTGTCTCAGATAATGGCCCTAGCTTTGTTGCCAAGAACTTTTCAGGGTGTGGCCAGAGCCAGAACCAGGTTATGGACACACCTATTGTTCTAGTGAGCCGTGAGGCATATATGAAAAAGTTAGGATATGGGGGGGGAGTGGGCAGTGGGTGGCTAGGTAGGGGCAGTAGGCCTGTAATTCAATGAGGCCTATAAGAAAGTTAGAATTTGGGACTGGGGGCAGCTTTATTAGGATTCCATCAATGATACTATACCCCTTATCATCTGGGGTTATTGTGGAAAATCAAATGAGATAGTGTCTATAAAGTGCTATGTATGTATATTATTGAAAGATGGTATGACATAGAAAAAACTGGGCAGGGAGTAGGTAGGCAACAAATTAGTTAGTCCCCAGGCAGCCTCAGTTTTCTCATCTGTAAAATGAATCTAGTCACTAAGTGATCTCTAATGTCCCCTGTTACAGATTCTATGAAAATGTGAAGGGAAAATAAGGTCTTCATACAGAAAACAACTTCAGAAATCATTTAATTAATATTCAATGAAAGTAGTCTATAAGAAATGGCAGGTACTTTTTTCCCTAAGTTTGATTAGAAATATGAGATGCCAAAAGGGGTCTAATGCATAAATGGGGAATTGGAAAGTACTCATTAAACTCATTAGCAATAACAAATGTAAATAAATCTCAAGTGGCTGGTAGTTCTACTAACTAGCAAAAAAGCCTAAATTGCAGATGAGCCAACATGGAAAACAGGATTTTTCAGGTCGTGTTGCAGGTGTGTGCCGGTAAATGTTTAACAACTGGAGAGAGAATATACTAAGGACACACTTATAAATTTAATCTGCTTTATTAACGCTTGTTCCATCACTTTCTTAAGTCTTGATACTCTAAACCAGACGGTCTACTCTAGACAATGAACCATCAAACCCTTATTTGTAGCATTTGCAGATTTCTGAGGTATAAAAGCTCATGTTGAAAATTTAACAACCTGCTCCATGTGTGCTCACTTCGAGATCATGGGAACTGATAGGTACACCACCTGCTAACCTAAACTGCAAGCCCTTCCTTCCCACAAGAAATGTGTTGTATTTGACCAAAACTTTCAGTTGTTTCACCTAAATCACCACGCCCTTTATTACATGTTTAAACTTTTCAAAATCATTTCAGAAACAGTATGGAGAAGACTTTAGACAAAGGCCTTTCAGTTGCTGGTCTCCTGGTGTTAGCTCTCCTAAGCTTGTTAGAAGGGAATCTGACACACACACCCCACCCCACTCCCAAATAAATAAATATGAGTTAATATGAAGTCTCCACCTTGGGGCTTTATTGTAACAGAGAGATATTGTCCCTGGGGTGGGGGGGTGGCTCCAAGCCTCAAGGAGTAAATAGGGGCTTTCACTAACCAATGCCGACCCATGGAGGTTTTCTAGTTGTTCTAAATGATTAAATCCCCTTAAGGGAATAATAGTGGTAAGGATAGTGACCTTTTGCGGCAAATAGCCTAACCAGGAAAAGCCAAGAGCAAACACCTGATGCCCACCCAAACCCACAGGAATCCAAATCACCCAATCTGTCTCACTCTGAGAGAAGGAAGAGAATATGCATCTTTTATTCATTACTGCATACTTTCCAAGAAATTAGTAGCCAGCTCAGTAAAGTTCCACTGTCACTATAACCTGGACACCCTATGCCCCAGGGACCCAGGTCAGATACATCTTAGTGTGATGTAAAGACCAATATCCTTTCCTGACTCATTACCTATTTCAACTAATGTGGTCCCATCAGAACTATCCAGGGGTGTGCTGGAGCCAGGTCCCACCAACTGGGTCATTGTTAAATTTTCAGTGTGAGCATTGACACTTCAGAAATCTGCAGATGCAATACATTAGGACTTGGTGTATTGTTTTGTTGATTGGCCAGATTTAAGAAAATGATAAAGTAAATGTTAATAATGCAGATTAAGTTCAAAAGTGTGTTCTGCTGATCCAGCCATTCTGGAGAGCAATTTGGAACTATGCCTAAAGGGCTATAAAACTGTGCATACCCTTTGATCTAGCAATACCATTAACTAGGTCTATAACCCAAAGGAATTTTTTTAAAAAAAGGAAAGGACCTATTTGTACAAAAATATTTATAAGCAACTCTTTTTGTGGTGGCTAAGAATTGGAAATCGAAGAGATGACCATCAACTGGGCAATGGCCAAACAAGCTGTGGTACATGATTGTAATAGAATATTATTGTGCTGTAAGAAATGGCAAGCAGGATGATTTCAGAAAAATCTGGAAAGACTCACATGAACTGATACAATGTGAAGTGAACAGAACCAGGAAAACATTAAACACAGTAACAGCAGTATTGTATAATGAATTGTGAATGACTTAGCTATTCTCAGCAATGCAATGATCCAAGACAATCCCAAAAGACTAATGATGAAGAGATTTCACCTCCAGAGAAAGAATTTATATTGTTTGAATACAGACTGAAGCATGCTATTTTTCACTTTCTTTCTTTTTCTTTTATTCAGGTCTTCTTGTCCATAATGACTAATGTGGAAATGTTTAACATGATTGCACCTGTATAACCTATATCTGATTGCTTACCATCTCAGAGAGGGAGTAGGGAAATGAGGGAGAGAGGGATAGATTTTAGAACTCAAAACTTAAAAAAAAAACAAACCAAATGTTAAAAAAAAGTTTTAACATGTAATTGGGGAAAAAACAAAATATATATAAAACAACTCCAAAAGAGTTGTTAAACTTTTACAAGAATTCAAAAATATACAAAATATTCTCCCCTAATCATCTACCTCCATCTCTAGCATAAAAAGTCCATATGTCCTCCCCCTCTTCTTCACTACTCTCTTGTACCTTACCACCAAATGCCCAGTTGGAAGATAGAGGTATAGTCAGATTCATTCATTATTTGTGATGTATTTGCCACCAACAGGTTAAAAATCACTTCTTTCTCCATTCCAGTTTTCGTTTCTGGTTCCAAGCTTTGTGTCTCTAGATACACCTAGACGTTTCCTTTAAATCAAGGCTGTCCAACCTAAGGTTTTTATTGAAACAATAGACAATTTTTTGGATTTGTCGTTTTAGTGAGAGCTCTGTGGTAGCTCAGCTTCATTCACTAAAGCATTTATGTAAATTTCTACGTTTGTAGGCGGCAGCATAAATCACACCACGGGCCACCACAGCCACAGCTGCATTTTGGACAGCCCTGCTTTAAATAAAGTGACACCATTTAAGGAGTAAGCCACCACTGGTCAGCCTCTGGGTAATTCACTAGTTTAGCACCTGCATGTACCACTTCTAACCAAGAGCAATTTGCAGAGAAAGAAGGACAGACTGATATTCAGGGCAATGCCTTTGGGCAGAACAGCTAGCTCAGTTGGGAAGAACTTACCGTATTTCCCCATGTATAAGACACACCTTAATTTTGGGGCCTGAAATTTGAAAAAAAAATGTATTGCATAAAGTTACTGAGCTCAAGTTTTATTCATCATCCTCATCACTGTCAAAACTCCCATCCATGAGCTTGTTCTCATCTGTGTTTGACGACGAATCACTGTCTTCATATATTGCCTCATCCTCAGTTCCATCTATGGCATTTGAAATGCCACACTTCTTAAATGACTTGACAATGATCTCAATCTTGATATTATCCCAGGATCTTTTCACCCCGGCACAAACTTCTCCTATACTTGGTTTCTTCACTCTTGCCTCTCATGGCCTTCTTCTGCCATGGAGTTTTCAGTACGGTTTCTTCTTCCCGTAGCCAGTCTCGGATTGTTTTCTCAGTTGGAGGAGGACCGGACTTAGGTTCAGTAGCACAATTTCCATTCACTTTCGCAAACTGGATCACTTTTAACTTGAATTCAGCACTGTATGAAAATCTTTTCTGAGCCATTTCTGGGCAGAACGTGGCAAAACATAATCTAATATACCAGTAACAAATGCAAAACAATGAGCACAAAGACAAGCGCAAAAAAGTGGGAAATGCAAGTAAAAAAATCTACGAGTGCAGAAACAGGTGCGAAAATGTGGGAAATGCAAGCAAAAAAAATCTACAACCACTGTATAAGATGCACCCAGTTTTTAGACCCCAAATTTTTTTTAAAAGGGTACATCTTTTACAGGGGGAAATATGGTAGTCCAGCCAGGGTCAGCAATCCTTTAGGCGCCTTCTTAGCTCTAATTCCATATACCTAGCCAAGCAAATTTCTGCTCTTAATTTTGTCTTTACAAATAGTTTCCCTTACCAGAAAGAATGTGTGTGTGTGTGTGTGTGTGTGTATGTATGTGTGTTATAAACTGGCAAAATGAGCCAGTTGTCTCAAGTTATGGTCCCACGGGGTTAGCAGCTAGAATAATAAACTATGGAATCCAGAGAGGCAGTGAGGAAATTTGAGGCAACTTCCAAGCTTTCTTGTCCCCCTAAATCCCATTATCAACAAGCATTTACTAAGCGCCTACTGTATCCTAGGCTAGGTGCTAGGGATAAAAAGGAAAAGAAATGAAACAATCCTTACATTCAAGGAGTTTACATTATATTGAAGAAGGCAACATATACTTAAATATGTATATACAGAATAAAAACAAGGTAGTTAAACATAAAGTAACTAGGGAAAGGGTATTCATAGTTGAGGGGGGGATCAGGAAGGACTTTGTGTGGAAGGTGGTGGTTAAGCTAAGTTTTGAAGAAAAAGAGATTCTAAGAGGCACATTTGAGGAGGGAGATGGGAGATGGAAGGCCATGTGTGAGGAAAAGAGAGGCCAGTTTGGCTGGACTGGTAGTAGACTGTGGTATTGTTTCAGTTGTGTCCGACTCTTCATGACCTCTTTGGGGGTTTCTTGGTAAAGATACTGAAGTGGTTTGCCATTTCCTTCTCCCGTTCATTTTATAGATGAGAAAAATGGAGGAAAACAGGGTTAAATGACTTGCCCAGGGTCACACAACTAGTAAATGTCTGAGGCCAAATTCAAACTTGTAAAGATAAGTCTTCCTGACTCCAGGCCCATTACTTTACCACCTAGCTGCCCAGCAGAGTATGTGAGAAGGACAATAATGTATAATGAAGCTGGAAACATAGGTTGAAGTATGGTTTTGAAGAATTCTAAAAGCCAAACAGAGGAGTTTACATTGATCCTGGAGACAATAAAAAGCCCCTGGAGTTTATTTCATTATACTTAACATAGAAGGGGGTATCTTGCTCCCCCACTACACACGTACACACACACACACAAATTTTTCAAATAGGGGCTGTTCCTGCCATCAAACCCCTCTCTAGTTCCACCCTTCCCCAAATATACATTTTATAAATATGCATCTGTGTGCTCACTTTTGAAAACACTTTCAAGTTTTCTGTTCTACTGTGTGAAAATAAATGTGTCCAGTAGGTGGCACAAAAACTCTAATCCAAAATAAAAATTCCCCTTAAAAAAGATTTTAAAATAAATTGCAAATTTAAAAAAAAATTCAAATCGTATGGAAGTTGGGCTCCTCATTATCACCCCCACCCTCCATTCCCACTCTTTTGCCAAGGTCTGTCCAGTGGATGGAGCACTGACCCTGGAGTCAGAAGGACCTAAGTTCAAATCTGGTCTCAGATACTAGCTCTGGGACCCTGGGGAAGTCACTTAACCCTGATGGTAAAAAAAAAAAAATTCTTAATTAAAAAAGAAAACCAAATGTGAATTATTTTTTTACCAAAAAAATCCTCTACACTAACCTTCAAACATGCGTCTGTACTCTATGAGTCTCTACAATTGAAATACTAAGCATAAACAGTATTATTGCCTCTAGATTCAGTCCCTTCCATTTTCTGAAGTCGTTGGGGTACAGTGTATAGAATCACTTAAAAGTTCTGTTTGTGAACCATTGTCTGGGTCAGGGAGTCATTTCACGACTTCCACACAGCCTCTTCTACTTAGTTTGCTAACATGATTTCCATCAGGCTCTTCCTGTTCATTAGAGACTCTAATTAATCTGTTAGAAACAAACAATTGCAGTGGGTTTTCTTTGCAGGGTTCCCACCAGTGTATCTATGGTGCAGTTTTGTAAACATACAAGTTGCCCCGTCTCTCCACAACTTGGTACGGAGTAGCTTAGTCCATGGATCTACTAACCTGTGTGTCCAATGAATACCAAGATTTCTTAGCAAGACTCTAGAACTTTGCTGAAAGTCTTGACAGTGAACTCGGGCGTTATATCATTATTTGCTTCATTTCACATTTTGGGGAGAGTGAAGTTGTAGCTCAACGGTAAGCTTCCTTTAGCTCTTCTCTCAACCGTGAGATAGTCTGGTTGTGCACCAATGTTCCGCATAGCGGTACAATCCACCTTTTCAGTTCATTGCCATATTGGATCCTACGAGTATATGAGGAAAAGATGAATTAGGAATAACTCATGCCTTCATCTCACTGCTTGCAGGAATCAGAACATTCTCCTTCCCTGGCACCGTCTCCTTTTCCCAGAACGGGTCCTGTGACACCGAGCTTTTACAACACTAAAGCAACTGTCTTTCCACAAGTGCATGTGGTCTTAATGTGGCCATCTTTTCTACTGGTATCACAGAAAGAAGTCCTATCTTTCTGATTTTCTCCTGTTGGTGGTGGTTATGGTGGTTATGGGCTGGGCCTGATTCAGGCCAGTCTCCTGATAGTTTAAGTTCAGTATTGGAACAAAGTGAGCCGTTTGTAGATCATTCAAAGAGTTAACAAAAGGAGTTTTACTTAGCCGTAACAGAAGGATATAGTCAATTTATAGAATTTATTAAATTCCTACTAATCAAATGAGATTATATTTGTAAAGCACAATGCATGGCATAAAGTGAGCACAATGAATACGTATTCTCTCTCCCTCTCCCACTATTTCCAGGAACTGTGCTAAGGGTTAGGGATACAAAGAAAGGCAAAAGAAAAAAAAAACCAACAGTCCCTGCTCTCCAGGAGCTCACAGTCTAATGAGGGAGATGGTATGTATTGACAACATTTTACAGAGATAAGCATTAAGGACACCTTGAGTTGATTTGGCTGACTGAAACTCTCTTATCTCAGTTGTCAATTGTGATGCACCAACCAAGCATTGGAGAGCTATTTGTGTTTGCCTTGTATGAGAGTGTAGAGAAAGTGACATAAACAGCCTGAGCCCTTACTCTCCTGAACCAAAGAATAATTGAGAATGGTCTCAATACCTTTTAAGGAAAAACGAGCCTAACTTTGCAAAGAGAGCAGGGTTTAGGACATTGCTCCTACCACAGTGATGTTGGTGTATCAGGCCAATTTGGCCTCCATTCTCTTATCTTGTATAACCTTTTAGTTGGAAAGGCCTAGATCAACTTTTCACTAGATTTCCTTTAATTGCCCCTGAACCTGAAGGGCTTTTGCCATTCTTTGTTTTCTTGGACCATGCAAATGTTTCTGAAGTAGATGAAGTTGCATATCTGAGAGAGTGAAGCTCTTGTCAGGATTTTTCCATTAGCTCATGTGCTTTCACATATTGTTTTAATTTTTACCTGACAAATATTGCCACTTTGTCCTAGAATCATTTAGGAATAGCCTCAAGTCAATCTAGGCTACTTGTCCTCTGGCTCCTTAGTTAAATCTGCTCATGTCTTCTTTTAAAGAAGTCATTCCTTTCCATAGTGGTCTCATCAAGCCCATGCCTGACTTAACTGGGATAGGAATTCTACTTTGTGCCGAATATCTGAAAGCACTATGTCATCTGATACTTCAGAGTAATATAATGTCTCAACATCTCTTCAACATCATAGATACGTGGTTCAAGGATTCTCTACTTTAAATCTCATAACTACTCAAACATAGGACCTTTGGAACTTCCTAGCAAACAATTTTTAAAATTTTATTTTTTAATTTATAGAATAAAGCACTAATTTCCGTAACAGCACAATAAAAAAAGATGATTGCTGGTGGAACTGCTAAACTACTATGCACAACTTGCTATTCCCTTCATGTCCAGTTTCTGCTATACTGCTTTCCAGTTTTCCAAGTAATCACTTTTTACCGAGTAATCAATTCATATTCCAAAATCTAAAGTCTTGATACTTAAATACCAGATTATTTTGTTTGTTTGCTGCTGTAAATTGTATGTCTACTCTCTTCCATTCATTACCAGATAGTTTTGATTATTACTGTCTTATAATACAGTTCAAGATCTGGTACTGTTAAACCTCCTTTCTTTACACTTTTTTTCACGATTTCCTTTGATATTCGTGACTTTTTGTTTTCTTAAATGAATTTTATTCTTTGTTTCTAATCCTGGCAAACAATTAACCTCAGCCTTTCATAGCTCTATTGTTTTAACAATCTGGGTAGCAGCTTCTGTGGGGGTATAAGATTTACCCACAGCCAGCACCCAGAAAGCTGCCAACAGCACAGGTTTTTTTGATCTGCTTAAGCAAGAGAAGCAAGGTGAAGGGGTTGACAAGCCTATTTTTAATTCAGCATTCAAATATTATTCAGTTAGTTCAGGGGAAAAATCCAGCACCCTGAACTTCAAAACAAAATGCAAACAAATTACAAACATCAACAGACTTTGTCTGATTCAATCCCAACACATAGTTACCAGAGTTCAACAAAATTTCAACATCCGGGTTTACAAGCTGGAGGGCTCCTTAGCTACAGCTGCCCAGAGTCTCCTCATCAACACCATCTCCAGAGCCCCGCACCAATGGCTCTGTCCTCCCTTCTTATAGGGCTTCAGACATCAAACATCATCTCAATCACTAGAGCTCAGGCTCTGGTGATTGGTTCTTGAGTTGGCCCCTCCCCTCAGGACCCTGGGAGGTTCATATCCACATGGATTACGTTAACACCTAATGGGGTTTGGGCCCGGGGCTTAGCACCTAGTAAAGCTCACTGAGATAAATTGAGTCACTCAAAGAAAACAAAGGCCATTCTGGTTACACATGCTCAGATCTATACAGATTCTTCCCCAGGAGGGCAAGGGACAGCTGCTGAGACACTTCTTGTGTTTGGGCTTATTCTACTATCTGTACCATGGCATCTTCTCCTGGGCCTGCTCTCCAGTAATGTTTATCTGTACAGCTCAGAGGTCTTAGCCCTCACCTGATATCTTGTGGTACTCTCTCTTTCCACTCTAACAGATCTATACATAGGCAATTGCCGTGCTTCTTAGGGGAGCTAGCCCATCACTTGGCATAGAGAATATGGGATCAGCATTACTCATAATGAAGAGTGATTTTGTTGGCAAAAATCATGCCTTAGTTTTCCATAGGTGAAAGCCCAAGTATAATTTTAAGCATGCATATCATCTACCATGCTATATAACATTAATTTTGCAATATTTCTACAGCACATCTACTCTCTTGAGAGTGTATTGTAAGCCAGTTTCCAGGTATTGCCCCCAATCTGAATTTTGCCAAATATTTTAAAATTGTTATATGAGTCTGGTAATTCATAGAGTCTATCTTTAGTAGAGTCTCCTAATCTCATCTCAATATAGACTATTTTTGTAGCTTTCCTGCCCCCCCAATTCTTTTTATTTATCCTTTGAAACTTCTAAAACAAGCTCAGTCTTACGTACACAGTCTTAGATACATACTACACAACCCTAAATAACAATCCCTTATAAATGTTAACATTCATCTAGGGACAATATTTTACAATGTTACACTCACATTTTTCACCATATTCCATAATTCTAATATTTAATCACCAAAGGGACATCCACTGACTAAAAATTTAGCCAGATTCTGAGGCAATAAATATTCATCAATTAATTACAAATCATTATGCAAATTGATAGCAGGAATAGCAGCAGCAAGGAGAATATGCAAATAAACAGCTATCTGAAGAATGGTTTGTACTTACATGTAGACAAGCAATTATATGAGTTAGAATTCACTTTGACACCAACACATAATAAGCATTCATATGTGGATGTAACATAGATGTGTAGGAGGTCAAGGTCAGTGAAAGCCAGCGCACAAATAAGAAAGAAAGGAAAAGCGAAGCAATTTTTAACATTAATTAAATAAAAAACAGCATTTTAGACAAAACAAATTTAACTTATAACTTCAGTGAGAGAAGAAAACATAATATCATATCAAAAAATAAAAGTGCCCATCAAAAGGAAATTGCATATAAGATTATTTTAAAATTTAGTAAATGCAACATTAATTTTTTTTTTAAAATGAAGTATCCAATAACATTCCTCAAAAGTAGCCAATATTGGGCTAATTCCAACTTTAACCTTGAGCTTTAAGGGCAAAAATAAATTAACATTTTTGAAAAAATTAAAATTAAAATGCTATCTTACCAGTATGTTAAATGCTTGCACCAATAATGTGGGAAATCCTGCTTAAAAATAAACCAAACTACTGAAAACAAAATCTAAACTCCCAGAGTAAAAAAAAAAAAAATCCAAAAACAAACGAAAAAATATCCTAGGCTTTGCACTTGTAAAAAGCAGGTTCTGCTATCTGGTAAAGTTTGGAGGTTGAGAGAAAGAAACAGGCACTCATTCTGCAGATGCTACTGTTGCCCTCAAGTAAGTGGGGGAGGTAGAATGAGGGAGGCAGAGTGGTTGAGGCCTTTCTTCACCTGTTGGGCAACCCAAGAAGCAGAACCTTCCCTTTGACTATGCCTCTACTCTGCCCCTCACTTTGGAGACAAAAGAATCATTGAGATGCCTACTCTAAGCCAACTGAATTTGATTCACTGTGATAGGATTAATATCAAACAGCATTTCTCCATATGAGTTAGGCCCCCATCCCACCTCCTTCACTAGTGAAACATGTATTAGATTTCCCTAAAAGGAGACAAGAGCAGCTAGGCAGTGCAGTAGATAGAGCACTGGGTTTGGAATCAGAAAGACTTATCTTCCTGAGTTCAAATCTGGTCTCAGACACTTACTAGCTGTGTGACCCTGGGCAAATCATTTAACCTTGTTTGCCTGAGTTCTTCATCTGTAAAATGAACTGGAGAAGGAAATGGCAAATCTCTCCAGTCTCTTTGCAAAGAAAACTCCAAAAGGCATCACAAAGAGACGAACACAACTGAACAACGTAATTAGGCCCCCTTCTTTTGGGAGCTAGGTGGCACGGTGGATAGAGAACTGGGCTCAGAATCAGGAAGACTCATCTTTCCGAGTTCAAATCTGGCCTCAGGCACTTACTAGCTGTGTGACCCTGGGCAAGTCACTTACCCCTGTTTGCCTCAGTCAGTTCCTCATCTGTAAAATATACTGAAGGAGGAAATGACTAACTGCTCCAGTATCTTTCCCAAGAAAACCCCAAAATGAGGTCACAAAGAGTTGAACATGACAACAACAACCCATGGGCAACTTCTTTTCCCCCACCTAAACCATGGGGTAGGCCCAGGTCCTTCCTCCTTCCCTCCTGTGACATGGATTACCTTTTCCTAAAAGGAGACAAAGCTGGACAAAGGAACTAATTGGTCAGGACTTCCCTGACACAGCTTCCTGGTCACCTAACAGAATGTGGAGTTGGGGCCCTTCGGCCTTGATGGATATCTGAAGACCCTTCTGAGTGAGGGGTCATCCTTCACCATATGATGAACAGATTCATTTCCATATAGATAGGAAGGGGCTAGATAAGTGCTATTGTGTCCTTGTCACTTATTTTTGCTACATGAGAATAAAGTCAACCTTCTTTTGTTAACTGTTCACTCATAACTGACTTATGAGTGCCTTATTTCATCCCATCATGAAACCTGAACTAAGGAAGAGCTGGTGTTAGAAATGATTCTAACATTCACCAATGACTCCATTAGTCAGTCAATAAGCATATTAAGTGCCTATTATGTACCAGACACTATGCTAAACTCTAGAGATAGAGAAAAATAGTACCTGTCCTCAAGGTACCCCCATTGAGGGAAAGAAAACCTTAGTGTTCGGGACAAAGGGTTATACCTTTGACCTGTTCAATTCCACAAATACCAAGCTAGTCACTAGTGCTACCACCCTGCGTTCAATATACAGACATGAGTCACAGATCACTTATAACTGGACATAGTTTACAGGAGACAAAAATCAAGGAAAAGAAACATTTTTCAAAATAGAGTCAATCATAGAGAAACACCTGCTTGCCATGAGAATGCAAGAAGAGAGTAAAACTTTTACTGTCCTTGCATTGATCCCAAGGAATGACCGCTACCAGCAATGTCAGTACTTTTCCACCATCACCATCAGAGTTCATTGTTCTAGAGAGCAGAGGCACTCCATTCTCTGAACTCCTATTTCAGAATGCCTATAGCAGCTTCCCTCTGTCTCTCAGTGAATACCATGATGTTTATATGCATTGCGTTGCTGTCAACAACCATGACTCAATCCTTGTCAACTCCTTTCTCTGCTACAGTCCTCTTCAGAAAACCTCACAGCACAGTGGTAGTCCGTCCCTTTGTATCCCTTAGGGATATGAGACAATGCCCTTGATAAATGCCTGTTGGTTGATAGATTTTTGTCTTCATCCAATACCTTCCGTATATCGATAGATCTACAATCTCATTGATGTTGGTAGATCTTCAGTTTGATAGCCAGTCTAATACGATCCTCTCCCACACTTTCCTTTGGAACCTCCCAAATACTGAGTTAGCTCTGGCAATGAATGCATCAACCTCATCATCTCTGTGGACATTTCTGGAAAGTATACTGCCAAGGTAAGTGAACTTATCCACAGTAATGAAAATTTCTCAATTTGCTATAATCAATGGTTACACACACGGGTGGTGTGGTGCTGGCTGGTAGAGAACCTGTGTTTTCTTGGTATTAATTGTTAGGCCAAAATTAGCTCAAGGAGAAGAGAATCAATCCATACTTTGTTGCATCTCAGCTCCAGAAACTGCATTGAGTTTACAATCATCTGCTAACAAAAAATCATGCACCAACACTCCCTCCACTTTAGTCCTCTTTAGTCTAGGGTCTACAGAGCCATGTGGTGACCTCATTGTTGTGAGCCTGTGCAACCTAGATAGTATAGTCTACCAGCTCTATGCCAGGAAACTGAATCACTTTTGTATGAATTGTCTTAGGAAGATTCTGAAGATCAACTGGCAAGATAAGGTACCAGAACTTGAAGTCCTTTCTCAAGCTGAACTGCCAAGCATTCAAATCTAGGGCAGAGAACGCAGCTCTGATGGACTGACCACATCATTCGAATGCCCAACATATGTTTGCCTAAAAGACTATTTTTATGGAGAACTCATACAAGGCAAGTGCTCACATGGAGATCAGAAAAAGAGATACAAGGACACTCTCAAGGTCTCCCTGAAGAACTTTGGAATCCATTGTGTGACATGGGAGACAATGGTAAAGGACCACCCAGCATGGTGTGCCCAAATCAACGAAGGCACTGTGCTCTATGAGTGAAGCAGAATTTCAGTAGCTCAAAAGAAACATGACATATACAAATTTAGAGATACCTCCACCCCAAATGTTCATGTGAACTATTTATGCCTGACCTGTGGGAGAGCCTTCTGAGCTCATATTAGTCTGATTAGTCACAGTCAGACACACCATGCTTTGACTCCAACATTTTGCTCCTCTTTGAGGACAACAACCAACCAACCAATGTAGGTACTCCCTTTGATGATACAGATTGCAACCCACCTATATCTTCTCTTCCTGCATAATTCTTATCCATATGTACTCATAAATCATCCATAGGAGATCTATTCAGAGTGGTAGGGAACTTCCTCTAGACCCCTTGATCTTGTGGGAGTACCCATTGATTATCAACAATCAATTAATCAGGAAACATTTATTAAGGACCTACTATGTCTCAGGCATTGTGATAGGCACTGGAAATAAAATTGCAAAAAATGAAACTGACCCTGCTTGCAAAGAGCTTATATTATTCCTCTGTCTTGTTACATGATCCAGGCCCTGGGGATGCAATCAGTCAACAAACATTAAGTGCCAACTATGTGCCAGGCACTATGCTAAGCACAGAGGATACCAAAAGAGGCAACAGGTAATCCCTGCCCTCAAGAAGCTTACAGCTTAATGGAGAAAACAACATGTAAACAAATATATACAAAGCAAGCTTTATACAGGATGAATAGGAAATGATTAACAGAGGGAAGGCACTGGAATTAACGGGAGTTACAGAAGGCTTCTTGTAGGAGGTGGGATTTTAGTTGAGACTTAAAGGAAGCCAGGGAAGTCAACAGTTAGAGTGGAGGAGGGAGAGTGTTCCAGGCATAGCACATTCAGAAAAAAATACCAGGAGCAGAGAGATGTCTTGTTCATGGCACAGCCAGGAGGCCAGTGTCATTGGGTCAAGAGTACAAAGAATGAATCCCTACTTGCAAAAAGCTTACATTCTATTGGTAGATACAGATAGATATAGATATAGACATATAGATATAGATATGTACATATATACATATATATAACTATCTACAGTGTAAATATAAAGTGAATAAATACAAATAAGTTCAAAGTAGCTAAATATAAGGTAGTTTAGGAGGGAGGGCACTAGCAGTTAAAATAGGGACTCTATGAGATGAAGGAAAGGAAGGAGTGCATTTTCAGCATGGAGGAGGCACAGTACAAAGGGAAATGGACTATAATGAATAAAGAAGCTAGAGAAAGGCCATTTTCACTAGACTGCAGAGTAAGAGAGCTGGAGTAATGTATAATGAGCCTGGAAAGATAGTTTTGAACTAGATTACATAGAGCTTAAAAGCTAAAGAGAATTTTATATTTCATCCTAGAGTCAGACTCGAGAAGAACTTAGACACCAACATGTATCAAGGATATGTGCGATTTCCTGTTTTCCATGACTGCACATATATAACCTGTATCAGATTGCTTACCATCTCAGAGAGGGGGGAAGGGAAAAGAGAGGGAGGGAAGGATAAGATTTGGAACTCAAAACAAAAAAATGTTAAAAAAAATTGTTTTACCATATAATTGGGGGGAAAATAATTTTTTTTAAAAAAAAAGAATATGTGCAATTTCCAACAAATTACTCCATCATGAAGGCTAGAGCTTTCAGAAGTCCATGAGTACCCTGCTGGCAAGATAAAGTAGCATCATTGGCACAAACTACTATGCTATAAAAGTTAAGGCTAGGTCTTGGGTAACCTCTCTAGCTCTGACTACCAACAGTTCAACTAAGCAGTGACTTTAGCGTAGACAAGGGAAGAGGAAATGAGTGAGGAAAAGGGGAATCTAAGGAAAAAGGAGAATGAAAGAGAGAGAAAGATGAAGAGGTTAAAGGATCAGGGGATGAGTGAGGGCTAGGACAGAAAGAGAAAAATGAAGGAAGAGAAAGAAAAGAAGAGGAAAGAAAATATTGAGGTGAAAAGCAAAAGAGTGTTGAATATTTGTCTTAGGTTACGATGCGATACAGTGTAAAGTTTTTGATTTGGAGTCAAAGGACCTGGGTTTAAATCCCACCTTTGTCATTATCCATGTGATATTAAGCATGTTACTTAACTATTTAGTAAAATAGGATCTTCATCTATAAAGCGATAGGGTTGGACTAGGTGACTGTTACGGTCCCTTATAGTTTTAAACCTATGATCTTCAGTGACACTGGTTAAGCTAGTTGTCCACTGATGCAACTATTCTGATCATCTGAAAAGGATACGAAATGAATAAGGAAATCAGACAAAAGTTTCATTGTATTTATAGAAATGAATTTTGAAGGTATGAACTGTTTTTGTTGCTTAAATATGAAAATCTTTGGTTTTGTGAACAATGTAACTTCGGCGATACCTAAACAGGCCTTGTTGCGTCTCCAGGAACACCATTTGCATGCTGTGAAGATATGCCCTTGTGAGAAATGCAAACTGAAAACAACTTAGAGGTTTTACCTCATAACCATCAAATTGGCAAAGATGGCAAAAGAGGAAAATAACAATTGATGGAGGGACTGTGAGAGAATAGGAGCATAAATTCATTGTCAGTGGTGCTGTGAGTTGGTATAACCATTCAGGAAAGTGTCAAGTCCTGAAATAAATCAAACTCATAAGTGGAGGAATAAGACATCTTAAATCAAGATAATGGGGTCATAAACCTGCCACTCTGGGTGATGTCACATCAAGAGACTTACAAGAAAGATCCTTGTACTTTTAGGAGAAAGGAAGGGAGGGGTCGTATTAGGTAGCAAGGCTTGGTCATGAGACCTCAGCCAACCTCAGCAATCTGGGCAAGGAAATCTGGCATTTTTACCCTTCATAATTGAATTCATTATAAATCCTAGTGAGGGACACAAGGACACTAAAAGTCACTTTGGCAGTTGATCCGGCTCAAGCTGGCTTTGTTTACAAGCAGGTCCCAGGGTGCGGACTTAGTTCAACCTAATTGGGAGTAAATGCCTCCAAGAGTAGGAATGCAAGGATGTTATTAGATTCTGATATTACTAGGCTTTTTCAGAGGGAGTAGCAGGTCATAGGTAATATTACATTTGATATTAAGAATTTTCTGTCATTATATTAACAATTTTTTCCCTCACAATTTAGAACTCTACTCAAAAAATCCCTAAACTATATAGACCTTTGACCACTAGATATATGTCCTAAAGGGGGTCAGCTTTGTGGCTTAAGACCAATTGAAGGAGTGGTATGATTCTATAGTTAATATGCCTCCTATTCACTGAAGAAGAGGGTTGCAACTCTTTCAGTCTCCTGTTTTACCTTTGCTGTAGTCTTCTGATGAGGTGCTTTCTTCAAGGCTACCTGCTCTTCTGTCATCCTTCTGTGAGGGTTACTGGGACCATTAGCCCCTCCCTTACAGGAGCTACTATCTCTTTAGACTGATTCTGCCTTGTCCACTCTAAATCACTTCATACAAGTATTCCCATTATCTTTTTTCAAGAACTTAAAGACCATCTAGTTTAACTCCTATATATGTGTGTTTAAATTGTCTTTTCTTGATTTTTCTTCCTTCACTGTCATTTCCCAATACCACCCATCTCAGTGTACTGCCCCCTGCCCCCATAACAAAGAAAAACAATGAAGTAAAACAAACAACGTCACCCACATCTGACAGAGCATCCAGTAATCTGCATTCATTGGCTACAACCTCTGTGTTAAAAAGAGAGAACTGTGTTTCATTATCAGTCCTCTAGAACCAAGAGCAGTCATCTTTTACCTGAATTTTGAAGTGTCTTAAGTTGTTCTCCTTTATATTACCGTGATCATCGTATATGTTGTTTTGTTAGATCTGCTTTCTTCCCCCTGCATCAGTTCATAAAGATCTTTTATTGTTTCTCTGGTTTCTTTATTGGCATCATGTCATTTGGCATAATGATATTGCATTACATACCATAACTTATTTGGCCATTCCCAAGCTGATGGACACGTACACATTTTTTGTGTGTGTCTGATATAATTTTTTTTTGTATTTTGTAAAATACAAATTTTTAAAATTCAAAAATGATTAAAGTAATTCACAGACCAACCAGATGTGGACCTCTTTTCTTGCATCTTTATAAATACAGAATTTTTTTCATCTTTTTGTCTTGATAACTTGAGGGTTATGAGGTGATGCCTAATAGCTATTTTAATTTACATTTCAAACATTGTCTGAACAGTTAGGTGTTGAAGTGGATAGAGTAGCAGGCCTGGAGGCAGAAAGATTAATCTTTCTGAGTTTAAATCTGGCCTCAGAAACTTAGTAGCTGTGTGACCCTGGGCAAGTCACTTAACCCTATCGGCCTCTGTAAAATGACCTAGGGAAGGAAATGATAAATCACTCCAGTTCCAAATGGGGTCACAAAGAGTTGGACACGACTAAAACAGCTGAACAAGAAGAATACTATCTATGTGGGGCATTTTTGTTTATTTTCTTCATTATGAACTTAAACGTTAACAAATATGAACATTTCAGCATGATGGGGTGACGGGACCTGGACCCCTAAAAGGAAAAGACCTTGTCTTTGAAAGCAGCCCAGTCGCTGAACTTTCCTACACAGCCCAGTCCTTGGTGTTTCACCTGAGGCACCTGGCCCATCCCACTCCACCTAGACACTCATTAATCTTTTTAACTGCCCTTTCACTGGGGCTCTCTGACCACTTAACTCCTTTCATTGTCTGCACCTGGCCCACCCCAGGCTACTTACCCCTCCTTAATCCCAACAAGATCTTTTCACCGACCCTTGTTCCCTTTTTTGTATATAAGTACCAGTCTCATCCTCATCAAGTTGCAGATTTACTAGGAATCTTGCCAGCTCTATTGGTATTATAACAAACCACAGCTACATTGACTGAAAGAAGGCTTGAATGATTGAATTCTTTCCAGGCAGGACTCCCCCACTCCTACATTTCCGGGTTCCCAAACCACAACAAGCACACAAAGAACAGAAAAAAAAAAAGTGTATATGAAGCTGGGAATTTTTATTACATACAGTTTATTTTTGGAGCATATACTAGATTTAACATGATGGTAACAAATCTACCTTACTTTTGGGGGGGTCCCTCTGACCTTCCTTCTGTTCTCTTCTGTGTATTTTAAAATATTTTGTTGATGCTCTTTTCTTTTTTTCCTATCACTACCACTACCCAGCCACTCCTTCCCTCAACCCCAAAAGAAAAACTCTCCACTGTAGCAAATAAGTATAGTCAAGAAAAAAAAAAATTTACACATTGACCATGTGTCTGCACCTTTTCTCCATTACCTCTTTACCAAGAGATAGGAAGCATATCTTCTGCAGTCCCAGTTGTTCATCACATTGACCAGAGATCAAAAGTCTTTTAAAGCTTTTCCCTTTATGTTATTTTAGTTTAATCATTGCCCAGATGATGGGCATCCATCTTGTTTCCAGTTCTTTGCTACAATGAAAAGTGCAGCTAGGAATATTTTGGTATCTGAGGTTTTGTATAAATATTTTTTCCAGGCCATTTCTTTTCTTGTTGTTATAGTATAAAGCCTGCATTGTAAACACTGCTATTGGAGATAGCTGCTAACCCTGAGTGGTGATGTGGTATGCTTGTTAGATTGCAGAGCAGCTGACGGAGAGCTTTGATTCTTTCCCCAACCCTCTCACCTGTTAAAGAAAAGTTAGCTCAAAGCTTGTGTAGCCCCTTTTTCACTAGCTTCTCTCTCCCTCTCCCCCTCTCTCCCTCTCCCCCTCTCCCCCTCTCTCCCTCTCTTCCTCTCTCCCTCTCCTTCTCCCCCTCTCTCCCCCTCTCCCTCTCTCTCAATGCATGGATCTTTGAGATAAACTGAAAATAATAAAGAGTGAAAAGAGACAGAGGGATTAAGCTGTTTTTACTTTTATCTTGAGAAAAGGATTTATTTAAGGAGACTATTAAAAGGCTTAGTTTGAGAGAAGATAAATATTTCATACAGATAGATATCAGACACATTCCTATTTCCATGCAGCTGAGGAGCAAGGAACATCCCCATTTCAAGAAGAACTGAGGAAAGAAGCTCCACTGATCCCAGCTGGTAATCCCCAAAGCAACAGAGGCATACTGATATCCAACCCCTAGGCAAGCCCAGTTTCCATAAACTGGAACCTTAGAACTGGCTGAAATAATCCCTTGGGACAAAAATAAGCCAAGCCAAGGAAGGCCCAACCTCCTGAGGGGATGATTGTGTTACATATGGAGTGCTTGCTCCTTATACCTGCTACCAGGAACATAAAACCCTAAAATTGGGAACCTGATATCAACACCAACAACACAAGGACCTTCTGTGTGAGGGGCTAAAAAAATGCTATACTAGCTATATTTGCTTTCCTTTATATTACTTTTATTTTTATATAGTCAAATAGTATATTTTATCTTTTATAATATCTTCTATGTTGTATCTGGCAATAAATTCATCTCCTATCTACAGGGTTGGAAGTTATGACCTTACATTTTTCTTTTAATGGTCTGACTTTTAATATTTTAATCATTAATTCATTTGCTATAAAACACTGCTCTAAACTAATGCTCATTTTTTGTAATACATTTTATCAATGTCTTTTGTGTTTGCATTGCAGTCATTTCAAATTACTCCCTCACCTCACAGTATACTCTCCCTGTGACAAAGAAAGACAAATAAAGACAATGAAATCATATAAGTGATTTGCAGGGATTTGGACTAATGAAGTAATAATGATTTGAGCTGGAAACGTTTGGGAGAAAATTGATTGAAATTCAAAGGAGAATAATCTCTGGGTGCAGATACTAGTTTAGCCTGCACTTCTAAGTTTAAAGAACAGGATCAAGGAGGATTAAGGAGGACATTAAAGGAAGAACAGGAAAATGTAGTTGGCAAGACAAAATGAGGTATGTAATAAAAGATAAGTAGAATAATTGGAGAGTAAAACAAAATGAGAGAATGGATGGTGGGCAAGGCAAATTGGTAAAATAGTTTGGTGCAAGGTTGAAGGTGAGGTGGATGTGACTGTAGAAGTATTTAAATGAAGAAAAAGAAGTTGAGTGAACAGGTACTTGGGGTTGAGTTGTAAATATCCACCAGTGTTTTTGGCTGAAAATGGCTGAAAATCTCAACCATTATGGAGAAATTGTGCAATGACTTGCATCAAGTGAATAATGTTTATATTTCTGCCATAGCTGGGTGATTGCTATGTGTTCCAAGAGTAAGTTTATTTCCCTCCTGGAAGAGGGTCGTGAGGACAATGAAATATTCCTATGGAAAACTAAACCAAGGTTTCCATGGGAGTGGAGGGGAAGGCATCTGAGGTAGAGATGGGGAGATTTGATCCTTGTCAGGAGGTTAGAAAGTACAAGAGTATTACACAGAGGAGGAAGGGAATCAAAAGGACGATAATACAATCAGAGTTTAAAAATCAGATCTGAGTCTCTTACTAAAAAGGGAGCTGGAATCTCTGAGGAGGAACAACCTACTTATCACTTCAAGAAAGATAAAATAAAGCCACAGAAACTACCAGGTGAGAGATCAGCCAGTAAGGATCAGACGATGAATCGGAGAGCAGTAGTGGTTAGTGATTCCCTTCTCTGGGGAGGCAGCTATTTGTGTTTCTCATAAAAACAGGGCTCTAAGACAACAGAAACCTCTAAAGATATCAAAATGCGTGATACCATTACTGGTGATTTATGTGGGCACAAAAGAACCCTCAAAATACTGCCAATCATTGTGATCTTAAGCAAGAAACTGAAGACTATACATGGGAGGTAATGGTTGTAATTTTTTCACTGTTGGCTGGCAAGAGATGCAAAAGAGAAAAACTATTTTGAGAAGTGAACAGCTGGCTGAGACAGTTATGTATGAGAGAAGGATTTGCATTTGTGGACTGACGCTTAAGTGACTTGTCTAAGATCACACAGCTAGTAAGTGTCTAAGGCTGGATTTGTATTCAGATCTTGCTGGCTCCAGGCCCAGTGCTCTACTGCCTGAAAGGCTCCTCATAGTTTATAAAAATCATCTTAAGCTTGTGCTATATTTAATGAGCATTGTATTTAATGTAAGGGTTTTTCATATCTATTGGTATAATAATTTTGTTACTTTTATGAGTTATTCTAAATTATTTTCATAATGTTGAACCACTTTTATATTTCTGATATAAAGGCAAATGGTCATAATGAATAAGTTTCTGGAACACTTTTATAGCAACACGTATTAGTGATATTGGTACATTATTTAGTTCTCCTCTGTTTTCTTCCTCCCTGGTTTGGAAATTAAGACTACGATTCATTCATATGACTTAAAGCTCTGAGAGGGAGAACTTACATGTTAGATGACAGTCTCGGCCCAAATCTATACAAATCTAAGGCAACATCACAGTAATACAAGTAATACAAGTCTGCTCCTAGTACTGGTGCCAAAGAGGCCAAAATTGGCCTACAGCATCTTCTAGAAATATCACCAAAAAAGATGCCACATTGATCATAGGGAATTGGAATGTCAAAGCAGGAAATCAAAAGATAATTGAAATAACAGAAAAGTTTGGCTTTGGAATGCAAAATGAAGCAGGGCAGACACTAATAGAGTTTTGTCAAGATAACTTGCTGGTCATAGCAAACACTCTTTTTCAACAACTCAAAAGGTGACTGTACACAGGGACTTCACCAGATGATCAGTATAAAAATAAGATTGATTATATACTTTGCAGTCAAAGGTGGAGAAGCTTTATAGTCAGTTAAAAAAAGACCTGAAGGTTAACTGTGGCTCATATCATGAGTTTCTTATTGAAAAATTTAGACTTAATTTGAAGAAAGTAGGGAAAAACCATCAGAGCCCATAGGTATGACCTTAAAAAAAATCCCTTATGTGTATGAAGTGGAGGTGATAAATAGATTTAAGGGATTAGATCTAGTAGATAGAGTAGCTGAGGAACTATGAACAGAGGTCTGTCATATCACACAGGAGGCAACAACAAAAAAACATCTCAGAGAAAAAGAAGAGCAAGAAAGCAAAATGTCTGTCCGATGAAGCTTTAGAAATAGCTGAGAGAAGAAGGAATGTGAAAGGTAAAAGAGAAATGGAAAGATATATTCAACTGAATGCAGAATTCCAGAGCAAGGAAATATAAATATAGCAAGGAAAGATAAGATGGCTCTCTTAAGTGAGCAATGCAAAGAAATAGAAAAAAAAGAGCAATAGAATGGGAAAGACATGAAATCTCTTTAAGAAACTTAGAGATATCAAGGGAACATTTCATAGAAAAACGGGCATGATAAAAGACAAAAACGATAAGGACTTAAGAGAAGCAAAAGAGATTAAGAGGTGGTAAGGATATATAGAAGAACTATACAAGAAAGATATTAACATCATTTATAACCAAAATGGTGTGGTTACTGATCTAGAGGCATACATCATGGAGAATGAAGTCAAATGGGCCTTAGAAAACATTGCTAACAATAAAGCTACTGGAAGTGACAGAATTCCAGCTGAGCTATTTAAAATCCTAAAAGATGATGCTGTTCAAGTGTTGCACTTAATATGTCAGCAAATTTGAAAAATTCAACAGTGGCATCTGGATTGGAAAAAAATCGCTTTATGTCTCAACCCTAAAAAAGGGCAATGCCAAAGAATATTCAAATTACCAAACAATTGCATTCATTTCACACACCACGAAGATTATACTTAAATATTTGCAAGCTAGGCTTCAGCAAACCACAAATTATGAGATGTGAAGTCTGGTATTTGAAGAGGCACCGGAACTAGAGACCAAATTACCAACATTTGCTGCATTATGGAGAAAGCAAGGGACTTCCAGAAAAAACAAAACAAAACATCTACTTCTCCTTCATTGACTATACTAAAGCCTTTGTGTGAATCACAACAAAATGTGGCAATTTCTCAAAGAGATGGGAGTACCAAATCATTTTACTTGTCTCCTGAGAAACCTATATGCAGATCAAGAGCCAATAGTTAAAACTGAATTTGAAAAAAACTGATTGGTTTAAGATTGGGAAAGGAATATGACAAGGCTATTGTCCTCTTATTTATTTAACTTGTATGCAGAGGATATCATGCAAAATGCCAGGCTGGATAAATCAAAAGCTGAAATTAATGTTGCCAGTAAAAAGACCAACTCTCTGAGCTATGTAGTCGATACCACTCTGATAGCAGAAAGTGAAGAAGAATTAAGAAGCCCCTTAATGAGGGGGAAAGAAGTGAGTGTAAAAGCTAGCTTAAAGAGTAACATTTTTAAAAACTAAAATCATGGCAACTAGTCCCATCACTTTCAGGCAAATAAAGGGAGAAGAAATGGAAGCAGTGTCAGACTTTATATTCCTTGGCTCAAAGATCACTGTAGACAGTTACTGGAGCCATAAAATTAAAAGACACTTGCTCCTTGGAAGGAAAGGTATAGCAAATCTGGACAGCATGCTAAAAAGCAGAGATATCACCTTGCCAACAAAGGTTGTTTACAAGAGACATCCTTGAAGCAGAAGGACACACACAGTTAAAGATAAGGGGCTGGAATAGTATCTATTATACTTCAGCTGAAATAAAAAAGGCAGGGATAGCCACCATACTCTCAGGTAAAGCAAAAGCAAAATTGGACCTGATAAAAAGAAATATTCAGGGAAAATAAATTGTGCAAAAAGGTACCATAGACAATGAATTAATATCAATTAATTATCAATTAATATCAATCCTGAATATATATGCAAGTGGCATAGCATCTAAATTCTTTATTAATTAACTTATAGTTTTCAACATTCACTTCTACAAGATTTTGAGTTCTAAATTTTCTTCCCATCTGTCCCCTCCCCCCACCCCAAGATGGCATGCATTCTGATTACCCCTTCCCCCATCTGCCCTTCCTTCTATCACCCCTTTCCCCTTCTCTTATCCTCTTCCCTTCTATTTTTCTGTAGGGTAAGATAGATTTCCATATCCCATTGCCTGTATATCTTATTGCCCAGTGGCATGTAAAAACAATTTTTAGCATTAGTTTTAAAAACTTTGAGTTCCAAATTTTTTCCCTTCTTTCCTCCCCACCTTATTGAAAAGGCAAGCAATGCAATATGGATTATACATGTACAGTCATTCAAAATACTTCCATAATAGTCCTGTTGTGAAAGACTTTATTTTCCTCCACCTATCCCACCCCCATTCATTGTAGTCTCTCCTTTTACCCTGTCCCTCCTCAAAAGTGTTTGCTTCTGATTACCCCTCCCCCAGTCTTCCCTCCCTTCTGTCATTCCCCCCTCTTATCCCCTTCCCCCCTACTTTCCTACCCAATTGAGTGTCTATGTTATTCCCTCCTTAAGCCAAATCCATGAGAGTAAGGTCCACTCAAGCCCTCTCACCTCCCCCCTCTTCCCCTCCACTGTAAAAGCTTTTTTTGGTCTCTTTTATGTAAGATAATTTACCCCATTCTACCTCTCCCTTTCTTCTTCTCCCAGGAGAGTATATATATATATATATATATATATATATATATATATATATATACTCTCCAACTACCCTAATACTGAGAAAGGTCTCATGAGTTACAAATGTCATCTTTCCATGTAGGAATGTAAACAGTTCAACTTTAATAAGTCCTTTATGTCAAACCATAGAAACCTTTTATGGGAATAGAGATGACCAGGGTTCATCTTCAGAGGAGGACATTGAAATAAAGAAATTCTGAAAGAGCCATGTTAAATGGTCACTTGCCCAAAAAGAATTTATAGAAGATCTTTAAAAAGACTTTAAAAATCAAATGACAGAGATGGAGGAAAAACTAAAAAAAAAAAAAATAATAATAATCCAAGAAAAACAAGAAGGTTATGAAAAGAAAGTCAACCAATTAGAAAAGGAGATCCAGAATCTCAAGGAGGAAAATGACACCTTGAAAATTAGAACTGGGCAAAGTGAAGCTGGGGAAATTATAAGAGATCAAGAAATAATTAAACAACACATGAATAATGAAAAAACAGGAGAGAAAGTGAAACATCTTGTAAGAAAAACAACAGATTTGGAGAATAGATCAAGAAGAGAAAGTATAAAAATAATCAGAGTAACTGAAAGTTATGATCAAAAAAATAAACTTGATACAATAATATAAGAAATAATTAAAGAAAATTGTCCTGAAGCATTAGAACAAGGCAGGGAAGTAGAAATAGAGAAAATCCATCGAACACCATTTAAAAGAGATCCTATGAGAAAAACTCACAGGAATATCAGTCAAATTCTGAAATCCCCAGATCAAGGATAAAATATTAAAAGTATCAAGATTAAAACAATTTAAATATGATGGTACCACAATTAGAATTACACAAGACCTAGCAGCAGAAACACTAAAGGACTGCAGGTCTTGAAGCACAATATATCAAAGAGCAAAAGACTTGGGGCTCTGGCCAAAAATATCATACCCTTCAAATTTCAGTATTTTCTTGAATGAAAAAAAAATGGACATTTGACAAACCCTCAGACTTTCAAGACTTTGCAAAAAAAAAATATCCTCAACTTAATAGAAGATTCAACATACAAGAACTAAGAGAAACATAAGATACATACCAAAGATTGATTATAAGGGATTTACAAGAACAGACTGCTTACGTTTTATATAGCATAAAATGTAAAATGTATGTCTAACATTCTTATTAATAATTGTTGAGCTTATAAGAAAGAGGGGGACAAACCTGTGATATGAATTTTAAAAGTAAAACCATTTAGAAACAGCTAAAAAGAGTAACTATTTCTAAAAGAGAGGTGCAAGGGGGGGGCGGAGCCAAGATGGCAACTGGAAAGCTGGGACTTGTTTGAGCTCCCTGCCAAGTCCCTCCAAAAAACCTATAAAAATCGCTCTGAACAGATTCTAGAACTGCAGAACCCACAAAATAGCAGAGGGAAGCAGGGCTCCAGCCCAGGACAGCCTGAATGGTCGCTGGGTGAGGTCTATCGCTCACAGAGCCCAGCGTGGGCGTTGGCAGGACCAACCAGACCCGGAGCGGGGCAGAGCGAGCCCTAGTGCCCTGAATCAGTGAGCTGTGGCAGTTGCCAGACTTCTCAACCCACAAACACCAAAGACAACAGAGAAGAACTGCAGAACCCACAAAATAGTGGAGGGAAGCAGGGCTCTAGCCCAGGATAGCCTGGATGGTCTCTGGGTAAGGTCTATCACACAAGGAGCTGGGAGCAGAGCAGAGCCCAGCGTGGGCTGTGCAGACCAACCAGACCAGGAGCCGGGTGGAGTGAGCCCTAGCGCCCTGAATCAGTGAGCTGTGGCAGTTTCCAGACTTTTCAACCCACAAACACCAAAGACAACAGAGAAGGTTAGTGGGAAAAGCTGCAGGGAGGGGAGTGGGGTGACCAAAGGGAGGGCTGACTGGGGAACAGGGCAACCAGAATATACGCCATCTTGGAGTGGGCGGGAGGGTAGAAATGGGGAGAAAATTCGTAATTGAAACTCTTGTGGAAATCAGTGCTGAAAAATAAATATATTAAATAAATTAAATAAATAATTTTTTTTTTAAAAAAGAGAGGTGCAAGAAGAAGAAAGGATACAGAGGATTAAGATGGGGGAGGAGGGCTGGTAGTTCTGGTAATCTACTTTCATTGGGAATGGTTTTAAGAGGGAACAATACATATATATTTAGAAGAGTATAAAAGTCTCCTAAATTTAGAAGAAATAAAATGGTAGGGGTTTAGAGGGGAGAATGAGGGAATAACTAAAGGGTGTTTAGATCAATGGGAATGGGAGGATAGGGAAAGGATCTTTGGAGGGGGGTAGGCAAGTAATAGGAGGGCAATGTAGCAGCAGGTAGAAGTAAAGTAGAAGAGGCAGGAGAGATAGGAAACAAGAGATATGTACAAACATAAAAACAAAGATCAGGAATAGAGTATGTGTGGGAAAGTATATGTCTATATATGCATGTATATATGTATAAGTGTATGTATATATCTGTATGTGTATCTATATATCAAGAAACATATCTAAACTATATTGTAGCCTTCTGGGGGGTGGGGGAGGGGAAAAAACAAAGTTAAAAAGTGCACAGCAGAGAACAAAAGAAAACACAAGGAAGCAAAGAAAAGATGGACAATTCTCAACACAAGATTTATAGTTTATCATAGAGGCTTACTTGAAATGAAAATTGATTGTTACATATTTTGAATCCTGTCTCATTTTCTGCTATGCACATGACACGCTTTTTTTTCCTTTCTTACTTTGTATTTAAGTTTCAATATTTAAGTTTATGATGTGTTTTTGTTTCTTTTCTCTATTATGTATTTGTGTTTTGGTAAAATAAAATAAACTTTAAATTTAAAAAACTCCTTTATGATTTCTCTCTCCTGTTTACTTTTTCATGCTTCTCTTGAGTCATGTTTGAAAGTCAAATTTTCTCTTCAGCTCTGGTCTTTTCATTAAAAATACTTGAAAGTCAAGACCAGAGCTCAATAGAAAATTTGACTTTCAAACACAAGAATCAAGAGAAGCATGAAGGGGTAAACAAGAGAAATAATAAGGGACTTACTAAAGTTGAACTGTTTTGTTTACATTCCTACATGGAAAGATGATGTGTATGCTTCATGAGACCTCAGTATCATAGTACCTGAAAGGAATATGCATATATATGTATGTGTATGTGTACATATATATATATGTATATATATATATATATACACATACATATGTGTGTGTCTATGTATGTATATATGTAGGTGTGTGTATATATATATGTGTGTATGTATATATATGTATATATATGTATATGCATAGACAGAGGGCACAGGGTGAGTTGAATATGAAGGGATGATATCTAAAAAAATAAAATCAAATTAAGGGATAAGAGAAATATATTGAGAGAGGGAGAAAGGGAGAGATAGAATGGGGTAAATTATCTTGCATAAAAGTGGCAAGAAAAAGCGGTTCTCTAGGAAGGGAAGAGGGGGCAGGTGAGGAGGAATGAGTAAATCTTGCTCTCATCGGATTTGACCTAAGGAGGGAATACCATATACACCCAATTGGGTATCTTACCCACAGGAAAGAAGGAGGAAGAAGATAAAAAAGGGGGGATGGTAGAAGGGAGGGCAGACATGGGGAGGAGGTAATCAAAAACAAACGCTTTCAAAAAGGGACAGGGTCAAGGGAGAAAATTCAATAAAGGGGGATAAGTTAGGAAGGAGCAAAGCATATTCAATCTTTCACAACATGAGTATTGTGGAAGGGTTTTACATAATGATACGCATGTGGCCTATGTTGAATTGCTTGCCTTCTTAGGGAGGGTGGGTGGGGAGGGAAGAGGGGAGAGAATTTGGGACTCAAAGTTTTAAAAGCAGATGTTCAAAAACAAAAAAAAAGTTTTTGCATGCAACTAGGAAATAAGATACACAGTACACAGGCAATGGGGCATAGAAATTTATCTTGCCCTACAAGAGAAGAAGGGAAAGGGGATGGGAAGGGAGTGGGGTGACAGAAGGGAGGGCTGAGCGGGGAATGGGGCAACCAGAATATACGCCATCTTGGAGTGGGCAGGAGGGTAGAAATGGGGAGAAAATTCGTAATTCAATCTCTTGTGAAAATCAATGCTGAAAACTAAATATATTAAATAAATTAAATTTAAAAAAAGAAAAGAAAAAAAAGAATACTTGAAAGTCCTCTAGTTCATTGAATATCAATTTCCCCCCTCATTGATTACACTCAGTTTTGCTGAGTTGGTGATTTTTGGTTTTGATCCTAGCTCCTTTAACCTCTGGAATATTATATTCCAAGCTCTCTGATTCCTTAATGCAGAAGCTGCTAGATCTTATGTTATCCTGACTGTGTTTCAATAATACTTGAATTATTTCTTTCTGGCCACTTGCAATATTTTCTCCCTGACCTGGAAACTCTGGAATTTGGCTACAATATTCCTAGGAGCTTTTCTTTGGGGATCTCTTTCAGGAGGTGATCTGTGGATTCTTTCAATTTCAATTTTCTCCTCTGGTTCTAGAATATCAGGGCAGTTTTCCTTGATAATTTCTTGGAAGATGATGTCTAGGCTCTTTTTTTGATCATGGCCTTCAGAGAGTCCAATAATTTTTAAATTCTCTCTTCTGGATCTATTTTCCAGGTCAGTTATTTTGCCAACAAGATGTTTCAAATTGTCTTCTATTTTTTCATTCTTTTGGTTTTGTTTTATAATTTCTTGATTTCTCATAGAGTCATTAGCTTCCATTTGCTCCATTCTAATTTTTAAGGAATTATTTTTTTCGGTGAGCTTTTGGATCTCACTTTCCATTTGGCCAACTCTGCTTTTTAAGTCATTCTTCTTCTCATTGGCTTTTTGGACATCTTTTGCCATTTGGGTTAGTCTGTTTTTTAAGGTGTTATTTTCTTCAGGATTTTTGGAGGTCTCCTTTAGCAAGCTGTTGACTTGTTTTTCATTTCTAGTCCCAATTTTTCCTGTAGTTCTCTTATTTGATTTTCAAATTCCCTTTTAAGCTTTTCTATGGCCTGAGACCAATTCATATTTTTCTTGGAGGCTTTGAATGTAGCAGCTTTGACTTTGTTATCTTCTTCTGGTTGTATGTTTTGATTTTCTTTGTCACCAAAGTAAGATTGTATAGTCTGATTTTTCCCCCTGCTCTTTGCTCATTTTCCTAGCCAATTACTTTACTTTTTAGCTCTTTGTTAAGGTAGGACTCTGCTTCCAGTGGAGAGGGGAGTACTGCCCCAAGTTTCAGGGGTTTGTGCAGCTGTTTTCAGAGATATTTCTAGGGACCTCTAACTTTTTAGTTCTTCCAAGGTTGTACGATCAAAGGAGAGGTATTTACTCCTCTACTGGTCTGTGCTCTGATCTGTGAGTGACCACAAGTACTCTTTTCTGCCTTGGAACTGTGAGGAGGATCCCCTCTCCATCACCAGCACAAACTCCACCATACCACCACTGCTTCCCACCTTAGGACTACAACCCAGATCTAAGCACAGGCAAAGCTAGAGGATCCTGCCTCAGTGCCAGCAAAGAGATCCCTGCAACCCCCTCTGATCAGTCACTTGATCCCCCCACCATCTGTGTGCCAAGAGCTCCAGAAGCAGCCACTGCTTCTGCTGGTACTGCCCTGGGGCTGGGGCCAGATCATGCTCCTCTCTCATCTCAGTTGAACAGACCTTTCCTATTGACCTTCTAAGTTGTCTTTGGTGTTTGTGGGTTGGGTAGTCTGGAAACTGCCAGAACTGCCACTGATTCAGTCCCCTGAGGCCTGCTCCACTTTTACTAGGTCTTGGTCTGTGCTGGCATATTTTGTGCTGGACTGTGCCTCTCAGATTGGTGCAACAGACCTTTCCTGTTGACCTCCCAGGTTGTCTTGCGCTGGAAATTTGATTCTCTCTGTCATTTTGTGGGTTCCACTGCTCTAGAACTTGTTTAGAGTAATTTTTTACATGTATTTTGAGGGGTTTGGGAGAGAGTTCAAGCAAGTCCTTGCTTTTACTCCACCATCTTGATTCTGCCCCTGTATTGGCCATCAAGATGGGCTCTTAGCACTTATTCAACCAAGTGCCCTTGAAGAGTTTGGCCTTTGTTTCCTTGATTAAATTGGGAGTCCTGGATAACCTCCTTGCCTCAAGGGAAAGCCTAGTTTACATGGGTTTGAGTGACATGTTTGTGACATCACAGGCTTTTAGACCACGTGGGTTTAAGTCGCATTTTTGTGCCGCTTTTAGGTCACACACATGGGTGAGTCACACGTGTGACTCACTTTGACCCTGAACAAGATATATAAACCCAGAGGTTGGCTTTCTCCCTTGGAGCTCTGAGCCACAGCAGGAGTGGTGCATGACTCTGAGCCAGCCATTGTTATGAGCTCCCCAGCTTTGGAGACAACTCAGATGTTGATGCTTCTCTAGTAACTGTGTATTGTGATTTTGTCAGACGGAAATCTGTCTGTTGATTCATGTTTATTTGCTCTGTTTGTATTTGCTCTGAAGCTCAGGGTGCTGGCTTTTCCCCCTGAGCTGAGTGAATGATATTTGTATGTTGAATTAAAGTAAGATTTTTAACCCCTTAATGTTGCTTTCCTTAATGAAGCAGATCAAAAAAACCCGTGCTTCTAGCATTCTTGTTGTTGGGCTTGTGTTGGTTTTTCACCCCCACAGCAGCTGCTAGCTGAATTGTTGAAAAAGCCCCCAGCATCCAAATTCTTGAAGGAAAAGTTTAATGAATTATAGGAGAAAATAGTAAAACTATACTCATAGAAGACCTCAATTTATCCCTCTCAGACCTAGCTAAATCTAACCACAAAATAAATAAGAAGTCAAGGAGCTAAAATAGAATTTTAGAAAAGGTAGATATGATAGTCATCTGGAGAATACTGGGTGGAAATAGAAAAGAGTATACCTTTTTCTCAGCTGTATGTGACACCTCCACAAAAACTGATTATGTAACAGGGCATAAAGAGTTCACAAACAAATGTAGAAAAGCAGAAATATTAAATGCACCCTTTTCAAACTATAATGCAATAAAAATTACATTCAATAAAGAGCCATAGAAACATAGATTAAAAATAATCTAATACTAAAGAATGAGTGGGTCAAAGGACAAATCATAGAAATAATCAATAATTTCATTAATGAGAATGACAACAATGAAACAACTTACCAAAATTCGTGGGATCCAGCCATAGCATCACTTACGGGAAAAGTAAAATCTCTAAACACTTATTTCAATAAAGGAGAAGAAGAGCAGATGAATAAATTGTACATGCAACTAAAAAAAAAACTAGAAAAAGAACAAATTAAAAATCCCAATTAAACACCGAAATAGAAATCTTGATAATCAAAGGAGAGTGTAATAAAAATTGAAAGTTAAAAAAACCCATCATGCTAATAAATAAAATTGGGGGCTGGTTTTATTTTTTTTAAATAATTAAACTATTGATTAATTTAATTTTCAAAAAAGGAAATCAAATTATTAATATAAAAAAAAGAGAGTAAGTGCACAACTAATGAAGATGAAATTACAGCGATTTTTAGAAGCTATTTTGTCCAATTATAAACCAATAAAGCTGACAACCTAAATGAAATATATGAATGTCTATAAAAATATAAGCTTCTCAGATTAACAGAAGAGGAAACAGAATATTTAAATGACCCTGTCATTGAAAGAAAAATTGCACAAGCCACAAATGAGTTCCCTGGTGGGGGGAACCCCAGGACCAAGTGGATTTACAAGTGAATTTTACCAATGTATTGCCAATATGATATTCACAGTGCTGAGGGCAGCTATGGTGTAGTTCTGAATTGCAAAATATAACAGACTGTCTATATGGAAGACAGAACCAAAACATTTATTCAAACAAACACGAGAAAGCCAAATCCCAACACTGGAAGCCAAATCCATCACAGCAAAAAAGAAATCCATACACAATAACAATGCAGGGGGCACGGCCATTCCCAAGCCTTCCCCCTGCTCCAGCCTTCCCACAAATAAACACTCACAGCTAGCTGCCTGCCTGCTTCCTCTCTTTCCCTCAGCTCTAACTGCTCTGACCAACTTCCTGTTAGTTCTGCTCCACCCTTCCTGCTCCACCCTTTCCTATTCCACCTTTCAGCAAGCTCCTCCCACCACAGGTTTCATGTGACTTAGGCTCCCATGTGACTTAAACAGATCACATGGGCCTATTAATGGATGGGAAAGCTCTTCCCATTAAGCAAAAATACATTAACAATACAACCAAACATTTAAAGGACAATTAATTCTAATACTCTATAAGCTATTTGTAAAAATAGGTAAAGGAGTCCTACCAAATTCCTTCTGTAACACAAATATGGTTTGATGCCAGAACCAGATAAAGCAAAAATAGGGAAAGAAAACCAAAGACCAATTTCCCTAAGAATGTTGATATAAAAAATTAAATACTAGAAGGAAGATTGCAGCAATATATCACAAAGAAAATTTCTTATGACCAGGTTGGATTTGTACCAGGAATGCAGGACTGGTTCAATATAAGGAAAACTTCAAGCATAACTGTAACAGTAACAAAAACAACAAAAATCATATGATTGTACAAATAAACAAAGCAAAATCCTTTGACAAATTACAGTATCCATTCCTATTAAAAACACTAGAAAGCATTAGAGTAAATGGAGCTTTTCTCCAACTAATAACTAGAATCTATCTAAAACGAAGAACAAACTATCTATGATGGGGAAAAACTAGAAGCCTTTCCAATAAAATCAGGGGTAAAACAAGAATATCCATTATCACCATTATTATTCAGTATTATACTAGAAATGCTAGCTAGCTACAGCAATAAGACAAGAAAAAGAAATTGAAGAAATGATAATAGACAATGAGGGATAATACTATTCTTTTTTGCAGATGATATGATGGTATACTTAAGGAACCCTGGAGAGTCAACTAAAAAAACTGATTGAAACAATTAACAACTTTAACAAAATTGCAGGATATAAAATAAACCCATATAAATCATCACCATTTCTATATATTACCAATAAAATCCAGCAGGAAGAGATAGGAAGAGAAATTCCATTTAAAATAACTACAGATAGTATAAAATACTTGGGAATCTACCTGCACAATGTACACAGGAATTACATGAACGCAATTATGAAATGCTTTTCACCCAAAAAAGACAGAGCTAAGCAATTGGAGAAATATCCATTGCTCATAGATATGCTGAGCCAATATAGTAAAAATAACAGTGCTACATAAATTAATTTACTTATTCAGTGTCGTACCAATCAACCAACCAAAGAATTGTTTTCTAGAGCTAGGAAAAAAAGCCATAACGAAATTCATTTGGAGGAACAAAAAGTCAAGACTATCAGGGAATCAATGAAAAAAAATCAAGGAAGGCAGCCTAGCAGTCCAAAATCTCAAACTATACTAGAAAGAAGTAATCATCAAAAACAATCTGGTTGTAGATAAGAGGGCAGCTAGGCGGCACAGTGGATATAGCATTGAGCCTGGACAAGAAGACCCAGGTTCAAATCTGGCCTCAAGACATTAGCTGTGTGACCCTGGGCAAGTCACCCCTGTTTGCCTCAGTTTCCTCCTCTGTAAAATGAGCTGTAAAAGGAAATGGCAAACTGTTCCAGTATCTCTGCCAAGAAAACCCCAAATGGGATCATGAAGAATCAGACCTAACTAACATGCCTAAACAACAACTAGATAAGAGATAAAGTGATTGATCAATGGTCACACACAACGTACTGAAGGAAATGACTACAATTAACTTAATGCTTGATAAACCCAAAGATCCCAGCTATTGGGGAAAGAACTCACTATTTGACAAAAATTAATGGGAAAACTGGAAAGCAGTCTGACAGAAACTAGGCATAGACCAACATCTTACATAATGTATCAAGATTAGCTCCAAACGAGTACATAACTTAGACATGAAGTGTGATATCATAAGCACAATAGGGGAGGATGGAAAAAATTACCTATCAATCTATGGATAAAGGAAGATTTTATGACCAGAGACAGAGAAGATCATAGGAGATAAAATGCATAATTACATTAATTCAAAAAGATTTTGCACAAAGAAAACCAATGCAGCCAAAATTAAAAGGAAAGCAGAAAACTGGAGGAAAATTTTTACAGAAAGTTTCTCAGATAAAGGTCTCATTTCTCACATATATGAAGAAATAAGACAAACTTTTTTAAATAAGAGCTATTCCCCATTTGATAAATGATCTAAGGACATGCACTCAGTTTTAAGAAGAAATCAAAGCCATCAATAGTCATATAAGATATTCTAAATCATTAATAATTAGAAAAATGCAAATTAAAACAACTCTGAGGTACCACCTCATACCCATCATGTTGACTTACATGACAGAAAAGGAAAATAACACATTCTGTAAAAGACATGAAAAATATGTACGCTAATGCATTGGTGGAGTTGTGAACTCACAAGTTGTGAACTGGTCTAATAGTTCTGGAGAACAATTTGGATCTATGCCCAAAGAACTATGTTGTTTGTTGTTCAGTCATTTCAGTCATTTGGAGTTAACTTGGCAAAGATGTTGGAGTGGTTTGCCATTTCCTTTTCCAGTTCATTTCACTGAGGAGCAAACTGATGCCAATAGGGTTAAGTGATTTGACTAGGGTCATGCTAGTAAGTGTCTGAGACCAGATTTGAATTGAGGAAGATGAGTCTTCCTGACTCCAGGTCTGGTTCTCTATTCACAGTACCACCTAACTTCTCAAAAAACTATAAAATTGTGCATATCTCTTCACCCAACAAAACCACTACTAGGTCTGTACCACAAAGGAAAAGGAAAAATACCATATGTACAAAAATATTTACAGCAGTTCTTATGGGGGCAAAGAGTTAGAAATGAAGGGCATACACTTCAGTTGGGGAATGGCGGAACAAGTTGTGGTATATGGTTGCAATGGAATACAATTCTGCTATATGAGAAATGAGGAAAGGGATGGTTTCAGAAAAACCTGGAAAGTAATATATGAACTGAGTCAAACTGAAGTGAGCATAAACAGGAGAACATTGCACACAGTAATAGCAATATTGTAATTATAATAAACTGTGAAAGACTTAGTCTAATTAATGCAGTAGTCCATGGAAAATCCAAAGAACTTGTGATGAAAAATGCTATCCACTTTCAGAGAAAGAACTGATGAACTCTGAGTGCAGATTAAAATTTTTTTTCACTTTATTTTTTGCAACATGGCTAATGTGAATGTTTTACATGACTATGTATGAATAATGGGTATTGTATTTCTTTACTTCTCAATGTATAGGACAGGGGGTAGAGGGTGGGAGAGAATTTGCAACTAAAAATAAAAATTTTTTTAATAGCAAAAAATCATTTTTACAAGATCAAGATGTAGCTAAATAGCATTTTTTTTTCTTAAAAAGACATGATTATTTTTTGTTTTTCAGTTGTTTCAGTCATGTCTGACTCTTTGTGACTCCATTAGGGATTTTCTTGGCAAGAATACTGGAATGGGTCGCCATGTCTTTCTCTAGCTCATTTTAATGATGAGGAACTGAGGCAAACAGGGTTAAGTGATTTGCCCAGGTTCACACAGCTGATAAATATCTGAGGCCAAATTTGAACTCAGGAAGATGCCTTCCTGACTCCAGGCCCAGAACTCTATCCACCACACTATCTAGCTGCCCAAGATTATTTTAGCAAGTTCAATACAGGTCAACACTGACAATGGCAACCAAAAAAAAAAGTTATGATATTAGACTTCATTAAGAAAAAAGAAAGCATACTGTCCAGAATGAGGAAGATGATATTGTGTTCAGTCTTGGTCACACCACACCTAGTGTATAGCATTCAGTTCTGAGAACCATGTTTTAGAAAGAGAAGCACCACAGGAGAGTGACCAGGAATGTGAAAGTCCCCAAGATCATGTCCTGTGACAACTGCTTTAAAGAACTGGGGATATTTATCCTAGAGAAGAGCTAGTTTAATAGTATCATAATAGTTGTCAAATATGCTAAGGGCCATTAATTGAAAAGGAATTAGACACATTCCACTTGGGTCCTAGAAGGCAGAACTTGAAGCAATGGGTAGAAATTATAGAAATTATAGATTTCTGTTCAATGTGAAGGAAAAATTCCTAATAACTTGAGTTATTCCAAAGTTCAATGGTCTGCCAATTCTAACCCTAACCCTAAATGGTCTAACCCTAACCCAAATGCTAATCCTAACCATAGCTTTCCTCTTACTAGAAGTTGTCAAGAAAAAATGCTCACTACCTATTACAGATATTGTAGAGGATATTCTTGTTCAGATACAGACTGGACTAGATGGCCTCTGAGGTCCCTTGCAATTCCACTATTCTGTGTGTTGCTGTTATACAGGGGTGGTGGGGAAGGGGCTGGTGAGCAACCATAGAAGACTTAAAATACTTATCTGCTACTATCTCTATGCAAAAGAGAATGGAAACTCACTTTTGGAATGTGCATGATAATTTGGGATTTCTAGGCTAACAGGCAAACTTTAACCTAAGGACCTGTTCCCTATGCTTTCCTGTTACATGTTCAATATGCCCTTAGTAGAAATATACTCCTCACCATCTTCATGTATAGTTGAGCATGCTGCACATGCTCACCACCTCTTCCATCCTCACCCTTATTACACTCTAAGAGGTAGAAAAGGTTTGAAAGATTGCCTTTTCTTTTTTTATGTAGCTTAGGGATTTGTCTTTAAATATTGAATAGAATTAGCCCGTAAATCTGTTTAGACTGGGAAGGTTCATTTATATCTTGTTCAATTTCTCTTTCTTAGATCAGGTTTTTACTTTCTGTTTTGTTAATTTTGTAATTCATTTTTATAGATATGTTTCTAAGTTTTCAATTTTTTGTCATTTAATTTGACACAATGGTTTTGCACAACTTTTTTTTATTTCCTCTCCATCTATTGTGAAATACCAATCAAATAATACTTTTATTAATTGTGTTACTTTGTTTTTTAGAAGTTTTTAAAAGGTTTTTTAAAAGTTGCACAATTCTGCTTTGCTCATAGAGCAAAGCACCTTCTCCAATGTGGGCACACCATACTAGGTGGTCCTGTGGCAGTGTCTCCCATGTCACACAATCATTTCCGAAGTTCTTAAGAGAGAGTGTCCTTGAATCGCTTCTTCTGACCACCATGTGAATGCTTGCTCTCTGTCAGTTCTCCATAAAAGTCTTTTTGACAAGCATACATATTTGCATGGCCAGGCCACGTGGTGTGTGTGTGTGTGTGTGTGTGTGTGTGTGTGTGTGTGTGTGTAATATATTTATGTATAATATACAAAGACTAATTACTATTTTTATTCACTATCCTATTTTATTGGGTATAACTAACTTATTAAATTTAATAACTAATGAACTAGACTGATGATCTATACTTAAAGTAAAATGCACAATGCAAGATCATTTGATTTATGGGAGGCAGCATGATAGTAGATAGAGGGTAGGACTTGAATCCAGAAAGACCTAGTTTCATATCCTCCCTCTGACACTTCTTAGCTGTATGAGCCTAGGTAAGTCATTTAACTTTTCTAAGGACCAATTCCTTCACCTGTAAAGTGAGCAAATTGGACTAGAAGGCCTCTAAAGTCCCTTCTGAAACTCCATCTTTGTTACCTATTTGTATTCAATTTGGCCAGGTAAAAAACAGTTAAAACATTTCTGATTACGTATCTTCTTCAAGTCCCTGAACACAGAATTGCCTAGGTAACCGATAGGTTAAGTGATTTGCCCAGTCACACAACTAGGACGTGGCAGAGACAAGAGACTTAGATCTAGGGCTTCCCAACTCAACAGGCAGCCCCTCATCCAATACATCACACTGCCTCATGTGGCTGTTTATACATTTATCCCATACATGTATGTTTATAGTTGGGTGGGAAGTGGGGATAGGGGGTTGTACTACTTTAATATATTGCTTTATCCTGAAGACAGGCCCAAATCTTCCCATCCTTCTTGATGATTTCTGTTGTCCATACATCTTTATTGAAAAAGTTTGTCCCTACTGTTGAATACACAAATAATGACCCAGTGCCCCATGGTCTCCGTTTAGTGTTATTCCTGGAAACAGCTTTTTCTTGGGGTACCTCTAGAGACACCAAGAATTCGGTAATGAAATGGAGTATAGACCTATGGGCAGAGGGTAAGAGGTGTGCTCTTTGAAAAAAAAAATTAAGTCCTTTAACATTAAGCACTCACTACATTCGCTCTACTAGGGGTGAAGGTAGGGAGGATAATGATGAACCAAACAACTTCCTTTCCTACCTTTAAAGAAGCTAAATTAAAATATGCATCTATATCTCTCAATGGATATCTCTCTTTCAATACACACATACAAACACACACAGACACACAGACACACACACACACACACACACACCCCTTTGATGCTTTCTTCCCCAGTTTTGCTTCCTTTTTCCTTCTGGCATCTCTGACTAGGAGTCAATGTTATACAACATTGTCATATTATTGCTTCTAGCATTGTTCTTAGGAGACATCTAGATCACTTACCCGCCCTAAAGACTGTAGACATTTCCCTATAGAAAATAATGTACTTTTCATTAGTGCCAATCCAATGTTTTAAAATTCCAGTGAAACTAAGAACAGAAGAGAGCAGACCATCTTAGATTCATTTTAAAAATCTTTTAAAAACATTCGATTTTATTGCAGATGAAAATCTTCCCTGAAATCACCACTGAATGAAACAATGGTTTTCTTGTCCCTTTCATTAATAAAATCATTACTGTACCCTGAGCTAGAGGATGCCAAATCCAAAATAGGCTTCTTTGGTTTGGGCTCTTTAGAGTCTATGATTCCTTTTTTAAAAAATCTCTAAAAAAAATTCTGCAAGTTTATTGTGAATGAGAATCTTCCCTGAAATCACCACAGAACAAAACATTTTTTCCTGGCTTCTTTGTTGATAAAATCATTAGCATACTGTATGTAGGATTCCAAATCCAAAAGAGGATTGTTTGGTTGAGAGCAGGAAAGGTGGACTCTTCCAAGACTCAATATGATGTGTAGTCACACTTTAACCGCAGAACATTGCCTAATAAAAATGGAAGCTAACCACTTTGTGGATTACAAAGGGTTAATCAGCCATATTTTTCTTTAGCCAGTTAGCGATCTGAGCAATCTTCCTGTCATTTTGCTTATTACGCTCCATTTCTTTGTGTAGGTGTGTATGAAGCACATTCGTGATTTTCTCTCCTAGCATGTTACCGAAAAGTTGCTGTAACTAGAAGAGAAAATACAATCAGTCAGTAATCTCAATCGATTTTTCCTACTCGGCATAGAAGGAAGAAAATGAGTATTTATTAGGCACCTGTTATACACAAGGAACTGTGCTAAATGTTTTAATTATTAATTATTATATCATTTAACAACCTTGGGAGGTAGATGCTTTTATTATTCCCGTTTTTACAGTTAAGGAAACTGAAGCAGACAGAGGTTAACTGACTTGCCCCAGGTCACACAGCTAGTAAGCATCTGAGGCTAAATTAGAACTTGGCCCAGTACTCTATTTACTGTGGCACTTAGATGCTTCACTTAAATCCAATTCATGAGCAAGTCAAGACATCACCCTCATGATCCTCTTTGAGAACAAAGGATGAACAGCAATGGGCTGGCGTGACAATAGTGCTTGAGAGTCATAGTGACTCATTGGAAGGATGAACCAGCCAGGGAAGGCCAGTCAGCTGTTGGCTAAGTGGTAAAACGTAGTTGAAACAAACAGAACAGTGGGAGGGGCCTTCTGCTATCTGACCATCCTGTGCTAAGGGCAAAAACCAGGCATGATGATGCTTGAAGCAAGTGAGTAAACAGCATCTCCCCAGAAAGCAAGCAGAAGATGGAAGACCCTACTGTCACCAAAGTTCACCATCTTTTCATGCTACTGGGACTTTCCCTATCCATGTTCATTTGGGAAGGGAAACTGATGCTCAGGGGAGGAGAAAGAACCCTAAGTATAACCATTCTTTTCCAGACTAAGGCTTAGATGCAAACCCCATTTTTATTCTTTACCTGTTGTAATAAATATGCCTTATGTTCAAATTTTATTAAGAGCTTTTTGCTTTTTGAGAATAGCTAACATTTATATTATGTATTATCTATATTATCTACATATTATATATATCACATCACATTACATTATACTATATTATACTATACCACATTATATTACATTATAATTATATTATATATTATAATTATATTATACTATATAGATTTGCAAAGCACATCTGTTGTCTCATTTGATCTCCAAACTTGTGAGTTAGGTGCTGTTATTATCATTTAATTATGAGCAAACTGTCTTGGTCAGAGTCACACAACTAGTAAGAGTCTGAGACAGGATTTGAGCCTTCTTGACCCCAGGTCCAGCACATTCTCCACTGGGCCACCTCGCCCAGTTTAGCTCCCTAGAGGTGAACTAAAAACAAGACAAACCCAGGTAGAGATAGACAATTACTGGCTAGAGCAAACACATGAAATTGATTATTACTCAAGAGAAGCTCCTTAAGAATAAGCTTGTGCTTACTCTATTATTATCACATGTTATATTTTGGAGAAGGAAATAGCAAACCACTCCAGTATCTTTGCCAAGAAAACCCTATGGACAAAGTCCACGAGGTGGACGTGAACAAACAAAGCAACAAAATTTTAATATAAACATAGAACTACTTTTGCTTCCATTTTCCCTAGCAAGGATAATTACCTTCAGCCTAGAAAGGCAAATGCCAACCTATACATTAATAGAGAGAATTTCCTCACTTACAAGCTAATGAAATCACAGAGCTGGTCTCTATTCTATTTCCAGGGAATGTAAATACATTCAAGTTGCAACTATAGCCAAAGCTCTCAGAACATAGAGAGCCCTTATTTTATTTAGATCTATGGTATAATAAATAACAATTATAATCACTTTTCTGGCAGGGATAATAGTGCCACTGAGGTCACAAACATTTTGGAATATCACAATATTCATGTTTTTGAGAGTCAGTGTAGTGTTCTAGAAAGAGTTCTAGATTTAGAGTAAGGAGAGATTTGGGTTTGAATTTTGCTTCCAACACTTAACCAGTTCTGATTAGGCACAAGGGACAACCTCTCGGGCTCAGTTTCCTTGTGTGTAAAATGGGGATAAAAATACCTTTAGTATTTAACCTCACAAGATGCTACAAGTGTCTGTTAATATGCAACTTGCACCATTTAAAAAGATGTAAAATCTAAGTCTCCAAATAGCCACCAAATGAGGATCGGTGCCTGGCACATAGTAGGTGCTTAATAAATGCTTATTTCCTTCCTTTTCCTTCCACATCCTATTTCACAGTTCACGTATTTCTCAGACAGCTAGGTGGCCTCGGTGAATAGAGTTGGAGACTTGGAGTCAGGAAGATCTGAGTTCAAATCAAACCCACTCTGTGATCCTGGCCAAATTACTTTTTTCATCTATAGACAGAGATAATAATGGCACCTACCTCCCAAGACTGTTAGGAGGAGAAAATGAGATATTATGTGATATTCTACACACACACGCACACACACACACACAGTGCTTCGCAAACATTTAATTGTTTTATAAACATTATTACTGTTGCCATTCTTAGTATTATTCAAGATACTTACTTCATGGATCTGTGCATTTGTGGATATAGGTTTTGCAAGAATATGTGCTAGATAGAATACATTTTCTTTCCCAAACCTACAAAGCAATGAGATTTCATTCAGCAACAGGGAAAATTACATTTTACTTAGCATGTGTGTGATAAAAGTAAACCTTCAGTTCATCCTCATCTTCCAAAGAAGTATATCCCTTATCAACTTCCCTATGGATGCAGTACTATTCACATGTGAACTTCTAAGGTTTTGATTTATCATAAAGATCATTTATAAGAGAAAAAACATTATTTACTTAAAAATCAATTTTCCCTTTCATTTGAAATTCTGGTTTCCCTTTTCTCTCTTTTTAAGTTTTTTTTTAAAATGTACTGCCTCTAGTAGTGCCCAAACACACAGATTTGCTTCACCCCAGATTTGTGGGTTCAGTTTACTAGGGAGATGTCAAAATTTGGCTTGAATGGTAAACCAGGAGTATAGAGTCTCCCACACTTGGAAACCTGTGTAGAGATTGGTTGTGGTGAACTGAGCCTCCCACCCCTTTGGGTCATAAAATCCTGCTGCCAAACTTTTACACAGAAATACCCACTAACTTGCATGTTTGTGACACTTTTTCTGTTTTCTAAAATTTTCTAAAAGTTTTCTGAATTTTTAAATTTAAAAATAAAAATTTTCTAAAAATTATAATTTACAAAGCAATGCATTTGCTTTTAAACCACCTAACAAAGAATACCTTTTCTCTTCACAATCATCCAGACCTGAAAAATCCACTGACAAATACCTGCTAAGCCCCCAAAGCATGGTGTAGGGCATGTTAAGTCCACATCACAAAGAATAAAGAGTCAGAGGCAAAAAAAAAAGCACTTTCTCCTTTCTCATGCTGCTAATATGTGGTGTGATAGGATAAGAGAGTCCCAAATTTTTCTCTCATCATTTCAAAGGATTTCTGGGACCACTCTAAACCAGAGTAGAGCTTCCCACATGAAACCAATGACCCAAAAAATGTAGAACCTACTAATTCCAAACTTACTTTTCCATTACAGCTTGCCAGTTGTTGACTAAAAAGTCCTTGACTACAAGCCGGCCAACTTCAGTTGCTGCCACATTTTGAATGACTTTTGCCGAGTCAGAACCGAACAAATTTGCATTCAAAGCATATTCCATATACCTGTCAAACATGCACATAAAAAATTCAAAACAAATCCTAAGTATTTTGTTTAAATACATGGAATTTGTTGTGGAATTTTAAAATTCCAAAATGTACTGCATCTGGTAGTGCCCAAACACAGATTTGCTTCACCCCAGATTTCACGGGTTCAATTTTTTTTCCTTTTTGGTAAGTGGGATGATGTTACTAAAATAAATTTTTCCCTTAGGAACCTTTAAATAAACTGACGATAATCACCTGTAAAGTATCCATGGCTCTTTGCTGCAGGACAATGAACGTATTATTCCATCCCTATTGCCTTCAGATTTGTTTTCACAAACGTTCAACAAAAAGTCCCATTCTCTATCGCTTCCCATGGCAATACCGTAACACATCACTTCATATGTAATGAGATTAGAATTTCTGTAAAATACAATACACAACGTATCTCATAATTATTTGCTTCCATAAGTTGTCATGGGGTTGACATTACAGTGAGATGAAAAAAGTTAAGTTAGAAAGGACAGGGTCTAGAGAAGGTTTAGAATTATCATTTGAAAGTAAGAGAATCAATGAAATATAGGGTTTAGAAATCAAGTTGGTGTTTAAGAAACATTTTAAGCCAGATCTGTATAGCACAAAAGAAGAAAAATAGCAAATAAATGGTAAGAAAAGGCGCTAGAAAGTCTCTTAGAATAATCTAGGTAAAAACAAAAGCCAAACATTGCCTGTCTAAATAAATATAAATATAAGTATATATTTATGAAGGTTGATTATTTATATTGTTTATATATTAATAGCATTTTTTGTGTCTAATCGCTCATGGCACAGTGTCAAATTCTGAAGAAGGAACATTGTCCTTTGGAAGACTATAATCACAGACCAAAACATTGATGCAAGCAGATAGTAATGAAGGCACTGGGATCAACCCAATTACGTCAGTATACAAATTAACGCAAAGAATATTAGTTGGAGACAAGGAAGAATACTAACTGGGAGATGGATAATTCATTGGCTCATTTCCAAATTTCCATATCCTGTATCCTGTAACACTAGTTTAAAATGGAGTTTCAGAAAGGAGAGAAGGCAATAAGGGTTAGCCAAATGAAAAGAGAATAAATAAATTACAGGGCTGAGGAATCAAAAAAATAAGTATAATGGAATGTGTCAAGTAGCACAAACATGTAGGAGAAATTACATTATTACTCTTACTTAATGATCTCTGAATGATTCATCCACTTTGAGAACATTTCCTTTGACAGCTGTAGACAGTCTTCAAGTCCCAACCAACATGCTGCTCCAAATACACTTCTCAGGGATAGTCTTAAAAGAAAAGCCCAAGAAAAACAGTTTATTTTGCATTACTAAGTTCTCCTTTCAACTAAGAATGCAATTTAATAAAAGGATGAACAATTCCAAATAGCCTTCTAATAACATCAATGTCAAGAAAAAAAGAAACAGACTTATGAATAAGAAATGTGGTGAGGATTTGGGTGAATATTTGCTGAGGGACTCTGGAACACCAAAAACAAAAAACAAAAGACTAGCAGTTTTTATAAGTTTTGTAAGTCCCTTCCCAAACAGTCCACATCTTTTGTTAGTTCAGTTTCCCTCCCCTTAAAAAATGAATTATATATATCTGAGACAATATTCTAAAAACTAAAGTCCTTTTATACTTTACTTAAAACTGAGTTTTATTCTTTTTTTTTCTCGGTCAAATTTAGAGGTTTTAAGGAGAATGGGAACATGAAAGGGAACCTAAAAGTAAGTGTTCAGCAAAGTCACTAATACTACACTCACCACTAGAGCCCATGTTGGCCTGACATGATTCACTCCTTTTGAAGTCTATTCAGTGCAAAGAAATGAATGTTCAGAGCCACATACAGAGCGCTTCTTTCTGCCTGAGCATGCGCAAGAGAGTGAATCCAGTCTCCTTTTCCTGTCTCCCCCATTCCTTATCCAGAATGGATGACCAATGTAGGATATGTAGCCTGACTTCCCAGCTCTTTTTGGGAGGGGAGGAGCGGCAGGGCAAAGAATCGGCCATGGGAAAATGGACTTTTTCAGTTCATTTAAACAACATAGATTTCAACTAACAGTGGAAATAGTGCTAAATTGGAGTCAGAGGACCGGAGTTCACATCCCGCCTTGGCTACTTATTACTATCTAAATTTGTATGACCCTGAGCGAATCACAATCTCTCTGGACCTGTCATCTGTAAGATGGTAGCGATATACTAGGTGGTTTGTAAAATCCCTTTCGGCTCTAAATCGATGGTCCTATAATCTTTGCTTACTTCTCACCATTTCCCCTTCAAAATCACTGACGTACATACTCTCTCACATATAAGCCTTGCCTTCTTCTACCAACCTCACCTTTTACCCACTGTATCACTTTGCCATGAACCCATACTCTAGTACCACATTTAAGATAGAGATGTGGGGCAAAGCAAAATATCTAAGGAGATAGGTCTTCTTGACTCCAGTCCCAATGCTCTAGCCACTGTGCCACCTCTAACATTCAATATTCATAAGAATTATGCTCTACCAGATTATATGTACAGATGTTGTCATTGAATGGAAAATTTACGTATGTGTATCTATATTGATATTGATATTTACATGTCTCAAGTATCCATGTAGATGAACGTAAATATGAATATCCCTCACCTGTGCCTTTGAGGGATATCAATGTAGATATAAATACACATACACATGCACACACATCTGTGAGAGAGGGAGGGAGAGTCTCTTTTATATCTACACATTCCATTCCCTAGTCCTAACCATAAATGTAAGCAACAAATTTCACACATATAGGACATTGGTCATGCAATGCCAGAGAAAAAGAATGTGAGTGGCTTAACAGGGCAAAAAAGAGGGAATTAGGTGAAGTTTGTCTTCAGTAGCTCCTTTTGGCCTTCTCCTTCAGTATCCATCTTCACACATGGTGACCCCCATCTTACTTTTTTTCCAGACTACTGATATCTTAAGGTTCTATCCATTTTTTTTTTGCTTTGACCTATCCAAATACCATTTTTTTTTGGAGGCAAGGAGGCAGGGCAATTGGAGTTAAGTGACTTGCCCAAGGTCACACAACTAGTAAGTGTGTCAAGTGCCTGACGCGGGATTTGAATTTACATCCTCCTGACTCCAGGGCCGGTGCTCTACTCATTGCGCCACCTAGCGGCCCCCCCCAATACCTCTCAAAAGAGCAGATAAACTTACTTATGTTAAAGTATAAATGTAATGTGTATAAACTTCCTAGAGTTATTTTCATAAGAACAGAATTTTAAGTATCGAGGATAAGCAAGGGATTTTTTATTGGTGTTGTTTGCTTTTGAACCTACCAAGCATTTAAAATCCCACTAAAGAGTCTGGTTCTGTTCCACACGATTCATCCCTACTACTTGAAAAACAACTTGGAGAGTATATGCTTCTGGCTGTGATTCAATAGTCCAAGGTTTATGTGTGTAGAACACCACACTTTTATATGTATATGTTTATCTCCAAAACTATACATTTTCAGGCTTCTCCCCCAATAAGAACGCTTCTCTGGATGAGTATCAATGAATCTCTCTATTACATATATATGTACTGTATGGGCTGCCTGTTCAAATCAATCACTTCATTCAATCACCTATCATCTATTATTAAAATACTTACATAGCCATAATGTCATCTTCTAAGTTATTTTCACGAATTTTGGTTGAGTAAATACGCCACATTGGAGTAATTCTCTTTAATAAATATTTCTAAAATGACACAAGAAAACATATTACCACTAACAACCAAAACTGAAGTTGCCTAAAGTTACCCTTTTACCAAAAAAGTGATGGCCAGATAATTAAAAGTTTGCGCTTTTTTTCAGACATTTCTATATAATGTGTTAAGTAATCAAAACGGTTCAAATGTTCTTTCCAATATGTCCTCCATCATGATACTTCCGTGCTAAGGAGACTAAATTGAATAACTTTCTCTAAAACTGGGATACTCTAAAAAGGGAATTGTTTCTACAAACTCCTACCTTCTACAGTAAGCTTTTCCTAATCCCTCTTAATCCTAGTGCCTTCCCTCTGGGGATTATGTCCCATTCATCCTTTCTGTTACCTGTTTATACATAGTTGTCTCTCCTTTTAGATTCTGTGCCCCTTAAGAGCAGAGACTGTCTTGTGCCTTCCTTTGTGTCTAACACAGTGCCTGGCACATAGTAGGTACTTAATAAAAATTTACTGACTCACTGACTGGCATTAACTTCTCCATCCCTATCGGATTCTCCACTAAATAAAAGCACTTCCTTATTGATCATAGATAAAGCCAGTTAAGAAGCTTATACTTATTAAACAGTCTGGGAGTCATCTTGAGACAAGAGAAAGGAAATTGTTTTTATAACTGTTGGGCTTATAGTTCTTTGTTCACAGTCTAAACACTTTGATCTATGAGCCTAATTCTTAAAAGCAAATTAAGTGGACTCCAAGAAAAGCAAAACATTAGAAACTGTTAATGAAATAACTAATTGTAATTCTCTTGTTAGAAAATATGGTAGAAAATTTTGGACTTTAGTTTTAAGAGACAGTTAGCAATCTTTAGTATTCTACATCTAGCTCTAAGGGAAATGATATCCTACTACATGTATGGCTTTAAGGGGTATAATCTAAGACATGTGTCAGGACACCAAGTTCCCAGAATGTCCACCTTTCAATAATAGCCCTCCCATATTTTCCACTCAAATTAGTCCTCTACCAAAGTTGTGGTTTTTTTGGGGGGGGGGTGGGGTGGGATGGGGGGTGGTGGTGGTGGTTATTTAGCTTTGGTGGAGCCTATTAGAATTGAGAAATACTGAACCACAAGTCACCTTGAGAATGACCAGCCACAAACATGCCAGCTGGAGTAGAGGAAGAAAACTGTTAATGCGTATCAAAGAATTGTTACCTTAAATAAGGGATATATATCGTGGTTATTCAAATTGACAAAGATATCAGAAGTTAGTAGGTTTTGCAAAACTGTATCCCACACTATGACTTCTTCTTCTTTGGCAAGGTACTTGGTTAAATCAAGGACAGTTTCAATTTCAATATAATCATTCCTGTTTTGTTTAGGAAAAAAAAAGCAGCTTGTTAAACGAGTTAAATATTTTCCTCCCACATTTTGTCAATACCTCTATCAAGTAAGATAAAATAGGTAAAGCACTTTATAAACTTTAGATTATATATATTGTTATCATGTCTAAATAATTTAAAAAGCCAGAACTTAAAGGTAAAAAATTAGGGGCAAAATATAACTCAAATATTGTTGACATGTTTTCTATTTCAATTTTTTACTTAGGATGTCAAAATTCTTAGAAATACAGAAAATTCCAGTCCAATATCACATTAATCAATAAGAACCTCCTTATTCCTGAACTAATCATATTTCCCTTAATAATCATAGATGAAAATCACATATACCTTTAAGGTTTTCAAAACACATTTACATACATATTTTCTTTTGAGCCCCCCAGCAACAACCTGTGAAATGAGTACTTTAACACTCCAGGAGAGGTCCCTTCACCACACAGGTCACAACTCCTTTGTACATTAGCAGAGGTTGCATATGTTGCTGCAGCCAAAAAACGTCATCATGTGGTAGGGAAAATTCTGGAGAATGAATCTCTCTGAACTTAACTTGATTTGTTCTCTGTTGACAGACAAGCACCTCCTTGTTGGGCCTCAAAATGAAGACTTTCCATTTTAAAGAATCATGGAATCTTACAAGTTGGTTTCAGCATGTGTCATCTAGTCCAATTCATATCTGAGCAGGATGACCCTCTATGACATCCCTGACAAATAGTCGTCTGCATTCCAAATGGTTCATTCTACATTTTAATAGTCTCATCAGGAATGATGACGATGATGATGACTGTCATTTCTACAGCACCTTAAATTTGCAAATATTCTCTCACTTGATCCCTACAACACTGGGAGGTAGGTGGCGTTATTCCCATTTTGCAGTTGAGAGAGCTGAGGCAGACAGAGGAGAAATGACTTGCCCAAACACACAGCCAGTGTTTGAAGCGGGATTTGAACATAAGTCTTTCTGACTTCAGGTCTAGCACTCTGTGCACTTGTGGATATCTTACCTTACACTGGATTGAAATCTTCCTTGATGAGATATCTACCCACAGCTCTTATTTCTGCTCTTTTGAGTCAACCAAAAAAGTAATTCATCATCCAAATCCAAGGTGGATGATTAAAATAGTGGTGATATCAAGGAAAATAAGATTGTTAGGCATTTTTAGGAAAAAATTGATGAATTCAATTGTGAACATATACAATTGAATCATCTTTATATAGTGTAAACGAACCCTAGTAAAAACTGATCATAATGGATACTTTTTCAGATATGTCGCTACAGTCTTTTTGCTAGGATTTTATTGAAAATTTTTGAATTGATATTCAATACTGATATAATCTATAGTTTAGAAGGGTTTTTTTGGTTTTGTTTGTAAAAGAATTTAGTGGAGTGCTTTCTTAATATTTGAAAGTGATTCATCTAAATATATCCATTATTCTTTAAAAGTATGATTGAATTTGATTATACATCCATTTGGACCAAGATTATTGTTTTTGTCCCCCCACCCCCTTTCGTAGTTTCTTATGCCTAATTTTAGTTGGCACATTTCAGAAAGAACACTGACAGCCTGGAGGGTATTCAGAGGGAGAGGATAAAGATGTTGAGAGAACTTGAAACAAGGACTATCTGCAAGAACTAGGGCATTTAGCCTAAAGAAGAGAAGCCTGAAGCAGAAAGTGAAAATAATCTTCAGTTGATGTATTGGAAAAGAGATGAGACTTTTTCTGCTTAATGCTGGAAAAGAAAACTAAAAGCAGCAGATGGGAGAGGCAGACTTTGAATCAAAGAAAAACTTCTTGGAGTTTATAGCTAAACCAATGTGGAATGAGATGCCTGAGGAGTTAGTGAATGCTTTTCACTAAAGGTCTTCAAAAGAAGCTGGATGATTATGCCTAAATAAGAGATAAAGAAGATTATATGAAGCAAAAATAGATAACTCTAATTCTTTGAAACTAAAAAGGTTTTGCCCAAACAAAACTAATGCAGCGAAAATTAGAAGGAAGACAAGAAACCCAGAGGGTTTCTAATAAAGGCCTCATTTCTCAAATATCAGAACTGGGCCAAATTTATAAAAGTAAGGGCCATTCCCTGGTTTATAAATGGCCAAAGGATACAAACAGGAAGTTTTCAGAAGAAAAAAAAAATCAAAGCTATCAATAGTTGCATAAAAAATGCTCTAAATCACTATTGATTAGAGATATACAAATTAAAACCACTCTGAGATACTGCCTTAAACCTATCATACTGGCTGACATAATAGAAAAGATGACAGATGCTGGAGGGGATGTGAAAAAATCGGGACACTGATGCACTGTTGGTGTAGTTGTGAACTAGTCCAACTATTGTGGAAAACAATTTCAAACTATACCCAAAAGGCTATAAAACCGTACATACCCTTTGACCCAACAATGACACTACTAGGTTCAAAGAGTTCAAAGAAAAGGTAAAAGAAGCTATTTGTACAAAAATATTTATAGCAGCTCTTCTTGTGGTGGCAAAAAATTGGAAATTCAGGGGATGCCCATCAATTAGGAAATGGCTAAACAAATTGTGGTATATGATTATGATGGAATACTATTGTGCTATAATAAATGATAAGTAAGATGGTTTCAGAAAAACCTGAGAAGACATGTGAATTGATGTAAAGTGAAATGAGCAGAACCAGGACAACATTCTATATAGTAACAGTAATATTCTAAGTCTAATCAACTGTGAAAGACTTAGCTACTCTGATAAAGACAATGATCCAAGACAATTCCAAAATACCTGTGATGAAGAATGCTCACCTGCTCCAGAGAGAAACTGATGAAGTCTAAGTGCAAATTGAAGCATACTTTTCTTTAATTTTCTTCATCTTTATTATGTATTTTCTTTTGTAACATGGCTAATAGGGAAATGTGTTTTGCATGACTTCATATGCATAATCAATATAAAATTGCTTGCCTTCTCATGGAAGGGGGAGGGAAGAAGAGAATTTAGAATTCAACATTTGAAAAAATGATTATTTTAAAAATTTTACATGTAATTGGGAGATATTTAACAAAATAAATTTGTTGCTCTTGTTGTGTCTGAGGCCATATTTGAACTCAGGAAGAGGAGTCTTTCTGACTTCAGACCCAGCACTCTCTCTACTGCTATCCAATGAAATGAACAAAAATACTTTTTAAAAACAAGGTGCTGGATGAGCTCTTATTCTCATTGTTATAGATGGGATTCATCCTTTGGGTAGAGGTTGAACCAAGTAGTCTCTAGGTTCCCTTCCAGTTTTCACTTTGTTAGAGTCTATGAACCAGCAAAAGACACAATAGAAAGAAGTCAGAGAGATAGGAGGAAAGTCAGGATAGCAGAGTGTCAAGAAAGCCAAGGGAGGTATAATTAGGAACAATATCCTAACCCTTCCCTTCAGGCAAGTTAGGCTAGTTTTCCTTTTAAAGGTCCTTGGGATGTGGTTGACTTGGGGGAACTAAAGGTTTGAACTGATGATGTTACTTCCTCAGGCAGCCATTAGGAGCTCCATGCATTCTCTGATACTAGGCAGGTACATCACCATAGCAATGTCTATCCTTGTCTAATATTCTTCTCCAGCTAGGGATAAGGAAATTTGGTTTTTTGTTAACTGTTGAATGACCTACAAGTGTCTCATTTTGTACTAATATCAAACCTAAACTATTAGGAGAATGGCCTGAGTCAGGCCCAGCCTAGAAAAAGAGAAAACAGTTTCAAGTAGAGGGCTCAAATGTTGGCCCTGCAGAACGGATAAGGAAATGTACCTCCCTTCTTTCATTTGAGATGTAGGGCGCTATGGGCATGGGATGTTGCTAGTGCTGTCAGACTGATCCATGTGTCTTAATTTTCTTTTCTTCTTTGTTATAAGGGAAAGTTTAGTGAGCAAGGGAGGTCATAGTCAGGAATAACTATAAAATGTATAAACAAAAGGCATTGATAAACTTTTTTTAAAGGCTGGTCACAAATATTGAATGCTGCAAATAGGTCAAGATAAAGACTAGATTAGAGCTAAAGACTAGGTATAGCTAGGCTAGAATCACACAAGGTGCTCCCCCTTCCATCTCTGTGTCTTTGCATTGGCTGGAATGCTCCCTCTCCTCACCTTCACCTTTTAGAAACCTTTGGCTTCCTTTAAGATTCAGCTCAAGCACAACTTTCTTGTAGGAGACCTTTCCCAGTTCCTCTACCTGCTAGTACCTTCCCCTCTAAAGATAACCTTCTATCTGCTGTATATAGTTGTAGTAGCTGCTGTATAATTATGTACATGTTATTTCCCCACATTAGATTAGCTGGCACAGTAGGAAAGTGCAGTCAGCAAGTTCAAATCCAGCCTTGGACAACTACTAGCTCTATGTCCCTGGGCAAGTCACTTAACCTCTGTCTGCCTTAGTTCTCCCATCTGTAAAATGGGGATAATAATAGCACCTACCTCCCAGAGTTGTTGAGGATAAAATACGATAATATTTGTAAAGCACTTTGCTTAAAGAGCTATGTAGGTGCTAACTAATGTTGTTGCTGTTAGATTTCAGGTTCCTTGAGGGTACAGATTCTTTTTTGCTTTTTCTTTTCATCCCCTATACTCAGCACTGTACCTCAAACACAAAAAAAGTACTTAATAAGTGCTTGTTGTGCATCATTTCTAACTCAACTAGAATAGAGTAGTACAAAAGGATAACAAATTTCAAGGAATTAAGCTGTCATTTGTGAAGCAATGAGAGTAGACCATTCATTTAAGTGATATGGCAGTAGGAAAAAGAAGCAGGTCAGGGAGGGGAATCTTAAATCCTAGATTCTTTTCTGTAAATACTGTTAATTTTGAATCGGTATTGTTTTCTTCTACTAAAGTCCACTTTGATACCTCATCATGGCACAAAGGTGACCCTTAGCTTAGCTATCACAGAATATGCCAGCAATCACCAGTTACTCTCAGTCTTCCTACTAGTTTGCAAAGCTCTGTGTACCTGTCTAGAGAGAGCCTGTCTTCCAGGGATCACTTCAGATATGTTAGGAGCAGCTCAATGACAGAAAGTTATATTCAAAAGGAAGATTTCTTGTAACAAACAATAACTCCCAAAGACTGTCTACTAAGGCAGAGGGGTTCCAATCTACATTGGTAGGAGTATCCACACAGATGAACTCACAGACCCTTGCATGTAAAATGCTCAGTAGTTCATCTACTCTAAATACTCGAAATAAAATCAGTCTTATCCTGTGTTAAGTTCCATAAATAAATGCCATTATGACAATGGTCTCATTAAAAAATTTTTCTTAGCCACAAGTGATTTCCCCCTCATTTCAAGCATTTTTTTCAGGAAACAAAATGACAATATGACCAAAAAATGTTATTGAAACAGGATAAGAGCTATATATTTTAAGAAATAAACATAAGTGGTAAATCTTTTTTAAATAAGGTCCTCTAAAACATGACAAAGTCATTAGAAAAAAAAATACTCACCAAGACAATCTAAAGGCATCATCAAACAGCTTCATCCTGTCAGTGGCTGGAATAGCCTGTATAAAAACAGAAATTACAGAGTTAGAACGAAACTTGTTCAGGGAGAAAAATCAATCTTTTTAAATGTCACTTAATAAAAAACATTTGTTGTGTTTGTTTTTAATAAGTGGTTTCAGCATTAGCATGGCATCATAGAGAGAAAACTGGCCTTAAAAGTCAAAGGAACTGGGTTGAAGTCCTCAGCCTGTCATTTATGAGCTAGCTGATGTTTGGGTCTCAGTTTCCCTCCTCTGTAAAAGAGGGTCATAATATGTACCTTGCATATCTTATTGAAAAATAAATCAGTAACTCTATTTTTGGTAGGTATCTGCATCGAAGTACTCTATAAAATGTGAATTATTACAACGAAATCCAAAGGGTTGTCCAAATTAATCTAAGAGATGCACAGTAAATACTTGTTGATTAATTATACTAAATGCTACTTGAAATAACTGGCCCATTAATTAGATCATGCAACCATTTTCAGGGTGTTTATTTCCAAGGTTTTTGACCAATATATATTATGGGGGAGTAGAGCAGTGTTATGCAATAGGAAGAGTACTGGACCTGAGTAGGGAGACCTGGGTTTGAATTCCACGTTGAGCTGTCTAGCTCTGTGACTATGCGATCTTTTTCTGTCTCAGCTCATATTTACATAGTACTTTAAGTTTGCAAAGCAAATTATAAATAGAAACAGTACTTGCACTTTCTCATGGGATTATTTTTTATTATAGAGATTTGTCAATGTGGAAAGAGAACAATTAAATGGCACAGTGGATAGAGCACTGGGCCTGGAGTCTGGAAGATCTGAGTTCAAATCCCAGCTCAGACACTTACTAGCTATATGACCTTGGGTAAGTCATTTAACTCCTCAGTTCCTCATCTGAAAAATGGGGACACACTGGAGAAGGAAATGGCAAAATGCTCCAGTATCTTTGCCAAGAAAACCCCATGGACATAGTCCAACACAATTGAACAATGGCTCTAGATGGTCAGGTTCTCATGTTAATCAGTGCTTCTATGTCACTTGGGGGGGTGGGGTGGGAGGGAGAATGTCCTTCTTTAATAACCTGGAATACTCAGTGTCACCCACCAATTTTCTCCGAATAACCTAGCACAGACATTAACAAGTTTCCCTTCGTAATATCTTTTTAAGCTTGTCTCTCCAAAGCACTCATTGTACTTTCTTGTCTTTGGTTCTTCCAAAGCACCAGGACAGTGCTATGTTCAATTGTGAGCATTCAGGTAAATATTTGATAAGTTGATTGACTTGAAAGGATAGCAACTGACTCAGTAAAGCTTGGTTTTAGCAGTGATAATACTTCATACGTTTCTTACATTCAATTTTGTTGTTATTGTTGAGTCTGTTTTAGTCACGGCTGACTCTTTATGGGTCCATTTAGGGTTTTCTTGGCAAAGATACTAGAGTAGTTTGCCATTTCCTTCTCCAGCTCATTTTACAGCTGAGGAAACTTGGGTTAAGTGACTTGCCCAGGGTCACAAAACTAGTAAGTGTCTGAGGCCACATTTGAACTCAGGTCTTCTTGACTCCAGTCCCAATGCTCTAGCCACTGTGCCACCTCTAACATTCAATATTCATAAGAATTATGGAAATCCTTAAGCAGATTTCTCTCCATCTCCTAGTATTTGCTTGTTCAACCAACTGTCTTTTTCAAATAAATTTCATTTGAGTTCTTCAATGAATAAATTGACTATTGAAGGTAAGAAGCCAGTAATGTAATGACCATCATGGAGAGGAATGCTTTTATAAATAAATGTTTGACAATTTTGATGAATGGTTGCCAAACTAATGAGATTTTATATGCTTCCATTTTCAACTTCAGTAAAAATAAATTAAGATTTGTAATTAAGCCAAAGAAAGTGACTAGAATGTCCATCCCTTTCAAACCAGAGATTGGATATACACTATTAAAGACAGAAAGGTCACATATACACCCAAATATTAATAATAACATTTCTTTGTGGTAGCAAAGAAGTAGAAAAAAAGTAGGTTCCCATCAATTAGGGAATGGCCAAACAAATCATGGCACATCAACGCAATTCTGTAAGAAACAACAAATGTAAAAAATCTAGAGAAGCATTAGAATACATAAGAAGCAATCAGAGGAAAGTAAGCAAACCCAGAAAAATATGTATGACTACAATAATGGAATGTAATGAAAAGAAAAAAGGAAAAAGAAACCTACTGTTGTATGACTATAATGACTAAGCTTGACTCCTAAGAGAAGTTGGGAAAGCTACCTCTCTGCCTTCATTGATGATATGGAGGACTATGGATATGGAATGTTACTTATACTGTCAGAAGCTGCCAATGTCTCAGTTGGCTTTCCCAAATTGCTTTCTTCTAATCTTTGACTCTTAGGAAAAAGGGGAGGATATATTCAGGAATTAATGTAATTTTAAAAACAAAAGGCATCAAAAAGATAAAATTTAATATTAATAATAATATAAATAAATAATAAATAAATTTATATTAATTAATTAATTAATTTAATTAAGACTATCAGTCATTCATATTTTAAAATACAGCATTTTCACAAATAGCCCATCCTCATTGGTATCTATAGTGAAGACTGATATGGAATAAAGACTAGATCGTTTAGAATATATTTTTCAATGTAGTAAATTTCACAGAGTCACAAATTCTAGAGTTGGAGGGGACTTTAGTGGTTATCTAGTCCAACCCCTACTCGATAAGCAATGTTCCCTATAACATGCCCTATAATTAGTTACCTTACCCCTACCACTTCCTGAGAAGCCCATTCCACTTCAGGATAATTCCAATTTGTTTTGTCAATAATGCATTCTTGGTGGAGTTGTGAACTGATCCCACCATTTTGGAAAGCAATTTGGAACTATGCCCAAAGAGCTATAAAAATGTTCATACCCTTTGACCCAGCAATACCACACTTCTAGGGCTGTATCCCAAAGAGATCATACAAATGGGAAAAAGACCCACATGTACAAAAATATTTATAGCAGTTCTTTTTGTGGTGGCAAAGACCTGGAAACTGAGGGGATGGCCATCAATTGGGTAATGGCCAAACAAGTTGTGGTATATGAATGTGATGGGATAGTATTTTGCTATAAGAAATGATGAGCAGGCAGATTTCAGAAAAGCCTGGAAAAACTTATATGAACTGATGCTGAGTGAGGGGAGCAGAACCAGGAGAACATTGTAAAGTTACAGCCACGTTGTGCAATGACTAACTTTGACAGACCTGGCTCTTCTCGGCAATGCAAGGTTCTAAGACAACTCCAAAAGGGTCATGATGGAAAATGCTATCCACATCCATCTCCCTCATAAGGGTTTTTTTTAATCAGAAAAATACTCTGTAAATCTTAAAGTACTTGACAAATGTGAGTAGTAAATATTATCTTTGGGGGGTAGGGAGTGGAATAAGTCTCAGGAAATGGGATAGTTGGGAAAAGAATCTCATTTCCCTTGGTTCTGTGTAGAAACAAAACAATTTTGTGTAGGTCCGCTCTATTATATCATGAACCATCACAAATGCTAGGTCATGCTAGAGACTACATGTAAGTCCAGGTTCTACAGCTGATCAAATAATTGTTATACTGTTCCTCCCCATCAAGAAATTCTATCGTACTAACTTTGAAGAATTTGAAGAGTAATAAAGCTCATTTGTCAACAGCCTTTTAGTAGTCTGATCCTGTCTAAACACAGAGTAACACCTAGCATTTATGTAGCTCTGTAAGGTTTGCATTTATTTTTATAAATTTACAAAATTTTGTAGTATTACAAATATTATGAATTTACAAATATTCTCTTATTTTATTCTACCCTGGGAGGTAAGTGCTATTATTAACCCCATTTTACAGATAAGGAAACCGAAGAAAACAAAGGTTAGGTGACTGGCTAGTATCTGAGGCTGGATCTGAACGTTTTGGTCTTCTTGGCGCCACCTAGCTGCCTCATTGCAAGCTACTGAAATCACATCCAGAAACAACTAAAATGTCAATAAATTTTGAAGGAAAAAATGCAAAAGCCTTTTCAGAAGGTCAAGAGGAAACCAACTGTCAGGGGACTAAAACAAATTTTCCTCTCCCAACAATACCCCTGTAAGTATAATCCTATATAGTGGGAGTTCTTAACTTCGTGTCATGGCATTGTACCATTGGCAGTCTGGTGAAGTCAATAGATTCCCTCTTAGAATAATGTTTTAAACTGCAAAAATAAAATAAATAGGATTTCAAAGGAAACAAATTAATGAAATAAAGTTATCAGAATTTTTTCGAAGTTCACAAACTCCAGGGTAAGAATTCCTGCCTAGCCTCCAACAGATAAAAGAACAGAACACATTGTTTATGCAAATAACTACAAGAAGTTAAAGTTGATTTCTTACCTTTGGATCTTTTTGAAGCAATAAGCTTATTTTCTTCCAACCCAATTGATCATAATTAACCATATAATATCCAGTTGTATTCAAATTTAAAGTCACCCAGTCATGTTCTGAATACGATAGTTGCATTTCAGGAAATATTTCTGCAAAAGTAGATTTAATATTGTTTTTAAGCATAGTTTCTCATCAGTATTTAATGTACACTTACATTTACATATTGTCAGTTCTAAACCACAGATGTACCAAAGCAAAGACAGCCAAGCTGGTAACTCAATGGCTTCTTGATTGATTAAAATGAAAAACTGTCTGAATTATTTTTTTGCATAGACAATACTTTTCAATTAAAGTTATATTCCCATTGCAGATTTACATGTGATTTTAGTTTCAAATGAGATATTTTCCAAAAGCAATTGACTTCAAATTTTTATTTTCTTCATGTACACATGATATATATTCTATATGTATCATATATATGTATATACACACATATATGCATATATATATGTGTGTGTGTGAACTGTTTTTTAAAAAGAAAGTGGGGAAGGAAGATACTTACTGCTGCTTTCATCTAGCCAGACTAATGGTTGTACAATTCCATTTTTTGTCCAAGTAATGGGGACAATCCATGTGTTACTTATTGGAGGAAAAATGAATATTTGGTTAATTTTCATATAAAATAATACACATTCCAAATAAATAGAAAATGAAATGTTAAATGAGGAGGTCACCAAATTTTAGCTCTCCTTGCCTCCTTTTTGCCATCATGATGGCAAAAGCATCCTGCCTTCTATTTGCATTTCCTTCTTCTTCCTCATTCCATTCCACTTTCTTCTTTTGACCTGATACTTTTGTCATAATTACAAGCTAGAAAGCCAACTAAGGACACCGTTAGGAAAGCTATTTACATAGGATTTTTGCAGGTAAATTTCCAAATGGGGTTTATGCTACATATTCAACTAGGTAGCTTGCCTGAAGGATGACAGTGCACTGCTGACGTACACAAAAATAACTGACAACTAGATCGCAAGATACTTGAAGACAGGGGAATATAACTTACTCATCACTGTATCCCTTTCTAGTACCTTGCACTAGGTTCCCCCCAGATATTTGTAGAATGGAATTGAATTAGATCTTCCCCCCCCCACCAAAAAAAAAGTGCCTAGCTAGCTGGGAAGAAACAAATGTCTCACCAATAGCTTCAAAATATTTATCAGCTTGAAAACTGTTCAATAGGCCTTCCCATATTCATTTATATGAACAGAATAATTTCTCCAATGGCAAATGAATTAAGTGCCAATCTTCTGAAGAAAAACACTGATTATACTTCATAGATTTTGCCTTCTTATTAAAATTTTTATTCTCCAGGTTTCTGTGGGACTCAGCTAATTTGCATGGTTATAATTAAGGCTTCTACCTATTCTCAAAGATCTTACTATTCCTTTACAGAGAGGTCTTAAAGAAACAATACAGGTAATATCTACCTATTTCACATTCTATGGGATACAGATAAGGCAACTCCTTTATTGGCCACTGATGGGAAGGGGCACAATCCCCACTGAAATTTAATTGAAATTTATTCAGTATCACTGTTCTATAACAATTGGAACTGAGAAACAAGAAATGGTAATAAACTTTCTCAAATTCCAATCCTCAGGGTCTTCTTTTATATGTCTACAGCAGCCTCATTGTTACCCCTTGGAATAGTGTTAAGGGAAGACTGGTTTCCTGCACCTCCTTCCTCCAGAACCTTTTGTCTCTCAGAAAAAGTAAACTGTGGCCACTCAAATCTCTCTACACTGCTGCCTCTACCTCCATGTGATGAATTATTGCTGTCAAAGAGGGGGAGATACAGGTAAAGTTCTAAGCTGATTTATATGACTCTAGCTTCACTTTTCATTGACCCCCAAGGGAAGAAATACATCTCAACCCCATGCCCATGCTGCCCATGGTCAGCCCTACTGGGAGAGGGTCCTAGCCCATGGCCTCTAAAACCCAAGAGAGTACAAAGTATTTAATAAGGGCAATCCTTTCTCATCTCTAGCAACAGCTTTCCATCTAAGCAGAACTCAATCCCAAAGATAAAGGTCAAGCCAATATACTTGATGGGTTACAGTCTTTGGGAACCCCCTTGAACCCACCTTGAATCTTCCCACTTGATCTAGCTTTTCATGCCCAAATAGCTTAGCCTAGCCCTCTGGATTGCCTCCGGCCATTTCTCACCCTTGATCCTATTGAAATATCCATACCCAAATCTGTTAACCCTAGCCCTCCACTGTCCATCATCTCCAGGCAGCCTTCAGCTATTTCCTACACTTAATCCCATTCCTGGAGTCTGACCTCACCCCAGTCCCCAGTCACCCAGTCGCCCTAGTCCCATCAAGATCCTCCCTACACCCTTCCTCCCATCATCCTAGAATACTTGACCACCCCTAGATCCCTCCCACAATCTTTCTGTATATAAGTCTCATCTTGCCTTCATGAGGGAGCTCAGATTCAATCTAGCTCAGACGATCTAGCTGAGATTCAATCTGGCCCACTGGCATTAGTGATACAAATGTTCAATATGGCAGATCTTTAATAAACTTTCTCTTTTTCTTTGACTGTAAGAAGGCTTGGGCCGAATTCATTCAGCAGGACCTGTCGTGTCAGTATTTTGGGGAACCGAGCATGCCTAAACCCCTAAAAAATCTCAACATACTTGTGGAGGGTAGTCATCTGGTTTTTATAATTAGCAAGAAAAAATGGTTCTTGGTTGACCATGCCAGTAGACACATCTAATGTTATAATTGGAAATCCACTCTGGTGCGTCCATTTGTCCATTATGCTTTTTACTGATGCTGGCAAGAGAATTTCAGTCTGGTTGTCTAGAACCTATTTTTTAAAAACACAAAGTCATACAAATATGATGTAATGATAACTTTTGGCAACTTCCTTTGCTATCCTACCCAACATTCACCACACATCAATGGGCTAGGTTCTGTGCCAAACCCTACAATTGAATTCAGACCTTGGGCTTCTTGAGTGGTCAATGTGGAGTAGTCTTTCCTCATATATATCCTCTTATTATTCTCCTGTAGTCTTTTGGTATAAATAAAACTCCACGAACAGCTTTTGGGTGTTAGAGTACTTCACCATATCAAATTACTACCCTAAGGACCATAGAAATTTTCTATCCAACTTGTAGCTAAAACCATCCATATGTTATTTTCCCCATTAGAATATGAGCTCCTAGAGAGTAGAGGCTGTCCTATTTTTTCTATTTATGCCCCCACCCAGTACACGGGACACATTGCACACAGTAAGAGCTAAATAAAATTTTTTTTTCATTCATTCACAGAATGCAGCAAATGTAAATCATTGGACATTAAAGATTAGATAAATAAAAAAGAAGAAAAAGTACCATTTGAAGATGATTCCACAGATCATCTTGCTCAGCATTAGAGAACGCAAATGTTTTCAAATATGACTGTGGAAAAATGGAAGTTATGATTAAATGAATGACAGCAAATACAAAAAAAAAAGTAGCATTCACTCTTCAGTTCACAAAAGCTTCAGTTTTTCCAGACTTACTTCAATTCCTCTAAGGAACAGATTCTCACTGAGAAAATTTGACATCATCCGGATTACACAACCTCCCTGAAACACAAGAAAATCAGGACATATTATTTGAATAAAATTAAGTATTTATGGACCAACAACAGTCATTTTGTAAATATAGTCAAATGCCTGAGTACTCAGCACATGTTAAAAATGAAATCTCTTTTCCCTCACAGTATCTATATTATCTAAAAAAAAATGCTAAGTGACCTGAAGCCATCCTTGAGTTGAAGTTTAAACTTCAAGTGTCCTATACTTACACAGTTGTTGTAAGGATCCAGTGAAATACCATATGTAAAGTGCTTTTATACCTTAAAGTTATTATTATTGATTATATTTGCAAAAAAAAATCAGTTTGTCCCTAACTTTGTCAAGAGGTCATCTATTGTATAACATGAGGTACGTCTTCTGCAATAAAAATTTTACAGTAGCAAATTTGTTCTGTAAACTATCAAGCCCATCTTTTAACCAATCTTCTTAATAGGTACATAACAAAATGAGATAAATAATTTCATTTACCTTTTTATAAATATATAAGTCAAAAAGATCACTTATTTCTTGTGTATTTGCATAATTTTTCACTTCTGTGGATACAGTTCGGTGCATCATCGCATGATCTTCTTTGTAAACATCTTTCATATCAGAATAATAAAAGAATTCATTCTGAAACTTGAAAAGTAAAAGACAAGTTAGTCCCAAGAAACATAAGATTCAAAGTTTCTGAAGGGTACCTCTAAAGTGGTATCATTGGAGGGGAATACTCTCATGTATGTAGAAATCATTGTTTCTCTGACATAGAAATTCTATAAACTTGTTAAGTAAAGTCTCTTCTCTCCCTAAATAGGGTCAGAAATAACAGCAAAGGAAGGAAAAAGCAAGGTTCTGGAGAATGGTAGCAAAGTGAAGACGGTTTATAGATCTCATTAAGTAATTAGATCTTATGTCTTCTGTGTATCTATACTCTTAAGGCTCTGTTCTGGAGCTTCTTTTATGTTTATGCTTTCTCACTTTGACCTCATTGTCTCTAATGGCTAAATGATCATCTCTATGCAAATGATTCCCATATCCGTACATCAAGCTCCAGCCTCTATCTGGAATTCCAGTCCCATACTACTCATTGTCCATTGGAGGAGCTTGATCTCCTCTAGATTCAACAACCCCAACAGAACTTTCCCCCACCCTTTTTACAAATTCCCTATTTCAGTTCAAGGCACCACTATCCTTGCAGTCACCCAGTTTTCATACCTTGGCATCATCTTTAACTCCTCATACTCTTTCACCCCATATTCAGTTGCCAAATCTTGTTGCTTTTATCTCTATATCATCTCTCGTGTCTGTCCCTTTCTTAACTACTCACACAGTGACCATGTTAGTTGAGGCCCTCATTATCTTTCCCCCTGACTATTGTGTAACCTGGAGAGGACAGGGCAACTTACCAAAGATCCTCAAGGAAGAGAAGGAAGAGGATCCAGCAAAGGAAAAGAACAGAGGGCTGACTGAATCTTGGAAGACTCCCACAGTAAGAAGGCAGGACGCAGAAGAGGATCCAGAAAAGGAGATGGAAAAAGAGTTAAAATCAGTGTAACAGATTCAGAGTGGTTAGTGTTGAAGAAGCTAAGGAAGGAGGGTATAGTATGAGCAATATCCTAATTCCTGCCTTGGTTGGCTCAGGGGACTAAAGGCTCAGGCTGTTGACATGATTTCCTGATCACCACAATACAAAACATCCATTAGGAGCTGCAAGAGCTTTCTCTGATGTTTGGCTAGAGGAAAATAACGGGCAGCCCAGGTCCTTCTCTCAGCTGCATCAGCTTGAGGTGCCCTTAATACCTATCCATGTTGAATATCCTTTTCCTGCCGTAGATAAGTAAATCTTTTGTTAACTGTTGAATGACCTAGAAGTGTCTCATTTTGTTCCAATAGCAAACCTACCAGGAGAGTGCCTTGAGTGAAACCCAGCCCAAAACAGAAGGAGTGGAACAAGGACCCTCCAAAAAAAAAAGAAGCCCAAGAGGATTGAGGATAAGAACTAAGAATAAGCTGTAGATTAGGGCATCAATCCTGTCTCACAATATATTACTGTGGTATAAAATTTTTGACAAGTGAAATTCAAACAAATCAATTTGGCTTCATCATGTACACACTAAAACCATTTCATATTAAGATACAACAATAATATATCAGAAGTGTTTTGTGGTTTTTTTTAATGAACTTATGAATTCATTGAGAATGAGAACTCCCATTAGGGGAACCCTCTCTATAGGTTGGGACTTTGTCTGCCTGTCTGCCACTTATACTCTCAGAGGTTCCCTGGAAACCATAAGAGGTTAAGTGATTTGCTCAGGGTCACGCAGCTAGTATGTGTCAGAGGCAGGACTGAAGCAGCCCGGTGACACAATGGATAGAACAACAGGCTTAGAGTCTGGAAGATCCAAGTTCAAATGTGGCCTCAGACACCTATTAGCTATGTGACCCTGGGAAAGTCCCTTACCCTCTGCCTACCTCAGTTTCTTCATCTGTAAAATGCAGATAATAGTAACACCTACCTTCCCAGGTCATTGTAAGGATCTGAGATAATATTTGTAAAGCACTTCATAAACTTTAAAGGATAACGTAAATATTAGTTATTATTGAACAAATTAAGATTTAGATGGTCAAGAGAGTTTCTTCATTTAATCAGGATGGTAAATTTCAAAATTATATCATATTATTGGCTATTCATATATACCTAAATAATATAGATATGATTAAAAATAGTCTAAGATTTTAATAAACTTATAGATTGGTAACTTCAACAAATGATTGGAAATTGAACTGAATACTTACTTTGAATATTTGAGGATCAAAATGTTTAGTTGTATAATACTCAAAATAGGTTGCAAATCCTTCATTGAGCCAAATATCATTCCACCACTTTGCGGTAACTAAGTTTCCAAACCACTGCCAATATGGAGACAAAGAAAAAAAACTTTCTTAAATCTAACTCATATTCAAGTCTCTTTGTATTTTCTCACATTCAATATGTATATAACATCAAGAAATATTTTAGCTTTAGTTGGCATGTACAAGAACCTAAAAATGAAATTAAAGATACCCTACATTTTCAATATGTCTTAAAAATGTCAGTAATGAGTAACTTTGTAGTGATTATTTCTATTAAAAAAAAGACTCCCTTGAGATCTGGACATTTTTAAAAGCATGTCAATGATTTGTTTATTTTTATATAAAAAATGATATTTCAAATGAAATACAAGTACGTCCTTTCTCTGGACCTTATCGCCCACCCCCTGCCTGTGGACATTTATAAATCTGTTGCCCTCTACCCCATGCCATTTTCTGAAGAGCAAAAGTCTATAACTATTGACTGCTTGTAATTGGATTCAGGTCAATAGCCGTCCTGAATGTACTTTCTTATAAAGATGGAGTTTAAAAAGAACCCATTTTTCTAACTCTGCTTAAGTTACTTTTCCTTAACCAACATTTCTGAGGTCATTTGGAAATTCAGAAATAAATATACATTTAATTGGATCATAAGGTCTTGTCAAGGACATTGCCTCATTCGCTTTCAAATCCCAATTTTATCTAGCACAAATAAAATCACTGATTATACTCCAACTTCTATAACTTTTTTTTTGTAAAGCAGCTGTAGAGCACTTTCAGATTAAATTTTAAAAGCGCATTTTACTACATACCTGATGTGCAATTTCATGTGCAACAGTGGACAAAATGATGCTTTTTCTCTCGGGGTGGTCGTCCTTCTCTTGCACCAACACAAAATCATCAAATGTTATTAGTCCCCAATTTTCCATTGCTTGTGTATTAAAAATAGGAAACCCGATGAGATCTAAGTGGATTTATATTGAAGGAAAAAATTAAACCATTGCCTCTTGAAAAATACAAAATTTTGTTCTTGCACATACATTAAGAATTTCATGTTCATTATTTTGTTCGTTTAATGGTCACTATTTTTGCCTAATGGAATAACAAGATATGATTTTCTTATTTGTTCCCTATCGTATTATGCAAATCTATTAAGTTGGGAAATGTTACCCTATTCAGAGCCTCTCAATTGCCTCTGAACTTCATTAATAACACTGAATTTAACAAACTATGTTTTGGGTACAATTTCGAAAGTGTAACATCCTGTAGGAGAAAAAAATGTTCAATTATGGCTTTATTCAAATATTATGTAGAACATGAAATATTTACCATCTTTACTTTTAAATTGTGAGAACAGAGGGGTAAACTCTGTAATTTCTAATCCTGAGCCATACAACCCGAAGATGAATTTTAAGTCTGACGATCTAGATTCTGGCTCTAAATACTATTTGTGTGACTGGGCAGGTGACTTCTCTAGGCATCAGCTTCCTGATCTATGAAATGAGGGGTTAGAGTAGATGATCTTGCTTTAAATTCTGTGCTGTACCCAAAACTGGAACATTAGCCTCTAGCCTAAGCACCATGAAAAAAGGGTTGGAAACAGGGCAATAGAATGAGGCAGGGAAAGGTTAATAGGTCAGGCTGATAAATTAAGAGTATGAGAAAGGGTGCTGAGAAATGATTTATAGAAAGCAAGACTATGAAGCTTTACTAGGCCTCCTCATCTCTACCTCCTGGCCTTCTACAGGAAGCCTTTCCTGGTCCCTTAATGCTAATACTGTCTCTTCATCGATTACCTCCAAGTGATCCTGTATATATTGTTTGTACCTAGCTATTTTGCAAGTTATCTCCCCATTAGTCTGTGAGCTCCTTGAGAAGGGATTGTCCTTTACCTTCCTTTGTATCTCTAGCACACACATACTAGGTGTTTAAGAAATGTTTACTCACTGATTGACAATAAGCGTCACAGAACAGTTTTCAAAGTGGAATGAACCTGAGATCATCAAATCAAACTTCAATTTTACAGATAAGGTAGTCAAGGCCACACAGACCCATAAAATGACTTGCTCAAGGCCACATAATGGGACAGGAGTGGAACCCAGGGCTTCTGACTCCCTTTGCAGGGCATTTCCACTAAACCATGATGTCTCTCACAATTATTATACATGATCCCTATGATAGAGTTGCTTTCTGAAGGCTCTAAGGGTGGGAGCTCCATGGGATCAGCCCTGAAGCAAATGGGAAATTGTGGCAATGAGCCACAGTAGGTCCCTTGGTGCTACTCTTTGGCCTTTGACCAATGTGCATCAGTCCTGAAAAAACAACTTAGAACAGAAAGATTCTCTCACCTATTTTTGGAAGAGGATAACCAACATTAAATAAATCTTCCAGCTTTGAGAAGATAGGGCCTGCAATACTCAAAGCAAAGTCTGCTCCGCCTTCAGCAACTGCATCTTTCCGAGCCCAAATCCGTACCTAAAAAAAAAAAAAAAACAAAAAAACCCCACCAAAAGCAGAAATTAAGACAAACGATCTCTTTGGATTTGGTATGACCACTTGTTTTCTGTGATGCTGATTTGAGAGACTATCATTACTCCCTTAAGGAAAAAAAATAGCAAAAATTTAAATATATATATTTAAATACATGCATAAAATCCAAGAGCACCAACACATGTATGTAATCTCTCAGCTAATTTCACTTTCCATGCCAGAGAAAAGAGACTAAGGAATAGATCTGCAGTTCAGTAGTATAGAGTTCCAGAGCCAGAAAGCTCCTACCAATTCAGGTTTGCATCTTCTCTGCAACTGCAGGCTTTGAAGAGCTGCCTAGAGCCCTGAGAGCCTAAGTAATTTGTCCAGTCAAAAAGCCAGGCAGATATCAGAGTTAGCACTTGAACCTAGGTTCTTCCTGCCTCTGAACTCAACTCTTCATCCTTTCTCCCAGGCTTCCTCTTATTCTGCGAAGAAGCCTTATTCTTACATTATAGTTGTAATAGTCTCTTTTTAGAAAATCTATTCCTAGAGTAAAGGCTAGCTCTAGGCTAAACTGTGACATGGACTATGTTTGTCTTTGATGGCCCGGTTTTTCAACCATTCTCTTTCTAGCCAATGGAACCCAACATGGACAGGTGGTTGTTTCTCATCTACTGTCAGTGGTTGAGGTGACCTAAGAGAATCAGGAAATGAGTATGTCAATGATAAGTCACTGACACTTAACTATCTTGAACCTTGTTATTGAAGTCCAGGCTTTCTGCTTCCCCCAATTTATGCTCACTGGAAGTTAGGGAAGGGTCCCCAGAACATCTACTTCCATTCTTTCTCCCCAGTAACTCCCCTGCATGAGAATTGAACCCAAGTCCTTGACCTCATTACCCTCAGCCTCTAATCAATTGGACTAACTAGCCCCTAAAATTGTAATTGCATTTCTAGGGGCTTCACTTGAAAATTCTTTTATGGTTCCAGCTGGTAAATTTCAAAAGTACCTTAGTAGGTAGTAAGGATGTAGGATTAACGAGATGCAACTCTGCTTGAAAAGTAGTCTCTATGGAGACATTCACATCAATGCAAACATTGAGTAAGTGCTTATGCCAAGACATTATGCCAAGAACTGGAGATACAAACATAACCTTTAAGAAGGTGGTGGCAAACTCAAATAGAAATGGAACCAGGTAGCATATTGACTTAGAAAACCTCAAATTAACATTATCTATGTTGTTTTGTATTTCTATTTACTTTGGTAAACATTTCCCAACTACATTTCAATCTGGTTCCAGAGGCATTCTGGAGTTTTGCTGGCCCATGTCCCTCAGTTTGATACCTCTGCTTTTAGCATTCACTGTTTTGTCAGCTCAGGGCATCAGTCAATGTAGCATTGTGTGCTGTGTAGCCAACATGTGTATGAGTACAATGCAACAAATTTATACTACTGTCTGTGGTGACCAGAAGTTAAAGGGTGGGTAGTAGCTCTTTAATGCCCTTAATCCTTTCCTGACCACCCCCCAAGCCAAAGAGAAGGACCAGCCCTGGATTCCATACCTGAAGAGAACTAGGAGATTTACAATGGAAGGGGGTAATATAAATAGACTCAGGGTATGTTGGTTGCCCTGAGCACCAACAATGGCTTGACAGTTGCTATACATTGTTAACTATATCTTGAAAAACTTACTTACCTCCTTGCCCCTTTCAGTTCCATTGACATAATTGTAGTCACATACAGCAAACGCAGTTATATATGTTGACATTAGGGGAGTAGTTTCAAAGCTGGTAACAATCCATTTGTTTCCCTTTACATCTTCTCTTTCAGATGTCGCTAAAGAAAGTCATTTATTTTAGCACACTGACAACAAAGTCATAAAATGTATCAGCCATGAGGGTAATTTCTCCTTTCTCATTTGTCCTTGCTAATTTTACCTGACTACTTCTCAGACTATCCCAATGGTTTATCAAGGTTCCTCCCTCACCCTTCACCAATGTGGTGAATGCTAATCATAGACCAACAAAAGCTAAAAATTAGAATAACATGTTACAGTGAAATGAGTGCTGACTCTGGATTCAGAGCCTGGGTCAGAGCCTCGTCAATGCCTATCTTTGTAACTTTGGACAAGTCACTTAACTTTCTCAGGTCTCGGGAAAATATAAAATGAAGGGATTGAATTGGAGGTTTTAAGGCTCAAACTTGCTCTAGATCTATGATCTTCAGATACACATACAACTCTGCTGGTTTCTAGACTAACCACTTTCTAATGGGGTCTGGAACAGTTATCAATACCCAAAGGATAAGTAACAGCTCTCACATTGGTGTGGCTTAGCTGCTTCTGTCTTGGTGGAAATCTAGTGCCTGTCTTTAAGACCCAAACCAAGGTCCATTTCAAGGCAGAAAGGGGTGTGGAGAGTACAGTACACCTTTTCCAGGTTTCTTGTAAACCTGGAATTAAACTCTGACCACAAACATGGCATCAGTGAAGACTGTGCTGAGGGTACCTACTATGTGGTAACCTACATTTCCCAGGTCCACCTGATGGATATCTGCAAAAAGTAGGCAACAACTGAGTTGCACAACTGAATTATCTTAAAACGCTCATATATGTACACTTAACCCAGCTACCACTTCATGCTAGTGTTTGTTAATCCATCTTTGGTTTCATTGAAGTTTTGTTTAGTGGCTCACTGGACATAATACCATGGTGAATTATTAGAAATGTACACTCCCTAGGGAAATGATCATCATGTTCTTACAAAATAAGAAAACTAAAATCATGAAGAAGCATTCCTTACCTAGGACTGGCATGTTGGAAAGAGCCACATAAGTAGGATGGTGAACAATTGTGATACTGAAGGTTGCCTTCATAGCTGGCTCATCAAAACAGGGGAAAATTCTCCTGGCATGTGTTGGTTCCAGTTGAGAAGCAATCAGAGCCCTGGATTGAAACATATTGGTAGGAAATATTTATCTTCTGCTATCTTAGAGTCAGAAGAGACTTGGGTTCAAATGATTGCTTAGTAACTATGGGACCCTGGGCAAGTTATGTGCCCTCTCTGAGCCTCAGTTGCCTTATCTGTAAATGAGGATAATAATAGCCAAAGTACCTACCTTGAAGGGCTATTGAGAGGATCAAAGGGAAGGATGTATAAAGTTTTTTGTAAAAATTGAAACTCTAAATCAGTATAATCTATCGTTGCTATTAATATATATCATCAAGCTAATTATTATTAGCTATTATTATCAGCAAATAAATTGGAGAGATCTTTAGAAGATACTTATTGTTATTTAAGAGTGGCCTTAGCAGAATGGAAAGAGCACTGACTTAAGAGTTAAAATTCTTAGATTTTAGGCCCATGTCTGCCGTTTAATAATTATGTGTCTTTGGGGAAAACATGAAAATCTCTCAGAGCTTAAATCTCTTTATTTGTGAAACTGGGACTAAAAATATTGAGGATAATAACTAGGAACGAATTGGATAATATGTGTGGAAGTATCCTATAAATTCTAAAGTGCTATTCAAATGCAATGCATTATTGTCATTTTTGGGGAGTAGGGAAGGAAGAAAGAAATTCTTCCCTTTCCACCAGTCCCTGCTCTGTCAAGACACACATCTATGCAAACATACTGCAAGGCTGACCATCCTGAACTTTAGTGTTCCTGGAAATGAAACCTGTTGTGAATCAGTGAATTAGATTTAAGTGAGGCAGGGCTGTGCAAAGTCACCAGCCTCATTCGCTCCTCCAGAGCCATCTGGGTCCAGTGGCAAAATCAGGACAACTGGAGATGGCCCCAGATGAAACAAAACATAAAGAAGAAACAAAGGAACTATAAGCTACATACAGAATATAATTGTTATATGTAATTAGCATATTATACTCTTTATAGTTAGATAATCTGTAGAAACCAGCCAAAATTCTTGGTTTAGATGGACTAGATGAAGACTTGAACCATTAATGTAGCTTCCAGGTGACCTAAGTACAAAAACCACCACACAAGGAGTCAACAGCAGTTCCCTCAGGCTTCTTACCAGCAGACCATCATAGCTGGCCAAAGAAGAGACAGGGAAACTGATCAACTGAATCAGTGTTATACCCTTAGTGAGCATCCCTTCCATTTAATGTCTAAATAAACCTCTTTTGGTTAACAATTAGATGTTTTACAAGTGTCTCATTTCAATTCTAAACTTAAAGCACCAGGCCAACCTGCATTAGGTCTGACCCAAACAGATGAATATAGGCAGTGGATAGAGTGCCAGGCCTGGAATCAGGAAAATCTGAATTCAAATCTGGCCTCAGATACTTACTAGTTGGGTGACCCTGGGCAAATCACATTACCCTGTTTGCCTCAGTTTCCTCATCACCAAAATGAGCTGGAGGGAAATGGCAAACCTCAGCTTCCTCTTTTAATAAAATGAGATATAGTCTAGATTCCAACTAGTAGTCTCTGAGGTCCCTTCTACATCTCAGTCCTGTGAAATTTGGAGAACTTAATGCAGAAAGAGTGCTCTCCCATAAGTCTTGTGCTACATTGCCAAGTTCTATCTGTCAGAGCTGGAAAGAATCATAGGGTTCATCTGGTCCAATATCAAGGAACCCTTAAGGATCATTCTCCCACCACATAAAAATGAGTACAAACTAAGGTATATGAGTCCAAATATGTTGTGAACTCAGTTACCTAAAGATCTTGTCTAGCAAGGTCTAAACATTGTTGGCAAAGGAGTAAATAAGACTTTTCAGTAAGTTGTCAAAAAGAAAAAAAAGAACTACCACACTCTAAAATCAAAATGCTTAATACAGCCAGATGTTTCACCCAATGATGAATCATGTTTGCTTATCATTTGTTTTCAAAAGATTTTGGACCTGATCCTTTGTTGAACAAATCATGTTTCAGAGAATAATAGCTAATATTTATATAGCTCTTCTAAAGTTTTGCAAAGGTCTTTACATATCGCATTTAATCCTGACAATCAGGCTAGGACCTAAGTGCTATTATCCTCATTTTACAATGGCAATTAAGGTCAAATAATTTACATATGGCTTTCATGTTTAGTCATTTTTTTTAGTTGTGTCTGACTCTTTGTGACCCCATTTGGGATTTTCTCAGCAAAGATACTGGAGTGGTTTGCCATTTCCTTCTCCAGCTCATTTTACAGATGAGGAAACTGAGGGTTTAATGATTTGCCCAGGGTCACACAGCTAGTGTCTAAGGCCAGATTTAAACTTGGGAAAATGGGTCTTCCTCATTCCAGACCCAGAGTGCCACTTAGCTACCCTTATATATGGCTATACAGCTAATAGATGTCTGAGGCAGCTTGACTCCAAGCATAGCACACTTTCCTCCATGCCACTTAAAATATATACACTCTACTAAGAGACAACATGGCATATTGGATAGAGTGTTGCACTTGTAGCCAGAGTAATTTAATTTCAAATCCCACACATTTACTATCTTTGTGCCAATGGTCAAGTTGCTTAACCCTCTATTCCCTCAACTGTAAAGTGGTGATAATGATGCTAGTAGTAACTATTCCACAGTATTATCGTGAGGCTCAAATGAAATTGAGGGGGTGCTTGGGTGCTTGTGCTTGGACCCTAATTCTAACAGCCTCTGCTTGGATGCCTGTGCCTGGACCCCAGTTCTAAAATACATCTGGCCCTAGCAGTTTGTTTCTAGCTAAAAGGCAGCATGCCCCAGCAATACACTTATCTCTGCTCCTTCCTCAGTAAGCAGCTGTGCCTATCTATAGACAGATTCCCAGATGCTGATAATTCACTATACACTGAGTCATGACCATATTTGCTGCTTACTGACCTTTCTAATATGTATCTTAGACATAGTGTTTTGTATAACAAGATGTTAGATAAGAAGCTACATAGAGATTGCTTGTTTGCCGTGACCTCTAGTTAACTTAGTGAGGTTTCAGAGTCAAAGCCACCCCCCCTGGTAGCCCCTCCTTGGGCTATTTCCCAGTGAACTCTGAGTAAAAGGCCTGTGCAGTAAATACAAAAAGTGCACGTTACTTTAAGAACTGACCACCCCTTAACCACTCTATAATCCCACCCCAAAACACCTAATTGACATGTTTCACCCCTAAATCTCTTACAAAAACTCTCCCTGCACCTGTGTAAGGTTGCAGGTTCCCTAAGAATTTTTACCTGCTGTAAAGAGTAATAAACTTGCCAACTTGACTTAGAGAATGCTTGGGTCCATGAATTCTTTCCAGGAGACCTTGCCCTGGGCATTTTGGTTTGGGATTCCTGAATCCCTGGGTTTCTTTTCTCCCTCAACAAAATCATCCATATAAAGTATTCTGCAAACACCATATAAATAACAGTTACATATTGATTACCACCATGGTACAGTTTGGTGATAGGAATATGGACAAGTGCTTCAACAAAGTTCATTTATCTTGTTTGAATGGTTCAAAATTTATCCCTAATGTTACCCAGACTCCTTCATATCCAAATTGGTAGGCCAAAATAAAATCATAAATGCATCAGAAAAACCTCTGACACAGACTATGTGACCTTGGAGTCATCACTTCTTGGCTTCAGTTTCCTTGTATCTCAAATGAGAGGGCTAGACTATGATCTCTGAGGTTTCTTCCATTTCTGACATTCTGTAATTCAGTGATTCTATATTTATACCCTTAGTAACTCAAATTTTAATCATAACTTTCTAAATTCTTGTTTCCAAAGAAAAGAATCATAATTTTCTTCGTCTGTCATCATTAGTGTAATAGTGGTAGGAAAATGTGAACAGGATTGTTTAACCACTCCTATTTGTACTTCCCCCACTCCTTTTACTGATTCTTGCCTAGATGGGTTTCTTAGTATAAACACTCCTTCTCTGTTCTAGGAAGTTGTATCAAAGAATCTCTCTCTCTCTCTTCTCCCCCTCCCCGCCCCTGTTTAAGCTCCAAGAGCCCAGTCAGATGCTCTGGAAAAGCACTTCAGAGTTAGATCTATTTCTCTGCTTCCCTCAACAGCTTCTTCCCAACTGCATTTCTTATAAGCTGTGGTTAATGTTATTTACAAAGATAAAATAAATGTCTAAAACAAAGTAAACATTTTCCTAAAGTCCAGAGGGAAAGGATTCTGGATTCTCTGATATAGCCCAAGGCAGAAAAGGTGATATGAGATTAGCACCTTGGGATTCGCAGATCAGGAGGGTCTGAGCTATACAACATATATCCCAATATTCCTCATGCCTAATCAGTCCAAATAGCTATAACTTCAATACAGAGGTACCCTTTCTTAAAGATGGCTGCCTTTGCCTATACTTCCATTATTCCAGCTCCTGGCATCTTGTTGTGCACAATGGGTATAGCTTATCGTTTCTATCATGTTGCTTCCTTTCTAATTTATTCAAGAGACTTCTTTGGCTTTCAAAAGACCAATACTACCAGCTTTAATGGTATAAAGGGGATGAGGAGCTTTGCGATGATTGTGGCTGGGATACAGGACAAAGTTCATCAGCTCCACCATTCTCCCTCTAGCGTCAATAAGCTTCACTGAGGCTAATTTAAGCTTCCAGGTAAATTGTGTGAACTGGGATGCTAGGTGGCAGAAGAATGATGGGGAAAGGAAAACATGCATCTTAACACTACAAGGAGAGAGGGTTGGGGGGACCACCATCTGGTGGGAAGCAAATATTAAAAAAAAATCTTGGGTTCAACTAGGTGGCACAGTGAGTAGAGCACTGCCCCTGGAGTCAGGGGGACCTGAGTTCAAATCTGACCTCAGACACTTGACACTTACTAGCTATGTGACCTTGCACAAGTCACTTAACCCCAATTGCCCTGCCCTCCCCCTTCCCCACCCAAAAATCTTGGCAGCCGACTGAGAAGCCCTGTTGGGTGCCAACTGGGTATGACTAACAAAAGTCTCTACAAACAAAAGAATTAAAGTTGCATTGATTGGCCTCTAGCTACGTTGGCTAAGACTGTATCACAAAAGAGCCATAATAGTTTCTTTAAGGAAGAAAGACAAACTGGCCATCTCTTAGTTTCTCATATAATCATTCCATCTTCTACCTCAGCATATTTGCACATGTCATCCTTCCTGCCTAGAATGCTCTCCCTCTTTGCTTCTGCCTTATATAATCCCTCTCTTCCTCCAAGGTACAGCTCAAACACCACCTTCTGCTTGAAGCCTTTCTTGATTCCCTCAACTGCTAGTGACCTTCTTCCCAAACTACCTTCTGTTTAACCACTTTGTACGTATACCTGCATACATAAGTATGTGAATACATGTTTGTGTATATATGTATATATACACACATATACATGCCTGTGTAAATATATTAAATGTATATCATAAATACAGTGTGCATATACCAAATAGATATAAAATTTTCCTTCATTAGAATATAAACTCTTTGTGAATAGGGATTTTTTCCATCCTTTGTATCCCCAGCACCTAACACACTGCCTGGTACATAATAGGTACTTAATAATGCTAGTTGATTGATCATAGCTTCTTAATGACTTCATAAAAATTGAAGTTAATTAATTCAGCCTGTGCCCCCATCACCCCTACTACACACATACATTCCTCAGAGGAACTCTTCCAATCCCTGTGTGCATCCTTAGCTAAGTCAAATGAAGTCAGTGACTGTTCATGCATTTCCATTCCATTCATGCCCTCCTGAATATAAAATTGTTCTACCTGGTGGCAGTTACCTATAGGTCCTAACCTATGTTTCTGTATAAGACCATGTTAAGACCACATATGCTGCTATACCTTTAGGAACCAGAGTAGCAACTGGATTGCTGGTGGAGCTTACTGACATAAGTAATCCTACTTTCTAATGCTTACTAATTTTATTAATCCTTATTAATTCTTCAGCTCAACTATATGACTAGGTCCCAATTAATGTAAACCATAAATCTCCCTGAAATGGTTATATTATTTGAATTCCTATGGAATATTTTCATTGGGCTGTAACTAATCACCATATTTCACATAATTATAACTTCAAAGAGTGCAAATTTGAATATATGCAACTGCTACAGGGGATTCATTAATTTTCTAATCAGGATCTTGATTTATATTAATTACTGAACCTGGGACCAAAGGCAGGTCTGATCTGTTTCCTTATCAAGTGACAGTGCTGTGCAGCAGATAGTGAAAAAGATCCCCAGTGTCTCTCCTTGTGTACCTCATGGGCAGTCACTCATATTTCACATGCTAGGTATACAGTAGGAGTATGGTCGATCAGCGTTCTAGGCATTGTAAACCCACCTAGCCTAAACATCTTAGGCTCCTAGGAAACATTTTCAGAGAGGGCTCCCCTTATCTTCTGTCTTTTGCAAAATTGGAAAGATTAATGGGTCAGAGAATCTGAAGACCTGGTGCCTAGTCCTACTTAGGTAAGTCATAGGGTCTCAGCTTCCGCACAAAGGAGACTATATTTTAATCCCAGAGGTAATTGGCAGCCACTGAAGCTCCTTGAGGAAGAGAATGACATGGTCACACCTGTGCTTTAGGAGTTTCGACTTGGCAGCCTATGAAGATGTGGGAGGTGAGGGGCCAATCAGGAAACTTTTGCAGTAATCTAGTCAAGATGTGATAAGGACCATAAGGTCATAGACCATAGACTTAGAACTGCAATCAACCTCAGAGGCCATGCAGTCCAAACCCCTCATTTTACAGATGAGGAAATTGAGGCCCAGGGAAGTAAGGTGATTTTTTCCAGTGTCACAAATAATAAGCATCAGGTGATACTTGAATGGAGGACTTCTGACTTCAAAGCCAGTATTCTTTCTACTAAGATAAATGCTTTCTCCCTAACCAGTGTGAGTTTGATATGAGTAAAGATAAGGGAGAGGAGACAGAACCACTAGGACTTAGCAATTGATTGGATGGAAGGGGTAGTAGTGGTGAAGGAGAATGAAGAGTTGAAGATGATTCCTAAGTCTTTAACCTCAGTGACTGGAAGAATGATAGAAACGGGGGTGTTAGAAGATGTATAGATCTCTCTGTCTAAATGTGTCTCTGGGGGGAGGAGTATAGAGAAAGATGAATTCTCCATTTGACCTGTTGAGTTTGAGATGCCAAGGGACTATCCAGGTGGAGCTGTCCAGCAAACAGGGAAAGATAAGAGATTAGAGATTTGAGTCATCTGTATAGAATTCCTAGAATCCAGAGAAGCTGATGAAATAACCAACATATAGAAAGAGAAGAGGCCAGGACAGAGCCCTGGGATATACTCATATATATGGGGCAGGATATGGATGAGGTTGGTGAGCCTGTAAAAATAAGAGTGAAAAAGATTCATCAGACAGGAAGAGAATTGTAATAAGGAAATGTCATGAAAACCCTGGGAAGAGAGGATAACCAGAAGGAGGTGTTGGACAGTGCCAAACGCTACTGAGAGTTCAAAAAGGACGATATTTAACAATGAATAGATTATTAGTGACCTTGGAGGAAGTGTTTAGTTAGAGTGGCAAGGACAGAAGCCAGATTTCAGGGAGTTGCTTTGGATAACTATTTAGTACTTGGTTCTTAATAAGTTAAGTAAGTGAACACTTCCTACAAATTTAGATGGTGAAGTTATTGAGATCACTGTGCATATACAGTGTTTAATGGAGTTTTTGCAATCCTTGACAATATGTTGTTAATATCACTTCCAAGATAAGCAGAACTTTGAAAGAATGGGTAGATAGATGGCTACCAAGAAATCTGGATCTGAAGCCAGAAGACTTGGGCTCAGATTCCGGCTCTTACTACTTGCCAAGGTCACTCAGTTTGTAGTAAATCTCTAGGCTTCTACTTCCTTTTCAGTAAAACGAGAGAAGGCGTAGATGAAATTGAAAGGCTCATCTGACTGATCTGTACTCAGATTTCCAAGTTCATTCTCTTGGGGATCTAAAATTTGCAAACACTCCTTGAATTATAAATTTTGGAACAGAAAGGAACTTTAATCCACGCTCCTTATCTTAGACATGAGGGAATTAAGTCTTTGAAGAATTGAAGTAACTGACTTCCCACCAGTAGCTATAAACAAAATTGTGTGACTTGTGAACCCACAAAGGCAAAAGGCCAAATTTAATTAGAAATTTAGAGAATAGAAGTGTCAGAAATGGGATGAAACTCAGTGGATTCCTGTTGTAGTTTTCTTTCCCATGAGACATCTGGTAACAAAAAGCAAAGTACATGCCATTGTGTAGACCACAAAAGCTAAACTAGTGAGTAAGGGAATTAGAGGGTGTGTGTGTGTGTGTGTGTGTGTGCGTGTGTGTGTGTGTGTTGGGGGGGTTATATTTATTTGGCATCTTATATATATAAATTGCATCCCCGAATACTTTGTATTATTAATGCAGTCAGAATGCTCAGAAAGAGACAAATGGATAGGATTCCTCCTGTCCAAGTTGTAAGAAGATAATAGTTGAGCTATCTCAAACCGGATACAAAAAAAAGCTGGTTATATATATGAATGTAAAAACTCAGAGAAGAACATCCTCTTGCCTCAGAAAGTTAGAGAGGGAGGTAAAGTGCAGCTAAAGAAGGAACTGGGTACCCTTAGATGACTAGGGCTGAAAAGCTAAGACAATCTGCAAAGTTTTAGAAAGACCTATGCCCTGAGAAGAGCAGAAAGAAGAAGCTGATGTAAAAAGGAACAGATTTAACTGAGATGGAACCTCAGGAAGGGAAAGGGAGAAGCTGACTGTCCAGGACTGAACTGGTTGAGCACCAAGGTCTGAAGGACAGTTGGGGGGAGGGAGGGGGAAAGGGGAGAGGAGAACCATCCTTTTGGAAAAGATAAAGGAATGAAGTCAAATTTATCAAAGGTGAGAATGGCAGTCCTGCTCGAGAGGGATGGGGAGAGATGAGAGGACAATCTCTCTGGATTTGTCCTTCCTCTGAAAGAAAAGGAAGAACTTCAGCTCTTGTATTGGGGGATGGGGAAATAAAGGCTGGCGAAGAGGACCAGATGCGGGTAGTCCTCCGATACTGAATACATAAGATGGCAAGAAGTGAAGGGAAAATCTTGTGGCGTGAAAGTGAAGAAATATGGGGAAGGGGGTATTGGAAAAGGGAAAAAACAAAGTGTACATAGAAAGGAACCAGGAGGAGCAGTGAAGAGAGGCTGAGGATGAGTAACTATAACTGAGAATGAGAACACTATCCCTTACCTAGTCTCTCCCTGGTCGGTATATAAGTTTCTGAAGAGCCCATCTTTGTCGGTCTGGTTCACTAAGCCGGAGAAGTCGAACTGCAGCACATAGTGGCTGCCGGGCTTCAAGGTTTCACTCAGTTCCATCACCAGGTACTCCATCTCCAGGAACTTCCACAAGTTGTTCACCGACACCTGGCCCACTGGCCACTGCTCCCGGTCAGCCCCGGGGCCCTCAGGCAAGGGACCCAGCACCTTGGCGCCCTCGTAGTCTAGGTGCAAGCTGTGGATCAGCACCCGGGTGGTCGGGGAGACGCATTTCACAGTGATGTTGAGCCGCCCGCTGAAGGACTTGGAGGAGTTGGCAATTTGGTCCGGCTGCAGCGGAACCCAGAGCTCCAGGTCGTAGTGCAGGGGCACCACGTCGGAGGGCAGGCGCACCACGTCGGAGGGCAGGCGCTGATGCTTCCAGGGTTCAGAGGTAGACTGGGGCTGGGAACTGGAGCTGGACAGGGTCGGGTGGTCCAGGGGCCCGGAGGTGGTCTGGTTTGTGTCATCCAGGGGCCCGGAGGTGGACAGGGTCGGGTGGTCCAGGGGCCCGGAGGTGGTCAGGTTTGTGTCGTCCAGGGGCCCGGAGGTGGACAGGGTCGGGCGGTCCAGGGGCCCGGAGGTGGTCAGGTTTGTGTCGTCCAGGGGCCCGGAGGTGGACAGGGTCGTGCCGTCCAGGGGCCCGGAGGTGGTCAGGTTTGTGTCGTCCAGAGGCCCGGAGGTGGACAGGGTCGTGCCGTCCAGGGGCCCGGAGGTGGTCAGGTTTGTGTCATCCAGAGGCCCGGAGGTGGACAGGGTCGTGCCGTCCAGGGGCCCGGAGGTGGACAGGTTTGTGTCGTCCAGGGGCCCGGAGGTGGACAGGGCCAGGTGGTCCAGGGGCCCGGAGGTGGACAGATTTGTGTCGTCCAGGGGTCCGGAGGTGGACAGGGCCAGGTGGTTCAGGGGCCCGGAGGTGGACTGACTCCGGTGGTCCCAGGACCAGGAGGGTCTCCTGACGCTCGGCCGAGTCCCGGGGCCGCGGATGTTGCTAGTCTTGGTCGCCTTTTTCTCTTCCTCCGCTTGCTGCTTGAAGGCCACCCCCTGGATAGCCGGTGCAGCCCTAGGCACGGTCCTGGACTTCTCCGACGGCTGCGAAGGTGTGTGACTGCAGGGGACGACGAAGGAGCTAAGCACCGCCACAGACAGCAGTAGCGCTCCGAGTGCCACCACCGCAAGGACGACCACCTTGCGGCTCAGGTAGAACCCGGAGTTAGACGTGAGTCCCATGGTGCTGACTGAGTAGCCAGTGACCCCCTGGTCACTGTTGGAATTGTCAGGAGTGGTGAGAGGAGCCGAACCTAAAACCTGAGGAAGCCCCTAAACGCCCACCGCCCCACCCCAGTCTGGGCGGTCCCCCCCCCGCCCCTCCCACTCATCCTTTCTAATCCATCCCCTTTTCTTTTTTTTGTTCGTTTCCCCCATTCCCTCTTCCCACCTCCAAGAAAGGTATGAGAGATGAAGAGGGAATGAAGTTCTAATCTAACTCCTCTGACTAGCGAAAGGGAGCAGGGCAGGAGGAAAGCGGTTTCTTGCCTACTGGCCAGATCCAAGTTCTTGCCTAGCTCTCCCATCTCTGGCCTCATTCGAGGGAGGAGGAGGCAGGCGGGAAGCACCGGAGGCGGGGCTGACGACTTGTTCGACCTCCTCTGTCCTAGCCCAATTTAAGAAGAGAAATATGAGGGTGCTGGTTGCGGCGGGTGGGGACAGAAGAGGGGGCGGGGAAGTAATGGGATGCGAGCTCTTAGGAGCGCAAGGGGAGTGGAATCTGATAGAGGGGTATGAATCTTTTTTAACCCAACACTGGCTTCAGACGCTGTAGTAGAGAGGGGTGCTGAAATGGGTAGGTTTTCCTGGTTGTCGGTTCTCTAACCAGACCTCAAATTTTTTCCCAAGCTCCTAGTTTGGTGGGGAGACACCTGGACACTTTCTTCTTGTTTGCGCTTCCTTCCGGAAGAGGACCATGACATCAGGGAGGTGATGCCATGACATGCAAGTGACTCGGATTTAAGTGAGGGAGGGCTGAATAGTCACTGGTCTCACTTTCTCCCTGGGAGCCATCTGGGTCCAGTGGAAAGATATAGATCAGAACAACTGGAGATGGCCCTCACACCCAGTCTCTAATGTTCTGAAGAAGAGAGGGCGCGGTCTCATGCGGGAAGGGATGTAACCTCCCTTCTCCTGGACCTCCGCAAACTTTTTTCAACCACGTGTTTAGGGACAGCTGTGTCCTCTATGGAGTGAGCCTAGGGATTTTCCGAGACGCGAGACACACAGCGCGAAAAGATAGTCCAACTCGCCAAGCAGCTGAGCTCAGTCTTCAACTTCGTTCAGAATTCTGGTTTCTGTCTGCGTTAGGGATGTGTTTTTGCCTAGAGGAGGAGATTCAGCAGCGTTCAAGTATTTGAGGGTTAGAACTGAGACTTTTTTTTTTCTCATCATTAATAATAATTCGAAAAACCGAGTGTTCCACAATGCAAAACTAAATTCTAAAGTTCTAGGGGAATATAGAGAGATAGTGAACTGAGACCTGTGATTTCACTGATTCAGGGAACTCCCAGGTGAAGAAACACCTACTAACCACCTCCTCTTAGAAAGTTACCTAGGATTGAGAGGCTGACCTGACCAAAATCACACAGCTAGTGTGTGTGTGTGTGTGTGTGTGTGTGTGTGTGTGTGTGTGTGTGTGTGTGAAGTGGCAGTGAAGTGGAGAAATGAGACAAACGGGAATTAAACAGTTTTGGACGACAGATGGTGTCCTGGTAACATTTAAAGGAACCTTGTTTAGTAAAAGCAAATAAGTGAAACGCCTTGCATATAAAGGCCTGCCCACATTTGGTCTCTTCCCTGAGCTCCCCAGTCAAAAAGAGAGTCTGCTTTGATTTTGTTGGGGAATTCCTCAGCCCAGAGGTCCTAAGATCTTCCTGGAGGAGAATTCCTCCCAATAAATAAATAAGTCAATAAATCATGATGCAAAGCTAGAAAATAGGAAGTTTAATTCACATCAGGGGATGGGCAGTTGCCAGGGGGCTGGCAATTCTGCAGAGATACAGAGGGGGATTCTCAAGGTTTTACACAGTTTTAGGACAGGTGGCAGAGGGAGTCTTTCAGGTAAGGCTACTCAGCCACTTTCCTTATTTGGAAGGTTAAGTAAAAAAGATAGGATGCTAGGCAATTTGGGGGAAAATGCCTTAACTTTGGAGTAACCTTGGAGTAAACCAAGATCTGGTTTGTTCTGGTAGGGGCTCTTTGTTCTATGGGTTTCCCTGCAGTTAATCTCATCAGACCATCTTTGTAGGGTAGGAGATCTCTAGCTAATCTCATCAAAATATTTTGGAGGCATAAATTACAGTCCTCCCTTTGAGACAGAATCAGCCCAACACTTCAGGCTATGTTTCTCTTACTTCTAAGGCTGCTGTTTCTGGGGACATATTTTTCCCAAAACTCACAACAAGCAGGTTTTGTACATTTCTTCCAACATTCTCTTCTTTGATACTCCATTAGAAATATCATCAGGAGCAGCTAGGTAGCACAGTGAGTAGAGCACCCGCCCTGGGGTCAGGAGGACCTGAGTTCAAATCTGGCCTCAGACATTTGACACATGTACTAGCTGTGTGACCTTGGGCAAATCACTTATCCCCAGTTGCCCTGACAAAAACAAACAAAAGAAGTATCATCAAATCTAGACTACCCAACTTATAGGTTCATAATACAGTAAGCCAGCAAAATAGGAAGCTTAGTCCAAAGAGTGTTATGGTGGTGATGAAAGGAAAATGCGGAGAACAAATCATATAAACTCTAGAATATTATCTATAATAGATATCAATAAATCAATTATACTGCAATAAATCTGGGAAGGAGTAAACAATTTAAGCAGCCTAGATCTTAACCATTCAAAAAGGTTAAGACACTCTAAGAGACAACGGACAATAAACATGTGTATAGTTAGACAGCTGGGGACAACTAGGTGGTTCAGTGGATAGAACACTGGGCCTGGAGTCAAGAAGACTCATCTTTCTGCATTCAGCTTCAGACACTAACTAGCTGTGTGACCCTAAGCAAGTCACTTAACCTTGTTTGCCTTAGTTCCTCATCTGTAAAATGAGCTGGAGATGGAAATGGCAAACTACTCCAGTATCTCTGCCAAGAAAACCCCAAATGGGATCATGGGGAGTTTGACATGACTGAAAAATTACTTAACAATAATAAATAATCAAATGGACAGGTTTCTTGGGTTTAGCTCTCTAATTCATTGAAGTCATTTGCTTCTGAAATATTTTCCCTGGAAATTCTGCATCAAAAGGGGTCTGGTCTAGACCACTATCCACACATTTTTCCAGCTTGGTCTGTTTACAGACCAAGGGATGGACCAAAGGGATAGTCTTTTCATCTTGTTTCTAGGGTAGATTTCTCCTAATAAATCCACTTTCCAGGTTCCAAGTCATACAATGGTGCTTGTGGATATTCCCTCTATAATGCTGTTCAAACACACCAGTAATAGGGCTTAGTATAATTTAGCAATGCCTGACAAAATCTAATTACATTGGCCTACCAGTAATTAGTTTATGTGGTAAAAGCCAGTGTAAACCTTATGGAGTTAACCTTATCAACACCAAGTCTATAGGAAAATCAAACCAGTACCTACAACTGAAAAGTTTTGGGCTTCAATATTTGCAGACCAAGTTCTTTCCTTCTTGCCTAAGCTCTGTAGGTAACACACATTATTTCTGTCTATAGCTTAGACAAAGAGTTTATTGTTTATTGTTTATTATTGTATTATTAGACAAAGACTTGTTTATTGATATTATCAGAAAGAGATCTCAAAGAGGAAAATCATAAAGTTTCTTGACAACTATTAAAGCAATTCTCCATGTAACAGACTCAAGCCAACTTGAGAATGTATATACAATTACTAACATATAATCAAAGCTTATATATTTGGGAATTTATAAAAAATTGGCATCTATGGATATTCAAATGAAATTGAAAGAGGTTCAGAACTTTGTTTTAAACTTTTTCACTCAGGTTGTCTATTACCTACAGAGCCAAATATAAAGCCGTTTTAGGATGAGTACCTTCATTTGGCTTTTCATCATTGTTTTCATAGGAATGACAGCAAAGGCTCTAAGGCCACTTATACAGTTATGGCTGTCATGACTCTTTTAAATATATCTTCTTATACATTGGAAGAAAATATTTGAAAGCCAACCACTTCTATCTTATCTTGCTGACATCTAAAATTCTCTATAATACTTTGTTAAATCCCTGCCTTTTCTTTTGGCCTCCTCTAGATATTTTGATAGCTGGCAAATATGAGAACTTTTTGTTGTCCCAACCTGAGTGAAAAATCACAGTTCTATATTCTTGCCCTTTTGGGGAAATCAAAGTGCTTACTTCATATCACCCTCTAATTGAGTTTCCCACACTTGTGTCAATGTAGATAGGTTTCCGACTTTTTAAATTTCCTTTCTCTTTATTTCTATGGACGTTCTACACTGATTCCACACTATATTTTCCTGGGTTGATACCTCAGGCAGGGGAACTTTCAGCCTTGAGGCTACGTATGGCCTTCTAAGTCCTTGAGTTCAGCCTTTTGATTGAGTCCAAGTTTTATAGAACAAATCCTTCTGTTAAGGGGATTTGTTCTGTGAGGTTCGGATTCAGTCAAAGAGCCGCACTGGAGGAGTTAGAGGACCACATGTGGTCTCAAAGCCTCAGGTTCCCCACCCCTTCCTCACATTTTTATTTCCCAATAATCTATCAAGTCAACTTCAGAGCTAACTGTCTTATACAGACTGAAATTTGTTGCAAAACTTTGACTCTTTCCTTGATCAAAAATGAAACAGTTTAGGGACAATTTCTCATTTTCCCAATGCTTCCAATTTGGTTTCTTCCTTAAGAGCTTGCAAATTAATGGTCTATTTTAATTTCTTTAATTTCTTTTTTAGCCTCAAAGTAATTTTCCTAGGCAATTAGATCCTACCAAACAATTTACAGAAGACCACAATTGTCCATTTTCAAATTATTTCACAATTTTCTAATCATGCCTTGGACTGAAACAAGTTAGAGAGCTGACACTATCTGTGCTAAACAACTTTAAGGTTGAGAACTCAAGCACCAAATACAGTCCTAAAACTTCAAACTCTAACACTGCTTTTTCCTTTACTTTTGGAATAACTAGAGACAAAACCTTTAGACTGGCTTCACTTCAGTTTAGGAATGAACATTCTCTGGTGAAATTATTTTCTTCCTTTACAATAAAACAAACAAAAAAAAATCACTCCACAGGAAAGGAAGAAAGTAAGATATGGCTGGTGCTGTTTGAATCCAAATTCCACAAAGCCTTTACTTTTAACAGTCCTAAAGACCTGTACCTGCCCCCCTCCCAAAAAAACACCCTGAAATTTCAATATATATAAAACATTCAACCACACTCCCATCATAATTTGGAAATATATTCTAAACAGATGATGTTTTAATCACAAATTTAGTCTCTAATTGGTTTGCCATATTGCCAACTGCTATATTTTACCATAAATTTCTCCAAATGGAGAAAAGATCTCCTTTCTTTCTCTGTGTCTCTGTGTCTCTGTCTCTGTCTTTCTCTCTCTCTGTCTCTCTGTGTCTGTCTGTCTGTCTCTCTGTCTGTCTCTCTTTCTCTCTCTGTCTGAAGTCCCAATTTGGCTGGAGAGGAGACTATCTTGTGAGTTTTGAAACTTGAGTGAAAATTTTTCAGTCTTAAAAAAAACAAAAACCTTTCTCCTTTCACTGATCAGACCACAGGAAAAAGTCAGCTGGATTTAGACATAGAACACAGACAATGCTAACACTCTACATTACATAAAATACTTAAGGTACCAATGCTTTTTTTTTTTGCTTTTTTTTTTCCTTCCAAAGATGCCAATTGTCCTGTTTGGAATGGGAAACCATTTCATAAACCCTTCTAAATAGATTAATTTGTCAAGATTAAAACTCTTATTATCTAGCCACTACTGGCTAGGATTTTCCTTAGTCTGTCTATTCCATGTGTGACATAAGAATATGAAGAGCTTCAGACAGAGACTTTAAATGATTTTGAGGGGCTGAGAATAAATTTTGATCATTTAGTCCAGACTGAATTGGGACCCTACAAAATCAACATGACCCTGCAGACTATGTTTCTTTGACCTTTAAGGCTACTATTTCTGGAGAGATGTTTTTCCCCAGACTCACAGCATACAGGTTTTGTACATTTCCTCCATAATGCCAAAGCAGGCATCATCAAGCAACTGTAAGATGACCAAGAGAAAAGTTTCCCCAAGTCCTCATCTTTGCTCTGGTCTTTTAGTGAAGGAGAAATATGCAGTGGAGTAGCTGCTGGAATGAGATCTCCACGTCAGAAGTGTGAACCAGTCCCTTGGGGCCCTGGATCTGGCCCACTCAGAAACACTCCAACACCTACCCCCAACCCCAACCTGGGTGAAGGTGACTTGCTTTCACAGCAACCTATTTTCAAACCTGGAAGAAAAGATAACAATTGGTCATTATTCCCACCAGTAAACCCACAAGGAAAAAGTAGTTTCAAGGGCAGTTATAACATGCAGTGGTCTTTGGCACCTCCTCCATCTGTTTGCTATCTAGCAGCTGAGTTCCTCTGGCTGTTTGCAGGGATTGATGTCTGGGTATAGGGGGAGGAATTGGGAGGATGGTAGGGAAAGAAGAGCCAACAGGTGGAACATTAAATAATGTTTGTGACGGTGCCATTTCATATGAAGGTTTTGTGTAAAGATTTTCTTGATGAAAAGACTTGAGTTCGCAGTAGTCCCCAAAAGTGGGCATTTCAGAATCTGTCACTGAGAGAAAACAAAGAGTGAATTGGAGAGATTTTCACTTTCTGACTTTGAACTGAACAATTCCAGCGAGAAGTCTCTCTTGAGGCAGTGCAAAGGTACAATGGCACATTCACACCTCTCCGGAGAAACTAAAACTGCGTTGGATTCCCGAAGAATAGGAAGGAAATAGTGCTCTCCCTCCCAATACATTCCATCCCACAAATTAACTTCCTTACCAAGTCATTCCCTGACAACTTTCCTCTCACAAAGCTCACACAAATGTTCTACTGTAATTTAATGACCGATCTGTCCACAAAGATGAAGAAGACCAGGAAGAACTTAAACTAGCTTTTCTTTTCAAAGTTAGCAACAGTCTCTATAATTGTCCTAAATTATTATGACTTAGACCAACACAAATGGCTGCAGCCTGGAGAAGCTAGAAAGAGGAAGTGAGAGACCCTCTGAGGCCTGAACAGCTATGCAGACTCCACGTACCTACAGTTGTGCTTGGCATCATGTGTTATTCTTTTAGGGGGAAGGGATGTGACAGGGAGAGTACTGGCAAATAGGTTTGTTGGATTACCATTTCTCTATCTGTCAGAATTAAGCAAATCGGCTGTAGACTTAGAATTCGAAGATATCTCCAAGGTCATCTGCTCTAATCTTCTTGTAGAGATAAGGAAGCAGAGGTCAAGTGACTTAACCCAGTATTAAGTGTCAGAGGCAAGATTTGAACTCAAGTCTTTTACCTCCATAACCAGTGTGCTTTTCCACATACCATGCTGCTTCCTTTACAATCAGGCACCTTCTTTTATTGGGTGTTCCCTTTTCTTCTAAAAGTAATTTTATCATTTTCTTGGGGTAGAATGTTTGATGTTCTCAGGGACAATGAGGTCACCACACCTAGTGTGTGGTAAATGATGAAAATATATTCCTGGCTAAAGTAAATATGAGAGCAAGAAAAGTGAGAGAAATACGGCCAGAGCACATCTTCCAACTCATACACAAATTCTGTCCTTTTACTTTGTATACAATGTCATGGTAGGTGCTTACAGAGGGATGCAAAAAAATCTTTTTTGTTGTTGTTGCGTCGTTTCTGACTCTTGGTGACCCCACCTGGCATTTTCTTAGCAAAGGTACTGGAGTGGTGTGCCATTTCCTTCTCCAGCTCATTTTACAGATGAGGAAACTGAGGCAAAAAAGGGTTAAGTCACTGACTCAGGGTCACACAGCTAGTAAGTATCTAAGGCCAGATTTGAACTTATGAAGATAAGTCTTCCTGACTCGAGGTTTACTGGGCCACCTAGCTGCCCCACAAAGAAATCTACTCCATACCCTTGAGAAACTTGAAATTGAGGTGAGAAGACACATGGGAATCTGCTGTCTTCCCCCTATTCCCACCCCTGCAGTCTTCAGTTGTCCTGGCCTGATTTTAAATATTTCCTAGGCTTTAGATAAAATGAGTAAGAGATGCTCATTCCCAGGGTGTCATTTCTTTCTTGTCTGAGCCCCTTTTAATTGTTTAGTGGAATTTGAAAGGCCACAGAAGCAGAATTAAGCCTAGGCAGAAGTGAAACTTTTTTTTTTTTGGTTTCCCTCTTATCCAGACTGGAAGAACAGCAGCCACTCTGAAGCCCAGTGCCAGTAGAGATCAGCACAGGAGTTTTGACCTGCTGTGTTTGTAACCTTCTCTGGTTTGAGCTTCCTTAGGCAGCCCGGTGGCCCCCTCACTCCCCTACCCCCACTGCCAAAGACTCACCATATTAGTGCTGAACTTAGTATGGACACACAATTGACCCTAAACCTATTTCAGCTCAGAATTCCCAAATATAAGTGATCCACCAGCCTTGTTGTTGTTTGGTTATTCAGTTGTGTTCCACTCTTCATGACACCATGGATTATTTCCATGGGGTTTTCCTGACAAAGATACTGGAGCACTTTGCCATTTCCTTCTCCAATGTGCCCTCATTTGGAACTGAGGCAAACAGGGGTTAAGTGACTTGCCCAGGGTCATACAGCTAGTAAGTATCTGAGCTCAGGTTTTAACGTAGATCTTCCTAAATCCAGGTCCCGTGTGCTATCCACTATACCACCTAGCCTCTCCTGTAGTAGGGATTACAGGCATGTTCTACCACACCTTGCTTGTATTTGGTTGTTGTTTCTTTTAAATTTGTTTTTTGAAAAACCTTTTTTTTTTTACTTAAGCTTGAGAAAAATGACTACTACCATTTCACAACAGCTACAGTTTAAGGGATATAGACTTGTGGAATGATTTTTACCAAATATAATTTTCATAAGCCTTAGTAGTACAGATCAAATGAAAGATATGAAATCATTATTACTAATAAGAAACAACAAATAGCATTTGGATAATCCTTTGTGTTTTTCAAGGACCTTTATGTATTATTTCATTAAGTCATTATGACCTACCTACTTATGAGGTGGGTAGGACAGGTATTGTTATCCCCATCTAACCAATGAAAAAGCTGGAAGATTAAAATATAAATCAATGGCTTGCTCAGAGTTGATTACAATAGAATAAAGATTAGGACATAGAACTAGTTGTCTTTCTACTACATATATAAAAATGTTACACTACATAAATGTAACTTCATTTTGTCTTTGTATGTATGTCTCATTATGGTTGAATATATGTTCTTGTTACTCTAATCCATGCTTCATGAAATGCTCAAAAGAGAGTTTCCAAGCTTTACAGGGAACAGTAGTGTTCTAGGTATATCTATAGCATCATTAATACTAGTATAATATGTGTGTGTGGGGGGGGGTATCATACCTCTTGCCTGGGGCATGTGTTCACATACTCTATGCTGACTCACTCCAATCTGCCCTCCCACTGGCAGGTGCTCAAACCCAGAGAAGGACCACCACCACATGGTTATACTCGCATTATCTCAGGATCCTAGGAGTATCCATGTGATGCGATTAACGTACTCCCGATGCTTATTTCATAGAAATTTAGGTCACAATTTCCCACTCAGGACCTGTGAGAGTGAGTGGGCATATACTTAAAAGAAATTTGGCAGAGAAATGTATGAGTGAGAAAAACCCATGTGCTCCCAGCAATTCACAGTTCCAGATTGTAGGCCTCGATATCATTTGTCCATTTATGAACATCTGTCCATACAAAGCAAACTGCTAACTGCTCCATCTCTGAGCCTCACTGCTCTCCAACTAGGTTAATTCCACTTTTGTTTTACTCTCAAAATGACGATGCATTTGCAGACTTTTTAGCTTATAATACCCTTAAAAACGTGTTGAAAAATGTTAATTTAGCTAGTGGTTCCTTTGAAGCCAGAGACTACATTCATCAGGCTGGCTCTCTCTGGGCAATACAGAAAATCCCAGCACTGACCAGCATGCTGAGTCAGATCATCAGTTTCTATAAAACAGCTCTTAGCAAAGCTAGCTCAGGTTAAGTCTCTGGGCAAGGCAGACAAACCCATTCAACTCTTCAATCATCAGAATGTGATGAGTGTTGAACAATCAGTTTGTAGCAAATAAATCTCTCAGCAAAGCAAATGCAAATCTGTTATTTCTCCTCTGCATTTCCCCTTCAGACTAGAAATGGAAACAGAGCTACATGTACATCTGAATCTTTACCTCTCTCATTCTAAGTGGTGCCAAAGGGGAATAAGTGAAACAGAAGTTCTCATCCAATAAGTTCCAGCCTCTTGTCAGCCAATCAGGACTCTTCTAGTGGAAGCCTTCTTTAGCTCACTGCACCATCTGTATCTTCTTCACACAGATCAGGCAATTCTGGCTTTCTATCCCCTGCTCTTTCTTGAATCTTCATCTTCATTTGCTGGCTTTTTCAATGCTATTTCTAGTGGCTTACATTAAAGCCTCTTTTCATCAAAGATTCAGCTTTCAGGTATGATGCAAAAACTCACCAAATCTCCCCTAGGAAATCAACAATCTTTATTTAATCATCTGATAGTTTATAAATAGCCATATGATTTTTCATTTTGTGAGTTTTAACCTCCTAAGCCTTAAAACAGTTATATGCAAATGAGATGAAGGACCACAATGCTCTGTAACTCCAGCCACTTCCTAATCTGAAAAGAGGTCCCGTTTAAGAGTCTATGTCTCAGACAACTATGTGTCTCTATTCTTACATTGTACGAGTCTTCAATAAATAAAAGTTCTGCCTTCTTTGAACCATCAAACCATTCAAATACGAAAGAGGAATTGCCCAAAATTTCATTTTGGTCTTATCTTGAACTTAGCAAATACCAAATAAAGGAACATTTTATTTAGAATGAGAGAAGACTGTACACAAGACTGTAAAAGTCCATTATGCAGAATCTATTTTCTTTAATTATATAAAGTAAATTCAACTTGTAACTTTAAAAGCTGTTCAGCTTGTCTGTGATTCCTTTTCTTGAGAACCTCTAGCAAGAGGCACATTTGGGCAGCTCTTAGTTGTTAGGAAGCTTTTTCTTAAGTTTATCCTAAATCGGCAGCTCTGTAACTTTTGCCCCTTGCTCCCTGGAGCCAAGCAAGTTTAGTCCCCCGTTTCACAGGACCACCCTTCAAATACTTGAAGACAGTTATCATGCCCCCTAAAACCATTTCACAGGAGATAAGGCACAGAGAAGTAACTTTTTTTTTAATGAGTACTATCAGTGATTGAATTTAAACTAGAGACCTTCTCTGGACTCAGCTCCCTTTCCAGAAGCCTCGCTTTCCTTTCATTAATCCAAGCAAAAATTGACATAAATTCAATCCAATTCTGCTAGAATATCAGTGGGTTTTCTTCTTCTTCTCCGTAGTTGCTAACAAAGAGGGCCCTTTTGTCATTTAGGCCATGACTTCAAGAGTCTAAGGTTGAATTTTTCACCACGTGTAAGCTCAAAACAATATCATGGGCTGAAATAAAATATATAAAACACTTGGCAAACTTTAAAATGTTATATAAAGTCCATTATTATAACTCCATTGCGTGCTATTACAGCCAATGGCATGAAGCTTGTGGCTACCGTCTAGATTGTCAGCCACGTGAAGCTCACCCATCACAAACACAGAAATCCAAATTGATTTGAAAGCAGAAAGGTTCTATTAGAAGAAAAAGTAGACACTAGTGCCAAGGCAGCCAAGTACAACATACAAGAAAGCCTATAGCCCAGGAGAGCCAGGGGCAACTTATACCTGAAAACCATAAAGGGGAGCTTCTGGGAAGGGTTAGGACGGAGAATGGACAGTCCTTTCCAGTAACAGGTGGGACACAGAAGCAGACTGTTTTGCAGGAACAGTTGACCACAAGTCTGAGGTGCACAGCTCAGCAAGATCAGCCAGAGAACAACAGCAAAGGCATCTGGGAGTGAGCAAGACTTTGGCTCACTACAGGCTCCCAACTGGCTCCTTTAGGCAAACAGGATTGCTCTTTGTCCAGTGTACTTGCCTGGTAAGGTAACTCATAGAAAACAGACATATTAATCGCAAGGGTATACTCACTATACATATGTGTGTGAATGACACAAAAATATGTAGATGGAGATAGAAGATTAGATATAGATAGAAGTATATATACATACAATTTAAAACAAATGAGCCTAACCCTAAAAAAGGTAGGCAAACACTGATCTTTCCATTCAATCAAAAATTTTATATCTTCTTAGATACAAAAGGCCCCAAACTCATTTTCCTTTTGAGTCTTAATCATTTTGTAAATTCATCCTGCTACCTGGCAATAGTCCTAGGATGTCTTCTCCCACCATCCCATCATTGTAGCATTTATTAGAATGTTTATTTATTAGAATATTTTATTTATTAAAGTATTTATTAGAATGTTATCCTAAGCAAAAATGCATTTTAAAAGGTAATTTACATAATGAATTTCAAAGTGAAATATAAATGGCGTTTGCCTTATTTGCTGAAATAAAGCTCAGCATGAAAAATCAAAGAAATCAAACATCTCTGAAATGGAGTAAGAAAACATTTGTTTTTAGTATAATGCAGAAGAAAGCTAGGTGAAAGTACAAATCAGGGACCTTTCTGTGGCTCTAGAATTCTGAGGTCCTCTCCCCAAGTGTAATTTCTGCCCCAGAAAGCACTCAACACCTGTGAGCTACTTTTTGAAAGGTGGGGAGGTGACTTTTCCCAATGATTGAACTCCAGTGAGCCATAGAGAGAGCTCGTTGAAGAAAGTGACCCCTGGTCCTGAAGACTTATTTTCTCTGTAACATTCAAAAAACGAAAATACTCTCTTCTTGTCTGCCCTCATTTTCTCATCTGAGGAAGGCTAAGAATAATTGCTTCCTGGCATCCCCAAGCATCCCTAGTATGTTAGGCACTCTTTTTAGTTTGTTTTTTTTTTCCCCTCAAATTCATATGAAATAATTACAGGCATCAGGGAAAACTGGTTTATTTCCAGGTATGTTTTGCCAAGGAAGCTGGTGGAAGGGGGGGAAAGGTTTGAGTTCCTTTATTCTCTGAAGTAAGAGTCCCTATTTTAAAAGGCAGTAACTCCAAGAAAAATGAGGAGAAAATTGATATTTTTTTCATCTTCTTCCTTTTCCTCAGGCTTTATTCCTATGCCCCCAACCTGTTGAATTTTTCTCAATCATTTAAAGTTCAACTCAGCTCCTCCAGGAAGCCTTCCCTGACTTTCCCAGTAGACAATGACCATTTATACCTATGATTTTATATAATTCTTATAGAACTGTGAGTTCATTGATTCACCTCCACCATTACATATCTCAGTAATGCACACTTTTTCACAAAGCAGTACTTTTCCATATCTTTCTACAAATCATAGTTATTTATGTATGTTTATGAGAACAAGGGCCATATTCAAATTTCATCTGTTCCGTGGTATCTAGCCCAATCCCCTGGGCAGCGTAGGTGCTGCAAATATATGCTGAACTGAATTGAGTTGAATTGAATTCCCCTGATCTCTACCATCATTCATAGATTGTAATGTTGCTGTCCATAGCTTACATCTTATATTTGATTTGCATTTATAAAGTCGATGTCCATTGATTGAGAACTGACTAAACAAATTGTGATACATAAATATAATGCAATACTATTATACCATAAGAAACTAAGAATGTGAAAAACTCAGAGAAACAAGTATAAGATATTTTCATGGGTTCAGATACATTCATTCCATGAATAGAAGTAGTTGTAACACTCATTAAAAACTCTAGGGCTTTTGGCTCTCTTTCCTTATCTTGGCCCTGGAGGGAATAAAAATATTTTAGGATTTGGACTGAATAGGAGCCTGGATTATGCCAGTTATAGGACTCTTTGAACTCATGGAGAGAAAACAGAAATCCTTTTGGATTTTTTGGTCCTACTTTCAGGTTAGTAACATATCTCACAAAATAGCATCTAGGTCTTGGAAATGGTTTCTGTTTTCCTCAGTTTGGTATTAAGGTAGAGGCTAATAGTGTGCTAGGTTTGAAGTTAAGACGTGGGTTCAATTCTCTTCTCTGACACTTAGTAGCTAGGTGACCAGTCACATAATGTCTGTGTACCTCAGACAACTCCTTAGTAATTAGTTTGCATCCTTATTAGCGGAGGGGTTGATATAAAAATATGCTCAGGATTATAAAAATAGGAAGATCTAAATCTCCTACTCAATAGCTTAGAAATTTCCTAGCCCATTTTTAAAAATATTTAATAATTTTAGTTTTCAACATTGATTTCCACAAGATTTTGAGTTACAAATTTTCTCCCCATTTTCTACCTTCCCCCCCACTCCAAGATGGCTTATATTCTGATTACCCCATTCCCTACTCCGCCCTCCCTTCTGTCACCCCACTCCCTGCCCCCATCCCCTTTCCCCTTACTTTCTTGTTGGGCAAGATAGATTTCTATACCCCACTGCCTGTATATCTTATTTTCCAGATGCAGGTAAAAACAACTTTTATTTTTGGGCATTTGTTTTTAGAACTTTGAGTTCCAAATTCTCTCCCTTCTTCCCTCCCCACCCACTCTCCTTGAGAAGGCAAGCAATTCAACATAGGATACACATGTATCATTATGCAAAACACTTCAATAATAGTCATGTTGTGAGAGACTAACTATATTTCCCTCCATCCTATCCTGTCACCCTTTATTAAATTTTCTCCCTTGACCCTGTCCCTTTTCGAAAAAGGTTTGCTTTTGATTACTTCCTCCCCCATCTGTCCTCCATCTATCATCCCCCCTCTCTTATCCCCTTCCCCCTACTTGCCTGTGGGTTAACATACCCAATTGAGTGTGTATATTATTCCCTCCTTAAGTCATATCCGATGAGAGCAAGATTCACTCATTCCCTTTCACTTGCCCCCTCTTCCCTTCCAATAGAACTGCTTTTTCTTGCCACTTTTAAGTGAGATAATTTACCCTATTCTATATCTCCCTTTCTCCTTCTCCCAATGTATTACTTTCTCACCCCTTAATTTTATTTTATTTTTTTAAGATATCATCCCTTCATATTCAATCCACCCTTGTGCCCTCTGTCTATATATATGTATATTCCCTTCAATTACACTAATACTGAGAAAGGTCTCATGAATTACGAATGTCCTCTTTCCATGTAGGAATGTAAACAAAACAGCTCAACTTTAGTAAGTCCCTTATGATTTCTCTTTCCTGTTTACCTTTTCATGCTTTTCTTGATTCTTGTATTTGAAAGTCAAATTTTCTATTTAGCTCTGGTCTTTTCATTAAGAATGTCCTCTATTTCATTGGAAATTCATTTTTTTCTGCCCTGAAGCATTTTACTCAGTTTTGCTGGGTAGGTGATTCTTGGTTTTAATCCTAGCTCTTTTGACCTCCAGAATATCATATTCCAAACCCTTCAGTCCCTTAATGTAGATGCTGCTAGATCTTGTGTTATCCTGATTGTGTTTCTACAATACTCAAATTATTTCTTTCTGGCTGCTTGCAATATTTTCTCCTTGACCTGGGAATTCTGGAATTTGGCCACAATATTCCTAGGAGTTTTCCTTTTAGGATCTTTTTCAAGGGGTGATTGGTAGATTCTTTTAATTTCTATTTTACCCTCTGGTTCTAGAATATCAGGGCAATTCTCCTTGATAATTTCTTGAAAGATGATGTCTAAGCTCTTTTTTGAACATGGCTTTCAGGTAGTCCAATAATTTTTAAGTTATCTCTCCTGGATTTATTCTCCAGGTTAGTGGTTTTTCCAATGAGATATTTCACATTGTCTTCCATTTTTTCATTATTTTGGTTCTGTTTTATAATTTCTTGATTTCTCATAAAGTCACTAGCTTCCACTTGCTCTAATCTAATTTTGAAGGTGGTATTTTCTTCAGTGGTCTTTTGGACCTCCTTTTCCATTTGACTAATTCTGCCTTTTAAGGCATTCTTCTCCTTATTGGCTTTTTGGAGCTCTTTTGCCATTTGGGTTAGTCTATTTTTTAAGGTGTTATTTTCTTCAGTATTTTGGGGGGGGGGGTTTCCTTTAGCAAGTTGTTGACTTATTTTTCATGATTTTCTTGCATCACTCTCATTTCTCATCCCAATTTTTCCTCTACTTCTCTTACTTGATTTTCCAAATCCTTTTTAAGCTCTTCCATGGCCTGAGACCAATTCAGATTTTTCTTGAAGGCTTTTGATATAGGCTCTTTGACTTTGTTGATTTTTTCTGGCTGTATGTTTTGATCTTCTTTGTCAATAAAAAAAAGATTCTATAGTCTGAGTCCTTTTCTGCAGCCTGTTCATGTTCCCAGCCAACTACTTGACCTTTGAGCTTTTTGTCAGGGTATGACTGCTGTTAGAGTACAGAATACTTCGTCCCAAGCTTTAGGGGCCTTACACTGCTGTTTTCAGAGCTACTTCTACTCCAGAGTTACAGTAAGCTCTGCCACACCAGCACTCCTCCTCCCCCAAGAACTGCCAACCAGGACTGCAACCTAGATCCAAGCAGGGCAAAGCAAGAAAACCCTGCCTCTGTGCCAGCAAAGCAATCCCTGCACTCCAGCTCTGATGCCCTGCTTGATTCTTCCCACTGTGTGAACCAAGGACTCTGGAAGCAGCTGACACTGGAGCTCTGGAAGCAGCCACAGGACCTTCCTGCTGCTGCCTCCATGCCACCTCCAATGCCCCCAGGGCTGGGGCCGGACCGCACACTTTTCTCACCCAGATCCAGCAGTTTTCTTACTAACTTGCTCTGTGGTCTTTGGTGTTTGTGGGTTGAGAAGTCTGGTAGCTGCCACAGCTCAGTGATGCAGGGCCCTAAGGCCTGCTCCACCCAACTCCCTGTTTCGTTGGTCCTGGCGCAGCCCACGCTGGGTTGAGCTCTGCTACTAGCATGGTGTGATAGACCCTTCGTAGCAACCATCCAGGCCATCTTGGGCTAGAGACTTGTTTCCCTCTGTTATTTCATGGGTTCTGTAGCTCTAGAATTTGTTCAGAGCCATTTTTTACAGGTGTTTGGAGGGGTTTGGGGAAGAGCTTAAGTGAGTCCCTGTTTTCCAGCTGCCATCTTGGCTCTGCTCCCCACCCCCAGCCCATTCTTGACCTTTTGTATGTATTTATATTATACAGGCAATAAACTTTCTAAGGACATAAAGTTTATTTAACATCACAAAAATGCAAAGAAAAGAGTTTCAGCTCCTGTATGGGCACCCCAGTAGTAGCAATTTAGATTTGAAGATCTTTCCCACCCATTAATAGGCCATGTGACCTGTTTATGTCACAGGAAACCTAAGTCACATGTGGTGGGAGGAGCTTCCTGACAGGAAAAAGCAAGTTATGTCATAGGAAATGCAGAGAGAGAAAGACAGAGAGAGAGACAGAGAGCAGTTATGGCTGCTAATGGCCGTTGTTGATAGCTAGAGCTGAACAGACTGACTTAGCTGTATTGTGAGTTTGTTTTTGGGAAGACCCCAGTAGGGGGTTGGAAAGGTTTTGGGGTGGTGAGGTTCCATGTTGTGATATTGTGTTTTAAGTTCCTTGCTGTTGGGCTCACTGGCTGTGGGAGCTGAACATTTGGTTATGGTATATGGTTCTCTGGTGTCTGAATAGATGTTATATTCTTCTACCTTCTATATGGAGAGTCTCTTATACTTTGTGATACAGAACTACATAGGAATATTTATGATTATTGTCAATGTTGTATTTACTGCCTTACTGATACAACCCCACATAACCACATCTCAGATCCTCCTCCTGCAGTCACTGGTTATGGAAAGGGGATATGGGAATCAGTTCTGGTGTCCAGGGCAAAAGAACTGAAGGTCTTGTTGTCTGTCCTGATGATTTTAATGCAATTTGGGTCTTTTCCTTGATGAAGGAGAGGAGTAAGACACGATAGTAATCATTTATTTTTTGCCATCCGTTGCTCAAACCACCACCATCCCAATTCCTGGGCAGAATAATAATTTAAGGAAGATGAGAGTATTGTAGGATTACAGGACCCAGAGTGAAAGCTAGAAGGAACCTCAGAGCACTTCTAGTTCAATCATTTAATTAATTTTATAGATGAAGAAAATGAGTCCCAGTTACAACTCAATTTAGTCATATCAATGTTAAACAGCATTTATTTTCAATTTTCTTTTAATGTTTTATTTATACTTCTTATTTCTGAAGTCAATCAACACTTATTAAGCACCAGTTAGGCATTAGGCACTGTGATAAGCACTGGGGATACAAAAGGAGGGACACAATAGTCTCTGCCCTCAAGGGTAGACAACAAGCAAACAAATATGTCCAAAGAGAGGGGAGGCATTAGAATTAAGAAGAGTTGGAAGATGGGAATTTAGTTGAGATTGAAAAGAAGCCAGAGAAGGCAGTAGGCACAGACGAGGAGGGAGAGTTCTGCAGGCACGGGGAACAGTCAGGGAAAATGCAGGGAGCCAAGAGATGGAGCATATAACCCACCCCACCCAGAAAGCCTTTCCTTGTAACAAAGATTAAGAAATAAAGAAAAAAATTCCAAAAATGAAAATAAAAACATTGAAAGAAAAATATGTAGAAAATGAAGGGGGAAATTAAGCAAAACCAACCAATGCATCAGATGCATCTGGTCATTTTCCATCTTTGTAACAAAGAGAAGGAGGAGCATTTTTGCAACTCTTCTCCAGATCAGACTTGGGCAGCATAATTATACAGCATTCAATTTTGTTTTATTCTCCTTTCCATATACATTGTTATAGTTATTGTAAGTATGTATAATATATACATGTGTATACATGCATTTATACACCTAGCTATATATGTCTGAGTGTGAATCCCCTCCCCCTTCTGTTGACTTCAGTTCATATGTTTTCCCATGTAACCTGAAGGTGTCACTGTGGAGAGAAAAATTGGCTAGCTGGTTATCCTTTCTATATTCTCCTCTTGTCTCGTTTCTGGAAGGGGAAGAGTTGGATCCTCCCTAGACATACCTATCCCTTTCCACTGTCCCAAGAGGTAATATTTTCCATTCTAATACCTTTTGTTAAAGAGGTGCTGCCTAAGGGGTCTGAGAGCCATCTTCTCCTCTCCTTCCCTGTTCCTCCTCCTCCTCTCTCTCTCTCTCTCTCTCTCTCTCTCTCTCACACACACACACACACACACACACACACACACACACACACATTGGGATTGGAGATTAAATCAACCACCCTTTGCCACACAATTAGATCATTATTTAGTCTAGAAAGAAGGACTCCAAGATCCACTTTGGAATTTCGCCTACCAGGAAGTTAATTGAAATGTCAAAATTATTAATAAAATCATACCCACTCATTAAGCCCCTAGGCAGGCTCTAGACCCCAAGGTGGGAAGAGAACTTCCCACTAACTTAATAGCTGCTTAGTCAAATACCCAAAGGCTCCTCTATTTGTACTTTCTGCATGTGACCAAAATATGCTCAAGTGATATACAACATTTCATGGTCAACAAATTTTTTTTTGTGGAAAGAAAAATAGAGTCAGTATAAGAGAGTATGGTAAAGGAATAAATCAGAAGTAGATGCCAGGTAGTACCTGTAGCAGTACAAGAGAGTGGGAGCTGGAGAGAGAAAATTTTACAGATTTTCTGTGTTTCTTAAAACAGTGGTCACTCAACAGGCTCTCTGAATTATTTGATGCATAGTGTTGCTGCTGTTTTTAGAGGCAGTTAGGTGGCACAGTGGATAGAGGGCTGGGCCTGGAATCAGGAAGATCTTAGTTCAAATCTGATCTCAGGCACTTACTAGCTGTGTGACCCTTAAGCAAGTTGCTTAACCCTGTTGGCCCCAGTTTTCTCATCTGTAAAATGTACCCTCTTCCCTTTGCTACAAAGATGGAAAATGACCATCTATTTAAAAAAAAAAAGAAGGAGGAAATGGCAAACTCCAGTATCTTTGCCAACAAAGCCCCAAATGGGTCATGAACTGAACAACTGCTGCTGTTTCTTCCAGCAGCAACTCAGTCCCATAACAACCCAGCTCCATCTCTCTCTTCTCCCTAGATTAGTTTAACTGCTCCCTTGACTAAGGCATTTTCATTTGCTCCAGGGCTAAGAAGAGGAAAGTGAACACAAGCCCCAGATTTCTTTGTGAGTGTATAATTACTTTCCCCATTCATGGGGGAATGTATCTGAACCCATCAAAACATCTGCTATACCTTTTTCTCCGAATTTTTCACATTCTTGGTTTCTTGTGGCATAGAACTATTCTATTACATTTATATGCTAAACTTTGTTTAGACATTCCTCAGTGTTCACCTTTGTCAATGCAAATTATGTGCAAGGTAAGTGCAAATTAAAACAGCTCTGAAGTTTTACCTTTCTCATGTAAGTTGACAAAGATGGAAAAATATGGGAACAATCAATGTTGGAGGAGCTGTGTAAAAACAGGCACATTGATGCACCATCAGTGGAGCTAAGAAATGGCCCGAGCATCCTGGATTGCTACCTGAAACTATATAAGAAAAATGACTTTTCTATACCCTTTGTCCTAGCAATCCCACTGCTAGACATGTACCCCCAAGGAAGTCTTTGAAACTACTGCAATAAATATTATTGGACCTTTCTACCTTTGACTTCCCAGAGGCATGTGTCTAGCAGTAGGGTCAAAAAGTATGATCATTTTTGTCACTTTTTAAAAGTATGATTTCAAATTATTTTAACAATGGTTAGACCAATTTGTACTTAGATTAACTGTTTAGTTTTTGTCTTCCCAAATTGACTGTTCCTATCTCTTTTTATACTTAGAAACTTGCATGACCTGAGGTGGGTTTCTATCAGAAGACTAAACAAATTGTTTTATTGGTGGATAGATAGACAGACAGACAGACAGCCATCATTTATCATCTTTACCAACTAGCTGATGTGAGTTGTTTTAATTTGAATTCCTCTTATTGTAAGAGATCTGCAACAATCTTTCATATGGTTGTTAATAGTTTGTGATTCTTTTGAGAACTGTTTGTTTGAATTCTGTGACCATAATGGCCCTTGGTCCTATATCAAAATATACAAAAAGAGTATAACCTTCTCCTTGGTTACTAATATGATACATGAACATAAAATATTCATGTACAAATCAGTTTAATAATATTGGGGGAAGGCAGAGAGATTCCTGTGATACACACCTCTCCCACTGAGGGAGGATCAAAGTATGTACATTCTGTACTTTTTCTGAGAAACAGATGCATTGTTACTTGAGGTGATACCAGTTGCTTCACTTGGGATACTAACCAAACTAGAGATCGTGTTTACATTGGCAAACTGAGGTGAGAGTCAGCATCTTTTCCACAGGGCCTAGAACAAAACTGAGACATTTGTAACATCTAATAATTGATCAGAGAGCTCAGACACCAGTTTCCAAGGGGAAGAACAGAAAACCTATGAGCATCAGTACACTTTTCTTCTCATATGTTCTTAATCTATGTTGAACAAAGGACTATAGAATCAGAAAGTAGGACGACATCTTCAAGTTATAGTTAGAGGACTTCAAGGTTGATACCCTGAACCGAGGGGATATAAGTGACATTTCCTTTGGCTGCGATTCGATATGTTTGATGTTATTGCTTTAAGTCATCTGTGCTGGGCAATGCTTCCTCATAATCCAAAATGATCACCGCCTTCTATACCCTCCCGGTGATATCAACACACTTGATTTAGCCCAGATTTCAGTGAAAAGGGAAAGTCCTCAAAAATAAGGATAACACCTACTTTGTATACCGTTGAAAACACCCTTGTAGTTCAAGTTCCTCAAAGCTAATACATGCTCTACAGATTGCAAATACTCAACCTCAATACGGACTTTTGAAGAAAAGTAGATTGTCTCTTAAGATCATGTTAGAGCTAGAGAGAAACGTAGAGGTCATCCAGTCTAGATGATAATCCTGTTATGTTATTAAATAGGGGGAAAACATCATCTAGGCAGTAAATGTGTTGTCTTGGACAATTCACTTTTTCTCTATCTTGGTGTCTCATCTGGAAAAGATCATTGGAACAGAGACTTAGAAAAGGACCAGGGAAGCCATTGGGAGAGGAAAAGGGCCATGTAGTCTGTCAGTCAGTCAACTGGCATTTCTTAAATGCCTTGGTGCCTCCAGGCACCAAGCTAAGCACAAGAGATAGAAAAATATGCAAAAGATAGTACTTGCCCTCAAGGAGGAGACAATACAAAATGCAATGCAAAAATAACTATGCACAAAGATTCATCCTTCATTTGGAAGAAGGCCAATGACATCATGGGGTGGGTCATGATTTGACACATGAATTGGATTTTTTTTTTAATTTTGGGGTGTTTCTTTTTTATCCTTGGTTTTTTTTTGGGGGGGGGGGGGCAGGGTGGCAGGGTTGAGTTTTTAAAAATCTTTGGACCTGAATTGGTTGTGAGGCAGAGTTGCACAAAATTGTCAGCCTCACTCTCCCTTCCAGAGTCATCAAAGTCCAGTGGCAAGAGAAAAGTCAAGACAACTGGCCATGGCCCAGGATGCAGTGGATGACCTTGGTGTCTTGAATGTCGGACCAAGCTTTAAGCTTCCCATAGCACCTCCTTCAGCCTTCATGGCCATTGGAACAAATTGTTCTCATCCCCCATTCTTCCCCAGGGAAGTTTCAAACAAGCTACATCCAGGGTAAGTTGAAATCATCAAGGAGGATCAGGAAAGGCTTATTGCAGAAAATGAGATGTTAGCTAAGACTTGAAAGAAGCCAAAGAAGACAGTAGGCAGAGAAAAGGAGGGAGAGATCCCCAGGCTTGGGCACAGCCAGTGAAAATGCTTGGAGTCAGGAAATGGAGCGTTGTATTTGAAAAACAGCAAAGACAATACATGACACAAAGTGTCAGAGGCAGGATTCGAACCCAAACTTTCCTTACTCTGAGTCCAGAAATCTGTCCACTAAACCACACTACTCCTATGTGAATGGGTTATTATCCAAGATCCCTCCCAGTTCTAATATTTCAAAGTGCTCTCCCTTATAGCTCTCCCTTAAATATATCAAATAAGTGCTTTCAGCATTGAATGGCTGGTCTTATCTTTCTTCAGACTTCTCTTTTCAGTCCCAGTAATGGACCACTGCACGTATACTTCCAGATTATGTCAGGGATCTAAAAGACCCAAACGACTGCTTCAAATAACAGAAAATCTTTATTTCTGAGGTGTTGGGAGGAGGGGGAGAGGCAGGAGTGTGTTGGTAAATATTTAACAACCAGCTCTCAAAGAAAAGAAATATTACCAGTGTACACTTTTAAGTTTAATTTGCATTATTGACAATTTCTCCTTCACTTTTTAAAGTCTGGGCAGTCGGCAAAACAGTAAACTGAGCCCTGGTTTTGTAGTATTTGCATTTCCAAGGTGTACATGTTCACACTGCAAATTTAACAATAGATGGTTCAGCTGGCTCCAGCATAGCCCTGGTGTGGGCCCTTATCTTCACTTTGAAAGCATCTAAAAGGTCATAGGACCATAGAATCCTAGTGTTAGAACTGGAAAGTCATCAAATCCACCTTTCTTTTTCAGATGAGGAAAAGGAAATGAGGAGGAGAACTTTTATGAACAGACGAAAACCGATCATCAGTCCTGAAGTTCACCTTAAGGAAAAATTCTGAAATAGAAACTCTATAAATGATGAAAATATTTGCCAACACATTTAGTTGTTAAGATAAGAGTAAATTCCTCTTAATCAGTCTTTTGTTTTTTTCTTTTCTTTCCAACTTTTTTTTTTATTTTTAGTTTACAACACTCAGTTCCACAAGTTTTTGAGTTTCACATTTTCTCTCCTTCCCTCTCCTCCCGCCTCATCCCCAAGACAGCATGTAATCTGATATAGGTTCTACATATACCTTCACATTAAACTTATTTACATAATAGTCAAGTTGTAAAGAATTATAACCAATGGAATGAATCATGAGAAAGTAGAAACAAAACCAAAAAAGAAAGGGGAAAAAAAAGGGAAAGCAAATAGTTTGCCTCAACCTGCATTCAGACTCCTTAATTCTTTCTCTGGATGTGCATAGCTTTTTCCATCATGAGTCTTTTGGGGCTGTCTTTGAACCTTGCATTGATGAGAGGAGCCAAGTCTATCAAAGTTAGTCCTTACAGATACCATGTGTCTGTAATAGTGTATATTGATCTGCTGGTTCTTCTCCCATCACTCAGCATCAGTTCATATAAGTCATTCCACGTTGTAATGAAGTCCTGTCTGCTCCTCATTTCTTACAGAACAATAGTATTCCATTACATTCATATACCACAATTTGTTTAGCCATTCCGCAATTGATGGGCATCCCCTTGATTTCCAATTCTTTGCCACAACAAAAAGAGCTGCTATAAATATTTTAGTACATACTGGTCCACTTCCTGTTTTGTTTCTTACAAATCAAAATGCCCAGATTTTTATGGTCCCCATGTTTCCATGTTGGAGGGTAGAAAGCTTTGGAAGATTCAGATACCTTCCCTTCCCAAAATATACAATAAGGAGTGACAAAAATTTTAATGCCAATGAGGACAGTGTCATGTTGTAAATTTACAAAAAAAAAAACAAACTATAGCAAATAGTTTTTATTAATAATTTTAAAATTATGAGGGTCACCCCCCCAAAATATCTCTTCAGTCTCCAGAACACACACTGGTTCTGCCCAATTTAAGGGTACCATTTCATATTGAGAAGGGATTACTTTTTCATTTGGATTCAGAGTTATTTCAAGTTTTTAACTGTCATATTGAGTCAGGTTTTACAGAATCACAGAATTTGAGAGCAGGAAGAGACCTCAAGTGGCCACTTATTCTGACCCAACCTTGAGAGGAATCACCACTACTTGACAAGTAGTTGTCTAGCACCTGTTTGAAGACCTCTGAAGAGGTGGAACCCAGCATCTTGTTCTACTTTTGGATCACTCCAGTTGTTGGGAAGTTTTTCCTGAGAACAAACCTAGATCTACCTTTTTGCAGCTTCCATCCATTACTCTTGGTTCTGTCTCTCTGGGATGAAATTTTTCTACTGAAACTGCTCTCTCCAGAGTTACCAATGATCTCATAGTTGCCAAAACCCAGTGACCTTTTCTCAATTCCTTGACCTCTCTGCAGCCTTGGACACATAGATCACTCTTTCCTCCTTGATAGTCTCTTATCTCTTCAGGGGTGGGGGACCTGCAGCCTCAAGGCTACAGGTGGCCCTCTAGATCCCAAAATGCAGCCCTTCCACTGAACCCAAACTTCACAGAACAAATCTCTTTAATTAAAAAGGATTTTCCTTAATGAGGATTCTCCAGTTGCCTTGAGGCCACAGGTTCCCCACCCCTGTATCTAGGTTTTCAGGACACAGCTCTCTCCTAGTTCTCCACCAACTCATATGCCCATTCCTTATCAGTCTCCTTTGCTTGATCCTTATCCAGGTCACACTGGCTAACCATAGGTGTGTCCCATAGGGCCAGGGCACGGTGGTGGGTCCTCTACTCTTCTGGGTCTTCTACTACTTCACTTGGTGATCTCATCAGCTCCCATTAAAGGCACCACTATCTTCCCAGTCCCCCAGGCTACTGGAGAATCTTCATTAAGGAAAATCCCAAGATGTTGTCTTCAACTCCTCACTGTCATTCCCCATATCCAATCTGTTGCCAATACTCACAACATCTCTTGAATATGCAGGCCTGTTCTCTTCTCTGACTTTGCCACTACCCTAGGGCAGGCCATCACATGCCTGGACTATTGCCTGCTGGTGGGTCTGCCTACTTCAAGATTCTCCCAACTTCAATCCATTCTCCATTCAGCCATGAAAGTGGTTTTCCTAAAGTGCAGGTAGAACCATGTCACCCCCTTACTCAGTAAACTCCCTGTCATGTCCAGAATCAAATACAATCTCCTGTTTGGTATTCAAAGCTGTGTGGGATGAAAGACCCTCACCAATTAAAAGTTAACAAGGAGCCATCTCAGGGTGGGAACAGAAATAAATTTTATTCAGTCCTCGAGAATTGGGCATCCCTGCTAGAATGAATCCAGCAAGGGAGGTGCTTTTCAAGGGGCAAGGCACCCATAATTATACCTAATACAAGAGAATTCCCACCCACCTCTGACCCTTCTCACCATTGACTGGGAGGTGGGCTTACAATCTGAGCTCGAAAGCTAGACATAGAACTGGGAAATAGAGGCACAGAAACTCCAGTTCCCATTCCCTTAGTTAATGATTACAGCTGAGGTGACATCTATAAATTTAATGAAGGAGAATAGGAAAAGGGGAGGGGGAGACCCTCTCTATTCTTTACAGTAGAGAAAAACAGGTCATTATGACCCTGTTCTTACTATATATATATATATATATATATATATATATATATATATACATATACGTATCTTCCCTGTGAAGTCTTCACATTTTATTTACCTCACACAAAGCCCTTTAAAACCTAGCAATCCCACCCTCCCACCTCCTCCTGCTTAACTTTTCAGTCTTCTTACACTTTATGAACTCATCAATCCAGTAACACTGTTTTTGCCATTCCACAAAGAAGACTCTCCATCTCTTCGTTCCAGGCATTTTCTCTGACTGTCCCTCATGCCTGGAACTCTCTGCCTCCTCATCTCTGCCTACTGGATTCCCTGGCTTTCTTCAAGTCCAAACTAAAATCCCATCTGCTACAGGAAATCTTTCCCAACCAAGCCCTCTTAATTCTAGTATATTGTATATAGCTTGTTTGTCCATATTTGTTTGCTTTTTTTCTTCCACCATTAGTTTGTGAGCTCCCAAGGACTATCTTTTGTCTTTTTAAAAAAAAAAATATCCCTTGTGCTTAGCCCAATGTCTGGCACATAGTAGGTGCTTAATAAATGTTTGTTGACTGGCTAAGTGAAACAATAAATTTAATATAATCCCTCCTCCATTAGACAATCATCATCCTTCCCTCTCCCCCCCACCCCAGCTCTTCTTTTCTCCAGGCTATATCCCCAGTTCCTTCAACCAGTACCCATATGACATGCTGTCAAGGCTTTTCAACATGTTGGAAGACCTCCCCTCACTACTCTCCAGCATCCAGATGTGAACATAATATTTCAGATGAAGTCTGACAAGGGCAAAAAACAGTAAGACTATCACCTCCCTATTCCTAAAAGCTTTTCTTTTCTTCATGCAACCAAAGATTGCATCAATTTTTTTTGGCTACAACACTGCACTGCTGTCTCACCATGATCAGCCATCTTGTACATGTGAAGTTGATTCTCATACCTCTCCTCCCAAAATTATATTAATCTCTATCAAATTTCATCTTATTAGATTCAGCCCAATGCTCTGGCCTGTTGAGATATTTTTGGACCCTGACTTTCATCCATTATGTTAGGCTATATCCTTCCAGCTCTGTGTCATCTGCAAATTTGATGAGTATGCCATCTATACTTTTATCCAAGTCACTGGGTGGATATGTTCCATGTTAACCAGCACAGGGCCAAATACAATGCCCTGCCATATTGACACTGAACCATGAACAATTACCCTTTGAGACCTGCTAGCCAACCGTCTCTGGATCCATCTAATGGTATTATTGTGTATGTAATCCATATCTAGTCATCTTCTCCACAAAAATAGTGTGAAATACCTTATGGAAAACTTTGCTAAAATCTAGGTTAACTATATCAGTCATAGTCTTTTCATCTCATTTAGTAATCTGGTAAAAAATGGAAATGAGGTTAGTCTGGTGAAATCTCTTCATGTCTTTTTCTAGAAGTTCACCAAGCATCTCATCAATTACTCATTCAAAAATTTTCCCAGAAATCAAAGTCAAGTGAACTGGCCTATGCTGCAGCTGGTAGACTCTGTTCTCCCCATCCCAACTCTTTTTTTTAACAAAATTGGAACAACATTTGCCCTCCTCCAATCTTGCGTTACCTCTCCTGTTTTCCATGATCTTTCGAATACCATTAACAGTGGGTTCATTGATCACACCTGCCAGATCTTTTAGGACTGATGGATGTAGTTCATCTGGGCCAGGTGCCTGGAATTTATCAAGGGTAGCTTTCTTACTGCATCCTTACTTACCTTCTTACTCCCTCTTTACTTATCTTACTCCCTTTCAGTCCTTTCTAGTGCAAATGTCCTCCTTCTTGGGGCAGCTAGGTGGTGCAGTGAATAGAGCACCAGCCCTGGAGTCAGGAGGACCTGAGTTCAAATTTGACCTCAGACACTTGACACTTATTAGCTGTATGACCTTGGGCAAGTCATTTAACCCTAATTGCCTTGCCTTCCCCCCTCCAAAAAGAGAAACATCCACCTTCTTGGCAGAGAAAACAGAAACGAAATTAGAATTCAGTGGCTCCTCCTTGTCTTTGCTGTCAGTTACTACTGTCTCTACCACCCCAAAGGAAAATTCTATTCCTTCTTTGACCCTCCTTTTTCCCCCAAAGTGATTTTTTAAAATCCTCTTTCTGTTGTCCTTAGTTTCCCTCTGCCAGTTTATTCTGAAATTTAACACTCCTGACACTATTTTAACAGAACTGGGCCATGCTCATTCATCCTTGGTTACTGTGAGATTCCTTTTAAAATGCAAATTGGTTGATAGTTCCCTGTTCATATTAATCTCTGCAGACAAATCTCATTTTTCCTCCTCATTAGAGTTGTTTTCCTTTGTGTTTTCAGAATTTCGTTCCTGAGTATCCCCCCATTCCTCCTAGACTCACTTCCCCTGTAAGCATGTTATCTCATGGGATTCTGCTTCTCTTTCCTCTGAAGCCTTTGAAACACACTTTCCCAAAATCTAGGATACCTGTCAGAGTGGGACTATGCTTAGATTTCCTCTTCTCTTCTCTCACATACTCTAAGAGGGAGTGATTTCTTCCTCCCAGAATCCCCGTCGTTTTCACTCCAACAAGCTCTGTTTGTTAGTGAGAATCAGATTTATATGAGAATTTCCCCTTCTTTGTTCCATCACCTTTCGAAGGATGAAATTATCACCAAGTCAAGTGACAAAATTATTTTGGCAGCTCTGTTTTTAGAAGACAGACAGAGTCAGAGACAGAAACAGAGAGTGGGGCATATACAAAATAAATACAAGTTTATTTGTTGCAGTTGGCAAGAGATCCTAGCATTTATGCTGAACAGGAAAAGCTTCATGTAGAAGTTGGCACTTAAGTGATGACTTAAAAAAAACTAATAGCCATTTCAACTCTCTACTGTCCTCTGCTCTCAAATTCCTTGTTCCCTCATCCTGTTGTTGTTTAGTCATTTTCTGTCATGTCTGGCTCTTTGTGACTCCTTTGGGGCTTTCTTGGCAATTCCTTCTCCAGCTCATTTTACAGATGAGGAAACTGAGGCAAACAGGGTTAAGTGATTTGCCCAGAGTCACACAGCTAGTTAGTATCTGAGGTCGGATTTGAACTCAGGTCTTCCTGACTCCAGGCCTGGGACTCTAGCTGCCCTTGTCCTGTCACTGCTTACCTCTTGCTAAATCTCATCCCTGGATTACTTTCATCTAATCTACTCTTACTTAAAAGCTACTGAATGCAACTGGAAGAGGTTTCATAGATGTGATGACTGGGAACATTACAAATTCATATTCTCCAACCTCAAATGAGTCCTTACTCCAGTAAGGCAGTGCTTTCGTTTCTGCCTAATTGATTCCCTATCTCACTCCCACAAAAGCTATTCCATTTTCCTCCTCAAGCTTCACATTCCTTGCCTCTTACTGAGACAGAAAACTAAGACCATTTCATATGAGTTCACTCTTCTCCCATTCTCTTCATGTCAAAAGTCCTTAACATCACCTACCATTGTCTCCTCATTTCCTCCAATCGTGACAAAGAGGTGGTCCTTCTTGCCAAAGTCAACCATTCTGCTTGCAAACCTGTTCCCATCCTTTTCCATTTTCTCTAACAGGTTGCATCCTCAGTCATCTGTTCTCTCTCTCTCTCTCTCTCTCTCTCTTTCTCTCTCCTCTCTCTCTCTTTCTCTCTTTCTGTTGCTCTCTGTCCCTATTTCTTTCTCTATGTCTTTCTCTGTCTCTCTGTCTCTGTCTATCTGTCTATCTGTCTCCCCCCCTCCACCGGTCAACTAGCATTACCATCCCTCAGGCTATTATTGAATATATTTCTTCCCTTTCTCAGACATGATTCTTGAAAGAGTTGTCTACATCAGAGGTGTCCAACACATGGCCCACAATACTTCCCAGTGCAGCCTGAACCGAATTAAAATGCAATTTGGAAATATTTAACAAAATCAATAAAAATACAATAAAATATACATAACATTAATATGTGGTTTTTGAAGTCAATATGCAGGCTGCAGGGACCCTTATGTATGGTTTAGTGGCCCCTGCTCTATGCTCACTGCCTCTACCTCCTCTTCTCTCCTCAGCTGGTAGCAATGTGACTTTTCACTTCACCACTCTGTAATGGTAATCAGGGTGGGGCTTTTTGCTGTTCTTCTCTTAAATGCCTTTAGTGATTCTGGCCTTTGTTTGAATGGGGATGGTAAAGTGGGGTCTTGTCTTGGAATGTTTCTCAGTACTGAGACAATCATATATGATGTGATACTGGGGATGGGGAGCTTTCACCACCCCCACCCCCCAGGGCTCAGAACAGGATATAACTGAGAGGAGCTTGATGTTTTGACTTTTGGGGCTCATTCGTGGAAGCAGTATTGAGACTCTGGGCAAGCCATAACTGCCTTCTGGCTTTGATAACCCAGACAAATATTGGTGCTTCTCTGGTAACTATGTATTGTGATTTGAATCAGGCAAGGTCTGTCTGCTGATGTTTGTAATTTCTGTTTGGATTTGCCTTGAAGTTCAGAGGGCTGATCTTTTTGCCCTGAGCTAAGTGAATGATATATGTACATTTGATTAAACTGAGATTGTGAACCCCTTAAAGTAGCTTTCCTTAGTAAAGCAGATCAAAGAACCTGTGTTAGCGGCCTTCTGTGTGCTGGTTGTTGTCACAGTAGCTGTTAGCCATATTATGGCTACACACTCAAATGAAACTATTCTCTCCAAAGTTATCAGTGATCTCTTAATTGCCAAATCTGATGGTCTTTCCACTCTCCTCATCCTTCTTAACCTGTCTGCTCCATTTGATAATATTAATCCCCTATCTTCCTGGATACTCTCTCTTCTCTAGGTTTTCATGATGCTGCTCTCTTCTGGTTCTCCTCCTACTTCTCTGACCATTCTTTTTCTGTCTAATTTGCTGTGAATGTGCCCCAAGATTTTGTCCAAGGCCTTCTTCCCTTCTTCCTCTACACCGTCTCTTGGCAACCTCATCAGTTCCCATGGGTTTAACTAACATTTCTATGGACAAAATTCACAGAGTATGAATATATGTGTACATACATATATGCATGTGTATGCATGTATGTACATATACAAGTATATCCAGACTTTGTCTCTCCCCTAAGCTCCAGTCCTACATCACCAACTGCCCATTGTACATGTCAAACTGGATGTCCCAGATACATAGCAAACTCAACTGGTCCAAAATAGAATTCATTCTCTCTCCCCCTAAGCCATCTCCTCTTCCAGACTTCCCTATTCTGTCAAAGGTACCACCATCCTTCCAGTCTCTCAAGCTTACGACCTTGATATTTCCTTAACTCCTCCCTCCCCTCTCCCCCTACAGTCAATCAGTTGTCAAATCTTGCCATCTCTACCTCCACAACATCTGTCACATCTCAACCCTTCTCTCCATTCATACAGCTACCGCCTTAATTCAGGCCTTTATCAACTCTTGTCTAGATTCTTGCAATACTCCAAACAATTCCAGTAGTTATCTATTGCCTTTAGGTGAAAATAAAAATCCTTTTGTCTAGGTTTTAAAGCCCTGGCTCCAGACTATCTTTCCAACATCATTAGACATTACTCTCCCTCTGGCATTCTGTGATCCAGCCAAAGTGGCCTCCTCTCTGTTCCTCACATGTGACACTCTCCTTCCTGTCTCAATGCCTATACACTGGTGATCCCACATGACTGGAATGAATTCCTTCTTCGTTTCTGCTTCATCAAGTATGTGTCTTGTTTTAAAACTTCACTCAAGTAACATCTTTTGAATGAAGCCTTGCCTGATCTTCTCAACTGTTGGTACTATCCCTTCTTTTAAGATATATATGTCCATGCAAGATATGTATGCCCAGATGAATTGTCAAAATGCATAGACATGTAGCTCTCATCCGGTTCACTCCTTTCCAGGGGAGATGGCAGCTTCTACTTTTAGGGGAGCAGGTTAAGAGGTATGGCTTGGCACTTGCTTCTTCCCTTGCCTCTAAGAGGGGTATCAGATTAGAATAATATCTATCCGCCACCACTACCACCCCCCAAAAAAAGAGTACAATAGGTTTGGAACAAAAACAGCTACCCTGTTCACTAGCCTTAAGTTTACAAATTCCAGCTTAAGACCTTCCCCCCAACACTGATTACACAAAAGACCATCACAAATAGTGAATAGTGGGTAAACCCATTTACCCAAGCAACTATCAAACAAAAATTAGAGAAATTACAAATTAAAATATGCCAGAAAATTAACAAGAGTGAACAAGCTCTCTAGCTGAGCTGAAGATATCTCAGTTCTCAGAGAGAGTGGTTAACTCACCAAAGGAGAAAGACTCCGTTTGAAATCTCTAAGGAGGCAAGCTAGAAATCAAGAACATGTTGAAGACTATCTTCCTTACATATTTACAGCTTCCATGGTCTTTCTTTCTCTCCCAAAGAATGTCTGAAACCTCATGTGTCTTTCTCCAAAGCAATTCTCTCATCCACCCTACTCTGATACAGGTCCACAGAATTGCATTAGCATAGGATTGAGATCTGGTCTATATGCAGAAGCATGCAAAATGACCCCAGCTTGGTTGAAAACCTGGTTATATCCCAAATATATTTGTATTTATTAACTTTATGTTAATGCTATTTATGCTCATATAGGTGCTTGTCACCCCTATCAGACTGTAAACTCTCTGCAAGGAGGAATTATTTCACCCTTTCTACTTGAGTCTCAAGTGCTTAGGACAATGACCAGAATATAGTAGGTGCTTAATAAATGCTTAATGATTGATTGAAGAAAGGAGGAAGTGAATTTCAGGTAGAGGAATAGCCAACACAAAAGCACAGAGATGAGAGATGAAAGTTTATGTGTGAGAAAAATTAAGAAGCTAGAGAATTCTGTGCATTAAGGGTAAAGATATATAACAAAGCTGGAAAGATTAGAACCAGGCTATGAGGAGCTTGCAGTCCAATTTTTAAAAAAATAGAAGATATTTCCCTTGTCTTTGTCTTAACTGCTAATGGTAACCTTCCTACCTTGACTGTGTCTTCTCACTTATCAGCTAACCATAGCTTTTAAGGGTGGGCTGGAGAGTTGGGAGAATAATATCTCTTGCTGCTGGGTCAATCTACTGTTGGAGTGGATCAAGTAAGTCTCTCTCCAGGGTTGTTGGCTTGTCAACCTCGGCTGCTGTGGTTATAGCAGAACCTTCTAGGGACTCCAGTTGCAAGACATCTGGTTGCTTATAAGTCTTTCAATCTTTCACCAAGTAGCCAGGAAGAATAAACATGCCAGAGAGAGAAGAAACAAAAGCATCATGTGTTCAAAGCCATATGGTGATTAGGTAGAAAAAGGGCTCCCCAACCCAGAGGCTTACAGCATTTTGCTCTCTTCACTCAAAAGTCACCAGGGTGAGAAAGTCATCAAACTCTTCTAATGGAGCCTTTTGTATGTACGCTTGATTCCACCTCTTCAGATGGGCTATTCACCATCTTAAACAAAGAGCAGGGCCTTCCATTACATATGTCTGGTCCATTCCCTCATAACCTTAAAAAGGTGAGTATGTCAGAGAGAAATTTGGAGTCATTAAAAGAACTTTGAAATTTCTCATAGGCAAATCTAGCCTTATCAATGTATGTATGTGTATACATATGTACATGTATGTATATATCATAAATCCTGTTCAAATCTTGCCTCAGATACTTCCTAGCTTTGAGACCCTAGACAAGTCACTTAACTGCTATCTGCCTCAGTTTCCTCAATAGTTAAAAAAATGGGGATAATAATAGCACCTTCCTCACAGAGTTGTCATGAGTTTCAAATGAGACAACACAGATTACATTCTAATAGGAGAGACAACAAATACGTATATGTACATGTGTATATGTGTGCATGTTATATATGTGTGTATATACATATATATTCACAGATATATAGTGAATAAATACAAATATATCCAGAGCATAGAAGTAGAAAGATAGTTTGGGAGAGAGAGAACAAGCAATTAGGGGGATCAGGAGAAGCTTTATGCAGAAGGTGGTGCTTGAGCTGAGTATTCCAACACAAGAGGGATTACATGAGGCAGGGGTAAGAACAAAGTGCATTTCAGGCATATGGGACTGCCAGGATGAAAGAATGCAGATAAGCAATGAAGTATCACATGTAAGAACAGAAAGAAGGCCAGTTTGGCTGGATCACAGAATTCCAGAGTGAGAATAATGTCCAACAAAGCTGGAAACACAAGTTGGGGCCAGGTTGCGAAGAGCTTTAAAAGCTAAACATCATATATACCCCAAAGGACTGTAACCTTGGATAGAACCTTGAGAAACACTCACAGTTTGGGGTGGGGAGTGGGGATGAGGTTATAGAGATGATGAACCAGCAAGGGAGACAGAGGAGGAGTGGTCCCAGAGATAGGAGAAGAACTAGAAAAGTGTTTTGAAAATCCAGAGAGGAGAGCGAGAGCGTATTCAGGAGCAGAAGGTTCAAGTGCAACAAATGGGTTGAGAAAAGATGTGGCAATTAAGGGATCACTGTTATCTTTGGAGAGAACATCTTCATATGAATGATGAGACTAGAAGTTAAATTGTGAAGGAATGAGTGAGTTCCTCTCTTTGGGAGTAAAGACGACATCCAGAATTGAATTTTTGCCTTGTTGGTTCATTTATCTTTTCTGGCATTTCAGTTTTGTTTTAGTTTTATTCTAAGCTATCTTGCTTGTCTATGCTTCTTTTTAGCCTTCTTTCTGTTCTCTTCTCTACATTAAAAAAAAAAGCTACCTTAATAGCTTCTTTCTTTCTCTTCCTTCCTTCCTTTCTTTTTTTCTTTCTCTCTCCCTTCCTTCCTTTCTTTTTTCTTTCTTCCTTCCTTCCTTCCTTCCTTTCTTTCTTTCTTTCTCTCTTTCTTTCTTTCTTTCTGTCTGTCTGTCTTCCTTTTTTCCTTCCTCTACCTTTTGAAAGATGAAAATGATCACTGTCAAAAGTTTTGTTTTTCTGCTCATGGCAGAGAGCTCCATCAGATGCCTAGATAATTGAAGTGCCTCACCATTATAATATTATGTTCCTATATCAATCTTGTGAGCTATTTCCCCAGCTCATCTATTTTCTCTTTCTCTTGTAGTGTAGTATATCCCAGTGACAAAATTGCTTTTTCCTCCCACTGTTATCTTTAACCAAATGCTCTTCACCAAATTTCTGGATTTCCTCCTCAGTATATCTAATTGATATACAATTCTAATCCCCCCCCACCCCCTTTCCTCCAATTTCTTTTTATTATATTTTTTATTTAATATTTATTTATATTTTTTCTTTTTATTATATTTTATATGTTTATGCTGTTTCTTTTGATAAGGCAGACCTATCCAGAGCGCAGTCTTTGGTTTCAACCCAATTAATCTTCTTAATTCTTAGAAGGTCAAGTTTGCCTCCTTCCATTAGGATCCCTAGTTCCTTTTGTTTGCTGCTTAACCCTCATTAATCTTTTTAGACACTTAAGGCCATGGCTTCTGCCACTGGGCTTCTTTCTTGGATTTTGTCTGCTTATGAACTTGGTATCTTGGCTGCTCTTCTTCCTTCCTTAAAGCTATTCTCCATTATATTTACCATGGTAGCTATATGTGAGTAGTTTTCTCTCTCTTCCATATTTTTTTTTTGGTGTAAAGCCCTTTAATTAAATTTGTGAGATACCAGACAAGTACATTTTTTATCAGTTTTTGTTGAGTACAGTTGACCTTTGGCCAGGAGTCTGTTATTGCTGTATTTTAAACCACGATACAGAAATATAACTCTGATTCGCATCTTCTTAGCCATCTGTTCACTTCCCAAACTAAATTTTCTCTTCTGCATCCCTTGCCTTCAAAGTACAGCAACCCTTCCCTGTGTGGTCTTTGGATTCCAGCTTTAGCTATACTTTCTAGGATTCTTCTGGCAGTTGTTGTGTACTAGCAGAAGTGGAAAGTATCCAACTGTTTTTTGATAGTCAATAACCATTTATTAAATGCCTACTATATACCAGGCACCATGTCAGATGCTAGGGACACAAATAAGTACAAGGGAGATTCTCTTTAATGGATTGGAGGTACACTCTGAAATCTTCTAGGAAAGTTAGAGTGAGGCAAGGGACAGGAAAGTAGGATGTTACCAGTCCTATTTCAGCAACAGGAAGGCTCCAACCACTGCACCTAGAATCAGGAAAACTCATGTGAGTTTAAATCTGGCCTCAGACACTTAATAGCTGCGTGATTCTGGGCAAGTCACTTACCCCTGTTTGCCTTAGTTTCCTCATCTGTAAAATGAGTTGGAGAAGGAAATAGCAAACCACTCCAGTATCTTTGCCAAGAAAACCCCATGTGATGTCACAAAGAGTTGGATATGACTAAAAAACAACTGAACAGTCCCCCATATGTGGTTGGTGCGAAGGAAAATCAGCTTAGCCTGTGTGACAGAACCTTAGTAGACATTGCTTCCACCACACCAAGTTTATCTGGGAGAAGTGGCATTAGAATCCAGATCCTCTAATTCCAAATGTAGTGTTTTTTCAACTATATCATTATTTATTAGCATTGAAACATACCACCCCCAAATCTTAGACTAACTATTTAGAAAAGACCCAAGTTTTGAAATCACTAAGTAAAAGAAATTCTACTTTATCTTCTTCCTGACCCTGTGCCCATCTTCTGTACATCAAAACTATTCCTCTGCCACTTTCTCACACTTGAACTTCCCTCGGCACTTTGTGACTCCTCACCCTGGATCATCTAACTACCCCTGCGGCCTTTTCAAACTAGAGTATCTTTCTGTAAGGTCTGTGACCCTCCAAGCTGACCTTCATTCCCTTCCCACTATGTTCTTGGCTTCCAGACTTCAAAACCATCCTCCCTCTCCCTACCTTTCCACCTCCATTTTGTGTGTTATCTTCCTCCATTAGAATGGAAGCCCCTTGAAGTCAGGGACTTACTTTTGACCTGCTTATGTTTGTATCCTCGGTGCCTAGCACAGTGAGTGGCCCATAGCAAGTTCTTAATACATCCTTCCTCCTTCCCTCCCTCCCTCCCTTCTTCCTTCCTTCCTTCCAGAACTAATTCAAAAGATCCACAAATTTCCTTAGAGCAAGTGAAACCTAAGCCTGCTCTTTATTTTTCCCTTTCTCCAGTTATTGGTATCAGTCTCAGGATTCTCATGTTTGAAGCATGTTTCCAACAATATTTTCCAAACATGCGGATAAGGTCGGTCAAAAGGATCTTTGCTTCCCTATACCTATACCACCATCTTATGAACTGTGCAGCACCCAGTAAGGAGGAAAAAAAAAATTGGTGATCCCCAGGGCCTAGAGTTTAAGGTGTATTTTTTAAAAACAGCTGAATTTTGTTTCTTTTCCATGAAAATTTTTTTAATTACTATAATTAGTGAACTCAGATTGTGGGAATTTTACTGTTCTGACCAATATAATACATTCCATGGCCAAATTCTAAGCCTGAACAGTGAGGCAATGTCCTCAACTAGAACAGGCTGCCATGAGAGGTAGTGGTTTTCTTCCTCACTGGAGATCTTCCAGTGAAGACTGAATAATCATTTCCTGGTGATGTTGCAGAAGATCCTCAGTTAAATATGGATTGGATCAGACATCTTTTGAAGTCTCTTCCAGTTCTGAGCTTCTGTGATCTGGTAAAGCTGAACAGAACTATTTAAACTATTCCCCTTACTTGATTTATCAACAAGAAAAAAATATATGCATACGTATATATATGTACATATATAAATATATGTGTGTATGTATAAATATATGTATATGTGAATATATACATATATGTATATACAAATATATGTGTATATACATAAAGCAGCTTCTAGTGCTTTAAAGTCTCCAGCAAGTTCCCCATAAATATTTGTTGAATGAATAAAGCTGTTTTTTAATGTGCAAATTGGGGGTTTGCTAGTTGAGAACTATTGGTGCTAAATACGTACATATATTCATATATATGTATATATGTACACACACACACACATATATATACATATATACATATATACATACATACATATATATATATACACACACACAAAGCAGTCCCCACTTCCCAGAGCCCTTCTATCTTGGCCTTCCCCTCCCTCGTTCAGAGGGGCAGTTGGGCTATAACTTGGGTGAAAGCTGGGCTATAACTTAGGTGAAAGCCCATGTGTAATAAGGTTAATTCTTATTACCTGTTGCTTAAACATACACACACACACACACACACACACACACACACAGCACACACACTTGAAACTCATACCTATATATTCAGTCCATACGTACCTTAAATCTCTGTTCTGATTCCTTTTCCTTTCCAGGTTGTGCTTGATGTTCATTTTAATCTATTTATTTCTCTTCCATAAATATTGGCAGAGAAGAAGAGATGAGGATGAGTGTACCAGTATAATTTGCCTCAGGCCCTATTCCTCTAGGTGATCCTGACTCAGATTTTCCCAGGTGCACAGCCTTGTCTATCAGCAGATCACCATTCTCCTCATTCCTACAGCATTCTGTAAGTAGGCCCAAGCCCTCACCTTTCCAAGACATCCCTATGCTCTCTTTAACTAACTTTTGTGTTTATCAAGAATGTCAGTGCTGCTGGCTAAAGGAGGTCACCCCTGTTTGTGACAGGCCACAGGGAAATTCAAAACTTTGATATTGTCTCAGCTTCTGGTTGTTGTTCAGTAGTTTTTAAGTTATATCCAACTCTTCGTTACCTCATTTGGGGTTTTCTTGGCAAAAATACCAGAGTGGTTTGCCATTTTCTTCTCCAGTTCATTTTACAAATGAGGAAACTGAGGCAAACAAGGTGAAGTGACTTGTCCAGGGTCACACAGCTCGTAAGTGTCTGAGACCAGATTTGAACTCAGGAAAAGTTGTCTTCCTGATTTCAGGGCCTGGCTTTCTATCCACTGTGCCATATAGCTGCCCATTGTCTCAGCAGAACTGTGTTTAATATAACATGATGTTTTGAGGATGTTTATTCCCAAGAGATGTCCAAATTTGGATGCAAAACTTGGATCCAGACCAAGTCCAGTAAGACTCTGGAGAGCTTCAAACAACTTAAGCCTGGCCCAGTTGTACTTCTCGTCATGAATTAGTGTCTCCTTCAGTGGAGAAGTCAAAATAATATGCTGTTTGATAGTTTTCATTCTTTCTTATGTTTAAGCTTTTATACCGAAGCCTGGGCCAGGCACACCAAACTCCCTTGCTTTTGAAACTTTCTTGAAATCCTTTAGCTCTTGGTTATACCATCCATTCCTCCATCATACACTATTACTCAATGTGAGTGATTTTTCTATATGCTTCCATCTGCCAGCAGATGTCACTATGGAGGGCAGATTTGGCTGAGGAGGAGTACCTTGAAGGCAGCTTCTAGTGCTTTGTCTAAGTTCTCCATAAATATTTGTTGAATGAATAAGGCTGTTTTTTAATGTGCAAAATAGGAGTTTTCTAGTTGAGAACTATTGGTGCTAAATATCATATTTCTGCATCACTTAGGCAGGACAATAAAAAGCATCTGAGAGACCAGAGGCAACATGCCATAGTACAGCTGTTTATCAAAATGTGCTGCAAGGAATCTTGAAACACCCCTAGTTTTTTTTTATGACTTTTATTTTGTTTGTTAATAGGCATTAAAATAATCATTTCAGAGTATTTTACTACAAAGGTTCAGCCAAAGTTTTGTTTAAACTGAAGGTTCCACCCCTGTGGAAAAGTTTGAGTACCACTGGTATAGTAGAAGGAACAGTGACTTAGCAGGATTCCAGCGTAAGATTCAGAACTCTCAGGTTCACATTTCAGCTTCATCACTTACTACCGACAGGACCTTGGAGAAATTGCTTAACCTTTCCAAATGTCAGTGTCTTTATATGTAAAATAGGGATAATAACACTTGTACCTAGTGTTTTAAAACTCTAAAGGGCTATAAGAAAAGGGAACTCAAAGTTCTATGTCATATGTTCTACGTCAACAACTGTTCTGTACCTGAAATCTTTGAGATAGGAAGTGGTCCTGCCTGTTTCAAATCACAGAAGTTCATAGAATCATAGATTGAGATTTGGAAAGGATTTTAGAGGCCATTGAGTCCAATACCCTCAGTTTACAAATGAGGAAACTAAATTGGGACGCTAATGCATTGTTGGTGGAGCTGTGAACTGATCTATTATGGAGAGCAATTTGGAACTATGCCCAAAGGGCTATAAAACTGTGCATACTCTTTTATCCAGCAATATCACTACTAGGTCTGTATCCTAGAGATTAAAAAGGTGGGGAGGACCTACGTGTACAAAAATATTCACAGCAGCTCTTTCTGTGGTAGCAAAGAATTGGAAATTGAGAGGATGATCATTAATTGGAGAATGGCTGAACAGGTTGTGGTATATGATTGTAATGGGAAACTATTGTGCGATAAGAAATGACACACAGGCTGATTTCAGAAAAACCTGGAAAGTCTTACATGAACTGATGCGAAGTAGAGTGAGCAGAACTAGGAAAACATTGTGTGCAGTAACAGCAACATTGTACAATGATCAACCGTGAATGACTTAGATATTCTCAGCAATCCAAGAGAATTCCAAAAGCCTCATGATGAAAAGTGCTGACAGCTATCCACTTCCAGAGAAAGATCTGATGGAATCTGAATACAGATTGAAGAATATTATTTTTCACTTTCTTTATTTTTTGTAGGATTTTTTTGAGGGGGAAATTTGTGTTTTCTTTCACATGACTAATTTGGAAATATATTTTGCATGATTACACATGTATAACCTATTTCAAATTGTTTACTGTATCAGGCAGGGGAGAGAGAAAGGAGGGAGAGACTTTGGAACTCAATTTTTTTTTTAAAATGAATATTAAAAATTGTCTTTACATGTAATTGAAAAAAATAAAATATCTTAAAAATTAGAAAATGAGGAAACTGAGGCTGAGAGATAAAATGATTTGCTTAAAGTCACATAGGTAATAAAATCTGAGGTAGGATTTGAATTTAGATCTTCTAGACTCTGAGCCTGTTGCACTAACCATTGTATCACTTAGTTGCGTCACATGATAGAGATCCATTGGGTGAAGACCTGATGCCCTGACATTTCAGAACATGACCTTCTTTTCAAATAATAAAGGATTCATCAAATCCAAGTTAGGCTTTGCCAGATATCTGGCCCATCCCATTCATTTTTCAACCCAAGTGCATTTATAGGGAAATTTGATCCATATGGCCCACTTCACTTACACTTAAATCATCAACAACATGTTTTGTAAGAGCTACTTGATGTTGGAAATCTTTGGAGAATAATTCTTCATAAGAACAGGAAGCTGAATTTTGCCAAGAGTCAATTCCAAAAGGGTTGAGTTTACAATTTGAAAATTGGAACCCATGAGATTTGAGTCATAAAAGTGGCCACCTTAAAGTTCACAAAGGCCCCATGGAGCAGTTGCATGGATCTAGAAAAGCTTCATAAAGGGATAGCTGAGAAGAAAATGGAGGAGACAAAAAGTGGGGACCTAAAGAAATGGAAGTCTTAAGATGCCTGGGCCGGAGAAGAGATCATCAATGAGTCCAAAAGACAAAAAAATCCCTGAAATCCCAGATGTTCTGGTTGTGGTGTCAGTTGCAGCAATAGGAAAATGCCTAGCATCATTAGGGATGCACTAGATCCATATTTTATGAGTCCAAAAGACAAGAAAATCCCTGAAATCTCAGATGTTCTGGTTGTGGTGTCAGTTGCAGCAGTAGGAAATGCCTAGCATCATTAGGGATGCACTAGATCCATATTTTATGTAAAACACAAAAGCAGTCACTAGACCATAAAGATTTATTTTCTTCAAAACTCATGAGAAGGCTCATAGGCTCACGGACTATGACTTTAAAAGCACCAGGATTAAGAAACTTAAGTTTTCAAAATCAGCTAATTAAATGATCCCTGTAATGATAACATTTACATAATGAATTGTTTCTACATAGTGACATATTTTTAACTTGACTGAAAAATGGCAAAGAAGCTACTTAGCAACATCATAAAATGATAATTAAATTAGACTAAATCGAAAAAAAATTAGATTAAAGACATGTTTTCCTAAAATTGTCCAAATGGAACCATTGCTATCACTATAATTGAAGAGATAAACTGGAATAATGTCATGTGCTTCATGAGACATTCATAATTGTCAACTAGCCACCCCAGAGCTGCTGCCTTCTCTTTTCAATATCCCTGTTTCTCCCTTATGGCTAACCAATTTCAGTGTTATAGCTCTCCATCTCCAATTGTCAGCCAACAGTTCTGATGCTTCTCCACATCAGTCTTACTATCTTTTGGTTCCTGAATATTTCCTTTCAACTCAAAATCTAAGTTACACCCAGGCTATAAAGCATCCAAACCATTTGTCATAAACATCCTTATCTTGCTTTTATCTTGATCTCTAAAGGCATCTCTCTTAAGATGCCTGTAATTTACCCACCCCACCCCACATACATTTAAGGAATCATAAAATCCTAGTGGTTTAAACCAGAAAGAACTTTAGAGATTATCTCATCCAAAGCTCTCATTTCAGAAATGAGGAAACAGGTCCCTAGAAAAATGGTTTGTTGTTGAATGTAACATCAGCAGTAAAATGTAGGGTCAGGATTCAAATGCAGGTTCTCTGACTTCAGATCTTCTCTCTTTCCACTATGCCAATGCATTCCTAACTTTTTCAAGATCCCCTTTTAACTTAAAACCTTTTTTTTTTCACACTCCCATATTCAGCCTCCCATTGGGTGGTATTCATCTATTGAGAAAATGTATAACAAAAAGCTATTATGACTTCTGTGATGTTTTTAAACAGCTTTGTGTTTTATTCATCACAATATGCATGTGAAAATAGTAGTACATATAGGTGAGACTTTATTTACTTAGACTACTGAAAATATGTTCACCAGACTGTCATACTATATGTTTTATAGGAGCTAAATAAAACTCAAATATATGCTTAGTGCGTAGATAGATTTGAGAACTCTGTAATAATTCTAATGCTGGGGTCCATTGAACTATGCCACTCTCTAGACCAGTAGTTTCCCAAGTCAGGAATCCATGGGATGAACCTAGGGGTTGTCAGTCAATCAGAGGGTGGAAATATGAATTACAACCTACCTTCCCCATAAAAGTTACTTGAAGCTAACACATGCCCTACAACCCTATTCAGCTATTATTTCTCATCACTCCTTCATTTGGCTCTCTCTCACTATCAATCTATACCAAGTATCAGCTATAACCTAACCAGGCACTGGGTACCCGCAGCTGATGTGCAGATGACACTGGGAAAATCCTCTCTCCCAACATAACCACCCTCTGCCCCTCAGATCGCTTTGTGGTCTCACCATGGTCCGCCTCCTCCTTTTATTTTCAGGGGGCCTGAGTGAATCACACAGGATGAGCAGACATGAATGGGTTATGATTTGTAGCACAGAGCTAATTAGATTTTCCCCCAAACCTACCCCACTTCTGAACTCTATCATACTCTCCTCCTCACTCTCCCTCAACCTACATCTCTACCTTGCCAAGTCTTGTTGCTTCTACCTTCATAACATCTCTTGCACTTGATCCTTTTTCTGTACCCTTAAGATAAGTACCGTTATCTCTCACCTAGACCATAGCCTCCTAATTGACCTCTCTGCCTCAAGGTTCTCTCCTATGCCAATCCATCCTGGACATAGCTGCCAAAATGATCTTCCTAAATGACAGTAGACCATTTGCCTCCCCAATTCAATAAAAAAAAAAACAGTGGTTCCTTATTGACTCTTGGATCAAACACAAATGCCTTTATTGCCTGGCACCAGCTTATGTTCCATTATTTACCTTCTCTCAAACCACAGTCCATCCAAATTGGCTATCTTGCTGTTCCTCACACATCACTGCATCTCCTGTCTCCATGGTTACAATGCCTAACCTCCTCACCTCTGCTTCTTAGAATCCCTCATTTTCTTTAAGATTCAGCTCAAGTATGCTCTTCTACATGAAGCCTTTCATGAACCCCCTAGATCCTTTTGCCCTCCCTTCTAACATTACTTGGTATTTATTTTATGCGTATCTGGTGTATGCTCTTTAGGGACACATTATCTCCCCTAATAGGGAGTAGGCTCTTTGAGGGCAGGAACTGTTTTCTTTTTGTCTGTATAGCTAATGCATAGCACAGTGTCTGGTTCTTAAGATAGGTATAGAACATAGGGGCTTAATAAATGTTTGTTGACTGATTAGGTGATTTCTGGAGGACACTTCCAAATTGATGAGTTCGTAGATTCTTGTGAATATTTGGGAGATTCACCTGCTTGGATTCAACATCCACAAAATTAGCTAGATCCCTGAAAGAAGCCAAAGGAAGAATAAATAGTAGTGTGATACAGTGGAAAGACATTTGAGTCGGTACTCAGAGTGATGGGGGTACAATCTCTGGGAACCCCATTGAACCTGATGGGGTGCAGTCTCTGGGAACCCCCTTGAAACTTCCCCACTAGATCTGGCCTTCACCTGAGGCCATAAACCTTTCATTTTCTAGGCCCAAAGCTCTACCTAGCCTACCCCTCTATTGTCCCATTCTCTTGTTTCCTGGGGTCTTGACCTCTAGTCACCGCAGTCCCATCAAGATCTTCCTTAGACTCCTCCTCAAGACCCTCCCTAAACCCCTCCTCTAGTCACCCCAGACTACTTGACCACCCCTCAATCCCTCCCACAATCGTTCTGTATATAAGTCTCATCTTGCCTCCAGGAAGGGGTTCAGCCGGCTTGTGAAAACAAGCTTCACAAATGGTGAGATTTCTTAAGACATTATGGCAAATCTTTAATAAACTTTGTCTTTTTCCTAGGCTGAGAAGGCTTGAGTAGAATTCATTCAGCACAACCCAGCATGTGGGTATTTTGGGGTCTCGAGCACCCCTAGAAATATATGGTTCCTTAACCTCATCATTTTCTTTAACCTCATCAAGAGGACCTAGGTTCAAATTTCCCTTCTCATATTTATCACCTACCTAACCACCTTAAATCACTTAGCCTCCCTGGGCCTTAGTTATCTTATCTATAAAACGAGGGGATTAGCTTATATGAACTATAACATATATCTTTTTCATTGAGATTTGAAAAGAGATATGCAACATATTGCCAATTTTTTTTTTGCAGAGTTCTAGGCTCAAGTTTTGTAAATACACAAATATTTTACCATGAAGTATTTATTTGTCAAGTGCTATCAAAACAAACAAACAAAAGACTCCAAAAATCTTTACTCCAAAAAAGATCACATTTGCCAACACACAAAGATTTGTTGCTTTTCTCCTGGCAAAGTGCTTAGAAGAGCTGTTGGACCTAAGGACATATTTTATTTTTCTTTTACAAAAGGAAAGTGTCTCAAATTTGCTGGTGTGTGTGTGTGTGTGTGTGTGTGTGTGTGTGTGTGTGAGAGAGAGAGAGAGAGAGAGAGAGAGAGAAAGAGAGAGAGAGAGAGAGAGAGAGAGAGAGAGAGAGAGAGAGAAGTGGCTGTCAGTAATATCCTACCTAGGAGATATTAAAAAAAAAAACAAAGTAATTTAATCTGTCTCTCCAAGGTAAGGGTGACATTTTAATTTTTTTGCCTTTATTTTATACTCTACCTCCTCATACATACTCCTTCCCGTACTCAGAGAGGGGACTAAAAAAAAGTAGTTTAGTAAAATTAACAAACGCATCAATCAAGTCTAACATGTGGATATATAAAGCATTTCATATTTAAAGTCGTTCATATCTGAACGTCAGGAACAGGCTTGGCCATTATAACTATACAATATTCAATTTTGATTTTGTTGTTGCTGTTTCTATTTCCATTGTCATAGTCCTGTTATATGTTATTTTCCTGGTTCTGCTTAATTCTCTTTGAATCTGTTCATATAAATCTTTCCCTGACTCCTATAATTCTTCCCATTCATCATTTTTTTATAGGATGGCAGTATCCCATCACATTCATGAATATGATCTGTTTAGCCATCTTCTAATTGGTGGGATCTTCTTTATTTTTAGTTCTTTGCTAATATAAAAAAGTTATATTAATAACTGAGGTCTATTGGACCTTTCTAACCATCTTTTCTCTTTGTGGTGTGTGTGCCTGGGTATGAGACCTGTGGATCAAAAGATATGAATATTTTAGTCATTTTCTGAGTATAATTATAGATTACTTTTCAGAATGATTGGAGCAATTTACAGATCCACCAAGAGTGTATTAGTGTTGCTTATCTTTTCATACCTTCAATACTATTCCCATCTTTTATCAACTTCACCATTTTGGGGGGTGGGCGAAACCTCAAAGTTGTTTTGATTTGAATTTATATTAATAATTTGAAGTAATCATCGACATAGTTGTTAATAGTTTGTAATTCTTCTTTTGAGGACTCTTGATTTATATCCTTTGATTATGTATCCAATGGGGAATGATTTTTTGTGTTGAATCTTTGTGTTAGTTCTTGATATATCTTGCACGTTGGACAATGGTGATGTTTTCATGGCAAGTGAAAAAAATAAATGCTTCTTTGAAAAAGAAATTCATGTTACAGGAAAAAAAGCATTTTGAAAATGGATGTTTCAAAATGTTTCCTTCGATATGCAATTTTTTGTAACAATACATGTGTCATTTATAAAAAGTTCATGTCTGCATATTCTAAAAACTCCGAAATAAAATTATCTAACTTTTAAAAAAAATCTTCCAGATGAAGCGTTTTAGTGGGTTTTAAATTCATTTAATTTAGATAGACATGGATTTATAAATATAAAGATAGTACCTTTGGATTTGCCTGAAAAGATAACTAATTGGCATCAGTCAAGATGGAAATTTACTAGGCAAATTGCAGCAAAACTTTGTATAATGGATAGGATTGAAAAACGGGTATAATGACTTAAGTGTATCCCTCAGAGTGTCGAACACAGTGCTGCTAAGAGGAGCTCTCAATGAATGCTTGATTGATCAGTAGATTGCAAGGACTAGAAAATAATCCTTGTATTAGCATTGGTATTTCTGGAAGCCAAGATGGTGGAGTAAGCAGTAAATTGCTGTAACTCTCCCATATTCACCTCCAAACAACCATAAAATAGTGCCCCAAAACAAATCCTGGAGCACTAGAACCAGCAAAAAGATGGAGCGAAAAAATCTTTTGGCCCAAGAAACTTGAAAGATAAGCAAAAAAGGTCCATCTCACTTGAGTAAAAGGGGAGCAGTCCAGAACAGGTACTGATCCAACAAGCCAGCAGCAAGCCCCACTTCAGGAAACCAGCGGGAGATCCCAAGCCCCCAGGGTGGTGGAGCAGGCAAACGCCAACACCAAGACCCACCATGTGCCTTAGCATAGCCAGGGGAACCCACAGACTCCAGCTCCAAGAACAACCACATGCTTCGGTGTAGCCCCAGGAAATGCAGAAACACTACTACCAGCCTCAGCATGACAGACACCAGTACTAGAACCCCAGTTCAGCACCAGGCAAGCTGTCAGACCCCTACTGCCTCCAGCAGCACCAGCCACCCCCCATCCTACCCCTCAGCACAATACTGGACACAAGGGTCCCCCGTAGACCTCAGGGCAGCACCAAGTAAACAGCCATGGCCTATAGCCACTGGCACAAGAAGCCTGAGACAGTGCCCCTACCCACCCTAGGAACAGAGTTCAAATTTAAAAATGAAAAGGCAAAAAAAGAGCAAAAAAGAACAAAAAAAGAATCTGACCATAGAAAGTTATTATGGTTGTTGGGGTTTAGGCTCTGCCCACCCAGAGACACCAAAAACCATTATGGTTTAATGATAAGTTGCAGTAGAACCATCTCAAAGAATTCAGAGTCAGACCACCTCTAATCCAACTATAGTCACTGATTGAGATTGATGCCTCTCATGAAGCAGACTAAGTTCCAAGAGGAACCAGCAGCATCAGAGAAGATGGATTTTTATAGGGTAAAGATGCAATTACATAATAGAAATTATGAATATTAAAAAGGCAGGAGGGGTTTGTTAAGGGATTAGGTAATGTGGGGGGGGAGTCCCAGCCAAGGTTGATTACCCACATATGATTACCCACAATGCATACAGAAAAACCCATTTGGGGAAGTATGTATGATAATGATATTATAATAAGCCTCTCTACATCATAAATTCATTCTAGGTCAGTTCTTTACTATTACTGCAGGTGCCTACTTAGGGAAAGTACCTTCTGTTGTCTTGGGATCCACATTCTGCCTGGGCATCCTGGTGATGCTGTTTTCTGATTGGCTGAGTATTGTGGTCCTGTCTAAGGCTAGATGGATGCAGTTGTGGTTGAGGAGTGGGTCTAGGTGCAGTGGCTAACTAGTGGCTGTGGCTGGGATCCCATCACATGGACATGCCTGCTGTTCTGTGAGAAATACGAGTTCATGGACATACCTGTTGTTCTAGTGAGCAGGGAGGTATATATGAAGAAGTTAGGATATTGAGTGTATGTGTGTGTATATGTGTAGGCTCAGTGGGCCTGCTGTTCAGTGGGGCCTATAAGGAAGTCAGAATTTGGGGCTGGTGGCAACTTTATTAGGATCCCATCATGGTGACAGGGAAGACCAAGACATAAACTCAGAAGAGGACAACAATATCAAAATGCCTATGGGCAAAATCCCAAAATAAAACAGGAAGTATTCTTGAGCTCAGAAAGACCTCATAGAAGAGCTCGAAAAGGAACTTAAAAATCATATAAGAGAGGTAGAAGAAAAATGGAGAAAAGAAAGGAGACTGATGCAAGAGAATTATGAAAAAAGAGTCAACAGCTTGGACAACTGCTTAAAAAGTAGAATTGGCCAAATGGCAAAGGAGGTACAAAAATCCACTGAAGAAAACAATTCCATAAAGAGTACAATTGGCCAAATGGAAAAGAAAGTACAAAAGCTAATTGAGGAAAACAACCTTAAAGTTAGAATTGGGCAAGTGGAAGCCAATGACCCTTATGTTATCATTAGCATAGAGCAGATCCTCTTTGGAGTTAATATGCCTACTTTTGGCCTCTGCACTTTAAGCAAAATGTGAAGAAACTAGAAAGGTCCACATACAATAGGCTCTATGAGAAGTATTTAAAAAGCTGGGTTTTGGTTCGCTAGGATGATAAAAGCTTAAAGGGTGACCTTGCAAGGATATGATGGAATAGGACAGGCGGTGTTGGAACCTGGGGCCTCAAGGCCACATGTGGCCCTCTAGGTCCTCAAGTGCGGCCTTTTGACTGAATCCAAACTTCAAAGAACAAATCTTTTTATCAAGGAAAGAACTTCTGTGAAGTTCTGTGAAGTATGGATTCAGTCAAAAGGCTGCACTTGAGGACCTAGAGGGCCGCATATGGCCTTGAGGCCGCAGGTTCCCCACCCCTGGATTAGGATAAGAAAGGTTATTTTTCATCACTAGTGACATAATCATTCTGTCCTTTAGTTATAAAATAAGAAAGTTTAATTGAACAGAAGAAATAATTCCTTTATGAATAAGTTTTCCCAAGGACAATCTAGGGAGGTTATAAAATCCTATCCCTGAAGATTCCTGAGAATGAGATGATCACAGATGATTTCAGGCAGAATCTTTTAGGACAGGAATGACTCAGGAGCCATCCCCTGTTCTGCACGTGTGTCTTTTAAATTCCTCTTCCTGGCAGATCTGCTGTTGCTTTTGTAAATATGATCTGCTTCTGCATGCAATGTACTCATTCTGTGAAGCTTAGGAACTTGACACTGATTCAACACAGACCCCCTTGTCGCCACCTACTTGTCTCAGAGTCAGGTCAGACCACTAGATTGGCAGATGACGTCTCAAACTAATCTCCATCTAACTCCAGAAAATTATCAGCCACAGATACTTTGGCTAGAGCTGTACAACATTCAGGGTTCTCTCCCACCAGCTACTGCCATAACCTTGATGATAAGGCCTCTGGGCACACAGGCAGAACCCACGGGGACAGGACCAGCTTGGGAGCTATTGCATCTTGATTCAAATTTTTACTTCAGTCAATTCATCGGAAGAATTTATTGCTGCTTTTTCAGCAGTTGGATGCTATTGCAGGATAATTTTTTGGCTGTATCAGCTTTGTTCCTTCTCCAAACAACCCAGAATTCCCTAAACTAGCCTGTGGTCAAGAGGGAGATCCAGATTAGATATCTGAAGACCTGGCTTCAAATACCAGCACTGCCTCCTTTTACTTGTGCAATGTAGTATCTATGGATATCTATGTGATAACCTTGGGCAAGTAGATTAATACCTCTGGGACCCACTTACAAAATGAAGGAGTCAGGTATTTCTGCCTTGGGATCATTAGAGCTCCAAGCAAGGCCTATCAGCCCCTATTATCAGCTTGCTCCAAGTAACACTAGGGTAAACAACCAAAGATTAATCAACAGAAAAGTAAAAGTAATATCCATTAACCAAGATCACCTCTGCAAAAAAAAAAAAAAAAAAGGCAATTTTTGGTGGGGTTCTGTATCATCAGAAACCAATCAGAAACAGGTGAAAAACACTTTTAAATACCCTGGGAACATAAAAAAAAAAATATGCAATTGAGGAAATTTGCCTTTCTAACTAAAATAAAGCAGCAAGGCAAATTAAGCTAAAGCAAAGTTCAGTTATTGATAATATCAGTATAACTCCTAGTCTCTTTCATAAACTTGCAAGTCGTTAGATGGGAGGCAGTTTTGAAAATGTCAGCCAAAATAATCCTTCAGGATAGCGATGACTAGTCTATCTCTAGCCCTTTGCAGGAATGCCAAACTTCCTAGAAGCACATCCACAAAAATAAAACAGTCCCAAAATCTTATTCCACACCACTTTTTAATGTGGTCAGTTTGGGGTCCAATCATTTGTTACAATTTTTTTTTTGAAATTTGCTTCATTGTCTGTAAAAATTGATTATAAACATATTTTAAAATAATAATTTAGCTTCCCCTTTTGAAAATAACTAAAACAAAGACTTTGGATTGGATAATCTTTAAGACTCCTTAAAAACTTAAAATCTTTATGAAGGAACTTATTTGGAGGAAATTCTTAAACTGGAATGTCACATCTAAGCGTATTCCACATCTAGGTCTGAGTTGCAAATGGAGCGAATGGAAGTATCTCAGTGTTCCCAAATATCTCCTCCCATCTGTATATTTTGGTAATGTGGTTGCTAAGAGGGAATAGCTAAAAGGCATGTCATTCCCTATTGCCATTTTTCTTATGGAGGAAAGGGAAAAGGCTTGGAAACATTACCAAGGTCAGCTGGTAGAGAGCATGCAATCCTGAGAAGTGTGCAAATTGTAGAATCCTGGAGACTTTAGAGATCATTTAGTACAATACCCTCGACTAAAATGTGATTAAATTGAGGTCAGAGAGTATAAATGACTTGCCTAAAGTCACAGACAATTCATGGAAGAGCCAGAACTAAAACCTGGTGTGTGGGTGTGGGTGTGTCAATGTGCACACTCACAGTTTTTTCTTTTGACTACATATGGTGTTACCAAACTCCATCTGCAAGGCTCAAGGCTCAGGAGAAAGGGTTTTCCCACCATTGCTTCACAACATCTAATTACCCTAACTACCCAACTACAAAACTGGGATGAAATCACTGTTTAATATTTGGTGACAGAAAGAGCTATACTACAGGTAGTAAGGCAGGAATGAGTGAAAGTGAAAAGAGGAAGAAAGGGAAGAAGGGGGTGGTGAAGTCCTCAGACCATTGCCAGACTTAGGCTTAGAAACAAAAAGCAAGGATGATTCTGAGAGTCTTACTCACTATGATCAAGATGAATTCTTGGTTGTGAAGACCTTGGTAGGTCTGGGAGTCAGCAATCCTAAATATAAGTAATAAAGTAAAAGACAGCACCACAAAAGTTGAATCACTTTAGTCCAGGAATGGGTATTGCCCAGTGAACTAAATAGGAATTCAGGGGTTGTTTTAGCTATGGGACTGATACATTGGCCACATTGGACTACCTTGAATGAGAGCTAGTTCTTAATGATCCAGCCTTCTAGAAATTTCCTCTCTCCTTCTGTCTCTTTCATTCTCACTCACTTTCTCTGTTCAAGTCAATGGGGATCATTTCCTCTAGTTATTATCTGGATGGATGATTCTGCTTTCCCGTGTAGTTGGCTACTCTAACCATACACTCAACTGCTATCTGCCTCCTTCCTATTAAAGAACTATTTAGCTTTCAGTAACTATGATTGTTCCCTCCTAATTACTCAGATATTACAGACAGTAAATGTTCTATTACTAGAGGAGTTTCTCTTCCACTTCCAAACCATAGATGCCTTAAGGTTTTCTCTTCAGGTTAGAATTGTTCCCTCCTAATTACTCAGATATTACAGACAGTAAATGTTCTATTACTAGAGGAGTTTCTCTTCCACTTCCAAACCATAGATGCCTTAAGGTTTTCTCTTCAGGTTAGAATTGCTGGCTTACTTGTGTCTAAGCCATTAGGTGATACAGTAGATAGAGCACTGGACATGGAAACAGAAAGATCAGAAATCAAATCCTGCCTCTGACATTTATTAGCTGTGTGACTATGGGTAGATCACTTAATCCTTGTTTGTTCCTATAAAATGGGAATAGCACCTACCTCCCAGGGTTCTTGTGTGGATAAAATAAGAAGATATTTGTAAAGTATTATGTAAATACTAGTTATTATTATTATCATTAATTCATTGGTAAAGCTTTAGGAACTGACATTCCCTGGGCCAAACCAATGCTAAACAATTGGGTTGAGTTCTGGAACTATCACTTACAATGAAACCTTAAGAAAGTCAAGTGACCTAAATGATCTCTAAGCTCCCTCTAGCTAAGCCTCAGGTCAGGGCTTCCCTGATAAGGGATGGCTATCTAGATTGCAGGTTCAATTGTTTATTATAAATAATGCTTTGAAAAACAACGTATTTTATCAACATAGCCTCTTTCCCCTTCCTCCCCCCTCCCAAAAAAAAAATCTGGGAAGGGTCATTTTTTTTTTTGCTACTTAACAGCCTGTTGTGAAGATAGTAAAAAATAATTTATTTATCATTAAGAAATAAATGTGAATTATTAGTATCACTATACAGTAAGTGCTGTATGACTCATTGTTGAGGATTGATTTTTTTTTTCCCCTTTCATAATCCTGGGAATGGATAACTGTGCACACATTTCTCATTTTCATCAGTGGCACAGGATGAGGAGCTGAGGAGCAGGAAACATTTCTATGATGTGAACCTGTATCAGAGACCTCATGGGGAAATATTGCTCCCTCCCATTACTTCAGTAGAACATCCAGGTTTTGCGAACATCTACTCTTAAGACTTTTAGGTGAGCCTTTAAATGAGAAATTCCTTGGGGCCATGATGGAACCAAGCCAAATGACCTGAGTACATTATGCAGAGAAGCTCCAGAGAGATTATTACCAGAATAGTATGATATATCTACATCTAGCCAACCTGGCTATTAGCAGTTGGAAGGTATTTTTAAATACTACTCATATCAATTGAGATTTTTATTTACATATGAAATTATTTCATAATTTCATTTAAATATGATTAGCCTTGCCAATATATGACTAGAAAAATAGATGGGCCAGTCATATAGCAAAGAGTGAAATTTAACTGGACCACATGTTCCACTGGTATCTACAACATGTCAAAAAATATGCAGAGGAAAAGGAAAAGCCCCCAGGATGATGGAGGAACTCATGGATTGGAGAGTCACACAGGATAGGCAGATATGGATGAGCTGTGATATGTATCTTTGGAGAGAATAGCCTCATCGCAAGATCACGGATGTGTTGTCATGGACAACTCCAATCCTTGAATGATGAATCTACCAATGACTATGGAAACCTTTTCACTTGCTATATATTTTTTTCTCCCTCCCCTTAACAAATAAACATTTGTTAAGCCCTACTACAAACTTTATTAGATAAAATAAAGGGGAGGGTGTGAGTTCCTGAAATAATTCAAAGTCTTTGAGTTTCCTTTTGTGATGGGGGAAGGAAGGTACCAAAGGAAACATTTATTTAATATAATATAAATATAATAACAACAAATATAGGACACAGTAGTCAAGTGTTCTCCTAAAAATCCCCTTTTGATATGCTAAATGCCATGTTTTTTTCCACTAGACCACACTGCCCCTCCAATGTCACATGCCATAAAGATAGGGTATATGTCAGGAGCATATCTGAATGAAATTTTGTTTCTCTCATCCCAATCTATTCCTCCTCCCCCTATTTCCTCTTCTCAGACCCTATACCTTGATTTTGGTTCTCCATCTGTTGCAACGGATCACTCAGAGCCTAAGGGTTCAAGCAAACAATCCAGTTAATAAAAATATATTCAAATACTCCCAAGTAAAAGCATGTTAAAAAAAAAAGCCATCTTAGGAGTTAAAATCCCTGCAGAGAAATTAAAAGCAGTTAGCAAGCAGGGTCCCAGGGACCTTACAAACTCTCTGCTATGTATCGAAAACACACTTTTATACTCTTCCTCCCCACAGAGCCCACAACTGGATCCCAGATCAACCTGCCTGGGCACAAAATTAACCCCAACTGCCCCAGATGTGACTTTAGCTTCTCTGCTTACAATAGCCCCACCAGTGTTTTCAAGGAACTGTAGGTTAGCTCACACCTCCCCAGTTCCACCAGTATCCTGGCCCACAACACTGACAAGGGCTCTACAGGAAAAATATTTCACAGGCATCTGTTGAATCAAATGGAAAGAGTAGTTTTACTCCATCATTTCCCCAATCAAAGTTGAAGACTTTCTCCGAGCACCTGAATGTAGGTATGTCTCTCAAATATTAGAATCTCTCAGATGTGCATAGATTCTAATGTGTATAGGAACAGGTCCCTAGGGCCCATAGTTCCTAATGTTAACACTGCTCTGAGAATTTTCTTTTAAAAATTCTCAGCCTTGACTTATTATCAGACATCATTTTGCATTTGGCTTCCCTGGGATTGTTCTGAGTTTGGAAATGTTAGGGTTGTCCATTTACATCTTGTTAAGTTATCTCACTAGCCCCACAAGATAACTGAATATGCTTGGAATATTTGGGTGTGGGTGAGTCTCTAACATATCAGATATGTGCTGACCCGAGGAGAATTCTCCCCTAGGTGAGGAAAACACATCAAGCTGTCCTGAAGAAGGGGACGCCCTCCCAGCCTTCCAGCTGCAGCCTCAGTAGCAAATAGGGCCTCACAGACGGAAGTGAGGAATATTAGCTAAAGGAAAGACTGTGTAGTTATTCTGCAGGGGCTGCCAAGAACACTCTGTAGTCACATTCTCTCTGAGGGGAGGTCACATGAGCAACATCGCTGTAGAGTGGGAAAGGCACAGTGGGGTTGCAGAAAGAAGAGCAGATTTAGGCCTCTGGAAGAATTCTGCTCCAGTGTTCTAAAGGATGGGTCTGGGCCCTACATTTCCAGGAAGAAGTCCATCTGTTCCCTATGTGTCTGGGCCCAGATGGGGTTGCCATGAAGCCAGCTGGCAAAGCGTTTTATTTGTACTGCCCAGAAATAAAGCTAACATCTTTAGAAAGCTAAATCCATTTTGACTTTTCTCCACCCTTCATAGGTTTTGGGGCTTCCCCCACCCCTTTTTTTGGCTTTGTTTTATTTTCCAGGATTGTCTAATCTATACCAAGGTTGTGATTTTCCTTTCTGGATCTTGGTACGGAGTTATCATGAAAAGATAAAAACAAGTGTCTATGTCACTACCTCGAAACACTGAACTCACACGCAAATGACTTGGACCTGATATCTGGAGGATCCAGTGTTAGGATCAAGGTGGCTTTTGCTGAGTTGAAAAAGTAGCCCCTAGCTACAACCTTTTCAAAACACTACCCAAGGAGGGGCTAGGTGGTGAACCGGCCCTGGAGTCAGGAGGACCTGAGTTCAAACCCAGCCTCAGATACAATAGCCATGAGACCCTGGGCAAGTCACTTAACTTCTATTATCTCCCCAAAAAAATCACACCACTTAAGAATGAGGCAGAATTTATAGCAGAATGACACTTAAGAATGATGGAAGAAAGGATGTGGATTGAGAGTTGAGATCCCAGCTTAAATTTCCTACTTGTGGAATGAATTTAGGTAATTCTGGTCCTTAATTTCCTTATTTTAATAGTATTGATAATTAATAGATAATATTAATACAATAATATATTGTGATATGATATAATATAATAATATAAATATTAATAATTTTGAATACATTGGCCTAGATGATATCTATCTCAGTTCTAAATCCTATGATTCGTTGTTGGAAATGAATCATTTCCTATGTCTAGCTCAAGTTATTAAAAAAAAATACTGTACATTGATCTGGTAATGCAGTGGATAGAGCTTTGGCTTGGAGTCAGGAAGATCTGAGTTCAAATCCATCCTTAATAATAGCTACAGTCCACTCTGGTCAATGTCTCCATCATTGGCAGCCTTGCAGGGAAGACCATCATTCCCCCAATCTCTCAGTGCATATCTAAAGTAGAATTTCCTGAAGATCGGATGAAACCCTGACAGGAAGGATCCAAGAGGCTGGACTAGAGCTTGTCAAAGCTAAAACGGGAGCAGGTTCTGCTATCCTATCCATGGCCTCTGCCGGTACCAGGTTTGTCTTTTCTATTGTGGATGCACGATAGATGTGGGGCAAGTCACTTAACCTCTGTTTGCCTGTTTTCCTCATCTGTAAAATGGAGGTAATACTAGCCCCTACCTCCCAGGGTTGTTATGAGGGTCAGATGAGATAATAATTGTAAAGCACTTAGCATGGTGCCTGGCACATAGTAAGCACTATATAAATGTTAGCATTATTATTATTTATCTTTGATGATGCAGTTATCTTATTTGTCACTTACGCTACTTTAAAGAAAATAAAGCAAGGCTACTGGTAGATGTGAAGGGAAGCTAGATTAAAGGATTAGAGTCTTATAACAATCCAACAGATATTTCTAAAATTCCTATGGGAAAAGCATTTACAAGGTGAGAATCATATCGAATTATCATACTTGTTCAGTCATTTCAGTCGTGTCCAATTCTTTGTGACCCCATTTGGGGTTTTCTTGGTAAAGATACTGGAGGGGTTCGCCATTTCCTTCTCCGGCTCATTTCGCGGATGAGGAAGCTAAAGCAAATAGGGTTAAGTGACTTACTCAAGGTCACACAGCTAGTATCTGAAGCCAGATTTTAACTCAGGAAGAGGTGCCTTCCTGACTCTAAGCCTGGTACTCTATCCACCTGGCCACTAACTGCCCATCATTCATGCATGCAAATAATGCTACATCAAAAGAAGATTATTACCCTTCATCCTTAAGAAATTTAAGCATGTCCTTGTTTGTACAATTTCCTTAGTAACTGTCCTGCCCTTTTAAAAAGTGGAGATATGTTTCATCCTAAAATGTTTAACTTATTGAAAAATTTAAAAAGTGTAGAGTCTAAATTAATATGCCTTTACAGGAGCTGTGACAGATATACCCACGGAAGAGAAGACATTAGGTGATGCTTATGAAAAATGAGGTAGGTGACCTAAAAGAAAGTTAAGATAATCTCCTTATTTGCTTATTTATTGGTTTGTTTGATTTTAGGAGTATATGTTGTTGAGATAATTATGTCCATTTTGTCTAATCAGATGTTTGCCAATTTTTAGTCTGGGGGTGAATGGCAGAGGGAAAGAGTATCCACTGGCAAGGAAGGAACAGTGGGGCCACTTAAGGCTTTGTGTCTCAAACAAAATGAGTTGAGGGATGGAGAACACTCATCATTTTTGACAATTCTTTGTAAAAGAGTCAGTATTTATGCAGTTTAATGTATAGCTCTCAGTGAGAAAAAACCATAACTCCAGTGTCTGAAAAGTTGTATGGCTATTTAATTTTTAGATGATGAATCAAATTTTAAATGCAGATAGGGAGTTCATTATTTAAAGGACCCCAGCAGATATTATTTTGTAACGTTAATAATCCAGCCAAGTTTTGTGGTTGCTTAAGAAAAGAGTTAAGGTGTCATGGAAAGACCTTGGTTCATATTCTGCCCCTGATATTTATTGATTTTTGTGACCTTCCACCACCCTCTTAACTTCAGTGCCCCAGAAAACATTCTAACATTGCAGAGGTATAAACTGCAAAAGAGTGATGCATCTGCATTGCTGAAAGACATTTCCTTCCTGGAGTTACCAGTGAAATCAAAAGTCCAGTCCAAAATAAAAAAATGCTTTGTGAGGCCAGGTTTAGTTTTATCAGGCTTTCTTAATGCAGAACACATTGTGTCTCATTTTCTTCACCTGTAAAATAAACAGATTTAATACTATTTTCCAATTTTATAGTTCTATTTATCCATGTAGTTTTGATCATTTCAGAATCTCAACCACAAATAGCTTCATTCACCACTGGTTTGTTGGTGACCATATTAGATAATTTCATATATGGAAATTAGAGGAGTAGCTCAGCACATGGCAGCCAAAAGGGATCTGGATTTTGGAATCAAAGGACCTGAGTTCAAATCCTGACTGTCACTTACTACCTATGTAACCTGTCCTGGTCTCAGTTTCCTCATGAGGCAACTGGACTAGAGACCTCTATGATAGTCTAGCCCCATTTGTAATTTTCTGTTTCTTTGGTTTGGTTTTGCTTTGTTCACAGTTCATCTTCCTATTTGTTTCAATGACTACCCAAGCTACGTCCAGTATGTTTAACTTCAGTAACTATTGTTTGTATGAGATCAAATTCACCCTCCCCCACCCCCCCCCAGTGGTACAGCCACATAAAGTGGGTTTAACCATTATTGTTCTGCCATAATGTAATGGGGCGGGGGCAGCAGCCAGCTGATTTGTGCTTTCAGTGCTATAGGGAACTCCTAGTGATGAAACTCCCTCCATCAATGTAGATCTCTACGCTGTATAGTCTCAGTGCCTGGGCCGGGAGGGGTTAAGTAACTTTGTTATGTGAGTCATGGGAGTTGAGACCAGGTTGTCCTGACTTGGAAGCCGCCTCTAGGTTCTCTAAACTAGTCTCTTTCTCAGTAATGTCATTATGACATTATCATCAAGACCCACCATAATGCAGCAAATCCTCTTCCCCAAACAAAGAAAGGGCGTAGGCAGATGTCACTTGTTCCTAGTTTCTCTTTTCAGGGGCAGCAATGAGCAGCTCAGGTCAAACCTGTGACTCAGGGGCAGGACTGGAACACAAAGAAAGGGTCTGGACTATCAGATGCAAGGAAACTTTATTTATAATAAAGGTTTTTAAAGATAATATCAAAGAGAGACGGTGCTCCTTTTCACCTCTGAATTTGCCAGGACATCCGTGTCAGACGATAGCTAGCGCTCACATAGCACTTTAAGGTTTGTTATCTCATTAGATCCTCAGAGCCACCCAGTAAGGTAGGGCTTGGGGCAGGTGGGTGGTAAAATGAAAACAGCAATGAACTTGGAATCAGGAAGATCTGAGTTCAAATCCAGCTTCCGATGATGACTAGCTGTTCGACCCTGGCCAAGTCATTTAACCCTGTTTGCCTCGGTTTCCTCACTTGTAAAATGAGCTGGAGAAGGAAATGGCAAACCACTCCAGTACCTTTGCCAAGAAAACCCCAAATGGGGTCACCAAGAGTCAGACACAAGTGAAATGACTTAACAATAACTATATCTGTACAAGCACAGTGGATAGAGCACTGAACCTGGGGTGAAGAAGATCTAAGTTCGAATGTGACCTCAGACACTTACCAGCTATAGGCTCCTAGAGAAGTCACTTAGTTTCTCTTTGCCTCAGCTTCCTCATCTGTAAAATGGATTTGATCATAATAGTACCTACTTCCCAGAATTATTGCACTTAGCAAACCAGGCACCTAGTGAGTCCTACACAAATGTTAGATATTATTATAGAACGAGGCCACAATTGACTTAGTTTAAAAACGTAATGTCGATGTTTTACTGTATTTTTATTGATCTTGTCAAATATTTCTCAATTACATTTTAATCTGGTTTTGGCCCACCTCTGGACTACAGGATGAAGTGACCTCCTTACTTCATCTACTTGTTGTTTTGTTCTTTGTTCTCAAAGAGGACCATGACATCAGGAAGATGATGCCATGACATGCAAGTGACTTGGATTTAAGTGAGGGAGGACTGTGCAAAGTCACCAGCCTTACTTTCTCCTCCAGAGCTATCTGGGTCCAGTGGCCAGATATAGATCAGGATGACTGGAGATGCTTGGCTTAATCTTGGCCTGAAAAAATTCTGAACTTTTTCAGAGAAAGCGGTCATCCCAGATATGTTTACTCAGTGTTAGTGCTATAGAAATTCTGAACTTTTTCAGAGAAAGCGGTCATCTCAGATATGTTTACTCTTGTGTTAGTGCTATAGAAGGATCCAGTATGAAAAAGAAATTTTGATGCTTTGGCTTTCCCTTTCCATTTGAGCAGCCAGCTCAAGCCACATCTAGACTTGAAAAGACTTTACCTTTAAAAGGCCATGGGATCCCCCTAGCTTGTTCTGACAGAGATTGAGCTTTACTTCCTATTCTCCCTTGAGGATGTCACCTGGGCACCCATGCCCTCCATTCACTAGTTTTATAAGTTAGCAGATTAGGCCCTTTGGCTCCTCCCTCCTGTCTCTGTCATGAATAACCCTTGCTAACTAACATATCGCCTTACATGAAGCCCTACAAATCAGTTGACCTGGTTTTCCCGAAGCCGCAGAACACACTGGAGCACATGTTCTGGGGTGACTGCCTTCCCTTCTTTTTCTCACCTCTGCAATTCCTCATGCCCATTCTGGACATTCCGTGGAACTGTCTGGCAAGCAAGCCAAACACAATCATACATATGGTCTTGTGTTTTCTTAAACAATAAAATATATTTTAATTAGTTGAATAAATTTAATTATTTCTCCACTCCGTGAAACTATTTTAAAAGGATGATTGTAGTTATAAAAATTCTATAAAGATGATTTTTATTTGTGTACAAGCAGAACTGGGCGAGAGGGAACCAGCTTAAGGCAGTCAGAAGGAAGGAGGTTGTCTGGAATCCACAATAGTCTGTGTGCTTAAATATTACATCAACTAGGAATACAAGTCACTCTAACTCCATCCCCCTGGTCTCAGCCCTCCCTCACTCGAATCAAAGTCAACTGTCATGGCCTCTTCGAAGACGTAGGACAAACACAACTAGCCAAATGAAGAAATGGAGTCATAGCAGTCCTGCAGTATTTCAAATTATTCCCTAGTTTGATTAAACCTGAATTGTATAGCGCATCTAGTCAGCTTTGAAGGCAGGGTGGCACAGTGTTAAAGGGCATGAGGTTTGGGAGTCAGGGAACCTGGGTCAAACCCAGCTCTGCCACCCACTTCCTGGGTGATCCTTCTGGACCTTAGTTTCTCATTTTTAAAATGAGCAGACAGGACTCTTGTCTTTTGAAGCCCCTTCCAGCCCTTACTCTTTCATTTTATGGCTTCTGTGTAGGGCAGCAAGGTGGCACCATGGATAGAATGCCAGGCCTGGAGTCAAGAGGACCTGAGTTCAAATCTGCCCTCAGACAGTCTAGCTATATGACCCTGGGCAAGTCACTTAACCCTGTTTGCCTCAATTCCTCATCTGTAAAATGAACCTGGAGAAGGAAATGGCATCTTTGCCAAGAAAACCCCAAAATGAGGTCACAGAGAGTCATACATGACTGAAATGACTCGACAGCAATAACATGGATTCTGTATTCTTTTCAGCTTAATAATGTTCTTAGGAAGACAATTTTTATCTTCCTCTGAAAATGACAAGAAATAAGGGTTTTCCTTCATTTTTGTTTGGTATTGCTAATCTTCTTTGATAATTCATTTTTAAACACATATATGTTTAAAAATATATATTTTAAAATATTTAAAAATAAATAGAACTTTAAATATACAGAAAATATAATATGTAGCTCTTTACTGAATGACAAATGAATTAAATAATCTTAATGGCAAGTGGTCACATTAGTTTGGCAAGTTAGGCTTAGATTTTTGCCTTCAAGCCCTTAGTTACATTGTCTATAGTGGTAGTAAAAAAATACTGAAAGAATTTCTAAAGCAGGCATGCTCTAGGAAAACATGTCAGGATTTACTGAATGGCACATATTTTGTTTTTAGTACTTGGGGATTTTGCTTTTTTTCTTTTTTTTAAAGAATGTTTCATTTTATTTTTTCTCAATTACGTGTAAGAACAATTTTTAACATTCATTTTTTATAATGATCGAGTTCCAAATTCATTCCGGCCATCCCCTTTTCCCCTCCTTGAGAAGGCAAGCACCTTGATATACATCATACACATGTAGTTATACAAAACATTTTTCCTTCTTAGCCACATTGTAAAAGAGACCACAGATGCCCTAGGCTCTCTCCCTTTTACACCCCACCCCCCATAAAAAAAGAAAAGGATGAAGAAAGTTTTTTAAAAGTAGGCTTCGATCTGCATTCACATTCCATCAATTGTTTCTCTGGAGATAGCATTTTTCATCAGCAGTCCTTTGGAATTGTCTTGGATCATTGTATTGCTGAAAATAGCTAAGTCGTTCCCAATTAATCATCATACAAAATTGGTGTTACTATGTACAATGATCTCCTGGCTCTGCTCACTTCATTTTAGATCAGTTTATGTAAGCCTTCCTTGGGGATTTTTTTCAAAAGAGAATAAAACAAAGACTGTATCTAAGTACTGGAACATAAGAAATTAGATTACTAATTGCTATAGAGAGCCGGATTTTTCACTGCTTCACTTACAAACCATGCAAAAGCTCCAACTTGTGCCCCAAAATCTGCCAAGTTTAAGGGTAGGAGACATCGAGTTGGTCAATTGACTAGTCCATCCCAACTAAAGTAAGCGATAAGATGTTATTCTCTGATAAATATGTCCAGTAACAACACATCTTGATTGTTCACTCGGTATAGAAAAGACCTTGGCACTTCTCTAGGCATGAGAGGAATTCTGTTCAGGCTAGCTGAGGACTGTCCTCACATCCTCTTTATAATGAGAATGAGCTAACCCAGCTAAGCCCTTGAGAAGGCATGGAAAAAAGAAAAATGACCCAGACCTAGGCTCTCTCCACCGCCCCTCCCCTCCTCCCCGCCCCCCCCCCCGCCCCCGCAATTTAGCAGCAGGGGGATTTTGTTGCTTTTGAAGCATTGAAAGGATTTTGGACTTTCTAAGGTCCCCAGTACAGTGTCCATATTAAGAGTCAAGGACCAACTGGATGCAGATTCAAGGTTCTACAAAGAATCCAGCAGAGAAGCTAAGGGGAATTCCAGAAGAAGAAGAAACAACCAACTTCTGGGAGCTCTTTATCACATGTGCTCCCTAACCTTCAGCCCTCCTTCTTCTGGGCTGGGCTGTGTGTGTACTTGTGGAAGAGTGTGTCACAGATTTCGGGAGGATGTTTATACCACTTTAGTAAAAAGCCCCTTGCTGAAAGGTCTACTAATTTATATAGTCAATAGTCAATAAACATTTATTAAGTGCCTGCCATGGAACAGGCACTGTGCCTTTTAAGAGCTGGGGACACAAAGAAAGGCAAAAGATGTTCCCTACCCTCAAGGAGCTCACAATCTAAATGGACAAGAGAACACATTTAAAAAGGGGGGTTGAGGCGGGGAGAGAAGGAGATAAAGGGTACCAGCCTGAGATGTAAGGAAGACCTACAGACAGGTTGGAAATGGTGAGAAGGCTACCCTGGGCCCCTTCCTTAAATAGGGCATCTGGGGGGAGCTCTCTGATGTCTAGTCTCTACCCTCTCCAATCAGAGGGAGGGAGGCGTCCCAGAGCCACGGGATACTGAGGATGTTGTGAGTTACAGACCTGATGAAATCTTAGATCAACTGGTAATCATGGTAGGCACCACACTAGTGGAAACTTGTGAGCTCTAGCACTAAATAAACATCCCCTCGCAGCCCCAGGTGTAATCCTTGAATCCTGAGGGGATGTAGTATCTATACTCTACAGATGTGACTCATCAGCACTAGAGGGAGTCGGGATAGTAGACCCAGAGCCTGTGTACATGTTTGCTATTTCTTTCTCCCCAGTACACTCCGTGTCAAGAAATCTCAGCTGCAACTTTTCAATTGAACTTCCAAAACCAGAACTATGTACTTAGGTAAGAACAAAGCAACTCTCATTGCTTGGTTGCTTTCTTTGGTCATGTAATTTTGGCTATCCAATCAACAAAATTGGTTTGATTGTGTGTGTGATCCCACAACCACTTAACAATTATTTGGTCCCATAGGATGGTGAAAAATGGAATCAGGTGGGACACAATTGGGTCTGCAGTTCCAACAATGAGCAATGGCCAAAGTCCCTATAGTTCGGAAAAAGCACCAGGAATCACAGGATCAAAGCTTTGGAGCTTATCTGACCTCTCCCTCATTTTTAAAGATAAATTTTTATTGATACATTTTGTTTTGACATTACTTCAACTTCCCCTTCCATCCCAGAGAGCCCTGTAATCCCCACCATTCCTTAAAATTATGATTTTTTCAATGAAGAAAAATTTATATGCTTTCCTTAAGTACCAAAGAGGTGAAATGCTTTACTCAAAGTCACAGTGGCAGAACTGGGGTTCAAACCCAGATCCCCTAATGAGGAATCTCGTGAGTAGAGTCAGGAGCTTTTCCTTCACTATGAGATGAGGGAGGTGAGTTTTGGAGTGGGCATGGGCAGTTCCTTTCTGACATCTCCTTGTTTCAGATCTACTATGTATACTATGTATAAAACACTGAGGATACAAAAACCAAAAGGGAAAAAAGCCACCAAAATGTCATAACCTGAAGGACTTTAGATCCTATAGCTTTTCTTGGATTTTAGCCCTTTTGCTCTCCAGCCTAAAATGTACTCCCTGTCTTATTGTTTTTCAGTTATGTCTAACTCTTCATGACCCTAGTTAGGGTTTTCTTGGCAAAGATACTGGAGTGGTTTGCCATTTCTTTCTGCTGTTCATTTTACAGATGAGGAAACTGAGGCAAATGGTGTTAAGTGACTTGCCCAGTGTTACACAGAGAGTAAGTGTCTGAGACCAGATTTGAACTCAGGTCCTCCTGACTCCAGCCCTACTGCACCACTCAGCTGCCCTCTCCCTGGCTAGCAAAGTTTTATCCATCCTTCACGGCCTTACACAAATCTCTCCTCCTTTATAAAACCTTGCTTACCTCTGTAGCTCATAATAATCACTTCCTCCTCTAGATTACATTGTAAACTCTAGGGAGTTTACAGGCCGGAACCCTATCTCAGATTGCTTTAAGAATCTCCCCCCACTTTGGTGCCTACCACTGAGACCGGAACATACTAGTTACTTATCAAATATTTGATTTTACTTGAGCTCCTATGTTACTTATCCGTTCTATCATTTATTTAGTATTGAATTATCTATTTTGTACTGTTGGCCAATTTTTGTTAACTAACCATTTTCTACACTTGGGTGCTGAGTAAATATTTGCTAAATGAATCAATATGTTCATTCAAAAAGCAAACCTTAAGCACTTCAGGATCCTCTTACAACAACAGGGACTAAGTTCTCTTAAAACTAGAGCAAAGGATATTTGAGATCCTTTTCCAGATCCATACCCATCCTCAATGGGCAGCTAGATGGCACAGGGAATAGAATGCTGGGCCTAGAGTCAGGAAGACTCATCTTCCTGAGTTCAAATGTGACCTCAGACACTTACTAGCTGTATGACCCTGGGCAAGTCACTTCACCCTGTTTGCCTCAGTTCCTCATCTGTAAAATGAACTGGAGAAGGAAATGGCAAACCGCTCTAGCATCTTTGTCAAGAAAACCCCAAATGGGGTCATGAAAAGCTGGACACAACTGAAAAATGACTGAACAACAAACCCACCCTCAACAAGATGTCAAAAACTGAGCACTGGGTACTTTTGGTCTGGAGAAATCCTTTTTGGAATGCAGGTGCATTTCCTGTAAATAGAATTCTTGAGTGAGCATATCTATAAGAGGACTCATAGATTTATATAAATAGATTTCTAACATAGATCTATATAGATATATGTATGTTTAATTAAAGTGAGATTGTAAACCCCTTAAAGTTGCTTTCCTTAGAAAAGTAGATCAAAGGACCTGTGCCAAAGAACAGCCCTTCTGTGTGCTCTTGTTTTTGGTCTTTCACTCCCACAACAGCTGTTAGCAACACTGTTGATCCACTCACCCACCTTTGGTGCCCACCTGTCATCTAACTCTCACCTGTGGCTCCAAGAAGCTATAGCATGCACATTGGCTACACCCCAATAAAACTGTCTTGGCAGATGGGCCAAGAGGGTACCCAACAGGCCTCAAACCCATCAATGTATTAGGGGGATGCCTACCACAGCATGTGAAGACTTCTCTCCGCAGAATGAGCAAAAACAATTTTGTTCCAAAGACCATGAAGGCAGCTTATCCCCCAGGAATTCAAGGATGCCTCCATTGTCCATCTCTATAAAGGAAAAGGAAGCAGGGGGGATCTCTCTCCTAGTTATTGCTGGCAAGATCCTTGCCAGAATCTCCTTAATTGGCTAATTAATCATGTTGAAGAGGGTCACATGCTTGAGAGTCAATATAGCTTTAGAAAGGGCCATGGATGCAGGCACACTATGATGGATGGCCCTGTGCCAGTGTCTCCCATGTCTCACAGTCAATATTAAAGTTCTTCAGAAATATCTTGAGAGTGTCCTTATACCACTTCATCAGTTGGGGAATGGCTGGACAAGTTATGGTATATGAATGTAATGGAATACTATTGTGCTATAAGAAATGATAAGTAGGTAGATTTCAGAAAAACCTGGAAAGACTTACATGAACTGATGCAAAATGAAATGAGCAGAACCAGGAGAACATTGTACACAGTAACAGCAAATAGTGTGAAGATCAACTTTGAATGACTTAACTCCTCTCAGCAATACAATGGTCCAAGACAATTCCAAAGAACTCATGAAGGAAAGTGCTATCCACATTCACAGAGAGAACTGGTGGACTCTGCATGCAGATCAAAGCAAACTATTTTCACTTTTTAAATTTTTTGAGGCTTTTTTTTTCCTTTCGGTATGTTTCTTCTTTCACAACATGACTAATATGGAAATATGTTTTACATAATTGCATACATATAACCTATATCAAATTGCTTACCATTTTAGGAAGAGGGGAAAGGAGGAAGGGAGAAAAATGTGGAATTCAAAATTGTGTAAAAATGAATATTAAAAATTGTCTTTACATATAATTGGAAAAAATACTATTAAAAACATTATTGACTCAACTGGATCTCACATCAAGACCTCTGTAAGTTTGGTTTCTCAACTGCTTTTTTGATGTTTTGTGAGAGTGCAATATTTGTAGTATATAAAAATACAATATAAATATGTTATTATTAATGATGAAGATGACTCTGAGATTACCATCTTGAGTGACCAGTGAATAAATGGCATCACTGACATAAAGAAGAAAGTTAAACAGGGAAGCCAATTTGTGTGTGTGTCTGTGTTCCTCTTTAATAGCAAGCAAAGTGGGACTTTTCACTGTTTTTTCTTTTGGAATGCTTCTCAGCACTAAGGCAATCAAGTGCCTTTGACTGAGTCTTGCCTTTGTTTCAGTCAAGAGTCTTTGATTGAATCAATAGTGTTTGATGTCCTGCTTAAGTCACAAGAAAGCCTAAGTCACATGAGTTTGAGTCACATGGTTGTGATGCCCCCTGACCCTGAAGAAGTATATATATACTCTGAGGTTAGCATTTTGTTTTAGGGGCTCACTCATTGGAAGACTGTTCCTGTGATTTGGCCAGACAAGACTCTGGGTAGCCATTAAGGAGCACACCCTGCCCCGCCTTTGAAAACCCAGATGTTGGTGCTTCTCTCTCTGGTAACTATGTATGTATTGCTATGGACAGACAGAAGCCCTGTCTGCTGATTTGTGTAATTTGCTCTGTTTATATAATTTGTGCTTGTAATTTCTATTTGTGTTTTCTCTGAAGTTCCGGATGCTGACTTTTTCCCCTGAACTAAGAGAATGGTATGTTTAATTAAAGTGAGATTGTAAACCCCTTAAAGTTGCTTTCCTTAGAAAAGCAGATCAAAGAATCTATGCTAGCAACCCACCTCCACAGCAGCTGCTAGTAACTTTGTTGTTCCATCCTCTAACAGGAATACTAAATTCCATAAGGTTATGTTACACTATCACAATAGTGTGTGTGCTTCAGAGGAAAAACTTTGCACATGATTATTAAATTTTATTACTGTATGAACCAAAGGAGGAGTCGAAAAACTGGTTGACAGCCTACAGGAGACTTTGATTCAGTTTTGGAATAAAGCTTCTTGTTAAATATCATAAAAGTTATCCGGACTTTTGATCACTTTAAAAACTATTTCACCAGAGTTCCTAAGGTTCATAGATCTAACAGTATGCTACTAGAGAGAAGCCTAAAGGTAGAAAGAGTAGTCATTTCTCAGATGCCATGTGAGCTCTTTGTAACTACACAAGTTGTGTTAGTTTCAATATAATACTGATGTGGAAGGACAGATGTGATTGAGAAATAATCCTTAATAATTACCTAATCTTAGCTCTTGAGATTCTTAGAGGCCAAGTATTTCTCAGAGTGCCAAAGCACGGGCGTACACCCAAGTGACTTCATGTCATGGTCATAGTGACATGAAGACAAAATATCAATAGAGTTGACCAGTAAACAACCCAGGAACAGTTGAGAGAACCTAGTTAGCAGACTCATCATTGTGAGTTCAAATTTGGCCTCAAACATTCAATCCTGAACTGTGCCCAAAATCTTACAGATGATGAATGCCCTGATTATTTGTATCTAAATGTGAGGTTCAAAGTTTGTTTGGCCCCAAGCTACTTCTGTTTCCTGCGACAGGTGATTTAGATAGAAATAGATCATAGTGGCTATTGGTTCTTGGTGAGAAGGCTCAGTGAAAATATGTGTAAGGGATGTGAAATATTTGGTCAGCTTTGCTTTGTTTCAAATCTATTTAAGGCTGGTGTAGCAGTAAATTACTGTCTCCAGGGAAAGGTGTGCAGTATGACAGACATTTTGTTTAATAAGAACAACAGCTTCTGTGACTCACAGAAGCTTGAACATTGCTTCCTAGCAAAGAAGTGTTTTAGCAAGACAGACTTTCAGTATTTTGGACAGTGTTCATCATGCCCTAAGAGGTAAAAATAACGAAGTAGAAATGTTCATAAAACAATTTGACTATTTGGTCAGTTTTATTTAACTTAGAGGCAAAGATGCGAAGGTCCCAGGACTCAATCTATGGGATAACGGCTCATGGAATGACAGTCATCTACTTCCACATGCCCTATGAGCAGAGGGATTCAAGATGTTTGGAGAAAGGATACAAAGCAGAAAAAGAAACATCCAACATAAGCCATACAGTCATGCCCAAGGGCCTGGGATTCTTGATCTATGGGATATAGGCTCATGGAATCACAAAATCTAAAAACTGGAAAAGACTTCATACGTAACTCATCTAATGCATACTGAAATAAGAAACCCACCAACTGCATGCTCCACAAGCAGATCCAGCATTTGTATATCGGCAAGTAGGTGGTGGCGATTCAATTCAATATAATAAGCACTTATCAAATACCCACTATGTGCCAAGCACTATGCTAAGCCTTGGGGATACCAGTTAGAGAGAGAGAGAGAAAGAGAGAGAGAGAGAGAGAGAGAGAGAGAGAGAGAGAGAGAAGGAAGGAAGGAAGGAAGGAAGGAAGGAAGGAAGGAAGGAAGGAAGGAAGGAAAGAGAAAGAAAGAAAGAAAGGAAAGAAGGAAGGAAGAAAGAAAGAAAGAAAGAAAGAAAGAAAGAAGGAAAGAAAGGAAGGAAGGAAGCAAGGAAGCAAGGAAAGAAGGAAGGAAGGAAGGAAGCCAGTCTTCACTGTCAAGGAGTTTACAATCTAATGGAGGAAGACAATGCTGAAGGGGGCGGTGCAGGGAGTGTCTACCAGGAGGCAACGGTGTTCCAAGCAAAGCTACAAAGCTACAAAGCCTTCAAAGTTCTGAGCCCTCTCTAGAGGAAGGCTTTGGGAGGAGTGTGCTGTTTTATCCTTCCGTGCTCCAATCAAAGGAGAGGGGCAACTGAAAGAGCTAAAAAAGTGTTCAGTTTCAAAAATTGAGTTAAGAGCAGCTAGGTGGTGCAATGGACAGAGCACTGACCCTGGAGTCAGGAGGACCTGAGTTTAAACCCAGCCTCAGACACATACTAACTGTGTGACCCTGGGCAAGTCACTTAACCCCAGTTGCCTCCCCCTGCCCCACCCTCCAATTGAATTAATCAGCATAGTAATGAAATTTCAGGCGATCAGATTATCCTGGAGGAGATATGATGTTTCTTGAGTAAAAACTAAGCAGAGCTGCTCCATGGACAATGGAGAGTCTGTGACAGACAGAGAAGATCCCATGACGTAAAGCCACTGCTCTCCTAGCCCTGATCACTTGACCTTGCATAAATTCACAATACCCAAGATTCTCTGAAATTGTCTGGCATTCCTTACAGTGCAATAGCATTTCCTTCCCTTCGCTTACCCTAATTGATTCAGCCATTCCCCAATTGTTTAAGAGGCACTCTAAGGGACCCCCTTAGAGTCTAATTTTCTTTCTTCCCCTTTTAATCTCCACTTAAGGGATGTTTGTTTTGCTTTGAGACTATTCCCTCCTTAGCATCATATTAATCTTAATCCTATCTGTTTCCATGTTGAGTATGATGTATTTCTATACCGAACTACGTATGTGTTTTTGTGCATACACGTATATTCAACCTTCCTTGAGTCTAGGTGGCACAGTAGATAGAGCACTGGGCCTGGAGTCAGGAAGACCCAAGTTCAAATCTTGCCTCAGATACTTACTAGCTGTGTGACCCTGGGCAGGTCATTTAACCCTTCTGTTCCTCAGTTCCCTCATCTGTAAAATTCTAATAGTAATAGGATCTGACAAGGTGATTGTAAGGTCCAAATGAGATAATATTTGTAAAGTGCTTTAGTGCAGTACCTGGCACATAGTAGGTACTTAATAAATACATTTTTTCCTTCTTTTTTTAACTCTATTTCAGAGAAGTTTCACTCGATGCCTGCAACCCTACCCTCTCCACTACGTGGAGCCACCTCAATTATGAGAAGTTGTAAATTCTACTCCTTTCTTCCACCTATCTACAACAATACATTCCTTTTATCTTCTCTTTTCTTTGCCTCTTTCAGACCTTAAGAATTGAACCAATTTAAGCTTCCCCTGGGGACTGCAGTTTTTATTGTTTAACTCCCTCACTATACCTTGAAGCCATTAAAGTTATGAAGGGACATTTGCTTTTTCTCTCTCTATTAGAATATTAGTACTACATCGCCCTATAGCTAAATCCAATTACTCAAATAAATTTACTTTTCTGTGTTCCTCTGGACTTTGTTTATATCCAAGTTTCTACTTGGCACTGGTATTTGCATTGGAAATGGTCAATGTCCTCTGTCTCATTAAAAAAAACTATTTTTATTCCTATAGGATTATAAAATTATACTCAGCTTTGCAGGGCAAGTTATTTTTAGTTGTAAGCCTATCTATTTTGCCTTTTGGAATATCGTATTCCAAGATCTTCTCTCATTTAAGAAAAAAGTTGCCAAGTCTTATGTAATCCTGACTATATTTGAATTGCTTCTTCCTGGATGCTCGAAGTACATTTTCTTTGACATGAGAATATTGGATTTTGACTTTGACTTTCCTGGGACTTATCCTATCAGAGTATCTTTCAGGAGATGATTGGTAGATGATTTGTATAGTTACTTTGCCCACTAGTTGTATTAGATCTGAATAGATTTTATTTATTATATTTTGAAATGTAATGTCCTGACTTTTTAAAGTTATGGTTTTGAGAGCAATAATTCTTAAAATATCACTGCTTGGTCTGTTTTCCAGGTTGGTTTTTTAATATAAAATATCTAATTTTAATATCTAAAATATCTAATTAGTTTAACATCTAAAATATCTAATTTTATAAAATATTCTAATTTTTCAATCTTTTGGGTTTTTTTATATTTCTAGTTGTCTTATGAAGTAATTGGTTTCTGTTTTGGTTATCCTGGTTTTCAGAGAATCTATTTCTCTTTTTTTATATTTAATTTATTTAATATATTTAGTTTTTAGCATTGATTTTCACAAGAGTTTGAATTATAAATTTTCTTCCCATTTCTACCCTCCCACCCACTCCAAGATGGTGTATATTCTGGTTGCCCCATTCCCCAGTCAGCCCTCCCATCTGTCACCCCACTCCCCTCCCATCCCCTTTTCCCTTCTTCTCTTGTAGGGCAAGATAAATTGCTACACCCCATTGCCTGTGTTTCTTATTTTCTAGTTGCATGCAAAAAAAATTTTTTTTGTTGTTTTTGAACATCTGTTTTTAAAACTTTGAGTTCCAAATTCTCTCCCCTCTTCCCTCCCCACCCACCCTCCCTAAGATGGCAAGCAATTCAACATAGGCCACATGCGTATCATTATGTAAAACCCTTCCACAATACTCATGTTGTGAAAGATTAACTATGTTTTGCTCCTTCCTAACCTATCCCCCTTTATTGAATTTTCTCCCTTGACCCTGTCCCTTTTTGAAAGTGTTTGTTTTTGATTACCTCCTCCCCCTGTCTGTCCTCCCTTCTGTCATACCACCTTTTTAATCTTCTTCCTCCTTCTTTCCTGTGGGGTAAGATACCCAATTGAGTGTGTATGGTATTCCCTCCTCAGGTCAAATCTGATGAGAACAAGATTTACTCATTCCTCCTCATCTGCCCCCTCTTCTCTTCCTACAGAACCACTTTTTCTTGCCACTTTTATGCGAGACAGAGAATCTATTTCTTAAGAAAAGTTTATCACTACTGTAGGAACAGCTATAAAGCCAGCACTCTCTTAGTTCAGGTGCGCACACACACATGCACACACACACACATACACACACACACACACACACACATCTTGTCTCAATCTGTAAATGAATTCTGGTCAATCAGTCATTAAAGTATAGCATTACTTATGTGGTCTTGAGTACTCACCAAGTCAGAGACCACAACTACATGTAGCTGGAATCTTTTATGCCCTCAGCCAGGAAGATGCATCAGGAAATCTAAGGTTAATCAGACTGCATAAAGGGAGGAGGCTGTGTCAGAATCAGGGAAACTGATTGTGTCAGGAAACTGATGTCTTATCACATACCACCCCTTGGTAGCAAGATTCTAATGCTCTTCCAGAGGATCTTCCACCAGTTAAATAACTAGTCAGTCCTCCTGTCATGGGTAATACTAAGAGAGGAAAGGGAGGAAATGACAGAAACAAACAGAACAAAACCAAAACAAAAATGTGGAGAAATACAAAAGCCAGAAGTCCTAAGACTTTCCATTCTCATTCAAAAAGACTAAGTCTGAGAGTCACACAGTCAGGTCCATATGAAGGGTGATGCCACATCTTTTAAGTTCACAGTGAGTTTCCTAATGCAAAGTGGTAATGATGAACCACAGAAGCAACATAAAAATGTCAGAACCCCAGCACAAATGATGATACATCAGTGTAGTCAAAGATTTCTTCTCCTGATGTGGTGATGAAAAGCAGGAGCACCTCTGGAAGCATCGAGGCCTCTGCAAAGACACTTCTGTCATATTCAAGAATTCTTCAGCCTGCATAAGGGTCATCAGTAAAGTGCCTGAGGTCATAAGTCTCTTACAAGCAACCTGTTCAGGGATCTAAGTTGATTTTGAGGCTCTTCCCATGCCATTGACCATTCAGTGTTCCCTGGCCCACCTGCCAAAATCTCTCCTTCCTGAGAGCTATATCAGAGTAATGATACAAAATATTTGCCCTCTTAGGCGCAAATAGGACGGCCCTCTTTTCCATAGTGTCTAAATAAGAACTCACCTTCTCCTTCATCTAGCAATTCAGAATTACCACCAAGTTAACTAAGGGATCTCCCTTTTTATCCAGGTAAATTCACACTCATCATCATTATATACCAAAAATTTCACTTCCTCCATTCTTTTAGAAAGCAAGACACCTCCCACAATACTACTCTTGTCCCCCAAGCCATTTCTGAGAAGGAATTCCTTGAACCATCCCAAGTGAAGGGAAGCCTGCCAATTAATGGGGGAAGGGGAGCACTGAGCTACTTCTCAGAGCGAGTGTTCATCTCTAGTGATGGAGATGAGGAAACTTGATTATTTTGTTGTACTAGATCACCTCACAACAACCAAGTGCTTTCTGTGAAGAAGGCAGACCACACCTGGCAGCTTTGAGTCTACAGCGGACTGAGCAAAGTCATCAGGCCTATCTCTACAGTTGTTCCTGACCTTATCAATATGAGGGAGCAAGAACCTTGAGGTTAAGGAAGAAGTGGAGAGGATCAGCCAGAAATCTGTCCCAAAATGTTCCATTCTTATCAGGTAAGACTTCCTGGAGATTGGATCTAAGAAACCTCTATGCAAAGGCATCTTTCCCTTCTCCAGAGTAGTATCTTTATGTCATGAACACAGCTTCCTGAAGCCTTATGTACATCTTCAAGAAGCATAATTATGCAACTTTTCATGAGTAGTGACAACCCTCTCATCTTGAGATGGGAGAGTTCTGTTTTGATAATAGGGACAGATTGAATGCCGCTTGGTTTAGAAATAGCTGTCATGTCCTTAGCAGAGGGATCATATGGTTCTGTGCCCAGCACAGTATGGTATCATCATCCGAATATCCAGATTGATACTAGACTCTCTCTCCAAACTCTCCCAACCTCTGCTGCTCTTGAAATAGCTTCAACCTGGTTTTTGTCTCTGATGGGTGCTGATACTACAACTATATGTAGTAGGAGGTATTAGCAAAATTCCTCCATTGGTCTTGATCCCAAAGAGAAGGAACTTTGATTATCCAATCCTGTGCTCTGCAAACCACCACCTGACCAAACCCATGACCACTCTCCAGGAACTAGTACAGATGAAGATCTTTTTTGTCCTGTACCGTCCTTCAAGGCTATCTCACATGCCAGCTACACAGCCTGGACCTCAAACAATTGGAAGGATTTGCCAGTACCCCTACTCCTGTTACCAGATTAGTGGCTCTTGAAGTCAACTTGGGTATGCCTCTCTTGTAGAGGATGGAAGGATCAGATAATCAGGAAAAATGACATTCCTCAGGAGCTAAGTCCCTATATTGGTTGGAGCCCACTGTACCAGCAGAGCATGCAGGGTTCTAGGGTATGGACCAGGGGCTTCAGTCCTTGACATAACCACCACCAGTTTGTGAAGAGCACTAATACCAGAGGGATTCAGGTAAATGTGATTTCTAATACACAATTTCCATTTAGCAGTAGAAGCCACCTGTGATACCCATCTGGTATCACCCTACCTATAATAAGGGATTCTGGACAAAAGGTGATTATATGATCCTGTGTCATCTGTTCAGTAGCAACTAGGGCCAAGTAAGAGGTAAACAACTGCTTTTCAAAAGCAGCATAATGAGTGGCTGCTCTGGGAAGCCTGGAGCTCTAGACATCCAACAGTGGCTTATTCTGGCCACCTTTTGGTGCTTGCCAGAGGTTCCACCCAGCCTGGTCTTTATGGAGAGAGACCTCTGGAAACATGGTTCTTGCAGGGTTGTAAAGACCCGTGGAGAAAGACTGTTGAACAGCTTCTCCCAAACTCCCCCCAAATTCACATTGAATTTTTTATGCTAATCCATGATATGTTGAAACAATGATGGGGAAGTCACAATGCGGAAGGGAAAACTGTATCTTGTTTTCCAGCCATTCATTTGTGTAAGGCTGAGAGAAATACGGAGTTTAAAAACTGGGGAACCCTGAACTACAGAGTACTTTGGTGGTTACTGGGCATATGATTTGGGAAATATATTGGATGGTCATCTGAAGTTAGGATGAGGGAAGGGTAATCCAAGTAAGGGATTGACTATACCTCTCTGCACCACCACCTGTTGGCTGGGAGATAGAGAAAAAAGAGAGAGGAGGGAGGAAGCGGGAGAGAAAAGGGGTGGGGTGAGGGAGGGCAGAGAGGGAGAGGGAGAGAATGCACCTATGTACCAGGCTGGTTGTTGGTTGTTGTCCTTTTTTCTCAGAGAGGACTAAAATGACATCACTATGTTGGAGTCAAGTTATAGTGTGTCCAACTGTGGCTGATCAGACCAATACAAGCTTGGAATGCTCTACCACAGGTAGGGCACAAATGGTCTTATATGAACATTTGGGACAGAGATGTCTCTATATTTGCATATCTCATGTTTCTTTTGAACTATTCTGCTTTGCTCATAGAGCACGGCGCCTTCTCTGATATGGGCATGCCATGCTGAGTGGTCCTGTGCCAGTGTGTCCCATGTCACACAATCAATTCCACAGTTCTTTAGAGAGACCTTGAGAGCGTGTGTCCTTGTATCACTTCTGTACCAGGCACTGTGCTAAGGGCTGGGGATACCAAGACAATAAAAAAGACGGGCGCTACTCTCAAAGAGCTTACATTCTAGGAGAAGACAAAACATAAAGGGGAGCAGGAAAGCAGAGGAAAGGGAAGGAGAGTAATTGATTGGTGGGGGCAGTAAAATTTCTGGTGAGGAGATGGAACAGCCCAGAGAATGCATTGAGCTTGGAATAAAGACAGCATGGCTGGGGACCCTCATGAAGTGGCCTTTTTGGCATCCATCAGAGTCCAGCCAAGACAGCAGAACTGGAGAGGTTCTGTCAATCTGAGGCTAGTCCTTTCTGAAAGAGCATAACATTACCTCAGTTGAGAGCATCAACTGAGACCCTCAAGTAGGAAAAGCCAGTTTATAGCTGCCATTGAGAAGCAAGCCCAGCTTAACGTGAAAACAGTCCAGCTTAGCAGTGAAACAGTCGGGTTAAGCAAAGCCAGAGGAGCAACCCATCCAGCTCTGCCTTTGGAGGATCTCTTCCATGCCTGAAGTGACCCAGCTTAGCAGTAGAGCTGCTCATTTAGCACACTTTACCCTCTGCAACAAACTTTGTGAGGATGGCTCCTGAGAAAGGAAGGATACTGAGGCCCTCAGTTCCAATGTTGCAATTCTCCTTTTCCATATGAATTCCCTAGACATGTGCTTCATTATTATTAACTCTGTGGCCACTCTCTTCCCCAATGTGTGCACAATGACGGTGAGCCCCCTCCCCGCCCCCCCGCCACCTTCCCCAGTTTATGGCAGGAACATTTTGTAACGATCATTCTTGCCATACTATTTGGGCAAAATGTCTTATTAAAAGTTGAGTACAAAAATATTTATAGCAGTTCTTTTTTGTGGTGGCAAAGAATTGGAAACTGAATAGCTGAACAAGTTGTGGCACATGAATATAATGGAATACTACGAATATATGGAATACTATAAGACATGATGAGCAGGTGGACTTCGGAAAAACCTGGAAAGACTTGAATCCACTGATGCTGAGGGAAGTGAGCAGAACTAGGAGAACATTGTACATAGTAACAGCCACATTGTGCAATGACTAACTTTGATAGACTTATCTCTTAGCAATGCAAGGATCTAAGACAACTCCAAAGGACTCATGATGGAAAATGCTATCCACATCCGGAGAAAGAACTATGGCATCTGAGTGCAGATTGAAGCATATTATTTGCTCTATTTTTGTTTCTTTCTTCTTTCTTGTGGTTTCTCCCATTGGTTCTAATTCTTCTTTACAACATGACTAATGTGAAAATCGGTTCAATATGAATGTATATGCAGACCCTATATCAAATTATACTGGTGTCTTGGGGTGGGGGGAAGGGAGAGATGGGGAGAAAATTTGGAACTCAAAATCCTATGGAAGTGAATGTTGAAAACTAAAAATAAGTAATTTTTTAAAAGTTAATTGAGCCTACTGACTGGACACTAATTGGAAATACTCTGATGGAGTATAGTTAACAAAAGTTACTCCTCAAACCTGAGGATAGTCCTCAACTTGTGAGTGTGAGTTGATGGGGAGTGAGCCTAATATGACTACAGTCAGCAGAGAAATCTTATGTGGTCCCACATCAGTATGTGGATGGGGAATTAACACTCTTTCTCATAAAAAAGTATCATGGGCTGTTATGATGTTCTGAATATGAATAATTCACATAGATGATGGCCTCTAGAGTACTATGTCCCATAGAAGACTTTGTGGCAATAGAAATAATAGCCCCTTCTAAATGACCATCTCTATCCTATCATCTTGGAGCCCTTCCACATCCTGCCAGTTTTTTAAGTATTTGCTTTACTACTTTTGTATAAAGTGCAAAGTGCACCAAATGATGCTCCTTATAATTAGGTGAAGAATCACTTTTAAGGATCTTGGCAAGTTTTTTTCCCCATCTTATTATTGTTTGTTAGATTAAAGTCAGTCAATAAAGACTTATTAAGCAGCTACTATATGCCAAACACTGTGCTAAGTGCTGGGGATACCAATATTAATAAGATATTTCTTGCCTTCAGGGAGCTCATAATCTAATGAGTGAAGACAACACACAAAAGGAAATTGAAAAGGATCTGGGAGAGGAAGAAGGTCCCTGGGGCAGGGGCATGATAGACCTGTCCAAGGAGTGCAAGCTGATAGGAAATGAAAAGATGGATGGCTTGGGAGCCCTTTTCAAAGGAGATTTTGGGAAGTTTTTTGCTCCACCTTTGAGTCCTTCAATTAGAAAGGCAGAGGGTACTGAGTATAGTGATAGGGTATGAGTACCAAAGCCAATGCAATCTCTCAGGATGATGAGTTACTTTTGTTGTTCGGTTGTTTCTGTATGTTCAATTCTTCATGACCCCATTTGGGGTTTTGTTCGCAAAGATACTGGAATGGTTTTTACCATTTCCTTCTCCAGCTCAGTTTACAGATGAGGAAATTGAGGCAAACAGGATGAAATGACTTGCCCAGGGTCACGCAGTTAGTAAGTTTCTGAGGCCAGATTTGAACTCAGGAAGATGAGTCTTCTTGACCCCAGGCCCCATACTCTTATCTACAGCACCACCTAGCTACCCTGGAGTTACCCTTAAGAAGTGACTTTTTTAAGCATGTCAGATTAAAACCATTAGGTTTTTTTTAAGTGATTTCATTTGTTCTGGAAAATTTGTGGAGAACTGAGACAGTCCTAATAGAAAAGAGATAAAGAAGTATTCTTTTAGTACTGTTTTGCTGCTCTGCAAAAATGCTTTGTGAATCTTGTCCAAGTCTTCTTGTAAATCCAGTAGAGGAGGTCGACACATTTTTCAATTTCTCCTGACATTATGTGGACACCAGCAGAGCAGAGGAGCTGTCCACAAATTATCCTTTGCTTCGGTCACACCATCAGCCCATCCTCTTTTCCATTTATACATTTTTTTGATGACACTTTTCACTCCAGCTCTTTGTAGTTCCTTATTTGTTATGTGCTGCAGCCTTCTCACACCCAAATACAGCATTTCCAAATATAACCCTCCCTCTTTCCAGACAGCAACCCCACATAATAAAAGAAACTGTCTCCATCTCCTGTCTCCATGCCGTTCCATACCTGGAATACTTTCACCCCCATTTCTGCTTCCTAGAATCTCTGTTCCTTCAAAACGCAGCTAAAGTACTACCTTTCACCACTGTTCTTGATCCTCTCCCAACTTCTCGTGTCCTGTTTCCCAAACTACCATCAGATCTAACTATTTTGAACTTGTGTAACTTATTTTCTCCAGGCTGCACTCTGGGCTTTTTCTACCAAGCCACAGGAGCCTCCTCACCCTAGAAGTTCACCTTACCCCTTGACTTCTCACACTGGAAGTACACACTTCCCTTATGTCTCCTTCCTCCGATTGGCTGAGTCCTCCTAGGAACTCCATTTTAAGGAAAATGCCCAAGTTCCTTAGATATTCCCCTACTGGGCAGCTTGTCTCCTTCCCCCTCCTTTTCAGCTTCCTTTAAGTGTTGTCTTCTCCCATTAGAATGTAAGGTCCTTGAGGGCAGGGACTGATTTTCTGTTTGTGGCACATAGTAAATGTTTAATTACTATTTGCTGACTTGTTGGCTTGAAATTAGAGAACCTCTATCTGTGTCTGTGATGGAGGCAAGCAGGTCGGTAAAGAATCTTCTAAGATAAATGAGGTTCTCAAACATGTATTCCACTCATATTGTTCTCCAACCATCATCAACATGGCAAAGCAAATGGAATTTGATCTGTTTCCACCCACATATCTCAGGTGACTTTGGTGTTCCAGACTTCAACAACATGTCTCTGCTTATCTCTCCCTAGAATGTCCCAAAGTGCTTGGGGTCTCTCAAACTGGAACATCTATCCATCATACCAACCATCTTTTTTCTAGGCCTTCCATTTTGGAGGGGACCCCAGGCCATGAAACCTTTGTTCGTCTCCCAGCTGTGTCTGACATCTTAAACTTCAACACCTGCCCTTAAATGGGCACCTTCATCAATCCCCCTTCTCACTTATCATCTCCCTGCTTTTTAGGTCCCTTTGGTGTGCTATCACTCCCCATTAGAATGGAAGCTCCTTGAGGGTAAGGATTGGTTTATTTTCAGGTAGGGATTGGTTTTCTCCTTGTATTTTTGTCTCCAGTACTTAGCACAGTTCCTGGCACATATGAAGCATTTAATATTTGTTATCTTGACTTACCCATATATAATCTGTTTGCACTTATTATGTACCTGTCTCCCCATTAGAATGCAAGCTCCTTGAGAATAGAGGTTTTCTCATTCTTTGAATTTGTATATACAATGTTTCACAGCCATAGTCTTATTCCCCATCCCCCCTCTTCTCAAAGAAGGAAAGTACATTTTCCTCTCTTCTTTGGGGTCAGGCTTGGTCATTATAATTACAAGGTTTTTTTTTTCCAGTTTATATTATTGTTTTTAAGATTTTTTTTCCATTAATAAGCATTTGTTTGGGTTTTCTTTTCCTCCCTCCCATGAATTCAAAACCAAACCAAACCGTTGTAACAAATGTTCAGAAATCAAACAAAAATAAATAACAAGTAAAATCAAATGAAATCAAATAATAATTTTAGCCATGTCCAAAAATGTGTATGTCATTTTACATATTTTGTCTGTTACCTGTCAGGTGATGTAATATTCTTCATCGTGAGTCTTCTGGAATCATAGCACTTATATTCCTATAATTTATGTATATATTGCTTACTTCGTTTTGTGTCAGTTCATATGCATCTTCCTATGCTTCTTGGTATTCAAATTCACTTTCTCATGATGACAAATAATAAACATAGTATTCTATACATATTTGAATCAAAGGTGTGATGGCAAAGATAGTCCACTGTGGACTATCACCTTTGAAAATCTGCTTATTTCCAGCTAATATTTTTCAATGTCAGTGAATATTCAAGAGTGACCTTAACATACATGCAAACTGTTCTCAAAAAAAAAAAAAATTCACATAGATTGGAACAGACATTACCTTTGTACTTTTATTCCCAGTGCTTGTAATTCTTTGTACTGTTTAATAAATACTTTTTCACTGCATTCATCTATCCATCCATGCTCCTTTAGGGCAGGGACTATTCCATTTTTGTCTTTGTAACCTTAGTAACTATCGTAGTGCTGGGAACATAGTAGGCATTAAATAAATAAATGCTGATTGATTCACCCTTTAAATCATTTGTAATAGGACCAGGGTTTCCCCCTACTCCCACACCATAGGCTATTTTTTTCCCTGAAAGGCAACCAAACCAACCTCGGGACTTGATCAGCTCAGGGAGCCAAAGCTCAAGCTTTATTCCTCTTGATGTAGCTTCTTGATAGCTTCTGGAAGTACTGATGTGACTTCCTGGTCACTTAAGGGCATAAATCATCCTCCCACGTGGAATCAGTGCCCTTCTCAATTCCATGCAAGTCACCACACCCTATGCTGTGGACCAGATGAGTTTCCATATGGAAATGAGTGTCCTTGTTAAATGTCCTTTCTTTTCTTTTAAATATCTTTTCTAAGCAAACCTCATTTTTATTAACTGTTGAATGGCCTACAGGGTACCTTATTTGATCCTAATAAGAAACCTGAACTAAAAGAGGACTGGCCTGAGTCAGGCCCACCTCTAATATCCAGAACTGTCTACATAATATTGTACTACATTGACTCTCTTTGCATTTGTATATACAATATTCCACAACCAAAGTCTTATTCCCTACTCCCCTCTTTTCAAAAAAGGAAAGTATATTTTTTCCCTTCTTCTTTGGGGTCAGGCTTGGTCATTATCATTACAAAGTTTTGTTTTGTTTTTCCAATTTATATTATACGTATAAACCCATGCGAGTTATTTGTATCTGGCATTCTTCCAAATCTTCCACTAAAATCCTCCCCTGTTGGCTTATCCATCATAGCACGGGGGTTAACTTTTCAAAGGATATGTCAAGGGGGTACAAACTCAGGCAAACACAGAAAGCTTAAAGTATAGGACCCAGAGACAGATTATGCCTCCCCTGTTCAAGGAGTGGGTTGGCTAAAATTTGTAGATTGGCATCTGATGAAATGACAGCTATCTGAGGTAGTCATCTAAGGTGAGAGGCACTGTGGCACTGCAGATTCCATGTCGGAATGTGTGAGGTAAATAAAATGTGAAGACTTCACAGGGAAGATATGTATAAATATATATCTATATCTACTCATATCTATACTTAGAAATGTTTAAAAATCAAGAAATAGGGAAGTGGAAAAATTCTGCTGAGGCTGTGAGAGTCTGATTGCTCAGCCTCTGGGAAAGTTTACCCAGAAACTTTTTGTCCTTTCTTATGGTTCTGGTTTAAAGATTTGTTCAGTAAGAATAGGGTCACTGTGACCTGCTTTCCTTTACTGTAAAAGTACTGTAGAAGAATGGAGAGGGTCTCCCCCTCCCCTTATCCTATTCTCCTTCTTCAGATTTATAGATATCACCTCAGCTGTAATCATTAACTAAAGGAATGTGAATTGGAGTTTCTGTGCCTTGATTTTCCTGTTCTTTGTCTAGTTTTTTGTGCTCAGATTGTAAGCCCACCTCCCAGCCAATAATGAGAAGGGTCAGAGGTGGGCGGGAATTCTCTTGCTTTAGGTATAATTATTAGTGTTTTGCTCCTTGTACTCTGCCAGCTTTGCTGGTTCTGTTCTGTGCTGGCAGAGGACTCCCTATTCTTGCGAGAATTGAATAAAATTCGATTTCTGTTCCCACCTTGAGATGGCTCCTTATTAGTGTTATTTGGTGAGGGTCAAATATCCCACACAAGAAGGTCTGGTGTTTAACGTAGCGATTTAATCTTTCAGTGCCTTATGCAGCTCTCTAGGACTATGAATTGAAACACACTAGTGAAGAGAATTAATTTGCTAGTAATTCTCTACAATGAAATCACAGCTCTAGACCTCTTCTACCCCCACCCCATTCCCCCCCAAACCCACTTTCATCTGAGGCTTCATTAATAATAGCATTAATAATGAGGCATATAGGTAGTACAATGTATAGACAAATGCACTTGAAGTCAGGAAGACCTGAATTCAAATTCTGCCTATGGTAACTTAGCTGGGGTAGGGAACCTGTAGCCTCAAGGCCACATGTGGCCCTCCAGGTCTTCAAGGGTGGCCCTTTGACTGAATCTACAGAAGAAATCCCTTTAGGATTTATGGTAACATGATTTAGCACATGTATGTATGAGATGCGGTGGAGAAAGAAATTACAAGATTTGGCCATTAATTTCATTTGCTCTGTACACTTGCTCCCTCAGAGACAGAAGAGTTAAAGAGGGCAGAGAAAGCACTACATAAATACAAGCCATTGATATCTGAAGAAGAGGCCAAGGTTTTGAGCCCTACCTCACCATCTGGAGAAAAGTTGTATCATTCATCGAAACAGGGGAGTCAGGAAGGGACTGCTAGTGTTAGAGGGAAGATTAGTTAGGTTTTAGACAAGAGTTTAAGGAAGAGAGAGGGAGAGAGAGGTGAGCCTGGAATTCAGGAGAGGTTGGGGATGGAGACACTAGATTTGGCTGGTGATGTTGTTCATCCTTCATTTTTGAAGAGGACCAGTGACATCATGTGGTGTTGACTCATGGGTGTATTGGATTTAAGTGAGACAGAGTTGCACAAAGTCATCAGGCTCATTCTTGTAGTCATGATCATCAAAGAAGTAACAATTAAAATCTTAAGTCTGCCTAAGATTTCAGAGAGAATATGTACAGAGAAAATCAGAAGGCTAGGACCAAACCTTAGAATAGGCCTTCATTTAGAGAACAAGGGATTAAGTGGATCCAATGAAGGAGACAGAAGCATTAACACCAAATCAAACACATCTTTCCAACAGCGCATTTCCCATTACAAACCTATCTATCCAATTTCTTTGTTCACCTTCTAAAATCACACATTTGTTACATGATCAGCCCTTGAAATAAAATCCTTAGATGTTTAACCAGCGGAAAGTTCATTTTAAAATTAATTTTAAATTTGATTTAAAATTAATACAGGCTGGGAAGAGAATTGCGGCATCTTAAATCTACCTATCTGTCTGCTGCCACCTTACAAAAGAATTCAGTAGCCAAGAAAATAGCTAACATGAAGGGAAAGAAAGGAAAACAAGGGTTTTTTTTGTTTTGTTTTGTTGGTTTCAGGTATACATATGAGTGAGCAACACCAATAAGCATATATGTACTTTATATATATCATATATTTATAATATTAACATATTAATATATACTTAACATATATATATATATACACACACACTTAATGGAGAAATTTCTCTTTGGAGAAGGAAAAATGGAGGACAAAGTAATCAGAGTCAGCCAGTGTTGTTCTTTTCACATTAGCAAAGAGCAAGGTTAATCAGAAACAGAAAAATGTGACTCAGATAACACAGCATGATTCCAAAATTCTTCATCATTTGAGGTTCTTCCTGCTGAACCACGACATTATCTATCAATTAAGTCCACATGGCAACAATCAGTATCAGTACAAAGCAAACAAAGACTTCTCTTTTGTAGATAATTAATAAAAAGGCAGATCCTGCCAAACTGACCCAAACAAACTCAGACCCTTCTAACGCAGTTCTTAAAATTCCCAGGACATGCCTTAGTTTGCTGTTGGGGTCCCTAGGCTACCTCTCATTGGTTGGCTATATCCATATACACAGCATATAAAGGACTGTTTGCTTAATTATACAGGCTGTTCCTAAAGTCCGGACACATAGGCGATTGATGGCAGCGTGGAGTTATTGCATTGAGTTCACGTGAATCTTGCAAAGCGCATCGACCTTTGTATCACAAATGATGGAAATCATATTGAAGGTTTTATTTGTTGATTTTCTAATTAAATTAAAATTTCATTCATTTCATTTCTTGAAAATAAGCATTTTTGCCTATGTGTCCAGACTTTAGGAACACCCTGTATTAACTAATTTACAAAAAGGCATTAAAAACAAACACTTCTTTCCTCATTCAACACAAGTAAGATTCTGAGGGGGGCCTTCTTTCAGCAGGCCTCCCCACAGCTAGGTGGTAAGGATAATAAGCCAAATAAAACCGTACAATCTCACTAAAGGCAAAGGGAAGGAGGGAACAAGCATTTATTAAGTAGCTACGTTCATTTGATTCTTTCAACACCCCTGTGAGACAGATGTTGTTATTATCCTCATCTGTGAGATGAGGAACCTGAGACAGACAGAAGCTGAGTAACTTGCCCAGGGTCACATTGCTAGTAAGTGTCTGAGGCTGCATTTGAACTCAGGTCTTCCTGACTCCAGGCCAAGTCCTATCCACTGCACCACCTCATTCCTTGATATTTGTCCTTTCCTAGCGATGGGAAAAATCAGTTTCAATGCTATGTCCATTTCCCAATTCAATCTCTCCAGGTTGCTTTGAAAGTAAACTGAGTTCTGAAGAAATCCCTTCAACTCTCATGGATGATTCCAATACCTTTTAAGGAAGCTTAAATTTCAAGGCTGGGAGACCCAGAGACAACACAAGTGATGAGCCTAAAAGAAAATTTCCTGCAATTATCTTCAAGGTAAAGCTATAGACCTTGTTCACATTGGTTTCTCTTCTAGAGGCATCAGCAAAAGAATCATTGTAAGTATGAAGGCCAATCTGGGTTTTCCTTTCTCTGTAGTTCCTATCCACCACTTCAGCGGGATCATTACTTTCTAATTCTGGGCAGAGACTGCCTTAGGCCAGTCTTCGAGTAATTTCTTTGGTATTGGAAGAATATGAAACACACATAGGTCATTTCAACAGATAACAAGAGGAGATTTACTTAGCCATTGAATTCAACAAAGATCTACTCAGAGGACACTCCAAGTTAATTCATCTGAGTGAAGCTCCCCTGACTGAGTTGCCCCAACAGGGTCCACAGACAAGCATCAGAGTGCGGCTGGAACTCTTCACAGTTCTGTCGTGCCTGAATGACGAGGAGGTGATTTCAACAGCCTGAGCATTTAGTCTTTTGAGTCAATCAAATCTCAGAATGGTTTCCATACCTTTTAAGGAAAAAAAAAAAACTAGTCTAACTTGCATGGGGCAGAGGTTAGGATATTGCTCTCCCCTTTCCCCCAGAGTGTGACACAGATGAAGATCAGACAAAGGAGATAGAGGAGTAGTCAGATAGAGAGGAGAACCGAGAAAGAGTGTTATAAAAACTGAGAAAGGAGGGAATACCCAAGAGAAGGGGATCAAGTGCCAAATGTTGCAGAGGTCAAGAAAGATGACCAGTGATGAAAGGCTGTCAGATTTTACATTGAAGAGATCATTAATAACTCTGAAGGAAGCGGTTTCAATTGAGTGCTGATGTCAGCAGCTGGATTGTAAGAGGACTTACAAGAGTGAGAGAAGAAATGCAGAGGAGGCTTTTTCAAGTTTAGCTGCAAAAGGAAGAGGAGATGTAGGATAACGGCTAGAGGACATAGCAGAATCTACAACTGCTGACCAATGCCTCCGATAATAGGTGGATAGGTACGAAAGTCCTGAGGGAAGCGGCATTCCCTGGACCACAGGTCCCACTTCCCACCCAGCCCAGCAATTGAAGCCATTGTCCATGGAAGCAGGGCCCCAGCAGCCAACCAACTGCCACACAAATGGCTCTGAGCAAGAGACAAGAGGCAGTGGGCTCCAGAGAGGTCAGGGCATCACCATCCAGACCACTATCTCTCCACAGGCTTTGATGGGGACAACCCATGACCCTAAACCCAAGAGCCTTTGGAATAGCAATGCTTTTAGTCTAATAGTCATATCCATGGATCCTGGAAAGCAATCTTTATGGAGATACAGGCTAGAAACTACTCCTGCTGGTGTTACAGACACAGCTAGGAAAGCCCTAGGGAAGAAAGCTCTTGCCACCAAAGTCCCTGACACTGTCAAATGGCTTATAATCAGAAACAGATACAATTTTACTGGTGGAAATGACATTAAAGACGAAGCACTACTGACTTGATGCTGTGCCCTAAGGACCATGGGACCTTTTCGTCTGACTGGCAGCTGGAACCTTCCACATGTGTTGTTTCCCATTTTAGAATGTGGGCTCCTTGAGAGCAGGGACTGTCTTTTCCATTTGAATCCCAGTACTTAGCACAGTGCTTTGCAGCACTTTGATAATGCTTTATTCATTCATTTAGTGAAGGTGTTGGTTTAGCACTTTTTTTTTAAAGGATGGGAAGACCTGGGCATGTTTGTAGATAGTAGAGAAGTAATTGCTAAAATGAACTGAGTGTGCAATCTGCTTCTGGAAAAGAGAAGAGAAGATAGAACCAACAGAAGGGGTACTTCTTCATCAGACAATGGAGTGAAGGAAGAAATTAGGGGAAATGATGTTAGAGGGATGTGTGATGAGAAGGGAAGGAGCGGGAGCTCCTGCTGAAAGGCTTCTATTTTTTTTTTGAAGTATGAAGATTATGATATCAAGTAAAGGAATTTCAGAGTAAAACACTTTCATTAAAGCAAAAAACAAGTTCACGTCAAAATCCCATTGTTTATTATGTATTTTGTAGATGTGGAGTCCTCAGTATTTTATTTCATCCTATACCTCACTGAAGCCAATCCACTTAGCTGAAGAAAAAAAGTCTCATATACTCTTCAATAACAACTATATATCTCCCATCTCCCCTAGTCTCCTTGGTTCACTTGCAAAGATAGCATTGTATTGTGATTCAATGAAATGATAACATTGCTTTCCCAAAGTCCAAGACTAACTTCTTTTGGGTACTAGTCCTATGCTATTGGGATGAGGTGGTCATTAAGCCTAGGAACTTTTTCTCTTCTAGACTAGACATGAAATCCCATAATGAGCTAGGCTGAATTAATTGTTCCTATCATAGAAGGAATTTGTCAACACATGGCTCCTTATTTAGTGTCATATCGTGAACATTCTTACTTCCCCTTTCTTCCACAGCCTTCACAGCACTAACCTTCGCTTCTGTCCCTGTCCATCCTCCCACCAGATTTTATTTTGGTGTTATTTTTTCTAGCTCTATAAAATAAATTTTTGGTAGTGAGATTGGTATGGCACTGAATAAGTAAATTAATTTAGGTAGAACTGTTATTTTTATTATATTGGCTGAGCCTACTCATTAGCAACGAATATTTCTCCAATTGTTTAGATCCAACTTTATTCGTGTGAAAAGTGTTTTGTAATTGTGTTCATACGGTTCCTCTTGGCAGATAGGCTCCCAAGTATTTTATATTGTCTGCAGTTATTTTAAATAGAATTTCTCTACCTCTTGCTGCTGGGCTTTGTTGGTAGTATATAGAAATGCTGATGATTTGCGTGGGTTTATCTTATATCCTGCAACTCTGCTGAAGTTATCGTTTCACCTAGTTTTTTTTTTCAGTTGATTCTCTAAGTATACCATTATATCATGTGCAAAGAGTATAGTTTTGTTTCCTCATTGCCTATTCTAATTCCTTCGATTTCCATTTTTTCTCTTATTGCTACTTGCCAGCACTTCTAGCACAATATTGAATAACATTGGTGATGATGGGCATCCTTGCTTCACCTGAACTTCTTGGGAGGGCTTCTAGCTCATCCCCCACTACAGATAATGCTTACTGATGGTTTTAGATAGATACTAGTCATTTTAAGGAAAGCTCCATTTATTCTTATGATTTCTAGTGTCTTTAATAGAAACTAGTGTTGTATTTTGTCAAAAGCTTTTTCTGCATCTATTGAGATAGTCATATGATTTTTGTTGTTATTGCTATTTATAAGGTCAATTATGCTGATAGCTTTCCTAACATTAAACCAGTCCTGCATTCCTGGTATAAATCCTACCTAGTCATAGTGTATGATCTTTGTGATATGTTGCTGTAATCTTCTTCCTAGCATTTGATTTAAAATTTTTGCACCAATATTTATTAGGGAAATAGGTCTATCGTTTTCTTGCTCTTCCTGGTTTAGGTATCAACACCATATGTGCCCATACCACAATTTACACGTAGTTGCTTATCCTTACCTTCTTTCTTTATTGACATAGCTCAATTTAACTTATGAATCAGTTTGTATTTGTAGCCAGTTCATTAGAGCATTTTAAAAAAATTTTTTTCAATTAAAAAAAATTATTTTCAGTTTCAATTTCTCTCCACTACCTTCCCCACCCAATGAGAAGGCAAATACAACATGAAGTAATGCAAAACTTATTTTCATATTTGGCTATAACTTTTCAAGAAAGGTTTGTTAAAATTACTCACCTTGGAACCTTTAACATTTTATTTGTATGCTTGCTGTGGTCACTCAAAGAGCAATGAATGGTACCATGTATGGTAAGTATAATAAGTAAGATTCAGCAATGATTATTTGGATGCAAGAGGTGATATGAAAAATATATCAAGGAGAGGTAGGACCTGAAAAGGAGAGGGGCTGGCCATGCTGCAAGTGAAGGATAACAGATAATCCATTGGCATATTGCACTAATAACTTATTTAATATTCGAAGAGCCAAGGGAAGACTACCAGGCATGTTTTGCAGACTCCCCCGCCCCTACTCCCTTCCCCGCCCATGTAATAAGATTTATGGGCTATTAGGAACAAAAGTTGCACAAGATGAAAAGTTATGACTAGATTTCAATGTGTCATGTTAGGCATAGTAGCAGATTGGTGATACCACCAGTTAGAGGAAGGGGCCCTGGAGGTCATTCCATTTATTTTACATATAAAGAAAACAAGGCCCAAGGGGTTAAGTGGCTTACCCAAGGTCTTGTTGTTCAGTCATTTTTAGTCACCTCTGAGTCTTTGTGATCCCATTTGGGGATTTCTTGGAAAGATACTGGAGTGATTTGCCATTTCCTTCTCCAGCTCCTTTTACAGATGAGGAAACCAAGGCAGAGTAAAGTGACTTGCCCAGGGTTATACAGCTAGTAATTATCTGAGGCCAGATTTGAACTCAGAAAGATGAGTCTTCTTGATTCCAGGCCTGGCACTCTGTCCACTGCACCACTAACTGCCCCTGCCCAAGGTCTTATAAAAGTAATAAGCATCAGGAGTGGGATTTGAGACCAACTCCTGATTCTCCTTTAAATTTCTGCCTCATAGAACCTTTCCTTCTTCAAGACACAGCTCAAGTACCACCCTCTATATCTTTCCTGATTGCTTTTTGAAACTGCCTTCTTTTAGCTACTTAGTATTTTAATATTTTTAACCACTTAATATTTATTCTCCTTATATTTATACTGATATATGAAGACAATTATTGAAAGCAGCGGAATCGATGAGGTTCTTTTACTCTACAAGTTGTGCTGGCCCATAAGGGGTTGTCATGCTTGACAGTCTCTAAAGTGATAAGCTTAATTAAGAGTTTAAGTACATTCAAAATTTTTTTCTAAATTCTTTTTAAATCTAAATTATTTTGTTTCATTTTGATATACAATATGTAGGGGTCTGCAAACTTGTTTTTTAATAAATATTTTGATAACTGTATTTTATTATAATTGGTTTCCTCTGTAACCTTATGTATTTTATGCACTTAAAAGCACTCTTCTGAAAAAGTAGTCCACAGGCTTCACCAGGCTTGACAAAGGAGCCCATAATACACAGACACACACACTCACACAGTTCGAAACCCCTGGATGACAGGTATTATTATTATTATTATGGTGTCCAAATTACATTAACAATCTGTAAGGTTTTTTTTAGTAATATATATAAATCCTTTCTAAGTAATTTTTTTCTTAAATTTGATCATGTGTTTTCACTGTTACAGGGAACTCTTAGAGAAGAAACTCTTTCTAAGTAATGCTGTCACCAAATGTCTGCAGTTTCCTGGGTTGCCTGGGGCCCTGACAGGGTGATTTGCACTAAGTCACATAAGTGAAAGGGATCCTGTCACAGCCTTCCAAGGTAGCCAGTTTCACTTTAGAACAGCTTGAACTAGAAAATTTTCCCTTACATCAAGCCCAAATCTGATTCTCTGCAACTTCGACCCACTGCTCCTTGTTCTTTCTGGTGCCCCTCCTCCCCAAAACAAACAAACAAACAAAAAAACAAATTTAATTCTTAAATGGCTATTAAATCCCGCTATTAAAAAAAAAAGGACATTTTCCTTCTAAATAGTAATGAACTCACAATGTGCTCTCAGAAAGGTTTAGTTTTTTTGTTATATTTGAAACTAAAGTAGGGATTATCCTGTTCCTTTTTTAATACACAATTTTGGGGTTCATTTTGATGTTCAACAGCCTAAATAAAATATAAAGTTCGGTACGTACATTTAATGGTAACGAAACGTAATTCAGCATTAAAATCAGTATTAAATAGCAAATTTAGCTTTATAGTTTTACACATTGGAAGCCTGAGAATCATTTCTCTATCAGTCTCTCTTTAAAGTGTTTATACAGATATTCCAATAGCAAAACAAAAGAGGAAAGAGATTACATCCAGAGCCGGAAGACCCACGTGAAAATTACAGCTGATACCTGTACCTTGCCCTTAAGCAGATTATCTCACATCCTCCAGTATCCATTTCTTATAATTGTTCGGCTGTTTTTCAGTCATGTCTGACTTTGTGACCCCACTTGGGTTTTCTTGGCAAAAACACTGGAATGTTTGTCATTTCCTTCTCTGGCTCCTTTTACAAATGAGGAACTAAGGCAACCGGTGTTAAGTGACTTACCCAGGGTCACACAGCTAGTATCTGAGGTCACATTTGAACTCAGTAAGAGAAGTCTTCCTGCCTCTAGGTTCAGCACACTACCCACTGTACCACCTCATATTGCTTTATAACACCTGCCCTGTCCATGTCCTGGAGCTCTTATTTTTTTTTAATTAGGTTTTTTATTTTTAGTTTACAACACTTAGTTTTACATGTTTTTGAGTTTCAAATTTTCTTCCCTTCCCTTCCCTCTCCCCTCCCCCTCCCAAGATGGCATTTAGTCTGATATAGATTCTATATAAACCTTCGCATTAAACTTATTTACACAATAATCAAGTTGCAAAGAATTATGACCAATGGAATGAATCATGAGAGAGAAGAAACAAAACCAAAAAAGAAGAGAAAAAAAGAGAGCAAATCGTTTGCCTCAGTCTGCATTCAGACTCCATAGTTCTTTCTCTGGATGTAGATAGCTCTCCCCATCACGAGTCCTTTGGAGCTGTCTTTGAGCCCTGTATTACTGAGAAGAGCCAAGTCTTTCAAAGTTAGTCATAACAGAATCCATATATCTGTGGTTGTGTACAATGCTCTCCTGGTTCTGCTCCTCTCAGTCAGCATCATATCATGTAGGTCTTTCCAGGTTATTATGAAGTCCGTATCATCCCCATTTCTTATGGCATCCCCATTACCTTCATATACCGCAACTTGTTCAGCCATTCCCCAATTGATGGACATCCCCTTGATTTCCAATTCTTTGCCACCACAAAAAGAGCTGCTATAAATATTTTTGTACATACAGGTCCCTTTCCCACTTGTGTGATCTCTTTGGGATACAGCCCTAGGAGTAGTATTGCTGGGTCAAAGGGTATGCACATTTTTATAGCCCTTTGGGCATAGTTCCAAATTGCTCTCCAGAATGGCTGGATCAGTTCACAACTCCACCAATAATGTAACAGTGTTTCAATTTTCCCACATCCTCTCCAGCATTTATCATTTTCCTGTCTTATCATGTTAGCCAATCTGACAGGAGAGATGTGGTACCTAAGAGTTGTTTTGATTTGCATTTCTCTAATCAATGGTGATTTAGAGTATTTTTTCATATACCTATAGATATCTTGAATTTCTTTCTCTGGAAACTGCCTGTTCATATCCTTTGACCATTTCTGAATTGGGGAATGTCTTATATTCCTATAAATTTGGCTCAGTTCCCTCTATATTTTAGATATGAGACCTTTATCAGAGACATCTGTTGTAAGGCTGGAGCTCTTATAAGGATCACATGAAGTAACACATGTGAAAGTACTTTATAAACTGTAAAGCACTACATAAATGAAAGATGATTCTTTTGGCTAAGATTTCCTCACTCAGTAGCCAAAAAAACACACACACATGCAAAAAAAAAAAAAAACCCAAAACTAATTCTTCTGATCTTGTTACATACATATAAAAAAAAGTCTATGCTTCACTTAGAAACCTCATCAAGGAAAAAAATTCCTTCTAAATCCATATTTATAACCACCTCACCTAATATTGCCTCTCCTCTGAAATATAATCTAGATGCCTGTTTTCCAGTTCCCAAACATTCACGATATTAGTTAACTTAGAAAATATTTACCAAACACTTACGTGAAACATCCAGTCCAAGCCCTGAAAGTCCTGAGAACTAAAATAATTTCATCATTTCTTGAGGCAAATTCTTTGAATGTAACTCACTATAAATGGCGTCCTAACCTGGCAAACAATTCCAGGAAGTTGTCAGTCAGTCAACAGACATTTATTAAATGCCTACTCTGTGCAAGGCACTGTACTAAGCACTTGGGATACAAATACGAGTTTAAAAAAAAAAACAGTCCCTGCCTTCCAGCAGCTTACAATCTAACGGGGGAAGATAACACACAAAAAGAAGAAGCTGAGGGAGAGGGAAGTTCATGGGGGAGACCCTAGCCCTGCCCTCCAGTCAAAGGGTACTGATGAGATGGAGTACCAGGGATATTGAGATTTCTCAATGTAAAAAATCATATCCCTATATAATCTAACATATTAAGCCTCCATATGATTTCACTCCCCTTGCACACTAATTTATTTCGCACTTACCTGGGTCTTTTTGTTCCTCCACTGTTTCTTGGCTTGCTGTTTACCTCTGCATTAGTGAAGAATATAGACCAAGGTACACTATGGAAGGATCCGGGAGAGGTCAGAGCACTGAGCATTAAAGTAAGAACCTAGATGACCTGGCTATCCAAGGAAGGAAGGAGAATGGGGTCTAGAACAATGTCTTAGACATAAGTGACATTCAATACACACTTGTTGTATGAGTGAATGAATGATAGGGAGAAAAAAACAGGTAGGATGGGGTACGGTAAGGATTGAGAGAGGCAGCTAGACCGCTAAATGGATAGAGTGCTGGGCCTGGAGTCAAGAAGATCCGAGTTCAAATCCAGCCTCAGACACTTACTGTGTGTGGTCCTGGGCAAGTCACTTCACCCTCTTTGCCTCAGTTCCTCATCTATAAAAGGAGCTGCAGAAGGAAACGGCAAACCACTTCAGTATCCTTGCCAAGAAAACCCCAAACAGGGGTCACAAAGAGTCAGACATGACTGAAACAATTGAATGACAACCAGAACACGGGCGGCAAACTTTTAGGAAGAGGAAACTTGAAAATTCATGAAGACGGTGAGTAAGCGCCGGTCACATCAGGGATGTACACTCACCTCGTCACACACTGCATAGTGAGACTACAGCCTGAGGCTTTGGGGGTTCGAGAGAGCCACGCTGGAGCACCCTTCGCTTGGGGAAGGAAGTGAGGCAACAGCTGCATCTGGGTGGGGGGGCGGATGAGTGTGAACACCAACCGAGTTAAGCATTTATGGGAATTACTTTCCCTCACCTGAACAAGAAGTCAAAAGTTTGATGGTTTCAAATGTACCATGTAAAATTTACCCAAGTCTTACAATATTCTCTCTGGAATGTGTAAGGATAAGATTTTGGTTAGTATAATATAATACAAACCCTCTACTAAAGAGTATACTCTATTCTTGAACAGTATAAAATAGCTCAGTAGATTCCTTACTAATTTAGTAAGTTTTCAAACATTTACAATTTTGGTAGCAATCAATACCACATCAACTTATTTTAAAACACTGATAACACATATAATGTTTTTATAATTTTGTTGAGCAACAGGAAAACATGATTTATTGGCAAATGAGATTTCACACAAATACATGGTTTAGAAGTCCAGTTAATTTGGAGTTTATTTTTTCTAAAAAAGAACAGAATGTTTTCATGCAACATATATGTAGTTTTTAAATAATCATGACAAATGGCAGGAAGAGTTAAGGAATGCTGTACTCACAGAATTCCATGAAATATACAAAATGCCCCAATATTTTGGGTTGTACATAATAAAGGAATACCTTAAATACATTTTCAAAATACTGCAGCAACCAAGATGACATGCCTTATGAGGGCATAGGAATGTAATTTAGAAAAAAATCACACAGGGACTACTCATTTCCTTAAAAATCACTGAGCCAAGACAAAAGTAATATCCGTCTTAATATACTGATTTTATACATAATTCTATACAATACCTTTTCTTAAATCAATCCAACAGCAAAAATTAAGACTCTCTTCCTCTTTTTTGGTAAACAATTGCATGGTAAACCTAGATGACTTTTTCCCTCCTGGATTTTACCTGGGAGTAGCCTTTTTATTTAAAAGAGGGCAGGTTTGGCACTTTTATACTGATGTCACCAATGTTAATATTTCTTGGGATCTCAGGAAGATTCATATTCTTTACAGCAGATACTGCACGGGCTGGAGCTCCTGCTAAGCCAGCCTGTATATAGAGGTAAATAAAAGGAAAAAAAAAAAAGAAAATGTCCAACTCAGATGTAATTCATTACAAAACTGGTGTACACAATGGAAGACAGTGACAAAGCATTTCAGATAACAATATTAAAAGGACCAGATGGTAGTTTTGGTTTGTATGGGATGAGTTACTTTGAAGTACTAAACTATAAAGAGAAAACAATTCACACATTTTAAAATATAGTGAATTACATGCAATGGTAACTGAATATAAATGGGAGAGGGAAGGGGAGAATCTAAAGGATATGTTAAACTGATACATAACTACTGAGACATTTTAAAGCAGAATTAAACATAGCCTAAATCATACTACCTCTCATGATAGATAATGCCATTCATTTTAGTCACCTTAGGTTAGCCAAGAACTCTATGTGTACAATTATCTTGATTTTATCGGTGTATTATAATTTAATAACTATTTACTACCAACTTCTATATTGAAATCTTTAGAATCATGAGGCAGGACATAGTGGTGTCCCATCTCTGATGTGTGTGTATGTATCTCTCTATATATCTATCTATATCTATATCGATACATAGAGCAATAGATATAGATAGATAGACAGATAAATAGATACACTGGCAGTGTGACCATGGATGAAACATGTAACCTCTCTAAAATGACAAGTTCCAGAGAAAATGTTGACCTGAACTGGTACAGGGAGTTTTCTCACCAGGGAGTCCCCTATGCCAGGAAAATCACTACTCCCATCCCTAATTCCCTGAAACATGAGACACAGTAAGGTCTCATAGGAGGGTTGGGTTCGGATACCGTTTTTCTAAGCATTTACTGTAAAAGTGTGTTCGAAGAATGTATTTTTATGACAGTGTCAAAACTGAAATCTATTATCATGCTTGTGTATTCCATTGGTTAGTAAGGTTAAATCCCTAAAACATTTCAAAATTTTGAAATTTATTGCCTAAAATTGGAAGGATCTGTCCAAGCTCCTATAGAGAAATACTAATGCTTTTCAACTAATCTTTTACACAAATTATTTTAATCTGAAAATAGTGTGCCTGAAAATATTTTCTTAGTTAGCAGGCAAGAGGATAACCTGTAATCCTTGAGACTATAAAAACAGAAAAATAATTTTTTAGATATTATAGGATGCAAAGATTTAATACATAAGTTCACTTTAATAAGCATAAGTCGAAAGGTAGAGTCACCTGAATGGAAGACTTCATTAGTATCTCTTCATAAACGTGCTCATGATAATTTTAGTTTAATTATTTTCAGTATAGAGCACTACTGATAAATAGAGGGATAGGCAGATGAATTAAACCATACATAAAATTCTTTGCTCTCATCATATGAGTTGTATATGTTAAAATAGCTTTAAAAAGAAGTTATTGGGATAAAAGAATCATGAAAAGCATACATATTTTCACTAAGGAAAAAAAATTATCTATCCTTAAGTTTGGAAGCTTAATTTGTTGATCAAATAGGTCTAACATTCATTCAAAGGTGTTTTATAATTAGGCTTAGAACATCTGACTTTAGGATCAATTTGCATAAATGCTGATGAACGTAATAAAAAAACCCAACACCCATCAAATTTTCCAGTAGCACAATGAAAAATATAGATAGGAAATGCCAACTACAATGTCAATTTAATAGAAATACAGAGTTTAAAGTTCCTTTCAATAGTCTGCTAAGAGCTCAAACAGTAACAGAAATTATCTTATATGAATCTATCCCTCTCTTGTAGATATTTCATCTGAAAAAATCTTGACCAACACAGAATAGTAAGATGTAAAGTATTTTCTGAAAAAAGGATGCAATTACTGTTAAGAAATGAACAAAAGTAATGGGTTATCAATTTTAAAATGAAAATAATGGGAAGACCACCAAAATATCATCAATTGACAGATGGCCCACAGACAACTATGGGTGACATTTTAAACAGAAGGTCATCTTGATAATATGGATGAAGACCCTCTAACCCCAATTAAGTGAAGATTTGGGTTGAGGCATTCAATTATCTTAATTTAATGTAGGTTAATTGTTTTCATTAATGGACAACTAAAAACTGAAAGAAAACTATGCATTTTACCTACCTGAAGCTATCCTTTTTATACTGATTACAGTAGTCTGTATCCCGCCCCCAAGACAGTGGAAACACAATTGAACATTGTTTAGCATACTACACGTTACACTGAGAAAAGACTCTTTTTAGTTCATCTTCCATCTACCACAATTTAGATGGTGTCAGTTAAAAGAGATCCCAGAATAAGAGCTGACATAGCTTCTTTCAGACTTCCTTTTTTGTGCCGGGAAGTATGCTGATTGCAAAGGGAGATGAAATTATTTTACAAAATTGAACAGACTGTCTGGAACTATGATCCTTTTTCCAAGCTGAAAAAATTTGTAACTTTTCAAATTGCTATGCTGATTTCCCATAGCCTTCTATAACAACAGTTCTCCATGTTTTCAAGTTCTCAAAACTGAGTTGTATAATGTTCCAACAAAAGATAAACAGACTATTAAAAAAAAACCTAATAAAAACTTTTAAGTTAAGACATTAAAGTAATAGTGAACTTTTAAAAGGATGTTATCCATAGAATATTTTTATTGGGTGGTATGTTTCCATTTTTATAAACTGTAAAGTAATTCCTTCAACATTAAAATAAATGGATATCAAGTCTTCATAATACTCTGTAGTAAAAAGCAGTTAGATCTGAATTCTGGCAAAGAATACGTGAGTAATAAATATATCCTTGTACTTTGCATTAGATTAAGTTGTTTCTTTGCAAACATGGTCTCAAAGATGATATCTTGCTAATGACTGCTGTTGGCTGCTAATGAGAATATATATATATAGTCAATTTGGTACAATTAATTTCAAACAACACAGTTGTGTCATACATAGCCCTCAATATGCAAAACTGCTAAAAAAGTTATGAAGCCCAAGGAACTATAATCCTTCTAAACATAAGCAACAAGCCCATAAACATGCAAAGGATGACAACTACTTAAAACACACAAATGAATTAACAGAATACAAATTATTTCTCAAGTATGTTCAATATTTTTGTAATGTACAATATAAGATCAAATGGTAAAGGATAAAAGAAATCAAATTACCAACTCCACTTATTTTTAATTGAACTGGAAAATTTGAGAGAGTTGGAAAATAATTAAAAATTAATAATTAAAAATGTGGGAAAAATTCCATGTGGACAAAAATTATACAATGGTAGCCAAGTATTCTTAGGCTAGGTTCTCAAGTAAACTATTAGTATTCATATATATGTAAATATAAATATAGATCCATAAAATCTTACTTTATAAAAGAATGTTATTTATATGATACAAGAAATGATGAAATAAAATTTAGTTTCCTATTCAGAGGGAAAAAAATCGGATCACAGATCATTGATCTAGAGATGGAAGGGACCTCAGGAACTCATTAACAATTAGTTGAAGTCAAACAAAAGAAATATGCTAAATAGAAAAATACATAATTTAGTAAAACAGAAATTTAAAGTAATTTTCATTGTTTGTCAGGAAAATTTTCTTTCCAAAATGCACAAAGGCAATTAACACGTAAAAGCAAAAAAAAAAAAAAATCCCCAATCCTTCCAATCCTTTTCTTAGAACATTAAAAATTTACAAGAATCAAACAAATGTGATATATAAATATATTTTAAAATAGCTGATAGAAATTAAACTTGCCTCTAACCATGCTAGTTAGCACTCAAAGATTCAAGAAAATATAATTGATATGAAGCTACAATAATGGAGAATGAAAAGGTACTGGAGAAATAACTTGTTTCCGTCCATACTGTACTTGAGAACTGCTAAGGCTGGCATACTTTACCCATTTCCACTTCCCAAAATAAATATATGAGTTTGAAGCAGTAAGATTATGAACTGGATGAAAGAATGATGTACAGGATATAAAAGAATGACCACGTTTTCTCTCCCATGAGATTAAATAAAGGAACAGAATTAAGAGAAAGAAAACAAAATGAAGTCTGCAAGTATATCAAAATGAGGCCAAACAGATAGAAGACTTATACAGACATACTCTTGGAAATTTCAAGCACCTGAATCACAAAGATAGTAATGGATGGGTATGATTTGTTTTTGGTTTTGTTTTTAAAGTGCCAGACCCAAAAATAAACAGAATATGTGCAAGCAGAACTCAAAAAGCAGCATTACTAAGATTTCAAAGATCCTGTAAGCCCCCTTTCCTTATACAATAAATAGTTAAGTATTTACTGGAAAGGAAAGGAAGAGTGGTCCATTAGATATTTTCTTTAAGTAGCAAAAATATTTTCTTACCATCTTAAAAGATTTCTTCCAACTTGAAAATATTGCACAATAAAGATGGTAGATGCAAATAGTTTAGGTATTTTAAAACTTTTCTCCACCTTTCTAAATAAATGCTGATAATGTGATATCATTAATATCATAATTTTGATCTAAAAGACTGGCATAGGAAATACCAGCCTTATCAAACATACTATTAAATGGTTTCAGACCCCAAATCATTAACAAAATATCTGCAGATTTTGAAAATATGTTTTCAAGCAAGGTGAACATTTTCAACATCTTTACTTTTGAATATGAATTACCCATTGAAGTACTCAGTTAAAAGGAATAGGAGGCAGCCTAGAAACCCAGAAGCTCTGATCCTAGGTCAGTGGAGTGCTCTTTTCTTTGGGGCCAGTGTTTAATATTCCACCTATAAACATTCACATCAGAATTAACAACTTTCTTCAAACTTTTAGAGAATAACTAGCTAGCCTAAAGATCTCTGTAAATATAGAGTGTAATATAAATGCTATATACGATTTATATTCAGGATGTCCCAAAAGTCTGAGAGCAATTTTAAGATTTAGCTGCTTAAAACTGCACTAAGTTTTGGGCAATCCTGTGTAAAATCCAAATTTTTTAAAGAGAGAATCTTTCAAACAAGCAGTAATTTTGCACGAACTGTACTATTCTTCTCCATGGATACCGCCAAAAGATTGGCCAATACAAAACAGGGCATCTCTTGGACTCACCCTCCATCATTTGTGCTGTTTAGATATTAAGACCCATCACTATTTAGGAGGACTACCCATTTGAAATGGTGGAAATCTCTTTAATCCGGGCAATGTGGTATGGTGAAAAGAACACTACACTCAGAGTACAGAAGACTTGGTTCTGAGTGATTACTCTGTCACTTACTGTATGAATTTTGGCAAGGCAGAATCTGAACTTCAATTTGCTAATCAGTAAAACAAGGATAGGATAAGGATATTTGCACTACCTTACCTCACAGTTGTGACCAGAGTGCTTGGTAAACTACAAAGTGCTTTAGAAATGTGAACTAGCATCACCACCAAATAATGAAAACTTTGGAGGGTTTCTAACCCTGATATTTGCAAGGAAGCCACCTTTAACATGCACTTATTTGTGACTGTTAAGACTTTCGGGTTTGGAAACCATTTGGAAAAAAATGCTGTACTGTTCACCTGCGAGCTACCCTCAAACTTCTCTGCTTCTTGTTTCATACACAAGGACCCAAAGGATTGGTTTTTATTTTATGATTTATTAACTTCCAAATTCAGCAAGATATTTTTATAAACAATGAGATGCCTGATTTGGAGACTGAGAAATGAAAATGTCTGTGACAGGTAAATTATTAGACTGGTTCTGCCGTATGATGCCTCTCTCCCAAGTCCCCAAACATTTACACACAAATTAGATTGTCATTCTACAGATGTGCCGGTTAAATGACAATGTCAAAAAAAATCAAACTGTTTCATTCTACAACACAGGCAGACAAAACAGAACATGACAACGACAATGTGCTAGTAAGTACTAAGTCCAATAAAAGATGAGGGAACTACAAGAAGGAACTAGCATGAAAAAGAGGCTACGAGGGACTGATATGGGTTCATTAACATAAAGAATTTTTGAGTCTGGCCTAAATAATTGATTGCCTTTTGACATCATTTTGCTTTCCCTTTGTTAAAAGCACATTTTTTTTTTCTCAAAGTCAGCAATACCTTGTCTACCTGTCCTGTCTGGGAGACTGAAAGATAAAGGTCTGTAAGAGAGAAGAAGGGAAAGAGCTAGAAAGATCAGGAGGTTCGGAAAAATGAGGACTGACTTCAAAAAGTAGAGACTAAATTCATACCCGACTTACCCTCTTAATGACAACACTCTATATACACATACAAGGACTGACCAAATCTCCCCTTCCCCACCCGCCTACCTCCACCCCCCTCCCCAGAGGAGTCCTTTAGATTCCCAGTCCTCCCCAGCTTAAACCCTCCTCTCTCCGGTCCCAAAGGTAACTTAAAGCACAATGGCTGGAAAGAAATTCAATCAGGGGCTATTTCTGCTCCTCCTCAAATGGGGACAATGTTGAGCAAAGAGGAAATTGCCTAAGTTGCAACAGTACTTTCTATACCACTGACCTAAACAGCAGAAAACAGGCTTTTTTTGGCCCAGAACTTTACAAGCTGTTGCACTGGTTAGGAGGTAGCAAAACCGTTAATTTCAGAAAATGTAAAATAGCCTAAGGAGATTTTAAATAACTGTCAAGCTACATTTCAATTATAATTAAGTAATTTTAAAAGATTAATAAATTAGCCTCTAGAAATATTACCTGTAAAAATACTTTAAAAATCATGGTAATCAGTTTTAATCATGAAATTTAAACCTCTTACTGAATTTTCATTTAATCTCTCAATATATTTTCACTCACAAAGCAAATTCCACTTTAATTCAGATGACTAAGCCTTGTATTTCCATTAAAATAAATGTAAATCACTTTCTAAAGATAGTTTCTGAATCCAAAATGCTTTCGTCATATATGGAAATGAGAAATGCTTTGAAAGGTTTTGTTAGTTTTCATTCTTCTGAAGCCAAGTTTGGGCAAGTTTGAGGGGAAGAAATTGCTGAAAACCAGTAGGTACAAGGCCAATATAACTTTTAACATTAATGGTTAAAAGTACATAATTTGAAATAACCAGCCATATTTCTATCACTCAAAATGCTATACTACAACTGAGTTTTAAGAACCCTTACAATTAGAGAAACCATTTAAAGTTTTGTACATTGTGGTTTGTCTTTTAATAAAAATAATGTTAATATACACCTCACCACAAGGGACAGAGAGGATAACTGATTTGGTAGCAGTTAATAATTGGTAAACACACAAGTGAAGATTGATGAATCAGTTCTATAAGCCTTAAGCAGAATTACAGGCTAGCTTAAACAGCACAATATCTGTGAACAGCTTTAAAAAAACCAGAAATTTAATTATGTTCTTACAAAGTGTAATATCAATTAAGGTGGGACTTTCTTACTGTTTTAAAATGATTAATTGTCTTTGATTGAGCCTTACTAGGTGCAAAGCCCCAGGCCCAAACCCCTGTCTACTAGGTGCTTAAGCCTATGTGGGCGTGAAGCCCTCAGGGTCCTAAGGGGAGTTGCTAAGACCAGAGACAACAGTAGGAGCCCAAGTTCTGGTGGCTCAGATGTTTGATGATGACTAAGGAGGGTATAAAAAGCTAGAACAGAGCTATTTGCAGGGGCTTTCACTCTTAGAGGTGTGTTGATGTGGAGACTCTGGGCAGCTGTAGTTAAGGGCCCTCCAGCTTGTGAGATTGTTAACCCCTTAACATTACTTTCCTTAGAAAAGCAGATCAAAGAACCTGTGTTGGCAGCTTTCTGTGTGCTGGTTTTTGGTGGGTCTTACACCCCTTCAGCAGCTGCTAGCAGACTGTTACAACACAAAGTAACTTTCATCCACCACTTCACATATACTCAATTGACTTTTCTCTTAGATCTATTGCTTTCTATGGTTAGAAAAATTACCCCATGACTAGCCCTGCCAAAAAGTCATGTAACTATAAAAAAGTCTTCATTACATAATTATTGTTGGTACTTTGCTAATTAATTTTTTTTAAGGCAATGGGGATTAAGTTGCCCAGGGTTACACAGCTGGTAAGTGTATGAGGCTGGATTTGAACTCAGGTTCTCCTGACTCCAGGGGTGGTATTCTCTCCACTGTGCCATGTAAGTGCCCCCTTTGCTACTTAAATTTTACATTATATATATGTACGCAGATGTAGAGAAAATCCTAGCTTCTACTTGAAGTACTGTTTAAAGTAAGTAGGGTATAAATCCCAAATAAGCTAATAAAATATAATATCAGGAAGAAAAGAAAACCAGGTCAACTCCAGCGGAGGTAGCTGAGTACCTTAAAAGTACCAGTATTATTGCTGTGACTTGAACATTCCATACAAGCATTCAAAATACTTTTTAAAAAAAAAATAATTGATGGTATAAGATTCAAAAGTTACCATAAATTCATTTTAAGGAGATTACATGTTTGTTTAAAGTTTTACGTCTTGCTTCTTCAGATCCTTAGCTACACAGATTTAAAAACAAGGTTAATGGATAATACACATTTCACATATTTCTATAAGCACTTTCTAAATTCCATACTTTAACCTTGTTATGTATAAATATGTTGGCCATCAGCATTAGATCATTTACAATACTCTTTCCGGCTACTTTATCTGCACTATTCCTATTTATGGAGTTTTTTCATTTCAAAAATGCATGTCTTCAACTCTTTTCTAACAGACCCAGACAAATACATACTACTCCTTAAAATAATTAATAACAAATACGTCTTCTCTATATATCAAAAACATGGCTGCTAATAAGAATGGCTGTCCTTCAGAAGATAAAGGAAGCATGTGTTACAGCAGGGAGAAAGAATATATAAGGATTATAATTCTATTTTAAGTTAAATCCCAGGGGAAGGGGGGCATTTTTTTTAACAGAATTTAGAGTCTCCCTAAATGCCATACTTAACTGCCAATTCATTCGAAGTGAAAGAGTATTAAATTGACAAGATTCACATTAACGTCACAATTTTCTACTAAGTGGTAAATTGATTGGTTTTTTCTTGCAATGAACAGTTTAGTAGCAAGTTTAAATTTTAAAAGATGTAAAAATTTGAGATTTCGTTAAGAACTGCAAGACAATATTTTTCAAATCATTTTGCCAATATGGATAGAGTTTTAAAGACTGATAGCAATGAACATCCCCAAATAGTCACATAGCTGCTCTCTCCAAGTAGTCAAGAATGAACTCTCAGAGAGTGAGAATCCACTTGGTGCCTTGGGAGCACATGCTGCAGGTGTACTGGCCCATGTCTATGAGGCGGGGGAAGAGCAGAGCCAGCAAAATTACAAAGGTTTTCTTGTTAAAGGCCAGGTTGGCTTCAATCAATCTAACATTTATAAGTGAACCCAAACACCACTGGATGGGTCATCAACATGAAATTAAATCTTTCCCAAGAATCCAGTATAAGACATGAAGTAATACAAACGCTCTGGTGTTAGAAAGAACAATTGCTGGAGAAGGCAGGTATCTCTCAATGTATGATCAGGTTTGTTAAGCATCTATTTTGGCTTGAAACATTTCTCTTCACACAAACCCTACCTGCCCTTTTCTTCCAAAAACAGAATTTTTTATGCAGAATTTAATTATTTAAAAAGGCTTAGTTCTAGGATTTCCTTTATAAGGAAGCTGCAATTACTGTTTAAAATGTTTCAGAAAAGATACTGGATTCCATCATGGCAAGAAGCACTCTAAAGACTTGAGTGACAGGGCTCTGGGGTTAGAACTCTTAAAACAGATGTTGCTTTGGTCATAGGAAGCCTGTATCTGGCCATTACTCTATGCAGGAGCCCCACAACACTAACTAGACTATAAATGTACATGGTTCACTTTCTAGCAAAGCAAGCAAGCCAGCTGTACTTGAGGGTGAAGCTGAAGGACAGCAAAAGCTGCAGATCATGCATTATTCATGATCATGCTTTGGAAACCTTATTTCACAAAGGTACATCCAAAACTTACCTCAGATTTCTCCAGTTTATTTTGAGCATCAATTTGAGTAACAATTTCATTCATATTGGTCTCCAAAACCATTCCCCCCATCACCATTTCTGCCAGAATATTGTGGACCTAAGGGGAGAAAATGCAGACTAATTAAGAAGATGCAATTCTGTCATACCTGGTGGTCTGTTTTCAGAGGTAGTGTTAAAGCTAACATTTGGAGTGGTGATTGTTTATCATTGCTTTGTTATGGCTTCACATGGAAAGAGGTTAATGCCCTTCTGAGTAAACATAGGGAAGACTTTCCTTTCGCTAACCAATATATTATCGATTCATAAGAAGAATGAACATGGAAAAACTAAAGCATGAAAATAAAAAAGGACTATGAAAATAAGGAATGAAAGGATGTCCTTCTACAAAGAGGACTTTAAAAATGAGTAACTAAGACATTAGTCTCTTGTCCCCAACAAAACACAGAGTTTCTGCATTCCTCAGCTAACTTCAGCCAATCTCTCCAAGATTTCCTTTCCTTATCTCTAAGATGGGCATCATATCTGAACCATTTCTATCACATGGTTGTTGTGGGGAAAGCATTTTCTAAAACCTGAGAGCAATCTAGTAACGTGAGTTGTTTAATCATAGCCAACGACACAGAGACAGCTATGATGTCTTTTGGAAAACCTTAACAATTAAGGGGACAAGATGTGATGAAAACACACAAGATGACTTAAAAATAAACTTGTACAATATTTGATGCAAAAGTAGCTTATGCATCAAAACATACAACTTAGGGGTTCTGATGATGTCACTGTTGTCATGTAATAATTTATTATCTTAATAAAATAAAAATAAATATATTTATTATATATTTATAAATATATTTTATTTATAAAATAAATAAAATAAGCATTCTGGAGGCATCAAGTTACCCTCCTGGAAAACATTAATTGAGATTTATTCAATGTGACAGGCTCTTCTACTAGAGGCTCTCCTTTGTTTTTTTGTTTGTCTATTTAAAAAGATGCATCCATAATGAAAACCCTGTTTACCTCAGTTTCTCATCTGTAAAATGAGCTGAAGAAAGAAAAGGCAAACCTCCAGCATCTTGGCCAAAAAAACCCCAAATGGTGTCATGAAGTGTCAGACACAACTGAAATACTACTAAACAACAACATACATATATATATTTAGATGAAGACTCTGTGTACGTGTGTGTGTATGTGTATGTGTGAGTGTGTATGTGTGAGTGTGCAGTATATCCAGCAAGAAAGAATAAAGTGTTATAAAATAAGAATGCACGAGGGATTTGTCTTAATGAATACATAAGAATGATAATTAACACAATTTTTGTATACAAGTGTATACTTTTAAATGGCTTGAAGATACCTGAAAAGCATATTTCATTAAATAGTTTAAACAGCCTCTCCCAATCTTGTTTATGTTCCCCTGATTTTATAGTCTGAATTCATGAGGTTTTATTCTAATACCTTTAAGAATTCAAAGTGCCTTCAGATTTATTCTCTCATTGTACCTTTCAGCACTTGTATTTAATTCCACACATATGTCACATTATATTTACATGAAAGAGCACTGGATTTGGACCCAGAGAACCTTGGATCATAGGATAAAAGATTCAGAGCAAGAAGGGCCCTCAGAAGCCACCCAGTCCAACCCCACCCGCTTTGACCTCCATTTTACAGATGAAGGAACTATGTTTTTAGATAGATTAAGTGACTCCTCCAAATTCAAACAGATAGTAAAGAACTCCAAGTTCCACCCTCTTATCTAATACACCAATTCCAGTGAAGCTGTTTATTACCTGTGACCTTGGCCAAGTCATTTAATTTCTCTAGGGCTCAGGTGTAAAAGGAAATAAATTCTGATTTCCCTCCCAGATGTTCACATTCCCACAAGGCAGAGATCCATGTGAAGGCACTGCAAAGATCTTCTAGCTGGTCAGTGTGGAGAAAACCATTTTACCTAGTCCATGATATGCTGTTGGTAGGCAGCCTATGGAATTGTCTTTTTATTTGGGGGCATAGGAGGTAGGACTGGAACATGGGGTGAAGAGAGGAACTAAATCTCTGGTTTCATTAGTATAGAGAACTCCCAGTGACAAAACTTCTACCAATGTAGCAAACTGATTCTTCTGCAATTTATTATCAGAGTTGCCTAGAGCACTAAGTAAATTACTTAATTACACAGCCAGGATGTGTCAGAGGCAGCTCTTGAATCTGGGTCTCCTGAACGCTGAAGTTGGTTCTCCATCCACTATACCAGGTTACCTCTCAAACTTCACAAATACGCATGCATTCATGCGCGTGCGCGCGCACGCACACACACACACACACACACACACACACACTCTATCTCTATTATGGACTGATGGAGCAGCAAGCGCAAATTAAGCTAGATGACATTTGAGAAATTGCACAAACAGTTTGATACCAAGTTACCTGCTACCACAAGAAGCCCAAGCCTTTCACATCGGGTTATTTTTATTGCTCAGTCATGCCTGATTCTCTGTGACCCTATTTGGGGTTTTCTTGGCAGAGATACTGGAATGGTTTGCCATTTCCTTCTCCAGCTCATTTTACAGAAGAGGAAACTGAGGCAAATGGGATTAGGTGACTTATCTAGGATCACACAGCTAGTAAGTGCCTGAGGCCAGTTTTGAAGTCAGGTGTTCCTGAGTTCTTATGCCTGGCAGCCTAGCTGCTGTACCATACAGCTGTCCCTTCCACCAGTAGTGTTCTCCACAGCTATCAATCATGATGCCCAATCAAAGAATCTAAATTATGTATAACAAGAAGGGTACTGACAAAGTGGGTGCAAATAGGCTGCAGCTTGACATGTACGTCAGAAGAAATTTGAAAGACATTATTAAGGAAATGGATGAACAGCAAAGGTGACAAGGCCAGTTGCATAGTGAGAAGATAAATAAACAGGCTGAATGGCAAATTAGTATTCCTGATATATGGAAAAAGCAAAATTTGGAGGTGTGGGATAAGCTTCTGGCCTCTTAAGTAGTTTATGGAGGATCTCTAGAAAGACAGACAAAAGACCTACAGGTTGAAAAGAGTTAGGACTGTGATTTATATCACTGGAAGTATACCCACATCCTTGAAACAAACAATCCAAAGCATCAAAGTGTTCCTGTAAATTATCCGCAAAAAAAAAAAAGTATTTTAAATGCACTAAGCTTGCTACTTAAGAATATTTCAAGGACCTGTAATTCTACAGATGTGGGTATATACTCTCTACAAGTACAAATCGCTGCCCTGCCACAACTTAAGGGGTGATATTCATAAGTGATGTCAAACCCCGCCTCTTTCAGCATCGCTGATCCAAGGATGCTTCTTTTGTCGTCTGTTTCTGGTTGTAAGTTTCCCTTTGGTAAGCACACCTTTAAAGACCACATTATTGTACTCTCAGATGAATCTGAAGTTAGGATACATTTCACAAAATTGGCTGGGCAATGAATATATGTTATCCAATGCTTGAGGTGAGTGGTAATGACTCTAATCTAAACACAAGAGGGCTATATGTCCTTATCTTTTCACTCCCAAAGGCTTATGTTGAAAAGACTCACTCAGCAAAAATAACAATGCAAACAATAACAATCTCAAATTATGAGAAACAAATAAAATTAAGTTTCATTAAATTCTAAAGCTTAGTCATACAACTGAATAGAGCTTATTTTTCTGTAATAATGAACTGCTTCCCATTAGTTTATACTAAGATGCTAAATAATATGCTAATTAGTTTATACTAATACGCTAAATAAATATTTTTAGATAATACCTTTCATATTTTTATTTGTATTACTTATGCACGTAAGTTAAAAACATAATCCTTCAGCTAAAAAATAGGTAGGAAGATTGTAGGCATTAGGAATACAAAAATCCTTTCTGTAGACCTCTGCAGCTTAATTAGGGGATTTACAAATAAGCAGCTGAATAGACATTGAAAGGGAAAGCATAAGACAATAGGATAGAGTCAATTATCTGAAATACTAATTTTTTTTTTCAAATAATGGAGTTCTTTCACTTAATCTCTCAGAAAACTCTTTCTTGAGAAATGTACCTGTCAGATCTATAGATAAAGGAAGAATTTATGACCAAACAAGAGATAGAAGAAATCAAAACTATCAATAGTCACATTAAAAAAAATCTCTAAATCACTACTGATTAAAGAAATGCAAATTAAAACAATTCTAAAGTACTACCTCACACCTATTAGACTGGTTAAGATGACAGAAAAGGAAAACGACAAATGCTGGCTGTGCAAAAATTGGGATACCAATGGACTGTTGGTGGAGCTGTGAACTAGTTCAATCATTTTGGAAAACAATTTGGAACTATACTCAAAGGGCTATAAAAATACATACCTTTTGACCCAACAATATAATTACTAGGTCTGTCTCCAAAAGAGGTGAAAAAAAAAAAAAGACATTGTTGGACTAGAGGACATACTTTATCTTTCCTAGTTTTAGGCCGAAGTCAACAGAATTACATATCTATATACATATATATGGTGAATAAATTTCCACATATATGTGTATACCATATATATGGCTTGTGTGTGTTTGTGTGCATGTGTGTGTGCACATGTGTGCGTGTGCATTCCATAAACATGTATATGTGTACATACAGTCAATCCTCAACTTTTGCAGGGGTAACATTCCTAGAAAATTATGTGAACATCAAAAATGCAAATGCTGATACACTGAACCTATGGGAAATAGGTTAGGTTCCCCCAACCACCAAAAACTGTAATATTTTGATAGAGGTTGCTGAAAACGCACTTTTCTGCATACAATTCTTTATAACAAAACATTAATTCTGATAATATGCACTCTTCCTAACATAGAAACCATGAAATAATTCATAAAATGAAGTATACAAAAGAAAACTGGTAACAGTATTTTTTCTCACTAGTAATTCCCTAGAATTCTGTGACCTTTTGTCCTAACATCTAAAGAAAAAATTATTTTAGACAATATTCACTTTCATAACACATGAAATCTACAGTACCAAAAATAATGCAAAGCAAATAAAATTCTCAAAACTAAAACATTTTTAAACCTGAATCTTGCCTTTGACTGTGTCAAATGGCAGTCTTATTTAGCACACTGGACTGTGTACTACATTGCTATAAACTTCTCTACCTTAGCTGACCAAAACCAAGGAAGAAGTGGCTGAGACTTTAGTTGCTGCTGCAGGAAGACACTAAGACCAGCAAGGTTTTGACATCACCTCTGACACTTTGAGCTTCATAGCTGGTGGATGGCATTCGATATTATGAAGGATATACCACCTTGCAATATATATCCTATTAGCACACCTAGAGGCAGCTAGCTCATGTAGTGGATAAAGTGCCATCCCTGGAGTCAGGAAGACCTGAGTTCAAATACAGCTTCAGACACTTACTGTGTGACCCTGGGCAAGTCACTTAACTCTGCCTCAGTTTCCTTTTTTTCTATAATGAGCTGGAGAAGGAAATGGCAAACCACTCTAGGACCTTTACCAAGAAAATCCCAAATGGGGTCACAAAGAGTCAAACACAACTGAAAACAACTGAACAATTAGTATACCAGCAGCTCCACAAACTTATGGGCATCACACCTCTCATTTTTTTCTGTATTGTACATAGCAGTGAATGTACACCGCTGACAATGCAAAAGTGAAAATGAGGCTACTAATAAAATCCCACATGCTTCAAGTCATGAAAATTAAACACAAATGTTAAGTATTGACTGTGTATACATATACATACATATACATACACATACATGCACAAACATACATATGGAAACAGCTCTGCCCCACTTAAATACAATTCACTTGCAAGTCAAGACATCACCCTCCTGATGTCATTGGTCCTTCTCAAGAATGAAGGACAAACAACAATATATAAACACTTTCTTTAGTGACTAGGATACGGTGAAGACAGTTTCACCTCTTACTGATAATTCAAAGTCATTATACAAGCATTAATTACTATATAATGATGTAACAGCACAAACGCCAACACTACCTTGTTTTTCTTCCATGATTCTTCTGTCACCTCCCTTACTATCAGCTGCTGTCCTTTCTTATAGGGTCTGCCTCTAAGAAGCAACAAACTTCCAAATTTCTATTTGACTGTAATTTAGGAGTCATAAGGAGCTATTTGATCAATCTAGATAAATCAGAAACTGTAATTTTATATGCAATACTAACCAATAGGTCTATGAAAGCTTAAGCTAGACTATATGACAGTAAGATGACTCCTTGTCTCTATATAGCATTTTTACAATTTTTTCTCTTGCTATTCTAAGACTTTCTTGCTGCTAATTTCTAGCGTTATAGCAATGTTAGAAAGGGCTCAGGCTGCCAGCCATCTGAGCAGTTGATAAAATGCAAATACATGAGATGTTATTTCTCAGCCATCCATTTTACTCACTTTGCTGGTGTGTCTGTCTGTGAGCATGCACGCGCGCGCACAGACGCGCACACACACATACACACATTTTCCTTATAAATGCAGAATTTTGGGAAAGCTTTGAAGTTAATTTACTCAGTTAATTTCCTACCTCCAAAAATTTGCATTCAGAGATATCTGATTTCTACTGGCACAAATACTGTTTTCTTGGCCGCTTAGCCTTGTTAGATGGACTTTTTTGAATTGTTACAGCAGAAAAAAAATTAATTACCTAAAGTCCAATGTTCCAGTGATGAGCCTTTCCAGACTTAGCTAGTTTGATCCTTAGCTGACAATAGCCAGGCTCCATACTTAGAACCTTTCCAGCTTGGTAACAGTTTCTTCCACATAGGCACCAGAACAGGATATTAGTGGTTGGCCTCTGATTACACGTACACTTCATCCTTCACTCTATTCTTAAGACATCCAGGGAAGGAAATTTTATTTCTATAACCTTTTACAACAGTCTGTTCCAAGGTACAAGGGTTAATAATGTATTTAGGTCCAACTTAAACTTTTCTGACTGCAATTTAAGCTTATCCTTTTATGTTCGACCTTCGCTAGAACTTTAAAAAGTACCCTTGGTTATTTCCAAGTTATCCTGCATATAGACTGTTTGTACATAGTTATTTGTATGTTGACTTCCTCCATTAGACAGTGAGCTCCTTGATATAGATCAGGGATTGTCTTTTGTGTTTCTTTGCCTAGGGCTTAGCACAGACCCTGGGACATAACTGGCATTTAATAAATATTCAGTGACTGACTACATATGCCAGAAGATAGTTGCCCATCACTTTCTTAGAATAAATAATTATTTCAATTCTTTAAAGGATTTACTTACCAGTGCTTTCATCATTTTTTGTTTTTCTTCCCTAATCCCTTTTCAGTTTCTTCACAGTCCTTTTAAAATGCAGAAGTTGAACTGGCTATATTATCCGCCTGAAAGCCTAACTAAAGTGCGCACAGTGGGAGGACTACCTCCTGCTGTCAAGCTCCTTTTAATATAGTTCACTAACATACTGATTTTTTAACACCTGTTAAAGCAGATAAATATTCCTAATAATTTTTAATCAATTCTTATTCTTATTCGTGCTAATCAATAATTTCTTGTCTCTAGTTTTTATCCTTAATGCACCACACTGTAATTGCCCCTATTTATTCAATACTTCAATTAAGCTTAACTTAAATTAGGATTTCTTGCAGGCCTACTATGTGCAATGCAACATGCCAGGCCTTAACAATGTAGAAACAAAAATGAAAAACAGTTCTTGCCCTTAACAAGCCTATGGTCTATTAGCAAATATGACATATAAACAGAAGATAATCTGAGGAGGAAGAGAATACTAATAAGGAGGGGGATCAGGAAAGGCTTCCCATAGGAAGCACATGAGGAGGGAGATGAAAGAGTGCGTTCTAGGCATGGGACAAAGCGCATAGAAAGTTTGAAGATGAGATTTGAAATACGAGATTTAGGGACTAGCTAGTGGTAAGACAATCTGGCTGTAGAGTGTGTAAAGGGAAGAAATGTGAAATAAAGCTTGAAAGGTGTAGGCTACAGACAGACTGTGAAATGCCAAGTTGAAGTTTTTATTTTATCTCAGAGGCAGGAGGGAGCCAATGAAAACTTAAGCAAGGAGTAGTATGTGTTCAGAACTGTGTCTTAAGAAGATCATTTTGGCAGCTGTACAGACTAGAGGATGGTTTGGAGAAGAAACAAGGAAACCAATGAGGAGGCTCTTGAAATTCTAAGAAAAAATTGATGAAGGCCTGAACTAGGCTGGGGGTCTTGTGAGTAGAAAGGAACAAAATCAAGGAGAAAAGAAGGCAGCAGTGACTGCTCTATCAACCAGTCATTCTCCCATCCCTCTCCCTCTACTTGGGCCTCCCTATTTCCTGAGACCACAACAATATTGAAGAATATTTCATAAATCTGGTTGATAAGACAGCAGCAGGGTTTGAGGGGGCTGATTCTAATTTTGAAAGAAGTTTTAATGTGGATAAACCACTATCAAACAGCATCACATGCTACAGATAAATCTTTCATGAAAAGAAGAGTCCATCAATGTGGCAAACTCCAGTGTTGCCTTATTTTAAGAAATTGCCACAGCCACCCCAACCTTCAGCAACCACCACCCTGATCAGTCAACAGCCATCAACATCAAGGCAAGTCCCTCCACCAGCAAAAAGATTATGACTCACTGAAGGGTCAAATGATGGTTAGCATTTTTAGCAATAAAGTATCTTTTAACTAAGGTATGTACATTTTTAAAGACATAATACTATTGCACATTTAATAGACTACTGTATAACATAAACATAATTTTTACATGTACTGGGACACCAAAAAGTTCATGTGACTTGCTTTATTACAATGGTCTAGAACAGAACCCACACTATCTCTGAGGTATACCTCTACAGGGAAGTAAGAGACAGTGAGGAATCATATATCAGTCACAGAGCTGGACAGTAATATAATGGTATCCTCAACAAAGATTGGTGATTTTTAAAGCATTATGCAGTATGTATGTGGCTAGGCACTGGAGGATACAAAAACTAAAAAGTAACACAGTCCCTAACCTCAAATAGCTTACATTCTGTGAGGGAACACAACATTCATACAGATATTTAGAGGAAAAGAACACCAACAATTAAGGACTGGCCTAGTTTTTGAAACTAATTTTTTCATATTATTTTTAAAAACTCCTTTTGAATCCTATATTCACTTTCTAAGATGAAAACAGCAACACTGATCAAATTCACATGCTTTCTATCTACAACAGCACTGAAGAGTTTGTTCTCAGAAGCTCCAGAGGCTGTCTTGTCTCCTAGTGGCATCTCCCAATTACCTTCTCTACCAATCCTGTTTTCCCATCGATATCACGTCACCAAATCTTCACTTCTTTGCCTTCTCTGTAGTCTTAACAATAAACAATCTGCCCTTGGCTCAGCTAGGCCTTGCTTTCTCCTCTGGAAATTATTTACTAACTCAATTCTATTTCCATTGCTTGTTATATAAGCAAAACAAAAACTGAAATCTAAATTTTAAAAGAATTTTATTTGGAGAAGAAAAAAGACCCCTGGTATGTTTCTCCTTTGCTTTGTCTTTATAATTCTACTTTTTTTTCCTCACTGCTCATTTCTCTCTACCCAACATTTTATGCCTATCAAAAGTACAGCTCCTTCTCAATACTTGGTCTTGACAATAATATATACCTTTGTAACTACCTTGAAAAAGTGATTAATCCCAAGTTTTCCCCTGTCCTAGAATATCTTCTCAGATGATAAAACAACTTTCCCCTTTCAGAAGAGAGTTGGGGGACTATGGGCAAAGAATGTTATATTTACCATGAGACATACTTGTAGCATTAATTCTTTTTCACAAGGGAGGGCTGAACAGGGCGAGGGGCATATTGAGATATGTCTATGATATAAAAAACAAAACAAAAATGAATCTTAACCACGGCCTATTTCCAAGATAAGCAAGTCTCAAGACCTTGATGCTAAGTAGCAGCAAGGCCTACTAACACTTTGTAATACTAAATGATATCACTGTTAATGATCCATTTGACATATAGTATAATGGCATTAACTACCAGCTATTTCTGCCTCCCTTAAAATGCTCTTCTCTATTCCACCCACCCTGTGCCAAAAGAATGCCACACAATTTTCGTGAGGAGACTTGGGCAAAACATTCATGATTCACAGCCATTTGATGATGTACCAAGGAAAAAATGAATTCCTCTCTCTCTGGCTGGCAAAAAAAATAAAAGCTATTAAATTGAAATTAATGATTCATCCTTCCTTTTACCTTTCACCCCAGTCCCACCCCTAATCAATCAAATTCTCAAGTTTTCTATTAATCACTGCTGGCATAATATTGTACTACAAGTGCTTTAATGGACTACTGTAAACATCCTCTGCTTGTCTGACTCTCTCAAACAACACCAGCTAGACTCACAAACATCTGATTCATAACTAACCCTGGGCCTTGGCTAAAAATCCTGACAGTCTAAAATGTAATTAGAAAAGGCTTAAAGTTTAAGCTAAAAAAAAATTGGAAAATGAATGTGTGTTCCAATAAACAACATAACATGCAGAAATAAGCAAACACATTTTACTTTTAAGAGGTAAAAGGCATTGGAACAAAACAGTAACATTACTGTGAGACCATACAATAGACTGCCTGTCCAGACAGAAAAAGTCAATGAATTCTTCATCTAGATCATGAAACTGACAAAGGAAAAATATGATAAAGATGGGATATTTAAATTACCTATACATTAACTGGAAGTTTCATACCATTAAAAACAGCGAAATTATTAACTTGTCTTGCCGGAAATTTCATTTCTCATCAGTTAGAGAAAGCAAGGGGGTGCAGGACAGGGAATAATTGCTACTATCACCAGCAAGAATTACTTGGGGAGGCAAAAGTAACAGGAACCATCGGAGGAAAATGACCATGACTTGCCAGAATTCCTGACATTTAAGGAAGATATTGGATATAGTCAGAAATGTGTCCTAGACTGCAGGAGAGATTTCTACAAGTTCAGAGGAAAAATAGTTATGGCTAAAGAGGAAGAAATTGTGAAAACTGGCATATCTATATATTTCTCTCTCCTCTCCCCCCGCACCCCTACACCAAAATTCTAAGCTATCATGGTGAATTATTCCAAGGAGAGAAGAAAAGAATAAGGCCATTCAAAGAGATCAGTCTATATGGTTTCAAATAAAGCTCTGTGATGGGCTCAGACTCAAAAAGGACATGTACAGAAATGGAATTCAGTTAGTCAAGCATTTATTACATGCTTACTATGTATCAGGCACAAAACAAGGCAAATGCACAGTTGCCTGTTTCACGTTCTAATGTGGGAGATGACAAGCAAACAACTATGCACATACAAGATACATACAGAAGAGATGAAAGGTAATGTCGGAGAGAAGACACTGAGAAGAAAGCAATGTCATTTGATTATAAGAAATATAAAGCACTAGAAATTATAGAACAAACAAGAGTAAGAGAAAGTCGGGCTGAAGAGTCGAATAAATCTGTACAAATTATACCACAGGTTGCAGAAAGAATATGTAAATATAATCACTATATCACTATCAATAATCTTTCAGAAATCACAGAGAAGGAAAAAGGCATAAAAGACTAGAGGCAGAAAAATACTCCAATTTTCAAATAGAAGGAGATTTTGTAGACTACAAACTTGTGCTCTTGATATCAAGTAAATCTCAATTCAAATCAAGATTCTGAAAGAAGTGATTAAGCAAGAAGTGCAGAGACAAGAAAATAACATGGGTACCCAAAAATAAGTCATGCCAGGCTACCTTCATCTCCTGGAGGGTTGTACAGAATTATTATAGTTGTGAGAAATAATATATCTGAATTTCAGCAAGATATTTGACCACATCTTTGATATTCTTGGGCGCAAAATGGAGAAACATGGTCTGAATCACATTCCAGTCTATCTGAATTCAGAAACGATCCAAGAACTATGCCTAGAGAATATCAAATAATGGACTGATGTCAATCGGGGGGAAAAGGCTAAAGGTATGTCTCAGAGTTCTGCTTCTGATTATGATTCTGTTCATTTTTATTAGCAATTTAGATGAATATATTAATAGCATACTTAAATTTGCATACGACAAAATCCAAGAAGAATATTATGTTTAATTAAGGACACTGGATAACAGAATTTAGATTGAAAAAAAAAATCTCAGCAGGCTGAAGAGGCCAAATCTAACATGATAAAATTTAATAGAGATAAGTGTAAATACCTAGACATAAATGTGAAAGAAAACAATAGATAATAACATGGTGAAGAAAAGGTGGTTAGTTCATGTGAAAAAGTAGTTATGAGAAAGGTTTAGGGTTTTAAGTTGAGTACAAACTCAAAATGTGTTGGTAGTTGACATGGTTGACCAAAACAAACAAAACAACTAATGAAATACAAGGCTACATTTGCAGATTTACATTTAAAGCATGAAGAATAAGAATATATAATGCCCCACTATACTCCACGACAGTCAACAGTTTCCTGGAACACTGTGTTCATTTCTGGACACCACATTTTAAAAGGGATATTAACAGGCTGGACCATATCCAAAATAGCATAACTTGAATGGCGAAAGGATTCAATATTATAGCATATGAAAAATGGTTAAAGAATAGATTAAAGAATAGGTTGTATTACATATATTAACCTATATACAATTGCTCGCTTTCTCAATGGGGGGGTAGGGGACATGGATGGAGGAAGTGAGAGAATTTGGAACTCAAAGTTTTAAAAGGAAATGTTAAAAATTGTTTTTTACATATAACTGAGGGAAAATAAAATACTAAATTAAAAAAGAATAGATTGTATTTAATAAATACAATTTAATAACCATATTTAATAGGTATATTCTAGGGAAGTTAACACTTAAAAGGGACATGGCAGGTATCCCCAAATATATGAAAGACTGATAAGTCTGGCCTCCCTGGTTTCCCTCAAGTTTAAACTAAAGAACTACCTTCTACAAAAAGCTTTGGCTAGTCTTCCTTAATTTTAGTGCCTTCCCCTTGAAATCATCTTCAATATACCCTGTATGTATCTTGTCTGTACATAGTTGTTTGCATGTAATTTCCTCCAGCAGAATATGAGCTCCTTGGGAAGAGGGGCTGTTTTTTGCTTTATCTTTTTTTCTAATATATTTCCAGTGCTTAGAATGCCTGGCACATAGTATTTAATAAAAACAAACAAAAACCAACCAAACTTGACATGACTTACTGACTTATGTGCAAGAGATAATAGCCTCATCCTATGTGATTCCAAAGCAGAGAACTAGTACCAATTATAGAAAGTTATAGGGTGATTAATTTTTGCTCAATATGAGGAATATCTAAAAAGAGTCATCCAAAATTGTAATAGGCCACCTCATGTAGTAATACATTGCCTGTTAGCAAAAGTGTTCAGAGACTCCATAGACTACTTATTGAAGACATGATACAGGAAATTTACACAATGGGTACGGGATTGGGCTGTATTCTATATAAATTTACATTCTACTCCAGAGTTCATAAAGCCCCTGAAAGTAATCCAAAAGCCTTTAAATTGCCACAAATTCTGCTGAACTGGGCTATTACAATGCAGTACCCATGATTCCCTTTACATTTTTTTTTTTACTTAGAAACACATACACATACATGCCCTTTGGCATTTTGTATTATTACTGAATAACGTATCTTTCTCAAAAGTATACTATATTCTGTTTCATTGGGAAATTTTTTTAACACACTTTTTTTTCTTTGACATACATAACTGATTCTATTTTTTTCTGCCATTTTATTTGAGGATTGAAAAAAGACTGTTAAGAGTCAGAAAATTTAAGGTGAGCAACAAAGATATACATTTTAAAAATATGAATCCATCAATTTTAACTCTGGTCATCCATGGTGGTTTAGAGTACTTGTTATCATTCTCTGAAGTCAACTTCTAAGTTGAATTTTAAGTTTTCAATAAGAGCTACAAAGTTAAAAGACCCTTTAGACACCTTTCAGAAGAGAATGAGAAAAATACTTGGAAAAAAAACCCTTTTTGGAGGTTTCTACTAAGTTCTAGGGTTTAGTCCATTGACTATTACATGATTCCTAGTGAGCAAAAGATCATTCTATTATAAGATCACAAAAACCTAATTTCACTCTCCCTTGATTTAAACGTTCAGAGTCAATTTCTATCACATAGGCTGAGAGCTTTGAAAACTCAAGAAGAGAAAGCTAGAAAAAGCTAAATCTTAAAGCCCAATTGTTTAAAAGCAAAACAGCATTTTTAAACCTACTGCTCTGATTTTAGCTGTGGCCGACCCAATACAAGAGCAGAAATAAAAGCAGTTCTACAAACCTTTAAGCAACTTGAGGCAGGAATCAGGGAGGGAGGATAGGGATAGTGAATGCTAGCAGTAAATGTAAACTTTCACAGAATCTTAGAATTACAGGAATATGCAATAATTTTGACCTAGTTTTATTCTGTGACACCAAGAGATCATTTGTGTGCTTCTGCTGACAAAAGGCTGACTCAGAAGATCTGACCTTAAGCAGTTGAAACAAAGTTATCTGGTTTCCACACTATACACATGTTTCATTGCTCTTCTGTTGTGTTTTTAATTCTGTGGTCTCAGTGTGAACAAAAACAAAAGGCAATGCCAAGAACCAGCAAATAATTGCTGCAAAACAGCCTACATAAGCCTCAGAAAACAAAGACCTTGAGGGAAACCTGGCATAGCTGGTGGGATTGTTAACGATTCTAAGGTGTAGATTCCGTTAAGTTGGAAGAACAGCAGGAAGACCAGTTTTTTGTTTATGGTTTTATGGTTTTTTGGTTGTTTGGCAGGGCAATTGGGGTTAAGTGACTTGCCCAAGGTCACACAGCTAGTACATGTATCAAGTGTCTGAGGCTGGATTTGAACTCAGGTCCTCCTGACTCCAGGGCCAGTGCTCTACTCACTGTGCCACCTAGCTGCCCCGGGAAGACCAGTTTTAAAATGAACAAAAAACCCCTGCTAACCACTTCTATCAAGAAAAAAACGTTTGTCATGGATTAAATAATACATAGACAAGAGTGTTACAGATTAGGATAAATGTGATTTTTACTAACAAAACTCCCTTTTTCATTTGCAGCTATTAAAAAACCACTGTGAGATCTATGCATATTCATTGGTTTGTAAAACATCTACTCAAAAAATGCTTGGGGATTTTTTTTTAACTTTGTAGAGGGAAGATAAGGTTCCTGCCCAATACCAGGGCACTGTAACCTCATTCAAGATGCAGGAACTAATAGATGTCAGCTGGCAGCTCTGTTGCACACTATCTAGTTCTAGGCCATGAATACAGTAGACTGATAAGGAGACCTGAGCCTGGGTTGGAGCACTCCAGAGTAAGGCGAAGTCATAGGCCCTAGGCTGCGTACTTAGCAAGGAACAAGTTTAGAAGCAAGCAGCAGCTATGTGTGTGGCTCTGACCCCAGGAGCAGAATGAGCTCTCCATTCTAGCCTCCAACTCGGTCTGAAGCCTGCAGAAGAATAACCAGTGCAGAGAGACTACATCTCTGTCACTCTGAACCAACACAACTTCCTCAATGGCTGACAGTGGCTGAATCCAGCAGTAACAGTATACTGAAATCACAACTGGGGCAAGTCCACAGTCCTATTGCTTAGACCCAAACCCAGGTCAGGAATTTACAAGGCTCAGACCAGAGGGACAACAATCAGACTTTGCCCCAGATCAGAATACTTTGGAAGAACCAAAAGCTTACAGGTCCCTGGACTATCCCTAAGATCCTGAATGACACAACTGAATATCTCAAGAAAGCAGCAGGACCAGCCCAGATATTCCTCTAGAAGTACCTAGAACCTGTCCCTAACATAAAGTTCAAAGTCAGGAAGTAGTCTGGAAGAAAAGAGCAAATAAAAAAAAGAATTCCAACATAAAGAGCTATTATGATGACAAGGACACTCAAGATACAAACCCTGAAAAAGAGAATATCTCCAAAAGATCTAAAAGCAAAGCCGCAAAGAAAAACACAGCTTCAGCACAAATTCAAGCAGAATTCATGAAAAGAAGCAATTGTGAAAATAAGGGTTAAAAAAATGTTTTTAATAAGTGAAACAAGACCACTAGAGGAAAAAAATGGAAAACAAGTGAGAGACATAGAAGAAAGAATTAGAAAGGGAATTAATAGCTATGGCACAAGAGGTCTAAAACCTCACCAAAGTAACAAACCCCTTGAACATCAGAATAGACCAAACAGGAAGGAGCTACTGACTTCATGAAAAAGAAATAATAAAATAAAGTCAAAAGACTAAAACAATTGAAGAAAATTTAAGGTTTTTTGTTTGTTTTTTTCACAGGGGGAAGGCAGGGCAATTGGGGTTAAGTGACTTACTCAAGGTCATACAGCTAATAAGTTTGTCAAGTGTCTGAGGCTGGATTTGAACTCAGGTCCTCCTTACTCCAGAGCCAATGTTCTACTCACTGCGCCATCTAGCTGCCCCACCAAATTTAAGATATTTCATAGCAAAAACAAATATCCTCAAAAATAGTTCAAGAGAAAATTTAAGAATCAGTGGACTACCTGAAAACCATGACCACAAAAAGATTACAAGAATTCATAAAAAGAAAACTGTTCAAATCTCTTAGAACCATAGAGCAAAGTGGGACTAAAAAAGATCTGCTAGTCACTTTCTGAAAGAAACCCCCAAATAAAAACTCCCAGGAAAACCAGAGCAAAATCCAGAGTTTTCAGGTAAAAAAGAAAAAAGGTACTATAAGCAGCCAGAAAGAATTTAAGAATCAAGACAACACAGTAAGGATCACACCATAGCAGCCACCACAATACAGGGGTGGAGAATTTGGAACACAATATTCTAAAACACAAAAGATATAGGCTTACAGCCAAGAATAACTTATTCAGCAAAACTGAGTATAATCTGGCAGGCCAAAATAAAAATGGTTCTTTGATAAACAGAGGACTTCCAAAGTATTCCTGATGAGGGAGCTATATAGAAATTCTGAGGTGCAAAGATAGCAGTCAAAAGAAGTATAAAAAAATAACCATGAATGAACAATTATAAAGGACTAAACAAGGATAAACTACTTACATCCTAATATGGAGAGACAGGGAATCTCTGAAACCTATTATCAGTAAGGGCATAGAGTTAAGTCTAATTAGACTAAAGGCCTAGGAAAGGTTCTTAAAAGAATGGTCTTAGAAGAATGGAAAAGGAGGAGAGAAGAATACATTAAGGAAAGAAAAGGAGAAGGCTAGAGGAAATTATCTCACAAAATCAAGGTACATAAGTAGAAGCCTATACAAACAGGAAGAGAAGGAGATTTGAGGGAGTAGCTTCAGTAGAACCTCACTTTTATCTTAACTGGTCAAAAAGGAAAAGAATATACCCACACCCACACCCACACACGGAGTCTAGTACAGAAATTCATTTTACTCAACAGGGAAATAGGAAGGAAAGAGGAGAAGGAAAAAGGAAGAATTAGAGGGAGGGTAAGAGATTAGAAACTCCTATGAAAGATATCAAAAATATTTATAATGGAGGGGCGGAGCCAAGATGGCAGAGTGAAAACAGGGACTCGAGCTCTCCCCCAAATCCCTCCAAGCACCTGTAAAAAATGACCCTAAACAAATTCTAGAGCTGTCACGAAATTCTGTCACAAAATGACAGAGTGAAACAAGTCTCCAGCCCAAGACAGCCTGGATGGCCACTGGGAATGCTCTATTGCATGGTGCTGGGAGTGGAGCGCAGCCCAACGTAGGCCGCGCCAGGACAGATCAGGCTGCAGCAGACTGGGTAGAGCAGGCCTCAGGGCCCTGAATCACTGAGCTATGGCAGTTTCCAGACTTCTCAACCCACAAACAGCAAAGACAACATAGCAGGTTAGTGGGAAAACTGTTGGACCTGAGTGAGAGAATGGCGCAATCTGGACCCAGCCCTGGTGTAGCAACAGCAACAGCAGCAGCAGTGGCTGCTTCTGGAGCTCCAGGCCCACAGATGGCGGGGGGACTCTAAGCAGCTGATCAGAGCTGGAGTGCAGGGACCTCTTTGCTGGTGCTGAGGCAGGATTCACTTGTGTTGCCCTGCTTGGATCTGGGTCTCAGTCCTGGTTGGTGGTCGGGGGCGGGGGGAGGAGCACTGGTGTGGCAGAGCTTGTGGTGGCTGTGGAGAGGGAGTCCTCCTGGTGGTTACACGGCAGAAAGGAATGCTTGAGATCACTCACAGAGCAGAGCAAAGGTCAGGGGAGGAGTAAACACCTCACCTCAGAAGAACTAAAAATTTACAGGTGCCTAGAAGTAGCTCTGAAAATAGCAGCACAAAACCCCTGAAGCTTGGGACAGAGCCCTCTCTAGTCTGGAAGCAGTAATACTCTGACAAAGAGCTCTAAAGTCAAGTAATTGCCTGGGAAAATGAGCAGACAGCGTAAAAGTTCTCAGACTATGGAATTTTACTTTGGTGACAAAGAAGATCAAAACATATAGCCAGAAGAAGTCAACAAAGTCAAAGAGCCTACATCAAAAGCCTCCAAGCAAAATATGAATAGGTCACAGGCCATGGAAGAGCTCCAAAAGGATTTGGAAAAGCAAGTAAGAGAAGTAAGAGGAAAAACTGGGAATAGAAATGAGTGTGATACAAGAAAATCATAAAAAATGAGTCAACAGCTTGCTAAAGGAGGCCCAAAAAAATACTGAAGAAAATAACACCTTAAAAAAATAGACTAACCCAAATGGCAAAGGAGCTCCAAAAAGCCAATAAAGAGAAGAATGCCTTAAAAGGCAGAATTAGCCAAATGGAAAAGGTGGTCCAAAAGATCACTGAAGAAAATAATTCCTTAAAAATTAGAATGGAGCAAGTGGAAACCAGTGACTTTATGAGAAATCAAGAAATTACAAAACAGAAACAAAAGAATGGAAAAAATGGAAGACAATGTGAAATATCTCACTGGAAAAACCACTGACCTGGAGAATAGGTCCAGAAGAGATAATTTAAGAATTATTGGACTACCTGAAAGCCATGATCAAAAAAAGAGCTTAGACATCATCTTTCAAGAAACTATCAAGGAAAACTATTCTAGAACCAGAGGGTAAAATAGAAACTGAAAGAATCCACTGATCTCCTCTTGAAAAAGATCCCAAAAGGAAAACTCCTAGGAATATTGTGGCCAAATTCCAGAGTTCCCAGGTCAAGGAGAAAATATTGCAAGCAGCCAGAAAGAAATAATATAAGTATTGTGAAAACACTATCAGGATAACACAAGATCTAGCAGCTTCTAAACTAAGGGATCAAAGGGCTTGGAATATGATATTCTGGAGGTTAAAAGAGCTAGGATTAAAACCAAGAATCACCTACTCAGCAAAGCTGAGTATAATACTTCAGGGCAAAAAAAAAAATGAATTTTCAATGAAATAGAGGACATTCTTGATGAAAAGACCAGAGCTAAACAGAAAATTTGACTTTCAAATACAAGAATCAAGAGAAGCATGAAAAGGTAAACAGGAAAGAGAAATCATAAGGGCCTTACTAAAGTCAAACTGTTTACATTCCCACATGGAAAGATGATATTTGTAACTCATGAGACCTTTCTCAATATGAGGGAGGAAATATTCACACACACACACAGAGGGCACAGAGTGAGCTGAATATGAAGGGATGATATCTAAAAAAATAAAATTAAGGGATTACAGAGGAATATTTTGGGAGAAGGGAAAGGGAGAGATAGAATGGGATAAATTATCTCACATAAAAGTGGCAAGAAAAAGCTATTATGGAAGGGAAGAGGGGGTAGGTGAAAGGGAATGAGTGAATCTTATTCTCATTGGATTTGGCTTAAGAAGGGAATAACATACACACTCAACTGGGCATCTTACCCTACAGGAAAGTAGGGGGGAAGGGGATAAGAGGGGGGGATGACAGAAGAGGGTGCAGATTGGGGGAGGGGGTAGCCAAAAGCAAACACTTTTGAAAAGGGACAGGGTCAAAGGAGAAAACTGAATAACAGGGGACAAGATAGGATGGAGGGAAATATAGTTAGTCTTTCACAACATGATTATTATGGAAGTATTTCGCATAATGATACATGTATAACCTATATTGAATTGCTTGCCTTCTCAAGGCGGGGGTGGGGATGGAAGAAGGGAGAGAATTTGGAACTCAAAGTTCCTAAAACAAATGTTAAAAACAATTGTTTTTACATGCAACTGGGAAAAAGATATACAGGCAATGGGGCATAGAAATATATACTGCCCTACAAGAAAGTAAGGGGAAAAGGGATGGGAGGTTGGAGTGGGGTGATAGAAGAGAGGGCAGACTGGGAAAAAGAGCAATCAGAACACATGACATCTTGGGGTGGGGGAGGGTAGAGACGGGGAGAAAATTTATAACTCAAAAACTTGTGGAAACGAATGCTGAAAACTAAAAAAAAAAAAAAGAAAATGAAAAATGGTAAAAATACATATTCATAACCCTTTTAAAAGTGGCAAAGAATTGGATGCTGAGTGGGTGCCTACCAATTGGGAAAGGGCTAAATAAATTATGGTACATAAATTATGATGGAATTCTATTGAATTGTAAGAAATTATGAAGGCAATAGTTTTGGAGAACACTGGGGAGACTTTTACAAACAGATGCAGGGTGAAGTGATCAGAAAAGACAATAATAGTAAAATATCAAACAACTCTGAAATTTGAATTTTAATCAGAAATAATGACAACCTTGCTTCCAAAGAACTAATGATGAAACACAATACAATAGTGGAAGACTAAGAGTACAAGATGTGATTTTTTTTTTCTGGCTAAAGTGAAAATGCTTTGTCTGACTACACATGTTTATAATAGGGATTTTGTTTTTTGTTTTTCCTTCTTTCTCAGTTGGGCAGGGAGAAGGTGGGAGGGACAGAAGGCAGATTTTTGCCAACTAAAAAAAATTTAATTAAAAGAAATATGTGCCAAAATCTTATGAACTCAATGCCAAATCATGGAAACCAAGTGAATGAAGGAAAAGGATGAAATACTGCATACTAAACATTTTTCAAAGATGTGAAAATTCATAGGTTTCTTGCATGTCAATATTTAACTATTTTACTTTGTCCAACTTAACTGGACTACAATATATGTAATACATACATTATATGTAATAATGTGTATATATACACACATATACCCTTATATATATGTACACCACTTAGAATCTTCATATACATATATATGTCTACAATTTTTCATAGACTATACATTCAGACATTGATATGCACACATACAGATACAAAGACTGCATGTTGTTTCACAAATGTATGTAAGTATGTGCCTGGCACACAGCAGACACTTAATAAATGTTTATTGACTATTATTTGCTGATTTAGCTTCTCAGTGCTTTAGGCAGCTTTGTAAGACTAAGGTGCACACAAGATCACAACCTGCACTAAGAGAATAAGTTTCCTCCTCTGAGAGTTCCTTAGACCAATGAAATCACAGTCTGCTCCCTATGTCTCCATCCTTCTATCTCTGTATACACATTTACATATGCATTTAAGTATGTGTGTGTGTGTGTGTGTGTGTGTGTGTGTGTACATACATATCCACATATTTTTTGAGGTTTAAAATATATAATCTTTTAAAAGTATGAAAAAGTTGAAGCAAGTTCAGACCCTCTAAGAAGTATCTCAGTAACTATCTGTACCACCGAAGGTTAATTTCCTTATTAATCTTTTGCTACCTACGAACAAATATAAGGACTTCATTCTTATATAATATTTTTAAAAGAATTTTCTTTTAAGTCAATGACAAAATTGTCTCTTCCCATTTTCTGTAAAAATGTTTAGTCGTAAGAACTAGTGACCTTCAAGAAAGAAATTTTAAAAAAGGACTTTAAAAAGGTTAATGATGAGTCAAAAGAAAGCCTAAGTATAAATTCATTCTAAAGACTGATTCCTAAAAATAGTCCATTTATGTGCAAGAAAGTATAAAATCTGTTGAAATGGAGAGAAAAGAATAGGTTTCTAAGAAACATCAAGTTTCAATCCTCACTGTGAAGTTTTATTATATATTAATTTACATTATATCATATATATTATATGTCATATATAATATTATATATTAAAAATCATTTTAAAAAAATCAGAAATTAATCTAGATTATCTGAAAAAAAGTTTATTCTTAAACGATAGTCACAAACAATGCAATAATGAATTTGCATTTGATAGTTTTAAAATATTTTATTTATTAGCTACATATTCAAAGATGACTGGGGAATGGTTGAAACAAAAAGGTACAATAAATAATTTATATATAATAACCTTTTATATCTCTGTTTTAAGCAATATCTTTCAAGGTAACAAAAAAATTCTAAAACTAAGACAAGTGCGGGTGCGCGGGTGCGTGCGCGCGCGCACACACACACACACACACACGCACGCGCGCGCGCACACACACACACACACACACACACACACACACACTCTTTTTTGGTCCAGAATTCTGGTTTCATCCATGTAAGGAATTCCTGAGGTGTTAGCTCATTCCAATGATACAGATTGGTAATGAGTTTATATGTATGGTGTTAAACAGATGCCCAGGACACTGAGAGGTAGTTAACTTGTCCAGTGTTACACAACTTGTATGTGTCAGAGGCAGGAACTGACTGACTTGACTTCAAGGCCAGCCCTGTATATACAACATCATGTAGCCTCTCACATGAAAGTATTTAACAATCAATTTTACTTTTAATTGAAGACACTATTTAAAAGCATCATTTTCTTCCCGTGGTAGTGACAACATTCAATTAAAAGGGCTATTGACTTTTTCTGTTCAGTAATGTTAGACACACTTCACAAGAATAAATCATTGCTGATCTAAGCAAAGTAACAATGATTTATACAGTTACTACGATGCTTTGGTAGAGTCACAGCCATATTGAAGTGCTATGTAAATGTGACCTATTATAATATGATATGAGAAATGACAATTTCAGTCTTATAAATTTCTCACCCAAAATATTTTGCTTGCTGGGGAAGCTTTCTTCAGCAGAAAATTTCTCACTACCAATGAAAATCTCTGATTCAGCAAGTTCATTAATGGAAACTCCTTTTTATCCTCTGCACAAATTATTCAGTATAATTGGTTGATGGGATCACCAGGATGGGATTATTTATGAAGTCCATCTTCATGCTGACAAAGTTAGGATCAAATGTTTACTGTAAAAGAGAGAGCTTGGTTCAATTGATACTACAGGAGTTTAAACAGTACCTTGTCTACATGGAAAATTAAATCCAGTTCACAGACATTTTCAAAACACTTGTCTAGTGTTTCCACGAATACCTACAGAGAAAGACAAAAAGGTTAAGAGTTTAAGAACACCAGTCAATCTATTCATTCTGTTAATGTACTACATCTGATATAAACTATGAAAGGCAAACACATTTAGGGTCCTCGAGAGTTAGAATACATTTGTAGATAATGATAAGAACTTGTCTATATGAAGTTCTGGGAAAGAAACATATATACATCAAACAGTTTTTATAATTTAGCAGTTCAGCGACAAAAATACAAAACAAAATGGCACTCCACCAAACTCTACTTTCCATAAATCCAAATATCAAAGGAAACCTCCTCAATATTAGCTGAAGTGAAGTACATTTATGTCCCCCTTATGATTTATAGCAAGTTTTCATTATTTATATAACTGAATGTTAATGTATAACCCTGAAAAATCTTTCAAAAACATGCAGTTACGTGCTAACATACTGAAATCCCCTATCAGGGGATAATCTACGTCTACTAGAACCTATAAAATTCTGATTTTCCCTGTTATAAAAACATATTTGTGAGCCTTTGCTTATCAATACACAAGGAGTATAAAAAACAGAGCATAACACAACCACTTTCCATTAGATTATTTTATTCTATTATTAATCAAGGAAAAAGCATTTATTAGGCATCTGCTATATGTCACGTACTGCCAAAAGTAAATGTCTCTGCCCTCAAAGAGCTTACCTTCCAGTGGGTGAGACAACATGTACATCAATCAGTATATACAAGATACATACTGTTGCCCTGAGGTCAACTTAACCTGTCTTCTTGAGTTGCCATATTTTCCAGAAACACTGGACTCAGGGCATTAAGGAGGCCTTGAACCAATCAAGGATGAAGCCCCACTGTGAGCTGACACAATTTGGTATTTACACCTCTAGCTGGACTCTCAGTGTGTCCTTGAGAGTCAAACCAGCTACAAGACAGGCACCAGTCAGACTGCACAGGACCAATAAACTGTTTGCACAGCTGAGATCCTTGTAGATAAGCGGACTATCATATCTTCCTAGTCTAGAAATTCCCAAGTAAAAAGAATGCTGCTTTTGCCATCCTACTTACCCCTGGTTCCCCCTCCCTTTCTCTACTTTCCCTTTTCCCTACACCTCCTGTCCTTCTCTCATGAGACTGCCCCTTTTTGTAATTCATAAATATTCATTTCAGTCTGAACTGTGAACTCCTTCATACTTGGTATAAGGGGTTCCACAAATCAAGTTATTACCCATATCTTATGGAGTCAGGATTTTTGGTTATCAATACAAAGCTGATTCAAGGTAACCTTAGAGAAGAAGGCACTAGTAGCTGGGGGACCAGGAGAGGACTCATGAAGGTGACATTCCAGCTAAGTATTAAAGAAAAGCAAGGAGCTCAAGAGGCAGAAGCAAGAAGGAAAAGCATTTTAGGTATGAGGGCCAGCCAGTACAAAGGCAGAGAGAAGGGAAATGGGGTGTGGATTTAGTATTAAGGCATAGGGAGTGATGGAATGATAGATTATGATAAGAAACAATAATTTCAGAGTTCCTGATTATTGAAGTGCAGTGCTTATGGGTGATGGAAAGATGAAGAGTGTGACCATTCCTGTGTGTAGCTACAGTGGATCAGAGAAGTAGGTCAAGAGAACTGCGAGATTAGGGTAGTTGAGGGAACACCAACATGTACGTTAAAGTCCTCCAGTCTGAAGGTAGGAGTTGGGCTGGAGAGGGAGACTGTGGACCAGGGACAGAACTCACTGAGCACGAAAGAAGAATGTCCTGGAGTTTGGTAGATAAGAGCCACCAGGATCTGGACTGGATGCTAAATCTAGACTGAGCAAACCTCAAAAGTGAAGAGGTTGCCAAGTGATAATGGTAGAGGGAGAGTCTAAGTGATAATGGGGAACAAGGAACATTCCAATTCCTCCACCAGAACCAGTGAATTTAGGAGATATAAAAGAAAGTGCAAAAGGGCTGCTAGAGATGCGGTATCATCAAGGGAGAGTCAGAAGACCTGTGCCAGAAAAATGAAGGAGCATGAGATGACAGGAAATGTGTTAAATTAAGGAATTGAAAGGGACCCCATAGAAGTCATGTAGTCCAAACCCCACATGAAGCACAAACTCCCTCTACAATGTTCCTGGTAATGGTCATTACTGATTAGTGGGATCCCTAAGGTATATTTCAAAAATCTTCCTTTGAAGACCATCCATGATGGGGAACTCACTAGGTGAGGTAACCCATTCCATTTTTTAACAGCTCTAATCATTAGGAGCTGATCTTATGCTGAGCAAAAATCTGTGTTCTTCTAATTTCTTTTCTTTGGTATTATTCCCACCCTCTGAAGCAAAACCAAACAAGCCTAATCTCTCCATCACAAAGGAACCTTAAGGATAGTTATGTATCTCCCCTGAATTTTCTATTCCCCAGACTTAGGGTGATTAATAGTTCAGACGTTTCTAAATATAAACCACACTCAACTATAACTCTGAGATTTCCTTCCACCTTGGAACATCCATGATTCTGCCCTCCCAATGGAGTAAATCATTAAGACAACTGTAGTTGTAATCACGCTAGTCACTGGCATATGCTGTTGCTGATTTCCCAGGTTTACTGCTTTACTACAAAACAGTTCAAACAAGTCATGTAATAGGCCACACAGAAGATGAACAAATCTGCAGAACTTCCCCCCAAAAAGAATCCCATGACTTAGCATAAGAAATGATGACAGAAGCAAAAATTAAAGGGTTGGGGGAAGAAAAGGACAAGATGCTCATTCAGATCCATGAAGTACCAACTTATGTGAACAAAAGTTCACAGGAATTCACAAATAATCCAATTAAACTCATATAATTATTAAGCACCTATGATATAGTGGATTCCTAAGGTCAGAACTCAGAACCTACTTGCTAGCACTAGTCCAATTAATTTCCTCATTCCTCTCTTGCCCTTTGTAGACCTTTTCCAACTTTGGGTTCTGCTTGACCACTCACTGTATTCTCTTCAATTATCTGGGTCTGCCCTTCCCTTCTTTCATGAGAAACCCTAGATTCTACCTCCCAGACTCAATCTAGTGCCTAGTAGATATCTGCTAGACCCCTCTTCTTAACTAAAACCCCAATCTTAGCTTTTCCTTGCCTGTACTACTCACCGCTGCCTATGCCCCTACCTGAAAATGAGTGCCTAATGCAAGATACGGAATTGAGGGGTTTGTTTTTTGTTTTTAAAAGAAGTCTTTCCCCAGGAAACATGACCTCCCAAAACAGGAAAACTTTCTAAGTGCAAGGTAAAGGTTTTTTTCTAAATTTCCTTTTATTTATTGAGCAAAAAAAAAGGAAGAACAGGACTGTCAAGGAAAAGAACAAGAAAAATAATAGTGAGCAATGAGTAGCAAATTCCATCACACTTACTGGGAATGTACCATTTATACAGTAAATATTCAAAAAAATCTAAAAATCTATTTTCAAAACCCAACATACTACATATGTAACAAAAACAAAACATAAAAATACCAATTTAAAAGTAATTTGAGGATGGATTATACAGGATTGGAGGCATACAAAGCACAAAAAATCTTGGCCTAGGAGTTTTATCTTGTGAGGTATTAGTGCAGTGAGAGGATAGAGCACTGGGCCTGGAGTCAGGATAGCTGAGTTCAATGCCAGCCTCAGACACTTAATAGCTGTGTGACCCTGGGCATGTCAATTAACCTCTGTCTGCTTCAGTTTCTTCAACTGTAAAAAGGGGATAATACTAGCACATGATTCCCAAAATTGTTATGATGATTAAATGAGATATTTGTAAAGCTCTTAGTGCAGTGCACATAGTAGCTGCTTAATAAATGCTTGTTTCTTAGTTGTTCTATTAGCCACGTTGTTCTATACGATCTTGGCCAGTCACTTAGCCCCTTGGGGCCTTGGTTTCCTCATATATAAAATAAAAAGCTTTACCCTACACATGGAAACACATGTGAACTTGGACAGGGGAAGCTCCTAATTGAAATTTAGCATTTCCTTCAATTATTTTAAAACATTCTTCTGAGAAGAGGTCCATAGACTTCACTATGCACCAAAGGGATTCACAGCACAAAGAAAGATAAGAGCTCCTGGCCTAGATGAGGTCTGTAGTGCTGTTCAGTTCTAAATTCTGTTTCACACTTGGGCATGGCCTTAGGGGTTAAAAAATAATCCTGGAAAAAATACTGGAACCTTACCTAGTATAATGCATTTTCAGAGGACATATTACTTCAGAAAACAGATGATGAAGCCAGGCCCAGGAATGTTCTGTTATCTTCACAAGCCACAATTTGTTTACCTTTTCCCTCAACTGATGAGTATCTACTTTCCTCCACCTCCTTGCCGGTGGCATCCCCATTGTGGAGACAATAAGCTGAAGTCCACTTTCCTGATTAGTGAGTCACCATTTCATGAGGAGCCCCAGCTAAGATCATTTAAATTCTGACTTGACTCCCTCTCTAGGCATCTCTCCCCTTCTCCAGAAGCTTTGCCCCTATGGGGATACCTATCCTCCCCTCTACTTTCTAGTTCCCCTCTATGTGTTGTCTTCCCCATTAGAACTGAGGGTAAGATTGTCTTGTTTGCTTTTACTCGTAAACCCCACAATTCAACTTTGCTTGGAATTTAGTAAGTGCTTCCTCTATCCACCTACCTACCTACTGGTCTAAAAATATTTTGATGTTGGGGATTTTTCTTTTTTGCCTCTAACATATCAAAAAGTGGAATCTCTGAGTTTAGTTGTACACAATTTTGGCCATTTTCTTTGCATAATTCCAAAAAGCCTTCCAGAACAACTGTGTAAATTTACAGCTCTAACAGCAATGCATCGGTGCGCTCATCTTTCCCACAACCCCTCTAACACTGGCTTTTTTATCCTTTGTCATCTTGGTCAATTTTCTAGGTGTGAGATGAAGCCTCAGGTTTGTTCTGACTTATATTTTTCTTGTTAGTAGTAATTTAGAGTATTCTTTCATCTGGCTCTTAGATTTCTGTAAGTTATCTATAAATCTTTCATATCAGAGGGTACTGTACTTAGAAAGAGAAATAACATCTTGGTGAAGATAAACACCTAAGGGAACAACTAAAAGATCATACTGCCAAATATTTTGTAACTCAACTATTTAAGGTCCTATTTAAATAGGAAATTTAGTTATAGAAATGAATTTGTAAAATGAAACATTTTAATCAACTACAGTATTAAAAAATCACTGTAGCTGCAAAAACATAGCTAGAGTATATAAAAAAAATTTTTAACAGAGCAGGGCAAATACTAAATGAAAGAACTGCTGCAAAAGACTTTTTATTCATCTGTTTTATATTTGGTTTAATGTTTAAGATGAGGAACATTAGTTCTAGCCTAAGCATAAAACAAAAACACCAAAGGCCAATAAAATGTGAGAAATAATCTAAAGGCCTTTAGGGCTTCAGTCAGGGCATATAAGTAAGGTTTTACTGCATTATTACACAATCAGAATCATCAAAAGGAATGAATAAAAATCAATTTTAAAATGAGACTATTTCTAGTCTATAAATAAGTGACATGGCAAACAGCACCCTCTAGTGTTTCACTTTTGAAATATCTTGTTACTTTTATGTAAATAAGTAGTATTTAAAATTGGACCTCTACTTTAATAATTTCCTAAACTCTGAAAAGGAAATATAAAGTTGGGCATCAATAGATTTCAGAAAAACTACTACATTTATATTTAGATAGATTGCCCGCCTCCCCCATCCTTTCTAGAGCTTGGGAGTTTCAGCTCCAAGGACTTACTGTTTAGACTCTAGAGCCAAAAGGGGCCTTAAAAATCACCTAATTCAATCCTCTTATCTTACTAATCAGCAAACTGAGGCCCAGAGAGGTTGAGTGACTTACCCAAGGTCACACAGGCATTAAATAGCAAAGGTGAAATTTTAATTCTGATCTTTTGACTCCAAATCTAGCCTTCTTTCCATTGGACCACATAGTCTCTGAAGTGTAAAAGATAGCAAGAATCTTTTCTACTAAATGAGCAACACAGTTAAAAAAAAACAAACCAGTATCTATTGCAGAGGTTCTTAAATTTTTTGTGGTGTCATGACCTGCTTTGGAAGTCTGATGAAGCCTATTAATCCCTTCAAGAAATTTTTAAATGCATAAGATATATATGATTACAAAAGAAAATTAACTATATTAAAATAGTTACCAAAATACTTTTTAAAAGTTCATGGACCCCAGTTAGTAACTTCTCACTTGATACCATTAAAAAAAAATTTAAGGAATACTCCCTCCCCCCCTCATATGAAATATCTCTGAATTAAGAGACCACTGGTAATAAAAGAAGAAAGGAATCCTGCACATTCCTTGCCTACAGCATGAATCATGAAACAGGAAAAGTTTTTCTTCAGGTCCCTGTCATTAAAACCTTAACCTTGAAAGCATTTCTACTGAAGGGTTCATAGGACCCTTACCTAGACCTGCCTCACAGCCAGTACCTCCAAACCTTGAACCTCACTTCCTTCCCCTCCTTGCCTTCAAAACTGTGTCCTATCCCTTTGGTGCTCAGTCTTCTGCTTCCTTATGAGATGGCATATGCATTTTAACATAAGCCTTGCTGGGATCTGTCTTAACCAAAGTAAATTTAATGATAGTTATTTCAGGCATTGTGCAGAAAAATGGAAGTGTCTTTCAGCTTTTCATTCATTTTAGTTTTGTGATGATAATATAGTGGTTAGAGAACAGACCTGTGATTTCACTGAAATAGGGAACTCCTAAGAGGGGAAAATTCGTCCTATTAATACAGTTCAGCAACTTAATCTTAAGAATGCTGACTAGAGCACTGAGATGTTATGTGACCTATCCAAGGTAACACAGCCACTATGTATCAGATGTGAGACCTGGATTTAATCTTTCTGGCCTGGAGGCTAGCTCTCCATCTGCAAAGCCTGTGAAAATGATAACATATGGCACTCTACAGTTCCACGCTGCTATGTCTATGTAACCTCATTTGATCGTCTCATCGACCCTGTCAGGAAGCACATAAACATCACTGTCCCTCCTTAACAGATGAGGAGACCAAAGATCATAAAGGGCAAGTGCCTAACCCAAGGTCACAAAGCTAGGGAGTAGGAGATTTCGACCTTAAAACAACTGGCTTTCTAATGCCAAGGCCAAGGATTTTTCTACTATATCCTGCTGCCTCTAGATCCAGGCAACAAACTGTTCCTAATAAAGCAATAATGATATTTGAATAATGTTTTATTGTTTATAATATAGTGTTTAATATTTTACAAAATGAAATCTCAACTGCTTCTCATAAGAACCCCATGAGATAGGTAGTATGGGTGTGATTATCCTTGTGCAGATCAGGAACCTCAGCCAGAGAAAAACCAAGATTCATGATGTGCAGGTTTAGATCTGGTAAATGGTTAAGAAAACCATTCACTAGACACATTTCTGACTACTCACTCATGTAAAAGAGTAAAAACTGATTTATAAAGCGTAAAAGTATCATTGTAAAGTATCACAGAGGAAAGCTCCATCCTCCTGGCTACGCCTGCCATGACTGCAGTGTCATCAGTAAACAATGTCCTCAAAAACCGTGCACTGGACCCCAGTGCTGTGCATGGTGAAAGGTCCTATTTTTGACTATGTATTCTAATGCAAAGCCCAAATGCCATTTTCTTAAGCCAAGTAAAAGACTTGCAGGATTAGTTCTTGATTTCTTTTTGTCCAGTTGTAACTAGGCAATGGCTTATACACTAATGGGAATAATCCTGACATCATGGCTATAACACACTAAAGAAAAGTGTAATTAAACAAATAAATAATATGAATATATAAATATATTATTTATTATTTTCATATAATTTATTTTATTATATTTATATATTAATCACATGTATTCATATTTATATAATATTTATTATATAAAATATATATTATATATGTATAAAATATAAGAAAATTTTTTAAAAAAATAAATAAAAATATAAGTATAATTAAACAGGAAAAGTACAAATCCATTGAACCGCTCTGGTACTATTATCAGCTTAAGATAACAAATACCAAACATTCAATATTGATGTAGTTTTTTTTTTCACTTTGTAAATATTTTATCACTTCCAATTAAGACATGCAAAACATAAATAGTTCTAAAGCTATCAAAGATGAAATTTGTTGTTTTCATGGCATTTGCAACTTGTGAGACTAAAATAACACACAGTATGACCAAAAATAATTTTTTGTCTTGTTATCTAAGCAAAAGGAAGATTTAGATATAATTCTGCTGATGAAACAAATACAGAGAAGGTAGACTTCTGTCTGTAGCAGACTTCAACCTAAAACTTACTAGGAAAGATAAAGTACGTCCTCTGGTCCAGCAATGCCATTATTAGGGCTATACCTCTAAAAAGATAAAAAATGAAAAGTGTACAAAATAATTCTACATGTGTATAAAAATAACTCTATGTGTGCAAAAATCTACATGTACAAAAATAATTCTAGCAGTTCTTTTCAATACAGCAAAGACCTGTAAAATGGGGGGAGAGGGGAGAGTGTTTATCACCAAATGGCAGTACAAATTACAGTACATGAATGTAATGAAATATTATTACATTTTAAGAAATGATGAAAGGAACAGTTTCAGAGAAACCTGAGAAGACTTGTATGAATAGATTCAGAAGTAAGCGGAACCAGAAGAACAATTTATATAACAAAGAAAGGGAGGGGAGTAAAGATTTGTATGGTGTCTACTGTGTGCAGGCCCTGGGCTAAGTGCTTTACAAATACTATGGCACTTGATCCTCACAACAAGCCTGCAGGGTAGTTAGGGAAACTGAGGCACGTAGATGTTAAATGTCTTGCCTGGAGGCACACAGCTAGTAAGTATCTAAGGCTGGATTCAAATTCAGGTCTTCCTGATTCCAGGCCCAGAAGTCTATCCTCAGGGCCACCTAGCTACCTCTAAAAATAACAACACTGTAAGGAAAGACAACTTTAAAAGACCTAAGCATGATTAAAGTAATAACCAACCACGATTCCAGAGCCTTGATAAAGCAGTTGTTGGTGCAGTGGATAGAGCACTGAGCCTGGAGTTAGGAAGACCTGAGTTCAAATCCTGACACAGACACAAGCTATGTGACCATGGGCATGTCACTTATCCTCTGTTTGCTTGGCTTCCTCAACTGTAAATCCTCCCTCCCTTGATGATGAAGCATGTTACCTCCCTCCTCAGAGAGAGTCGATGGATTCGAGAGGCAAAATGATGCATACATTTTCAAACATGGCCAATGTAAGCATTCATTTTCCTTCTATATGCATATGTACTATGAGGGCTTTGTTTTTCTTTTTCCTTTGGGGGGAAGGGAGGAAGAAGGAAAGGAAAGGGATTTAGTATTATTGATCAGTTTGCTTTCCCTGCAAAAAAAAAAAAAAGAAAGGAAGAAAATGATATTGAAGCATTTTTTCAAATGCATAAAAGAGAACAGGAGAAGCACAAACAGGACAACTTTGAAAATTACATGTTAAAATTATTATATACTTAAAAGAAAAAACAAGTGGTAAGTAAAAAGTATCATTTTCTTATACAATAAATCCTCCTTATCTGCTCTACTTTGTATGTGGAAATGCTCATTTTATTTGGTGTTAAGATCAGATTAAGATTATATAATTTCTTTTGAAAAAAAATTTTTGTTGCAACCAGAATGTGACAAGCCTGTTTGTCAAGCAACCCTCCTTAATCCTCCTCCTAACTAACTAATGGTTCTGATGCTAAAGATATATTGCAGCCATTGCTAAAAATATACATAAAATCATCAACTTCAGGTCTTGAATTCTCCCCCTCAATTTGACTTACATTTCTGAGAATTTCTTAAGAGGGCAAGTGCTTTTTTTTTTCCCCTTAATGGACCTTTCAAACACTGACTGAACATTAAAAAATGAATTTTTTTAGCAATTACACTGGTTTTTCTTTACATTTGTCCAATAGTCAAGTGATTTTCATCATTCTTTTGAATCATCTCAAAATAAGCTTAGAAATACTTAAAAGGAACACATTCTAAGAGGAGTACTCATTTAATAAGAACTTACTGGCTCAAACCTAGGTAATTCAGATAGCTTCTATTAAAAATTAATCTGGGTTCACATTCACTATTATGACTAAAAAGTAATGCAAAATATTACTATACAAACTGTGTTCACATATAATAAAATCATTCTCAAGAAAATTATGAAACAAAAGGAAAATCTGAAGAAAAAGTTCAAAGTTATCACTTACAGCAAGGACATCATTAGTAACTTACTTGTATTAGGTCTAAAATGCCAAGTTCACTTTCTGAAGAATCCACACAGAAGACAAAGTACAATGTGGCATAATGTCTGTAAATCAGTTTGTTGTCAGAGCCACCTATTAGCCTAAACAACAAAGGCAAAAAACTGGAATGTCAGAGGGACCACAAGACACATATTTATTAGTTTAAGCAATTTTAAAGGTTATAGTAAAACACTGTTATATAAAAATCTCCCAGTAATAAGGATCTCATTTATAGCTTCTGCATTTTTAACGTGCATTTGTTTCATAAAATAATTCAACAAAGAATGGATTTCCTTTTGCTTAGAAAACTACAAGAAAAAAGCTTTTTCTTAAACATAATTTTACTGTAGAGAAAGAGATTTATAGGCACTCCAGTGACAAGAGTAAGAACTATAGATGGTTTCCAGTCAGAAATCTACTAATATTCAATATATATTGATTTCCATTATAACAAAACTGAGATAATAGGTCTCTGGAATTATTCTTCCAGTATATATCAACATTAAAATGGCACTTTTTAAAATGTTCTTTAGTAAAACTCTCTTTAAAACACCTTTGAACCATCTTCTATGAAGAATTTAGCCATTTTGCATTTTGCTGGGTAGATGACTGCTATCTTCAAATTTCTGAAGGCCTGTCATGATGAATAAAGATTTAACTTCTTGTCCTTGGCCCTCAATAGAGATGGGCAGGAATGACTGGTGGGCAGATTTTGGCTCAATTTTTAACAATAAGAACTGTCCACAAAAGCCAGAATGGAAATGGTGAGTCCCTGTCCCAGGTGCTGGATTTATCCTTCATTTATGAGTTGGGCCTCTACTGTCATTTCAAACCCTGGTAATGTGATTCTCATAAATATGATAAACGACACTTGTTCAAAAGAATCTTCAGTATTGCCAGAATTTGTAAAATTAAGGCTAATCAAAATCAACTAACTAAGCTAGGATTTTTTTTAAAGGGCAGAAGAAAACATTGAAAATATAAAAGTGCTAATCAGCTGAATCAAACCTCTCACATTACATACTCTTTTCCCTCCTCCTCATCCCCAACTTGTGATTTCATGGGTGCAGGGAACACCTGTGAGCAGCTTCCTTTTCCCCAACACAAGTCAGCAATTGCTCTTCAACTGAGAGTCTTAGAGAAAATGTGCCGAGGCAAGGAGAGGTCAGTAGCCGGCATAACAGCAATAACAGGAACCAGCATTTATAGAGCAGCTGCTGCATACCAGGCACACTGCAAAGCGTTTTAAAGTTATGATCTCATTTGATCTTCACAACCTGGCAGGCAGATACCAGGGTGGTTTGCCATTTCCTTCTCCAGCTCATTTTACAGATGAGGAAAACTGAAGCAAACAGGGGTTAAGGTCACTAGCTAGTATGTGTCTGGAACCACACTAGAACTCAGAAGTCAGGTCTTCCTGACTTCAAGCAAATAGTGCTCTATCTGCTATACGATCTAGAGGTCTAAATTTAAGGTGGAACTTGAACCCAGGTCAGCTTTCTATCCAATAGACCAGGCTTTAAGTAATTGGAATGATGACCTTCAGTATCAATTAAACTTACCTATTACTATTCCTACTTCATAAGATAATCATTTTCTATAAAAAGACAGGAAACAAAAGGAATAAGCCCTTATTCTGAAGCTACACTGACAATAGGATTACAACAATTCTTCCTTGCTAAAAAGTTAAAAGGGAAACAAACTTCATTTTAACCTAATAGCATTCTAGTTAAAGTTAATAATTTTTACAAATTTGTTTTCTGAGGCAGATACATATTTTAATTTAATAAAATCTAGTCTTCAGCTTTGAAATGGCTAAGATGATTACATGAAAGCAATACAATTGGGCAGTAAAATAAATTTTTTTTTAACTTAGGAGTAAAATGCTGATTTCAGATACTTTGCAATAGCTTTATACGAATACAAATACCTTGTACAACCATGAAGAATCAGAGTTTTGGAGCTGAAGGAGAAGTCTGTCTAACTTCCTAGTTACAGACAAGAGGTAACTGAAATCTAGTGGAATTAAGTGACTTATCACTCATCTCATTTGAGATAGATTCAAGATTAGAGCTCCGGTTTCCTGACATCTAGTTCAGTGCTCTACCAAACCACATTTTAGTTTCACTATTACTACAGAATGATTCTAAGTCAAGTATTAATTAAAGTTCAATCAGAAATCTGAGTGGATATTTCAAGGTATTCCTACTCAATTCAATAAATGTGAAGTGTTTATTGTGCACCAGACACTGTACCAGGTCCTGTTTTTCCTTCTGAAAACTCCTAGTAAAAAGATAATGCTAGGAAGGTTCTGTAACTTTATTCAAAATCCAAACTGACTTTGGTATCATCTATTTAGAGCAGGAAGGGTCCTTAGATATGATCTAGTATCCTTCCTCACTCATTTGAGAAAGAAGCAAACTGAGGCCCAGAGAAATAGAATGAGTCTTGACTAAGGTCATAGGGGCAGCAAAGCCAGAATTTGAACCTAGGTCGCTTCACTCCAGGTGCAGGTAGGTGGCATAATGGATAGAGTGTTGGCTTGAGTCAAGAAGACCTGAGTTCAACTATGATCTCAGATACTTCCTAGCTGTGTAACCCTGGGCAAGTCATTTAACCCTGTTTACCTCAGTTTCCTCATGTGTAAAATGAGCTGGAGGAGGAAATGGCAAACCAGACCAGTATCTTTGCCAAGAAAACCCCAAATGGGGTCACAAAGAGTCTGACACAACTGAAACAGCTGAACAACAACAATAACCCTTCACTCCAATTTCAATCATTTTTTCTCTATACCAAAGAGAAAGAGAGGCAAAGTACATCTCTAAGGACAAGCCCAGTTGGTACAGCCAGACCGAATGACTGAAATTGGAGAAAACACTTGTATACTTGCTTAAACTGTCGCATGATTTAAAATTTAGAGCTAGGAGGGATCTTAGAGGACTGTCTAGTTCCAACATCTGAATATTGGAAAATCTAATGCCCAGAAAAGTGAAGTGAGTTAAGTGTTCAAGGTCATGAGATGGTACTAAGTTTGCTACCACAAGTTAATATGCAATAGTCACAAGATAAACCATCTCTCCACTCATGCATAAAAAGTGCTATATAAGAAATTAAACTTCCTCCATAAGCAAAATTGATTGTCAGATAAGAATGTCTTATGTTAGCAACAAAATTTATGCAACTTTTTCCTAAAATAAACTGCAAAGTCTAATATATTCCTAACTCCACAAATTTAGAATTTCTATTAATTAATCAAGGAGTTACCTTTTCATCTTGTCTATGAGAAAATAGCTTAATAGGCAAGTAAGCGGTATAATCAAGATGACAGAGAAGTATGTTTAATTAATTGCCTGTGAAGAAACTGTTTTAAAGGAAGAAAACAAGAATCCACAGGAACTAGCATTGGCCGGGGTCCTTGGAGATCACCGAGGCCAAACCCCACATAAGGAAGAAGAGCTTTGATCATCTGTACCAATTACTGATAGGCTGATTACAAACTATTCTCATCTATTCTTATTAAAAATAGGACACCTAGGTCTCAGTTGGAATTTTCTAAATTCCAGTTCATTGTGTGGACTTGAAAACAATAAACTGCTTGCCTTTACATTTTTTTAAAAAACTCAGACCTTTTAAGCAAGGTGAACCAGTGAATACAACATGAAACCTCGAGTCAAGAAGACCTGAATTCAAATCCTGCCTCAGACAATTATGACCCTGGGCAAGTCATTTAATCTCTCTCAGCTTCAGTTTTCCCCCCTCTATAAAATGGGCATTGTAATCATACCTAAACCACAGGGTTGTTGTAATGATCAAATGAGATAATATATGGTAAGTGCTTTGCAAACATTAAAGATCTATATACAGTTATCCCTTCTGCATTGTGGGAGTTAGAGAGATGGTGCCCCCACGATCCAGAAAATCCATGTAAAATTTTTTTGGTCCTCCCCTCGTCCCAGAGAAGACTGAATTATTATGGTGTTTTAAAAAATATGTTGATATTATACAATACTATACCTATATTTTATGCATTTCTGAGCTTCTAAACTTTTTCTGTGTCATCTGCTGGCCTTCATGCGTCATCTGTGGCTTCCACAACACTCTCCAAAAATTTCCATTTAATTTCTTATACCAACCCACAATATATCAGAACTGCAATAGGGAAGTCACTATGTGGATAGGACAACTGTAAATGCTAGCTATCATTGTCGTCGTCGTCATCATCATCATCATCATCTTCCCCAATTAGTCCAAATTAGAGAGGCACATTATCCTAATAATCAGTTGCCAAATCTCATAATTCCCCCTTCTCATCTCACTCTTCACTCTACTCACCCGACACACCAATCTAGCTCAGGTTTTTGTTACCTCTTGCCTAAACTATTGCAATGTTCTCCCAACTTGTTTCTCTATGTCAAGTCTCTCCCCTTTCCAAACTAGCTTGTACAGAGTAACCAAAGTGATTTTCCTGAAGTGAGAGTTTGACCATGTTACTATCCTACTCAATAAACTCTGACAGCTTCTCCCATTGCCTTTAGGATCAAACATAAGTTCCTCTGGTTTTTAAAGCCCTCACAAACTGGTCCCCACCCACCTTTCCAACCTTATGTGTACATCATTAACCTTCCCACAGACCAACAACCTGGTCTTAATACTTTTCACAGGACATTCCATCTTTGGTCTTTCCACCAGCTGTTCCACAAGCTGAGAACACACCAACTTCTAAACACCTCCTAGGATGCTTTCCTCTCAGAACTCTTTATGACGCTTTTCTTGATTCTCCCCTCCCAGCTCCTGTTGCCCTGCCTCTAAAAAATTTACCTTGTATGTATTATTTATGTACTTATTTATATATAAATATTGTCTCTCTCCACTCTCTCAAGACCTCATATAAGGTTCTTCCTTGAGGGGAGGAACTGCTTAATTTTTGTTTTTATATTAAGTCCAGTGCTTAATACAATGCCTATACATAGCAGGCAAAATAAATGCTTGGTTACTGATTCATCTATTCAAAAAAAAATTAAATATTTTACTTACAATCCTCCTTCTAGGAAATTACAGACGTTTTCATCTCGTTTAGACACCAAATGGAAAGTTTCCCTGATAATTTGTTGCTGTGTATCTTCACTCTGGGGAAGAATATTTTACATATATTGAAATAAGATTAACATTTAGCAGCACTTTTTTAATATCACAAACATTTCTAGCCATTACTATCAGTGTTAACCTGTGACATCAATTTGCAATAAAATCCCTACCTCCCTAGAAATGATTCTCTGGAAAGGAAATTTTATTATTGGTCTTATGTTAAAATGATACCTGACTGAAGCAAAGACGAAGGCTCTCTAGTGAAGAAATACAAGTGGGACACAATGATCTATGTTCAAAACTCCTTTTAATAAGTTTAAATATATTCTTAGGAAAGTCATGGAATATTAAATTTGGAAGATTCTTAGAGGTCATCTAACTCATTTACTTTACTGATGAGGAAACTAAAACAAAAGATAACAGAGGCAAAAGAGTGACACTAACATTTTTTAGAGTTTATGTAATATTTCACTTCTATCTTCTCATCTGAACCTCACAACAACCCTGTAAGGTAGGCAGTGCAAATATTAAGTCACCTCCATTTTAAAGAGGAGGAAATTCAGCCTCAGATGTGTGAAATCACTTGCCCATAGGAGGAACACAGCTAAGGAGTGTTGGAAGCTTCCTAGGTCCTGTACTCTTCAAGGGCTGAAGCTGGTATGCTTTTGTCTCTGTATCCTCACCAGCTAACAAAAGGCCATGAACATAGTGGGTGTTTAATAAATGTCTGAATGAGTTGAGGCAAGAGATGAACCCAAGTCTTCTGAATCCAAGTTCAGCACATTCTATTTATGCAACATTAATAGACTAGAACCCAGGTTTCCTGACTATGAATACAGTGTTCTTTCCACAAGACAACAGTTTTCAAAAGCAAGTTTGTATCCAGAAACAGTTTATGAAATTCGTTTTTACTAGGGAATCAACTACAAAGCAAGTTATACCAAGCCGTTATCATTACATGTGGATGCAATTAAAACTCCTGAGAGAGAGGTAAAGTCTCTCAAGGAAGGAAGGGTAAAGATTTTTTTAAAATGAGCAAAGAGAAAGTAAAATGGTAAAGGAACATTACTAATGTAGAAAAAAAGTCAAGAGATTCTCACACTTCCAAACAGATGCACCCCTAGCTGACTATAGTAATTTCTCCTTCACTTCTTTGACATAGCTCTTAAAATGGATGAAGCATTAGGAAAAAAACAACACAATTAATTAGTTTTGCTTAATTTGGAAGGAGTCAAAGATATTCTCTCGTTGAAATAACTGGATGATCTTGGGTTTTAGGCCAAGAATCTGAAGAATGAATACAAACCTCTAGAAAGGACTTCTGACGACCAGCTTTGATTCAGGGATATGTAGAAAGGTCTAAACCAGACTTGGGGAATTAAACTAAAGATGGAATAGATTGCTAATAGTTAAGACTTAAAGATATATTGTCCTAAAAATTGATTTCATTAAAAGCTTTTCTGATTTCATCCTGAAATACATTGTTTGGTAACAGTTTCTTTTCAGCTTTATAATTGATCTTTTTTCAAAAATGCACATACACAGTAAAATTCATGGCTGTGATCCATAGCCTTTAGATCCACATAATTTAGAACAGTGAGAAAGCCTCCAGAAGGTTAGATCTGCAAACTAAAGAATGTGATATAATCAAATTATCCCTTCAAAAAACTAATCTTAGGAAGATACCATGGAATATTGAAGCTTCATTTTCACAATCTAATAAATATTCTGAGAGGTAATCTGGCATAGTGGATAAAGGGTTATCCTCGGAATCTGTAAGACCTGGTTTAAAGTCCTGATGCCTGAATAATGTGTGTGAATGGCAAAGTTATTTATGCCCAAGGCAGTTCTCTAAAACCATAAATTGCAGAAGAGTTACCAATATGAATTGGTGGAAAGAATTTCCTTATCAGGAGTCTGGTCCTATACCACTGCAACTACAACCACCAAGCAAAAAATATATATTCTAGCCCCATTCCCACTCCATATTAATATTCAACACTCCACCAACTCTTCTCCTTTGGCTAAAACTCTCTGCTCTGGAGTCTCATGGCTCCCTCTCCACAACCTATTTTTCTGAAGCAGCTGTGGGGCACAACTGCTTTGGAGCAAACCATATTGGGTTTAAATACATCACATCAGAATGGAATAAACTATCCCAAACTTGGCCTCACTGTACTAGTACAGCAGACAAGCTCAGCTATTCCCCCAACCCCCTCCATTCACACAATAGTGGGTAGAGATCACTTACATCCTTGTTCTTTCACAAAAGACAGAAAAATCAACAAGTTTTGCAACATGGGAATCAAAGCCATGTTAAAGTCAACCTTTCCAAATAAGAGAAATTAGTCCTAAAGAAGATAACCTAAAAAAAAGACAGGATTTTATCTGTTCATTCAACAAGCATGTGGCAAGGTATTGGGAGTTGATGACTTTATCAACAGAGGAACCAGGACAGTTGCAGAAGGTCACAAAGAATGAGCACTGAGAAAATTTTTTATCTCCATGCTTCCCTCTAAACCTTTCTTTTCTAGGAATAGCCTTGTTTTTGTTGAAGGCTCCACTATCTTTCTAATCACCCTGGTTCACAATTTAGGAGTTACACTCAATTCTTCCCTCTACCCTTCTCATCATTTTCTAAATGAACATTGTGGATTCTATCTCACACCCACTTCCTGCTATCCATTTATTCAGTCACCACCTTATTTCAGGACCTCACTCCCTCTCACTTGAACTATGGCATAACTCCATGACCATAGGTCAGAAGGGATTCTTGATCCATTGCTTAAACTGCCAGGTCAATGATAATGGAAGAAGTCATCAAAGCCCTGGCTCATCATTCAAGAAATCCTGGGCTTCAGAGCATGGCTCTGTTCCACTGGAGTATTTAGCCTATTGGATTTTTTTACGCTTTGATAGAAAGAGGAGTATTCTCATGGGAATGGGGAGCGGAGTGCAGAAAGGATGGGGAGCTCTCCAAAGCCCACCTGGAAATGATTCAGTTAGGTTCCTGTCATAGGACAGTTACTTTTCTAATTGTACCAACTAGTAGTCTCTTTCTAGACTTTTTTTTTTATGTGTACATTTCAGCCTAGAACTGCAGTTTTGGCTTATCCTAAAAGAGTGCAATTAAATATTGCTTCCCTTTGCTAGTCAGTGAGGACCTTAAGGTGTTAACCTTGTCGTGATTCTAAGTTGTACCAATTAGATAACTACCCCTTTAGAACAAAGAGAGTACTGGGAAACAATAGGTTATTAAAGAATCTCTAGCACAGCATTCCCACCATCCACCTTCTCTCCTTATTTTAGATTATCTAATAAAATAAAAAGATGGGCCTATTCCAATAGAGCATTAATCCTAGGGACTGCCTCTGTGCCTATTCCCTTAGGAAATGCAGTGATACCATTGAAGAACAGTCTATTCATCAATAGTAACATTTGTATATCAATAATTACAGATATTTTGTATACCAACACACACACACCGTCAAATTCCTTCTTACGGAATACATTTGTATGTGGCAGGTGAAAGCATAAAGAAGTAAGGACAGTTAGCTGCTCTAAAACTTAGGTAATAATATACACACCTCACATTCCCAGATAAGTCTTTTCCAATTCCCTCCAAAAAGGCACTCACAAGCCATAGGGTTCAATACTGAGTCCTTTTGTCCTGGAAGTATAGTTACTACTATAAGGCACAGCCTCTTTGCTCTGGAATGGCAAGTCCTCCTCTTTCGGGCAGGAAAGACAGACACTATTACAGTCACTCTATACCAGGGGTAGGGAACCTGCCTCAAGGTCACAGGTTCCCCACCCCAGCCCTATACTTCTGTTTCAAATTCAACAGGAGCAGAAGTTCTTTTATAGTGGGATGCATAGACCCAGTCTTAAAGACTTTGGCTTTCAGCAGCAGCTTGGGTGGTTAACAGTAAGTATCTGGTTACAATCTTTCAGCAATTTCTTTGTAACTGCTTTTGAATCTACTTAAGTAGTAAGTACAAACTTTAATTCATCTTGAAAATATGTTGTAATAAAAACATATTCCTACTTACAGCATTTAGTCTCTTGAATAAAATCAACCAGTATGTTAACGAAAGAAACTTTATTTTAATTATTTCCCAAGAACATGTACCTAGCATATGAGACAGGTACAGCAATATTATTGGACCATTAAAGAAAGTTTTGGAGCTTGCAAAGTAACTTTTTGGATGACAACAGCATCAATTAACAGCAATTCCCCATTTTGTTTGCCTCCCACAAGAGCAAGGTAAGGCCAACTTAAAAAAAAAAAAAGCTGGTCTTGTAGAAGAGGAAGGTCTTTTAGACTGGCTAATGGAAACTGAGGGAAAAAAATCAGATAAATAATCATTATTATGTCTGAAGGGGTGGGAGAAGAAGAGAGGCTACATTTTTGGCTATGGATTCAGTTTAGGTCTTTTCTTTCTAACTTGCCTGGCCATTTCCAGGACGATGGCCTTAGCTTTACTTCTGAAAGATCATTCTGCACAGGCTTCATAAAGTCTACCAAAAAAAAAGAGTTTGCTAATGGAATGAATTTTTAATTTAACTCTTTATATTCTCCTAAACTAATCTCCTTACTATAAAGCTTGGTACAGTGCACAGGTTCACATTTTCTCTGGGGTTTCTCAGTACTTCACACACCAGATTGTCCCACATTCGTGAGAGAAACCTGTGGGCAACTTGCCTATTAATTATGCTAGACCCTATGGAAGAAAGTCTAAAGTCTCATTTGAATAGGCTAGAGCAGTATGGTTCAGTTTTCCAAGGAACCAACAAATTCATCATTAAAATACAAAACAAAAAGGCTATTTCACATTTCAATAACTTCTAAATATTCCTAGTCCTCATGAAACCTACTGTTTTCAAACTATGTTTTCTAAGTTACTCTTTAATGAAGTAAAAAATCTTTAATTTTATGTAACCCTAGTCCCAAAGCCCAAGAGCCTCTCCTCATCAGTGGAAATGAATGTTATCCTATGCCATGCCATGCCCTGCTCTGCTCTGCACAAGGGGAGGGCAGAGTTGATGAGAATGGGAGAGAGAAGATCTCTTCAGTTGTCTTCAGACTCTCTTGGAATCTCTTCAAGTCTTTGGACCTGCTTCAAGTCTCTTTGGCTTTGGGCACTTCTGGCTTCCAGCTTTGAGAGTGAGGATAGAAGATGCCAACTCCACTTCAAATTGATGAAGAAAAGGACTCTGGGAAGAAGCCAACATGAGAAGAGCTAACAGTCTCCATTATGTCCACATCCCTAGCTTGCTACAATAGATTTCAGGGAACTTCCCCTTGGGTGAGATCTAAAAGTATCTCTTGGTTCAACTGAGTTACCTTACTCCCAGTGGGAGAGCTCTTTTACTCTATATTATCTGGTATATATTCCCCTATGTATATTTTCTCTGATTCTGTTTTGCTATTTGAATAAATGGGATTCTTGGCTACCTACCATGTATATTCATTGTGGAACCAGCAAAGAAGTCAAAGCCTTGGATAAAAAGCTGAGCCTTCCATCCCCCAATAATGAAACAGGGATCAGCAGTTAGACTGAATCTGAAAACCACATCCTCTAGATTAGCATCATTTAAGGCAGCAGATAGATATGAATGTAGCATAGTACACTCTCTCTCTGAGGAGAGCAGAGTGGCCAAACCATCTGGCCCCAAATTCCTCCTCCTCCTCCTAGAAAGAATTAAAATCTTCCTTGGAGAAGGGTGAGAGGTGAAAAGGCTATAGATGTCTATTCTACCTCCCTTCCAGCTATACAAGACCCCCATGCTACATATGGGGGAACAGCCCTTGTCACACTTAGGCTGCAATTTCTCCATCGTGGCCATTTCTGCCATTTTGTTTGTTTACTTGTATGCATTTGTGCAACTTCCCAAAGTCTGCTGTACTATTTATCAAAACCTAATTAACTCAGCTTATAGGATTATGTATATTTTAATACTTAAGGCAATCATTAACCAGAGGAAGGCCACAATGTGTACCAGATAAATGCCACTACTACAAGATGGCTCTTATTCATAAATCATCAGAGCATTCAAACCAAAAATGATCCAATCTCTTCACGTTACAAATGCAGCACACCCTAGGTAACATTCCTAAAAATTAACAGCATTTCTATAAGTATATTTTCCAAAATTACAATGCAAGAAACTTGTAAACAGAGCACTAATGTAAAACAATCTTATGAATTTAAAATACAAAAATAAATAGAAACTTAACATTAATATAGTAACATTAATCCAGCTAAATACCTTTCCAGATTATCTCTATGGGAAAAAATATTCTATTATCATCTGATTTGGGCATTCTATGATGCTTGTATTCAGAAACTAGTAGATTAGTTAGCACTTTTAATATCATATCCACAAAGACATGACATCTGAAATTATTATCCAAAGCACAGATCAACTATGCTGTGAATAGTAACTGTCCCCAATTAATTTATCAAGCTATAAAAATCTAAATTTTACGCTGTTTAACTCTAATGTTTGCTGTGTGATTTAAGCCACTTTCTCAAATTTACAAGATTATCAGACTCCATAAAATTAATCTTGGAAATGATTAGAATTCTCTAACTTAACTTCACCTCTTTTGAAAGGAGCTGTCTCTTCAGACATAATAAACGAAAAATGTATTTCCTAAGGCAAACTACCTTTTCTGATCTAATCCTTTTTAATTTTTCCTAGAATTTCTCCATTGCCCAAGGGGCCCTGGACTTCTATATAAACTCCTTAAGTTCAGTGTGAGCTTTTGACCAATGATGAGGATTGTTTATCCTTTTCAATTAAGTATTTCTCCACAAGCAGTTAATTTACAGTTCTAGAAGCATGACAATTGTCAGCTATTTCATTATTTTCCTTTCACCTTAATGAGATCTTTTAAAAAAATTCCTTAAATATATGTTGCAGTTTCTGCAAACTGGTCTTTCCTTTTTGGCCATTTTGTTTGTTTGTTTGGTATATGCACAGTTTGCACTTTAAAATTTTTCAGGGACAAAAGCATCTATACTTCTCTAATGGTATTTTAATTGAGCTTCATTCAAACCTCAGAACATTATCATAACTAGAAGTTTTAGGTAAGATGGCAGAGTGAGAAGAAGCAATTTTGTCCAGCTCACCCAGCACACCTCCTCCACAACAATCTAGAAAGTACACCAGACTGAATTCTAATTGGCAAAACAGAAAAAGCCACAGTCATTTTTCCAATCTAAGGAAGTTTAGGGAGACAGACAGAGTTAAAATAAGGGGCTAGAGCAGAAGTTATCATGATCTCAGATGAAGCAAAAGCCCAGACTAACAGAACAAGAAATAGAATACTTAAATAATCCTATCTCCAAAAAAGAAATTGAAAAAAGCATAAATGAAAATTAAAGTGGGGGTTGGGGGGACCCAGGACCAGATGGATTCACAAGTGCATTCTTACCAACATTTAAAGAACAATGAATTCCAACATTATATAAACTGTTTTAAAAATAAGTAAAGATCCTTTCCCGTCGGTGCAAGATGGCGATGCAGATCTCCAAGAAGAGGAAGTTTGTTGCTGATGGCATCTTCAAAGCCGAGCTGAATGAGTTTCTCACCAGGGAGCTGGCTGAGGATGGCTATTCTGGGGTGGAGGTTCGAGTTACTCCAACCAGGACAGAAATCATCATCTTGGCCACCAGGACTCAGAATGTCCTTGGAGAGAAGGGTCGCCGGATTCATGAACTGACAGCGGTGGTTCAAAAGAGGTTTGGCTTCCCTGAAGGCAGTGTAGAGCTGTATGCTGAGAAGGTGGCCACCAGAGGTCTCTGTGCTATTGCCCAGGATGAGTCCCTGCATTACAAACTGCTGGGAGGTCTTGCTGTTCGTAGGGCCTGCTATGGAGTCCTCCACTTCATTATGGAGAGTGGAGCAAAGGGATGTGAGGTGGTGGTGTCTGGTAAGCTCAGAGGCCAGAGGGCCAAGTCCATGAAGTTTGTGGATGGCCTGATGATCCACAGTGGAGACCCCATCAATTACTACGTCGACACAGCTGTGCGTCATGTCCTCCTCAGACAGGGTGTATTGGGAATTAAAGTCAAAATCATGTTGCCCTGGGACCCAAGTGGCAAGATTGGCCCTAAGAAGCCCCTGCCTGACCATGTGAGCATCGTAGAGCCCAAGGATGAGATTCTTCCTACCACCCCCATCTCAGAGCAGAAGAGTGGGAAGGCAGAGCAACCAGCTATGCCCCAGCCAGTGCCCACTGCGTAACAGGACTCTGTGACACCTGGAATGGTGTGCCCGAAGCTCTTCTGTAAAGATCTTTAATAAAATCTTTTTTTTTTAAAACAAAAAAAAAATAAGCAAAGATAGGATCCCACCAAATTCCTTCTATGACACCAAGGTGACCTTGATCCCTAAACTAGGGAAAGTCAAAACAAAGAAAACTATAAACCAATTTCCCTAATGAATATGGATGCAAAAATGTTAAATAAAACATTATCAAGGAGATTACATCAATAGATCACAAAGGTCAAATGCTACATTTATAACAAGAAAGCAGAACTAGTTCTTGACTATATTAATAATAAAAACAACAAAAATCATAATCATTTTTAAAATGCAGTAAAAAGATTTTGACAAAATACAGCACCCATTCTTGTTTTAAAAAACAGTAACATTAGAAAGCATATGAATAAATGGAACTGTCCTTAAAATAGTAAGTACTATCTATCTAAAACCAAGATCAAACATTATCTGTAATGGGGATCAGCTGGAAGCTTTTCCCCAAAAGAAAAAGGATAAAACAAGGATGTCCGTTATCACCATTACTACTCGATATTATATTAGAAATGATAGCTATAGCAATAAGTCAAGAAAATGAAACTGAAGGAATAGCAAAGGCAAAGAAGAAACAAAACTATCACTTTTTGCAGATAATATGACGGTTAGTTAGAGGGCCTAGAGTCAAACAAAAAAATGATTAAAACAATTAACAATTTCTGCAAAGTTGCAGGATATAAAATCCGGCAGGAAGAGACAGAAATTCCATTTAAAATAACTATGAACAATACAATACTTGGGAGTATACCTGCAAAGACACATACAGAACACAGATGAATATAACTTAAAAAAACTCATCACATAAATATAAACATTCATAGCATCTCCTTTTGTAGTGGCAAAGAATTCGAAACTGTGGAGATGCCCACCAATCTGACAATGACTAAACAAGCTATGGTACATGCATGTGATAGAATACTATAGTGTGTAAGAAGTAATGAAGGGGATGGTTTCAGAATGAGCAGAACCAGAACAATTTCTACAATAACAGCAATACTGTAAAGATCATCAACCTTAAAAGATTTAGTAACTGATCAACACAATGACCAACCACAATTTCAAAAGACTTATGATAAAATGTTATCCACCTTCAGGTAGAGCTGATGGGCTCAGTGTACAAATTAAAGCATTTTTTTTTCATCTTTCTTTTTTTGGAACATAGGTATTATAGAAATTTGTTTTGCATGACTATACATTTTTGTAGTGAGTTTTGTTTTTCTTGTCTTCCCTATGGATGGGGAAAGGGAAGGCAGGAGTAAGATATTTCAAAGCAGGAGGCAGAGGAGGAGAAATTAACTTGAATTTTAAAAATTCAGCTTCAAGTGTACACTGTGTTAATGTGAATGACCTTTAATTTCCTTTAATTCTTTTTTTAAGTTACTGACTTTGATACCCAGACTGATTGTTGCAAATCACCACATTACAACTGATTACATTTTTCACTTTCTTTCTCATAGTAGTAAGCCCTTAACCTTGTAATTCTCTACTTTCTCATCATGTTTCAAATGTTCTGATTGAATTATGAAATAGTTTACTTTTTTCTCCATTCAATCTGTCTCTTTTGCAAAATGAGATGATGTTCTTATGTTTATCTAACTCAATGCATAATTTTATTACTGGGTGATCAGTGATAAAACTTTCAGTTTACCAGTTTAGATTCTCTTTTTGTTTCATAAAACATTTCTAACCGGGTTTCTTAAGAACCTGCATAGGACATTCTATTCTAATTCCTTTTAGCTGATTTTGATTCTAATTTAATTGGCAATTAAATTCTGCCAATTCATTCAGAAAAGACCACTAGAGTTTAGCAAATTAAAGGCTCCCTACCAAAACATAAAATATTGCCTTCTTTTCAAAAAACGTATTAGTTGCCTTTTCCCCCTTGGGCCATACCTCTTCTTCTCCAGGCAATTTTTAGCAGTTGAAAACTAAACCTCCTTCTTCAAATTAGAGACAAAAAGTTAAAAGGTTTCCTAAGTGCCAGATAAGACTTTAGCACTTTTTCCTTAGCCTTTGGATTCACTGGACAGAAAACCTTAAACTGAAATTGAAGACAAATATAAAAGACAACTCTGCCAACATGAATTCACACAACCAAAAATCTATTATGTGTGCTCTTAATTTATATTAGTGTATCACTCTTTTGAACAACTAATTTGATATGCCAATTTAATTTGTCTTAAGAAATTGCACATTTCATTTCTCCAATGGATAAAATACAAATGTTGGCCTTTGATGGGATAGAAGTATTTTATAGATTCTGTTCTTTCCAACTCTTTTTAAAGTTAGACACCCAGTTCTGACCTGACCTACAAAGTGGAGGATTTGTCCTCAAAGCCCACAGACCTTGTAGGAGCCTGGTTCCAGCTCAACCCAATCCAGAATTCTGGCTTCACTTCTCAAAGATGAAAGGAATTTCTTTGTCTTATGGGAACCTGGTCTAAGCTTCATTCATACAACAGTGCCTCCGGTCTTATTCTTACAGCCCTTATGGCTGCCCTACATTTTTAAAATCCTTCAAATTCTTTGTCTAGACAATCTTACACTTGTCTACTATATATATAAACTAAGTAAAAGTCCACATATACTAAAATAGCTTGGAATCAACATAAATGAACAGAAACAAGCACAAATATCTCTTCGTATGTCTGACAGACTTGGCCTTTTTCTTAAATAGATTCCATCAGCCTAAATGAGGAATCAGCAAGAGTAGGCAATTTCACAAAAAAAAAAATAATAACAATCCTATAACGGTTCAACAACATATTACCACAGTGCCCATGCACCTCCTGACTGATCCCCCCAACTGTGCTGCCTGATTGAAAATATCCAGGGCAAGAGGTAAAGCACCACCACATCATACCAGGCTCCTGCTGCTTAGATGAAGGGAGAAAGCACTCTTTCATCAAGTTTCTAGCCTGGTCTCCTGCCTTGGAGAAAGGAACATATCCCTACTCCTTCTGCTCTAAGTTCTTGCTCCCTTGCCTGAACTTCTCAAGACTCTGAAACAACTTGCCTCAGAGATAAGAATACTATTGACTTTGAAAATATTTACTCCAAATTTTTCACTTAATGATTAACAAACACCACCACCCCACCCCACCCATAATATCCTTCCCATCCCAGGGATTATGAAGCCCCATAGGTCATCATTCAAACCTCATTCCTCATTCTGCCCAATTGTTTATTCCCATTCCCCACAACCCAACCACCCCCAAAGTTCCAACCAAAATATACTCACAACCTGTGCACTCTGGAATGCGTATTCCATAGGCAACAAGTTGTTTTCATCTAAAATCTTTTCCTTTCCCATTCCTTCCATTTTTGGCTCTCACAGAGACTCAGCTCCCTCCTGAAAAAAGAGTCTCCCTGACTATCCTTTCTAGCACTGGCTGCACTTTCACTCATTCTCACAAGATGAAAAAGTTGAAATACTTCTTGCTCCCCATTGCATCTTCCAGGTTCTTCCCCACTACCATCATTCACTAACCTCTCCTTCTTTGAGGTTCTTGCAATCCACACCTACCACCCAATCAAAATCCTACAAACCTTCTAGACATTCCCCTTCCTTCCTCAATTAATTCAGTGTTTGGTTTATAATCTCTCTCCGCCCCAAGTCCTACCACCATACAAGGGGACTTCAACATACATACTGATATGCCCTCAAAGCTTCTTAACCAGCCAGTTAATAAACTTACTTATTTCCCATGACCTACATCTCCACTCTACCTCAGCTACACACAAAGATTCATAGTCTTGATTTTGCCATCACCCTATAAATGCTTCATTTCCAAGTTCATGAACTGTAAAACTACCTTATCGGATCACAATCTATTGGATTTCCACCTTTCTCTGCCATGTAATACCAAACCTTGTTCTTTTTTTTTTTTTGGAGGGCAAAAGGCAGGGCAATTGGGGTTAACTGACTTGCCCAAGGTCATACAGCCAGTAAATGTGTCAAGTGTCTGAGGCCGGATTTGAACTTAGGTCCTCCTGACTCCAGAGTGGGTGCTCTACTCACTGCCCCACCTACCTGCCCCAAAACCCTATTCTTAATCTACACCCTGACCTCTAGTCCTTCACACTTTCAGCTTTCTTTGAAGCCATCACTCCTACACTAGCCACACTCTTCTCCTTTCTCCATCTTGTTGCCTTGGTAAACTAGTTCAACTCTATACTATTCTCTTCTCCTGAGTCCCTTGCCTCCTTACATTATCAACTGTGTCCTGCCAAGCCTTGATTCACTCTCCACATCCACTGCTTTCAGTACTACACATGTGCTGCTGAATGAAGATGGAGAAGAAATTATCCTGATTGGGTACACTACAAATTTATTACATAACTTCAACTGGGCCCTCACTGCTAGGCAATCCTTTTATACCACCCTAATTTACTCACTCACCATTCACCACAGTGGCTTTTCCAAACCCTTTCAGCCCTCCTCAAACCTCCCACGGCTCACCCATCCCTCCTACTCAGTTGAGAATCTTGCTTCATATTTTACTTAAAATATTTAGGCCACTCACCAAGAGTTCCCTCTTCTCCCCTCCTCATCACATATCACCCAGATGCCTTCTGCCACAATCTCTTTCTTCACCCCTGTCTCACATGGTGAAGTGGCACTTCTTGCCAAGGGTAACTACCATCCCTCTACATGTATAAGTGATGCCATTTCATCCTGTCTCCTCTGTCAGGCTGCTTCACACTTATCATTTGTACTCTTTCAGTTATCTTCAATATTATCCCTGACCACCAGCTGCTTGCCTACTACCTACAAACATGCTCATGTCTCTTCCCATTCTCAAAAAACCCTTATCGAACCTTCCATCTAACTACTGTCCCCTATTCTTTCTTTTGTGGCTAAATGCCTTGAGAAGGCAGTCTTCAAAAGGTGCCTCTACTTCCTCTCCTCTCACACTCTTCTTAATTTTCTAGGTTCTGGCTTCCTTTCTCATTATTCAACCAAAACTACTTTCTCCAAAGAGACTAACTTTGATCTCTTAATTGCCAAATCTAATGGCCTGTTCTCAAACAATCCTCATCCTTCTTAACCTCTCTGCATAATTTAATACTGTTGATCACCCTCTCCTCTTTGATACTCTCTTCTCTTGAAGTTTTCAGGACACTACCCTCTGTCCTTGGAGTCCTCCTCCCTATCTAACCACTCCTCAGTCTCCTTTGCTGGATCTTCATACAGGTCATGTCCACTAACCTGTGAATATACCACAAGGCACTGTCCTCCACCCTATTCTCTTCTCCCTCTACACTATTTCACTTGATGATGTCATCAGTTCACACAGATTCAACTATCATCTCTACGTTTATGATTTTCAGATCTACTTATCCAGAACTAACTTCTGTTGACCTCCAGTTCTGAATCTCCCAATTACCTATCAGATAGCTCAAACTAGATGTCCTGTAGATATGTTAAGGAGCTGGGTGGCACAATGGATAGGAGTGCAGGGCCTGGAGCCAGGAAGACCTGAGTTAAAATCCAGCCTCAGATACTTAGTAGCTGTGTGACCTTGGGCAAGTCACTTAATTCTGTTTGCCTCAGTTTCCTCATCTACAATATGAGCTAGAGAAGGAAATGGCAAACCATTCCAGTATCTTCGCCAATATCACTCCAAATGAAGTCACAAAGAGTCAGACATGTCTAAAACAAATGAACAAGACGTGTTAAACTCAAAATGTCAAAAACTGAATTATCTTTCCCTTTCAAATCTCCCCTTGCAAACTTTGCTATGACTGTTAAGGGGACCACTATTCTCCCAGTCCCCCAGACTGACAGTCTAGGTGTCATCCTCAACTCCTCACTCTCTCTAACTTTCTACATCCTGTTGACAAGGCTTGTCAATTTTACCTTTATAATTTCCCAAATACACTCCCTTCTCTCCTCTGACATTTGCCACCACCATTGTGGAGACTCAAAGCAATTTTTCCAAAATATCACTCTCTATTCAATAAATTCCAGTGGCTCCCTATCACCTTCAGGATCAAATACAAACTCCTCTGTTGGGTGTTCAAAGCCACTCATAATCCGGTATTCACTGTAGCAGCTTCCAGGCTTCTTACACCTTATACTTGTCATGTAATTCTTTCATCTAGTGACATTGACCTCTTTGCTGTTCCACAAACAAGGCATTCCTATTTCATCACCCCACTCTGAGCATCTGTATTGACTGTCCCTAATGTATGGAATGCTCTCCTTCCTCATCGCTACCTCCTGGTTTCCCTGGTTTCCTTCAAGTCCTGGCTAGTTTCTCAAAGTGTCTGTAAGGGAGAAATAATAATTAACACTGGTTTAGGTGAATGTTAAGACTTATTAAGTGTCCTTTTAAGGGGCAAAAGACTTCTTGAGGGGGCATATCCCCAAATTATGATGGAAGTTGAGGGGAAAATATTATCAATTAACCAAATATTTACATGTGACCTTCTAAAAACTCTTCTATTGAGTGAAAGAATATCAAGAAAATTCAACTTAAAAATTGATCAGAGCAGTGTATAATTACTCATATTACAAAAGGATATAGTTGAAAGAATCCTGGATTTTTAATAAGACCCTGGCTTGAGTCCTAGCTCTGGTACTTACTATATAAATGACTTCAAAAAGTCAAATTTCCCCTGTACTGTTTCCTCCTCTGTCAGATAAAGAGGTCTAGATGACCTCCAAGGCCCCTTCCAGAGATACAGATATATACATAGATATAGAAATAATATATGTGATTTCCTAAATGGCAGGTACCCAGGTACATTTAATTGTACTTATTATATAAGCTAGAAGACAGGAAAAGCTACCGCACTAAGGCCCACTGCCAAATGATGATCAATATGAACTGAATATTAAAAAAAAATCTTCACTGTTAGAAATGTTCATCATTGTATTTTCCTACCCTAAAGCAGATCTGGGGTTAGGATAGAAACACAAAGACAAGTTAGTATTTCACACAGAACACTTCTGTCTAATCTTAATTCAAATTTGTCCCATCTAACCTCTATCCTCTACTTCTTTATATGGGAATTATCACATAGCCACTTAGCAATCTCATCATGAGATATTAATGCTACTAAGGCATCCCTAAAAATATAAAACTTATTAACATATAGATTACAATTGTGGCAATTAAATGAGAAAACTAAAAATGATGACCATCTTTTTACTATGGTTGGCTACTGATGCAGAGTTCCTAAAGAAACTCAAGTCAATGTAAAAATAAAATGTTCCTTAAAATATATTGTTGATTTTGAAATTTTTTAAACAAACTGAGATTAAATAATATTTCAAGATTCATAAAAGTAAAAATATTTCTCATGTGTCCATCCAGACTGCAATATAGACAATGCTTTCTTTTAAATGTTGGCAATATTCAACTTTTTAGGTCAAAGAATCCCTTAAATTTTTAATGAAACAGCAAAAAGGCAGGCTAAAATTCAATCAATTATGTCTACTTGCTGGCACAAGAAGACTTCCCCTGCTAAAACCACATCTTAATTTAACAGCTTCGGCTAAAGTGGCCTTCATCTTGCCTCAGGCAGATCAGATTTCCTTTCACAATGTCTTCACAATAGTCAAATGGGGTAATTTTTCAGCTTCACTAAAACCCATTCACTCCATTACAAAGCCTGGATTGTTAGAGTCCTGTAAAGCAACATTTAAAACTACAATTTCTTAGCCCACCATAGCTACCATCATTAGCGGTCAACTTATCGCATCTACATTGAGTAGTTCCCTCCACCCTCCACCCTCCAACTAAGACACCACTTAAATGAAATAGGATCTTCCAAACAATATAAATTAAGAAAATAAAAACATTCTAGCACTCTATTAGAATGTGAGCTCGAGAATAAGTATATCAGTGCTTACCACAGTGCCTGGCATACAGTAAATGCTTAATAAATGTTTCTTGTTGATGATGATGATGACGACGATGACGATGACTAAGAGGAAGAGGAGGAGGAGGAAAGAGAGGGGAGAAGGAGGAAAAGGAAGAGGAGGAGGAGCAAATTCCAGTAACTATGGAATGATCAATACAAGGAAGACCAATAGGGGGAGCAATTCTTGAAATCTAAGGTGTTAACTTCAAGGAAGTCAGTAAAACCAGAAGAGAAGACAGAATCTAGTCAATGTCTGGAAATCAGTAGGTCGGCACTATTAAGACAAATTAAACTTGGATCCTCTAGGAGAAGCTGTTTGCTACCTACCTTATTTTACATTGGCTGCTATAAGAGTAGCCCAACCACCAAAGGTGCTCACTGTAGTCAAAAGTATGTCAGTTAGAACATGCCTTGTTACTGGGGTAACCATAGGTTTATCATATGGTACCTAGCATCCTTAACCATCCCCTGGAGCTGCGTCTAAGGGCTAAGGTTAAGCATTCAGGTATTGGTTGAGGTCTCAGGGAAAACAGGTGCCAGTGGGGTTACACATAGGGAAACAAGGAGATATTGACCCCATATTCACTAAACTGTCACATCCCCATTTAGAGCTAAAAGTTGTAGTAAGAACAACAATGAGGAAATGGAAAAGGGTCTCCAAAAGCCACAGCAGTAGTCATGTATAGCCTGCCAATACTTTCTTAAAACTTTACATCCAATACCTTAATAATAGCAACCAACATAGGACTGTTTATCTGGCTCCAAGTAGTAAAGCACATCTTGAAAAATTACTAATGCAATAACCCACACCCACAAAATGATTACCTACTCTAGCTTGAATTTCCAACTTATTATGTATTATAATAAAAACACTACTATACATATTAAATATGTATACAGTTGTAGGATTAAAAAAATAATAAAGACTTGGAAATTTTATGAACCAGAGAAACTCACCTCTCCTAGGAAAACTTCTACAAGTACTAGGAGAAGGACAGAAAACTAATTTCATGCCTAATTTTTCAAAACATATTCTGGGTATTTTATATTGAATTTTCTTTTCAAACAACACTAAAGGGTCCTTACAGGAGGCAGCATTTAGGGATATTAATCCACAGCAACTGAATTTTCAAATTCAAATTAAGTCAGAAGAAATCTGTCATCAATTACATTTAACATCTAAAATATTACAGCATATGAGTATAGGCTAAATTCCATTTTAATAACTAGTTCTAAATGGTGAGACTATTTTTCTATCTTAGCCAAAAATCCATGCTAACACTTTTGCTAAAACTCGCTAGAAGGAAAAATTTTGTAACAGGATTTCTATCATAAGTCCATATCCATTTAACTAACAATCTATTTAACAATTTCATTGACCTGCTGAGATAGTATATCTAGTCTTATAATTTGAATGCCTAAGCAATGTTAACTAGAGATTTAACTCAGTCAGGAAATCATTCAACAAGCATTTATTAAGGTATTGACAATACCAACAGTACCAAACACTGTGTTTAGTGCTGAGGATAGAGTGAAAAACAAAAAAACGGACACTTACTATGTGCCACGGACAATATTTAGCACTGAGGATATTAAAAAAAAAATTTCTTTTTTAATTTCAAAGGTAGTAGCATTCAAGGTGTACATTCTAATGGAATGTGTAAAATATCAAGATACATGTAAGATATATGGGAGGTAATCTAAGATGGGAAGGTATTAGCAGCTGGAGGGATAAGGAAAGACCTCTTGCCTGCTAAATGTAAGATTTGAGCTGAGTCTTGATGGAGATGGACAGGGGAGGTGAGGGTGAAACTCATTCTAGGACTGATAGACATCCAGCATTAAAGTACAGAGGCAGGAAATGTTGTGCCCTGTTGGAGAAACAACAAACCACTGTGGCTGGATATTAAGAGAATGTGGAAGGAAGTGTAAAAAGACTAGAAAAGTAGAAGGTGCCAGATTATGAAGAGCTTTAATTGCCAAGTGGATGACTTTGTACTTGATACTAGAGTGAATAGGGAACTCAATCAGAAAAAGGTGACATAGTTAAACCTACACTTTAGAAAAATCACCTTGGCAGCAAAGTGAGGCAGCCATCCTGGAGACTTTTATTGGCTCTGGGACTAAATACTCCAGCTGCTAACCTCCCCACCCCACCCCTCCCTGGCTGCCCAGGCACAGACTGGCATAAAGAATTCTAGTTACTCTGATACTTGGCTGGTGGAGCACCACTGGCAGGGCAGACTTGCACCACTAAATCAACTCTAAGTGGCATTAACGTATAGCCCCACTGACCATCCTTCTCATGCTATGCCTAAGAAAAATTTTTTTAAATTGTTGACTGATCTACAAGTATCACATTTCATTCCAATACTGGACACACAAGTGATGGCCTGAGTCAAGTCCAGCCAACCACAACAAATTGTTGGCTTTTGTTTTACTCACTATCACTATTTAATTTCACTAGGCTACTTAATCTAGCCTCACTGAAAGCTATAATTATAAGGCTTGTGTTTTCCTTTACCTTTCGTATTTTTGTCTCCTTTCTCTTTTGAGTATTTTGTCCCTCTCATTAGTTTTGCTTGTATTATTTTGATAGCCAGTCTATTCCTACAGAGGCTCTCCTCTCCTCTTCCCATCCTACCTGCCTACCCTGACCCAAGTTATTTGAATTTATTTAAGTGGTTGATTTCTCTTTCACTTATTTAGTAAAATATCTTTGGATGGCAAAAGCGAAGGGCCAAAGGAAGTGGAAAGATATCACACCCTGTTAAACAGGACCTTAATGTCAATGTCAATACCGGTGGTACAAGGAATAGAAAAATAGGGCTCTATATGCTTCTATCTTGGTGGGAAGAGATTGTATACAGGGACACAGAGGCCGAGAGCAAAGGTGCTTGGATGGCATAGCTCACCAGGCCCTTTGGCTCTAGCAGGGTTAACTAATGTAAAAGGACTCAGGCACTTACTGGGCTAAGCAACAAAGCTACATGAGTAGAAAGTGCACTAAACGAACTTATGTTTCAATACGGGGAGACAATCCATATATGGGAATGGTGTCCAGGGGAGGGACTACTTGATTAATAATAGGGATGGTGAGATGATTCACAGAGCAGTCACTGATGTGTTTTTTCCAGGTATGACAGTAGTACAGTAGAACTGATTTGATTATTGAGCCCAGAGCAAGATGAAGAAGTGACGAGCTGCGGTCTGGAAAGGATGTGAAGTATGGTCTAAGTCTGGTGGTGTCTGGGGTCAGATGTAGTAGGCCAGTTGAATTTGAATTTATTTACTTGCCAACCATGACAACTTGGCCCCAAGGTACTAGAACATTTTTAGAAGACTAGAAGCTTTGGTGATGAGATCTTACTGCTATTATGACTTTCCCCAAAGCCCCTGTCTCACAAGTAATGGTGCTTCCCAGGGGCCTATTAGAGATAAATTAGTCCTATATCCTCACTTACTGGCAAGTTCTCTCCTCCACTACTTACATGGCTGCATAATAAGCAGCCAGTCATCATGGGTATAGGCCAGGGCTGCCTTCCTATCCTGGTTTGATCCCTCTCATCTTCCTTCCATCAGCTACCATGTCTAACTGTAAAGCAGAAAACCGGGTAAGTCCTAAATTTAGCTTCTTCACAGGGCTCCTATGTCCCAAGAGGTTTGGCTCTCACAGTGCCCAACTTTCCTTATTCACCAGATTCTGTCTCCTCCCCAAATAAAGACTTTATACCTTTATTTCTAATGTGTCATTTCATAGTCTAGTCTACACTCACTGAGGATACAAAGAAAGGCAAGGTCTCTTGGAACTGCTCTTAAGGAACTTATGTTTTAGGAGGAGGCAATATGTAAATAACCATTTACATACAAGTTATATACAGAGCAGATGGATAGAATCTCAGAAAAAAAGAAACTGGGAGGGAGGTAGAGGTAAGGTGGGGCAGGAGGGCAGAATTGGCTAGGAAAAGCCTCCTGCGGAAGGTGAGCTTTAAGGCCAACCTTGAAGAAATCAAAGGAAGCTAAAAGCCAGATGTGAAGGGGGCAGAACATTTCAGGCATGGTGGGGACAACCAGTGCAAATGCTCAGAGACAAGAGAAGGAATGTGGTTTTCAAAAAATTGAAAGTAGAGTATATAGAAGGGAATAAAGCATATAAAAAGACTCGAAAGACAGAAAGAGCCCAGGCTACAAAGGGCTTTACATGCCAAAAGATTTTTGTATTTGATCCTGGAAGTAAGAGGAAGTCACTGGAATTTGCTGAGTAGGGAGTTAACATGATCAGACCTGAAAAATCACTTTGGCAGCTGAGAGGAGAATGAACTTGGGTGGGAAGATACTTGAGGCAGGGAGATAAATTAGTAGGCTATTGCACTAGTCTAGCTCACACAATTTGTTCTTTGACCCACTAATTATTCAAGATTCCATGGAGACTCTGTTTAAGTCTTATCATTTTTTTATGCTCCCTGCATTGATTACTATTTTAATTGCATTGTGGTCCATAAAGAATATATTTAGTATTTCTGCTTTTTGACATTTATTTTTAATTTCTCCGTGCCTTATTATGTGGTCTATCTTTATAAAAAAGGTGTAATGTGGTATTTAAGAATAGATATATCTTTAACATTCCCCTTGAGAAGATGCAATAATTTTTTTAGCTTTAAAGTATGCAAGTGTGTTTAGTTCTATAGTTCCCTTTTGTTTATCTTTATCAGACTTGTCCAGCTATGAGAGACATATAGGGGGTTTGGCTAGGTCTGGGGCTGTCTATGTGGCAGAGAACAGGAAGAAGAGCCAGTCTACAGTTCTGTAACTGTTGGGGAGGAAAAAAAGATAATATCTTTGGATATGACGACAACAATGAGGCAATATGGCAAAAGATGGGGAATGCAGCCAAACCTGTCCTTACGGGATAATTTCTAGCTCTAAGTACTTTCTTCCACCAAAAAAAGAAAGAGTGAAACAACAAGCTGAGTATGCAACTTAAAAAAAAAATCTAGAAAACCAACAAAATTTAAAACCCCGAACTGAAATTCTAAAAGCAAGAAATACTGAAGTTAATATTTTAAAACATTGAACTAATAAGTAAAACTCAGAGCTTTTTCTTGCTGGGGACACTAAAATACAGCATTAGCTAATTTGATTTTCTTTCAAGAGGAAAACCAAATTACAACTATCAGAAATGAAAAAGGAGAATTTACAACAAATGAAAAAGCAATAAAGGACATTGTGAGAAACTATTTTGCCCATATGTCAGTGAAGCTGACAAACTGAATGAAATGGCTAAATAGCTACAAGAATACAAAATATTCAGATTAACAGAACAAGAAATAGATCATCTGAAAAATCCAATCCCAGAAAAGGCAGCTGAACAAGCCATAAATGAACTTCCAAAGAAATAACCTTGGGACCAAATGGATTTACAAGCTAATTCTATCAAACATTCAAAGAACAATTAATTCCAAAACTGTATACATTGCTTGCAAAAATGGGAACAGAAGTGACCCTACCAAAATCCTTCTATGATATAAATATAGTCATGAACCAGGGATGAAGGATTGGTAAGAAGGAGGCTATGGGAGAATGGAAGAGATGTGAGAAGGAAGACAGTGAATCTAGAGGAGACTGAATGGGAGCATGTATCTCAACCCAAAAGGAGTGATGGGGTCCCACTAAAGACAACTACCATTAGGGAGGAAATATGTGGTTATAATGGGATATAGAACTTCATGGATGGTTTAACCTGGGGACAGTTGGTGCTTTCTGGGCAATGTCCTGGGCCAGGAGCAGGAATGTTTGCACTCCTGTGGCTTCCTAAACCAGGAAGAGATATAATAAATAGACCAATGTCTCTAATAAATATCGATGCAAAAATTTAAAATATTAGCAAAGAAACTACAGTATATCAAAAAGATAATACCCCACACTCAGTATGGTTTTATGCCAAGAATGATGTTCAACAGCAGTAAACTATAACATATGAGAGAACACCCTAATAACAAGATTTGCTTCATGTACTTTGATGCAACTATTTCCATACCACCACCCCACTTCCATTTGCTTATCCTTTTCCCTAGTTTTATTTAAATTTATTTTTCTTTTCTCTACCTAGTTATCTATTTCTTCTTTTTTGTCTCTTCTCTGCCTCTCAATTAAGTGGTTACTTAAAAACTTTCTGACCTCCACACCTTGCCTGCAACTTGTTTTTCTATTTTCCTTTTACTGTGCCTTTTTCTAAGAAGTTTTTCTCTATTTTCTTCCCTTTGAATAAATCTCTTTTCTTTCAATCTATTCTGAAATGTGTATTTGCTGATTCATGAGATATAACCTTATTTACTTCTTCTTTAATCTGTTTCTTGTGGTTTAAGTTTCTGAAATACAAAGTCTAAGTTCACTCTTAGTCATTTCCTATCATTTATAGATCCTGTCCTGTCATCCATTTTTTCTGTTCTGCCTTGCAATTTGTGAAGGAAGTAATGCTGGATAGAAACTGCACTAGATGGTATTACCCTGTGTCCCAATTTATGAGGCCTAATTCTATCACCTGCCCTACCAATGATCACTGACTTTCCCAATGGCAGCGTCATCTCAATGTTGGATGATCTCAATGTTCTCCTTACCTCCCATTATGAGGACAACTGCCAAAGAAGAGCAAACATTCCTTCTCCTGGCCCAGGACATTGCCCAAAAAAAGCACCAATTGTCCCCAGATTAAAGTATCCATGAAGTTCCATATCCCATTATAACCACATATTTCTTCCCCAATGGTAGTCCTCTTTAGTGGGACCCCATCACTCCTTTTGGGTTGAGATACATACTCCCATTCAGTCTCTTCAAGATTCACTGTCTTCCTTCTCACATCTCTTCCATTCTCCCATAGCCTCTCTCCTTCATCCCTATACTTGAGATAGACTTGGTAGGGATGGATCCCCCATTATCCTCCATCTCTACCTCTTCTATTCCCAATTGATACATCTTCCTACTTCATAACTCCATCACACAAAGCAACACAGATTCACCTTGGGACATGGGGAAGGGGAGTGGTTTGTAGGAGCTACTGCGCAATGTTTCAGTTTTACTTTTCTTTTTTTTTTTAAATAATAATTTGTCTTTTTATTGAGCACCTTAACAAATCATGCCTTAACAGCAAATTTCCAAAGGGGGTACAGGCGTTCCTTCCTCTGCTGTTTTTTGGTCTTCAGGCTTTCCTCGTGCTTATTAAGCCTGCGGCGCATGGCACGGGTCTTCTTGGGCCTAAGGTCCAAAGGCTTGTATTTCTTGCCCTTATAGAATTTCCTGAGGTTCCCTTTCTGTGTCTGGTTGATGACAGTTAGGACTCGGGCAATAGATTTTCGGACAACTCAGATCTTAGATAGCTTGGATGCAGCTCCTCCAGTGACCTTGGCCACTCTCAACTGGGAAAGTTCCACCTTTAAATCATCCAACTGTTTGAGGAGCTCCTCCTTCTTCTTCCCATGAAGATCCCTGGCCTTGATTTTTGCCATGATCGCCGATCACACATGCCGCCACCGCCTCCGAGGATAAAGAGCCAGTTTTACTTTTCTAACTTCATTTCTCTGGTTTCTTTAAATTCTACATCTCTATCCCTTGAGTTTAAATCTAGCCTCAAACACTGTCACCCTGGGCAAGTTACTTTAACTTCTGTTTGCCTCAGTCTCCTCAACTAAAAAACAGATAATAACAGCACTTACTTCGCAGGGTTGTCAAAAGGATCAAAGCACTTACAGTTGCATCTGGCACATAGTAGGCACTATATAAATGCTGATTCCCTTCCCTTCCTTAAGTGTTTTATAATCCCTCTGTTCCTTTATTTTACCCATAAATTCAGTCTCTTCCACTCTTTAAAAAAATATCTCTAAACAAGAGGTGATTTATTTTATTATATATTCTTTCATGATAGTTATACTTATTTACCTTTTTATTTGGGGGGGGGGCACTTACAACTCAAATATTCTACTCATATGTAATGTTGTTTGGGAAAGGGGGCAAGAAAACCTCAAATGATTTTATTTTGTTGAACATCTATTTTTCATTAATGATAAGATTCAGGTTCATAGGGTATGTAATTTTGGGTTGCAACTTGAGTTCCTTTGCTTTTCTGAATTAGCTATTCCATTTTTTCTGTGGCTTCTTGTGGATGTGGGAAAATCTTGTTAGGCACCTTTTCTTTCCTTTAAATTGGCAAGTTTTTCCTTGTCACTTGCAGAACTTGTTTTTTGCAATGAAATTGTTAAATTTAGCTACTTTGTGTTTCAGAATTTGAAATATAAAGTTTTTCCTATAGGTAATTTGTTGGATTCTCTCAATTGGCATTTTCTTTCTTGTTTTCAGAAGTTCTGGGAAATTTCTCTCTATTACTTCCTGAATTATAGTTTATAGGTGCTTTGATTTGTCATATTCTTTTGGGACACCTATAATCCTTAAACTGTCTTTGCACATTCTATATTTTATTTCAGTTGCTTTGTTTTATTTAAATTTCATGTATTCTATTACTGTTGTCTTTTGCTTTTCTACTGCCAGATTTTCTTCTACTTCAGTATTTTTGTGTTCCTATTTTACTAAGATCTCTTGCTTCTTTAGAGAAATTCTCCATCATTGTCAGGTTTTTTTCTAACATAATTTAGTTTTAAAATATTTAATTCAAAGTTCTAACACATATTTAATTCTCTTTTGAATTAGTCTTAAGTTTCTTCTTCTTCCAAGCTCCGAGGCCACAGGATTCTGTATTTTATCAGACATAGGTTCAATTTCTTTTGTCTTGTAGTATTTATTAAGAGAGTTTTGTACAAGTCACAACAAATGTCAAAGAATATCAAATAGTTCCTCAAAAAATTACTATTAACAACCACATGAATGTTCCAAATCAGCAGTAATAAGAGAAATGCATATTAAGACAACTCTGAGGTTTCATCTCACACCTAGCAAATCTGCTTTTGGGCTTTATTGAAAGGTTGTTCCCCACCCCACCCCCCCACCCCCCGCCCTGGAAATCTTTGCTTTTTCAACCTGAATTCTCTGTCACTCGTTTTGCTAATGGGTACCATCACTGGGGCTAGGTTACCAAACTGCTTCAACCTCCTGGGAGTTTATAGGGTTTGTTAGCCTGTATCCCTGGCCTAAAAACCCTAGTACTGGGGTGGGGGGAGAGGAGAGGGGGGAGAGAGGGTTAAGGACTAGCTCTAGCTAAATTTCAGCTCCCTTTCCTTCAGGCCTAGCATAGTCATTAATGCTGGCCCTCTGCCCCAATTTCTCCCTTTACTCTCACGTCTTTCTCTGGTTAGGGAAAATAAGCCTAAGCTGCTTTTCTTGGGGGTAGAGAGAGAGACTGGAGAGTCTTGTAGGCAATCTCCATACTTTTGGAGGTTCATAATCTAGAGAGCCCAATCAGAAAGAAGCATGTTTTCATCCTACTGCCCCTTTTATGCTTAGCTACAGGTGGCTGGAAGTGGGGGGATAGGGTAGGTGGGCTTGACAGTGTCTCTGCAACAACGGTTGTGGGGAATAGAATCTCAAGATAGGTCCCCTGAACAAGTCTTCAAATCGACTTTTGTCTTGGGTACGTAGAGCATGGAACGGAAGAGAGCTGCTGAATGAGCACTTTAATGATTATGAGTGTTAATTCATAAGGATACCATCTTATCAGAGTTCTTTGTTCTGTGGATTCAACTGTTAAGGGCTCTACATTTCATGCATAAATCCTTTTTTGGAAGGGTTAGACAGAGTTTAAGGGAAATAGAGGGGTCCAGGGAAAGCGACCAATCTTCATCTTCCTTTTCACATGATCTCAACCCCTCTTTGACATCTTCAATTGTACACTTTGCAAAACTCCACAATAAAAGGAGCACACAAAAGTTAATGCTATAGTTACAATAAAATCATAATAAACAATTAACAGTTCGGCCAGAGGTATCACACACTTTGTAGCTTACTGAGAACTACATTAAAATATAATTAGAAAATACTTAATAAAATAAACAAAAACACAACAGAAGTTAGATAATGTTAATATGTGGTTTTATAAGTCAATGAATATTTCCACCATACTCCCTTTATGACTCCCCCCATCCATGATGACATGGTTCAGGATAGTAGATGCATATTATCATATCAGATATAGTTCATCCTAGTTTAGTACTTTATTACTGTGCATTCATGTTTACCTTTTTACATTTCTCTTAAAGGGTATGTTTGAACTTAACAATTTCTGCATAATTCTAGACTTTTCATTAGGAATACTTGGGAGAGGGAGAAGGAATGTTTGGGAATTCCTCTATTTCATTAAAGATCCATTTTCCCCCTGTAGGATTATATTCAGTTTTGCTGGGTTAGTTATTCTTGGCTGTAATTCTATATCCTTTGCCTCCTGGAATATCATATTCCAAGTTCTCTGCTCCTTTACTGATCCTGACTGTGGCTCCTCAACACTTTAATTCTTTCTGGCTGCTTACAGTATTTCTCCTTTGACCTCAAAGTTCTAGATCTTGGCTATCATATTTCTATGAGTCCTCATTTGGGGGTTTCTTTCTGGAGGTGATCCGTGGATTTTTTTTTTCTATTCATGTTACCTTTGCTTCTAAGAGATCTGGTCAATTTTATGATTTCTTGAAATATATCATCTAAAGTTTTGTTTTAGTCAAGGTATTCACACAGTCTGGTGACCCTTAAATTTTTTTTTCTCCTCAATCTGTTTTCCAGGTCAGTAGTTTTTGCTATGATATATCTTACATTTTCCTCTATTTTTTTCAGTCTTTTGACTCTTTTAATATTTCTTGTCTCATGGAGTCATTGGTTTCTCTTTGTTTCATCCTAATTTTCAAGGAGATTATTGCTTGGTGTGCCAAGCTATTAACTCCCTTTCCACTTCTTTCACTAAAACTTTCATTTCTTTTCCAATATTTTCCTTAGCACTCTCATTTCATCAACAAAAACACTTTTTAACTTGTTTCATCTTTTCTAGGAGTCCTAGTTGAATTTGTGCACAAGCCATGGTTTCCTTTGAGACTTGGTTTGTAAATGTTTTAGAGTCATTCTCTTCTTCTGGGTTCTAAAGCTTTTTTACCACCAACAGCTTTTTGTAATGGGATTCTTTTTTGTTTGCTCACTCTTCCAGCCCACTTCCTGACCTTAGACTTGATATAATTAGGTCAAGCTCTGATCACTTTTGGAGAGAAGGTTTAAGTTGGTCATGCTGCTGCTTTCTTGGGGTATTAAGCTTTGTGTTGTTCCAAGATCTCAGGAACAGCTCAGACTGGGGACTTGCAAGTTTTCAGGGCTCCCACAGTCCCAAAGATCAAGGACAAAATCTGATCAATGCCCACTTATTCTAAGCTCTGCAAATTCCTGACCTGGGTTTGAACAACAGGAGACTGGGGCTGGACTCAGTCACTACCAGCCATCAAGGAAGTCCTGCTAGTTCAGAGTGATAAAACTGCAGGTTCCCTTCTGGTCTGATATTCCTACCCTAGTTGTTCCTCTGCAGGCTTCAGCCTAGGCTAGATGCTAGAAGTGAGACCCTACTCTGATCCTGGGATCTGCGCTCCTTTCCTATTGCTTGCTTCTGATGCTGCTCTTCTCTCAGTAGGCCTAAGACTTGAGACTCATAGAAGGGAGTTTGAAGGGTCCCCTCCTCAGTCCACTCTGGATCCATGCCCAGAACTGGACAACAAACTTGCTAGGCTGGCACCTGTCCCCAGTGTGGTGTTCCAGGGGTCTGCAATATCCACTTGCCCTGGTACACAACTTCTCCCTGAACTAGGACATTCCACATGGGGAATGCTCCTGGACAGACCCCATCCCCAGGGTCTTCATCTCCCTATGCTGACCGGAGCTGCAAAGATGACTCACTATGACTTTCTCTTGGATTTAGATTCAGTCTAGTGCATTTTTTATATCTGTTTGCAGGAGTTTAGGTGGGACTTCACCAAAGTGCTTCCTACTACTCCACATCTTGGCTCCACCCCACTAAAATTAAGTTTAGTTAGATAAATTTAAAATAGCATTTATGAGAGCCAGCAAATATTCACATTAAGATTTTAAAAAAATTTTTCATGACTTCACACCCTAATGAAATTATCCATGGCAAAGAATATAAGGCATCTTACCATACTTCTGTTAGCTAATTATGCGAAAAAAGCACACAAGAGTCCTTGAAATATGTAACATCAGAAAACTTGGTTCAACAAACCCCTGATGAATGAATGGAAAAGCATTTAATAAGCACTGGGGATATAAATGAGAAAGAAAGAGGAAGAGAGAGAGAGAGAGAGAGAGAGAGAGAGAGAGAGAGAGAGAGAGAGAAACAGAAACACTGACTGCTACCAAGGAACCCAATCTAATTGGAGAAAAAAGCCCAGAATAGAAAGTTCAGCTAGAGGGCAAATGAAAAAGCCCAAGATTCCTAACAATGCAGGGGTGATAGAGATGGAAAGATCCAGTTATCCACAGAACACATCAGCAGGTTAAATGACAGTGCTCAAAGCTCTGGAAGGCATAACAGCAGAGAAGGTGGTAAGGCCTACAAGACTATAACGTCCCCCCCGGGAAATAAAACAGGGAGAGATGCTTGCTAAACATGTTTGCCATTGTCATGGGGAAGATTCAACTCAGTTCAAATGGAAGAGAAATCCCCTATATCTGGTAAAGTCCTCCAATTGATCCTGTTTGCTGATGACAGTATGTTGACTATATCAAGTGCTAAAATATTAAAAAATCTCAAAATTACTTGAGTGAAATTCAGTTTTGCCAGCATTTATTAAGTACCTATTCTGAATAAGGCAGTGGAGTTAAGACTAACATAAGAAAAAACAAATAGATGAAAGATGCCTTTTGTTCAGACTAGGAAATGAAGTTGGAAAGACAGTCCAATATATATATATATACTTTTGACAGCAACAGTGGATGAACAATGAGCAGAGTTCAAATAGATTGGGAGAAAAAAAATAGTATGCCAGGTTGCACTTGGGAATGTGCTCGGCGCTTTCAACAAATGTTTCTCCCTGAAACAAAAATCTATTTATATTCTGGTGATGTTATATAGTAACATGGCTGTGAGAACCATAGAATAACAGCATCTCCAAAGAATCGAAAGTGCCAAAGGGCAAAAAAGAGAAATATATGGTAGGCACAAATAAGCTATAGTACATTACCAACAATGAACTGCACAGAAGTAACATAAAATACACATACCAGGAAAAGGAAGTGACATATATGGACAACCTGATTGCTTCATTGGTAAGAGTCAAAATGTTAAACACCCTAGAGGAGAGTCAGCATTAAAAGCCAGGAGGAAGACAGACTTTTCCCTGATTCCCACTATGCCTTCTCATGTAGTTCAAAGCAGGTTTGAGGGAGAGGAGAGTAGGAAAACTCATGCTATGGGGGCAGGGTGATGGTGAAGTATGAGGGGTAGAGACAGGGATAGAGGATTCTAGTGGGGGGCTATGAGATAACCAAAAGGCAGAAGGATGCTCAGGGGAAGGGGCGTAATGTACTATAAGTTTTGCTTAAGTAAATAAGTATCTGTATTAATTTAAACCAGGCAAGAAAATTTAATTATGTTTTAGTATCAATGAGATCTTATTGTATAGCACGTTTCAGTCTTATTTCATTTTATCCTCATAACACCTCTGGGAGATAGATAGGGGGCCAATATGTTATGTTCGTCAGCTGAGAAGACAAGGAAAAAGAGATAAAATGTTTTGTCTAAAGTCAGACAGCTTTTGAGCTGGAGGTAGAATCTACTGAAAACCATGATTAAAAAGACTTGGATTTTTTGTCTGTCACGGTCAGTATAGTTTACTATCATAACCGTGTAGACAGATTTTATCAGTGGGTTTGCACCAGATATCAATGTTGTCTTATTTTAATTAAGGAGGAAGAGTAGTGTATCGGAAGGAGCATCAGCTACAGAGTTGGCAGACTCCAGATTCTGACTCTGCTGGTGTGATCTTGCTCAAGTCACGTCCCCTCTCATGGCTTCCAGTTTTTTCATCTGTTAAAAAATAAGTAATTACAAAAATGAGGGGGTTGGAGTACATGACCTCTAAGGTTCTTTCCAGCTTTCAAATCCTGTGATCCTAAATAAGGTGTTGAACATCTGTCTCCTGGGCTGAGAATAGAACTGTGAAAGTGCTGTTATCTCAGTTCCTGATATTTTTAGTGAAAGTGATGAGTAAGTGAAGAAGTCACTGACCATTGTGTTGAAGATGAGATGGAGGGCTCTGCTTATTCAGTTGCATTCAAACACTTTGTTAAACTAGTAGGAAACACAGGGAATTGTTTGTTTCCTTATCAGAATACTAAACTAAAATTGTTCTATCGTGGTTTAGCACTGGCTAAGTTTGACCAGATGGTGGCTAGCTGCTTTCAAACTCCAAGTTTTTCTGTAATGCACAGTGTACATACTCATTTCTCCTTTGCTTGGTGAACTTTCTCAGGGGCTTTAACAGAATAGGTTTCTCTCTGATGCTGTGGTACATTAGTGCTTCCTGTCAGCTGACATCACATGCTGAGGCATCAAGAGCGCTGGCTTAGGCTACAAGTTAGTGCCTTGCTTAAAGAGCCAGGGATTGCACATTTGAAGGAATTTGCACAAGATACATCTCCTTTTGCTTTAGAGACCCAACAGTTTTGCTACCATTGCAGAAAGAGCAGCTATTCAGAAATATCTTCCTTTGCCTGAGCGTCTCCGACAAAATGAACAGTTATCAGGAGCCTTGATATTTGTCTGGTGATTGTTGAACTATAGAAGGATCCTATATTTAAAAAAAAAAATGTTTTTTACCCTTCCATAACAAAACATGCTTTACAACTGCTATATCCTTTGGTAAGTCATTTTTAAAAAGACACAAATATTGTGTGTGGTTAGGATGTGAACTATATCTCTGTCATCCTTGCAGGCAAAGTAGACCACGGAGAGACTAGGAGAAAATAGAAACACAAAACATCTTTAATCTGTGAAATGTAGTTCCCATACATGTATTTTATAAGTTATATCTGGGTGACTATAAAACAACATGTAATCTCTACCAGAAATATAAAATGCATTGATTTTAAGGTTTGTTTTGTGTACTCTTTTTCTCATGTTTTAAAATTATTTTTTATGATTATTAAAGTATGAATCAAGACATACTCACCAATTGCCAACGTTAAACTTTTAGAAATTGCAAACTGTCAATAATATAGAGTAGTGGATAAATTTTTAGCCCCAGGAAGCAGTATCTATCATCTCTGAAGGTCTTAAGTGGCTATTAGGAGATGAAAACGGACAGGGTAGTTAGATTTCTGTGAATTAGTTCCTCTAAAAGAATATGTGATCTCTTCTTTGTGGCGCACTTTCCAACGCCGTGGATTGCAACCCACCCACGCTATGTCTTTGGATATTATTCTTCTCCATGTCATTCTATGTATCATCCATAGGTAAGCTTATAACAATAATAATTTAGAACAACTGATGTGTATGTGTATGCTTTATATATAACATATATAACTCTGTATCTATAAAACTTCTAAGGCTCGCAGAACACTTTACGTACATTCTCATTTGAACCTCACTGCGACCTCACAGAACTGAGGTAAATTATTTACAGGTATCATTATCCCTGGAATCAAGTGAGATTACACACGCAAAATGCTTTGCAAACCTTAAAGCACTACTTAAATGCTAGTTTTTGTTATTGTTATTTTATCAATGAGGAATCTGGAACTTTTTTTTAAAATGTTTAAGTGCCTTGTTCATGGCCACACAGCCAAGTCAAAAGTGGAATTCCAATCTAGGTCTTCTTGAGTCAAAGTCCTAAACACTATCCATTACATTACAAACCTCTGTGGTTATAATTCTTTCCCAATAGGGGAAAAAAAACCCATAAAATAGTAGTTAAGATCTATAGTGCCCTATAATTTAATTACATTATGGATTAAATAAGCTTTTATGAGTTAGCCTTAAAACCATAATAAGGTCCTATTAATAAATATGATTATATCTACCTGGAGGCATCGAGTGGCAGGCTACATGTCCATCTTTAGCTCTGTCTTGTTTAAGACTTGTATCCACTGGGATAAAAACATAACAAACTACCAGTTATGGAGATGTGGAAGGTTTTAAAGAAGTAGAGCTCTCCCAAAATACCCTAGCAACAACAGCTTTAAGAGCAGAAGTTGGTGGACCCTCAGAGAAGATTCTTTACAGGGAGATGGAAGCCTGTAGACAATGGGGATAGAACAGGTCAGAGTGGACCTGACCACAGCCCAACAATACAGGACCAAAACCCAGCATCTCTCAAGAACACTTTTGGGTGCTTTTCTCATATAATTAGCAAAGAGAAGTATAGTCAGATATCTGATATTCTCTGCCATAGTTGTGCATAGAACATTTCATTAGAGTTTGCAGCCATGAATTTTGTTTTTTACTTTAAGGTGAATATTTTTTGAATCTCATAAAAGTTGCTCTGAGCAGGATCACCCTGAGGGAGACATAAGCTTTCAAGGTTCTAATAAACAAGGAGAAAAAGAAGGCAGGGCTTAGCCATGGCCTACTGAAGCAGCATCAGGGACAGAACGAGACTCCTGTAGGTCACTGGCCAGGGAAATGGGATGAAGCAATTCACATTTCAAATCATCCAGAGCCACAGCAGGAAACAAAGGTGTTTACCTTGTTATAGCTGCCAGACAGCAGGAGTCATGAAACCAGACTATCTCCTATATCTGACTGGGGCCTATCAGGTCCACCTAGAAGACGGAACCAACTCCCAATTCAAAACTGAAAGGAAAAAGAGATAGAAGGGCCAAAGCTAATAAACAGATATACTGGGTCACCAGGAGAAGAGCCAGAACTAGGAACTGGAACAGAGAGCATGAGCTAGTCCCAGAGACCCCCCTCCAGAAGTACAGAGGCATCCAGACCAGAGGGTGCCAGAAGAAAGAGGACCATTCAGAAATATAAGAGGCAGAGTTTGGCCCTTGAACAAAGTCTCAGTCCTAAAACTAAGTCTGGAAATATAAATACTCTGGGCTGAAAAACCCAAGATATTAATCCAGAATAATTAATTCCACAAGTAAAAATGAAGCCTGGGGAGGAAAATGGTTGGCTACATAGAGTCCAAGAGTGGAAGAAATGCTATGAGAGATTAAAAATGAAATTATAGTTCTTAAGGGGAAAAAGTGAAAGAAAATAATTTAGAACAGAAGGTAGAAAACCTTACTCCAGTAGTAGACTTCTCAAAAAATAAAATGGAGCAAAGAAAATTCAATCATATCATGAGAAAAATAAGAACCTCATTCTTTTCCTAACCAAAAAAAAAAAAAAGAGGGTTGAACATATATACATACACACATTCTTCTTGAGTTCAAATCCAGCCTCAGACACTTACTACCTGCATGACCCTGGGCAAGTTATTAACCCTGTTTGCCTCAATTTCCTCATCTGGAAAATGAGCTGGAGCAGGAAATAGCAAAACACTCCACTTTGCCATGAAAACCCCAAATAGGGTCACAAAGAGTCAGACACGAATAACTGACTAAAAACTACAACAAAAGGTTTTTAACCTAGGGACCATGAACTTGTTGGGTTTTTAAAAAATATTTTTATAACTACATCAACTTAATTAATTTCCTTTGTAATCCTATGTATTTTATGTATTTAAAAACATTCTGAAAAGAGGTCTACAGGCCTTACCAAACTGCCAAATGTTGCTGGGAAAATTGGACAGCGAAATAAAAGCAATTAGGTTTAGACCAACACTTCACACATGACCTAGATATAAAAAGTCACATCATAAGCAATTTAGAGAAATATAGGAGGAAATTACCTATCAGATTGATGGATAAGTGACAAGTTCATGACCAAACAAGACAGAGAGAGGATTATAGAAGATAAAAAAGTACAATTTTGATTGCATACAATTAAAAAGATCTAATAAAGTCAAGATTGAAAGGGGAACTGGGAGGAAAATGTTTGCTGCAAGTTTATGATAAAGATCTTCATTTCCAAGATACACAAAAAACTGATTCGAAATTAAAAGAAAAGGCCATTCTCCAACTGATAAATGAATGAGTTCTCAGGAGAAGAAACGTAGGCTATCTACAACCATGTTTTTTTTTTAAATTATTGTATCAAAAATCTAAAAAAGAAAGGGATGGTGTATCATTTGGAGAATAGCTAAACAAAGGATGGCATGTGATAGATTCAGAGAAACCTGAGAGGATCTTTTATGAACTGGTGCAGAGCAAAATGTGCAGAATCAAGAGAACAATCTGTACATGACTACATCATAAAACAACTCTGAAAGACTTAAGAACAATCAATACAATGACCCACTAAGACTCCAGAACACAGATGTTAAATTATGCTTCCCCCCTGAGAGATGAAGGACTGAGTAGAACTGAAAGATAACAGACAATTTCAGACACAGCCAATGTGTGGATTTGTTCTGTTGGATTTTATTTCTTACAAGTAAAGACTTTTATTTTGGGAGGGGAGAAAGCAGTAAGAGGGTTAGTTATAGTGATACAAAAAAAGGAACAACAATAACTCATTATAAAAATAAATAGAAGATGAGGCAGCTAGGTGGTGCAGTGAGCAGGGCACCAACCCTGGAGTCAGGAGGACCTGAGTTCAAATCCGGCCTCAGACACTTGACACACTTACTAGCTGTGTGACCTTGGGCAAGTAACTTAACCCCAATTGCCCTGCCTTCACCCCTGCAAAAAATAAACAAACAAATAAATAAATGGAACAGAAAGTGGTTCAGAAGGGACATAGCTAGGCAGGGCAGCATCAAAACTATCACATTAGAAATACATATATCTAAAAAAACCAAGCTATACATAATGTTCATGGTTACATTCCTTTTTCTGGTTTTTGTATATGGAAATATTCACGTTTTGTAATGTCAAGTTCATAATAATAATGTTTTAAAAACATATATACTTATCAAAACAAAGCTAGGCAACTAGCTAGTACATGGCTAGTAGACACTTATTAAATGCTTAATTGATTAAAAGAATTATGATGCAAAATTATTTCAGAATGGAAAGATATATATAAAAAAGATGAAAAATTTTAGGAGAAAAATGTCAAGTCCTGGAATTGGCTTTTTTTTTTTAATCAACTATACAGAAGAGAGGCTTTAACCTGGGGTTCATGAACTTGTTTCTGACTTGGTTTTAACATTTTGACAAGTGTATTTCAATAAAATTCGTTGCCTTTGTAAACCTATATATTTTATTTTGCACAATTAAAAATGTTATTCTTTTATTCTGTCCATAGACTTCACCTAGCTGCCAAAGGAAACCATGACACAAAAAAAGATTAAGAACCCCTGGTATAATAGGAATGTATCTGTATAGTAGAAAGGTATCTATATAATAGAAATGTGTCCGTGTAGTAGAAATATATGTGTAGTAGGAATGTATCTCTATCATAGAAATGTATCTCTATTACAGAAATATATCTATATAGTAGTCCATATTGAAACAATTGAGAGGTATCAGCTGACAATCTCAATGAGTGACCAAGCTGCTGCAGAGCTGCCAATCAATGCAAATGGCAACATCAGGCTACATTAGTTCAAAAAGGAAGACAAAATTGCCCCATTATTCCATTCCTAGACGTGTAAAGGCCCCACACAAAGTCCAACTTACTTCTCTAGTCTTATTTCCTATTTTTCTCCTTCATACACTGTAAATGTCATCCAAATCACATTAGCCTTTTCCCAAACTTCCTGTAGCATGTTTTCTAGCTCTGTGCAGTCCATTTACCAGGCTTAGAATGTCACAGAACCTCAGGGTGGAAAAGGACCTCTGAGACACTTTCCTCTAACCTGTACTTTAACATCAACATCTACTACAACATCCCTGATGAATAACCATTTAGCCTTTGAAGAACTGTATGGAGGAGGAAGCTATTACCTTCCAAGGCAATCCATACCACTTTTGGACTGCTGTAATCATTAATAAGTGTTTCTTTAAAGCAAGTTAAAACCTTCCGCCCTGCAACTCCCATTCATTTCTCTAATGGAATTTCCTTCTGGAATCAAGCACAACAAATCTAATCTCTCTTGCACAGCCTCCTCTCTAGGCTAAATATTGTTCTTGTTCAGTCATTTCAGTCCTGTCTGACTGACTCTTCATGATCCGATTTGGGTATTTCTTGGCAAAGATACTGGAATGGTTTGCCATTTCCTTCACCAGCTCATTTTATAAATGAGAAAACTGAGGCAAACAGGGTTAAGTGACTTACCCAGTGTCACACAGCTAGTAAGGCTAGATTTGAACTCATGAACATGAGTCTTCCTGACTCCAGAAAAACATACTAAGGTGCAAAGAGAGAGGAGTCCCATATTCCCTCTTTGGACATGCAGAACTACACTTTAGAAACTGGTCTTTATTTCAGTTATAGTAAGAAGTAATGTTTTCCTAGTTTCAGTTCCCTGAATACCTCACCCCTGTTACTGTTTCTAGGCTGATAAAAGGCATTCTATTTCTAGAAATGCAGGTGAGTGCTAGGCTAATTAAAAACAGAAAGTTGTCATTATTCTAGAGGGGTATACAAATCCTGAGGTAGTGGAATAGGGCTGTCTAAAAGAAATCTCTCCAAGGTCACTAGTGTGTCTGTGTCTTCTTTGTTTCTTTCATTTTTACCAGCATACCATATGCAAGATGTGGTCCTTTTACCAAGACAGCTTTGGTGCATTAGCTATGAAACCCAAGACAGGAATCCAAGTGAGGTGGCCCACTTCCTTTTGAACAGAAGGCCCCAATATTAAAGTGAAAGAGAGCCATCTCTTTGGGCACTTCAAAGGAAAGTTGTCCACAGGATCTCAAGCATAAAATATAAGGAATTTCTTCCCCTAACACATCAGTAAAAACTTTTACACCTGCTTTCTTCTATGTTGTTTGATACTTCTCCCATTTCCATTTGACAGTGAAAATTTAGTTTTTCTCTATCATGTACCCCCCTTCAGTGATATCACCAGGTGAGCTGAGACAGGTTCAACAGACTTTTTCCACCCCCTGAATAAGGTAACTAATGGGCTACAACAGGTCTCCATATAAGCATTTAACACTGTGGACTGAGAGGGAAGTTCTCATTTTGACAGATTTTTTTCTTTCTCCATGCTTACAACTGTGTTCCTGTAGCAGTGGCTTTGAGCATGCACTTAAGATTTTTTTTTTAAGCCTAAAACTGTAATTGAAGGGTGGAGGGTGAAATATATGGCTCCCTAAATTAATACTTAGAATTTTCTTCCTAACCAGAAGAAGCTGAAAATTAGGTGAGCTATGATTCCCCAGCCATAACGCTAAAGCAAAGAAAAATTATACAGCAAGTTTAAAACAGTTTAACTTTCTGAGAGAGAAAACTTACAAATTTTTAACTAGGTCTTAGATTAGAATGAGGAAAAACAATATCAAAACCTGACATGCATCTCAGGAGACGAATTCTTTCTAAGCAGATGAATTTAGGCGTTGGGATTTTGCTTTCTTTAGGGGGGGAAGCATATCTTTGTGTCTTATCTGTATCCAATCAGGTGATATAATCAATTGGGAGAAGCCCAGTGGGACTAAAATAAATAGCCTTTAACTTAGCTCTGGTTAATTTTGCAAAGAAGGAGACTTTTTGGTAAGAAGTACTTAAGCTGATTCTTGAGCAGTTAGGTGATATCCCTTTGCTCTGATCCTATCACTCTGAACAAAAGTGGGAAATAAATAATTAAATAGGGAAAGCCTCTCTCTCTCTCCTTCCAAGATTTATTATACATAATACTTATTCTCAGAGCAAGGGAAAATATCCCAAAGCAATGAAGCAGTTAGAATAATTTTTACAGACCTGGAATAATACTTTATTTCTGTATATACTGAATTTTCATAAAAACCTTATTATAGATTGTTAGATTAGGATATTACAAATTTGAATGTTTTTTATCAGACCTAGTATAAATTGAACCTTAGATAGAGAAGTGTTTTGCTAGTTCATTATTTATTGCTATAATAACTAATATTTGCATAGCACTTTAAGGTTTGCAAAGTGCTTTACAAATATTAATACCACCCTGTGAAGTAGGTGCTATTGTTACTATGTACACTTTACAGATGGAGAAATTAAGGCAGATTGAGGTTAAGTGATTCGCTCAAGGTTACACAGCTACTAAGTGTGTCCGGCAGAATTTGAACTCAGCTTCTGACTCCAAGGCCACTGTTCTAACCACATATTATCATATTACTGCTTTTGAGGCAAAGCACGTCTAAGACGAATACTGAAACTTATTAGCTCCCTTCCTTCTGACCTAGATCTGTGGTGTTTAGAAAAGTTTGTACCACCTTGTTTCAACTTTTTCCCTCTATAAGAATGTAAATTGCATATTATCATTTGGAAAAAATCTTGAATACTATAGTTTTAAATGCTGGTATTGTTTTAAAATTGAAAGGCAAGAAGGCTTTAGGGGGGGAAAATTTATTTGGAGTAGGATACCTTCTCTAAAAATGAGTATTTAAGTGTTTGGCACCCTGGCGTGCCCTCCTGTGTTCCTACTCACTAAAAATGTCCTTGAAAGCCAGGCAGCTTTTCAATCAAATCGTGACTGTCTAGAGAAATGCCTGTGAAATGGTTTTCTGAGAGGAAAAAAATCGTCAGCTTCAATAGCAGTGTGTGTTGGAATGAAAGAGCCTTTTTTGAATAGTTTACCTGCAAACAGAGACAATGAAAGTAAGAAATTTGGTTTAAAGCTTCAGATAAATACATTATAAAAAATGACACAGATTTTGTCCTGTTGAAAAATGTCTATATTTTAGCCTCCGATAAATCAATCATTGCTTTTTTCTATTATTCTTATACTCTTGGTGCTGTGCTTGATTATAAACAATTGTGAAAATAATCTGATTTTATATGGCCCACCAAATTATAAACAACACAGTCTACCCACTACGGGCTTACTCTGGCTTACCTATATTGTTAGGAATTTTCTTTATGACAGATCTATATCTTCAAAAATATTTATCCTAAAAGATCAATTTCATCAAGACTAAATTATGTGTACCATCTTAATTATATACTGTTTGAGATTTATGTGTTAAACTACAATGTGAAATATATCTTGAACTCAAATTAGCATAAAACTGTGCTATTAAATGTGAACTACAATATGATATAACAAACTGTCCTTTACAATTGAGTACATCCAGGCAGTGAAAGTAAAAGGTTTTTCATTAATTCAGCAAACACTGCTGAAACCTACAATGATTAATTATTGCTACATTTTGAATTTTACTCGCTTAATGGCCTACTTTAAATCAAGATAATTTATATTCAGTGTTTTTCTTCTAAAATGTGAGATTAAAAAAAATTGTGAAGTATATTAGGCGATGTTAATAAACCTTAGGGTATAATATATAAAGCATGTGTCCTAATTAGTGAGAAGCAATGCACCTACATCCCTAATCAACCTGAAAATCAAACCTTTATTTCACAAAGCATATCAGAAAAAAAAGTTAATTTAACTTCATGAGGATGTTGAAAGAGGTTTTATATCTTGGCTTATTTGTATTTTTACATCATCTGCTCTATTATATAGCTACGCTACTTGTGTGGTTGTTGCTTAGTCTTTTCAGTCATGACGTACTCTTCATGACCCCATTTGGGGTTTTCTTGGCTTCTCCAGCTCATTTTATAGATGAGGAACTAAGGCAAACAGGGTTAAGTGACTCACCCAGGGTCATACAGCTAGTAAGTGCATTAGGCTGGATTTGAACTCAGGTCCTCCTGACTCTAGGCCTGGTACAATCTATCCAGCATGCCACCTAGCTACCCCAGCTACTTGTTGTACTCCTTGAAATTTGTATATTACTAACAACTATACAGTGTTACCTTCTTTCCACAAGGAAAGAGATAAATAACATCTACAATGGAGTTTTTAAAAGATAAAGAATGTGAGGAAATGGAAATAAGGAAGCTGACACACATTAAGGTTTAAAGCAAATTTATTTTCTAAGATGTCTTATTTCTAACATTTGTAACACCAAGTGCTCACACAGAAATCCTAGGTGGCTATCTGAGAAATTCAACTCTTTATTTCTTCAAATGCATTACTCAACTAACCAAAAAGGGAGGAGAGGCTCAGATTCAATCTAGCTCAGCTCAGATTAATCTGGCCCACTGGCATTAGCATCACAAATGCTCGGATCCCTAAGAGTCTATCCATTATGGCAAATCTTTAATAAATTTTGTCTTTTTCTTTGGTTGAGAAGGCTTGAGTCAAATTCATTTGGCAGGATTCAGTGCGTCGGTATTTTGGGGTCTCAAGCACCCCTAAACCCCTAAAAACATATGGTTCCCTAACCTCATCAAATCCAGTTATGTTCCTGGTTAGATTCCCCAGAGTGTAGGTGACTCATATGGGTAATTTTGTTTACTTGGCCCCATAAAAGAAAATTACTTCTGCTGCCAGTATTCCAATGAGGATAAGGAAAATAGTCATGGAGGGGAGAGGTAACAGATAGTACTTGAAAGAAAAAAATTAAAGGGAAAAATAGACAGCAAAACTTCCATATTTGAAGAATACAAGTCATTCCCCAATTGACAAATGGTCAAAGGATATGAACAGGCAGTTTCCACAGGAAGAAATTAAAGATATCTACAGATATATGAAAAATGCTTTAAATCACTATTGATTAGAGAAATGCAAATCAAAACAACTCTTAGGTACCACATCTCTCCTGTCAGATTGGCTAACATGACAAAACAGGAAAATGATAGATGCTGGAGAAGATGTGGGAAAATAGGAACTCTGTTACATCGTTGGTGGAGTTGTGAACTGATCCAGCCATTCTGGAGAACAATTTAGAACTATGCCCAAAGGGCTACAAGAATGTGCATATCCTTTCATCCAGCAACACCACTTCTAGGGCTATATCCCAAAGAGATCACACAAGTGGGAAAAGGACCCAAAAATGTACAAAAATGTGCAAAAATATTTATAGCAGCTCTTTTTGTGGTGGCAAAGAACTGGAAATCAAGGGGATGCCCATCAATTGGAGAATGGCTAAACAAGTTGTGGTATATGTGGTATATGAATGTAATATACTATTGTGCTATAAGAAATGAAGAGCAGATGGACTTCATAATAACGTGGTAAGACTTACAAGAACTGATGCTGAGTGAGGGGAGCAGAACCAGGAGAACACCATACATGACTACTGACACACGGTATCTGTAATGACTGACTTTGATAGACTTGGCTCTTCTCAGCAATGCAAGGTTCTGAGACAGCTCCAAAAGAATCATGATGGAAAAAGCTATCCACATCCAGAGAAAGAACTGTGGAGTCTGAATGCAGGTTGTGGCAAACTATTTGCTCTCTCTCTCTCTCTTTTTTCCCTTTTGGTTTTATTTCTTTTTTCTCATGATTCATTCCATTGATTATAATTCTTCTTTACAACTTGACTATTGTGAAAATAAGTTTAATGTGAAGAGATATGTGGAACCTATATCGGATTATATACGGTCTTGGCCAGGGGGAGGGGAGGAGAGTGAGGGGGAGAAAATTTGGAACTCAAAAACTTGTGGAACTGAGTGCTGTAAACTAAAAAAAATAATAATAAATTAAAAAAACTTTCACAAAAAAAGGGAGGAGGAGGTTACAAATTACTGGACATTAGTTATTGATTACTGATTATGATTTAATCTATACATGGGTCATGGATGGCTATGAATTGTGAGTTTTCAATTCTCAAATCTGGAGTACTGATTATAGATTATGATTGATTCTATATAACAACTGGATACTTAATATTTGACATTTCTTTTTTTCCTTGTAATTATCTTCTTTATGCTACGGCACTTATTGTAGACTGAATGGTATACTTCAAAGTCTCTTACTCGCCAAATCTCAATTTTGCCCAATATGTAATGTCTCAGTATATAATGTTGATAAATGAGTAAAACCTTTGCAATAGAATGCTACCTTTTTATCCTTGTTTTTCAACTGCTATAAAATATGGATGTTGTGTCTTAAAGACTTACGTTCCATCCTAGACTCTCCGTCTCCATATCACTGAAGAAAGAGAACACTCAGAAGCTTGCTTGGAAAAGAACTCACCAGGTAACCTAGATCGCCAGCAGTGCTGCTATGTTAAGGTTTTCAAACCTGGATCCCAGAGATCCCACTTTAAAAGATTTGTTTCTCTCTAGAGGTTAATATTAAAATATAAAGGCAGTGTGCTTATTTTGCTGCACTCTTCCCTATCCAAAAATTGGATAAAAATTCTGCAGTCCTCAGAAACATTAAACAGCTTTTACTCATCTTAACATGTGGCTTTCTGGTATCATTTCTTGTGAAATCTCACAACGCCATTATTTTAATAGTGTTGCTATCTATTTGTATCACTGATGTCTTTCAAATTTATTACAAATGACATTCTGAATGCAATTTATGCTAGTAGCATGGAAAGAAATGCAGTTGAATACATTTAAGTATCTTATATAAACTCAATGAGCACCAAAGATATTTCAAAGTCATACTATTGTGTATTTGGCAGCTGTCATTAATGACTAGTGTAACAACTACATTCTGCTTTATTTATAAATAGTAGAACTTACAGTGTAAGATGGAATCTTTGGGAATAATTTGGCTTCTCTGGGGTCTCACTTTGATCCTGGTAAAAGTTGCTGACAAAACAGCAATCCATAGCAAGGGAAAATGACAACAACTTCTAGAGTCAGTCATTCAACAAACACTGACACAATGCCTGGCATTGGAGATACAAAAAGACAGTCCCTACTCTCAAGGGGCTCAGAATCAGTGTATGCTGCCTAGCACCTCCAAGTACTAAATCAGCTCCTGGTAGATAAAGATGGTGAAGAATGTTGGAAGGATGGCTTTACCAAGGTAATATGGCAGGATCTTCTAAACCGTCTTCCCCCTGCTCCATCTGTCCTTTGAATGGGAATGTTTCCTGACCTATTACCCACAGGTTGTGTATTCCATCTCTTGAATAATATGGAAAATGTTGTTACAAATTGACTAATCCAAAAAAAGATACCTGACCTTTACCATAGATTTTAAATTAAGGTTATTTTGCCCTATATATCCATGATAAGTGAATCTGTAATTTTCAAACCTAGGCTTGACAGAACAGCTCAATGTTGTTGCCACTATGCCCTTTTTCTATTCTTAAAGTAAATACTCATAACTAGGAAATGTCATGTACATTTCAGTATCACTCTTCATTAGTAACTCAGTGGTGAGACAATAGAGAGTGGAATAACTTCCTCATGAGAATTAGTCATTTTCAAATTGTCATGTGTAACAGGGTTTAAATCAGGGGTTATTTACTTGGGATCTGTACATTTATTTAAAATTTTTTTTTGCTGTTTTTCTACTGGTTTTCTTTGTAATCTTAAGTATGTTATTTTATGCATTTAAAAACATCATTCTGATAAGAGGTCTATGGGATTCACCTGACTGCCAAGGGGTCCGTAACACACAAAAAGTTAAGAACCTATAGTTTATAAGATCCTCTACGCTTAAAAAAAAAGGCTGATGGAATCAGCATGGTATCCACTGAAAGAATATAATAGGTAGGTCTTAATCCATGAACCTGTTGAAAGGTTGTTGTTGTTGTTGTGTTTGTCCTTTGTTCTCAAAGAGGACCATGACATCAGGAAAATGATGACATGACTTGAAATTGCCTTTGATTTGAGTGAGGGAGGGCTGTGTAAGGTCACTAGCCTCACTTTCTCCTCCAGAGACATCTAGGCACATGCTGAAAGGACTCTAAAAGCCTATAGTAATTTCAGGACACAAGTGCATCAACCACACAGGGGGGATAACCATAACTTAGATATATGTACGGAGAACATAAGTTCCTTTAAATTTTCTTTCGTAAGCACAATACTGTCTGAGTGGCCCTGTGACACAAATCTGAGAAGCCTGTGAAGGTGAACTACACAGCTCATCCTCAACAGGAAGATCTTTGAAAACGGACAGACTGATTTCTCTGTTGTCAAATGCTCTTTTTAACATGCAGTTGTAATTGTTTGCTAATATTTTGGATGCAATGAAGTTTGCCCTTTTAAGATAGCAGATATTGTGACAGTAATACAAGATTTTTAAAGGAGCTGGCTCACAGATTTGTATCCCTTTGTTAGCAGTGACAGAGGTACCCACTTTACACAACAAATTATAAGGGTAACTGTAAGATTTTATAGATTCAACAGTATTCTCACTTCCCACATCACTAAAACCCTAATTAATAACCATAAAAAATTGGAAAAGAACTAGATTGACTACTTAACTTTTCATGGCTGTAGCTAGAAGGTGAATTCTTAACCAAACAAGGGGTAGAGGCAACCTGTCATTGTTGTTCAACTGTTTCAGTAGTGTCCGAGTCTTTGTGACCCCACTTTTGGGGTTTTCTTGGCAAAGATACTAGAGTGGTGTGCCATTTCCTTCTCCAGCTCATTTTACAGATGAGGAAACTGGGGCAAAGAGAAGCAGGGTCACACAGCTAGTCAGTGTGTACGGTTGGATTTGAACCCCTGACTAGAGCTGGTACTCTCATCCACTGTGCCACCTGGCTGCCTATATAGAGGAAATTACAAAAGTCAAAACCAGACAATTTTGATCACAGAAAATTGAAAAGCTTTTACATGAACAAAATTAATGCAACTAGGATAAGAGGTCAACAAGGAAACCTTTGTATCAAATATCTCTGATAAGAGTAAGATCCAAAATATATAGGCAACTAACAGAAATATACAGGGTCCTGGCATTAACAAAACTTTAACAGCTTAAAATGGTACTAAGACATTTGGGACAGTCTGTAAAAGAGCAAAAGATATTCCTCAATAGGTAAGAATGCAAAGGATATAAACAAACAGCTCTCAAAAGAACTGCAAACTATTCACAACCAGGTGAAAGAAAACTCCATATCACAATAATAAGAGAAATGAAAATCAACACAACTCTGGGGCTTCACCTCATATTTAGCAAATCTCCCTCACATACTCTCTATTCCAGACATGCTGCTTTACCAGCAGCTCCTCAACCTTGACATTACACATCCAGGCCTTTGCAGAGATTGGACCTCAAATTCATTACCTTCGAGCCTCTCTTCTTACTCTCCCAAACTCCCTTTCAAGTCCCAGCTCCCATAAGAAGCCTTTAGAAGCATCGTTGTATGATGGAGAGAGCTAGATTTAGCATCAGTCAGAGACCTCAGTTCAAGTTCCACTTCTGACACAAGCTGTGTGGCAAAAATCACAACCTCTGAACTTGTTTCCTTCTCTGTAAAATAAGGATAACAGCTGTGGTGGTAGCTGCTTCACTGGGTCGTTGTGAGGTGCAAACTAGATAAAGCTCTTTGCAAAACTGAAAGGGCTGTAGAGAAGCCAGTTATTATTTCCTAATTTACACTCTTTTCAGTTCTTAGTTCTTTCTTCCTCCTCAAATTATCTTGTATTTACTCATCTATAGATACATTTCTATAATAGAGAGAGATAAATTGATATGATAAATCAATCAATAGATATAGGTGGCAAAGTGGATGGAAAGTCCAAGCCTGGAGTCAGGAAAACTCATCCTCCTGAGGATGGCCTCAGATACTTACTAGCTGCATAACCCTGAGCAAGTCACATAACCCTATCTGCTGCAGCTTTCTCATCTATAAAATGAGTTGGAAAAGAAAATGGCAAACCACTCCAGTACCTCTGCCAAGAAAACTCCAAATGGGTTCACTAAGAGCCAGAAATGACTAAAACAACTGAATGATAATACACACTGTATCTATTTTGGATTCCACAATGTAAGCTCCATGAACTGGTCTATTGTTGGGGGTTTTTGGTCTTCGCATTCCCAGTGCCTTGCATGTAGTTTGTGCTTAAACAATAGATGTTGGCTGAATTTAACCAAAGTTGCAAGGAGATGAATTTCTTATCAATATTAGGGAAATTTTTACTAACCATCAGAGCTACCAAAAAAAAATATGGAAGGAGTCATCTTGGGTAGTGAGATTTCTCCACTACTGCGAGTTCTCAGACACAGTCTAAAAGACCACTTATCAATCAGAAATGCTGCAGAGAGAATTTCTTGGAGTTGAAAAGTCATACTAGATTACCTTTAAGGTCCTATTCAGTTCTAGAGATCCTATACCTATAGATTTGTTTTTATGGAAAAGCATGTTCTGAATTCCAAAACACTCAAGGAAACATTTAGAGCACAACTGAAGGCTACCTCTATTGGTTTAAAAAAGAAAAAAAAGAGAATGGGTTAAGGATGTGGCTGGTTTAACAGAGGGCGGTATTATATTTTAGGCAAATGGACTTAAAAACACAGAATTAATGGCTTTTCATTAATCCAGATAGAACAAAGGGGGAAAAGCTAAGATTTTTCTTGGCCTACAGAATAAAGTGAAATAATTAACCAGAGGATTAGTAACTGTGATTCTACTTAAACTCTGCTTTGTTCTCTAAAACAGAGGCTAAAACTGAAGCCAAAAAGAAAATTATTGTACTTATCTCTGGCTAAACCACTAAAGGAAATGGGTTAAAACAACACTTCAGGATTTCTCACTTTTACTGAACCTACCTAACAAAGATTACATTATCATTTTATGTAAACTGGCACTTTCACTTATAATTTTTAAAGGCTGGCAAGACTTCTATATGGAATTAAAAACTGCAGAGAAGTGTCAACTCAGGCATGATTTCGGGTTTTTTTTTAATTGAAAGTGCATTTCTGGCTCCAAACAGAATTTTTGGTGATCCAATCTCTTTTCTCTCTACATTCTTTCCACTCAAGGCCCAGCCCTTTGTGCATTCCCCAACAGTGAATGCGGCTCTTCTCTATGTGCTAGGAGCTGTGGATACAAAAGTAGATGTGAAAACAGTCCCACTCTCAAGGAGCTTACATTCTATATTCATAATAATGTAACATTATCAATTTTTAATGTATTTCTCTCTAAACAGGGTAATGAAACCAGCAATTGCTTTTGCAAATAATGTTTGTGCTTTCTGCAAAACAGCCAAGTGTTTTACAAACATTGTAATGGTCCTACATTCTCACTAAAAGACAATAAGGAGTGATGACAATACATTTACACAGGGCTTTTAAATACATTATCTCACTTGACATTCTCAACCTCCAGAGATAGGCAGGGCAGTATCATAAGCCCAGTTTTATGAATGAGGAAACTAAGGTTCAGAGAAAAGTCCAAAGTCACAACCACATAGGTAGTGACTGTGAATTAATTCAAACTCAAGTCCTCTATCTAGAAAGTCTTACCATTTCTACAACTGCCTCACCCGAACAGATGCCTGTGACTGCTAAACAGGGTCAAACTTCCTCATTCAAAAATGCCCCTTGAAGCTGAAATCGAGATTTCAAACAGAAATGCATAATTCTAATTAGCCTCATTACAAACTTTACGAGCTAGCTCAGCAGTGAATAATTAACAGCAGCAAAAAAAAAAAAAAGTTATCCTATAGACTCACTTATCGCTTTTAACCTTTAATAAGAAATGTCCAAAGTCATAGTAGTCACGCACATAAAAATGAGACACGCCAGAAAATCAGGCACATGAAATGATGCCTGCAGTTGGAATTAAGAAAGTGGTAGAGTCCATAAGGACCCTGGGTTCCAACAAGGAAAAGATGTTTTCATGTCACTCCCCTGCCCAAGAAGTTCCAATGAATCCCTTCTTGCCTCTAAGATAAAACACAAATTCCTCACTTTAGCTTTTAAACTTGTCTCCAACCTATTTTTCCGGCCTCGTTGCACAGTACTTCCTTCCTCACATTCTGAGTTCCAGTTGCTGTTCTCCTCTACCAGGCATTCCATCTCCTGTCCTTTGTACAGGCTGTCTGTCCCCTATAGCTTGACTGCCCTCCCACCTCCACCATGCTTTATAGATTCCCTACCTTCCTTCAAAGCTCAACTCGAGTTGAAATACCACCTATGCTCGGCAGCTAATGTCCTGCTTCCCGAAATTACTTTGTACCTATTATTAATATACTTTTCTGTGGGCGTGTCGTCTCCCCACAATAGGAAAGGTAAGCTGCTTGAGGGCAGGAACTTTCTTTTTTCTGCCTCCAGCACCCAACATACAGCAGGTACTTAATAAATGCTAGCTGAATGAACAAAACGTTTCAGAGGTCTGACCAAATCCGAGCTCTGCGCGCGCCGCCGCGGGCACAGACAGGGCCATCCCCGTGGACAGCTAAGGAAGTGACTTCTCCTTAGCCGGGTGACATATGCCCGACGGACAGGCATAGGGACAGATGCAATCAAACTGCACGAGAGAGGTTAGCTCCGGAGTGATGGGGGCCGGGGGAAAAAGCGAGGGATGAGGATGCAAGGGAAGAAAGGCGCGCCCAGGCAACAGGAGGTGTCCGGGCGGGGAAAGGGAGCCACGTTCACGGTCAGATGGGGATGGGCGGAGAAGACCCACATGCCTGCGGATGGATGGGCAGGGCAGGCACAGGGCACCGATGGAAAGCGGAGCGGGGCTGCGGCTGGGAGAGGTGGGGGCGGCGAGGGGCGTGGGGGCTGCTGCTGCTGAGCAGCAGGCAGGCACGGCGTGCAGGGATACTCACATAGGGCTGGTAAAACTTGGAGAGTCGGGGTTTCCCGTGGTTGTTGAAGATGAGGATCGCCTTGATCATGATGGAGCCCGCGGCAGGGGAAGGGTATGGGAGGAGGGAAGGGGTGGCCGGGTGGGCGCTGGGTCCCGGGCGGCGCGCGCGGAGCCAGCACAGCCCTTCTCTTCTGCTTCAAGTCGCTTCCCCGCCCGCCCCCTCCGCGCGCTCCCGGAGAGGGAGGGGAGGGGAGAGCGAACCCGGCAGAGGCTGGATCAGCTGGAAGCAGATACGCCTCGCGTCACACGAGCCGAGAGGCGGGCCCTTTCCCTGGCTCCAGGGAGCGCCTGCGCAGAAGCAGAGGTCTAGCAGAGAGAGGAGCGCCTGCGCCGGCTGCAAGGTGTTGGAGCGAAAGTTCGGAGAGCGCCTGCGCAGACGCAGAGGGCAGGAAGCGAGACGGGGTGCGAGAGCGCGGGGGGGGGGGGGGGGGGGGACGCCTGCGCAGACGCGGACGTAAGGGTGCCGGGGCTCAGGCAGAAAGCGCGAGGGCATTTTCTTCTTCGTTCTTACTGGATACTGAGCTCTGTTCATCCCTGCCCTCCGGCTTTCGAGATTAGAGGGAGGAGGTGGGTATTGACCGTGAAGTCATCGTTGAAGAGGTGATACACTAACTTCGCGTCTCGGGAGCCAGACGACGCATCAGCTCTGGGGACGCCTGCGCAGACGCAGACGGCACAGTGCGAGGGACATTTTCCTCCAGCCCTACCCCCCCCCCCCCCCCCCCCCGCTCTTTTCCCGGGCGCGGAGACTTTTATTAACCTTCGTCCGCCGCCTCTCTAGGCAGGAAGGGGCTTGAGGGAGAAGGTCGGTGTTGACTGCGTGTTTCTGGTTACAGGGGCTGTGCGCTTAGCTCCACCCGGAAGACGAGCCCGAGCCCGGGACAGGTGCGGAGCCTCTCATCCCGCCACATACACACACCCCCGCCCCGGGCACGTGGTCGGAGATCGAGGAGCCGGATGGCTGAGCCCGAGCGGCCGTCGCTGTCCCTTCCCGGGGGCCCCGCTGCAGGAGAGGGAGCCACCGACCTGGGCCCGGATACGAATACCTTGGAGCCGGCGCCCTCTGCCGCTGTCTCCCCTGGAACAGAGGAACCCACCGGCGACGCCAAGAAAAAAAGTAATTTCCCTTATTTTCCTTTATCTGGGATGGGCCAGTTTGGATCGACGTATGACCGACGGAGGGCAGTGACCACTTAAAAAAGGAAGATTGACCACCGCGGGGGGCCTCGTCTCCCTGTCTAATCTGGGAAGGATAAGTTTGTTTATTGCTTGGGAGGGAGGGGAAGCTGACTCGGCTGCCCAAGATTGGGGAGCAGATCGGCAATGAAAGGGTGCAATCCCACGGCCTAATTTTACCTAGTTTCCCTTCCTCCCCCCCCCACGGTAAGCGCAGGAGGAACATTAAGCATCCCCCATTTGGATTTTAACGGTTATTGGGGCCGCTTCCTCTTGGCGGTGTGGAGGCTTTGGAAATGACCAAAAAGTGGTTCGTGGCCTCGAGGACCTGAGCTTTAGGAAATAGATAAGAAATGTGCGCAACTGCTAGCCATAATTCTAAGTATTGTCTGGATGGCCATTGGTTGAGGCTTTGCTAAGTGGAAGATTTCTGCTGAGATTCTAAGGATGGAACACCTAAAAATAACACGGGAGAGGCTGAGAGAATGGGGAAGAAGGCTTTGGAAGAGAGCATTAAAGTTACATCTTTAAGCTTTCCGGAATCTCCACTCCATCACTGCCCCCCAAAACAACTTGTATATACTTTGCTTAATATGCGTGTGTAGCTGTCATTTCCTTTGATAGACTATAAGCTGCAGGAGGATCTAGATTGTTTGCTTCTTTTCTCTTTGTATCCCAGCGCCTAACACAATGCCTGGCATGTAGCAATCTATAAATTTGTGAATTGATTGGTTGAACAGTAGTAGATTGAATTTTAACAGATATAAAAATATTGTGTGAGAGTATTCCAGGCAGAGAGAATGACATGAAGCAAAGGCAAAAGAGGTAGGAATGTATAGGGCTTTTTCAGGAACAGAAGAATAGGATACCCACAGGTGAACAGTGTCAAGACTGAAAAAAGTAGGTTCAGGTCAGCTTTCAGAGGGACTATGTAATATCTACTTAAAGAGGTAATGGCTGCCTAATGGAGTCTGCCTTATTCTGTAAGCAGTGGATGAACTATTGAAGGTTTTTAAATGCAGGAATGATATGATTAGCACCATGCTTTAGGAAGCACGTTAATAGAGGTGTGCCTGTTGGACTTTTAAAGTAGTATAGAAAGAGGGTGGTTTGAATTTGGGACATTTAGGTGTCTCAGTGGATAGAGTGCCAGGCCTGGAATCAAGAAGATTCATCTTCCTGAGTTCAGCTCTGGCCTCAGACACTTCCTAGCTGTGTGACCCTGGGCGAGTCACTTAACTGTTTGCCTCTTTCCCTCATCTGTAAAATGGAGAAGAAAATGGCAAAACCACCCTAGTGTCTTTGCCAAGAAATCCCCAGATGGTGTCACAAAGAGTTGAACATGACTGAACAATAACAATTTGGATTTTAATTAGGGTAATGCCTGTGGAAAAGGAAAGGAAAATTGACAAAACTCAGCACCTTTAATAACTATGTAATATCTAGTATGTTGTATTTTCGATCAGGAAGTCACTTTCACTGGAACTGTTCTTTACCTCTGTATATTAACTTCTGGTATCCACTTATAGTAAACGTTTATTAAGCACCTGCAATGTGCCAGGCATTGTGCTAGTGCTGGGGATACAAAAAGAGGCAAAAGACAGTCTCTGCCCTCAAGGAGCTTATGCTCTAAAGGGAGAGACAACAAGTAAATGTGTACCAACAAGTTATACACAGGATAAATAAGAAAAGATTAAGAGAGTGGGGGAAGCCTTCCTATGGAATGTGGGATTTTAGTTGAACTCACTTTACCATAAGAAAAATACCCAGAGCCAAAAGACAAGTGTCTTGTTTGTATAACTGCAAGAAGTCCAGTGTCACTAGATTAAAGAGTATGTTGTAGAGAGCAGGATGTAAGAAAACTTTTCCCAGCGCATGAGGAAAGAAGGCAATGCAAGAAAGCCCTATCAGTAAATACCATTACTATTTCTGAACCCATCCTTGCTTCTAAAATGCTTGAAACTTAGCATGGTTGTTAAGCTGTTTCTTTTTTGACTAGATAAAGAGGCCATTCTCTTCCTCATTTCTTATTAACCTTAATCACTGAATGGGTGTTGCTTCAATCAAACTCAGACCTGTTAAAGATGTTAACTTAAAAAGACCAAGGTCTCCCACTGGATCCAGGGCCATCTCCAGCCATCCTGATCTATATCTTGCCACTGGACCCAGAGGGCTCCGGAGGAGAAAGTGAGGCTGGTGACTGCACAGCCCTCCTACACTTAAATCCAGTTAACTTGCTTGTCACAGCAGCATTTCCTGGATGTCATGGTCCTCTTCAAGACCAAAGGACAAACAGCAACAACAGCAGGAGGCTAAAGTTTTGAGCTCTGGATGGAATGAAGTGAGAGAATTGTGATGGAGGGAAAGGAAAAGAGAAGCATTGGAAGGGATGAGGCCTGGCTTGAGTTAGACTGGAATGAGACTAAAAGTGTGAAAATGGGCCAGCTAGCTCAAGTTCACCTACCAACTTTTGGCCATAGGTACAAGGAAGATGTGGCAAGCAGGATAGCTTTAGAAGACACCATTTCCCTTCAGTTATTTCTGTCAGTTCAGAGAAGCTTTTGACTTGACATAATTGTTTAGAGCTAACAACTGGATTTTAAAGATTATCCTTGTAATGACTTATAAATTATTGAAAGAAAAAGTCACTAGCAAAAAAAAGTAATATTAAATATTTACTCATCACAGTGGCCGGCTCCAGGCTTTATTAAAAGAAACTAATTGGTGATTTTTTGAAGTATTCTAAATATTAATATCTCATTCTCTTTATTTCAGTTTAATTGTCATTCATGTTGTTTTTACAGTTGATGTTCTACTGAAAGCTGTTGGAGACACACCTATAATGAAAACGAAGAAGTGGGCTGTGGAACGAACCCGAACTATTCAGGGTCTCATTGATTTCATCAAAAAATTTCTTAAACTTGTGGCTTCTGAACAGTTGGTATGTGATCAACATTGCTCTTTTCCTTATGTAGGATTCATAACATTTTAGAGCAGCAAAAACAAGCTAAACTCTTAGGTAGGAAAAGTATGAAAATAGAGAAATGTATTCTTTTTTTCTTTTAAAAATAATTAAATTTCATTCAATTAAAAATCTGTTTTCTCTCTCTTTCACCCTCCTCCTCTCCATTGGAAAGGAAGAAGAAAGACAAAACCTTTGTAACAACTATACATAGTCAAGCAAAACAAATTTCTGTGTTATCTACTCCCCAACAAAATGTCTCTTTCTATACACTCAGGTCTATCACTTCTCTCAGGAAGTGGGTGGTATAGTTCATGATTGGTCCTTAGGAAATGGTTGGTCAATGAGTATCTCAAAATTCTTAAGTCTTTCAAAATTGTTTGTGTTTACAATGTTGTTTTTAACGAATTGTTTTCTTAGTTCTTTTCCCTTCACTCTGTATCAGTATGTATCTCTTTCCAGATTTCTTTGTAATCAGAATGATAAAATAGTTTTGACTATAGATCAGCGAAGAGTTTGATGTAAGTGATCAGGAATGAGAAGAAACACTGTTTACTCAAGCTGCTGAGCTTTGAAAGAAGATTGGATAATAATGACATTTTTTTCTTTCCTTACAGTTTATATATGTGAATCAGTCCTTTGCCCCCTCACCAGATCAAGAAGTTGGAACACTCTATGAGGTAATTAATTTCAGCCTTAACATAATGAATATAGATAAATTATTGATAAATTACATTTCTACTTATCTTACATCATTGACATTTTTACTATATAATGATCTTGTATATGTAACTTTGAACTGTATTCAGAGAAAAACCAATATTCAGATTCACAGTATATCAGGATTAGAAAGGACTACATAGGGCATTGAGGCTAACCTCTACCTGAACCAAAATCCTTTGTGCAACAAAACCAAAAAGTGACTATCCAGCCTTTGTTCGAAGACTTCTAATAATAAAAACCTTCCAGGACAACTCATTTCAGTGTTGGATAGCTCTGATTATATCAAGTCAGAATCTGCTTCTCTGCGCTTCTGGACTTTGGGACCTTTGGGATCTAATCACTCTTTCATATGATGGGCCTTTTAGATACTTGAAGACATCTCTTGTCTCTCCGTACACACATGCATGCTCACACATATGCACACCCACTCACATACCCCCTAGTATTCTCTTTTCCAAACTAAACATCCTCAGTTCCTTCATCTGAACCTATTATGGCATGAACTTCTGGTCCTTCACCATTTTCAACTTAGCAAATATTCTCCAAAAAATATCTTGCCTAGAACTGAACACAGTAATCTATATGTGATCTGATCAGGACAGAATATAAAGTGACTAGCACCTTCTTATTCCCAGATACTGAATCTCTGTAAATTTTATCTCCCTGTCACATTAGGTTTTTAGTTGCTATCTCACACAATAGTTGTCATTGACTGTTGACTCATACTGAGTTTTCAGGATGCTAAAACCTCCAGATTTCTTTCAAATAAACTGCTCTCTAGCTATACTATTCTCCTCCCATCTTATATTTGTGGAGCTGACTTTTTAATCCACATGTAAGGCTTTATATTTATTCATAATAAATTTCATATTAGATTTACACCAGCATTCTAGCCTGTCAAGATTATCTTGAATCTTAGCTTTGTCACTTGATATATTAACTTGGTACTAACACTACCTGTGTGACCTTAGGTAACTTGGCATAACCTAGCCAGACCCCAACTTAACTGTCTCTAAAACTAAATCGTTGGACTTATTGGCCTCTAAAGGTACCTTCCAGCTGTTCACCTATAAACCAGTGATCTGGAAATTTGATGAGTATGCCATATACAATTTTATCCCAAGTCATTGATAAAAGTATTAACACAAGACCAGAGCACATCTCCTTCAAGAGACCTCTATCCAAGTTAACATTGAACCATTAATGAGATTTGGTCATTCAGCCACTTTTTAATTCACTTCTCTAACCTTTCTCTGTAGCATTAGCCCTTGTCATCTTGTCCATAGCCATCACATGGGAGATTTTTGTCACATGTTTTTCTACAATTCAAGTAAGCTGGCTGTGGCATATCCCTAATTTACCAGTCTAGTAACTTGTCCAAAAAGAAAATGAGGTTTGTCTTAAATAAATTGTTTTTGATGAAGCTGTACCAGCTCTTTGTTTTCTTTTTCTAGATGTTCACTCTCCATCCCATTAACACAAAGGAGGATTTTATCAAGATTTGAAGTCACCTCACTGACATGTTGTCTGTAGATTACATTCTCTTTACTTTTCTGAAAACTGAATTAACATTCTCCCTTCTATGGTGTCTCCCCTGTTCTCTGAAATCTTTCAAATATCAGTAAACAGAGTCTTAGCATGAAAATCTGCCGGTTCTTTTAGTACTCTGGAATGTAATCTGTCTGGACCTGGTGACTTAAATTCATCAAAGGTGGCAAAGTGCTCTGTTCCCATCTCCTCACTTATCTTAGGTTTCAATTACAAGCTAGCCCTTTTTTTTTCCCAGTCCAAAGATTATTCTCAGCAGAGTTAGCAGAAGGAAAATAAGAGTAGAATAGTTAGTTCTGCCCTCTCTTTCATCATTTTTGTCATCTTATCTAACAGTAGTCTTTTTTCAATACTTCCTCCCCACCCCAATTTAGCTTTAAAAAACCTTTTGTGATCCTTTTTTTTTTTTTGCTAGTCTCAGCTCATTTTTCACTATAGAACACCTAACACCATTCTTAGAGGGCTATGCCACGCTTTTGTAGTCATCCTCTGTTATTTGCCTTTATTTCTGTCTTCTGTTCATGTCTTTTAAAAATCTAAGTTTCTCAGTGATTTCTCTATGTTCACATATAATTATCTCTTAAGAAAGATAGTAACCACCTTTTTGTCTTCATAGAAGTTTCTCTTTGCATCTTCTGAATTTTATTCATGAAGGCTTCTCATTCCTCTTGAGTCAACTTCTATTAAAAATTTAGGCCATGGTATTCAATCTAACCTTTCTCTGAATCCTTTGAAATAGTCTCTTCAGAAATACAGACTGCATGTCAAACTGTGCCCAACTTTCCTCTTCTCTATTGCGAATTAGTATTGGTCAAAACCCTGAAGGATCCCCTCATTCCTCTTTCAACAACCAGTTTCATCGTTTTGTTGAGAATTTGGTCTGGTAGAACATTTCACCTTCTCGTCCCTCCTCTCTGTCTTGTGAAGGATGAGATTATTATAGAGGCAAACCAAGAAATTACTGGCTGCTTTGCTTTTATCAGAAAGAGAGGGAACTCCATCAGGTGTCCATATAACTGAAGCTTCCACTATTATTATATTGTGCTTCTAAGTTTCCCTAATTCCTCATCTGTTTCTTCTATCAATTCAATGACAGTAGCACTTGTGTTTCTGCCTCTGATTCATTGGGTTTCTTCTTCATACAAATTGCTTCTCACTTTCTCTCTTGTACCTACCTAGTTCCTTTTCTGTGAGGTGTATCCCTTCAGAACCATATTCCAGGTAACGGTCCTGACCCACCAAATCTCAATATATCGTTTGAGGTAGTTTTTTGTTGGGATTTCTGATTCACCTTGCTTATAACACTATGTCTTAGCTAACTCCAACCCTTCTTTCTTTTTCCTAGAGTCAATTGTCCAGTATTCCCTGCATGATTCAGGGGAAATGGCTAGTCAAGATCATTAGCTGTCTTTGTCTGTAAAATACATATAATAATACTTGTACTCTCCCACAGAGTTATAAGAAAAACACCTGATAAATGTGAGCTTAGATTATTATTCCCAATTAGAATAATAACCATAATGAGAAGAGGAAATGTGGCTAAGTGCAATTAAATTCATTACCAGTGAAAAGTAACTCAAATATACCATTTTAATGCTGGGTTCAGTAACATTGAGCAGGATTTAACCAAATTCACTAAATAAATATTCCTAATTGTGTCAAGGAAAACACCCATTCCTTGACAGATTAGGATTGCAATGCTCATAATCTACTTGCTCACATATATGTAAGACTATTACAAAATATTTGTGGTCTATGACATTTGATAGTGTTGATTTCATTTTGAGGAATAGATTACACATTGAGACTGTAAGTGCAGTGGAGCTTAATTCTTTGTTATATTTTCTTTTTTTTCCCTTTTTATAGTGTTTTGGCAGTGATGGTAAGCTGGTCCTGCATTACTGCAAATCTCAGGCATGGGGATGATCTATAAACAATAAGAACCACTTGCTGCTTAGCACTAACCTCCAGAAAGGAAGCAGAGCACTGTGTACAAAAACATGCTGGAAAGAGATGAATGTGATCTTTTCTCCATTTATTTACAAAACACCTCTTTCTGTATAAGAGATGTGCCTGTAAACAAAGAATGGAGTCCCACTAAATGTAACTTAAACTATTTGTCATGCAAATCATCGTTACAAAGTTGACAGAATATACCCATCTTGGTAGTGTTGCAAAATGTCTTGGCTGCTGTTTTTTTAATGACAAACAATGTAGTCTTAATTTTACTTTGATAAAAGGGATTTTTTTTAATACTTGTTTGTACAGGGAAATCCAATGTGCTTTAGTTATAAGATGTGTTCTTTCTCTTATTGCATCTCCTGGGTAATCTTCTCTTAAAATATCTCAGTTTGCAATAGCTCCATTTGGCTTACCTAGGCCAGAAGAGGGTAGCCCAGCAGGCAAAAGAGGGAGGGATAGATGTTGGCATCTCTCTTTAATGTCTTCATTGCCACAGTGGCACTGAAATTTTTTTAAAATAGCCTGTTAATAATAACAGACATGTAGCCAACAGGTGGAGCAAACAATTTGGATAGCTGCAAGACTACCTTAATATTTTTAATTGTGTAGTAGGAACTCTCAACATGATAGGGCTTTGCTAACTTCTTTTATTATTCTCCTTTATTAAACATTATTTGGGATAGGTAGATTATCCAGATCTTTTTAGCCATATTATTTAATAGTTATTGAAATACGCAGTGATTTATTATTGTATGTTTACTTATACAATGCCAAAAACACTTTGTATATAACTACAACAACATATCTCAGTTAAACTTTTGGGATTTTTGCTGTTTGATTCTGAAGGGCCATCAAAAAATCACCTTTCTGCCTCATGTAGTTCTCATGCTACTACTGAAAATTTATTTTTTTCCATTAGTTTAGCCATTATAACTAACTTTTTTCTTTACTGCATTGGTCACATGGTTTTTTCAACTAACATTCCAGTAAATTGAATGAAATTACATATCATTTTAGAGTGTCTACTGGAGCCATAAAAGAATAAAAAGGTTTTCATAAATTGTGCATTTCAACTTCATACTGTTTTCCAAGTTTCGATTTAATTCTGTATCATTTCAATGCTAGTATAGTGATATGTCACACATGAACATTAGGGGGCGCCATAGAACAACAGTAAGCTCTGTTTCCCTTTTAAAAGCTGAAATCTATATATTTTCAAGCACAATTTAATTTTAACTTTATGCTGAACTTGATCGGCTTTTATACTTTTATTTTTAATAATTTATAGATAGATGTCATTTCAACAAGTATTTATTAAGAACCTGGTAACATGCCAGACACTGTTCTTTTGCTAGGGCTATAAAGACAAAAATGAAACTGTTCTTGTCCTCAGGGAGCCTCATATTCTACTGGTGAGAGTAGAGACAAAATCTACACAATAAGCACATATAAAATATGCAGAGCAAATACTATACAGATTTCAGAAGGGAGTACTAATTACTGGAGAGATCAAGTAAGGCCTCTTGAGTTATTCTTTGAAGAAAGCTAAGGATCCTACCAGATGGAGGTGAAGAGGGAGATCATTTCAGGCATGAGGGACAGCCTCTTCAAGGAAATGCATTCCTCTTCAAGGAACAGCAGGTAAGTCACTTTGAAATATGGTATATGAGCAGGGAGTGTCATAAAATAAGCCTAGTGAAATAGGGTGGATCCAGATGGTAAAGAGCTTTAAGAGCCAAACAAAGGAATTTTTTTTTTTACAGGCAAGAGGGAGCCGCTGAATGTTCTTGAGTAAGGCAGTAACGTTGTCAAACCTGTGTCTTAGGAATATCAATTTGGCATCTGTGGAGGATAGTTCAGAGAGAGTAAGAGACTGGAAGCAGGGAGATTTAGGAAGCTAATAGTTGAGGTTAAGACCTCAAATTAGGTTGGTGGTTGTGTGAGGGAAGATAAAGGGATAATTATAAAAGATTTGGAGTTTGAGTTGACAGAACTTGACAGTTTTGGAGGAGGGTTGAGGGAGAGTGAAGAATCAAGGATGACTTCTAGGTTACAAATCTGAGTGACTGCAAGAATGTTGGCACCCTCAACAGAAATAGGGAAGTTAGAAAACGGGATGTGTTTTGGAGAGTTCTGTTTAAGATATCCAGAAGGCAGTTGGTGGAAGATTACTCAGGAAAGCTAGGGAAAGAGATGCTTTGATAAGTAGATATAGAAATGATAATCCAATCCTTGACACTGATGAGATCACAAAAAGAGAACAGAGAGAAAAACAGGACTAACAACAGAAGCACAGGGTATATCCATGTAGAGGAGGAGACAGATAAATGATTATTGAGCAAGAGAGACTAAGAAGGAATGGATAAAAAGAAATCCAAAAAAGAACAGTGTCACCAAAACTCAGGAAGGAGATAGTAGCTAGGAAAAGGAAATGGTCCATACATGAGCATTTATTAAGCACCTACTTTGCACCAGGCATTGTGCTAGCCTGTGGGGATACAAAGAAAGAGAAAAAAAAGTAATCCCAGCAGTCAAGAAGCATACATTCTAATGAAGGGAAAGCGTGAGTAAATAACTGGGCACATGGGGAACAAATCCTCTTCATAGAAGGATTTGTTCTGTGAAGTTTGGATTCAGTTAAAGGGCTGCACTTGAGGACCTAGAGGGCCACATGTGGCCTCGAGGCCGCAGGTTGCCCACCCCTGTAAGTCCACGAAGATATATGAAAGGTGTTAGCAACTGGGGGTGTGGGTAGGATGGGGAGACTGGGAGCTTTGTAAGGAAGGATTGAGCTGAGACTTGAAGGAACATAGGAAAACTAAGAGGCAGTGTGGGAGCAGAGTATTCCAAGCACAGCGAACACCAGTACAAAACACATAAAAGGAAGGTGGAGTATTGTGTGTAACTCTAAGTAGGCCAGTGTAGCTGGATTGTCTAAGACTGGAAAAGTAGGAACACAAGTTTAAGGGCTAAAAATGACTTGATATTTGATCTTGAAGGTAATAGGGAACCATTGTTGCTCTTGAGTGTGGTCAGAGCTATGCTTCAGGAAAAATTGCCTTGGCAGCTCAGTGGAAGATGGATCGAAGTAGAGAATGACTTGAGGCAAAGATCCGGAAGGTGATAGGTAATGAGGACCAGAACTAGTTCTTGCTCTGAATGCAGAGGAAAGGATGTTGTTATATGAGACATTCTGAAGGTAGAAATGACAGGATTTGTCAGCAGATGGGATATTTGAGGTTCCTGAGAGTGCATTTGTCCAGGATGACACTGAGATTTCGAACCTTGGTACTGAACGGATAGAGGTACTTTTGCTAGTAGGGAAGTTTGGGAGGAAAGATAATGGGTTATGTTTAAACATTTGAATTTGATATGTCTTTGGGACATTCAGTTCAAGATGTACATGAGGCAGTTGGAGCTGTGGGTCTAGTCCAGGGGTGGGCAACCTGCAGCCTCTAGGTCCTCATGCAAGACCCTTTGACTGAATCCATGAAGTTTGGATTCAGACAAAGGGCTGCACTTGAGGACCTAGAGGGCCTCACATGTGGCCTCAAGGCTGCAGGTTCCCCACCCCTGGACTAGAGCTTAAGGTGAGACCAGGACTGTGTGAGAGAGTGGGGTGTGTGTGTGTGTGTGTGTGTGTGTGTGTATTTGGGAATCATCAGCATAGAGATGATAATTGAACCCATAGAAGCTGAAATAGTATGGAGCAAAAGAGAAACAGTCCCAGGACAGAACCTTAGACAATGCCTACAGTGGATATAACATGGATGAAGAACCAGCAAAGGAATAGGAGAAACAGAGTTGAACATAAAGGAGACTCAGGAAAGAGCAGTATCATGAAAACCTAAAAGAGAATATTCAGAAGGAAAGAGTGACCAACAGTGTTACATGCCACAAAGGTTAAGGAGGATCGGGACTGAGAAAAGGCTATAAGAAGATTTGATAAGAGATCATTGATTATGTTGTAGAGAATAGTTTCAGTAGTGTTGGGGCATAGGTATGAGAATTGAGATATAGATGAATTGGGAGGTCCAAATATTTGAGGTGAATATACATGCGTGTGGGCGCACACACACACACTGACATCATCAAGTGTTGGGGAAAGGGTCAGACTAGAGAAGAATATGAGCTAGGTATTGATGTCTTTGAGAAAGGAAGACTTCAAAGAAGAGTTGCGTACTATAAATGATTACAAAAAACACTTTCCAAATCACTGATCCATAAGACAAAGGTGCATTAAAACAGTTCTGAGATTTCCTCACACCAGACAAATAGCCAAGGTGACAAAGGGAACCAGTCAGTGTTAGACTGTAGGTAAGATGGGATACTAACACCCTGTTTGGTAGAGTTGTGAAGTAGTCCAGCCAACTGGTTTCGGTTTGTAATTATGTGAGAAAAGTAGTAATTTCTACTATCTTTTCGCCATTACTGCCTTTATACCCTACCAAGGTCAAAGGCAGAAACAAAGACCCCAGATTTCCCAAAATAGACATAAAAAGCAATCTTTGGGGCAGCAAAAAAACTAAAGAAGGGGATTCCCATCATTTGGAAATACCTGAAAACTATGGGATATAAATTAATAGAAAATTATTGTGGAGTAAGAAATGACTAGCAAAAGATTTAGAGAAACATGCCAGTTGAATTGATGCAGAGCAAACTATATACAGAGCTATGCAGAACCAAAAAGCAACATATTGCAATAACTACAGCAGTGTAAATGAAAGATCACTAAAAGGAAGGTGAGCCCATGAGTAATGGAAAAACAAGGAAAGCTTCTGAAAAGAGTTATGAAGACAGCTCCCTCCTCCCAGCAGAAGGGCCACTTGTACATAACATTTGGAGGAAGTTTGGGGTGGTTGATAAGTCTAGAGGTTCAAGTCTGGTCTCTGGGCTTGGATCCAGACTGACCTCTCAATGTTACCCTGAACCTCTCAATGCCCATGGCAAATCCAGAGGTTGCAGAGAAAATGCCAACCTGCACTGCTAGAAGGAGTGTCCTCACCCCAGATTATTTATGTTATAGGGTCACAGATCCAGTTCTATTTCTTTGATACAATGGATAGAGTGTTAGGAAGATCCGTGTTTAGACTCTGTCTCAGCACTAGCTGTGTGACTCTGGACATGAAGTCACTTGACTTCTCACCAAATAGAAATATTAGAACGGGGTTGTGAGAAGCAAGTGCTTTGTGAACTTGAAACACTGTATAAATATAGCTATTATCATTACACTATCAGATATGTTTATACAGTATTTAGTGCCTCCAATGTTTTCACTTAATTTGTCACAGAAGTTAAATCTGAAGGAGGAGCTGCTTAAAATGCCTGATTTCAAGAGAAAAGATATCAATAATTTTTTTTTTTTAAATAAAGCACAGGTGAATGTCCTGGGGGTAGATGAAGATTTAGGGTCTCTCAAACAGTCTTGTTTTAGTGTGAATTCTAGCAGTGATTTCTTCTTGCTGCTAGACATTTTATGCTCAAGAAAATTATCAAAGAACAGGACACAACTGAACAGCCTAATAGAATGACTTTCCTGAATGAGACATTCTCTGCTGTGCCTTTCCACACTGGGTATAAGATTATAAAACTTTTTTTCTATAACACATGGAAGCATCTAATTGAAATACAATTCACTTACAAAGTGGTCAGTTGTTTATTATCATTTTCTTTTGGAATCTGGGGCCATCCAGATATTGCAAAATCATATTTGGCATTCAGAAATAGACTGAGATAGGTCTCTTAAACCTATGCTCTTTCCACTACACCATGCTGCTGATAAACGTTTGCCCCAAAACTGGCCACTGGCCATTCACTAAATATAGTCCGATTGAAATCCTTGCTCCAGCACTTATTAGCCATGTGTCCCCTGGACAAATCACTTCACCTCTCTGCAGCTCATTTTCCTATCTACTATCTGTCTCACAGAATTGTGAGGAAAGTGTTTCAGAAATATTAAAGGGTACATATACTGGCTATGTCACCTGGCCGGTTACCCGTGTGGACTTGGTAAGTCATTTTAACACTGTTAATATTCTAGAAACTCTCTGAGACAAGTTCTTAACCTTGAGTCTGTGAACTTTTTTTATATTTATTGATTACTATTACAACATAATTGGTTTCCATTGCAATCCTTTGTATTTTGTTTTGTTCCCTTAAAAACCTAATTCTAAGATATGTCCATAGGCTTCACCAGACCACGGAAGGAGGCCACAACACATAAAAAAGGGCAAGATCCCTGCTCTAAGACTATAATTACAGAGAAGATGGCAACCAGCACTGACAAGTGAGTTTCCTCATCTAGGATTCCTTATATCAATGAAATTACAGGTCCAGTCTTTAATCCTTGTCCTATAAATGGAAATTTGGGCTTTTTTTCTTTTTGCATCCTCACCTTTACTCAAACCATTCCCTCCCCTAGAATTCCCTCCCAACCCCCATTCCCTTTGCACCTCCAAAAACTTCTTTTTCCCCCAATTCTACCCATCCTTAAAGGTCCAACTCAAATGCCACCATCCTTCCAGAATCTCCTATTACCCCAGCCAAAAGTGTGCTCTCTGGTCCTCCAAACTCCTTGTGCAGTTATTTGCAGGTATTGCAGTAATTCTTTTTTATATACATGTTTTCCTCCAAAGCCCATCCAGATTAGAAATTATGCTTTACTCACCTTTGTATCCCCAGAATGCCTTGCACATAACAGGGTCTATATAACACCATGAATTGCACAAGATGGCCACATCCTCATAAAACTGACCAATGATAAACTACCCATGAACAAAGATGTTTGCTTCCATGATGCTTCCCCTAAGAATCTACACAAACTTGTGGCTATCCAGTGCCCAAAGGAAAGAATGAAGTACAGAATTTTCCTGAATAATGGAATGCCTTTCCACAGAAGAACAGGGGTAACTTAGATTTTGGAAAAGCACCTGTTCCACACAGATTATTTTAGAATTGTACTCACAAACCTCTAAAGGATATGAGGATGGGGCAGGGAAGAGGTTGGATCTTCAATAACTAAGCTTGTCAAACAAGACAATAGATAAGTAGTGTATTCATTACTATCTTCCCTGCCTCTTTATTGGACAGCTTAATCTTAGGGATTATATAGATAGGGAGTGTTCATTTATTTGCTAGAAGCCCCACTTTTGCAAAAGACTTTAAGGTCACAGCATGGGGAACTAAGTCTATCTAACTAGATAGTAAGTGCGACAAAGGAGACAAGAAAGAGAAGATGTTAACAGATGATACTGCATTTACCTCGTACAGTAGGGAAAGAGATAAGTTGAGGATCTTTTGATCTATAATATATTAATGACTGATCATTGCTTCAGAAATAATGGGATCATAGATCTAAACCTGGAGGGACTTCAAAAGCCATCTACTGCAACTCCTCATTTAGCAGATAAGGAAACTGAGGGCTAGGGAGGCTAATGTCTTGCCTCGTTTGGATCACGTAGTAGTGTCAAAGGGAAAGATGTTTGACCTGGAGAGCCACACTTTTCCTACTGGTCTTAAGTACAGAAAAGGTCAAATGTCTACTCAGGAAATAGGTTATGGGCTGAGGAAAGGCAGTATGGAGAATGGAGGTGTGTGAGGAAGAAAGATAGCCACATGTGCTTGGGAAGGTGTTTAATGTTATATTGGTCCTTGCAAGGATAGACAAAGAATGTGACTTGGAGCACATACCACACTTTCCCCAATGTGTTTGACCAAGTAATACATAAAACAACATCATAAAGTTTTCGAGTTATCCCACCCCCCTGCGTTTCATGACTATTGATGTTCTGGGGACAGGGCTTGGGAGGTTATTTAACAAAAGTCGCCAAAACAGATGTATTTGAAGTAGTTTAGCACATAAAATACATTGAGGTGGGGGGCAGGAGTGAGGGCATATGGTGAAAATAAATCAGGAAGGCTTGAATTCAGTCTTTCCTAGAAATTTATTAGCTGTGTAACCAGGCAAGTCATTCAACCTCTCTTTTCTGCATCTGTAAATGGGAAAATATCACCTTCGTTCCAATTTGAGAGGATCAGCATGTACAAAGTGCTTTGCAAATAGACAAATCTGTTACAGACTAAGTCCCATAAGATGACAAACATTTGATGACAAAACTTGTTGGGGATGAGCCAGCTATTCAGGCAGAAATGGAGAAAAGTGAACAAAAGAAAACTAATTCTAGTCAAATTTGTCACTTCATTATATTGCTCAAAATGAATGAAATGAAATGAGTGATTAAAGAGGGGAGGGAGTATGATTTCCATACTTTAAGAACCCATGATTTATTCCAATAGCCTAGTCAGACTCTCTACTAACCACTCTGCCTTCTTAATGAGTTCTAGAAAAAAACATTCATCTCTTGGTCACTGAGTTTATAGTGATAAAAGGGTAATATAGTTTAGTATAGAAAATATACTGAAATGGGCTGAAAACAGGATGAAGAAAGGAAAACTAGATTGGAAGTGACAAATATTTTGAATTTGAAATCATTCAGATTCATCAAATTACATTTTGAAAACATCATTTAGGACATTTTTAAACTGCATTATAACAAAGAATTGATGCATATTTATGTACTTGCAAAAAAAAAAAAACCTGATGTAAACTTTAGCCCTATAACTGTAGACCTTTTAGGGGAACTTCATAGAAAAAAAATGTTTTTAAAGAGTTCATCACAAAACACATATATAAATATATATATATATATATAGTATATATATATATTATGCAGATATTAGAACTTTTTTATTAAAAATCTTGAAGTAGAAAATGTGGTATAAAAACAATAAAATGGTATAAAGAAAATAAAAGAGATAACAAAAAGAGAAAGGAAGATAAAAGACCATATGCAAGTCAAGTGAAATCATAGATTCATAGAAATCATAAATTCCTAGAGTTGGAAGGAGCCTTCAAAGTCATCTAGTCACAGCACTCATCCAATACAGGAATATCTTCCATATAAAACTTTGTATCACAGAATACATACTGGGAACGGAACTCAGAAGCCATCTAGTCCAACTTATTCCTAAACAAGAATCCCATCTAAATATCCCTGAAAAGAAATCATCCAATCTTCGGCAAGAAGACCTCCATTGTGAGAAACACACTGCCACCCGAAGCAGCCCACTTCAATTTTGTATAGTTCTAATTGCTAGGAAGTTTTCTTAACATCAAGCCAAAATCTTGATGATTTTTACCCATTGCTCCTAGTTCTGCCCTGTGGGGCCAAGTCTAATACCTCTTTCTTCTATCTGCATCCCATACTCGAAGACAACTGTTATAATCCGAAGTCTTATCTTCTGCTAAACATCCACAATGCTCTGGTGATCTTTAACATCTAGCCTTTACTTTCCAGTGTTGCACAGCTCTGATGGTCAGAAGTTTCTTCTTTATTTAATCAGGTCTGTATCTCCATACCTGTCTATTCTTTGGCCCAAAATTTGCCTTCACTAGAAAGATACAAAAAGTCTTTTCTGTCTTCCACATAGTAGTGCTTAAAATATTTGAAAACAGCCGTGACATGCCCTTGTCTATTCTTTTTTTTTCCTCCCACATAAATATACTCAATTTTCTTTTCAACCATTCCTCATACAAGATGCTTTGTAGACCCCTCAAAATTCTGCTCATATTCATTTGAACACACTCTAATTTGTTAATAATCTTAAAATGAAATTCCCAAAATTGAAAACAGCACTTCAGATGTGCTCTAACCTGTGCAGAGGACAGCAAGACTTACCTCTTATGACCTAGACATAATACTTCTGTTTACAAAGGCTAATATTACGTTAACCTTTTTTTAAGCACGCTCATCACACTGTTGGCTCATATTGGGCTTATGGTTAACTAAACCTCCCAGGTCTTTTTTTCATATGACCTACTTTCAAGCCAGTTCTTCCTGATTCTGCACTTATGCAATTGGACTTTTGAACCTGCATACAGGACTTCCTATTGATCCCTGTTAAATTTCATCCTAATGGTTTGGACCCAGCCTGCCAAAATCTTTCTCAATTCAATTCAAAAAATATTTTTCAGGACTAATTGGGGGTAGAGAAGTGTATTAGGCACTGGGGTTCATACAAAATTTAGGTAAGACATGACCCTCAAGCAGCTTATAATCAAGTAGGGGGATAAAATAAGCAGGTGACTAATCTACAATAATATTTTTAAAGTTCATTAGAGAGTTTAAAAACGAAAATGTGAGAATCAAGAGTAAAAGATTGTTGCAGATGGAGGGTGAGGGAAAGCTTCACGGAGGAGATGGAATTTTTAAAATCTTTGAATTCTCTCAACATAATAGTCTATCTCTTAACTTTTAAAATAAAATTTTCCCTTTTTATTGTGAACTTGACAATGAATACAAACATTTCAATATGCAAAGACAAGAAAGAAGTTTGTATAAGAAAACTCTTATATCCAGTTTGTGTGCCTGTTTTCTTACAACCCCTCCAACAATTGTCATTTTTCTTGTTTGTCATCTTTGCCATCTGATAGGTATAAGAAGGCATCTCAGAGTTGCTTTAATTTGCATTTTCTTACTATTAATGATTTGAAGATTTTTTTCATGTAGTTAGTAGTTTGTTTTTCTTCATTTGGGAACTGCCTACTCATATCCTTTGACCACTTATTTATTGGAGAATGACCTTTATCCTTAAATATCTATATCAGTTCTTTATATTACACTTTTCTTTTTGATCACCTTTGCCAGTCTTATGCATATGAGGGAGAACCATATCTTTGTTTAAATTTTCATTTCTCTTATCATGAGTGATTTTTTCATCCTTTGAGAATTGCTTCTTCTTATCCTTTGACCCTTTATCTTAAGGAACGGCACTTGTTCTTATATATTTGAATCTATTTCCTTTGTATCTTGCACTTTAGACTTTTTCAGAGAAAATTTCTATGAAAATTCTTTTTCCTAGTTAACTGTTTCTCTTCTCATTTTAACCATATTACTTTTAGAGAAGTTTTTAGTTTTATGTAATCAAAATTGTCCATTTTGCCTCCTGTGACTTTTTCTATCCCTTGTTTGGTCAAGAACGAATTCCCTATACACACTTGCAAATGGTATCTCCTTCCTAGCTGCTAAAATGTCTATGATATGGCCTTTTATATCTAGGGCATGTATCTATTTTGAGCTTACTATGATGTATGGTGTGAGATGATGGTTTAAACCCAATTTCTGTTACAGTGTTTTCCAAATTTCCCAACAGTTCTAGTTGAATAGTTAATCCATTACTCCATTAATTGGGATCTTTGCATTTATCAAGTATTATGCTATGTTTGTTTTCTTCTGTATGTTATATATCTAATCTGTTCCACTGATCATTTTTTCTATAATTTAATACTCCACTTGTGTGGATGATTGTGGTTGTTGTTTCTTCATTCTTGAAGGGGACCAATGACATCACAGGGAGAGGTCTTGACTTGTGCATGAATTGGATTTACATGAGACAGAATTGCACAAAGCTCTCAGCTTCACTTTCTCTTCTTAAGTCATCGAAGTTCATTGGCAAGACGAAAGTCAGGATGACTGGAGATGGCCCAGGATGCAGTAGATAACCTTGGTATCTTTGATGTCTGACCAAACTCTAAGCTTTCTACAACACCTGCCTCAGCCACCTTTGTGGCCATTGGAACAAATTGTTCTCATCCATTCATTCTACTGGGAGGACAGGCTAGGAAGTCTTCACATGCTTGCGGTAGACATCCTTCTAACTCACTGACGGGTTTGAGGCCTCTCAACTACCCTCCACCTGATTTAGCCCAACTGCTAAGACAGTTTTACCAACTATGTGGCCAACTATGCTAAAGCTTCTTGAAGACACAGATGAGAGTTGGGTGAAAGGTGAACACTAAAGGTGGAGAAGCATCCCTGAAGAAGGTTCACACCAGAGGTGCTAGTCCTCCATGCTGATGATTACTATCTTGTAGTATAATATAAGATCTGGTACTGCTAACGACTCCTTTTCTTCTTACTTTTTTTTCATTATTCCCTTGAAATTCTTGACATTTGTTACTCCAGATAAATTGTATTATTATTTTGCTATTTCTAGAAATTAATCTCTTGGTATTTTGATTAGCATAGTATTATTATTTTTATTATATTGGCATGGCCCAGCCATGAACAACTAATATCTCTCCAATTATTCAGGCCTATCTTTGTTTCTGAAAAGACTGTTTCGTAGTTGTATTAATATAATTCTTGCAGGTGTCATGGTAGTCACTCCTAGATATTTTATATTCTGTGGGGGTGGGATTTAAAGAATTTTTTTCTATTTCTTTGTAATGGGGTGGATTTTTTTTTTTTGTAATATACAAAAATGCTAATGATTTATGTGGTTTTATTTTATATACTGTTGCTTTGCTAAAGTTATTTATTGTTTTCAGTTAATTTTCTTTTTTTAATTTTATTTTAGACTCAAGGGCTAGAACATGAATATAGAGTAAAGAAACAAAGCATATCATAAACTTGGATATTGAAACTTAAATACAAATAGGAAAGAAAAAAAGCATGTTGTGTGCATAGTAGAATGTAAGAGAAGATTCAAAATATGTAACAATAAATTTTCATTTCAAGAAGGCATGTATGATAAATAATACACATTATGTTGAGAATTGTCCATCTTTTCTTTGTTTCTTTGTGAGTTTTCTTTTGTTTTCTGCTGTGTACTTTTTTACTTTGTTCTTTTTTTTCCCTCCCCCAACCCCCTAAAAGGCTACAGTAAGGTTTAGATATGTTTCTCTTTAGCTGTAGATCTATACATACACATCTACATACATATATAGACATATACTTTCCCAAACATACTCTACTTCCAATCTTTGTTTTTATGTTTGTGCATATCTCTTGTTTCCTATCCCTCCTGACTCCTCTACTTTACTTCTACCTACTGCCTTGCCCTCCTATTACTTACCTACCCCGCTCCAAGGATCCCTCCCCATCCTCCCATTCCCATAAATCTAAACACCTTTCTATACCCTGCTTTTACCTATTTCCTCATTCTCCCCTCTAAAAATCCCTCCCTTGTCCTCTCCCCACTCCCTATGCCCCTACCACTTTATTCTAAATTTAGAAGACTTTTATATTCTTCTAAACATATATGTATTGTTCCCTCTTAAACCCATTTGCAATGAAAGTAGGTTACCAGAACTGCCAGCCCTCCTCCCCCATCTAATTCCTCTGTATCCATTCTTCCTCTTGCAACTCATTTGTACAAAATAATTACTTTTTTTAGCTGTTCCTGAGTGGTTTTACCTTTTAAATTCATATCGTAGTCAGGTTTATCCCTCTCTTTCTTATGAGCTCACCAGTTATTAATAAGAATCTTAGACATACATTTTACATTTTACATATGTAATAGGTAAAGGGTCTGTCCTTATGAATCCCTTATTCTTTGGTATGTACCTTATGTTTCTCTTGGTTCTTGTACATTGAATCTTCTATTAAGGTCAGGATTTTTTTTTTAACAAAATCTCGAAAGTCTGAGAGTTTATAAAATGTCCATTTTTAAAATTCAGAATAATACTTAACTTTGCAGGGTATGATATTTTCAGCCAGAGCTCCAGGTCTTTTGCTCACTGATATATTGTATTCCAAGACCTGTGGTCGTTTAATGTCTCTGCTGCTAAGTCTTGTGTAATTCTAATTGTGGTATCATCATATTTAAATTGTTTTAGTCTTGATGCTTTTAATATTTTATCCTTGAGCTGGGGGTTTCAGAATTTGGCTATGATATTCCTATGAGTTTTCCTCAGAGGATCTTTTTTAAGTAGTGTTTGATGGATTTTTTCTACTTCTACTTCCTTACCTTGTTCTAATGCTACGGGACAATTTTCTTTAATTATTTCTTGTATGATTGTATCAAGATTTTTTTTGATCATAAATTTCACTTAGTCCAATTATTTTTATATTTTCTTGATCTATTCCCCAAATCTATTGTTTTTCTTGTAAGATATTTCACTTTCTCTTCTATTTTTTCATTATTCATATTTTGTTTATTTCTTGATCTCTTATAATTTCGCTGGCTTCACTTTGCCCAATTCTAATTTTCAAGGTGTCATTTCCCTCCTTGAGATTCTGGGTCTCCTTTTCTAATTGGTTGACTTTCCTTTCATATCCGTCTTGTTTTTTTTGGATTATTATTATTTTTTGTTTTTAGTTTTTCCTCCATCTCTGTCATTTGCTATTTAAAGTCTTTTTTAAGATCTTCTATAAATTCTTCTTGGACAGGTGACCATTTGACATTCCTCTTTGGGGGTTTCTTTACTTCAGTATCCTCCTCTGAAGATGAACCCTGGTCATCTCTATTCCTGTAATAGCTTTCTATGGTTGGGTTTTTTCACCTTTGCCTGTGCATTTTTTGTGGCAGTAGCTTGATTTTTGTAATCATCTCTAGCCCTGGGGTACGGGAAATGGTGCGTCTTGCCCCAGATCTTCAGTTCTCCCCTCTAGCCTGGAACCAAAGCCAAACCTCCAACTTCCTGTAAGTGCCCACAGCCAGGGGCTTTCTGCCCCACTGCTTCTGCACTCACCTGGCCTATGCTGGTTCCTTCTCTCCTCCACCACTCTTCACAGCACAGCTGGGTCTGGCGTTTCTCAATAGCAGAGGTTCCCTCAATCTTCCTAGGTTCAAACGCCCAACTCCCCTCACTGTCCCAGGGTGAAAAGTTCCTGTGGCTGGGGCTGAGGCAGCCTCTCAAACCAACTAACACTGGACTTGCCACTTGTTGCTAAAACAGAACCTAGCCTGGAAGCATTTACACTTCTCAGGGACCTAAACCTGATCCTGGGATTTTTCTTCTGATCTCTCAAGTTGTCCCAGAAAGACCCCATTTGTGCCCCTGTTCTTCTTTGTCTCCACCCATGCTTTGTTTGCCCTAAAGTGCTATTTTAACTCTGTTGTAGGGGAAAATCTTGAGAGCTTAGAATTTTCTGACCTACCCCACCATTTTCCCAGAATCCTCCCTTCAGTTAATTTTCTAATTTTTCACAGGTTCACTAAGTGATCTTCATATCATTGGCAAAAAGCAATAATTTTGTTTCCTATTCACTTATGCTTATTATATTTCTTTTTATTGTTTTATTGCTATAGCATTTGTTGTTGGTTAGTTAATTCAGTCATGTTTGATTCTTTGTGACACCATTTGGGGTCTTCTTGGCCAAGATACTAGAATGTCATGCCATTTTTTCTCCAGCTCTTTTTTCAGGTGAGAAAACTGGGGCATATAGGCTTAAGTGACTTGCCCAGGGTCATACATCTAGATTTGTAACACATATCAGATAGTAGTAGTGACAGTAAGCATCGGTGCTTTACCTCTGATCTGATTGAAACGGCCACTAGCTTATCTCTATTACATAGAATGTTAGGTCTTGATTTTAGATAGATAAAATTCATCATATTTAAGCAACAGTCCATTTATTCCTATGCTTTTTAAAATAGAAATGGATGTATTTTTAGAAGCCTTTTTTGCATCTGTTAATATGATCATGTCATATTCATTGTTCTTGTTACTAATCTGATCTGTTATATTTATAGTTTTCCTGATATTGAACCCAACTTTGCATTCCTAGCATAAATCCAAGACAGTCATAGAATATAATAATCTTTGATATATTGCTACAGTGTCCTTGCTAAACTTTGTTTAAAATTTAATTTCTTTATAAGTAAATAATTAATATTTATTAGTGTTATTGGGTTAGTCTTCTTTCTCTGCTTTGCTTTTCCCTTGTTTAGGTACCATATCCACATTATATCAAAAAAAGGAATTTGTCAGGATTCCTCCTCTTCCTGTTTTTGAAAATAGTTTATGCGATACTGGAATTAATTGATCTTTGAATATTTGATAAAATTCACTTGTAAATCCATCTGGTCTTGGATTGTTTATTTTTTCCTTTTATGACTTACACAGTTTATTTTTCTGAAATTGAGTTATTTAAATTCTCTATGTCTCATTCCTGTAGTCTGTGCATTTTATATTTCAGTAAATTTATTTCAGGAGCAGCTAGGTAGTGCGGTTGATAGAGCATTGGGCTTAGAATTAGGAAGACTCATTTTCATGTTCAAATCCAGCCTGAAACACTTATTAGTTGTGTGACCCTGGGCAAGTCACTTAACCTCTGGAGAAGGAAATGGCAAAACCATTCCAGTATCTTTGCCAAGAAAACTCCAAAATGGGGTCACACAGAGTAGGACACATCTGAACAAAAACAACAAATCTGTTTCACTTAAATTATTGGTTTGGGAGGGGGGTGTAAATGAGCAAAATAGTTTCTAATAATTATCCTTATTTCTTCATTTGTTCATTTGTTGTGAATTTTTTTTGACACTAGATTTAGTTTTTCCTGTTTTTGTTTTATTAGACTAACTACTGGTGTATCTATTTTATAGGGGGAGGGGAGTTGGGTTTTTTAAAGAATCTCCTGATTTACTTGTTGATTCAATAATTCTTTGATTTCAGTGTTGTTGCTCTCTTCTTTGAGTTTCAGAATTTCTATTTGGTGTTAATTTTTTGCTCTTCTAATTAATTTTTCTAATTTTTTTAGTTGCTCCCCTGATCTGTTCTCTCTGTCTTTTGTTGATGAAAATGTTTGGAAATATAAATTTTCCTCTCAGTACAACTTGAGCTGCATCACAAAAGTTTTGGTATTTCATCTGCTATAGTCATTTCCTTTTATTAAATTATCTATTTTCCTATGATTTGTTCTTTAACCCGCTAATTCTTTAAGATTAAATTATTTAGTGTGCTTTTAAATTTTAATCCCTTCCTCAAAGATCCCCAACTAATAATAGTTTGTATTGCGTTGTAGTCTGTAAAATGTGTTTAGTATTTCTGTTTTTCTTCATTTTTGTGAGGTTTCTAAGCCCTAGAACATAGATAAAGGCACCATGCAGTTAAAAATATGTGTACACCTTTCTATTCCCATTAAGTAATCAACAAAGATCTATCTTACCTAATTTTTCTAAAATTGTGTTCAGGTCCTTAACTTCTTTCTTATTTATCATTTGCTAGATTTTTCTTGGTCTTAACAGGGTACATTGTGGTTTCCAACCATTATAGTTTTTATGTCTATTGTTTCCTGTAATTTGATGAATTTTTCCTTTAAGTACCTAGGTTTCCTGCCATTTTGTGTGTGTGTGTGTATAAATTAATTATTGCTATTATTTCATTGTCTAATGTGCCTATTAATATAATGTAATTTCCCTGCTTATCTTTTTCAACCATGTCTATTTTGCTGTTGCTCTAAGAGGTGATCGCCACCAGTTTGTTTTTTTTTTTAGTTTACCTGAAGCATGATAATTCTAGTCTAGAACCCTTATTTCAATTCTGTGAATCCTTATATTTCAAGTGTGTTTTTTGTAGATAGCATACTGTTTGATTCTGCTTTCTAATCCATTCTGCTACCCTTCTCATTGGATGAAAGCATTCTTCCCATGTATGCTCATTCTTATGATGATTAATTGTGTATTTTCTTCCATCATATCCTTATATTTTTTCTTCTCTAATCTACTCCATGCCCTCTATTTAAAAAATAAGGTAATGAAAGAGAAGGAATGTGATCAACACTAAAGATCTATAATTGAAATGATCTGTTTCTTCTCTACTGCCTCTTTTCTCTTGCCCTCACCCAGACCCCAGTAACTGATTCTTGCCCTTTGTTTGTTTTCCCTTTTAAACCCACTTCACCTGACGTTGAAGTTTTTTGTTTGTGACTGTCTCCTGCCTGATAGTGCTTTTCCTCTTAACCACCTCCTCCACTCTTCCTATATCTGCCCATATCCATGTTGAATTTGATGTGTTTCTACACCAAACTGCATGTACATTCTACCTCCCTTTATCTGGTCCAGATAAAAGTGAGGTTCACCTGATACCTGCTCTCCCCATTTCCTCCATATTTTACATACTCTTCTCACATACCCCAGTTATGAAAATAACAAGTTCTTTCTCTTTTATTCTCTAGTGTATTCTTTTACCTTTTCTTTTATTTACTCTCTTAAAAACATAAAAACCTACTCCCCAAGTTGTCCGCCTCATTTAAATTCTTTTATGACCTTTAAAAAAACATTAAGGTTCTGAAGGGACACTTTTCTTTTCTGCCATTAGAATTTCAACAATTTACCATCATTTAGCCCATTCCAGTTGCTCAAATATATTTACTAGATTTCTCTTGTCTCCTGCATTTTTGCATTTCTAAGTTTCTGCTCAGCTCTAGAATGGCCAAAAGTCATCTACACCATTTGAGGCCCATTTTTCTACCTTAATATTCAGTTTTACAGAGAATATAAGAATATCTTATTCCTATAGGTTTTTATCTTTTGCCTTTTGGAATGCTGTATTCCAAGATTATCTCCCATTTATTGTAGAAGCTGCTAAGTCTGGAGTGAACCTAACTATGATTCCTTGGTACGTGACCTCTATTTGCTTGCAGTATTTTTTTTCTTTGACCTAGGAGTTCTAGATTTTGGCTATAATAATTCTGGGAGTTATCATCCTTTTGGGGTTTCTTTCAGGAGGTGACTGGTAGCTTCTTTGTATTTTCACTTTACCTTCTGGCTCAGCTAGAACTAGACAGTTTTGATATCCAGGCCTCCTCCTCCTCCTTCTCCTCTTGCCTCTCCTTCCCCTCCTCCTCGTCTTTCTCCTCCTCCTTCTCTTTTTCCTCCTCCTTTTTCCTCCGCCTGTCCTTCCTCTTCTTCCTCTTCTCCTTCTCCTCCTCCTCTTCTTTCTTCCTCTCCTTCTTCCTCTCCTTTTTCTCTTTCTTCTCCTTCCTCTTCTTCTTCCTCTTCTCTTTCTCCTTCTCCTCCTCCTCTTCCTCTCCTTCCTCCTCTTCCTCTCCTTCCTCCTATCCTTCGTCCTCTCCTTCCTCCCATCCTTCTTCCTCTCCTTCCTCTTCTTCTTCCTTCTGTCTTTCCTCTCCTTCCTCTTCTTCCTTTTCTCTTTCTCCTTCTCCTCTTCTTCTCCATCTTCTTCCTCCTGTCCTTTTTCCTCTCCTCCCTCTTCTTCCTCTCCTTTACCTTCTTCTTCCTCTTCTCCTTTCTCTGCTTCTTCTCCTTCTCCTTCTTCTTCTCCTTCTCCTTCTCTTCTTCTTCCTCCTGTCCTTTTTCCTCTCCTTCCTCTCCTTCTTCTCTTTTACCTTCTTCCTCTCCTTCTTCCTCTCCTCCTTTCTCTGCTTCTCCTCCTCCTCCTCCTCTTCCTCCTCCTCCTTCTTCTCCTCCTTCTCCTTCTCCTCCTCCTTCTTCTCCTCCTTCTCCCTTTTTGTCATGATTTTCAAGGAGGCAGATGATTCTTAAATTATGTTTCTTTGACCTGTATTCCAGGCAAGTTATTTTTGATAGTAGATATTTTACTTCTTTTTTTCCTGTCTTTTGATTTTGTTCAGATATCTTTTTATTTCAGGGAGTACTTGATTGCTATTTGTTAGGGAATCTGTTACTTGAGTAAAATTTACTACTTTCTGTTCTAATTTATTTATTTGCCTTCTGATTCTTTCCTCCAGAATTCTCATTTCATTTTTTTCTCTTTTGTCATTTCATCCAAGCGTTCTTTTTTATTTAATATTTTTAGTTTTCAGCATTGATTTTCACAAGAGTTAGAATTACAAATTTTCTCCCCATTTCTATCCTCCCCCCACTCCAAGATGGCATATATTCTGGTTGCCCCATTCCCCAGTCAGCCCTCCCTTCTGTCACCCCACTCCCCCCCATCCCCTTTTCCCTTACTTTCTTGTAGGGCAAGATAAATTTCTATGCCCCATTGCCTGTATATCTTATTTCCTAGTTGCATGCAAAAACTCTTTTTTTGAACATCTGTTTTTAAAACTTTGAGTTCCAAATTCTCTTCCCTCTTCCCTCCCCACCCACCGTCCCTAAGAAGGCAAGCAATTCAACATAGGACACATGCGTATCATTATGTAAGACCCTTCCACAATACTAATGTTGTGAGACTATATTTTGCTCCCTCCTATCCTATCCCCCTTTATTCAAATTTCTCCCTTGACTCTGTCCCTTTTCAAAAGTGTTTGCTTTTGATTACCTCCTCCCCCACCTGCCCTCCCTTCTATCATCCCCCCCTTTTTATCTCCATCCTCCTTCTTTCCTGTGGCATAAGATACCCAATTGAGTGTGTATGTTATTCCCTCCTCAGGTCAAATCCGATGAGAGCAAGATTCACTCATTCCCCCTCACCTGCCCCCTCTTCCCTTCCTACAGAACTGCTTTTTCTTGCCACTTTTTTGTGAGATAATTTACCCCATTCTATCTCTCCCTTTCTCCCTCTCTCAATATATTTCTCTCTCATCTCTTAATTTAATTTTATTTTTTTTAGAGATCATCCCTTCATATTCAACTCACCGTGTGCCCTCTGTGTGTGTGTGTGTGTGTGTGTGTGTGTGTATGTGTGTGTATATATATATATGTATACATATATATATACAAACATATATATGTATGTATGTATGTATATTCCCTTCAGCTACCCTAATGCTGAAGTCTCATGAATTATACACATCATCTTTCCATGTAGGATTGTAAACAAAACAGTTCAACTTTAGTAAGTCCCTTATTATTTCTCTTTCTTGTTACCTTTTCATGCTTATCTTGATTCTTGTATTTGAAAGTCAGATTTTCTGTTCAGCTCTGGTCTTTCACTGAGAAAGCTTGAAAGTCCTCGTCCATATTTTGCCTTGGGGCATGATACTCAGTTTTGCTGGGTAGGTGATTCTTGGTTTTAATCCTAGCTCCATGGACCTCCGGAATATCATTTTCCAAGCCCTTCAATCCCTTAATGTAGAAGCAGCTAGATCTTGTGTTATCCTGATTGTGTTTCCACAATGCTCAAATTGTTTCTTTCTGGCTGCTTGCAGTATTTTCTCCTTGATCTGGGAGCTCTGGAATTTGGCGACAATATTCCTAGGAGTTTTCTTTTTGGGATCTTTTTCAGGAAGTGATCAGTGGATTCTTTCAATTTCTGTTTTACCCTCTGGCTCTAGAATATCAGGGCGGTTCTCCTTGATAATTTCTTGAAAGATGATATCTAGGTTCTTTTTTTGATCATGGCTTTCAGGTAGTCCAATAATTTTTAAATTATCTCTCCTGAATCTATTTTCCAGGCCAGTGGTTTTTCCAATGAGGTATTTCACATTGTCTTCCATTTTTTTCATTCCTTTGTTTATAATATCTTGATTTCTCACCAAGTCACTAGCTTCCACTTGCTCCAATCTAATTTTTAAGGTAGTATTTTCTTCAGTGGTCTTTTGGACCTTCTTTTCCATTTGGCTAATTCTGCCTTTCAGAACATTCTTCTCCTCATTGGCTTTTTGGAGCTCTTTTGCCATTTGAGTTAGTCTATTTTTTAAGGTGTTGTTTTCTTCAGTATTTTTGGGGGTCTCCTTTGGCAAGTCCTTGACTTGTTTTTCATGGTTTTCTTGCATCACTCTCATTTCTCTTCCCAATATTTCCTCTACTTCTCTAACTTGCTTTTCCAAATCCTTTTTGAGCTCTTCAATGGCCTGAGACCAGTTCATGTTTTTCTTGGAGGCTTTTGATGTAGGCTGTTTGACTTTGTTGACTTCTTCTGGCTGTAAGTTTTGGTCTTCTTTGTCACCAGAGAAAGATTCCAAAGTCTGAGTCTGAATCTGAGTCCGTTTTCGCTGCCTGGCCATGTTCCCAGCCAACTTACTTGACCCTTGAGTTTTTCATCAGGGTATGACTGCTTGTAGAGTATAGAGTACTTTGTCCCAAACTTGAGGGGCTGTGCTGTTGTTTTCAGAGCTATTTCTACACAGCAAGCTCTGCCACACCAGCGCTTCTCCTCCCCCAAGAACCGCCAACCCAGACTTCGACTCAGATCTAAGCTGGCTCTGCACTCCCACTCAGATCCACTACTTAATTCTTCCCACCAGGTGGGCCTGAGGCCAGAAGCAACTGCAGCTGTAACTCTGTAAGCAGCCTCAGAGCTGCATCACCTCTGCTGCCCCCAGGGTGGTGGCTGAACCGGGAACTCCCTTCACTCTGTCCCAGCAGCTTTTCCTAATCATCTCTGTTGTCTTTGGTGTTTGTGGGTTGAGAAGTCTGGTAACTGCCACAGCTCACTGATTCAGGGCGCTAGGGCCTGTTCCACCCAGCTCCCAGTCTGGTTGGTCCAGGCAGAGCTCACACTGGGCTCTTCTCCCCTCCGCTCCCAGCTCGGTGGGATAGACCTTACCCCATGACCATCCAGGCAGTCCTGAGCTGGAGCCCTGCTTCCCTCTGCTATTTTGTGGGTTCTGCAGTTCTAGAATTTGTTCAGAGCCATTTTTTTTAGGTGTTTGGAGGGACCTGAGGGGGAGCTCACACAAGTCCTTGCTTTCCAGCCACCATCTTGGCTCTACACCACCACCCACATTCAGGCATTCTTGTTGTCCTCATAACTAGGCTATTCTTTTCACTGAGTCTTTGCTTATAGTTGTTACACAGTTACTGTCTTCTGGATTAAACTTTGGGGTGTTTCTGGGTCTTATAGTGATTGGCATCTTCTGTTCACTTATACCTATTTCCAGGCTTAGTTCCTGAACTGGGGCTTTGTGCCAGGGCATGACTTTGACTCCTGCTCCCTTTTGGGTGAGTTAGTTGGCTTTGCTTTGTCTTGTTTTGATTCACCTGAGTTCTTTTGCTGACTTCTATTTCCTGAGGTTCAGCCTCCTCTTCCCCTCAGAATCCTTAAAAATTAGAGGGCAGGATCTTCAGGGCCTACTATAGCTTCTCAATTCAGAGTGCACTGATTTTGTCTAATATTATATGTCCATATCCCACACCCAGGGTAAGTCTCTACCCCATGTTGTGCTGTTGGGTGGAGGTGCTTAGTCTCTAGATAAAATGGCTGGCCTTCTGTGCTGATCTTCACCTCTTGGGGTGTGTCTGTCCTCATAGTGGTAATAGGTTTCAGGGCCTCCTGGATCTTTGGGGGTCAGAGCACTAAATATGTGGCATCCTCCAGGTACCTCTGGTCATAGTGCTGCAGACTTCTGGTACCTCTGGGGTATCCTCATGTTAGCATTACCATCACAGACTGGTCCTTGATGGCTCTTGGCTTCTTCCAAAGCCTCAGTGTTGTGTGTTTCAGACCACCCTAGAGCTTCCTCTTCCTAGTCCTCCACTGATCCTGTTTCCAGACACAGAAATTCTACCAAACTAGGAGACCCTGGCACTGGCTTTTCTGGTAGGCCCTTATTGCGTACAAGTTTGTGACTGCCATCTTCAGAAGTTCTGGGCTGATTACAAGTATTTAGTGTACTTTCTTTTTAGATTTCTTCATCATTATTTGGTCTGGTGCTGTTTTAGGGTTTTGATTTTTTTTGTTTCGGTGTTTGTTTGGGGTTTTACCTGCCTCCTTTCATGCAGCCATCTTAACTGGAAGTTCTACCTTTCTATTAAGGAGAATAATGTGATGGCATCAAAAGGACAGTGAACAGGGGAATAGAAAGGGGCAGGAGTGGTAATGGAGGTCTAGCACTCCTGATTAGCAGGGCAGAATCAGCTTCTCTTTCTTTTAATTCCTCTTCTCCCATAAGGAGGAGAGACAGAAATTGAATGAGTTGAATAAAAAGGGAACAAATCTTTCACTTAGAAATGGAGATGGGGAGAGGAAAAGAGCAGGGTCCCTGGGTTTGTCTTCTCCAGCTTTTCCTTCTCCAGCTCATTTTCCAGGTAAGGCAACTGAGGTAAAGAGGGTTAAGTGACTTGCCCAGGGTCACACAATAACTGTCTGAGGTCGGATATGAAGTCATGAAGAGCAGTCTTCCTTACTCCAGGCCTCGCACTCTATCTACTGGGCCACCTAGCTCCCCATCTTAGGGTATGCTTCTCCACAATTCAAAACTTTTCCAAAACAGTTGAAACAATTAGCACCTCTACTAACAATTAATTAGGGAGACTGAGAAGGAAAGCAGCCCATACTCTCAGCAGTCTCTCTGGTCTGACTTTTAGCTCTACTCAGCATTGTCCTATAAGGGTAGCCCACTAGAGTTCGAGAAGAAGGGGGCAAGGAAGGAGGTGCTGCTGATCCTGCCTACTGCCCTTCCACGTGACTTACAGAGTTCTTCAAGCCAAGTTCAAGATATCAATGCCCCTGGGGCCCCTGGGTAGAAAGTCTGTTCAGCTGCTAAAGGCATCCCCAGAATGCTGACTCCCTGTTGCATTTTTCACTACCTACCTAGCCAAGAGGCAAGGGACTATTCAGATGTTAAAAGTCAAATACTACCTTAAAATAGATAGAAATCATAGGTTATATTTTTCACAACTATAGAAAAGGGAAGAATGTGAACAACTAGACATAGGATGGAAGAAATCATAAAAAACAATCTCATATATAAGATTTTAAAACTCTTGCACACACAAAAAAATCAATATATCTAGAATCAAAAGGGAAAAAGATACATATTAGGGGAAATCTATACATTAAATACCCATGATAAAAATCTTACATACAAAATATATAGGAAACTGACACAAATCGATGGGATTAAGGACCATTCCTTAATAGAAAAGTGACCAAAAAACATGGACAGTTTTCAAAAGAAGAAATATAAACAAGTTATCTATAACCAGTTTTTAAAAAATTCAAAATTAAAAAAACCCTAACATATCACTTCACATACATCAAACTAACAGAGACAGTAAAAGATGGGAGTACTCATTTTTGGAGGGTCTATGAGCTCTCAGTCTCCCTAATTAATTGTTAGTAGACGTGCTAATTGTTTCAACTGTTTTGGAAAAGTTTTGAATTGTGGAGAAGCATACCCTAAGATGGGGAGCTAGGTGGCCCAGTAGATAGAGTGCGAGGCCTGGAGTAAGGAAGACTGCTCTTCATGACTTCATATCCGACCTCAGACAGTTATCGTGTGACCCTGGGCAAGTCACTTAGCCCTCTTTACCTCAGTCGCCTTACCTGGAAAATGAGCTGGAGAAGGAAAAGCCAAACTACTCCAGTATCTTTGCCAAGAAAACCCCAAATGGGGTCACAAAAAGTCAGACACAACTGAGTAACAACAACAAAATACCTCAAAAATGGTCATTGACAGAAAGAAAAGATTCATACATACAAAAGTTGTCCTATCACCATTATTTGTAGTAAGAAGAAACTAGAAGAAAAAAATATCCTCAATGATCAGGGAATGACTGAACAGTCTTAAATATAAATGTAATAGGATATTAATGCACCATCGGGATGACAAACTGAGGTGATATAGTATATGGTGATAAAGAGTGAAGAAATCCCTTTCAGTCGGAGCTACAGTAAGGTGCTATGCAAGCAGCAATGAGTTCCCCAGCTTTCATCCTTCTCTCACTGACTCTCTTCCTCCAACTGCAACACCTTCCCCCTCTGTAACCACAACAGAACAGGCCATCTCCTTTGCCCAGGACTTCCTGTCCGGTGGCATCGCTGCTGCCATCTCCAAGACTTCTGTGGCCCCGGTTGAGAGAGTTAAGCTACTATTCCAGGTGCAGCATCAAGTGAAGAAATTGCTGCAGATAAGCAGTATGAAGGCATAGTGGAGTGTGTAGTCCGAATTCCAAAGGAACGAGGGGTGCTTTCCTTCTGGTGGGGTAACTTAGCAAATGTCATCAGATATTTCCCCACCCAGGCCCTCAACTTTGCCTTTAAGGATAAGTATAAGCAGGTGCTTTTGGGAGGAGTGGACAAGCACACACAGTTTTGGAGGTATTTTGCTGGCAATCTTGCCTCTGGTGGTGCAGCTGGAGCCTCTTCTCTCTGCTTTTTCTACCCCTTGGATTCTGTGAGAACCCGCTTGGCCACTGATGTTGGGAAATCTGGCACTGAGAGAGAAGGCCTGGGAGACTGCCTTGTGAAAATCACCAAGTCTGATGGAATTCGGGCCTTGTATCAAGGTTTCAGTGTCTCAGTGCAGGGTATCATTATCCACAGAGCAGCTTACTTGGAATCTATGATACAGCAAAGGTATGCTCCCAGATCCCAAGAACACTCATCGTGATAAGCTGGATGACTGCGCAATCAGTGACTACTGTAGCAGGTGTGGTCTCCTATCTTTGATACAGTAAGGGGGCGAAGGATGATGCATTCTGGGTGCAAAGGAGCTGATATGCACACTGGGACAATTGACCGCTAGAAGAAGATTGCTGAAGATGAGGGTGGCAAAGCTTTCTTCAAGGGTGCCTGGTCCAATGTTCTTAGAGGCATGGGTGGAACTGTCCTGCTTGTTTTGTATGATAAAGAAAGTAATCTAAGTGCATCCTAGTTAAAAAAAGAACCTGTGAATCTACATTATGTAGAATACTTAACCATACTTAGCATTTTGGACCATTGACCTTCAACAAATTATCCAGGCCAGAACATGTTTGTAGGGGAGCCAGGAAAACCCTTAGAAAAAGGGACTCATGTATTGTGATTCATTATTCACACAGTGGAACTGACGAAGATTCAGTATATTGATTCTACTGGTTTTGGGGGGAAAATAACAGTTACTGTGGGTCCAAGGAGGCAGATCAACTGAGACCATCTAGTTTAAATGCTCTTTTGTAGGACTATACATTTGTGTTTAAGCATTTATTTAAAAAATCATGTCTCCCATTTGTACTTAAGCACTATATATGCTATTTCGCACAGCTGACTATTTAGCAGTTATGATGATTGGTGCTGGGCATTCTGCTGTAAAACAATAAATACACAGAAGACTCTAAGAAAAAAAAAAGATTGAAGAAATCAAGCCAAATGAACGAACAATACATACAATGATAAATAAGGTCAATATTGATGGGCAGCAAAACTTTGCTGAGTACAATGGTCAATGTTAGTATTGCACTATCGAAGGTAAAGGACCCATCCCTCCTTCCTGTTATTTAGATAAAACTAAATGTATGGGAGCAATGCACTTTGTAGGGGCTGGTGAGTATTAGGAAGTTTCTTTGTCAGAACAAAACGTATTAATATTTTTAACTGATTGTGATCCTACATTCTAGAAAATATGTATTATAAGATTCAAGAGCCATTCTCTAACAAATGAAGAACTAAGGAAATAGTAAATCTTTTTTCAATAATATTTTTTTATTCCAATAACATGTAAAGATAGTTTTCAACATTCACTTTTATAAAATTTTGAGTTCCAAATTTTTTCTCCCATCCTCCCTCCCCTCCCCCTTGATCCCCTCCCCTCTCCCCCAGACAGCAAGCAATCTTATAAAGACTATACTTGTACAATCATATTAAACATAAGGAGATGATAAATCTTAATAAATCTCTGATGCTCATTATTCTGTCTGCTCCCATCTCCTTCCTGTCAAAGAGAACCTCTAATTAAATTTCATTCACCACTCATATTTTCTTTATGCTTAATAGTAATTAGCTTAACAAGTATTCTGTGAAATATCTCTAAAATAAAACTGCATTTCTTCATCATGTTTGTCACCAGAAAGCTTCTTCAATTCAGGTGCCAAACTTAAAGAGTTTCTTTTTTCAACTGAAATATTCTGAAACATCTGCTTTAATAGAACCCTATAAATTATTGCTGGAGACAAGAAAGCATGTACTAGTAACTAATTGATCCACTGGTCTGTTTATTTTGTTGAATAACATCAATTCTTAGATAATATTCAATTTGAGGAGGCAGTGTAGTGTATTGAATTGTACTAGATTTGAAATGGGAAGGAACTGGGTTTGAGTTTTGACTTGCCACTAATTAGGTGTGTGATCTTGGACATGTCATTTAATATCTCTAAGCCTTGGTTTCTTCTGTAAAATGGATATAAAGTACCAAACAAGGTTGTTGTAAAGAAAGTATTTTGTAAACTCTAAAGCACCTCTGTAAATGTCCATTATGGTTCATTATAAAACATTAATCAAAGTAGGCAAATAATCTAAAAGAGTATATTTTACCACCTATTTCTCCATTCAGACCCTTTTGGCCCTGTTTTCCTCTTCTGTCAAAAATAATGTATTCATTAGATATTTGTACATTTAAACTTTTGCTTTTTTAGAGAACAGTCGATTCACATTTTCCTCCCGAATGTGCGTAAAGCTACCAAGTGTCTTAAGAACCAATTCCTTCCTAGAGGACGAGAAATTTTAGAGAAATAGTCAACTTTTACTGTTTTCTAAACTCAATATCCTCCACTAGATTCCTCAGACCCACTTGAGATTTGGCTTTGAGGGTGTGTTTGGGGCAGAGCGGGGCAGCCCAAAGGTGGAGGGCAGAGAAGGGGGATGGGATGCAGGATTAGGAAGCAGATGCTTAAAATTCGCCCGAGGGAAATGGAGGAGGGCGAGAGTAATAATGTTTAATTAAAAACAAACCAAAACAAGCTGCCACCTGAATCAAGGGCCCCTCTTCTGAGGGTCCTCGATAAATTCTGGAGCCGGCTGCTGATTGTCGCATCTCCACAAACATCCCTCCTCCTCCTTCTTTCCACCCCCCCGTGCGCGGTTGGTACATCCCACTGTAACACTCCCCCCCCCCCCCCCCCCCGGCTCTTTAAAGGGGAGCGCGAGCCTGGAAGCCACCGAGTTGGTCTGCAAAGGGAGGGTCGTTGCTTTTCTGGGCTTGTAATCGAAGCCTCTCTATTGGTCATCGACCCTGCGCTTTGGACTTTTGTGTGCAGTGTTTTTCCACTATTCTTTGGTTTGGGTTTATTGTTTGCCCGGGCATTTTGTTTGCTTGCCTCCTTACTGGTTGGACCGGGGGAGGGGGCGTTTCGGGTCCTTTCCCTTCCCCCACACACCGGCTCTCGTCCTTTACCTCCTCGCTGGCCGCAAGCTGCGGTTGCTGCAAGAGACCAAGCCGACTAGCTGGCGAGCGGAGGGACAAGGATGGACCATACAGAGGTTCTGAAGCCGCGGACCTTGGAAGAACTGATCCGGATCCTGAACGAAATCTTCTCCGGGGACAGCATCAACGTAGAAGAGGTGCAGTCCATCATGGAAGCTTACGAGAGCAACCCTACGGAGTGGGCAGCGTACGCGAAATTCGACCAGTACAGGTGAGCGTCCGGCAAGCGCCGCTTACTGCTGCTTGGCCGGTGCCCCAGCCTGGGCTGCTGCCTCCTGGCCTGACGGGGCTGGCAGGGGCTCTTAGCCAGGGGAGGGAAAACGAACCAGTGTCTTCTGGCCCCCTTCCCAGTGCCCGAGGCCCCGCCGGAGGTTCAGGACTGTTGGGGGAGACGGGCCCCATGGTCTCCATCTCCTGCGTTTTCAGTGCAGCGAAGTGCTTTTGGATTTCGGCTCTTTGCAGGCAGTATCCTCCGTGCTGTCAATCTGGCCGGGAACTTAGAGATCACACCCGTCAGATGTCAGCACAGATGACAGATAAAGAGACTTGAGGCCCCGGGATGAAGTGATTTGGCCAAGATTAGAATGATAGTAAGTGAGGCAGGCATTAGGAGCCCAGGTCTTGTAGGGAGGAAAGGTTTCTGACAGTCCCGTGACTTTGATTACAGAGGGATGAGAGAAAAGGTATCCCGGGTTGCTTGGGGGTCCCTTCCCTTATCCCATTACTGTTTTCTGGACTCTGCCAAAGCCTAGGCTCCTGTTCAGTTTCTTCTAGATACGTTGGGAGCTATACGCCGGGTCTCTGCTCCTTAGGGCAGCACTATACTTCACCACCACAGTCTGGGATGAGGAAAATTCTTTGCCAACTTTCCAGGCTGCTCAAGGCGTATTTTTGTGGGCTTGGACTTGGCACGTAGCTCTTTTGGGGCGGGACCACTGAGGAGGGCCCCCGGGAGGGCCGCTAGACGGCTCCAGAAACTTCTTAGATCATTCCCCTTTAGACTTCTACATACGTGTACTAGAGTTGGATGACTATCCGCACTGTCAGAACAGAACACACACCCTTCCCTCCCTTCATCCTGGATCCATTCATATTCTCTCTCTCTCTCTCTCTCTCTCTCTCTCTCTCTCTCTCTCTCTCTCTCTCTCTCTCTCTCTCTCTCTCTCTCTTTCTCTCTCCCTCCCTCCCTCCCTCTCCCCCTCTCTCCCTCTCCCTCCCTCTCCCCCTCTCTCCCTCTCCCTCCATCCCCCCCCCCCCGCTCTCTCTCCCTCTCTCTCCCCCCCTCGCTCTCTCTTCTCCTCTCCCCCTCCTTCCCTCTCTTTATCTCTCTCCCTTCCCTCTCTGTTTATTGATGATGTTTTCCCTAAATTTTCCCCATCACTCTTGCTTCCTATTGATTTTTCCGTCTTCCACCCTCATGACCATCACCACCACTCCACGTAACAAGTAAATGAAACAAAGTGGTTTCATGGATAGAGAAGTGGACTTGGAGTCAGAGAGACCTGAATTCAAATTCTGATTGGGATACTTTACTAGTTTTGTTACCCTGGGCAAGTCATTTAAGCTCTCTGTGCCTAAATTCCCTGTGTTTGTAAAATGAGGAGATTAGACTTTGGATGACTTTTAAGGGCCTGCAGAACCAGGGAAGATAGATCAATGCATTGGCCATGCCTGGAAATGTATGCCTTCTTTTGCACCCATGATCCACCACTTCTGCCTGCAGCAAGACAGTGCTACACTTCGCTGTCCGTTCTCTGAAATCATGGCTGGGATTACAATGGGTTGCACTCTGATTAGCATTTTGAAGTCTTTCAGGATTATCTTCCTTTTTACTATTGTGGTCACCACAAAAGTTCTCCTGGCTCTGCTTATTTCTGCGTCAATTTGGATAAGCCTTCTGAAATTATTCTGAATTCTTCAGATTCGTTTTTCTTATGGCACAATATTCTTACCCTATATTCAGAGACCCCAATTTGTTCCGCTATTCCACAATCAGTGGTCAATTGATATCTCCCATCTTTGCCACAGGCCAGTTCCTCCCTTTGTTTCATGCTTGCTCCAGCTTCTCAATCCAGACTCTGTTCACACTCAGTTCTTATCGTTTGATTCATTCAAAAACTGTTTGACCTAGGCTAGGCAGCAGCGACTGATGGGGTGGTTCTACACTCAGATTACCATGAAAAAGTACTGCTCTAAATGTTAACTGTATATGTAAGTCCTTTCCTTGTTTTTAACGTCCTTAGCTGTTCCCATGTTCTGTCTGGTGGTGCTTTTGCTGGGTCAAAGGGTGCGTCTATACATCATCTTTATTTTTCTAATACAGTTTTCTCAGGTACCTCTTGTTTTGTGGAAGCAGTGAGCAGCTTAGAAAGCAAATTAGAAAGATTCCAAAAAGTTGCCTTTTCTTTCCTTCCCTCAGGCTCTTAGTGGAACTCAGAGGGTAGGACTGCAACAACCAATCAAGCAGTCCTGAAGCCTGACACTCCCAGGCTTTAGCCAAATCTGCCACATTGTATGTAGTCAGTGAGCTGCCCAGTGTCTAACTCTTCCACCTGCTGGATGAGAGGGAAGTAAGGTATTGGTGAAAGGTAGGTACAACGAATGAAGATCTCAGGTTGCTATTTTGGAGCCTTGGCATAGAAGATTCTCCACTCAGAAGCTCCTTTTTTTGGTGGAGGGCGGGGAGGGGTCTGAATCCACTGGCAAACTCACTGATCCATGGCAGAGTTCTCTTCCAGTTTTATATACAAACAGCCAGCACTCTTCTGTGAACTTGTACAAATGTGTATAGAGTAGTCTTTTACGATTTCCATCTCCTCCCCACACACTCCCTTTCCTTCCCCCAGCCCTGAAGCAAATTCTATCTAGTTCTAATTGGTATAATTGTCGCTGATGTTTAAAGCCAGTATTAAAATATCCACTAACTTCTAGGAAGGTAAAAATTGGGTTGTGTGTAATTAGCATCTCACCTCGAAGAAGGGCCTTCTAGGATGCCTTAGGAAACCCCAGCTCCCTTCAGGTCTCACCTCAAGTGCCACCTCTTACTACAGGCCTTTCCTGATTTCCTCCCCCTCTTCCAATTGATTGGTTGGTTGTATTCTTCTTTCTCTTCCCAAAAAGTATTTTGTATTTATGTACATCTTTCTCATGAACACATACACCAGTGAAATATAAGTGGTTTAAGGTCAGAGGCTATTTCATTTTCTGTCTTCGTATCCTTAGTCCCTAACCAAGTCTGGCTCTTAATTGGCAGTCAAGGAATACTCTCATTGCAATGACACCTTAAAGTTACCCCTAGGGCCTGCCTTACATTCGCAAGTGTGTTGTGTTAGTACTCAGATATGAACCAGAAGTACTTATAAATCACTTCTTGATAGTCTTCTGACTTTGCTTGTTACATTCACTTACTTAATCAGGAGTTTGTATTTACATCCCTAAAAACAGATACTCAGTTAAGCCAAGTACAACAGGTGAAAAGATTAAGTAGACTAATGATAGCTCTCAAGATCGTGCGAATACCCCCAGCTCTTGACTTGGCATAAGTAACCATTCAGTCACTAATGGTTCATCTGTAGTCTTCAGCTTTGCTAGGAAAGAGCAAGTACTTTAACTAAGTCTCAGTTTTCCTCGTCTGTACAATGAGGAGGTTCGAGTATATGGCCCGAGTTCTAAATTGAATCCCTGGATTCTATGAAATGCTTGCCTAAGAGTTCTGCTAAGGGAATTCTGGTCTGGGTGCCTTGCACTGGGGAAGGATTCCACATTAGCGCAGTTCCTGCCCTTGAGGTATTTACTCCACAGCAGAGGAAACTAGACTAACCTCTGGGAAACAATTAGAACTTGAGATCATATAATTAAGAGCTAGATTGTAATTAAGGCTGCAAGTAGGGAGTGAAGATTGCCTAGTGCTTTTGTTTACATGATTTCACTCGATCCCCACAAGTCGAGTACCTGAGTCAGGTAAAGTTCTGTTAACCTGAGCTTCAGTGAAAATAGATTTGCTCATAGTGATAGAGGCTTGAACTGTGTCTTCCAATTTTTAGTTCAGTGCCACTTCTACTTTAATACTGTCTAAATACTACAGGAGATGCCACAAATAAACAGGGAACTGGGTCAGTGTGCATAATTTTGACAATGTTAAGTGTTAAATGCTTTATTAAAAAAATTTGTTTCAATGATACCATGCACAGCCCCATATAATGTAATTTAGGAGAACTAACACCTTTTTAAAAAGGGCATTTATTAAGCAACTCATCCATAGCACGTGTGTAGATTATGTAAAATAGGCTACTTGGAGGTTTCATTGTTTTCGCCCAGATACTTAAAAGGGCATTGACAAATAGATGCCTATAAACAAGATATAGAAAAGCATAGCAAAGGGTCCCTTTCCTTAGAATTTATCATTAAATAACCTGCATTTTTGTAATGAAACTTTGCTGAATTAGAATTTTATAGATGACAACTCTTAGGGCAATGGAAATTTGTAGAACTTGAGGTAGGTGTGTGTGTGTGTGTGTGTTACATTTTTAATTTATTGTAAGCCTAAACTATTCTTTGAACCTCACACTTAAAATGTGGGACAATTCTGCCCACATTTTAACTGTTTTCCCACCCAAACCCCCAACTTGTTGCTAAACAAACAAACACGCACAACTTTGATTAACGGCACTTAGTTTTGTTAGGACTCAGCTATGGATAATTCTACAAAATTAAATACTAAGACAGCTTTTCAGTGATATATTGTTTCTAAAATCCTTATTTAGTTACAGAGAACAATTGCAGCACTTTTGCTTGGAACAGCAAAGAACTTTCCAAATTGATATTCTGTAGAAATAGCTTTGCTGTGTTCTTTATCTGGTCAAAGAGATCAAGTGCAGACTGCTGGAATTTCCTTCCCCTTTCATTCCCTTTTCCTTAGAGTACAGATAAATGCTGGGGGAAATTCAGTAACTCAGAGAAAGTTCTTAAACATCTAAGAATGAGATGCAAAGAAATTTTTTTCATGCTATAACTGTACCATATTAAAAATAGAAACTAAGCAATTTTCATTTAAAATATTAAAAATTTCTAACTATAGCAGTGATGGGGGTGGGGGAAAGGAGAGAAAGTGAAGAGACTAGTTATAAGAGCTCCAAACTTGGGGTCAAGGGACAGATTCATGTCCCTAATATGACATTTAGCAGCTATGTGACCTTAAACAAATGAATTAACCTCTCTCAGCCTCAGATGCCTAATTTGAAAAATTGAAGTATTGTATTAAATCTCTAAAGTGTCCTCGTAGTTTTGAGTTTTGGTATTTTATTTCTGGTGCCTCTTCAAGTAAAGTATATTTAAACTTCTGGCATTTGTTTTCTTAGGTATACTCGAAATCTTGTGGATCAAGGAAATGGAAAGTTCAACCTGATGATTCTGTGTTGGGGTGAAGGGCATGGCAGGTAATAAATCCAGAAAAGCTTATTAAACACAAGTTTGATGCAAGGGACTGAGCTGGGCAGACTTTGAAGCTTCAGGTTTCTCTCCCTCTCTTCCCCTCCCCCCCCAAGCTTTGTTTTCAATCTCATTCATTTCCAAATATACCCCACCAACCCTACTTATTAAAACCATCCCTTTTAACAAAGATTTTGAAAGAAATAGGAAAGACAAGTTAGTTCAACAATACTGGTATATTGGGTTTTTAACTTCCAAAATTCTCTGAAATCATCTGCTTTGTCATTTCTTACATTACAAGTATTTCATTGCATTCGTGACAACAATTAGGTCAGCCATTCCCCAATTGACAGGTAGTTCCTAAATTTCCAGATCTTTTCTCTCTTCTCTCTCTCGTTTCCCTTCTTGCAAGCACTTAATAAATGCTTATTGATTGACTATTCCCTTCATGGTATTATCTTCTCCCTTAATCATACCTCCTTCTCCCCACCTGTTTAAATGTTGAATTTGGTGAATTGCCACACCTAATTCTTCCTGCGTGTCTGTGTGTGAATTCATCCCTCCTTTGGTTCAGATAAGATGGCAGATAAGATCTGATGCCTACCCTTTGTTCTGTGTCTACATGAGCTTCTTTTCACATGAGAAAAAGAAAGTTCTATTCCCCTCACCCCTGCCTTCTTCCTTTTTTCAACATTAGTATAGTCCTCCTTTTACCTTTCCTTTTTCTTCCCCTCTTCAAACACTCAGGACAGAATTAAATCCACCGCCGACCAACTGCTTTACTTACCAAGTACTTATTTAATTTTCTCAGTGCTCTTTGAAGACCGGTTCTGAAGGGACATTTGTTTGTTTTTTTCCTATTAGAATGTTTACTCTTCATCATTATGCAGCCTTCCAAATGCTCAAATATATTTTCCTTTCTAGGTTTCTTTTGACTTATGTGTTCACAACTTTAAGTTCCTACTTAGCTCTGATCTCATAATCAGGAATGCTTGAAAGTCCTCTTTTCCATTAGAAGCCCATTGTTCTATTAGTATTATACTCAGATTGGTTGGTTAAGTTATTCTTGATTGTAAACCTGTATCTTTTGTCTCTTGGAGTATTGGATTCCAAGATCTCCAGTTTATAGTAGAAGCTGCCAAGTCCTGTGTGATCCTTGGTTCCCTGGTACTTGAATTTTCTTTTTCTGGGTACTTGAAGTATTTTTGTCTTTGACCTAAATGCTCTGAATTTTGGCTATGACATTCCTGAGACATTTTTTTCCCTTTGGGAGTTTCAGGAGGTGATTGGTGGGTTCTTTCTATTTTTACTTTGTCCTCTGATTCTAATAGATAGTTTTCATTTCTTAATTCTTGAAATAAAGTTTCCAGGTTTTTTTTTTAAATCTTGATTTTTTTTTTTTCAGGAGTCCGTTGATTATTTTCCCTTGATTTCTTTTCCAGGTCACTTGTTGTTAGTAGCACAATACCTTGTATTTTCATTTATACTTATTTACCTTTCATTTTCACCTAGTTTTTTCAGTATTTTAATTTTGTTTTAATATTTATTGTTGTCTTCTGTTATTATGTCTTTTTTAATTTTCAGATAGTCCATTACTTGCAATAGGTTTCATGCTTTCTATGCTAAGCTATTTATTCTCCTTTCAATTCTTTCTTCCAGAGTTTTTATTTCATTTTATTTCATTCATTAATTCATATTTCATTCATTTCATTTTATTCCATTATATTCATTTTATTTTATTTCATTTCATTTTCATTTCATTTCATTTCATGTTGTACTTGCAGGAAATCCATCTTTTTCCTTAGAGTATCTGTATGTAGTTCTTAAGATGTTTCTTTCTCCTAGGTTGGATTTTTTTTGTATCTACAGTGATTTTTTTTTATATTGGATAGTATCTTCAGTTTACTCATATCTTAGTTCTTAAATCATGGCTTTGTGCCAGGGCCAGGCTCCACATTCCGCCTCATTGGATGAGGTCATTGGCCTTGCTTGACCTCACCATACATAAGTCACCTAGACTTCCAAGCCAACCTCCACCTGCCAGGATTAGCTTTCTTCCTCTTCTCCCTAGGACCCTGGGAATTCAAACCATGAGATCTTCAGGCTATCTATGAAATCTCAAGACAGTTCTCTAACCTTTACATTTTTATTACCTAACAACATATACAATGTCCCACACCGCTTACTTTTGCAATGAAGGGAAGATGGTAATGTTTTCTCCCAATCTTCTACAGGACCAAACTTGGTCATTATAATTATGCAAATTCTGTTTTGGTTTTTTAATTTCCTTTTACATTGTTGTAGTCACATGTATTTTTCCTGATTGTTTACTTCATTCTGTATTATCTCATAGAAGTGTTCCAATGTTTTTCTGATTTCTTATAGTACAGTAATATTGCATTAAATCCACATAGTCCAATTTGTTTAGCCATTCCAGTAAAGTTACTTTATAATTAGTTGGGTAGTATGACCTAACAAAGGGGCCAAAGCCAGATCTTCTCATGGAAGTCAGCACACAAAGCTCTAGAATGGAACATAAGTGTGTAAATATGGTAAATGCATTTACCTGTAATATAAGCATCAACTGAGATACTGCTTATACATCAAGTGTGATAAATGACTACTTTAACGTGATTTTTTTCTGTTTTCTGTAGACCCAGACTTTATATTTTAATTTGTGCTGCTCTAATTTTAGCCTGTTGTATCTTGGGTTTGTATGCAGGCAACATACAAACTTAGAAAATCAGATAAAAGGAATGTCTATAGCAAGAGGGGGAAACACCTATCATATCTCATAAATCTTCCCTGCCTCCAGTTAATTGTCTGGTTTCTTTTTCTAATATGTTGTATGTTAAATATTAAGACTTTTTGAGAGACAGTGACATGTTAGAGAGCCAAGTCAGCCTCTGAGTCAGGAAAACCCAGGTTCACAGTCACCTTTGACACATCCTGACTTCATGACCCTTAATCAAGAAGAAACCATTCTTTTTTCCTTCATAAGTGGTTCTACATTTCACACTAGAAAATCAAAATTTTCATAGAATTACATGGAATATTTAGTGACAGAGAGTGTGTTACATATCACCTGGCCCAACTCCCTTCACCTTTTAGATAAGTAAACATATTCAGAGAAGTTTGCCAGTGATCGTGCTGCAGGATAGTAACCCAGAATCTCTCTAGATCAGTCTAGAACCCAGGTCCCCCAATTCCCAATCCAGTGTTGCTTCTACTGAACAAAAACTGCCACCCCTTCTTCATCTTAAGTAAAGGTTTGAATTGAATATTTTTATGGAAACAGCCCTAAACAAGACTTAAAGCCTGACAAGCTAATTAATGTTTTACCCCAGAAATGAGTAGCAATAGGATAATTAGTGACTTTGTTAATCATTCTTTTCTGCTGTGTATTGCCTTTCTATATGAGGACATAGCAAACTATTCCTATTTTCTTAAAGAACCTCCCTTTAAACACCTTCCAAAGTTTCTGAATCTTTTGGGGAATAGTGAAGATATGTATAACTTAAAGCTAGCTTGAACTTAGTCCTCTCACTTGGGAAGAGAGAAGTGAATGTCTTAAATCACATAGAAAGATATATTCTAGTGCCGTCTTATCTGATAAATGCATTTAGTTTATGGAGACAGGACTTGTAACACCCTCTGCATTCTTGACCTTGGTGCTAGATCTACTAGGGTCTCACAGTGTGAAATGGGTACAAATAATGGTCTTGCCTGTCCCAGGTGTGGGGAACCTGCAGCCTCAAGGCCACAGGTGGCCCTCTAGGTCCTCAAATGTAGCCCCTTGACTGAATCCAAGTGAAAAGGCTACACTTGAGGACCAAGAGGGCCACCTGTGGCCTTGAGGCTGCAGGTTCCCGACCCCTGCAAGCCCAAAGTTCTGTTACTGTGTACATCTAATTACTTCCTTGAAAGTTTAGTTTGAGTAGCCCCAAAATATTTCTTCTCATAGTCAACTTTAGTTTTTTCTCTTACCAGGTAAATTGGGAAGCTCTCTCAGAAATTCTCTAAAACTAGCTGGTATTGCTATTTAGCCTGGGTTTGCATCTGAAATAAGCCCATTCCCATTTTTGCTGATCTCTGTGGTCTAGTAGCATGCATGTTTAGTCTAATCTGAATAATGTTGGCTAAGTCGTATAAAAATATAGAAACAACGTAAAATTCAAGGTAACGTCCCTTCATGGGGAATTAGTTTGTTATAATCTGTGTTCTGAAGAACAGTTTTTTGCTATTCCAACCTGTAGCCGCCTTATATTCCAATTCTGTAATCACCATTGCTTCCTTTTATAATACCTCTGTGTACCAGGCAATCCACTGAGTTTAGTTGTCATTCTCTGTGTATATGTGTGTGTATATATGTAGCAGTATCCATGATCATACAGACTCCCACTGCTTTCTGAAGATGCTGCAAGGAAACCTCAAGGAGACCCTCTTTGCATGGCCTGATAAGAAATCCAATGAGATGATGAAGAAATCCGAAAGAATCTTGAGGGAAAACCAGTGTGCCTACATCAATGGTAAACTACTCACTGACCTTTCCTACTCTCTCTTTATTCAGGACGTTCTGCATAATGCTAACCCTGAAACACTATCACCATATCCGTCATGAAGGTTATTTAGACAAATACTATGTTGGCTTCTCTAGGTTTTCAGCCATTTAGAAAACAACTTAAAATCAGCCTAGAGAAATTCAGTTCATTCAAATGTGTCTGTTATGGTAGGAATGGCATCTGCTTTACAGAGGCAAAGCCGATTTTCCTTGGAAAGGAGACTGTCCTTGGGATAACATTTTGAAACATTGGCTTAGTTTCCTTGATGCCTGAGGGGAGAAAAAGGCCCAACCCATGGAGAGTTGGTGCTCTTGAGTTTTGGCAGAAAGCCCACTGCCACGAAGATACACGCTCCCCACTTTTAAAGAAACCCTACTTCTTTTTCCAGCTACAACTACTTGAAGATACTGTGCTGTATTTTGAGGGGATTTAAGGTGTTTTCCAGGGGCAGCTAGGTGGTACAGTGGATAGAGTGCTGGGCCTGAAGACACTCAAGTGAGTTAAAATTTGGCCTCAGACACTTATTAGCTGTGTGACCCTGGACAAGTCACTTAACCCTGTTTGCCTCAGTTTCCTTATCTGTCAAATGAGCTGGAGAAGGAAATAGCAAACCACTTCAGTATCTTTGCCAAAGAAACCCCAAATAGGGTCATGAAGAATAGGATAGGACTTTAGAAGCTAACCCCTGAATAAGATGCAATTTTTGTTGTACATTCTAAGTGCAGAACATTGTGGGAGATGCCAAGAAATGTGATAGAAGTTGTTCTGAAGCAATTTACAATATAGTAGGGAAGATGGAGCATATCCTATGTACTACCTCGTGTCAGTAATTATTAAGTCTATACCACAGCAGGCTGAATATTGACTTAGAAAAACAAATTGGGGCACCTAGGTGGCACAGTGAGTAGAGCACCGGCCCTGGAGTCAGGAGGACCTGAATTCAAATCCAGCTGCAGACACTTGACACATGTACTAGCTGTGTGACCTTGGGCAAGTCACTTAACTCCAATTGCCCTGCCAAAAAGCAAAAAAAAGAAAAGAAAAAAAAACAAATTGACATAATCTATGTTGTATTTTTATTTTGTTAAACATTTCCCAGTTGCATTTTAATCTGTTTTGTGACATGTCTGGTTTATATTACAAACAAGCTGAGAATGTGGAAAGATCACTTTTAGCTGAGTTGATGAAGATGGGAGGGGAGAACATTCCAGGCTGAGGGAGTAGCTTGAGCAAAGCTGTAGAGTTAGGCTCCCAAACTGGTATGTTCAACCAACCTGATTCACCTGCTGATCACAAAGTTGAAGGTTTTTGAGGGTAGTAAGTAGATTGGTGTCAGATTGTGGAGGGCCTTGAATTCTAGCCCAAAGAATTTGGACTTTCTTTTATAGATGATAAGGATTGGAGGTTTTTTTCGTTTGGGTTTTTAGCAAAGCAGTGATATGATTAAACTGTCTTATACACTGCTTTGCAAAATACTGAATTGGAATATGAACGTCTAGGGAGTAGTAAGAATTGAACTAGGGTGGTAGGAGTGAGATTAGAAAGAATGGGCCTAAATAATTAGGGCCATTAGGTGGCATAGCAGATAGAGTGTTGCACCTGGAATCAGGAAGACTCCTCTTCCTGAATTCAAATCTGGCCTCAGGCATGTACTAGCTGTATGACCCTAGGCAACTCACTTAACCCTGTTGCCCTCAGTTTCCTCATCTGTAAAATGAGCCGGAAAAGGAAATGCCAAACCACTCCAGTATCTTCGCCAAGAAAACCCCAAATGGGGTCACGAAGAGTCAAACATGACCGAAAATGACTAAACAACAACACATTATGGAGAGAGAGAATCAACAGAACTTAGCAACTGCCTAACTGAATTTGGGGGGAAAGAGGAGTCAAAAATAAAACCGTGCTGTAGAATAATAGCAGTACTGTCTCGGGCTACTTCTTCACAGGTACCAGTGACTTAACTTCTACTACTTTTGCTTTGACTATTTTCTTTACATTCCTCCAGTAAGAGAAATAAGACGTTAGTAAGCTCTCAAGCCACAGTTATGATTATGTCCAAGTTAGTGCATGTTGAAGGAGTGCAGATTATCTCTCAAAGGTGTTAAAGTAAACATGCGGTCCCAGGGCGATGGCTATTCCAAGCCTTCTGAATGGCTTCCCAACCTCTGTCACCAGCTTGGGTTGGTCATATTTTTTGGAGGTGGGGCAAAGGCATCATGTAACATGAGGAAAGCTATTTCCCTTAGTTCCAATGAGCAGATTGATACGTGGGCCAAATAGACCACATAATGCCTCATGTGGCTGTCATTTGATAGCCTTTGATACAACAAGATAAAAACACAATCTCGACAGATGCTAAGCAGTTAGATCTTAAAACCAAAGGCAGATCACAGTGGTAGTCATTTCTATGTGTATGCTGTGGCAAAAAATACTGTTCACTAGCCTATAAAATTAATTCTACATCATAACAATAGCAATCAGAATATCATTCTTCCCTTTACAAAGATATATATATATGTGTGTGTGTGTGTGGCACCTTCTTTTAAAGGAGAAAAATCACCATATAGCAATTGGACAAAGACTATATATAATCGTAATTTTAGTTTCTTAGGTCTGCTTCCATGGTAACATTTATACCATTTATACCATTAAATTAATCGAAATTTCCTACAGACTCCTGGGTTTAAGAATCCTTCTGACTGATTCTAACTTTCATTGAAATGCATGTGATTTGAACTTGAGTAACAGATTTGTTTTACCTTTAGACCATGACTGGAATGTTCAATTTGTTTAGTCTCTCTTCTTGTCTCCTCTCTAGATTCTATTGGTCTACACCGGGTGGAGAACACAAGTCATACAGAACCTGCTGTTAGCCTTCATTTGTATAGTCCACCTTTTGACACTTGCCATGCCTTTGACCAAAGAACAGGACATAAGAATAAAGTCACGATGACATTTTATAGCAAATTTGGAGCAAGGACTCCATTTGTAAGTATGAAATTGAAGAAATCCTTATTAACCTCTCAGGTGAAATTCCTTGACCAGTCCTGGGTCGGGGTTAATATCTAACACAAAGTGTTACCAACACATTGTACCTTGGGTTTAAAGGATACTTTGTTTGGCATTTGGGAGGGAATTTGGATCTCCTTGAATTGATTGAAATCGGCTTTATAGGTTAAAAATAAGTTCCACACTTGTTCCTTTTCTCATATTTTGGGCAATTCAAGAGCATTGAGAGCTTAGCCATGAGTCTATAGATGAGAGGAATTAAAAAAAATAAGTCAATAACATATAATAACAAATAATAATGACCATAATAATAGCTAGCATTTATATAATACTTTGGGTTTGCAAAGTGCTTTAGATATTGTCTCATTTTATCCTCACAAGAACCCTGGGGAATAGGTGCTATTACTATCCCCATTTTAGAAATGAGGAAACTGAGACAAAAAGGTAAGTGACTTGTCCAGGGGCACACAGCTGGTAAGTGTCTGAGGCCAGATTTGAATTCAAGTCTTCCCGACTCCAGGTCCAGCGTTCTCTCTTTCCACTGCCTGACTGCCTCAGTGTCCCCTTACTGGTTCCAGAGAAGAACATTCTCCGTAATATGTGCCCTTCACATTTGTTCTACGTAGTAGTCAGGAAATCTGGCCTAAAGCTTCAAAATCGTTCACGGCAGTAATTATTACAGCATGTTCTAGACTTCCTGTTTGTATTTCATTCAGTTGTTAGTATAAGAGAACATTTTCCAACTTTCCAGTGTTGAGGATTCTTGGCAAATAATCGGTTAGTTCTAAGTCTATAAATATTTTTTAGGCTCCTGTTTCTAGGGGAGCATTTCCTTGAGCTGTCTAGATTAACCACAAGGTTCATCCTTTCTATTTAACCCTTGTTGACCTCATGACTCTGACCTATGTCAAGAGAAAACTGTGTTAGGTTCTTCAAACCTTCCATAAACAACTTTCGTAAGAGTAGGATGGAAACTTTAAATTGGTCAATTCAGAATTAGAGTGGAAGAGTTAATTCAGATCTTCTAAATTCCTTGAGAGAGAAGCCCTATCTCTAGACAATGAAGCAGGGAGGTCAGGAAGAGTAAGCAATGAGAAACTGCCCTGAAGTACTTTACCCACTGAAAACTGCCCAGAATAGGGCCACTATTTAGGCTACTGGAAAATTGACTGATTAGAAACATGAGGCATAAGTCCTACCACCTAACTTTCTAACGGTAATCTGCACTAATATGTTATGACAAACCTGTGTCTAATTAAATAACTGGGGACTTATAAGAATAGTTTTTAGTTTTTAGTAACTACCTTATATTCTAAGATAGGGGTATTATGACTGCTACTTGGCATATGAGCAAGGACTGCTATAATACTTACCAGTTGTGTTGAGACTGCCCTTTATTAAGTAGCAGAATTGTGTGGATCTATTTCTTCACATTGCCACAATCTTAAAGGGATGCTTTCTCTAGTATGTGGTCAATAGTTGAAGAACATTATTGTAGGTTGAAGTTTCTGTTCTCTGTCCCCTTGATATCCTCAGCTTTTTTTTTAAAAGATAGTCTCTCTAGTGAAAGTATCTTTTTTTTCTTTTCTAGGCAACAAGTTCATTGGAGAACAACTAAAGAGATCCAGCCACTAGAGTATTTTTCCTTTTTCTTTCTTTTTAAAGTATGCTGAAATCTTTAATTGTGGACAAAGAACCACCAATCACTTGCTGTCCAATAGTACCTTTAAATAAGATGCTTAGAGATATATTAGGGCAGACTTCTGGCTGCTTGTAGTTACCTTGAATGAATGCTAATGATAGGGGACTATCTGTGTGAACAATGCCAGCAGATACTGGAGAGGAGAGATCCTATTGTTATGGTCTTTATACTTGGAAGACCTAATCAGATGCTCTCTTAGGCGTCTCTTTCTCATCCTTATGGTTCCCTACTAGGAAAGACAGTGAAGTACATTTGACAGTTTTTGTCCATCATAATTAGCAATAATTAGCAATAAAACCAAGCCTAAGACTTCATAACCCTACCTTTGTTATTCTGATGATTAAGTATACAGATTTATATTATATTTTATGTTCTCTGATTTCTCTGGGTTTCCATCTTCACAAATTCCTCTTCTGTGTATAGGTCACTGTGTACAGAGACACTCAAATCAGTTTGCCCTTTGGTTGTGAAATAAATCGCAAGGATGTAGTTGGAGTTCACAGCAAAAAGAAATCACAAGTGTGTTTTAATGTGACCAAATGCCCATGTAAAATACTTTTTGTATTGCTACCAAAATTGTCAGGTTAACTTGAATAAAACTAAATTTGAACATAATTTGGAATGGCCTCATGCCTTTCTAGCTACTGCAACAGGGAAACTCAAAAACTAGGCTGCCTTCTACTTATCACTTATTATTGTAAGTTACACCTTTCTCCTCTTCCCCTAGAATAGTTTTTCTAGTTGGGAGTACAATAAATACACAAAGCTTTTAAATGTTTTCCTAGGTTTCCAGGAATGTCTTTTTAGCTATTCCTAGTAAGAGGCTATATGAAAATAAACTCTTTCCATGGGTTTATTGATTACCCAGCACAAACATGTCTCGTCAGTTATACAAGAGAAAGTTAACTTTCATCTTGTCTTCATGCAAGGCTAAACTTAGAAGGATAGTCTTCTCCCCACACACAAAAAGTAAAGAAAAGGTTTTCTTACCCAAAATTCTACACTCAATTTGCTGCCATTATTACATCTAGTAGGGGATCAAATGCCTTTGACAGGCCCATAATTCAGCCAGAATTTGTTTACTAGGATTAGAACACTATTAGAAGTTTATTGCTCAATCCTGAAGCAGAGTCCTGCTTACTTTTATGCTGTTACTAATTCATACTTGAATAGACTCCAATAAAGACAATTGAACTACAAGAATTTTTAAGCACCTCATTCCTAAGTGCCAAGTCCTACTACGTTCTGAGAAGGTAGCCAGTTAAAAAAAAGTGAGCATCCCTCTTTCTTCATAACTCCCACCCTCTCTACCTGAAGAAGGTGAGAGTGGCAAATTCAGGGATGGGAGAAGGACAACCCGTCTAGGGGAGTAGGGAAAGTTGAAATAGGGAAGGAGGAATGTACAAGTCAAAATTTTAACAACACTTTTTTGGTAACTGGTACCTAATTTACCTAGTATTTGATTGGTACTAGAGGTTCTTTCGAACTCCAAAATACAAATAGAGGGTTGAGACAGTCATTCAACAAACATTTATTAGGTGCTTATTTCATGCCAAGATCTGCGTGAAGTTCTGGGAATATGGAGAAAGACAAAAAAACAGAAACTATATATAACAGTGGAAATTCAGCCCAAGATGTTAGTAAGGGAATAGGAGGCAAGATACAAGTTGCCTCAGAGGAATTGACTAACTCAAAATATCATGGTAGCTGCTATTTTCTCACATTCCCACCTTGATGTGACTTGAGGTGGTCCACTGTACTCTTCCCCCACTCAGTCAAGCTAGTTTTAGATTTAATTTTATTTTCCCAATTTGATGAATTTGGGTTTGGTTATCTCCAGAAATCCAGCTGTAATATTACTCCTGCTCTCCAATACTATATTACCAACTGCCCAATGGACATCTCCACCTGGATGTCCTTAGGCATCAAATGCAACATCTTTAAAATGAAACTTATCACATTCTCCCAGAAGCCCATCCCTTCTACAAATACCTCTTTTTCTGTTGAGGATACCACCATCCTTTTAGTCACCTGTGTTTGCAACCTCAAAGTCTTCCTTTATTCTTTCCTATCCCTCACTCCCATATCTAGTTAGTTGCCACATCTTATCAATTCTACCTGTAAAACTTCTCTCACATCCATTCCCTTCTTTTCCTCACATAAGCTCCACTCTCATTCAGGCTTCCATCATCTGTCACCAGGAATATTTCAATGGCCTTCTGATTGGTCACCCCACCTCCAGATGCTCATTTCCCCATTCAACCTCCATCAAGCTGTCAGATTGGTATTCCTAGGAAACAAATCTGACCGTTCCCCTACTTAAAAATTTTCAGTGACTCCCTATTCCCTCTATGATAAAAAGTGAACTTCTCCATGTGGCATTTAAAATCCTTTGCAGTCTGGTTCCAGCCTACCTTTCCTGACCTTATTTCACATTCCATTATTTCACATGCATTCTACATGAGTCAGACTGGCCTCTTACCTGTTCCTCATAGGTGACTTTCCATCATCTCCTATCTCTGTGCCTTTGTACAGGTGATCCCACATGTCCAAAATACACTCCCTCCTTTAAAAATCCCTAACTTATTTAAAATACAACTAAGTGCTCTCTACCTCTTAAAACTATATTACTTTTCATCTCAAATATTGCTATGGAGAACAGTTTGAGGGGCACTTTCATCACCCCCTTCTTTGGTTGGGGGGAGAGAAGAGACTGATTCTCCCTAAGCACATCAGTCTCAACTGCCTAGGACAGACTTAGAATCTGAATTCTCAAGGTTCCCACCTCCCTCACTTCTACTCTTCCATGTCAGTCAGTGGGGAACACTTGAAAACCCTGTATTCGAAGATCCTATTAGCTGGAAGATAAAGAGATTAGCCAATCAGTGTTTTAGTCTAAGGCAAAGGTCTCTATTCTACATGCCTTTCTTTCTCTGCAAAGTTAGAGAGTTTAAAAATAGAGATCATTAATAAAACATATAAAAGCTCTAAGCCCCCAGACAGTCCTTTGATTGCCAACTTGCAAATGAGGCATTCTAACCAATTACTTTCAGTGTAATCAATTTTCCACAGACTTTCCCCCTTATCTGCACTCTGTAGCAAAGACATCAAGACACAATAAAAATCATCTTACCTCACTATTACTAAAATGTAATCAACCTGTAAGCAAATTTAAAAGATACTTAGTAGTAAACAATGCTCATTTCTCTGTGGCAATAAAACATAAAGGGGAGGAACAAGGAGAAAGTAGACTCTTCGTCATTCCAGCAACCTTTCTTAGGCATAGTTCTTTCATTCTCTGATAGGTCCTCTTAATAAGCAGTGTTTGTTAGTTAATAAGCCAGGGAAAGGGAAAGGAAAAGGTTCCCGTCACTACAAGGCTTAGAGTCAGCCTCCTGGAAAGCACCCCCCATCTGCTGCTGTTCAATCCTTGTCACTGCTGCCACCCTTCTCTCTCTTTCATTATCCTGCCAACTCATTCAAAAAGCTACCCAGGCTGGCATAACTCCAACAAGTCCAAATAAAACCACTCAGTTGTTCTGTCTTTTCCTGGACTGGGAAAAGACTACAATTACTGGGCTCTTTAGCAACTTAGCCCCTGTCTGATGCTTTCTCTGAATGGCTGTTACATGAATTAACCTCTCTGTGCTGTAATTACCTCATTTATGAAATGAAGAGTTTGGATTTGATGGCCTCCAAGGTCTCTTCCATCTATGAACCTATGAAACTCTCCTTCCCTCTAGTATTCCATTCTACTACTCAATGCCAACTTCATGGCCCTAAAGTTAGAAATATCCATCTTTGTCTTCTTTCTAAAAACTGATTACCTTCCTCTAATTCTATGTCAGATCTTCCATTTGCCATTACTTGTCATTCAAAAATTCTTTCAGTGAATGGAATTCAGTGATGGAAACTTACTTTAGATCAGCACCTGATATATGCTAATTTTTCAGCATTTCATCTAAATTAGGTGCTAATTCAGTGTTTATGTGGCTAGATTATCCAACATAATCCTATTATTCTTGAAAGCTGTACATTTTAAGTATAGTTTAGAGCAGAGGTGTCAAATATCCAGACAGGCCCTTGGGTGCTTGAAGCAGATTCAAATATAATTGGGAAATACTTAGCAAAATGAATAAAATATAATAAAACATACATAATATTAAAATTTAAAACTAAATATGTTACCTGCAGAGATTCTGACATATAGATTAGTGTTCCCCGCCCCCCTTTGTGTTTGAGCTTGACATGACCAGTATTTATTGTTATCAATAGTTACTTTCTAACTTCATCTTTGAGATTGGTAGTCATTAACATTCTTAGGAACAAACAACTCCTTCGAGGATATGATTAGACCTTTAGGTTATCCAGGGTCTTCTCCAATTGTCCTGATCAATATCTCACCAGTGGACCCAGGTGGTTCTGGAGGAGAAAGCAAAGCTGGTGACTTTGCACAGCCCTCCTCCCTCACTTAAATCCAATTCACTTGCATGTCATGGCATGACCTCCCGGATGTCATGGTCTTCTTTGAGAATGAAGGACAAACAATGAGACCTTTAGATTATTCCAGTTGAATTAGCTATACTGTTAGAAATATATATGAGGGCTCGGAAAACAATCTGTTCTTTCTGCTTGCAAGCCTCTGAAATTTTATTCATTGCTTTATAAGCTTTTTACAACATTAGTTGTCCAATAAATTTGGATAACTTAATGAATCATTTATCCAACCATCATCCAACAAAGGAGGTGAAGGTTCTCTCTGGGGGAAAGGGACTTGATCTGTGATTTCATTGGTATAGGAAACCCAGATGAAGGGACTCCCTTTACCAAGGCAAGTCAGCACCTTCTCTACAACAGATAGTCATGGGGAGCTGCCAGTGTGTGTCAGAGGCAGGATTTGACTCAGGTCTTCCTGACTCCAGGACCCTCAGCCTGTATACTTTACCATACTGCCTCTCTAGGCTGCAGTCAACTGGATTACTTTCTGTCTCCCATCTAGTTCTTCTACCTCCATGAACATCCCCCTGCCCATGCTTCTAAATCAAATCCTCCCATTGCATTTTGAACTTTTGAAATCATTTCTTCTCCTTAAGGTCTAGTTCAGGTACCATGTCTTCCATTATGCTATTCCTAGTCCACTTAGCTAGAAATGATTCCTTCAACCTTAAATTCTTAGTGTGATTGGATTTGTTTGGTTTTTTTTCATCTTTCCTGTTTACTCAATTATATCCTAACACATATGATAGCTGTTTGTGGACATTCTATCACCTCCCTTTCCCTTCTCCCACACATGATCACATATTATGAGCTTCCTTCTTGAGGGCAAGAATTCTGCTGTCTCTCATTTTTGTATCTCTTGGATTTACTACAGTGATTTGCAACTAAGAGGGGATATCTAAATGTCCCTTGAACAACCCAAACTCTAAACTTTTTCTTTTCAGTGAAAGAAAAAACTACTTACTTTCTTCCTGTCAAATCAGTGATTCTCACTGTTATCATCAACATAAATATCTGTTGAGCTCCACGGGGCACAGTGTCCCAACAAACAAAAATTCAATTTAATAAATATTTATTCAATTTACTACCATGTTCAAGGTCCTGTACTGAATACTGGGGATACAAAGATAAAGAAAGGGGGCATAGTCTCTTGACCTCAAGGAATGTATGAGTTGTGTGTGTGTGTGTAATATATCTAATGGTAATAACTATAACTAATCTTCATTAACTTACTATGTACAAGGCAGTATGCTGTTGAGACTAGAAAGAAAAAAAAATGACACAGCCCATGACCTTAAAGAGTTTGCATGATTATAGTATCATCATGGACATTTGTTTAGTTGTTTTTCAGTCATGTTTGGCTCTTTGTGACCCCATTTGGAATTTTCTTGGCAAAGATACTGGAGTGGCTTGCCACCTCCTTCTCCAGCTCATTTTACAGATGAGGAAACTAAGGACAACAGGGTTAAATGTTTTGCCCAGAATCACACAACTAGTAAGTGTCTGAGGCCATATTTGAACTCAGGTCTTCCTGACTCCAGACCCAGAGGTCTATCCACTGAGCCATCTAGCTGCTCTGTCATGGACATGATCACTCCAGGAATCACCCAGGAGATCAGAATGCTAGAGACAGTTGCTTGATGGTGGGGCAGAAATCTCCCAATCTTTTCCTCTTCAGTGTCCCATTAAGTGAAATCTTGCTTTGACCCTGGAACTGGTGTAGGGAGAGTGGTGTCTGACCTTGACTCATAAGCTAACCTCTGGGATTATGGAAAAAGAAAAGAGAAGCTGTGGAACCTAAGAGACCTGGAAGAGGAATAGGTTCATCAGGGACTCCTAATCCAAGGTGGTCTGTATAAATAGTGCATAAATTGAATTGGGATAAATCTAGCACTGTGAAAATCTCTGGATAAGTTCTGAGACAGCCTAGGGCTTGAGTAGGAACAAGAGAGATGCTACTTTCTCCTTATGCTGATCCTTAGATTATGGACCCCCAAGATTTCAGAGACTCTTCCTGTAACCCTCTTACTACCAAGCTCCAACCCCTCAAAAAGTAGTAGACACCAGTTCAGGCCAGTCTGTGAAATGAAGCCAATAGAGAAGCTGGGGCAGAGGACCAGTGTGCATAGTTGTTCCTGGCCTAAAGACAAGGACTGAAAGTCAGCTGGATACAATCCAGGCACTATTAACAACCAGACCAAGGATGGTGTAAATTCCCCACTATGGGTGGAGGCCGAGGCAGCTTTGCAGTGCAGCCCTAAGGTGTTTATTCACTGGCAAAGGTGGAGGAGAGTCAGAAAGGGAATGATTCAGGAATATCAAGAAAAATTAGACTGAAAATACAAAGATTTCAAGAGGAAGAAAATTCAACAAGAACTCAGAGTACAAGCAAAACAGAGAGGGTGCTAACACTACTAAGCACTCAAAAAGATTAAAAAGTTATTGTAACAAATGTTACATGACAAAAGAAACAAAATGCTTGTTGAAATACAGAATACTATAGAATCCCAAGAGAAACAAGGAATTCCAGAATGTTCAAAAAAGAAACAAAATCAATGAGAAGAAATAAGGAATTAATATATGCCAGAGATTCTAGCTCTCAATGCAATTATAAATAAATTCAGTTAGAAGACTAAAAAAAAAGAATGGTAGAGAGTTTCACCAAAGCAGTGCTTAGCACAATACCTGCCACACAGTAGTTTATTGACTCAGAAACAAAGGATAGATTAATATATGTGGAATATGAAAATACTGAAGTAGAAGAAAATCTGAAAGAAGAGAAGCAAAAGACAACAATGTTAAAAAGTACATATAACCTTGTTATAAGCCAGGGCCATTGACCTCAAATCAAGGATGGACAGAGACCACTTAAGGATCCCAAGCAAGAACATGACAAATCAAAAAACCCAGATGCTACAAAATAGGAAATAATATAAAAACTATGCAGAATTTCTGAATACAGAAAGCAAAACACCAATTGAAAGAATTCACTGATCATCTCCAGAAGAAAAAAAATTATGCTTCAAAACACATAGTGACAATATTTAACAATTCCAATGACAAATAACAAATTCTGCAAAGAGCTAGGGGAATGACCTTCAAAGAAAAAAATCTGAGTAACATAAGATTAGTCTTTTCCCACTAGAAGACTTAGAAAGGAATGGAAATGTATATTTTGAAAAGTAAAAGAACTCATTCTATAACCCCAAATAGCACAACCTGGAAACAAGAACCTAATCATCAATGAAAAAAGATGGAAGTTCAACAAAAGAGAGTCTTTTGAGTGACTTCTGCAAAAAAGAAATGCACCAAAGCAAAATATTCACCTTGCAAATTTCCCAAACAACAGAAATACAAGAAAGGCAATTAAGTACAATTACCGAGGAAAGTGAACTTATATTTAAAAAGACAGAAAAAGAAAGATTGACCAACAAGATAAAAAAAGGAATGATAAAGATAGGTATTAAACAGATTCTTAAAAATAACATAGAAAGGGATAAAGATGTAAGTGGAATTTAAAGAAGTAGGAGAAGCGAATGTAGGGGAGGAGTAGTAGAGCACCATGGACTCAATCTCACAGTCCTTCAAGGGTGAATCACATTTTGTGGCAGCTAGGTTGTACAGTGGATAGAGCACTGAGTCAGGAGTTAGGGAGACCTGACCTCAGATACTTACTAGCATCTGACCTTGGGCAAGTTGCTTACTTTCTGCTTCAATTTCCTCAATTGTAAAATGAAGAGCATAATAGCACCTACCTCACAGGATCATTGCGAAGAGAAGCAGAAAATGTCTGTATAATGCTTAGCACAGTGTTTGGCACATAGTAGGTACTTAATAAACTAAATTATTAAATAAATTATTCCCTTCCCTCTTATTTTGCAGGACAGAATTACAGAGTAAGAAGGCACATAGAGGGAAGTCAGGTAGAAAACAAAGGGGAATTGATGATGCTGTTTCCATTGCACTCGAGAGGTAGCTAAGGGACCTAGTAGATAGGTCCTAGAGAAGACCTAAGTTCAAATTCAGCCTCAGACTATGTGCTAGCTATGTGCCCTTGGGAAAGCTATTTAATCTCTGTTAGCCTCAGTTTCTTCATCTGTAAAATGGGGATAATTACAGCACCTACCTCCCAAAGCTGTTGTGACACACAGTAAGTGCTCTACAACACTAGCCATCAAAAACCAAAATCCTACAATATGTTGTTTACAAGAATCACATTTGAAACAGAGGGATACACATAGGGTAAAGGTAAAAGGCTGGAGTAGAATATATTATGCTTCAGCTGAAGTAAAAAAAGCTCAGACGTAGCAAGCCTAATCTCAGACAAAGGAAAAGCAAATATAGATCTAAAGGCACCATGGACAATGAAATAATGTCATTACTTAACATATATGCACCAAGTGGTATAGCATCCAAATTCTTAGAGGTGAAGTTAAGAGAGTTACAGGAGAAATAGACAACAAAACTATACTAGTGGAGGACCTCAACTTCCCCCTCTCTGAACTTGATAAATCTAACCTCAAAATAAACAATAAGGAAGTTAAGGAGGTGAATAGAATTTTAGAAAATGTAGATATGATAGACCTCTGGAGAAAACTGAATGGGGATAGAGAGGAATATACTTTTTTTCTCACTGGTATGTGGCGCATAAACAAAAATTGACCATGTACTAGGGCATAAAATCCTCATAATCCAATGCAGAAAGGCAGAAATAGTCAATGCATCCTTTTCATATCATGATGCAATAAAAATTATTTGTAATAAAGGACCATGGAAAGATAGACTGAAAATTAATTGTAAACTAAATAATCTAATCCTAAAGAATGAGTAGGTCAAACAACAAATCACAGAAACAATCAATAACTTCATTCAAGAGAATGACAATAATGAGACAACATACCAAAACTTATGGGATGCAGCTTAAGCAGTTCTTAGGGGAAGGTTTATATCTCTGAATGCTTACATGAATAAAATAGAGAAAAGGGAGATAAATGAATTGGGCATGCAAACTGAAAAAGCTAGGGAAAAGAACAAATTGAAAATTCCCAATTAAATACCAAATTAGAAATACTGAAAACCAAAGGAGAGATTAATAAAATTGAAATCCAGAAAACTATTGAACTAATAAATAAAACCAAGAGCTGGTTTTATGAAAAAAAAGCAATAAAATTGATAAACCTTTGGCCAATTTGATTTAAAAAAAAGAAAGAAGAAAACCAAATTACCACTATGAAAAGAAAAAAAAGTGAATTCACTTACAATGAAGAGGAAATTAAAACAATAATTAGGAATTACTTTGTCCAATTGTATGCCCATAACTTTGATAACCTTAGGGAAATGTATGAATATTTACAAAAATATAGATTGCCCAGATTAACAGAAGAAGTAACATACCTGAATAACCCTATCTCAGAAAGAGAAATTGAGCAAGCCATCAATGAACTCCCTAGGAAAAAATCTCCAGGGCCAGATGGATTTACATGTGAATTCTATCAAACATTTAAAGAACAAATTCCCATACTTTATAGACCATTTGGGAAAATAGGCGAAGAAGGAGCCCTAACAAATTCTTTTTATGACACAAATATGGTACTAATACATAAACTAGGAAGAGTCAAAACAGAGAATGAAAATTATAGACCAATTTCCTTAATGAATACAAAGGCAAAAATTTTAAATAAAATATTAGCAAAAAGATTACAGCATCTTGTTACGAAAATAATACACTATGACCAGGTAGGATTTATTCCAGGAATGCAGGGCTGGTTCAATATTAGGAAAACTATCAGCATAATTGATCATATTAACAACAAAACTAGCAGAAACCATATGATTATCTCAATAGACGCAGAAAAAGCTTTTGACAAAATACAACACCCATTCCTATTAAAAACACTTGAAAGCATAGGAATAAATGGAGTCTTCCTTAAAATAATAAATAGCATCTACCTAAAACCAACAGCAAGTATTATATGTAGTTGGGTTTAGCAATAAGAGAAGGAAAATAAATTGAAGGAATTAGAATAGGCAAAGAAGAAACTAAGTTATCACTCTTGGCAGATGAGGTGATGATTTGCTTAAAGAATCCTAGAGAATCAAGTAAAAAACTACTTGAAATAACAAATAACTTTAACAAAGTTGCAGGATATAAAATAAACCCATATAAATCCTCAGCATTCATATATATTACTAACAAAGCCCAACAGCAAGAGATAGGAAAAGAAATTCCATTTAAAGGTATCATAGACACTATAAAATATGTGAGAGTCTACCTGCCAAGGCAACCCAGTACCTATATGAACACAATTACAAAACACTTTTCACACAAATAAAGTAAGATCTAAGTAAACGGAAAAACATCAGTTGCTCATGGTTAGGGTGAGCTAATATAATAAAAATGACGATTTTACCTAAATTAATTTACTTATTCAGGGCCATAGCAATCAAACTACCAAAAATTATTTTACAGAGTTGGATAAAATAATAACAAAATTCATCTGGAAGAACAAAAGGTACAGAATATCAAGGGAATTAATGAAAAGAAATGGTAGGGAAGGTGGCCTAGCCATGTCAGATATTAAATTGTATTATAAAGCAGAAGTCATCAAAACTACTTGGTACTGGCTAAGAAATAGAGTAGTGGATCAGTGGAATAGGTTAGGTACACAAGACACAGTAGTCAATGACTGTAGTATTCTACTCTTGGATAAACCCAAAGAGCCTAGCTTCTGGGTTAATAGGTCACTATTTCACAAAAACTGCTGGGAAAACTGGAAAATAGTATGGCAGAAACTGGGCATAGACCAATATCTTACACCATATACCAAAATAAAATCAAGATGGGCTCACAATTTAGGTATAAAGGATAATACTATAAGCAATTTGGGAGAGCAAGGAATAGTTTACTTGTCAGATTTATGGAGAAGGGAAGAGTTTATGACCAAACAAGAAATAGAGAGCATTATGAAATGCAAAATGGATAATTTTGATTATGTTAAATTGAAAAATTTTTGTACAAACAAAGCCGATGAAACAAATATTAGGAGGGAAGAAGAAAACTGGGAGACAATCTTTACAACTAGTGTCTCTGATAAAGGCCTCATCTCTAAAATATACATGAAACTGAGTCAAAATTTGTAGGAATACAAGTCATTCCCCAATTGATAAATGGTCAAAGGATATGAACAGGAAGTTTTCAGAGGAAGAAATTAAAGATATCTATGGTCATATGAAAAGATGCTCCAAATCACTATTGATTAGAGAAATGCAAATCAAAACAACTCTTAGGTACCACATCTCTCCTGTCAGATTGGCCAACATGACAAAACAAGAAAATCATAAATCCTGGAGAGGATGTTGGAAAATTGGAACACTGTTACATTGTTGGTGGAGTTGTGAACTGATGCAGCCATTCTAGAGAGCAATTTGGAATTATGCCCAAAGGGCTGTAAAATGTGCACACCCTTTGACCCAGCAATACCACTTCTAGGGCTGTATCCCATCACACAAGTGGGAAAGGGACCTATATGTACAAAAATATTTATAGCAGCTCTTTTTGTGGTGGCAAAGAATTGGAAATCAAGGGGATGCCCATCAACTGGGGAATGGCTAAACAAGTTGTGGTATGTGATTGTAATGGAATACTATTGTGCTATAAGAAATGGGGAGCAGATAGACTTCATAATGACCTGGAAAGACTTACATGATCTGATGCTGAGTGAGAGGAGCAGAATCAGGAGAACATTATACATGATTACAGACACATGGTATCTGTGATGACTAACTTTGATAGACTTGGCTCTTCTCAGCAATACAAGGTTCTAAGACAGCTCCAAAAGAATCATGATGGAAAAAGCTATCCACATCCAGAGAAAGAATTATGGAGTCTGAATGCAGATTGAGGTAAACTATTTGCTCTCTTTTTTTCTTTGTTTTTGGTTTTTTTTTTCTTCTTTCTCATGGTTCATTTCATTGGTTATAATACTTCTCTGCAACTTGACTGTTGTGTAAATAAGTTTAATGTGAAGGTACATGTAGAACCTACATCAGATTACAAGCCGTCTTGGGTGGGGGGAGGGAAGAAGAGGGAGAGGGAGAAAATTTGGAACTCAAAAACTTGTGGAACTGTTGTAAACTAAAAATAAAAAATAAATTAAAAAAAACACTAGCCCTCATCATTATCATCGTTAGCTAACCAATGAGCAAGAGGATTTCTCTAGTTTAAACTTTTATTGACCAATTCCAGGGGGGAAAATGGGCATAGAATTTGTCTTTCCTATATGTACATCCTAGCGGTACTGGGACAAAATATTAGGGGGCAATCTCCTTCAAAACAAGTAGCTAGATGGACACTATTATGAGTGACAGCATTAAAGACACTGCCTGAAATAGTGAAATTCACCTTGACAGACTCTTTGATGCCCAAATTCTCAACTTCAATCATAATCACAAAAATGTAATGGAGGATTAACCTAGTCAGTTCCCCATTCTACTGGATGAGTTTACAAGATGATTAGCCTTCATCTAGAACTCTCCATAGAGGATGGACATGCCCATTGAGATGTTAAGAGATGTTTAGAGATGTGAGAGCTGATCGATTAGGTCTCAGAGACTAATATTGCCCCCAAGATTAATTGGCTGATTTGAAGCCTCCCTTTACTGCCTCCCAAGGGTAGGTTCTTGATAACTGGGGCCCAAAAATAATTTGTTAAGACTTGGTAGAATGGTCTCTTGTCACAGAACCACTTTTCTCTACTGACCTATAAAAACTAGAGGCAAGTCACTTAGCCTCTGTTTACCTCAGTTTTTCCAGTGTAAAGTAGAGATAATCATAACTCCTACCTCCCAGGACTGCTGTGAAGATCAGATGAGACAATATTTGTAAAACACTCAGCATGGTGTTTGGCACATAGTATGTAAATATACTATATGTAGCTATATAAATAGTATTTATTATTATTATTATGGGATGAAGGAAAGGGAAATTCTTTCCTTCGACATTCACAGGGTTTCTTCCAATAGGTAACTCCTATGTTGCAATCTGTCTCACTCTCAAATTACTGAAATTTATCCAAGATTTATCTATTTAAATTTTTGGAACACTGTTACATCGTTGGTCAAGTTATGAACTGATACAAACATTCTGGAGAGCAATTTGGAGCTATGCCAAAAGGGCTATAAAAAAGTACATACCCTTTGACCCAGCAATACCATTTCTAGGGCTGTATCCCAAAAAGATCACACAAGTGGGAAAGGGACCCGTATGTACAAAGATATTTATTATTATTGTGGTTAATTTGTTTGCTCAGGCAATTACAGGTGTTTGAATTTAGTAATTGGATTATGAGGACAGCTTGGTGGCACGGTTCAGAGAGCACTGGGTCTGCAGTCAGGAAGATGCATCTTCCTGAGTTCAAATATCCAACCAAAGACACTTACTAGTATGTGACCCTGAGCAAGTCACTTAACTCTGTTTGCTTCTATTTCCTCATCTGTAAAATGAACTGGAGAGGGAAATGGCAAACCACTCCAGTATCATTGCCAAGAAAACTCCAAATAGTGTCATGAAGAATGAGACAACTGAAAATGAATCAACAACAACAAATGGATGTCTCTGATTCAACAGCAATTCTTTATAGTGATTGGTGACTTCTTCTGTTCACTCATATTGCCAACTTTAGTTCATAGGTTGTGACTTTGTGCCAGTCAGGCTCTGCCCTCAGCTGTACTCTTAGGTAGACTACTTTCAGCCTTGATTGGTCTCAACCTGGGTCACCAGTCTCTGTGCTGAACTCCAATGCTCACAGTGTGTCTGGGCTCAAAGTAGTGGTAGATATCATGCCCTCTGGATTTTCAGTTTCCTGTATGGCATCAGATAACCAGAGCACTTCAGACTTCTGGAGCCCCTGGGGTTTCTAATCTGTATGCTGTTGTTCAAGACTGGTTGCTACTGGCTACTGACTGCTTCCAAGGTCCAAGTGCTTTGGGTTTCTGCTTACCCTCGAGTATCTCCATAGAGCCCTTCATTCTCCCTGCCTCTAGAAACAGATCTTTTTTTTGGAGGAGGGAGGGCAGGGCAATTGGGGTTAAGTAACTTGTCCAAGATCACACAGCTAGTAAGTGTGTCAAGTTAAGTGTCTGAGGCAGGATTTGGATTCAGATTCTCCTGACTCCAGGGCTGGTTCTTTACTCCCTGTGCCACCTAGCTGCTCCTAGAAACAGATCTTTTTACAAACAAATGTGTACTGGAGTCAGCTCAAACCAGTTTGTAAGATCTGTTTCTTAAATTTTCAGTATGAGCATTTATAATGTAGCAATTTGAAAATGCTATTTGCTAATAGGTCAGTTTATTGTTTTGTTGGTTTTTCTAGATCTAAATTATTGTTCAATTTATTGTTTGTTGATTTTCTTGACTTAAGAAAGTGATGGAGAAAATGTTAATAATGCAGATTAAACTTAAACATGTCATGTATACATTTTTTCCTAGAAAGCAGGTTGTTAAATATTTATTAGCATAGCACTACTTACAGTCTTTAGATATCCCTGGACGATCTCTGTTTCAGTCTCACAGATGTCTAGCTTATTAGTCTGCACTGGCACATCCTTTTCTAATGAGTGTTATTTGGTATTATCCATAGGGTTTTTACTGCCTTTTTGTGAAGTTTGGGGCTAGATGGAGGTACTTAGAATAGTTTCTCATTAGACTTTTTATTATTACTCAGTCTGATGTTGTTTTTTAGTTTTTTGCCTGACTAGGTATGCGAGAGCCCGACTGATGACTTTCATTCATGAAAACATCTTAACTGAAAGTCCAAAAAGGATTAATTAAATACCTACTATGTGTCAAGGAATATGTCGTGCATTGGGAATACAAAGAAAAAAATTACGGTCCTAGACCTCAAGAGGTTTACTATCCATCAGATGACACTGCACTGATTATATCAAACCCTAAATATGTCAATGCCTCCTAAATGGTGCTCATAATTACTCTAAAGAGTAAGTTCTGCCCAGCTATCCACAAAGGAAAAAATAGCAGATGAAGAACACCTATACTCCAGATTATGATATGCAGTTGAATGAACAACCCATAGAACTGATCCAGAATGACGTAGACTTAAATAGTCAATGTCATTGGATAATGGACTAGGCCCAGAATGAAAAAGAAGAAATTGAGCAACATTAATATTACATGACCATGAGTAATGGAATATCACTGGCTTCAAAGAATTAAAGTTTAAGGTCACTCAAAGGCCAGTGGAGAAATGTATGTTAGCCATATGAAACAGTCAATGAACACAACATCAACCATAATCATGAATATGCCTATGTAGTTCTGTATCACAAGATATGAGAGACTCTTAATAAAGAAGGTAAAAGAAGTATAACATTTATTCAGACACCAGAAAATCATATCCCATAACCAAATGTTCAGCTCCCACAGCCAGTCAGCCCACTTTATCATAACAGCAAGTAACTTAAAACACCATATCACAGCCTGGAAACTCACCATCCCAAAACTTCTCTGACCCCCCAAAACAAACTCACAGTACAGCTAAGTCAGCCTGTTCAGTTCTAGCAATCACAAGGGCGGCCATTAGCAGCCATCAGCACATCTTTCTCTCTCTCCCATCATTTTCTGTGACATAACTTCCTTTTCTTTTCAGGAAGTTCCTCCCATCACATGTAACTTGGACTTCCTGTGATGTAAGCAGGTTACATGGCCTATTAATGGGCAGGAAGATCTTCAAATCCAAACTGCTATCACATTCAGCCCCAAGATTTTTTGTATCTATTACATAGGGCAGTGGGAATTCTGGGATAACTGATGTCAACAGAACTTTACACAACAATATAATAGGGATAACACAAAATAAGCATGTAAAACAATGTCATCATTCCACCCTCAAATGAACGGGGCTCAAAATCTTTGGGTAAGGGGCAAAGGTCTTGTCCTCTAAAGCTTCTTCCTGTTGAAATTGGACATAGAGCTGTCCCTGCCTCAAGAGATTAAGAGTCAAGAGGTCAGTTCTTTAGCAAGCTGGCTTCTGGAACTCAGTTGATGCCAGGTCCAGGGATGACACATCACAGTCGTGGACAGGTACAGCAGTGACATCTGAACACTTCAGAGGGTGACATCTGGCTTAAGCAATCAGGCATCTGTAGGTGGATGGTACTAAACCTGCAGCAAACAAATCTCTCAAACAAATTTAATAGACAAAAGCCAAAAAGAAACAAAGAGACTATCATGGCCTCATTCATGACAGAATACATGAGTCAAGGGTACAATTTCATAATTATTTTTTCCTGGGTAAACTATTGTTACAGTGTTATCTTTCCCATGTGCTATAATATCTGCAGCCTTTGGAACATCGTCCAGCTTCTGCTTTACCCATACTTTAGCTCCCAATTTTATTCTATCAGTAGAACCAAACCTTTCCTTTTCTCTGATAGTTATTTTGGAAGGAGGGTCAGTTTTCACAAGAGGAATAATAATCAATTGAACTATTCTATCATTTTTACACAACTGTATAGGTTCTTCACCTAAATTCTGGAGTGTCACAATAATTTCTCCTTGATAACTAGAATCTGTCACTCCAGCCAATACATGTATTCCCTGAGCTACTAATCCTGGTTTAGGTAATATCCTATCCTTCCAAAATGGTTCTTAGTTATTCTCATACATATCCCAGTAGAGATTTTTCTTATCTCTTTTCTATCCAATCAAAAGTTCTCTAAACAATGTAAATCATATCCTGCCAAACAGGTGTTCCTGGAAATGGTGGTGGGACATCTCCCCTCACAGTCCAATACTCAATATTTTGGATCTTATGTGTTTGCTGTTTTCTAATTTGCAGATTCATGGTCATCATTCTTCCTAGAAGTGTACTTCTTCCTAATGGTCCATTATTCAAATTACGTAAAGCAGTGAGCAAATTATCCTTCCAATGTTGATATGAATTATTAGAACTTAATTTTCTTAACTGTTCTTTCAACAATCCATTCATTCTTCCTATCAATCCAGATGCTTGTGGATAATATGGAATATGATATATCCACTCTACATTGTTCAACGTACAATATATCTTCATTTCATTACCTTTGAAATGTGACCCATTGTCACTTTGAATCTGCACTGGGGTTCCATAATATAGACTTATAATATCTAGAGTTTTGCAGGTGATTTTCTGGGTTGCATTCTTATGAAGACAAGCTACTAGTACACCTGAATAGGTGTCAGCACAAGTACATATAAATTTGTATGCTTTATCTTGGGGTAGTGGTCCAATATAATCTATCTGCCAAATCTGGGCTGGAACTTTTCCCCTTGGTATTTCTCCAGTTACTACCCGAGGAACAGTCCATTCCTTTTCCAATTGACATATATGACATTCCTCCATTACTTGTTTTAACAATGAATAAGAGATACTAATACCTCAGTCTTGTGACCATCAGTGTGTGGCTAGGACCCCTAAATGACCGGCCGTTTGGTAGAACCATTTTGCTAGTACTGGATCAGCAGTTGGTTTCAAAGTAGGGACAATATGTTCAGTAGCAATCTTTGCTGGTTGATCAGCATGTGCATTGTGCTCACGTTCTGGCATAGTGAGGGGTACATGAGTGTCTACATGAAAAACTGACAAATTAGTAACCAAAGACATGTCCCATATATCTTCCCATAGTTCTTTGCCCCAAACTTTTTTACCATGAATTTCCCAATTTTGGTTTTTACACATTGGCATCCATGTAGCTAACCCATTAGCTACTGCCCACGAATCAGTGAATATGTGATACTGTCCTCCTTTCTCTGTTTTAATAGCTTGATGTACTGCCATAAGTTCAGCATATTGACTACTTCCACCTATCCCAGTTCTTTCAAAAGTTCTCTTAGCTCAAGGGTTATAGGCTACTGCTTTCCAATGTCTTTTATGGCCCAAATATTTTGCTGTCCCATCAGTAAACCATGTGTGTTTCTTCTGTTCTTCAGTCAGTCTATTATATCTGTCATTCCACTTTACCAAGGATTGTACCAACTATTCCCTTGGTTCAGGTGCTTTTTCATTTCCATCAATGCTGATGCTTGCAATGGATTCATGTAGAGCAGAAACTCCACTTTTGCCTGTTTTTTGGATCTATTGTGAATATACCATTTCCATTAATTATGCTAGCCTCTTGCACATGTCCAATTCTGTGAGATGCTGGGGTACTCATTACCCAAGTCACAATCGGGACTCCAGGACTTAATATCACTTCATAGCCCAGAGTCAGTTGTTCAGTCTCTACCAAAGCCCAATATGCAGCTAACAACTGCTTTTCAAAAGGTGTATATTATAATCTAGATGAAGGTAGTTTCCTTGACCAAAATCCTAAAGGTACATTTTGGCTTTGTTGTTTCTGCCATAAACTCCAATTCACATAATCATCTTGTATAGTCACTTGTAATTCCACCAGTCCACTTTGCATAGGCCATAAATCCAGAGCCAATTGTATAGCAGCTTTAGCTTCTTCAAAAACTTTACTTTGTTCAAGTCCCCAATCAAATTCATATTTTTTCCTGGTAAGTTTATATAAGGGTTTCAAAATTTGTCCAAGATGTGGTATGTGGTGCCGCCAATATCCAAACAGTCCTGTGAACTTTTGTGCCTCCTTCTTATTGGTGGGGATAGGAAAATCTTTTATTTTTTGTTGAGCTTGTGGGAGAATTTCTTGCTGTCCTTTATTCCACTATATACCTCAAAATTTCATGGTTCGAGCTGGTCCTTGAGTCTTTGCAGGGTTAATTTCCCATCCTTTGCTTTTCATTGAAAGTATCAAACTTTTCTCAACTGCTTTTACATTTTCTCCCTGTATCAAAATATCATCTATGTAGTGGGTAAGCTGTACACCAGGTAACTTCAATTCAACCAAATGTTCAACCACAATCCTATGACAAACAGTTGGGCTGTGCAGATATCCTTGTGGCAAGCATGTAAAAGTATATTGTCGGCCCTGCCACATGAAAGGAAACTGTTTCCACTGTTTGGAGTCTATTGGGATGATAAAGAAAGCAGTGGTCAAATCAATAACTGTGTACCAAATCCCATCATATTTCTGGATCCTTTCTACTAAGGTAAGAGTATCTGGAACAGCAGCATACAAGGGAGGAGTCATTTTATTCAATTGTCTATAATCCACTGTCATTCTCTACATTCCATCTGACTTTGGTACTGGCCATACAGGATTATTCCATTGAGTGGTTGTAGGGACTAACACTCTTGCTTCAACATATTCCTTTATAGTACTGGCAATTTCATCTTGCCCACCTGGCACATGGTTCTGCTTCAAGGTAATTACTTTAGAAGGTTCAGGTAAAGTGATTGGGTCCATCTTTACTTGTCCCACCAAAACTGTATTAATTCCTACCTTCCTTAATGCAAATTGATATCTCCCCTCAGGCAAATTCAGAGTCATGCCTTTCAATATATCTATTCCAATGATGTATTCAGGAATGGGTACAATGACCATAGTATATTCTTTCTTAGGCAATTGTCCAATTTTCATCATCAGTTTCACTTGTTTGGCTGATATTTCAGCCCAGCCCTGGTCCTGTGATGGTAATAGGAGTTCCATGGTTAAATTTGTCAGGGTTTCCATAAATCAAGCTGGCCTCTGCCCCACTGTCTATCAATGCCCTAATTACAGTGTTTGATCCATTCTTCCAATATAGTGAGATTAATATGGGGTCTGTAATCCCATCTGTGTGTTTCTTTAATCTGAGCTGTGGCTCAGCCTATTCCCTGGTTTCCTTGAAGGTGTGACTCACTTGGATACAAGGGTTCAAGATCTGTAGGATTTGTAGGGGCAGTTCTTACTTCTCTATTCCATTATCTATTAAGCCCCTTATCTTGGTACATTTTGTATAGCTCATTAGCTGGAATACCATCTCTTCTTCTAAAATCTACCCCTGCTTTAAACAGAGCAGTAAACATCTCTTTCCTTGTCATTCTATTCCGACATTGAAACTCTTGGCTATGTGCCCTTCTTTCCTGAGGAAACTTTTCTTTTTCCCAGTCTCCTAAGTCACTTAAGTGTGAAATCTTATCCAGCACCACTGAAAAAGGGTTCCCTACTTCTGCAATCAGCAGAGTCAGAATCGCATGTTTATAAGTGGGGGTTGCCATATTAACTATCAAATTTCTATGAGAGACTCTCAATGGAGTTTCATAATAAACTTCAGTGTTCCCCAACATAATAGCAGTGTTCATTACCTCCTCCTTTAACTTTCTTGTACAGTCCCTAATTGAATACCAGGGTCTATCTGGAGTAGGCCATATAGTATCAGCAAGATATTCCTCTTTACAGCCTGTTGCAGCCAAAGGCAATAAATTGATTGCTTGTTTAGTTCTTTGTGAATGATAATCCCTAAAGGCTTGCTGTACAAAAGAGTTCTGACCAATACTTATGAATCTCATACAGTTCACAGAATCTACAGACATTCCTGTAGCCCCTTCATCACTGATTCTCACCATCTAAGATATTAATGATTCTCCATTCTCTGGGTGAACCTACTCAAGATATCTGTGATTTCCTGCTGTGTAAAATCCTCTAAAACCAGCCTAAACTGAGTCATATCACCTTGTGTTTCCTGCCTCCTCTGCTCTATGGGCTGCAGTTCCCTTTGAGAAGTCTGGTGTAATACTATCTCATTCTCTCTGTGAGAAGTACACTGCAACAAAGTATCGCCTCTTATTGGAGGTTCTGACATTGTATCCTCCTGTCTAGATTCTCTGCCCCTGTTACCATGGTAACCAGACTGCCTGCTAGGCTTGACCTTGGCTGAACTGAGATGCACTTTTGACCTCCTTGGCTCCCTCCGCCTTCCAGCTGAATTTACAACAAGGCTTTTAGCTTCCTGCTGTTCTGCCACCTGAGTTTATCTTGCTGTGGTATAGGCTGAGTATTTTCAGATGTTTCAGCAACTGTCTGAGCCTGGACTCTCTCTCCTAATAGTCTATCTCTGTGTTCACATACAATACAATACGCTGTGAGTAAAATCCAGCCTTGTCCAGAGATCGCTCTTGGGATCCCCATTCCTGGCTCAACAATAACCTCTCTGAGGCATTGCTTCAAATCTCTGGGTCCTCCACTCTGTAGCTTCTCCTTCCAGTCCTCACAGAGACCAGTGTCCTTAGACCATTCCCTTGCAAGGGAGCAATAAATTATATCCTCCCTTCCTGGGACAACCATTTCTTCTTCTAAAGCCTTTCTACTTCTAAACAGAGACCTTATTCCTTGAGATCCCATCCTCCTAGTCACCAAATGAAACAGTAAGGCAATGAACACAATATCAACGATAATTGTGAATATGCCTTTGTAGTTCTGTATCGTAAGATATGAGAGACTTTTCATAAAGAAGGTAAAAGAAGTATAACTTTATTCAGACACCAGAAAATCATATCCCTTAACCAAATGTTCAGCTTCCACAGCCAGTCAGCCCACTTTATCATAACAGCAAGGAACTTAAAACACCATATCACAGCCTGGAAACTCACCATCCCAAAACCTCTCTGACCTCCTGCTGGGGTCTTCCCCAAAACAAACTCACAGTACAGCTAAGTCAGCCTGTTCAGTTCTAGCAATCACAAGGGCGGCCATTAGCAGCCATCAGCAGCCATAATATCTTTCTCTCTCTCCCACCATTTTCTGTGACATAACTTCCTTTTCCTTTCAGGAAGTTCCTCCCACCACATGTAACTTGGACTTCCTGTGATGTAAGCAGGTCACATGGCCTATTAATGGGCGGGAAAGATCTTCAAATCCAAATTGCTACTGTAATAAGGCTAGAGAACATTACCAATTAAGATTTATGCAGGATAAGTAGCATAAAATATATCATCAGAAATGTATGATGGGACAAGATGAGCTGGTCATATAGTGAGAACAAAGGATAGCCAATGGCCTACATGCTCCAAAGATATCCATACAATATCAAGAGCTATGTAGAAAGGCATGCCACACATTGCTTGGGGCAGGGGAGTAGGGGAGATTAGGTTAGTAAAAATAAACATGCTATTTTTTTTTCATCCAAGTTCATAGACCTCTTGAAAGGGGCCCATAGTTGCCAGATTGGTGAAGTCCACCAAGCACTCCTGTTCATGGAAGATGTCACCCAAATTGCATCAAGTACCAGAATATCACACAAGCTCCTCAATAAAAGTCATGACCTCTCAAAAAAGATCAGCTTGATACTACATGTAGGAAAAGCTACATGATCTATTGTACTTATTATACATAGTAGGTACAGTGTGTTTGTTGAATGAGTTACCAATAAATTAATTTCTGTTTACTAGATTGGTTAGCTGCTGTGTTTGATTCTTAAATCTAGTTTTTTGCATAAAATCTGATTTGCTTATATAAGTATAAAGTATCCTTACATAGGTATTTATTGAATATAAAATACTATGTACAACATAGCATTATCTAGATTAGAGTTATACAACAATGTATTATCTGTTTCTTCAGTTTATTAAGAATGCAGTAGGACTAGAGACTGGTAAATGAGATAGCGTCCCAGTGACTTACGGCTGGACCTTTGCCTCTCCTCTTTCAATTCACTCTTTGACACATTTTCTTTCTATTTTGTCTCTCTACTTAGGAAAAAAGTTGGAGCCTATTTTCCAAAGCAGATGTTAAAAGCCTCGTGGTATACTCAAGTTTTGAAACTATGTATCTGAAAACAAAGGGGGTACTTTTTAAAATAATTATAGTATATGAATATATTGCAATATTACTGTGTGATAATAAGTGACATATGTGAGGAATATTGAGAAATATGAGAAGATTTGTATGAACCGTACAGAGCAGAATGAGCAGAACCAGAAGATCAATGTACACAATAACTGAAACAATGTAAATGAAAAAGGAAGTAGAATTCTAAGTATTAGAAAGAACCATAAAAGTCCTGGACAACAGTTAATGAAACCTATCTGCTCCCTCAGGTGGTGGGCAACTAACTACTAAGACAGAATACTATATACATTGTCAGATTCTGTCCCTTTCTCAATGTCTTTGCTTATTTGTTTTTCTTTGTCACAAGGGAGAATACAGTTGGGAGTGAAGGGTGGAGAGGTTGGAAAGACTATAATGCAAATGAAAAAAAGACATCAATGAAATATGCTTTTTAAAATTTGGTATTGGCCTATTATAGTTTTATTCATTTTTACCTATGTTTTTATTCATCTTTTTTTTTTACATCACTGTAGTTTGCTCCAGTATCCCCCTCCTCCCAAAAAGCTATCTCACATGATAAAGTATCTTTGTGTATTATTTTGATAGCTTAGATGATTGTAAATAGCAATTGTTTTCTGTTCTGCTCAGAAATTCTGAAGCTCTTCCCCGCCCCAGACTGATATCTTTGTGATGGTAAATTCAGCTGTCTTTTATCTCCACTCTTACCCAGCTCTTCATCAACAAATAGGCATGGTCTCAGACAAACTGAGACCTGGGAAAGATCTTAATTTAGAAAGACCAAGATCATCCACCACATCCTAGGTCATTGCCAGTCATCTTGACCTTTGTCTTGCCAGTGGACTTTGATCATGCTGGAGGAGGAAGTGAGGCTGATGATTTCACTTAGCTCTGACCCACTCACATCCAACTCACGTACAAGTCAAGACATTGCCTTTGTGATGTCATCGGTCCTCTTCAAGGATGAAGGACGGATAACAACAATTCTTTGCTACCATAGAAAGGGCTACTATAAATATTTTGGTCTATCTGGGGACTTTCTTCTTAACAATGGCCTCCTCAGGCCTTAAGTCTAGTAAAGGAAATAGACATTTTAGTCACTATATTTGTATAATTCTAAATTGCTTTCTGAAATGATTATACTGATATACAGCTCTAACAACAATGCACCAGTGTACCTATTTTCAAACCTCGCACCCAACATTGACTATTGCCATCTTTTCTCATCTTTGCCAATTTGCAGAGTGAGGTAAAACCCCCAGATCATTTTGACTTGCATTTTTCTTATTAGGGATTTGGAGCATTCTTTCATGTGGTTGCCATAGTTTTCAAACTGGAATTTTTTCCCTCCTCAACTCCTCTTGGCTTCCCAGTTTTCCTTCAAAGTCTTAGCTAAAATTCCACCTTCTGCAGAAAAAGTGGCCTCTTTCCTGGCCTTCTTAATAATAAATAATGCCTTCCTTCTGAGATTCACTTCCAAATTGTGCTGTATATATCTTATTTTACATAGCTGTTTGCATGTTGCCTTCCCCATCCAAATGTGAACTTGAGAGTATGGACTATTTTTGCTTTTCTTTGTATTACCAGATCTTAGCAGACTATCTGGCACATTTAACAAAATACTTAAAACATGCTTGCTGGCTTGATTTGGTTGTGTCTGGGAAAAGGAAGACAGCTATTAAATTCCCCTACCCTTGAGATTAGCTATACGAATGCTAGTTTATGCATAAGGATTTGAGATGGATTGAATCTCATCACAAATACAACCTCCACCACTGCCACCAAAAAAAAAATAATTTGCTCTATTCTTCTCCCTGATTATTTAAAGGTATGCAAGTATGCCTTCTGTAATGAATCTGAAGCAAAATTTCAGATAATAATTGCCAAATTATTAAGCACTATTTCCCTCTTTCTTGCCTAGTCAGCTGTTTGCTATGAAAGTCTCACGTGGGGAGATAGTTAACAATTACCACCAAGGCTGAGCTGTTCTTTTATCTTGCAAAGATCACTAGGTAACTCTAATCAGACTTTATTCTAAACTGGGTAATTATCATACATAAATCATTTAGTCCTTTTGTGTTTTTGATGTCAATCTATAAAATAAGTACATATATATTCCTTCCTATTTATTGAAAAAAATTCAAATTCATAAAGATGTAGGTGAGCCAAGTATGAGTCATTGGTTATTGGTGTATTTTTATTGGTGTGTCTTAGTGCATTGTGAAATGACAGATAAGCACTTACCTGATTAACTTAGGAATGATTCTTCCAGAGTATTGGATTAAGGTTATCAGAGGATATCTTTATGTATGTATATTTTTAGGTATCTTAGTCATGATGTTTTTGGAAATAATACCGGGAAAATAGCTTACTACCAGAAAAAGTAACTTTCCTATTTTGAAGTGTAAACAGTGAAAAGTCCTAGGAATAAAAAAAATCTGACTTATGAATCTATCATTTCAGTCATCCATCATAGACCTAAAAGGGACACAAAAAGCATGTAGTCTAACCCCCTCACTTTAAAAATGAGGGAACTTAATTGCTGTGTGATCTTCAATAAGACATTTCACCTCTCTTTGCCTTAGTTTCCCCATCTGTTAAACAAGGGCATTGTTTTTGTTGTTGTTCAGTCATGTTGGACTCTACATGACCCCATGCAGAGTTTCTCTTGGCAAAGATACTGGTTTGGTTTGCCACTTTTTTCTCCAATGTGTCCTCATTTTCAGATGAGGAACTAAGGTAAATAGGGGTTGAGTGACTTGCCCAGGGTCACACAGCTAGTAAATGTCTGAGGCTAAATTTGAACTCAGATCTTCCTGACTCCAGGCCCTATGCTCCATCCACTGTACCACCTAGGTGCCCCAAGGGCATTGTACTAGCTCTATGATCAAGATATATGTTAAGATGCCCAAAGAGGTAGAATTTAATTCCTAGAACACCAACCACAAAACGATCAAAAGTGAATGTTGTAAAATTACAAAGAATCTCCTTTGCAGAGGTGGGTGACTCACAGGTATGGAACATCATTTATATTTTCAGATTATTTTTATTGACCAGTTTTGCTGATTTTCCTCTCCTTCCTCTTTTTCTTTTTTACTCTAAAAAAATTTGTTGTAGGGGATGACTCTCTGAGAAAAAAAGTGGAGGAACCCAGGGAAAAATTTAGGACACATTAAAACAAAAGATATCAATAAAATTTATCTTTGAAAAAGAATGTAGTACCTTTCAGTGCAACAAAAGAAATAAATATTTTCTACATATTTGTTAAAGTCCAAAATTACCTAAGGCCCATAAATAAGAAATAACCTTTAACAAACTAATTCATTTTAACTTTATACTTGTATTTCTACTGTCAACTGAAAATATGTATATGGTCAAACTAAGGGTGTTATATAAGGTCTCTTTACACAAATAACAATTTATACGCTTACGCTGTGTTTTCCTAGTCATTATTTTCTGTTGAGAAGAGAAAATATGCTTATATTTCACAGTAATGTATAAATTGTAGAAAGCTAATAAAAGGATCCCATTCTCAGACAAAATCTTCAGAGAACTTAAATCAGGAAAGCATGGATAATAAATTATTAAGCTAATCAATAATTAATAAAAATATTAAATAATTAAGCTACCAAATTATTCTATTTCACAATAAAAACAGTGAAGAACCTAATTAATGAATACATAGCAGTTCTTTTTTTGTCCACATTTTCCTTGCACATCCTAGATTAGGGGAGAACAAATTTCAAAGGGTTCCCAGCAAAAAAGGATAAGTCAGATGGAGTAAGCTTAAAATGCCACAGTGGACATCAGCCCAGGAAGAAGACAAGCTCTCAAGTATGATATTCTGAAGATGCAAGTAGAATTCCAGTGAAAAGGAAAAGAGGGAGCCATCAAAAGAGATTAATGTGGCCGTGTAGAGAACTAAACTAATTTTTAAAAAAGAAATGTGTATGTAATGATGGACTAGCCAATCATAACAGAAAACTGGCCAATGCAGGGCCAGGCCTGGGAGCATGCTGCCTAACAACCCATGGTGCAAATGCTCTCAGGCCTGGGACTTCATTGACCAGTCCCCAGTTACATACAGGAAATGGAAACGGAAGAGGAAACTTACACTGAATATAAAAGAATACTACAATGGTTCAGTGAGAATTGGATCATGAGACCAATAAACACAAAGGGCAACAAAGGGGCGAGAGAAAGATCAAAGGAGTTATAGGATTCCTTTTTTTTTTTTTGAGAGCTGTAGGATATTAATTTAAAATCTCAAGTAAAAAGCTGGAGAAAATTTGATTTCTTTTGCTTTGATTCTCTTTTCCAAGATGAATGATTTTCAGAATGTAAATAAAAATACTTAAAATTGAGTTGAAGCCTAGATAAGTATGGGAATAGTAAGAGAGCACCTAGTTATTTCTTAATTAATTTGATTTACCTGACCCAGGCAATCCTCAGGATAGGTAAGGAATTGGCAGTCATGATTGTTGAGCCACCATCAGTAATCTTGGAAAGATCATGGAGGATGGAAGATATGTCATAGGACTGGAGAAAAGTAAATGTCCTGATTTTCAAAAAAGAAAATAAAATAGGTCCTCAACTATTGGTTTGAGTTCAATTTCCCCGTTAAGTCATATATCAGTCATATCTGACTCTTTGTGACCCCATTTGGGGTTTTCTTGACAAAGATACTGGAGTAGTTTACCATTTCCTTCTCCAGCTCACTTTATAGTAGAGGAAACTGAAGCAAACAGGGTTAAGCCACTTGCCCAGGGTCATAGCTAGGAAGTGTCTGAGGCCAGATTTGAACTCATGAAGATGAGTGTTCTTGACTCCACATCTGGCACTCTATCTTATCTTTCCTTTGTTCGATTTCTAGCAAAAGTCTAAAACACATTATTAAAGGGAGGTTTTGTGAGCATATAAAGGAAACTGGTGGTCACTAAAAGTCAGCATCACTTCATCAAAAACAGATTAACCTCATTTCCTTTTTTGACTGGATAATGAGACTAATACATCAAAGGAATACTGCAGACAAAGTTGTTGTTCAAGCATGTCTTACTCTTCCTAATCCATTTGGAGTTTTCTTGGCAAAGATACTGGAGTGGTTTGCCATTTCCTTCTCCAGCTCATCTTAGAGATGAGGAACTAAGGTGAACAGGTCTAAGTGACTTGGCCGGGGTCACACAGCAAGTAAGTATTTGAGGCTGACTTTGAACTCACAAAGAGGAGTCTTCCTGACTGCAAACCCAGTGCCCTGTCCACTGTGCCATCTAATTGTCTACTAACACAAAATACCTAGATTTTTAAAGGTGTTTTATTTATTTTTAGTTTACCACACACGGTTCTACATAGTTTTGAGTTCCAGTTTTTCTCCCCTCCCTCCCCCCTCCCTCCCCAAGACGGCATGAAGTCTCATATAACTGTCATGTATAACTTCGCATTGAATTAATTTATGCTCTAGTCAAGTCGTGGAGAAGAATTTTGACCAATGGAATGAATCATGAGAAAGAAGAAACAGAACCAAAAAAAAAAAAAACAACAAGAAGAAAAAAAAAAAAACCCCAAAAACAAAAACAAAAGAGAAGCAGAAAAGGCGAGCATGTAGTGTGCCTCAGTCTGTATTCAAACTTCGCAGTTCTTTCTCTGAATGAAGATAGCATTCTCCATCGTGAGTCCCCTGGAATTGTCCTTGCCCCTTTAGGTTGCTGAAAGAAGCGCAGTATGTCAGGGTTGGTCCTCACGGAATCCACATATCTGTGGCTGTGCACAACGTTCTCCTGGCTCTGCTCCGCTCACTCAGCATTATGTCGTGTAGGTTTTTCCAGGTTGTTATGAAGTCTGCATCATCCCCATTTCTTATGGCACAATAGTATTCCATCACCTTCATATACCACAGCTTGTTCAGCCATTCCCCAATTGATGGGCATCCCTTTGCTTTCCAATTCTTGGCTACCACAAAGAGAGCTGCTATAAATATTCTTGTACATATGGGTCCTTTTCCCGCTTGCATGATTTCTTTGGGATACAACCCTAGAAGTGGTAAAATACCTAGATTTTAATGAAGTATTTGAAAAATCTTTCATGCTATCCCTATGTGTGAGATAAAGGGATATGAGCTATATACAGTTAGGAGGACTCAAAATGGATGGACCCAGTCACTAATGTATTCATGTCAATTTTGAGGCTTCCAGTAGAATGTCCCAGGAATCTATGCCTTAGTCATGTTCTATTCAATAGTTTCATCACTGACTTGAAGGCACAAAGAGCATGCTTGTCCAAATTGCATATGACACAAAGTTGGGGGAGAGAACTAAGGCATTAAATGACAGTGAGGATCCAAAAAGATCTTGACCAATAAACTGAATCTGATAAATCTGAAAAAAATAAACATAAGGTTCTACACAGAGATTCCAAAAAAACAAGTAGGACAATAGTCATTATAAGAAAAGTAAAGGGGTTAGAGTGGACTTGAAGCTTACTTAATATGAGTTAACAATGTCATGTGGCAGCCAGAAAATCTAAAGTTATTCTAGGCTCCACTAAGGCACAGTGTCCAGAATGAGCAAGGTATTAATCAATCTGTACTCTCCCCTAACTATATCTGAAGAGCTGTGTTAAGTTCTGAGTGCCATATTTTAAGAACATTGATATGCTAGAAGGTATCCAGGAAAACACAAAAATGATTAGTATATACCTACCATATTGTTTCTTCCCTATCCTAGTGATTCTGAAACTCCAGCTTTCACTGACAAACATGTTCCTCATCCCCTCACTAGTCCCTCATTTCCATCACCCTCAACCCAACCTCAGCCCTCAATATCCCACTCAGCATCCACCCTCCCATTCCTCTGTGTTCTCTGGAATGCTTGCTCTATAAGTAACAAACTTACTTTCCTCTTAAACTTTTTTCCTTTCTCACTCTTTCCATCTTCTTGTAGTCACTGAGACCTGGCTGCCTAATGACACAGCTTCCCAACAACCTTACCAGCACTGGTACACTTTTGTTTACATCCCATGACTCACTAGTCAAGGTCGGGGAGCTCTAATACTCTTTGCTTCCCACCACCACTTCTAAACTCTCCCTCTACCAGGATCATTCAGTAATTTCTTGGAGATTCAATCAATCCATATTTACCACACAATCAAGATTCTTGTGGCTATTTTCTGGCAGCTTCCAGGATAGTCTTCTTCCTTCCTCAATGAGCTCAGTGCCTGCCTCATGATCTTTCTCTCCTCTTCAATTCCTGCCCTCGTTCTATGGGACTTCAATATGCATAATGATCTTTTTCTTCCCGGCTCCTCATCTCACACCACTCAGATGCCTTCTTCCATTATCTCTTCCTTCACCCTTGTCTCACACAAGGAGGTGGCTCTCAAACACCTAGTTTACAATTCCGTAACTTACTCATCTCCCAAGACCTATTCCTCTACCTCATCTCAGTAACACATAGATAGACAGTCATACTCTTGATCTTGCTATCATCCACAAGTGTTTCACTTCTATGTTCATATACTCTGAAATTCTCTTGCCTGATCATATTTTATCATTCCATCTTTTCCTTTGCCTTATGACCCCTAACCATGTTCTTTGTCCTCACCATGATATCCAATCCCTTCACTCTTCAGTTCTTTCTCAAGCCATCACCCCTGCACTGACTACTTCCCCAACTTGACCCATTTGGTCAACTCTTCACTATTGTCTTCTCAATTCTCTTGTCCTATTATCCTAATGCCAGTTTTTCCCTGACAAGCTCCAGCAGTGGATTATTTCCATCATCCACTGCCTTCACTCCTATTCATGTGCTGCTGAACAAAGCTGGAAAAACTCATGAAACTGCTAATTTCAAATTTATGGAACATATTCTCAAATGGGCCCTCACTACAGTAGGGCAATCCTTTTGCACTTTGATAATTGATTCACTATCTGACTCACCACAATGGCTTTTCTAACCTTTTCATCCCTCCTCAAACTTCCCATAGCACCACCTCCCCCAACCCTCTCAGTTGAGAACATTGCCTCATATTTTGCTGAAGAAAAAAAAATGAGGTATTTCACTGAGAGGTCCTTCTTTTCCCCTCCTCATCTTACATCATTCAGGTGCCTTCCACCACTATCTTCTTCTTCACTCCTGTCTGACACGAAGAGACAGCCCTTCTTCTTGTCAAAGCAAACTATCTACATGTACAAATGATCTCATTCCATTCCATCTTCTCCCAAAACTTGACCAGTCTATCATTCCTACTCTCTCACTAAAATTCAATTGCTTCCCATCTACTGGCTACTCTCTACTGCCTACAAACATTGGCAGCTGTCCATCCCTACTAGTTATCTTCCCATATCTCTCCTCTCTCCCTTTATTTCAATAAATAGCATTTTCTTTTTTCCAATTACATGTAAAGATTGTTTTCCACATTCATTTTTATAAGATTTTGAATTTTAATTTTTTTCTCTCTCCCTTTCTCCCATCTCCCCTCCCCAAGATGGCAAACAATCAGATATAGGTTATATATGTGTAATAGTCATTTTGTGAAAGAAGAAACAGAAAAAAGGGAAAAGCCACAAAAAGTGAAAATAGTATGCTTTGACCTGCATTCAGACTCCATAGTTCTTTCTCTGGATGTGGATAGCATTTTCTATCACAAGTCTTCTGGAATTGTTTTGGATCATCGTATTGCTTAGAAGAGCTAAGTCACTCATAAGTGATCATCCCACAATGTTGCTGTTTCTGTGTACAATGTTCTCCTGGTTCTGCTCACTTCACTCAGCATCAGTTCATGTAAATCTTTCCAGGTTTTTCTGAAATCTGCCTGCTCCTCATTTCTTATAGCACAATAGTACTCCATTACATTCATACACCACAACTTGTTCAGCCATTCCCTAATTGTTGGGTTCCCTCAATTTCCAATTCTTCTGCCCTGGTTATATTATGCTATTAACTAGCTAAACAACTACTTGTGAGGTACTTGTAAAATAGATACTGGCCTGTCATTGATCCAAAATACTTGCTTCACACAAGAGAATGAAGCTATAGGGGGCATAGTTCACTATGGAACTGAGAGATTCAGAAACAGAGAAATGGGCCTTATGGATAGATGAAGAAACTGGAGCAAGAGTAACCCAAGGTAATGGAGCCATGACTTAGAGTGTGAACTCCTTGAGGGTAGGGCCTGTCTAGCTTTTTCTGTGCTCAGCACAAAAAGTAAGTGTTTAACAAAATCCTTTTTTTCATTCATTCATGCAAATCAGTGCTCAAGTCCATCATTTCTGAGGACCATCCTAAATGGAATACGTAAGCCTGGCAGCAGTCACCTCATCCTAGTTCCAGTTTTATTTATTATATTCCTAGTGAATCAAGTTGTCTCAGAATAGGAAACTCAGGTTAAAATTGGCTTCTAACTTTTTGATTATCAATTTTACCATATATTTTTTGAAACTGTAGACAACTTTTTCAGTCATTCACTGTAAATGCGTAAAAGTTTCCCCTTTTTGCACAAAGAAAATTTTTATTGCTCGGTAGTATGTTCAACCTTTTCTGACTGTGGTAGGTCACTGAAGTGAGCTGGGGTTATTGGGAGACCGGTTGTTTGGGTTAGGCTAGGATTATTTTGCCTGTTTTGGTTGTGGTCACTGTCATTGAAACTTATTTCTTCACTAATTTCTTCACTAGTTTACCCTTGTGGTACCTCACATCAACCAGAGCTAAAGGAAACTACCAGAGAAATAATTTGGCCCTGATAGAAATGTCTCACAAAGAGAGAGAAAGGAGTCTAGGGGCCAGCAAATGAAAGAAATGAAGGTGCTACCCTTATATACTTCCCAACTTTGTCTATGTCATCTACCTTGAACTGTCTGCCTTTATTTAATTTTGTTTTCCCAAAGATTTTAAAATACCCTTTGCTTTGTGCAGCTTGGTGAGAGAAATTTTGTATAGAACCTATACTCTGAAGTCAAGATGAGTCTCTTCTCTAATATCGTTAAATTTTTAGCACCTAAAGCAGAATTTTGGATTATTTATTCAATATAGGGTTATTGTGAGGACCAAATGAGAGCATATATGTGAGCACTACACAAATTTCAATGATTATTATCCCTCTTTTAAAGAGAAAAATGAATCTTACGGAGAGGTTCAGTGGTTTCCTAATCACATAACTAGTAAGGGTCAGATCTGCATCTCTCATGAGTTCGACTACAGTCCTCATACAAAACCCTGTAGAGCATCTCTGCATAGCCTTTCAGAGACTCTGTGGCCAGCTGTCAGGGGTGATATAGAGCATCCTTCCTCTATGGAGGGTTAACTGCAAAAGTCCCTTCTGACTCTAAGAATCTGAGCCCATTTGTTGGCAAATGTCTTTGATTCCCCCTAATTATCCACCAAAGTAATGTAAGGGGAAGAACTTTATGTACCACTTCATACAGCAATAGACAGTGGGCAGGTACCTTCCACCACCACAACCTCCATCCCTCTTGTTTATCTAAGATAATATGCAGCCAAACAGAGATCCTTACATGCATTTAGTTGTCTCTCCCCCTTTCCTTTTGAGGTTGACACCATTGGTCTACTGGCTATTGAACTCGGAGTCCCGGCTCTCAGATAACTGATTTAAGACAAGTCCCTTTCCAGTTTCCTCATTTGTTAAATGAGGAGAACACATGAGTTGATCTCCACGGCCCCTCCCGAACCTAAGATTGGAAGAATGAATCTTTTTTTCTGAAGGAAAGATGGCAGCATCAGGTTTTCCTCTGTTATACTCATTTCCTCCCTCCCGAAGAAAACCGCATGTGTTTCAACTGTTTTAACTATGAATTAAACATTTTTCTGATCAGTCTGTATAACTGCTTTGCCCTGAATGTCAGCCTTAAGAGTGAGCTGCAGGGTCTGGGAGCATAGCCAGATGACAGGAAGACAAGCCAACTGGCAATACTCGCATAGTTAGAACAACTGTATTAGTCTGTGAGCCTGATGTTTTGAGCTAACTGCAAGGCCCCTGGTCTGGGAGAGACCCTCTTTCTATCTAGGGCGAAAGTTCTGGGTGATAAAGAGACAAGGTGGGGAATAAGTTAACAGCTTTGTGTCTTTTTTATAATGAGATCCCTGAATTGATCTAGAACAGGGGTGGGGAGCCTGTGGCCACGAGGCCACAGGTTCCCCACCCCTGATCTAGGAGTTTAAGCTTGTGGGTGTGGCCTGGCCTATTGTATTTTCAGTCAACACAATGTAGGAGGTCTATCTGAATTTTTCTGCATGAAACTCAGGTTTTCACCATTGTGGTAAACACATAAAGGTTGACAAAAAAATCATAACAGCATATTTTGTAATAGCAAAACCAAGGAGAAAACACAATTTTGTCAAGTACGACGACATGAAAGGACCTCAGACTCCACATCAGTGAAATGCCTGGTTCTAACTTCAGAACACTGATGATGAAAAGCATAACCCCCTTTTCTGGGCGGACAGTAGATATGGAACGAGGCATGACTTGACAGATAAGGTCAATGTGTTGTTTTGTTTCCCTCAATTTGACTTGTTTGTTACAAGTGAGGGTTCTATTGAGGAAGGCAGTATGGAGAAGTGATAATAAAAACAGAAAGAACACAAATGTGTTAAGGAGACAATTAAAAAAAGATATGAACTGACCCTGCATAGCTAGCATGAACCACATTTAATATTCATTAACATTCATTCATTATAGTCACCATATACATTAACAGAGACTGAAGATTTCTTCAGCTTAAAGTTGAAGTTCGTCCATTTATCACTGAATTACATATTCCATGATCCCCCACAAGAAAAGAATTCTCATCAAATTATCACAGTAGTTAGAAACTCTTTATTAAACATTAACCTGTGATAAGCATTTCATTTGGGGCAGCTAGGTGAGCTAGAATGCCGGCCTTAGAATCATTAGGACCTGAGTTCAAATCCAGCTTCAAACACTTACTAGCTGGTGTGAGCCTAGGCAAGTCACTTAACCCTGTTTGCCTCAGTTTCCTCATCTATAAAATGAGCTGGAGAAGGAAATGACAAACCACTCCCACATCTTGGCCAAGAAAACCCCAAATGGGGTCACAGAGAGTCGAACACAACTAAACAACAAAGCTGTGATTGAGAATCCCAGTATTTTGGAGCAATTCAGAACATGTTTTCAACTAACACTCGTTAATTTCATGTGAATTCGCAGCACCCCGATGGCCTCATGTACAGGTACCTCAAATCAGTTATAGATCCAGGAATAAAATTAGGTCTCACAGTTCTTTAATCAAGTCACCTTTGACATTAGTTTTTGCTGTAAAACTCTATTCAATCTAACAACAAATATCCATTGGGGGCCATTCCATTCCACTGGGGCCAATGCAATGGAATGAGGCCACTAAGTTTATTCTGAATGGAGGTTTTAAGAAAATAGCTCAACACAGAGCCTTTGATTCATGTGCTTCGGGCTATATACTCAGCTCATCTACATTACATTTGTCTGATTTTCCTGGCTATGTGAATGATTGATGTCATTAGTCAGGCCAGAGTCTTCCATATTAACCTTTATTTTTAAATTTAAGTTTTTTAATTAATAAAAGCTACTTTCTTTCCCCTCTACCTGTACCTCCATTAAAAAAAAACAAATATAAAAAATTATAACAAATATTCACAGTCAAACAAAAAAGTCTGCATATCCAAATAGATGGCTCTGTCTGCACCCCGAGTCTATCACTTCTTGGTCACTAGGTGGGTGGCATGTTTTTTCATGGGTCCTGTGCAATTGATTAGAGTTCTTAAATCTTTCCAAATTGCTTGTATTTACAATGAAGTTGCTAATGAATAAATTGTCATGTTAACCCTTCTCGCCTTACCCCCACTCTCCCATCTTCTCATACAACTTGCTCTCTTATGTGACAAACATTAATTTTCTGCATTGGATGACTATTATTTCTCCCACTGGCACAAAAGTATCTATTACAGAAAACTGGGTGGTTTCTGGTTTGCTTAGAAAGGCTATGTCCTCCAATGAAACAAATTACACCACAGTTGCTAAAGCATCTGTTTTCTTGCCTTTTGGTGCCTCATGGGATTTGGGATCTCATTTCTGCAGAATCTAGGTAAATGGTATTGCAACAACTAAGCTCTAAGAAAGGTATGTGATTGTGGGGCTGGGGGGAGGAAGGGGTAGAGCCTCCAGAGTAATGTAATTCATCTGAGCAGCAGATCTGGCAATGGAAAGGATTACTGAAAAACCTGAATTAACAAACCTAAAAACAAAGCAAGGATACCAGCCTGACCTGATTGTTCTAAAGCCTTCGCTATAGTCTCCAGAGTGATTTTCAGTCTTTTCTAAAACCTGGGATGGAAACTCGAGGTAGTCCATCTAAATGCTGTCATAACTATTAAAAACATTCTGGAGAGAGTAGTTTCATTGTGTTATTCACGTAAAAAACAGGAGTATAGCTGGGCTGAATATGAGAAGTCTAGTATAATACAGTCAAATCTCATCTCTCTGGGAAATGAGTCAGACTGGATAGCCAAGTTTTCTAAAAGGCTGAAAATAAAACGCCCTGAAATTTATTGTAAAAACTTTTTTTAAAAAAATTTAATCATTTTACAAGAAGTCTTTCAAAAATAAATCTTTCCTGATTTTTTAATTGACTTAACCTTTTGTTTGTGACTCTAAGTCATTATCAAGAATAAGGATTGTGCTATGCTGGGCCATTTGCCCCTGCCTTAAATGTCCTCAGACTGATAAACTTTTTGAGTCTCTGTTGCCTTTTTATAGTTTTTCTGACTTTTGCCTTATTATCAATTGTCACTGCTTTGACTGCTATCGATAAATATTTATTAAGCACCTACTATAAGAACTGAGATTGAAAAAAGAAAAGGCAGTCCCTGCCCTCAATGAGCTTATAGTCTAACGTGGAAGACAACATGCAACCAAATATATACGAAGCAAGTTATATACAGGATAAATAGGAAATAATCAGCAGAGGAAAGGCACTGGAATTAAGAGGAGTTAGGGAAGGTTTTATGTAGAAGTTGAGATTTTAATTAGAACTTAAAGAAAGCCAGGAAGGTCAGTAGCCAGAGAGGAGGAGGAGGAGGGGTGTTTCAGCAATGGAAGACAGTCAGAGAAATTGCCCAGAGCCAGGAGATGGAGTGTCTAGTTCATGGAATAGGCAGGTGACCTGTGGATAGACCAGGAGGTCACTGGATTGAAGAATATGTGCTGGGAAATAAATTGTAAAAAGATGGAAAATGTATAGGGGGCTAGGTTATGAAGGGTTTTGAATGACAGAGCATTTTGTATTTCCTCCTAGAGGCAATGGAAAGTTTATTGAGTTTATTGAGCAGGGAGGTAATACAGTCAGATTTACTACACTTTAGAAAATTTATCTTGGTGGCTTAGTGAAGGATTGATTGGAGTAGGGAGATACTTGAGGCAAGGGGACCTGTTAGAATGTGACTGCAATAGTCTAGGTAAGAAGCAATGGGGGATTGAGCTAGTATTGTGGCTGTGTATGTAAAGTGGAGAGAACAGTAAGTATGTTGTATCATACTTACAACATTGTCCCCCGAGCCTTAGCTATTGAGGTGTGGTGGTTGAATTGTAAGTAAGTATAGCAGTAAGGCAAAATTCATGACCTCAAAGAGGGTCATAGACATGCCTGAGTGGTTTAGAATAGCAAAGTATAAGGAATTCTCTAGGTAGAAGGCAGAGGAAGTATAACATTTATTTAGACTCCAGAGGATCAAATCCAAGGACGAATGCCCCCAATTTGGTATAGTAGCAATAATATTCCAAAAGCAGTAAACCCACCTCACTGTAGTAACAAGGAAATTATAACAAAATATTATAGCAAGGAACCAAGCCATACTGTAACTTTCCCTGCTGCTACAGCCTTCCTGTAAAAAGTCACTCGCGAATCTTAACTCTCAGCTTAGCAATCTCTCCTCCAGCTCTGCTGACTCTGAGTTCCTTGATCTCTGCACCTCTCTCTTGTTCAGCACTTTCCACTCTGCAGTCTCTCTCAATCCTGGCTCCCCCTTGTGTCTGCTGCCTCAATGTCTTCTTGATGTCTGCTTCTGAATTCTGCCTCTCTCTGCTCTGCTGCTCCCAGTTCTGCTGCTCCCAGTTCTAAGCTCTAGCTGTCATCTGATTGGTTAGAACTCAGCTCACACACCATTGGCTCTGGTCTTAGGAACTTCCTTTAGGGCCCTGAGGGCTTCACAGCTCTCAGAAAACTAGCAAACTAGTTTGCTAACTAGCCTGGGGCCTCACATCTAGTTATTGAAAGGGTATGGGCCTGTCTCTAATCAAACCTCCCTTTGTTGGCCCCACCTGAGGCCTATTCAATGGGCAGGAAATATCTTTCACTTACTAATTAGCTTTAAAGGAAGCTTGCATTTTTTCTTTCTTCTTTTAAATGCTTGGAAATGATTGAATGACAAGTCTGGTAGAAGCACAGACTATTATAGGGCAGTTTTACTTTATTGCAAATCCTGTCCACTTAACCATCACTCTAGGAGACATGCTTTAAAGGTAGAAATGACAAGATGTGGCAATAGATTAGGTATCCTAGTGATATGGAGTGACTTTGTATTTCAACCGTTTTTATGTCTTTTCTTTGCTGATCTTAGATATATAAGTATCCCTGGGATAGATATGTCCTAGGTCTGCATGTAGCATTCCTCAGAATGGCCCTAGTGGTGGCCTCCGAAATGGTTGTATTATTAGCAGTGATTAAGCAAAAAAATTTTTCTCTATTTTATTGAAAATTCACATTTTGCCCTGGAGTGTTATAGTCAGTTTTGCTGGATTGGTGATTCTTGGTTTTAATCCTAGCTACTTTGACCTCTGCAATATCATATTCCAAGCCCTTTGATCCCATAATGTAGAAGCTTCTAGATCTTGTGTTATCCTGATTGTGTTTCCACAATACTCGAATTGTTTCTCTCTGGCTGTTTGCAATATTTTCTGCTTGACCTGGGAACTCTGGAATTTGGTTACAATATTCCTAGGAGTTTCTTTTGGGGATCTTTTTCAAGGGGTGATCAGTGGATTCTTTCAATTTCTATTTTACCCTCTGGTTCTAGAATGTCAGGGCAGTTTTGCTTAATAATATCTTGAAAGATGATGTCTAGGCCCTATTTTTGATCATGGCTTTCAGGTAGTCCCATAATTTTTAAATTATCTCTCCTGGATCTGTTCTCCAGGTCAGTGGTTTTTCCAATGAGATATTTCACATTGTCTTTCATTTTTTCAATCTTTTGTTTCTGTTTTATAATTTCTTGATTTCTCATAAAGTCACTAGCTTCCACTTGCTCCATTCTAATTTTTAAGGCACTATTTTCTTCAGTGATCTTTTGGATATCCTTTTCCATTTGGCTAATTCTGCCATTGGATTTTTGGAGCTCTTTTGCCATTTGAGTTAGTCTATTTTTTTAAGGTGTTAGTTTCTTCATGATTTTCTTGCATCACTCTCACTTCTCTTTCCAATTTTTCCTCTCCTTCTCTTAATTGATTTTCTGAATCCTTTTTGAGCTCTTCCATGGCCCGAGACCAATTCATATTTTTCTTGGAGGCTTTTTATGTAGAATCTTTGACTTTGTTAACTTCTTCTGTCTGTATGTTTTGATCTTCTTTGTCACCAAAAGAAGATTCTATAGTCTTGCTCATGTTCCCAGCCAATTACTTGACTTTTAAACTTTTGGTCAGGGTATGACTTCTTTCAGAGAGGAGAGTGCTTTGTCCCAAGCTTCAGGGGTTTTGTGCTGCTGTTTTCAGAGCTACTTCTATTCTGAGGTGGTATGATGCTCCTCTCCTGGCCTGTGATCAGGCCTGTGAGTGCAGGCACTCTTTTCTGCCATGCAACCAGCAGGAGGACTCCCTTTCCATAACTACCACAAAGCTCTGCCACACCAGCACTCCTCCTCCCCCAAGAACCACCAACCAGGACTGAGACTCAGATCAAAGCAGGGCAAAGCAAGAGAACCTTGCCTCAGTGCCAGCAAAGCGATCTCTGCATTCCCACCCTGATCAGCTGCTTGATTCCTCCCACCACATGGGCCTGAGGCCAAAAGCAGCTGCTGCACTGCTGTGCTGCTGCTGTTACTGCTGTTACTGCTGCTGCTGCTGCCGCCACAGCCACTGCAGGCACCTCTGTTGCCCTGGGGCTGCGGCTAGATGATGCACTTCCCTCTCCCAGATCCAGCAGTTTTCCCACTGACTTGCTCCATTGTCTTTGGCATTTGTGGGTTGAGAAGTCTGGTAACTGCCACAGCTCAGTGATTCAAGGCCCTGAGGCTTGCTCCACCCAATCTATTCCTGCCCAGTCTGTCCTGGCACAGCCCATGTTGGACTGCATTCCGCTCCCAACATGGTGCGATAGACCCTTCCCAGTGGCCATCCAGGCCGTACTGGGCTGGAGACTTATTTGTTTAGAGTTTGTTTAGAGTTTAGAATTTGTTTAGAGTCATTTTTACAGATGTTTTGGAGGGGCTTGTGGTTTAGCAAAATTCAGAGGCATTTTGGGGTTTGCAGTGGAGTGGTATTGGGGAAGCCTAAGTGAAAGTTAAAATACATAATTACAGTCTTACAAAACTCCTTTTTGTGCTGAAAAAAGTGTAAATAATTGTACCAAGATGTCACAAATCTTTGAAGCATTGAAGTGTATAGAGCTTTCCGTTTGGTGCTGTAGATTCTAACTACTGTAATAGTAGTTATAAGTTAACTTACTAAATACTGTTAAGTCATTGAGACCTGTTAATGTGTGCTTTGAGTCTTTATTCTTGGTGTTGGGTTTTGTGTATAGGAATAAATTACTAATCCAAATTCACATTGTATATTGAGTATCTTTTTGTTACTCTCCTCTTTTTAAGGAATACCTGTGAGTCATAGTTTATGCTTTAAGTAAATCATCCCCAGGATGCCAGGGTTGGGGACTTAGTGAACCAGTGAATGAGGCAGGCCTTTATTAGAGGCAGGTCTTATTAGGGCTCTTGTATCCAGGGAAAGCAAAGAGAGAGGCATGTGGCCTTGTCCCTTTGGGTCGAGTTGCAAGTTCCTCCAGGCTAGAGGGTTATCACAATGTGGGCATTACCAGAGATCTAAAGACTGATATCTAGCTAATATCTACAAGAGGAAGGAACAATTAATGATTCTTTTTATTGGGGAATTTTTTTATTCATTTTTAAGTTAAATAAAAAATAAGAAATGAAAAAAAGAACATTGCCATGTACACAGCAGAGCTCTCATTTTCAATGTAAAACAATAAATTTCCATTTCAAGAAAAACTATATAATAGATACTTTTCATGGTTTTCAAAGCTATCCAGCTTTTCTTTGCTTCCTTGAAGTTTTCTTTCGTTCTCTCCTGTGCACTTTTTAATTTTTTTCCCTTCCTCCTCCCATCCTAAAGAAGGCTACAATTAAATGTAAGATGGTATTGTGCCTATTACTACCTGTCATCTTTCTCTGGAGGTAGATAGCATCTTCCATAGTAAGTCCAAGTCTTTTCATGCTTTTTCTAAATCAACCAGCTACTCATTTCCTATACTACAGCAATATTCCAACACAATCACATAGTATCTGAGAGATTGTCTGTGAAAGTTTTTCCCAGTTTTCTGCATTCCCTCTATTCTCGGCAACTGGTTTTATTTATACAAGAAAATCTTAATTTAAAATAACCTAAACTATCCATTTTACACTTCAACAATTCTCTCATATTATAATATAGTTTCAGGTTGGATACTGATGAATCTGCTTCCTTTACATCTTTTTATCCTGGTTTCCTTTGTATTCTTGACCTTTTGTCTTTCCAAAGGAACTTTCTTATCATTTTTTTCTAACTCAGTAAGATAATTTTTTAGTAATTTAATTGGGATGGCATTGAATAAATAGATTAGTCAGGTAAAATTGTCATTTAAAAATTATATTGGCTTTACTTGCCTGTGAACAATAAATATTACTCCAATTATCTAGATCTGACCTTATTTGTATAAAAAGTGTTTTATGTTTATGTTCATATAGTTCCTTTGTCTGTCTTGACAGATATACTCTCAAGTATTTTATACTGTCTAATGATTTTAAATTGTCTAAAACAATATTTAATAATATTGCTGACACATAGTGTAGTTTCCCTATTTTTTCTTTTGATTAAATCTCTTAGCTTTAACTTTGTGTGAGATCATGATTACTACTTTTTTTACATAATAAATTCTACTCCTGTCCTTTATTTTATCTTTATGTGTATCTCTCATTTTTATAGTCTTTCCTGAATGTAACATATTGTTGAATTAAAATTTTTAATCTGCTACCCATTTCCATTTTATGGGTAAATTCATCCCATATCCATTCTAAGTTATAATTACTTGTACTGTATTTTCCTCCCTATTTTTCCTCACTATCCTCATCCTACTTCCCCTATTCCTCCTCACCCCTCTGCTTTACTTGTACTCGCTACCTTGTGAATGATAAATCATTAGAGAAGATCCTCCATATTACAGTGTAAGCCCAGCTCTCCTTTCCCCTCCCATCCCCCAGCTCCTGCAAGATCTTCAAACTCTCCGGCTTGGAATAAAGAATCAGGCATTCCTTTCTGGCTAGGAGACTGAGAAGCCCCTCTCTGAGAATGCACCTCTCAGACATTCCTCTCTGATAGGCCCAAACAAAAGATAGAATACACTTCCACTAGGAGACAGATAGGTCCTTAAGAAAGAACAGGAGATATTTCTTGAGTTGCTTTTTAAGGACCTAGCCAGTTCTCAAAAACAAAATGACTGACAGGATCTTCCCCTCCCGAGGGGATTGGCTACCCTCTCTGGTGGAGAACATCCGGGTTAGTTAGCAGTGAGTCTCCCCTCTCTGGAGAGAAAAACTTTCTTTGTTCAGGACCCTATAAAAGTCACCACGTGGGACAGGCTCATTGGAACCTCACCCATGGGGAGGACGCTTCGCCTGGGGCTATGTTCAGAAGGGACTCACCAAGGGGGCTGTATTTTGTTTTTAGGAGCCATTAGCATAATCAAGTATCAGTCCCAAGGTATGGGGAATGAGGACCAAAGCCTCAGGAATGATGCCCCAAGCCTAGTGATATTTTCTTTTCTTTTCTTTTTGAGGGGGAAAGGCAGGGCAATTGGGGTTAAGTGACTTGCCCAAGGTCATACAACTAGTAAGTGTGTCAAATGTCTGAGGCTGCATTTGAACTCAGGTCCTCCTGACTCCAGGGCCGGTGCTCTACTCACTGCGCCACCTAGCTGCCCCTACTGTTATTTTCTGAGGTCTGTCCTGGGGCCCAGCCCTTGTTGTCCCGCTAATGATTTTGCTCCTATTGGTCCCTCTGGTGGCTGCAAACTACAGCTGTCCTCTCTGCCCTGGAACTGAAACCAGGGACTCCGTTCTCCTGTAAGAGCCCACAGCCAGCAGAATCCTTGTCCCTCCCTCTGCTATTGTTCTCACCAGGCATGTGCTAGCTCCTTCTCCCCACAGACACAGTCCAGAACAGGACACTTATCAGCACAGCTGTGCCTGGTGTTCCTCACAGTGGAAAGTCCTTCAGTTTTCTACTCAGTCTTCCCACCTCCACACAGTTCTCCAGGAGAAAGTTCCTGAGGCTGAGCCTGCCTCCCAACCCAGCTGTCCCCGGGCTTCTTGTTTGTTAATTCCACAGAGTCAACCCGGAGGTCTTTGCACTTCACTCAGACTGAACCTCATCCCCTGGAGGTCAGGTCTTTTCTGGGGTCTTTTCAAGTTGTCTTAGGAGGAAAACTGCTTTATCCCAACAGCAGCAGGTTTGTTTTTGCTGCTGCTGTCTAGGTGCTGTTCTTTTGACGTGGAAGAAATTTGGAGAGCTGAAAGTTTTCTGATCTACTCTGCCATCTTCCTGGAATCCTCTCCAAATTAACAGTTCTCTTAGAGCATGCAATGAGTAGGAGCTGCTTACTTAAGAGATCTATCTTTTCACTTGCATTCCTGGAAAATGAGAACAAGAATGGTTCCAGTTGGATTTGGAGGTAAAATAGCCAAATTCAAAGTCCAGCTCTGTTTTGACCACCCACTGTGACCTTAAGCGAGATATTTAATGTCTCAGGGCATCTGCTCCCTTCTCTAAAAAATGATGGAGTTAAAAAATAATTTAGAAGTTTTTTTTTAGTCTCTGGCTCTAATTATTATGCTCCTCTGTGAAGATATACCTCAGTTGTGGTCAGCCCTAAGTCTATGGAAAGATTATTCTTAAGTTTCTTTCACTAAGCTGTAGCCACCACTTAAGCCAGTTACACCCAGCCACCCAGAGAACCTGGACTCTGCTGTAACATGCTTACAGCATTTTCCCAGGCCTTGGCTTTTGTGGTGTGGTCAAATTGGAAGGAAATATTTTCCTTCTTTCTTCCTTCCTGTCTTTCTTCCTTTCTTTCTTCCTTTCTTTCTTTCTTTCTTTCTTTCTTTCTTTCTTTCTTTCTTTCTTTCTTCCTTTCTCTCTCCCTTTCTTTCCCTTTCTTTCTCTCCCTTTCTTTCGCTTTCTTTCTCTCCCTTTCTTTCTTTCCCTTTCTTTCTTTCTTTCTTTCTTTCTTTCTTTCTTTCTTTCTTTCTTTCTTTCTTTCTTTCTCTTTCTTTCTTTCTCCCTCCCTCCCTCTCTGTCTTCCTTCCTTCCTTCCTTCCTTCCTTCCTTCCTTCCTGTCTTCCTGTCTGTCTTTCTTCTTTAAATGCTTGGAAACAATTAAATGAAGCACAGAAGGTGGAAGCACAGAATATTATAGGGTAGTTTTGCTTTATTGCAAATACTATCCAGTTAACTACTACTCTAGTCATCAAGGTCTGTGGCTTTAAAGTACAATTTCAAACATACTAATGAGCTAGTGGACTAGAAAACCAAGAATGATTTCACAATTTTAGGTGTGGTTGAAAACAGCAAGCTTTTATACTCATGAACCTTATGCCTACAAGGAGCTAAAATACAAAAATATCTCTCTGAGGCTTATGGAAAGAGTTCAGCCTAACCATATAAGTTTTTAACCCTATCAATGCTCTCTCTCTGTCTCCCTCTTGTCTCTCTCTGTCTCTCTGTTTCTGTTTCTCTCTCTGTCTCTCACTCTCTCTCTCGCTCTCACTCTCACTCTCGTTCTCACTCTTTCTCTCTCTCCAAGATCCCTGCATTACAAAATGCCAATGATTTTTGAGTTCTCTCACATTGAATGGAGCTTTCAACTGATAAGATGATAACATCATCCATTATTATCCATATCAATCATTTATTGTAAGCTCTGAAGCATCCTTATCCCAACTTCCTCTTTCCCAGATGATACAGATTCCCAGAGGCAGGCTGACTCAATCTCACCCTCAGTGTTCTAGGGGTACTTACTCCTGAGAGACAATGTGGTGGCTTTGTCTAATGCCATTGGCTTGAGCCCCAACTTGTGTGCTTCCCCGGAAGATTGGCAGTTGAGAATCATTTGTCAGCCAGTCTTAAGTGGCTTTTAGAAGGAGTATTTACAAAAGTGGAATGATGTATCATTAAGGCAGAATTCATGACTTCAAAGATAACCATGAATATGCCTGAATGGTCCAGAATCGCAGGATATAAGGAATTCTCTAAGTAGAAGACAGAGGACTTAAAGCATTTATTGAAACTCAAAAGTAGCAGACCCAGGGACCAGTGTCCCCAGTTTGACACCCTGGCAAGAACCTTCCAGAACCAGTATGCCCATCTCATAATAGTGACCAGGAGGCCACAGAAAAATATTATGGCAGCAAGCCAAGCCATACTGGTGCTTCCCCACCAATGCCAGGGCCCTCCAGCAAGAAGACCATCCACTGGCCTCAAGCCCCTGCTCAGCACTCTTCGGTCTCCACAAGGGTCAGTCCAGCTTTTTGTAGTGCCTGCTGCTGCTTCTGCCGCAATCTCCAAGCTGTGTTCCAGCTAGCTGACTGCTTCCTCTCTCCTTAAGCTCTTAACTGCTTTCACCAACTGCTTCACCAACTGCCTCTTAGCTCTGCTCCAACCGTTCAGCAAGCTCCTCCTACCACAGGCTTCATGTCATCATGTGGACCAGAACTCAGGCGCCTACTATTGGCTCCGGTCCTAGCCACTCCCCCCAGGACCCTGAGAGCCCCGCCCCTGAAGCCCACTGAAATGGTCAGGGAAGATCTTCCCATTCACTGATTGCCTTTACAGACGATAAGAGCAATTAGTACAAAATGGACCCAGAAAGTCTGTGACATATTCTCCCACAAATACACACATAGTCTAAGAGAAAGTAAGCTCATGTTTAGAGTGTACATGTGGCCAACAGATAACTCACAGTTACTGATTGATAGAACTTTTCTCCTATTTATGGAGTGCTTACTAAGCTCCACTTAAGCGTGATATAATCTCTTTTCTGGGATCCTTGTAGCTTCACTGAATTCAGTCTGTCCTTGGCTCCTGATGATATAGCCACTACCACAAGTTGATCTGAGAATACTGCTTAAGACAAGATGGTTAAGTCTGACCCTCTAGATACTTCAGAGCTATAAGGTCCTCCTCCAGTCAGAAGTGAAGCGATAGAAATGGGGAAAAGATCTAGACAAAGCTGAAACTGAGGTCCCTCCTCTTCCACACCTCCCTCCTCAGGAATGTACTAGAAAGCCACCATTCCAATTTCTGGAAAATGCCTCCCTTCTCAAGTCACTTGATAATTTATAGATGATCCCTGGATCCTGGCCAAATTTCCTGCACCTTTCTGAACACAGCTCTCTTGCATCTTCCTAGTTCTAGTTAGTTTTAGGTCTTTTGATGAATCCATCAAAAGATTGAGATGTGTTCTCACCTAGTTAGGTTTTCAAGCTAAAATGGGATGGGACAGTTTCAACCCCACTCTTACAATTGTTATGTTTTGTCTTTATATATCTCTCCTTCCTTTCCTACCCAGCAAGCCATGTTTTTAAAAAGAAAGAAAAAAGGCAATTCAGCAAAACCTATCAATAAATCAATCACGTATGACAGTATATGCAATATTGCATACCATAGTCCCCTTCTTTTGACAAAAGGGGAGGGAGGTACATTTTCCTCAATTTTTCTCTGGGCCAGGATATTCAGAATATATATTAACTGCTAGAATCCATGACTCACATGAAACTTAGTTTCAGGGCCCCTGTTTCTGGTCTGCCCCCAAATCTGAGATTCCCTGATTAGGGAATGCCAGTGGCGTTCACAGATGAGGAAGACTCTAGCACTAGAACCAGATCACCCATTCCTAAGAGCTGCAATTAACAGTTCTATTAATTATCTGTTATTAAAGCCAGTAATTATCACTGTTTACATGGCTTTGGGGTGTTGAAAGGACATGGAAGGAGAAAAAGTCACTGTAAAGCAAGGATTATGTGTTGCTTTTATTTTCGATAGGTGGGATCTTTTTACCATGTTGTTTAGAAGTGAAAATGATGTTGCACATCTTACATTTCTGTTATTTCTGGGTTTGGAATGCAGGGGTGTACTTGGAGGTGTTGAATAGTGGATTTTCACAAAAAAAATGGACACATGAAACGCTTTTACATTTGATCTGTATCGTTAACATTTTTTCCATCACCTTCTTCAGACTAGACAATCAACAAAACAATAAATCAAGTCTTGGTTTAAAGTGTTTGCTAAAAACTCAACCACCAGCTCTTTTGAGCCAGTGCGAGCTGGTTACACCACACCCTAGGAAGTATGCTTGTATGCATGGTTCAGGCAGCTGCCACTTGGTGAAATATCAGTCAGAAAGTTCTGCAGACCAGCCCTGCTCTCAAAGCAGAGGAGTTTGCCACAGTCTAGTCCAGGAATAAGTTTTTTGACTGTTCTCAAAAGAGAAACATAATGCTAGGCACTGGGTCAGGAATGGGGGTTCTGGAGCTAGCTGGGTAACTAGGGAGGGGTCCAAATGATGGGAAGCATAGAGCAGGTACTTTAGTTAGGTGAGTGAGAGTCAAGAAAAGATGAAGCATTTATTTAGTTGGGCTTCAGAAGAGGATGTGCCAAGGAGAGCAGTCACATCATGTTTGCTCTGGCTAAAGTGTGGAGGGCTATAATCAACAGAGACAGAATAAGGTGTTTGTTAAAAATGTTCTCTGGGTGACTGTTCACTGGAGTCTTCCAACATTCATTGTAATACAAATTAAACTTGTTTTTCTTGGCCCTGGAAGACAGACCTAGGACCAAAGAGTTGACATAACATGGAAGCAGACTGGTCCAACATAAAGAAGAAGTTTCTAACAGCTATCCAACAATGAGATGGGCTGTCATGGAGTGGGTAGTGAGCTCCCTAACACTAGAAGGCCTCAGTAGAGGTTGTATGGTCACTTGTCAGGGATGCTGTAAGTAATATGTATGATTTGTGTAGGTGAACTCCGAGATCTCTCAAACTCCCAGAATCTATGCTTTTAGGCAGGGGTGTGCTGATAAATGTTTTAACAACAGGTTCTCTGGAGGAAAAAATTGTAAGCATGACACTTTTAAGTTACATCTTAACATTTATTAACTTTGTTAACATCTTACTATCATTAACATTTTCTCTCTCATATTCTTACATCTGTCGTTATTCATCCTTTGTTCTCAAAGAGGACCAATGATATCATAAATCAAGCCTCAATTTGTAGCATTTGCTGATTTGGGGGGGATGCAAATGCTCACAGTGAAAATTTAACAAGCAGTACCCCAAGCTCTTTCAAGCTGACTCCAGCAGCACATCCCTGCTTTTAGGACCCATAAGGTGAAATACCTATGTCCCACATGGAGTGAAATTATTTTTAAAATATTCCTATTTATAAAAAAACAGGATTAAAAAGTGTCACTTATTTCACCCCTCTCTGACATCACTCCTGTTATACCATGACTGCTGATCCTAATCATGGCTCTGCTAATGAGTATGGGAAATCAAAGAAAGAGGAAAAAGTCCTGTACACACAAAGGTTTTTATAGTAACTCTTTGTGGTAGCAAAAAACACTAGACCCTAAGGGGATGCCCATCAGTTAGGGAACGGCTGAACAAATTGTGAAGTATGAATGTAATGGAGTACTACTGTGATGTAAGAAGTAAGGAAAAAGATGATTTTAGAGAGACAGGGAAAGACTTGTATGAACGAATGCAGAGGGAAGTGAGCAGAACCAGAAGAACAATTTATGCTATAATATCAGTGTTATTAAAACAAACAATTTTGAAAGACTTAAGAACTCTGATCAACTAAAAGACCAACCATGATTCCAGAGGATTGGTAAAGAAGAAAGCAGCTCATCTTATAACAGAGAAATGATGGCCTAACACGTAGAAGAAGAAACACATTTTTGGACATGATCAAATTGGAATTTGTTTTCCTTGACTGTGCATGTGATACAGGGATTCTTCTTCCCTCCCTCCATTTTTCCTTCCTCCCTCCCTCCTTTTCCCTTCTTTTTTCTTCTTTCTTTATTTTTCTCTTTCTTTCCCCCTTTCTCTTCCTTTTTTGATTGCTTCCTTCTTTCTTTCCTCTTTCTCACCCCTCTCTTTCTTTTTCTTACCTTTTCCCTCTTTTTCTCTCTTTCTCTTTCTTCCTTTGTTTCTTTTCCTTCTTTCCTTTCTCATTCTTCCTTCCTTCCTTCCTTTTTTCCTTCCTTCCTTTTTTAATTTCTTCCTTCTTTCCTTCCTTCTTTCTTTCTTTCCTTCCTTCCTTCCTTCACCTAGATTGGCAGCTGGGTTGCACAATGAATAGAGAGAGGACTACCATTAGGAAGGCCCAAGTTCAAATCCAACCTTACATGCTTTATGTGTGATCCTGGGCAAGACACTTAACTTCTTTCTGCCTCAGTTTCCTCAACTATAAAATGGACATGATAATAGGACCTACTTCACAGAGTTGTTGTGAGGATCAAATGAAATAATGTTTATAAAGCACATAGTACAGTGCCTGACACATAGTAAGTGCCTAATAAATGTTTCTTTTCCCCCTCTCCTTCCTTCCTTCCCTTCTTTATTTCTTTCCTCTTTCTTCCTTTTCAGTGAGTGTGGAAGGAGGTGAGAAGAAGAAACAATGAATTCTTGACAATAAAAATTTAAAAATCAGTATTGATTTGAAAAATGATTAATTGAAAAACTTGAAAATTGATTGATTAAAAAATTAGATTGTATTCAAGGCCTATAGTGTTCACATAGCCTATGTGAATTTACACTTCTGTGGCTTTCTTTTGAAGTACATAGTGATTAATCTAATTAATATGTACCTAATTAATATGTAATATTAATATGTAATTAAAATATATCTAATTAATGTGTACTTATATTGCATCAGTTCTTTGAGGAGCACAACCAGTGATATGTTGGAGCCAGCTCCCGCTAGTTTATAAGAGCCAGTTGTTAAATATTGCATTTACACTTTAGGAATACTCAAATATTACAAATAAGAACTTGATTTATTGTTTTATTGTTTGTCTAGACTTAAGAAAATGATGGAGAAAAACTGAAAAGTGTGTCATGTCTACATAGATTCCCCTCTTCCCCAGAGAGCTGGTTGTTAAACATTCACCAGCGCACCACTGAGCACAACGTAAAGTTCATGAAACACTTCTTTCTTGGGTATCAATTCTCACATAGTATGTTTGTTTTTACTCATCACAAGCATCTATACTTTCCAGCTGCTTCACTTGTTCCCTAACCTGGTTTGAATTCCCTTTGAAGCTGTTTGCAGAACAGAATAGATCTATGTCCTACTCCAAAAGGGCTTTGTTTTCCAGCACTGCTGAGTGAACCAACAATAGCCGGCCTTTCAAATATATGATTCTGAGCACCTAATAGTCTTGTTAGAAATGTCAAGATTGCAAAAGATATCTAGCTTGTCTACTTAAAAAAAAAAAAAGACTGCCTCTCCCAAGCCTGAAAGAATCATTCAGATCTACTGCCAACTTGTAACTTTCCTAGGGAAGATAAAAAATGAATGCTTGCCACATCATTTATAATAACCGCTCCTTTCTGATGTGTTCCTTGCTTATCTGTGTTTCAGAAGGGGCTCTCAAACACCTTTTCATAATTCTGATGCTTCCCTTCAGGAGTTATTCTGGCTCTCTATTAAGCCATACCTCTAGGTTGTATCTCTTTGCTACATTCCTCATAAACTAGACTTCATTCATTGCTCTTTTAATCAGCAAAGTCAACCAGAAAGCCTTAGGTCAGGTGTTCTGGCCTGGGGTCTGTGGATAGACTTTAAGAGATCTAATGAATTTGGATTGGGAAAGCATACATCTTTATTTTTATGAAATTCTAATTGAAATTTGGCATTTTCTTTGATTATGATAGTTTTTAAAGGAAGGAAGGAATCAGAGAAGCCCCCAATTTGCTGGACTGGGGCACCTCCCAAAGAGACAGGCATGCCCTCTGGCTCCACAGGAATGGACATGTGCTCTGGCTCTGTGTGGGATGACACAGGAAGCCCTTATTGGTCTCCATGCTTGGGAAGAGTTGTATCGAAGACAATTACTGAGACAAGAGGAGAACTCACTCAGTGAAGGAAGGAAGGAAGGAAGGAAGGAAGGAAGGAAGGAAGGAAGGAAGGAAGGAAAGGAAGGAAAGGAAGGAAAGGAAGGAAAGGAAGGAAAGGAAGGAAGGAAGGAAAGGAAGGAAGGAAAGGAAGGAAAGGAAGGAAAGGAAGGAAGGAAAGGAAGGAAGGAAAGGAAGGAAAGGAAGGAAGGAAGGGAAGGAAGGAAGCATTTCCTAAGTGCAGACACTATGTGCCAGGCACATAGTGTCTGCTTTACAAAGCGCTTTACAAAGACTATCTCATCTGATACTCACAACAACCCTGGGAGGTAGATGGTATTTTGATCCTCATTTTATGATTGAGGAAACTGAGACAAAGATGACGTGACTTGCTTGAGGTCATACAGCGAGTAAGTGTCTGAGGAGGGTCCAAGCCCGGACCACCTCTGGCCACCGGAAGTCAAGAGGCCCATAGATTTCACCAGATTGCCACAATAGTCTATGACACAAAAAGAGCCTTAACTCTTGTTCTAAGGAGAGGAAAATCTTCTGGTAGAGCAATGTTGCCCAGTGTTTTTCACCATGACCCAGATCTAAAGTTGTAACTCTCTCTAGGTCTCTTGAGCTGACAGTCTCCATCTGAACAACATTAAATGTAAGAGATCATAAGGATGTTTTGGTGGGAGGAAAGGAAAAGGGAAGCATTTTAATATATATATGTATATATATATATATATATATATTATGTATATATTTGATGCAATAATAGAGTGTAGGGGAAGAACAAAGAAGACAAGAAAGGAAAAGAGAAAAATAAGGAGAAGTGAGATCTAAGCCCCTGATTTTCTGAAATGCATACCTTATTGCTGTTGAGTCATGTTCAACTCTTCGTGACCCCATTTGGGATGTTCTTGGCAAATATACCAGAGTGGTTTGCCATTCCCTTCTCCATCTCATTTTACAGCTGAGGAAACTGAGGTAAACAGGATTACGTGACTTGCCCAGGGTCACACAGCTAGTAAGTGTCTGAGGCCAGCTTTGAACTAAGGAAGAGGACTTTTCCTGACTCCAGGCCCAGTGCACTATCCACTGCCCTACCTACCTGCTCTATGCCTAGTAGTAGGCCATAATAATAATAAAAATAATAGCTAACATCATGTAGCACTGTGTACTGAACACTGCTCTAAGCACCTTACAATAATTATCTCATTTAATCCTAATCGCGACCCTGGAAAGTACTGTTATTATCCCCATTTTATAGATTAGAAAGCTGAGGCAAATAGAGGGGAAGTGACTCACCCAAGGTCACACAGCTAAGTGTTTGAGGTTAGATTTGACATCTGGTCTTCTTGACTGCAGGCGCTGCGCTCTAACCAATGCACTACCTAGCTTCCTAATGTAGAAAGAGGGATATATTTGGAGTCACAAGATCTGGGTCCACATAGCAGCACTGCCACTTACTTTATCTTTAACCTTGAACAAATCATTTCACCTGGGTCTTTGTTTGGTTTGGTTTGGGTTTTTTTTTCCAGTAAAAATGAGAGGTTTGAACTAGATGACCTAGGGCTCCTTCCAGTTCTAAATATTTCTGAAATGGAGGCTGATCAATCAGAGAAGCCCCCAATTTGCTGGACTGGGGCACCTCCCAAAGAGACAGGCATGCTCTCTGGCTCCGCAGGAATGGACATGTGCTCTGGCTTTGTGTGGAAAACTAGTCTTTTGGGACAACACAGTAAGCCCTTATTGGTCTCCATGCTTGGGAAGAGTTGTATCAAAGATGGGGCTACAGCAAAGACTGGGCCAAGAGGAGAACTCATTCAGTAGTCTCTAAAAAGAAAGGAAAAAGACTCTGTTTTTCTTTGCATCTTTTTCGAGTGGGACTTTGGCACTCTGCCAGCTCTTCTTTGGACTGCCAGGTAGGCGGGGGAGGAAATTTCTCTCCTCTTATCCCACCACAGAGGCTATCATGGCTGCCATGGCAGTGGGAACATGTGCTTTGTATGCAGGACATAACTCTCCTCTACCTGACCTACACCATATGGATACCTTTCTACCCCTTCCTTTTGGGGAAGACCATCAACATGAGCCAAAACTATTTTCTCTAGCACACATCTAGGCAAGCCTGAGACTGGGCCTAAAGTACCAGGATACGTCTTCTCTTTGGTGTTTCCTTTTCTGAGTCCAGGCCCTGAATAGTCATCCTGAGAAATGGATGTTTACAGTCTTAGTAATAACCTTGTGAATTTGAGAGGTCAAGAGTTCTTGAATCTGTGCTAGACGCCCAAAAAGAGATGATGATTCCTGCAGCCTCACTGATTCTGGGAAGAGAGGAGGCACCACCTCCAGGGGAAACTGCCAAGGGGATGTTGAAGTTGGAAAGGCTAAGGAAGCTCAATCCATCCCCTGGTTTGCCAAGAGCTCTGGACTTGGAATCTGTACAGACAGCACAGGACTGAAGAGAAAATGAAATATCTGTTCAGCATTCCCAAAATGTGCCTTTACCTTTGGGGAAAGTAGCATAAGTGGTATGGGTTATGGGTTTATGTTTTAATTATTTAAGATTGTTCTTGCACACTTAGGAGCCTTCTGTGTTTTGAATGTCAATAAGGATTGTACCCCAGGGAGAGTATCCTTTGTCAGCTTCCAGCCAACCAAGTGTGTTGGCTTTAGCACTAAAGGACTCAGGAACTTTGGGATGGTGAAGCAATCCCTTTATTGGCTCATTAGCCCTGTGATGGCAGTGGGGGAGAGTCTGCATCGGTTTAGAAGGAGTGCTACTTCTTCAGCAAACTCCCCGTCTACCTCTCCCCCTTTCCCTTCCTTCCATCTCCTCTCCCTCCTCTCTCTCATCTCTCTCTCTCCTTTCTACTCTCAGGTTACCCTAAGGGTAACTGACAGGCCTCAAATACCATCAGTGAGTTAGAGGGATGTGTACCCTAAGCCTGTGAAGACTTTCCCCCAGCAAAATGGGCGCATGAGAACAATTTGTTCCAACAGCCATGAAGGCAGTGGAAGCAGGGGCTGTGGAGTTCTTAGAGCTTGATCAAGCATCAATGATGCCAAGGTCATCCACCACATCCTGGGCCATCAGCAGTCATCTTGACCTTTGTCTTGCCCCTGGACTTTGATGACTCTGGAAGAGAGAGTGAGGTTGATGCTTTGTGCAACTCTGTCTCACTTAAATCCAAGTCACGTGCAAGTGAAGACATCAATCCATGATGTCATTGGTCCTCTTCAAAAAGGAAGGACAAAGAACAACTCTCCAGGTGTTACTCTTCTCCTTCAACCCTCCAAGTAACATGATATAACATTGGGACTTCCCATCAGAAGTGAGAGAGGAGTCTATCTTCTTCAGGGCATCAGCAGGCTGCTAAAGTAAGCTAAGCAATCTGAGCTTGGATCTTGAGGCCTGTGGTGCCCTTTTACATTTTGTATTCCCTTCCCTGTGTATAGGTTACTGAACTGCAATCCTGAGACTGATGTATCCAGCCTTTGAGGCAACCATCTGGGTTCTAGAAGTCTGACCATCCTAGGTCCATTGTTTGGAGCCCATTGTCAGCAGTGGTGATTTCTACATCAAAGAGGCTACTATTGATGGGGAAAGAGCTGGACTTCTGGCCAGGCTTGTCAGAAGACATGGACCTGGAGGGAATTGTTCAGACAGTATAAAGTTGAGGGGAAGGTGAAATGGTAATTCAGTTATATCACAAAATGCTTCATATTTTAAGTATGAACCTCCCAGTACAGTATGAGAATGGTTATGATAGTGATGCTGCTTGTTTAGTTTTCTGTAAATACATGCTGGTAGATCTTGTGTGAGTTAAACATTTCTTTTATAGATAATAAATAAATAATTATCTTATACCTGTTATACATTATACATTGAATAATTTTCTATTTCTTCCCTTGTGGAGGAACCTTGACATGATCCAAACTTAGACTTTAAGTAATTTCCTCCAGGCCTTTGCTGCAAGCAGCAGAAGTGTTAGAAGACTTTTCCTTCAGCAGCTTAACTAGAAGATGGAGTCAAGATGTAAACATCATGGAAGGCAGCTATATAGTCAATCATATAGAGAAGTCAAGGATTGCTATGATCATTTGTGGTGCATGGAGAAATACCCTGAACACTCCGAAATGTAGTCATGGAGAGCAACAGTAAATTTCCTTACCAGGTTTTGAGGAACTTGAGTTATCGCGCCTCTCATGATGTAGGGCAGTAGAAGGGCTATCTGGGAGCTATCACAAAAGCTTACAAGTACCTGGGCTTCTTTTTTTCCAATGAGAGAAAATTAACTCAATTTTATTTTGTCCTTTCTGAAATTTCCATGTATAATAGGTTTAAGGAAGGAAGGAAAGATGGAAAGAAGGAAGGAAAGATTAAAGGAAGGAAGGATGGAAAGAAGGAAGGTAAGATGGAAGGAAGAAGGAAAGATAAAAGGAAGGAAGGAAGGATGGAAAGAAAGAAGGAAAGATGGAAGGAAGGAGGAAGGAAAGAAAGATGGAGAGAAGGAAGGAAGAAAAGAAGGAAAGATAGGAAAGAAAGAAGGAAGAAAAGAAAGAAAGATGGAAAGAAGGAAGGAAGAAAATAAGGAAAGATGGAAAGAAGGAAGGAAAGGTAGAAGGAAGGAAGGAAGGATGGAAAGAAGGAAGGAAAGATTAAAGGAAGGAAGGATGGAAAGAAGGAAGGAAAGATTAAAGGAAGGAAGGAAGGATGGAAAGAAGGAAGGAAAGGTAGAAGGAAGGAAGGAAAGATAGAAGGGAGAAGGAAGGAAAGATGGAAGGAAGAAGGAAGGAAAGATGGAAAAATATGAAGGAAGGAATGAAAGAAGAATAGAAAGAAGGAAGGAAGGAACACAGCTGGATGATGTGCTAAGCCCAGAAGAGACAAATTCAAGCAAAAAGACATCCCCTACCCTCAAGGAGCTTACTTTCTAATTAGGAAGACAAATGCACAAAGGGGAGCTGAAAAGCAGGGAGTAGAGTGGGCGGGGAGAAATGAAATGTCAGAAACAAAGTCAGGAGAGGCAGTCTCCTCTGGACCCCTTCATAAAAGAGACGTTCCAGAGAAAAGTCATCCATGAGAGCCTTGTGGAGAGATATTGTGAACAGGCGGCAAGGGTGGTGGGATGTTCCAGGGTGAGGAATCCCCACATGCCAAGGGAAGTTCCAGGATGAGACAGCAGCTAGAGGTATGACTTTGAAGTCCAGAAGGTTGGAACAGGAGCTGGGCAGGGAAAGGAAGAAAGGAAAAAAACAAGGAAAGAATAGAAAGTAAAAGCTCTGCCTTACACTAAGTAGCACAATCCTTAGGGTATGAAATGTTCTATTGTTTTATTGTGTTTTGTTTCTGCTCCAATAGATTACGCTTTTAATACTGCTGTAAATCAATCATCTGGTGAAGAAATTTAATTACAGAGATGATACCAGAGGAGTTTAAGTCATAAAACTGACATTGCCCAGGGTGTCTCCTGGATCATCAGTGTACCACTACATACATAAAGTAGTTCAGAAATTCAAAACTGCAAAGCTGCTTAGTGTGTGCAATCAACCAAACCAAGAGCAAGGGCTGATTTAGCACTGTTGCTATTGAGCTGTGTCTTGGTGGTGACCTCATTTTTTGTTTTCTTTGCTAAGATATCAAAGAATTGCCATTTCCTTCTCCATCTCATTTTACAGATGAGGAAACTGAGGCAAATAGTTAAGTGACTTGCCTAGAATTACACAGCTAGTACATGTCTGAGGCTGGATTTGAACTGACGAAGATGAGTCTTGCTGCCTCCAAGCCCAGTACTCTATCCGCTCCGCCACTTAACAAATCTTCATTTAAGAACTGATTGTGTGCCAATCACTATACTAAGTGCAAGAAAGCAAAATAGCCTCTGCCCACTACCAGTTTACATTCTAACAGGAAGGACAACATGTACATACAAGATAGATAGAGAATAGAGAAAAGGTAGCTTTAGGTAGGAAGGCATTAACAGATAGGAGAGAATAGGAAAGCCTCTTGCATAAGGTAGTACTTGAACCGAGTCTTAAAAGGCAGCCAGGGATTCTGGGATGTGGAGGTAAGGAAAGAAAGCATTCCATGCATGGAGAACAGCCAATGCCAAGGCATGAACATAGGAATTGGCGTATCAAGAGTGAGAAAGAAAAGTAGGCTAGTATAACTGGGTTGTAAAGTACCCGGAGAGAAGCTAAGTGTAAAGACTGGAAAAGTGGGAAGGGGGACAGATTATGAGAGTTTAAATGCCAAACAAAAGAATGTTTCATTAGAGTCCTTCCCAGCTGGCTTTGGCATTTGGAGCTGTAGTCCTAACTTCTGGGGCCCTGACCTTCACCCCCATTCAAAGCTTCCTGTAATATAAAGAATGAGGCAGAACTTTTCCTGCCCTACATTCTTTCATAGACAAACCTGGTGTAGATGAAAGTTTCTGAGGGATCAAAAGAAAACTGAATTAATTTTCTTTCACTGAAAAAAAAGCAGCCTAGGCAGTTATAGGTTCTTCGACTATTGTAAGTGGGGTTATTGTCAGTCACCATATCCACCAAATTGTCTTTGAAAGAGTATTTTTATTAAGTTTCTTACTTCCCCTGGCTGATTGGGAACTACATCTTCCAAGGAAAAAAATTACCTGTTTCTTACTGCAATATCCAAGTACTACATAATGAGCATTGCCCATTTACCAGGAAGAGCTCGTGAGTAGCCAGGGCAGAAGAGAGTCCTAATAGTTGAGGAGGTTAAAGTCCATGTGGACATTTGGATTCTTTCTGCATCTTACTTAGACAACATCAAAGTATATTCACAAACCAACTAGAAAGGGTCAGTGAGTCCATCCAAAATGAACGTAAATGCAAATTACATTAAATTTAAAAACTGAATAATACTAGTCCAAGAAATAAGAAATTGTTGATGACCTTCATAGCTGTAAAAATATGCAACTCCTTTCAGGGAAAAGATTTTACTATAGTTAGTAGGTCATCCTCAAGGGTACTCATTTTTAAGGTTTAAAATGTTTAAAGATTCATTTGGGATTGGTGTTAAATTGAAAAGATGTGATGAATTCCAATTGTACAGTGGTAATGGTCAGCAAAGAGAGCATGGTATATACTAAGGTTGAGGTGGTAGATAGAAGCTGAGGCAGTAGATAGAAGCTGAGGCAGTGGGTAGTGTATACAATTGATAGGAGGGTTCTGCAGGTAGTCCAGCCAGAGGTTCAGGTACACCAGCTTCCCAACCCACTTGACTTTACCCTCAACTTCCCTGTGGATTTCTCTTCCATAGTAAAAATGGGAAATGTGAAGGGACAGAGATTGGACTTACAGTGAAGAAATGGGGAGGTAATTGCCATGAGTATGGGAGATAATACTTCTGAATTGTTAGAGATTTTTCTTTGTTATTTGTAATAATAGCTAATAACAGCTAGCATTTATAGTATATATATGTATATATATACACATATATATCCTCCTATGTGCTAGGTTCTATATTAAGCACTTTACAAAGATTTATTTCATTTGATCCTTACAATAGCCCTGAAAAGTAGGTGCTGTTATTATCCACATTTTACAGTTGAGGAAACTGAGGCAAACAGATTTAAATGATTTCCCCAGAGTTGCAGTGTTAGTAAGTGTCTGAGGACAGAATTTGAACTTAGGTCTTTTTGATTGCAGTACCAGTCCTATCCACTGTTGCACTTAACTATTTCTTACTATGCTATTTATTATTCAAATGTCTATTGTTTTGTATTAGTAAAGTAATCTAGTCATTCTGGTGAAAGAATTACAGTGGGGGCTCAGAGCTATGATTTTTGAGTTGATGCTAAACCTAAGCATTTGATGAACTTGTAGGTAGCCTTTGAAGGGGGCACAATAAGGGTGAGAGGCAGACATATACAAGAAATTAAAAACTGGAAAAATCAAGTCAAGGAATTACAAGTAACAAGCATCAGGTTCTTTGACTTGAAGCCCAGGGCTCTTTCCACTACCCATCATTGGGGTGTGGTAGGTTATGTAATGGGCCAACTATGACCATCAGAAATATTTGGTCTAGGCTATTTCCTTTTTCTGACAACTTCTGATTTTTTGGAACACTGATAATGTTTTCTTAGTCCACCTCATTGAATGTTCAGGACATTTTGGCAGCCATTTTAAAATACAACTGCAAGAGAGTTATATGACTTCTAACCTTTTGTTTATTTTTAGCTTTTTTCCCCTTTTTTGAGGACCAATGGAGCATAATGGATAGAAAGTGAAAGGCCTGGGTTTACAACCTGCCTCTGATACACACTAGTTGTGTGACCCTTGGTAAGTCACCTAACCTTGACCATAAGTTGCAGAACAGGTGCCAATCTGAGTCAATAGAGGGAAGCCTCTCATCTTGGAGGTCTCTATATCAATGGAATTACAGATCTGGTCCCTACCCCGTTTACTTTTTATTAAAAGATAATATTATATAATGAAAAGAAGGCCAGCCTTGTAGTCAGGAACACAAGTTTTAGTCCTGCTGTTGACATGTACTAGATACATGATAATGTCACAAAAGCTTAATCTCTTAGTTCCCAAGGCAGCTCTCTAAGACTATATATTGCAGCTGAATTGCTACTCTACATCAATGGAGAATTTCCACACTGAGCATTCCCCACACTGATTAAATCACAAGGTGACCAAAAAATTACCTATTCACCACATGTATTGAATAGAGAAGCAACATGGCACCATGGTGGTAGAAAACTGGTCTTGGGGTTCAAATTTCATCTGACACAACTTAGTTTAGATTTAGAGCAAGTTATTTAACTTTTCAGTGTCCCCAGGTAACTGTTTAAGATTAGAAATTGCAGAGACCTGTATTGATAGAGGGAGTTCCTCTCTAAATGCCCATGAAATTATAGATTCCACCCAAAATAAAAATTTATTGAATGCCTGCTGGACACAAGGCAATGTGCTAGCCTGGATTAGGCTATGTAAAAGATTCAAAGATGTACAGCTATAGTCCCTACAATAAAGGAAATTACAATCTAGTAGGGAAGATGGACACAAGCCACCACTGGACCAAGTGGGGCTTTATCCTAGGATGCTGAAATTTAGAGGACGCAAAAATTTGAACAAGGAGAGATGCCCATCCCTCCTTGCTCTTCACCAGTGGAAAGTCATATAATGTTTCAATATTTCTCACCACATGGATTAGTGTCCTGGGATCTCCTCTCTTCCTCGAGTTACATGATGCCTGCTCTAGGTACCAAAATTATAAATAACAATAGAGCAAGCAGAGGAAGTTTCCTGAATGAGGTACTGCTGTTCCTCCTTCCTTCATTTTTGTAAAGCACCAGTGACATCATGGAATGATGTTTTGACTTGTGAGTGAATTTGTTTTAAATGGGGCAGAGTTACACAAAGTCCTCAGCCTCACTCTCTCTTCTGGAGTCATCAAAGGCCAGTTGCAGGACAAAAGTCAAGATGACAGGTGATAGCACAGTGCCTACTTTAGCCTTCTTCATGACTGTTGGAACAAATTGTTCTCATCCACCCATTCCACCAGGGGAAGTCTTCATATGCTTGGAATAAACATCCTCCTAACTCATGCGGCATGTCAGTTACCCTCAACCTGATTTAGCCCATCTGCCCGGAGAGTTTTACCAGGGTGTGGCTTCTTGGAGTCTCAGGTGAGGGTTGGGTGAGAGGTGGACACCAAAGGTGAATGAGCAGCCCTGAAAAGGGTTCAGCAAGCCCTCACACCAGAGGTGCTAGTCCTCCCTGAATACCCCATAAAACCCCATGGATGAGGTAGACTTTGAAGGGTGGATAAAATTGCTACAGATGTGGGGGAGTAGGGGTGGAAAGAGAAGGGAGAGGGTTTGGGGGTACATGAAAAAACAATGTCAAAAGGCATAGGAATGAAAAATTAGAAGTTCCTTGGAAATAGTAAGTAGTCCAGTGTAGATGGAACATATAAAAATAGAGGAGCCCCAGGAGATCGGGCTAGCCAGATTATGCTAGAACTAAAATGCCAGGCTAAGGATTTGGCCTTTATTCTGTAAGCAGTGGGGAAATATTGAAGATATTTCATAAGAATGACAATCAAAATAATGGTTTAGAAAGTTTAATCTGGTTGCACGTAGCAGCGTACAGGACAAACTGAAAGTCAAGGGAAGATTAGAAATGATTAGATTAGAATGATCCAGTCTATTGAAGTCATTGGTCAGAAAGTAGAGTCTGGTTGCATGTAGCAGTGTACAGGACAAACTGAAAGTCAAGAGAAGATTAGAAATGATTGATTAGATTAGAACGATCCAGTCTATTGAAGTCATTGGTCAGGAAGTAGAGGCAGGATAGACAACAGTACTGGAAGAAAAGTAAGGAGATAGGCTATGGTTGGAGAAATATAACCAAAAACTATCTTCCCTACCCCACTAACCTGAATCACATGTGTGTACATTTCTTTTAATAGGGACAAAATATTTCATCCTATAATTAGAGAAGAAGGTTCAGATGCAAATATTCCAAGGAGAGGAAATACTAGTGAATGTTTACTACAGTGTAAATGTTGATTTTAGATTCTTTCTGAAGACCAGGTATTGTGAGAGAAAGCACAGAATTCAAAGGTACTACTTGTCTATTGGAAAGGAAATAATAAAGAAAGACGAGAAAAAAAGAGGAAGTTATGAGCACTAAACACTTCACTTTTTTCCCAAAAAATCAGTCCTAATAATAAGTAGAGTAAATTCAATTAATATTTTTTGCTCAGTGAATGTGAATCATTATTTAACCCAGGCAAGTGGGTGATCAGCTATTGGCAAGGGCACGTTGAAGGTAATTTCAAAGTCTGTTATAGCTTTCATTCAATGGTAACATGAAAGTCCAGTTTTCTAATATCCTATTTGGCACTGGAAGGAACACATGCCTTTTTAGAATGAAACGAAATGGTTGCAAAATAAAACAGGGGACATGATGTGCTCTGGAATCTGGACAGACTTTGGGCCTTTCAGACAAGTGCTAAATGTGATTATCTCATTGAAATGCATCCATATTTCCACATCATTTGTCAAACAAACTCAGAGCATGTTTACTTCAATGTCAATGTCAGGACAGAGCTAGCTTCTTGACTATGACAAAAGAAACTTAATTCCTGTTTCATGGTTGAATTTTTTTTTCATGTAAGCTAGGAAACCCAAAGTTGTGGCTTCTCATTCCTTGACTCCAGTTTAAAAACAACTTTTTTTTGGCTCATTCATGCAAAAGGTTTCAGGAAATAAAATTACCACCTGTGAAACCTGCATAAGGTGACAGTTACCATAGTAACACAACTTGGGATTTCTTTGCTTGTCCATACAATGACTGCTCAGTCTGTTTGCCTGGAAGGAGCTCTGTCGTCACAGGGCTCTTGCACAGTTCTCTCAGTCAAATGGAAAAGCCGTGTCATTAATACATGCCAGTAGGCAGGTGAGGTTTATAAGAGCCTGTTGTTGCTTGTTGAAATGGAATCCTGACCCAGAATCAATCTCTCTCTCTCTCTCCCTCCTTCTCTCCCTCCCTCCCTCCCTCTCCCTCTCCCCCTCTTCCCCTTCTTCCCCTCTCTGTCTCTTTCTCTCTCTTTGTCTCTCTCTCTCCTCTCTTCTATCTTATCATCTTGTATTTTCTTTTCTTTCCTTCTCACCCTCTTCTCTGTTTTCTCTTCTTCCCTTCTTCTCTGTTTCATTGTCTCTGCCTTTATCTCTGTCTCTCTCTGTTTCTGTATCTCTATGGTTCTCTAGCTCTGTCTCTATCTCTGTCTGTCTCTTTGTCTCTGTCTCTGTCTATTTGTCTCTCTCTACTCTTCTTCCTCCACCTCATCATCCTTTTCTACCACCACCATTACTATCGCTGTACCTCAGAAATTTTCATTTATTTTTCCCAAATAAAAGATTGGTCTCAAACTAGAATATGTGAAGACTTATGAGACATAATGGCTTGAATTCAGATCCAGCCTCAGGCACTTAATAGTTGTGAGACTCTGGGCAAGTCATTTAACCTCTGTTTGCCTCAGTTTTCTTAACCGTAAAATGAGGGTAATAATACAACCTACCTCCAAGGGTTGTTATGAGGCTCAAATGAGATATTTGTAAAAAGCTCTTAGCACTAGCACATAGTAGACATTATATAACTGCTTTCTTACTTTCTCTTGCTCATTTTCAATCACTCTTGTCTTCAACAACTTTTCTTCCTCTGCCTACAAACATGCCAAAGTTTTTGCTATTCTTTAAAAAAAATCTTCTTCACTTGTTCCTACTGTCCCCTTAAACTATTGTCCTATATCTCTCTTCCTCTTCACAGTCAAACTGCTAAAAAATAACCATCTATGCTCATTGCCTGAACTGGACTTTCCTCTCACTCACTTTTCAAATCTGCAATTTGAGTTCTTACCTCTGATGGCCTTTTCTCATCCCTCATCCTTCTTCCCTGCAGCATTTGACCCTCTCCTATATCCTCTCTCTTCCATGAATTATTGTGACATATTATTGTGTCTCTTGGTTCTCTTCCTACCTGCCTTGCCACCCTGTCTCAGTTTTCTTATAGGGATCTTCACCCATGTTCCACACACCCCTTTAACTGCGGGTGCCTCCCCAGCCTCTGCCCTGAGTCTTATTCTCTTCTATCTCTGTGTCCTCCCTCTGTGATCTCATCAGGTCCCATATAACATGGATTCAGTTAGAATCTCTATACTTAATGACTCTCAGATCCAGTCCAGGTCTGTCTTCTGAGCTCTGATCCAGCATCATCAACTACTTGTTGTGTATTTACAACTGCTTATTGTCCTATAGGAATCTCAAACCCAACATGTCAAAAGAAAACTTATTATTTCTCCCCCAGTATCTACTTTGTCCTCTTTCTATTGATGATGCCCCTATCCTTCCAGCTACACAGGCTTGGAATCTCAGAGGCATCTCTCATTGTCTCTTTCACCCCTCCCATGTCAAACCAGATGCCTCATCTTATCAATTCCCCTTCCACAATATTTCTTACACCTGTCCCCTTCCCTCCTTTCACATGGCCATGACCCTACTTCAGACTCTCATGATGAAATCTCTAACCTGAACCATTGAAATAGCCTCCGCATTGCTCTCCCTCTTCTCCAGTCCATCCTCCACACAACTACTAAATTGGTATATCTAAAGTATATGTACGATCATGTCACACCATTCAAGTTCTAACGACTCCCTATTGCCTCTAGGATAAAAAGCAAACTCTCTTGTCATTTAAAGCCCTTCATGATATGGCACCTATCTTTTTTTTAGGCTTATATTGCTATACATTATTCCTCAAAATGTTCTACTTGCTGTTCCTCATATACAACATTCTGACTCCCGTTTCTATGATTTTACACAGGATTTCTCCTGGTCTTGGAATACATTGCACATTGCCTTCAACTTTAAGAATCCCCGGCTTCCTATAAAGCTTAGCTCAAGCACTAAACATAGAATGAACAACATGAGGACTTTCCTGATCCCCCCAATTGCTAGCATCCCTGAGATTGCTTTGTATTTGCTTGGCATATAGCTTGTATTCACCTATGTGTGCATTGTTTCCCTCAATGGTATGTAAACTCCTTGACAGCAAGGATTGTTTCCTTTTTTTTGTCTCTGCGTCCTTAGAAGAGTGATTGGGTAGTGGTAGATACCTTAGGTTCATGCCATATGAGAATTGTTTGAAAGAACTAGGGATGCTTAACCTGAAGAAAAGACTTGGTCAGGGAGGGACAGATGTGATAACTGTCAAGTATTTGAAAGGCTGTCATTTGGAAGAAGCATTAGATTTATTTTATTTGGCCTCAGAGAATAGAACTAGGAGCAATGTGTGGAAGTTTCAAAAAGGCAGATTTGGGCTTGGTGTCAGGAAGAACTCTCCAACAGAGCTGACCAAAAGTAGAATAGAATGCCTCCAAAAGTAGGGATTTCCCCTTCATTGAAGGTGTCCAAGCAAAGACTGGATGACCACCTGTCAGGTTATAGAAGGGATTTGTTTTCAGGTATAGGTTAAGTAACTACATAGGCTCCTTCTAACTCTGAAATTTGGTTAGTCTGTGAGCCTTGTGAGGTAGATAGTGCAAGAATAATTAATCCCTATGGAATCATGTAGCTACTAAGTATCAGACCCAGGACTTAAATCTAGAACTCTTGACTCCAATTTTAGTGCCCTCTCAATCATGCAACATTGTCTCTTAAAATTCCCTAGTTCACCTAAGATATTCTCTTAGCGTAGTGCCTAGCACATAGTAGGTTACTAAAGGTTAGGTTACTAACCTTTTCTTTCTCTCTTTCTTCTTTCCTTCTTTCCCCCCCCTTCCTTTCTTTCCCTCCTTTTTTCTTTCCTTCCTCTTTCTTCTCTCCTTAGCTTCCTTCCTTCTTTTCCTCTTTTTTCTTTCTTCCTTCTATTCTCTCTTTTTCTTTTCCTTTTTAAAAATATCTTCCTATTTCACAGAGTAGTTCTTGCCTTCCAACTAAATTGTAATTCCCTTGAAAGGAGGAACCGTGTTTTATGCTACATCTATATGTACTCTCATGGCACCAAACACAGAACTAAATAAAGGACACAAATCAATACTTGTTGACTTTTTAAAAATATGTATAATATGACACTTTTCAAAAATAAATAATTATGAGGTTTTTTTAACATAACTGAAATGAAATTTGTATAAACTCATTAAGAGAAGAAATCTCATTGGCCAAGAACATAACAACACTCTCATATTTCAACACTAAATTCCAGAATATCCCTCTTCTCCCTCTTGTCCTACTCCTCTACTTCTCATGGCTTCTCTCTATTATATGCACAGCTAGAGAGAGTGAAGTGAGCTATAAAATTTCAGTCAGCCAGGAGATCTTACCGATCAGTTTTGTTTTCTATTCCCATTTTGTAATACCTAGGGCTGAAGGATTCACAGCCTAATAAGAACCATCAAAACACAGACTCAATTAAAATTTAATTGAGTGCAGGGGAAGAATGGAATAAATTTTTTTTAAAACTTTCAATGAAAAATTAAGGCAATTTTTCGGATACTTTTACAATTGAGTTCTCCACAGGGGATAGTCAACATTATGACAAATGGTCTTACTTAAGGTACTTTTGAAACCAATGTTCCTGTACATTCAGCCCACAATCTGGTTGGAAGTTAAAACCATTATGCACCCAAACATATCACAGAGGCAATAACCAAGAATTCTAACTTTAGCTAGATTGAGCCAGTAGGTCAGTCCCTTATATTTTCAAATCTTTTAACATCTAGTTTTATAAATTAAAATTACTAACTTGATATAATAGTTTTAGATGAATTTAAATGATTTTACAATAATATCTTTTTTTTTATAAGACCATGTAACAAAAATCAATTAAGCAAACTTGTCACAATGAACTTCATTAACTTAACAAACAGAGATTACCCGTTTGAAAACAGTGGTAGATTATGAACCCCTTCCAATCCAATTTCAAAGGAGGAAGATTTACATTAGTAAAATAGACTGATAGTTCTCAATTTAGATTTGCCAAGCTCTTTTCAATGCAAATGTTTTTTAAAAAATCCAAGTATTATTAGTTGTAGTAAATGAATTCTTGATTCTTGTACTATTACTTAATGCTTACTAAATGTGTTAATTTGCTAAATGTATTAAGAGTCAGTGTATGTGTAGTCTATTGCCAACAGAGCCTTTTGACTCTGCTCTTCTAACAGATAGACTAGGTTCAATCTTAGAGACTTCGCTCTAATAATAATCTCTATGATTTACTGCCTCCATCAGAAGTTCCCCCTTGTAACATCAAGACCTGGCCTGTATCTTTCATGTCTTTCCCCTCCTCCCACCCCCAAGCTCTGCAAACATTATGTTTCTAAAGCATTAACATAGAACAGATTTACTAAAGGCATATAAAATACCAAAGGATGGACTTACATCCAAGCCACTTTAGCAAAGCCCTACCTGCCTCTGAAAATCTCATTTTCCTCCGCCTGAACCATGTAATTGTAGTCACAGTCACAGCAAATACACAGGCCCATACTTCCAAGGAAAAAGTCCCCTGTCCTAGTTCACATCCAGAGTTCCTACCTTTCAGTCACCTTCACTTTTGATGGGTCTGTGTGGATCTAGCAGCAATCATCATTATTTCCTCAGTCTTTCAACATCCCTTTCCCTCAGCTCGGTAGTCCATGTGGTTTCCTGCCTTTGGTCTGCCCTTTACTTCCACTTCTGGCTTGGCTCTGGGACTTGTCAGCATTCATCTGGCATCCTCTGAAGTAACCCATTGCCCACTCCTCTTTCTCTTTACAACCCCAAAACACCTATATTCCCTGTGGCTACTTTCTGCAAACAAAACCCATGCATCTCCAGGCCCTTTTTGGTCCAATATAGCCCAGACTTCCTGCTTCTTTTAGAACTACCATATTTCACCGCCTAATCGTCACCACCGCATAATCATCTCACCCTGTGTTTTTTTCCAGTACAAAAATGGGTTTATAGTCTTTCATCACATAATCATCTCCTGGTATAATTCTGCTTCTTGTGCCTCTTAAAATGTAAACAGAGTGGCAAAGTATTCATGAGTAGCATATGGATACACATTTATCTCTCCCACATTGCAAGCCAGGAGCCTAGAATTTTCAGCACGTGTGCCCTGTCAGTATATTTCTAAAAGCTGACTTACGTGGTTTGTTTAGAGTGCTGCAATACATTGTCACTCAACCCAATGAAGAGCCTTAGGCTTAAGGGGAGCAGACAGGCAGGTGAAGCTGCCATGAGTAAGTCACATGATATGGTAAGACATTGTGTCTTCCCACGCTGGCTAAGCTGTACACTTCGTATGTCAGTGATACATTAACACGTGAAGCATTTCTTTCTGATCATGGGTAAATATAAAAAACTAATTTGTGGTCTTCAAGCTGAAAGTGATTGTGTTCACTGAAAAGCATGGAAACAGAACTGCAGCTCTATAGAAAGACAGTTTTCAGTGAGTGAAAGGTTGGTGCGAAAAGTTGGTGCTGAAAAGACTAGTGGAAACTAAAAGACAATACTGGCAAATTTTTTTTAATAAAAAATTTTGCATAATGGTCACAAGCCACTTTTTGTAAAAAAAGTTTTGCATAAAATCTGTGATGATTATGTGGTGAAACACAGTACTCAGGCACTTTTGACATGAGTCTTTTTTCCATTTACCTACTGTATGAAAGCATTAAAAATAATTATTAATATGAATATTATGGTTAATTATTAATAATATTATTCGTTGTTTTGGCAATAAATTGTGTCTGACTCTTCATGACCTCATTTGGGGTTTTCTTGGCAAAGACACTAACTAGTTTGTCATTTCCTTCTCCAGCTCATTTTACAGAGGAGGAAACTGAGGCAAACATGGTTAAAAGTGACTTGCCCAGACTCACATAGATAGTAAGTGCCTGAGGCTGGATTTGAACTCAGGTCTTCCTGATTTCAGGGCTGGCACTCTATCCACTGTGCCACCTAGCTGCCCCAATATTATTATAGCTAGAGTTCTAAAACTTTCCCATCAATATTTGACAATAATTGGATGAAATGTATGTATTCATAGTAGTTTATTTTTTCAGACTAGATAGACAAGTAGATAATGTGGCAAAACACTTGGATGACATTGAATAAATTTAGATTTTTAGACTGAGTTGAAAAGATAACCTATCTGCGCTATTTTCAATTCTTCTCTAGGTTCATTTTTAGTTTAACAATAAAACTGCCTCCCCACCCCAAACCCAAGGTAAATTGGATGGGTTAAAGATTAAAGAATAATGGAAAGAGTGGGATAATTGTTTTAATATAAATGGTGATTCCTGACATTCAGTAAGGGCAGGGGGGCAGGGGGGTGGGGAAGAAGTCTGCTGATTATAGACTAGTGGAACTTTTGACTTTGAGTTCAACCAGGAGTAACAAATAGGAATAATGCAATCTAATTGTCATACAAATGGGCTTGTCGACCTTGGTTTCACACAAACCATGGTACATACCTGCTGGGAACACTTACTTCCCATTAAGGGTTGAGATGGGAATTTAAGGTTAGATTTTTTTAAAGAGCATTTTTGTGTCTGTTAGAGAGTAATGGTTAGTAAAGAATCACTCACATCAAAAAGTAAACATAGTAATGGAATATTATTTTTTCATAAGAAATGACAACAAAGAAAATTTCTGGGAAATCTGGATAGATTTATATGAAGTGATATAGAGCTAAGCAAGCAGAATCAGAAGAATAAGTAAAAACAACACCGTAAAGATAAACAACTTTTAAAGACTCTAGAATGTGCTTCAGTGTAGCCCTGGGCAAATAGGCAGCCACCAGTGGCCAGACTGCCATTTGCTTCAGTGTAGCCCTGGGGAAATACAGAAACACCCCACTGACCTCAGCACATGTCAGACACCAGCACTTGGACTCTGGCTCACCACCATGTAAGCTGCCAGACCCCTACAGCCCCCTGAATTTCAGGCCACCCACCACCTCACCCCCTCAGTGCAGTGCAAGACATGAGGGTCTCCTTTGGCCTCAGGGCAACATCAGTGCAGCACCAGAGTAAACAACCAAGGACTGCAGCCCCTGGAACAAGAAACCTAAGACAGTGCCCCTTCCACCCTGGTAGCAGAGCTCAAATTTAAAAGAAAAGAAAAGAGCCAAAAGAGATGAGCAAACAACAACAACAACAAAAAGAATCTAACCATAGAAAGTTATTATGGTGATAGGGAAGATCAAGACACAAACTCAGAAGAGGACAACAATGTCAAAACACCTATGGGCAAAAAACCAAATTAAAAATAGGAAGTGGGCTCAAGTCCAAAAAGAACTCATAGAAGAGCTCAAAAAAAGAGCTTAAAAATCATATAAGAGAGACAGAAGAAAAATTGGGAAAAGAAATTAGAGTGATGCAAGAGAGTTGTGAAAAAAGAGTCAATTACTTGGAAGGAAAAACCTGCTTAAAAAGTAAAATTGACCAAATGGAAAAGGAGATAAAAAAAATCTGCTGAAGAAAACAACTCTTTAAAAAGTACAATTGACCAAATAGAAAAGGGAGTACAAAAGATAATTGAGGAAAACAACTCGTTAAAAGTTAGAATTAGGCAAGTGGGAGCTAATGAGTATATGAGACATCAAGAATCAATCAAACATTCAAGAGAATGAAAAAATAGAAGAAAATTTAAAATACCTTATTGGAAAAACAACTGACCTGGAAAACAGATCCAAGAGAGACAATGTCAGAATCATTGGACTGCCTGAAAGCCATAGTCAAAAGAAGGACCTGGACAGCATCTTTCAAGAAATTATAAAGGAAAACTACCCTGATATCCTGGAGTGAGAGAGCAGAATGGGCATTGAAAGAATCCACCAATCACCTCTGGAAAGAGATCCTAAAATAAAAGCTCCAATGAACATTATAGCCAAATTTCAGAACTATCAGGTCAAGAAAAAAATACTGCAACTGGCCAGAAAGAAACAATTCAAATATTGGGGAGCCACAATCAGGATTATACAGGTCTTAGCAGTTACAACATTAAAGGATCAAAGGTCATGGAACATGATATTCCAGAAGGCAAAGGAGCTAACACTATAATCCAGAATCTCCTACCCAGTGAAATTAAGCATAATACTTCAAGGGGGAAAATGGTCATTCAATGAAATAGAAGGATTTCAAGCTTTCACAAGAAGACCAGAATTGAACAAAAAATTTGATCTCCAATATTAAGATCCAAGAGAAGCCTAAAAAGGTAAAAAAAGGGAAAAGAAAACATAAGGGATTCAATGGAACTTAACTGTTTACACCTCTGCACGGGAAGATGATACTTGTAATTCTTAAAAATTGTACCACTAATAGTACAGCTAGAAGGAATATACATAGACAGAGGATACATGTATAAGGCGAATTTGAGAGAATGACATAAAAATAACTAAGGGATGAGAAGGAGGAGTACACTAAGTGCAGAAGAAAAGGAGAGGTAAAATGGAGTAAATTATTTCACATGAAGAAGTGAGAGAAACCTATTACAATGGAGGGGAAGATGGGAGGGTGGACAATGGGCACTGCTTGAACCTTACTCTGTTAAGTATTGGATCAAAGAAGAATAATATACACAATCTGCTGAATATAGAAATCTATCTTACCTGACAGGGAAATAGGAGGAGAGAAAATTAAGTAAAGTGGAGGGAGGTGACTGAAAGAAGAGAGGACAGATTGGGGGAGGTGGTAGATAGAAGCAAAACACTGATAAAGAGGGAAAGGGTAAAAGGAGAGAGAAGACAAATAGGAGGAAAAATAGGATAAAGGGGACTACACAGTTAGTAATCACATCTGTGAATGTGAATCGGATGGACTCTCCCATAAAAAGAAAGCAGATAGTAGAGTGAATCAAAAACCAGAATCTTACAATATATTGCTTACAAGGAACACACTTGAGGCAGAGAGACACACATAGAGTAAAGGTAAGGGGCTGGAGCAGAATCTATTGTACTTCTGTTGAAGTAAAAAAAAAGCAGGGGTAGCAATCCTGATCTCGGACAAAGAAAAAGCAAAAAAGACCCAATGAAAAGAGATAAGGAAGGAAACTACATCTTGCTAAAAGGTACCATAGAATGAAGTAATATCAATACTAAACATATATGCACCAAGTGATATAGCATCCAAATTCTTTTTTTTTTTGGAGGGGGGAAGGCAGGGCAATTGGGGTTAAGTGACTTGCCCAAGGTCACACCGCTAGTAAGTGTGTCAAGTGTCTGAGGCCAGGTTTGAACTCAGGTGCTCCTGGCTCCAGGGTGGGTGCTCCACTCACTGTGCCACCTAGCTGCCCCAGCATCCAAATTCTTAAAGGAGAAATTAAGTGAGTTACAGATTCATGACCAAACAAAATATAGGGAGCATTAGGAAATGTGAAATAGATAGTTTTGATTATATTAAATTAAAAAGCTTTTCCACAAACAAAACCAATGCAGCCAAGATTAAAAGGAAAGTAGAAAGCTGGGAAATAATCTTTACAGCAAGTGTCCCTGATAAAGGCCTCATTTCTCAAATATATAGAGAACTGAATTTATAAGACTATAAGCCATTCCCCAATTGATAAATGGTCAGAGGATATGAACAAGCAGTTTTCAGATGAAGAAATCAAAGCTATCTATAGGCACATGAAGAAGTGCTCTAAATCACTTTTGCCTAGAGAAATGCAAAATAAAATCACTCTGAAGTACTGCCTCACACTTATCAGATTGGCCAATGTGACAAAAAAGGAAAATGATAAATGTTGGAGAGGATGTGGGAAAATTGGGACACTAATGCACTGTTGGTGGAGTTGTAAACTGATCCAACCATTCTGGAGAGCAATTTGGAACTATACCCAAAGGATAGCAAAACTGTGTATACCCTTTGATTTAGCAATACCACTACTAGATCAGTATTCCAAAGAGATCCTAAAAAAAGGACAGCGCAAAAATATTTATAGCAGCCCTTTTCATGGCAGCAAAATATTGGAAATTGAGGAGGTACCCATCAATTGGGGAATGACTGGACAAGCTGTGGCATATGAATGTAATGGAATACTATCATGCAATAAGAAATGATGAAAAGGCAGATTTCAGAACAACCTGGAAACACTTCTACAAACTGATGTAAAGTGAAATGAGCAGAGCCAGGAAAACACTGTACACAGTATCAGCAACATTGTGTGCTGATCAACTATGAATGACTCAGCTCTTCTCAGCAACACAATGATCCAAGACAAGTACAAGGACTCAAAAGGGAAAATGCTATCCACATCCAGTTAAAGAACTGATGGATTCTGAATGCAGATAGAAGCATACTTTTTTTACTGACTTTATTCTTTCTCATGTTTTTTTTTCCTTTAGTCTATTTCTTCTTTCACAACTGTGACTAATTTGGAAATATGTTCTACATGATAGCACATGTATAACCTATATCAAATTGCCTACCATTTTTGGAAGAGAGGAACGGAGAGAAGAATGGAGAAAAATTTGAAACTCAAAATCTTGTAAAAATTAATGCTAAAAATTGTCTTGACATGTAGTTGGGGGAAAACTACTATTTTTAAAAAGATCTGATCAACGTAGTGGCCAATCACAATTCAAGAGGACTGATGACAAAGTATGCACCACACCTTTTGATAGAGTAGCCATTTGAAACATATATTTTTGGAAATGGCAAATGTGTGCATAAACTGGACTTTTCTAGGCATTCTCAGTTCTAACCCTCGAAGAGCCTTTAGGATATGTCTAACATGGAGGCCTCTGCATTCCCCACCATGTAAATGAGAGTAATGTCCTTTTATTGGCTTCCTTGCATCTTTAATGAAACTGAGCTGTTTTCACTTTTCCACTCTTTTTTTGGCCATTCTTATCTGCTGTGTCCAGAGGATGAAGATCCTATTTCACCCACAAATCAGACACCTGGAATTGAACCACTGAAAGGGGAAGAACTTCCTTCCTCTGCTCCTTCTTTTATCCTAGTGCTGAGAAATGGGACAAGGGATATTTTTTATGTTTTGCATTGTTTCTCCTCCTCGGTTTCAGGTGCCAGAGATTTTACCCACAGCACCTGGGAGTTTGAACTATGATGACCTTAAAGTCAGAATTGCAGACAGGATGGTCCAACCAGCCAGCCCAGCATAAAAGCTCTGAGAAGCCAGGGTGCTTAGGACTTGAGCCTAATGGGGGGCTTATACTTGGAACTGGGACTTTGCTCTATAGGAATGGAGCTTAACTATGAACCTAAACCCTTTCCCCTTCCCAGAGACTGAGATGGTACAAAAGGGGAAGAGGATAATGTCTACCACATATATTTGTGATTTATACTTTTTAAGGTAAATATTTCTTTGTAAAAGATGATCCAAATGTTGGTGGCTAAACAATTAATAAATATACATAAGACTAATAGCCATTCCCCAATAGATAAGTGAACAAAGGATATGAACAAACAGTTCTCAAAAGAATGGCAAAGTATTCATAACCACATGAAAAAATGTTCAAAATCAAAAATAATAAGAGAAATGCAAATCAAAACAATCCCAAGGTTTCACCTCATGCCCTGCAAATTGACAAAAATGATCAAAACATGGCAACAGTTAATGTTGGAATGGTTGTGGAAAGATAAGTATATTGTTGGTAGAACCGTGAAATGGTACAACTACTTTGGAAAGCAATTTGGAATTATGCAAATAAAGTGTCCATAAACTTTGAACCCAAGATTCCATTACTCGGCTTATGCCCCAAAGAAATCATCAATAAGAAAAAATTCCCATATACCCCCAAAATATTTATAGCAGCACTTTTTGTAGTAGCTAAGAATTGGAAACAAAGCAGATTTCAGAAAAATCTGGAAAGACTTCTACAAACTGATACAAAGTGAAATGAGCAGAACTGGGAAAACATTGTACAAGTCAATTGGCAAATGACTAAACAAATTGTGGGAAATGAATGTAAAGGAATATTACACTGCTTTAAGATATTATGTGTATGAGAAGAACAGAGAAGCATGGAAAGATCTATATGAACCGAAGTAGAGTAAAATAAGAAGAGCCAAGAAAACAATGTATATAGGAACCACAATAATAGAAATGAAAATAACAAACCAAAAAAATTAAAAATAAATGTAACAAAATTACAAAGGTCAACCAGGACTTGAAAAAAGAGATATGAGAAGACAACCTCAACTCACCCCTTTGTGGAGGTGGTAAGTTCAAAAGTATTACACATTATACATGTTTTCAGACTATTTCAGCAATCAATAGATTAGTTGTACTGAATTTTTTCCCTCTCTAAGAAAATACTGTTTGTTATATATTATGGCTCTCAGGAAGGGGTAGGGGGAGGGAACATTTTTTATGTGGTTATGAATACTTTGTAAATCTTTTGAAAACAATTCATATCCTTTGTCCACTTATCTACTGGGGAATTGGCTATTAGCTTATAGGTTAATTATGGTGATGTAAGAAACAGAAAATATCAATAAAATGTATAAAAAACAAAAACAAATAATTTACTATATGCATTTCACTATGCTCGGAGAATGGGTAGAGGTTACATTAATGCATGCCATTGGCATAACACTGTTTAGGCACCGTGGGGAGATTTTTAAAAATATGAAAAAAAAAATGGCTCCTTCTCTCAAAGAGCTTAGGAAACAAGATGTGCATAAAATGACAAGGTGATTATCAAGTCCTAGATTGTATTGTAGGGAAAAATTAATGTTTAGGAAACTAAATCATTTTAGAATATAGTATGATTATGGCAGATTAATTTTTGTTGATTAATGTACAAATACAATGAAGTCTTTCCACAAAAATCATCCTCCAACATCTTCACTATTGCACAAAGGTGAGCCTCTCTGTTCTCCAATGCTATGCCAATAGAAGGCCACTTAGAAGGGCTTTCAGCGTCAATCAGATGAAAAATCCCATGTTTCCTATCCTAGAACTGGCCTTGCTTCCATGGAAAAGCCCAGTACCAGAAGACTGTCCCATCAGTGTGAGCTCTGAGACAGGACACACGCATACTCTGCTCCTTGCTTCAGGCTCAAAGCTTTTCCAGCTTGGTGGAACCTGCCAAAGTCTGCCTTCTGTTCTCACAGCCTTTGAGAGCCCAGGGCCACCTCCTCTTTCATAATCATCTTGGCCATAGCGATCTATCAAATAGAGAAAAAAAGATTCAAAATGTCTCTCAATTCTGTGCAGAGCTCATCTACTTCCTCGGTAACAAGGGGATAGGCTTAAGGGTTGGGAAGATAGCTGAGGGCGCTAAAAATCACACCATTATTACACTAGCTACAAACATTAATTTAAATATGGGTATTCAGTGTTTGATCTTAATCCAATGACTGAGTTGACCATGTTGAAAGAACATTCACATCACCATTATCACTATAAATGAAATTAGAAGACACAAAGAAATTACACTTTGTGACTCCCCGCTCCAATCCATCCTTCAGTCAATGGACAAATTGATTTTCCTGAGCCTGGTTTTGACCATGTTACTCTCCTGCTCAATAAATTCCACTGATTTCTTATAAGCTTCAGGATCAAATATAAAGTCCTCTGACATATACAGGTCTTCACAACAGACTCGCTTCCTACCCTTCCAGTCTCCTTACTTAGGACTCCCCTCCATGCACCCTTCTCTTCAGCCGTATTGGTCTACTTAAGGTTCCTTACACACCATGCTCCCACCTCTACGCTTTTGCACCCACTATCCCATGGCCTAGTTGCTCTCCTTCCTAACCTTCATCTCTTAGAATCTCTGGCTTCATTTAAGACTCCGCTCAAGTGCCACCTTCTGCAAGAAAACATTCTTGGTTCCCCCCCCCCCACTGCTAGTGCCTTGCTCTCTGAGGTTAACTTCCACCTACTCAGTATTTATCTTGTATGTTCCAATTTATAATGTTGTCTCCAGAATACTTTTTTGGAGGATTTACACAAAGACATTAATAAGGAGTGCACAGGACAAGAAGGCCAGCCTAGGTCTCCCACAATGTGCATTAATGGAAAGGATAAGGACACAGATGAAAACTACAAATCCCTCAAAGTAAAATAAAATCATCTCCATTTTTTTTTTCAACCCTCTCATTCTGCTTAGCTGCAGCCCTATCTTCCAAAGTAAATGTTTCATGGTGGAAAGTATCTCTTGTATAAAAACAAAATGTCTTCATTTTTAAAAAACAAAAGTACATAATACACACAGAGGCATATTTATATATAAGTAAAAGAATAAATGTTTTTCTTTTGTCTCTCTTTTTTTCAAAGGAATGAAGAAACAACTAAAATATTTTTGCTCAATAATAGTCTGGCACTGTTTAACACAAAAGCATGGTAGAGCATGTAGTATTTTACGGTGCCACAGGGACAGTAACAATATAGTAACCAGTAATACGTGGGACTTTGTATTGTACTGTCTTCTCACAGAGGACTATAACATCTTTTGATGGAAGAATGCCTGGATAAGTTTCAGTCTGGCCTCAGGTTATTGGAGGCAGCTGGGACAGCTTCATGATTGACCCTGTCAGTGATCTGGGACTGAAGCAGACTGAGTGAGCCCCAATGTAAACCAAAAGGTTTTGTTTGTTACAGCATTTCAGATCTATCTTGGCTATTTTGACATTCTACAGATGAAGGATGGCATTTGTGATTGGGCCATAACTCGCCGGATCACCTTGGACCGACCTCAAGTGTGCTCAGAAATAAAGCCAGTGCTGGCTGGGAGTTTCTGTCCAGAAGTCAACTCAGATGGTACCAGTTATACATCTCTACTTTCTCTCCTATTCCTCCTTTCCCACAAGTTTTTAACTCCTTTAGAACTAGTCTCCAAATCTCAGAGATAATTCTTTATTTACTGATAGAATTCACAACTGAGCCTTTACTTCAGCAAGACTCACACCTGGTCCCTAATTCCCTGAATTAATTCTTCACTTACTGAAAGAATTCTCCACTGGGGCCTTCACTTCAGCAAGCCAACCTTCTACTTCTCCCTGATGGATTCTCTGTCCCGCTCAACCAAACAGTAAATCTAAACAATCTCCTCTCTCTTCAAGCCTCTAATAGCATGTGCACCCCTTACCCTCTCGCTAAGGACCTCATTCTTCACCAAAAACAAACACAACCGAGGTCATTTTCTGAGAACTCTCTTCTCCCCTCCTCATGTTATATCCTCCTGATATCAACCCCACTATGTCCTCCTTTACTCCAGTCTCTGATGAAGACATGGCCTACTCTTTGCCAAGGGAATGAACCCTGAGCACATCTCTTACCATAGTCCCAAGAGTAGTTCACCTCCACTATCATTGCATCTCTCTCTAATCTTTGCTTTCTACCCATCTACTGGATCCTTCTCTGCAACCTACACACTCTCCCAAATGCCATTCATCCTTTTAAAAAACACCCTCACTTGATCCTACTATCCCTGCCAGCCTTCTTCTCATAGTTCTCCTCCTCTTAGTGGCTAAACATCTTGAGAAAGCTATTCATGCTTGGTTTCTACACTTCATCTTCTTTCACTCTCTTCTAAACGCTTTGCAATCTGACTTCCAACCTCATTACTCAACTGAAGCTGATATTGCTAAAGTTACTATTGATCTCTTAATTGCCAGATGCAATGGCCTTTTCTCAATCCTCATCCTTCTTGACCTCTCTACGGCATTTAATACTATTGATGATCTTTTCTTCCTGTTTATTTTTTCATCTTTTGATTTTGGTAACATCACTTTCTCTTGGTTCTCCTTCTCCTTGTCTATTTCCTCTCAGTTGACTTGGCTGGATTTTCTCATTCATGTCTTACCCACCAACCATAGGTGTCCCCTAAATCTCTGTCCTAGGCCTTCTCTTTTCTCCATACATTATCCCACTTGGTGATTTCATCAGCTCCAATGGTTTCAAGTATCATTTCTATGCTGATAATTCCCAGATCTGTATATCTAGCTCTAGTCTCTTAAGCTCCAGGTCTGCATCATGAACTACTTATTGAACATTTTGAACTGAATGTCCTATAGGCATCTCAAACTCTACAAGTCCCAAACAGTACTTATTATCTTACACCCCTCGCCACCCTGAACCATCTCCCCTTTCACACTTCCCATCGTCCTCTAAGTCATCAAGGTTTTCAATTTTTCAGTCCCTTTATATCCACCCCATATATCTAAGTAGTTGCCAGATCTTGTCATTTATGCATCCGTAACATCTCTCACACATGCCCTTATCTCTCTTAACTCAGTCACTAACTAGTTCCAGCCACCACTACCTCTTACTTGGGCTACTGCAATGCCCTTCTAGTTGGTCTCTTTGCCTGGGGTCTCTCACCATGTCAATCCATTCCCTACACAACTGCCGGTGTGATTTTCCTACAGCCTACATATAATCATTTCACCCTATTATTTCCAGGATTGAATAGATCAAATATCAAATGTCCTTTGACATTTAGAGTTCTTCACAGCCTGGTCCCTGCCTACCTTTCCAGGTTTTTCTGAACTAACTTCCTTCTATGTGCTCTACAATCCAGTCGTACTGACCTCCTTGCTGCTCCTTGGATACAGTTCTCTATCTCATCTCCATACATTTATATTGACTCTCCCTCATGGCTATAAATGCTCTCCCTCCTCATCTTCCCCTCTTAGAATCTCTGACTTCCTTCAAGACTCAGCTCAAGTACCACCTTTGGCAGGAAACTTTTCCCATCCTTGACAGCTAGTAGAACTTTCCCCTGTAAGGTCACCTTCGATCTACTTTTTGTATCCTGTGCCTACCTATTTATTTACATATTATCTCCTTCATTAGAATGTAAGTTCCTTGAGGGTAGGGACTTTTTGCTTTTTATTGTTTCCCATTGTTTGTTATAGTGCTTGGTGTGCAGTGGTAAGCGCTTAATTGATGCTTGTTGATTGATTGAAAGATTTAGACAATAATCGTAAGCCTCTTGTTTTCTTCTTTGGGCCAAGAGGGTGAATGTAACTGGTGACCTTGATAAGCACTCAAACTTGGCCTGACAGTGGCCAGTCATTCCTACACTTATTCAACACATAGTTATTTTAAAATTATATGCATTTTGCTATGTTAGAAGCTGGGAGATTGGGTAGGAATTACAATTCCCTGCTGAAACTTTTCCTTTGTGGTTTAGCATCATGACAATTCTCTGAGTCTATTTTATGGAGAATAGATTTGTTATAGGCCAGGCCTGAGTCAGGCCACTCTGGTGGTTCTGATTCTGGATTAGGATAAAATGAGACAATGCTAGAACACCTAACAATTAACAAAAGGAAGTTTATTTAGCCATAGCACGGAAAGGATGCTTGGCAAGAATCCAGCATTGATTCACTAGGGCACCACTTCCCTTCCTCTGTTCTGTTCTGATAATCTGCTGGTCAGAAATCTGAGGGAGGAGCTCCTAATTCTTCATGTTCTGGCTTTTAAATTTTGGCCAACAAAGGTCTTCTAGGGGATCATCCACTACTTAAATGGCCTTAGGGACAATGCTAGACCAGGATAACCTTGACCTCAGGGATGTGAAAAGTCTGTCATAGGCAACACTGGAAGAGAAAAAGAAAAACTAAGAAAGATAACCTTCTGCCTGCCCTCCCCCTCCCTCCATCCAAAAGAGCAATGAAATAACTCCCTTAAAGAATAGAAGACATTAAAGACCAAGAAATACTAGACTTCCCCTTCCTCTTCCAAGTTATGAATCTTACTTAATGATATGGTCTATTTGCTGAGTGTCAGATCCTTTCAAATCATAGTGAGTCTCCTGATGTAAAGCAATGGTGACAAGCTGGAGCAGCACCATGGACCTCAAGGTCACAACACAGATGATGACACTTCCATCACAGTTATTAATTCTCATCACAGGTCAGGGTCATCTGTAGTTAGATAGCATTTCCCTCTTGCATGTAGCCTGTTCTGGTGCCAGGGTCAATGCCAAAAATCATCCAGTATGCCACCCATTCCATGTTCCCGGGCCCATCACCCAGGACCTCTACCTCCCTGGGAAGGGTTAGGCAAGTCATAGTAGAGTGTGTGGAAAAGTAATGAAGGAAACATCAAGTAATACTCACAGAAACTTAACTCAGATGGTCTGGTGTTTCCTCCTTCCTTCCTCTTAAATCTTGTCAAATGACTCTGACCACTGTACCCCCCAGGAGGATAGTGAATCCAAAGACTTTGTGGTGTAGCTATATTTCCCTGGGGTTCTTGTGAAGTCCACTGTCAGATTCTGTACACATAGAGTACATCTAAGTGACAGGGAGATTTTTTTTTTCTCCAAATTTGGCATCAGAAGGATATCTGATCCTTCACAACTGAGCTCACTCCTCCATTACTGGGGAAGATTTCTTTGTGGTGGATGTCTTTGGTATAAATCATGAGTCCATGTTCTGCCAGATTAAGGGAAAATGGAAAAACTTACATTTTAAAAAGTGGTTGAAGAAATGCTGAATACTGTGAAGGAGAACCTCTGCTCTTGAGGAGTATTTGACTGGAAAATCTGGTTGTATGTGATCTCGATCAATCCATAAACATTTTTAAGTGCCTTCTATGTGCCAGACACTACGCTAAAATTGATAGGGAGACAAAAAGAGGGATAAGACTGTCCCTGCCCTTAAAGAGTTCATAATATAATGGGGAGACAATGAACAAATATGAACAAACAAGCTATATACAAACAAGATAAAGAAGAATGATTTAACAGAGAGAAGACGGTGCTCCAGTTGTTCATGCCCTTCTCTGAATAAGAAATCCAAATGAGAATTCCTAGCCTGACATAGTTAAAATGGCTTATGTGCAAGACCACACCCCCTATTCTGGTCCTGCTGGCAAATTGTGGAAAAATCAATACAGTCAGAAAGAATGGAAACTGAGGTAGTTAACAGAGTCTAGAAACTTCCCTGGTTACTGGGGGATGATCCCACAAAAAGGCAGAGGAGTTACATGATGCTTTTCCTTCTTCCTCTTTAATGCTTCCTCATTGTCTTTTTTCCAGATATGACAGAATTTTCCCTTCTTTTGCCCTATAAATTAAGGCTTCAAACAGCTCTCAGCCATTAGTTCACTGATTATTTTCTCTTGTAATAGGAGGTAGTATGTGGGGAGAAAGTAAGAGTTGGGTAATTCAGATGCAGGGTCAGCACCTGGACTGGACTCTGATCAGTCTCATGTTTTATAGGTCTTGTGCGTTGGCAGGCCTCCTATGCATTCACTTCTCTGGCAGGACCATGGTACACTATTGCCAACATCAGCAGAATTTTATCAGCAGAAATTGATAGTTTAACTTCCTCAAATGTTCTTGCTTCAGAATTCGTAGAGTCATTTCCCCATGTGACTCACTTCATTAATGCTTACTTTCAGGTTGAGGGCAGGAGATGTATACTTCACTCCAGATGATGTCATCATATGGATATTTTTTTTTCAGATACATCATTCTCAACATATTTAGTGATCTTTATAGAGCGTAAAGAGTGCCAGCCCTGGAGTCAGGAGGACCTGAGTTCAAATCCAGCCTCGGACATTTAGCAGCCGTGTGACCCTGGGTAAGTCATTTAACCCTGTTTCCCTCAGTTTCCTCATCATTAAAATGAGCTGGAGAAGGAAATGGCAAACCACTCCAGTACCTTTGCCACAAAAACCCTAAATAGCACCATGAAGAGTCAGACAAGACTCAAATGAAGGAACAACAACAAGGACAACGTACGTCAGAATGTGCTGTTTTTTCCCTTGCTTCTTTTGGTTCCCAAAACTTTAGTCACACCAAAAGAATTTGCTCTTGATTCGTAGTTTAGCAACCAGACTAATTCTAATGCAAAAATTACATTCTGTACAGCCAACCAACATTTTTTCCTTCGTTTTTAGCTGGGCACCCTTAATGCTCAAATTCTCTCTGACTTGTTTATAAAATGTATGCTTCTCCCACCCCAAAAGTGAATAAAGTGAGCACTTTTGTTAAAGAACAAACGAAAAGTAGACTGCTGTGACAGAGCCATTATTTGGGTTTTTTTAAATTTTTAAAATTTTTTTTGATATTTTTAGTTTTCAGCATTGATTTTCACAAGAGTTTGAATTACAAATTTTCTCCCCATTTCTACCCTCCCCCCCACTCCAAGATGGCATGTATTCTGATTGCCCTGTTTCCCCAGTCAGCCCTCACTTCTATTACTCCACTTCCCCCCCATCCCCTTTTCCCTTACTTTCTTGTAGGGCAAGATAGATTTATATGCCCCATTGGCTGTATATCTTATTTCCTAGTTGCATGCAAAAACTTTTTTTTTAACATCTGCTTTTAAAACCTTGAATTCCAAATTCTCTCCCCTCTTCCCTCCCCACCCACCCTCCCTAAGAAGGCAACCAATTCAACATAGGCCACATGCGTATCATTAGGTAAAGCCCTTCCACAATACTCATGTTGTGAAAGACGTTATAACTATGTTTTGCTCCTTCCTATCCTATCCCCCTTTATTCAATTTTCTCCCTTGTCCCTGACCTTTTTCGAAAATGTTTGCTTTTGATTACCTCCTCCCCTATCTGCCCTCCCTTCTATCGTCCCCCCTTTTTATCTTCTTCCTCCTTATTTCCTGTGGGGTAAGATACCCAATTAGGTGTGTATGTTATTCCCTCTTCAGGTCAAATCTGATGAGAGCAAGATATACTCATTCCCCCTCACCTGCCCCCTCTTTCCTTCCTACAGAACTGCTTTTTCTTGCCACTTTTATGCAAAATAATTTACCTCATTCTATCTCTCCCTTTCTTCCTCTCTCAATATATTCTTCTCTCATCCCTTAATTTGATTTTATTTTTTTAGGTATCATCCCTTCATATTCAATTCACTCTGTGCTCTCTGTCTCTCTATATATGTATATTCCTTTCAGCTACCCTAATACTAAGGTCTCATGAATTATACACATCATCTTTCCATGTAGGAATGTAAACAAAACAGTTCAACTTTAGTAAGTCCCTTGTGATTTCTCTTTCTTGTTTACCTTCTCATGCTTCTCTTAATTCTTGTGTTTGAAAGTCAAATTTTCTATTCAGCTCTGTTTTTTTTTTCACTGAGAAACCTTGAAAGTCCTCTATTTTATTGAAAATCCATATTTTGCCTTGGAGTATGATACTCAGTTTTTCTGGGTAGGTAATTCTTGGTTTTAATCCTAGCTCCATTGACCTCCAGAATATCATATTCCAAGCCATTCATTCCTTTAAGGTAGAAGCTGCTAGATCTTGTATTATCCCAATTGTGTTTCCACAATACTCAAATTGTTTCTTTCTGGCTGCTTGCAGTATTTTCTCCTTGACCTGGGAGCTCTGCAATTTGGCTACAATATTCCTAGGAGTTTTCTTTTGGGGATCTTTTTCAGGAGGCAGTTGATGGATTCTTTCAATTTCTATTTTGCCCTGTGGCTCTAGAATATCAGGGCAGTTCTCCTTGATAATTTCTTGAAAGATGATATTTAGGCTCTTTTTTTGATCATGGCTTTCAGGTAGTCCAATAATTTTTAAATTATCTCTCCTGGATCTATTTTCCAGGTCAGTGGTTTTTCCAATGAGATATTTCACATTGTCTTCCACTTTTTCATTCCTTTGGTTCTGTTTTTATAATATCTTAATTTCTCATCAAGTCACTAGCTTCCACTTGCTCCAGTCTCATTTTTAAGGTAGTATTTTCTTCAGTGGTTTTTTGGACCTCCTTTTTGGCTAATTCTGCCTTTCAAGGTATTCTTATCCTCATTGGCTTTTCGGAGCTCTTTTGCCATTTGAGTTAGTCTATTTTTTAAGGTGTTGTTTTCTTCAGTATTTTTTTCAGTATTTTTTGGGGTCTCCTTTAGCAAGTCATTGACTTGTTTTTCATGGTTTTCTTGCATCATTCTCATTTCTCTTCCCAATTTTTTCTCTACTTCTCTAACTTGCTTTTCCAACTCCTTTTTGAGCTCTTCCATGGCCTGAGACCAGTTCATGTTTTTCTTGGAGGCTTTTGATGTAGGCGCTTTGACTTTTCTGACTTCTTCTGGCTGTATGTTTTGGTCTTCTTTGTCACCAAAGAAAGATTCCAAAGTCTGAGACTGAATCTGAGTCCATTTTCGCTGCCTGGCCACGTTCCCAGCCAACTTACTTCCCTTGAGTTTTTCATCAGGGTATGACTGCTTGTAGAGTAAAGAGCACTTTGTTCCAAGCTTGAGGGGACTGAGTTAGTCTATTTTTTAAGGTGTTATTTTCTTCACTATTTTTTGGGTCTCCTTTAGCAAGTCATTGACTTGTTTTTCATGGTTTTCTCACATCACTCTCATTTCTCTTCCCAATTTTTCCTCTACTTCTCTAACTTGCTTTTCCGATCCTTTTTGAGCTCTTCCATGGCCTGAGACCAGTTCATGTTTTTCTTGGAGGCTTTTGATGTGGGCTCTTTGACTTTGTTGACTTCTTCTGGCTGTATGTTTTGGTCTTCTTTGTCACCAAAGAAAGATTCTAAAGTCTGAGTCCGAATGTGAGTCTATTTTCACTGCCTGGCCACATCCCCAGCCAACTACTTGACCCTTGAGTTTTTCTTCAGCGTATGACTGCTTGTAGAGAATACTTTGTCCCAAGCTTGAGGGGCTGTGCTGTTGTTTTCAGAGCTATTTCTACACAGCAAGCTCTGCCACACCAGCACTCCTCCTCCCCCAAGAACATCAACCCAGATAGCAACTCAGATCTTAGCAGGCTCTGCACTCCTACTGGGATCTGCCACTTATTTTCTCCCACCTGGTTGGCCTGGGGCCAGAAGCAACTGCAGCTGTAGTTCTGTAGCTGTACCACCTCTGCTGCCCCCAGGCAGTGGCCAAACCACAAACTCCTTTCACTCTGTCCCCATAATTTTTTCCCACTAACCTTCTCCATTGTCTTTGGTGTTTGTGGGTTGAGAAGTGTGGTAACTGCCACAGCTCACTGATTCAGGGTGCTAGGGCCTGTTCTGCCTGGCTCCCGGTCTGGTTGGTGCAGACGCAGCCCATGCTGTGCTCTGCTCTGCTCCGCTCCCAGCTCTGTGGGATAGACCTTACCCAGTGACCATCCAGGCTGTCCTGGGCTGGAGCCCTGCTTCCTTCTGCTATTCCATGGGTTCTGTAGTTGTAGAATTTGTTCAGAGCCATTTTTTATAGGTGTTTGGAGGGTCCTGGGGGAGAGTCCTAGGCGAGTCCCTGCTTTCCAGCCACCATCTTGGCTCTGCCCCCAGAACCATTATTTGTAATATGAGTGAGAATGCCTTCATTAAAGGCCAATTCTGAAGCCTCCCTGTGGTGTGGGGACACATGGAAGCCACAGCAAGTGGGGCACAAGCCCTAGCAGTGCTCTGAGTATGGATTTGGTGAAAGACTGGTAGTTCTCAGAGTGCATGTCAGGGCCTACTACCATGCTGTAAATTATGCTAAGCGTTTCACAAACTTTTGGATGTACTGTTGCAAATAAAAGAAAATGGATAAATAATATTGTTCAATCTAAATTTTTCTTGGGCAGAATATGGGATAGGGATGGGGATGGAACCTGTGCTTTCATTAGAATAGAGGACCCCCAAGTTAGGCAACTCCTTCTATCTTCTTTGTAACCTATAGTCTTTAAGATTGGCCTGAGGTATTGCCCAGGCTCACACAGCCTCTGCTTCAGGGGTGGGACTCAAACCTTGATCTCTCCTGGCTTTGAGGCTAGCTAGCTTTCCAATATACCATGCTGGTAAGTATGGTGTTTGCAAAATAAACAAAACTGGACTATAACACACACAAACTAACCTCAAAATGTATCAGACCTTGAACTTGAAAAGAAGTCAATAAAATGGTCGATCGTATTGAAAAGAAATCTGGCGCTCAAGAGTCCCTACTCTCCCATGGTTGTTCTTGCTGCTTGTTGTTTCTCCTTCATTCTTGAAAAGGACCATGATACCAGGCAGGTCATGTTATGGCTTGCAAGTGAATTGGATTTAAATGAGGGAGGACTGTGCGAAGTCACCAGTCTCACTTTCTCCTCCAGAGCCATATGAGCTCAGTGGCAGGATACAGATCAGGACAACTGGAGATGACCCTGGATACAGTGGGAGACCTCGGCCCTTTTAAACTAAGGTCTTTAACATGTCTCAATTTTACTGAGACAATACCCATTCAGTGACTAACACTAGGTAAGAAATGAGGCAGAGAGTGGCCTCTATTACCTCAAAAAAATCAATCTGGGAGGTGATGACCCTCAGGGTTTTTGGCCAAATCAGAAACAAATGGTACTCATATTCACTCTGAGCTAATCAGGGCCCAAACAACAACCAGGTGGTCTTGACCTGGGACCTATTGTTGGCCAATCAATGGGAGCCAGAGCGATGAGTGTTGCCAACATAAACATGCAGTTGCTCTGATTTCTCATAGCAAAGAATACTGTGCCATGATCAAAAAAGTTTGGGGAACACTGTGAGAGAGAAGTGTGAATCTTTCTGTTGTCCTAAGAACAGGCTTAACTAACCTCAGAGAGAGTCATCACTAAAACACTGGTCACCAGGTAATGAACTTTCTTGACCCCACAATCCTTGTGAAGGGACCATGATCTGAGTCATTGGAAGAGTCATTGGTCATTGAGTCATTGGTCATTCAAACCAGTGAAGTCACAGATGTTTTACAATGTAAAAGTGAAGAATGGGAATAACTTTTTTGCAAATAGAAGGGAAGAAAAGGAAAAGGAACAAGCATTTATTAAGCACCTACTGTGTATTAGGCACTATGCTAAGTACTTTACAATTATCTCATTTGATCCTCACAACAGCCCTGGGAGGTAGGTGCTATTTTGATCCCCCTATCTTACAACTGAGAAAACTGAAGCAGACAGAGGTTGAGTGACTTGCCCAGGGGCACACAACTAGGAAATGTCTGAGACCATATTTGAACTCAAGTCTTCCCGATTCTAATCCACTGCTCCACCTACCTCCTTGAGTTTCTTTCCAGCTCCTATTTTTGTTCATCACACAGAATACTAGAGTTCTTGACCTAAACCCAATATCCATGAGTCCTAAGGTAGCACAACCGCAAGGATGATCGGGGGAACTCACCAATCTGCAGAACCCAAAACCCTGTCTGTGAAAAGCAGAACATCCAGTACAATCTTATTAGCCAAGCTCTCCAGGATTATTTTGAAGTCTGTAGTTGTAGTACAAAGGACATGTCATCAGCAAATGTTTGAAAAACAGTGAGCTTCATGTATATCATTCTATCTTAGCCTAGGTCATGTCTTGCTAGGTATTCTGTAGGTACTAAATATTTGCAGTTTGCAGTGATATGTTGCAGAGTTTCTGTTTCTTTATATAATTCTCACTGATCACTAAGTGCAGGCGTAACCCTTTTATAAGTTGGTCCTGAATTGCCATCATAAAGTCTTTCATTTATACAAACAAATATGCACAATTTAGCCATTTATTAAATGCTTCTTTGTCTGCATATTGTTGTCAGAGTTCATAGAGATGTTGCCCATAGAGGGACTTCAGACTGCATTCTTGGATATTAACCATTTCATAGACTCCATCCAGACATAATACATTTCTAGTTACATTCTAATCCAGTGGTGTGTGCCTGTTAACAATATGTCTTTTTGTCAATAAAGTTATGTCTGCTTATTCCAGAAATATTTCTGTAGGTTTCTGACTTTTGTATCATATAGTCTAAGAATGTCTAATCAATCCTCTTCCTCTATTTTGGTGAAATATAAATCTTTCTACATCTGTGTTAGGGTGATGGGCCAGTTTTTCATTAATATTATATGGGTTTGTTGGACTTCTTTCCAAATCTGGTATGCTGCATTTTACAATTCCAAAAGAACACATTAGGACTAGCATTGTTTTAAATATGTTCTTCCCTTCAACTTTGATTTCAGGGTACCAATAAGTCTCTTAACATAGTTGGCCACAGACTCCTCTTTAATATCTTTATGTTCTATTTGTAGGTATGTTTTCATCTATTGGTTTAATGTACCCTGCAGATTCAAGACAAATACCTTCAATCTTTATTATTCCTTGTTGTACATTAAGAATTTTATTTTTTGTGTGTCCAAATGACATTTGGGTATCATTAAAGAAAGATTCCATGAGAAGGAGGCTTTGTCTAATGTGTTTTTCAGTGGGACTACATAGCTTGATGTCATCCATGAACATCAAGTGATTAATAAGCACTGTGGGTTCTATTTTCTCTTTTATTTGGAAGTATTACTTGGTTATATTTAAGTGAAATTGTAATGGATTGATGGCTGGGCAAAATAGAATGGGATGAATTGTCTCCTTGAATAATGCTGCATTTTATATGAATTGTTTTTAATATTACTGTGGTGGTAAAATATTTTAAATTGACAGCAGTTTTCCAGATGGACATGAAATACTCTAACATTCTCACCATATTAGGGCCTATTTCCTACATATGCAGCATGAATAAGAAGTCATGAGTACCAAACCATCTCAATGGTTTTGTGATAATCAATAAAGGCAGTGTAAATGTTACAGCATTCAGGGGCAGCTGGTTCAATAATTATTTAATTGATAATAAGTTCTTCTTTATACCTCTGGGATTTTTGCTGCAGTCTTTTTTATCCTCAAATGACATATGGTTTTCTTACAAGTGTTGTAGATTTGTTTTAGTGATATAAGGTGCATTATATACCTTGTATACGTTACAAAAGCATGCAATTAGTCTATATTTGGAAGTGTTGCTGGTGTTTTCCTCTTTTAGTATTGGACACTTAATGCTTTCTGTTAAGAAACATGTCATTAGGTTTGTGCCTGAGAGGAAGCTGTAAGGGAGTTTGCCAACGATTCGTGGTCCAATGTGGAGCATCTGAGTCAATAATCCTGGCCGCAGTACTTTCCAGTTTTGTAAAGAAGCTAGAGTTTCAGTCACCTCCCTTGACATAACTATTCTATTCATAGTACAGGCTGTCCCAAAAGGCTCAGTGCAGTTTTAAGCTTATTATTATTTTAAATCTTTAATAATTTAAATAAATATAATTTAAATATTATTTAAAAGCTTTAACTTCTTTAAAGGCTTTAATGACTTAAAAACTTTTGGAGCACTCTGCATTAAGTGTCCAAGCTTTCTGATTCTCATTTGCTACAACTTGTTTTCATTTTGTTGGACTTCCTGCACCTATAAAGATGACCCTAAGTTTTCCACATCTTCCTTTTTAAGATGTTCTCTTTCACTCTGATTTTTTTTATTTCTCTGGTTATTGCAGTAAAATGTTTGATTGACATTACATTGTCTATTTGGTTGTTTAAGTTGCTTTGATGCAATATATAATTTTAACCTTTTGATTTTTGCTTCAATTACTGATTAAGTGAATCTAGAATTTCTCATATGTTTTTATTTTCCAGATTCATTTCTGCATGTTTCTTTTTTTGAGGGGGGTTAATTATGGTATTCAAATTTTTTACTGTGTGTACCAGCTTTGAAATGATATAACTTTCCAACGATAATAATTATTATTAAGTGTGGGTACCAGCTTTAAAATATGTAATTTTCCAATGATAATAATTATTATTAAGTGTGGGTTGTAATATTCATTAACTTTATTTATTTGAAGTAACCTTTCCAGCTATGGAATACCTAAAGAACGCAACAGAGTCAGAATTATAAAATTGTATTTGTTCCAGGACAAGGGGAAAGTTCTCCTTTGTAACTAAATAATTCTATAGATCTTATAATTCGACCTGTCCCTGACTTGCAAAAGATGTATTTCTACGTTCTGAACCTCCAGAAAATCTCTCCCAGTCCAGTGTATTCAAGCACAGGAATTCGCCTTAGATATGTAAGGAAGATTAATCAAGGGCATTCCTGATCTATTTGATGAGTTCCTCAAACAATGTGATGAGCCCATAGACCATGGACCTTTGTTTAGACTAACATGAGGTGCTCCTTCCCATGAAGGTCACTGTGCCCTCTTGTATCTTACTGATTGACACTCAGAAACTCTGAGTGTCTCCAAAACAATTAATTGACTAAGTCTTAGTAAGATAAACTCTTATTAAAGAAGTTATCCTTCTTCACAGTCTATAAAATGAAACAACAGAATAGCTCTTTCTATCTCTATCTTGGATTCCTGGATTTTGGAACAACAAACTATCACACACATCAGAGTAAACTTTTGTTCTAAGCTAAGGCTGGGAGTTGGAAGGTAGAGGGAACTGAAGAGTTACATGTGTGTATTACATGGTTCTTCATCTTTTTATGGCTTCTGCTAGTCTTTTGCCTCTTATGCAGTTTGTGTGAATGGAACTAAAGGCTTCCCAATCATTTAAATGGAAAGGGCAATGACCACAAAGCAATCAAGAATAAATATTACAAAATTACAAAGGGCAAGCATAACCTCAAAGAAGATATATGGGGAGACACTCCTTTATCCTTTGCAGAGGTGGGAAGTCCAGAGGAATAGAATATTGCATATATTTTCAGACTTTTTTTTTTTTACATATTGATAGGTTTTTACTTATTTTTTTTCCTTTAAAAATATTATTTCTTGTAATGGATGGCTGTTTAGGAAGAGAGGAGAGAAACTCAGAGAAATTTTGGTGGTAAGAAAACAAAAGATAATAAAAATTAATTCAAAAGAAGGTGGGGGAAAGGCTATTCTGTACCCAATGCATATGTAGTACACTGAGTGCTTGTGTAAGACTTGGTGGCACGCTTTACTCAATTTTGGATTCCCTGATTAATCCACCTTAAATTTAAAGGCAAAAGCATTAGCAAATGGGTTCCCATGGAAGAAACTCTTTGGAGTCCTGTTCGCTGCTTATCCTAATTAGTCTGAGAGGGTTTAAGTACATTGCTAGGTAGAAGGTGTGGGTATTTCAGCAAGGGGGCTCTTAAACCACAGCTACTTTGAATGATAGCAAATTAGTAAGAGGGAAGTAAGATTTCTCATCAACAATTCTAAGGTTGCCTAGAGCTATCATTCTCCACACATTCAAATGTGAAATAAACGGAAATGGGGAGGGGGGAAGGGGAAGAAAGAAGGGAAAACAGAAAGTGTGTGTGAGAGAGCGAGAGCGAGAGCGCAAGCGCGAGAAAGAGAGAGAGAGAGAGAGAGAGAGAGAGAGAGAGAGAGAGAGAGGGAGAGAGAGAGAGAGAGAGAGAGTCATGCTTCCATACATGTGGTGGTTAACTACATTATTGGAAATGATTTGTGAGTCTGTTGCCAAAAAATACATAGAAAATACATAGAATCATAAAGAATACTCTGTCCTAACAGGGCAGAACTTCAAGAGAGGAGGAAAAAAAAAAGGAAAAACCTGATTCCTGATTTGGTTGCCCAAAGACAAGAGTGGTTGCTGTGGAGTTTATTTGTTGAGATTGTCTCTTTTTTCTCAAGAATAAGCTCCTTGCACAATGTGTTCTAATCAATAATCTTTTGTTAAGACACACACTAGCTGAAAAAATTATCCATCCTACTTGAAAAATTCAAAAAGTCTATGGTTCTTCAGGATTGTATTGCATCTTCCCATTTTCACCCCTCACCTTTTAAAAAAACTTTTCCCTTAATTCCTGTTCCTAAAATACCAACCATTTATTTCTCCCTCCTTTAAGGATTTCTTCATTGAATTTCCTCTCCTACTTGAAATTTTCCTAAAACAAAATGAAGTAAATGTCTCCTCTACCTCCAGTTCCTTTGAAACAGACAACCATACATACAGCCCCTAAACCCACAAACACCAGATCTGTCTATCATGAAAAGAAGTGTGGAGAGACGCCCCTATCTGTTTAGAAACTTTGCTGCTTTTACTTGCTTGTTATCTTGCCAGTGTGTCCTTGCTCTGAGCGTTGAATCAGATATTTTAGTGTCTTAATTTGAATACTTGGAACCTTGCTATTTGTTTTAGATTGTAAACCCTTATGCCAAAGGGGTTTTAATCCACTGTTCAAGCAAAGTGCCATGTGTGCATGGGAATTTAATAAATGTCCTATGAAGAGTTAAGTACCCATTGACTTTTGGCCTAGTCCTGTCCTCCATCTTTGGCCTGCTGCCAAAAGCCACAAGAGGTTAAGTGTTTTTTGTTCCCAGTCCAATGTTCTAATCTTTTCGGACACAAAGTTCTCAGTGGACAGTTCTGTGCTTCCATGGACTATTTAGCACCAGTGAGTCATAGATCACTTCCAATTTCTTCCTTTCTAGCCCTTCTCTCTGTATTCATCCCTCCCCAGCCTTTTGGCACTCTGTGGTCCCACTAAAAGGGGTAGATGACTGTTTTCAAAGCTTCTATAGACAGCAGTCAAACATATAACATCAAGGGACTAAAAAGGAATTACTGATCCAGTGTAGACCTGTTCAATGTATGGACTGAGTTTTATTCCATAGGAAGAGATATTATTTCAGGTGTCCTTTTCCTCCCTTCCCCAAAGGTATTTTTGAAGGAACTTTCTTGCCTATGACTTTTCACAATAGAAAGGAGACACATCCATAGGCCTTAAAAGAAGTAAAATGAAAAGGGGGAGGACCCTGGTTTTAGAGTGATATAGTCTCCCTGTCACATCAGTAGCAGATGCACTCCACTTGATGATTTTGTCCTTTCTCTCCAAAAATGATATAATTTGAGGTTCTGTGACATTCTTTTGACTTGAGAAGCAAGATGGCCATACTAGATGGCAACTAGATCTAAGGCAACCACTATTCTTAGACAAATGAGAAAGGCTGGTTAGGCAGATTATTCAAGTAAAATCATTAAGATCCAATCCAAGAAGTATTTATTAGGCAAATAAGATCTGTAAGACTCTTAATCTACAAAGATAAGACAGAAATATAGTACTTGCCCTCAAGGATTTCCATTCTACAATAAGGACAAATAAGTAAAAAGTATATATGGATAAGAAGCGTATGTAAGTGTTTTAACAACCAGCTAGCAGCTTCGGTGGGGGTGTAAGATCCCTCCCCCACAGCCGGGACCCAGGCGGCTGCCAGGACCCAGGCAGCTGCCGGGACCCAGGAGGCTGCCGGGACACTGGGAAAGCACAGGTTCTTTTTATCTGCTTAAACAAGGAAAGCACGGTGAAGGGGTTGACCAGCTTACTTTAATCCAGCATTCAGTTAGCATACAGACAACATTCATTTAGTTCAGGGGAAAAGGCCAGCATTCAGTTAGCATTCAGTTAGTTCAGGGGAGCATACAGACAAGCATCAAGAGATATACCAAATACAGATTCACATACTTCAGGGGAAAAAAAAAAGCCAGCACCCTGAGGTTCAAAACATTCATTTAGTTCGGGGGAAAACAAACCAGCACCCTGAACCTCAAAACCAAAATACAAACAAGTTACAAGTATCAACAGACAGACCCAATACAATTCATAGTTACCAACATCTGGGCTCGGCCCGAGAGCAAGGGCTGGCCCAGAGTCACGCTTGCTTGCCGCTGCTTCCCACACCAACCGGAAGAGGAAAGAGAGAGCTTCAAGCTGTCCTCTCCCCTCTTATAGAGTTTTTGACATCATCAAGTGCCACCTGAATGACCAGGGCCGATTGGTTCTTGACTTGGCCCCTCCCCCTAGCGTAGACCAGGTTCTGGAGCTAACACCTCCCCTCAGCCAGCCCCATGACTCATCATACAGGAAGTTTTGATTCCTGGTATGGTGGCTGGACTTCCTGCCCCGGAAGAGCAAACCACAGCGTCCAGAGGCTCAATGAGGTAAGCTGAGTCACTCAAAGAAAACAAAGGCCACTCCAGTTACAGTAAGTAGAGAGAGAGATCTCGTGAAAACTAAGGTATAGCAGTCACTATGTCACCTATACCCTTTGAAATCTAAAGGATGACCAGCAAGAATTTTCAGAAGTCCTCCAAACTGCCCCCATTAGACAAGACTGCACCTACCCATGGGTAAAGTAGGTGACCATTTTTAGGTATGACTTTACACTCCAGCTAAGCTGGATTAGTTGTTGCTGATTGAAAATGTCAGTTTTCAGAGTCATGTTATATGAAAACAAAAGATATTAATAAAATTTATTTAAAAAGGAAGAAGGCTGCCCCATACCCAATATATATTTAGTACCTTGAGTGCTTGTACAAGACCTGGGGACATCCTTTAATCAACTTTGGGTTCTCTGACTAACCTACCTTACATTTAAAGCCAAAAGCATTAGCTAATGAGTTCACATGGAAGAAATTCTTTGAAGTCCTATTAGCTGCTTACCTGTTTAGACTGAGAAGGATTAAGTATATTGAAAGGTAGATTATCTGGATATGAGCAAGAGAGAGAGAGGGAGAGAGAGAGAAACAAAACAGAGAGAGAGAGAGAGAGAGAGAGAGAGAGAGAGAGAGAGCTATTACAACACAGCTGCTTATCTTTGAATGATAGGAAATTAATAAAAGGAAAGTTAAATTTCTCAAGAAGAGTTCTAAGGCGGCTTAGAGTTGCCATTCTCAACTTGTTCAAATGGAAATGGAACAGAGACATAGAGAGACAGGGGAATCAGAGAGGGAGAGGGAGAGATAATGAGAGAGAGCACATATGAAAGAGAGAGACAGAAAGAGAAAAAGAGGAGAGAGTGCATATGCAAGCAAAAGAGAGAAGAAAGAGAGTGGGAGGGAGAGACAGAAAGCCAAAGATCAAAATAGAGAAGAGAGAGCAAGAGTGAACATTGAGTCAGAGAGAGATGAAGAGAAGGAAAAGGAGGTGGTGGTAGAGGAGGAGGAGAGGGAGAGAGAGGGAGGGAGAGAGAGAGAGAGAGAGAGATAGAGAGAGAGAGAGAGAGAGAGAGAGAGAGAGAGAGAGAGACAGAGAGAGAGAGAGAAAGAGAGAGAGAGAGAGAGAGTCATGCTTCCAGATAAATGGTAGATAACCATTACTAGGAGTGATTTGAAAACCATATGTTCTTATCTTTGAACTTTTGTTCACACTCTTCCTTCTATCTGGAATGCCCTTCCCATTCTCCTTAACTTGTTGACATTCTATCCACCTTTCAAGGCCTAAGTCAAATACCACTTCCTCAATCAGTAAATAAACATTTATTAAGTGCCCACTATGTGCCAGATGCTATGCTAAGTGTTGTGGAAAATCAGAAAAAATGCCTGAAGTCAAGAGATGGAGAGTATTGTTTGTTCATGGAATAGCCAGGAGGTCATTGTCACTACATCTAAGAATTCACATTGAAGAGTAAGTCATAAGAAGACTGGAAAAGTAGCAGAGGGTTGGTAATGAAGGGGTTTGAATGCCACCCAGAGAATTTTATATTTGATCCTATAGGCAATAGGGAGACACTACAGTTTACTGAGTCAGGGGAGTATTGGGAGGTGACAAGATCAGAAATTTGCTTTTGGAAAATCAATTTAGTAGCTGAATGGAGGTTGGATTGGAGTGGGGAGAGACTTGAGGCAGATAACCCAACAGGCAGACTATAGCAATAATCCAGGCATGAGGTGATGGGGACCTACATTAGAGTGGTGGTAGTATCAGAGGAGAGAAAGGGGCACATTGGAGAGATGTTGCAAAGTGAAATTAATATGTCTTGGCAACAGATTGGATGGGGGGGAGAGGGAGGAGAGAGCTAGTGAGAAATCCAGAGTGACTCATAGGTTATAATAAACTGAAGGACTGGGAGGATGGTGTTGCCCATTACAGTAACAGGGAAGGTAAGGAGGTGGGAAGGTTTTGGGGGAAACATAATGTGTTCTGTTCTGGACATGTTGAGTTTGAGATGTCTTCTGGACATCCAGTTTGAAACATCTAGAAACGTAGTTGGAAATGTAAAATTGGAATTCAGCAGAGAGTTTAGAGCAAGATATGTAGATTTGAGAAAATTCATGGGATCTGATGAGAGCACCAAGTAAAGTTACATGGAGGGAGAAGAGAAGAGTGCCCAGGACCAAACGCTAAAGGACATCTATGGTTAGAGATGGGAGAGAATACAGCAAAGGAGACAGAGAAGGAATGGTCAGATAGCTAAGACAAGCACCAGGAGGGAATGGTGTCCCAAAAACCTTGAGAGAAGAGAATATGAAGGAGGAGGGAGTGATCAATAATGTCAGAGGCTGCAGAGAAGTCAAGGAGAATGAGAATTAAGAAAATGCCATTGGATTCGGCAACTAAGGGATCATTGGTAACTTTGGAGAGAACAGTTTCGGTAGAATGATATGGTCAAAAGCCAGATTGCAAGGGATTAAGAAGAGATGGCCCCTTCAAGGAATTTAGCCACTAAGGGCAGAAGAGATATAGGATGACAGTTAGTGGGGATGGAAGGACTGGATGAATCAATCTCTTATCACCTCAACCAAAAGTGAATTCTCTCTCATTTTATCTCATAGCACTTACTGCTCAGCTTACCACCTACTGAGTGACCCCAGAACCATGTTGGTTCCATTTCAATGTAGGGATAAAAAGAGGCACTAATAATTTGAATTGGTTTAAAAAAAGGAGATTTTCTTAGCCCTAACATATCAAGGATATAAAGCAATGAGATGATGAACAGGATGCTTTCAGAAAACCTGGAAAGACTTACAGCAACTGATACAAAGTGAAGTGAGCAGAACTAGTAGAACATTGTACACAGTAACAGCAACACTGTGCAATGATCAACTGTGAATGACCTACCCATTCCCAACAATACAAAGATCCAAGACAATTCTGAAAGATCTGTGATGAAAATACTGTCTACCTCCAGAGGAAAAAACTAATGGAATCTAAATGCTGCTTTTAGCAAACTTTTTTTTTTTACTTTTATTTTTCTTGAGTTTTTTGTCTGGTTTTTCTTTCACAACATGACTGATATGGAAGTATGTTTTGCATGATTGCACTTTTGAAATCTTTACCAAATTCCTTGCCTTCTCAATGATGGAGAAAGGAAGGGAAAGTGGGAGAGAATAGGGAACTCAAAATTGTAAAAGATGAAGGTTAAAAATTGTTTTTACATGGAATTGGTAAAAAAAATAAAATAGCACTAGAACATCTGGTATGAGGGCTTGCTGAGTGCTTTTCAGGGCTGCTCACCTACTTTTGGTGTCCACCTTTCACCCAACTGTAATGACAATTTAGATTTGAAGATCTTTCCCACCCATTAATAGGCCCATGTGACCTGCTTACATCACAGGAAGCCACACGTGGCGGGAGGAACTTGCTGAGAGGAAAAGGAAAGTGTGTCACATTCAGAGAGCAGTTAGAACTGAGGGAGAGAGCAGATGTGTGGTGACTGTGTTGTGGGTGTGTTTGTTGTGGGAAGACCCCAGAAGGAGGGTGGAAGGCTAATGGGATGACGAGGCTCCATGCTATGATATTGTGTTTTAAGTTCCTTGCTGTTATGGTAAAGTGAGTGGGCTTACTAGTTTGTGGAGTTGGTTCCTACTTTGATGGATTGGATTATTTGGTTTTGGGATTTTACTCCTTCTGCCTTCTATATGGAGAGTCTCATATTTTGTGATACAGAACTACATAGGCATATTCACAATTATCATCAATGTTATGTTTATTGCCTTGCTAATACACCAACTCTCATCAGTAGCTCCAAGAAGAGGTAGCATGCGCAGCAGCTAAATAAACCAATAAATCCTCTCCAAAGATGGGCTAAACCATGTTGAGGGTAACTGGCAGACCTCAAACCAATAGGTGAGTTAGGGGAATGTCTACCCCAAGCATGTGAAGACTTCTCCTGGTGGAATGGGCAGATGATAGCCAAGAAGGTGGCTGAAGCAGGCATTGTGGAATGTTTGGAATTTGGTCAGACATGAAGTAGCCAAGGTCATCCACTGCATCTTGGATTGTCACCAGTTGTCCTGACTTTTGTCTTTCCTCTGGACTTCCATGACTCCCTAGAGAGAGTAAGGCTGATGACTGTGCAACTCTGCCTCACTTATATCTAATTCATGGGCAAGTCAAGACATGTGATATCACTGGTCCTCTTTGAGAACAAAGGATGAACAACAAGTATCACTCTCTTAGCTCCTAGAGATTTAGCTCCCTTGTATCCAGTTAGAAACTTAACCAGGTCAGCAGTGCAGGGTGTGATGACTCTTTGTGGTCTTCAGTCATCCACCCAGTTGGAGGGGCCAGACCCAACCTGAGCGGAAACTACCAAGGAGTCACATCAACACAGCCAGGGATTCCCAGTATGTTTCATTAAGGGAGACAAAACTTGAGCCTTGTCCCACCTCTGGCCAATCTGGAACTTCCCCTGCCCCTTTTCCCTAACCTATGTTGGGGAAAGGGAGAGAGAATCTCTGCTATATGATGGTCCTACTGATGGAATCCTAATAAAACTGCCCCAACTCCAATATTCTAACTTCTTTATGGGCCCCACTGAATAGTAGGCATGTCCTGATTTAACCATACAATCTGGCTTTAACCACACCACAGGCCTCCAGACTCAATACAGCCACTACTCCTAGTGAGCCACTGACCCCAAACTCAATATAGCCACTGCCCCTAGCTAGCCATGCCCCCAGATTCAATTCACATATTTGAACAGGTGTGTTCTTGTACTCAACCACAATCACATCACCCATTTAGCCCAAGACAGGACCTAACTATCCATCTTGACCAGACAGGACCACAATAGCTAGCCAATCAGCAAGCAGCACAGCCAGGATGTTTGACCACTGAATGATAGAAGAAAGCCCTTCCCTATTACTTAATCCCTTAACAAATCCCTCCTGCCTTTTTAATATTCATAATTTCTGTGGTATAATCAGCATCTTTACACTATAAATTTGCTTGTATTGTCTTACTAAGATGCTGGTTCCTCTTGGAACCTAGCCCACTTCTACAAGGTGTCAATCCTCAATAAATGCCTATACTTGGATTAGAGGTGGTCTGACTGAATTCTTTGAGATGGTGCTGCCACAACATACTATGAAACCACAACACTACCATATACCATGTCCTATCACATGGTGGCAAAATCCTAAGGATCTCCAGATCTTCCATCATGTAAATGCTTCCAGGGATTTTATTGGACAATCCTCCTAGCATAAGCAGTACTAAGAGAAAAAGAAAAAAGTACAGACACTACCCCCCTCTCCTCCACATTGCTCACCCCTCACCTCCCATCCCCCAAATGCTGCCAAAAGTTACTATAGAGAAAAGAAGAACCAATAAAATATTTGTTTTTTAATTGTGAAGTAAAACAAAAACCAGAAATCCTAGACTTCACGGAAGAATCAAGGCCTAGATTTCAGTGATTTTCTAGTCTGTGTGGCAGGGAATGCCAAATCTTTGCAGTCTACAGTGGATCGCCTAATGCAAGTTGGTGACAATGAGCTGGAGCAGCTTCAAAAAAATCAGGGATGGGGCACAGATGATGATACTTTCAGAAGTCACAGATTCTTCTCCTGATACAAGGCGATAACAATGAGTAGGAGCAGCACCAGGAACATCAGGGCCATGGCACAGACGATTTCTAGCACAGTGTACAATTCTTTATCATGCATCAGGGTCATCTGTAGTAAAGTGACCTCCTGCATGCAATTTGACCCAGGATCTAAGTGAATATCAAGGCTCTCCCACTACCACCACCCACTCAGTGTTCCCTGGCTCACCCAATAAAAACTCTCTCTCCCTGAGAGCCACATCAGTGGAATAATGCAAAATCTTTGTCCCCTTACAGGCTTCTTTGGAGGGGGTACCCCCTTCTTCCACAAGTGCTAAATACTTTCCCTCACTCCCATTGAAATACTCAGAATTACCACTGAATCAGCTAGAGGCTCCCCTTTCTTCCAAGTAAATCACACTCACTATGGATATTTGGCAAAAATTTCACTTCCCCCATGCTATTAGGAAGCAAGATACCTCCAGCCAATTTCACACCTTGGGCCTCAAGCCCTTTCTGGGAAGGAGTTGTTCTTTCCAAGAGGAAGGGAAGCCTGCCAACTGAGAGGGATGTTGGCTATTTCTATAGGAAGCGCTGAGCCCTCTAAGTGAGCAAGGTCCTTGAGGCCAAGATGACTCTCTGCTGGAGACTGAGGAAGGAAGGGCCAGGGAGGATCAGCCAGAACCATGTCTAAACACAGTCCATATTTATCAAGGATATCCTCCTAGAGATTATGTCCCAGAAATCCCTGGAATGGAGAGTGCTTTCCCTTCCCAGAGTATCATTGATTTGTCACAGATATGGACTCAGGAGATTGGACATCTGACATGGGCAGACAGAAGTATAATGAAGCAGCTGTTGGTTAGCAGGAACAAACCCTGTTGGCCTGAGATGGGAGAATGCCATTTGGCCAATTAAAGACAGTTTGATAGTCACATGGGTTTGGTGGATGCTCCAAATGACACAAGGACCCCAGTTGAGCAAGAATAGCTGCCTTGTCCTTAATTAGGGGGGAATCATATGGTCCTGTGCCCAGCACAACATGGCACCATCATCCCAATGTCCATCTTGGCACTAAAACCTATTCCCCACTTCTACTGTTCTTGTGGTGGCTCCAACATGGTTATTTAGCCTATGATGTATCTGGTGGGTGCTGAAATGCCCAACAAACAACTGTGTGCTGTGGAAGGAAACAGCAAAATCCCTCCACTGGTTCTGACCCCAAAGGGGAAAGGCTTTGATGGTCTAGTCCTATGCTTTTCAGGTTTTCAGACCTCAGACCACTTGGCCAAACCCATGGCCATAATCTAGGAATCAATGTAGATTAAGATGTTCTCTGCCCTTCCCTCAAGGCTCAAAAATAGGCCAGCCAAGGACCCTCATTCCCTAGTGTATCTTTAGCAGATTAATCCTGCTAAAGTCCTGTTGCATGTACCTCCCTTGTAGCAGATGGAGCCATTAGTAAACCAGGTGAAATAGCACACTCAGGACCGAGGTTCTTATAGGAAGAGTTTAACAAAGTACTTTGGTTTCCTTCATCTCCATCACTAGAGAAGAAATATATTTGCTTCCCATGGGGACCCAGTATTGCTTGGTGTTAACTACATGGGTTGGTTCTGGCAATTCTAAGAGTTTCCATTTGATCCTACGCATAATAGCCTGCGTAGAGGGACAGCTAGGTGGCACAGTGGATAGATGGAGCTTCTGGCCTGGAATCAGGAGGACCTGAGTTAAAATCCAGCCTCAGAAACTTATTAGCTGTGTGACCCTAGGAAAATAACTTAACCTCCATCAGCCTCAGTTTCCTCATCTATAAAACAGGGATAATAATAGCACCTATCTTCTAAGGTTTGTTGTGAGGGTCAAATGAGGTGCTTTGGGCAGTACTTGTCACATAGTAAGCCCTATATAAATGTTAATGTTTTTTTTAACTGAAAGAGCCCCCTTAGATATTGACTCCAAAGAGGCCATAATAACCCTTCCCTCTCTCGCCTGTCCTCTGTAATCTCCCCTAAATGATGGGAATAGGGCAGAGTCTTTAAAGGATGGCTTAGGTGTGGGTGGTGCTGAAGGATCCCTACAGTCTTCCTGCTGAATTTCCCTCTAGGTTTTGTTAGTACCCCCGTAGTCTGGCTGTCAATTGCTTTCTTATCAGCCCCATATTTCAGATACCAAACCCAAAGCTCATTCTAGGAAAGGATGTAATTGTCCTCTGCCCACCTAGCAGGGCAGCTGACTCACCCCAACATTCCAAGTGTACCTGTTCACACTTATAGTAGTATTTGCCAAAGTTGAAATTATCCCAACCTCCTGTTCAAATTTCACCAATTGTTCAGCCCACATCTGTACAGTTGTGTGGTAAGAGACCCGTAGCATAAGTCTGAAACCATTTTGGGGAGGCCTTAGCCAGAAGGTGGGATCTAAATGCCCCTGAGACATGTTGGTCATGGGTTGTGGCAGGCTCTGGAGGTGGGGAAGGTGCATAGATTCAGTCTATCTAAACCCATTTCCTTTTAGATTTATCCTCTCCCTTACAGATAGGTCTCTATCAGGGAACGAGTGCAATCTCTACAGGGTCAGCTGTGAATAACTCCCTGTCTCAGCCACTCAAAAAAGGACAAAGAAGACAAAGATTTGGCTTACTTTGTGACAGTAAGTCCCCAAAGAGCTCCCTAAGTCTATGAAACTCAGCAATAGAGTCTTAGTATTGACTCCCTTAGACCATGCCCTCAGGAACCACTCGTGGCTCCACTGATTCATCAGATTGTTTCCGTTTTAACTTCTCACCAAATCTGCCCAGTTCTTTGATAGTGAAGACCCACATACCTTCTTCTTCCTCTCACCCTCCTTGCAGGAGCAGTTGGGGATGGGTTTTTTGTTGTTGTTTTTGTTGTTTTGTTTTGTTTTTTTGCAATTATGTAGAACATTTCCATATTAGTCATTTTCTACAAGAAGACATGAATAAAGAAAAAAAAAACAAAAGAAATAAAGTGAAAAGTAGCATGCTTCAATCTGTATTCAATCAATATCAGTTCTTTCTCTGGAGGCAAATAGTATGCTTCATCACTTGTCCTTTGGGATTGTCTTCGGTCATTGTATTTCTGAGAATAGCTAAGTCATTCACAGATCTTCAACAAACAATATTGCTGTTACTGTATACAATGATCTCTTGGTTCTGCTCACTTCAGTTTGCATCAGTTCATGTAAGTCTTTACAAGTTTTTCTGAAGCCATCCTGTTTGTTGTTTCTTATAGCACAATAATATTCCATTACAATCATATATCACAACTTGTTTAGTCACTCGCCATTTGGTGGGCATCCCTTTGATTTCCAATTCTTAGCCACCACAAAAAGAGCTGCTATAAATATTTTGTACAAATAGGTCCTTTCCCCCTTTTGGGGGATGTCTTTGGTATTTACACCTAGCAATAGTATTGCTGGATCAAAGGGTATGCACAGTTTTGTAGCCCTTTGGGTGTAGTTCCAAACTGCTCTCCAGAATGTTGGATCAGTTCACAACTCTACCCATAGTGCATTAATGTCCCAGTTTTCCAACATTTTCCTTTTTTGTCATGTTAACCACTCTGATAGGCATGAGGTGGTGCCTCAGAGTTGTTTTAATTTGCATTTCTCTGATCAAAAGTGATTTTTTTTAAACAATACCTGGAGTTCCCAATTCTCTTCCTCGCTTCTGCTCTCATTCTCCTTTCTCATGGCTCTGATGTCAGCGGGATGCAGTGAAATCCTTCACTGGCATGATCATTACCTCCATCATCTGGTGCTCAGCCTTGAGTGCTGAAGCCAAGGACTTGTCTCTAGTTCCTGAATGCACTTGGTCGATTTATTTTCAGTCTTATTATACAGAACTCCCAACTTCTGCAGGATGATCAACAAACCAAGGAGTGATAGATTGGCACTTTCTTTATCTTCATCTTCTCTGGTAGCCTTTTCTAAGCTCTCATTGAGCTAATCCTTTCATGCAGTAGGGAGCCTGCTCCCTGTGCCATAGAGAGGACTCCACATACATGAACAGAAGGATCTTTGCCACCAGGTGCCACCATGCTGTATCTGGCCATCCTTTGATCACCCCATCTTGGTATTCAAAACACCCTTCCTCCAACTCAACCATAACATGAGCCATAATCTCTCTTGTCCCAATTACCCACTATGCCAAATGTTGGGGTGGCCTTATCACTGATATCATGCTAGTTCAGGTTTGATATTGAGATGAAATGAGGCACTCAGTCAACAAAAAGAGGTTTACTTTGCCCTCATACAACAAGGACATGCACCAAGGATATCATGGCATTTAACTATAGGCATGGCCTCCATCTGGTTGGCAGGGCATGGTGTAGTGATTCCCATGGTCTTCAGATATCCATCACATCAGAGGGACCCCAACACCACATGGATGGGACTTTTTATGTCCTTAGATAACCAGGAAATCACATCAACACAGTGAGAGGCCACCAGGAAGCTGCATCAAGGGAAAGACAGCTTCAGCCTTGCCCTATCCTGGGCCAATCAAGTATGGTTCCTTAAGTCATTTGTCTCCTTTGTCTAACTCATGTTGGGGAGGCGAGGAAGAAGAAACCCTAGTAGATATTGGTCCTGTCATGCCAGTCATATTCTAATTTGTTTTTATATACACACATACATACATACATATTTGTGTAATAATATGCTTATAACATGTATATAATATATGTAACATGTATATAACATATATAATAACTACCCCCATAGCCTATCATAACCTAGGACCAATATATCTCAGGAGCATTAAATCCCACCTTGTGGGTGGAGCCCCATTAGAATGGCTTCACACTTTCGGTATGGGTCTTTCATCACACAATTGCACAGGTATGGGCTGATCAACTCGTGAAATTCGAGTGGGAGGTCCAGACCTCTGTGACTTTGACAAATACCAATGTCAATACGAATAGGTACACTGGGAATGGGGCAAAAGGGGAGGAATTAGAGTCAGATGCCCTTCTAGGTGGACAGAGGGCAATGTATCCTTTCCTCCTCTGGGTATGGATCGCAAAATATGCTGTCTGTATACGTGCACACACAGATGTCTTTTGACTGACTAACTAACAAATTTTGATTGAATGAATAAATGAATTTGATTGGTGTCAAAAAAAACATCCTTCCCAGCCAAAAAGATCTCCTCCACTGGACTACCATGACACTACAAAATTTAACTGTTAGAGTTAATTCTTTGAATGAATACAATGTCTCAAACAGAGTTCGGTTAAAATGCAGTTATTAGCGGGGGAGGAACAAGAGTGTGTGTATGATTAATTCACTAGCGCTCACTCACTCATCAGCATGGAGGACTTTGAACCTTGTCCCTCACCTACACTAACCTGGCAAATAAAATTTGATGGATGGAAATTTGATCAGGAACCAGGAAGATAAGGTAAGGGAAATAGTGTGGGAAGAGGGAGAGAGAAGGGTAGGTTTGGGGAGCTGGTGAGCCAAAAACTAGCATATCGGGAGCCTTCGGTTTCGTGAAGTTTATTTAAAGGGTATTGAATGCAAACTTCACCTAATTCACAATATTATACAGAGTCAGAGCTTTCAATGCTAATTGATAATCCTATCCCTATCACACCTACAAAGTGACAATAATTGGTAAATCCTACTTGGCCCTTTTCCATTGTGGGAGAGGTGGGGAGACAGGACCTACAATTTCATTGGTCTGGGAAATTATTTACTAATTCAGATTAGAGCCTGCTCTGTTACTTACAGTATTAGAGTCACTTAGTGGTTTGTCCAGGATCACACAGCCAGTATGTGTCAGAGAAAGAATTTGAACCCAGGTCTTCCTGAACCAAAGGCCAGCTCACAGTGATCCAGTATGCCATGCTGCTTCTCACTTAGCATGCATCTCCCAGAAAAGCTTTGTTTTGCTGCTCAAATGTAATTACAAGGTACAAATGAAAAATAGATTTGATTCTTTTCATGTCAATAAAATTATTGTAACTCTCTGGACTACACATTCTTAGTCGAGAAAATCCTTGGGGTTCAACAGCTTCTGTGAGAGCACTGAGTGGTTCTAATGACTGCACTCCAGTTTCTGGTCCAGTGGAAATCCAATCCATTTTGCTTCTATGACCTAATACAGTAGAGGTTCCAGGAAACAAAGAATAAAAAATGTCTTTGCTAACAATTCAGAAATAAAACTTGATTCAATCAAATTCATCTTGTTTTCCTCTGAAACAAATGTAGTCAGAACTTTTTTTCTTTTGTCCATTTTCCTAGCATGAGGAGTGCATGTTTTCCCTGCATAGCTCCTGCCCTAGGGAGTGGGTAGGAGTAAAGGTGACTTGAATAATCTTGCCCAAATTCTCCAAGGGAGACTCAAAGACTATTCAGAGACAATTGTGGAGAAATTGGAACACTTTTAAAATCTTCTAGACTTGTAAGGGGAATTCACTCAGGCCAATCACACACTGTTTTGGAGGAAAGAGGACATCAGATTTTTGGAGTTACTCATTTCCAGAGAGGAGGGATAAATGCATCCTTCACTTGTGCAGAATAAAGATGTGTCACTGAATTTGAGCCGAAATTTTGGAAGAACTGTCACCTGCCAAGAAAGAAAAGCCCTTAAGCATGCCCTACTAGGATGAGGATCGTTACCAAAAAGTGCTTTTATGATGCCTTCAGAGCTACCTTGCTCAGTCATGTAACAAGTCAAGGATGCCAACTGCTCAAAATCAAGTCAGCAAACATTTATTAAGCACCTACTATGTGCCAAGCATTGTGCTAAGTACTAGAGAGATAAAGAAAGGCAGAAACAGTCCCTGCCCCCCAAAGAGCTTACAATCTAATGGGGAAAACTACATGCAAATCATGTATGAACAAGATACACACAAGATAAATTGAAGAAAAACACATAGGGAAGGCATGAGCATCAAGGAAGACTGAGAAAGTCTTCTTGCAGAAGGTAGGGCTTTAGGTGAGACTTGAAGGAAGCCAGGGAAGCCAGGACAGGAAAGGACAAGGGGAATGACATGAGGAGGTATGTCCCTGCTAGGAATCCTATCTTGTACATGACCTTAAGTGACAAAAACACCACAGTCCTCTGTGGAAGAATGTTGCTCACTTCCGCAAGCCCTGTAATGAATTCTATTGATATTTTTTGATCTGTCAATAGAGCTTTTCCTTTGTTAGTTTTTTTTATAACTGTGGGTGTGTGTATGTGTGTGCATGTGTGTGTGTGACTCTCACAGAAAGGAAACTGGTGACAACATGCTGTTCCCAGATGTTCCTAGATTTACTGGGAAGTGGCAAAAAGCCAAAAAGGTAAGAAATTTCCTAAAGTGTACCCAGTCCCTCTCCATCACAGATGAACTTTTGACAGAATGGTTATACAAACAGAAGCAAATAAGAATTAAGCCTGTGGCTCCTGGGGACACTTAATCAAAACATCCTCCAACCACATCATCAGATGCCTTCTAGATGTTTCAAAGTGGATGCTCTAGAGCAGGTCTGCACAACATATAGTCCACCAAAGGATTTGGGTTTGTCACATGACCTGTGACAACCAACCATCTTGGTGCAGACCACATGACAGCTGCCCAGAAACCTTTGGCAAGCAACTGTGGGCCATACATTGTGCAGGCCCATTCTAGAGGCACCTCAAACTCAACAGGTCCAAAATACAATCATTATCTTTCCCCACAAACCCATCTTTTCTCCAAACTTCCCTATTACTGTTGAGGTTACTACCATTCTTTCAGCCCTTCAGGTTCACAGCCTCACAGCCACAAGATCATAGATTTTAGCGCTGGAAGGAATTTTAGAGACTACTGAGTCTAATTTCTTCATTTTACTGGTGAGGAAACTGAGGTAGACAACTGAGGAAACTCAGTGACCTGCTCAGTGTCACATGACTAATAAATCTCAAAGGCAGTATTTGAACCCAAGTCCTTCTGATTCCAAATTTAACGCACCATCCTTTACACCAGTGGTTCCCTTCTAGTGGTCTGTGAACCCCTATGGGGTTTACCATAATGATCGAAGGGGTACATGTTAAAAATTCTTTAATGGCACCTCAAGTGGCAAATAACTACAGAATAGTATTAAATTACCTTTAGTGTTAAATTAATTAAATTAAAGTAATTAAATAGTATTAAATTACCATGCTTAGCTTTGGGGTTCTTAACACATTCTTTTGTTACAGAAAAGGGTTCAAGAACAAAAAATGTTGGAAACCACTGCATTGTAACATACTGTTTCTCACACTCTCCATATCCAGTAAGTTTTCAAATGTCATAAATTCTACCTCTATGATATTTTGTCATAAATATCTCTTCTCTTCTCTCATACGGCCATCATTCTAGTTCCGGGGCTTGTAATCTCCTGCTCCGACTCATTGCTAATAGCCTCCTAATTGATCTTTTAGCTTCATGTTTTCCCCCACTCTCCAATCCATCCTCCACCAAGCTCAGGTCTTACTATACCACTTTCACACTCAAATCCAATGAAACTCTAGTTAAAATGCAAAAACTCCTCTCTGTGGTATTTAAGGCCTTTCAAAACCTGGCTCCAACCCCTCTTTTCAGCCTTATGATGTATCGGCCTCCTTCACCCATTCAATAATCCAGCCAAATTGGCCTCCTTGCTGTTCCTCATACTTGACATGCCAACACCAAGCCTTTGCTCATGTTGTCCCCATGGCTGGAATGTACTTCTTCCTCACAAACATCTCTTACAATCCCTAGTTCCTTTCAAAGCTCAGCCTGAATGCTTTCTCCTATAAGAAGCCTTTTCTGAGCCCTCCACCTATTAGTGACTTTCCTTTACCCAGATATTATACATATTTTGTATATGCTTATATGTCTACATACTGTCTCCCCCAGGAGTATGGACACTTCTTGAGGGCAGGAACTGCTTCATTTTTTTCTTTGTGTCTCAAGTGCCTAATTTAATTCCTGTCTCATAATAGGTGATTAATAAAGACTTATAGATTGATTGGTTGATTGATTGTAAATTGTAACAATGGAGGGTACTGTTAAAACTGGGCAGAAACAGTGAAATAACTGAGGGGCAATGCACCACACTCAATTCTCAAATGTATTGTAAGCCCATTTTTAAAGTTTCCTTGCCTGCTTATCCTGTATGACCCTATTCCATGTATTTCCATAAATTCACCACAAGGGGTCCACCTAATGTACTGGAGGCCTCCCTGAATTCATCATGACATTGGTCATTGTCTGGGTTCTGATGGCTCAGAATAGCATTTGTTTCTGTTTTGACCAGAAACTCTGAGGGTCTTCCCTTCCCAGATTGATTTCTTTTGAGGTAATAGAGGCCACTCTTTGCCTCTTTTCTTACCTAGCTTTAATCACTGAATGGACGTTACCTCAGACTGAGACCTGAGAAAGACCTTAGCTTAAAAAGGCCAAGGTCTCCCACTGCATCCTGGGCCATCTCCAGTCCTCCTGATCTATATCTTGCCACTGGATTCAGATGGCTCTGGAGAAGAGAGTGAGGCTGGTGACTTTGCAAAGCCCTTCCTCACTTAAATCCAGTTCACTTGCAAATCATGACATTATCTTCCTGATGTCATTGGTCTTCTTTGAGAACAAAAGACAAACAACAATAATGGTACCAGATAAGCACTCTGGCTGTCCATCTGTCATTCCTTGACCTTGCCATATGACCAAGCCATATTCTCTTCCTATCATATAATTCTTCATTGACATCTTTCATTTCTGACTTTATTGGTTATATTTTGCAGGCTGTTCACACTTACTTCCATTACCTTCATTTTAATTCTTCAAAGACTTATATTTTCCATTTTCACTTCTGTACCATGACAACAGTAGAACAATGCTATTGAAAAGATAGGCCTCTGCTTTCATGGAAATCTTGGGGATCATTTCAGGAGCTTTGCAATTTCCCAAGAGCAATCCAGCCAAGTTCTCCTCTTCTTCATCTCTGGGCCCAATTCACTGTCCATATATACTGTCTAACCCAGATATACTGATAGACAAGCTCTATAGGTTGTCCATTCAAATGTATCTTGTAATCTGTTCATCCACTATTTTTTGTGGATGGGTCAGGCAAGACTCCTTTGAGGAAGAGGAGGAGGAGGAGGGGGAGGAGGAAGAAGAAGAAGAAGGAGGAGGAGGAGGAGGAGGAGGAGAAGAAGAAGAAGAAAAGAAGAAGAAGAGAAACTAAGAATAAGAAGAAGAAGAATAGAAGAAGAAGAAGACGAAGAAGAAGAAGACGAAGAAAGGAGGAGGAGGAGGTGAGAGGAGGAGTAGGAGGAGGAAAGGAGGATGAGGTAGGAGTGAGGAGGAGGATGAGGGAGAAGAAGGAAGACAAGAAGAAGAAGAAGAAGAAGAAGAAGAGAAAGAGAGAAGAAGAATAAGGAAGAAGGAAGACCTAGAAGAAGAAGGAGAAGAAGAAGAAGAAGAAGATGAAGAAGGAGAAGAAGATGAAGAAGGAGAAGAAGGAGGAAGAGGAGGAGGAGGAAGAGGAAGAGGAGGAGGAGGAGAAGGAAAAGGGAAGGAGAAGGAGAAGTAGAAAGAGAAGGAGAAGAAAAGAAGAAGATCTGTATAGTGCTTTAAAGTTTACAAAGTGATATACACATATTATCATATTTGAGCCCCATAACAAATCTATGAAGTAAGTGCTATTATTACCTTCATTTTTCCAGATGAGGAAGCTGAGGCTGAGACAGGTTTAAGTACTTGCCCAGAGTCACACAGATAGTAACTGTCTGAGGCAAACATGATTATAAATCTCTTCCAAGAAGCTCTGCCATGTCCTAGAGTTAAATGCAATCTGCCCAATGTCTTTCATAAACAAGAACATCTGGAAGACCTCACTATACACAATGAATTCTTCACCTGTGACTCTGAGATGGATCTCTTCCATCACAGTAGCAAGCATTTTGGGTGATCATGCATCTTGTTGTTTTATGCCTCACCTAAAACTAATGATCAAAGGTTTGTCATACAGAATTATATCCATTGTTATATCTTTCATGAAATGTTGAATGGTTTTGATGCACAGATGAGAGGTAAATTATTGTAAAAGTGCTTGCAAATCTGAATTTTGCTCTACTGAATCAAATGTTTTTCCTAATCAACTAATAATAAGTATAGTGGGATCTTATGTTCTCTTCTTCTTTCTGGAAATTATGAAATGGTAAAGATGGGATCCATTGTTCAATATCTCTTGTGAATGCCTGCTACTATCATACTGATACCTTCCTTGTAGATGACTTTGATTTGTCTTTAGATGACTCCCAGGAAGATTTTGTATAGATGGAAGCATATACAACTAGGTTTGGTAGTTACTAATGTCTTATGTTAGTCACCATTTTTCAATAATAATGTCTGGGATCTTTTTCCATGCCTCTCACTTCCTTCAAATACCACAACAACATATTGATACCCCTATAGGTGTGTCACCTTCAGCATGGATAGGCTCCATAAACACCTGCTTTTCTTATCTTTGTGCTTATTAGTCTGATTTCTCATTCCCCTATAAGCACGATGAGGATTGTGATGTTAGAGTCCAGGTGGGGTGGTTTCACCGTCCTTGATGGAGAGAGTTTGTTACAATGATTCCCAGCTCTTTTCCATTTTTCTTCTATTTATTATCTGTCTATTTTCATTCTCAAATGCCCTTGTCATGACTTTGCTTTATTAGACATTTATCCATACTTCTTTTAACCTGGTTTTCCCCTACAATGCTTCTCTCTGCTTTATGAAATGATACCACTCTTAATCATCCATCATCCTTCTTTATAAGATCTTACAAATCAGTTTATATTCCAACCTTTATTGCATTCTACAACCATCTCTCTCAGTGTGGCAAGTAAGTCAGATTTTTGTTAATTAAAGTCCTTTCTGGGCTTTTGTGATTCATTTACATTGATTAGGCTTCTAGATAAAATTATAACTGGCAAGACCTTAATTCCAAAAGGCCAAGATCACCCAATGCACCCTGGGCCATCAGGATGTCGTCTTGACTCTTGACTGTTGACTTGCCACTAGAATCTGATGACTCTGGAGGAGAGATCAAAGCTGATGGTTCTGTGCAACTCTGCCTCACTTAAACCCAATTCACTCAAAAGTCAAGATATCACCCTTGTAATGTCATTGGTGCTCTTCAAAAATGAAGGATCAACAACAAATAATAATTGGTGTCAATGTAGGTTCTGTTGTCTGTTTCCCATTTTTTGACCGTCAATTACTTGTTTTTTATTATTATCATTATTCAGGATGAAGTTGTTTAAATTGTGTACCATTTATTTTCTCATTATTATCCCCAATTTACAGATTAAAAAACAGCAGCTAAGACAGGCTAAGTGACTACCCAGAGTTACATAGCTAGCAACTGCTGGAGGAGAGAGAAACCCAGGTCTCTTCTGTCTCCAAGTCTAATGCTCTATCCATAAGATTATGCTTGGTCATTTTTTAAGGGTTGAGAAGCTGTTCTAAAAGGTAATATAACACCTTAGCTACCTAACACTTTAGCAGAAATAGACTTCTATTACTACTTATTACTACTTTATTACAGTGGACAGAGAGCTGGACCTGAAGTCAGGAAAGACTCATATTTTTGAGTTCAAATCTGGCGTCAAACTAGCTATGTGATTCTGATGGGGCAAGTCATTTAACCCCATTTGCCTCAGTTTCCTCCTCTTTAAAATGAGCTGGAAAAAGGAAATGGCAAACCACTCTAGTATCTTTGCCAAGAAAACCCCAAATGGGGTCATGAAAAGTTGGACATGACTGAAGAAGAACATTGTCCTGAGAAAAAGTAACAGAAAAGAAAATTTTTCATTGGAGGAAGGGGAAGAAATTAGGAACATGGAGTACTCTCCAAAACTCAGGGCAGCCAGGGGGAAGCAAAGAGCACTATGTGCCAAATGTAGGGGAAAGGGTCTCAAAGGAATGGCAGAATACCCCCCAAAATGTCAATTCTTCAGCATTTTGCTTGAGGATAATTCTGGTTGCCAACACACTGTGTGCTTATATTCCATGAGAAAATATTCCTGCTCACATCATCTTGTGAGACAGACATTATTAACATCTGACAGATGTGTAAACTGAAACACAGAGAAAGATCACTTGCAACTCATTATACGATGTTAGCAGAAGAACTAGAAATGAGGTCCCAGTGTCCCTGAACTCTTCATTCCATGCCAGTAATAAGTTGTTCAGTCTCCTTTCTTGTCTCCTGCTTCAGAATAATTGGTCACAGTGGGAATGTGTGAGCCTTACAAACTCACTTCCCTGACCAAATCCATCACAAACAAGGTACATAATGAAAGGTTATTGCAGTGGCCTCTTTGAGATGGTAGCTTTGGTCCTCTTTGCAAGAAAAGAATTGGTCACTTCACAGACAACATTCTGTCCACTCATTAATACAGGGGCAACAAAGTACAGCCAGTCCATTTATTAAGTGACTACTATATGCCAAATCACGTGTTAAGGGCCAGGGATACAAAGAAAGGTAAAAGGCAGTCCCTGCTAGATTTAGTCAGAGTGCACAGGTTCAAAGCTAACTCTGACCTTTTCTGCCTTGTGTGTCCAACTTCTCTGGGCCTCAGTTTCTTACCTATAAAGGGGATTAAGTGACCTCTAAGGTCCCTCTCAGGTTTAATGCTTATGATCCCATAATGAAAAAACCAAAATGGAAATTAGTGTTAGATGACTGTCTTCCTCACCTGCTCTCTATCTCTCAGAGAGGCCAACTACATGTTGTTTAACAAACATGCAATGCAACAAATATTAAGCATTACATTAAATATGTAGCCATTTATTTTGTTTTATACACATTTACATACACACACACACACACACACACACACACACACACACACACACACACATATATATGTATATACACACACACACATACATACTGTCTCCTTATAGGTGATGTAGGCTCCTCAAGGGCAAGAACTATTTTGTTTCTGTCTTTGGATCCCCAGTACCCAGCATAGTGCCTTGGTGTTTAATAAATGCTTATTGATTAATTGGTTAATTAAAGTCATGGCTCTAGGAAATGGGGATACATAGATAAAAAACAATGTAGTCTCTCCCCTCATGGAGCTTATAATCTAGTAAGAAATATAAAGTATAAACAAAGAATAGTAACATGTTAGAAAATACTCAAATACATAGGAGATTTCAAATCTTTCAGTGTCTTCAGAGATTCAAAGTGCTGAGGGAATTACTTCTACAAGGTGGGGTGAGAAGACCATGAGAGGCAGAGATTAGAAAGTAAGACGGCACCTGAGGGGGCCTTGTGGAAAAACAAATAGTGCCTCTGGATCCAGAAAAATCACCAAGAAATAAGAATTGAAATAATAACAATAGGAGTTCACTTTTATATAAAGTTTACAAAGCACTTTGCTCACAACATACCTTGTGAGGAAGGTAGTACGCATATAAATATCCCGATCTTATTGAATAATGAGACTCAGAGAAATTAAGTGACAGAGAAATGGTGACCTTGCTAGTAGTGGAATTCAGACCCAAATCTAGTGGTAGAATTCAGACCCATCTACTATGGGACTTCTCAAAAGAGGCCCCAAATGATCTACCATTGACCTAAGAGTTACCTGGTGAGAGCCATGGCATAGAAACTGATATTCGGCATTGCTCTGTCTAGGCCCTTTCCCTCTGTCTGTCTCCTAAACACATCTTCTCTGCCCTTCCACAGTAATATGACCAATTTGCTTTAAGAGGAAGTCATAAAGGAATTTAGATGGCCCAAACCCACAATGTTAGTGGTACCGGATAAGTCAATCTCACATTGATCATTTGACATATACTGGGTCAGTGCTGTTCCCATAAAAAATGTCATCTTCTTGATAAGGGAGAAAAGCACAGAGAATGTCTGCTTATGCAACACAGCATGAGAACAAGTCACATATCACAGCGAGTGGGTGAAAAGCAAGGCTATTATGAAATTTGCACTGTGGACATTGAGGCTTCACCTGACATGGCAAGCCTTTCCCATCCAATGACCTACCTCATTCCTGCCATGAATCTTCCCTTAACCAAACTCTGTTGTTCCCCATTCCCTCCTAGTTTTCATGATGAACCCCCTAGGATCAAAAGGTACACTGGGGAAAGTAAGGACACTGAAAAATAATGAAAAGAGATCACGCAGGCCTTTGGTATTGATTTTCTGAGTCTGCAAAGGCCCCGATTTCCATTTTACTGAGTCACAAAATTTCACAATTATAAGGGGGCATTAGATGCCATCTAGTCCAACCCATATTTGGATAAAGATCCCCTCTACCACATACTTCACATGTGGTCATCCACTTTTTTGCTAAAAGACCTCAAATGTGAGGGCCTACTTCCTATAGCCACCTATTCCACTTTTGAGTAACTGATCAGTTTGAAGTTTTTCTTTCTTGTTTGTTCTTCAGTCACTTCAGTTGCATCCAACTTTTTATGACTCCATTTGGGGTCTTCTTGGCAAAGATACTGGAGTAGTTTGACATTTCCTTCTCCAGTTAATTTTACAGGTGAGGAAACTGAGGCAAACAGTTTGCCTTGCCCAGGGTCGCACAGCTACTGTCCGAGGCCAGATTTGAACTCAGGAAGATGAGTCTTCCTGACTTCAGGCTCAGCACTCTATCCACTGTGCCACCTAGCTGCCCATGGAAGTTTTCTTTGCATCAATCCTAAATTGTCTTCTTTGAAAATTTCTACCCATTGCTTCTGGTTCTATTCTCTAGGACTAAGTAGAGCCCTCTTTCACATACCAATTCTTCAAACACTTATCACAGGATCATGGATCAAGAGCTGGAAGGGACCTCAAGGGTCACGGAGCCCAATACACTTGTTTTACAGTTGAGGAAACTGAGGATGACTTGCCTATTGTTGCACAGCCAGTAAGTGTCTGAGACCAGATTGTAATGGAGGTCTTCCTGACTCCAATATACTGCTCTCTCCACTGTACCATGCAATGATCACATTCCTATTAAGTCTTCTCTTTCCATGCTAACCATCTTCCTCACAAGGTACTCCTGGCTGGTATCTATGCCTCTGCTAAGGCAGCCTAAGATTGTATTTGTTTTCTTGCCATATGACATGACTGACTCATGTTGAGCTGGCAGTCTATTAAAAGAGTCAGTGTTTTTTAAATTAAACCCCTGTCTAGTCATATTTTCCATATCTTGGGCTTGCAAAGTGGATTTGTTTTACCTATGTGTAAGGCTTTACATATATCCCTATTAGACTTCATCTTAATTTATTTGGCTGAAAGAACCAACCCATCAAGAGCTTTTAGAATCTTGACTCAAGTCATTCAGTGGTACCAATGATATACAGGCACTATCCCTCTTAGCTTTATATCATCTACCAGTTTTATTGGGTCACTCACCTGGGATCCAGATGAAATCTCTAGGTGTCTCTTTTCCACATATGACACACCAAAATTTATCTGGGAGTCCCAGTGCCACAGATGATCCCCTGAACACCTAGGAAAATTTTCTCTGGGTTCCTACACCAATGAGCATCCAATAATGCCGCTATAGATGGCTGCTATTACAAGGACAATGCATATGGAAATCCAATTTACCTAGTAAGAAGGCTCAGTTTGAAAGGAAAGAAAAGAGCATCAGGTAAGCACCAATCACAAATGGAACTAAGCACTTAGGAGTTTCTAGGCCAATAGAAAAATCTCATCTGGTGGCTAAGCAATCTATGAGGGTCTCCCAACATTAGTTTTCCTTCCCAGCCTCAATGCATTCTGAACTTTAGTCCCTCTGATATTATTCTTACAGGACTTTGCCATTCTTTTTAAAATTCATCTTCTGTTAACTCTCCTTGCTTCCACATTCTGTACTTGTGTAAATGTGTGTGTTGCCTATGTTAGATATATATGGACACATGACTTATCTAAATATGGCTTACAGGGAAATACGAAGAAATATCTCTCCATTCTTACCCATCTCTCTCAAAGGAAGACTTTGATTCCTGCCGAAAGGAGAGCAGAAGAACAACCATGAGGCTGGTTGCTCTGTTCTCCACTGAGGGCAAGTTGTAGGGAACTAGAATTATTTCTATCAGCTTTCTAAATATTGCTGATCCTGAGGCATGATCTTTTTCTTTGGCTCAAAAGCAACAAAGCTTTTAGTCTCCCTGGCAATTATCTCTTCAAGGGGGAGGCAGGGGTGTGCTGGATCTGGTGTGAGCATTTCCACCTCAGAAATCAGCAACTGCTACAAATCACCACTTGAGTATTGATGTGTTGATTTCTAGATTTAAGAAAATGATGGAGAAAATGTTAATAATGCAGATTAAACTTAAAAGTGTGCTTTTATTACATTATTATTAATATATTATTTTTTTTGAGAGCCAGCTGTCAAACATTTAGTTTGACACTGTCACCCTTGAGGGAGGGCAGGGCTTGATGCCTTCCCACCAAATGTTAATTACACAAAAGATCTACAAATAGTAAATAGTAAAAAACCCGTATACCCAGACTGTAAGCAAACAGAAATTGGAGATGTTTCACGGATTAGAATAAACTAGAAGATAAATAAACAAGAGTAAATGAGCTCTTTAGTTGGGAGGAAACTAAGATCTCAATCATGAGAGAGTCCCACTGGACTCTCCCACCTGAAGAGAAATCCCCCAAACTCTAAGGGAAGACAAACCAGAAATCAAGGAAATGTTGAAGACCAGGTTTCCTCTAACATGTCTTCAAGAGAGTCCTTCTCATTGTTCTTTCTAGAATCAGTCCCAAAGAGAGACTGGAACTGTATATGTCTCTCTTTAAGCAAGAATAAAGAATGTCCCACCTCTCTAAAGCTCTTGAACCAAATCTGCCCCTTCTGTAGATATACCAAATCCTGTGTGAGTGCATCATTCTCTGCAACAGTTATAAGAGCCTTATGCAAAACGCTCCAGGCTTGAAATCTATGTTTCATATGTTTTTAACAATCAAAGCAGATCAGTGAGATCTCTGTGCAGCCACATTGGTCTATTTGGACAATTCTTCCCTTTTTCTCTGTCTTGGGAGCTGCCCCTGCCAACTAGGATGAGTTTCCCAATAGAATTGCAGTCCAAGGGATTCTGTCTAACCTTGCTCTGAACCTTTGAAATTTGCCTTCCCAATACCTAAGGTGCACATCCCATTCTACATATCTTTCCTCTCCTTCCTCACAAATTCTAAGATTAAGTGGTCATCTTTTCCACCCTAGCAACTAGTTCTTGCTGTTGGTGAGCATTTCCCCCATTTGGTTCCTCTACCTTTTAAAGGATGAAATTATACTTAAGATGAGAGAGAGAGACAGAGAGAGAGAGAGACAGAGACAGAGAGAGACAGAGACAGAGAGAGACAGAGAGAGACAGAGAGACAGAGACAGAGAGAGACAGAGAGCTTTTTTAGCACACGTTCAGATAATTGGAATCTCTTATCACTATTATATCATGCTTCTTTTCCAGGGTTGTGATGTCTTCCCCAAACTCTTGATCTGTTTTCTTTTTTTGGTACAGATAATCTGCAATAGAGGAGAGGTTATTTCCCAGGGGCCCTACTCTAGGCACCCAGAAAACCTCTCCCATCACTGTTATTCTCCTGTTTTCCCTCAGGCCGGTGCTGCTCCTGGGGCTCCATAGAACCATAGCCACCAAAACTGAGAAATGATGAACAAGTGTCCCAGGCCCTATGCTTTCCTTTTAATTTGCTAACCTCCTCTGTTTTATAGGTCAATTCATCCCATTCATATCCACTATTATGATTATTGTGTATTTCCTTCCATGAAATCTTCTTTTATTTTTACTTATATTTGCCCCACCCACCCCCATTTTTAAAAGAAAAAGTAGAGTTAAAAGAGAAAAAAAATACAATTAATTCTAATACTATATAATTGAAGTAGTATAATCCCACCACTCTGCCCCTCTTCTCTTTACCTAACAAAAACGCCAGTCATGGGTTCTTACACTATCTTTCTTTCTTTTATTCCTCCTTTAGCATCTGTGAATAGAGCTCTGGCTCTATGCCTCAAGACCTCAGATTTCATTTTTATCTCTTACTTCCTTTCTTCTGGATACTTTGAAGGTTTTGTGACCAAGGCATAGTCTTCTCTCACAATCTACTCGAAATTCTTCTAAATGAACCTCTTCTCTTAACTCATAGTATTTCTTCATGATGTTTAGCATTTTTCTCCTGTTTTGCTCTTATCACCAGATTTAGTTTCTGGAACAGGACTTTGTGCACTCTCCCACACTCTTAGATTGGGTGGACAGGCACCACTTGCTCTCATCTTCTCTATGCTCTGGATGCTGCTGCTCTTATTGCTTTCGCTACCACAGTTCCAGCTATGGTGGCCCTGACTCTACTTCCTTTCATAGGAATCCAGGACTGGAGTTACCTTAGCCCATATATGACTCTTTTTTCCTACATAATCCTCATCAGGGAGTTGATTCCCTCTCCTCCTATGACTGAAGATGCCAACTGGATATGTGAGATCACACTGGGACCTCTGGTAAGACTCACCAACATATATGCCCAGTCATTGAGACATCTGCGTCTACTATTGTGGCTCTGAGTGCACCAAGGCATTCATTGCTCCACCTACTTCCCCTGAACAAGCAGAGAAGGAATTTCTCTAGGATCAGCAGCTTCTCACCCTGGAAAATCATTATGCTCCTGTGTTCCCCTCCTCTGATCAGTCATTTCCTTCTGGAACCTCCATTTTAATGAAAGTAACTTAACCAACCATATTTGCACCTTCATTTATCTCTGGGCTCCAATTCCGACTCTCCAGATTTCTTTTCTTCACCATGCCAGGAGAGTCAGTGTTATGTACTTTATAAATACTAGCTATTATTATTGATCCATATTTTATAACTACCTAATAGCAGAGAAAAGTCCACATGAATCTAGATCAAATGAACCTAGGTATAGCCTAAGCTTATGAGGAAAAAAGGAGAGAGAAAGAGGGAGAGAGACAGAGACAGAGAGAGAGAGAGAGAGAGAGAGAGAGAGAGAGAGAGAGAGAGAGAGAGAGAGAAACAGACAGGTAAAGAGAAAGAAAAGAAAGACATGGAGAGACAGAGACAGAGAGAGACAGAGACAGAGATCCTCCCTTCTGAAGCTAATTGCTCCAGGGACCTTCCGTCCTTTTGTTCTGGTCTGGAAGGCTTAATGAAGCACCTCTCTCAAGGAAAATATCAGAGGGTGAAGACTGGGGAGAACGCCATGTCTGAAGGGTGGAGGTAGGATTGAGGAGTTGCCAGCACAAGGATGGGAAGCAGAAAAGAGGGAGTGATTCATTCTCTTGCTAAGCATATACTTCCCCATACAATGGTAGATTTCTTTGTTGACATATTGTTGATTGAGTACATGCAGATGTTGTCCATGGAAGGCCTTTGCATTCCATTCTTGGATTGTAGCTTTTCCATAGGCTCCATCTGGAAATAAACCACAAAATAATACATTAGACTAATTCAATGGCAGCCTTTACTTTTGGTCGGTGAACTGACATCTGTTTGCTGCAAAAAGTATTCTTGTAGCTTTTTTATCCAGTTTCATGTGTTCTAAAAATGTCTCTCAATCCTCCTCCTAAACTATGATCCCCAATATTTTTGCCAGAGAATACTTCCCTGCTTTAATCACACCTAATTTCTCCCCCTGAGGATTTCATCATAAAATTCTTTCCCTCTCTTCAGTATTTAACCTAATGAGGCACTCATACAGGCAAGCAATCCTTCAAATAGTCATATTAGTTTGGAGAATTCAGTTTCTCTAAAAGTAAATGGTAAAAAAAAAACTGGCCCCCACCCCAGCCCACCCCTGACATGCTCCAAAAACCAAGAGCAAACATTTTTGAAGAAGAGAGATTGGGAATACAGATTATTGCTCTCCTGAGAGAACATAAATATGAAAATAAGAGAAAATTTGGGTGTCACTAGTTTTTTTTCTTTGCAACAGAGACAGTGACAATCATTCCACACCTACTCTATAGTTCAGCTACAATCTTCTATTTTCATTTTACCACTCTTTCTCCTTCTAGACTGATCATGTGACACCATTTCTTCCCCAGCTCCATTGGTCAAGATGAGAACAAAGAGATGACAAAATTCATTATAATACCAGCATCGCTTAGCTTGCTTTTTTTTTTGGCAAGGAAGTGTTCATCTTTCTATAGTTACATTAAGGTGGTATTTCCTTAATATAGTATGGGTTTTTGTTGGATATCTTTCAAAATCTGTTATGCTCTATTTTGCAGTTCTAAAGAATATGCTAAGGGAAGCAAAAGGTAAAAGAAGGAGAGAATTTAGAACTGAAGATAAAATTTTAAGTAGAAAAAATAATACATTATGACAGATATTGCTAAGGTGTAAAATTTCTTTAAATGTGTTCTTTCCATTCAGCTTTGATTTCAGAATGCTGGTATGTCTTAAACTATTCTATCACATCCTTCTCTTTGATATTTTCACACTTGAGGTATCACATTTGAAAGAGACTGAGGTATTTCTAAGTATTACCTTCATGCATTGGTTCAGTATGACTTCTAGATTCAAACTCAAAGTCGTTAGCCTGTATCTTTTAAATTAAGAATTTTATACATATTGAATTCAAATGATATGTTTATGTTATTGGAAAAAGATTCCAGGAATAAAAGCTTGTTAATGTGTTTTCAGTGGAACCGTATAGTTTAATGTCATCCATGTAGTTCCAATTTTAGGGATTTTTTTTGTTCTTTTTAGCGGAAATGATGATGGATTTAAAGTTAGGCAAAACCACAGTGGACTTAAACTCCCTTCCTAAAGATATAAATTATTCTTGGCATTACTGTGCTAGTGGCATGCTTTACATAGATTACTGTTTTCCATGGAGAAATCAAATACTCTAGCATTCTCAACATACCTGAAAATAAATAAGTCACGAGTCATGGATTTATGATAATCAACAAAGGCAGCTTAAATGTCAGGGCACTTACCGGCAACTGGTTCAAAAATCTCTGAACTGGCAAGTTGCCCTTTGTACCTCCTGGAACTTTTTCGCACACCTTTTTTTGCTTCTCAGGGCCAGAGTGGGAAAAAATAAGCCAAAGACTGTAAGAAGAAGGAGTCTAACCACATTCATTAGAAGGAAGGATTCTCGGGGGCTGTCCTCAGTCCTATTACATGCATGGGCCCAGAGCAGAGAATTTCCAAAGAAAGAGAATGGGTGCAGCAGCCCCGACTCAGGTGGTGAGCCAGCAGTGGTTCTTCAAGATTAAATAAACACAATTATTATCCTGAAAGCACTTAAGAATGAAAATGAAGAGAGAAAAAACAAAGAAAAGAAAAGATTTATAAAGATTTTTTTATAACACTCTTTACCATAAAGGTCAATGGAGCCGCTAAATTTGGATTCTAATATCCTACTTCTGGATGTGACTATAGAGGAAGCCTAAAAGACATTGAAGAAAACAGGGTTAGAAAAGTAGCTAGACTAAACCACGTATACACGGAGTAGGCCCATGCTGGAGACAATACAATTTTGAGAGTATTGAAGAATATCAAAATGCCCAAGGTATCTGAAGAAGGAGAAAATTCCCAAAGGTGCGGAGAAAAAACTTGGTCCTTTTTATTTTTTTTAAAAAGTATTGTCCAGAGAGTAACAATAACTAGCAATCCATATGCCTACATCCCCAACTATTAGAAAATGCTTCCCTGATGAGAATATCAGAAAGGAAAAGGCAGGCTTCCACAAGTGATATTCCACAATAGATTAGATCTTTGCCATCACATATACAATTCAAAGATGTGCAGAATACAAGATCATACTGCAGTTATTGTGGCATTAGGACCCTAAGCCTGTCCTATTTGGTTGTGCTTCCAGAGATATTGCTGTCATTGCAAAGGCCTGTGGGTAATAGATCCACCAACAATGCATCAACATGCCTCTTTTCCTACAGCCCCTCCAACATTTATCATTTTCCATTTTTTGTCATCTTTGATACCTTGATGGGTGCAAGTAGAATCTCAAAATTACTTTAATTTTTATTTCTGTAATTAGGAGTCATATGATGCATTTTCTAAAATGTGGTTATAGGTAGTATGCATTTCTTCCCTTGAAAATTGCTATTCATAGCCTTAGACCATTTGTCAACTGGAAAATGGCTCTTTTTCTTATAACTTTGAATCAGCTCCTTATGTATCTTAGAAGTGAGACCTTAATCAGAGAAAACTTGCTACAAAGATACTTAATTTTATTAGATTTTATTTGTGCAAAACCTTTTACATTTTATGTAATAAAAATTATTTATTTTATCTTCTATGATCTTTTCTATTTCTTGTTTGGTTATTAACTTTTTTCCTATCCATAGATCTGATAGATAATTTTTTCATATTTCTCTAATTTGTTTATGATGTTACCTTTTATATCTTGGTCACATGTCCATTTAGAACTTATCTTACTATAAGATATGAGGTGTTAGTCTAAATCTAATTCCTTCCATATTGCTGTCCAATTTTCCCAGCAGTTTTGGTCAAATACAGAGTCCTTATCACTATTTGACAAAAATTGCTAATATTGCCAATCCTAAGGAACTACTAGAAAATATGTTCTTAGGGGCCAGAATGTGGTCTCTAGATAAGACAATGAAAAACAGTTCCTTGGCTTGTACTTGTTTCTAGAATTTTCCGGTCACAATTCAGTCACTGTGCCCTACTAATTATATTTTCTTCAAGCTCCTAATTTTGTATTTCCATTTCCCAGCATTGTATTACCTACCTACCCCACCCCTCACCCCAAAATTCATCTTTCAACTCTATTCCATTCCCAATTCAACACAGTTGTAAAACTATAAGTTGATCAGCCATACTCCACTTGCAGGGACAACATGGCTATGAGACCTGTTTGTGTGTCCATAGTCCAGTTCTCCTCTACACAAGTAATGAAAATATTTTGGCTAAACCAGAAAAACACAGAAAATACTCTGTTGAAAAATTAAAGTTCTTTAATTAATTAATTGAATTCATAAACTAAGTTAAAATTCTTCAACATTATTATTTGTTGACTATTATATATTTAATTTGGCAACATCCAGCAAGATGTCTCCTATGTATAAGTCAAAATTATACAAGATTTGTTGAAAGACATAACAATGTAGATAGCCTTGTTCATTTATCCTGTGAGAGTTAATATAAAGTGAAGTATAAAACAGAGAGATATATGCTTCCCAAAGGTCTTTGCCACTAGAACGGAGGCACTCCAGTACAGATTTCAAGTGAAAAAGGGATGCCCTATAGAACCAACAGTTTAGAAGGTGGAGTCTTCCATCTGTAGAGGCTATTGTGCCAATTACATTGAGCCCTGAAATGTCACAGAAATGCCTACATGAGAGTCATAATCATTCAAATGTGTTCAGCCTAACTATTAACATAGGAAAAACTAAGTAGATAAAGAGTGTCTATTGTTCAGATTATAATGTGTAGTTGGATGAACAACCAATAGAGCTTGTGTCTGTCTGTCTGTCTGTCTATCTATTGTCTATCTCTTTGACTTGTTGAGTCATTTTTTTCTGTTGTGTCCAACTCTTTGTGACCCCCATGTACTAACAATTTAGATGTGAAGATATTGCCCACCCATTAATTGGCCACGTGACTTGCTTATATCACAGGAAGCCTAAGTTACATGTGGTGGGAGGAGCTTCTTGACAGGAAAAGGAAATTATGTCACAGGAAATGCTGAGAGAGAAAAAAACAGAGAGAGAGAGAGAGAGAGAGAGAGAGAGAGAGAGAGAGAGAGAGAGAGAGAGAAGGGGGGCAGGGAGCTATGGCTGCTAATGGCCACCCTCGTGATTGTTAGAACTGAACAGGCTGACTTAGCTGTACTGTGAGTTTATCTTTGGCAAGACCCCAGCAGCGGAGTCGGACAGGTTTTGGGATGGTAAGGCTACAGGCTGTGATATGGTGTTTTTAGTTCCTTGCTGTTATGATATAGTGGGCTGACTGGCTATGGGAACCAAACGTTTGGTTATGGGAAATGATTTTCTGGTGTCTGAATAAATGTTATACTTCTTTTACCTTCTTTATGGAGATTCTCTAATACTTTGCCATACAGAACTACACAGGCATATTCATGATTATCATTGATGTCGTGCTTACTGCCTTACTGGTACACCCTATTTGAAGTTTTATTGGCAAAGATACTAGAATGGTTTGCCATTTTCTTCCCCAGCAAACGAGGTGAAGTGACTTGCTCAGGGTCACACAGCTAGTAAGTGTCTGAAATCAGATTCAAACTCAAGTCTTCCTGACTTCAGACCTGGCCCTCCATCCACTGCACCACCTAGCTGCTCCTTGGTGTGTGTTAGCAGGTTACAAAACATCATAAGCAAAGAATTGCAAAGGATAGACTTAGCCTCATGTCTCAGCTGCCTTCTAATTCTTCTCCTGAGGACTACTTCTCTCATTGGTGAGTTCTTCCTGGAACCTCCATTTTGGGAAAGGGCCCTAGACCAGTCATTCCTCACTCTCCCCACTTAGCCAACATACCCCTGCCCCCACTCAGGTACTCTCTCTCCTTTTCATCCCTATCCTTTCAGTGTCCCTTTTATATCTTGTCTTTGACCCACCCTACATTAGAATGGAAGCTCCTTGAGGGCAGGGACTATATTTTTACTTATATTTGTGTGAGCCTCTCTCTCCTCTCTCTCACCCTATTCTCTCTCTCCTTTCTACTCTTTGAGATTACTCTGAGGGTAACTGACAGGCCTCAAATCTGTTGGTGAGTTAGGGGGGTGTCTACCACGAGCATGTGAAGACTTGCCCCAGCAGAATGGGCCAATGAAACTAATTTTTTCCAATAGCCATGCAGGCAGCTGAAGCAGGCAAAATGGAGCACTTACAGCTTGTTGAAACATTGAAGACACCAAGGTCATTCACTGCATTCCGGGCTGTCACCAGTTGTCTTGACTTTGGTTTTGTCACTGAACTTTGATGACTCTGGAAGAGAGTGAGGCTGACAACTTTGTGCAACTCTGCCTCACAAATCCAATTCACGGGCAAGTCAAGATTCTGTAATGTCATTGTTCCTCTTTGAAAGGACAAACAATAACAACTTATATTTGTATCCCCAGTGCTTAGCATAATACCTGGCACATAGTAAGAGTTTAATAAATGCTTATTGAGTGAATGGATAAAAGATCTATTGGGTTATTAGAAATTTTAAATAACTAGATTAAGAACCCAGGATTACATTTCTCAATAACTCTCTGTACAGCACCTATCAGAGTATCTTGTATATAGTAGACACTTAACAAGAGTTTGCTGAATTTAATTAATGTTTACTGGAATCATTTAGCATCCCCATAGGTTCCGCAAGTGATCAATAATTCTCCCTGGATCCAGTAATTGGGTTTAATTGGGAGCATTGAATAAAAATAATGGGGTGGTGGAAGCACAAGGAAAGAAGAGAAGAGAAGAAAATTTTGAAAAACCATTAATACATGCTTCATCTGTTGTGTAACAGAGTCATAGTGATAACATTATTTTCCAAATAAATGCCTAAAATGTAAGTTATAACCCATCAGTGGTCAAGTCTACTGACAGGTCTTAACAAGCAAGTGTTGGCAGGTGTAATGGCAAGCAAAGTAGGACTTTTTGTTGTCACAAATGATGACATTTTAATATGTTAACACAGTATATCATTATTACCTCCTTATGAAGCACAAACAACTCTCTGAATCAAGAAGAGAACCACCAATTGACAGAAAATAACTTAGCTGCACCTTTGGAGGTTTTAAAAAGTTTAGCCCTAGACAAATTTTAACAGTTCAAGAATAAGTGAGATTATGAGCTGGAAACTGCCTGAGGAGAAGACCTCTGCATGGGAGCAAAGGAAGAAAGAAATTTCCCTCACTGGGAAAGTCATTGAATTAATAGTACATACTTCATTCAGGGGAAAGGGAGAGACACACATTCCAGAAAGACATGCTACAGAAAGGCAGACATGTGAGGGAGGAAGAAGCTTCAAGGAACATGGCCCCTGGCAGCAGAGAAGAGAGCTGGCTAGGGAAAGGATAAGACCTTGGAAACCCAGCTGAGTCATCTGCTCAGCAGAGATGCTATACCCAAGAGGATCTTTGTGGAAAAGAACTTGCAGGTCCTAAAACACCAAGCGTTGTAAGTTGCCTTGCCTCACACACATCACTAACATTGCACTCTAAGCTTAAACTCACTCTTCCCTTGGATACTGTGTGTATTCGTGGGAGCATATTCCCCAGGTTTATGGGGTTAATATTTGTATCCACTTGTTTTTTACTATGCTGTCTTAGTAAATGCATTTGCTAAGGACTAATGGCATCTTTTAGATGATTATTAACTCTTGGAATCTCAAGACCTATAATAGTAGGAGCACAGCCCCATAGAGCTACCCCTAGAACCTCAGTTAACAGCAACACTCTGGAGATCCAACCCATGAATCTGAATGAAAGTTGGGGAAAATACCCCAAAGGGGTGCTATTCCAGAAACATTTTCTCACTCTCACTCTTCCTCTTTTTTCTGTTTTGCTTACTCTCCCCATTCTAAAATTCCCTTATTTCCTTTTAACTTTTCAAAATGCCTATAAGACCCACAAAAATGGGAAATGAGAAAAGATCTGCCTTTAAAATCTTTACTCTCAGATATAGTTCATTTGGAGACTGTAGTTTCAGGAATAACTGATTTAAGAAGCATAGTCATGAAGTCTTCACTGATGGGAAATTTTTTAATTAAATTAAATTTAAATTTAAACTTTTAAATGTAAAAGTAGCAGGAATAAAACAAATAAACAGCAGAAAGGAAAGACTAGCATAGAAAGGGTATAGGAAGATTAGATCAAATTTTCTCTGTCTAGAAATTAAGAAGTTTGGACTACAAGATTTCCTAGATACCTTCCAGCTCCCCATCCTTTGATACTATAAACGTTGTATGTCATTTTCTGAGAATACTACTGAGATTTCTATCAGTAGCTGAATGTACCTTTTTCTGTAACCTCAGTACAGTCTTCACAATTGCCCTTTTACTGATGAACTAAGCTCTCACTAAGGGACTATTTATCCAATTTTAAGGTCCTCATTTCTCACCTCCCCCTTTAAGCACAGACTCCCCAGTGTGGCAGTAGCCTGCATAATGCACTCCTTGATTTGGCTGCTACTGTTTAGGGTTCATTCACCATCCTGGAGAACCAGTTTGTTTTCTTCCGCAGACTTCCTTTTCGGAAAGAACTTTGCTTCTTCGCACTGACTGATTTCTGAGACACCAAGGGCTTGGCATACATTTCTCCTGGAAAGATAATGCAGCAAAGGAAAAGTCAACATCTTCAGCCAGTGAATAACTGTGTTTTGATGGAGAATGTGTCTGAAAATATTGAGGACCACACAAATATAAAACGTTTCTAATTTAGTTTTTAGAATATAGACTTTAATGCAGCTCAGCTTCTTGTCTACAACAGCTGTTTCCAGTTAAAAATAATCTGATGGCAGATAAAATTCTGAAGATACTGATGTGACAATGAGCAGACAGAAAGGGCGAAATGGCATATTTCCTCCTGGGTTTGCTTTTATTTATAAGAGAGTGCAATGTTTAGCGTGTTGAGCCTTGCTAAATCCTGAAAGGGGCCTTTGCACCTTTTATTTCAAATGACCTGTTCTTTGCATCACCCTTGCAACACCCTTTCTTGATGAAAGTGATTGTCTCATTTTGCATGTAAGTGCAATGATGCAATCACCATATTGAAAAGAACAGTGTTCTCTGCCAGGGTCACAGTGACCCATCAGATAATCAGATAGGTGATAGCCATCTATCTCTGTGTATATTTAGAATGAGGGGAGCTTCCTGAAATCTAGGCAGCTGTATGTGGCACTCTTGTTAAATAATAATAAAATAATGTTGTATTTGTCCTTCGTTCTCAAAGAGGACCATGACATCGGGGAGATAATGACGTGACTTGCGGTTGGCTTTGATTCAAGTGAGGGAGGGCTGTGCAAGGTTACCAGCCTCACTTTGTCCTCCAGAGCCATCTGGGTCCAGTGGCTTTATATTCACCAGAACAACTGGAGATGGCCCAGGATGTAATGGGCGACCCTGGCCCTTTTAAACTAAGGTCTTTTCATGTTTTCACTTTGAGTGAGGTAATGCCCATTCAGGGAATAGGCCTCTTTAAGAAGTGAGTCAAGGGATGGCCCTTTTAATAAAAAAAAAAAAAAACCGGGAGAGGAAGACCCTCAGGGTCACTGGCCAAAAGAGATAACTTAATGTAATATAATAAGGAAGAAAAAGAGGAAGAGAAAGGAGAAAGAGAAAAAGAAAAGTGCATTTATATAGCACTTTAAGGTTTGCAAATTACTTTACAAGTATCACCTCCTTTCATTTTCACAATAACCATGGAAAGAAGGTGCTATTATTATCCCTATCTAAGAAATTAGGAAACTGAGGCAAAGAGAGACTGTAAGTTGTGACTTGCCCAAGGTCACACAATTATTAAGTGTCTGAGGCCAGATTTGAATTCAGGTCTTCCTGACCCAAAGTCCCATGCTCTATCTATCCATTGTGCCATCTAGATGTCATTCTCCTTTCTATCAATCAATCAACAAGCATTTATCGAGCATCTACTACATGCCAGGCACTGTACTATACATATATATATATACATATATATATATATATTACACACACACACACATATATACATACATACATACATACATTGTGATTTAACTAATGCTCTCTCCTGGACCCTCTTTACTTTTCTCTCTATACCCTCTCCAGCTCCCAGGAGTTCACTTATCATCTCTGAACAAATGATTCCTAGATATATATTCAATCGCTCTCCTGAGTCACAAACTGCCTCTTGGACATTTCAAACTGTTCGCCCCACAGGTATGCCAAATTCCACGTGTCTAGAACAGAACCTTTTATCTTTCCAGAAAAACACACCCAGCTTCTGAACTTCCTATCACTGTTGCAACCTCAACGTCATCCTCAGTTCTTTGCCCTTACTCACCCACATATCTGATCGATGGCCAAATCTCACCCTTTCCAGCTTCCTGAGATTTCTGGCATAAATCCCCACCTGTCCACTCACACAACTGTAGCTCTGGTTCATCTGAACCAGAGGCAGCAGCCTCTTAATTGGCAGCCGGGTGGTATGGTGGATGCAGTGCTGGGACTGGGGTGAGGAAGATCTGAGTTCAAATGCAGACTCAGATATTTAATAGTCATAGGACTCTTGGCAAGTCACAACCTCTGCCTCAATTTCTACATCTGTAAAATGGGGAGAATAATAACGTTTACTTCCCAGAGTAGGCTCTTGGGGAGATAAAATGAGATAATATTTATTTATTACAATAACTTTTAAATATGACATAAATGCTAGCTAATGTTATTGTGGTTACTATGACGATAATGGTGATGTTCTTCCCAGCCTCAAGTCTCTCCCCATTCCAATCCATTTTCCACACAGCTACCAAATGTGTTGGGTCCTTTCAGTCATGTCCAGCTCTTTGTGACTTCACTTGGGGTTTTCTTGGCAGAAATAATAGAGTGGTTTGCCATTTCCTTCTCCAGCTCATTTTACGGATGAGGAAACTGAGGCAAACAGGGTTAAGGGACTTGTCCAGGGCCAGACAGCTAGTAGATATCTGAGGTTGGATTTGAATTCAGGAAGACTCCAGGCCCAGCACTCTATCCACTGTACCACCTAGCTGCCCACAGCTACCAGACCAATGTTTCTAAAGTACAAGTCTATCTGAGCTCCCTCCCTCTAATGTCAGCAGCTCCCTATTAACTCTAGGATCGAATATAAACTACTGTGTCTGCATTTAAAGCCCTTCCTGTCTTTCCAGTATTCTTTCTCTTTTCTCCCTTGCACATACTCTATAGTCCAGCAACACAGGCCGGCTTACTATACTTAAGACACATGTCAATTCACAAAAGCTGATATCTACACCGAGAATGTTGTTGTTGTTTGTTCTTTGTTTCTGAAGAGACCCAATGACATTACAGGGTGATGTCCTGACCTGTCTGTGAATTGGATTTAAGTGAGGAAGTGTTGCACAGAGTCATCAACCTCACTCTCTCTGGGGAGTCGTGGAAGTTCATTGGCAAGACAAAAGTCAGAATAACTGGCAGCGGCCTGCAATGCAGTGGATGACCCTGCGGTCTCTGATGTCTAACCAAGTTCTAAATGCTCCACAGCCTTCGGCCATCAAAATCTCCTTAACTTTGGGCTTACTGGCTAGATTTTTTTCTCAAAAACCAAGCCTTAAACCCAACTCGTTCTGGAGCTCATAGATTGGACAATAGGCCCCTGCCCGCCTAGCATAGAATAAATGTAAATACTAAATACTAACTGTTTCTCTTGGGGGCAGGAACCCTGAGGATTTCCCCCCTTCCAGTTTGATTTTTTTTTTTTGAGTTTTTGATTAAAGGGGCCATCCCTTGATTAACTTCTTAAAGAAGCCTATTCCCTGAATGGGCATTACCTCACTCAAAGTGAGAACCTGAAAAGACCTTAGCCTGAAAGGGGCCAGGGTCTCCCATTGCATCCTGGGCCATCTCCAGTTGTCTTGGTGAATATCAGGCCACCAGACTCAGATGGCTCTGGAGGAGAAAGTGAGGCTAGTAACCTTGCACAGCCCTGCCTCACTCAAAGTCAACTGCAAGTCATGTCATCATTTTCCTGATGTCATGGTCCTCTTTGAGAACGAAGGACAAACACAACAAATGCTCCACAGCCCCTCCTTCAGCCACCTTCATGGATACTGGAACAAATTGTTCTCATCTACCCATTCCACCAGAAGGAAGTCTTCACATGCTTGGGGTAGACATCCCCCTAACTCACCAGCAGTTCTGAGGCCTGTCGGTGACCCCCGACCTGGTTTAGCCCATCTGTCAAGATGGTTTTCAAAGGGGTGCAGCTGCTGCACATGCTGCAGCTTCTTAGAGCCACAGGGATGTTCTGGGACGACTAGCCCCTCTGGTGTGAGAGTTTGCCAAGCCATTTTCAGGGCTGCTCCTTTGGTGTCCACCTTTCACCCAACTCTCACTTGTGGCTCCAACAAAACCATACTTAGACTTTTTGGAAGTTTGTATAATCCCTTACTCTACTGATATTTATTATGACAGGATTCTACTGTATCTACAAAGAGCTACTGAGAATGTAAACAGAGAAGAAAAGGTACAGGACAGAGACCTGGGTTACACTGATGCATAGGGATCTGAGATATAGATAATAAACTTACAAAAGAAACAAAAAAGTATTGATACATCAAGCAGAAGGAAAACCAGGAGAGAGCGATGTCACACAGACAAGGAAAAAAAGATGAAAAACTACCCAAAAGAAAGGAGTGATCAGTAATGTCAAATGTTACAGAGAGGTAGAAACAGATGAGACCTTGAGAAAAAGACCATTTGATTCAGCAATTTAAAAAAAATCATTGGTGACCTGAACCATAGGAATAGAAGTCAAATAAGAAAGAGTTGAGGAGTGGAAAGTGGGAAAGTGAAGGCAATAAGTATAGATAACTTGTGGAAAAAAATTAAGTATAAAGGAAATCTGGACATGTTTATGTGTGGGAGGGAAGGAGAGAAGGTAAGTAGGTAAGATGTTGAAAATTAAGGTGAGGGCCTGATTGAAGGGACAATCTTCCAGAAGGCCTAGAGAGAGGGACGGATCAAGAGCTGCCTCTTCAGAAGATGAACTTCATAAGAATCTGGAGAGTCTTATATGATCTGATGATGAGTGAAGGGAGCAGAACTAGGAGAACATTGTACACAACCACAGACACATTGCTTTTGTGATGACTAACTTTGGTAGACTTGGCTCTTCTCAACAAGCAAGGTTCTAAGACAGCTCCAAAAGATTCATGATGAAAAGCCTATCCACATCCAGAGAAAGAATTATGGAATCTGAATGCAGATTGAAGCAAACTACAGGGTGTTCTTAAAGTTTGGACACATAGGAAAATTGACAGCGATGTGGAGTTATTGCATTGAGTTCACGTGAATCTTGCAAAGCGCATCAATTTCTGCATCACAAATGATGGAAATCATATTGAAGATGTTATTTGTTAATATTCCAACTAAACAAAGTGTGGTCGAAAATTTCATTCATTTCATTTCTTGAAAATATGCATTTTTGCCTATGTGTCCAGACTTTAGGCATGCCCTGTGTTTGCCCTCTTTTTTATTTTATTTTATTTTTGTTACATCTTTCTCATGGTTTATTTCATTGGTTATAACTCTTCTTTACAATTTCATTATTGAGAAAAGAAGTTTAATGTGAAGGTATATTTAGAGCCTGTATCAAATTACATGCTGTCTTGGCGGGGAGAGGGGAAGACAGGAAGGGGGAGAAAATATGGAACTCAAAAACTTGTGGAACTGAGTGTCGTAAACTAAAATAATTAATTAATTAATTTTTAGAAAGAGCTAACTCTTTAATACTGCAGCAAAGGAGGAAAAATTAGGGGATAACATAGAGGTGGTTTGAAGTATGATATCAGGTAGGAGGGACAGCTCAAGATGGATGGCCTCAGTCTTTTTCAGTAACATATGAGATAAGGTCTTCTGAGAGAGGGGGAGACTGTGATGTAGGTGGATTGAGAAAAGAAGAAAAGGTTTGGAACACCTATTGGGGAGAACCCAACAGAGAGTCAGTCGAGGAAAAATAAAAATATTAGCACGTAAGCAGTGAGGGCCTAATTTGTAGTGGACCCAGTCAGCACAGTTATAACACTTTGTTCATCTGCACTCAACAATATTAGAGCAGATGGGACAAATAATCAGCTTTGTGGTGTGGAAAGCAACGAGAAAGGAGAAGGAGGCAAAGAATCCGAAAGTTAAGGATAGTTTAAAGTTGAACAGGTCTCCTGGCAAGACCTGTATGAACTGATGCAGAGCCAGGGATGTCACATAGGTGATAAGGTTGACGCACGCATGACCAGAGCTCTGTGCCTCAGTTTCCTCATATGTAAAATGAGGGGGCTAGACTTGATGGGCTTTAAGGTCCCTCCTCACTCTAATCTATGATACTCTCCCCCGGCCACATTTTAGGAAGCACCCTATGCAAGGTTCACCTCATTCATGCCCAGACTTTCTCTCTGGACATCCCCTTTGGGAATGAGACAGTCTCTTGCCTCCTTGTAAATACATGCTGAACATGTATATTTAGATGGGTATCCTCATTCCTTCCATCCTTTTTCCTTTCCTCCTTCTTAATGCATATGATGGGACTGATACTATCTGGGATTGGTTTCCTTAATGATCAAAGTGGGGATGTGCCATGTGCCAGACATGTTGCCATAGCTACCATTGTCAAATCACCAACCATTTTTTTTCCTTCTTCACACCTCAGCTCTTGCCTCTTGGTGTCAGAAGATTCGCTGTGTGATTTGGAAAAGCAGACAGGTATTCAGATATTGCTATTAGCAGTCACAGAGATGTTATAAGAGCAGCTGATAAAGGGAACTGTTGATTACTCTGGGATTTGGTACACTTGGGTATTTAGAGATACCAGCAAATAGGAAGGCTGCTGGACTGCATCAATGGGGAGTGAGCAGGGCATGTTATTTGGTGGAATAGAGTGAGGAGTGGAAAATGTTCTACTTGGTTTGAGAGGATCCTGTGGTGAGAGGAATGTTTACAAGACAGAGATTAGTAGAAGACAGGAGACCCAGCATGTCAGTGCCCATAATATTTTGTTTGAACATCCTCTTCCAGTGTTATCATCATGTGTATGGGGTTTTTGTGTCTATTTGTGTCAGTTTGGAAACATGGCTTGGCTACTCCATTTGCCAAAAACAGAGCCTTTAGAAGTAGCCAGTGATGAAACTGTTTATATGGATTGTATTAGTTGAATATGTTTCTGATTCCCATTCCTAAAGAAGAATGCTCAAGGCCATTAAACATCTAAACATTGAGCCATTCTCTCCTACTAGATTCAGACACTGTCTGAGGATCCTAGGTCACTGCATATAGCATGTTCCAAAAAGCTTAGTGCAGTTTAAGGTTCTACTAATTTCACGAGTATGAATGCCATGAACGTACGAAAAAGATCATTTGGAAAATTTAATTATTTAAATTCTTTTATACTTATTTAGTTTTGCGAATCTTTGACAATAAATTTTTAATTTTCACTTTAACAAAGTGGGGCATCCTGTGATTGTGTATCATGTATGTAATACTTCTTCCAACCCATGGATCAAGATAGGAGGTCCTGTTGTTCTGTCACCGTAGTTACCTGATTTATCTCCATTAATCTTTTTTGTTTGGGGTCACCTCAGAACTTGCACGTATGCATCAAAACTTCATTCTTTGTATGATCTTTAGGCTAGGATTACAAATGCAATTCTTTCTGTCACTGAGCAGCAGTTGATAAAAGTTTGTAGAAGGTTCAAAAATCAATTACAGCAATGTATAGCACAAGATGGTGGTTATGCCAAATTTTAATAAAAATACATCAATATTTTAAAATATCAAATAATTAACCTCCCACATATTTTTCTAAGTTTTTAACATTTATATTTCTAAAGTAACTAAAATTTAAAACTACACTTACACCCCGTACTAGGCAGAAGATGACCAGAAGTGGGGATGTAACAAAGGAAGACTATAAGTGAGGCAAACATACATGCATGCTTTCCTAATATTCTCTAGGGTGTTCTTGACTGATTCTTTTCCACGTATGGCAAGAACTTTGCTTCACAAGGGGTAAAGTCCAAATTGTTGGCAGCCTTAAGGGGCTGTTCATAGTAGGGAAGAATTTTTGCTGGTGTGTGTTTGTGTTGGTGGTGGAAGAAGATGACAGAAATCCTTGGAATAATCAAAGACTTTCTGGGTCTCCTAACTTAAAGTCCCAGGATTATAGCAGAAGTCCTGGGAAGGTATCACAAGGTGAGGTCAGGGTAGCAATCAGTCCATCCCATCCTCAGGCAAAAGGAAAAAAATCCAACAGTAAGAATTTTGGTGTCCCCTTGAGTTACGATTTGTGACTCTTATTCTCGAATTTAATGGATGCTGTAACCAGTTAGCATTTGAAAAAGAACCAAGGTTTGTTTTTGTTTTGGGGTTGGTTGGTTGGTTGGTTTGCCAAACTCTGCAAAAAAAGAGCTCTGTCTTTTTTGATACTCAAACCATATCCTTCAGACATTATCAGAGGTAACTTAGACATATAACAATTCTATAATTAGGTGTGCATTTTGTCTGTTGTTGGCTATGAGATTCCTACATTTATTTGACATTTGAGTTGTTTCTTTAATTTCTATCAGAAACCAAATTTCATTATCAACACCCATCATCCTTCAAGCCAAGCATGCATATTGCTGGCAAATATTCTTCTATTAGTTTCCCAAAAGCAGCATGCCATTTGGCCCAATATTTAGTTTGTTTGCACAATCAGCGGTATAATTACTGAAACAGATGTTGCCCAATAGCATTTTGTATTTAGTCTTTCATTTTGTCCTGTCACATATCCAATCTCCCCATCCACCCCACCCCATTCCCTTTTTGAATGGAGAAAAATATCAAGCAAAGTATTTTCCATACTTAATTTTCCCCCTCTATTTTATTTTTCCAGTTTGAAACAGCAATTGTTTGTTGCCAGCAAAAGCTGTTCTAAATGCGTCTGACAGAGTAAATTTTAAAGGTAAATTTTAAAAATAGCAAGTAGCACCCTCTTGCTTTCCATTGTCTAAAATGGGGTAAAGGAGTTAGTGGATAGCCCTTCTTCCCCTAGCCAAACTTCATTTGGATTCAGTCAAAGGGCCACACTTGAGGACCTAGAGGGCCAACATGGGTCCTTGAGGCCACAGGATCCCCACCTTGCTCTAGGCTCATCCAGTGTTCTGTCACTCCCCACCCACCCTCTAACCCCATTCTTTATCCTTTTTCTATCTTCAGTAGGCTAGGTTTTAATTTTCTCCAGATCATTCACTAATCTATGAGAGATATAAGTAGTAAGCTGAGGCCCTAGTAGCTGCCTGGTCCTTCTTCCCTACTATTCCCAAATATCATTTATAAAAATAATGATGATGATGATGATAATAGCCCTTTAAGGTTTACAAAGTGCTTTACAAAAATCACCTAATTTTATCCTCACAAAAATCCTGGGAGTTTGGTGCTTTTATCCTCATTTTACAAATGAGGAACCTGAGGCAAATAGAGGTCAAGTGGTTTACCCAGGTTCATATAGCTGTTAAGTGTCTGAGGTCAAACTTAAACTCAGGTCTTCCAGACTCCAAATTCAATGTGCTGGTCACTGTACCATCTAACCCCATCCACTGCACCAAATGAGACTCAAATGAAAATTCTAAATCTAAACACCTTCTTTTAGTCACCGATTGTCTTCTCTCACTTTTTACCTCACTGGTATTCATACTTAGGCAGCTTTTGGCTAAATGCATAAACTATCTTTCATGTGGTTCTTGTTAGGGATGAGCTTATATACTTCAAATAGTTTTATAAATGTGATATTATTATTACTAGTTTTATGCATACTCTGACTTAATAAAATATATAATTTTTAACCATTGTGTTATTTAGAATTGTTCTTTCTTAATAAGAACTCATAAACATGATTTGAAGGAAAATGTCCTGCTCAATACAAATGCTATTCTAACAAAAAGTATTTCTATAAGTTTAAAATAAATTTTTGTCTTATATTTTTAAATTTTTCCTTTTGTTATTATGAATATGAAAATTTTTTGACCATTTATCAGTTGAAGAATGGCTCTTGTTCTTATATATTATCATTACCCTATATATCCTCAATACCAATACTCTGTCAGAGAAATTTGAAGCATAGATTTTTTTTTTGGAATGAATGAATGAAAAAGCATTTAATAAGCACTATGTGTCAAACACTATACTAAGCACTAGGGATATAAATATGAAAGTGAGACAGCCCTTGGCCTCGAGAAGCTTACATTCGAATAATAGAAGACTATACATTGAGGGAAGCTAGAGTTCAAAAAGGGAAGAGAAGCAGAGGAGGATGTGTAGAGGGAGGCATGTTTTGGATATGGTTATTGTAATGACCTCGTTCCAGTCAACATAAGAGGTCATCTATCTGAGTTCAAGGTATTGAGGAGCAGTCTGAGTTCCAATGGGAGGCAGCAAATGGCTAGAGTGCTGGAAGCATAGTTGGGAGATTGCTGGGAAAATAGTGAGTGATCTGTTTTTGATCAAGATAAGGTGAAAACTTACCTGTGAGAGCCCAAGGAGTCCAAATTCTGGTGGGTCGTGGAGCAGTATCAGAGTGCTGATGGCATGATTTGTAGATGTCCGATTAACTATTTCCTGTCCAATTCTAATTATATTGATTTTGTTCTTGTACAAAAACTTCAATTTTATGCAAACAAAATTGTCCATTTTATCTCCTATGATCTTCTCTGTCTCTTGTTCGGTCAAGAGTTCTTCTTTTATTCTCTTTGCTGATCCTCTAATTCATTTAAAATATATTTTTATATCTAGGTCTTCTTTCTCTTCAGACATCATTGTAGTATAAGGTGTGACTTGTTGGTCTGAACTTAATTTTTTCCAGGCTGTTTTCCAGTTTTCACATCAATTTTTGTCAAGTAGTGTGTCCTTATCCCAGTGCTTGGGAAAAAAATACAAATTTTTAATCAGTCTTGCTATTTTCATTAACAATGCTTGCTAGTCTTCTATTCTATTAAAGTTCTCTCTTTTCTCTGAAAGATCATAATCAGTTTTGCAGGGTAATTTATTCTATATTATGAGCCTTTATCTTTTTCCTATACTGTTTCCCAAGATTTTCTCTTATTTGTAAGTACATATAGCCTTATCTTGCGTAATGTTATCTGTGTTTCCTTAGAAATTGAACGATTGCTTTTCTGACTGCTTGGAGTATGCTTTTTTTCTTTAACCCCAAAGCTCTGGATTTTGATTATGACATTTTTGGGTGTTTTCAGTATGGGGTTTCTTTCAAGAGAGAATCAGTGGATTTTTTTTCTATTTTCTGTTAGCATTTTGATTGTAGTAGATTGAAGAGGTTTTTATTTATAATTTCTTGAACTATGGAGTCCAAAATTTTTGTTTGATCATGATTTTCATCAGGGAATCAAATGACTCTTAAATAATCTTTTTTTAATGTGTTTTCCAGGTAAGGTATTTTTAATAGTATAACTTACATATTCTACTTTTTCAATCTTTTGACTTTGTTTTAATATTTCTTATTGTTCATGTAGTCATTGTAATATTTTGTCCATTCTATTTTTCAGGGAATCCATTATTCGGGTAAGGTTTTTCACTTTCTTTTCTAAACTATTCTCTTCTCAATTTTTTTCCTTCAGAAGTCTAATTTCATTTATTATCTCTTACTTCATTTCTTCCATTCATTCTTATAATCTTTGTGGCTAAGTCATTTCTTTCTATGAAACTCTGCTTATAGGCATTATGGGATAACTCTCTTCTGCCTTTACTTCTTGGATTTCTCTTAACTCATAGTATTTCTTAATTATGCCTGATTTGGGGGTGGGGGAAGAGCGTTGCTCATATGTACAGCATCAGTTCTTTGTTTGGGACTTTGTGTTTGGACATTGTGTTTGACATTCTTGGATGAACCGAGTGGGACTTGTTTGACCCGATCTCTTTTGTAATCTGAATACCACTGCTAATACTAGACTGGGAGGGTGTGGGCAGTGTTGTTATTAGGCCACATCCTCTGACTCAAATCCCTTGTTTTTGTCTCTGTCTCCTGGTGATCTGCTTTGAGTTCTGGACTTAGGCTTCCCTCTCTCCTTTCCCTCACTCTCTTCACTGTAAGTACTTGTCATCTGCTTATATCTTCTATGTTCCAAAGAGTTCTGTGTTCCTATTCAGTGACCTATAGGGTCTGACTCTCTCCTTGACTTCTGTTACAATTCAGGGCCAAGATCCAGCTTTAAGCCCTCAATATATGAACTGGTGTTGGTTTGTAACCTACTCCTAATCAGGGCCCTGATTTAGGATTTGTTATGGGAGCAACAGGGCAGGCAGGTGCCACAGTGGATAGAGTGCCAGGCCTGAACTGAGTGAAACACATCTTCTTGAACTAAAATTTGGTCTCTGACACTCACTAGCTGTGTGACCCTGGGCAAGTTACTTAACTCTGTTTGCCTCAGTTTCCTCATCTGTAAAATGAGCTGGAGAAGTAAATGGCAAACTACTCCATTATCTTTTCCAAACCCCAAATAGGGTCACTGAGAGTGGGACAGGACTAAGAGATTATTCAACAAAAGCAACAGGAATGTTGATATGTGACAAGGTGTGTTATTACCTCAGCCTGTTTCCTCATCTGTAAAATGGAGATATAATAATACCTACCTCCCAAAGTTATTGTGGGGATAAAATGAGATAATATTGGTAAAGCACTTTGCAAACCTTAAAGTATGATACAAATATTAGTTATTATTATTATAGATGAGGAAACCAAGGCCCACAATAACTTGTCCAAGGTCACTTAGGTGGCAAACAGCAGAATGATAATTCAAACCTGGATCCTTTCTGTTCAAAACTAGAGCTCTCTCCAGTCTATTAAATGACAGATATGGAATGTCATCATTAATCTAATCACTACCACTGGAAAAAAACAACTAAACATGCTGGTGGTATGTGTAAATGATGTCATATTTAGATGAAAAAGCCAGGCATTATTAATATATATTAAATCAGGTCCACCACAAAGTCCTTCTCCAATGTCTCCAGATGGCAAAGAAGTGATTCTGAATTTTTGAAGACTATGCCACTAGAAGACAAACTTTGGTATGTCCAGTGAAATTGCAAAGGTTTCAAGGTTCTCAGATTTGGTGACAAGCTACAGATCTGCCATGTAAGGACCAAGAGCTGAGATGGGAAAAGATTATTACCCAAGGACTGCCAACCAGATAATGAGTTTTTCACCTAAGGCAACTCTAAAAGACTGTCTACTAAGGTATAGAGGGTTTACTATCTGTGCTGATAGAGAATGTAATGAAATAATATATATTTGACATATTGAAATAGCAAATTAGAATTATACTATCTTTCAGGCTACTGGCTTAGTAAACTATTGATATGAAATATTAACTAATAGCTTAGTATCCCAGAGGAGTTAATATAACTTCTGAGGTTCGCTCACACAGTAAGGCTGTGAAAGCATCTGACTCAATGTTAAATTTTATGTATTAGCATGATCCAATGTGAGAAATCTTTTCTTAGTAACTTTTCTAAAGGAATTTATTTTCCTCTTCTCCAAAAAAAGCAATATTCACCGGCAAATTGCTGCCACTCCTTTCCTGTTCTTTTCCCTTTCTCCTCTTTCCTGATTTATTACTTGGTATTTGCCCCAGACTCAGTAGAGCAATATCAGCTTTCTTTCATACATTAGCAAGTGAGTCACTCAAAGGACTTTTGTTGCAATGGTGACCAAATCTGGAAATATACCAATGACACTTCTCTTTAATATCCCCACTTCTGCATTATCCATCATAAAAATTCACTGCATATTCTTTACCTTAATGGTAGGACCACCCCTTTAACATCTATATTCTTCTAGAGAGGTGGTGTGGCATTGTGGATAGAGAGGCAGACTTGAAACCACAGCAGATCTGGGTTTAAATCACCTCTCTGACACATACTGCCTGTGTGAGTCAAGGCAAGTCACATAATCCCTCGATGCTCTAGACCAGTGGTGTCAAACTCAAATAGAAAGGGATTCCTACAGGCAGCATACTGCCTCAGAAAACCACAAGTTAATATTATCTATATTGTATTTTTATTTATTTTGTTAAATCTTTCACAATTACATTTTAATCTGATTCTGGCTCACTGGGGAGTTTTGCTGGTGGCTTATTCCGTGCCTGGAGTTTGACAACTCTGCTCTGCATAATTCTCTAAAACTATGCATTTCAGAGAAGCTGTTGACCTGCGTCGGTCAAGAGAGTGTGCTCACCTAGGAGTTCCCTATACTAATGAAGTCACAGATCCAGTCCCTATGCCTATTCTTACAGTGATGATCTATGGTTATAAATTATGGAACACAATGATTTGAGATAAATTAATCTTACTAACAATCCAAAGGACAATGGAAATATACATAATAAGGAAGTGGCTGAAAAGATTTTATCAAAACCATATAAAACAAACTTTGTTCTCTCCTGGTCTCCTCTTTCTTTTTTCTTTTTAATTTTTTTATTTTTATTTTGCAACATTTAATTCTATGGGTTTTTCCCCTCCCAAGACAGCATGTAATCCAATGTAGGTTCTACATTTACCTTTACATTGAGCTTATTTACATAACAGTCCAGTTGTAAAAAGAATTATGACCAATGGAATGAATCATGAGAGAGGAGAAACAAAACCAAAAAAGAAGGAAAAAAAAGAGAGAGAGCAAATAGTTTGCCTCAATCTGCATTCAGACTCCATAACTCTGTCCGTGGATGTGCACAACTTTTTTCATCATGAGTCTTTTGGAGCTATCTTTGAACCTTGTTTTGATGAGAGGAGTCAAGTCTATCAAAGTTAGTCCTTACAGAGACTGTGTGTCTGCAATCATGTATAATGATCTCCTGGTTCTGCTCCCCTCACTCAGTATCCGTTAATATAAGTCTTTCCAGGTTGTAATGAAGTCTGTCTGTTCCTCATTTCTTATTGCACAATAGTGTTCCATTACATTCATATACCACAATTTGTTTAGCAATTCCCCAACTGATGGGCATCCCCTTGATTTCCAATACTTTGCTACCACAAAGAGAGTTGCTGTAAATATTTTTGTACATACAGGTCCATTTCCAACTTGTATGATCTCTTTGGGATACAAGCCTAGAAGTGATATTGCTGGGTCAAAGGGTATGCACATTTTATAGCCCTTTGGGCATAGTCCCAAATTGCTTTCCAGAATGGCTGGATCCATTCACAACTCCACCAACAATGTAGCAATGTTCCAAATATCCTACATCCTCTCTAGCATTTATCATTTTCCTGTTTTGTCATGTTAGCCAATCTGACAGGAGAGATATGGTACCTAAGAGTTGTTTCCATGGTGCTTTGTTACAAATAATTTTTATTGCATCATGATTTGAAAAGGATGCATTGACTATTTCTGCCTTTCTGCACTGAATTGTGAGGTTTTTATGCCCCAGTACATGGTCAGTTTTTGTGTAAGTGCCATGTACCACTGAGAAAAAAGTATAATTCTTTCTATACTCATTCACTTTTCTCCAGAGGTCTATCATGTCTATCTTTGCTAAAATTCTATTCACCTCCTTAACTTCTTTCTTGTTTATTTTGAGGTTAGATTTATTACATTCAGAGAGGGGGATGTTGAGGTCCGCAACTAGTATAGTTTGGCTGTCTATTTATTCCTGTAACTCCCTTAACTTCTCTTCTAAGAATTTCTATGCTATACCACTTGGTGCATGTATGTTAAGTAATTATATGGCTTGTCTATGGTGCCTTTTAGCAGGATATAGTGTCTTTCCTTATCTCTTTTAATTAGATCTATCTTTGCTTTTTCTTTGTCTGAGATTTGGATTGCTACCCCTGCTTTTTTACTTTAGCTGATGCACAATATATTCTACTCCAGCCTTTTACCTTTACCCTATGCATATCCCCCTGTTTCAAATGTATTTCTTGTAAACAACACATTGTAGGATTATTGTTTTCGATCCATTCTGCTATCCTCCTCTGTTTTATGAGAGTGTTCATCCCATTCACATTCACAGTCATGATTACTATCTGTGTCTTTTTCTCCATCCTATCCCTACCCCCATTTATGCTCTTATTTCTTCCTTCTCCCTTCCACTCCTCATAGAGTTTTGCTTTTGACCACTGCCTTCCTCAGTTTATCATCCCTATTGATTCCCTTCCCTTTTCTTACCCTTTTCCCCTTGCTATTTCTTCCCTCCCTTCTGACCACGCCCCCCCCCTTTCTCTTTCCCCTTTCCCCTCCTACTGCCTGTAGGACAAGTCTGATTTCTATACTTATCAGAGTATGTTATTCCGTCCTTGAACCAAATCTGATGAGAATAAAGCTCAAATACTGCTCTTCTCCCTCCCTTCTTTCCCTCTACTATAATATGTTTTTGTGTCTCTTCGTGTGATGTAATTTACCCATGACAATGTATATGGAAATGTTCCATTCATTGTAGAACAGAAAGGATTGTATATGTGACTGTAAATCTCCACTATGTAGATGTTGCTTTTTAAGTATATAATTAATACAACATGTAACTTTCAAAGCCATCCTGCTTGTCTGTGGTTCCTTATGGACTTCCTTCTATTTGTTTTTCATTTTAGGAGGGGAAGGAGAGGGGAGGTAATCTTATCCCTACTCCCTCTCACTTCCCCCCTCATTAAGAAAGAAAAGAGAGAGACACAGAGAGAGAGACAGAGAGACAGAGAGAGACAGAGACAGAGAGACAGAGAGAGAAGGAGGGAGGGAGGGAGGAAGGAAGGAAGGAAGGAAGGAAGGAAGGAAGGAAGGAAGGAAGGAAGAAAAACAAAACCCTTGTAACAAATATGCATAGTAAAGCAAAACAAATTCTCACGTTGGCCGTGTTCAAAAATATAGGTTTCATTCTACATCTTGAATCCATCACCTCTCTGTCAGGCATATCCCAGGCGGCACACTTTCCAGGTCTCTCTGAAAGTTTTTTTCTTTTGTCATTATGTACATCACAATAACATTCCATTACATTCATACACATCAGTATTAGCAGAAGAGGGAATTTAAAACCCAAGTCTTCCTAACTTTAAGAATAGCCTCTCTATTCACTACACCAGGCTTCCTCTCATACCCTTTGTTATAAGGCTCAATTAAAATTTTTTAATTCCTTGAAATTTTTCAGTGGCAAAGACTCTAGAAACAAGGGGAAAAATTAATTGGAATTTTCCAAATTCTCTTTACCAAAGAAAGTCTATATTAGTAAAAGTAAATTGGAAGATTGTTAATACTTCTTTGTATTTGGAAAATCAGCTTTAGATGCCTAACAAAACTTTAACTTCAACTATCTATGTAGCAGGCTATTCAGACTCAAACTAGTTTTTCTCAAGCACATCAAAGATCTGAGCCCTCACTACAAATCCTGGGATTTGTAGCTTTCACTTTCCTGGGATAGAATGAGTTAACACTTCCAACTAAGAGTACAACGAGGGTTGGAAATCAGGCCTGGAATTTTTAAAGCTATAATTGGGAGAAGGTATAGAGAGAAGAGAGAGAAAGAGAGACAGAGGCAGAGGCATGAGGGCATTTCCTCACGAGGTTGTTGAGAAAATCAAGAGAAAATATATGCAAGGTGTTTCACAGACCTTACAATGTTATATAAATGCCAGATATTAACTATATTTAAAATTTTCTGCATATTCAAAATTAAATATTCAAAACCACATGTATTTATAACACTGCCCTAGGCTCACTCCCCCAACTTATATTCACACTTCTGGTTTATAGCCCCCAGATAGTGGCTACTATTCTGTCTCTGGGTTCTAAGGGTAAACTTGTGGGGCTGACACTGTCACTGGGGAGTCCCCACCAGTGTGCTTCTGACTGATAATCAATTAATAGCCTCAACTATCTTTTAGAAAGGTATTTACTCAGATGGTATGATAAGAAGAGTTGGTATAAAACATTCCCCCCAAAACCTAGAACACACTCTCCAACAAATTCATACAATGTCTGTGGGAAGAGTGGGCTTTAACCTAAGTTAAATATGCAATGATAGTGAGGCACACACATAAAGAACAATTGTAGGTATGGAGAAGCTCTAAGGAACAGATTGGAGGCTGGACTTCCTACTACAGCATATACCCCATTCATGCCCATACTCATGCCTCATGCTCCTCTGCAGCTGCCTCTCTCTGCCACCCTCTGGAGCAAGCTTCTGGTGCAATTGTTATCATTGATCGGCCCCTTTCTGTCTAAGGCCAAGACCCTCTACCATGTCTGACCAAGATCTCCTGGCAGAAGGCACCTGAACCCCTCCCAATGAATAATCCCAGTTCCCTGCCTCAGCAACCTGCAAATCCAGAAGTTAACCAAAGTGCTATTGAAGTGACTAAACTAATATAAGAAATTGGAGACAAATTGTATTTTGAAAATCTTGCTGGCAATTTATTGTCCATGTTTTCTGACACAACCTGAAGCTGACTTTAATACCAATAGCTTTAACGCTAAAGATTCTCAGTATGTCCATATTTCATCAATAAGAAATTATAAAAGGGTGTGAGGGGGAAATTTTTCAAAGGCTGAAAAGGAAATTTTCAGTGAATTCTCCCAAACAAGAAGTGCCCAGCAAAAATTTGTTTTAAAGGTTTGTCAAAAGCCATTCTTTTCAACCACAAAAAATCATCAAAAGCAAAATCTGCCATATTTTTTAAAGCCACAAGGATGCTTTTGAACCTGGAGGAATTTTCTGTTTGTTTTTTGTTCCTTTTTCTCTATTTCAGCATTTTTCATCAAGGTTCAGTGTGAAAAAACTAATGTAAATTTGAATGAATGCTATAGGTCACTACAGTACAAGATCTTTCTTTTATGAACAATGCCTCAGCTCTAAAACAGCAGGATTTGTAACACATCTGCTTTATATGGCCAGTGAGTGTACTGCAATATGCTTGGATATGCTTCATGCATTGAAAAAGACGAATGGTTTCCATATGATGTGTATATGTAGATGAAGAACTTGTTCCTTACCAAACAGCAACATTTTTAGACTTCATTTGAACTCTCCATGAAATAATAACTGATTATTTACACAAAGTATATTATGAATTGAACTGGCTTAGTTTCTTTTAAGTATAATTAGTATATGATTTGGGAAAAAATGGTTTTTGCAGAAAGGCAATTGTGGGTTTAAGAAAAATGTAAAGATAAAATTTGGCAAATGTGTTTTCCAGGCAGAAATTATCTCCTCCCTCCTCCCCCTTCCTCCCCAAGGGAAATCAATAGCATCTCTGTATTTGGGCTTTTTGTTTGCTGAACAAATGTGCAATTGTAATGTGCCTTCATCTTAAGTTTATTTGCGCCTTGGACTGAATTTTCAGAGTGGGGCACTTATTTATTTAATTAATTTGTGGTAAAGATTTCTGTGATAGTGAACCCATCTTTGTATTTATGAGGTTATGTGAATTTTCAAAGCTACGTTAATCCATTGATTCTATGTACAGCATTTATTCTTCAGTGTTTAAGGAGGGTTATTTATAATGCTTCTGAAAGTACCTTGGCTAGACTTGTTAAGTTTTGTTAAACTTGCTACTGCATTGTCAACTGGACCAGAACTGGTCTCTAACATGTGGGTGGCCGGAGCCGAACAAAGCAGGCTAGAGACAGAAGAATAAGGAATCAAACAGAAGTTTAATTAATTTTAGACTGAAGAGAACACTTACAAGCAGAAGTCCACCTTCCTGAGGAGGGCGTAACTTGCTGGGGCAGGGGTAGAGCTTACATACATGAAAACCACAAAGGGGATAGACCACAACACAATCCTTCTTAGGTATTGAGTAAACAGTTCCCACTGCAGGCCTGTGGGAACAGTCCCTAAGTTGTCTCAAGTCTTAGTGGTCAATGAGCCTTGTGATCATTTAGCGGGGTATAGATCTAGAGTTAGCATGGCAGGAACAGGAGTGCAGTGTCTGGTTCAGTTCAGTTGGCAATTAACAAGAAACAAACTGTGAGTATGTCAGAAGATGCGATAGACGGCTTTAGGCTGCAGCGTGTTGGCTGCTTCTTGTTGTCAGGTCCCTGGGAAATAGGGGGAGCTCCAACAAATCTAAATAGTTATTGACTAATATGAAAATCATAAATCCCTTAGTGAATATCTGGTACTGGCCAAAGTCATACACTTTGCCAGAGTGTGAGATCATCCAGAAAGCAATGTATTGTTGTTATGCCAAGCCTGCTTGCTGGGCCTTAGCTCTGGGAAACAGGGTGTCTCCAAATATCTTCACAGCATTAATAAATTAAAGTTATCACTTGGTAAAAAAAATTATATTAAAGTTCTACCTCCCCAATCCCTGTTATTGGAAGTCCTTTTTCCCCTTCGTGGAATCCCCATAAAGTTCCTCTTATTTGTAGCTCTCTGCCATGCAAACCTCCTAGCCAGGCTCACAGGACAAATACCTTTCCAGAGTTCATAGCTGTCACTTCTCTCCACTACAATGGGTCATGCCAACATCTTTCCATATCCATTGCAGGTATTTCCTCTGTAGTCATCCACTACCACTCTGGTGGACATTATTTAACTATGACTACCAGTGGGACCTCTATTGGGATCTCTTGATCTTCCAAACTCACAAGGTAATCTAGACACTTCCCCACCTCAGAATATTCATTCACCTAAGATCAGGGGAAAAACAAACACAAAAAGATAGTCATCTATGTGCTCACAGCTGCCATGGCTGGGTAGGAGACAAGGCAGACACCCTTCCCTTGTCTAGGTCTTGATGAAACAGCCTGAAACATTCCTTCTGATTCAAAGCTTTGAGACACAGACAGATAGGAAGACAGAGACAGAAAAACTAATCTATCCTTGATAATACACATATACACATGTGTGTATTTATCATGTGCTCTACCAGTTATACTGAACTTTTGATAAATTGATTATTTTTAACTTGCGCAGATATTTTAACCAATCCATTAAACTAAGAGAATATTGAGAGCCTATGGTTCCAAAATTACTGGTTTAATGGTACTAAAATATAAATTCCAAGAATAAATTTTATTTGTCTAACTTAAGTAAAACAATTGAACTCTTCCCAAAATAAGTTTACTTCTTTTTTATGAGCTATTATTATTTTATTGATACTTCTCTCTTTAAGCTTTTTTAAAAATTTACTTAATATATTTAGTTTTCAGCATTGATTTTCAAAAGAGTTTGAATTACAAATTTTCTCCCCATTTCTACCCTCCCCCCCACTCCAAGATGGCATATATTCTGGTTGCCTCATTCCCCAGTCAGCCCTCCCTTCTGTCACCCCACTCCCCTCCCATCCCCTTTTCCCTTACTTTCTTGTAGGTCAAGATAAATTTCTATGCTGCATTACCTGTGTATCTTACTTCCTAGTTGCATGCAAAAACTTTTTTTTTGCCTTTTTTTTGGCAGGGCAATTGGGGTTAAGTGACTTGCCCAAGGTCACACAGCTAGTACAGGTGTCAAGTGTCTGAGGCCAGATTTGAACTCAGGTCCTCCTGACTCCAGGGCTGGTGCTCTACTCACTGCGCCACCTAGCTGCCCCAAAAACTTTTTTTTTGAACATCTGTTTTTAAAACTTTGAGTTTCAAATTCTCTCCCCTCTTCCCTCCCCACCCACCCTCCCTAAGAAGGCAAGCAATTCAACAGAGGCCACATGCATATTATTATGTAAAACCCTTCCACAATACTCATGTTGTGAAAGACTAACTATATTTTGCTCCTTCCTAACCTATCCCCCTTTATCCAATTTTCTCCCTTGACCCTGTCCCTACTTGAAAGTGTTTGTTTTTGATTACCTCCTCCCCCTATCTGCCCTCCCTTCTATCATTCCCCCTTTTTTATCTTCTTCCCCCTTTTAGTCCTGTGGGGTAAGATACCCAACTGAGTGTGTATGTTATTCCCTCCTCAGGTCAACTCCAATGAGAGGAAGATTCACTCATTTCCCCTCACCTGCCCCCTCTTCCCTTCCTTCAGAACCGCTTTTTCTTGTCACTTTTATGCGAGATAATTTACCCATTCTATCTCCCCCTTTCTCCCTCTCTCAATATATTCCTGTCTCATCCCTTAATTTGATTTTATTTTTATTTTTAAATATCGTCCCTTCATATTCAACTCACCCCGTGCCCATATATATACATATACATATATATATGTATATATATGTGTGTATATATATGTGTGTGTGTGTGTGTGTGTGTATATTCCCTTCAGCTACCCTAATACTGAGGTCTCATGAATCATACACACCATCTTTCCACGTAGGAATGTAAACAAAACAGTTCAACTTTAGTAAGTCCCTTTTGATTTCTCTTTCTTGTTTACCTTCTCATGCTTCTGTTGATTCTTGTGTTTGAAAGTCAAATTTTCTATTCAGCTCTGGTCTTTTCACTGAGAAAGCTTGAAAGTCCTCTATATTATTGAAAATCCATATTTTGCCTTGGAGCATGATACTCAGTTTTGCTGGGTAGATGATTATTGGTTTTAATTCTAACTCCATTGACCTCTGGAATATCATATTTCAAGCCCTTCGATCCCTTAATGTAGAAGCTGCTAGATCTTGTATTATTCTGATTATGTTTCCACAATACTCAAATTATTTCTTTCTGGCTGCTTGCAATATTTTTTCCTTGATCTGGGAGCTCTGGAATTTGCAGCAACATTCCTAGGAGTTTTCTTTTGGGGATCATTTTCAGGAGGCGATCGGTGGATTCTTTCAATTTCTATTTTACCCTCTGGCTCTAGAATATCAGGGCAGTTCTCCTTGATAATTTCTTGAAAGATGATTTTTTTGATCATAGCTTTCAGGTAGTCCAATAATTTTTAAATTATCTCTCCTGGATCTATTTTCCAAGTCAGTGAGTTTTCCAATGAGATATTTCACATTCTTTCGCTTTTTCATTCCTTTGGTTCTGTTTTATAATATCTTGATTTCTCATCAAGTCACTAGCTTCCACTTGCTCCAATCTAATTTTTAAGGTAGTATTTTCTTCAGTGGTCTTTTGGACCTCCTTTTCCATTTGGCTAATTCTGCCTTTCAAGGTGTTCTTCTCCTCATTGGCTTTTTGGAGCTCTTTTGCCATTTGAGTTAGTCTATTTTTTTCAGGTGTTGTTTTCTTCAGTATTTTTTTGGGTCTCCTTTAGCAAGTCATTGACTTGTTTTTCATGGTTTTCTCACATCACTCTCATTTCTTTTCCCAATTTTTCCTCTACTTCTCTAACTTGTTTTTCCAAATCCTTTTTGAGCTCTTCCATGGCCTGAATGAGACCAGTTCATGTTTTTCTTGGAGGCTTTTGATGTAGGCTCTTTGACTTTGCTGACTTCTTCTGGCTGTATGTTTTGGTCTTCTTTGTCACCAAAGAAAGATTCCAAAGTCTGAGTCTGAATCTGAGTCCATTTTTGCTGCCTGGCCATATTCCCAGCCAACTGGTTGACCCTTGAGTTTTTCCTCGGGGTATGACTGCTTGTGGAGTAGAGAGTACTTTGTTCCAACCTTGACGGGATGTGCTGTCGTTTTCAGAGCTATTTCTATACAGCCAGCTCTGCCACACCAGCACTCCTCCTCCCCCAAGAACCACTAACCTGGACTGGACTCAGATCTTAAGCAGGCTCTGCACTCCTGCTCTGATCTGCCGCTTAATTCCTCCCACCAGGTGGGCCTGGGGCCAGAAGCAACTGCAGCTGTAGTTCTGTAGCTGCACCTCCCCCACTGCCCCCGGGGTGGTGGCCCAGCTGCTAACGAACTCTTTTCACTCTGTCCCCCGCAGCTTTTCCTACTAACCTTCTCTGTTGTCTTTGGTGTTTGTGGGTTGAGAAGTCTGGTAACTGCCACAGCTCACTGATTCAGGGCACTAGGGCCTGTTCCACCCAACTCCCAGTCTGGTTGGTCCTGCCACTGCCCACACTGGGCTCTGCTCAGCTCCGCTTCCAGTTCCATGCGATAAACCTTATCCAGTGACCATCCAAGCTGTCCTAGGCTGGAGCCCTGCTTCCCTCTGCTATTTTGTGGGTTCTGCAGTTCTAGAATTTGTTCAGAGCCATTTTTATAGGTTTTTGGAGGGTCCTGGAAGGTGAGCTCATGCTTTCCAGCCGCCATCTTGGTGCTGCCCCCAATAAGTTTACTTCTAACCTGAAAAGCATATATATATTACATATCAATTCTACATTTTGTGTTCAAAGACAAAACAATTGAAATATTAGTTGATTTATAATGTATTGAGGTAATAATGGTCTCTTCATTTTGTCTTTTGCCAATTCCTGTAGCTTGATTTAATGGGCTACATAAAATTAAAGGAAACCTTGGCTGTCAATTAGTTTAGCCTCCCACCCCCTGCAAAAGTCTCACTTCAACATCCAGCATTCTGTTCCCTCCTACCACCAATTATTGAATCATCTTTAACAGGGCCCATGTTTTTTCTCATCAGTCAACTGCAAACCCCTCAAGGACTGAGATTGCTTTATTTTTTTTTCTTTGTATCTCTAACATCTAGCACGATGCCTTACACATAGTAGGCATTTAATGCTTTTTGAACTGAATTGAATGGTGCATAAACAAGCATGTTATCATTTACAATATAGTGTTTGGTCCTGAAATTAGAGACAATAGAATCCATTGAAAGACTGGAAGCAAAGAAACTGGAGACAACGCAAAAGTTTGGATGACCTTGTGTTAAATTGACAATGGTCTAAAAATATAGGAAGACTATATATTTATTGATAGAACAGGGTGGCGAGGTTTGCAAAGTTGAAAAAAAAGACATCATGCCATTTCAAAAAAAAAATAAATCAAGATTCTGGGAAAAGTACTGAGCTTCAAGATGACCCTATCTTAATGGGATGTTAGAAGTTGCCAAAATGGCTCATGAAATGGATTGGTTTTAAGAAAATATTCCTTTCACACTGTACAAAAACTATAGAACTTGTTCTTAAGGCCATTACCATCTAAAAGAGACAAGCATATAAAGAAATACTCCCTAAGACAGTGAGGCACTGTTTTCCCTTGCATTAAATATTCAATGATGTTAAATGGAAGATGAAGGAGATTGGTTGGTTATTGTCCTTCATTCTCGAAGACGACCAAAATGACATCACTGTGGAAGAGTCAAGTTACAGTGGGTCCAACTATGGCTGATCAGACCAATATGAACTTGGAATGCCCTACCACAGTTCGGGCACAAAAAGTCTGTTTGGGGTAGATTCTCTAAATTTACACATCTTGCATTTCTTTCAAGCTGTTTCAGTTCTGCTTTGTTCATAAAGCACAGCACCTTCTCTGCTGTTGGCACATTATGCTGAGTGGTCCTATGCCAATTTCTCCCATGTTGCACAATCAATTCCAAAGTTCTTAAGAGAAATCTTGAGAATGTCCTTGTGTTGCTTCTTCTGACCACCTGAATGCTTGCTCTGTGTGAGTTCTCCATAAAATAATCTTTTTGAGATTGATACCATAAGTAAACTAGGAGAGAAAGGAATAGTTTACCTGTCAGATCTATAGAGAAGGGACGAATTTATGACCAAACAAGAGATAGAGAACATTATGAAGTGCAAAATGGATGATTTTGATTACATTAAATTGAAAAGGTTTTGCACAAACAAAGCCAATGCAACCAAGATTAGAAGGGAAGCAGAAATCTAGAAAACAATTTTTATAGTCAGTATCTCTGATAAAGGCCTCATTTCTAAGATACGTAGAGAACTGAGTCAAATTTATAAGAATACAAGTCATTCGTCAATTGATAAATGGTCAAAGGAGTTTCAAATGAAGAAATTAAAGCTGTCTCTAGTCATATGAAAAAACGCTCTAAGTCACCATTGATTAGAGAAATGCAAATCAAAATGACTTTGAGATAACACATCACACCTATCAGATTGACTAATATGAAAAAACAGGAAAGTGATAAATGTTGGAGAAGATATGGGGAAATCAGAACACTAATGCATTGTTGGTGGAGTTATGAACCTATACAACCATTCTGGAGAGCAATTTGGAACCATGCCCAAAAGGCTATAAAATTGTGCACACTCTTTGACCCAGCAATACCACTTCTAGGACTGTATCCCAAAGAGATCATAAAAAGGGAAAAGGACCCACATATACAACAATATTTATAGCGGCTCTTTTTGAGGTGGCAAAGAATTGGAAATTAAGGGGATATCCATCAATTGGGGAATGGCTGAACAAGTTGTGGTATATAAATGTAATGGAATGCTATTGTGCTATAAGAAATGAAGAGCAGGTGGACTTCAGAAATACCTGGAAAGACTTAAATGAAATGATGCTGAGTGAAATGAGCAGAACCAGGAGAACACTGTACATAGTAACAGCCACACTGTGGGATACTGACTTTGATAGACTTAGCTCTTCTCAGAAATGCAAGGATCTAAGAGAACTCCAAAAGGCTCATGATGAAAAATGCTATCCACATTCAGAGAAAGAATTTTGGAGTCTGAATGCAGATGAAAGCATACTATTTGTTCTACTTTTCTTTTGTTGTTTTATTTTGTTTCTTCTTTCTTGTGGTTCCTCCCATTAGTTCAAATTCTTCTTTATATCATGACTAATGTAAAAATATGTGTAATATGAATGTATAAGTAGAACCTATATCATATCGCATGCCATTTTGAGGAGGGGAGAAAAGAGGGAGGGGAGAAAATTTAAAACTAAAAATCTTATGGAAGTGAATGTTAAAAACTAAAAATTAATTAATTAATTATATTTTTAAAAAAGAAATAAAGCTGGGACTCAAAAAAAAGTAGTCTTTTTGGCCAGCGTATGTTTTGCATTTGAATAATGTGGCCAACCCATCAGATTTGTGCTCTCTGAAGGAGAGTTTGAATGCTTGGCCATTTAGTTCAAGAAAGAACCTCAGTATCTGGAATCTTATCCTGCCAGGTGATCTTCAGAATCTTCTTAAAACAATTCAGCTATTCAGTTTCCTGGCATGGCTCTGGTATACTGTACAGATTTCACAGGCATATAACAATGAGGTCAGCACAACAGCTCTGTATAATCAGTCTAATACCTCTTCTCTTCCACAATTTCCTTCAGAGCCTCCCAAACACTGACCTAGCTCTGGCAATGCATGCACCAACTTCATTATCAGTGTGTACATCCCTGGAAGGTACTCTACCAAGGTAAGTGAACTTATTCACAAAATTCAAAACTTCTCCATTTGCTGTAACCAGTGGTTCCAGGATGGTGTGTTGGTGGCTGATCGAGTACCTGTGTTTTCTTGGTTTTAATTGTTGGGCCAAAATTAGCACAAGCAGCAAAAAATCCATCCATACTTTGTTGCATCCCAACTTCAGAGGCTGCATTAAGTGCACAATCATCTGCAAATAGAAAATCACGGACCAACACTCCCTCCACTTTGGTCTTGGCTTGTAGCCTTTACAAGTTGAAGAATTTATCATCAGTGCAGTAGCTGACCTTGATACCATGTTCATCCTCATTAAAAAGCATTTGACAACAGGACTGAAAACATCAAGCAAAAAGCATGGGAGCAAGTATGTAGCCTTGTTTCACTCCATTGGTGACTGGGGAAAGCACAAGAGCATTGTCTATTATCCAGAACCCAGGCAAGCATACCATCATGGAATTGATATACAATGCTGATGAACTTCCCTAGGCAACCAAATTTTTACATAATTTTCCACAAGCCCTCACAACTGACAGTATTAAAGGCATATGGTGTACATACTTCTGTTCTGTTCCTGGCATTTCTCTTGGAGTGGTCAGGCAGCTGAAACCATATTGATCATTCCTTGGCCCTTTCTGAAGCCACACTGTCTCTCAGCCTATTAAGGAGCACTCTGGCAAGAATCTTGCCAGCAATGACCAAGAGAGAGACCCCCCTCCCCTGCCTGTGATTGTCACAGGACAGCCTATTTCCTTTACCTTTATAGAGATGGACAATGGAGGCATCCTTGAACTCCTGAGGGATAACCTCCTCTTGCCATATAACCTGGAAAATTTTCAGTCAGCTTTTGTATGAGCAACAGACCCCCTACCTTGTAAAACTCAGCTGGAATAGAATCAGCACCAGGTGCTTTGCCACACTAAAGGAGCCTAAAGGCATTCAAAACCTTTTTTCAGTTGGAACTTCAGCTAGGGAGGAACTGACTTCAACCTGAGGTAAAAGGTCAATGGCCTCAGCATTGATTGATGGTGGTCTATTGAGAACACTATGGAAGTGTTCAGCCCATTTCTCTAGAATCATGTCCTTATCACTAATCAACGTTGTTCCATTGATTGAGATTACACCATAGTTCTTTGGCCCATCAATAGCCTTCAAGGCATCATAAAAGAGCTTTGGATTGTTACTATCAGCATAAAACTGAATTTCATCTGCCTTTCTACTGAGCCAAGAATACTCCATATCTCTAAGCTTTGCTTATACTTTGCTTCTGATGGAATTAAATGCTGCCTTCTTAGAGATGGCTGAACTGTCCTGCTGGTAAATCCTGTGGAGTTCTCATTCTTCATTTAGCAGCTTCTGAATTTCCCCATCGTTTTTGTCAAACCAATCTTGATGTCTTTGAGTGTTCTGATCTAGATGAACAAATGCAGTGCTATACACCAAATCTCTAAAGGCTGCCCACTCCTTTTCTGCTTCACTGTTGCCAACTGTGTGTTGGCTCAACTTTTCCTCCAAGTTAGCAACAAACTATTCGCTATCAGAGAAGAGCTTTAATCTGTTCACATTAATTCTTCTGGCAGTCATTCTGCCTTGGGGTTGCCCCTTTTGTTGAATGTGAACACTTAGCCTGGAGAGATTATGTCTATGATCAGTCCAGCACTCTGTACCACACATTGCCTTCATCGCTCTCATATCCTATCTGTGTCTTCTCCTTACAATCACATAGTCTATTAAATGCCAATGTTTGCTGCAAGAGCGCATCCATGAGATTTTATTGTTTTAGGTATATGAAAGACAGTGTTGGTGATGAGAAGGTCATGAGATGCACAAGTATTCAGTAGTAAATGACCACTGCTGTTGCTGTCACCAACTCCATTCCTCCCTAGGACTCCTTGCCAAATCTGGTAATCTGAGCCTACCCTAGCATTAAAGTCACACAGAATTATAAGCTTGTCCTCTTTTGGCACATTGATGACAAGGGTCTCCAGATCTTCATAAAATTTTTCATGATGGGAGCACAGGTACTGATGATGGTAGAGTGACATTTTCCTGCAAGTGGCAATCGCATTGTCATGAGCCTGTCATTCACTCCTTTTGGTAGACATACAAGCTTTTCGACTAGATTAGTTTTGATTGGAAAACCTACACCAGCCTCACATTGCTCCCCTTCACTGTGGCCACTCCAGAAAAACGTGTGTCCAGCTTCAACTTCAGTAAGCTGGCCTTCATTTGCCAGCCTTGTTTCACTCACAGCTGCTATTTGGATTTGATACCTGTTTATCTTGCAACAAGAGCTGTTCTTCTTTCAAGTCTACTGGACTTTGTGTTGTCTATACGTATGCACGCATTCCACGTGCCAATGGTTAGTGGAATCGTTTTTGCAGACATTTTTGTACATTTTTTGTGTTTCAGCTGCAGAGCAGGATTCCCCAACTGCCACAGTAATCAAGCCAAGGTTGTGTAAGCAGCTTCTTGGAGCCACGGGCAAGAGTTAGGTGGAACAGATGGACACCAGAGGTGGAAAGCAGCCCTGAAAAGGGCTCAGCAGCCATGACACCAGAGGTACTAGTCTTCTGTGAACACACCCCACACCCTGAAGGAGATAAATTACATCAAAGCATAAGGTGTAATTTACTTTATTTCTAAAATATGAGAGAAAGATTATTGACCCTCTGGTGGAAGACAGTTTTGTCACTCACTTAAGACTCCAATCTGATTTTGAAGGTCAGCCACTCACGGAGATGCTATTTCCATTTCACTCAAGACATAGCTACAGGATCCAGTAGATAGGGCACTGTACCTGGAGAAGACCTTAATTCAAATTCAGCCTAAGACACATGCTAGATTTGTGCCCTTAGGAAAGCTAGTTAATCTCTGTTAACCTCAGTTTCTTCATCTACAAAATGGGAATAATTATGGCACCTACCTCCCAAGGTTGTAATGACACATAATAAGTGCTATAAAACACTAGCCATCAAAACCCAAAATTATACAATATGTTGTGTATAAGAAACACATCTGAAACAGGAGGATACACAAAGGGTAAAGGTAAAAGGCTGGAGGAGAATATATTGTGCTTCAGCTGAAGTAAAAAAAGCAGGGGTAGCAATCCTAATCTCATACAAAGCAAAAGCAAAGAGAGATCTAATTAAAATAGATAATTAAGGAAACTATATCCTGCTAAAAGACACCACAGTCAATGAAGTAATATCATTACTTAACATATATGCACCAAGTGGTATATCATAAAAATTCTTAGAGGAGAAGTTAAGGGAGTTACAGGAATAAATGGACAGCAAAACTATACTAGTGGGATACCTCCCCCTCTCTGAACTTGATAAATCTAACCTCAGAATAAACAAGAAAGAAGTTAAGGAGGTGAATAGAATTTTAGAAAAGATAGATATGATAGATCTCTGGAGAAAAGTGAATGGGGATAGAAAAGAATATACTTTTTTCTCAGTGGTACATGGCACATACACAAAAATTAACCATATACTAGGGCATAAAAACCTCACAATCTAGTGTAGAAAGGCAGAAATAGTCAATGCATCCTTCTCAGATAGACTAAAAATTAATTGGAAACTAAATAATCTAATCCTAAAGAATGAGTGGGTCAAACAACAAATCATAGAAACAATCAATAACTTCATTCAAGAGAATGACAATAATGAGACAACATACCAAAACTTATGGGATGCAGCTTAAGCAGTTCTTAGGGGAAAGTTAATATCTCTGAATGCTTACATGAATAAAATAGAGAAAAGGGAGATAAATGAATTGGGCATGCAACTGAAAAAGCTAGGAAAAAGAACAAATTGAAAATCCCCAATTAAATACCAAATTAGAAATACTGAAAACTAAAGGAGAGATTAATAAAATTGAAATCCAGAAAACTATTGAACTAATAAACAAAACCAGGAGTGGTTTTATGAAAAAAAAACAATAAAACTGATAAACCTTTGGTCAATTTGATTAAAAAAAAGAAGAAAACCAAGTTACCAGTACCGAAAATGAAATGGGTGAATTCACCTCCAATGAAGAAGAAATTAAAACAATAGTTAGGAATTACTTTGCTCAATTGTACGCACATAAATTTGACAATCTTAGGGAAATGGAGGAATATTTACAAAAATATAAATTGCCCAGATTATCAGAAGAGGAAGCGAAATACCTAAATAACCTCATCTCAGGAATAGAAATTGAACAAGTCATCAATAAGCCCCCTAGGAAAAAAATCTCCAAGGCCAGATGGATTTACAAGCAAATTCTATCAAACATTTAAAGAACAATTAATTCCCATATTTTATAGACTATTTGGGAAAGTAGGCAAAGAAGGAGTCCTACCAAATTCTTTTTATGACACAAATATGGTATTAATATCTAAACCAGGGAGAGTCAAAACAGAGAAAGAACATTATAGACCAATTTCCCTAATGAATATAGATGCAAAAATTTTAAATAAAATATTAGCAAAAATATTACACCAATTTTTTACAAAAATAATACATTATGACCAGGTAGGATTTACTCCAGGAATGCAAGACTGATTCAACATTAGGAAAACTATTAGCATAAGTGATCATATCAACAACAAAACTAGCAGAAACCATATGATTATCTCAATAGATGTAGAAAAAGCTTTTGACAAAATGCAACACCCATTCCTATTAAAAACACTTGAAAGCACAGGAATAAAAGGAGTCTTCCTTAAAATGATAAGTAGCATCTACCTAAAACCAACAGCAAGTATTATAGTTAATGCGAACAAGCTAGATGAATTTCCAATAAAGATCTGAGGTAAAATAAGGATGTCCATTATCACTCCTGTTATTCATTTTGGTACTAGAAATGTTAGCTTTAGCAATAAGAGAAGAAAAAGAAATTGAAGGAATTAGGATAGGCAAAGAAGAAGCTAAGTTATTACTCTTTACAGATGATATGATGATTTACTTAGAGAATCCTAGAGAATCAAATAAAAAACTGCTCGAAATAATGAATAACTTTAGCTAAGTTGCAGGATATAAAATAAACCCACATAAATCCATAGCATTCCTATATATTACTAACAAAGTCCAACAGCAAGAGATAGAAAGAGAAATTCCATTTAAAGTTACTGTAGACACTATAAAATATTTGGAAGTCTACCTGCCAAGACAAACCCAGGACCTATATGAATACAATTACAAAACACTTTTCACGCAAATAAAGTCAGATCTAAATACATGGGAAAGCTCATGGTTAGGCTAAGCTAATATAAGAAAAATGACAATTTTACCTAAATTAATTTACTTATTTAGTGCCATACCAATGAAAGTACCAAAAAATTATTTTATAGAACTGGATAAAATAATAACAAAATTCATCTGGAAGAACAAAAGGTCCAGAATATTAAGGGAACTAATGAAAAGAAATGCTAGGGAAGGTGACCTAGCCATACCAGATATTAAACTGTACTATAAAACAGCAGTCATCAAAACAACTTGGTATTAGCTAAGAAATAGAGTGGGGGATAAGTGGAATAGGTTAGGTACACAAGATGCAGTAGTTAATGACTATAACAATCCACTCTTTGATAAACCAAAAGAGCCTAGCTTCTGGGTTAAGAAGTCACTATTTCACAAAAACTTCTGGGAAAACTGGAAAATAGTATGGCAGAAACTGGGCATAGACCAATATCTTACACCATGTACCAAAATAAAGTCAAAATGGGTTCACAATTTAGATATAAGGGCTGATATCATAAGCAATTTGGTTGTTGAAAGCAAGGAATAGTTTCACTGTCAGATTTATGGAGAAGGGAAGAATTTATGACCAAACAAGATATAGAGAGCATTACAAAATGCAAAATGGATAATTTTGATTATGTTAAATTAAAAAGTTTTGTATAAACAAAGCCAATGCAACAAAGATTAGGAGGGAAGCAGAAAATTGGGAAAGAATTTTTTTCAACCAGTGTGTCTGATAAAGTCCTGACCTCTAAAATAAACAGGGAACTTGGTCAAATTTATGGGAATACAAGTCACTCCCCAACGGATAAATGGTCAAAGGATATGAACAGGTAGTTTTCAAATGAAGACATTAAAGATATCTATAGTCATATGAAAAAATTCTCTAAATCACTATTGATTAAAAAATGCAAATCAAAACAATTCTTAGGTATCACATATCTCCTGTCAGATTGGCTAACATTACAAAACAAGAAAATGATAAATGCTGGAGAGGATGTAGGAAAATAGGAACACTGTTACATTGTTGGTGGAGTTGTGAACTGATCCAGCCACTCTGGAGAGCAATTTGGAACTATGCGCAAAGGGCTATAAAATGTGCATACCCTTTGACCCAGCAATAGCACTTCTAGGGCTGTATCCCAAAGAGATCATACAAGTGGGAAAAGGACCCACCTGTACAAAAATATTTATAGCAGCTCTTTTTGTTGTGGCAAAGAATTGGAAATCAAGGAGATGCCCATCAACTGGGGAATTCATATACCACAAGTTATGGTATATGAATGTAATGAAATACTATTGTGTCATAAGAAATTAGGAGTAGATGAACTTCATAATAACCTGGAAAGACTTACATGATTTTATGTTGAGTGAGAGGAGCAGAACCAGGAGAACATTATACACAAATAGACATACAGTATCTGTGATGACTAACTTTGATAGACTTGGCTCTTCTCAGCAATACAAGGTTCTAAGATAGCTCCAAAAGACTCATAATGGAAAAAGCTATCCACATCCAGAGAAAGAATTACGGAGTCTGAATGTAGTTTGAGGCAAATTACTTGCTCTCTTTTTTTTCTTTGTTTTTGTTTTTGTTTCTTCTTTCTTATGGTTCATTTCATTGGTTATAATTCTTCTTTACAACTTGACTATTGTGTAAATAAGTTTAATGTGAAGGTATATGTAGAACCTACATCAGATTACAAGCCATCTTGGGCGGGGCGAGGGAAGGAGAGGGAGAGGGAGAAAATTTGGAACTCAAAAACTTTTTATTGGTGTGTCTTATTTCATTGTGAAATGACAGATAAGCAGTTACCTGATTAACTTAGAAACCATCCTTCCAGGGTATTACATTAAGGTTATCAGAGGATATTTTTATGTATGTATATTTTTAGCTATCTTAGTCATGACTTTTGAGGAAATAATACCAGGAAAATAACTTACTACCAGAAAAAGTAACTTTCCTATTTTGAAGTGTAAACAGTGAAAAGATGATTGTCCTAGGAATAAAAAAATCTGGCTTATGAATCTGTCATTTCAGTCATCCATCATAGACCTAAAAGGGACACAAAAAGCATGTAGTCTAACCCCCTCACTTTACAAATGAGGAAACTTAATTGCTGTGTGATCCTCAATAAGACATTTCACCTCTCTTTGCCTTACTTTCCCCATCTGTTAAACAAGGGCATTGTTGTTGTTGTTCAGTCATGTTGGACTCTACATGACCCCATGCAGAGTTTCTCTTGGTAAAGATACTGGTTTGGTTTGCCATGTCCTTCTCCAATGTGTCCTCATATTCTTTTTTTGTTTTGTTTTGTTTGTTTGTTTTTTAACTTTCAATATTTATTTATTTTAAAAATTCTTTTCTTTGTACATTTTGAGTTTCAAATTGTCTCCCTCCCTCTAACCCCCTCCCACACCTATGAAGAAGGTAAGCAATATGATATCAATTATACATGTGAAATCATGCATAACATATTTCCACATTACCCATATTTCAAAAAAAGCAAGAAAAATAAAGATGGTAAGAAAATTATATTTCAATTTGCACTCAGAGTTCCTCAGTTTTCTCTTTGGGGGTGGATAACATTTTTCATTATGAGTCATTTGGAATCATCTTGGGTCATTGTATTGATCAGAGTAGCCAAGTCTTTCACAGTTGATCATCATCACAATATTGCTGATACTGTGCACAGTGACCTCCCAGTTCTTCTCACTTCACAACACATCAGTTCATACAGGTCTTGCCATGTTTTTTTTTTCCCTGAAACCATCCCCTTTGTCATTTGTTAAAGCATGATACTACTCCATCACAATCACGTGCCACAACTTGTTTGGCCATTCTCCAGTTGATAAGCATCTCCTCAATTTCTAATTCTTCACCACCACAAAAAGAGCTACTATAAATATTTTTGTGCATATAAGTCCTTTTCGTTTGATCTTTTTGAATTAAGACTTAGTAGTAGTATTGTTGGATCAATGAGTACGCACAATTTCATAGCATTTTGGACATAATTCCAAATTGTTTTGCAGAATGTTTGGACCAATTCACAACTCCACCAACAGTTTACCAGCAAATCTATTTTCCTTCATCCCCATCTCCTATCCCCAGTATTTGTCATTTGTGACAGGTATGAGGTGGTACCTCAGAGTTGTTTTAATTTGCCTTTCTCTAGCCAATACTTATTTATAGCATTTTTTCATATCATTGTAGATAGTTTGATATGGTCTTCTGAAAACTACCTGTTCATATCCTTTGATCAATTATCAATTGGAGAATGGCTCTTATTTTTATAAATTTGACTCCATTCTGTATATATTTGAGAAATGAGGCTTTTTTCAGAGAAACCTGCTATGAAACTTCATGATATTACTTCATTTTCTATGGTACCTTTTAGCTAAATGTAGTTTCCCTGATTATCTCTTTTTTAATTTTAATGTTATTATTTATTTAACATTTTAGTTTTCAACATTGATTTCCACAAGATTTTGAGTTACAAATTTTCTCCCCATTTCTACCCTCCTCCCCACTCCAAGATGGCATGTATTCTGATTGCCCTGTCCCCCAGTCAGCCTTCCCTTCTGTCACCCCACTCCCCCCATTCCCTTTCCCCTTACTTTCTTATAGGACAGGATAGATTTCTATGCCCCATTCCCTATATATCTTATTTCTCAGTTGCATGCAAAACAACTTTTTCTTTTGAGCATCTGATTTTAAAACTTTGAGTTCCAAATTCTCTCCCCTCTTCCCTTCCCACTCACCCTCTCTAATAAGGCAAGCAATTCAACATAGGCCACACATGTATCATTATGTAAAACACTTCCACAATACTCATGTTGTGAAAAGCTAACTATATTTCCCTCCATCCTATCCTGTCCCCCTTTATTCAGTTTTCTCCCTTGACCTTGTCCCTTTTCAAAAGTGTTTTGCTTTTGATTGTCTCCTCCCCCTATCTGCCTTCACCTCTATCATCCCCTCTTTTTATCCTCTTCCCCCTAAGATACCCAATTGAGTGTGTATGTTATTCCCTCCTCAGGTCAAATCCGATGAGAGCAAGATTCACTCATTCCCCCTCACCTGCCCACTCTTCCCTTCCTACAGAACTGCTTTTTCTTGCCACTTTTATGTGAGATAATTTATCCCATTCTATCTCTCCCTTTCTCCCTCTCTCAATATATTCCACTCTCACCCCTTAATTTATTTTTTTTAGATATCATCCCTTCATATTCAACTCATCTTATGCCCTCTGTCTATATCTATATCTATCTATCCATCTATCTATCTATCTATCCATTCCCTTCAACTATACTAATACTGAGAAAGGTCTCATAAATTACACACATCATCTTTCCATGTATGAATGTAAACAAAACAGTTTAACTTTAGTAAGTCTCTTATGATTTCTCTTTCTTGTTTACCTTTTCATGCTTCTCTTAATTCTTGTGTCTGAAAGTCAAATTTTCTATTCAGCTCTCGTCTTTTCACTGAGAAAGCTTGAAAGTCCTCTATTTTATTGAAAATCCATATTTTGCCTTGCAGCATTATACTCAGTTTTGCTAGGAGATTCTTGGTTTTAATCCTAGCTCCATTGACCTCCAGAATATCATATTCCAAGCCCTTCAATCCCTTAAAATAGAAGCTGCTAGATCTTGTGTTATCCTGAATGTGTTTCCACAATACTCGAATTGTTTCTTTCTGGCTGTTTGCATTATTTTCTCCTTCACCTGGGAACTCTGGAATTTGGTGACATTATTTCTAGGAGTTTTTTGGGGGGGATCTTTTTTCAAGAGGCGATCGGTGGATTCTTTCAATTTCTATTTTACCCTCTGGCTCTAGAATATCAGGGCAGTTTTTCTTGATAATTTCTTGAAAGATGATGTGTAGGCTCTTTTTTTGATCATGGTTTTCAGGTAGCCCAATAAATTTTAAATTACCTCTCCTGGATCTATTCTCCAGGTCAATGGTTTTTCCAATGAGATATTTCACTTTGTCTTCCATTTTTTCATTCCTTTGGTTCTGTTTTATAATATCCTGATTTCTCATAAAGTCACTAGCTTCCACTTGCTCCAGTCTAATTTTTAAGGTGGTATTTTCTTCAGGGGTCTTTTGAACCTCCTTTTTCAATTGGTTAATTCTGCCTCTTAAGGCATTCTTCTCCTCATTGGCTTTTTTTGGCTCTGTTGCCATTTGGGTTAGTCTATTTTTTAAGCTGTATTTTCTTCAGTATTTTTTGGGTCTCCTTTAGCATGTCATTGACTTGTTTTTCAAGGTTTTCTCGCATCACTCATTTCTCTTCCCAATTTTTCCTCTACTTCTCTAACTTGCTTTTCCAAAATTCTTTTTGAGCTCTTCCATGGCCTGAGACCAATTCATATTTTTCTTGTAGGCTTCTGATGTAGGTTCTTTGACTTTGTTGACTTCTTCTGGCTGTATGTTTTGATCTTCTTTGTCACCAAAAAAAGAATCTAGAGTCTGAGTCTGAGTCTACATCTTTTTTCGCTGCCTGGCCATGTTCCCAGTCACCTACTTGACCTCTCAGCTTTTTGTCAGGGTACGACTGCTTGTAGAGTAGAGAGTGCTTTGTCCCAAGCCTTAGGGGCTGTTTTCAGAACTACTACTCCACTGTCACCACAAGCTCTGCCACAGCAGCGCTCCTCCTCCTCCAGGAACCACCAACCAGGATTCCTCTCCTCATTTTCAGATAAGGAACTAAGATAAATTGGGGTTAAGTGACTTGCCCAGGGTCACACACCTAGTAAATGTCTGAGGCTAAATTTGAATTCAGATCTTCCTGACTCCAGGCCCCATGCTCCATCCACCGTACTACCTAGATGCCCCAAGGACATTGTACTAACTCTATGATCAAGATACCTATTAAGATGCCCAAAGAGGTAGAATTTAATCCCTAGAACACCAACCAAAAAACAATCAAAAGTGAATGTTGTAAAATTACAAAGAATCTCCTTTGCAGAGGTGAGTGACTCATAGGTATGGATCATCAATTATATTTTCAAATTTTATTGACCAGTTTTGATGATTTTTATCTTCTTCTTCTTTTTCTTTTTTACTTAAAAAATGGGATGACTCTGAGAAAAAAGTGCAGGGACCCCAGGAAAAATTTAGGGTATGTAAAAACAAAAAATATCAATAAAATTTATTTTTAAAAAAGAATGTAGTGCCTTTCAGTGCAACAAAAGAAATGATTATTTTCTACATATTTGTTAAAGTCCAAAATTACCTAATGCCCATAAACAAGAAATAACCTTTAACAAACTAGTTCATTTTAACTTCATACTTGTATTTCTACTGTCAACTGAAAATCTGAATAAGCTGAAACTAAAGGTATTATATAAGGTCTCTTTACACACATAATTTATAGGCTTAAATCGTGTTTTCCTAGTCATTATTTTCTGTTTGGAAGAGAAAATATGCTTATAGTTCACAGTAATGTATAAATTGTAGAAAGCTAATAAAAGGATCACATTCTCAGGCAAAATGTTCAGAGAACTTAAATCAGGAAAACATGGATAAATTATTAAGCTAATCAATAATGAATAAAAATATTAAATAATTAAGCTAACAATTATTCTACTTCACAATATAAACAGTGAAGAACCCAAATAATGAATAACTAACAGTTCTTTTTTGCCCACATTTGCCTTGCACATTTGGGGAGAACTAATTTCAAAGGGTCCCCAGCAAAAAAGGATAAGTCAGATGCAGTAAGCTTAAAATGCCACAGTGAACATCAACCCAGGAAGAAGACAAGCTCTCAAGTATGATATTCTGAAGATGCAAGTAAATTCCAATGAAAAGGAAAAGAGGGAGTCACTAAAAGAGACTAATGTGGCCATACAGAGAACTAAACTCATTTTTAAAAAAGGAAATGTGTAGGTAATGATGGACTGGCCAATCATAACAGAAAACTGGCCAATGCAGGGCCAGGCCTGGGAGCATGCTGCCTAACAACCCATGGTGCAAATGTTCCCACGGACTTCATTGACCAGTCCCCAGTTACATACAGGAAATGGCAACAGAAGAGGAAACTTGGGATCAATATAAAAGAATACTACAATGGTTCAGTGAGAATTGGATCATGAGACCCATAAACACAAAGGGCAACAAAGGGGCAAGAGAAAGCTCAAAGGAGTTATAGGACTCCTTTTTCTTGAGATGTATAGGATATCAATTTAATATCTCAAGTGAAAAGGTGGAGAAAATTTTATTTATTTTGCTTTGATTCTCTTTTCCAAGATGAATGATTTTCAGAAGGTAAATAAAAATACTTAAAATTGAGTTGAAGCCAAGATAAGTATGGAAGATGTTTCATAGGACTGGAGAAAGGTTAATGTCCTAATTTTCAAAAAAGAAAATAAAATAGGTCCTCGACTATTGGTTTGAGTTCAATTTTCCAGTTTAGTCATATATCAGTCATATATGACTCTTTGATACCCCATTTGGGGTTTTCTTGGCAAAGATATTGGAGTAGTTTACCATTTCCTTCTCCAGCTCACTTTATAGAAGAAGAAACTGAAGCAAACAGGGTTAAGTGACTTGCCCAGAGCCACACAGCCAGTAAGTGTTAGAAGCCAGATTAGAACTCATGAAAATGAGTCTTCTTGACTCCAGGTCTGGCACTCTATCCTACCTGCCCTTTCTTCAATTTTCAGTAAAAGTCTAAAACATATTATTAAAGGGAGGTTTTGTGAGCATCTATAAAGGAAAATGGTAGTCAGTAAAAGTCAGCATTACTTCATCAAAAGCAGATTAACCTCATTTCCTTTTTTGACTGGATAATGAGACTAATACATCAAAGGAATATTGTAGACAAAATTGTTGTTCAGCGTGTCTTACTCTTCCTAATCCATTTGGAGTTTTCTTGGCAAAGATACTGGAGAGGTTTGCCATTTCCTTCTCCAGCTTCACTTTAGAGATGAGGAACTAAGGTGAACAGGTCTAAGTGACTTGGCCAGGGTCACACAGCAAGTAAGTATTTGAGGCTGACTTTGAACTCACAAAGAGGATTCTTCCTGACTGCAAACCCAGTGCCCTGTCCACTGTGCCATCTAATTGTCTACTAACACAAAATACCTAGATTTTAATGACGTATTTGAAAAATCTTTCATGCTATCCCTATGTGTGAGACAAAGGGATATGAGCTATATACAGTTAGGAGGACTCAAAATGGATGGACCCAGTCATTAATGTATTCATGTCAATTTTGAGGCTTCCAGTAGAATATCTCAGAAATCTATGCCTTAGTCATGTTCTATTCAATATTTTTATCACTGTCTTGAAGACACAGAGAGCATTCTTGTCAAAATTGCATATGACACAAAGTTGGGGGAGAGAACTAAGGCATTAAATGATATTGAGGATCCAAAAAGATCTAGAACAATAAACTGAATCTGATACAATTAAATTTATTCTTAAAAAATAAATGTAAAGTTCTACACAGAGATCCCCCCCCAAAAAAAAACCAACTAGGACAACAGTCATTATAAGAAAAGTAAAGGGGTTAGAGTGGACTTGAAGCTTACTTAATATGAGTTAACAATGTCATGTGGCAGCCAGAAAATCTAAAGTAATTCTAGGCTCCACTAAGGCACAGTGTCCAGAATGATCAAGGTATTAATCAATCTGTACTCTCCCCTAACTATATCTGAAGAGCTGTGTTAAGTTCTGAGTGCCATATTTTAAGAACATTGATATGCTAGAAGGTATCCAGGAAAACACAAAAATGATTAGTATATACCTACCATATTGTTTCTTCCCTATCCTAGTGATTCTGAAACTCCAGCTATCACTGACAAACATGTTCCTCATCCCCTCACTAGTCCCTCATTCCCGTCACCCTCAATCCAACCCCAGCCCTCAATATCCCACTCAGCATCTACCTTCCTATTCCTCTGTGTTTCTGGAATACTTGCTCTATAAGTAACAAACTTACTTTCCTCTTAAACTTTTTTCCTTTCTCACTCTTTCCATCTTCTTGTACTCACTGAGACCTGGCCCCCTAATGACACAGCTTCCCAACAACCTTACCAGCACTGACAGACTTTTATTTATATCCCATGACTCACTAGTCAAGGTGGGGGAACTGTAATACTCTTTGCTTCCCACCACCACTTCTAAACTCTCCCTCCACCAGAATCATTCAGTAACTTCTTGGAGATTCAATCAATCCATATTTACCACACAATCAAGTTTTTTGTGGCTATTTTCTGGCAGCTTCCAGGATAGTCTTCTTCCTTCCTCAATAAGCTCAGTGCCTGCCTCGTGATCTTTCTCTCCTCTTCAATTCCTGCCCTCATTCTATGGGACTTCAATATGCGTAATGATCTTTTTCTTCCCTCCTCCTCATCTCATACCACTCAGATGCCGTCTTCCATTATCTCTTCCTTCACCCTTGTCTCACACAAGGAGGTGGCTCTCAAACACCTAGTTTACAGTTCCTTAACTTACTCATCTCCCAAGACCTATTCCTCTACCTCATCTCAGTAACACATAGATAGATAGTCATACTCTTGATCTTGCTATCATCCACAAGTGTTTCACTTCTATGTTCATATACTCTGAAATTCTCTTGTCCGATCATATTTTATCACTCCATCTTTTCCTTTGCCTTATGACCCCTAACTGTGTTCTTTGTCCTCACCATGATATCCAATCCCTTCACTCCTCAGTTCTTTCTCAAGCCATCACCACTGCACTGACTACTTCCCCAACTTGATCATTTCTTATAACACAATAGTACTCCATTACATTCACATACCACAACTTTTTCAGCCATTCCCTAATTGTTGGGTATTCCCTCAATTTCCAATTCTTTGCTGCCAAAAAAGCTGCTATAAATATTTTGGTACATGTGGGTCTTTTCCCTTTTGTATGACCTCCTTGGGATACAGACCTAGTACTGGTATTGCAGGATCAAAGGGTATGCACAATTTGATTGCCCTTTAGACATCGTTACAAATTGCTCTCCAGAATGGTTCTATCACTTGATCAATTCTTCACTATTCTCTTGTCCTATTATCCTAATGCCAGTTTTTCCCTAACAGGCCCCAGCAGTGGATTATTGCCATCATCCACTGCCTTCACTCCTATTCATATACTGTTGAACAAAGCTGGAAAAACTTATGAAACTGCTAACTACAAATTTATGGGACATAATCTCAAATGGACCCTCACTACAGTAAGGCAATCCTTTTGCAATTTGATAATTGATTCACTATCTGACTCACCACAATGGCTCTTCTAACCTTTTCATCCCTCCTCAAACTTCCCATAGTGCCACCTCCCCCAAACCTCTCAGCTGAGAACTTTGCCTTGTATTTTACTGAAGAAAAAAAAATGAGGCATTTCACTGAGAGGTCCTTCTTCTCTCCTCCTTCTCATCATTCAGGCGCCTTCCACCACTATCTCCTTCTTCACTCCTGTCTCACATTAAGAGATGGCCCTTCTTCTTGCCAAAGCAAACTATCTACATGCACAAATGATCTCATTCCATTCCATCTTCTCCCAAAAATTGACCAGTCTATCATTCCTACTCTCTCACTAATTTTCAATTGCTTCCTGTCTACTGGCTACTTCCCTACTGCCTACAAACATTGGCAGCTGTCCATCCCTACTAGCTATCTTCCCATATCTCTCCTCCCTCCCTTTTTTCAGTTAAATAGTATTTTAATTTTTCCAAGTACATGTAAAGATTGTTTTCAACATTCATTTTAATAATATTTTGAGTTTTAAATTTTTTCTCTCTCCCTCTGTCCCATCCCCCCTCCCCAAGATGGCAAACGATCAGATATATTTTATATATGTGCAATAATGTAAAACATGTTTCCACATTAGTCATTTTGTAAAAGAAGAAACAGAAAAAAGGGAAAAGCCACAAAAGTGAAAATAGTATGCTTCAACCTGCATTCAAACTTCATAGTTCTTTCTCTGGATGTGGATAGCATTTTCTATCACGAGTCTTTTGGAACTGTTTTAGATCATTACATTACTTAGAAGAGCTAAGTCACTCATAATTGATCATCCCACAATGTAGCTGTTACTGTGTACAATGTTCTCCTGGTTCTGCTCACTTCACTCAGCATCAGTTCATGTGAGTCTTTCCAGGTTTTTCTGAAATCTGCCTGCTCATCATTTCATATAGCACAATAGTACTCCATTACATTCATATACCACAACTTGTTCAGCCATTCCCTAATTGTTGGGTATTCCCTCAATTTCCAATTCTTTACTGCCAAAAAAAAGCTGCTATACATATTTTGGTACATGTGGGTCCTTTTCCCTTTTGTATGACCTCTTTGGGATATAGACCTAGTAGTGGTATTGCTGGATCAAAAGGTATGCACAATTTGATTGCGCTTTAGGCATAGTTCCAAATTGCTCTCCAGAATGGTTCTATCACTTCTCAACTCCACCAATAACGCATTTAGTGTCCCAATTTCTCCTCCCTTTTGTGGCTAACCTTCTTGAGAAGGCCACCTCTTTCAGTCCCTCTACTTTCTTTCCTCAGGAGCCATTCTTAATTCTCTCCAGTCTGGCTTCCAACCTCATCATTCAACTGAAACTGCTCTTCTCCGAAATCAGCAGTGATCTCTTAGTTGCCAAATCCAATGGACTTTGCTCAGTCCTCAGCTCTGCAACTTTAGACACTGTCAATCACCCTCTTCTCTTTAATATTCTATTCTCTCTAGGTTTTTCTGTCACTACTTTCTCCCAGTTCTTCTCCTACCCATCTGACTACTCCTCAGTCTCCTTTTCTGGATTTTCAACCAGGTCATGCCTATAAGGAATAAAGTAGCCTCCCTAACCAGCTACCCAAAGAAGTCCTAAGGAAGCTCAAAATTACTAAGTCAACCAGACAAAGCCTCCTTTTTCCACTAACAAGGTACTTGAATATTAACTAGCCACCAGTTCCCCACATGGGCTCCTCACTCCTAGCTATCCCAGCATTCATCAGAGGCACCAATCACAAACTTTGACCTATATCCTTGGTCCAAGATCCCCCAGTGCCTAGTCCTGTTTGACTCAGATGAGAATCCTATAAAAATCCACCCTGCTTCAGCCATATTGGGTGCCTAACTCCATCCAGAATCCCAGAGAACTGCCCTGTGTCCATTCTCAATAAAGCTGGCTTGCTTCCCTTTCTCTCTGCCTACTCCTGTCCTATGGTTTATTTTATCTGATGATGCTCCTCCTCCCAGAAATTCTCCTTTTAGAAGTATCAGCCATCATCCATTGCTATGATTAATGAGCTCAGCAATTGTACTTTCATCTCAAGTCTTGACTTATGGAATGGAGAACTCCAGGGCTGTGTCAGGAATAGCACACTCCAATAGCCGGGCCCTTCTTCTTCCCTTTGACACCAGAGCTGTGACTAGGGGCACTGCCCCAAACCACATGCGCCTCAGGCTTTTTCTCTGGTAACACAAGTAGCAGATAAGGGGGACTGCCCCCTTTCCCTATACTGGACCTAGGTATCACAAACCTTCCTAAGTCTACAGCAAGACAGTCCCCCAAGGCTTTGTCCTAGAATCTCTTCTCTCTCCCTTTATACTATTTCACTAAGTGACCTCATCAGCTTCCATAGATTCAATGATCATCTTTAAGAAGATGATCCTAAGCACAATTTATTAAGCCCTAATCTGTCTCCTGACCTCCAGTCTTCCAACTGCCTATTGGTCATCTCACACTGGATGTTCTGTAGACATCTTAAACTCATCTAAAACTGAACTCATTTCTCTCCCTAAACTCTTCCCTCTTTCTAATTTTTCTTATTAGTGTTAAGGGTGCCAACATCTTCCCACTCCTCCAGGCTCACAGCGTAGGTGTTGTTCTGAACTCCTCATTCTCTCTAACCACCCCACTCACTCCCATATCTAATCTGATGCCAAGTCCTATCAATCCTACCTTCATAACGTCTCTCACACATGCCCCACTCTCTTCCCTGATACTGCCACCACCCTGGTACAAACTCTTATCACCTCATGCCTGGTTTGATCTCCCTGCTTCAAGTCTCTTCTTTGGTCTTCTCCACTCTGCTCCAACTTCCACTCATCTTATCAAACCGCTCTTCCTAAAATGCAGATCTGACCATAATAGCCCTTATTCAGTAAGCTCCATGGCTCTCTATTGTCTCCAGGATCAAACAAAACATTTTCTGTTTGGCTTTTAAAGACCTTCATAACCTGCCTTTTCCTATCCAGAGATAGCTATTTCTCCAATGAATAGAACATTGTAGTCAGGAGGACCTGAGTTCAAATCTAGCTTCAGATACTTACTAGCTGTGTGATTCTAGGCAAGACACTTAACTACTATTTGCCTCAGTTTCTTCATCTGTAAAATGAAAATAATAATACCACTTGTCTCAAAGGGTTGCCGTGAGAATCAAATGAGACACTATTTATAAAAAGTGTCTGGCACATAGAGCTATATAAATGCTTCTTCCCTCCCTGCTCTTCCTTTCTACTATTCTTAAAGCTTAGTCCCCTCCACATACTCTTTGATCCAGTGATCCTGGTTTGATCAAGACCCTCCATCTTCCAATTCCAAGCACGGTCACTGGTTGCCTCTCTGCCTGGAACTCTCTCCTTCCTCATCTCCACTTCCTAGCTTCCCTGTCTTCCTCTAAGTCTCAGCTAAAGTCCCTCCTCGTACAAGAAATCTCTCCCAGTCCTCCTTAATCTTCATGCCTTCCCCCTGAGACCACCCCTAATTTATTCTGTATATATATATATATATATATATATATATATATATATATATATATATATATATGTATGTATATCTTGTTTGTACAGGGTTGTTTACGTTTTGTCTGTCTCCCCATTCTCAGCCCTTCAAATTGGATTGTGAGCTCTTGAGAACAGTGGCTGTTTTTGCCTTCCTTTTTATCCCCAGCACTTGGCACGGTGCCAAGCATATCCTAAGCACTTAATTAATGCTTACTGATTTGATTTGACTTGAGAGGACTGAAAACCATGCCATAGGAGGATTCGTTGAGAGCACTGGACATATTCAGTTTATTAAAAAAAAATACTATTTTGTGGAGATACAATAGCTGCCTTTAAGTATTTAATGAGTTGTGATGTTGAAAAGTGACTAGATTTCTACTGCTTAGGTTCAATACTAGTTGCTTTAGGGTTTTTTTTTTATTTCCTAATAATTTGAGCTACACAAAAGTGAAATGTGCTGACTGAGGATGTAGTGGGTTCCTCTTCTTGGAAATTTTCAGGTAGGCAGGATAGCTACTTGTCAGATTGGTTGTGGAGCAAACTTTTCTTCCCAAAAGGGGTGGGCTAGTTGGCCCCCAAAGATCCTTTCAAATTCTAAGATTCTGTGATTCTGGGTTCAGCAAAGTACCTGGAAATTATGCAAATCTGGAGAACGAAGGGGAAAACAAAACGAAAGAAGCTTTTAAAAATTTTTTTTGATCAATTGTGCCCTCTAGTGCTCGAAATTATGATAGCTAAAGAAATAGGTCACTTTCTTTTCTCCTTTTTTCTTTTTTCCTTTATTTTTTTTTAAACTAAAGATGAGTAGGACGTATAAACCTCTAAAAAGTACCTTTATTAATGACAAAAAGAAACAAAATATTTTCGGCAGCACTTTTTTGTGGTAGTAAAGAACCAGAAACAAAATAGATGCCCATTGCCTGGAAATAACTAAACAAATTGTGATATACATAAATGTAATGGAAAACCACAGTGGTAAAATAAATGATAACTATGATGAATACAGTGTAGAATAGGAAAACACATATGAATGGCTGCAAAGCAGAACCAGAAAAACAATATACAGGGACCCATAACAATGTAAATGGAAGGGGAAAAAATTGCAACTGAATGATCAAGCTTGGCCTTAATGAAGACACTTCTACTACTTCATAGAGGCAGGGGATGTCAGACTTTTTAATGTTAATTTTGCTGAAATTTTCTTCCTCTTTTTTTGTTCTTTATCCTAAGAGATGGCTCTCTGCAGGGGGAGGGGACAATGTAAAACAAAAAAAATCAATAAAATTATTTTTTAAAAAAAATTTCCTATCCTCTTCCACTCGTTTGTTACTGTTTAAAAAAATCAGCACCATTAATACAACTAATGGCCCTGATTTTTGTAAAATACTAATAAGATATTTTTTATAAGATGCTGATAAGGCAACTAGATGGTTCAGCAGATAGAACTGAACCTGGAGTCAAGAAAACCTGAGTTCAAATGCTGCCTTAAACACTATCTGTGTGACCCTGGGTAAGTCATTTAGCTTATATCTGCCTCAGTTTCCTCATCTGTAAATGGGGATAATAATATCACCTCCCTCTCAGGGTTGTCATGAGAATAAAATGAAACGATTCTTATAAAGTACTATGCAAATCTTTTTTTAAGCTTTATTTTTGTTGAGAGGTTTTTCGATCTGTTTTCTTTCATAACATGACTAATATGGAAAAATGTTTTGTATGATTCCACATGTATAACCTATATCAAATTGCTTGCCTTCTCAATGGGGGGGGCGGTAAGGAGGAGAGGGAGGGAGAGAATTTGGAACTCTAAATTTTTAAAAATGAATGTTAAAAACTGTTCTTACAAGTAAAAGGGGAGAAAATGAAATATTAAATAAATAAAGAGCAAAAAGTTAAGGATAGATTTTTTTTTTAGAAAAAGATATTTTTCCTTGCTGGTCTCATCCAAAGCATGATGAAAGAAAACCTGATAACTCCTCTTACACAGAGACATGTTTTACTAACAGTTAATAAACGCAGATAACTAGATTCCCTGCTAAGGACAGTATCATTTATTTCTTGTGTACCCTTGTCAGACATATATGCATTATTATTTGTCTGGTTAAGTTTAGCTAGAAAACCCTTGCATTGGAATAGGGAATGATGTGTGTGTGTCTTTATGGTCTAGTATCAGCTGTTGTTTTAAAAGATGCTACAACGATTACTTATTTTTCTAAGACTGATCAGTCTCTGATTCATCTAAAAAATGCCTTCCTCCAATTCTGGACTTGAAAGGCAGTAAGAGTATTTTTTCACTGATTTGGGCCTAAAAGATTGCTATAAAGTTAAATGTTAAGATTATACTCTGACTCCATAAGTGTCAGGGATAGAGTTCTTCGAAGTGGGAAAAAGAATTAGAAAGTCATAGGCCACATGAAGAAGCAAAACTTAGTTTTGTGTATTAGGAAGGAACAAAATCCAGGGCTCTTCACTTAATGTGGTCAGAGAAGGGCCTCATGGTAAGCACACTTTAAGGAGTAGAACGTATTGTACTCTTCTCAGACATTACAGATAAATAAATGTGAAGTTTCTTCTGGCCAGGCTCCAAATAGCCTTAGACTTTTGGTCTTCTCTTCTCCTATTGGTTGATTTCATCCTGAGCTTACTTGTCTCTCTGTTCTGGTTTAATCAAATGAGAGCAGGAGATGCTATGAAGGGAGGAACCTTCCAACATGTTCCACCTATCAGAATGGGAACGCCTTGAGAGCAGAGACTGTCTCACTTTTCATTGGTATCCCTGCACTCAGCACATTCATTTGCACGCAGTAAATGATTAACAACTGTTTTTCATTCATGTGTGCTATGAATCAGGATAGGGGACGCAGGCAGCCCTGGCCTGTAGTATAAGTTACAGTGTGACTGGATTGGTGGCACTATGATAATAAAGTATATTTCTCTTTCCTGAGGCAGCCCCACCTCTTTCATCTTTCCATCTTAAAGAACTAAAGGGGCATTTACAGGGTGATACCCCTAGGATGTTTCTTTCCCTTGGCCTACTCTTTAACCCTAGCACCTTGCTCTTCACCCTGGTCATCCTAAATGCTCAGGATGACCTTATCTTGCTGGTTTAGATTCTCACTTTCTCATTTTGGCCTCAATTATGATAGGTATTACTTTTTTCATTTGCCAGTTGCTTTGTCTTGTTTTTTTAATCGGAAATTAAAGCCCTCTTTTACCCCACGTTGAGCATGTTCTCTAAGGATCTCCAAAGCAAGAAAACACTGCAGAAGACCAAATACTAGTAGTCATTGTCTGTTATGATCATCCTAGAAGCAAATCATGGGTGCGGGATGATTTCCCTTGAGAAACTGGGCATTTGTAATTCTTCTGCTTCCTTAGAGCATTCTCTCAGGATGATCTCAGCAGCCAGTCAATGGTGGATACACTTTGGGGAAGACAATCTTCCCCTGTGGACCCCTAGTTCCACATTATAAATATGAGTCCTCTTCTGGATTGACTCCCATTTGGCATCAGTCTACCAAGGAATGATCACCACCTTCACAGTTTCCCCTAAGTAGCAGATGCTTCTGATTGGTTGGTTTTTAGTCTTGGATTACAAACAGACATAAGAACAGTAAGAAGCAGAGAATGAATCATAAACTGAAGGAGAGGAAGCCTTATTTTCCTATTGTTTCTCAGTAAAAGTCTCCTGATGGGTACCATGATGACCTAGAGATTCTTCTCCTTTGATGGCCCCTAAAACCTTGGCCTTTCTGACCTTCTATCTGTCGGGGGCCGGACGGGATGTGCCCCACTTTGGCACCCCGTACTCCCCGACTACCGCCTATCACTCACCCTGCCCTCGGGTCTTCGGACGTCTCCGGCTCCTCTCGGGGGATGCGAGAGGAGAATCACCAGGCAGAACGCCGGAGTCAACAAGCAGCTTTATTGCATGGCGTACCAGAAATCTCACACAAATCCCACTGACCCTCTCTGGGGAGCGCCTTATATTGGGTGTTTCGGGTTGGCTCCTCCCCAGTTCCTCCCCGAGGGTGGAGCTCCTCCAGTAAGAGCCGCCCCGGTACTGACGTGGTGGAAGCCACACGGGCACTGCCGCGTCAGCAGGTCCAGACTCTCTGGCGTCTCACTACCCTCTCGGGGGGCCCAGGCCCAGAGCGCCCCTAACATCTATCCTTTTGACATGAGGATGAACACATGAAAGTGGCCTTGAAGGTTCCCAGGCTGACATCCGTTTCCCTGCCCCCTCCTCCACCCCACCGTATCCCACCACCCACAGCCCTGTCGGGCCTGGGAGTCCCTGGAGCCTCCACCCAGGAAAGTCCAGCTCTCAAACTAGGGCAAAGGACAAGAAGCTCCTGGTGAAGTCCTGGCAAGAAGTGCCCAGAGGGGTCAGCACTTCCTGGGGGTCCCCTGAGCAGCTGCACCAACACGTGACTCCTGAAGTGACCTATGCAAATCTTAAAGCATTCTATAAATGTTACCTAACTCTTGATGCCTTCTTAGATGAAATATCACAAGCAAATTATGAAAGCAAGTGGCCCTTGAAATAAGAACCCTAGATTTACAAACATACCTTATATTTAAAACAACTTTTTGGTTTGACCTACCACCTTGGCAGGGAAAGGAAGCCTCTTTTTGACCAGATCTACAATAGGTAAGAGATGCTCTAGAAGACAATGCTTTAGAATTCTGGACATTTTCCTACAGAAACAATATCATAAATGAGGCTAAGTTTTCAATCCTTCTTTAAACCCTCATTGCATATTAAATACTGCACATTTACAAAGAAGAATACAGTAGTAAAAGACAATCATTTAGCGGATGTCAAATCCACAATGTGGATGAAATACAGTGCATCAGATAATGCGATTTGGTGGCGAAAGGGACAACATCCATGCCCAAATGTTGTGTAACACGGGCAAATTCCACCATTAGAAAGCTATACTCTTAAGTTAACACAATGACTTTCCTGATATCTTATTCTGAAATATAATTTCCCTCTCTTCTCATTCATATAAGAACGCTGCTCTCTCTCCTGAATGAAAATGTCTTATGATCATAGATTAGACCTAGAAGAAACCATAGGTATCAACTAAGTCCATCCTTTCTATAGGCAAAGAGTCTGTGACAGCCAGAGAAATTCAGTGGAAACGGCTGGGAGTCAGCAGCTCTGAGTCCCTAGCTCAAACATATACCAGCAAATAGCCTGACTTTTCATTATTTTTAGTAACAATTAAAAATATTATCATAATAATGCCTTTTATACAGAGCTTTAAGGTTTGCAAAGTACTTTACAAATATCTCATTTGATCCTCACAACAACCCTGGGAGATATTAGTATCCTCATTTTACAGATGAAGAAACTGAGGCAAATACAGGCTAAATGACTTGCCCAGGGTCACACAGCTAGTAAGTGTCTGAATCGAGATTTGAATCCAGGACTTCCTGACTCCAGGTCTAGCAGTTTATCCACTCCACCACCTTGCTACCTCGACTTCAGTTTCCTCATCTGTTAAACGTATATAATACTTGTACTACCTACGTCAGAGAGTTATTGCAAGAAAAACATTCTGCAGACCTCAAAAGCGGCAGCTGAGGTGGCTGCCTAGACATGAAGAAGTCATTTTTTCCAGCCCAGATTGGCATGGGGGGAAAGACACAGAGGTCTGCAGATATTGGGGGTGGAATCTAGCTAGGATTAGCTTGTGCAGAGCATCCACATACAGGGAGAGACTATGCCCCAGAACAAGAAGAGGTCCCCAATTTAGCAGAGAAGGGTCTGATCTTGTTCAGGGTGCAATAGATGCAAACTGGAAGTTCTGTCTTCATTACTCAGTTCCAGGTTACAGATTAAAAGCAAACTGAAAAGGATATCTGTGACTACAGGTGACCTTCCAAGGTGAGGAGCAGTCCCAGGCCTTAGACTATATACCAGCTGAAACGTGCAAGTTCAAAATCAAGCAGCATTTGTAGCTTGGACCCCAGGGCTGAGCAGGGTCTCAATACCAGCTTCCAGACCAATCTGAAGCCTACAATGGAATAATCAAGGAAAGAAATATTAAAACAAAAAGTCTACATGCTGTGTATACCCTTTTACCCAGTGATATCATTACTAGCTCTATACCCCCAAACAGCTCAAAGAACAACTAAAAGGCCCTTTATATACAAAAACATTTATAGCTAATTTTTTTAGTGACAAAGATCTGGAAACCAAGGGGGTATCCAGAAACTGGGGAATGGATGAACAAATTATGATATATAAATGTAATAAAATACTATTGTGATATAAGAAAAAACAATATTCTCCTAGAAATTTGGAAAGACTTATATGAACTGATGCAGAGTATAATGTGCAGAAGTAGGAGAGCAACTAATACAATAATAACATTTCAAAGACTTAAGAAATCTGGAAATGACCAACCGTAATCCTAGAGGACTGATAATGAAGAATACTACCCACTTCATGACAGAGAGGTGATGGACTTAATTGGCAGAACGAGACACTTTTTTTGTAAGATCAAAATGGGAATTTATTTTGCTTAACCATACTTATTTGGTATCTGGGTTTTGTTTTTCTTTTGGGGGGAATAAGGGGAGGCAGGAGAGAGAGAAAATAAATACCAGACAACAGAAAAAAATAATTTTTAAAAAGATATACAGTATAAATTGGAGGTAAACTCAGAGGAAAAGAACTGGGGGATGAGGGGGATAAGGAAAGGTCCACTAGAGTAGGTGAGATTTGAGGTATTAAAAGAAGGCAGAGAATCCATGAGAGAGAAATGAGGAGGGAGAACATTTTAGGTATGGGGACAGCCAATGAAAAGGCAGTAAGTAGAAAAATAGAGTGTGTGAAGAACAGCAAGATGGCAAGACGACCATTGTTACTAGATCATAGAGGGGAATAAAGTGCGTAAGACTGGAAAGATGAAAAGGGGAAAGGGTGTGAAGGGTTTTAAAAGCCACACTAGTGCACAATTAGTAAGAGTAGGAGACAGAATTCAAATTCATGTTTTGCCCTGTTTTGTTTGTTCTCATCAGGTCTAGGTATTGAGGGTAGAATCCCCACTGGACCCAGAATCAAGCCAGGGAGATTTTGGAGGCAGGATTCTAGAATGGATGTTGCAGCCAGCGGGGAAGCCAAGGTGGGCTTTGGACTTGGAATTTGGGTCTGTGCTATATAGGAAATGAGTTAAACTGTGAACCTAATCCCCTCCCTCTGCCCAGAGTATGAGTCAGAGGTGGTGGTGAATATGTCCCCAGGTGTTAGGGGAACATTTGTATGTTTATTCTTGCTACCGCTTTAAAATAAATATGCCTTTATAAAAACTAATCTGATTACTGACTGGTTAATGAACTGGGTTGAAGGGGACCCCCAATAGAGAGGGAACAACAATTACAGAGACTGGAGTCAATGACATAAACCCTAGACACCCAGACCCCCTTAAGGGTATCAGAGAATGATGGGGAGGGGCAAGAAGGGGGGACAAGATGAAATGTAACCTACTTGGCCTTTAGGCAGTGGAGGCCAAAGTAGTGGTGCACTATTATATACTATATAGCATTTTCTTGGCCATTACCTCTTTCTTTTTTGCCTTTAGATAACTAGGCAAATAAAATCTCAGAACCTATGTGCCACAAATATGTAATTTCTCCATAATCTCAGAATCCCACAAAAAAACCCAGAAAACTAAAGAGGTCTACAACATTGTCTGCATTTCAGTTGGTTCAACTTTTGGGTGCTGTCTAAAGGACTAACTCACAGAAAAACAGATTACTCGTCTAGTTCACCTAATTCTATTATTAAATTTGTTTGGATAGTCAATTTTTGGAGACTAGCTCCCTCTTCTCCTCCTCCTCCACCACATAACATGGATAAAAAGGAAACAGATAGGAATAACAATATATTAAAATATTTCTTTGCACCTGTTAACACATTTTCATTAAATTCATTTTGATTTACATATCCCTGGACTGATTTGTCTTAGGCCCTAGACCTACATCCCAAGACTCATTTCGTAGTTTTGACACAGAGAAGCAGTATGGTCTAGCATTACCACCACTGAGCTTTGAAGTCACAGGATTAAGAGCCGGAAGGGACCTCAGAGGTCACTTTCTTTTAGAGGTTTAACTCCCTCATTTTACAGATAAATTTGAAACCAAGAAAGGTTTCAGAAAGGGTCAGAAGACCTAGCTTCCTGTTCTGGCTCTAAAGTTGATTATAAAACCTGATCCATCCCACCCTCACCCCTACCATCCCTCTCCAGGTAAGACACATAGACTATCTTTGAGTCTGTTTCCTGCTTTATAAAAGGTGAATAATACTTGCACTATTTGCCTCAGAGTTCTGTTGTGAAGATCAAATTAATTATTCTTATATGTAAGAACTTTTGCTAACAAAATTTTAAGGCTAATATTGGTTTTAACAGCTCTAAATTGAGCCCAGCTGGTCATAATCTATAGGTGAAAACTGTGGCTGAAATAACACACTCTACAGAAATGGAGCTCCTTGTTTTAAAAACAGAACAAGGTTTATATAAGATAGACACATAAATACATAAAGAATTACACTCCAGTTTTTGGAAGCATTTTAAACTTGGAATATAAGAAACTAAACGTTTCCAACTCGTCAGTTCAGAATTATGGTCACTTAATCACAAACATCTCATGTTATCAAGTAAAAAAAAAAAAGAAACGTCTCAAAAAAAGGAAATGTTAACATCTAAACATAAAAGAACGAAGAGTATAGCTCCTGATGTCTCAGGGTGGTGAGAGGCTCTCTTGGAATGGCTTCAGGTAGTAAGACCTAACTTTCTGTTCTCATAGTTCAAGAACATTAGTCCTGAGTCTCAGCAGCAGCAGCCTTTACCTTATTTTATGGCTTTCTTCACATTCTGGTCCTACAACACACATTTTGAATGTGTGAAATGAAATTATCTTAAAGAATATATGATAATGCTGTAAATTATGTACAGATTGATTCAGTTACAAAACTTCTGAAATTTAGAAAATATAAATTAAATAACCTTGGTCACTTCTAATGGCAGTTAGCTGGAATAAAGTGTTAGATTTGGAGTCAGTAAGATCTGTATTCAAATCTTTCCTCACACACTTTCTAAAGGGCTCTGTTACGCAGGGAAAGTCACTGAACCTCTCTTTGCCTGTTTCCTTATCCACATTTGAGGGAGGAGGGAGTCATTGAGTCCATCAATCAGATCAGCCAATAAGATACTACACCTTAATACTCTCATCACATGAGAAGATTTCAACTGAGTCATTTAATCAACCACTGATACAAACTAGTGGTGACTGGAAGCCTCGTCATCTATGGTGAATCAACCAATCAAAAGCATTAGACTAGGTACAAGAAGTCCTTGAAAGCCACTAGAAGAAATGGAGTAATGTTGCACGGGAAGTATATATTGGATTGGTTGAGGAGACTTGATCATATTCTGTGGGTTTTACCAAACAAATCAGAGCCTGAGGATCTGAATGTCTGGTGGTAGAGAGACAGAGTCATTCCAGCCAAGGCAAGTGGGAGGGGAGAAGAAGGAGAAGGAAGAGGAGGAGAAGGCGGAGGGCCTCAGCCACCCCTTAGCCCAAGTGTCTTTGTTTGGTCTCTTCATTGGTGTCCCCAAAACAGCAGTAGCTGGGGGGTGGGCCTGGGGAGGAGATCTGAGGACAGACTAGACACCCAGAGGAAAAACTGCTTCAGGACCCTACAAGAAGCACAACAGAAAAGCTGTATCATGCCTGAGGGGATCTTCATTGGTGTCCCCACAAAAGGGAAAAAAGGACTTCTAACAGCCAAGAGCTGTGAATCATCTTTTTGCAGCATGTGCTTTCTAAGTATGAGCTTAACTTCCCCTGGATTCTGTGTGTACAGGTGGAAGGCTGTTACAGATGTTTTGTTTTGGTTTTTTTTATCAATTGTTCTTAACTTGATACATCTTTCTAAAAACTAATTTAGTCTAGCACCTGTGGATAGCCTTCGGGCAGGCTTGAGCAGGGCCTGGTAGGTTGAGACTTATGTGACTTCCAACATGAATGAAATAAATGAAAAGTAGTTATTAAGTACTTACTATGAGTTAAGCACTATGTTAACCCATTGAAAGTACAAATAGGAAAAAAAATAACAATCCCCTTGAAACAGATTTTAAGGAAATCACACTAAGTGGGAACAGATAATGCATATAGGAGGGTTCAGGGTGAATGTAGTGTTTGCCCGACAGAGTAGGGAGCCTGGAGGGAATGGGTCTAGGGCAGAAATTCCCTCCAGGATTCCTCTAGCAGAGATAGGGATGGGTGGTCAGTACTTGGCCAAGAAAGGAAAAGCAGATGGAGGAACTGGCAGGATAGAAGATGAGGTTGTGGCAGAATAGGGCAGCCCCATGTAGCAGCTCCCAGTCCTAGATGGTCCTGTCCCTGGTGTTGTCTGGATTCTACTATCAATGCCTTTCTAGAGTCCTGGATGGGATGGCTGGTTCTTGGTCCTCCTCCCTGGCAGCTTTCAAAGTCTTGACCTGGGACAGGGACTCTGCCCTCTGCTACAATCCCTGGCTTCTGCCTGAATTTCCTGGGTGGAGGGTGGGAGGGGACTGGAGAGCTGGTCTTGACCCTGTCTCCATTTCCTTTTCCCTATATAATCGCCAAGTGGGAGTTGAATTTGTCCCCTACTGAGGCTCCCGAAGGATGCTGAATATTGGCCACTGGTTAGTTTCAGGCATCCTGGAACTGGGTCCATTTCCCTGGGCGGTCCTTTTTACAGGCTTCTGGTGTCCTCTAGGAGTGTCCACCAGACTTCTGGCTTTCTTGTTCAATTCTGGACTGGATGGAGGAACTTACTGATGTTTCCTGCTGGTCTCTTTGATCATTGCTTCATCTGGCACCTTTTTAGATCTTTGATAAGGAGTCTGTTAGCCAAACTTCCCACATCACCATCTAAACTAGAAGCCCCTTCCTGATAACTTGTTGATGGAGTCCCATGTCTATATGACCAGGAGTCAATAAAAGTAGATGACTCTTGACTTCACCTATATAGGGGCTGGTCCGGCTTACATCAAGTTCTTTGTCAAAATGGTATTTATTTTTCTTTAAAGTTTTCAAATGTCTAATTCTACTTGCGTAAGTCAGTGTATATCTTAGATGCAGTAACATAAATTATCTCAAAACATAAAATCAAAGCGAAGAATTTAGTTAAAACAAGGACCAACCACAATTCCAGAGGAGTCATAATGAAACATGCTGCCCAACTCCAGATAGAGAAGTGGTGGACTCAGAAAGCATTCGGAGGCATATTGAGGTTTTTTGGAAATAGCTAATGTGGGGATTTGTTTTGCTTGACTATACATGTTTGTAAAAGATTTTATTTTTCTTGCTTTATTAATAAAGATGAGAAGCAAGAGTGAGAGAGAGAATCTGGAGCTGAAAATAAAGTTGATTTTTAAAAAAAGAATATATTTAGAAATAATAATAACAAATTCTGTTATATGCATGAATACAGGTAGGTCCCTATTTGCACAAATAATGAATCTTCTGAAGTAGTCAGATTATTCAAATTTGCACTGCTTTTTTCCATTAGGTTGAAGCCAATTACCATATTTTGCAAAATTATGACTTCAAATAGTACAGAATCAAATAGACGGGGACTATTTCATAGGATTCATTACCCATATTTATTAGGACATAGCTATATACTCACGGAGGATCAGGAAAACAAGGGTCATACTGTTTGTATGTTAAAAAAAATCATTAGACAAATATTTAGGGGCTCTGTTAAAATAAATAAGGGAACTTACAGACATGTCCTTGGCAATATTTGACATCCGCAATCACTCTCTCTTTGATACTCTCTTCTCTCTAGGTTTTCAATATTACTTTTTCTCTGTTTTCCTCCTACCTGCCTGCCCAGTCTCAGTCTCCTTTGAAGGATCTCTATCCACTAACCATGGCTGTGCCCCCAAGCTATATCCTGGGCCTTCTCTTCTCCCACTTTCAGTGGCTCTCATCAGGTCCCTAGGATTCAATTATCACAGCTCTACATATCCTAACTGACTTGACTTTACACATTTTATGTGCTTGATAAATGGTTTTTTTTCTTCCATCCATCCTCTATTATATTCGTCTCTCGTTTTTTTTTCTTATGCCCTGGAGAGGAAGTTTAACATAACAGGTAGAGACCCCCTGGAATTAATTGCAGTCTCTCCATTAGAATGCGAGATATATGCAGAAGAATGGAAGGTAATCTCAAAGAAAAGGCACTAGCGGGGAGAGGGGCTGAGAAAAGCCCCCAAGTACTTCCCCCTGCTAGAGCCTTCCCTTCGAGGTTACCTTCCCTTTGCATACATAAAGCACATAATTATGCACATGCGGCCTCCCCATAAGAATGCAAGGCGTAGAAAGTAAAAGGAAGGCTAGTAATCTCACCTAGGAGGCTCTACCTGTGGGAAGGGACGGGAAAGCTCTTTATCTTCAGTGGGAGGTTCCCTTTGAGATCCACCTTCCCTTTTCCCTCTCTGTATCTCGCATTCTGAGGGGGAAGACAGCATGCGAATGATGATGAACGTATAAGGAATATACAAAATAAAGGGAAGGTAATCTCAAAGGGAAGGTTCTTCTAGTGGAAGCACTTGGGGGCTTCTCTCCCCTGCCAACCCTCTGAGATTACCTCTACCCTATCTTGTATATAAGGAGCAGCTGGGTGGCTTAGTGGATAACACGCAGGGTCTGGAGTCGGGGACCGAGTTCAAATCCGGTCTTACACTTAACTAGCTGTGTGACGCTGAGCGTGTCACTCAACCCCGTTTGCCTCAGTTTCCTAAGTTGTAAAATGAGCATTAGAAATGTCAAATATTCCAGAATCTTGGCCGAGGAAACCCCAAAGGGGGTACTCACAAAGGGGAGGTCACGACTGACCCACAACAAAAGCCTCGTATACTGCGGCTTTTTGCTTCTAGTCTACGATGTTTGCGGCAGTCCTTCTATCGTCTGGCACAGTGCCTTCTGGTCCAAATGCGCTCAGTATTTTTTTTTTTGCACTTCTTATAAACGTTATTTTTTTGTCTCTTTTAAAAATCCAATCTCATTTTACGTCCAGACTGTGTATGCTTGACCCTACACTAGGCTTGGGGCGAGGTTGCTTTGCTTTCACGCCCCCTGCTGTTTGCCACACACACAAAGGTCCCGCGCCAGCGCGGCAGGTGCCCGCGCCCCGCCCCTCCTGTCAGCCCCGCCTCCCGGGAGGAGCGTGCGCTCAGCAACATCCCTCCGGCTCCCCACTCCCCGCCCCCGGCAGGTGCCCGCGCGCCTCTCCTCCCATCAGCCCCGCCTCCCGGGAGGCGCGTGCACCCAGCACTCCCTCCTCTCCCCCGCCCCAAGCAGCGTCACTTAGCTAGCCGGCCCTCCACGTAGGCATTCGGCCGGCTCGCCCAGAACGGGCTGGGTGAACTACATCCGGGTCGTTGGAGGCGCTCCCCCGCCCCTTTTCCTTCAGTAATCTCGCTCACTTCCTGCGGTTTCCGGTCTCTTTTGCACCCGTCGTCCCCGCCGCCGCGGTAGCCTCTCCCCCTCCCTGCCCCCTCCCTCACTTGTCCCCTCGCCTCCTCTCCGTGCGAGTCTCTCCCCCTCCCCCACCAGGCCCGCGCGCCGTTTCTCCCTCCCCCCACCCGCTCCCGGACTCGCGCCTCGCGGAGCCGTTTCCCGGGGAGACCGGCGCTGCCCTGCCCTCCTCCGCCGCCGCCGGCTCCCCGGCCGCCGGGGCTTGGCGAAGCCTCCGGGCCCCCTCCGCAGTGGTGAGGCGTCGGGGGAGCGGGGAGGCCGGGGCCGGGCTCACTCGGCTTTGTGTGTGTGTGTGCACAGCCCCGTCGCCGTGGTCCTCCGGCCGCCCCCAGCCCGGGACATGCCTCGGCCGGGGTCGGCGTGGGCGGCCGCCCTCCTGCTGCTGCTGGCGCTGGCGCTGGGGCCGGGCCGCTGCTCGGAGATCACCTTCGAGCTGCCAGACAACGCCAAGCAGTGCTTCTACGAGGACATCATCCAGGGCACCAAGTGTACCCTCGAGTTCCAGGTACCGAGCGCGGGCGGGCGGGGCGGGCGGGGAGCAGGCCGGAAGGGCGGACAGCCCCGAACCCCCGGGCCGCGAGCCTGCCCCTCATTCCCCAGGAAGCCCTGCCAAGTGGGGGGAGGGGGGGCTGAGTCGGGGTCAGGTGTAGGCGTCCGGAAATGCGCTTTGGAGGGAACGGAGCAAGGATGAAATGCCAAGCAACCCAACGAGCATTTATTAGGCACCAATTATATGAGAAGATGAAGGTTAGAGCGAGGCACCAGGGGGCAAGGGGTAGTGAATGATTCAGCCCTTGTAGTGCTTATCCTTAAAGCATACATGTAGTCGTGTATCCACATAGCTGATCTCAGTCGGTAACCCATTTATTAAGCGCCTACTATGTACCAGGCCCTGTGCTGAGCGCTGGGGATACAAAGAAAGGCAAAAGACAGTCCATGCCCTCCAGGAGCTCACAGTCTAATGGGGGGAGGGGCACTTACTTGCCCAAATCTATGTACCAACTAGGAAGTTGTTAAGTCGTCTCAATTGTGTCTGACAGTTCGTGACCCCATTTGGGGTTTTCTTGGCCTGATTTGCCATTTCTTTCTCGGGCTCGTTTTACAGATGAGGAAACTGAGGCAAACAGGGTTAAGTGACTCGCCCGGGTCACGAAGCTAGTTAAGTGTCTGAGGCTGGATTTGAACTTGGGAAGGGCTGGCGCACCATCTTCCGTTCCACCTTTGTTGTTATTCAGTCGTTTCACACCCCATTTGGGTCATCTAGCTGCCCCTCCCCCCACCACCACCACAAGGAAAAGCCGAGTTCAAATGTGGCCTCAGCTGTGTGACCCTGGGAAAGTGATCTAATTAGTGTGCCTCAGTTTCCTCGTTTGTAAAATGGGGCTAATAAGAGCACTTCCCCACCCCCCCCCTTGCTTTGAGGATAAAATAAAATAATAATTATGAAGCACTTAGTGCTTGGCACACATTTAATTATTATAAAAGTGGGGTAGGCCCGAGTTCAGATCTGCCCCCAGACAGGTCATTTCATCTCTGTTTCTCTCATTTTCCTCACATGTAAAATGAGGGTGATAGTAGCAGCCACCTCCCAGGGTTGTTGTGAGGATCAAATGAAATAGTTGTCAAGTGCTTCCTTAGCGCTGTGCCTAGCACATAGTAAACATTATATAAAGGCTTGTTATTACACAATAAATTGAAATAATCAACAGAGGGGAGGCACTAGAATTACAGGGGATCCAGGAAGTCAACAAGCATTATTAGGCACCTACTACATGCCACTGGGAAAAGCTCTTGGAATGCAAAGAAAACTAAAAAAGGGTCCCTGCCCTCAAGGAGTTTTCAGTCTCAAAGGGGGGCAACTTAAAAATAACTACTTAGAGATAGATAGGATACCTCAGAGATAATCTCAGTGGCAAGGCTCCAACATTAAGAGGGACTGGGAAAGTCTTCTTGCAGGAGGTAGGATTTTAGCTAATGCTTTAAACCCCTCTCCAATTTTGATAAAGCCTATGGTCCCCTTCTCAGAAACATATTTTTAAATGCATAAAAATACACAGGATGACAAAACAAACTAATTATACTGAAATACAATTATAAAAAATTTTGTTAAGACTCCACTGTAGCTTCTAGTTCTGGGTAGCTGATTGGCTGGGTGGCTTCCTTCCCATGGTTTTGTTACAACCTCAACTCTGATTTCCCAAGGCAGATTCATTCTTTAACTTCCCGATTTCCCAAATTTCCAATTTATTTCATTATTAATAGCAACTTCAGTGGTTTTCTGGAGGGAAAAAGGCAAGAAGTATTTTCATTTTGTAAACCTTGAGTGATGAAGACATTTGAATCCAGTGGAGTCAACTTTGGATGGTTTGGATTCTGGCTCTGCCTGTAACTAGAGATAGTTGAGTTAATTGAACAACCCTTCTAAAATTTTTCTACTTGAGAATTAGACATCAACGTTTTCCCTTCGTGTTGTTAATACCCATCTTTTCCTTCAAATAACTTAAAACGGTAATCAGCATCTTGGTTTTATAATTTTTCATTTCATTTTATTGCAGTGAGATGTAACCAAAATGAAATCTGTACGAACATTGTACGAAAGAGCTCTTCTTTATGTAATAAGTGCCTTTCTGAAAACGTGTTTATAAATGAATGATTTTAGGTTGATAGCCTTACTTTTAAAGACTTTCCATTTTAGATTTTTGTAAAACACATCAAAAATTGTGGCTTCATAACCTTATTAATAAAGAAGATTAAGCAGCAATGTGTAGAGTCATTTGATTTAAAAGGGGAAAGGTTGGAATGCTTTTGACATAGTGTATCTTGATTTCAAAGTATGTTATAGTGCTCCTGTAGAGACTAGAGAAATTCAGACTAGGTGGATTCATAAGAATGTTTTGATGGATTGTTGTTAACCTGTGGTAGCAAAGGGGGGTTTCTCTAGTGGTATGCCTTGGGCGTCTACTCTTGCGACTTAAACTATTGAACAGTTTTCAAACTTTTTTTTGTTGTTTTTTTGGAAGGGGAAAGGCCAGGGCAGTTGGGGTAAAGTGACTTGCCCAAGGTCACACAGCTGGTAAGTGTGCCGCGTCTGAGCCCGCATTGGAACTCAGGTCCTTCTGACTCCAGGGCTGGTGCTCTACTCACTGCGCCACCTAGCCGCCCTGTATTGAACATTTTTATTTTCAAGTTAAGATATAGAAGAATATGCTACTCAATCCTCAAATGACAAAAACAAACTCAGACGGTTATTTCATAATGATTAATAACAATCCATTTTTGGACTTCCTCCAGCCTCCTCACTTTAATCAAAATCTGCTAAATAATGATAACCATAAAGTATTATGTAACAGATGGAGGTTTGCAAAGTGCTTTACATGTTACCTCATTTGGTCTTACAACAACCCTGTAAGGTGAGCGCTTTTATCCCCATTATACAGATGAGGAAATTGAAACTGAGAGAAGGAAGTGACTTGCCCAAGGTCACACAGCTAGTAAGTTTCTGAGGCAAGATTTCATCTCAGGTCTTCTGGCTCCCAGTCCAGTGCTCTATCCCCCGCACCACTTAGCTGCCTGCTTTCCTCAGCTGCTCATAGCATTATTAAATGCCTCTTGGATATCTCAAAGTATGCTCCATAGGCATCTCAAACTCAGTGTGTCCAAAACAGAACTCATTAACTTTCCCCCAAACCCTTCCCTCTTTCCAGTTACTATTAAAGACATACCATTCTTCCAGTCATGTAGGATTGAAATATGAGGTCATCCTTGACTCCTCGCTTGAATTCATCCTGCATGGCCAATTTGTTGTCAAGTCTTGTCATTTCTACCTTCCCTTCTCTCATACCGTCCGGTCCATCCTCCGTTCAGCTACCAAAGTGATTTTCCTAAAGTATAAGTCTGACCATTCCACTCACCCATCCACTTAACTTCAGTGGCTCCCTACTGCCCCCAGAATCAAGTTTAGCATTTAAAGTTCTTCAGAATCTGGTACCTTCCTACTTTGACAGGCTCCCTGTACTTTATTCCCCTCCAAACACTTTATAATTCATTCACTCTGGCCTACTTGCTGTTCCTCATACATGAGACTCCATCTCCATGCCTGGAATGCTCCCCTTCTCACGTCTGTCTCTTAACATCCCTGGTTTCCTTCAAGACTAAGCTCCAATTGCCTTGCCAAAAACAAAACAAAATACAACTGAGGTCCAACCCCACCTTTGCAGGTAGGCCTTTCCTGGTCTTAGAGATTTGTAGTGCCTTCCCTCTTAGAAAACTATCCATCTGGTCTGTTACATCTTGTTTTTACCTAGTTATTTACATACTTTCTTCCTCATTAGAATATGAGCTCCTTGTGGGCAGGGAAAGGTGTTTTTGTTTTTGCCATCTTTGTATCCCCAGTGCTTAATAAGGATGCCACATTAATATTAAACCTTTAATAAGTGCTTGTTCATTGTAATTTGCTTGAAGAGAACACATCCCTGCTAATAACATTTGAAATGGCTCTATAATAGTTTGTTTCTAAAGCATTTTGCATACGTTATCTCATTTAGTCTCTGAACAATCCATGAAGTACTGTGGTTGGTATTGCCCATATTTTACTAGTGAGGAAACGGACTCATAGTTTTAATTGACTTGCCCATGGTCACACGACTAAGTGTCACTGGTGAGATTAGAACCCAAGTTTCTCCTGATTCCAAATTCAGCATTCTTTCTACTGTACAACTCCATATCTCTAAATCTTGGGCAGCATTGCTGAACTCTGCATTAGTGTCGCTACTTTTCTCCCACAACCTCCACCTTACCAGACAAGGAGAAATTAGTATAGGCTAGAGGTGTGGCATATTTTTTTCATTAGATGCCATTGATCAGAAACTTACCTATTTGTAAGCTGCTTGCATTTTTTGAGTTACTTAAAGAGAAACGGAAGCCAGAATGCTCCTCTCAAATCCTGGTTGGGAGAGAGCAAGGAAGGCCTCCAGTACTTAAGTGGACCCACTGTGGGAAACTTTTTGGGATAATGTAAACAAGAGTCTGATAGGAAGGACAGGCGTGAGTGGACTTCAAGTCTGCATCATTGTAGGGGACTCTCAAAATGATGAGGTCACTTCCGTTTGAGTACTGTGTATAAAATACATGGCAAACCTTAAAGGGTTACAGATGTCAGCCCCTGTTATTATTGCCTCCAGTGAAGTCTTGATGCTTTGCTTTCATTCTTATGTATTTCTGATATGAATTAATAATCGATTGACTAACTATTATGCTAGATTTTCTGACCTCCTTGATCCTTTCATTAGTCCTGAGGATTTACTAATCCTCAAGCTTGGGTAATCCTGCTAGCCAGTTTTTCTGCTCCTGTTACTGAGCTGCTGAGAACAGGCGTGGAATCAAGTTGATTTTATGCACAATAAATTTATAGCGCATGCCTTCAAATGGATCCTCACTGCTGCCCAGCAGCATTTCACTCTTATTTCGCAAGCCTTATTTCCTTGATCTGCTTTTCACTTAACATGGCTTCACACAGTGCCTTACTGAAGTCCCTCACAAGTTGGCATTTGACCTAACCTCTTTTTCTACTGAAGACATCAGGATGAGCCTTGGGATTACACTATATAAAAATTGGTTAACAGACATAAGAATATTTAGCCTGGAGGAGAGAAGATTTTAAAAAGACATGATAACTGTCTTCAAAAATTTCAGAGGCTATCATGTGAAAGAGAGATTATATTTTTTCTTAAAAATAAGAACAATGAAAAGGAGGTTACTGGGAAACAGATTGAATATTGATGTAAGAAAAAAGTGCCTGCTCCAGGAGGTAATGACCTTCCAGGTGAATAAACAACTAACCTTTGGATACACTACAGAGAATTTTTGTTCTGCTGTATGTTGTACAGGATAGCCTCAGTGATCCCTTTTTAATGAGTCTGTGGATTCCAGTCTTTAATCTTGACAAGTTTCTTATTATAACTTTTTTAAAATCACTCCTAATTCTTTTCTTCTCCCCTGTCTCAGAAGGGAGATCCTGATACTGACTAAAGCTAAACTCTCTACCTGTGCCCTTAATGTCATCTCTTTCTACCTCTTCTAGGACTTTGTAATTTAGCTTTTAGGTTCCTACCACTGTATGGAAAGTATTTCAAAGGTCAATAAAGACCTCCTTATCCTTGTCTTTAACTCCAAAGGCCTTTTTTGGTCTTCTTCCTTGAGTTCTCTGCAGCAATTGATAATGCTAGCAGCCTCTAACTGTACTTTCTCTTTCCTTACCTTCAGAGGTACCACCCTACTAGTTCCTTTGTAAACATGTACCTGTCTTCTTCACTAGTCTTTCTCTTGATCCTGTAAGGTGAGTGTTCCTCAGATTTTGCCTGGCATTAATCTTTTCTCTTAGCAATCTGACTGGTCCTGATCTCATTCCCTAGCTCTAGTCCTACATTTCTATCTTGATGTTTTCACTCAGGCATGCCTAAAACCAAACTTGTCTTCCCTCAAAATCTACATTACCTGATTTTAACTATTTCTGTCAGTGTTGCCATTACTTATTCAATCTCTCCATTTGATACCTTTGTGGGGAACGGGGGTTGACTCTTTCCTCTTCCCCACTTCTCATTCCATCCTTTACCAAATCCAAAACATTTCTTATGTTTGTTACCTTTTTCTTCTTCCCCTGCCTGCACCTGAATATGGGACTTCATCAACATCATTCACACCTTGGACTCTTGCAGATCCATTTGCAGATCTCTCTAGCTGAATGTCCTTTCCCCACTCCAATGGACCCTTAACCGTGCTCCCAATCAACCGATAAACACTTATCAACTGCTTACTACGCCCCAGGCACTGTGCTAAACTGGGGATGCAAAAGAAGCAAAGACAGTTCCTACCCTCAAGGAGTTTACGATCTGAGGGGAGAGAAATCAGGAAAACAAATACAAATAAAGCAAATAAAGGGTAAATAGGAAACCACAGGGAGGGCACTGGAATTAAGAGAGGTTTGGGAAGGCTTCCTATAGAAGGTGGGATTTTAGTTGGAACCTAAAAGAAGCCAAGGAGGTCAGTAGTCTGAAGTAGAAGAGGAAGAACATTTCAGGCATGGGGTGGGGGCAAGGGAGGGGGACAGCAGAAAAAAACGCTGCCTGAAGTAGAGAGATGATTAGTCTTATTAATGGAAACAGTTGGACACCGGTGTTACTGAATTGAAGAGTATGTGTTGGGAAGTAAGATGTAAGAAGATTGGAAATATGGGAGGAAACTAGGTTATAAAAGACTTGGAATGCCAACCAGAGCATTTTTTTTGTTACTTAGAAACAATAGGAAGCCACTAGGGTTTATTGAGTAGGGGGATGACATGGTCCAAGCTGTACATTTGGGAAATCACCTATGTGGCTGAATGGAGGATGAATTGGAATGGGGAGATACATGGGACAGGCAGACCCACCAGCAGACTATTGCAGTAAGCCAGGCTTGAGGTAATGAGGGTCCACACCAGGGTGGTGACAATGTAAGAGAAGCGTTTGTATTTGAACAGTGTTGCAGAGGTAACATTGACAGGCCTTGGAAACAGATTGGTTGCAAGCCTAAAAGTCCTGGAGAGGATGATATTGTCCTCGACAGTAATGGGGAAGATAGAAGGTTGGTAAGGTTTGGGAGAAAGATAACAAAATTCCATTTTCAGTATATTAAGTTTAAGATGTCTGCTACACACCCAGGCAAGATTTCTTAAAGGCAGGAGATGGAGCCAAGATCACGGAGAGAAGCCAGGAATTTGCCTGAGTTCTCCCCAAATTCCTTTAGAAACAACATTAAATCAAGCCTCTAAGAGGATTCAGGAGCAACAGAATCCACAAAAAGATGGAGTGAAACAATTTTCCAGCTTAAGATAACTTAGGAAAGGTCTGTCTCATTTAGATAAATGGGGAGTGTGAATGGTGGCTAGGCAAACCAATTGGAGGCTCTTAGCCACATCACAGATTAACAACCAAGGCCATACAGTCCTAGCACAGCAGGCCAGCTGTGAGACCTCCAGCCCCAGCGCAGAAGGTAAACTGCCAGCCCTGGAACCCCAGCACAACTAGGTCAGGCCATCCCAGTGCAAAAAGCCAGTGACCAGGCCCGTGGCCTCCAGTGCAAGGAGCTTGGGACAGTGCCTTCAATGTTCCAGGAGCAGTGCTCAACTTTAAAAGTCATGAAAGACTAAAAAAACAAAGGGGAGCAGGAAAGGGTTGTGATCATAGAAGTCTACTATGGTGACAGGGAAGACCAAAACATAAACTCGGAAGAGGACAACAGTGTCAAAATGCCTGCATGCGAAGCTTCAGAGAGGAATGTGAACTGATCTTAAGCCCAAAAAGCCGCCTTAGAAGAGCTCAAAAAGGATTTTAAAAATCAGATGACGGGTAGAAGAAAAATTGAGAAAGAAAAGAAATGAGAGTTATGCAAGAGTCAGCAGCTTGGAAAAGGAAGGACAAAAATTAAGGAAAACAGCTCTCCAAAAAGTAGCATTGGCCAAATGGAAAAGGAGGTACAAAAGCTAACTGAAGAAAACAATTCCTTAAAAATTAGAATTGGGAAAGTGGAAGCTAATGACTCTATAAGACATCAAGAGTCAAAACAAAATCAAAAGAATGAAAAAGTAGAAGAAAATGTAAAATGCCTCCTTGGAAAAACAACTGACCATGAAAACAGATCCAAGAGAGACAATTTAAGAATTATTGAACTAGCTGAAAGCCATGATCAAAAAAAGAGCCTGGACAGCATCTTTCAAGAAATTACGAGGAAAACTGCCCTGATATCCCAGAACCAGAGGATAAAATAGTAATTGAAAGAATCCACCAATCATATTGGGAAAGAGATCACAAAATGAAGACTCCAAGGAATATTATAGCCAAATTCCAGAATTATCAGGTCAAGGAGAAAATGTTACAAGCAGCCAGAAAGAAGCAATTCAGATATCAGAAGCCACAGTCGGCATTACACAGAATTTAGCAGCTTCATTAAAGGATTGGAGGGCTTGGAATATAATATTCCAGAAGTCAGAGGAGCTTGGATTATCACCAAGAATCAACTACCCAGCAAAATTGAGCTTAATCTTTCAGGGGAAAAGATGTATATTTAATGAAATAGGGGACTTTCAATCTTTCCTGATGAAAAGACCAGAACTGAACAGAAAATTTGATCTTCAAATAAAGATTCAAAAGCATAAAAAGGTAAACAGAAAAGAAAAAATTATTTATATACCTACACAGGAAGATGATACTTGTAACTCTTGAGAACTGTATCTCTGTTAGGGCAGGTAGAGAGAATGTACACAGACAGACGTGTGGATATAAGTTGATTTTGATATGATGATATAAAAAAAATTAAGGGGTGAAAAAAAGGATTGTACCAGGAGAAGAGGAAATTACATCACAATGAAGAGGCACAAAAAATCTATTACAGTAGAGGGGGAAGAAAGGGAGGAGTGAACATCGTTTGAACCTTCCTCTCATTGGATTTGGCTCAAAGAAGACATAAAATACACTCAGTTGGGTATAGAAATATATCTTACCCTATAGAGAAATAGGAGGAGAAAAGGGAAAGAAAGGGTGGGGCACTGATTGAAGGGAGGGCAGATTGAGGGAGTGGATGGTCAGAAGGGACAGGGTAAAAAAAGAGAAAAATATAAACGGGGAAAAATAGGATAGAGAGAAATACACAGTAATCATAACTGAATATAAATGGGATAAACTTTCCCATAAAATGCAAGCAGATTTGAAGCACAGTAGGTGTGGTAAAGTTAAAGAAGAATAAAGGTAGAAAGCCAGAGCAGAAATATATTATTCTTCAGCTGGAGTAAAACAAAAGCAGGAGCATCAGTCTTGATCTCAGATAAAGGAAAAGCAAAAATAGATCTAATTAAAAGAGATAAGGAAACTACATCTTGCTAGAAGGTACCACAGACCATGAAGTAATATCTCGATACTAAACGTATATGCACTAAGTGGTATAGCATCCAAATTCTTAGAGAAGAAGTTAAGTGAGTTACAGGAAGAAATAGACAGCAAAACTATACTAGTGGAAGTCCTCAACCTCCCCCTTTCAGAACTAGATAAATCTAACCACAAGAAGTTAAGGAGGTGAATAGAATTTTAGAAAAGTTAAGTATGATAGACATCTGGAGAAAATTGAATGGACATAGAAAAGAATACACCTTTTTCTCAGCAGTACATGACACATACACCAAAATTGACCATGTATTGGGGCATAAAAACCTCACAATCAAATGCAGCAAGGTAGAAATATTAAATGCCTCCTTTTTAGATCATCATGCAATAAAAATTATGTGTAATAAAGGTTCATAGAAAGGTGGCCTAAAAACTAATTGGAAAGTAAATAATCCCAAAGAATGAGTGAATCAAACAACAAATCATAGAAACAATTGATAATTTTATCAAGGAGAACAACAATAATGAGACAACATACCAAAACTTTATGGGATGCAGCAAAAAGTAGTTTTTAGGAGAAATTTTATATTTCTAAATGCTTATATGAATAAAATAGAGAAAGAAGAGATAAATAAATTGGGCACACAACTAAAAAAAGCTTTAAAAAAGAACAAATTAAAAATCCCCAAGTAAATACCAAATTAGAAATTCTGAAAATCAAAGGAGATTAATAAAATTGAAAGTATATTGAACTAATAAATAAAAGTAAGTTGGTTTTATGGGGAAAAAAAGCATAAAATTGGTAAACCTTGGGTTAATTTGATTAAAGAAAAAAAAAAAAGAAGAAAACCAAATTACCAGTATCAAAAATGAAAGGGATGAATTCACTAGCAATTAATAGGAAATTAAAGCAATAATTAGGAGCTGTTTTGCCCAACTGTGCGCCAGTAAATCTGACAATCTAAGTGAAATAGACGAATATTTACAAAAATATAAATTACCCAGATTAACCAAACTGGAAATAAAATATTTAACCCCATTTTAGAAAAAGAAATTGAACAAGCCATCAATGAACTCCTTAAGAAAAAGTTTCCAGGGCCAGACGAATTTATAGATGAATTCTACCAAACATTTAAAGAACAATTCCAGTACTACGTAAACTATTTGGAAAAAATAGGCAAAGAAAGAGTCCTACCAAATTCCTTTTATGACACAAATAAGGTGCTGATACCTAAACCAGGAAGAGCCAAAAGAAAGAGGATTATAGACCAATTTCTCCAATGAATATTGATGAAATTTTTTAAAATAAAATAATAGCAAAGAGTTTATAGCAGTTTATCACCAGGATAATACATTATGACCAGGTGGGATTTATACCAGGAATGCAGAGCTGGTTCAGTATTAGGAAAACTATCAACATAGTTGAGCATATCAATAACAAAACCAACAGAAACCATATGATTATTTCAGTAGGTGCAGAAAAGGCTTTTGACAAAATACAGTGCCCATTTCTGTTAAAAACACTGGAGAGCATGGGAATAAATGGAGTGTTCCTTAAAGGAAATGATAAACAGTATCTATCTAAAACCATCAGCAAGCATTATCTATGGTGGGATATGCTAGAAACATTCCCAGTAAGATCAGGGGTGAAACAAGGATGCCCATTATCACTGCCGTTATTCAATATTGTACTAGAAATGTTGGCTTTAGCAATAAGAGAAGAAAAAGAAATTGGAAGAATTAGAATAGGTGATGAGGAAACAAAACTATCACTCTTTGCAGAAGATATTGTGGTATGTATACAGAATCCTAGAGAATCAACCAAAAAACTACTTGAAACAATTAACAACTTTGCCAAAGTTGTAGGATATAACATAAAGCCACCTAAATCATCAATATTTCTATGTATTACCAACAAAACCCAGCAGCAAGAAATAGAAAGAGAAATTCCATTTAAAATGACTAGATACTATAAAATATTTGGGAGTCTACAAACCCAGGAACTATATGGACACAATTACAAAACACTTTTGACACAAATAGAGTCAGATCTATACAATTGGGAAAATATCAATTGCTCATGCGTAGGCCAAGCTAATATAATAAAAATGACAATCCTACCTAAATTAGTTTACTCATTCAGTGGTATGCCAATCAAACTACCAAAAAAGTATTTTATTGAGTTAGAAAAAATAATAAAATTCATCTGGAAGAACAAAAGGTCAAGAATATCAAGGGAATGAATGAAAAAAAAATGCAAAGGAAGGTAGTCTCGCCATACCAGATATAAAACCATATCCTAAAGCAAAAATCATGAAAACTATTCGGTACTGGCTAAGAAATAGAGTGATAGATCAATAGAATAGGTTGGGTACACAAGACATAGTAGTAAATGACTGTAGAACTCTATTGTTTGATAAACCCAAAGACTCCAGCTTCTGGGTTAAAAACTCACCATTTGACAAAAACTGCTGGGAAAACTGGAAAATAGTATGGCAGAAACTAGGCGTACACCAACATCTCACACTTTATACCAAGATACAGTCAAAATGGGTATATGATTTAAACATAAAGGGTGATACCATAAGCAAATTAGGAGAGCACGGAATGGTTTACCTGTCAGACCTGTGGAGAAGGAAAGACTTTATAACCAGACAAGAGATAGAGAACATTATGAAGTGCGAAGTAGATGATTTTGATTACTTTTAAAAAGGTTTTGCACAAACAGAACCAAATGCAACCAAGATTAGAAAGAAAACTGGGAAATAATTTTTACAGCCAGTGTTTCTGATAAAGTCCATATTCCTTATATATAGAGAACTGAGTCAAATTTGTAAGAATACAAGTCATTCCCCAGTTGATAAATGGTCAAAGGATATAAACAGGCAGTTTTCAAAAGAAGAAATTAAAGCTTCTATAGTCTCATGAAAAAATGCTCTAAATCAGTGTTGATTAGAGAAATGTAAAATAACTCTGAGGTACCACTTCACACCTATGAGATTGGCTAATATGACAGAAAAGGAAAATGATAAGTGTTGGAGAAGATGTGGGAAAAATTGGAACACTAATGCATTGCTGGTGGAGTTGTGAACTGATCCAGCCATTCTGGAGAGCAATTGGAAACTATGCCCAAACTGCTATAAAACGGTACATACCTTTTGACCCAGCAATATACTACTAGGTCTGTATCCCAAAGGTATCATAAAAAAGGGAAAAGGAACCACGTGCACTAAAATATTTATAGCAGCTCTTTTTGTGGTGGCCAAGAATTGGAAATTGAGGGGATGCCCATCAGTTGGGGAATGGCTGAACAAGTTATGGTATATGAATGTAATGGAATACTATTGTGCTGTAAGAAATGATGAGCAGGCAGATTTCAGAAAAACCTGGAAAGACATATATAAACTGATGCTGAGTGACATGAATAGAATCGGAAAACATTGTACACAGTAACAGCAACTCTGTGCCATGATCAACTGATTGACTTAGCTCTTCTTAGCAGTACAGTAATCCAAGACAATTCCAAAAAACTCATGATGGAAAATGCTATCCACATCCAGAGAAAGAACTATAGAGTCTGAATGCAGGTGGAAGCATACTGTTTTCACTTTGGTTTTTGTTTTTTCTTTCTTGCAATTTTCTCTTTTGTTCTGATTCTTCTTTCACAACCTGACTAATATGGAAATATGTTTAATGTGATTGTACATGTATAACCTCTGTCAGACTGCTTGCTGTGTTAGGGAGGAAAAAAAATGAAGAAGAAAAATTTAGAACTCAAAATATTACAAAAATGGATTTTGAAAACTATCTTTACATGTAAATGAAAGAAAAATAAAAATACTGCTAAATACAAAAAAAGATTTATGAAAGGCGGTTGGTGGAGATGTGACATTGGAGGTCGGCAGAGAAATTAGGGCAGGAAAGGTAGATTTGGAAATCATCAGCATAGAGATGGTAATTACATCCATGAAAGCTGAGGAGATCACCAAGTAAAGTAGTATGGATAGAGGGAGAAAAGGAGAGGGGCAAGGATACCAGCAGTTAAAGGACATAATCTAGAAGAGGATCCAGCAGAGGAGACAGAGCAGGAGTGGTCCCATAGATAAAAAGAGAACCAGGAGAGAATGGTGTCTTGAAAACCTAGAGAGAAAAGAGTATCAAGGTAGAGTGATCACCAGTGTCAGAGGTTGAGGAAAATGAGGATTGAAAACAAGCCAATGCATTTGGTAACCAAGCGATCATCAGTAACTTTGGAAAAGTGGAAAACAGATTGTAAGGGGTTAAGAAGAGAGTGAGGGGAGAAAAATGAAGACCACTATTGTGGATGGTCTTTTCTAGTTTAGCTACAAAGAACAGAAGAGATAGATATATAAGATGATAGCAGGGATGGAGGATCAAGTGAAGGTTTTTTCAGGATAGGGGAGGCATGGGCACATTTGTAGGCAGTAGGAAATGAACAAGGGGAGAATGAGAAAGGGAGAGATTGAAAATAAGTGAAAAATTGGGGTTGACAGGGGCAGTCTTTTGAAGGAGATGGGATTGGAATGAGATCTCTGGAACAAATAGAGGGATTAGCCTTAGTAAGGAGTGAGGCCACTTCATCATGCGAGACAGTAGTGAAGGGGGAGTAGCACAAGGTATCGGAATGATAGGAGATGAAGAAGAGGAGAGAAGAGGGAGTTCTTGGCTTCAGTTATTTCTATGAAATGTGAGGTACTTTTCAACCAGGATTGAGGGAAGAAGGGAACCATTGGAGGTTTAAGGGGGGGTAAAAAGGTTTGGAGCAGTTGCGATGGAGAGTGGCGTCATGAGTTGATAACAGAGGTGTGGAAGGACTGCCTAGCAGCAGTGAGGGCCCATTCAAGGTTGTATAACATAAATTTGTAGTGGACCCAGTTTGGATTTGGGGATTTTTTTCCCCCTTCATTTAGCAGTACATGTGTAAAGTTAGAGACGATGAATGGTGGGAGTGATCCAAGGCTGAGGCTTGGCTGAGTATAATCAGTGATATGAGATTAATAATCTTTCATATCTGTAGAGCTAGTGATGTCATTCTTGAGATGAAAACTCATCTGGTTCTCTATTGCCAATGAGGTAAATTTCAGACTCCTTTGACTAGCATTCAAGGCCCTCTACGATATGGTACCATTTTACTCTTGTGGGCTTTTCTCATGTTATTCCTATGCATTTATTCCTTTTAGCTAAAATTGTAGCCTTCAAGTTAATTGGAAGGTAACATTAGAGGTCATCTGGTCTAGCTTCCCACCAGTGCAGGAGTCCTTACAGTCATCTAGCTTCCTTTTGAATACCTCTGGTTGTAGAAAACTTACCTCATGAAAGAATTCTTTTCATTATTGAACAACTCTACTTGTTTTGTTTTGTTTTTAATTTTATTTTTGAATCAAAATTTGCCTCTTGGTAAAGGCCCATCAATAGAAATATTAGAATATGGTATTGTCTGCCATATTAAACAATAACTGGCACTTTATTTTAGTATTATAACAGGAAAATTGGTTAATGTCTTTAATTTTTGTTCTACTCCAAACTTTTCGTGTTTTTCTTTCTACAGGTGATTACTGGTGGTCATTATGATGTAGATTGTCGGTTGGAAGATCCTGATGGTGTAGTGTTATACAAAGAAATGAAGAAACAGTATGATAGTTTTACCTTCACTGCATCCAGAAATGGAACATACAAATTTTGTTTCAGTAATGAGTTCTCTACTTTCACACACAAAACTGTGTACTTTGACTTTCAAGTTGGAGAAGATCCACCATTGTTTCCCAGTGAGAACAGAGTCAGTGCACTTACACAGGTAAAAGCAAATATAGATCATCTGTATAATAATAATAGTATGCATAAATGCTTTTGTTTTTAAAAAGATATTAAGAAGAAACAATAGCAGTGCACAATAAAAACCCACCCCAGCTCCCCCAGAATTCTAGCGGTGGGGTGTATTTGATGAAAAAAAGGCTGAACCTACCACGTTGGTGGCCTGAGTTGAGGCAGAAATGTACAAATATAGCCCAGAGATAAAAGATGATCTTCACATTCTATTTAATATTAATCAGACTGCTGTAGTAATATTATGCTGTGCAATTTTTTAGTTAAATTTTTTTGAATTAACAAACATGTCTTTTCTCTTCCATCTCCCTTTCTCCTTTCCCATTAGAAAAAAGAAAAAGAAAACCCTTGTAATAGATACACAGTCAAGTAAACAAATTCGCACCTTGACCCTATCCTAAAAAGGGCATAAATTGTTCTCCTGATTCTGCTCCTTTCATTCTGCATCAGTTCATAAAGATCTTCTTGTTTCTCTGAAACCATCTTTACTTATTGTACTCTGCTATGTAATCAAAATATTGAGGAGTTAAAATCGTTAAAGGTTCTGAAACAGAACCTCATGAAGAATGGCTAGAAAGACTAGGAAAGAAAGTATATGGTGAAATATCATGAAGATAGTAGGTTTATTTCCACCCCAGTTTCACTGTTCTCTTTCAGGATAGGAAATAAATTTCAAAGGAAAGAAGCTTATAGTTGAAAGGTTTTCAATTTCACATCACTTCCAGAACTTTGTAAATTCCTAGTGAAGAGAAGAGGTATTTGTAATACAGTTTGTGAGCCAATCTTTAGAATTACAAAAAAAAATATTCTTAAGATCTTATGATGAAAAAACTATCCACCTCCAGAGAAAGAACTGATAGAGTCTGAGTGCAGGTCAAAGAATACCTTTTTTTCTTTCTTTACTTTTTTTGGGAGGGGTGAATTGCACAAAACAACTAATGGAACTGTTTTGCCTGACTACACATGTATAACCGATATCAAATTATTGAAAGAATATTTGAAATTTTAAAAAACATATAAAATGCCCAATTCTTAATTCATTCTGCAAGGCTTAGCATATAAGTAGGTGCTTTAGCAAGTTGATAAGTACAGAAATTTTAAAAAATTAAATGAACCTACTATTTGTAAAAGTTCATTTTATTTCATATCCAAAACTATTGACTGAGCTTATTCACATTCAGCTTATATTTATATTAGTACATCAGTGTATCACAAATAAAAGATCTGTGATTTCGTCAGCTTCAGGAATTTCCTCCACCAACACGGATCAAAACCCACATGAGTTAATAGATAGGAACTTGCCAGTGACACACAGCTAGTGTCAGAGGTAAGGTTTGAAACCAGGTCTTCCTAACTCTAAGCCTAGCTATTCCGTTATTCCGTGTTACTTCTATAGCAGTGGATGTGTAATCAGGAAATATGTATCCAGTGCCTAACAGGTATTAGGTGCTTGGGACACATTAAAAAAAAAAAATGGAAACCCTCCCTGCCCTCAAGGAACCTGTATTCCATCGGAGGAGATAGCTTGTACACCGATAAGAATATACAGAATAAAAGGTAATTTGAGAGCAGTAGTAGGTAGGGGATCAGGAAAAAACCCATGTAGATTATAGCATTTGATTTGAATTTTCAGGGAAACTACAAGTGCTTTTCACTAGAAGTGGAGAGGGAGTACATTCTGGGCATGAAAATGATGGGTGTCTATTTAAAATCTATGGCTTGCATAACCTTCTCTAACCTTACACAATTCTCTTGCACTGCTTTGCTATGTGATTTTCATACCCAAATTATTTCTTACCCAGTATCTATTGATGAAATTAAGCAAAAACCAAGCACGGTTCTGTAATACTTAGTTTCCACACATGCACACTTATTAAAGTTCCCTAATGCAAGAAATATAATAGAAAAATAGTATTGTAACACAGATTTTTGTACTCAGCCACTACTAAACTTTTAAACAGTGGAAATTGTTAATCGTAATATGCCAGGCATTATAAAGTCATATTCCACTCTTCAAAATATGAAGTAATCTAAAGCTTAAGGATTCTGTTTTCTCTCTGAGTGAAGTAGAACAACCATCTCAAACTAGGGGTAAATACAGTGAAGTTAGTTATACCCTATCAAGAAAAAAAGGCATTGGTTTAATCAACAATCATGAGAAGAGAAAAATTAGCAGATTTACAAAGAATTCAGTAAGGCGTGAGCTTGTTCTCTGAGTGCATTGCTGAAGTTGAGCCAGAGTATGTTACTCCAAGTTTTCTCCATAAAAGTAGGCTTTGAGTTTTACTCTCTGTAGCTTAAAGTTCTCCCAGGCTGATATTCACATGTTTGCTCTCCCATTTTGAAGCCCCGATAGTAGCATGCTACAGCCTCCTACTTCATAAGGGGTGCAGCACTGAAGTCAGAGTCAGTAATTAACAGTTCCACACCTTACCTACACAGCCCATATGGTCTGTCCAATGCTGCCAGAGCTCATTATCACCCTGGAGTCTAGCAGCAGTCATAGCAGGAACAAAGCGGGAACCTGGGAGGTTCTCAATGTTGCCTCACTTAAATCCAATTCACATGAAAATTAAGACATCACCCCTGTGATATCATTGGTCCTCTTCAAAAACGAAGGATGAACAAGTGGCTGCAGTGAAATAAAGTGGTTGTCTATAATTTGGGGAAATTTTTGTGTTTAACTTAAAAAATCAAATGTCTCACTGTACAACAATAACTTGGGGTTTTTATATAGAACTTTAAACTTTGTGGAGTGATTAACATTTTGTTTAATCCCATAAAAACCTTGAGAGGTAGTTACTATGCATCCATTTTACAGATAAAGAAACTAAAAGAGAGGACAAATAATCTCCTTTTGGTCACATGCTAGTGTCAAAGATGATATTTAATACTTCCTAACTTCAAACTACACAACAGTGCCTCTCCTAGGATGTTCAGTAAGATATCCTTTCTTTGGCAAGAAGAGAATTTCCTAAGAATGATACAAAGATTATAAATGGAAAAAGAAAAATTTTTCCTCCTAAAAAGAAATATGTTAGAAAGTAAACTATTGGCAAGACTAACTGAAAATATTTCTGTCTAGATGGAATCTGCTTGTGTTTCAATTCACGAAGCTTTGAAGTCTGTCATCGACTACCAGACTCATTTCCGACTAAGAGAAGCTCAAGGACGCAGCCGGGCAGAGGATCTAAATACAAGAGTGGCCTATTGGTCAATTGGAGAAGCCATCATTCTTCTTGTTGTTAGCATAGGGCAGGTATTTCTTCTGAAAAGCTTTTTCTCAGATAAACGAACCACTACAACCCGTGTTGGATCATAACTAGTGTTTTGAGAATTGATCCACTATACATCTGTAATGTTGCTGTTTTCCCATTAATAGTAGGTACCGAAGAACTTAATATTGGCAATATTTTAAAAACCTCTTTACCCCCTTACATTGATTGTGGGGAAATGCAACATATATCCCTAAACAATGGGAAAGGACACCTTTTTATTTGAAAAAGTTGAAAAACTTCAGAGCTTGTTTGAAGCTTTTCATGTTAAACATCCAACACAAACATTCTACCCTTTCCACAGTTGTTTGTATTCACTCTTATCACTCTAAACTTTGTCATGTTGATTCTTTTTAATCAGTAAGACTACTTCTGTCAAAGGGAACTGATATTTTAATTCCTTAGGTTGCTTTAGAGATAAGTTATATTATGGAGGAAGAAAATAGCCCTTTCAGTAGGTTAGGCATGAATTTTTGTTTTTTAAACCAGTGTGATGAACTGTAGGCTAAGCCCTGTACTGCACTTTTGATTTGTTAATAAAAAAAAAAGTCTGCCATAGTTACATAATTTTGATTCAGTTTTGAGTTGATATATCATGGTCCAAATTGTTAGTCTTTAATTGCCTGTAGAGTAGCAGGTTTTATACTCATTCTATAGTTTATAAAACTATAAAAGCAGTGAGTTTTTCAGTAATTGTAGAATTGAAACCTTAGAGATTTTGGTTGAAGACACTGAGAGATATTAGAGCTCCAGTTAGAGAGAATTTTTGATAACTTTGCCACAAACATCACAGTTTCTATATTGACATATTCTTCCGTCTTTATAATGACTGGCTTTCTCCATCTGTGGCTACGTTGATTTTAGATATATCAAGTTATTGTAATTCTTTGAGCTATTTAAAATCTCATTTGACATTTTCATTGTTAGCATTACACAATGCTGTACGTTCAGTCACTGTTAGGTAATGATACTTTTTTTCCCCTTGAACTTAGAATGGGAATCACAATTGTTAATATTTGATTGTTGGTCATGAAACAGTAACAGAAAAGGTTTAAAGTGTTTTATGTGTTATTTTTTCATCCCAGTAAATGGTTTGCATTGGTTTCAACCTTTAGTAGATCTATTACCTACTTTTATTGAGCTGCCATGGGCATTTTTCTTTGAAACAGGAAAATATTCTTATCTTGTGTAAATTGAAACTCTCATTAAGATTAGTTTCCTCTGTCCTAGAATGGGATCATTTTACTATTCTATAATGCTAAGCCAAAAATTCTACAAATAGTTAAAACATTTTTCTGATGTTAGACAAAAAAAAGTTATTTATTCCCCTGTGGTTTTGTATGAGAATGAGTGCTGTACCAAAAAATGTGATTGTTCAATCCCTGTGACAACATCTAATACTAAAGAGTATTAATTGGACAGCATTTCTAGTCTTTCAGTTTACCATCACTGACCAGAAATTGTCAGTTCTTAATTCCGAGACCTTTTTTAATACAAACATATTTCCAGCAAGTTTTTCTTTTTTTTTCTGAGAGGGGGAAAAAGTTGCTGTTGTGGTTTACTTTGAGTTCCACAACATAGCAGAAGCATTTGCTAAATGACTCTTGCATGATTTAAATCCTTAAGATTTTTCAGAGCAAAACAGAATTGCATGTAACAAGATTTGGACAAAGATCTAAAGTTATAGATTTGTTCATGAGAAGTGTGGTACAGATATTTAGACTTGATTTGGATTTGATTTCAATCTAGTTAATGTCCTATGCATAATATTATAGATGTATTTTAATAGGTCCTTTTCATATTGCTACTCTGCTCTGTCCTTCAGATCTTTTATTAGGCAGTACACACACACACACACACACACACATTTCATGAAACCAGCGTTTTTCTCCTGTTATATTTGGAGAACAACAAAATTTAAAGTACTTATAAGCCAAGATTTGGTCCACAAAATATTTAAGCTAAGAAGTTAATTTCTGATGTTTGTTTTCTTTCCTGACTTGTGCGTGTATATGTATATTAGAAAATACACATCTCTCTATATAGAAACACATGCTAATTAGTTTTTTTCTTCCTCCCATTAAAAATGCTTGGTCTGTTGAGTCATAAAGAAAAATTTGAAGCCAGTTCTTTCATCCTTTCAACTTACTCTAATAGTTTGAAAATTCCCAGATGTTTGCTTGGACACATGGCACAGGATGCATATTTAAACATTCATAGTTGTATATATTTTTTTAAGTAGTTAATGGAAAGGGATTTAATATACAAGTTTATATGATAAAACATCAACTTGTGAAGTAAACATCTTAAAATATTGTTTTGCTGATAAAATCTAAACATTTTTGTGTTAAAAGAAGATGTGGTAGTGGTGTGTGATTCAAAAAGGTTACCCAAAGCTTGACAATATTAAACTTTGAATACAATGAACTGAAAAACAATTTTTAAAAACTATTCTTTGAAAGATATGTTTAAATTCTTGTGTATTGTCAGTTCCTGTTTTAGTTTGTAAATGTTTAACATTTATAGTTTGAATGAAACAAAGCAGATCCTTTGAATATTGTTTTGGAAAAATTAAAACAAATTAATATATGAATATGATGTAGTGGCTTTTTTGGGTTTAGCTTGGGACAGGCAGGAACTTATTCTGAATTAAACAGATATTATTTCTAAAAGATTGTGCCAGTGTCATATAAAATAAATGCTTTTTAAAAACTATCTACATTCCTGACACATAATTTGAAACTTTAAAAAAATCTTAAAATTGAAACCCAATTCATGGAATATAGACTTTTTTAAAGAGCAGGATACTGTTTTGTTTGTGCTTTTACTCTTTTTCCTTGATACTACCCCACAAGATAAAATATAAATTTATTAGCCCATTAAGACCTTCTACAAACTGGATCTTATTTACCTTTTTTAAATTTTATTTTCCTCTTGCAAAAGCCTTGGTGGAGGAACCATTGTCTCCAAATGTGCATTTATTGCCACTGATAGCTGCAGTTATTTTTGCTATTCTGCCATTCAGAAAACAAAGCATTTCTAGCCAAATTGAGTCTCTTACTGTTCCCAAGCAAGCTTTACATTTTTCCACCTCTCTTCCTTTGCTCAGTATTTTCCCTACCTTCAGTACCCTTCTCTTTTCACCTATTCAAATTAGGATCCAGTTAAAATCTTATTTCAATTGAAGCCTTCCCTACCACACTCCCTAGGGTGCAGTGATCGTTGCACCACTCATTTGACAGTTACTATTAGTAAGCCATGTATTTTTAGGTTTGAGTTGGTTTTGGTTTGGGGCTTTTTGGGGGGGAGTTGGCACAAGGAAGGGAATGCATACGTAGTTTGAAGTATGTTTTATCTCATTAACTAGATAACCTCTTAGTTACTTAAGTGAATTCCATAGTGCCTAACTCAATACTTTATACCTAGTGGACCCCGATATTTGTTAATTTATTTTAAAAGGGATCTGGATCTTGGATCTTGCTTAATTTAACTCCTACTTTGTGATAGCTATTTTGGAGGAAAAAAATGGAACCAAAAACTCTTGGCTACTTTTAAGTCAAGAACCCTTGCTTTTTTATGCAATGTTTATGCTGCTGCAGTCCTAATTTTCTGTTGATCACTAAAAGTCCTTTTGCATTTATTCTGTAACCAAGATTTTCTAATTTTAAGTGGAAATAATTTCTCTGGACCACCTGTTCCACTATTCAATTGAGAAGTCTTATTTATCTGTGTGATTTTTCTTAAGTCAGGCACTGCTTAGTAGCAATGGGGAGAAGTACTTAAAGGGATGCAGCTGATCTTTGATTGTATAGGTATTCCACACACACACGGATCACAAGCCCTTTACAGGCTAATACATGGTCTTTGTGAATCATGGTCAACCTGTGACAGAAAATTCTGCTTTCATTAGGAAGTGGACATTTATCTTACAGTCAGGTGACATATAATACTGGCTCAAAACTGGACCATTGTAACAAGGAATACAATTTTCCAGTCTTGTCATCCACAAATGTTTTTATCCTTGCTCTGCTAGTTGTCCCTGTTTCTCCAGAGGACCCCTGTGAAGCTACCTGCCTACTTTCCCCATTGCTGTTGTTACTTCCAAACAGCATTTGCTCTTGAGCTCTTGGGGAACTATATTACCAGTATATACCTTTTGGAGGTTTTCTGGGGAGTTGTTTATTGCTGATGACAGTGACAATGGGAAATGTTAAAAAAAAAGGGGTCCCTATTTTAGGAATTGCCTTCATTAAAATGTTTTTTTAATTGCAAATCCAATTTTAATGTGAATAATTTTCACTTAAACTTGTAAGAAGAGCAGCTGCCAATGGTGTTTTGGGATATAATTCAGAGATAAAGTACATTCAGACTATCTATAGACTATTTCATCACATCACCAAACTGAGCAGGTGAGAATTTTCAAGGTAGCAGTAAATGAGAGATTATAAATCTGAAGCAATGTACCTGTAATCTCATCTAGACCACCTGTTCCACCATTCAATTCAAAAAAATGTTTACTTTATCGTAAGTCAGTGCCTGTATTCATAAGTTATGATGCATTCTCTCAACAAACATGTTTTCAGCCTGCCATCTTGGCTCCACCCCATCATTCAACAAATATGAGTACATTACTTAGTGCCCAGGCACTCTAGGCAGTTACAGAATTTAAAAGTAACTTGTGAAAAGAATATAGGCCCAGGAGTCCAATAAAGTGCTTAAAACTCCACTGTGTCATAATAAGAGTCACCAAGATGATACTTTTACATGTGCTTTTAACAATACTTTTTGCAAAAACTTCCTGTATAATTAAACCAAAGGTTCTGCCCATTTCATAAGTATATAAAACCTTGAAAGGAGTTGGTAGGACTTTGTGCACACTTACATTGGCATGTTTCAGTTTTGTACAAAATGAGTGCCAGATGGGTTTATGGGTATGTTATTTTGGAGAAGCATATTTCTTACCTGCCTTCAGAACATATAATGTAGAATATAGGAACCTTCCCCAAAGCTGTCTATTTTTTTAAATCCTTAGCATTTTACTTATAAGAGTCTTAGGTGTGACAAGTTCCTTTTTCAGCCATATTATGAAACCAGAAAACATGGGAGACACATCACTTTGATAAGTCCAAATTCAAGAAAGATCCCCATTAAATGGTGTGGTGTTCCAGAAGCTGCCATTTGTGGATGACATACTGATTTCATCAAGCACTGAAACTTTGCAGTGCCCCTCAAATGAGAGCTATGGGTTATAATTCAACAGAAGGAGCTATCACATAGGAAGACAATGAACAGAAAACACTTGAAAAACTTGAAAGTCCAGGGAGAAGAAAGTTATGTAGAGAATAAAAGTGTGCAACAACTATAGCAGATCAAGAAAGATGAGGACTGAAGAAAGACCCATCAGATGGACCTCCCCCTGCTGCTTTGCAGAGATGAGAGGTCCATGGATGTAAAAAATTGCATATAATGCTACATTTTTTTCTATTGCAATTTGCAATTTCTATTGCTATTTTTTTTAAACTATAAGGGATAGTTCACTAGGAGGGGAGGAATAGGGGGGTAACAACGGTATAAAAAGAAAATCTTTTTTTAAAGAGATCATCAGTAACAAAGTTTCAGTTGAGTTTCAAGGTAAACTGGATTAGAGTGGGTTGGAGTGAGTAAGTAAAGGCAATGAGTATAGACAGCTTTGTCTAGTACTGGACTATGCAGGTATTTGAAATTCTTTCATGTGAATGAAGGATTAGAAAGCAGAACTATGATCATTGGATAGAAGTTGCAAATAGCTGAATTGAGGCTTGGTGTAAGGAAAATTCTTGAAAGGACAGAAATATATATATAAAACAAAAAATCTTTAGATTTTAATCTAAATACAGAAATGATATTATATTAATATATGTATATATAAAGAGTAATCTTAATAGAGCTATCCAAAAGTTAAAAGGGGTACTTTGGTAGTAGTTGGTTTCCCTTCTCTTCAAGCAAGGGTTGGTGTGTTGGTTGAGAGAGGCGAGGATTCTTTTTCAAGTAAAGGTTAAACTAGGTATCCAGTGATTTTGTGAAGCATGAAAGAGTATTAGAGAGTCACTTAAAACAAAAATGTCAAGCACTGGGCCACTGGCATCCTGTTCAGCAACACTCTTAAGAAAGGCTAAAACCAGATTAAAATGTAATTGAAAAATATTTAACAAAATACAATAAAATATAGATCATGTTAATATGTGGTTTTCTGAGTCAATCTACATAACAGCCTGCAAGGCTCCTTGTGTACAGTTTAGGGGCCTTTTCTATTTGAGTTTGACACCCCTGGCTTAGGGTACTGAAAAGTTAACCCATTTGCCCAAGGTCGCCTCTTGCAGTAGAATCCAAGCCCAGCTCTCTCTGGCTCCAGACCAGCTCTATCTAGCCTGCCACACTGCTTCTCAGACAACTCTTAACAACTCTGAAGGTGACAACCTGAATAGATAAAGGACAGTTTCTTATTTAGAGTTCTCTATATCAGTGAAACCAAGACTGCTCACACAGAACTTCCATATGATCCCTTTGGGAGATGGCATGTATGCCGTGATCTAAGAGTTTGCAGGATGAGTCTCTTCTGCTGGATAGTGAGGATTTCCATGAAATCTATACCTGGGGAGAAAAAATGTATACATGAAATAATAGTATGAGAGTATGTAACTATCAGAGGCAGCAAGGTAGTACGGTGGATAGCATGCCAGGACTGGAGTCAGGAAGACTCATCTTCCTGAGTTCAAATCTGGTCTCAGACATGTACTAGCTGTATGACCCCAGGCAAGTCACTTAACCCTGTTTGCCTCAGTTTCCTCATCTTTCAAATGAGCTGGAGAAGGAAATGGCAAACCATTCCAGTATCTTTGTCAACAAAATCCCAAATGGAGTCACAAAGGGTCAGACACAACTGAAAACAACTGAACAAAAATATAACTTTCAAAATGAATGGATAAAATGCAAATTGGGATAAAGAAGAGATAAATCACTTAGGATATAATATTTCTGGAATTTTCATGGAAGAGCTAATACCTTAGAAGAGGGGTTAAATTTGGAGAGAATGGAAAGTTTTTCAAAAAAGTGGGACAATAGTGAACAAAGGCTTGGAGGTGGGACTGATCTGGGCATAGGAGAGGACTCATTCATTTTGAGGAATAATAGGGGATCATGTTTTTCAAGTGTAGGATAAGAGACAAATTATAAAAAGCCCCAAAAATCACTCTGAGAGTAAACTACTTGAGGGCTTTTCTTTGTATATTTATTCCCAGTGATTAGCATGGTGCCTGGCATATTGTAAGGGATTAACAAATGCTTGTTGACCTAAGACAAGCAGATATCTGAGACCTATAAACTTGGGAGGTTGTAGACCACTCTACTACCTTCCCACCCTGATCCATGAAAGCTGAGCCTAGAAGGATAAAGGGGAATGGATACTCATCTATTCAATGATTTCACAGGCTGTCAGGAATAATGTTGAGGAGACAGATGTTCAGGTATATTTGAGACAGGATAATCTCTGGGTCCCTTCCACCTTTGCAACTCTGAAGGACAGATATATATATATATATATATACATATATATATATAAATATCCAGAGGAGAGAATGACCAGGAAAGCAATTTTATCAAGAGGAATAACAAGAAATAAAAACACCTAGGGACTTAAGAGCCTGGGAAAGAAAAGACAAGGGGAGGGGAGGGAAGGGAGTGAGAGAGAGAGAACGCAGTGCTAGATATTTTTAATTATTTAGTGGGCTAGCATAGTAAGGTGATTATACTCATTTTTATTATTTATTGAAAGAGTGATAAAATTTTTTAAATTCTAATAATTAGAGCTATCTGAAAATGGAATGGTCTGCTTACTGAATTATGAGTTCCTTGGGAGGGGGTGAGGTTTAAGCAGAGATAGAAGACAACTTATCAGGGATGTTAAACAGAGGAAAGCTTGGACTGGACGATCTCTGAGATCCTTTTAAAATCTGGGATTCTATAATCCTGAATCATGTAGTACTGTGAGTGGGTTATAAATATACCTTAATTTCAAACAGTTGATGATTTAAGACATCTTTTCCTTTCTTTGTCATTTTATAAGTAGATTGGGATGCGAGGCTGGGGACAATTATTGAGCTCCCAACAATGTGCTAAGTGTTGAGAAACAATATTGTACAATTCTTTTTATCCACATATATCCTATGGTATGCTTAATGTTCCCACTCTTAAAGCATATCTCATGTTCCAGTACTCTAGCAAAATTTTGTCACCAGATATTTGGCAGTCCTGTTCTAGGAATTTATTCTCCCTTTGGAGACTACATAAATATAGAGCAGTCCATTGTAATTAAAAGGAATTAAAATTAAAAGAAATGTAATTAAATCAAAATTAAAAATAGGATATCTATGGGGAAACTGCCTAAGGAGAATCACTGTGACATTGGAAAGAGCCCTGAATTTGGAATCAGAGGGTCTAGTTTTGAATCCCAGCATTATAGCTGCAACCCATGTGATCCTAAGCAAGTGAGGTCCCCTTTTTAAACTATTTATATGAATTTACTAGGTGTTTCTTCAATGGCATTTTATCCTGTAGAGTACAGAGAGGTCCACCAGAAGTCCTGACAGAAAGAAATGTAAGACATTGGAGGAATAGAAGTCCCTTTTTCCCCTTCCTCTGCCCTTGGAAGAAGGATTTCAGGTTTGACATTCTATTTGGGCCTTGGGAGCATCTGGAGATACTGAAAGTGGGACTTAGGCTTACAGGTCCAAAACACAATCAAGAGGCAGTAGGGTTTTTTTTTTGTCAGATATGTGTATTTTATTTTATTTTTAAAATATATTTTCATCTCATTAGATATTTCTCAATTACATGAAAAAAATCTTTAACAATCATTTTTTAAAATTTTGAGTTCCAAATTCTCTCCTTCTCATGGCTCTTCCCCCACTCCTTGAGAAGGCCAGCAATTTAATATCAATTACACATGTGAAGTTGTGCAAAACATTTCCATATTAGCCATGCTGCAAAAGAAAACACAGACTGAAACAATTAGTAAAAAAAGTGTTCTTCAATCTGCACTGAGAATTCATCAGTTCTCTCTCTGTAGGTGGAGAGCATTTTTCATCACAGGTCCTTCAGAATTCTCTCGGATTATTGTCTTAATCAGAGTAGCTAAGTCTCCCAGTTGACTATCCTTACAATATTGCTGTTACTGTGTACAGTGTTCTCCTGGTTCTGCTCACTTGACTGCATGAGTTCATATGAGTCTCCCTGGGTGTTTTGCAGAAGGCTTTTGAATTGAACTCCTTGGTTTGGCAATGGGTCAGCCTGAGCCTCTACCCGCGGTAATCAGAAACAGTCCTTGGGAGGGCTGAGAACTGACATCTAAGAGAGTATGGAAGAGTACTTAGCCACAGCAGTGGGATGGATATTTCTTCCTGCATTGCTATGAAATCCATTCCATCAAACAAGTATTTATTGAGCATTTACTATGTGCAGAGCACTATACTAGGCTCGGGGAATACAAGTACAAAAAACAAGCTTACATTCTAATGGGGAAGATAAGTACATAAAAATATGTGTTGCATAAATATGTGAGGTTGATAAATACAATGTATACAAACTATTTAAATACAAGGGAGGGAGGACACTAGGAAGTGGGAAATAATGGAAGAGGCTCCATGAAGAAGATGGTATTGAGCTATATCTTAGAGGGAGAGGGAGTCAGGTAAGTCAGGGAGTCAGGAAGAGAGGCAGAGATAAAGAAGGAGTGCATTTCAGACAGGGAGATTAGCCAATATAAAGGTATGGAGTGTGTGTGTCAGGAAGAGAGGCAGAGATAAGGAAGGAGTGCATTCCAGACAGGGAGGATAGCCAATGTAAAGGTGTGGAGAGTGTGTGTGTGTGTGTGTGTGTGCGCGCGCGCGCACAGCAGAGAAAAATCCAGGTCAGCTAAACTACAGAGCTTGGTATGGGGTGTAATATCTACTGAAGCTGGAGAAATAGGTGGAGGTCCAATTTGAGTGCGCACACACACAGGCACACACATACACATGCAAGATAGCAAAAAAGTTGAAAACTTGGTGCTTCCTTTTCTTAAATATAAAATGTATAAACCTGTAGCGTGTAATATGTAATCATGTTACACTGATATATTTCAGGCATGTTACACTGGACACATGTTAACATATGGGACAATATGTAATATGGCAGAACTGAATGAGGGAAACCTAGAGTGAAAATGATGACCAACAGACCAGTAGAGGGAGCCAGTGAGCCAAGCCTGAGGAGTCGTCCGCAGAAAACCATCAAATGAGATACTATTTGTAAAGCCTAGCCTATAAATATTTATATGCCTATCATGTATATGTTAGCTACTACTACTACTGTCTTGCAACAGGGTAAGGGACCACATGCTAAAACACAGAATCATAGCATTTCAGTGCTGGAAAGAATCTCAAAGGTCCCCTGGCCCAAACTCCCCATTTTATATGCGAGGAAATTGAAGCCCAGAGACTTTGATCTGCACAAGGTCATACAAATTAATAACAAAACCAAGACTATAGACCAAGTCTACTGATTCCTAGTTCCATTCTTCTCCCACTGTATGTAAAATGTATTCCCCATCTTATCAACCTTGGAAATTATTGAGTTTAGTAAAAAACAAAAAACAAGAGATGAATTTTTAATTCTTGATGAGAATTTAAGGTTTTGGTCCTAAGTTTAGTCGTAAGGGAGGCAGTGCAGAGTAATGAAAAGACCTAAATTTGAATCTTGGCTCTGATATTTACTAGCTGTGTGATTTTGGACAAGTCATTTTCCCCCTCCTTGACCCTGTTACTTTATCTGTAAAAGAGTGATTGGACTCAATCAGAGGTGTAAAAACACACTGGCTGCCAGTCTTGTGGCCACACTCCCAGATTAAATGGAATTGGAAAATATGTAATAAAATAAAAAAAAATACAACAGAACATAGATAATATTAATGTGTGGTTTTATAAGTCAATATGCAACCCTCAGAGTTCCTTATGTATGGTTTGGTGGCCCCTTTTTCTATTTGAGTGTGATACCACTAGGCTAGAAGATCTTTAAGGTCCATCTAGCACTGAAATTCTCTGATCTAAAAATACAAAACATAGATGATGTTAATCTCTGGTTTTCTAAGTCAATATGAAGCCTAGAGGGATCTCTTTCAAAATGAATTTGACACCATTGTTCTAAAGTATCTGATGCAAAGTTTCTCACTTCAAGATTCCAAAGTTCAAACATAGGTCATTAGTTGTTTTATTACCATTTCCTCATATCTTAATGCATAAATTTAAAAATTCATTTAACAACATTCTGAAAAGTCAGTGCCCCCTTCAGAAAAATCACTTTTTCTTTCACTTGATCAGCAATGGAAACTTCTCACCCTTTGAGCCACAAAAACAGTCCCCAACATAAGAGAAAGGGGACAACTCACTTATCACAACAAAAAGAAAGCTCCTCTGTTAATAAGAAGATACAAGAGAAAACTAAAAGATTTTGAGGGTCTCTCATCAAAAGTATATATTATTCCTGGGGGAGGGGTGGGGACGGAGCCAAGATGGTGGCAAGAAAGCAGGGACTCACTTAGGCTCTCCCCCAATCCCTCCAAACACCTGTAAAAATGGCTCTGAACAAATTCTAGGGGTACAGAACCCATGAAATAACAGAGGGAAACAAGTCTTCAGCCCAAGATGGCCTGGATGGTCACTAGGAAGAGGCTATCGCACCATGGTCGGAGCAGAGCACAGCCCAGCATGGGCCGCACCAGGACAGACCAGGCACTGAGTTCAGGTGCAGCAGGCCTTAGGGCCATGAATCACTGAGCTGTAGCAGTTACCAGACTTCTCAACCCACAAACACCGAAGACAACTTAGTAGGTCAGTGGGAAAACTGCTGGATCAAGGGGAGAGAAGTGCGTGGTTGGCCCCAGATCCTGGGGGTGGCAGAGGTGGGGCAGCTGCGGCAGCAGGAATCTCCTATAGCTGCTTCCAGAGCTGCAGCTGTGGTTGCTTCTGGCCCCAGGCCCAGTAGGAGGAATCAAGTGGCAGATCAGAGCGGGAGTGGAAGAATTGCTTTGCTGATGCAGAGGCAGGGTTCTCTTGCTTTGCCCTGCTTGGATCTGGGTCACAGTCCTGGTTAGCAGTTCTTGGGTCGGGGGGAGCACTGGTGTGGCAGAGCTTGCCATGTAGAAGTAGCACTGAAAACAGCAGTACAATGCTACGAAGCTTGGAACAAAGCACGCACCATTCTGAAGCTAGTCATACCCTGACAGAAACCTCAAGGGTCAAGTAGTTGGCTGGGAACATGAGCAGGCAGCACAAAAGGACTCAGACTAGAGAATCTTTTTTTGGTGACAAAGAAGATCAAAGCATACAGCCAGAAGAAGTCAACAAAGTCAAAGAGCCTACATCAAAAGCCTCCAAGAAAAATATGAATTGGTCTCAAGCCATGGAAGAGCTCAAAAAGGATTTGGAAAGGCAAGTAAAAGAAGTAAAGGAAAAATTGAGAAGAGAAATGAGAGTGATGTGAGAAAACCATGAAAAACAAGTCAATGACTTGCTAAAGGAGACCCCAGAAATACTGAAGAAAATAACACCTTAAAAAATAGACTAACCCAAATGGCAAAAGAGCTTCAAAAAGCCAATAAGGAGAAGAATGCCTTAAAAGGCAGAATTAGCCAAATGAAAAAGGAGGTCCAAAAGACCACTGAAGAAAATACTACCTTAAAAATGAGATTGGAGCAAGTGGAAGCTAGTGACTTTATGAGAAATCAGGATATTATAAAACAGAACCAGAGGAATGAAAAAATGGACGACAATGTGATGTATCTCATTGCAAAAACCACTGACCTAGAGAATAGATGCAGGAGAGATAATTTAAAAATTATTGGACTACCTGAAAGCCATGATCAAAAAAGGAGCCTAGACATCATCTTTCAAGAAACTATCAAGGAGAACTTCCCTGATATTCTAGAACCAGAGGGTAAAATAAAAATTGAAAGAATCCACCAATTGCCTCTTGAAAAAGATCCCAAGAAGAAAATTCCTAGGAATATTATAGCCAAATTCCAGAGCTCCCAGATCAAGGAGAAAATACTGCAAGCAGCCAGAAAGAAACCATTGGAGTATTGTGGAAACACAATCAGGATAACACAAGATCTAGCAGCTTCTACATCAAGGGATTAAAGGACTTGGAATATGATATTCCAGAGGTCAAAGGAGCTAGGATTAAAACCAAGAATCACCTACCCAATAAAACTGAGTATAATACTCCAGGACAAAATATGAGTTTTCAATAAAATAGAGGACTTTCAAGCATTCTTGAAAAAGAAAAGACCAGAGATGAAGAGAAAATTTGACTTTCAAACACAAGAATCAAGAGAAGCATGAAAAAGTAAACAGGAAAGAGAAATCATAAGGGACTTACTAAAGTTGAACTGTTTTGATTACATTCCTTCATGGAAAGATGATATTTGTAACTCATGAAACCTTTCTAAGTATAAGGATAGCTGAAGGGAATATATATACACACACACACAAAGGGCACGGGGTGAGTTGAATATAAAGGGATGATATCTAAAAATAAATAAATAAATACAATTAAGGGGTGAGAGAGAAATATATTAGGAGAAGGAGAAAGGGCGAGATAGAATGGGATAAATTGTCTCACATAAAAGTGGCAAGAAAAAGCAGTTCTATTGGAAGGGAAGAGGGGGCAGGTAAAAGGGAATGAGTGAATCTTGCTCTCATCAGACCTGACTTAAGGAAGGAATAACATACACACTTAATTGGGTATCTTACCCTACAGGAAAGTAGGGAGGAAAGGGATAAGAGAGAGGGGATATTTGAACAGAGGGCAGAGGTAGAAAGGAGGTAATTAAAAGCAAACACTTTTGAAAAGGACCAGGGTCAAGGGGATAAAATTGAATAAAGGGGGACAGGATAGGATGGAGGGAAGTATAGTCAGTCTTTCACAACATGACTGTTATGGAAGTGTTTTGCATAATGATACGTGTGTGGCCTATGTTGAATTGCTTGCCTTCTTAGGGAGGGTGGGTGGGGAGGGACCAAGAGAGAAAATTTGGAACTCAAAGTTCTAAAACCAAATGCTCAAAAAAAGTTATTTTTTTACATGCAACTGGGAAATAAGATATATAAGCAATGGGGTTTAGAAATCTATCTTGCCCTACAAGAAAGTAAGGGGAAAGGGGATAGGAGGGAGTGGGATGACAGAAGGGAGGGCAGACTGGGGAAAAGGGCAATCAATATGCCATCTTGGAGTGGGGGGAGGGAAGAAGTGGGGAGAAAATTTGTAATGCAAAATATCATGGAAATCAATATTGAAAACTAAAAAATATTAAATAAAGAAATGGAAAGAAAAAGGTATATATTATTCCCACCTGTCAGTTGCAGTGTGTGGGTCTGAGAATATTACTCACATTAGAAATAAACACAGACTGTTCTTAAGAAAAAGGCAAAAAGGAGTTTATTGCTTTCTCATGGGAAAGGACACACCCAGTGTGGCCAAAGATGATGCCAGCACATGTGTGTGTGTGGTATACAGGTCAAAGGAAGTTATATAGACCATAATGCAGAGTTCCCCCACCCCCTACTGGCTCCTCTTCCCAAAGACTGGGTTTGGAGCTAGCATTTTAAACAGGGAATTTTCTCCCCAGCAATAGAGAACAAAGAACAAAAAGGCAGGCGTGAGACCAAGGACTGGTATTCAGCAAAAAGGGAGTAAAGGCTAGATAACCAGGACCTTGCAAGTGTCTGTCCCCTGATGTAATTTTTTATCTCTACTTTCTCCGCAGAGCGGTTTCTAAAAATATAGAAGGGGTGCAGGGTAGGGGTGGATGGTAGGAGAGGTAAGGTCTCATCCCATGCTATGGGGTGAGGGTGCTTCACTATTTCAACATTCTACTCAGCAGTATAATCAGTGTTGGCCCTAAGCAAAGCTATGAAATATATGAAAGTTCTAAAATCCTCCCACATAGTCCTTTTATTTATTTTATTTTTAATTTATGAAACAAAACAAGCATTTTCATAACGTTGTACAATAAAAAGATGACTGTAATGAAACTGTTAATCTACTATGCACAATTTGCTATTCCTTTCAAATATACAACAAAATTATCATGTAAAATTTTTTCTCCTTCCCTCTTCCCCTCACCCCACTCCCACCGTGGCTACAGCTTAAAATAATTCTAGATAGTATAAAACTCCTGGGAGTACAAATGCCAAAACAAACCCAGGAGTCATATAAACAAAATTATAAAAAACTTTTTATACAAACAAAATCGGATTTAAATAATTGGAGAGATATTGATTGTTCATGGGTAATAAAAATGACAATTTTACCCAAACTACTTTATATATTCAATGCTATCCCAAATAAATTACCAAAAAAATTATTTTACCGAATTAGAAACATAATCACAAAATTCATTTGGAAAAACAAAAATAGCAAAGGAAATAAAAAAAGAGGTTCAGCGGTACCAGATCTTAAACTGTATTATAAGGCAGTAATTATCAAAACTATCCGGTACTGGCTAAGAAATAGGAAGGTAGATTAGTGGAATTGAGTAGACATACAGTTTACAGCAAATAAGCATCATAACCTTGAATTTGACAAGTGTAAAGACTTAAGATTTGGGGATAAAATTCACATAGTCTTTTTTTAAAATTTCCTCTCTTCCTTCTTTTCTCTCTTTCTCTCTCCATTGCTGTTGTTGTTCAGGTGTGTCCAACTCTTCCGGACCCCATTCGGGATTTTCTTGGCAAAGATACTCGAGTGGTTTGACAGTTCCTTCTCTTGCCCATTTGACAGGTAAGAAACCGAGGCAAACAGGGTTAAATGATTTGACCAGGGCCACACACATCTAGTAAGTGTATGATGCTGGATTTGAACCCAAGAAGATGAGTCTTCCTGGTTCCCATACCAGTGTACCACCTAACTGCCCTTCTCTCTCTATGCTTGCCCCGTATTCGACTAGATGATCTCCAACGTCCCTTCCAGCTCTAAACCTGTGATCTTGTGCGCCTGCTGCAGGGAGGATCACTCCGAATGGGGTGAAAACTCTCAGTTGCTGCCAAGGACACAAATCACCTTCTTCAACAGCCCCTAGTCCATCCCTGTAGCTGTAGCATAAATTCTTGCTCTTAACTGCAGGTATTAGCGGATGGGCAAAGGGGAGCAGTCCATTTCAAGGGTTAAACAATCAGTCCCTCTTTCTGGGGTGTGGTCATCTGTAGCCCCAACTTCCGCAGACGAGGAGAGCTGGCCCGGAGTGACTGCTGCAGCTGCCGTCTGGCGGTCACTCGCTCCGGACCTGTGCTGGAGGGAGGGGGAGACAGGTGGGTCTGCGACCCCAGGGCTCCTCCATCTTCACCCCGCCCACTCATGTCCGTTCCCTAAGGAAAGAGAAGGAGGCAGAAGGACGGAGAACCGGGGCTCCTGCCTGACAGGCCAGTTCGCAGAGTTTGGGGTAAAGCGGTTTCTGAGAGCTCTTCTTTGGGGGCGGCTCCGTCTCAGACCTGCCCGGCATTTGGAGACAGGCTCAGTGTGCAGGGGCCGATGGGGATGGGTGGGGATCAGTGGGGATGGAGGGCTTGGGACCGGGGTGGGAGGGAAAGGAGGCTGCCGAGACTTGAGCTCACGGAGCGTCATTTTCTTCTCTGGAAGGAATGAGAGAGTGAAAAGAACTTTCTGGTAACTTTGAAGACCCACATGTGAAACTGAAAGGAAGGGTTTGTGGGTAAAATTAAGGTTTTTTTATATTCCTTTCTCTGCTATGGCAGGCAACAAATAATAATAATGTGTCATTATCATTATAAATCAAGGGTATGGAACGTGTCAGTGTGAAAACATCCATAGTTTATGATCTTGAGATTTGCTGGTGACTCAAGGTCTATTAATAACAAAAGCGCTTCCTAACGTCAAGCCCAGCCCTCAATCCACTAAGTCTAACTGAGTAATGATAATAGAATAAGCTCCTAGTGGTGAGAGCTCCAAAAAAATGTATCTCTGATAATTGAAAAAAGAAAATTATATGTTTTATATATATATGTATATATATACATACATATATGTGTGTGTGTTTATAAATATATATATATATATATATATATATCTGTGTGTGTGTTATACACACATTTTTCAGTCAGTCATGTCTGACTCTGTGACTCGTTGGGGGGTTTTCTTGGCAAAGATACTAGAGTGAGTTGCCATTTCCTTCTCCAGCTCATTTTACATATGAGGAGACTGAGGTAAGTAAACAGAGTTAAGTGACTTACTCAGGGTCACAGAGCTAATAAGTGTCTGAGGCTGAGATTTGAACCCAGGTCTTCCTGACTCCGGACCCGGAGCTGCTTCCACTGAGCCATCTAGCTGCCTCTAGATGCAAGGTGGCTTGGTGAAGAGGAACTTGGCTTCAACCTTGAGGTCAGAAAAATTGGGGTTCAAGTCCTGGTCATGTGACCTTGTAACGTTTCAGTGCCTCAGGTGCTCTGAGACCAGAAGGTGCAAAGTACAATTTGCACCTTCCCCAAGTTTCCTATACTGTATCAATGAAATCAAAGATGCAATTTAAAAAAAAGAGCCAGTCACTGTGCTGATGACACAAATACAAAAGTAAGACTGTGTTCCTCCACCTCTAAATGATGATAACGATGATGATGATGATGGTGGTAACAGCAAGGACTAGCATTTAGAAATAGTGCTCTAAAAGTTACCTAATTTGATCCTCACAACAGCCCTGTGCATTGGGTGCTGTTGTTATCCCCATTTTACAGGTGAGGAAACCGAGGCTGAGTAAGTTAGGTGACTTAGCCAGGGTCATACAACTAGTCAGTGTCTGAGGCAAGGCTCTAAGTCAAGTAACACAAGCTCTTTAGTTGATTGATTGGAAGTAATTCTTCTATTTAGATTCTAGAAGGCTATGCCAGGAAAACGAGATCTCTGATAGGAATTTCTAAGTTCTATGAGTTTTTTGGTATAGGCTTTGAAGTGAACTATGGGTCTTTTAGCTGGGTACCAGTCTAGTTAAGTGCAGACAGATTCATTACCAGAATGAACTAACCAGAGTGTTGGCCACAAGATGGGGAACCTTTGAGAACACAGCCGCTCACAAAGACCATAGGGGATTGTTTGGAGGGATTGTTATCTTCATCTGGAGGTGAACAGGAGGAAAAGGTAGCCAACCCAGTGAAATCACTGAGATTTTCCTTATAACAAAATCCTCTGATATTCAGTCACTTTAGATGAGATCCTTAACTTTTATTAAATTCCTTTCCTCAACAAATAAATGCCTAGCAAAATTCTGTTTTGCCTCTCAAAGCCATATAGTTCCTAGACAGGAGTGTTAGTGAAGGCTTATAATCCCAGCTATGGGAAAGGCTGCGGATCTTTTGATTTTGATGGTTCTGAGCTGCTGTGTGATAAGCTGATCCTTAATATGGTGAGCCTCCAGATCAGGGGTGACTAGGTTGCCTAATGAGGGGCAAATTGACCCAGGTTCAAAACAGAGCATGTCAAAGATCCAAGCCAGAGCGGGATAAAGCTGAGGAGTGGTCCTTGCACTTCCAGCTTGGGCAAGATAAAGAGATGCAGCATTAAAAAAGAAGACAGATAATCTGTGGGCCTCTTTCTTAATACTTAAGGTGCCAAAGCATCATTCTCTTACAAGGTTTTATTGCTATACATACTATCAGTCTAGTATTAAGCCAGGGCCCACAGAATACTGTCACTGAACTCTCAGTTCCAGTGATAGTTATCTGAATATACTCCAGTCTCCCTGATGGGTAGGTAATTTTAAGATGAAAGATATTTGAATTCCATATTTTTCCAAATTTAATATATTGACTAAAATAGGATTTTGTTGTTCAGTTGTGTCCAACTCTTTGTGACCCCATTTGGGGTTTTCTTGGCAAAGATACTGGAGGAGTTTGCCATTTCCTTTTCCAGCTCATTTGACAGATGAGGAAACTGAGGCAAACAAGGAGAAGTGATTTGCCCAGGATCACACAGCTAGTAAGTGCTTGAAGCTGGGTTTTAACCTAGGCCCAGCATTCTAGCCCTGCATCACCTGACTGCCCCAATCGAATTTTACTTTTGTTAAAAAAAAATCAGTATCTTCTATCTAGAAAATGAAGGAAAAATATCTTGTGACTTTGCTAAAAAAAACCTTTTACTACCTACTTCACAGGGTTGCATACAGAAAGCCCTTTATAAACCATATAAAGTGTTGTATAAGTATAAATAATCACTTAAGTGCAAATACGTAACAGTCAAGATTTCTTGGAGCAGCTAGGTGGCAAAGTGGATAGAGCACTGTCCCTGGAGTTTAGAGGACCTGAGTTCAAATTTGCCCTCAGACACTTACTAGCTGTGTGACCCTGGACAAGTCACTTAACCCTGTTTGCCTCAGTTTCCTCATCTGTAAAATGAGCTGGAGAAGGAAATGACACATCCACTTCAGAAATCTCTGCCAAGAAAACCCCAAATGGTGTCACAGAAAGTGCTGGTGACATGGTCCCCTTCAAGGAGGAAGGACAAACAACAAGAAGCTTATGTATAAATTTCAAATTTTTTGAGTTTCAGAATTAGCTTCACTTTTACTTTCTATTTTCGTTAGTATTGGTACTGGTAAAAAAGCAAAAGTTTTGTCACCAAAAAAAGAGAAAAGCAGTGTAATTCACTAAGAAATCTTGCTGAGGTGTTTCAGTCCCTGTCCAACTTTTTGTGACAGAACTGGTTTTTGCCTCTTTTTGTAATACCAGCTCTTAGCAAAGTCCCTGGCACATACTCGGCACTAAATACATGCTTATTGACTGACTGACTGTGGGTATAGGAATAAGGAATCAATATCAAGCTGGGATGGTAAATGGAAAAGAGAGCACTGGCAAGAACCTTGGGGAAGAATTTCCCTACAAAGCCTGTTCTGCTGAGTATAGAATTTTAAGAAGGCAGAGAAAAATGTGACTGGAAACTTTATTCAAGAGGGCTTTAAATAGCATTTCCTCTAAAACTACTCCTCCTAACTTCCCTGTTTCTGTAAAGGGCACTGCTGGTCTGGTCTCCAAGGTTTGAAAACTAGGCATCTCCCACACTCTCACTGGACACCACCTTCCCATATCCATTCTGTTGCAAATTTTACCAATTCCACTTCAACAATATTCACTCCATCCCCTCCTTTCCATTCAAAACACAACCTCATTAATTCAGGCCTCTCTCAGGATTATTACAATAGTCTCTTAAGTACTTTCTCTATATCTAGCCTCTCCCTTCTTCAAATCATTTTCCACACAGCTGAAATATTTATATTCCTGAAAAACAGATTCAAATATGGCATTGCCTCCCTCAAGAAGTTTCAGGGACTCCCTATTGCCCCCATGTTAAAATACATACTCCTCTGATTTTGTCATTTAGAACCCTTCAAAATCTAGCTCTAGCCTGTCTTTACATGGTGATTATATATTATTCATTCCTCCCCAACACCCTCCCACCCCCTCCTTAAGGTCCTGCCAAAATAGCCTACCTGTTCTTTCTTGTTAAAGGTGCTTTTCTATATAAATATATAGATAAATATAGATACAGACATACGCATCTCTCTGTATACACACATATATATGTATTATGTGTATATATCTCTATGTATTTCTATGTTTATATAGATAGAGTATATCAAATTCTCCTAATTCTTTTCACTCCATTTTGCACCACATCATAAAGGTTTTCCCAATTTCCTCTTAAACTGTCCATTTTGTCACTTGTGGTACAATAATATGCCACTACATTCATATACTATAATTGTTAGACATTCTGTAATAGGACATTCCCTTAGTTTTCAGTTTGGGGCCAACATTGTGACATATAAAAACTTCAAGAGACAAAGTTTCTGGGTAATTAGTCATTTTATTAATCATGCTAGCAGATAATTAATAAAAGGAGTCAGTGGTATTCTGGAATTCCAAAGACCTCTCATGGAACTCAGTCAGTGTTTATATGCCCTTGGAAGAGTGGATGATCCAGAGGGTGGCAATCAACTCTGATTGGTTAACACTTAATGAGAAAAATAAATATTATAATGAGAGGTGGACCTGTTCTATTGAGGACATAACACTGCTCAATCTTACTCCCAGATCACCTCCAGACTTCTGCAGTCTAGACAAAGGATCTACCTCCCTACCCAAAACTGCCTGAGTGGAACACAATGGGCCAGAATTTACCTTAAATTAAACCCTTTGTAAGGTTTTCTAGTTGGATGAGGCAACAACTCCCACCCAGGATGGAAAGACATGTATCCCCGGGGGATTCAGGCAGTTTCAACCATCAACAACATCCTTCAGATGCTAGTGTGGCCTACTAGAGAAAGAGGATCAGGAAGGGAAGAAAAAAACCTCGATTTCTCCAATAATTGGTTATTTAATTACCATTTCTCTCAACATGAAAAGAGCTGATATACACGTTTTTGTTCATATGGGACCTTTTCCCCCTCTTCTTAATCTCCTTGGTGTGGGTACAGGCATAGCAAGGGTATTTGCTGAATCAAAGGGTATGCAGAGTTTAGATTGGGGGCATAGTTCCAGGTTGCTTTCTAGAATGGCTGGATCAAGGCGCACCTCTACCAATCCTGCACCAAGTGTGCCTGTTTTTCCCACAGCCCCTGCAACATTTGCCATTTTCCTTCTGTGTCATCTTTGCAGATCTGATGAATGTAAGGTGCTTTAATTTGCATATCTCTAATTATTAATGATTTGATTCTCTAATTATCTAATTATTAATGATTTTTACATGGTTGTTCATAGCTTGGATTTCTTCCCTAAATTGTTCATTTCTTTTGATCATTTATCAAATCTTAAAAGGTTGAAAAAGTACTTTATATATCTTGAATATGAGACTTTTATCAGAGGAATTTGCTGCAAAGATTTTTTCCCAGTGACCTTTTCATTTTCTATAATCAGAGTTTGATGTCTATAATATTTGTTTACTCATGAACTCTTCTTTTTTTTCTTCCTCATCTAATTTGCTTATGATGTGACCTTTTACATCTAAGTCATTTATCCATTTGGAGTTTATCTTGTTATGTATTGAAAGAAGTTGGTCTATGACTAATGCCTACCAAACTGCATTCTCATCTCCCCAGCAATTTTTGTTAGACAGTGAATTCTTGCTCTTGTAGCAGGGCCTTGGGAGTTTAATGAACACTTTGTGGCCTTGTCTGTTCGCATCTGTATTTTGTGTTGTCTGTTTCTTTGGTTGACCTCTTTATTTTTTGACCAGTCCCTATTCATCTTAATGATTACTTCTTTGTAGTACAGTATGAGATTTGGCATTGAAAGATAATTCCTACCCCTTCCAACTTTTTTTCATCATTACGTTTGAGATTCTTGACCACGTGATTTTCATTATTATTTTTTCTGGCTCCTGAGTGTGGTTTTGAGTGAATGTTGCCTCACAGAATATGATGACCCTGGGGAGGTCTTTATGGGAGGGAACCTGGGGGAGTCACTACGTGCAGGTGTTATATGCAAGAGATGTGAGCAAGGGTGTACAACCACAGACCAACATGAGTTGAAAAAAGCTATAAGGATGGTGTTGTCAAGGAAAGCCAAACTTCACACCGGTGAAAAAAATGCAAAAGACAAGAAAATGGGCTTTTAACGCCATGATCAGTACAATGAAATGGGAAAAAAGTACATCATTTGGGGAAAGTGACAGAAAAGGTTATTCATCGGCTGTCATTTCTATCAGAAATTATCTTCAAAAAATTTTTAAATAAAAACTAAAAAAAGTCTTAAGATTGGAAAGTTAAGACTAAATATAGATTAAGATGGGATTGAAACCCAAGAGAGATGAAGAGATAGTAAAGAAGTACCAGCCTTAAAAGAGGTCAGATATCCAGTTGTGGATAAATTACATCCCACATTTAAGAAATCATGGCAAACAGGAAGTGTCAGAAGACAAGAGACAAGCAAATAACATCCCCATTTTCAAAATGGGAAAAAAGTAAATTCCCCAAACACTAGACTCAAGAGCATGACATCATCCCTGGCAAAATTCTAGAGTGGATTATTAAATAAGTGGTTTTTCGAGTACTTAGTAGTGACCGGAAAATCAACACAACATCACTAAGAACATGTGGCTTCTTTTTTCATCTGCATTACTAGAATGGTACAACTCTGCAGATACCTCATTTTGAGATTTTAGCAAGGCATTTGATAGTTTTTCATACTATCCTTGTGAGCAATATGGAGAAATATAGACTAGAGACTAGTAAAATTAGTTGGATTGATAGCTAATTCAACAGCTAGACCCAAAGTATGTTCATATCAAGACTGATTCATTAGAGGTCTTCTCTAGGGTTACAAAGGCCTCAGAACTCTGTCAGTAGGTTTATGTTATTCAACATTCTGTGAGTGGGGATATGAAAGACAAATCATTCTTATTAAATTTACATATAACAGATATGGAGGGGGGTGAGATCTAAGAGGTTAAATGACAAAATCAAAATGCAGACAAAGGATTAACATGCCAGAATAATGGGCCAAAATGAATAAGATGACATTTGTTTAGGATAAATATAAAGTTATGTGCTTAATTTTTAAAAATCAAATATTTTACAAATATAGTGCTAGGGAGCCCTGGCTTATGAGCAGTTCATATGACAAAGACATCAGGGAGTCAAGTTGCATATCTTTTGCATTTATAGAAAGGAGAAGAAATCTTTTAAAAACAGTAATGAGCTGCTATTGATATATTTTAGAGGCAGCTAAAATATTTTTACATGGAAGAGAAAAAAATCAGTAAAATCAATCATATAAAGAAAATCTAAAGGTCTATGTGATATTCCACACCTATACACATCTCCCTTCTAGAAACAAGTGGGAGTAAGGTATTTTCTCATAATACTTTTTTTGGGATAATGTGTGTTCTTTGTAGTTTTACATTAATTTTAGATTATTTTGTGGTTATCATTCTTCCCTTTTACATTGTCGTAGGCATTGTGTTTATTGTTTTCGTGGCACTATTTACTTCATTCTGCATTAGTTCATGTTGGGTCCCTATTCTTCTCTGTATTCGTCATATTTGTAGTTTCTTACAGCACAGCTATATTCCATTACATTCATGCACAACAATTTATTTAACCATTAACCCAATTAGTGGGCATCTACTTTATTTCCAGTTCTTTACTACCACAGCAAATACTACTCTTAAGTATTTATTTTACTGAATGTAGGGACTTTGTTCTTATCAAAGACCTCTTGGCGCAGTGGTAGAATCTCTGTGTAAAAGGGTTTGGTATTTTAGTCATTTTTTTGCATAATTCCAAATTATGAGAGAAAAGAGAGAAAAGAAAAAAATCTGATTAACACTAGTATCGTACAATTGAAGTCATCTGTTCCTCTTCTTCTTTCCAAGAAGCCCACCCCATAATCTCTAGTTCTTGCACTGTTTCTCTTTCTGACTTCTGTTCTGCTGCTTTGAAAGTTGACTTTGATTCTGCTTAGGATTATTCCCTCTCCCACGTCTCCTCCCTCATAAACCTTAGTCTTGCCTCTCCTTGCCCAAGCCCACTTGTTTTCTCTTTGAGTTTCATGTATGTGTGTGAGTGTGAACTTCTCTTCTGTGATGCTTCTTCATATCAGTCCTTCTTCCTTGTTTGGATACTCTTCTTCTCTGTGCATCCCAATTATGTGACCTACGAAGTTCCTCCCCAACTTCTTACCTGGTATGTATTCCTTTTCCCCTCTTTTCTTTCTTCTCTTAAAACTATTGAAATAAAACAAAAGTATACTCAGTCGCTGTGATTATGTTTCTTGATTCCCTCTTTTACCCTTGACGACAGCAAGAATTTTGAAGAGACATTAATCTCTTCTCCTCCTTTTGCATATAAACCCTTCTTCGTTGTTTAGTCCCCTCCATTTACTCAAATGTGAGCAAGCTTTTCTAGTTTTTCTTTTGATTTCTGTGTTTGCATTTCAGAGTTTGTACACAAGCTGAATTACTGCTCAGCAGCTAGATGGCACATGTGGCCTTAGGCAGTGTGTGACCTTGGGCAAGTCACTTAACCTCTGTTTGCCTAATCCCCTTGAGAAGGAAATGGCAAACCCCTCCAGTATCTTTGCCAAGAAAACCCCATGAACACTATGGTCCACAGGGTCACAAAGAGTCAGACATGAACAACTAAACAAGTCAGTTAAAAGGTTTTAAATCACCACTGTCAGCCAGACAGAGACACCTGCCTATGCTCCTCCATCAGTCACTTCTAGAAGCAGGCTCACCAAGGCTCCACATGGATATAGCACCTCCTCTATACCCTTGGCCTTCAATGGCCAGCCCCTCCCACTACATCATCATCATCATCATCATCATTAAACTCATATTCTTAGAGAGTTACCTTGGGCAGTGAGAGGACAAGTGACCTGCCCCCTGTCACACAGCCAGTATGGAGGCAGAATCCTGACTCCAAGGATAGCCCTGTCTATCCACAAAGTCTCTCATCGGTCCAGAGCAATGAGGAAAAGTATTTTATTGTTTAGTATTTAAGAGTAGCTGGTAAAGACACATCTTATTCTTCTCTCGTGCCTAATTAAAAACTCATTTAATACCTCACAATAAAATATACAGTGACCTCATGAGATTGGTACTATGATTATTCTCATGTATTATTGTTATTTGCATTATGTTTTCTCTCCTTAAATGAGGTTTGGAGTTCATGAGGCCATCCTCCAATTAGAGAGGCAGATAAGGTGCACTACCAAGCCTGGTGGGGGCAGCTAGGTGACACAGTGGATAGAGCACTTGGCCTAAAGTCAGGAAGACCCGAGTTCAAATCTAGCCTCAGACACTTACTAGCTGTGTGACCCTGGGCTAGTCACTTAATTCTGTTTGCTTCAGTTTCTTCCTCTGTGAAATGATTTGGAGAAGGAGATAGCAAACCACTCTAGTATATTTGCCAAGAAAACCGCACATGGAATCACAAAGAGTTGGATATGACTGAAATGACTGAACAGAAACCAAGGCTGGTAGGATCTTGCAGGATGATAGTTATCTCAAGACTGAGCTTCCTGGGGCATGGTGGTGAAATCATTCAGAGAAGCCCCAAAATAGAAAACTCATATCATATCCTACAATGCAGTTCACTGACAATGACTGCAGAGGTATTATTTTCTTTACAAACAGTTAAAATGGAGTGATGGGGCCTTTTTGGCAAAACTAACTCCAAAATCCATTTAGTTCCTTTTAATAACGGTCATTTTGTTATGTTGGCATCTTATTTGAAAATTCCAGGTGTAAAACAGGTCCTCTATCTACTTTTTACTATGCTAGGCCTTGCAAAATTCTCAAATAAAAATTATCAGCTTCCTGAATTACTCATTTGGCTTTTTTTCTTGAGTTATAATTATCCTAAATGTCTGGAACTTGTCGAGCTGAAGACAGGTTTCAGTCTCTTTTTTTTCTGTCTTAAACACCTTTAACCCATTTACCAATTTTGTTTTTTCTTCTCATTTCAGATCAGAAGAAATGCTGAAATTAAGCAAAGTTCTCTTTTGACTTGGATCTTTATCATGGGCATGCAGAATTCTAAAATAGATTCCTGCCCTCTTTCCACTTTTCCCAGGAAAAAGAGCATGGAGTCTAAGCAAGAGGCCAAACACTCCAAAGATATTAGAGAGAGCAGTAGTGACAAGGACCTGAAAGAACTAAAGGAAGAGGAAAAGGAGGAGGAAGGAGCAGAAGAGCTATCTAAAGAGGAATTGGAAGAAGAGGTATTCTTTAAGTTTGTGATTCTGCATGCTGAAGATGACACCCATGAAGCCCTCAGGGTCCAAGGGATGCTGCAAAATGAATTTGGCATTAAACCTGGAATAATCTATGCTGAAATGCCATGTGGCAAACAACATTTACAGAACTTAGACGATGCCGTAAATGGGTCTGCCTGGACCATTTTTTTATTGACTGAAAACTTTTTGAGGGATGCTTGGTGCAATTTCCAGTTCTATACATCCCTAATGAATTCCATTAATAGGCAGCATAAGTACAATTCTGTCATACCAATGAGGCCACTGAATAATCCTCTCCCCAGGGATAAGACTCCATTTGCCTTACAGACTATCAATGCTCTGGAAGAAAGAAGTTCCGGCTTTCCTAAACAAGTAGAAAAAATTTTCCAGGATTCTGTGTACGAGAAACAAAAAGCCATATGGAAAGATTCAAAAAATATGGTAGATAGCTAGAAAAGTAAGAGGAGTGGGACATTTTAGTGAATGAAACAAAACAAAACTACATAACTGGGGGCAGGCAGGATAAAACGATGTCATTTTGTAACATCTTCCAGGAAAGTTAGAATTTCTAAGAAAGTAGAAATAAGAATGATACTTTTTCTGAGAAAAGCCATTGGCACTGAAAACCTATGGAATTAGCATGCTTCTCTAGACAAGGACTAGCCATTTTGATTATTCTGTTCCCAGGAACGTTTGTCTGATGTGTTCCCCCTTGATTTGAGGATGTGACAAAAGATGTGCTTTTAACTAACTTTTGGCATTCCTTGATTTATCTTCTTCCTTGAAGGGTGTTCTCCTTTGAGTCAGTGTAGAGTAGTAGGTACGCCAGCTTTGGAGTCAGAAGACCTTAGTTCAAATCCCAGGCCTGATATTTAATATGTGTGTGATAACCTCTCTGCCTTAATTTCCCCATCTGTAAAATGAGGGAGTTGAATTAGTTGGCTTCTATCCCTTCGAACTCTCTATCTCTGATCCTGTGACTATGGGTATTATATAATTTCTTTAAATTGTATTCCGTGTTTTTTTAAATTAAAATATGAACTTGGTGTTTTGTCTTTGATATATATATGTATATGTATATGTATATGTATATGTATATGTATATGTATATGTATACATACATATATATATTTGCTTTTTTCCCAAAGGGACTAATACTTGGCCTCTCTACTTTCATAATCCCTTGAAAATTCTTAGGCTTAATTTCCTTTTTTGTATCTTTAGCTCCTCCTAGTGAGGAAACTTTGCTGAAAATTGAAATTTAGTTTCTTCAGTAAATATTCGCTGGGATGCCGCATGCTATAGTGCAAGCGTCAGCAGACTACATTCTGGGGAGCCAAATCCATCCACCTCCCATTTTAAAATGTAAAAATACATATATGTGTGTGTACACACTCACGTATTAAACATTTGAGATGAGGAAGCTGACCCAAACACAGATTTAAGTGACTTGCCCAGGATCACATGGCTAATACGTGTCCAAAGCCGGATTTGAACTCAGGAAGATGAGTCTTCCTGACTCCAGGTCCAGCACTGTATCCACTGCACAACCTAGCTGCCCCAGACATAGATATAGATAAATCTGTATATGTATGTATGTGTATTGTGTACATGTGTGTATTGTCTGTGCATGTATGTGTATATGTGTGTGTGTATAAATCTGTATGTCACATGTGTATCACCTACTGATGGGATGTATCTCACTCCTGAGTGGATAAAGAACTGCAGCATGACTGTAACTCATCCTGGTTTATTTGGAGGGTGTGTGTGTGTGTGTGTGTCTTTTTTTTCAGTTTCTCGCTTTGAGTGAGGCCCATTCAATGAACAGGCCTCTTTAAGAAGCTAATCAAAGGATGGCCCCTTTAATCAAAACTCGGGGAAAAATATCAAACTTGGAGGGGAAGACTCTTGGGGTTCCTGGCCAAAAGAGAAACAGTTACTATTTAATATTTACATTCACCCTTCCTAGCAGGGCAGGGACCTATTGTCAAATCTATGAGCTCCAGAGTGAGTTGGGTTTAAGCCTTGGTTTTTAAGAAAGAAATCTCGCCAGTAAGCCTGAAGTTAAGATGTCAGCCGGCCATTGAAATGTACCTTCCTTTGGGCAGAGCACCCTGAGGAGAGGAGAGAAGAGGGGAGGGGAGGGGAGAGGCTACTGACAGGGCATGGTTGATGGCAATTCTGGCACTTACTTTCTTCAACACACTTGTCAATGCTTCTGAAAAATAAAGTGACTTTTTTTTCCTAATTAGAAATCTGAAATTATAAGTGGATTCTGATGAGACATCACAATGTATATAAAATAGCACCGTACTCTGAGAGTCACTTGGGTGGGAGTAGCCTCCTTTGATTGAGTGTGTGGCTGGAGTGTCGAGGTTCAGTCCTATCTGACTCTTCATGAAAAGGTAGACAATACCAAGAGATTTTCTTTGCAAAGATACTGGAGTGGTTTGTCATTTCCTTCTCCGGAGGACTAAGGTAACCAGAGGTCAAGCGACTTGGCGAGGGTCACATAGCTAGTGAGTGTCTGAGGCCAGATTTGAACTCAGATCTTCCTGACTCCAGTCCCAGCACTCTATCCACTGAGCCATCTAGCTGCCTGTAATTGGACTAGGCTGGTCTATAAAACTGGCCAGAATGGGACAGCCTATCTCTTTCCTGCTGTGGGAACCATGAACTGAACTGGAAGCTAGGATAAATTCCACCCCCCTATTCCCCACTCCAACCACCCAATTCCACACCAACATGGTATCCCTACACTGTCTCTCTTGTTCTGTTTGATTTGTTCTTAGTTTCAGATGCCATATATGATCTGCACTAGACCCAGAGTTTGAGCCAAGGAGACCTTGAAGCCAAGATTCCGGGCAGAATGTGAGTCTGCCTGTCAGGGGAGCTAAGGTACCTGGGACTTGAACCCAAGGAGGGATCTGGATTTGGAACTGAGACTGCACACTATAGAAACAGAGCTAAACTGTAGAATTAATCCCCTTCTCCCCCCAAGAGACTGAGGTGGTAAAAAGTGGGTAGGGTTAAGTCTCCCACATTTTGGGAATAAATTTTTTGTATATTTGTTTCTTGCTCAGTCGTTTTTCAATTATATCTGACTCTTCCTGACCCCATTTGGGGTTTTCTTAGCAAAGATACTGGAGTGGTTTGCCCTTGCTTTCCTTAAATCATTTTGCAGAGGAAGAAACTGAGGTAAACAGGGTGTCTTGCCCAGGTTCACCTAGCTAATAAGTGTCTGAGGTCAGATTTGAACTCACAAAGATGAGTTCAGGACTGTCACTCTATCTACCGCATCACCTAGCTGTCCATATTTGTTTTATATCTTTGAAATATATTTCTTTGTAAAAACTAATCCTATTTTTAGTGTTTTTGGAATTGGGTACAGGGGACCCTCCCCCTAAATGCCCTAAATGCCTTTTCAGCCCCAAATTTGTGACCTTCTAGAATTGGTTGGATTTTTTTCCCTCCTAATAAAATTTCTTGTTTCTTTAACCCTGGAACTTTATATTTCTCATGATTGTGAGAAGAAAATATAAAAATGGGAGTGGGAGATGGAATATAGTGGCTATCAAATTAATTTCACTCTCCTCTCAACCATCAAAGAAGGGTGTGCCCAGGGCACAGTTAACAAGGAAACGAGCAGGGATAAAGAGGGACTGATGAGACTGATAATCATTTAATATCAATTTAATAACCTCAGTAAGGGCCAGAGCCTGAACTAATCAAGCTTCTTTGTTTTCTGAGTAAACTCAAAGAATACCTCTTTCTATGTCAACAAGGCCAGATGGGGCTGACTTAAGAGCATTCTTTCCTCTGTCTGTGGCCATTAAGGATGAGACCCTTAACCCGAGATACTACCTTGAATAATGTGACTTTTTCTTATCTTAATATTTTTATGGACATATACTATGTTATAGCATGTTAATGGTAAATTAAACACAGAGATCCTAAGCTGTAATTTTAACTGACACTTTATCAACTCTATTTTATTGTATTTACAACCTATTCAATTAAGAAAAGTCATTTTCTTGTATCATGGTTGAACACACATGGATGTCATAAATTTGAGTACCACAGACATTCTAAGTTGGGACTATTCTGAAGTGTATTTAAGCCTTCTCATTCTTTTGTTCAGACAGTCAGAACTTATGCTTTGGCTCCTTGTATGTACAAGTTCACTAGCTTCCCTACCTTTAAGGGAATAAATAATATGAATTTACATATCATCTAGTGTGTTTGCCTTCTTTAACCAAACTTTCAGGTCAACAAGACGATAATGTAAATGAAAACAACACTAACAGGAGTCAAACAGCTTAAATGTAGTTATCAATCCTGATTTTTCCTCTTTCTCTAGAGGCAGCTAGGTGGTAAAGTGGATAGAGTGCTGGGCCTGGAGTTGAAAAGAAAATCAGAGCTCATATCTGGAAGTTAGGAAGATGTGAATTTAAATTTAGCCTCAGATATGTACTAGCTATGTGAGCCTGGGCAAGTCATGTAACCTGTGTGCCTCAGTTTCTTCAACTGTAAAATGGGGATAATAACAAGCATTTGCCTCCCAGAATTCTTGTATGGATCAAATATTTGTGAAAAACATTTGTGCTTGGCACATAGTAGGTGCTTAATAAATGCTTATTCTCTTTCCCCTCTCTCTTAGACTTTCAGACCAGGGGGCAGCAAGGGTTGGAAGGAAGTATGTTACTTATGGTAGCTTGCAGGTGAAATACTTGGGGATCCGCCTATGCAAACCCATGGTGGGTGAGCTTGAGGGCAATTTCTGCATCTGCAGTTCGAGATATCTCTTCTGCCTCTGTTTGCTTTTCTGAGCACAGGCCATGGTCAAATACTCCTGAAAATGGATGTTTCTAGGTATTGGGGGTTACCTCATTCTTAATCTAGAGTGTGAACACTCCTAAATTTGAGAACTGGGCACCGGCCCCCAGCCTTCCAGGGAAAGATTTTCTCATTTGCTACAGTTTAGAGAAGGGAAAAGCCTGTCTGGCAGCTGGAGAATAAAGACTTTCTGGACCAACCATGATATTACTGTGATTTCCTTGGATGGGGCAGGTCTGAGATGAATGTGAATATTGCTTGGTAGTCTCCCAAAATGTCTGGGGAGATGCAGAGTCTAATGAGACTAACCAGCAATTGAAATGTTCTATGTTCCCTGTATTTGTTGAAGCATGCTTGTGATGGGGTGCTTGTGCTTGGACCCTAATTCTAACATCACATTTCTCCTTATCCTCTGCTTGGGTGCCTGTGCCTGAACTCCAGTTCCAAAATCACATCTCTCCCTAGATTCAAAGCATTGGCCCAGGCAGCCTCTCTCCAGTTCTAGGGCAGCATGCCTTACCAAAACAACTAGTTCTCAAAATATATTCTCTCCCAGGCAGTCTCTCTCTAGCTAAAGGGCAGCGTGCCCCAAACTCATCTCTGCTTCTTCCTCAGTAAGCAGTTATGCCCAATTATGGATTGATTCCAGATGATCAGTGAGTCTAACACACATCCTAGACGCAGTCAAATGTATACTCCCTTACATTAATCTTGTCTAACAAGACACGTGATGGAGTCCACTCAGATATTCTTAGTCAGCCATGAACTTTTGGTGACTTAGTGATGTTTCACAGTCAAAACCACACCCCTTCCTACCCCCCTCCCCTGGGGCTATTTACCAGTGAACTCTGGGTAAGATACCTGCACAGAAGATACAAAAAGCACATGTTCCTTTAAGAACTGGCCACTCCTTAACCACTCCCTAATCTCACCCCAAAACACCTAATTGACAGGTTTCACCCCTAAGTCTTGTACTTAAACTTTCCCTGTAGCCCTGTATGGTTGCAGGTTCCATAAGAACTCTTGCCCACTGAAAAGCATAATAAATCTTTGCCTCCTAGACTTAAAGAATGCTTGGATGTGTGAATTCATTGGTTTGGGATTCCTACAACTCTGGGTTTCATTTCTCCCTCAACACTTGTACATAAATTTGTTTGTGTACTGTTTATTGATATCTTTTGTTTTCTATCTCCTAACTTTCACATCTGTCCCTCCACTCCCTTCCAAAGAGAGCCACTCTTTAGAATAAAATGTAAAAAAGGAAGAAAAGAAAAGCTTTGCAAACTTAACCAACATATCCCCAAAATCTGATGTCGAATGGAAAGTTCCGTACCCATGTTTTCCCACCTTTTCAAACAAGTTTGGTTAGGGAGAGGTGAGTGAGTTCTGATAGAATAACTCATGCTTAATTATTATCCCCATCTGACAGATGAGGAAACTGAGGCTCAAAGACATTATGAACCTTGTCCATATGTGACACATGGTTCAGGTCAGAACTAAGATATGAACCCTAGGTCTCCTGATTCCACCTTTGGTTATCTGTCCAGAATATCATGTTTCCTCCCTGCCAAATACTGCAATTTTGTGCTAAAAAACCAGATTAGGTTTATGGGCAGTAGTTCATAAACTTGCCACTGGATGGAGTCCAAGAATTTGAAACTGACCCTGAATAAGGATTTGCTTTTAATGTTGATAATTGTGGTGTGTCAGAGAGGCAGTGATTGAGCTTGGTTCTCCCAAATTACAGGCATGATAGATGAAAAATGTTCACATTGTAAAATCCTGACTCTCCCCACCCTACCCTACCCCACCCCAAATGAACTTTTCCCAAAGACAGTTAAGCAAAACTAACCAAGTCTAATTACTTATGCAATATTCCAGGAAACTGTGTTTTTCATCATTTACTCTCCAGAACCAAAACTAGTCATTGCAATTAATCAGAATTCCTGTGATTTATAGTGTTAAAATCAATTACGTTAGTAGTCTTCCTTTACCTTGTTCTCCTGGTTCTGTTTTCTATGCCCTGTATCAACTCACAAAGGTATAATGCCTGCACAGATAGTCTCTGCCTATGACTACACGGAAGCACAGGGGTAAGCTTACTTCTAACTATGCATGACTGATGACTTTGTAAAGTGTGATGGTGAAAAGTCTCCTAACTGGCCACTAAGGCAGAACAGCTGTGTGTTCTTCTTGTCCACCCATTCTCTTGATTTCCAGCTGTGGAGAATATGGATAATTTTCAGCTTCATCCGGAGAATTGGAGGAGGCAGGTGGGAGGGGAAGGGGAGGCAACTGTCCTGTCTCTCACCCAAGTCCATGTGTCTGTGAAGACATAGCCCCCTCTGACTTAATTGTGCTTGTTCTTTCCTGATCTTAAGTGAATGAGTGTCTCATGGTGGATGTGTCCAGGGCTGGTGGTAAACTTAATGAGTTCTCAAAGGTCCGAAGGTCTGGGAACCTGGAAGCTACAACATCCTTGAAGTGGCAGTGGCTGATAGTCTCAGGAATAGAGAGACACACCAAATGTAGACGGATGTGAAAAGACAGTTACCCAAGGAAAGTGATATGTGACTTCTTGTGGTAGAAATGCCAGTTATAGACTCCAAAAGGGGAACTAGTCCCCAGAGCCCAGATGTACAGCTCAGCCATCAGAGAGCTGAGTAAGGACTCAGGGAGAAGAGAGAAAGGATCTCTAGCAGTACTAAGGGCTGTTGGTTACCCCTTTGCCTCATGTGTTCCCTTCATATGTGCTTCACTAAAATTGTACTCCAAGGACTAGCATCTCTGGTGTGAGAGCTTGCTAGCCCTTTCAGCACTGCTTATCCACCTGCTCCAAGGAGCTGTAGCATGTGCAGCAGCCACACCCTGGTAAACAGTCTCCACAGATAGGATAAACCAGGTTGAGGGGAGCCAAGGTGCCTCAAACTCTTTGGTGAGTTGGGGGGGGGGATGTTTACACTAAGCATGTGAAGACTTCCTCCAGCAGAATGGGTAGATGAGAACAGTTTGTTCCAATGGCCATGAAGGCAGGTGAGGCAGGTTCTGTGGAGCGCTCAGAGCCTGGGCAGACATTGAAGATGCCAAGGACATCCACAGCCTCCTGAGCCATCGCCAGTTGTCTTGACTTTTGTCTTGCCACTGGACTTTGATGACTCTGGAAGAGAGTAAGGATGACAACTTTGTGCAACTCTGCCTCACTTAAATACAATTCACCATTCACTAGTAAGTCAGTATATCACCCTGTGATATCATTGGTCCTCTGAAAACAAAGGACATGTTAACAGCAACAACGAAAACTAAATTTCAGTCTGAGGCAGCTCGATGATGCAGTACATAAGAGTGCCAGGCCTGGAGTCAGGAAGACTCATCTTCCTCAGTTCAAATCCAGCCTCAGACACTTAGTAGCTGTGTGACCCTGGGCAAGTCACTTAACACTATTTGCCTCAGTTTCCTGGTCTTTAAAATGAGCTGGAGAAGGAAATGACAAACTACTCCAGTGTCTTTGCCAAGATAAACCCCAAATGGGGCCATGAACACATGACTGAACAACAAAGTTTGAGTCCGCTTTTCCTGTGGATGTTTTATGTATTGGGAGAGTGAAGTTCAGGTTTATGAGGAGAAAGGTTTGTAGCAACTTAATTACTGTATCATTCTTTTCTAAAAATTGATTTTTGTTCAACATACAAAAATCTCTTTGCTCTCCCTACCGTCTTTTCCCATTAAAAAAATCAACCCTAATAATAAATATATATAATCAAACAAAATGAATTCTCACATTGGCCATGTCACTTTAGGCCTCTCAAGTCACCTTTCGAAGGTTGAAGCCATCTCAGATATTTGTCCCCCTAAGAGTGGGGAGTAAGAAACACAACAGGGAGAGAAGAAACAGCAGTCCCATGCATTCAAGGCCACAGGTCAGCCCGGGGTAGGGCTATCTCTGTGCTCCATCTAGAGGCTCACAGCAGTTCTTGCCTCATTTGCCACGAAGAAAGAGAGTATGATTGGCCTGTTTGTGCACGATGCAGTAAGAGAACAAGAAACAGTCACAAAATGCTTTCCCATATTCTGAATCCAGGTCCTCCAGTACATGTCATCATGCTCATAAATCCCCCCACATGGCTTGGTGGCAAACAGCATGTGGCCAACACATGCCCTGAGGACTGGCCCCCACTGTCAAGTCAAACCAAGAAGAATGCTTTAGAGGATTTTTGCCCAACTCTTTATTCACAGCTAACTGATGGCTGCAATTCAGGGTAGCATCCCAATCTGATCTTTTCCCAATAAATTTATTGTCATTGCATTTTATGTGTCCCAATGTACCAAATTATATATAATATAATTATATTCCTTATAAATTATACTTAATATATTGATATATACGTATATATATATGTAACATAATTATATTCCTTAAACTGAGTCCTTTTTCAACTTTAGCACTACTAATTGCAATAGAGTACTAGCTATCTTTTTAGCTTTTCATATACTGTAGTTCCAGCGATTGGAATATTGTTTGTTTCTACATCTTTTAGTTTAAACTTCTGAAAATCATTCAAATCTATTTCCTGCTTTAAAGTAGCACTTAAATCATAATTTTTTTCACCAACTATTCATGGCAAAGCTAGTTTCTCATAAGGCCAAGATGTTTGTTGTTCAGTCCTTATCAGTCATTTCCAACTCTTTGTGACTCTTTCTTGGGGTTTTCTTGGCAAAGATACTGAAATGTTTTGCCATTTCCCTCTCCAACTCATCTTACAGATGAGAAAACTGAGGCAAACAGGGTTAAATGACTTGCCCAGGGTCACTCAGCTAGTAAATATCTGAGGTCACCTTTCAACTCAGGCCTTCCTGAGTCCAGGTCTGGCATTTTATCCCCTGTGACACCTAGCTGCCCTTCAGGCCAACTGGATAGTTCTAATAAATCGAAATAATTAAAAATTCTTTCATTATTTTGATCTGAGTTCATGCATTGAATTGTATTTTCTAATAACATATTCCTGGTAAAAGGATTAAATTTATTATTTTATAAAATGGAATATCTTTAAACCCATTTGAATTAGTAATCAACTTGAGATTCTTGTTTTCCAGTAACAATCTTTAAAATTTTCCATGATGTGTGTGATTAATTTTTGTATTTTCTGAATGTTAATCTTCACTGCAATGCTGTTGAATGTAATAAAAATTCTTCAAGAAAGTCAATCATCAAAGCAAGGTCTTGGAAGCAAGTAATGTTAGCTAAACTCTTTGGCAAACCAGAAGGAGAAAAATATACATATGATGTAGAATGAATGCCATAAAGCAGTAAGAGTTCATAAACTACACGGTGAGCCCATCTCAGTCCTCTTAATGGACCAATTTTACTAAGTTCGATTTCCTTAGTTATACTTTCTAGCTTGGTTTGATTTCTAACAGATTGCTGACAAAAAGAACAGCTTTTATTCAGAAATATTTCTAAAGGATTAATTAGCTTTATTTCAGATGCTGAAATGTCAAGTGATAATTGCAATCAACAATTTAAAAGGTATCACATAATTTTAGTTAAATTTTCTTGGGAACTTTGTAGCTATTCCAAACCTCCCCCCCCCAGCATTGTATTAACACCATCAAGCAAAATGCAATCCAGTTTGATTTCAAACATTCATTATTTTTATAATTAATTTATTTATTTTTAATTTTCCACATTCAGTTCCACAAGATTTTGAGTTTCAAATTTTCTCCCCCTCTTTTCCCTCCCCACTCCCCAAGATGGCATGCAATCTGATATAGTCTCTACTTGTATATTCACATTGAACATATTTTCACATTAGTCATGTGTAAAGAAGAATTAGAACTAATGAGAGGAACCACAAAAAAGAAGAAACAAAACAAAACAACAAAAGAAAAGGAGAGCAAATAGTAGCATGCTTTCATCAGCATTGAGACTCCTCTGGATGTGGATAGCATTTTTCATCATGAGTCTTAGGTCCTGACATTGCTGAGAAAAGCTAAGTCCATCAAAGTCACTCATAGTGCAATGTGGCTGTTACTGTGTACAATGTTCTCCTGGTTCTGCACATTTCACTTAGCATCAGCTCATGTGAGTCTTCCAGGTTTTTCTGAGGCCTGCCTGCTCATCATTTATTATAGCACAAAAGTATTCCATTACATTTACATACCAAAACTTGTTCAGCCATTCCCCAATTGATGGACATACCCTCAATTTCCAATTCTTATCCAATCCAATTCCAATTAGTCCTAGTTTTGCCCTTTGGAGGCACATAGAGGTTTTATGTGACTTCTTTGTACCTTATTTTGCTCATTTGAAAATAAAAAGGCTGAACTAGGTCCTTTCTGAGGTTCTTTGTAGCTCCATAACTTTGACTAAGTCTATTTCTTCCTCTGCAAAAGCCCTTCAATTAGGTGAATGTAGATATTATTGCTTCTTAACACTTTTGACTAAAGGAGATGATGATCCTGTTAGTTGTGTCTCTGTACTACTTCTCCCATTATCCTCATTATTATTAAAAGCTGGAGGGGCAGCTAGGTGGCCCAGTGAATAGAGCACTGGCCCTGGGTTCAGGATGACCTGAGTTCAAATGCGGTCTCAGACACTTGACACACTTACTAGCTGTGTGACCTTGGGTAAGTGACTTAACCCCAATTGCCCTGCCCTTCCCCCTCCAAAAAAAAAAGCTGGTGGAGGGGGCAAAATCCCACAACTTTAGGAAAGAGACATTTCTTCCTTTCTGTCTTTTTTCCACATTCAGCTAATCCAGAATTCATTTCATAAATAAGTAGGTATTGTCTTGTTGAGGTGCCTCGTCCTTGGTAGTCATTAAGAGAACGAGACTTCAGTCAGCTTCACTCGGCTTTGAAGTATTGGCACAGGAAAGGGCATTCTCTGAGTTTACTCAGAGAACAAAGAAGGGACATCGATTAGGCTGAAGATTATTGGTCCTTATTGAGGTTCAAAGGATATTAAATGATTATCAGTATAAAGTAAGATGGCAAACTGACTGTCCTAATATTATCTGTAGGACCCTTTTCAGAATCTTGGCATCACCCTGGACATGGCAGCAACATGCATGGATGTAATTGGAATAGCTACTCTTTCCCATGACTAATCCAATAAGAAGGGTTTGCTTCAAGAAATGCTACTCTTTTGGACATTAGATGAAGGATCTATCTCTAACGGATCACCCCAATGTCTATCGACCTATCAACCACACCATTGATGACTCCTTTTAAAGCATCTATGAAAAGTTCTTTGGAAACCCCATAATTAATACTACAGAAGTGACATTGGTGATAAATAGTCCACAACATTCATACTTTGGTATGAATGTAACTGTACAGAACTTACAAAACAATGAAATCTCACTTAGGAAAAACTGGAAGACACTGTGAAAAAGAATGGGAAAGAGAAAGACACAATAAGGCAATATGAATGAGATCACAGTACTAAACATATATTTAAAATGTAAACCTACCGTAGCTTTTAAACTTACAGGTTTTCTTACTATTTTCTTGCAAGAATGGGATTTTACACAGCTTTTGCTGGTGCAGAATGCTTCTCCCATTAGATGAAGAACCAAAAGGGATTTGGATTCCAATTCACTGCCTCTCCTCAGTAACAACGTTTAGACAATGTGTTTTTGTTGAACTGGCCACTGCCCTCAAACTTATTTGCCTTTTAATTTTTCTATGACAGAATTAAAGAAATAAGGATGGCTCATTTTGTAATTTTGCATTTAATAGATAGGTTGGAGAATGTGGTAATCCTTGGGCTCTATCTGGCGTGTGATTTAATTCCATTTACACACTGAGATAAATGCCAAAGAATTAATATTAACTGCTAAAAAAACACTTTGCAAATCTTAAAATTCTAAAATGGGTAGCTATATTATGATACAGATCATTCTAAACATGGCGTGTACAAGGAAACATCTTTAGAGGCAATATACTAAATAGCCATAAGATGGAGGTGTTACTCCATAAATTTCTCTCTTTTCCATGTAGTTGTTTCTGTCTTTGTCCATTTCTTTTTTTCTCTTCTCCTCTCCATAGCATGAAACTGATATTCATTGTTAGAATTTGTTGTATTTCATGTTTTATGTCCTCAGTTCTAAATTTGTAAAAAAAAAAAATGAAGAAAATGAAATAAAATAGAGTTTAAAACTCTATATAGCCCCCTTTTCCCATGGGGAATCTTGACAGAAGATTCCTTATTCCTACTTTAAAGAAGGAACTAGGCCACACCACTCCACATTTCACTGTTTTGCAGAAGAGAAATTCTGAAATGGAGCATTGCCCCCTGGTGGTAGGAAATACAACTGCTCCAGCTCATAATGTAGGGGCGATAGAGGCAACTACATGATCCACTGGATAGAGCACTGGGGTGTGCAATCAGGAAGATTCCCCTTCCTGAGTTCAGACAGATATGAGCTGTGTGACCCTGGGCAAGCCTCAGTTTCCTCATCTGTAAAATGAGCTGGAAAAGGAAATGGCAAACCAGGCCAGAATCTTTTCCAAGAAAACCCCAAATAGGGTCACGGAGAGTTCAACATGACTGAACAATAACTGGCGGCAGGGATTACTTTTAGTATTGCTGCCTGGCTTCCTATGGTTCCAATGGGTTTTCTCCTTTGAGAAATGTTGGAGTTTACATCAAAGCACGCTTTTTGATTCCTACAAACCAGAAACAATAGCTCCAAGCTAAAAAAGTCGACTAACTAATATGATCCAAGTGACAGAGAGAAATGGCCAGTTATTAATTTAATATTGAGAGAAGAACTGAGAAGTGGTTTGAAAAGAATAATTAATAAATCCCACAAGTCTATTGCTTTTTAACCAATTAAGAGAACAGAAATATTTTATCAGATATTCAGCGGATTAGAAAGGCTGAACGTAGAAAGAGGTACAGAAATATATAACCCGTCAGCTCAAACTACTGGCAAGTTTCAAGCAATGCTACCTATATGCTAAATGCCTTCAGGAATCTTGAGTGGTAGGAGACACACATGGGAAAAAAATCAACATCAAAGAAGAAACCACAACATTCTTATCAAAGAAACATTCACATGCACATGTACTAACTATGTCTTACCTATGGGTTCTTCCACAGGGACAAGTGACTTTAAGAAACCAAGCCAGAAAATCACTTGATTTAGCTGGATCTCATCAGGTTCTTCCAGGCTGAAGAGCACTATGTGAATTGAAGTGGGATCTTTTACTGCAAAATAATCAATCATAGCAGCAGAAACAAGAAGGATTCCCAGAGAGCTCCCACATACTGAAATCCCCAACTCCGGCAGAGAGAGAAATAACTATTGTGCGTCTTCAAATAGTAAAAGGCTAAATTTTGTTTAGTTTCTCCCAAAATGATCTAGGACACTAGAATTTGAGGCAGCATTTATTTTATATGTACCCAAACTGCTATTCCCAGTATATGAAATCATAGAAATTATTAATATTAACAAATATCAATGCCAGAGCACTGATGTAGGTGTATTTACACTTGCATGTAGGTGTAATTTACATGGATGATGTAAGCACTTTCTAAATCATAGAGTGTTAGAAAAAAGAAACTATTTTCTGTATTTTATTATGAATTTCAGACTTAACAAGATAGGGGAATCTTTGGTAACACCCCATATGGAAGACAGAATTTGGAGGAATAAAACTACCAAATTGTTATTGGTCATGAAAACGTTTGAGAATCTTAATTCTTACTTATTTAGAATCACTTCCTTGTCTCTGGATGGGAATTTAGGAGAAACAATACCCTCTTTTGCTCAATGTGGGTGTTTTAACCCTGGAGGAAGGCCATCCAGTGTTGGCATATGACCAGCTGAGATGACTTCATCACAGAATCTCAAGGTGATGAAATGCCGGTAATGGGACCTGAAATGCCGATCTCTACCCGAGCAAGAAAGAATGTTACTAGCCCTCTGGTTTACACTAAACTGCCTTCTTTCAATGTGCCTTTCAAATTGTCCTTTACACACCCACATCCAGCTCTCTTCTTGAGCTGTTCATCTGATAAATTGATGGGAGAAAATTTCCCATAGACCCAATAATTTTGTGACCAGTCTTAAATTCATCTAGGTAATGCCACTGATAATAGTAAACAAAACCTTTTATCTGTTTCATTTTAAAAGGATAGTGACTGTTGGTATCAGCCAGAAAATGCCATTGCTCATGTCACTGGCCATGTGGACATCGCATCAGGGCAGGAAAGTGCTCTCACAGAGGCTGTGACAACTGTGGGGCCCATCTCTGTTACAATTGATGCAGCACATGAATCTTTCTGGTTCTATGAGTCTGGTAAGCATTTGTTCTTCATTATTTCTGTAACAATGCACTTAACCATATTATTGTCGTTCACTGCTCAGTATTTCTCAAGTTCATATTTCACTTGAATATCTTAGGTATTTATTATAAACCACAATGCAGAAGTCATCAGCTAAATTTTGCCATGCTGGTTGTGGGCTATGGTTTGAGTGAAGAAAATAGAGACAAATACTGTCCAGAACTGGAGACAAATATTGTCAAGAACAGGTAAACCAACATCTTGCCTGACATGTCACTGACCTGCTTGTTGCCAGGTTCTGGTTATTTCATTTTGAAGAAAGGGGGAGGAGGAAGAAGAGTGGAGTTCCTCAGATCCTGTGAAATGGAGAAGGGATGTTCATGGGTAGATGTTCGTGGGCCCTGTGATTAGGATTCGGAGTGGACTGAGTGGTGCCTAGTGGTTCCTCATAGTTTCCGTGAGCACTGATGACTTGATAGTACAAAAGATTTCCTGTTGCCTAGTTTGTTGGACTGTTCTAATATAGATATTGTCAAACTGACTCACAAAGTGCTATGGGAAAAGCACTCTACTTGGAAAACCTGAAAGTGCTTATTGTTCAGTGAGTGACTGTCATGAGCAGAGTAGTTAGGTGGCCCCGGAGATAGAGAGTTCTGGCTCTGCAGTCAGGAGGACCCGTGTTCAAATAGGATCTCAAACACCTCCTAGCTGTGTCACCCTGGGCAAGTCACTTAACCCTGTTTGCCTCAATTCCTCATCTGTAAAATGAACTAGAGAAGGAAATGATAAACCGCTCCAGTATCTTTACCAAGAAAACCTCAAATACAGTCTCAAAGAGTAGGACAGGACTGAAATAACTCAATGACACACTGTGAGGTAGGTGCTGTTATCCCCATTTTACCAAGGGAAGCTGAGGCTAAGAGAGTTAAGAAAATGACTTGACTAGGGTCACCTCACTAATAAAGTATCCATTATAGGATTTGAACTTGGGTCTTCTCAATTTCAGGCCCAACAGTCAGTCACCATACCAAGCTAAATAATAGTAGTTAGGAGAATCAAGAGCATTCTGCCTTTAAGAGGGGAAGAGCAAACAAAGCACCATCACCTTTAGAGCTCAAATAGACCTTAGGAATGATCAGCTCCAATCTGTTTGTTTTACAGATGATGAATCTCCTTAGACTCAGCAGTGCCACTGCCCAAAGTGACTTGTCTGATAGGACAGGCCTTGGTTCAGAGAATGCTCCCTGTGGAATCAGAGGCACTGGGCTCTTCAGTCCAGCCTCTGCTGGGCACTAAGGGCATTGACTTCAAGTCTCCTCCTCTGGAACATGTTGAAGGGATTAGACTAGATACTTCTAAGGTCTTTTGAGCTCTAAACCTGGGATCCTATGACTTCTAGTTGAGGAGAAGAACTCCTTAAAAAGTAAATGGACTAAATGCAAAAAGCAGTATAAAAGCTAATTGAAGAAAATATTTTGTTTAAAATTAGAGCTGGGCAAGTTAAAGCTAATGACTCTATGAGACATCAAGAATCAAACAAAATCAAAATAATGAAAAAATGGAAGAAAATGCAAAAATACCTCATTGGAAGAACAAGACATGGAAAATAGATCCAGGACACATAGTTTAAGAATGATTGGTCTACCTAAAAGCCGTGATCAAAAAAGAGCCTGGACAGCATCTTTCATGAAATCCTGAAGGAAAACTGCCCTGAGGTCCTAGAACCAGAGGGTAAAATGTTCATTGAAAGAATCCACCAATCATCTCCTGAAAGAGATCCCAAATTGAAAATGCCAAGGATTATTAAATCCAATTTCCAGAATTATGACGTCAAGGAGAAAATACTGCAAGCAGCCCAAAGAAATAATTTAAATGTCATGGAACCGCAGTTAGGATTACACAGGACCTTGCAGCAGACTGGAGAGCTTGAAATATGATATTCCGTAAGGCAAAGGAGCTTGGGCTAAAACCAAGGATCAACTACTCAGCAAAATTGAGCATAATCTTTCAGGGGAGGTGATGGACGTTCAGCCAAAGAGGGTACTTCCGAACCTTCCTGCTGAAAAAAAGAGAGTGCAACAGAGAATATGATATTCAAACACAAGACTCAAGAGAGGCATAAAAAGGTAAACAGGAAAGAAAAAAACATAAGGTGTTATTAATAAAGACAAACTGTTTACGTCCCTATAAGGGAAGGTGACACTTGTAACTCTGGAGAACTATATTTTTCCTTATGACATTTAAAAAGGGTATACATAGACAGAGGGCATGGGTATAAGTTGACTTTGATGTGATGACAAAAAATCTAATTAAGTGGTGAAAGGAGTTACACTGGGAGAAGAGAAAAGGAAGAGGCAGACAAGGGTAAACTACACCACATGAAGAGGAGCAGAGACCTAAGGGAGGGAGAGGAGCATTATTTGAACCTTACTCTCTTCATATTTGGCTCAAAGAGGGAATGACATAATCATTCCATAGGAAGTAGGAGTGGAAAGGGGAAAGAAAAGGAGAAGGGAGAGAAGAAGTAGTAAGAGAAAAGGGGAAGAAAAGGGATGAGGCTGATGGAAGGGGGGCAGACTGAGGGAGGCGGTGGTCAAAAGCAAAACTCTACTGAGGAGGGAAAGGGAGAAAGGAGAAAGAAAAGCATAAACAAGGAGCAGGGAGAAATAGGATGGAGATAAAGACACAGATAGTAATCATAACTGTGAATGTGAGTGGGATGAACTCTCCCATAAAAGGGAAGCAGATAGCAGAGTGGATTAAAAACCATAATCCTACGATATGTTGTTTACAAGAAACATATTTGAAGCAGAGGGATACACAGAGTAAATGTAAAAATCTAGAGCAAAATATATTATGCTTAAGCTGAAATAAAAAAAGCAGTGGTAGCAATCTTGATCTGAGACAAAGCAAAGCAAAAATAGATCTAATTAAAAGAGATAAGGAAGGAAACTACATCCTGCTAAAAGATACCATAAACAATGAAATAACATCATTATTAAAATTATATGCACCAAGTGGTATAGCATCCAAATTCTTAGAGAAGTTAAAGGAGTTACAGGAAGATTTTGGTCAGACCCCTGGAGATCTGCCCACCAGATATTTTACCCACTCTGATGCCCAAGCAACCTCCCTTCTTATACTGTGTTTGAAAGAGGAAAAGAGTCACCACGGGAACCTTGAAGGCAGGTGCCACAATCAAATTTACTTCTCCCACGGTTAGAAAAAATGCACACCTGGGATCATAGATCTAAAGCTAGAAGGGATTTCAGGGGCCACACCATTTAAATAGGAGGAGATTGAGTCTCGGGGCAAATAAGTGACTTGTTCAAGTTCTCTGAAGCAGTTAGCATCAGAGGTGGAATTTTGAAACAAGGCTCTGCCACTCAGGAGCCAGTGTTCCCTTTATGTACCCCGATGCCTCCCTTGTTCCTCGCCTCCCACTTCCTTCTCCCCTAATTCCCCTGAGTCAGATGCTGGCTGCCTATGGGAAACTCCCTTCCCTTGCCTGCATTTTTGCTGTTGTTGTTAAGTCATTTCAGTCATGTCTGATTCTTCATGACCCTTTTGGGGTTTTCTTGGCAAAGATACTGGAGTGGTTTGCCACTTTCTTCTCCAGCTCATCTGACAGATGAGGAAACTGAGGCAAACAGGGTCACATGACTTGCCCAGGATCAAACAGCTAATGAGTGTCTGAGGCCACATTTGAACTCGGGAAGATGAGTCTTCCTGACTCCAAGCCTGGCTCTATCCACTGCACCACCTAGCTGCTCCTGCTCTTTAATCCCCATCCAGGTAAGCCCTACCTTTCTCAGCTCCTCATCCTATTTTGTCTTTCATTGTACCCTCTGGAACCCCTGTTCTTTTATTAAACCAGCTTCCCTCTCCTACATCTGTCTGCCTCACACTCCTTCCATCTTCTTTCACTCAGGTATAGCTGGTTCCCTCCAAAGTACACTTCATCCATAACATACCATGTCATAGAACCATAGAACTAGAACTGGAGGTTAACTGGAAGTCAGAGGTCATCTAGTCCAATGCGCTAAAGATGGTGAGACTGAGCCCAGGAGGTTAATGAAATGGGTTGGGTGCTTCTTCTGATGTGCCCAACCAGGGCAGGGCAGAGTGGACACACTCTCTCTGCTGACACTCCTGAGCCAACTCTCCATCCAGCTCTATCACTGTCCAGCTGTTGGCCACAGACACCACCAGCCCCCAAATCATCTCCTTCCTTCCCAAAAGAGTTCAGTAACTAGCCCCCAGAATGCCCTTGCACCCTTTGCCTAAATGTTTGGGGACTTCACCGTATACTTTTATATCACCTCCAATACTGCGGCTTCCTAACCCATCACCAGAAACACCACGATCTGCACCTTTGCTCCACCACGGCCACCTGTGATCTCACTGATAACCTGTTTGAACCTCCAGGATCCAGATCATTCTTTCCCTGGATCGCAAACTCTAATCCTTTCACTTCTCCTTCACCTTCCCTCCTCCTAGACCCACTCTTCATTCTCACTTAGCTCACCAGGGACTCCACACCTTCCTCTATTCCCAGTCCATTATCCTTCTTATGACCTCACTTTTCTGTTCCCACCATTCACTAGTTCAACTCCACAAGATCCTTCACCCTTGGTTCCCTTTTCCCCTTATCCTATTATCACTCATGCTTTGCCACAGCATTGGGCTGCCCATCATCACCCAACTTCTGTAGTCCTACTCACCTTGTCCTGAATGCTGCAGGCACAACAGCACTGCTGGATTCCTTACAAACTTGTGCTGTCTTATGTCAATGACCTAATCCCACTGCTGCACAAATAGCCTTTTATGGTTGATTCTACTGTTCTCTAGACTCCAAATCTTTCTGTCCTCAAGCCCCTTCCCCCCCCTCCTCTCATCTACCCTACTAGAAAATAAAGGCCATCACAAGCTTAGGCTTCATCCCCATTCTACATCTCAAAGCCAACACCACAGCCCACTTGTCCCTCCTCTGCTCCAATAGCTAACAAGGAAGGGTCCCTTCTTGCTGAAGGTCATCTGCTCTACCTCTCCTCTTACTCCCATCCTCCTGGCCCCTTGATTCCTCTCCCTCTCTCTCACCTTCAATCTTTCCTCGTGCTTTGGATCCTTCCTGGCCATCTACAGACACACTCCCTTCTTCCCCCCGTTCCTTTGATCTTTCTTGGCTGTGGTCCTCTCACTTTTCTCCCTTTCATAGGCAAATTTCCAAAAAGAGTTTGTCTACATGCACATGCCATTTACTCCCCACCAATTCACTTCTGACCCCAAGGTGACCAACAATCTTTTTACTGATAATCCAAAGGTCTTATTGACCTCTCAACAATACTGTCAGCTAAGTTTTTTCCTCCTCGATACTCTGCTTACTTGGTTTCTGAAGCTGATACCTTGGCTTCCTACCCTTTTCTTCTGAGTATCCTTTGCTAGATTGTCATACTTTTCTGGTTGAAAAGTTTGGAAATTCCTCAAGTCTCTGTCCTATGCCCTCTCTTCCTCTCTCTTTATATTCTCTTGGCTATCTCATCAGTTCCCAGGGGTTCAATCACAATTCTATGCAGATGCCTCTCAGATCAATATATCAAGCCTAATTTCTCTCTCAAAGTCTAGGCCCATATGACCAGCAGTCTGGTGGATATCTTATAGACATCTCGGACCCAAACTCTTATTTTCTCCTAAACCTATCCCTCTTCTGAATTTCCCTTTTTCTATTAAAGGTCCCACCATATTTCCAGGCACCAAGGATGGCAACCTCAGAGTTGCTTATGCTTGCCTCATGCTTTGCTCTCACCTCCCATCTCTAATCAGTTGCCAAGTCTCACTACCTCCCACACTATATCCCATCTGTGCCCGTTTCTCACTTTATACAGCCTCTGCGCTAGTTCAGATTGTCATCTGCTCTCAACAAAGCCAGTTCAATGAGCAAGCCTCCCTGCTTGCAGCCTCTCTCTTCTCTAATCCCTACAGTTGCAAAACTGATATTCCTGTAACACAAATCTAACCAGCTCACCTCACCACTCAAAAATCTTCAGTGGCTCCCTATTGATTCTGGAATATAAAACCCTCAGCTTGTTATTTAAGTTTTCTACAATTTGGCTCTTACCTATTCCAGTCTTATTTCACATTATTACCCTTTACATAATCTATTTCTCAGTCAAAATGGCCTAACTGCTCCCAGTATATAACATTTTACCTCGAACCCCTGTGCTTTTATGGAGGCTGCTCCCTATGTCTGTAATGCATATATTACAAAGAGTTAAAGGGTTAAGGAAGTAGGTCCTATTTTTGGTAGGTCCCATTTTGGGGCTCTGGTGGCTAGTCATGTCAAACCCAATTAAAGAAGAGCCCAATACAATCCTAAGGGGGGGAGATGTGAATTGCACTTGTTGTTATCTAAGAAAGAATCAATAGTTTAGAAAATGAGCTGAGGGAGAAAAATAAAATAAGACTATGATGCTATTTATACTTAATATATCATTATGATGAGACTAATTCTAAATTACCCCCCTTCAGGATCTTGACCTTTAAAGGAAATAAACATTTGATATGAGAGGAATCCTCAGAGACTGTGCTGATGAGTTTTCTAGTTGGTTTCAGAGCCTCGAGGTGAAAGCATGCCTCCAGTTGACTTCTCCAGCCTTCAACTGGACTACTCTATTTCTCACTCGGCTTCTACCTGGCCTCTATGCGTTAATAAATGACTCTAACCCAAGTTTTTCTGACTGACCATTTCTGATTTCTGTGTACAGCTGGCTTTGGCTCTCTGTTCATGGGCCCAGCCCCACAGAAATTTCTATTAACCCTTCTCAGGTGTGTGCAACTCTGGAGACTCATCTGCCCCTCTTCTTTTTACTGATGATGGGTAAGGCCCAGAGAGGTAAGGAGGGACCAGGGCAAGGTCTAGGACCTTCTGCCAAAGAAGGTATTAGAAGTAAGAACTTACAGCAGTGGTGACCAGAGCCTAGGTATAATGGTGACATTATACTATTGGTTTCTACACACTTATTCTACCCTCCCAAGAAAGGGAGAAAAAAAACCATCACACAGGGTCCCTAGGGTCCTAATCTCCACTGTGTATGGAAGGTGAGGAAAATGGTGGATGAAAGCAATAAGCAGTGACCAACAGGACCTCCCCCCCAAAAAAAATTTTTTTAATATATCTATAAGATCTCTGGCATTTATTTGTCTCCACTTTTTTGTCCCTATTATCACCTGCCTAGACTATTGGGTGATAGGGCTGGGGAGGGGGCAGCTATTGGTTGGTGCAGTGTCAGGCCTAACCTGAGTTCAAATCCAGCATCAGACATTAGCTGTGTGACCTTAGGCAAGTTACTGAGCCCTGTTTACCTCGGTTTCCTTATCTGTAAAATGAGCTGGAGAAGAAAATGGCAAACCATTCCAGTATCTTTGCCAAGAAAACCCCAAATGGGGTCACAAAGAGGCAGACACGACTGTATTACAGCAGCATCCTAAAAGTTATTCATGGGGCCATTCCCTTCCCCCCTCCAATCCAGCCTTCATGTCACAGTATCATACACTTAAACGTTCAAAAGGGGCTTAGAGGTCATTTAGTTCTAACCCTTCATTTTACAGGTGACAAAACTGAGGCCCAGAAAAGTTAAATAACTTGCCCAAAGGCACACAGCTAAATGAGCAGTAGAGGCACAGTCTGAATGCGGGTCCTCCATTCTTAATTCAAGGCTTGTTCCATTGGAGCGGCTTTCTCAGACTCTGTCAGATTAATATTTAAACAGATATCTGGTCAGCCTTTGACCTGGAAATCTTCAGTCTATTTTTACATGGGATTTACTATCATGAATATTCTCTCTGCAGGGGTAAAGATTCTAGGAATTAGCTTGTCTTCTAATACACTATAAGCTTTATGGGTTGTTTTTAAAAACTGCCTTTGGCAGCTACTTTTTCCAGCAAATAATTTTTGTAATGAACTTTCACCTAAGACAGAAGTCTTACATAAATGCTCAAAGGACAGCTTATTTGCTAAAGTTATGCAAGAAGTGTAAGTGGACCTTAGGCCATCCCAAATCCCCCATTTCTGGGCTGTGTAACTTTGAATAGTAATAGCTAACGCTTATCAGGCACCATGCTAAGTGCTTTATAATTACCAGTTATCTCAGCTGATCCTCACACCAACCCTGGGAGGTAGGTGTTACTATTTATCACCATTTTATAGAGGAGGAAACTAAGGTAAACAGAGGTTAAGTGACTTGCCAGGTAACACCACTAGTAAGTTTCTGAAACTGGATTTGAACTCTTTCTGCTTCCAGGCCCAGCCCGCTATCCACTACATCACCCAACCACCCCTTTAAAGCAAGTCGTTTGGCTGGATCTCAATTTTCCTCATCTGTAAAATGGAAAGTGCATACTTCCTAGAGCTGCTTCATTGCAAATCTCTGATCCTGTAACTATTTGTTAGGCAAACACGCAGTTACAAAGGACTGAATAACCTAATAAATATTAAGGTTATTACTTAACTCTGCTTATTTTCTGACAGTAACAAAAAACCAAAAGGCTAAGTCTGACCTTGGGCCTACCTTCTTACTAGCAGCGTCATAAACCCAGCCACCCCAGAAAAACACAAATCTTCAGGAATTACTGATCAATTTAACTCCAGTAACAGAGAGGTATTACTTTCCATTGATGAATGTATTTCCTATCAGTATAAAGAGTTAAATATAGCCCATGTTCCAGAAAGAGAAGGCAGGGCTTGGAATTATATCATTGTTGGTCCTATGCCTAACTATTTGCAGCAACTCGGAGCTCAGCCCTCAAGCATGGGCAATGCAACCCAAGAAGCTTCATATCTGCTAACACACATACATTCTGCCAATCAAATCCATGTGAAGATCACAGACCCAGTGAAGCTTGCCTCTTACGGTGGCTAAAAACACTCCAATCCTAGAACATAAAAACTTGTGTTTGAACATTAACTACTCAAGGTCAAAAAAACACATAAAGTGCAAAAGCAGCATTTCCCAGCCACCAAATAACTAAAGTCCGTTTGGGAAATGCCCTCTGCCAAGTGGCAGACTTGTCTTTAAAGGGCTTCTGTTCCAATAGCATGTTTCCTAACTTACTTTCACAAAGCTATTTATTTCTCTCTTGGACAAGTCCTTTGGTTTCATGACAAAAAAATATCTTATCAATGTCACTTGTTGACCTGAAAGTTTGGTTAAAGGAGACAAACAGACTAGGTGATATGTAAATTCATATTGTTTATTTCCTTAATGCTAGCAGCATACATACATGTATGGAGCCAGATAAAATCTGACTGTCTGAACAAAGGAATGAGAAGGTTTAAATACATTTTTAGTCCCAACTCAGCATGTCTGTGTTACTCAAGTTTATGATCTCCATGTGTGTTTAACCATGGTGCTAGCAAAGGACTTTTCTTAGTTGAATAGGTTGTAAATATAATAAGATAAGAGAGTTGACAAAGTATCAATTGAAATTACAACCCAGGATCTCTGTGCTTAATTTACCATTAACATGCCATAAACATAGTATATGTCCATAAAATATTAAGATAAGGAAAAGTCCCGTTATTCAAGATAGTATGTCAGATTAAGAGTCTCATCCTTAATGGCCATAGGCAGAGGAAAAAATGCTCTTAAGTCAGCCCCATCTGGGCTTGTTTACATAGGAAGAGGTATTCTCTGAGTAAACTCAGAGAAGCTGTTAGATCCAAGCTCTTCTGGTTGATTATTACTTCAGGCTCTGGCCCTTTCTGAAGTTACTAAATTGATATTAAATAATTATCACACTGGATGAGAATATTAAAAAAAAAACTAATGACCTATGTTTGAACTTTGGAATCCTGAAATGAGAAACTTCACATCAGATTCTCTACAACTGTGGTATCAAATTCATTTTGAAACTGCATATTGACTTAGAAAACCAGAGATTAACATCATCTATGTTTTGTATTTTTAGATCAGAGAATTTCAGTGCTAGATGGACCTTAAAGATCATCTAGCCTATAATTTCAAAGAGGATCATATATATGTCTGAAAGGTTCGGAACTGCCGGATATAAGGAATTCTCAAAGTAGGAGGCAGAAGAATCAAAACATATATTTAAGCTCCACAGTAACAAGCCCACAAACCAGCATCCCCATTTTGATATAGTGATCAAAAGCCTCCAGGCCCAATAAGTCCGCCTCACAAGAGTAACCAGGAGGCCACAGAGAAGCATGATGGTATAAAGCAAAATCATATACATGCTTCCCCTCTATGGTAAAAAGATTACCCACTGGCCTCAAGTTCTTGTTCAGCACTCCTCAGTCCACATGTAGGTCAGCTCCGCTACCGGCAGCTCCTTCTTCGGCTTCGGCTGTAGCTGTAGCTGTCTCTGGCTCCAACAGAAGCTGTTTTTAACCATCCGGCTAGCAGCTTCTGCGGGGGTGTAAGGTACGCCGGGGGAAGCACAGGTTCTTTCGATCTGCTTAATCAAGGGAAGCAAGGTGAAGGGGCCTACAAGCTTACTCCAATCCAACATACTGACAGCATTCAGTTAGTTCAGGGGAAAAGGCCAAACTATTCAAGGGCACTTGTTGACTAAGTGCTAAGGAGCCCATTTTTGGTTACCAACACATGGTGTCACACTCAAATAGAAAAAGGGGCCACCAAACCATACATAAGGAAGCCTGAGGGTTGCACATTGATTTATAAAACCACATATTAATATTATCTATGTTCTGTTGTATTTTTATTTATTTTATTACATATTTTCCAATTCCGTTTAATCTGGGAATGTGGCTGCAAGACTGGCAGCCAGTGTGTTTTTATACCTCTGATCTAGCCCAATCACTCTTTTACAGATAAAGTAACTGAGGGTGAGGGAGGGGGAAAATGACTTGTCCAAAATCACACAGCTAGTAAATATCAGAGCCCAGATTCAAATTTAGGCCTTTTCATTACTCTGCACTGCCTCCCTTACAACTAGACTTAGGACCAAAACCTTAAATTATTATCAAGAATTAAAAATTCATCTCTTGTTTTTTGTTTTTTACTAAACTCAATTTTTTTTCAAGGTTGATGAGATAGGGAATAAATTTTACATACAATGGGAGAAGCATGGAACTAGGAATCAGTAGACTTGGTCTATAGTCTTGGTTTTGTTATTAATTTGTATGGCCTTGTGCAGATCAAAGTCTCTGATTTCCTCACATATAAAATGGGGAGTTTGAGCCAAGTGACCTTTGAGATTCTTTCCAGCACTGAAATGCTATGATTCTGTGTTTTAGCATGTGGGCCCTTACCCTGTTGCCAGACAGTAGTAGTAGTAGCAGCTAACATTTATATGCTAGGCATATAAATATTTATAGGCTAGGCCTTACAAATAGTATCTCCTTTGATGGTTTTCTACTAATGACTCCTCAGGCTTGGCTCACTGGCTCCCACTACTGGTCTTTTGGTCATCATTTTCACTCTAGGTTTCCCTCATTCAGTTCTGCCATGTTACACCTTGTCCCATATGTTAACATGTGCCCAATGTAACATGCCTGAAATATATCAGTGGAACATGATTACATATTACACACTACGGGTATATACATGTTATATTCAAGAGAAGGAAGCACCAAGTTTTCAACTTCTCTGTCTGTTCTCCTGGTTTTTTTTTAAATGAGTAAACATCTTAGATTCTAAAAATGTTTTCACTACTGTTCATATGATGGAAAAATAAAAGTGCTTCAGTTTCCTTACATATATAAAATGTAGATAATTAATAGCACAGCTCACAGGATTGTTGTGAGACTCAAATGAGTTAACATATGTAGTGTGCTTTGCAAACAGGATTAAAATAACAAATAAATTTTAAAAATTGTTAAGTTACAGAAGTTTTTTTTTAATTAACCCTGCTTCTTGACAGCAATGTAGTAAGAACTAGACTTCTCAGCCTCCTGTTTCCCACCCCCATTTCCTGACAAAACCTTGGCTTTTTTTTTTTTTTGGAGGAGGGAAGGCAGGGCAATTGGGGTTAAGTGACTTGCCCAAGGTCATACAGCTAGTAAGTGTGTCAAGTGTCTGAGGCTGGATTTGAACTCAGGTCCTCCTGACTCCAGGGCTGAGGTTCTATTCACTGTGCCACCTAGCTGACCAAAACCTCAACTTTCTCACCTGGTCTCAAAGACTTAATAGCTGTGTGACCCGGACAAGTCATTTAACCTGTTGGCCTCAATTTTCTCACATGTAAACTGGGGATAACAGTAACAGCACCTACCTTGTGGGGCTGTTGTGAGGATCAGATGAGATATTTGTAAAGTGTTTAGTACAGTGTGTGGCACGTACTGCTGCTGCAGCTGTGTGTACTTTGTTTTTGAAGAGGACCATGACATGAGGAAGGTGATGCCATGATATGCAATGAATTGGATTTAAGGGAGGGAGGGCTGGGCACAGTGACCAGCCTCACTTTCTCCTCCAAAGCCATGTGGGTCCAGTGGCCAGATATAGATCAAGCCCACTGGAGATGGCCCAGGATGCAGTGGGAGACCTCAGCCTTTGCAATGATATAAATACTTATTCTTTTCCTCTTCCCTTTCAGTTCCCATCCTTATGTCAGCCTTGATCGAGATTTATATTTCTTTCCTTTTTTTGTTCTTGGAATTAGGTTCTCATAAATTTTCCCTCATCTTGGAGAATATGATTGTTTGGAATGCTGTCTCTACCTTACCTTACCTGCTTCCCACTTTAGTTATGAAGGTCCTAAAATTGTAGGTTGTATTGGTAGAGAACCTAAGAACCATTTAATCCTGCTTTCTCATATATGCAAGAGTGGGGAGTGTGTGGGCAATATGTACACTTGATGGGTGTGCCAAGTGATACTTAAGACACTGCCCCTAACATATGTGCATCCCATTTCAACTCATATCCTGTTTTGGAAATGTAATATATAATTTGTCCACCAGGTGGTGGTAGATGCAACCTATCAGACAAACCATTTTCTCAGTCTCTTTTAGGACACCTCTATAGATCTCTGAGGTGCACATACATGAGCCTTTCCAAAGTTAACAGTATCCCCATTGCCCTCCAGAAGATACTCATCCTGCAGACTCTTAAATTACTTCCCTTCCAACCACTCTGAGTGGATGTTGTCCTAGATTCAATTATTGTCTGATGGTATGAAAATGAAATACTCCTCTAAATTACTGCAAAATTATAGGAGAGACTCTATGTAACCCAGGTTTCTAGACATGCTGGATGCCCACATGAGAGGCAGAATTGATATGAGAGCTTTGGAAAGGAGACTTTTTTTCTTGAGAACCACATGGTTCATGGGAAGAAGATAAGGAAAGGTGTGTGTGCATGTGTGTATGTGTGTGTGTGTGTGTGTGCTCGAAATGGACCCCAACCTATTTCTCCAGTCTCAGTGGATATGATACCCTGTCCTAAGCTGACCCTTCTCACCATTGGTTGGGAGGTGGGCTTACAATCTGAGCATGAAAGCTAGACAAAGAACGGGGAGATCAAGGCACAGAAACTCCAATTCCCATTCCCTTAGTTAATGATTACAACTGAGGTGACATCTATAAATCTAAAGAAGGAGAAGAGGCTAAGGGGAGGGGGAGACCCTCTCCATTCTCTTACAGTAGAGAAAAACAGGTCATTATGACCCTGTTCTTACTGAGCAAATCTTTAAACCAGAACCAGAAGAAAGAACAAAAAGTTTCAGGGTAAACTTTCCCAGAGGCGGAGCCATCAGACTCTCAAGGCCTCAGAATCTTCCCCTTCCCTATATCTTGATTTTTAAACACTCCTGTATGTAGATATGAATAGATATGAATATTCTACACATCCTCCCCTGTGAAGTCTTCACATATCATTTATTTACCTCACACACACTGTACCACCTTGCCACCCCTGATAGTTACATAATCTCATAATACATAATAATAGTTACTATTATTTCATGTACACATTTTATCTCCCCATGTGTAGGTTCCATGGAAATCCTCACTACCCAGCAGAAGAGACTCATCCTGAATATTCTTAGATTATGACATGTGTATGCCATCTCCCAAAGGGATTATATAGAAGTTCTGTGTGAGCAGTCTTGGTTTCTCTTATATAGAGTACTTGAAATAAGGAAATGTCCTTTACCGATTCAGGTTGTCATCTTCAGAGTTGTTAGAGAGTTGTCTGAGAAGCAGTGTGGAAGGCTAGATAGAGCTGGTCTGGAGCCAGAGAGAGCTGGGCTTGGGTTCCACTGCAAGAGGTGACCTTGGCATTTACATCAGATTTGCAATTAAAAAACATTTTAATATAGGCAATTCCTAAAATAGGAACTCCTTTTTAACGTTTCCCATTGTCATCAGCAATAAACAACTCCCTAGAAAACCTCTAAAAGGTATATACTGGTAATAGGAGGACAGGAAAGAAATAAAAAACTTCAGTTCCCCAAGAGCTCAAGAGCAAATGCTACTTGGAAGTAACATGATAGCAATGGGGAAAGTAGGCAGGTAGCTTCACAGGGGTCCTCTGGAGAAACAGGGCCAACGAGCAGAGCAGGGATAAAAACATTTGTCGATGATAAGGGTGGAAAATTGTACTCCCTGTTAAAACGGTCCAGTTTTGAGCCAGTAGTATATATAATGTCACCTGACTTACTGTAAGACAAATGTCCACTTGCCATGGAAAGCAGATGGACCATAATTCACAAAGACCATCTCTTAGCCTGTAAAGGGTTTGTGATCCGTGTGTGCATAGAATACCTAAACAATCTAAGATCAGCTACATCCCTAGAAGGACTTCTCCCCATTGTTACTAAGCAGTGCCTGACTTAAGAAAAAATCACACAGATAAACAAGACTTTTCAAATGAATAATGGAACAAATGGTCCAGAGAAATTATTTCCACTTAAAATTAGAAAATCTTGGTTATAGAATAAATGCAAAAGGAATGTTAGTGATCAACAGAAAATTAGGACTGCAGCAGCATAAACAATGTATAAAAAAACAAGGGTCCTTGACTTAAAAGTAGCCAAGAGTTTTTGGTTCCATTTTTTTCCTCCAAAATAGATCTAGCTACTAAGATGTGGAAAATACTGAAAATAGATACACAGGAAGTTTAGCCTTATAATGAGTAGATAGCTGTCACAAAGTAGGGCTTAAATTAGACAAGATCTGAGATCCAGATCCCTTTTAAAATAAACCAAAAAATATTGGGGTCTACTAGGTTTAAGGTATTGACTTAGGCACTATGGAACCCACTTAAGTAACTAAGAGGGAGATAAAACATTCTTCAAGCTTTGTATGCATTTCCCTCGTTGTGCCAACTCCCACTCCCCCAAACAAAACTAACACAAACCTAAAATACATGGTTTACTGATAGTAACCATCAAATGAGTGGTACAAAGATTACCGTACACTAGAGAGTATGCTAGAGAAGGCTTCAATTGAAATAAGATTTTTCAACTGGATCCTTATTTGAGTAGCATCTCAGAAAAACCTGGGAAGACTTACTTGGATTGATACAAAATGAATGTAACGGTTACAAAGTAACAGCAATACTGTAGGACGTGAATGCTGTGAATGACATAGCTATTCTGAGTGATAACAACGCTCTATGACAACTCCGAAGGACTTAGGATGAAAAATGCCATCCATCTCCAGAGAAAGAATACAGATTGAAGCAACTTTTGTTGCTTTTTTCACTTTATTTTTCTTTAGGTTTTTTTGTCTATGTTTTCGTTCACAACATGACTATTATGGATATGTTTTGCATGACTACACATGTATAACCTATGTGGAATTGCTTGCCTTCTCAATGAGTGGGGGAGGATGGGGAGGGAGGAAGGGAGAGAATTTCTGACTCAAAGTTTTAAAAAGAAATGTTAAAAATTGTTGTTTACATGTAACTGGGGAAAATTAAATACTAAATAAATACAAAAAGAGATAAGCATGGAGACAGTAAGAGAGCAACTGGCTTCCCCTAACGAGTTCAGGTTATTAGGCCCAAAGGAACCATAGCCCAGGATTCTGAAAGCACTGACAGGTATAACTGCTAAGCCCCCATCAGTGATCTTTGTTCATTACCCATTAACGGTCAAAAGGCATGAACAAATAGTTCTCAAAAGAAGAAATATGAAGTACAAATGACCACTTGGAAACATGTTTCGAATCACTAGAGTGAGAGAAATGCAAATGAAAACAAACTCTTGAGATCTAACCTCATACCCTGTAAATTAGCAAAAATGACCAAAATATGGAAAATCAGTGCTAGAGGGACTGTGGAAGGAGAGGTCATACTGAAACACTCTGGGTCAACCTGTAAATTGGTCCAGCCATTGTGGCTATCAATTTGGCACCATTAAAAGAAAAATGACAAATATCCATACTCTTTGTCCCAGTGAAGTTACTACTAGGCATATGCACAAGGAAGTTAGAGATTCAAAAATAAAGTTTGATTACTGTGATAGGCTCTGGACAGGCCCTGCTCCAACCTCTACTGGGACCAGATTGTTGAATAGATAAGACCCCTTTCCCCCAAGGGTTTTTAATTAGATAGGTTAAGTCAACCAAGGTTGTATAAAAGAAGGCAGGGAGTGAATGCTGAGGAGACAGGAGTCAGGGAAAAGTAAGGCTGTAAAATAAATGCAGTAAGTCACATAGACCCAGTCTACTATTGCAAAAGCAGTTCCAGGTGTGACTGACCACCTTTCAGTGTGGGCATAAAAGAAGGGAGGGGTCATTGCTCCTCCATCTAGGCTAGAATCGCACCTTTTACTGACTGCTATGATTGGGATCTGGGAGGGGTCTCATTGTAATGGGAAGAGAGAGGAGGAGATCTGCTGATTTTAACTGTTACTGGGCTGTTGTTGCAAAATGTATTTTTGCCCTCTCACAGTGCATCCTTACTAGCCAAGTAAATTTGGTATTATTACATGCTTGTTACTTACCTGTGTTATTATCTACATGCCAGGTTAGAAAAGCCTCCCCAGGGTGTGTATATATGTGTGTGTGTGTGTGTGTGTGTGTGTGTGTGTATCAAAACATGCAAACCTATACTTTGTGATAGCAAAGAACTAGAGAAAAATGAATCCTGTTGACTGGGGAATTAAGAAAAAATAAACTATGGCAAATGAATGTAACAAACCATTACTGGACAATAAGAAATGACAAATATGAGGAATTCGGAGGAACATGGGACAATTTTTACGAACCTAATGAGAAGGGAAATAAGCAGAACCAAAAGAACAAGAAAGACAATGACTGTGACAATAAATTAAAAACCAATGATGATCCTGGTTAACAGAAACATGGCTCCCTCTCCGGTTAATCAGAGTCAAGGTAAACACCGCAGTGGCATCTCATGAGCTTTAGGATGGCTGATCCATAGAATATCTTAAACCTGGGGAAGTCCTCCTCCTGGTGGGACCCAATTTGCAATTGCCCGAAGGTGTGTTACACATCTCTTTGGTAACACATTTTATTTTGTTTTTCCTGTACAATTCTCGGTTGGTAATACAGCAGTCCCTCATGCCTACCATGTGTCTTTTTCCTTTTGGGTGGCCTGAAACTTTTATTCTTTAGAATATCACGCAGCCAATTCAAACTTCTGTATGGTATAGTAGTTAAAGCCCTAGAATTGGAATCTGGAAGATACAAGTTCAAATCCTGCCTTTGACATTGTGTGAACATGGGCAAATTCCTACCTCAGGGCTCATGGGAAGCTCAAGTTTACAAACATCAGATGCCAGTTATTATTATCGTCCAGTAGAGAATAATGCCACCTTAAGGGTTATAGCCTCTTGGGGCACACATCAAAAAGATGTATGAGATAATTTTGTTTAGTAAATTTAATTATTAATATCCAGAGAGATACAAAACAGGGAGATGTTTGGTCATTGAAGGTATTTGCCACTGTTATGGAGGACATCTAACGAACAGTCCAAATAGAAAAGGGATTTCCTACAGAAGGGGGGCTCTTTTTTCCAAACAATATTTTATTTTTCCAATTACATATAAAAACGATTTTTAATATTTGTGTTTTTTTTAACAGAAGTGGGGCTCTTTCAGATGCTCCTGTTAAGAGACGATATTGGGTTCACTGAATCAAAGGGAAATTTAACTCACACTTGGGTTCACAATTGAGCTTTGCCAAGTACTAGAGAGCAATTAAAATGAAAAAAAAATCTGGAGGCTTTAAAGGACCACAGATCACAACAGAATGATATGGCATGTAAAAAGAAATGTTCTCTTAGCCTGAATTGAGAGATACACTGCATAGGATGAGCAGAGAGGTGGGGCTGTGGATAGAGCTTTGGGCCTCAAGTCAGGAAGACCTGAGTTCAAATCCAGCCTCAGACACTTGCAAGCTGTATGACCTTGGCAAGTTACTTTGCCTCAGCTTCCTTATCTGTAAAATGAGGATAATAACAGCACTTTTCTCCCAAGGTTATTGTGAGCTTCAAAGGAGATGATAATCATAAAGCATTTAACACAGAGCTTGGAACATAGTAAGCAATATCTAAATGTTAGCTATTATCATTAGGAGTGTTAGTAGTATGGCAATAAAACTAAGAATTTCTAAGAAAGAGAAGATGAGCTACAAAAATATAAAATACTCATATCAGTAGAATAGAAAAAAAGAGACCTTAAATAATTCTATTTCAGAAAAGGAAACTGAATGAATTGTAAAGAAACTGCCAAATTAAAAATATTGTTCTACCCACTTTTAAACAGTAATTAATGCCTACATACACTATGAAATTATTCTCAAAAATTGAAAAAGAACATTCTACCAAATTCTTTTTATGAAACAAACTGAGTCCTGACAACCAAACCAGGGAATGACAAAGCAAAGAAAGAGAACTATAAACCAATAACATCAACATTATTGATTTTAAAAATTTTTTTTAAAATCTTGTCAAAAATACTATAGCAATTTGTCCAAAAAAAAATCATTCATTGTGAGTCAATTGGATTTATGTTAAAATACAAGGGTTGTTCAATATTAGGGAAAAACACTTAATCACATTGTTAAAAATCCAATATCTTTTGTGGCCAGTGTCACTGGATTGAAAAGTACATGTAAGGTATAAGGAGACTTGAAGGGTAGGATGGAGCTAAGTTACGAAAGCCTTTGAATGCCAAAAAGAGAATCTTGTACTTTTTCCTGGAGGCAAGAGGAAGCCACTGGAGGTTACTGAGTAGAGTGGGTGACATGAGGAAGCCACTGGAATTGGTTAAGTGACTTGCCCAGGGTCACATAGCTAGTAAGTATCTGAGGTCAGATTTGAACTCAGGTCTTCCTGACTCCAGGTCCAGCACTCTATTCACTGAACCATCTAGTTAGACATTATTACCAAAAATAAAATAGAAAACTTCTACAATATGAAATTGAAACACTTCTGCATAAACAAAATTAATGCAACTAGCATAAGAACAGAAAAAATTGGCAAAAAAAACCTTTCTATCAAATGCTTTGATAAGATTCTGATATGCAAATTATATAAGAAACTAACAGAAATGTATGGGTAAAAACCATTCTCTAATTTATATGAACAAATACTTCTCAAAAGAATTGCAAACTATTAACAAACATGTGAAAGAATACTCCAGATTACTTATAATAAGAGAAACACAATTTTTTTTAAAAAAGCAACAAGACTTTCCTCACACCCTGAACATTGGCAAAGATGACAAAAGAAGATGGAAATAGCAGACATTGGAAGAGTTATGGAAAGACTCGAGGACAAATGCTCAATCCCATCCTTCATCAAGTCTTTCACCATATCCCTTACTCTGCCCAAGTTTGCAAAAGACCTCACTTCATAATTCACTGAAAAAATTGAGACCTTTTTCTAAGAGCTCCCTCTTCTCCTTTTCTCCTGATCTCACACCCATCAGACATCTATTTTCTTCCAGTAAACCCACCTTCATTCCTATCTCTGATAAAGAGGTGGCCCTTCTCTTGCTAAAGTAAACCCCTGGATGTGCATCTTCTCCAGCAGATTGCCCCAATGTCATCCACTATCATCCTCTCTTATTTACAATCTTTCCATATCTATTGGTATCTTTCATCCCACCTACAGAAACATCCATACATCTCCCACTTAATCCCGACATTTCCCCACTAGCTGTCCTCCAATATCTCTCCACCTTATAATCTAACTTCCTTGTGAGAGCCATCTCTACTAAACATATCTCCACCTCCTCTCCTCTCATTCACTTCCAAACCCTTTGCCACCCTAGTCATTTAACGGAAACTGCCATCTTTAAAGTTACCAATAATATATTAATTGCTAATTTAATTATGCCTGCTCTAAGTCTTCCTGTCTTCTTACATCTTACTCTCTTGTAGTCACCCTACAATCCAGCAACACTGGCCTACTTCAACCCCCAACTCTTTTGCACTGAGTATTTTATATTCATTCTCTCCTTTCCTTTCCTTCCCTTCCCCTACACCTCCACCTCAGATTCCCTTCAAGACTGAGCTCAAATCCTACTTTCATTAGAAAACCTTTCCCAGCACCCTCTACCTCCCAGCTTTTTCAGTCTTCCCTCTGAAATTACCTCCCATCCTCTCTGAGTATATCTTGTATGTATATAGTTGTTTACATGGCGTCTCCCCAATTAAATTGTGAGCTCCTTGAGGGCAGGGACAGTGTCTTTGCTTTTCTTTCTGTCGCTGGTTTTTATATAAATGCTTGACTGAGTAACTGACTGATTAATGCACTGTTAGTGGTTGAAGTTGGTCCAGCCATCCCGAAAAGCAATTTGGAATTATGCTAAGTGACTAAAATTTCCATACTCTTTGACCCAGAGATTCTACTGCTATATAATATATGACAAAAAGAAAAGGCCCAATGGACTTCTCCAATATTTATAGCCACATTTTTTGTAGTAGTAAATAACTAGAAACACCATGGATTGGGGTTGGCTAAACAATGAATGCAATAGGATATTTATTATGCCATCACATCATCATGTCAAATGTTTCACCAGAACCAAGATATCTACGGCATTTATCCCATCTACAACTCTACAGTTGTTGTTTAGTCATTTTTCAGTTGTGTCTGACTCTTCATGCCCCCATTTGGGGTTTTCTTGGCAAAGATACTGGAGTGATCTGCCATTTCCTTCTCCAGCTCATTTTTACAGGTGAGGAACTGAGGCAAACAGGGTTGGGTCTTGCCCAGGGTCACACAGATGGTAAACGTCTGAGACCAGATCTGAACTGAGCAAGATGAGTCTTCCTAACTCCAGGCCCAGCACTCTATCCACCGTACCACCTAGCTGCCTGTTCAGTGCTTTGACAACCAGCAAATTCTATAACAAGTTCTTTTTATTCCTAACTGAATTGACAAAACACAGGAGCAATTTTGACTTCTTTAATATATTCCACAGAACTACCCAAGTGTAGCTTTGACCACCGAGGAAAACTGACTCAATATATACAATTTATCTTCATTTGCTTCTGATGAATTTTAGGAAAGGCCACTGGGAAATTCGAATTCTAGAACATTTTGTAAAGCCTCCTGGGACCACAGATGGTCCCAGGTCAATGGTCATCTGGTCCAGTCTGTTCATTTTATAGATAAGCAACATGAGGCTACAAAAAATTAAATACCTTATCCAAGAGGATCGTAAGTGACAGATCTGAACCCAGAAGCTTCATCTCTAAATACAGCACTTTCCACCCCTTGGTACTAATTCTAATCTTTCTATTACTTTAAGTACCTAGAGCTTTGTTGCAGATGATAGGGACAGGGACTGGATCCATGGGATGAGGAATTGGTGCAGGAAGAAACTCCTTCTAGCAAGGTAGATTGGCATCTCAACAACTCATAGTTTTGGGACAGTGAATAGAGCACAAGCTCTGGAGTCAGGAGGTTGTTGTTCAGTTGGTTTTCAGTCATGTCCAATTCTTTGTCACCCCATTTGGGTGGTGGTTTGGGTGGTTTCTTGGAATGGTTTGCCATTTCCTTCTCCAGCTCATTTTACAAATGAGAAACTGAGGCAAACAGGGTTAGGTGACTTGCTCAAGGTCACACATCTAGTAAGTGTCTGAGGCCAAATTTGAACTCAGGTCTTCCTGACAAGGCATACATGCAAATTGGCTCTATAGGACCTTTTCTTTCACTAATGGTCCCTTTCCCCTTTTTTTCCTACTAAATTGAACATATGAGATATCTTTCCTTCCTTCTTTTTTTCTTTCTTTCTTTCCTTCCTTCTTCCTTTCTTTCTTCCCTTCTTTCTTTCTTTTTGTGGAAGCAATCAGGATTTAAACTGGATTTGAAACTCAGGTGGATTTGAACTCAGGTCCTCCTTGACTCCAGGGCTGGTGCTTTACCCACTGTGCCACCTAGCTGTCCCTATGAAATCTTTTTAAAATTTTAATGTGCATTGTATAAAATAATATAATCTCAATTTAGAACATTTGTTCTCAAATCAAAGCTACCTAAGGAGGTCAGTACTGTAGTGAATAGAGCCCTGGAAATGGAGTTAGGAACATCTGAGTCCAAACTGTTATAATCATACTTAGTCTAGGAATAAACAATATTCATTGGAAAGCCAGGAAGGTTTTCATTATATTTTACATTTATTCGTTCCGAATAAATGGCTATGTCTCCTGAATGGAGTAGAGGAGAGTACAAGAACTCAAATGCCAGTCCTTTCATGGGCCCCCAAATCGAATCTCCCACCTGGCTCTTCATTGGCCAGATGCAACCCCCTGAACTGCCTACATCATGCCCTCCTCAAAAAGTTCCCTAAGCATATGTACAAACCTCTAACCTTTCCCCTGATCAGAAGCCTGGCCCTGCTAGATCACAGCTCTGATCAGACCCAATCACCTGACTTACAATCTGCTATCACTATACTGTGGAAACAAAACTCCTCCCATTGCTTCCAATCTTTTCCCACAAAACAAAACTTTACTGGGGTGGGGAACCTGCGGTCTCCAGGCCACATGTGGGCCTCTAGGTCCTCAAGGGCGGCCCTCTGAGTCCAAGTTTTATAGAAGTGCGGCCCTTTGACTGAGTCCAAGTGGTTCTGTAAAACTTGGACTCAGTCAAGCGCCACCCTTGAGGACCTAGAGGGCCACATGTGGCCAGGAGGCTGCAGATTCCCCACCCCTGCTTTTTCACTAGCTATCTGACACTTGCCACTTCACTTAACTTCTGTCTACCTCAATTTCCTCATCTGTAAAATGGGCGTAATAATCACAACTACCTCCCAGGGTTGTTGTGAGGAGAAAATGAATTAATACTGATAAAACAGCAAGTCCCCAAAGTGGTCATACGCATTCAGATTCACACTATCCCAAGTCTATTGTTCAGTCGTTCAGTTTCGTCCAAGTCTTCATGACGTTGTGGACCCACAGTCCATCAGGCCCTTCTATCCTGCACTATCTCCCAGAGTCTGTCCAAGCTCATGTTCATTGTTTCCACGACACCATCCATCTTATCCTATGTCACTCCCTTCTCCTTTTGCCCTCGATTTTCTCCTAACATCAGGGTCTTTTCCAATGAGTCCCATCTTCTCATTATGTGACCACAGTAGTAAAACTTCAGCTTCATTATTTGACCTTCCGATGAACAGTCTGAATTAATTCCTTTTGGGATTGACTGATCTGATTTCCTTGCTGTCCTAGGGATCCTACTAGAAAAGCCTTGGCTACCCTAAGGTGTAATTATGTAAAGTATGATCCTTGGTCCCAACCCAGTGAAAACATGCAGTGAGAATTCAAGCAATGAAACCACTTCAGGGGAATTCACTATTCACTCTTACTGGGATCTGGCTCAATTCAATATAAGCATGAGGGCAAGCTGAGAATCCAAATGCGAAATCGCTTTCCCTTCAGCTCTGTAAAAAGAGCAGTTTTGGGTGGGGGGAACATTCCCCACTTTGGTTTATTCCTTTGGGTTCAGTTGGTGTTTGACTTTCTTTGACTACATCACTTATTCATAATCCAGCAATTGAACCAATGTATTTGTGACGTGGATATTCTGTGGAAGGGGAGATCAACTTCACTAATTTCAATTTAATTCAACTCAACAAGCATTTGTTACTTGATAAATAATATATACTATTTATAATAATAGATATGAGCTATAGTTTTGTGTGGGCAGCTAGGTGGCCCAGTGGACAGAGCACCAGGCTTGAAGTCAAGAGACTCCCAATTCAAATACAGCCTCAGACCCTTACTAGCTGTGTGACCCTGGGCAAGTCACTAAACCCAGTTTGCCTCAGTTTCCTCAACTGGACAATGAGCTGGAGAGGGAAATGGCAAACCACTTGAGTATTTTTGCCAAGAAAATTCCAAATGGGGTAATTACGAGTGGGACATGACTGAAAATACCAAACAACAAACAACTGTTCTGGGTACATGGGACTAGGAAGGTTAAAAAAAAAAAGCATATTGCTTCATTCTCTGGGTCTCAGTGTCTTCAACTATACCATGACAGGCTTAGACTAGAGGGCCTCTGAGGTTCCTTTCAGCTCTAAATCTATGATCCTGTGGGGTCTCCTTGTTCATTTCAACACTCCTCTTGATCATGTCGCTTCATGAAGATGGGGAAAGCTCAACACAGTTAAAGGATAAGGCTCTTGTCTGGGACTTTGATTAGTCCAATGCATTATGATCCTATGACATAGAGATTGCTTTCTGCTTTGGGGGTTTTCCCCCGGAGGAAAGTGTAAAATACATAAAGTTGCACTTTCATGCCATAGCAAAGGTTTAAAGATATTTAGACCTTATCATGAAATGCTGTGCCCTTCATTTTAGAGATAACGAAACTGAGGCCCAGAGAAGAGATTTGACTTCACAGCAATTATTGTTTTCTGCTAGAATGGTCTTGGTCAAACACTGATCTAAGAATTTGGAAGATTAGGAGAAAGGATACAGGGAGAAATGTTGGATGGGTCCTTTATATAAAATGCTTCTCTAGGACAGAATCACTTTGATTCTCATTATCAGTATTGAAAAAGGGTGTTAGAAAGGGTAGGCATGCAGCATGGTGGTTGGGCTGGAGAGTAGAGAGTGAAGTGAAGCATAGCCAGGTCCTTCCTGAAATAGCAGGCTAAGTGAGGAAGTCCCCCATCAAGACAGTGAGGATCCAGGCTATAACAATTCAATTGAACTCCTTTACATAATAAATGCCTGTGTTTATTTTTACATGCATTGGTACTGTTGCTCCCACTGCCCCCCACCCCCCTACCGAACAACTACAAAAAAAGAAGAAAAATAAGACCTTCCTTGTAAATATGCATAATCCAGTGAAACAAATTCCCAAGTTGGCCTTGCCCAAAAATGTATGTCTCTCTCTGCATTTTAAGTTCATCGCCTCTCTGGGAAGAGGTGTGTAGCATATTCATTTTCACTCTTCTGAACTCATGGTATATTATTGTGTTGATCAGAATTCTCAAATCTCTTAACCTTTTTCTCTATAATATTATTGTCATACATATTAGTTCAGCTCACTTCACTCTGAATCAGTTCCTGGTTCATCTTATTATTTTCTGGAACTGTTCACTTCATCATTTCTAATCGAACAATCATGTTCCATTAGATCCATATTCCATAACGTGTTGGTCCTTTCCCCTATAGGAAAACACCCATTTAGTTTCCAATTTGGGGCTACCGTGGAAAGAGCTACTATAAACACTGTTGTACACATCGGTCCTTTTCCTGTTTCTTTGGCCTCTTTGGGTTACAAGGCTGATCGTGGCATAGCTAGGTCAAAGGGTAAACAAGTTTAGTAACTTTGGGGGCATCCTTCCAAATTGCTTTCCAGAAAGTATAGACCAATTCATAGCTCCACCAACAGTGCACTAGGATGCCTCTTTACTGAGGGAGATAACCTATTCAACATTGGAGTGAAGCCTGGGTCAGAACAAATTAAGTAGAAGATTACAGAGCAAGTATATCAAATATACTCTATCTCTTTGAGCAAGACCCCAAGATACCAGTGACCCCTGTTTGGACCTTTACGTAGGACAAGGGACTCCACCTCAAGGGCTATGAGCCCCTTATTCAAGGCTTGTTGCATCTGATTCAGGGACTGATAAATCAACATTACACAAAACACTTGTATAGATTCAACTGCAAAGGGTTCCCTAAAGAAATAAAGAACAATTTGTATAGCTGGAGTACTCATGTCTGTTCCAAGTCAATATAATAAAATGACAATACTCTCTAAGCTAATTTACATTTCTAATACTGTACCAAAGAAATTCTCAAAGGGATATTTTATATCTATAAAATTATAATTATAACAAAATTTATTCAGAAAAATAAACAATCGACTAGTGAGGAAAATAATGAAAAGAAGCAGGAGAGGATTCTGGGAAGATGGCGGAGTAGGTCAGAAAATTTCAAGCTCTCAAGATTTTCCCCCACAAAAGAGTTAAAACAGCACCTTAGGGCAAAACCACCTGGTATCAGTTTAAAATAGATCAGTCAATGGAACAGAGAAGCAGAAACAATGGAACTCATTAACTCGGTATGTGATAAACTGGAAAACATAAATTACTTTGGAAAAAACTCTCTATTTGATAAAAACTGGAAAGAACCTGTCAATAATTAGGCTTACACCTTATACCATATTCTACAATACATTCTAAATGGGTGTGACTTTAATATGAAAGATCAAACCATTAAAAAATTAGTAGATAAGTCAAAATTGGTATTGCTGATCTAGTCTCCACTGACTGAATTCAGACTGCCTGTAATTCTTATTAGTAAATCACCTAGGCTGAATCCTAGCCAGTCAGCAAACATATATTAACTTACCATATTAATTTACTATGTTCCAGACACAGTGCTAAGTTGTGGGGATACATGCGTAATGGGGAGGCATGAGGAGGTCCCCGGAAACCGCATCGATTACTAGAATTTTTGTATTTTCTTCATCTTATGAGGCAAAGAAATACTGATGTGGATTCAAACAGTGCCATAAGGATTTATAGTAAAGGTTACTTTCCCAGGGCCCCTGAGGGGGTTTGAGGCTCATTCTGTAGCCCATCCTGCAACTTGAGGGTGTGTCTTACTTAATGCCCTTTCCCCCTTATCTTGAAATACCATACAACTTGTACCAAAAGAACTGCTTTTGTCCCCCTTATCCTGTGTTCCCTATCCTGTCATTCATCTTCCTCATCCTGTGTCATGATAACTTTTCCTTATCTTGCAAGCGACCACCTTCCTCACCTTGTTTGTACTTGTCCTGTCGCTAAATCTCCAACCCCCATAAGAAACCCTAAAAATTACATCATCATCCTGAACATCTCTATATAAACCTAACTACCCAAATATTGGGGTCTCATTTAGCTTTCTTGCTAAGGAGGCCCATGATGCTTTTTCATGTAAAATAAAAAGCTCCCGTTGGCTAAAAGAGGTCTGAGTGAATTCTTTCACATCTGATCCTGCTCTCCCAAGTCTGACCCCAACAATATCACATGGTTTTGGAAATTCTAGTGGGACTTGGAGAGCACTTAAAAAAAAAAAAAAAGGAGAAAAACTGAGAAAGAGCTGGAGAGATGACTCTCTTGCCCACACAGTGAAATGGATGAGAAGCAGCTAAAAATTGTGTGGGTGCTCACTCTTCCTTGCTTGCTCTCCCAACCCTCTTTTTCCCTCCCTCCCTTCCCCCCTCTCTCTTTCCCTCCCCTCTCCTTCCCTCTCCCTCTTCCTCCTTTCTCTTTTGTTCCTCTCTCTCTCTCTCTTTCTTTCTCTCTCTCTCTCTCTTTCTCTCTCTCTCTCTCTCTCTCTCTCTCTCTCTCTCTCTCTCTCTCTCTCTCCATCCATCCTCTCCCTCCCTCCCTCTCCTTACTCCTCTTGGTTTTTCCAACTTTTTTTCAAGGGTTCTCCAAGTCCCACTCCCATCCCTAAAATCACATGATAGTCCCTTCCCTCAGGAGATGAAAACTCACAATTCCAGCAATCTGACTTTACTCTAGTGCAGAGAAGGTGTTATGCAATGAAAGACACAAAAACAGTCCCTTCCCCTCAAGGCAAGGGATAAACTCAATCGTGTAAGCTCCATTCCTTCCTTCCCCCTATGCAACTCTACCCTACCCTTGCATTGTACTTTCTGGAATTCCATTTATATTGTTAACAAACTACCCTTCATTTCATCTCCTCTTGGATATTTCTTATTATCTATTTTGTATTTAATTTTGTGGACCTGAGCTCCGTAATGAGTAAACTATGTGTTAACACTTCCCTTCTTCACAAGGGAGCAGGACAATGCAGTTACACAACAACCAGCCAATTAGAAGGATTTCTGAGACTCAAAGCTGCTTGACATACCAGTGATCCTTTGGGAAGTGAAGGTTAGATGAACTTGGAGATGGCTACAGAGGCTAGACCAGCCTTGAATGGCTCAGGGTGGCCTTGAGCAGCAGCTGCAGACTCTGGACCTTCCAAACACCTTACTCCTTGGCTTATCTATCTACAGATGTCTTCTCCTTTAAGCCCCACCTCCCGTCCCCTCCAAAAGCTTCTAGAAACTATATCATCTCCCCGCCTCTACCTTTCCTCTCACCTTTGAGCAGATGAAGAACTCTCTCTACCTCTCTGCTCCCTTGTAAGATCTCCTCTCTGCTACAAGTCTTTCTCTCTGACAATAAATGCATTTAATTCGTGTATCATACTCTGTTTCATTTCAGGCCCCCTTTATGGGACTGGGGGTCATTTGTTAATAATTTTCTATTTACAAGCTGTTCCTTCCGAAAGAAAGTGAATTTCTTGAGAGCAGTAACCGTTTCATTTTTTGTTTTGCATTTCCAGTAACTAGTAGCAATGCTTAGAATGTAGCAGGTACATAATAAAAGCTTGTTGTGAAATTGAACTAGGCAATTGCTTTTATTTTGGGGTAGCTGCTCTGTTATCCTAACCACTCTTATGTATTCAGTCAGGCTGCAAAAAAAAAAAAAAAAACCCATTTGGCCCTTATTTTCTAAGCCCACTCTGTTCTGGTTCAGCAACTAATCAGAGAAACATGCAATAAGAAGACCATAAACAGTCATAAAATTCCTACCCATGCTCTCTGTGAAGAGGTAGGACCAGGGGAGTCTCTAGGGAGGTTCAAACTCTGCAAGAACCAATTGTTAAATTTTCAGTGGAAGCATTTACACCTGAGGAATCAGCAAAGATTACAAATCAAGGCTTGACTTATTCTTTTATTAATTATCTAGACTTTTAAAAATGATAGAGACAATGTAAACCATGCAAATTAAAAGCAGGTCTTTTGTGCATTTTTTTTTCCAGAGACAGTTGTTAAACACTGTCAGCCTATGTAGGCCCTTTTATTCTGTATTATGGAAACTTCCAGAAGGAGACTTACCAAATGCACATGACCCCAGACTCATTGACCTGGCCCACATTACAGAAAATTCTTAGATGTACAATTGGAAGGGATATCACAGGCCATCTATTACAGCTCCCTCATTTTTACAAATAAGGGAACTTAAGCCCAAGGAAGGAATAAAGGAAGGAAGGAAAAAAGGAAGGACAGGAGGAAGAAAGGAAGGAAGAAAGGAAGGAAAGAAGGAAGAAAAGAAGGAAGGAAACAAGCATTTATTAAGTACCTTTTATGTGCCAGGGTCTGTGCTAAGTATTTTCCCTGTATTATCTCATTTGATCCTCACCGCAAACCTATGAGATAGGTGTTATTAACCCAATTTTACAGTTGGGGCAACTAGTTTAAGTGATTTGCCCAGAGTCACAGAGCTAGTGTGTGAGGCCAGATTTGGACTCAGGTCTTTCTGACTCCAGGTCCAGTTCTCTAACCATTGTACTACTTAGTTGCCTCTATAAGAAGCTAAATGACATGCCCAAAATCCCATAGGTAGTCATTGGTACAAACAGGATTTGAACTCAGGTCCTCTGATTCCAGACAGAACTCACCGTTTCCTAATAAATCGTTTATCCTTTTATCATACCCCCGCTTCTTACTGGTGGATGATAGCAGGACTTCAGGAGGTATTGTGAATGTATATCCAGGTGGGGCGGTAATGCATTGAGTAGAAGGATTTTCTGATTAGGAATTTGTGGACCTTCACCATGACCCAGAGATGCCCCCTCCTCCACAAACATAATTTTGTGGACAGACACCTCCAGAAGAGGGTGGCAGCCACATCACCTTGTGGATGTGTTGATACGTTTGTGTTTTCATTTGATTCAGTCTGCTTGCTTCCACCCTTTATTTATTCAATTGCTAACTGGGGATGGAGTCAAGTTTTTGCTTAAGCCTGAATGGAAGGAAGTAGTAATATCTGTTGTGGTAATGAGCACCACCCAAAGGCTCAGGGTTTCAGCAAAGTTTAGGACATTCCAAAAAACCATTTCAGTACTGAACAGAAGTTGCGACTGCCCCCACTGCTACGCCCACATAGGTTTATGGTATAAAATTCAATGTTTGTTTATATGACATCATTTCACTCTTCCATAGCTTCTGGGGACCATCCTTCAACATCCTCATCATTATCACCACCAACTGCCATTCACAGAGCACCCACATATGTGCAGATGACACTGCGTTTGGCATTTTACAAATACAATCCAAAGAAGACATGGAGAATAACCTCCTGGATTAATACTTTATGTTTGAATACGATGATAATGATGAGAGGAAGTGTGGGCATAGTGGGTAAGGCAGGGCAAGGCAACAGGCATTTGTTAAGTGCTTCCTGCATGCAGGCACTGTGCTAAGCACTGCGAATACAAATACTTGCAAAAAGAAAGAGTCCTTGCACTGGGGGAGCTTACAACCCACAAAAGGAGCTAGAAGAGAGAGGAGAAAATATTCAGGGGCATAGGGTTATCTCCATGATCATCATCATCATCATCATCATTGTAGCTAACATTTATACAACACCTAGGCATGTTCTAGGCATTGTGCTAAACGTGTTACAAATATGATTCCATTTGCTCCTCACAACACCCCTGAGAGGGAGGGGCTGTTATCATCCCTATTTTGTATTTGAGGAAACTGAGACAAACAGAGGTTAAAAGAATCATCCAAGGACGTGACTAGGAAGTGCTTGAGATCAGTTTGGAATTCAGGTCATCCTGACTCCAAACCCAGCACTCTATCCGCTACACCACCTTGTTGCCTAGGAGGGCAATGAAGCGCAAGCCAGGAAGAGAATGAAGGTTGACCAACTCGGACTCCTCTGCAAAATGGTGGGTACAGAAAGAACTCACCGATAGGAGGTCAAAATTGCAGAGGCATGTTCTGGGCTTAGAAGGCCACAGATGGATGTTCCGGGCAAAACTGCAAGAGGTGCAGTGTACAGAGCGCTGGGCCTGGAGTCAGGAAGACTCATCTTCCTGAGTTCAAATCCAACCTCACACACTTCCCAGCTGTGTGACCCTAGGCAAGTCACTTAACCCTGTTTGCCTCAGTTTCCTCATCTGTAAAAATGACCTGGGAGAAGGAAATGGCAAACCACTCTGGTATCTTTGCCAAGAACACCCCAAATGGGGACACAAAGATTTGGACAGGACTGAAAACAACTGAACAACAACAAAAGTTGAAGTCCAGAAAGTCAGAAGTGTAGGCAGAAAGCTGGCTTTGGAGCTTGGAAGACTCACCTCTGTTATACAATGGTTGTGTGATCCTGAACAAATTGCTTAGCCTCTCAGAACTCCAGGCCAAAGGTGTCAAACATGCCCGTCCCAGGCAGCTGGAAACAGATTAAAATGTACCTGGGAAATATTTAATAAATTTATAAAATTATAAATAAAAGTATAAAAATCAATAAATATATTAAATAAAAATATAATAGAACATAGGTAATGTTAACATGTGGTTTTCAATGTCAATATGCAACCCACCAGGTTCTTTACGTACAGTTTAGTGGCTCCACATTTCTATTTGAGTTTGATACTACTGCTCTCTAGACAATTCCCTAGAGGTGTTTATACCAATGACATCAAAGATCCAGTCCCTATGCCTAAAGATAATCAGGATGAAAATGAAGATGACAGCTCTGGAACTTCTTGGAATCCTCCATTTCGATCGAGGTGCAGATGAAGCACTAACTTCTATGTGGAGCTTTCACTGACTGTCAATGTCTTCCCCCATTAAAAAAAAAATTACCTTCTATTAAATTTGTATGTAGCACCCCTTCTGGGACTACTTTCTAAACACATTAGTAGAACAGGTGCCCAGCCAGTGGCTAACTATTGCTCCTTTCATAGTTCTAAGAGTAACCCTGAGGGATTGGGGTTTCTGGTACTGTTGCTCATAAGCCCCCAACTGTCGTGCTCCTAGTTGATTATCAGACCTGGTTATTTAGCTTTTAGAAAAAGGATGTTTACTAAGGTGATATTGTAAGAACAGTTGATAGAAAGCAATCCACCCCCCAACATACAGATACACACACACACACACACACACACACACTTACACACTCCTGAAGCACACACTCTGCCACAAGTACACATAGAGTCCAGAGGCAGAATAAACTTAAACTTAATGGCTTAATGAAACTGACAACTCCCTGTTACTAAAAGTCCTTTCTTTAGGGCATAGCCACCATTGTTTTCTGATTTAAGGGCATTTGCACCTTGAAGCTGTTTAGTACCCTGGTGGATATCTTTTTTTTTTCTGGAGGGGGGAAAGCAGGGCAATTGGGGTTAAGTGACTTGCCCAAGGTCACACAGCTTGTAAATGTGTCAAGTACCTGAGGTCGGATTTGAACTCAGGTCCAGCTGACTTCAGGGCCAGTGCTCTACTCACTGTGACCCCTGGCTGCCCCATGGATATCTTTCTGTATCCTTCTGTGGCTGTGTTTGTCCTTGGTGAATCTCTCTCTCTCTCTCTCTCTCTCTCTCTCATCTCTAGATTGGATGTGATATATCCTATTAGTTCTTTCTCTCTGATGACAAGGTCATTGAATGAGGAGATGAGAGAAAGAGGGAGAAATTTTCTCTTCCCTATGCCCAGAATGGTTCCTTCCCTGGAACTTGGCTCAAACTGGAATCCTTAACTCCAGAAATGAAATCATCCATTGGTAGATTGCACCTCTCTGGACTGACCTCACCAATGGACTGGCTGCTATTGTTTACATAGGTCCAACGGACATAAATGATCCCTTCAGCCAATTTTAGAAAGCCATTGCTTTCTTTCTTGACACAAAAATATTGACACCTCAGAGGATAAACCATCTTTTTAATATTTTTAGAAACTTCATCACCAGCAGTTGATAGATTTATTAATTGGGGTGAGGGAAGAGCCCTACCCACATGTGTATATACTTTATATTTAAATACCTTTATGTATGGATGCCCCCTTCCATGAGATTCAAGATTCTTGAGGTCACAAATTGTTTCACTTTTATTTTTGTATCCTCAGGGCCTAGGACACATAGTGTCTAATACAGTAAGCACTTAATACATAAGTGACTAAAAGAATAAATCATAGAAAAATTACCATATGAAAGAGAATGATAAATGATGGACAAAATTTTTGTCATGCGGCAAAAGCAGTGTCAGAGGAAAAAATATATTTAGGAAAACATATGTTAAGAAGCTAGCGAGAGAATTAATGGATTAATGCAATTTAAAATACGAAAAAGGAAAATATAATAAAAGAGGGGAATCTTGAACATTACAGGAGAATAAAATTGTTTAAAAAGAAAAAAGGAAACTCATAGATTCTGATAAATAATTCAATTTTATGACCATTATCCACCTTTCTAAAGTAAGTTCAACAAAAAAAAATCATGGACAAGAACCAAACCAAGATCATAGAATTTAAAGCTAGAAAGTAGCCTATAAATCAATAGCTTGGAAGTGTGGTCTGTGAACCCCTGAGAGGCTCTTTCTTTCAGGATGAGGTCAAACTTTTCATAATGATGATAAGACATTTATGCCTACTAAACTACTCCTCCTTTTTCCAACTATGTATCTCTGTGAGCCAGACTTTCTTCAACTATAATAACATATCACAACAGGTTGAATGCAGAAACAGATAAATTGAGCAGTCTTCATTAAGTCAGGCATTAAAGAGATTTGAAAATCAAGATTTTAAAACTTATCAGTCTTAATTTAGAGTAGAGTAAATATTGATAAATGTAATCCATGTAAACAGCAGCTCCATGGGTTCTCAATATTTTTAAGAGTATAAAATAGTTAAGAGTATAACTATATTCTTTGTAAAAAGTATAAAGGTCCTGAGACCAAATCAACCATGTCCAGACAAGTGAAATACAGGAGAGATAGGAGATAATCAAGGGAAGGAGGCACTAGAATTAAGGGGCATCTGGAAAGGCTTCTTGTAGGAGGTAGGATTCTTAGCTGGGACTTGAAAGAAACCAAGGAAACCAGGCAGGGAGCAGAAATGAGGAGAGTGGATGTTCTAGGAATGGGGGACAGCAAGTAAAAAGTCTGGCAGTCAGGAGATGGTGTGTCATTTGGGAAGAAAAGCAAAAAGGCCAGTGACACTGGCTCGAAGAGTAATTGGTGGTAAAGATGGTGGGGTGTAAGGTGTAAGAAGACTAGAAAGGTTGGAGGAGGCAGGGAGAAGGGGGAGGACAGGGTATGAAAACAAACAATGCCCTGAACGTTCCAGTATGTGGAAGGGCCTAAGCCACCATCCAACAGTCTACCTATTCAGAAAGTCCTCTGGAATAATAGGATAGGTATTAAAGCTTCAGGATACTATTACTGAATCTCCTCAAAGCAGGTTAGTAGCATTGCTTTTGACTATAAATGCCTTTCAAAATATTTATATATTTATGCAAATTGAATGTTTAACAGTCAGGTTCAGAAACAAATGAGAAGGTGAATTTCATGGTTTAAGTTAAGCTAACAATTTGTAAACTAGTGCAAGTAGTTGGGAGAAGAGGGAATGGAAAAACTCTGTGCTTAGACTCAGGTAATGTTACAGGCAGAGCTCTTCTTCCAGCACCCTGCTAGTCCAAGTGTGGGATGAAACGAGGCATCAAAAGTCACTGAACATTGAGCAAAAGCTGAGATTTACTTTGCCCTAACACAGCAAGGATACAGTGGCACTTATCTTTGTCCTGGCCCCTCTCTTCTCCATCTGGAAATCTTTCTGGTCAGTAAGTCATCACAGTAAAGGGCCTCCAATGATCTCAGGCAACCACTGCATGGGAGAAGCCCAGATGCCACTCAGCTGTGACTTCTGGTGCCTCTTGACCAGGAAGAGCTTGGAAAGTCAAGGAAGCTGAGGCCAATCAGATTGGGGGTGGGGATGGGGGGAGGTTGTAATGAAGACAGGGATGGAGATGGGAGGGGAAGCTATCAGGGAGGCTAGGGCCTTTCAGGGAAGCTGGGACCTAAAGAAGTTGCATCAGGAACACTCTAGTTCTGTCCCAAGTAACTGACATTCACTTATAATTCATAAAATAAAAGTCAGCAGCTTCAGAATTATTATATATGTCTTTGCTCTAGAGCTATATCTAGAATGCATGTGACAGAATCTATAGGAGTCCTTGGGGAAGGGAGGGAAGGGAGAAAGAGGGGAGTAAAGGGAGAATGACATTTACTTTGTCCCCATTTGTTTTTAAGTCATTTCAGTTGTGTCCAACTCTTGATGACCCCATTTGGGGTTTTCTTGGCAACGATACTGAAGTAGTTTACCATTCCTTTCTCCAGTTCATTTTATAGATGAGGAAACTGAAGCAAACAGTGCCCTGGGTCTCACAGCTATCTGAGACTGGATTTGAACTCAGGTCTTCTGGACTTCAGGTTTGGTGCTGTATCCCCTGTGACACCTAGCTGTCTCTCTATCCCCCTGCTTTCATCATGATGCTGGCTGACCAGAAATTATGACAGAATTGTGTAATTTTGATATGCATGTGGTTCAGATTTTTACAGGTTTACCTTCTGTGTATGACAATAACAAAGAGAAAGAAAACAACACTAGAAGGTGGTGAAATTTCTGATCAATTATCATGACCAGCATCATGGCCAAACCCTCTCCTCTAGGCCTAGGATCTCATTTCAAGGTTGACTGTATACCACACCAATCCCAGAGTCTAGGTGGGTTGTATCAGTGATCAAATTGTCCACTGACCCCCACCCACTGACCTCCTGCCTTCACAATTTTAGCTCCACGTAAAAAATATTCCTAGTTATGGCCCTGCTTTCTCCCCCTCTTTATGCCTCTGCACAGGATAATTTTGGTTCTGTTGATGTGATTAGTGTAGCAGTTATAGGCTTCATTTAGGATTTTGAAATAACTAATTGATACCTTGTAAGAGCGATAACACTAGCACACAGGATGGCTGCTAGCAGAGGTTCAATATGCTCTAGTCAGGCAGGGAAGACAGCTTGAAAAGGGTTAATAATCTTCCTTTATTCCAGTCTAGTCTTCTCACAAAGATTACTGATAATGGAAGCACCACTCCTACAGCATTCTCTAATCACCCTTCTCAAAGGGGCCCTTGAGAAGGGGTGGGGGGTAACTACCCCTGAGTCTCGATGGAGTCAATCGAGATAGGCACAATTTGTGCAGTCCCCTAAATCCCCTCAAGCCTCGATGGGGACTGGTTGAGGCAAACAGATTGCCCCAAAGCCTTGATGGGGGTCCATCAAGGCACACACAACATTCCAGCTTGTGCATTCAACCCTAAAGTTTCCCCATTCATTGATCAGCACCCACCTACTTTATAGGGCAATAGACAAAGAAGGTATATTGCCAGCAATAGCCTCACAAGTTTACATTACCTCATACCTACATCTCACTGTGAAGTTACAGTAGATGTTTACAACTTAAGCACAAATGTTTGTATATTTATCGTTATAATGCTGTGCAAGCACGGTGGAGATGTTTTGAACCATAGTCATAAGAACTCATATTTAATACCTAGGAACAAGAGATTGTTATGGCTATGGATCCTGGAATCTGAACTCTAAGGAAGAATAACAAAAAATCCACCTTACACACGCTAAAATCCACCTTAGTTACTCTAAAATCCACCTTACGTACACACCTGATCAGGTCTGGATATCTGTAGTATGCATACTGGAAACTGGAAGGATGGATTAGGAAACAAACACCTCCTACAAACTAAAAGATAAATACAAACCTTTTCTTGCTTTATTAAAACTAATTAGGTAATGGTCAAGCCTATGACTTGTGCAGAAATTATGTAATTTTGATACTCATGTTGTTCAGGTTTTTACAGGTTTACCTTCTGTGTATGACAATAACAATGCAAAAGAAAACAACACTAGAAGGTGATGAAATTTCTGATCCATTATCATGACCAATCTCTGCCCACCAGCAAGACTGATGGGGAAACCTCTCAGTGAAGGTGGCGAATATAGTACATTCTGTCAAACATAGCTAACTGCTCTAATTTTTTTTGAGGGGGAACTGCTTTAATTTTTGATACAAGGGAAGAGAGTTAAGAAGGGAAAATGGGTGCCTCGCATAAGCAAATAACATCAATAAACTTTTTAAAATTATTTAAATTCAATTTCATTTAATTTGCAGTTCCAAATTCTCTCCATCTCCTCCCCCAGCCATTGGGAAGGCAAGAACTACAATACTCATTATACTCATGAAGTCATGCAAAAGATACGTCCACATTAGCCATGTTCCAGGAGAAAAAAAAATATCTGAGTCCATCAGTTCTCTGTTTGGGGATGGATAGCATTTTTCATCATGAGTCCTTTTGGAATTGGGTGGATTATTGGATTGATCAGAGTTACTAAGTCTTTCACAACAGATTCTCTTTAGAATAAAACTTTTAAAATAACAAATTTTCTATTTATGTTTCCAAGGTAACATTTATATTACCCTGTTTTCATAATGAACATTTCAATTTTCCAAGGGAATCCTAAAACCTATAATCATGCTCACCTGATGATGTAAATACAGCTCATTTTACAGATGAGAAAACTGAGGTAACTAGGGAAAAGGAAGAATAATAGTAGGGTACTGTGGAGGGCGGGGTGAAAGAAGTGAGAAAGCTATGAGCAGCCCAATGTAGTGGGAGTGATCAGGGAACCCTTAGTCAATTTAGTGAGTCTTTCAATCAATTTGATGACATGGTTAGTCCTAAAATTTTTCTCAAAAGGCATCTCCCACAGATCAAAAAGGAGTGATGCCAGTTACTGCTTTTGTCTGAATTTTTTTTTACCAGCTCTCCCATGTGACCTCCTTCTTTTGTCTCTGACTGAGCAGAAAGAATGGAAGCCTTAATTGGTCAGAAATTTTGATGATCAGTTTTCAACATTTATAGCTGTCTAGTCCATTCCAGTTAATTTCATTAAACATTAAAAATTCATTTGTCTCCTTTCTTATCCAAACCAAAAGAACAGTAGAATTAAAGAGAATATAAACTCATTTAAAATATATATACACATATTATATACAATCTCCTACTACCCATCACCACTTATTTAATAAAATGACTGTGCTGTTATTTTTAAAAATTCCTTTTTAAAAAATTAATGAACGTTTTTTTTCTGTTCTTCCCTCCTTCTTCCCTTCCTGAATTGAAAAAATAAAAAAACCACAAATAAAACATCTGTATCTATCAGGGGACAACTCTTGTTCTTATGTTTGAAATATACCTCACACCTGGATTATTGCAATAGCCTGTCAGTTGGTCTGTCCACTTCAAGTCTTTCCCCATGCCAATCTAGCCTCCATTCAGTCACTAAAGTGATTTTCCTAAAGCACAAGTCCAACCTGGTCACCCTCCTATTCGATAAACTCCGGAGGTTCTCTGTTGCCTCCAGTATCAAATAGAAAACCCTCTCTGGGCTCCTGGCATTTTCTCTGGAAGTCCCCAGTGCTTGGAATGGTCTCCCTCTATCCCCTTACTGGCTTTCCAAACTTCTCTTCAATTTCAGCTGAAGCCCCATCTTCTACAGAAGGCTTTCCCAACCCCCCTTAATTCTAGTGTCTTCCCTCTATTATTTCCTATTTGTATATAGCTGGTTTGTATAGACTTCTTTGCTGTCTCCCCCATTCAACTGTGAGCTTCCTGAGGGTAGGGACTGTCTTTTGCTTCTTTCTGCATCCCCACCCCTGAAATGGTGCTTAGCACCAAGTAGGTGCTTAATAAATGTTTATTGATTGACTAATATTAACATTGATTTTGTTGATCACTGTTACTTTTCAAGGGAAAACTTTTTGAGAGTTTTCAAGTAGACTGAATTGCAGAGAGTTAAGAAGATAGTGACAGTAAATGAAAGCATCAAGTGTTATTTTTAGTAAGTTTGACCAAGGAGTAGAGGAGAGATACAGGAAGATGGTGTGAGAGATTAGTAAAAGTTAGGGAAAGTTAAGTTTCCACAGAATAATTAATGAAATATCAGCTTGAACAAAGAAAGGAATGAAAATTAACCAGGATAGATGTACCTAACCAATCCAAATAAAATTCCTGGTTTTGCAAAAACCACAAATCCAGGATGTTAGGAAAACTGGCTTAAACAAACCAGATAACAGTCAGGGTTCAACAGAGTACTGGGTCAAATGGCTAACAAGCATGTTTAATTGGCTAATTGAATATTACCTTACACACCCACAGGGAGGAGCGTTCCACCATTTTTGAACATGGGATGTATGTTGAGGGGGGAGGAACATACCAAGGAGTTGCATATGAGGGGCATATAGGGAAGGTTGTAACCCAGAAGGGAATGGACCAATCTGTTCTCTGAAGGGAGGTCCTGATCCGATGCTGCATCAATCTGCATCAGTCTAATAGAATAAATCTGGTCTCACTCATGTATTCTCCACTACTTCTTCCTAAAGAAAGGCAGAGTCTGCTCCTGGCCAGGAACGTAAGCCCAACTCCCTTGGATTCCTCAATAATAATAAATTGCTCTTGATACCTAAACGTCTGTTCCAAGTGTATTTCTAACAACTGTTTGAGGGGATGGTAGGGTCTAATGAGAGGGTTTTTTTAGTACCAGGGAGACTTTTGTTTAGTTGTTTCAGTCTCAAGTGGGGGAGTTGGCAAAGATACTGGAGTAGTTCATTTTCTTCTCCAGCTCATTTTAGAGAAAACTGAGGTAAAAGGAGTTTAAGAGACTTTGACTTAAGGGTCTGAGGCCAAATCTGAACTCAGGAAGATGAGTTTTTCTGACTTCAGACCCAGCACTCTATCCACTGCCCCACCTAGCTGCCCTAAGGGAACTAGGGGAACCTAAGTATGTTTTAAGCAACAGGGCGGGATCAATAGATTGGGAGAGACTACAGATTAAAAAGAGCTGAGGATGATTGTGGAGGCAATCTGCTGCAGACAGGAAGAAATAGGATTCAAGGGTACACGTGGTGGAGTTGGCTTTGGAAAGGAGAAGGGCCATTTCTTTGTCAAAAGGAGAAGATAGTCAAGGATGATGTCAGGGTGAGAGATGAAAAGAGAGGAAGAAGAGGGTGCTACTAGAAATGGTCTCAGTTTTCTTAGTAAAGGATGTGGTGAGGCCCTCACCCTGGAGGGTAAGGACAAAGGGTGCTATGGGAGTCCTGAGGAGAAAAGGTTGAGAACAGCATCAGTGTGGAGTACAATATAGAATTATTAGGGAAGAATAAGGGGCCCACATGAGATTAGATCACATAAATTTGGAATGGACCCAGACAGCAGGGATGCATGCATGACTTTTTACAGGCTTCAGTCCTAGAAACAAATAAGTAGGAGTTGAGGAAGCAAATGCTGGAAGTAATTCAATGTCAGGGTGTGGCAAGCATCTTTGATTGAGAGTAGAGGATAGAGTTGAACTGGCTCATTAACCTGTCAAGATTAGGAAAGGAAGAGGCTATTGCCATAACAGAAGGATAGCCTGAGAGAGTATTGCAGGAAGAGTCTGTGGAAAGCATTGAATGCCTGGGCAAGGAATTTGTATTTTATCTATAGGAAGTGGGGAGCCACCAAAGATCTGCATGGGATGGTAGGGTCTAGTGAGGGTTTGTGGATTGTCTTTTTGTTGTTTGTTTGTTTTGTTTTTTAATGATGTGGAGACTTGGGAATGTCTAGAATAGAGGTTCCCAAACTTATTTGGCCTATTGTCCCATTTTAAAAAAATCACTCAGTGCCCCCCTGGAAATCTACTTTATTTAAGCCATTAACAGTTTTTTAAATATTTGCATCCTTTCAAAAAATACATAAAATATATATTTTTAAAATGATGCATCTTAAATTTAGAAATTTATTGTAAATTTGTGGGGTTTTTTCCATGCATTGAAGTTTTGGTGACACAACACTGCATCATGTAACTGTATGTTATGGTATTGTAAAGAAGTCATTACATGCACACATTCCTGCCGATGTTTGCTGGACTTCCCAACAATGCGCCACAGGCTCACCTGCTAACACTTGCTTGTCAAGATCTGTCAGCAGACTGTAATCCACTAATGGATTACAACTTACATTTTGTGTATTTATTTGGAAAATAATGTAATCACTATGACTTTAACTCTGTTACACAACAGATGAAACAGGTACGAACAGTTTTTCAAAATTGTCTTCTCTTCTTTCGTTATGCTTCCCCTGCCCCCTTATTTTTATTCAACAGCCCCTCCAATTGCATCCAAGGCTATTACCCCACCAACACTACCTTTGATCCTTCCTGTGCTCCCCCAAGGGGCATTATCGCCTACTTTGGGAATCTATAGACTCTAGAGTATATGATTAGATCTCTACATCAGGGATATTTGGCATCTGTACAAAGGATAAATCAGTCAAGGGAGAGACTGGAAATGAGGAGGAAAATTGGAAAGTTAAAAAGTACTGACAATGTGGTAGCAGCAAGAGTGATTAAGATATTAAAGTAGATGTATGACTAATATGGAAATATGTTTTATATGATTGCACATATATAACCTGTCAAATGTTTATCATCTTAGGGAGGAGGGAGGGGAGAGAAGGAAGAAAATCTGGACCTCAAAATTTTAAATAAAAAAAAAAGAATGTTAAAAATTGTTTTTTTATGTGTAATTGGAAAAAATAACATTATTTCAAAGATGAAAAATAAAATAAAAGTGCTGAGTCACACATGACCAGAAGCAACAACAACAATAGCAACAAAAGATAGATGTTGTAAAGGCAGATTCAATAAGACTCGGCAAATAAATTGGGTGAGAAAGATCAAGAAGAGGAAAGAGCCAAAGGTGCCTTTAAGGTTCTAGGTCTGGGTTGGTGGAAAGATAGTGGTGTTATCAACAAAGATAAGGACATTAATGTTAAGGTTTAGAAAAGACAAGTTCACAAGAGTATTGTATTCAGAACTGGAAGGGGATAAGCATTTATTAAGCACCTACTACGTGCTTCACAGTGCTCTTCATCACAGCCTATGGCAGAAAAACATGTATCCAGGTCTGACCAACTTCAGTAAGCTGGCCTTCATTTGCCAGCCTTGTTTCACTCAGGGCTGCTATTTGGATGTGATACCTGCTGAGTTCTCTTGCAATAACTGTTTGTCCTTCAGGTCTACTGGATTTTGTGTTGTCCATGAGTGTATATACATTCCATGTACTAAGGGTGAGTGGAATCATCTTCACAAAAACTTTTGTGTATTTTTTTGTGTTTTTAGAGTCTTCTGTGTATTTATTGTTTTACAGCAGAATGCCCAACACAGATCATCATAACTGCCAAATAGTCAGCTGTGCAAAATAATATATATAGTGCTTAAGAACAAATGGGACACATGATTTTTTAAAATAAATACTTAAACACAAATATATGGTCCTACAAAAGAGCATTTAAACTAGATGGTCTCATCTGATTGATCTGGTTGATCTGCCTCCTTGGACCCACGGTAACTGTTATTTTCCCCAAAACCAGTGGAATCAATATACTGAATCTTCGTCAGTTCCACTGTGTGAATAATGGATCACAATACATGAGTCCCCTTTTCTAAGGGTTTTCCTGGCTCCCCTACAAACATGTTCTGGCCTGGATAATTTGTTGAAGGTCCATGGTCCAAAATGCTAAGTATGGTTAAGTATTCTACATGATGTATATTCATGGGTTCTTTTTTTTTTAAATTAGGATGCACTTAGATTACTTTCTTTCATTTATCATATAAAACAAGCAGGACAGCTCCACTCATGTCTCTAAGAACATTGGACCAGGCACCCTTGAAGAAAGCTTTGCCACCCTCATCTTTAGCAATCTTCTTCTAGCGGTCAATTGTCCCAGTGTGCATATCAGCTCCTTTGCACCCAGAATGCATCATATTTCGCCCCCTTACTGTATCAAAGATAGGAGACCACACCTGCTACGGTGGTCACTGATTGCGCAGTCATCCAGCTTATCACAATGAGTTTTCTTGGGATCTGGGAGCATGCCTTTGCTGTACCATAGATTCCAAGTAAGCTGCTCTGTGGATAATGACATCCTGCACTGAGACATTGAAACCTTGATACAAGCCACGAATTCCATCAGACTTGGTGATTTTCACAAGGCAGTTTCCCAGGCCTTCTCTCTCAGTGCCAGATTTCCCAACATCAGCTGCCAAGCAGGTTATTGCAAAATCCAAGGGGTAGAAAAAGCAGAGACAAGTGGTTCCAGCTGCACCAGTGGAGGCAAGATTGCCAGCAAAATACCTCCAAAACTGTGTGTGCTTGTCCACTCCTCCCAAAAATACCTGCTTACACTTACCCTTAAAGGCAAAGATAAGGGCCTGGGTGGGGAAATATCTGATGACATTTGCTAAGTTACCTCACCAGAAGGAAAGCACCCCTTGTTCTTTTGGAATTCGGACTATACAATCTGCTATGCCTTCCTATTGCTTATCTGCAGCAATTTCTTTACTTGAAGCTGCACCTGGAATAGTAACTTAAATCTCTTGACACCGTCTTGGAGATAGCAGCGGGTGATGCCACTAGCCAGGACATCCTTGGCCAAGGAGATGGCCTGTTCTGTCATGGTTACAAACGAGGAAGGTGTTGGCATTGCTGAAAGAGAGCCAGTGATAGAGGGCTCAAAGCTGGGGAACTCCTTGCTGTTTGCACAGACCCTTACTACAGCTCAGACCCTATTTTTTTGTATTTTGACCTCAAGCTGGAATCTCTATCTACTGAGGTAAGCAGGCCAGAGTTGGGTGAAGTAGATAATTTTTAGGGAACCTTTTCTAGCCCCATCCTCACACCAGGAGGTAAGCAGTGTGGTCCTTAAAAAAAGCTGCATAGATTTTGCAATCAGATCTAATCTAGTCAGTGAGCTCATATGCCTCCCCAAAGGAGTGAATGATAGGCTTCTAGCAATGCAACTGCCACTTGCAGGAAAGCAGCAGGCCACCATCATCAGTCCTACCATGATGAATTCTGATGAGGTCAAAGAAAAATTCATTTTCAAAAAAATTTTATTTATTTATTTTTAGTTTTTAATACTCACTTCATAAGATTTTGAGTTCCAAAGGCCCTAAATATACATTCATATTAAAGATATTTTCACATTAGCCATATTGTACAGAAGAATTAGGACCAATGGGAGGAACTACAAGAAAGAAGAAAAAAAGAAAGAGAGCAAACAGTATGCTTCAATTTGCATTCAGACTCCATAGTTCTTTTTCTGGATGTGGACAGCATTTTCCATCATGAATATTTAGAGTTGCCTTAGATCCTTGCATTGCTAAACAGAGTTAGGTCTATCAAATTTAGTCATCACACAATGTTGTTTCTACCATGTACAAAGCTCTCCTGGTTCTGCTCACTTCACTTTGCATCAGTTCAGGCAAGTCTTTCCAGGTTTTTTCTGAAGTCCATCTGCTCATCATCAAAGAAAAATTCTATGAAGACCTGGAAAGCTTCATCATCAACGTGCCAAAAATGGCAGATGTTGATTGTGAGACATGGAGGATGCTGGCCCAGGACCACCCAGCATGGTGTGCCCACATCAAAGAAGGTGCTGTGTTCCATAAGCAAAGCAGAATCACACTAGCAGAAAGGAAACACGAGATGCACAAGTCTAGAGACATCTCCATCTCAAATGTTCAAATAGACTATTTGAGCCCAACCTGTGGGAGAATCAGGGTATATGGGGGAGGGGGGAGGTAGGGGCAGTACGGTACAAGAAGACTGGAAAGATAAGAAGGGGTAAGATCGCAAAGAACTTTAAATGCTGCACAGAGGATTTTATATTTGATCCTGCAGTGACAGGTAACCACTGGAATTTATTGAGTAGAGAAGGTGACATGGTGACATTGGGCAAGGACTCAAGGACATGGTGATATCTATGCTTTAAAAGTAAGTTAACTTTGATAGTTGAGTGGAAGATGGACTGGTCCAGCAACAATTTCAATGTAAATTACCATGGATTGCTGGCTTTAAATCTATCTATCTATCTATCTATCTATCTATCTGTCACCCACCCCTTAGTCAGTCAATAGTGGTCATAAAAGGTCCATTCTAAGAAATCTGTATTAACCATATAGTTTGTGTCCTTTCAATCAGACTCACTCTTGGACAGAAAGCTTACTTCCCTGACATCTCTTCCTCCTCTTCCTTCTTGGTGGATTTTTTTTTATAATCTCCACAATTGAAGTCAGGAGTTATAAGTTTAAGTTCCTACTCTGAAGTTTTCTGACCCTCTGATGGTTCATAGAATGCCCATAAGATACTGTTGTTAATATTAAATGGGACCATGATACCATCATCAAATTTCCAGAATAACTTGGCTTCTGTCTTAGGTCTATCCAATTCCCAATCTGGAGATATTTGGGGAGGTATTTGTGTTTCTGGATTCTTTCTTTTTGATCTGATCAGTCAGGAGTTCCTTAACTTGTCCCCTGAAGTTATAGGGATCTCTTCCTGACATACATACACCTGACATGACAGAAATAGCTCTGGAATGTCTCTGGAAAAGGCTGGAAACAAAGGAGAGGGCAGGGCCTGGAAGGCAATAGGGCAGAGCACCTTGCCTGTGGGTCACAAAAGTTGCAGCTATAGGGCCACAACTTTGCGGAGGGCAGGCAACTAGAATGACAGAAGGATTCAATTTGCTGTTTTTAAAATTATTTTCTTTATTTTTAGTTTTCAACATTTACTTCCATGAGATTTTGCATTTTATATTTTCTCCTCTTCCCTCCCTTTCCCCCATCCCAAGATGACATGGAATCTGATATAGACTCTACATATACATTCCTATTATTATATTATTCCTATTATTTTCACATTACTCATGTTGTAAAGAAGAATTAGAACCAATGGGAGGAATCATGAGAAAGAAGAAGAAAGAAGAAACAAAACAAAAAAAAGAGAGAGCAAATAGTATGCTTCAATCGGCATTCAGACTCCATAGTTCTTCCTCTGGGTGTGGATAGTGTTTTTAATCATGAGCCTTTGGGGGTTGTCTTAGATCCTTGCAGATCCTTGGAAGAGCTAAGTCTATCAAAGGTTGTCATTGCACAATGTGGCTGTTACTTTGTACAATATTCTCCTGGTTCTGCTCACTTCACTCAGCATCAGTTCACATAAGTCTTTCTAGGTTTTTCTGAAATCTGCCTGCTCATCATTTCTTATAGCACCATAGTATTCCATTACATTCATATACCACAACTTGTTCAGCTATTCCCCAATTGATGGGCATCCCCTTAATTTCTAATTCTTGGCCACCACAAAAGGAGCTGCTATCAGTTTGCTTTTTGATGGTGATTTCTGGAGAACTGACAAGCATTTTTTTTTAAAGTGATAAATTTTTTTTATGTGGAAGCTCTTTCTTTGTTGGGCGCTGTTTATGATTATGTGTTTGATTGTTTGCAGTTGTCTCTCAATTTTCCTTTTAGCTTTTTCTAATTTTAGTAGTTTTGAGGGCACAGAAATAATTTTGGTGCACTAACTTCTGGAATTCTTTCCCAGAGATTATTCCAGGTATTCCCTGTTTATTCTCAATATTATATTTTTTGAAAGCTTTTTCCTTTGTTTTCTGGAGATGTAAAAGAGCTTATCCAGACTAGCTCTTCATACCCTCACTGGTGCTAGCAATTAACGTGCTATGTGTTTATAAGAAAATTTTGAATACCATATATATGCATCATTATGTAATATATGAAGTTTTGCTACGTACCTTGTATTAATTGCATAAAGCCTTGTTTTCTGTTATAATGAATTTATTGCTTGCATTAATATTTCAGTAGTGATGTCACATGTGGGGCAATCTCTTTAAAAAGATGGGAGTTGAAACAGTTTAATTTTGCTGTGGTGTGTTCGGTATGAAAAAAGCCTAGAAATCTCCTAATATTTGGGAGAGTCAGTCAACAGGTACTTATTATGTGCTTCCTATGTGCCAGGAGCTGTTAAGTACTAAGGATACCAAGAAAGCCCCTGTTGTCAAGGTAGATACATTCAAATGAGTAAGATAACTGTAAACAACTAGGAAGATATAGACAAAGTTGATGCATGGATCTGAAAGGGGAAGCCACTAGCATCTAGAAGCCCTCCCGAATGTACAAAGTGGAGTCTGAACGGAGTGTCGAAGGAAGACAGGGAAAATAAATATTGGATGTGATGGAGCAGAGCATTTCAAGCCTGGGAGATAAGCAACTGCAAGAACGGCCAATGTAGTTGGATCATAGAGTACACAGAAGGGAGTCAAGAACACATGGAAAGGGAGGAAGGACCCAGTTTATGAGGAGTATTAAATGCAATGATCCTTGAGGTGATGGGAAGCCACTAGAGCTCCTTGAGCAGGAAGATGCTTTAGAAAAAAAAAAAACTCACTTAGGCAGTGCGTGGGAGGAGGGCGGATTGAAGTAGAGAGAGATGAGGGAGGAAGACAAGTTAAAAGATTGTTGCAATAGATCCAAGGAGAGATGAGGAGGCCTGAACTAGGGTTGTGGCTATATGAGTGGGGAGGAGGGGATATACACACAAGAACTGTTATGAAGGTAGAAACAAGATTAGGGTGAGTGTCAGAGAACAGCAGTCGTTTTAAGAATATTGATCAGGAATGTGAAGACTGTATAGTTAAAGTCATTAATGTAAAGGCAGGAGAGACAACAAAGGAGGTTATTATGAGGCTACTTGAGACATTTGACCATGGATGCCTCTCTGAGATGCAATACCTGGAAATTATATATCTTATTTTTTGTCAGTTAGGTGGTGCAGTGGAAAGAACACTGGACCTAGAGTGAGGAAGACTCCTCTTCATGGGTTCAAATCTGGCCTCAGATACTTACTAGTTGTGTGACCCTAGGCAAGGCACTTAACCCTGTTTGCCTCATTTTCCTCATCTATAAAATGAGATGGGGAAGGAAATGGCAAACCTCTCCAATTTCTCTGCCAAGAAAACCCTAAATGGTGTCATGAAGAGTCAGACATGACTGAAAAATGACTGAACAACCATGATACAGATTAAGCTGTTAAAGCTTCAAGTTACACTCAGACTTTTGAGACAAAAGGTTTGGTCTACAATCTGAGAAGGAGCTACTCACACAAAAAGTGAGAACAAAAAAAAAAAGGTTTTCTCACAGAAACTAGATGTCACAAGTAAGTCTGAAAATATCACTTGGCCTGTGTTTAAGATGGAGGCCATGTTCTACGTGGTGATCTGATGCCACAACAACCCAAGGCTAGCATTTTCTGTACACAAGAATTATCATTCCCCAGGATAACAGCACTGAGAGCCTTCAGTTGGACAGGCAACAGGGAGCCTAAAACAATGGAAGGTGCCCGAGGCAGAGAAAGTGACAAAACAGACTGAGAGCTTAAGAAAGAAAGCCTCGGGTGGTAGTAAATAACCTCCTTGGTGCACCCCTGGACATCAGCTGGGGCCAATGCAGGCAAACTGGCTGAATGTTTGAAGAAGACGGGTCAATATAAGAATATTATGCTGATTTTGTGTCTAATACTGTGACATGAGGGTGACAAGGCCAGCTGAGTCACTATGCAGGGTAAAGTAGCATCTGCTGGGACTGATGCTGATGGGTGCAATGGGTCCTGAGAAAGCTGCTGTTGATGTTGTGGTTTGGCCTTCATTTTCAAAGAGGACCAGTGATGTCACAGGGTGATAGCCAGACTAGCTCATGATTTAAGTAAAAATCTGACTACAAAGATTAGGAGAAGGCTAGTTACATTTGTCTTATTCATCCAGTCACCTCTCTGCAGATAGAAAACATTACTAATAATGCCTGGAGTGAGACAGATACTCTAGAACTAGGGCAGGGGTGGGGCACCTGTGGCCTTGAGGACACGTATGGCCCTCTTGGTCCTCAAGTGCAGCTCGATTTATTCTGTGAAGCTTGTATTCAGTCAAAGGGCCACATTTATGGACTTAGAAGGGCACTAGTGGCCTTGAGGTCACAAGTTCCCCGCTCCTGGGGAGTCAATCTACTACAAGGAATTCAGCTTCAGTTGTTTGGAGAACCTTCTCTCAAGTGTGGGCCACGGAGGCAAAGCAAGGGAACCACACCCCCAGGATAGAACTGCTGGCACAGACTCAAAGATAATTTGGTAAAGAGGGAACAGTGGATAGACCTATTCTTTTTGGAGATCTGGAGACCCTAGAGAATGCAGGCCATGAAGACTTAATACAAGAGTACTTCCATCAGCTAACAGATCCTCCACACCCATACACCTACTCTCTAGTTATGGATAGAGAGCCGTATTTATTTTGGATATGTTTGGATATGTTAGAGTAAGAAGTGCAGTTGGTTGTACAAAAGCTGATGTCTTCTTTTCTAGCTTTGGGAAACTGAGGTGGTCCCAGGGAAGGAGATTACCTTGGACTCCAAGGGCAGTCACAGTTACCCTATCAATTCTTTATTGGTTTATTCCACCTGGACTCAAAAGACTTCTGGTGATAGTAAAGATGGATGGAGAATGTGGATTTTAATGCTGCCCTGGACAGTGGATCTGTTACCATCATTTTCCCATCTTTCTGTGACAAATATTTGAGAAAAATGCCTTTAAAGTCTATGGATAGGGATTGGAGTTGGTGGATTGAATCATAAAGACTATCCATCTCTTGGACACATCAAGGTGAAGTTGAGATTCCCTAAGGATGATTTTGGTTTCAGCAAGAAAGTAGACACTGTAATTTTGCTAGGTTTAGACCTTCAAATACTCACTCAATTGGAACTAACTCATCCTTTTCAAAATTCTATCAGAATACTGCAAGCAACAAGCTAGAGCTCAATGTGCACACTTTTGACTGTCCATGCAGACTGTGCAGAGTCTCACAAGAGGACAGAGATAAGAGGTGCCAATGATCATTTACAGGATCTCCTGATTTTTTAACCTCTGGGCTGAATCCTCATATATTTGACATTGGTGAGTCCTTTCAGTCAGAAGCATGGAAAAATTAGTTGAGGCAGAAAATCAGCAGAAGGGTTTGTTTATACTAACTGAATGAACAGGATGTGGGATGTGTCTGTGGTATAACCTACAAAATGCAGCTCCCTCACATATGGTCATTTTGAGAAAGATCTGGGAAGATGTCTTTATGATGGAAAATCTCAGAAACCATTCCAAAGACATCTTAGCATCATCACAGAATCCAGCAACCCTTATGTACCATTAGTAGTCGTGATATGTAAGAAGAATGGGAAGATCTGAAGGTGACGCATGCCTACCTACTGACATATGTTTGGGAGTTTCAAATGAAGGAAGCAATGGAGATATTCACCATCAGTACATTTCTTGATGGAGAGAAGCCTGTTAAAGTAACCATTCCTCTAGCTCAGGCAGAAACACAAGAGATCTTCAACAAGGAAATAGAGGTCATCTGAACAAGCCTTGGTTTTCAAGGCTTTCAAGTTAGCTGATTTATTAGAAACAGATCAATACAACCCTAGTCCAATCCCACTTCTGAAGGTAGGAGAGGAAAGGAGTGATTGCTCAGTCATGGATGTCCTACTACTTTTCGCAAAAGTAGAACTCTTGTTTCCTTGAGATGTGGGGTAAGGCATTCCCCATCTATTCCAATCTATACATGCAGGCTACCCAGCCCCTGTTGGATGGTACCTGCTACTTAAATATCCATACCTGGAGTTGAGTTTCTGTTCTCCCATATTGTGACTTTCAGCCCTGTTGTTCCTCCAGCTATGAGGATGAGGTAGATGATCTTCAGCTATCTTCAAGAACACTTTTGTTCATGAATTCCCTTTGTCTCTCTAAAAGATCAGATCTTTGAACTTGAATTTGAGTTTACTCTCAAAGCAAATCCCAAGAAATCTCCCTTCCCTTCTAAAAGGCTAAGTCCTGGATCATGCTACCTGGGAAATTTCCTTTCCTGTAATGAGGAGGCATGAATAATATAATCTTTGGATTCCCTTCTCAGGCCATATTGGATGAGCCCATGTGGCTTCTAGCTCTGGGATCCTTCACCAGTGCCCCAGGTGTTATGATCAGTTGGGCTGAGGATATCCATGTATGAATCCTCCTCTTGGGCCAAATGGATGAAAAGTGTGAGGACAAGCACATGTAGCTCCCATGAGATTTCTACCCATCTTGGCTACAAGGATATCCTGAGAAGCTTTGTTTGACTAAAAATCTAGTTAAACTCTGTCTGCAGAATTATTTTTATCTACCAATCTCGCAAAACATTAATTTAGAATGGCATAGTCAGTTCTTGATGAAGTCATCTTTACTCTCAAGATCACCATTCATCTTTAATAACATATTCTGGAATTATGCCAGAAAAAGGACATCTTAAATAAAGCCTGGGTTAACCTTACAGAATTGAGCAACTATATCTTCAAGAGAGAGAGGGAGGAGATTGTCCTTAGGTCACTTTGAGGGTCACATGGGAGAGAGAGGGAAGGGAAGGCAGTCTGATATAGATTCTATATAAACCTTCGCATTAAACTTATTTCCACAATAGTCAAGTTGTAAAGAAGAATTATGACCAATGAAATGAATCATGAGAAAGAAGAAACAAAAGAGGAAAAAAAAAAAAGAAAAAAAAGAGAGCAAATAGTTTGCCTCAGTCTGCATTCAGACTCCATAGTTCTTTCTCTGGATATAGATAGCTCTCTCCATCACGAGTCCTTTGGAGTTGTCTTTGAACCTAATATTGCTGAGAAGAGTCAAGTCTATCAAGGTTAGTCATCCCAGAATCCATATATCTGTGGTTGTGCACAGTGTTCTCCTGGTTCTGTTCCGCTCACTCAGCATTATATTGTGTAGGTTTTTCCAGGTTATTATGAAGTCTGTATCACCCCCATTTCTTATAGCACAATAGTATTCCATTACATTCATATACCACAACTTGTTCAGCCATTCCCCAATTGATGGGCATCCCTTTGATTTCCTATTCTTTGCTGCCACAAAAAGAGCAGCTATAAATATTTTTGTACATATGGGTCCCTTTCCCACTTGTGTGATCTCTTTGGGATATAGCCCTAGAAGTGGTATTGTTCAGTCAAAGGATATGCACATTTTTATAGACCTTTGGGCATAGTCCCAAATTGCTCTCTAGAATGGCTGGATCAGTTCACAACTCTACCAGCAACGTAACAATGTAACAATGTTCCAATTTTCCTACATCCTCTCCAGCATTCATCATTTTCCTGTTCTGTCATGTTAGTTAATCTGACAGGAGAGATGTGGTACCTAAGAGTTGTTTTGATTTGCATTTCTCTAATCAGTAGTGATTTAGAGCATTTTTTCATATGCCTATAGATATCTTTGATTTCTTCCTCTGAAAACTGCCTGTTCATATCCTTTGATCATTTCTCAATTGGGGAATGACTTGTATTCCTACAAATTTGGCTCATTTCCCTGTATATTTTAGAGATGAGGCCTTTATCTGAGACACTAGTTGTAAAGATTTTCTCCCAATTTTCTGCTTCCCTCCTAATCTTTGTTACATTGGCTTTGTTTACACAAAAACTTTTCAATTTAACATAATCAAAATTATCCATTTTGCATTTTGTAATGCTCTCTATCTCTTGTTGTGTCATGAATTCTTTCCTTCCCCATAAATCTAAGAGGTAAACTATTTCTTGCTCTCCCAAATTGCTTATAGTATCAGCCTTTATTCCTAAGTCATGAACCCATTTTGACTTTATTTTGGTATACAGTGTAAGATATTGGTCTATGCCCAGTTTCTGCCCTACCATTTTCCAATTTTTCCCAGCACTTTTTGTGAAATAGTGAATTCTTAGCCCAGAAACTGGATTCTTTGGGTTTATCAAAGAGTAGATTGCTATAGTTGTTGCCTACTGTATCTTGTGTACCTAACCTATTCCACTGGTCCACCACTCTGTTTCTTAGCCAGTATCAGGTAGTTTTGATGAGTGCTGCTTTATAGTACAGTTTAATATCTGATATGGCTAGGCCACCTTCCCTAGCATTTCTTTTCATTGGTTCCCTAGATATTCTGGACCTCTTGTTCTTCCAGATGAATTTTGTTATTATTTTATCCAGCTCTATAAAATAAATTTTTGGCAGTTCAATTGGTATGGCACTGAATAAGTAAATTAATTTAGGTAAAATTGTCACTTTTATTATATTAGCTTGGCCTAAGCACGAGCAGCTGATGTTTCTCCATTTATTTAGATCTGACTTTATTTGTGTGAAAAGTGTTTCATAATAATGTTCACATAGGCCCTGGGTAATGGGAAAGTTCTTACAGAAAGTGGGACTTCAGCTGAGACTTGAAGAAATCCAGGGATGCCAAGAGGCATCAGGCTTTCCCTTTGGTGGGATTGTTTTGTTTGGGGAAATTGTGGGCATCTATATTTCTCTTCCAGGATCCCTCTAGGCTACCTTATTTCTGTAGGACCCTTCAGGAGCATATCTCAACAGGGAGACAAAGGACAGGGATAGAGAAAGAGAGAGAGAAATTGAGAGATAGAGATGGAGGAGAGGAGAGGAGAGGAGAGAAGAGAGAAAAAGAGTTGCTAGCAGCTACTACAGAGGTGAAAGACCAACACAAGACCAACAAGAAGAGCACACAGAAGGGCTGCCAGCACAGGTCCTTTGATCTGCGTTTCTAAGGAAAGCAACTTTAAGGGGTTAACAATGTCACTTTAATTAAACATACATACACCATTCACTTAGGGGAAAAAGCCAGCACCCTGAACTTCAGAAAGTATACAGACAGAAATTACTAGCATACAATATATAAACAGAATAAATAGCAATGAATTAGTGAATATTCAAATGATTTATCCAGGTCACTTCAGCCAAGCCACTGATCTCAGTCCAGGATGGTGACAATGCTATTCCTTCCTCCCTCCCACCCACTTCCCAACTCACCCCCAGACAAGCAGAAGCCCTTTAGGAGATGCCTTGACCCTTTTCAGCTTTCTTTAAGCAAAGTAAGATAAAGCAGCCTCCAGGATCACCAAAGCTCGCCCATCACCTCCCCCCACCCCTTTGTATCTCCAGCCCTAAGGCAACAGCTATCCAGAAGAGTGGAAAGCCCAGAAACATCATGCCCCAGGGAATCTCTCACCCACCAGTGTCCCCACCCATTCATCCCAGCACAGCCAGTGGCTAGGATGAGAGGTGGGACCAGGCAGGCTTAGCCAGGGCCATTGGCATAAAAGAGGAGACACCAGACCCAGGGCTAAGCAGTCTCCCACCAGGACCCTAAAGTTTCCTTAGAGGACCGGCTCTCCCCAGGTCCCGCCGCTGCTGAGACACTCAGGTGAGGGCTGAGTGAGCTGCAGCTCACAGGTCCGAGGGAGGGGCTCGGAAAGGGGCAAACTCCTTAGGCTCCGGGGGACCCCGGGAAGGGGAGGAGAAAAAGAGGACAGAGCCTGGGCTTGGGAAGAGGAATGGTTGAGGAAGAGTTTCTTCTTGCTGTTGCTGCTGGCAGATGTGGCTGGGTGAGCACAGCTTGGCCAGGTGTGTGGGTTCTGCCTGAACCGGGGGAAGGGGAACGGTTGAGTATGTAATGATGTCACCTTTCCCCGAGACTCTGTGAAGCCAGGACCAATTCATAGCATCTCCTTCCCAGGAAGGGTGTTAGGAAGCTCAAATGGGGGAGCGTTTGTAAAGACCTCTGCAAATCTTAAAAAGCATTCAAGGAATGTTTGCCTTGATTTTGATTTCCATTACTCTTACGGAAGTGCAGGGAGCTGAGCCCGCTGCCTATGCAGTCCGAGGTGTGCTTTTGTCCCGCACTTAGTGGGAGAGGAGATGAGTAGCAGGAGGGGGCGTGGAGGAGGGTCATCTTTTAGATGGATTTGGAGATGACGAGTGGCCAGCCCCGGGATAAACTGTGACCTCCTTCCCGGATCTGACCTTGGACTCTTCTCCCTCCCTTCCCTGGTTTCTTCAATCCCAATGACCTGGAGCTTCTGGAATTTCCACTGGTTGCAAACACTGCAGATATCCCTGAAGTGGGGGTGGGGGTTAGGAAAAGTGTAAATATACTTGCTTGTGTCTGTGTGTAGGGTTCTGGTCCAGATTAGGAGGAGGAAAAGAGCTCCTCACATCCGACTTCAAAAGTCCTGTACCATCCCCTGCAAACCCACCACAGCCGGTGCCGGGAGGTGGGAGGTGGGGATAGTGCTGGGAGGGGTGGCTCCTGGCCTCCAGCCAAGTCCCGTCTGCCTGGCTGGTGTTGTTGGGGGTCCTGGCTCCCATGGGCGCCTGCACCTGACCTCCTTTCCCAGCTTAGAGAGGTAGAGCTTGTTAGGACAGAGGCAGGCAAGAAGTGGTTTTTGGATGCCCAGAGCTTGTGTGACTAGCCTCTTTACCTTTGTATTTGTAAAAGATGGATTTTGGCTTGCAGGGCCTTTAGATCTAAGGCTGACAGGATCTGAAAATCTTGAGGTGGCTACCTCACTGGGCTGTAGAAAAGGCAGAAAAGGCTTTCCTCCTCTCCCACTCCCTCCATCAGCAGCTGACTGTAAAGCCTTACCTTTAGACTCTATGGGATGATGAATTTAGACCTGGAAGGGACCTTAGGGAAACTGAGTCCCTGAGGTGAAGTGACATGCCCATATATGCCCATATGGTAGTAAGTGTCAGAGGTCAGGATTGAACCTTTATGTCAAATCTAGCTCTATTCAAGGCTAGTATGTTGCTTGGTCATAGTACTGAGAAATGGAGTTGTCTTGAGTCCTGAAGAAGGGATATTTGGTGATTAGGTTTAGGGAGAGGCTTAGAAATGTTGGAGTGGCTTTAAGAAAAACATTCATTTAGTACTATTATGTACCAGGCATTGTGCTAAGCCCTAGGGTTATAAAAACTCAAAAGACAGTCCCTGCCCTCAACATAGCTGTAATCTGCAGACATTTACTAGGATACCCCGCCCCCATCAGGAAAAAAACTTTGTGAGCACTTGCCCAATATATATGTACATTTATTTCTATAAATGATACATGTACTACTGTGCTAACAAACACAAATAGAAGTTTTTTTAAGTGTCAGATGAAAATGAAATAATATGATCCTAGGAGCACTAGAAACGCTGGAGTATACTGGAGATGTTAAGAGCAAATGGTCACTTTGCAATCATTTGGGCTGCTCTGTGAGGATAGGATGGAGTGGAGGAAGACTTGGGGCAGGGAGATCAGTTAGAAGGCTATTGCAAAAGTTCACTGAAGAGGTAGTTAGGACCTGAACTAGGCTGCTGTGAAGACAAATGAGACAAATGGTTTGGCATTAGGTAGGTGGGGTGAGGGAGAGTTGAAGATGAGACCAAGGTTGAGAACTTTGGAAGGAAGGCGCTATCCTCTCATTTTATCCTCACAGCAACCCTGTGAGGTAGGTGCTGTTATTATCCCCATTTTACAGATAAAGAAACTGAGGCTACAAGAGGTTAAGTGATTAGCCTGTAGCTTCACAGCTGCTACTAAGTGCCTGAGGCAGGATTTCAGCTCAGGTCTTCCTGACCCTAGGTCTAGCACCTGTCCACTGTGCCACCTGGTTCTAACCCACTATGGTCAGATCTTGGCTTCCATTTGGGGAACTTCTGCCATACAATTTAGGAGCACATTTCAGCTTTTAAAAACAGTTACTGGGGCAGCTAGGTGGCACCATGAGTAGAGCACCAGCCCTGGAATCAGGAGGACCTGAGTTCAAATTCAGCCTTAGACACTCGACACGTTTACTAGCTGTGTGACCTTGGGCAAGTCACTTAACCCCAATTGCCCTGCCTTTCTCCCCTCCCAAAACAAACAAAAAAAAACCCAGTTACTAATTTTGAACTGGTTGTCAGTTTTAATTATTGTACTATTAATACTGCCACTTAATGGAGCCTTGTCTCTGGTTTTCATATTTTTGTATCTATGTCTAAACTCCCTGAAAAACTCTAGATCAGCATTATGTCTCTTATATTTACCCTTACTCCACCCCACCCCACACATAATGCTTAGCACATAACTATTTATTGTATGGATATTTGGTGAAATGAATTTTATTTTTCCACTGGGAAGATTATGTTTATTTCCCAAAACAAAAAGAACTTATATTTTTGGTTTGGCTTGATTTTATGTCTCTTTCTTTCTTTTTTCCCCTCAAGGTTTGAAACATGAATTTCTACCTGTGTTTAGCTTCCCTGTGCTTAGGGATAGCAGCTGCTGCTCCACAACTTGACCAGACTTTAGATGCCAAATGGGAACAATGGAAGTCCCAACATGGAAGGAACTATGGAGGGGTAAACTTTAAACTACTTTTTTCCCCAACTGTGTTGAGTACATGTCCCAGGTGGACTAATGAAACGGCCTTTCCCTAGAAGCCAGAGGTCATCAAGACAAGAGCTTCATTTGCTCAGGATTGCTGCTTTTCCCACAAAAGTTCAGAGTGTAGAGATATCTGTAGTATCACAACTTGAAAACTTTTCTGGGACTGCAATATTTGCGTGTGGTCCCCATCCCAACTGGGTGTTAACTGAGTTATCAATAGTGGATTTGGTCTGAGGATAGTTTCACTGGAATGTGTAATAATATAAGCAGAAGCTTATTCAACTTTACATTTTTGTACTTGCTTCCAGAAGGAAGAAAATTGGAGGAGAACAATGTGGGAGAAGAATTTGAGAATGATTGAAATGCACAATCTAGAGTACAGTGCTGGCAAACATAGTTTCCGGATGGAAATGAACAAGTTTGGAGATATGGTGGGTGTGTTATAACAATCTGATGTTAATATAGAGTTGTCAGTTATCTTTTACTCCCAATGTACTCAATATAAACTACCTTTCTCTTATTTTAGACCAATGAGGAATTCACACAAGTGATGAATGGCTTTAGACAAAACAGATTTCAAAGGAAGACCAAAGGAACTCTGTTTCGTGAACCTCTCTTTGAACAGATCCCTGAGTCTGTAGACTGGAGAAACAAAGGCTATGTAACTCCTGTTAAAGATCAGGTATTAAAAGTCGCTTAGGTTTAATCCATAGGCAACTCAGATAAAACTCGGTGAAGCTTATGATTATAAAAATAATGGGACTTCATCTCAGATCTGTGCCTGAGTTCCCCTCCATATTTAAAACCATTTAGATCTGTCTTATAAAGATGACTAAGATTATCTCGTAAACTAATCAGTGCTTCCTTTTGACTTTTTCAGGGTCATTGTGGTTCTTGCTGGGCATTTAGTGCAGCTGGTTCCCTGGAAGGCCAGTGGTTCCGTAAGACAGGCCAACTTGTTTCACTTAGTCCACAAAATTTGGTTGACTGCTCTAAGAGCAACTACGGCTGTGAAGGTGGTTTAATGAGTCTTGCCTTTGACTATGTGAAGGAAAATGGAGGCATTGATACAGAGGAATCCTATCCCTATGAAGGAATGGTAAATATAGTTATTGGATTCCACATCATTTTGGTTTAGCTATATTTGAAAGGAAAGTCTCAGTCTGCAGGATGGGTGTTGAGGAGGCCTGCAAAGACTGAGGACTTCAGTCCCCACTTTCCTAACTAAACAAAATCTCCAGCTGAATCCAAAATATATTAACACTTCAAATTAGTTGCCTTCACTATGTGTACAATCACCCACTGAGAGGAGATCTTAGGAAGTTGTAATCTGTGTTGTCTTAGACATTTTATAGATCATTTGGTCAGACGTCTTCATTTTACAATAACTTTTTCAAGATCACAAACATAGTAATAAGTGGCAAGGTCTGGATTGGAACCCAGGTTCCCTAACCCTAAATCCATTCTGGCCTTTGTACCCTGCCCAGATGTCTCCCTGACCCCTAGCTCCCCAGGTGCCTCCTTAAGAGCAGAGAATTAAATGACAATTGAATCTAATATTGTGTAACAGCTGCTGACATTTAGATAATCCTGAAGGTTTACAAAGCATGTTATTCCCTTAACTTCCTTTGATCCTCAAACAGCCCTGTCTGGGGCAGCTATCATCCTGATTTTTCTGATAACCTCTCCACCTCAGTCTCATGATCACATAGCTTGTAAGTGGAGAGCTAGATTCGAACCTTAGTCTCATTGGGCTATGCTACAACTAGTAGGCTCTTAGAGTTGTTAATGAGTTGGTTGTTTTATGCCAGTGGTATCAAACCCAAGTAGAAATGGGGTCCATTGAACCATACATTAGAATCCATGGGGGATGCATATTGACTTAGGAGTGATGTGTAGGAATGTTACCAGCCCTCTGGTTTACACTGTGCTGCCTTCTTTCAGTGTGACTTTCAAATAGTCCTTTACCCACCCATATCCAGCTCTCTTCTTGAGCTGTTCATCTGATAAATTGACGGGAGAACATTGTCCATAGATTTATTATTTTCATGACCATCAATTTTAAATTCATCTGGGTAATGCCACTGATAATAGTAAACCAAACCTTTTATCTGTTTCATTTTAAAAGGAGGGTGACTGTCGGTATCGGCCAGAAACTGCTGTTGCTAATGTCACTGGGTATGTGAACATCTCATCTGGGGACGAAAGTGCTCTCAAAAAGGCTGTGGCAACTGTGGGTCCCATCTCTGTTGCTATTAACGCAGCACATGCATCCTTCCAGTTCTATCAGTCTGGTAGGCATTTGTTCTTCATTATTTCTGTAACCATGCACTTAACCATATTATTGTGATTCAGTAGTTAGTACTTCTCAAGTTCATATTTCACTTGAATATGCTAGGTGTTTATTACGACCCAGAATGCAGTAGTGAAGAGCTAGATCATGGCGTGTTGGCTGTGGGCTACGGTGTCATTAAAGAAACTGGAGAGAAATACTGGATTGTCAAGAACAGGTAAACCAACATCTTGCCTGAAATGTCACTGACCTGCTAGTTAACAGTGTCTGGTTATATCATTCAGAATAAAGGAGGAAGAAGGGTGGAGTTCCTGGGATCCTGTGAAATGGAGAAGGGATGTTCATGGGTGGAAGGGGCCCTGGTTTTAGGATCCAAAGCAGATTGAGGTTTCCTTAGTGGTTCCTCATAGTTTCCATGATCACAGCTGACTTGATGGTACAAAAGATTTCCCGTTGCTTAGTTTGTTGGACTGTTCTAACACAGTTATTCTCAGACTGACTCACAAAGTGCTATGGGAAAAGCACTTCACTCAGAAAACCTCAGCGTGCTTATTGTTGAGTGAGTGGTTGTCAGGAATATGGCAGCTAGGTGGCCCAGGAGATAGGGAGCTCTGGCCCTGGAGTCAGGAGGACCTATGTTCAAATAGGATCTCAGACACTTCCTAGCTGTGTCACCCTGGGCAAGTCACTTAACCCTGTTTGCCTCAGTTTTCTCATCTGGTAATTGAGCCAGAGAAAGAAATGGGCAAACCCATCCAGTATCTTTGCCATGAAAACCTAAAAATGGGGTCATGAAAAGTTGGCCACAACCAATCAATTACATGACAACAAAGTTGTCAGCAGCAAGTATTTTCATTGCTTTCTGGAAGGTCCACCTCATTTTCTGAATTCAGTCACATTATGTGTCAGGATGCTTTGTGCCCTTAAAGTAAAAACGTGGTTTTGAATGGTGCTCTGAAACTTAATACTTTTGTTTCAGCTGGAGTAAAGGTTGGGGTGAAAGGGGGTACATTTTAATGGCCAGGGACAAGAATAACCACTGTGGAATAGCAACAGCAGCCAGCTATCCTGAACTATGATGTGATTGAAGGAAGAGTGCTTCACAGAGCGATGGGACCTGACCTGAATCATTTGGGATCAAACGCTTGACTCATCCAGGATCCCAGCTGTGATCTGAGTTTCTTCTGATATTTTTACCTTTGTGAAATGTAAACACTACTCTGTTATAAATAGCTTGTAATATTGCTTAATTCAAAAATTTTTAAATTTCATTTTAAAATTGTATGTATAAAGCTTTGCCTTTTTAAATAAACCTTGATTTTCTGTATATGAACTTTGGGAGAGCTGATTTCCTTCAATGTGTTAAATTTTGTAGCAGGGGAGAAGAAAGTTAGATTTCTGGTTTTTGGTTCTAGGATGAGGAATCAGTCAGTGGCTACAGATGGTTTCTGGGATTGAATCCAACATTTTATACCCTACCTCATTACCACATATAGATTGAAGTGCAAATCAATAGGTCTGGATGTGGCTTTGACATTACTTCAGTCCTTTGAAAAGGAAAACATGAGAAGTTATATGCCAATTTTCAGGAGCCATTGGTAATCAATGTATTGGTTTGTTCTGTGACTCTCAAAGCTGTTTCTGATCTAAATGTAGGAATAGATGTATAGGTCTAAAGTGACATAGAGCTGACAGGAGTCATCTTTCAGTTAAAAGTGTTTTTCAAGTTGACTTAACCATAATATAATGAAAGCTGCTATTAAACATGATTTTTTTGCATCTTTTCTATCACCGATGTATGGCCTTTGAGTAAAATGACATTTTTTTTTCGAGTTGGAATGAATCTTGGATGGCCACATACTTAATATTCATGTAGTACTTTCAAAGGTTGCCAAAGTTCTTTTAAATGTTTCTTACATTCAGTTAATCAGTAAACATAAAGCATCTACTATGTGCCAGGCTACGTGATGGGGATATAAATAAGAATAAAGATAGGTCCTTCCTTCAAGGAGCTTACAATCTTAATTAGGGAAGAAAAGAGAAAAATAAGGTGGAAAAGGGGTGGGAAGAGTGTGAGGGAAGGTATTTGACTTAGTGGAAAAGTGGTGGAAAAAGTCAGAAGCCCCAGAGTAGTGCACCCAGGAGAGAAGTGAGGACATAATGTTAACTCATCTGATCCTCACCACCCTGTGAGGGACAGCTGGGTAGTGCAGAAGATAAAACACTGTGTCTGGAGTCAGGATGGGCTGAATTCTAATCCAGCCTCAGACACTTACTAGCTGTGTCACCGTAGGCAAGTCACTTAACCCTGTTTGCCTCAGTTTCCTCATCTGTATAAGGAACTGGAGAAGAAAATAGCAAACCACTCCAGTATCTTTGCCAAGAAAACTCGGAATGGGGTCATAGACAGTAGAATTGGACTGAAATGACTCTATGACACCCTGTGAGGTGTCATAGATTATCCTCATCTTACACAGGGAAGCTGAGGCCAAGAGAGGTTAAGAAAATGACTTGACTAGGGTCACTTCGCTAATAAAGTATCTGTTGTGGGATTTGAACTTGGATCTTCTCAACTTCAGGCCCAACAGTCAGTCACCATACCAAGCTAAGTAACAGTAGTTAGCAGGAACAAGAGCATTCTGCCATAAGGAGGGGAAGAGCAAACAAAGCACCATCAATTTTAGAGCTCAAATAGTTCTCAGGAATGATTTGCTCCAAACTGTTTTACTGATGAGGAATCTCATTAGACTCAGCAGAGCCACTGCCCAAAGTGACTTGTCTGATAGGACAGGCCTTGGTTCAGAGAATGCTCCCTGTGGAATCAGAGGCACTGGGCTCTTCAGTCCAGCCTCTGCTGGGCACTGAGGGTATTGACTGGACAAGTGACTGCATCTCTGGGCTTCAAGTCTCCTCCTCTGGAATGTGATGAAGGCAAAAGATTAGATACTTCTAAGGTCCTTTTGAGCTCTAAACCTGTGATCCTATGACTTCCAGTTCATTGCCTCTTTGTTTCTGTCACAGAATGGGCAAAAATACACTGTGAGAACTGGATAATTCAGAATTTAGAGTCCCAGTACCTGGGTTTTCCTCTTGGCTCTGCCATGTATGAGGTAGTGAGGTGGTGCTGTGATAAGAGAGTTAGGACTAGACTCAGGAAGACCTGAGTTCAAATCTGACCTTAGACACTTAACTATGTAAGCCTAAGCAAATCATTTAACTCTGTTTGCCTCAGTTTCCTTAGTTGTAAAATGGGGAAAACATCTTGCTGGGTTATTAGATGAAATTATATTTGTGAAGTGTTCAATGGTGCCTGGCATATAGTAGGCACCATATAATTGTATATTCTGTACTGACTTAGAGGCAACTAGATGGCACAGTGGATAGAGTTCTTGGTCTGGAGTCAGGAAAACCTGAGTTCAAATCTGGCCTCAGACACTTACTAGGTATGTGACCCTGGACCTGTGACATCTTCTGTTTGCCTTGGAGGCAGCTAGGTGGTTCAGTGGATAGAACACTGGGCCTGGAGTCAGGAAGAACTGAATTCAAATCCAATTCAGACACTTATTAGCTGTAGGATGCTGGGCAAGTCACTGAACCTCTATTTGCCTTAATCTTCTGGAGAAGGAAATGGCAAACCACTTCAGTATCTATGCCAAGGAATCCTCATGGACCACAACCCACCTCAACCCACATCCTGGAGGTGGGGCATTAGATAAGTGACAATGTGTCTGCAGCCTTCCATTTGCGTTCATCTCCAAAATGAGGGGATCAGACTACATGACCTCTCAAGTTCCCTTCTGGCTCTAAATCCATCATCTTGGGATCCTCTCTTTCATTTATTCACTTGTAACAGCAAGATTAGAAAATGTCCTTTCAAGTGAGAATTCCAGAGGGTCTTCTGTGAGCCACGATGGTGGAGTAAGCAGTAAGCTGCTCTCATTCTCTATTTTAACCTTTAAAAACCAAGAAAATATTGTCCCAGGAAAATTGCCAGAAGAGCTGAGCCAGCAGAAAGATGGCGTGCACCTGTCTTGTAGCCAGAAAAGTTTGGGAGATCAATGGGAAAGGTCCCTCTTGCTCTGGCAAAAGGGGAGCAGTATAGGACAGGAGGCATTGCAGCAAGCCCCACTTCAGCAAACCAGGGAGAGATCTTGAGCCCCAGGGTGGTGGAGCAGGCAAAGACCAACACCACAACCCCCTGAGTGCCTTGCAAGGCACAGGCAGGGGAACTGGTAGACTCCAAGTTGGAAAACCACCATGTATACCAGTAAGCAGGCATATTCCATCAGCCAAGCCTCCCTTGTGTTTCCACACAACTCTAGGAAGCACAACTCCAGGCACTCAGGCATCCTCCAGCAGCCAAACCTTCCAGGACTTTAAAGAAGTCCAGGTGATTAGGTGTCCTCCAGGGGCCAGACTTCCCACCACCACCATGACAGCTCCAGTGTTGCTGACCCCAACTCAGCACCAGGTAAGCTGCCAGATCCCTACAGCCTCCAGCTGCCAGCACCTGAGGCCCCAGAATACAAAGCCAGTGAACAGGTCTTTGGCCCCCAGCACTAGAACCTTGGGTCAATGGCCCCTGTGCTCCAGGAGGAGAGCTCAACTTTAAAAGCCAGGAAATAGGCAAACACCATGAGCAAAAAGCAGAAATGGACAATGACCATAGATTCTTTCTATGGGAACAGGGAAGATCAAAACAACAATTCAGAAGAGGACAACATTGTCAATATACCCTCATCTGAAACCTCAAAGGGCAATATGAACTGGTCTCAAGTCCAAAAAGCCTTTTTGGAAGAGTTTAAGTCAAACAAGAGAGATAGAAGAAAAATTGAGAAAGAAAATGAAAGGTATGCAAGAGAGAGTGAATAGCTTTGAAAAGGAAGGACAAAAAATGGATTGTAGATAACAACTCCTTAAAAATTAGATTTGGCGAATTGGAAAAGGAAGCACAAAAACTCACTGAAAAGAACAACTTAAAAAGTAAAATGGGCCAAGTGCAAAAGGAGGTACAAAAGCCAGTTGAAGAAATCAATTTGTTAACAATTAGAACTGGGCGAGTTGAAGCTAATGATTCTAGCAGACATCAAGAATCAGTCAAACAAAGTCAAAAGAAAAAAGAAAAAATAGAAGATAACATAATATCCCTCATTGGAAGAAGAACCAAGCTGGAAAATACATCCAGGACAGATAATTTAAGAATTATTAGTCCACCTGAAAGCCATGAAAAAAAAAGGAGCCTGCACAGCACCTTTCATGAAATCATCAAGGAAAAGTGCCCTGAGGTCCTAGAACCAGAGGGTAAAATAGTCATCATAGAATCCACCAATCACCTCCTGAAAGAGATCCTAAATTGAAAACGCCAGGGATTATTGTGTCCAAATTCCAGAATTATTGGGTCAAGATGACAATACTGCAAGCAACTATCTCTTTGGGATATAGACCTAGAAGTGATATTGATGGGTCAAAGGGTATGTACAGTTTTAAGCCCTTTAAGTATAGTTTGAAAATGCTCTCCAGAATGGTTGGATCAGTTCACAACTCCACCATCAATGCATTAGTGTTCCAATTTTCCCACATCTTCTCCACCGATTTATCATTTTCTAGTTTTGTCATCTTAGCCAATCTGATAGGTGTGGTGTGGTACCTAAGACTCACATTTCTCTAATCAATAGTGATTGAGAGTATTTTTTCATATGACTCTAGACAACTTAAATTTCTTCATCTGAAAACTGCCTAGTCATATCCTTCGACCACTTATCAATTGGAGAATTACTTGGATTCTTACAAATTTGACTCAGTTGTCTGTATATTTTAGAAATGAGCCAAAGATGGTGGCTGTAAAAATGGTTTCCCAGCATTTAATATTTCTGCCTTTCTGCAGTGGATTGCAAAGTTTTTATGCCCTAATACATGGTCCATTTTTTTGTAGATGCCATGTACTGACAAGAAAAAGGTATATTCCTCTTTTTCCCCATTCAGTTTTCTCCAGAGGTCTACCATGTCTAACTTTTCTAAAATTCTATTCACCTTCTTAACTTCTTTCTTGTTTATTCTGTGGTTAGATTTATCTAGTTCTGAGAGGGGGAGGTTGAGGTCCGCCACTAGTATCATTTTGTTGTCTATGTCTTCCTGTAACTCCCTTAACTTCTCTAAGAATTTGGATGCTATACCACTTGGTGCATATAAGTTCAGTAATGATATTATTTTGTTGTTTATGGTACCTTTTAGCAGGATGTAGTTTCCTTCCTTATCTCTCTATTTTTGCTTCTGCTTTGTCTGAAATCAAGACTGCTACTACTGCTTTTTTTTTTATTTCAGCTGAAGCATAATATATGCTACTCCAGATTTTTACCTTTATTCTGTGTGTATCCCTGGGCTTCAAATATGTTTCTTGTAAAGAATATATTGTAGGATAATAGTTTTTTAATCTACTCTGCTATCTGGTCTCATTTTATGGGAGAGTTCAGCCCATTCACATTCACAGTTATGATTACTATCTGTGTCTTTCTCTCCATTCTATTTTCACACACACACACCCCTTGTTTATGCTTTTTCTCTCTCCTTTCTCCCTTTCTCTCCTCAGTAGAAGTTTGCTTTTGACCACTGCCTCCCTCAGTCTGCCCTTCCTTCTATCAGCCCCTCCCTTTTCTTCCCCTTTTCCCATACTACTTCTTTTCTCCCTTATATCCATCCCTCCCTTGTCTTTCCCCTTTCCTCTCCTACTTCCTATAGGGTAAGTTAGATTTTGATACCCAGCTGATTATTTCATTCCCCCTTTGAGCCAAATCTGAAGAGAGTAAGGTTCAAATAATGCTCCTTTCCCTCCCTTAGATCTCTGCTCCTCTTCATGTGATGTATTTTACCCTTGTCTGCCTCTTCCTTTTCTCTTCTCCCAGTGTAACTCCTTTCACCACTTAATTAGATTTTTTGTCATCACATCAAAGTCAACTTATACCCATGCCCTCTGTCTTTGTATACCCTTTTAAAATGTCATAAGAAAGATGCAGATCTCAAGTGTCACCTTCGCTTGTGGGGATGTAAACAGTTTGTCCTCATTAGTAATATGTTGTGGGGTTTTTTCTTTCCTGTTTACCTTTTTATGCTTCTCTTGAGTCTTGTATCTGAGGATCAAATTTTCTGTTGAGCTCTGTTCTTTTCATCAGGAACGTTTGGAAGTCTCCTATTTGGTTGAATGTCCATCTCCTCCCCTGAAAGAGCATGCTCAATTTTGCTGGGCAGTTGATTCTTGGTTTTAATCCAAGCTCCTTTGCCTTATGAAATATCATATTCCAAATCCTCCAGTCTTTTAATGTAGAAGCTGCTAGGTCCTGTGTAATCCTAACTGTGGTTCCATGATATTAAAATTGTTTCTTTCTGACTGCTTGCAGTGTTTTCTCTTTCACCTGGTAATTTTGGAATTTGGCAACAATATTCCTTGGTGTTTTCATTCTGGAATCTCTAAGGAGGTGATGGGTGGATTGTTTCGATGACTATTTTACCTTCTGGTTCTAGGGCCTCAGAGTAGTTTTCCTTGATGCTTTCCTGAAAGATTCTGTGCAGGCTTTTTTTTTTCATCATGGCTTTCAGGTGGACCAATAATTTTTAAATTGTTTTTCCCGGATCTATTTCCCAGGTAATTTTTTTTTCCAATGAGGTATTCTATGTTTTTTTTTCATCCTCTTGTTTTTGTTTGACTGATTCTTGATATCTCACAGACTCATTAGCTTCTAGTTGTCCAATTCCAATTTTTAATGAATTGTTTTCTTCAATTAGATTTGGTATCTCCTTTTCCATTTGGATCATTTTAATTTTCAAGGAGTTCTTCTCTTCAGTGAGTTTTCATGCCTTATTTGCCATTTGGCCAATTCTTCTTTTTAAGGAGTTCTTTTCTTAAGTGTACTTCCCCACCCCACCCCCAATTTGGCCAATTTTATTTTTTAAGGACTTGTTTTCTTCAGTGTCCTTTTCTTTTTTTCCCATTTGGCCGAATTTGTGTAATCCTGACTCTGGTTCCATGATATTTAAATTATTTTTTTCTGGCTGCTTGCAGTATTGTCTCCTTGACCTGATAATTCTGGAATTGGGCTATAATAATCCTTAGTGTTTTCAATTTGGGATCTCTTCCAGGAGGTGATTGGTAGATGCTTTTGATGACTATTTTACCCTTTGCTTCTAGGACCTCAGGGCAGTTTTCTTTATGATTTCATGAAAGATGCTGTCCAGGCTGTTTTTGATCATGATTTTCAGGTAGGCCAGTAATTCTTAAATTATCTGTCCTGGATCTATTTTCCATGTCCGTTGTTTTTCCAATGAGGTATTTTGCATTTTCTATTTTTTCATTCTTTTGAATTTGTTTGACCGATTCTTGATGTCTCATAGAGTCATTAGCTTCAACTTGCCCAGTTCTAATTTTAAACAAAATGTTTTCTTCAATTAGCTTTTATATTGCCTTTTGTATTTGGTGCATTTTACTTTTTTTTTGGTGGTGGGGGTGGTGGGAAATAGGTGAAGAAGGAGTCCTGCCGAATTCTTTTTATGACACAAATATGGTACTAATATCCAAGCCAGAAAGAGTCAGAACAGAGAAAGAAAATTATAAACCAATTTCCCTAATGAATATTGATGCAAAATTTTTAAATAAAATATTTGCAAAAAGATTGCAGAAACTTATCACCAGAATAATACACTATGACCAGGTAGGATTTAGTCTGGGAATTCAAGGCTGGTTTAGTATTAGGATAACTATCAGCATAATTGATCATAACAACAACAAAACTAGTAGAAACCATATGATCATCTCAATAGATGCAGGAAAAGCCTTTGACAAAATGCAACACCCATTCGTATTAAAAACACTAGAAAGCATAGGAATAAATGAAGCCTTTCTTAAAATTATAAATAGCATCTATCTAAAACCATCAACAGGCATTATTTGTAATGGGGATAAGCTAGATGCATTCCCAATAAGATCAGGGGTGAAACAAGGATATCCATTATCACCCCTATTATTCAATTTGGCACTAGAAATGTTAGCTGTAGCAATAAGAGAAGGAAAAGAAATTGAAAGAATTAGAATAGGCAAAGAAGAAACTAAGTTATCACTCTTCACAGATGATATGGTGATTTACTTAGAGAATCTTAGAGAATCAAGTGAAAAACTACTTGAAATAATAAACAACTTCAGCAAAGTTGCAGGATATAAAATAAACCCACATAAATCGTCGGCATTCCTATACATTACTAACAAACCCAACAGCAAGAGATAGAAAAAGAAATTCCATTCAAAGTTATTGTAGACACTATAAAATATTTGGGAGTCTATCTGCCAAGACAAACCCAGGGCCTATGTGAACATAACTATGAAACACTTTTCACACAAATAAAGTCAGATCTAAATAAATGGAAAAATATCAGTTGCTCATGGTTAGGCCAAGCTAATATAATAAAAATGACAATTTTACCTAAATTAATTTATTTATTCAGTGCCATAAAAATCAAACTACTAAAAAATTATTTTACAGAGCTGGACAAAATAATAACAAAATTCATCTGGAATAACAAGAGCTCTAGAATATCTAGGGGATTAATGAAAAGAAATGCTAGGGAAGGTGGCCTAGCCATACCAGATATTAAACTATACCATAAAGTAGCAGTCATCAAAACTACCTGGTACTGGCTAAGAAACAGAGTGGTGCATCAGTGGAATAGATTAGGTACATAAGATGATGTAGTCAACGACTATAGCAATCTACTCCTTGATAAACCCAAAGAATCTAGCTTCTGGGCTAAGAATTCACTATTTCACAAAAACTGCTGGGAAAAATTGGAAAATGGTAGGGCAGAAACTGGGCATAGACCAATATCTTACACCATATACCAAAATAAAGTCAAAATGGGTTCATGATTTAAGAATAAATGTTGATACTATAAGTAATTTGGGAAAGGAAGGAATAGTTCAACTATCAGATTTATGGAAAAGCAAAGAATTCATGACACAGCAAGAGATAGAGAGCATTACAAAATGCAAAATGGATAATTTTGATTATGTTAAATTGAAATGTTTTTGTATAAACAAAGCCAATGCAACAAAGATTAGGAGGGAACCTGAAAATTGGGAGAAAAGCTTTACAACTAGTGTCTCTGATAAAGGCCTCATCTCTAAAATATACAAGGAAATGAGCCAGATTTATAGGAATACAAGTCATTCCCCAATTGAGAAATGGTCAAAGGATATAAACAGGCAGTTTTCAGAGGGAGAAATTAAAGATATCCATTTTACGTTTTAAGGAGTTCTTCTCTTCTGTGAGTTTTTGTGCCTCCTTTTCCAATTCGCCAAATCTACTTTTTAAGGAGTTGTTTTCTTTGGCGTATTTTCCCCCCATTTAGCCAATTGTATTTTTTAAGGACTTGTTTTCTTCAATGCATTTTTTTGTCCTTCCTTTTCAAAGCTATTCACTCTCTCTTGCATATCTATTATTTCTTTTCCCAATATTTCTTCTGTCTCTCTTGTTTGACTTTAAAAATCCTTCTTAAGCTCTTCCAAAAAGGCTTTTTGGACTTGAGACCAGTTCATATTGCCCTTTGAGGTTTCAGATATGGGTATGTTGACAATGTTGTCCTCTTCTGAATTTTTGTTTTGATCTTCCCTGTTCCCATAGAAAGAATCTATGGTCATTGTCCATTTCTGCTTTTTGCTCATGGTGTTTGCCTATTTCCTGGCTTTTAAAGTTGAGCTCTCCTCCTGGAGCACAGGGGCCATTGACCCAAAGTTCTTGTGCTGGGGGCCAACTACCTGTTCACTGGCTTTGTGTGCTGGGGCCTCAGGTGCTGGCAGCTGGACGTTGTAGGGGTCTGGCAGCTTACCTGGTGCTGGGTTGGGGTCAGCAACACTGGAGCTGTCATGGTGGTGGTGGGAAGTCTGGCCCCTGGAGGACACCTACTCACCTGGACTGCTTTAAAGCACTGGAAGGTTTGGCTGCTGAAGGATGCCTGAGTGCCTGGTGTGCTGAAGCATAGGAGAGGTTTGGCTGCTGGAGGATGCCTGCTTACTGGTATACATGGTGGTTTTCCAACTTGGTGTCTACCAGTTCCCCTGCCTGTGCCTTGCAAGGCACCCAGGGGGTTCTGATGTGGGTCTTTGCCTGCTCCACCACCCTGGGGCTCAAGATCTCTCCCTGGTTTGCTGAAGTGGGGCTTGCTGCTGGCTTGCTGGGATGCCTCCTGTCCTATACTGCTCCCCTTTGGCCAGAGCAAGAGGGACCTTTCTAATTCTGGCTACAAGACTGGTGCACCCCATCTTTCTGCTGGCTTAGCTCTTCTGGGAATTTTCCTGGGGCAATATTTTTCTGGATTTTTAGAGGTTTATAAGGTAGAATGAGAGCAACTTACTGCTAACTCCACCATCGTGGCTCACAGAAGACCCTCTAGAATTCTCATTTGAAAGGACATATTCTAATCTTGCTGTTACAAGTGAATAAATGAAAGAGAGGATCCCAAGATGATGGATTTAGAGCCAGAAGGGACCTTGAGAGGTCATGTAGTCTGATCCCCTCATTCTGGAGATGAATGCAAATTGAAGGCTGCAGACACATTGTCACTTATCTAATGCCCCACCTCTAGGACATGGGGATGAGGTGGGTTGTGGTCCATGAGGATTCCTTGGCATAGATACTGAAGTGGTTTACCATTTCCTTCTCCAGAAGATTAAGGCAAATAGAGACTCAGTGACTTGCCCAGCATTGCACAGCTAGTAAGTGTCTGAATTGGATTTGAACTCAGTTCTTCCTGACTCCAGGCCCAGTGTTCTATCCACTGAACCACCTAGCTGCCTCCAAGGCAAACAGAAGATGTCACAGGCCCAGGGTCTAGTAAGTAAGTAAGTAAGAGGCCAGATTTGAACTCAGGTTTTCCTGACTCCAGGCCAAGAGCTCCATGTACTGTACCATCTAGTTGCCTCTAAGTCAGGGTAGAATATACATTTATATGGTGCCTACTATATGCCAGGCACTGTTAAGCACTTTGCAAATATAATCTCATTTGATAACCCAGCAAGATGTTTTCTCCATTTTACAACTGAGGAAACTGAGGCAAACAGAGTTAAGTGACTTGCCTAGGGTCACATAGCTAGTAAGTGTCTGAGGTCACATTTGAACTCAGGTCTTCCTGAGTCCAGTCCTAACCCTCTTATCACAGCACCATCTCACTACCCCATACATGGCAGAGCCAAGATGAACACTCGGGTATTGAGACTCTAAATCCTGAGTTAATCTAGTTCTCACATTGTATTTTTTGCCCGTTTTTTGAAAGAAGCAAAGAGACAATTAATTGGAAGTCATAGGATCGCAGGCTTAGAACTCAAAAGGACCTTAGAAGTATCTAGTCTAGTCCCTTCACCATATTCCAGAGGAGGAGACTTGAAGCCCAGAGATTCAGCCACTTGTCCAGTCAATGCCCTTAGTACCCAGCAGAGGCTGGACTGAAGAGCCCAGTGCCTCTGATTCCACAGGGAGCATTCTCTGAACCAAGGCCTGTCCTATCAGACAAGTCACTTTGGGTAGTGGCTCTGCTGAGTCTCATGAGATTCCTCATCTGTAAAACAAACAGATTGGAGCTGATCTTTCCCAAGGACTATTTGAACTCTAAAACTGATGGTGCTTTGTTTGTTCTTCCTCTCATTATGGCAGAATGCTCTTGTTCCTGCTAACTATCTTTACTTAGCTTGGTATGGTGACTGACTGTTGGGCCAGAAGCTGAGAAGACCCAAGTTCAAATCCTACAATGAATACTTTATTAGTGAGGTGACCCTAGTCAAGTCATTTTCTTAACCTCTCTTGGCCTCAGCTTCCCTCTGTAAAATGGGGATAATATTAAATAATAAATAAATAATAAAATTCTGTAAAATGGGAATAACAGCGCCTATGTCACAGGATGTTGTTGAGTTATTTCGGTCCAGTCCTACTCTATATGGAGAGAGGAAAAAGGGAGGGACTAGAGGAGGAAAAAAAGAGATGGACAAAGAAATACTGAAAGACAGATTAGAGAAGAGAGAGCTTTATGGAGTAACACCTCCATCTTATGGCTATTTAGGATATTGCCTCTAAAGATTTTTCCTTGTACACTCCATGTTTAGAATGATCTGTATCATAATATAACTACTCATTTTTTTTTAGAATTTTAAGATTTGCAAAATGTTTTTTTTTTTAGCAGTTGATGTTGATTCTTTGGTATTTATCTCAGTGTATAAATGGAATTAAATCACAGGCCAGATAGAGCCCAAGGATTACCACATTCTCCAACCTATTAAATGCAAAATTACAAAATGAGCCATCTTTCGTTCTTTAATTCTGTCATAGAAAAATTAAAAGGCAAATAAGTTTGAGGGCAGTGGCCAGTTTAACAAAAACACATTGTCTAAACGTTGTTACTGAGGAGAGGCAGTGAATTGGAATCCAAATCCCTTTTGGTTCTTCATCTAATGGGAGAAGCATTCTTCACCAGCAATATCTGTGTAAAATCCCATTCTTGCAAGAAAATAGTAAGAAAACCTGGGAGAGGATTCTGGGAAAATGGTGGAGTAGGTCAGAAAATTCCAAGCTCTCAAGATTTTCCCCCACAAAAGAGTTAAAATAGCACCTTAGGGCGAACAAAGTGTGGGTGAAGACAAAGAAAAATAGGGGCACAACCGGGATCTTCCTCAGACAGTTTGAGAAGATCTGAAGGAAAAACCCCAGGACCAGGTTTGGTCCCTGTGAGGAGTAAACACCTCCAGGCTAGGTTGCATTTCAACAAGTGGCAAGCTGCTTAAATAACTAGTGGCAAGCCCCAGGGTTGGTTGGTCTGGGAGGCTGCCTCAGGCACGGCCACCGGAACTTTTCACCCGGGGATAGTGAGGGGAGTTGTGCATTTGAGCCCAGGAAGACTGCAGGAACCTCTGCTGACGAGAAACGCCAGACCCAGCTGCGCTGTGAAGAGCAGTGGGAGTGAGAAGGAACCAGCACATGCCCGGTGAGTGCATAAGCAGTGGGGCAGAAAGCCCTTGGCTGTGGGCACTTACAGGAGGTTAGAGGTTTGGCTTTGGTTCCAGGCTAGAGGAGAGAACTGAAGATTTGGGGCAAGAGGCACCATTCCTATACCCCAGGGCTAGAGGTATTACAAAAATCAAGTCATTTACACACACACACACACACACACACACACGCACACACACATGTGCACACGCACACACACACATGCACAGGCAAAGGAGAAAGAATCCAACCATAGAGACTTATTACTGGAATAGAGATGACCAGAGTTCATCTTCAGAGGAGGATATTGAAGTAAAGAAACCCCCAAAGAGCAATGTCAAATGGTCGCTTGCCCAAAAGGAATTTATAGAAAATCTTAAAAAAGACTTTAAAAATCAAATGACAGAGATGGAGGAAAAACTAAAAAATAAATAAATAAATAAAGATAATCCAAGAAAAACAAGAAAGTTATGAAAGGAAGGTTAACCAACTAGAAAAGGAGATGCAGAATCTCAAGGAGGAAAATGACACCTTGAAAATTAGAATTGTGCAAAGTGAAGCCAGTGAAATTATAAGAGATCAAGAAATAACTAAACAAAACATGAATAATGAAAAAATAGAAGAGAAAGTGAAACATCTTACAAGAAAAACAACAGATTTGGAGAATAGATCTAGAGGAGAAAATAAAAAAAATAGTCAGAATAACTGAAAGTTATGATCAACAAAAGACTCTTGATCCAATAATACAAGAAATAATTAAAGAAAATTGTCCTGAAGCATTAGAACAAGGCAGGGAAGTAGAATAGAGAAAATCCATTGAACACCACTTAAAAGAGATGCTATGAGAAAAATTCATAGGAATATCACAGTCAAATTCTGAAAACCTCCACTCATGGATAAAATATTAAAAGCATCAAGATTAAAAGAATTTAAATATGATGGTGCCACAATTAGAATTACACAAGACCTAGCAGCAGAGACATTAAAGGACCACAGGTCTTAGAACACAATATATCAAAGAGTTAAAGACCTGGGGCTTCAGCTGAAAATATCATACCCTTCAAATTTCAGTATTATTTTGAATGAAAAGAAAAACGGACATGTGACAAACCCTCAGACTTTCAAGACTTTGTTGAAAAGAATTCCCAACTGAATAGAAGATTCAACATACAAGAACCAAGAGAAACATAAGGTACATACCAAAGACTGACTATAAGGGATTCATAAGAACAGACTGCTTACCTTTTATATAAGATAAAATGTAAAATGTATGTCTAACATTCTTATTAATAATTGTCAAGTTCATAAGAAGGAGTGGAATAACCTGACTATGATATGAATTTAAAAAGTAAAACCATTTAGAAACAGCTAAAAACAGTAACTATTTTATACAAAAGAGGTACAAGGAAAAGAAAGCATACAGAGGATTTAGATGGGGGAGGAGGGCTGGTAGTTCTGGTAACCTACTTTCACTGGGAATGGATTTAAGAGGTAACAATCATATATATTTTGAAGAGTATAAAAATCTTCTAAATTTAGAAGAAATAAAATGGTAGGGGTATAGTGAGGGGGGAGAGGGAATAGAAGGGGGAGAATAGAGGGGAGAATGAGGGAATAGGTAAAGGGGCAATGGGAATTGGAGGATAGGGAAGGGATCCTTGGAGGGGGAAGGCAAGTATTGGGAGGGCAGGGTAGTTGGTGGAGGATGGGAATGGGAGAATGGGGGAGGAATCCTTAGAGAGGGGAAGGCAAGTAATAGGAGGGCAAAGCGGTTGGTGGAGGAGGTGGGGTAGCCAAGTAATAGGAAGGCAATGTAGAGAGTAGAAGTAAAGTAGAGGAGGCAGGAGGGATAGGAAACAAAAGATATGTACAAATATAAAAAAAGAGCAGGAGTAGAGTATGTTTGGGAAAGTATATTCTACTTTCTACATTCATGAACCCACAGATTCCTTTCCCTGATCAAAACCTCTTAGCTTTCCATTTTCCCCTATGCAGTATGACTTCTCTCCTTTGTTACTCATCCTTACTGAGACCTCCATTCCCTCTACCCCTGTCCTGCTCCTACTGGATCTTCATATGAGGTCAGGAGGGTGGGGAACTGAAGGACATGATATTCAGAGCAAGTTCAAGTCCCAGTTCAGGCATCAGTTAGAGAAGAGAAGAGTCTCTTCCCTTTGGACATGGAGTTCACACTTACAATCATTCTTCTCTGAAATCCTGTGAGATAGGTGAGGCTATCGGGACCTTTGATCTGGTCATTGGTCAAGGGCTTACAGGACTAGGAAATCAGGATGCAGAACCAAGAGTCAGGCATGGATAGGGGAATTCCCATGAGGTGCTCAGTAGGGGGCTCTGGGGCCTGATGCAAGTAGAGGAAGCAGGTTTATTCAGCAAAATTGACCAGGAAGAACTCAGGTAAGGGATGCTAGGCCACAGAGGTGAGTCATTCTTGGATGAGGAGTGGTGCCCGGGATTTGGTCATATGGAGAAACATATATAAGACCCAAAACATGGTCAGGCTCATGTACTCTTTTCCTGACCTTTAGTCAGAGGGTTAGTCGTGGCTGGGGGTCTGTTACCCAGTCAGGCCCACAAAGACAAGAGTGTTTCCTGGTTTGAGGAGTGCCACTGGCTGATGCAGTAGGGATAAATAAATGAAGGAATAAAAGGAAATAAAATAATAAAGGAATTAGAGGCTAGGGTTCTAATATATTAATTAGGCAAACCTATTACAAAAGCATTTGAGTTAGGCCGTTATGACCACACGGTGCCTTAGGATAAGCGGGCCAATGGTCATTATAACCCCTTCTTTCTCAGGCTATTACCTCTACACTGGCTATAGTCCTCTGTTTCCTATGTGAACCCTTTGGTGAATGAAGCCTCAATCTTGTTTTACTCCAACTGTCTGCCTGCTTTCTCCTACTCACATATTGCTGAATGGAGCTGGAAGAAATCATGAAACTTCTGAAAACTGAGTCTTCTACAAAATTATATTACATAGTCTTCTATTCCTCCCTATCAATTAACAATCCCATTCCCCAAAGCAACTTTTCCAATCCATATCATCTCTACTCAAGTCTCCCATAGCACCCCCTCTCTCCACATTCTTGACTGAGGGCCTCATCTCATTGAAAAAATGGAGGCTGTTCGTCAAGATCTCCCCTTTTCCATCTCATCTTCTGTCACCCCGACATCTCTCCCCACCATCCTCTCCTTTACTCTGATCCCTGGTGAAGAGGTAGCCCTTCTCCTTGGCAAGGCACAATCTCTCTACATAAACCCTTGATCCCACTAACTCCCATCTTCTCCAGCAGGTTGGCCCCATTATCACCTCCACTTTCTCTCTTATCTTCAATATCTCCCTATCTACTGACACCTTCCTTGCTGCCTGCAAACATGATCAGGTTGCCTACATCCTTAAAGAAATCTCACCCAATCCTACCATCCCTGCTAGCTATCATTCTATATTTCTCCTCCCCTTTGCAGCTAATCTCCTTGAAAAAGCTCTTTATACTAGGTGCTTCCACTTCCTCTACTTTTTCTCTCTTCTAAACCCTTTGCAGACTGGCTTGCAACATTGTCATTTAATTGAAAGTACTCTCTCCAAAGTTACAATAATCTCTTGACACATATGTATATATGTATTATTACCTATACGCATAAGAGAACATCTATATATGTATTTTTATGAGTGTGTGTATGTGTCCATACAAATATAACACACATGCATATATACACACACTTGTCTCCCCCATTAAAATGTAAGCTTCTTGTGAGCAGGGATTTTTACATTCTTTGTACTTGTATCCCCAGTGTTCAGCACAAAGTAGGCACGTAATAAATCCTTAGTGATTGAGTGACGGATTGATGGATGTCAGCCAGTAAAAAGCTTGGAGATGTAAGATGGAGGGTCATTTATGAGGATTAGCAAGAAATTCCATTTGGATGAATATGAGAAAGGTTATAATAATGAATAAAATTGAAAGGGAAGTTGAATAGAGTTTTATTTGAAAATAGCTATGTCTTCCCTAAATTTTCTGTCCTCCAGGCCAAGTATTCCTATTTTATTTAAACAATCCTAACGTGGCATGAATGCGAAGACTCTTTACCATTCTAATAGCTCTCCCCTGGACAGTCACCAAGTTAATAACATCTTTTCTATAACGCAGAACCCAGAACTGAGTACAATATTTTGTCTGACCAGGATAAAGTACAGTAGGACCATTATGTCAATATTTCTGGACATTCTTAATGGAGATTGAGATCCAAATCAGAATTACATTGTTAACTCACATTGGGCTTACTGTTCACTAACCCCCAAGATGTAATCTTAATGACCAACCCAAACCCCAATGATAACTTCAACACCTTTGAGACGTCTTCATAATCTAGATTTTCCAACTTTCATCATTTTTGTTGCTTTTCAGGGGATTTTATCTAAGTGCCCATGCTCATTTTGAGCAACTGGGTCCAAAGTAATGAAAATGGTTTTTTTAAGTGTCACAGTGTTTAACATAGTAGAAGAATTTCCTGGTGGTTTCTGTTCATAAAATTCAAGAAAATAAATAGAGTTTGGACTTTACCAGCCTTACAACTGATTTATTTACTAAAATGTTCAGCCAGAGTGGACTAGATACTTCATGGGGCTGATCTGGGAGAAAAAAAATGTTCTTTCTTTAATCCACATGAAGAGTGATCAAAAGTTCAGTGACCAATAAATACTCTGGCCAAATTTCTGCACTCCAGATGAAAACTTCAGGCAAAAGAAAACCTGTAGCATATTAGACGTCCTGTAAAAGTTACATTTATGTGAAATTATTTGGTAGCCTTATGAAGGGGTGAAGTGGTGGGAGGAGTAAGGCAAAGGAGACCAGATGTGAACATAATCAGAAACACCACTACACTTGGCACTAAAGGATACCTTTGTTAGAAAGAGTAGCAAGGAGTCAAGGATTTTGTGAATCAAAATATGCCATCACCCTGAAACTTCTAAAGAAAATCTTTGAAAAGCAGAGTAAAAATACAACTTGAATGGGACTAAGCAAATGTAAAGTATGTTAACTACATATAACTATAACAGTGCATATTTAATGAAGAGAGTAAGATCCATAAATGAAGGAAGGTCCAAGTCACAAAATCTTAGAATTAGACACTATACCTTAGGGATGATCTAGGCCTTATTCATTATAATAAACCAAGGTAAATCAAGTCCAAGGTGGTATGTTTGCTTATAGGGCTACCACTTTTAGCTATACCCACACTTCTCTATAGTCCCAAAATATTTGAAATCCTAACCTAACATGGTAGCAATATTCCACCAAGTCCCCTCCTCAGTGAAATATACAGTCATTTGAAAGAGGTAAATCCAACCATCCAGATAGAAAAACAAAGTGGATAAAAAATGTAAGAAGTAGTTTGGAGCCAAAGGCCTTTTACTCCTTCCTTTGGCAACAGATCGAAGGCCCACAACTCAGTCCAATTTCAAATGGCAGTGGGCCAGAAGTAGGAGGTATGGCTAAAGACTACACAGAATATCTACTTTGTTGCCATAAATGCCCATAGAAAGGGGGTATTTTCCTCCTTGCATCCTCGAGCATTCTTAGGAGAGAGTAGGTTAAGGGGACAAGCTCCCAAACTTTAAATACTAGCAGATGCCAGTATTTACAACTTAGTATGGCTTGTCAGGATGATTTTTTCTTCAGTCACACAGTTCTCTGTCCCTCTACCAACCAATCACACACTTTCCCATCAGCAAAAACCTCCCACTTCCATTCTAGTCAATAAAAATAATTTCTCATTACAAAAAAATAAGGGCAGCTAGGTGGCACAGTGGATAGAGCGCCGGGGCTGGAGATAGGAAGACTCATCTTCCTGAGTGCAACTCCAGCCTTAGACACTTACTAGCTGTGTGATCCCGGGCAAGTTGCTTAACCCTGTTTGCCTCAGTTTCCTCCTCTGTCTGACCAGGATAAAGTACAGTAGGACCATTATGTCAATATTTCTGGACATTCTTAATGGAGATTGAGATCCAAATCAGAATTACATTGTTAACTCACATTGGGCTTACTCTTCACTAACCCCCAAAACGTAATCTTAATGACCAACCCAAACCCCAATGATAACTTCAATACCTTTAAGACATCTGTCTTTGCCAAGAAAACCCTAAATGGGGTCACAAAGAGCCAGGCACGACTGAAAAAATGACTTCAACAACAACAACAAAAAAAAAAAAGTCGAGGATCACCAATCTAGCTGATCCCATTAATTTTACCCATGAGGAAACTGAGGCCCACTGAAGCTAAGGAACTTGCTTACGGACACAAAAATACAGAGTTGTATTTCCTGGCCTCTTCCTGCCCATAGGGTGAGAGATACCATTTCACTGACTACACCCTCCTCCCTTCTCCACCATGACACAAAGCAGTTCACCTCCACATTGTCCTCTTCTCGTTATTCTTTTGCATTTTATCTTATTACTGATCTTGCCTTGCCAAGGCTCTGCCTTGGACTACTCTCACCATCTGCTCACTGTCTTTGTTCCTACTCACATGCTTCTGAACAAAGCTAGAAAAAAATCACAAAACCATGCTGACAAGATGTACTACGAACGTATGTCATGTAATTTCAACCGGGTCCTCACTGTGGCAAGACAATCCTTTCACACCTTCCTAATGGACTCAATATCCCATCACAACAGATTTTCTCAATCTTTTCGTCCCCGCTCAAACCTCCCATGGCTCTCCTTCCTCCAATCATTTCTGCTAAGATCTTTATATTGCTATATTACTTTAGAAATTGGGTCCAATACCTGAGAGCTCCCTCTTCTCCTCATCTCACATCACTCAGATGCTTTCTATGTCCATCTCCTCCTTCACCCCTGTCTCATATGATGAGGTAGGTGGACTTCCTCCTTGGTTATTTTTGGTGCGGGGGTTCTTTTGGCCTTCCTCCTTGACAAGGCTTACCCCTCTACTTGTAAAAACAATCCCATTCCCTTCCATCTTCTCCAGAAGACTTTCACATCTATCATCCCTACTTGCTCATTTATCTTCATTCTCCTCCTGTGTACTGGGTGCTTCTCTGTTGGCGACAGGCATGCCCATGTCTTCCCCTTCCTAAGAAAGCCTCACTTGAAGCAGTTCTTGTTGTGGGAGCAAAGAACTGGAAATTGAGGGGATGCCCATCAACTGGGGAATGGATGAACAAGTTGTGGTATATGATTATAATGGAATACTATTGTGCTACAAGAAATGATAAGCAAGACAATCTCAGAAAAACCTAGAAAGACTGACATGAACTAATGCAGAGTGAAATGAGCAGAACCAGGAGAACACTGTACACAATAATAGCAATCGTGTACAATGAACAACTATGACTGGCTTAGCTATTCTCAGCAATACGATGATCCGAGATGATACCAAAGGGCTCATGATGAAAAAATGCTATCTACCTCCAGAGAAAAAACTGATGGGAGTCTGAATACAGACCAAAGTACAGTTTAATTTTCTTTTCTTTATTGTTGGTTCATATTTTCTTACACAAAATGACTAATATGGAAATAAGTTTTACATGATTACACATGTATAACTCATCAGATTGCTTATCATTTTCAGAAGGAAAGAGGAAGAAAATTTGGAACTCAAACATTTTTAAAAGAATATTAAAAATTAATTTTACATGTAATTGGGGTAAAAATAAAATATTGTTTAATAAAATACCCCCCCAAAAAACAACCCTTACTTGATCTATCCATCCTCAATAACTACCATCCCATATCTCTCTTCCTTTTCATGGCTAAACTCTTTGAGAAGGCTTTCTACAATTGATGCCTCCACTTCCTTTCTTCTTACTCTCTTTACTCTCTCCAGTCAGGTAATCAACCTCACTATTGACCTCTCTCCAAAGTTACTAATGATCTCTTTATTCCCAAATCTAAAGGATCTTTCTCAATCCTCATTCTTCTTGACTCCTCTGCAGCCTTTGACACTGTTGATCATTCTCTTTCCCTTCTGGGTTTCTGGGACACTGCTCTCTTCTGGTTTTCTTCTGATCTTAACAACACTCCTTCTCAGTCTCCTTTGATGGATCTGCATACAGATCATACCCACTAATGGTGAGTGTCCCCGAGAGCTCTGTCCTGAGTCCTCTAGTCTTCTCTGTCCATGGTGATCTCGTCAGTTCCCATGGATTCAATTATCATCTCTGTGTTAATGATTCTCATATCTATTTATCCAGCTTTTGAGTTTCTTCTAATCTCCATATCAAGCTGCCTACATGACATCTTGAACTGGATGTCTTACACTCAGTACATTGAATACTGAACTTAATATCTTAATACAAGGAGGAAATGCAAAAGAAGTGGAGAAGAGTTTGATACTTTTAATTGAGCATATGAAAAGCAAAGGATGGGAAATTAACTCTGCAAAGATTCAAGGACCAGCTCAAACTGTAAAATTTGGGGGTATACAATGGAATAAAGGACTATAAGAAATTCTCCCCCAAGCTTAACAGAAGTTTCAAGATTTTCTTATCCCAACCAATAAGTAGGAGGCACAAAAGTTCATAAGACTGTTTGGATATTGGAGGCACCACATTCCACATCTTGAACAGATTTTGAAACCCCTATATAAAGTTACCAGGAAAAAATATGAATTTGATTGGGGATTTGAACAGAGTAAAGCTTTTGAAGAAGCCAAAGCTGCTATACAATTGGCTCTGGATTTATGGCCTATGCAAAGTGGCCTGGTGGAATTACAAGTGACTGTACAAGACGACTATGGGAACTGGAGCTCATGGCAGAAACAACAAAGCCAAAATGTACCCTTAGGATTTTGGTCAAGGAAACTACCTTCATCTGGATTACAATATACACCTTTTGAAAAGCAGTTAGCTGCATATTGAGCTTTGGTAGAGACTGAACAACTGACTCTGGGCTCTGAAGTGATATTAAGTCCCAGAATCCCAATTTTGACTTGGGTAATGAGTACCCCAGCATCTCACAGATTGGACATGTGCAAGAGGCTAGCATAATTAAATGGAAATGGTATATTCAGAATAGATCAAAAACAGGCAAAAGTGGAGTTTCTGCTCTACATGAATCTATAGCAAGCATTGACATTGATGGAAATGACAAACTCTCTGAACCAAAGCAACAGTTGATACAATCCTTGGTAAAATGGAATGACAGATACGGTGGATTGACTGAGGAACAGAAGAAACATGCATGGTTTACTGATGGGACAGCAAAATATTTGGGCCACAAAAGACATTGGAAAGCAGTAGCCTATAACCCATGTACTAAGAGAACTCTGGAAAGCACTGGGATAGGTGGAAGTAGTCAATATGCTGAACTGATGGCAGTACATCAAGCTATTAAAACAGAGAAAAGAGGACAGTGTCATATATTCACTGGTTTGTGGGCAGTAGCTAATGGGTTAGCTACATGGATGCAAATGTGGAAAAACCAAAATTGGGAAAATCATGGTAAACAAGTTTGGGGCAAAGAATAATGGGAAGATGTATGGGACATGTCTTTGGTTACTAATTTGTCAGTTTTTCATGTAGACGCTCACGTGGCCCTCACTACGCCAGAACGTGAGTACAATGCACATGCTGATTGACTAGCAAAGATTGCTATTGAACATATTGTCCCTATTCTGACACCAACTGATGATCTACCACTAGCAAAATGGGTCTACCAAATGGCCGGCAATTTAGGGGTCCAGGCCACACACCGGTGGGCACAAGATCAAGGTACTAGTATCTCTTATTCATTGTTAAAGCAAGTATCAGAGGAATGTCATATATGTCAATTGGAAAAGGAATGGACTGTTCCTCAGGTAGTAACTGGAGAAATAGCAAGGGGGAAAGTTCCAGCCAAGATTTGGCAGATAGATTATATTGGACCACTACCCCAAGATAAAAGATATAAATTTATATGTACTTGTGTTGACACCTACTAGTGGCTTGTCCTTTAAAGAATGCAACCCAGAAAAACACCTGTAAAACTCTAGATATTATAAGTCTATATTATAGAATCCCAATGAAGATTCAAAGTGATAATGGGTAACATTTCAAAGGTAATGAAATGAAGAGATATTGTGTATTGAAGAATATAAAGTGGATATATCATATTCCATGTTATCCAGAAGTATCTGGATTGATAGAAAGAATGAATGGATTTTTGAAAGAACAGTTAAGAAAATTAAGTTCTAATAATTCATATCAACGTTGGAAGGATAATTTGTTCACTGCTTTATGTAATTTGAATAATAGACCATTAGGAGGAAGTACACTTCTAGCCAGAATGATGACCCCAAATCTGCAAATTAGAAAACAGCAAACACATAAGATCCAAAATATTGAGTACTGGTCTGTGAGGGAAGATGTCCTGCCACTGTATCCAGGAACACCTGGTTTGGCAGGATATGACTTACATTGTTTAGATGACTTTTGGTTGGATAGAAAAGAGATAAGAAAAATCTCTACTGGGATATGTATGAGAATAACTAAGAACAATTTTGGAAGGATATTACCTAAACCAGGATTACTAGCTCAGGGAATATACATACTGGCTAGAGTGATCGATTCTAGTTATCAAGGAGAAATTATTGTGACACTCCAGAATTTAGGTGAAGAACCTATACAGTTGTGTAAAAATGATACAATAATTCAATTGATTATTATTCCTTGTGAAACAATACCTCTTGTGAAAAGTGATCCTCCTTCCAGAATAACTGTCAGAGGAAAGAAGGATTTGGTTCTACCGTAGAATAAAATTGGGAGCTAAAGTATGGGTAAAGGGGAAGCCGGACGATGTTCCAGAGACTGCAGAAATGATAGCACATGGGAAAGATAACACTGTAACAATAGTTTACCCAGGAAAAAATAGTTATGAAATTGCACCCTTGACTCATGTATTCTGTCATGAATGAGGCTATGATAGTCTCTTTGTTTCTTTTTGGTTTTTATCTATTAAATTTGTTTGTGAGATTTGTTTCCTCCAGGTTTAGTAGCATCCACATGCAGATGCTTGATCACTTAAGCCAGATGTCACCCTCTGAAGGGTTCAGATGTCACCTCTGGACCTGTTCACGACTGTGATGTGTCATCCCTGGACCCGGTGCCAACTGAGTTCCGGATGCCAGCTTGCTAAAGAACTGACCTATTGAATAGGACTCAGTCTCTTGGGGCAGGGACAGCTCTATGTCCAGTTTCAGCAGGAAGAAGCTTTGGAGGACAAGACCTTCATGCCTTACCACAAGATTTTGAGCCCCATTCATTCGAGGGTGGAATGATGGCATTGTTTTACATGCTTATTTTGTGTCATCCCTGTTATATTGTTGGGTAAAGTTCTGTTGACACCAGTTATCCCAGAATTCTCATTGCCCTGTGTAATGGAAAAGAAGATCTTGGGTCTGAATGTATTAGCAATTTAGATTTGAAGCTCTTTCCCACCCATTAATAGGCCATGTGACCTGCTTATGTCACAGGAAGCCTAAGTGGTGGAAGGAGCTTCCTGGCAGGAAAAGGAAGTTATGTCACAGGAAATGCAGAGGGAGGGGAAGAGAGAGAGAGAGAGAGAGAGAGAGAGAGAGAGAGAGAGAGAGAGAGGTATTATGGCTGTTAATGACTGTTGTGACTGTTAGAGCTGAGGTCATGAAAGTTGACCTCTGATATCTGAACAGACTGACACCTGTAATGTGAGTTTGTTTTTGGGAAGACCCCAGCAGGAGGTCTGAGAGGTTTTGGGATGGCGAGGCTCCATGCTGTGATATTATGTATTAGATGCTTCACTGCTGTGATGAATTGGGCAGATGGCTTGTGGGGTATAGTCCTCTGGTATCTGAATCAATGGTTTACTTCTTCTCTCTTCTATGTGGAGAGTCTCGTATACTTTGCGATATAGAACCACATAGGCATTTTGACAATTATCATCTACATTGTTATTACTGCCTTACTGACACACTGCCCTACTTTAATACTAGAGAATTGATACTGGTGGCCCAGTAGAGAGAACACTAGGCTTGGAGTAAGGAAAATCTGCGTTCAGGGACAAACTTCACAGGGTTGTTTTAAAGATCAAATGAGGTAATATTTGTAAAAGTGCTTAGCACAGTGCCTAGTCCATAGGTGCTACATAAATGCTTGTCCCCTTCCCTTTGTTCTCTCCCCACCTCTCACTTCAAAGACCAGAAGCTTCACTGAAATGCTTGCTTCTCTACATCACCTGCGTCTTGCTTACTTATGATCCATTAGGCTGTGTACAAAGACTCCAAAATTGTGGCTTTTCTACCTATCCAATTTAAGAGCTTATAAGAGTTATTCATTTTTTAAAACTCTCAAATCATAGTATCATTTCAGAATCCCCTCAGCCAGTACAAACCCTAGTTTTTTTAGACCAAAGTACAAGTCTCTGTCCTGTTTAATTCTATTCATTCCAAACTATTCATTGACTTCCTTCATTGCAATCATTCTGTATACAATTAATGAAGAGATATGAGTCATAGAGCACTTATGACCATAAGTACTGCATACTTATAAGACAAAAATCAAGAATTAGAAATAGCTTAAAGAAATAAATAAGGTAAAAAGCGTTTGCCAATTGCCAACATAGGGGAAACAGGGAGGAAAATGCAACATTCACTGTCCTTTTGTTAATTTCAAGAAGTGACCAGCAGTAGTATCAGTCCATGCCAGTTAAATACCCCTTTCTGTGAAGCATGAGTAGCCTAAGCCACAAGCAGGAGAGAGCTCTAGACTTACCACCACCCTCCAGTATTAGTCTCCTTTCAAAACACTCACTTGCTCCTCTCCAGACCTGATCCGAACTTCACACTCAGCTTCCTTAGTTCAGCTTTCTTTCAGTAAAGTCTTGCCAATCTTACCTTCCAGACAAGAGGAAATTACAATGTTACTTTCCAGATGTCCATGTAGACATGCTCTGGAATGTTTGTTGTCAAGACATTCTCTGTCTGCAAAGGAGCAGTCTGCCTCAAAGCCTGGCGATATTTCTCCCTGGGTTTGGAATTTAGCAGTTCCCTGCAAAATCACCCGGTGATGCACTGAGAATCTGGAATTAATATACCACAGCCTCAAACAGAACAAAGATGATTTATCTTGTGCTCCTGGTCTCTGGCATCTTAGCATTCTATCCAGAGCAAATATATGTGCGTATATATGTTGTATGTGTGTGTGTGTGCGTGTGCACATGCATGCATGTATGTGTCTATGCATTTCATGCAGGAGACATAACACAAAGCAAAGCATCATTTGATAGGCTGCTTCAGTGACTAAAAGTCTAAATTACATATAGGATATAATATATATGCAAGTCACAGTGGCACATGCATATCCCTATAACACTAGGCAATATGTATAACCTCAAGTAAAATTAAAGGATGAATAATATCAGTTGATCTGTAAAATAAAATGCGCAGCAATAACAAGGTATGTGAAAATCACTAAAAGCAAAGCTATGCATAGCCAGCAGACTAAGGTAGCTACAATACAGTTAAGATACTAACATAAAAGCAAATAAACATAAACCAAAAAAAATGAAGCAGAAGCACACTTAATATATGCAGTAATTACATATGCATAAATTAACCTATCCAATTACATTCAAGGCACACACACAATAAACATTAGCAACATTATATGGTTACACATACGTGTATACAACTGTTTCTCCAGTTTCCCCTGGAATATCATTGTCCAGTCATTGGTCAAACAATCCTAAGTATTCTGTGACCTATTGACCTGTCCACCCCTATACCTGAGCTACTTGATGGTTCAGCCTGATCATAATCTTCATCAAAACTATAGTCCCTCCTATCTCCAGCCATGAAGTCTCCACTTGGGTCATTCCTTTTCCCGCCTTTCCACCAGATACATGGATTCTCATGAGGGTAGATCTCAATGGTGGATGCCGAGCAGTCTCATCACTTCCTTCCCTTAATAGACCTCTCTCCAATCACAGATACTCTCCCTTCCCTCTTTACCATCCCAATGCCTCGCTCCAGATTTACCCACCCCTTCCACTGTACTCTCTGAAAAATCTGCTTGATAAACAGCATATTTGCTTTCATCTTTAAACTTTTTCTTTCTCACTCCTTTCATCTTTCGCACTCAATTTACCGCTGGCTCTCTTCTGAGGAAACTACCTCCCTGGCCTGATGACACTTTCAATCACGCCCTCTGACTCACTGGTCATGGCAAGAAAGTTGGAGTATTCTTTGCACCCCATTACTGTTTCCAGATTCTCCTTTTACCACCACCTCTTAGTATCCTCTTCTTTGAGCTCCATGATATTCAAATTTGTCACCCACTCCAGATCAAGATGGCCACTATCTATTGACCCTCTGAGATATTCTTCTTCTTCCTCATTGGGTTTCTGTCTGACTCACAATCTTTCTATCTCAGCTCCTGCCCTCATAATAGGGACTTCAACATACATACTGATGCTCCCTCAAATACCCTGACCTCCTAATTGCTGAATCTACTCGATTCTCAACACGCGTAAACAGTATGTACATGTTTTCTTCCCCATTAGGGTATGAGATTTTTGAGGCTAGGGACTGTGCTTTCATCTTTCTTGCTATCCCCGGTACTTAGTACAGTAGCTGAAACATAGAGCGTACTTAATAAATACTTGTTGACTGACTACTTATATGTGAACTTGTAGTGGGATGAGGCTAGCTAGCAGTGTTACTGTTAGGTAGGGTGTGTTTGTACCATTGAGTCCCTAGAGCTGACATCAGAAAACATGGTGCCTCTAGGTTCTGTCCACTTCCATCATTGAAACTGATTGTTGGATCAGAGCCTTTGAATGATTGGTAGGCAGTCTCTTTCACTCAAAGCATGCTGACATGAGTGTCCCTCACCCAATATACCTGATCATCAGGGAGTCCAAATGACTCATCTATTGAAAGGGTGCCTAGACTCCCCAAACCTAGTCTTAGAATGATTTCACATCTACTAACTTTACATCTACCAACGCTATCTCATTTGTTCTATAGACACCAAGATTTCTCAGCAAAACTGCCACTTGTTGAAAGTCTTGAAAACAAACTTGCACATCATACTATTACATAATTCCTTCAGTATGCTCCTGGACTGAAGTTGTAGCAAAGTGCTACCATTCCTTTAACTTTTCTCTCAGTGCACTGGTTATGAGTGTGTGCAATTTCTCCTTCCTCAATGATTCCAAGGCATGAGCCAATAGGCAGACATGTTTCATATGCAAATCACAACATAGGGAATAAAGCCAATGGCATCATTCCTGGTGAGATTTTATACATGTACTAAGAGAGCCATATGTTGGCTCCACTGAGATTTTTGTTCTTGTCTCAGTATCCCTAATGTTTATTCTTGTGCAGTTGAAATATTCAAGTTGCATGTCCCCTTGATGGTGGTAAAGTGTTATTTTTCTCCATCTTTATGCTAGCCAGATTGAACTGTAGTGTGCTTGGGCTTTCAAAGTCTCTGTTTTGGTCTGAATGGATCTTGGCAAGAAGGATTTCTAAACTAGGAAATACGTCTCCAACAATACTTTAGCAATCATGAAAGTTTTTTATTCCTGGATGGGTATGCCTATATAGTCAGTCACTCCCAATATATATCTTGTATTCTTACTATTGACTTCCAGAGACACCAACAAAGATAAGTTCCAAATGTCTGCTAGTTCTTATGTTCTCCAAATATGCTATATAAGTTGGTAGCACTTTTCTTTGTGTACAGCAAGCACAAGTCTCACACCGTTGTATGACTTTGGCCAATGAAATCAGTCGCTTGCTAGTTCTAGGGTCCTTTCTTGAACTATTCATGTCCAAAATCATCATGTAAACTTTTCATGGCCATAGAGAAATTTCCACTGGGCAGCACCACCCACTTTCTAGTACCACATGGGGAATTAGAGATGCTTTATTGCTGTAACCAGAATGGCCTTTGTTTTCTTTGACTCAATTTATCTCAGTGAGCTTTACTAGGTGCTAAGCCCCAGGCCCAAACCCCATTAGATCTTAATGTAATCCATGTGGACGTGAACCTCCCAGGGTCCTAAGGGGAGGGGCCAACTCAAGAACCAATCACCAGAGCCTGAGCTCTGGTGATTCAGACAATGTTTGATGATGTCTGAAGCCCTATAAGAAGGGAGGACAGAGCCATTTGTGTGGGGCTCTGGAGATGGTATTGATGAGGAGACTCCGGGCAGCTGTAGCTAAGGAGCCCTCCAGCTTGTAAACCCGGATGCTGAGATTTTGTTGAACTCTGGTAACTATGTGTTGGGATTGAATCAGACAAAGTCTATTGATGTTTGTAATTTGTTTGCATTTTGTTTTGAAGTTCAGGGTGCTGGTTTTTTCCCCTGAACTAACTGAATGATATTTGGATTAAAAGTAAGCTTGTCAACCCCTTCACCTTGCTTTCCTTAATTAAGTAGATCAAAAGAACCTGTGCTATTGGCAGCTTTCCAGGTGCTGGCTGTGGGTGAATCTTATACCCCCACAGAAGCTGCTAGCCGGATTGTTGAAACAATTGTGTGGCTCCAATTTCTGCTGTTGTCTCCATGGTGGTTTCATTTGATCTGCGTCTTGTGAGTTACCCTTCAGGTACATTGTACCTCCTATTCCTGCATTGAGAACCCAGCTGTCATCTTGTTAAGTTTCTGTCTAAATTGCTCCTTCCATTTTTCTGGTATCAGAAAATGCCCAGAGTCAAATTTCTCTAGATCTTCAAAGATTGACCTATCAGAACTAAGGTTTCCACTGACCTGTTGACACTAGAAAATTCTTTGGGAAACTCCAGGATTATTTCTGTGTATCTCAAGTAAGAGCAATTTTTGATAGTTTTCCAAGGCCAAATCCTTTTAGAGGCTATAAAGGCATTTTACTCAAATATTTTTCCTAACATGAATAGAACATATGCTCACTTAGACTCTTCTGTCCAAGACAGTACAGTTTATTCCCTCAATCTTCATTGTCCCCTCCATACAAGATCTTATGAATTCGGGAAAATTCCCATTAAGAACTACCTATGAGGTCGTGCCCATTGTTTACAGCAATTGGAGTAACCTCCCTCACTGGGCCCATCTCCTTTTCCTGAAGCTCGTCCTATAACCCACAGCTTAGGCATCCCCAGCACTAGTCTCTTCCAAATTGCATGTAGTCTGTGTGGGGCCATTGTCTCTGTAGTTGTAATAGAAGATAACTCTGTCTTTTCAGTTTTCTCCAGAGAGCAAAAAAGAAGAAGAACCTCAAGGGTAACTATGAGCAAACGTGGGAAAGAAGGGGATCTTGTTCAGCTGTGCCCAACTCTTAGGGATCCCATTTGGGGTTTTCTTGGCAAAGATATTGGGGGTTTTCCATTTCCTTCTCCACTTCATTTTCCAGATGAGGAACTGAGGCAAACAGGGTGAAGATTTGCCCAGGGTTATATAGCTAATGTGCCTAGGCCAGATTTGAACTCATGAAGATGAGTCTTCCTAGCTTCACACCCAGCATTCTATCCACTGCACCACCTAGCTGGCCCTTATACCAAATGCCAAATTGTACTACCAAACAATAACCATTAAAAAATTATTTGGTGCTAATTTCAAAAAGGAAATGTGGATCAGTAGAACAAATAAGGTACATAACATACAGAAATAACGAAACACAGTAATGTAGGGTTTGATAAACCCAAAGCCCCTGGTTTGACAAAAACTTCTGGGAAAATTGGAAAGTAGACTGGAAGAAATTAGATTTAGACCAACACTTCACATCACACACCAATATAAGCTCCAAATGAATACATGACCTACACATGAAAGGCACATCATAAACAAATCAGAGGAATAAGGAAGAAATTTTTATGGACCGATATATAGGGAAAGAATTAATGACTAAACAAGTGATAGAATCATACAAGATAAAATGGACAATTGTTATTATATAAAATGACAAAGCTTTTGTCCAAATAAATCTAATATGGCAGAAATTAAAAGGGAAACAAGTAATTAAGAAAAAAATCTTTGCAGCAAGTTGCTCTGATAAAGGAAATAAGAAGCAACTCCAGTATTTTTGCTAAGAAAACCCCAAATGGAGTCATGAAGAATTGTACATAACTGAAAATGACTGAACAGCAACAAAGCCCTGATAAAGATCTTATAACCAAGGTAAATGAGGAACAGATTCAAATTCCCAAGACATTCCCCAATAGATAAATGGTCAAAGGATATGACCAGGCAGTTTTCAAAGGAAGTAATCCAAGCTATCAATAACCATAATGAAAGCAAAATGCTCCAAATCACTAAATAATTAATAAAGAATTATTAATATAATGGTGACATATTATTAAGAAATACAAATTAAGGCAACTTTGAGGTTCCTCCTCATATCTCTCAGACTGGCAAAGATGATAAAAGAGAGAAATGATGAATGTGGAGGGGCTGTTTTGGGTACTATATGCTAGTGCACTGTGGATGGAGATGTGAATTGGTCCAGGTATCCAGGAAAGAAATTTGTAACTATGGCCAAAAGGTTACGGAAATAGGCATACCCTTTGGCCCAGTTATACTACTACTGAACCTATAACCCAAAGAAATCGAAGAACACACACACACACACACACACACACACACACACACATTTGTAGTATTCATGGTAGCCCAAATTGGAAATGAAGAGTATATAGTTCTATTGGTGAATGGCTAAACAAATCATGATAGGTGAATGTAATGTTATTGTTCTGTAAGAAATGGTGAAATGAACAGTTTTCAGAGGAAATCAGGAAGAGCACTATGAATTGATGCAGAGCAAAATGAACAAAATCAGAACAATGTATATAATGATAACAATATTATAGAGGGAAAAAAACTTTGAAAGACTTCTGGAACTCTGTTGGATATGATAAGAAGCCACTAATCCAAAAGAATGAAAATAAAACATTCTACTTGCCTCCTAAAAGAGGAGAAAAAATACACATTTTCGGACATGACCAACATGGGGATTTGTTTTGTGAGACTGTGCAGCTATGTATTGAAGGCTTTATTTTTTTGTATTTGTTCTTTTGTTTATTTGTTGGTGACATGGAGTAGTGAGGAGAATAAGATTTTAAAAAAAAAAGAAGAGGAAAAGGAAACCAAAGTGATATAAAAATGAAAATGTCAATAGCTTTTATTTGTGGGTGATCATAAAAGGAAACACAAAGGTAAAAAAAATAAAGCTAGAACTTTCCCCTTAGGCTGGTCATATGCCTCTGTTGCAAATCATCATTATTTCTCCAGAGAAGGAGAAGGGAGAATTCTCCCTCCCCACCTTGCCTCCCAGTGCTTCTTCTATATTCCAGTCTAAAAGTCCAAGAGAGAAAAAGCATATTGAACAGAGGCCAAATCATTTCACAACTCCTTTTTTGCTCTTCCAACAGTATTCTGTTCCCTGCTGCTCCCTTCCACCTCCAATCATCCCTAGTTTATGATCAAAAGATTCCCTGAACACTCTTTCAAGGTGCCAGGGCACGTGTCTATCTTCATGGAAGGTGCTCTTCCAACGAAGATCCATGCCCTATAACCTCATTGGGCTGATTAAGGGACTCATCAAATTAGTAGAGGGCTCCTCTGCTAGCCAGCCCTCCCCCTCACTACTGATTACTTTCCTCAATGAACTTACATTCATATTTGGGGAGGGGGGGTGGAAGAGGAAGATTTAAGATGCTCCCTGATAAGTAAATAGAAAATATATGCAAATAAATGCAAAGTAATTCTAGGAGTACAATTGAGGGAATTTGTAGGAGATTGTTCTTGAGCTGAATAGTGAAGAGAGCTAGGAATTCTGAGAGGTGGAGACAAGGAGGAAGAATATTTCAAACATGAAGTCTAGCCTTTGCAAAGATTGGGCGATGGGATGTATCTGGGGAACAAGTGGGCCAGTGTGGGATGGAACCTTGGTATGTGAGGAAGAATATTGTGAAATGGGTCTGAAATGACAAATTGAGTCAGACTGCATTGGGTTTGCCAAGTGAATTTGTATTTTATCCTAGAAGCGATGGGAAGTTGTAGAAGACCATTGATGAAATGGTCAGACCTGCATTTTAGGAATCAAACAGTCAACATGAATTTATTAAGTACCTATGTGCCAGCTAAGTGGCGCAGTGAATAGAGTGCCCAACCTAGTGTCAGCAAGACCTGAGTTCAAATTGGCCTCAGACACTTAGCATCCATGTGACCCCAGGCAAGTCACTTAATCTTTTTTGCCCCAGTTTCCTCATCTGTAAGATGATCTAGAGAAGGAAATGGCAAACCACTGCAGTATCTTTGCCAAGAAAACCCCAAATGTGGTCACAAAGAGTCAGACACAACTGAAATGACCGAACAACAACCTAATATATGCCTAGAACTGTGGGTACAGAGACAAAAACAAAAATTCCTGCCCTCAAAAGGCCTGTAGTCCCTCGAGGGAAACAATATGTACATGAAATGAGGGGAGGAGGGGTAATAAGCAGCAGGCTCCCCTGGTCTGCTTGGCTGACCTTCTGACTTGGCTACTTCTAGGGAAATGTGCCTCAGTTTGGTATGAGGCAGCAAATCCAGGGTGGTCTCTTGGTTTTACACCCTCTCCTTATGACAAGAGGATTAGAGTGCTGTAGCCCTTACAAAGGAGAGACAGCTTCTAGCTCCATCTTTTCCTTAGTCTCTGGAATGCAACTCTCACTCCTTCAGCTTCTGACTGGAGGTGGGGTTAGTGCCCTGGCCCCTAACCCTGACAAGGATGGCATCTGTAAAAAAATGGCAGCTACAGAGGGGCTCATCTAGGTGAGTTGAGCTTGAGTCTTGGGTCCCAGATTGCCTTTTATATTTTGGGTATTCATTTCCTGAATATAGGTGAGAAGACATTGATCCTGGGATGGTCAATCTCCAGCGTTGGAGGCAGACTTGTGAGAGCCAACTTACACCAGGAGGAGGTTCCACATCCCAGAAGATGACCAACACCAGGAGGAGGAGAAGGAGCCCAACCCTGGCCAGAAAACAGTGACCTAGAGGGAATTGTTTGGATAGGGCAAATCTGAGGTCAAATGTCAAAGATCAATTCTGCAGTCTGGCAAATTGCTTCAGGTACAAGTTTCAACATCCTAGAAGATATAGTAATTATATCACAGCCACCACTTGCCTCAAGTTTTTCAGATGCGTGCTTGTGTGCCTCTTGTGTTTAGCACTGCTTTTGTCCTATGCTTGATCTACGTTAGAATTTAAGTACCTTTCTAAGAATTTGAGGATCTTTCTACTCTTCTCTTTGGGAGACTCCCTAAACATGAACCACACTCAAGCTGTAAATGATTCTCTCTGGGGTGGAATTGTATTGAGATAATAAGACAAAAGAGTCTTTCACTGGAGCTCAAGATCCCCTAGTTTTAAACTCAGTCCATGTACACAGATACAAAGTTGAGAAGACAGTCTTAAAGGAGAGGGAGAAGGCCTGTGACCCAGCCCACATGGACCTAGCACCAGTTATTTAGTATTATATACAAATAAAAGCAGATACAATATATACGTAAACATGTATGTATAATTAGTATACATATATGTATAGTTATCTAATTAATATAATTGGTATATAATTATAATATGTAATTATAAATATATACCCATTTACGCACATGTTTATAATTAGTTGATTAGGATAATTAGTACATGTGTAATTAGTTAATTAGAAGGGAGTCACTAACAGCTGGGGGAGAGGGAATCAGGAAAGACCTCATGTAGGATGTAATATTTGCTCTGAGCTTTGAAGAAAACTAGGCATTCTAACAGGGAGAAGTGAGAAGAAATAGGCTTGGTGGGCAGCCTATTCAAAGGCACAGAGGAAGGAGATGGAATATTGTATGTGAAGGACAGCAATTAGACCAGTTTGGGTAGAATATGGTACACATGAAGGCAATAGGAAGCTACTGGAACTCAATGAATAGGGGAGCAATATGGTCAGACCTCCATTTAAGGAACATTACTTTTATAGCTATGTGGAAGATTTATTGGAGAGGGTAGGGGAATGGAGGCAGGAAGATCAATTAGGAGGCTATTGCAATAGTCTGGGTGAGAGGTATGGAAGGTCTGAACTAGGATAATGGCCCCGTGAGTCAAGAAAAGGGGAGGTAAATCAGATATTTTGTTGAGGTAGAACTGATAAGGCTTGAGAGCTGATAGCCAATAAACATTTAATTAAATACCTACTATGTGCCAGACACTATGTTAAGCACTAGGGATACAAAAAGAAGCAAAACACAGTCCCTGCCCTCAAGGAACCCACAATCTGATGTTTTCTAGTATATGGAGGGGGAGGGGTGAAGGACAGTGATGACTCCTAGGTTGCAAACCTGGGTCATCTGAAGGATGGCAATACCCTTAATGGAAATAGGGAAGTTAGGAAGAGTGAAAACTAACTTCCAAACAAATAGAAAGTTAATGTTCATCTTGTCCTAACTTTAAAGCAAAAGAAAATAGTGGGGGCACATATCTGTTTGCCTCAATCTGTTGTTATTCCTTTAACTAGAACAAATTTATGATCATTTATGTCAACCATACAGGAAAAGTGCCATTACTACTATAGTGGTTTAAATGAGATTTCCTATTACCAGAAACTAAGAATATGAATAGAAAATAATTTTCTTGGATTGTCATGAAATGTAACAGGAGACATAAATTTCTTTTACTGATTTATTTATACTTTATTGATCTCTGCTCCATATCAATGCCCATTTTATCCCTGGGTATTACCCAGCCAAATGTGGAGTAAGAACATTCAGTGGCTTTACGTGAATGTAATACCATAGTCTCCACAGAGATTAAGTACATTATTTAGTTCTGAATGCTCATAAATAATAAGATGAAAAACAATATAAGAGGATTTAGAGCTAGAGAGTATATTAGAAATTATCTGCCCTTAGGGATCCATATCATGTGGATTAAGATCAATGTTATTTAGTTAGTAGGGATTTGGCCTCAGAAAACAAAACAAAGTCACTGTTAGAGAATGTAATCTCCTTGAGGGCAGGGATTGCTTTTCATTTATGCCTTTGTCTCAATAACTCCAAGCACCAACGCACTTGCTCATAGTAGGCACTTGATAAAAATTTGTGAAATCAAGTCGAATTAAATATCATTCTTTGACCAAGAAAATAAAATTCCATACTCATATACTTTTCATTCAATGATCTGTAAACACTCTGCCATTTTTAATTAGGTCTCTGAGAAGCAGTCATGCATCTCTGTTTCGAAGAGCAGTCATGCATCCCTGTTTCGAAGAGCAGCTAAGTGACTTGCCCCATAGTGTCAAAGTGAACCATTAAATTCTTTAAGGGAGGGAGAGGAAAGTAATTAAAATTTTGACTATAAGAATTAGAAATATGACTATTTGACAATTTAGGGTCTGAATTGAGGTTTTGTAACCCAATTTGGAGTTTGGAGCTATGCATTTAGTATGGAACAGAGCTTGTCTGAAAGAAATAATAATCCCCAGGAAGATATATGCCTAGTAAAGGCAAGCTGGCATGTCCCAGTCCCGGAGGCCAGAGAGCAAACTGGTAGTCTTCTTTCCTTTCCCTCAGAAGGTAGTACATACCATAATTGACAGGAAAGCCACTGCCCAGGAGGGGAGTGAAGAAAGGGGAAATGAGCCCTTAAGGTCTTCAAAGAAAAAGATGATTGATAACTCCTCTAGCCTTGCTCACCCATATTGCCTGGTGGTTATGTTATTATAAATTCAATCAATAAACACTTAGTAACCACCTACTACATGCAGAGTACTGGGGATGCATAAAAAGGCCCTATCCTTGAGGATCTTACAATCTAATGGGGGAGACAACATGCAAACAACTACGTACAAACAAACTACATATTGGATAAATAGGAAACAATCAAGAGAGAGAAGGCACTAGAATTAGAAGGATTAGGAAGGGCTTCCTGTAGAAGGTGGGATTTTACCTTGGACATAAAGGAGGCCAGAGAAGCCTGGGGGGGGGGGGGTAAGAGATGAGGAGGGAGAGCATTCCAGGCATATGGGACAGCCAGTGAAAATGCCTGGAGTCTAGAGATGGATTGTCTTATTCAGGGAAGACAAAGGAAGACAGTGTCACTGGATCAAAGAGCGGATGGAGGGTCCAGGGGTGTAAAGTGTAAGAAAACTAGAAAGGTAGAGGTGGGCTGGGTCACAACTGACTCTGAGTGCCAAATGATGTTTGATTCTGGATGTGAGAGGGAGCCAATGGATTTTTTTGAGAAGGGGGAATGACATGGCCAAATCTGCCCTTTTAGCAGCTGAATGGAGGATGGACTGAACAGAGGAGAGACTTATGTCGGGCCCACCAAGCAACAAGGAATTGCAATTGTCCACACATGAAGAGAAGAGGACTTGTACCAAGATGGTAGCAAATTTCCTCTTTGCCTGTACCAAGATGGTGACAAATTTCCACTTTACCTGTATCAAGTTGATGGCAAATTCCTTTTGTCTCTCCCTTTTAGAATTCCTACTTTCATTCAAATTCTACCTCCTTCTTGAAATTATGTTTATTTCATTTATTTACCTGTGCACATGCTGTATCTCCCAGCAGAACATAAGCTTCTTGAGGGCAAGGACTACTTTTGTTTTTGTCTTTGTATCCTCAGCACTTGGTTCCATTACTAACACATCATAGACTCTTTTACTCCTTTCTTTTGAAGGTGGGAAGTCAGGGCAATTGGGGTTAAGTGACTTGCCCCAGGTCACACAGCTAGTAAGTGTGTCAAGTGTCTGAGACTGGATTTGAACTCAGGTCCTCATGACTCCAAAGCTGGTGCTCTACTCACTGCACCACCCAGCTACTCCCATATTGTAGACTCTTAACAAATGTTTGCTAGGTTGAATTGAGTCAAAATTGCCTTATCTAATATAGAATATTAGATCAATGTCAGATAGTAATATCTAACATTAGATGTTAACTGTTAGTACCATCTAATATATCTATTAATATCTAATATTAGATATCAATATCTAATATCTCTATTAACATCCAATTGATTGTGAACTCCATTAGGGGAGGGATTATGTCTTTCCAAAGAGTACCGTTGATAATGCTTTGCACATAATAAAAGTCACAGTCAAAAATATTTATTGAATAGTATTGAATTGCATGAATCTGCATGTAGTAGGTGCTAAATATTTATCAAGTGACCACCAAAAATCTATTTTATGGCCATTTAGTCCAACCTTCTAAAACACAATATCCTATACCAGGATCCTTCTTGGAAAGGAGGTAAGAGATTAAGAAATCAAAGAAAAAGAGGGTGATGGAATGCTCTGTGATTTCCTCAATGATCAAATCCTTAAATCCTTACTATTCTATCTTTGCGGTTACTGACCATCTCAGGCCAATCATGTATAAATGTGACTATGCAATATTGTACAACAGAAAGACCTAAGTTCAAATCCCATGTCTGCCACTTGACTTCTTATGTGACTTTGGAAAAGTCATTTTACTTTAATGGGTCTCAGTGTCCACCTTTGTAAATTGGCAGGATTGAACAAGATCTGGGGTTTTAGCCTTCTGTGTGTCATAGACAGACTCTTTGGCAGTCTGGTGAAATCTGTGGACCTCTTTTCTAAATAACTTTTTTTTAACATGCCTAAAATAAAATGAGAATTATTTTAAAATATATAATATACATATACATATACATACATACATGTGTATGTACATACAAATATAAAGTCATGGACCCCAGGACCAGATTACCTCTAAAGTTATTTCTAACTCTAAACCTGATGATCTCACCAAGACAGTATAGAACTGACAAGATAATGTGGTTAGCGTCAGGACAAACGCTAAAGCATTACAATTTGGTTCAAGAAATCAAGCAGGATATCACTTAAATCACAAGATGTAAGCCTGGACTTTCCCAATAACATGCTCTAGGGGAGGGGAAAATACAGGTGGCCAGCAATAAGCAATGATTGTATTTGTAGACAGAAGTTAAATGTTAGATTGAGCTGAATATTGGGGCAGATAGTACAGTACAGTGGATGGAGCACCCCAGATCTGGAGTCAGGAAGGCTCCATCTTCCTGAATTCAAATCCAGCTTCAGACACTAGCTGTGTGACCCTGGACAAGTATTTGAACCCTGTGTGCTTCAGTTTCTTTATCTGTAAAATGGGGATAATAATAGCATGTACCTCAAAGGGTTGTCGTGAGGATAAAATGAGATATTTGTAAAGTGCTTTATAAACATTAAAGCACTGACTTTTTTTTTTAATATCATCATTATTGTTAGGGACCACATTTCACTCCCTGTTAACCTACAGGGCCTGTCTCTAATCCAATTACACTAATAATCTCCTACTCAGCCTTCTCTCTCACATTCCCAACTTCCCCTATCTCAAGGTAGCTGTGATGAAACTACTACCAAGCAGCAGCCATTGGGAAAATGGTGGAAGGGAGGGGGGTGTAGCTGGAGCAGAGACTAGTAAAAGACTCGATCTCTCTTTCTATGAGGTCCACAAGATGAGGTAAGAGGGTATGGAATATGCAGATTTTATTACATTATCTTTCTCCTCCAACCTATCCCATTTCCAATCCATGACAGCTATTATTCTCAAGGATACCACTGTCCTTCCAAAGTTATCAACCTCAGTCTCACCTCCAACTCTCCCTCACTCCACCTACCCAATCAGTTGCCAAAGCATCTCTCTCATTTGTCTTCGCAACAGCCTAATTCAGACCCTACTCAACTCTCCAATGGACTTTTGCAATAGCCTTCTAACTGATCTCCCTGCCCCAAGTCTTCCTCCACTCCATCCTATCCTCACACAGCAGCCCAAATCATTCTAAAGTGACCATTTTTCTCTTATCATCTCCAGTATACTCCAATGTTTCTATTGCCCCTAGGATCATATTATTTCATTTTTATCTGATACTTTTAAAAAAACTTCTATTTCTGTTTATTAGCACTGTAGTACGTGTATAATTCATAGAAATAAATGTACATACATATTGGGCAAGCGCTCACAATTTTTTTTCCTGATTGGGGGGTGGTGGTGGAGGGCATTGTCCTAGCAAAAGTCTGCAGATTATTGTTCTATTGAAGGCAGGGACTGTCTTTTGACTCTTTATAGCGCCAGTGCTTTTGGCATAATGCCTGGCACATAATAGTAGTAAATAAATGTTTTTCTTAAAGCCACTACAACATTTCTAAGCCTCTCCCTAAACCTAACCACCAAATGCCCCTTCTCCGGAACTCAAAACAACTCCATTTCTCAGGAGCATGACCAAGCAACATACTAACCTAGAATAGAGCTAGATTTGACATCAAGGTGACTGAGTTCAATCCTGACCTCTGCCACTTACTACTATATGGGCATATATGGGCATGTCACTTCACCTCAGTGCCTCAGTTTCCCCAAGGTCCCTTCCAGCTGTAAAACTATGATTCTACAGAGTCTAATGGTAAGGCTTTACAGTTAACTGCTGATGGAGAGAGTGGGAGAGAAGGAAAGTCTTTTCTGCCTTTTCTAGAGCAGAATGAGATAGCCACTTCCATACTTTCAGATCCTCTCAGCCTTAGATCCAAAGCCCTGCAAGCCAGAATCCATCTTTTACATACCAGGACTCTGGGCATCTAAAACTCCTGCAATCAAAAACAGCTTCTTGTCACCTCTCTCCTAACAAGTTCCACCTTTCTGAGCAGAGAAAGGAGGTCAGGTGGAGGCGCCCATGGGAGCCAGGACCCCCAACAATACAAGTCAGGCAAAAGGGACTTAGCTGGAGACGAGGAGCCACCACTCCCAGCACTATCCCCATCCCTGAGCTCCCAGGCAGGGGCTGTGGTGGGTGTGCAGGGCATTGTAAGGGGCCTTTCAAGCAGATGGGAGGAGCTCTTTTCCTCCTAATGTGGACCAGAACCCTACACACAGACACAAGCAAGTACATTTGCATTTTCCTAGCACCCCATTCCCATCCCAGGGATGTGTGCAGAGTTTGCAACCAGAAGAAATCCAGAACCTCTCCAGGTCATCTGGAATGAAGAAACCAGGGAAAGGGAGGTAGAACAGTCCCAGATCAGATCCGGGGTGGGGTCACAGTTCATCCAAAGGCTGGCCACTTCTCATACCCAAATCCCTACAAAAGGTGACCCTCCTCAAGGCCCCCTCCTCCTTATCATCTCCTCACTCAATAAGTGCGGGCCAAAAACAGGCCCCAGACTGCCATAAACTGTGGGCTCAGCTCCCTGCGCCTCTGTAATATTAATGGCATCAAGGTTTCACACTGGTTCACCTGGCTTCACATAGCCCTAAAGTCAACCACCCCCCATCCCCCATTCAGGCAAAACCCACAACACACAGACACTCTCTGTCTCTCTCTGTCTCTCTCTCTGTCTCTCTCTCTGTGTTTCTGTCTCTCTCTGTCTCTGTCTCTCTCTGTCTCAGTCTCTCTCTCCCTCCCTCCCCCCCCCCCCCCCCCGCCTATCTCTCATCTCTCCCTTCTAATCCTCCGTGTCCCTTTCCCTCTCCCCCTCTCCCGCCACCCCGGCCAAGCTCCGCTAGCACAGCCGCATCTCCGAGCAGCAACACAAAAAACAAACTCTTCCTCAACCACCCCCCTTCCCAAGCCCAGTGTCGGTCCTACTCTTTTTCTTCTCCCCATTCCGGGGGTTCCCCCGGAGCCTAAAGAGTTTGCCCCTTTCCGAGCCCCTCCCTCGGACCTGGGAGCTGCGGTTCCCCCAGCCCTCACCTGACAGTCTCAGCAGCTGCGGCGGGACCTGGGGAGAGCCGAACCTCTCAGGAAACTTGAAGGTCCTGATGGGAGATTGCTTAGCCCTGGGTCTGGTGGCTCCTCTTTTATGCCAATGTCCCAGGCTAAGCCTGCCTGGTCCCACCTCTCATCTTAGCCACTGGCTGTGCTGGGATGAAGGGGTGGGGCCACTGGTGGGTCAGAGACTGCCTGGGGAGTGATGCTTCTGTGTCTTCCACCTGTCTGGTTTTGCTGTTGCCTTATGGGTGGAAACTCAAAGGGTTTGGGAGAGGTGAACAGGAGGGCTTTGGTGATCCTGTAGACTGCTTTATCTTACTTTGCCTGTAGAAGGTGAAAAGGGTCGAGCCTTCTCCTAAACAGCCTCTACCTGGCTGAGGGTTAGAGTTGGGAAGTGGGTGGAGGGAGGAAGGAATAGCCTTGTCACCATGCACCACTGAAACCAAAGGCTTAGCCGAGGTGACCCGGATAAACCACTTGAATATTCACTAATGCGTTGATTTCAACATTTAGAGAATAATTGTAGACTTAGAGCTGGAAGGAATCTTTCAGCCCTGAATTTTATGTATGAAGAAACTGAGGCTCAGGATCTAAGTAACTTGTCCAAGGTCAAACAGCAAAGGCAGCACTATGATTCAAACCCAGACCCTCTCACTCCAAATTCTGAGATTTTCTGTATGAAGACTCTAAGCCAGGACACAGGAATCTGAGTCCCCAGGGAATGCAACTGTGGAGGGGGATGATATCTGTGAGTAGACAAATAAAATATGCTCTAATTAATGAGAAATGCACCAGAGAGGTGTAACCAAATTGACCACTTTCTCAAATCGAGGTTTGGATGTGAGATTGGGTCAGAGACAGGCTTTCTTGTAGAGATGGCATTGGAAATGAACCCAGTGGGATGAAGAGGGTTTCAGTGGGCCATATGGTGGGGACAGCTTCTAGGCATAAGAAAAGGTGGGCAAAAGTTTGGAGGTGGAGGTGGGAAAGCCAGGCTTTTGTACTGGGAGCTGTCTTCTCCAGTAGATCCCTCTTCTCTCACTAATCTCCAGTTACTCCCTGTCCATTGGCTGCTTCCCCTGGTGACCACCAAAGTGCCTGTGTCCCTCTTATCTTCAAAACACCTAAGTGTGATTCCTGCCAGCTGTTATTCTATATCTTTCTCCTCTTTCGTGGCTAAACTGCTTGAGAATGCCATCTACAATTGGTGCCTCCATTTCCTTTCCTCTCACTCAGGTCTTAACTCCAAGCAGCCCGGCCTCGGGCCTCATCATCCAACTGAAGCTGTTCTCTCCAAAGCTGCCAGTGATCTCTTAATCTTGCCACATCTAACAGCCTTTTCTCAATCATTATCTTTCTTGACCTCTCTATGCAGCCTTTGACGCTGTCCGCCTCCCTCTTCTCCTGGATACTTTCTAGGTTTTCATGCCACACTGCTCTCTTTTGGTTCTCCTCACTGTCACACTGCTCCTTGTCAGTCTTCTTTGCCTGATCTTCCTACACTCCATGCCCTGAGAGGGTCCCCCAAGATTCTGTCCTAGCTCCCCTTTTCCCTCTTTACTGTTTCATTTGGTGATCTCATCAGCTCCCATGCTTTCAGTTATTATCTCTCTGTAGTTGTCTGTCAGATCACCTGGTCCAGCCCCAACCTCTCTGTCAGCTTTCAGTCTTATATCCCCAAATGCCTTTTAGATATCTTGAACTGGATCCCTTAGACATATTAAATTCCCAAACTGAACGCATTACTTTTCTCCCAAACCCTCCCCTCTTCCTAACTTCCATATTACTGTTAAGGGTTCCATTCTCCCATTTGCCCAAGCTCAAACCCTAGGTGTCATCCTCTACTCCTCCCTCTCACCTCCCATAGCCAATGAGTTGTCAAGTCCTGTCAGTTCTCCCTTCATAACATTTCTTACATATGTCCCCTTCTCTCTTCTGACATTGCCACCATCCTGGTGAAGGTCCCTTCTCCCTTCTGACATTGCCACCATGCTAGTGAAGGTCCTCATCACGTCAAGCTTAGACCATTGCAATAGGCTGATGGTTGGTCACTCTGCCTCAAGTCTTTCTCCACTCCAATCCATCCTCGATTCAAGCTGTCAAACTGATTTTGCTAAAATGTAGGGCTGACCATCTCACCCCACCATCTGGCAATAAATCCTCTGTCTTTTAAAAATCTTTCATAACCTGGCCCCTTCCTGCCATTCCAGGCTTCTTATACCTGACTCCCTCCACATACTCTGTGAATCAGGGACAGTAGGTTCCTTTGTGTTTTTTGAGCTCAACACACCATCTCCCAGCTCTTTGCACTTTCACTGGTTTCTTCCATGCCTGAAACTCTCTTCTTCATCTCTGATTCTCAGCTTCTTTCAAATTTCAGCTCAAGTCCCACTTTATGCAAGAAGCCTTTCCCCGTCTTCCTTAAACTTCTTTTCTCCTCTATGTGATTATCTCCAATCTATCCTGACTATATCTTGTTTGTGGGACAGGTAGGTGGCACAGTGGATAGAGCACTGAGCATGGAGTTGGAAGGACTCATGTTTCTGATTTCAAATCTAACCCTAGATATTTACTAGCTGTGTGACCCTGGGCAAGTCACTTAACCCCATTTGTCTCAGTTTCCTCAACTGTAAAATGAGCTGGATTAGGAAATGGTAAACCACTCCAGTATCTTTGCCAAGAAAATCCCAAATGGGGTCACAATAAGTTGGACATGACTGAAATGACTCAAAAAGGCAAGACAAGATCTTTTGTTTCTACCTAGCATGTTATCTCTCCCATTAGAATGTGAGATCCTTGAGAGCAGAGACTCATTTTTCCCTTCTTTGTATTCCTGATGCTTATCACCGTGTTGTATATGTTGTATATGCTTAAGAATTGCTCACTGGGGACTCCTTTACTCAACTTCAAGAGCTAAATCAGTGGTGGGACTTTGCATGTGAGGAAGCTCCCTACACTGAAGCAATCACACATCAGGACCAAAACCAACCAAACAAGCCAAACTCTGGGCTCAAGATAGTGCTTTGTACTAGGTAGTGGTTTCCTATATATGTTACAGGAATAACATCTGTAGGTGCCCACCTGGGCTAGGCTAGGTTTTCCCTAAAAGGTATTGAAAAGGTCCTTGATACCGAAATGGTGACAGCCTAGAATCCTGTTATGTAAATATCTGGGTGGCAGAGTGGGTAAAGCCCTGGACTTAGAGTCAGGAAGACTTGAGTTCAAATTCTCCCTCAGATGCTTACTAGTTGTGTGACCCTGGGGCAGTGGCATCCTTTGTGTTTCTTCAGCTCAACACAAGTCACTTAACCTTTGTCTTCTTTAGTTTCCTCACCTGTAAAATGGGGGCTTATAATGGCATCTACCTTGCAGGGCTGTTGTGAGGATCAAATGAGAAAATATGTGTCAGTGCCTCACACATAGTAAGTGCTTGATAAGCACTTGTTCTCTCCCTCCCCTGATCATTTACGTACAAAAGCCCAGTGAAGGAGAAGACAAAAATGGAATCACTTTGCTTGTCAGGCTTAACAGAGGCATCTCACCTGCAAGACACCTTGGAAAAGTCAGAGACTATGAGGTCACACCCCAATAAATCAATGTCATATCCATGATGAATATTCTTTACATGCTCTCATTAAGTAAACATTTTGTGAAATGTTAGTTGGTCTGTGAGTGATTCATTTCCCGAGCTGCCAGATTGGCCTGAGAATATTTGTCTCAAGTTGGATGGATTGCATTAGACTGAATTCATCATGGCTGAAGTGGGGGAACGGCCATGTGGAGGAAGTAGATCCCTGGGTGATGGGATGGCCTAATGCATTTTACTGCCTCAAGCCATGGAGTTTCTGTCATGCTTATGACTGAATACCATAAGGGACCCTGCAGTGAACCAGGGGGAATGGAAAATAATCTATCTGTAGGCATTTATTCACTAGAGAGAGATGTAAATGGGCTCTGAGTCTTTGAGAACCATACACTAGAAAATTTCACTGACAGACAACATGGAGGGCTAGAGATTTTCTCTGATCCCTTAGACCTCTCCAACTTCTCCAGAACAGAAATTATGTTCCAGTGATAAAGAAACTTAAGTTGTCTCCATAATTTAGTTTACCTAGAATTGAAACCAACAAAGAAACCCATGAACTGATGTCTTCCCTGAGCTCACTCATCATCCCTGTCCCATTCACTTGTCATGCTACTGATCCACACGAGCTCCTAAGAAAACCCAGACATTCACCCTATCTTCTCTCTCTCTTTCTAGGGCCATTGAGATCTGGGCTCCAGGCTAAAGAAGCCAGCTCTGGCCTGGACAGAGAGCCAGTGAGCCTCTGCAGTACCCCTTATAACAGAAGGTCATTGGGGCCACAGCCAATGCTGGGGTTGGGAGCATTCTGCAGGACAGCCAAGAACAGAGGGAAAGGGATAGATGTCCAGGCTTGAAATAGAGTGCAACAATACATCAACTTCTGGAAGCCCAGATGGCAGATTAAGAAGTAAGTCTCTCTCATTCTCCATTGTTGACCTCTGAAAGCCCAGAAAATATCACCCCAGGAAAAACCCTGGAACACCTGAGCCAGCATAAAAGTGGGGTGCAGAAGTCATTCAGCCCAGAAAGCTTGGGGGACTAATAGGAAAGGTCCCTATCATTCTGGGGGAAGGGGAGCAGTACAGGATGGGAGGTGTCCCAGCAAGTCAGCAGCCAGAACCACCTCTGCAAACCAAGGGGAGATCTTGAGCCCCAGGGTGGTGGAGCAGGCAAGCAACAACACCAGAACATGCTGAATACCTCAGCACAGGAAGGGGAACCAGCTCTGAAAACAACCCTGAGCACCTGTGGGCAGGTGGCCTCCAGTAACCAAAACTCAGGTGCTTCAGCACAACTCCAGGAGGCACAATTTCAAATGTCCTCCAGCAGTCAAACCTTCCAGTGCTTTAAAGAAGCCCAGGTGAGTAGGCGTCCTCCAGGGGCCAGACTCCCCATCCCCACCTTGAGAGCTCCAGTGTTGCTGATCCCAGCTGAGCACTAGGTAAGCTGCCTGACCCCTACAGCCTCCAGCTGCCAGCACCTGAGGCCCCAGCACACAAAGCCAGTGACGAGGTCCTAGGCTTCCAGCACAAGAAGCTTGGGCCAGTGCCCCCTGAGCTCCTGCTAGAGAGCTCAACTTTAAAAGCCAGGAAATAGGCAAACACCATGAGCAAAAAACAGAGATGGACAATGACCATAGATTCTCATTAAGGGGACAGGGTAGATGAAAACACATATTCAGAAGAGGACAACGTTGTCAATATACCCACATCTGAAACCTCAAAGTGGGATATGAATTTGTCTCAAGCCCTAAAAGCCTTCTTGGAAGAGCTCAAGAAGGATTTTAAAAGACAAATAACAGAGGTAGAAGGAAAATTTGGATAAGAAGTGAGAGGTGTGCAAGAGAGAGTCAATAGCTTGGGAAAGGAAAGAGAAAGATTGATTCTAGAAAATAAGTCCTTAAAAAATACAATCGGCCAAATGGAAAAGTACACTGACAAAAACATCTCCTTAAAAAGCAGATTTGGCCAAATGGAAAAGGAGGCACAAAAACTCACTGAAGAGAACTCCTTAAAAAAAATAAAATGGGTCAAATGAAAAAGGAGGTACAAAAGCTAATAGAAGAAAAAATTCATTAAAAATTAGAATTGGCCAACTGGAAGCTAGTGACTCTATGAGACATCAAGAATCAATCAAATAGAAACAAAAGAATGAAAAATAGAAGAAAACATAAGATGCCTCGTTGGTTAAAAAAAAACTGACCTTGAAAATGGATCCAGGAGAGACAATTTAAAAAATTATTGGTCTACCTGAAAATCATGAGGAAAAAAAGAGCCCAGGCAGCATTGTTCAGGAAATCAACAAGGAAAACTGCTTTGAGATTGGAGAACCAAAGGATAAAATAGTCTTCAGAAAAATCCATCAATCACCTCCTGGAAGAGATCCCAAATTCAAAACACCAAGGAATATTCTAGCCAAATCCCAAAATTACCAGGTCAAAGAGAAAATACTGCAAGCAGCCAGAAAGAAATTATTTAAATATCATGGAACCACAGTCAGGATTATGCAGGACCTAGAAGCTTCTACATTAAAAGATTGAAGGGCATGGAATAGGATATTCCATAAGGCAAAGGAACTTGGATTAAAACCAAGGACCAAATACCCAGTGAAACTGGGCACAATCTTTCAGGGGAGGAGGTGGACATTCAATGAAATAAGACTTCCAAAACATCCTGATGAAAAGACCAGAGCTCAACAGAAAATTTGATCTTCAAATACAAGACTCTAGGGAGGCATAAAAAGGTGAACAGGGAAGAAAAAAAACATTATTAATAAGTACAAACTGTTTACATTGCTACAAGGGAAGGTGACACTTGTAACTCATGAGAACTGTTTCTTTATTATGACATTTAGAAGGGGTATCCATACACCGAGGGAATGGGAACAAGTTGACTTTGATGTGATAACAAAAAAATCTAATAAAGTGGTGAAAAGGGATTGTACTGGGAGAAGAGGAAAGGAGGAGACAGACAAAGGTAAATTACATCACATGAAAAGGCACAAAAACCTATGACAGTAGAGGGAAAGAAGGGAGGGAGATGAGCATTGTTTGAACCTTACTCTCATGAGATTTGGCTCAAAGAGAGAATAACACAATCAGATAGGTATAGAAATCTTGCCCTATAGGAAATTAGGAGGGGAAAGGGGAAAGAAAAGGGAGGAGGTGGATAGAAGGGAAGGAAGAAGTACTAAGGGAAAAGGGGAAGAAAAGGGAGGGGGCTGATAGAAGGGAGGCAGTAGTCAAAAACAAAACTTTAGTGAGGAGGGAAAGGGAGAAAGGAGAGACAAAAACAGAAACAGGGTGGAAAATAGGCTAGAGAGAAAGACCCAGATAGTAATCATAATAAACATGAATGGGATGAACTCTCTCATAAATATAGCAGAGTGGATTAAAAACCATAATCCTACAATACGTTGTTTACAAGAAACAAATTTGAAGCAGAGGAATATACACAGAGTGGAGGAGAATATGTTATGCTTCAGCTGAAGTAAAAAAAAAGAAAAAACAGGAGTAGCAATCCTGATCTCAGATAAAGAAAAAAACAAAAATAGATTGAATGAAAAGAGATAAGGAAGTGTAACACCAATGTGATACTTATAGCAGCTGCTATGAATATGCATGCGAATTTCCAGGGTTGTTTTGCAAAATATAATAAGCTCTCTCCCTCCAAGACAAAGCCAAAATATTTATTCAGATACCAGAAAGCAAAATATAGCATGGTGATAAAAATGTTTGTACACATCACCAATCCAGGGAGCACTGACCTCTTAAAGGTTCTTTAAGTTCCCCTAGGCAAACAAGTTCCCCTAGGCAAGTTCTTCCCTCTGCCCATTTCTCCCTCTGCCCATTTCTCTCTCCACCCATACCTCTCCCTCCAAGCAATACAACATATACTGTGTCCAATCAAAGACTCTTGATCAAAGGCACTTGATTGGCTTAGTGCCCAGAAGCTTGGAAATCAGCACTTAATTGGAAAGGTGTGGAAATCCCTGTAGCCCAGAACCTAATTGGTTTTGCATCAGGGCTCCACAGAAGACCTATTAATGGGCAAGGAAGTTCTTATACCCCATTAGCCTTACAGGAAGAAAAATACATACTGCTAAAATGTACCACAGACAATGAAGAAATGTCATTACTAGCATCCAGATTCTTAGAGGAGAAGTTAAGGGAGTTACAGGAAGAAATAGACAACAAAACTGTACCAGTGGAGGACGTCAACCTCTCAGAATTAGATAAATGTAACCACAAAATAAATAAGATAGAAGTTAAGGAGATGAATAAAATTTTAGAAAAGTTAGATATTGTTGGTCTCTGGAGAAACTTGAATGGGAATAGAAAGGAATATACCTTTTTCATGGTGGTTTATGGCACCTACACAAAAATTGACCATGTATTAGGGCTTGAAAACCTCACAATGCAATGCAGAAAGACAGAAATATTAAATGCCACCTTTTCAGGTCATAATACAATAAAAATTACATGTAATAAAAGGCCATGGAAGGACAGACTAAAAATTAATTGGAAACTAAATAATCCAATCCTAAAGAATCAATTGGCCAAGCAATGAATCATAGAAACAATCAATGACTTCATCCAAGAGAATGACATTAATGAGACATCATACCAAAACTTAAGGGATGCAGTGAAAATGGTTCTTAGGGGAAGGTTTTTATCTCTAAATGCTTGCATGAATAAAATAGAGAAAGAGAGATCAATGAATTGGGCATGTAATGAAAAAACCTAGAAAGAGAACAAAATAAAAATCCCCAAGTAAATACAAAACTAGAAATTCTCAAAAACCAAAGAAGAGATTAATAAAATTGAAATTAAGAAAACTATTGAACTAACAAATAAAATTAAGAGCTGATTTTATGAAAAAAGTAATAAAATAGATAAACCTTTGGTTAATTTGGTTAAGGAAAAGAAATAAGAAAAGCAAATTACGAGTATCAAAAATGAAAAGGGGGAATTCACTACCCATAAAGAGGAAATTAAAACAATAATTAGGATTTATTTTGCCTAACTGTGTGCCAATAAATCTGACAATCTTAGTGAAATGGATGACCATTTACAAAAATGTAAATTGCCCAGATTAACAGAAGAGGAAATTAAATAAATAACTCTATTTCAGAAAAAGAAATTGAACAAGCCTTCAATGAACTCCCTAAGAAAAAAATCTCCAGGGCCAGATGGATTTACAAGTAAATTCTATGAAACATATAAAAAACAAATAATTCCAATACTATATAAATTATTTGGGAAAATAAGTAAAGAAAGAGTCCTACCAAATTCTTTTTATGATATAAATATGGTGCTGATACCTAAACTGGAAAGGGCCAAAACAGAGAAAGAAAATTATAGACCAATTTCCCTAATGAATATAAATGCAAAAATTTCAAATAAAATTATTAACAAAAAGATTACAGCAACTTATCTTGAGGATAATATGTTATGACCAGGTAGGATTTATACTAAGAATGCAGGGCTAGTTCAATATTAGGAAAACTATCAGCATGATTGACCATATCAACAACAAAATTAAAAGAAATCATGTGATTATCTCAACAGATGCAAAAAAAGCTTTTGACGAAATAGAATACCCATTCCTATTAAAAACACTAGAGAGCGTAGGAATAAATGGAATCTTCCTTAAAAATGATAAGTAGAAGCTGTATAAAACCATCAGCAGCCCTTATGTGTAAGGGGAATAAGCCAAAAGCATTACCAGTAAGATCGGGGTGAAACAAGGATGTCCATTATCACCACTGTTATTCAATATTGTAGTAGAAATGTTAGCTTTAGCAATAACAGAAGAATAATAAATTGAAGGCATTAAAATAGGCAAAGAAGAAACAAAGCTATCACTCTTTGCAGATCATACGATGGCATACTTAGAGAATCCTAGAGAAAGAAGTAAAAAATTACTTGAAATAATAAGCAACTTTAGGAAAGTTGCAGGATATGAAATAAACCCACATGAATCATTGGCATTTCTATCTATTACTAACAAGGCCCAATAGCAAGTGATAGAAAGAGAAATTCCATTTTAAATTACTATAGACACTATAAAATATTTGGAAGTCTACCTGCCAAAACACACCCAGGAACTATATGAACACAATTACAAAACACTTTTCACACAAATAAAATCAGATGTAAATAATTGGAAAAATATCAGTCTCTCACGGGTAGGCCAAGCTAATATAATAAAAATTACAATCCTACCTAAATTAATTTACTAATTCAGTACCATGCCAATCAAACTACCAAAAAATTATTTTACAGGGCTAGAAAAAACAATAACAAAATTCATGTGGAAGGACAAAATGTCCAGAATATCCAGGGAATTAGTGAAGAGAAATGCAAGGATAGGTGGTCTAGCTGTACCAAATCTTAAATAGCATTATAAAGCAGCAGTCATCAAAACTACTTGGTACTGGCCATGAGACAGAGCACTGGATCAGTGGAATAGGTTAGGTACACAGGACACAATAGTCAATGACTATAGTAATCTACTGTTTGATAAACTCAAAGATCCCAGCTTCTGGGATAAGAACTCACTATTTAACAAAAACTGCTGGGAAAACTGGAAAATAGTATGGCAGAAACTGGGCATAGACCAACACCTTACATTGTATACCAAGATAAAGTCAAAATGGGTACAAGATTTAGATATAAAGGCTCATACTATAAGCACGAGGAGAGCAAGGAATAGTTTACCTGTCAGATCTATGGAGAAGGGAAGAACTGATGACCAAAGAAGGGATATAGAACATTATGAATTACAAAATGGATGAATTTGGTTACATTAAATTGAAAAGTTTTTGCACAAATAAAACTAATGCAACCAATATTGGAAGGGAAATATAAAGCTGGGAAACCATTTTTACCACCAGTATCTCTGATAAAGGACCTCATTTCTAAAATACACAGAGAGCTGAGTAGAATTTACAAGAATACAAGTCATTCCCTAAATGTTAAATGGTCAAAGGATATGAACAGGCAAATTTCAAATGAAGAAATTAAAGCTATCTATAATCATATGAAAAAATGCTCTCAATCACTATTGATTAGAGAAATGCAAATCAAAACAACTCTGAGGTACCACATCACACCTATCAGATTAGCTAACATGACAAAACAGGAAAATGATAAATGTTGGAGAAGATGTGGGAAAATTGGAACACTCATGCATTGTTGTTGAAGTTGTGAACTGGTGCGACCATTCTGCATAGCAATTTAGAACTATGCCCAAAGGGCTATAAAACTGTGTATACCCTTTGACCTGGAAATACCACTTCTAAGCCTGTATCCCAAAGAGATCATAAAAATGGGAAAAGGACCCACATATACAAAAATTTATAGCAGCACTTTATGTGGTGGCAAAGACCTGGAAATTGAGGGGATGCCCATCAATTGGGAAATGGCTAAAAAAGTTGTGGTATATGAATGTGATGGAATACTATTATACTATAAGAAATCATGAGTAGGCTGACTTCAGAAATACCTGGAAAGATTTATATGAAGTGATGCTGAGTGATGTGAGCAAAACCAAGAGAACAGAGGACACAGTAACAGCCACATTGTACGATGACTGATTTTGATAGACTTAGCTCTTCTCAGCAATGCAAGGATCTAAGAGAACTCCCAAAGGCTCAAGAGGGCAAATTCTGTCCACATCCAGAGAAAAAATTTTGGAGTCTAAAAGCGGATGAAAGCATACTGTTTGCTCTTCTTTTCTTTTGTTGTTTTGTTTTGTTTCTTCATTCTTGTGGTTCCTCCTTTCAGTTCTAATACTTCTTTACATCATGAATAATGTGCGAACATGTTTAATATGAATGTATAAATAGAGCCTATAAAACAGATTGCATGCCATCTTAGGGAGGGGGGAGAAGATGAATGGGGAGATAATTTAAAACTCAAAATCTTATATAAGTGAATGTTGAAAACTAAAAATAAACAAATTAATTATATATATAAAAGAGAAATAAGAGTTCAACACCACATTCCACCCCGCCCCCATCCTCGGCTACCTCCTCCCAGAAACCCAGAGACACAAATTACAAAAATCAATCGCATTGTATCAGTCCTCTGAATTGCCAGTGCCTGGCCAGAGAACTGAGGAGCAAAGGAAGCAGACTGTATACCAGCATAGGACATTGTGTGTGTGTGTGTGTGTGTGTGTGTGTGTGTGTGTGTGTGTGAGTCTATGTGTATGTGTGTTTGTGTATGTTTCATAAGTATTCAGCATCTAGCTGGGGCCAGTTCTATTCATCCAAATGTCATGTGAGACAGAGACCTGGGCTAGTGCACTATGAACTGCCCAGTGTAGAAAGAGGCTGAGACATTTTGAGATTCATTCCCCAAGGAACCTACCATCAGAGAAGAATGAGCAAGAGAGTCAGAAAGTGAACAATAAGGGGAAAAAAAGATTGAAATTACCAAAGTTATCAGAAAGAGGAAAACTCAAAGCCCTTGAACATAAACAGATAAATAACCAAGGAAAACAAAAACAGTAGAAAGAAATATGACCTTCAAATCTAGAAAACTAGTTCATACCTCTATGAATAAATGTTGCAAAATAAAGGAAAATTATCTTGTTTGATGAAGCAGAAAAACCTGTGGAATTTGAGGCGAGCGAACATCAAAACACAGCACACAATTCTTTGTTTTTGTTTTTTTGGTTTTTTTTTTGCAGGGGGGAAGGCAGAGCAATTGGGGTTAAGTGACTTGCCCAAGATCACACAGCTAGTAAGTGTGTCAAGTGTTTGAGGTCACATTTGAACTCAGATCCTCCTGACTCCAGGGCCAGTGCTCTACTCTCTGCACCACCTAGCTGCACCACAGCACACAATTCTTGAATGATTTAAAAGAGAAATGAAAATTTTGAGAGCAGAATTCATGGGCTGCACAGTAAAAATAACAAACACACTAGAGATCCTGGAATCTGCAATGGCAAATCTCACCGAAGAAATAAAAGAGAGAACAATAACTAGGGAATGCAAAACACTGAAGTGGAGGACAATCGAGAAGAAGAAAAGATAAAACGATAACATTAAAAACATTCTCACTACCCATGCAAAACATACTGATTTTGAAGAAGGGCTACATAGAAACAACCTAAGGATCACAGATTCCAAAGAAGAATATGACAGGACAAAAAACAATTAGCAGTATAAAGAAGGAAATGATAGAAGGGAGTAGCCAGAACTTCTGAGTATGGAGAATGAAATGCCAATTGAAAGAATTCATAGAGTGCCTCCAAAACAAACAAACAAACAATAAAACCCAAGCCTCCAAACTTGAAGACACGTGATGGTTAAATTTAGCAATCCCATTCAGAAACAACAAGTTCTATAAGCAAAAATATGAGAAAGACCTAGAAACATAAAGGAAAAGAAACACAAATGACACAAGACTATTTTGCACCCATTAGAAGATGCAGGAGAGAATGGAATAACGTGTTCCAAAAAGCAACGCAGCTCAGGATGCAGCCCAGGGTGACTTAACCTACAAATATGAGTTTACTCATAGATTTAAAATGGTGGATGTTCAATAATAAGTATTTGAAGCATTTTTTAGAAAGAAACCTAGACCTGAAGGTACTATTTGCTTCTCAAATATCCCAGAAAACAGGAATTCAGGAAGGATGAATAAATGCAGCAGAGGGAACTTGGTGATATGTCTCCTACAGGTGAATTGAGGATTTTTTCTGAGGGACTACATTAGAAAATGGGCAGTCAGGTGGCACAGTAGATAAAGCACTGGGCTTGGAGTCAGGAAGACTTAAGTTCAAATCCCGCCTCAGATACTTACTAGCTGTGTGACCCTGAGTGAGACCTTTACCTCTGTTTGCCTCAGTTCCTTCATCTGTAAATTGAGCTGGAGAAGGAAATGGCAAATCATTCCAATGTCTCTGCCAAGAAAACCCCAATAGGGTCACAAAGAGTGAGACACGATTGAACAACAACAATATTACAAAAATGGGAGGATGAATGAAAAGGGAAGAAGGGAGTGTGTGATATGCAGAGGTCAAATCAAATTGAGGCTTAGCAATGAGGAGATAGTAAACCTGATGGTCTTAAGAAGAGAAGAACCTGCAGGGGAGTGGGTGAGGAGTTTAGGAAAAGGATTGAAAAGGGAGAGGGAAAGGAGGGAGGCCTTTAGTAGTGGGTGGGGATTCCAGTGATGAAGGCTTCTCTGGGTGAAGAGAGATATTCTGTGAAGGGAGATGGGAACCTTGTACTGAGGGTGGTCTATAGCATTTGGTGCTTGAAAAGACCACCTGTTCTACCTTGGGAGGGAGGCAATTGGAAATCCTGAGGGCAACTGGCGCCTGAGAGAGTTGAGAAGATTTTGAAGCCAATGGAGAAACAAAGGTAAATAGGGGAAAGGGATAGTTCTGTGGCAGGCTGCAAAATCAGCATCCCTACCATGTGGAAGTTTCTTCTCTGTCTCATGGAGGAATTGTCTATGTTCTGGGAGTAAGGCACAGTGGAAAAGGGGAATCTTCTGGGTAATCTCTACAAGGTGGTGGCTGAAACTGCCAAGAGGGGAATAGCTCAGAATGGACACCTTAGAATTTATGGCTTCATAAGGAATACAGAGAATAGAGAGGGACTAGATAGTTATAGAGGCTAGAAACCAGAGCATGAGGGCCTAGAGCAGACAGAAAGAGAAGATGAATAATGAAGGGAGTGAGAGAAACCCTCTCCGGAAAGGGAGGCCAAAAACGACATATGAAAAAATAATGAACAAGACAAGCTGGAGGGGAGGAGAGGAAGTGGGAATGTATTTGACTGAGAGAAAAAAGAGAAGAATTAAACGATCACATAAAAGCAGGAAAGAAATTGGAACTAATTAGCAGGACCCCAAAGAGAGAGGGGTAACTAGTGAGAAGAGAGTAATCACCAGTAATCACCAGAGAGCCATTGGGAATAGGACACCTTAAAATGGATAAACCAAAATAACTTAAGGAACATAATACTGTGCTTACAGCAGAAGAAGGTAAAAAATTATACCTCAAAAAAACCCATATTAGAGACCAATGGAGGGGAATACAAACATAATGTTAACAATTTTAAATGTGAATTTGAAGATTAGATAAGAAAACTAAATCCAATAATCTGTTGCTTAAACGAAACACACTTATAAAACAAAGATAAACACAAAATAAAACTATGGGGATGGAAAAAAATTTAGTATGTTTCAAGTGAATCCAAAAAGCAGAAGTTTCAATCATGCTCTCTGACAAAGCAAAAGCAGATATTCAGAAAATTAAAAGTCATAATAAACAAGAAAACTTCATTATGTTGAAAGGAATCATAGACTGTTGCCTGGTTTCTTAACCAATATTAGCAATCAATTTATGTGCTCCAAATGCCCTACGATTCAAATTCATAAAGGAAACATTAGCCGAGCTACAAGAAAACTTAGACAGTAGCGTAGTTCCATATGGCAACTTCTCCATGGTGCTTTTGATATATCATTGATTGACATAAGAAATTAAATGGGAATTTGGGGAGAGTTTTGTGGAAGCTGTAGAGAACACACAAAGGTCAGTAGATGACACAGAAAACTTTTATAATCTCAGAAATGCATGAAATATATGTATAGTATTTGCATAATATCCACGTATTTACCTTTTAATATTATAATAATTCAGACATCTTCTCTGGTTTGAAGGGAGAGCCAAAAAATTTTACATAGATTTTCCAGATCGAGGAGGCACTGTGCCCCTAACCCCAGTGATATGGTAGGGATACTTGTAGTGACAGGAGACTAAGATATCCACACCCTTTAAACCAGAGACACCATTTGAGAGGCCAGTGAAGGGCTGTGAACCTACTTGAGACTCTTTGATACAGGACACTGGGGGAAGCACTTGGAGGGGCAGTGTCTGAGTCTCTCTGGTATTCTAGAGACTTTCCCAAAGTTGGGGATATGGACAAATGGGCCAATTGCACTCTATTTGATTAGCTGAGGACAGGGATGTGCGGTGTCCGTTTCAAAATAGAAGCAACTGTTTCTCTCATCCCAGAACTCTCTCAATGGAAATTCTAGGAAGGGGCAAACGAGAGACCTTTGGGGAGTGACCACTGGCATGGCCCTGGATGTCTCCTCACCCCACCCCCAACCCTGGCAGAAATGGTGACTGCTCTCACTGGGAAGTTAGAGCAGAAACCTTGCATTAAATGCCACTCTGGTCACCTCTTGTTTTGTGTCTCATTCCCTATTTATATTGCGATGAAGAAAATCTCAAGAGGGAGAAGAGACAGTCACTAAATGATGAAGCAAAGACTCCAGAACAGTGAAGCAAAGGAGAGTCGAACATAATTAAATACCTTTAGTTTTGTAATCTAGTCACCAAAATGCACACTCAATTTCATGGCAGTGGCTAACTCGATAACTTTCCATCAACACATGATATTTCAGGCACTAACAACTGCCATGCACTATTAACACTAGGACTATTTTCTTACGGTTACCCTTTCCACATTGAGATTTTCCCCACTGCGATTTTGATATACTGTGAGTGGGCATAAGAAATTAAACAAGAATTTGGGGGAGTTTTGCAGATCCTGCAGCCAACATGCAAAAGCCAGCAGATGAAACAGAAAGCTTTAGAAACTCAGAAATATATAAAATATATGTATAGCATTATATAATATAGCCTAAGATCAACTACTTAACCCAAATTTAACAATAAGGTAATGTAAGCATCCCACAAAAGAAAAAGAAAAAAAAAAGCTCTGACTTTTTCCCTGCTACAAAGGGAGGGTCAAAAAATTTTACGCAGATTTTCAAGATCTTGGAGATGCTACTCCCCTAAATCCCTCAATGCGGAAGGGATAAGTAGCATTACACATCTGTGTAATTGCCTTATGTTCACTTTTTCTGTGAGAACATCCAAAGTGTTTATTCTGTGTCTTCTGCATGCTGGATTCTGTGCTAAGCACTTTTAAAAGCAAAACAAACTGACCATCTGTCCTAAGGCACTCTCTGATTCAAAGAAACATTAGGGAGATATGATCAGCTGAACTATGAGACAAAATAAAATTCCTTAGCTTCTGTCTGACTTAGAAGTGTCCTTTTCCTCAAAATGATTACCCTGGAAGAGCTGACCCAGGGACTCTAAGAACCCCCATCTCTAATTGGGAATGTTTTTCATCCTCCGCCTTTGTCCAACTCCAGAGTGGGATTTCAGGCCATAGCACTGATGCATAGGGATGTGGAAGAGGTGGAGATGGGCCCAAAACTTAAACCACAAAGCCTGCTCTTCTTTTTCTCCACTGCTCTGGTTCCCAGTGCTAATGCTGGGCTGATTTTAGTCTCCTGTGAAAATGCTGTTTTCTAATTTTTACCACAGAGCCCCCACTACCACCTATCTCCTGAGGAAAAATGCCCAAGATTCCCAGAACTTACTTTTTCATTGAAATGTGACTCACTTCTGTTCTTTCCAATAGCCAGATAACCTAGTATTAGCTACATGGAAATATTTCTTTTTAACCACTGCCTACCTCAGTCTGCCCTCCCTTCTATCAGCCCCTCCCTTGTCTTCCCCTTTTCCCTTCCTACTTCTTCCCTTCCTTCTATCCACCTCCTCTCTTTTCTTTCCTCTTTCCCCTCCTTTTTCTTATAGGGTAAGTTAGATTTCTATACCTAGCTGATTGTGTTATTCCCTCTTTGAGCCAAATCTCATGAGAGTAAGGTTCAAACAATGCTCATCTCCCTCCCTTCTTTCCCTCTACTGTCATAGGTTTTTGTGCCTTTTCATGTGATGTGATTTACCCTTGTCTGTCTCCTCCTTTCCTCTTCTGCCAGTACAATCCCTTTTGACCGCTTTATTAGATTTTTTTGTCATCACATCAAAATCAACTTGTTCCCACTCCTTCGGCGTATGGATACCCCTTTAAATGTCATAATAAAGAAACAGTTCTCATGAGTGACAGGTAACATATTCCCATGTAGGGATTGTAATGGCAAGCAAAGTAGGACTTTTTGTTGTCTTTTGTTTTAGAGTGCTTCTCAGCACTAAGGCAATCAAGTGCTTTTGTTTGAGTCTTGCCTTTGCTTGTAGGAAGGCCCATACGCTTTTGCTAATTAGGTCACCAGAGGTATGAAGTCCTTGGACCCTGAAAAAGGGTAGATATACTCTGAGATTAGTATTTTGTTTTGGGGCTGTGATTTGACCAGAGGAGACTCTGGGTAGCCCTTAAGGAGCCCCTGGGCTTTGAAAACCCAGATGTTGGTGCTTCTCTCTCTCTCTGGTAACTATGTATGTATTGCTATGGACAGACAGAAGCCCTGTCTGCTGATTTGTGTTATTTGCTCTGTTTATATAATTTTGGCTTGTAATTTCTGTTTGTGTTTTTTCTGAAGTTCAGGGTGCTGATTTTTTTTCCCCTGAACTAAGTGAATGATATATGTATGTTTAATTAAAGTAAGGTTGTTAGCCCCTTAAAGTTGCTTTCCTTAGAAAAGCAGATCAAAGAACCTGTGCTAGATCAGACACCTGTGTGCTGGTGTTATTGGCCTTACACAGCCACAGTAGCAGCAAGTAGCATTGATGTTACAGGGATGTAAATAGTTTGCCCTTATTGAATAACATGTTGTTGTTTTTTCTTTCCTCTTTACCTTTTTATGCCTCTCTTGAGTCTTGTATTTGGAGATCCAATTTTCTGTTGAGCTCTGATCTTTTCATCAGTAAGGTTTGGAAGTCCCCTATATCATTGACTATCCATCTCCTCCCTTGAAAGATTATGCTCTGTTTCTCTGGGTAGTTGATCCTTGGTTTTAATCCAAGTTTCTTTGCCTTGTGGAATATCTTATTCCACACCCTCCAATCTTTTAATGTAAAAGCTGCAAGGTCCTGCATAATCCTGATTGTGGTTCCATGATATTGAAATTACTTCTTTCTGGCTGCTTGCCGTATCGACTCATTGGCCTGATAATTCTGGCAATTGGCTACCATATTCCTTGGCATCTTCAATTTAGGATCTCTTTCAGGAGGTGATTGGTGGATTCTTCTGATGACTATTTTAAATTCTGGTTCTAGGATGTCAGGGAAGTTTTCCTTGATGATTTCTTGGAAGACACTGTCCAGGCTCTTTTTTTTATCATGGCTTTCAGGTAGAGCAATACTTCGTAAATTATCTCTCCTGGATCTATTTTCCTGGTCAGTTGTTTTTCCAATGAGGCATTTTACATTTTGTTCTATTTCTTCAATCTTTTGATTTTATGTGATTGATTCTCAATGTCTCATAGAGTCATTAGCTTCTACTTGTCCATTTCTAATTATTAATGCATTGATTTCTTCAATTAGCTTTTGTACCTCCTTTTCCATTTGGCAAATTCTACTTTTTAAGGAGTTGTTTTCTTCAGTTGACTTTTTTTTTCCACTCGGCTAACTGTATTTTTTAAAAACTTGTTTTCTACAGTCAATTTTTGTCCTTCCTTTTCCAAGCTATTGACTCTCTCTTGCACACCTCTCATTTCTTTCCCCAATTTTTCTTCTACCTCTCTTGTTTGACTTTTAAAATCCTTCTTGAGGGGCAGCTAGGTGGTGCAGTGAGTAGAGCACCAGCCCTGGAGTCAGGAGGACCTGAGTTCAAATCCAGCCTCAAACACTTGACACATGTGCTAGCTCTGTGACCTTGGGCAAGTCACTTAACCCCAATTGCCCTGCCAAAAAGCGAAATAAAATAAAATCTTTTTTAACTCTTCCAAGGAGGCTTTTTGGGCTTGAGAGCAGTTCACATTCCCTTTTGAGATTCCAGATATGGGTATTTTGACAACATTGACAACATTTTTGAATTTGTGTTTTGATCTTTCCTGTCCCCATAATGAGAATCTATGGTCATTGTCCATCTCTACTTTTTGCTCATGGTGTTTACCTATTTCTTGGCTTTTAAAGTTGAGCTTTCCTGCTGGAGCAAAGGAGACACTGACCCAAGCTTCTTGTGCTTTGTGTGCTGGCAGCTGAAGGCTGAAGGGGTCAGGGAGTTTACTTGATGCTGAGCTGGGGTCAGTAACACTGAAGCTCTAATGGTGGGGGTGGAGAGTCTGACCCCTGGAGGACACCTGCTCGTCCAGGCTGCTCTGTTGCACCAGGAGGTTTGTCTGCCGGAGAATGCCTGCCTGCCTGAAGTTGTGCTTCTTAGAGTGAGGCTGAAGCCAAGGGATGTTTGGCTGCTGGAGAACATCTGCCCTCAGGTACACATGATGGCTTTCAGAGCTAGAATTTACCAGTTCCCCTGCCTTTGCCAAGGCACTAGCGGGGTCCTGGTAGTGGTGCTTGCCTGCTCCAACACCCTGGTGCTTAGGATCTCCCCCTGATATGTGAAGGTAGGGCTTGCTAGGATGCCTCCCATCCTGTACTACTCCCCTTCCAGCAGAGCAAGAGGGACCTTTTCCTTTCATCCCCCAAGCTTTCTGAGCTACAAGACTGGTGCACTCCATCTTTCTGCTGGCTCAGCTCTTCCAGGAATTTTCCTGGGGTGATATTTTATGGCTTTTTAGAGGTTGATGAGGGAGAGTGAAAGTGATTTGCTGGGTACACTACCATCTTGACTCCCAGAAGATCCTCTGGAATTCTTATTTGAAAGGAGCTATTCTAATTTTGCTGTTACAAATGAAGAGACGAAACAGAGGATCCCAAGATGATAGATTTAGAGCCAGAAGGGACCTTGAGAGGTCATGTAGTCTTATCCCCTCATTTTGGAGATGAATGCAAATGGAAGGCCCCAGAGACATTGTCACTTATCTAATGCCCCACCTGTAGGACATGGGGATGAGGTGGGTTGTGGTCCATGAGGAATTCTTGGCATAGATACTGAAGTGGTTTGCCATTTCCTTCCCCAGAAGATTAAGGCAAATAGAGGTTCAGTGACTTGCCCAGCATCACACAGCTAGTAAATGGCTGAACTGGATTGGAATTCAGTTCTTCCTGACTCTGTTCTATCCACTGAACCACCTAGCCATCTCCAAGGCAAACAGAGGATGTCACAGGCCCAGGGTCATGCACTTAGTAAGTGTCTGAGTCCAGATTTGAACTCAGGTTTCCCTGACTCCAGACCAAGAACTCTATCCACTGTGCCATCTAGTTGCCTCTAAGCCAGGGCAGAATATACATTTATGTGGTGCCTACTGTATACCAGGCACTGTCAAGCACTTTGCAAATGTAATCTCATTTGATATCCCAGCAAGATGTTTTCCCCATTCCACAGTTGAGGAAACTGAGGCAAATAGGGTTAAATGACTTGCCTAGGGTCACATTGCTAGTAAGTGTCTGAGGTCACATTTGAACTCAAGTCTTCCTGAGTCCAGTCCTAACCCTCTTATCACAGCACCACCTCACTACCTCATACATGGCAGAGCCCAGATGAAAACCCAGATCACTGAGACTCTAAATCCTGAATTATACAGTTCTCACATTGTATTTTTGCCCATTCTGTGACAGAAGCAACAAGACAATTAATTGGAAGTCATAGGATCACAGATTTAGAGCTCAAAAGGACCTTAGAAGTATCTAGTCTAGTCCCTTCACCATATTCCAGAGGAGGAGACTTGAAGCCCAGAGATTCAGCCACTTGTCCAGTCAATGCCCTTAGTGCCCAGCAGAGGCTAGACTGAAGAGCCCAGCCCCTCTGATTCCACAGGGAGCATTCTCTGAACCAAGGCCTGTCCTATCAGACAAGTCACTTTGGGCAGTGGCTCTGCTGAGTCTCATGAGATTCCTCATCTGTAAAACAAACAGATTGGAGCTGATCATTCCCAAGGACTATTTGAGCTCTGAAGGTGATGGTGCTTTGTTTTCTCTTCCACTCCTTATGGCAGAATGCTCTTGTTCCTGCTGACTGCTGTTACTTAGCTTGGTATGGTGACTGACTGCTGGGCCTGAAGTTGAGAAGACCCAAGTTCAAATCCTATAGTGGATACTTTATTAGTGAGGTGACCCTAGTCAAGTCATTTTCTTAACCTCTTTTGGCCTCAGCTTCCCTCTGTAAAATGGGGATAATAGCACCTACCTCACAGGGTGTCATAGAGTCATTTCAGTCCAGTCCTACTCTCCATGACCCCATTTGGAGTTTTCTTGGCAAAGATACTGGAGTGGTTTGCCATTTTCTTCTCCAGTTTCTTTTACAGATGAGGAAACCGAGGTAAATAGGGTTAAGTGACTCACCTAGAGTCACACAGCTAGTAAGTGTCTGAGGCTGGATTACAATTCAGGCCCTCCTGACTCCAGGCCTAGTGCTCTATCTACTGCACTACCCAGCTGCCCCTCACAGGGTGGTAACATTATATCCTTACTTCTCACCTGGGTGCACTACTCTGGGGCTTCTCACTTTTCTACCATGCTCCTAAGTCAAATACCTTCCCTTGCACTCTTCCTACCCCTTTTCCACCTTACGTTTGTCTTGTCTTCGCTAATTAAGATTGTAAACTCCTTGAAGGTAGGGCCTGTCTTTATTCTTACTTATATGCCCATCACTTAGCCTGGCACATAGTAGATACTTCATATTTACTGATTAACTGAATATTAAGAATTTTGGCATCCTTTTAAAGTATTACATAAATATGAACTATGTGACCTTCTAAGATTCATTCCAACTCTAAGATAAAAATTGTCATTTTACTCAAAGACCTTAAGTTGGTGATAGAAAAGATGCAAAAAAAATCATGTTTAATAGCAGCTTTCATTATAAAATTATGGTTAGGTCATCTTGAAAAACTATGAACTGAAAGATGGCTCATGTCAGCTCTATGTCACTTTAAGCCCTATACATCTATTTTTACAATTAGATCTAAACCATATTGAGAGTCAGGGAATGAACCTATATATTGATTACCAATGACTCCTGAAAATTGGCATATACTTTCTTATGTTTTGCTTTTCAAGGGACTGAAGTAATGTCAAAGCCACACCCAGACCTATTGATTTGCACTTCAGTCAGTATGTTACAATGAAGTAGGGTAAATATGTTGGATTAAATCCCAGAAACCATCTGTAGCCACTGACTGACTCTCCATCCTAGGAACAAAAACTAAAAACCTAACTCTCTTCTCTCCTGTTACAACACTGAAGGGATTCAGCTCTCCCAAAGTTCATATACAGTTAACCAAGTTTTATTTTAAAAGGAAAAGCTTTATAATGCAATTTTAAAGTGAAAATTTATAAGTTTTTGAAATAAGCAATATTACAAGCTATTTATAACAAAGTGGTATTTACATCTTACAAAGGTAAAAATGTCAGAAGAAACTCAAATTACAACTTGGGTCCTGGGCGATTCAAGTGTGTGATCCCAAACGATGGTCAAGTCCCATGTCTCTGTGAAGCGGTCCTCCTTCAGTCACATCATACTTCAGGATAGGTGGCTGCTGTTGCTATTCCACAGTGGTTATTCTTGTTCCTGGCCATTAAAATGTAACCATTGTCTCCCCAATCTTCACCCCAGCTGAAAAGAACACGAAGTATTAGGTTTCAGAGTACCATTCAAAAACACATTTTAACTTTAGGGGTGCAAAGCATCCTGATACATAATGTTACTGAATTCAGAAAATGAGGTGGACCTTTCAGAAAGCAATGAAAATACTCGCTGCTGACAACTTTGTGGTCGTTTAGTGTAATCAACTTACTTGTGGCCAACTCTTCATGACCCCATTTTTAGGTTTTCTTAGCAAAGATACTGGATGGGTTTGATATTTCCTTCTCTGGCTCATTTCCCAGATGAGGAAACTGAGGCAAACAGGGTTAAGTGACTTGCCCAGGGTGACACAGCTAGGAAGTGTCTGAGATCCTGTTTGAACACAGGTCCTCCTGACTCCAGGGCCAGAGCTCCCTATCTCTAGGGCCACCTAGCTGCCATATTCCTGACAACCACTCACTCAACAATAAGCACGCTCAGGTTTTCCGAGTGAAGTGCTTTTCCCTTAGCAGTTTGTAAGCAAATCTGACAATAATTGTGACAATAGCTAGACAACAGGAAATCTTTTGTATTATCAAGTCATCAGTGGTCATGAAAACTATGAGGAACCACTGGGGAACTCTCAATCTACTCTGGATCCTAAAACCAGGGCCCCTTCTACCCACGAACATCCCTTCTCCATTTCATGGGATCCCAGGAACTCCACCCTTCCTCCTTTTCCCTCTTTCTTCAAAATGAAATAACTAGAAACTGGCAACAAGCAGGTCAGTGACATTTCAGGCAAGACATTGGTTTACCTGTTCTTGACAATCCAGTAGGTCATTCCATTTTCTTCAGCAACCCCATAGCCCACAGCCAGCACAGCATGATTGAGCTCGTGCCTATCACATTCTGGTTCATAATAAACACCTAGGATATTCAAGTGAAATATGAACTTGAAAAATTTTTAACTAGTGAATAACAATAATATGGTTACTACATTGTTACACAAATAATGAAGAAAAAATGCTTACCAGAACCATAGAACCGGAAGGATATATGTGATGCAGCGATAGCAACAGAGATGGGCCCCACGGTTGCCACAGCCTTTGCAAGAGCACCTTCGTGCCCTGATGGGATGTTCACATATCCAGTGATATTAGCAGTGGAGTTTTCTGGCCGATAGTGACAGTCACCATCCTTTTAAAATGAAACAGATAAGAGGTTTGGTTTACTATTATCAGTGGCATTGCCCAGATGAATTTAAAATTGATGGTCATGAAATTAATAAATCTATGGGCAATGTTCTCCCATCAATTTATCAGATGAACAGCTCAAGAAGAGAGCTGGATGTCGGCGAATAAAGGACAATTTGAAAGTCACGTTGAAAGAAGGCAGCATAGTGTAAATCAGAGGGCTGATAACATTCCTACACATCTCTCCTAAGTCAATGTACATCCCGCATGGATTCTAATGTATGGTTCAGTGGCCCACATTTCTACTTGGGTTTGATACCACTGGCATAAAACAACCAATTCATTAACAACTCTAAGAGCCTACTAGATGTAGCATAGCCCAATGAGACCAAGGTTCAAATCTAGCTCTCCCCTTACAAGCTATGTGATCATGAGACTGAGGTGGAGAGGTTATCAGAAAAATCAAGATAATAGCTCCCCCAGACAGGGCTGTTTGAGGATCAAATGAGATTAAAGGAATAACATGCTTTGTAAACCTTCAGGATGATCTAAATGTCAGTAGCTGTTGTGCAATATTAGATTCAATTGTCATTTAATTCCCTGCTCTTAAGGAGGCACTTCTGGGAGCTAGGGGTCAGGGAGGCCAGAATGGGTTCAGGGTCAGGGAACCTAGGTCCCAATCCAGACTTTGCCACTTACTACTATGTTTGTGATCTTGAACAAGGCACTGTAAAATGAAGATGTCTGACCAAATGATCTGTAATGTGTCTAAGACAACAGAGTCCATATACTTCCTAAGATGTCTTCTCAGTGGGTGATTGTACACATAGTGAAGGCAACTCATTTTAAGTGTTAATGTATCTTGGATTCAGCTGTAGAATTTTTTTTAGTTAGGAATGTGGGGATTTAAGTCCTCAGTCTTTGCAGCCCTCCTCAACACCCATCCCCCAAACTGAGACTCTCCTCTCAAATATAGCTAAACCAAAATAATGGGGAATCCAATAACTATATTTACCTTTCCTTCATAGGGATAGGATTCCTCTGTATCAATGCCTCCATTTTCCTTCACATAGTCAAAGGCAGTAGTAATGTAGCCACCATCACAGCCTCTGTTGCCTTCCCTCCAAGCACAGTCAACCAAATTTTGTGGACTAAGTGAAACAAGTTGGCCTGTCTTACGGAACCACTGGCCTTCCAGGGAACCAGTTGCACTAAAAGCCCAGCAAGAACCACAGAAACCCTGAAAAAGTCAAAAGGAAGTACTGATTAGTTTACAAGATAATCTTAGTCATCTTTATAAGACAGATCTAAATGGTTTTAAATATGGAAGGGAACTCGGTCACAGATCTGAGATGAAGTCCTGTTATTTTTATAATCATAAGCATTTATAAATCATAAGCTTCACTGAGTTTTATCTGAGTTATCTATGGATTAAGCCTAAGCAACTTTTAATACCTGATCCTTAACAGGAGTTACATAGCCTTCATTTCTCCAGTCTACAGAATCAGGGATCTGTTCAAAGAGAGGTTCACCAAACAGAGTTCCTTTGGTCTTCCCTTGAAAATTCTCTTGGGTAAAGCTATTCATCATTTGTGTGAATTCCTCATTGAGCTAAAGTGAAGAAAAAAGTGGTTTATATTAAGTACATTGGGAGAAAAAGATAACTGACTATTCTGTATTAACATCAGGTCGTTACAGCACACTCACCACATCTCCAAACTTGTTCATTGCCATCTGGTAGGTGTGTTTACCAGCGCTGTACTCCTGATTGTGCCTTTCAATCATTCTCAAATTCCTCTCCCACATTGTTCTCCTCCAGGTTTCTTCCTTCTGGAAGCAAGTACAAAAATGTAAAGTTCAATAAGCTTCCACTTATATTATTACATATTCAAGTAAAACTATGCTCAGACCAAATGTGCTATCAATAATTTGGTTTGCAGTTGGCATGGTGACAACATCCAAATATTGCCACCCCAGAAGAGTTTCTAAGGTCTGATGCTGCAGACATCTCTACCCTCTGAAATTTTGTGGGAAAAGCAGCAATCTTGAGCAAATGAAGTTCTTATCCATATATCCCCTGGATTTGGGGGAAAGGCCATTTCATTAGTCCACCTTGAACATGTTGCACTCAACACAGATGGGGAAAAAAATAGTTTGAAGGTTACCCCTCCATAGGTCCTTTTGTGTTGCGTCTTCCATTGTTCCCATTTGGCGTCTAAAGTTGGATCAAGTTGTGGAGCAGCAGCTGCTATCCCTAAGCACAGGGAAGCTAAACACAGGTAGAAATTCATGTTTCAAACCTTAAGGGGAAAAAGGAAGAAAGAGATAAAAAGTGTGTATGATTAAAAATCAAGCCAAACCACAAATCCAAACTCTTGTTTCTTTGGAAAATAAACACAATCTTCCCAGTGGAAATACAAAATTCTTTTCACCAAACATTCATATACTATCTAGTTATGTGCTAAGCATTGTGTATGGGGTGGGGTGGAGTGAGGGTAAATACAAGAGATGTAATGCTGATCTAGAGTTTTTCAGAGAGTTCAGATATGGATACAAAAACATTAAAACCAGAGACAATGCTCCATTAAGTGCTAACATTAATAGCACAAACAATAAAAACTGACGCCCAGTTCAAAAGCAGTAACTGGTTTTAAGAGGTGAAATGTGCCCCTAAATTATATGGCGATGTTTTCCCAATGATATGTGACCACTTGCCCAATATATATGTACATTTATTTCAATAAATTGTATGTGTACTACAATGCTAATAAACAGAAATAGAAGTTTTTTTTAAAGGATCAGATAAAAACGAAATAATATGATCCTAGGGGCAATAGAAACACTGGAGTATACTGGAGATGGTAAGAGCAAGATGGTCACTTTAGAATGATTTGGGGTGCTGTGTGAGGTTAGGTGCTAGACCTAGGGTCAGGAAGAGCTGAGCTGAAATCCTGCCTCAGATACTTAGTGGTAGTGGTAAGGCTGTAGGCAAATCACTTAACCACTCTTAGCCTCAGTTTCTTTGTCTATAACAGCACCTACCTCAAAGGGTTGTTGTGAGGCTGAAATGAGGTATTTCTAAAGCTCTTCGTAACCTTAAAGCACTGGCTCTTTTTTATTATCATCAGTATTGTTAACCACTCAGAAGCTGAGGTACCACATTACACGCCCTGACTGTCAACCTACAAGGCCTGTCTCTAATCCAATTACACTACTAATCTTCTCCTCAGCCTTCTCTCTCATGTTCCCAACCTCCCCTAACTACTACCAAGCAGCAGCCATTGGGGAAATGGGGGAAGGCAGGGAGTTGTAGCTAAATCAGAGACTATGAAAAGACTCTATCTCTCATCTTGATTCCCACAGGATGAGGTAAGAGGGTATGGGATATGCCGATTTTATTGCATTATCTTTCTCCTCTACCCCATCCCATTTCCAATCCATGACAGCTATTATTCTCAAGGATACCACTGTCCTTCTAAAGTTCTCAACCTCAGTCTCATCTCCAATTCTGCCTCACCCCACCTACCCAATCAGTTGCCAAAGCATCTCTGTCATTTGTCTTCACAACAGCCTAGTTCAGATGCTGCTCAACTTTCCAATGGACTTTTGCAATAGCCTTCTAACTGATCGCCCTGCCCCAAGTCTTCCTCCACTCCATCCTAACCTCACACAGCAGCCCAAATCATTCTAAAGTGTCCATTTTGCTCTTATTATCTCCAGTATACTCCAATATTTCTAGTGCCCCTAGGATCATATTATTTCATTTTTATCTGATACTTTAAAAAACTTCTCTTTCTGTTTATTAGCACAGTGGTACGTACATAATTTATTGAAATAAATGCACATATATATTGGACAAGTGCTCACTAATTTTTTTCCTCTTTGGGGGTGGTGGTTGTCCTAACAAAAGTCTGCAAATTACTACTTTATTGAGGGCAGGACTGTCCTTTGACTCATTATAACCCCAGAGCTTAGCACAATGCCTTGCACATAAGAGAGACTAAATAAATGTTTTTCTTAAGGCCACTAAAACATTTCTAAGACTCTCCTTAAACCTAATCACCAAATGCCCCTTCTCCAGAACTCAAAAAATTATCTTACTTAAGAGCATGACCAAGCAACATACAAGCCTAGAATAGAGCTAGATTTGACATAAAGGTTCAATCCTGACCTCTGCCACTTACTACCATATGGGCATATATGGGCAAGTCACTTCACCTCAGGGACTCAGTTTCCCTAAAGTCCCTTCCAGCCCTAAATCTATCATCCTATAGAGTCTAAAGGTAGGGCTTTACAGTCAGATGCTGATGGAGGGAGTGGGAGAGGAGGAAAGCCTTTTCTGCCTTTTCTACAGCCGAGTGAGATAGCCACCTCCAGATTTTCAGATCCTCTCAGCCTTAGATCTAAAGGCCATGTAAGTCAACATCCATCTTTTACAAATACAAGGATATGGAAGCAGGCCACACAAACTCTAGGCATCTAAATCTCCTGCTTCCAAAAACAACTTCTTGCCCGCCTCTCCACCTAACAAGTTCCACCTTTCTGAGCAAGGAAAGGAGGTCAGGTGGAGGCGCCCATGGGAGCCAGGACCCCCAATAACAATGGCCAGGCAGGAGGGACTTGGCTGGAGGCCAGGAGCCACCCCTCCCAGCACTATCACCACCCCCCAGCTCCAGAACATTAGCTGAGGGGTGTTGGCAGGGACCTTTCAAGCAGGCCAGGAGGAGCTCTTTTCTTCCTCTGGAGCAACCTTACACACAGACACAAGCAAGTGCATTCACACTTTCCTAGCCCTTCACCCCCACCCTAGGGATGTCTGCAGAGTTTGCAACCAGAGGAAATCCAGAACTGCTCCAGGTCATAGGGGATGAAGAAACCAGGGAAAGGGAGGGAGTACAGTCCCAGAGCAGATCCAGGAAGGAGTCACAGTTCATCCCGAGGCCGGCCACTTCTCATCCCCAAATCCATCCTCAGTGCCCCCTCCTCCTTATCATCTCCTCTCCCATTAAGTGCAGGCCAAAGCAGACCCCAGACTCCATAAGCTGCAGGCTCAGCTCCCTGCACCTCTGTAATAGTAATGGTAACCAAAATAAAGGCAAGCATTTCTTAAGCACTTTTTAAGATCCACAGAGGACTTTACAGATGCTCCCCCATTTGAACTTCCCCACAACATTCCTTGGAAATAGATGCTATTAATTTGTCTTGGTTTCACGGCGGTTTCACATTGGTTCATCTGGTTTTACAATGTCCTAAAGTCAACCACACACCCCCCCAATCCAAATACACACACACACACACACACACACACACACACACACACACACGCACACACACACCCAACACAGCCGCATCTCCCAGCACCAACAGCAACAACAAACTCTTCCTTAACCATCCCTCTTCCCAAGCCCAGGCTCTGTCCTCTTTTTCTCCTCCCCTTCCCCCGGGGTCCCCTGGAACCTAAGGACTTTGCCCCTTTCCGAGTCCCTCCCTCAGACCTGGGAGATGCAGCTCCCCCAGCCCTCACCTGAGCTTCTCAGCAGCAGCGGGACCTGGGGAGAGCTGGACCTCTAAGGAAACTTGAAGGTCCTGATGGGAGATTGCTTAGCCCTGGGTCTGGTGGCTCCTCTTTTATGCCAATGTCCCAGGCTAAGCCTGCCTGGTCCCACCTCTCATTCTAGCCACTGGCTGTGCTGGGATGAAGGGGTGGGGCCACTGGTGGGTCAGAGACTGCCTGGGGAGTGATGCTTCTGTGTCTTCCACCTGTCTGGTTTTGCTGTTGCCTTAGGGGTGGAAACTCAAAGAGGTTGAGGGGAGGTGAACCAGAGGGCTTTGGTGATCCTGGAGGCTGCTTTATCTTACTTTCCTTGTAGAAGGTGAAAAGGGTCAAGTCTTCTCCTAAACAGCCTCTACCTGGCTGGGGGTTAGAGTTGGGAAGTGGGTGGGAGGGAGGAAGGAATGGCCTTGTCACCATGCACAACTGAGATCAGCGGCTTGGCTGAGGTGACCCGGATAAACCACTTGACTATTCACTAATTCACTGATTTCAACATTTAGAGAATAATTGTAGACTTAGACCTGGAAGGGATCTTCCAGTCCTACATTTTATGTATGAAGAAACCTAGGCCCAGGGTCTAAGTGACTTGTCCAAGGTCAAACAGCAAATGGCAGCACTATGACTCAAACGCAGGCCCTCTCACTCCAAATTCTGAGATTTTCTGTATGAAGACTCTAAGCCAGGAGATTTACAAGACAGGGATCTGAGTCCCCAGTGAACTAAACCCTGGAGCGGAATGATAGTTATGGGCAGAAAAATATAATATGCTCTAATTAATGAGAAATGCACCAGAGAGGTGTTACCAAATTGACCACTTTCTCAAATCGAGGTTTGGACGTGAGGTTGGGTCAGAGGCAGACTTCCTTGTAGAGATGGCATTGGAATTGATCCCAATGGGAAAGAGAGGGTTTCAATTGGTCATGTGGTGGGGATAGCTTCTAGGCAGAAGAAGAGTGGTAAAAGCTTGCAGGTAGAAAAGCCACCCTTTTGTACTGGGAGCTGTCTTCTCCAGTAGATCCCTCTTCTCTCATTAATCTTCCGTTGCTCCCTTTCTACTGGCTGCCTCCCCTGGTGACCACAAAAGTGCCTGTGTCTCCCTTATCCTCAAAACACCTGCACATGATGCCTGCTAGCTGTCATTCTACATGTCTCCTCCCTTTCAGTTGCTAAACTGCTTGAGAATTCCATCTACAATTGGTGCCTCCATTTCCTTTCCTCTCAATCAGGTCTTAACTCCAAGCAGCCTGGCCTCGGACCTCATCATCCAACTGAAACTGTTCTCTCCAAAGCTGCCAGTGATCTCTTAATCTTGCCACATCTAACAGCCTTTTCTCAATCATTATCTTTCTTGACCTCTCTATGCAGCCTTTGACACTGTCCGTCTCCCTCTTCTCCTGGATACTTTCTAGGTTTTCATGCCACCCTGCACTCTTTTGGTTCTCCTCACTCTCACACTGCTCTTTGTCAGTCTTCTTTGCCTGATCTTCCTACACTCCTTGCCCTGAGAGGGTCCCCCAAGATTCTGTCCTAGCTCCCCTTTTCCCTCTTTACTGTTTCATTTGGTGATCTCATCAGCTCCCATGCTTTCAGTTATTATCTCCCTGTAGCTGTCTCTCATATCACCTGGTCCAGCCCCAACCTCTCTCTTAGCTTTCAGTCTTACATCCCCAAATGCCTTTTAGACATCTTGAACTGTATCCCTTAGACATATTAAATTCAACATGTCCCAAATTGAACCCATTACTTTTCTCCCAAACCCTCCCCTCTTCCTAACTTCCATATTACTGTTAAGGGTTCCATTCTCCCATTTGCCAAAGCTCAAACCCTAGGTGTCATCCTCTACTCCTCCCTCTCACCTCCCATAGCCAATGAGTTGTCAAGTCCCGTCAGTTCTCTCTTCATAACATTTCTTACATATGTCCCCTTCTCTCTTCTGACTATGCTACCATGCTGGTGAAGATCCTCATCACCTCAAGCTTAGACCATTGCAATAGGCTAATGGGTGGTCACTCTGCCTCAAGTCTTTCTCCATTCCAATCCATCCTCAATTCAAGCTGTCAAACTGATTTTGCTAAAATGTAGGGCTGACCATCTCACCCCACCATCTGGCAATAAATCCTCTCTTTTAAAACCTTTCATAACCTGGCCCTTCCTGCCTTTCCAGGCTTCTTAGACCTGACTCCCTCCACATACTCTGTGAACCAGTGACAGTAGCTTCCTTTGTTTTTCTTGAGCTGAACACACCATCTCCCAGCTTTTTGCACTTTCACAGGCTGTCTTCCATGCCTGAAATTCTCTTCTTCCTCATGTCTGATTCTCAGTTTCTTTCAAATTTCAGCTCCAGTCCCACTTTCTGCAAGAAGCCTTTCCCTGTCTTCTTTAAACTTAATTCCTCCTCTATGTGATTATCTCCAATTTATCCTGACTATATCTTCTTTGTGGGGCAGCTAGGTGGTGCACTGGATAGAGTGTCAAGCCTGGGGTCCACACTTCACATCTGACCTCAGACACTTCCTAGCTATGTGACCCTGGGCAAGTCATTTAACCTTGTTTGCCTCAGTTTCCTCATCTGTAAAATGAGCTAGAAAAGGAAATGGCAAACCACTCCAGTATCTTTGCCAAGAAAACTCCAAATGGGTTCATGAAAAGTTAGACATGACTGAACAACAACAACATCTTACTTGTACATAGTTGTTGGCAGGCTATTACAAACTCTCTACCCTCCATTAGACTATGAGCTCCTTGAAAGCATGGACTGTGTTTTGTTTTCTTTTGTTTTATTCTTAACTTTCTTTGTATCCTCAATGCTCAGCTTAGTGCCTTGCATGTAGGAGGCACTTAATAAATGCTAGTTGGTGAACTGACTGGGACTCTGCTAGTTTCACTGGAATTTAGAACACACAGATAGTAGTATGAGAGGAGGAAATTGAGGGGATTAGAACAGCAAATGGTAGTGGAAATTGAGAGAACCACACTGACTCCAATTCTGGAGCTAGCTCAGTTCCATTTCTATTCCATTATGGGCCTAGTTCAATTTCTGTCTTGTAAGAAAACTTTATTCCATTGTGTGAATTGTGAGAGATTTTCATTGCATTATTTGAACCTAATCCTGTGTGGCTAGGAAGCTGGACCTCCTCTCCCTACTGCTTAGAGACCCTTAGCTTGAACAAATTCTAGGTCTTCCTGACCAGAAAGCTCATGCAAAGATTGATGCAAGTTCTCTCACAATTTTACATTTCAAGCAACCCCTATGTCTTATCTGAAAACTGGCTCTGTTTTGGTCAATCAGTTATTGCTTCCATGTTCCTTTGATTGAATACTGACACTTGAGGGGAGTGGGACACCTCTTATTCTGATTTCAGGGAATTGTACCTGTTTGATCTCCCCCTCCCAACTTGCAAAGTCCCCAATCTTTCCTCCCATTAGAAATCAGAGTGCCTGATTTTGTATCCTGGTTAACTGTTTTCTTTTAGTTATTTGGTCTAATTTAATAAATTATTTTTAAAGCGTAAAAGCCTGTCTCCCCTTGTATTCAGGGGTCCATTGCCAAAGTTGAGGGACCTGGAACTTATTTGTTAAACAATTGGCATGTGTTCCTTGATAAAGTCATACAGGCAGAAGTTCAAACCTTTGCTTCCCCAGTCGTTTCATCTCTCACCCACCAGGGATAAGATTGGATTGCCAATCAGATTGTGGAGGGCCTTGAAGGCCAGATGAAGTGGAATCCATTTGAAAAAAATAATGAATCAAGAGAGTCCAATGACTCAAGTCATATACCATAATATCTCCTTGAGAACAAGTCACTTGTACTCTCTGTGGAAGAAAATAAACTTCCTTATCTATTAAATTAGACGGTTCGAATAGATAATCTAAAGTCTCTTTTAGACTAAAAAATTCTATAAGGAATTGTATTTCTTAGGTAATTGGGAATCACCAAAGTTGAGGAAAGCATAAAGAAAATTATGAGTCTTTAGAACGGGACTGGCAAGGAGGGGATTGGGGGAGAAATATTGCAGAGAGGGGATGAACAGGATTAAACTGACCAGATGGGGAAGATAAGGGAGAGAAAAAGGTCAAAGGTTACACTTTAAATGCAGGTTTGGAACATGAAACACTGGTTGAATGACAATGACAGTCAGGAGGAACAGCATTTTGGGGAAAAATTCTGAATGTGGGTTTGACGTGGTTTTAGATACAGTTAGAGGAGAGCTGCCTCCTCATTGGCATACCTGCCTCTGATTTCCCTTCTCTTTCTTCATTGTTCTTCATAGCTCCTTTTTGCTATTATTATTATTATCTAATATTATTTCTATTATTATTATTATCTGCCACCTAGCTGCCAATCTGATATTCCTAAAGTGCATATCTACCCATGTGAGAGAACTTAATATTACGCCATCATGCTAATGACTAATTATTACTTTGTAGATACCCTTTCCCTTCTATTTTGGTTGAGACCCATCTTCTGAAAAGGTCAGTCACAGTGTCTGAAGGGTTGGTGGAGTGATGAGATTACTCCTAGCCCCCAAGGCACCTCCTTCTTTGGTGGGTAGGGCAGGACTCACCTCTCCCTCTTAGAATGTGAATTCCATTCAAGGCTGAGCTCAGGTACAACCTGCTACCTGACCCTGATCCTCCTAGTTATTAGTGTTATCTACACCCTCATACCCCTATGCAGCCTATGACCAAATACCTAACCCAAATTTTGCAATAAAGTAATGTAAATACCCCAACAAAGAAAAAGAGAAAGGTTTTGACTTCTCTGGTATGAAGGGAGGGTCAAAAAATTTTATGCAGATTTTCTAGATCTTGGAGGCTCTGTGCCCCTAAGCCCGTCATTGTGGAAGGGATAAGTGTACTTATGTGTTGTGAAATTAAGAAGCATTAGAAGCCTGAATCCTTGCCCTGTGTTCAGTGCGCATTATTTCATTCTTTCTGTGTGAACATCTAAGTATTTATTCTATGTCTTTTATGTGATGGATTCTGTGCTAAGCACTTTTAAAACCAAAACAAACTGACTAAGGCACCGTCTGATTCAGAGAAACATCAGGAAGATATGACCAGCTGAACTACAAGGTAAAGTAAAAATCCTTAGTTGCTGTCTGACTCAGTGTCCTTTCCTCCCTGTGGTTACCCTGAGAGAGCTGACCCAGGGACCCTAAGAACCCCCATCTCTATTGGGAATGTTCTTCATTCTCCCCTTTGTCCAACTGTAACCTAGGACTATCCTAACTTTGATCCAGAGTGGGTTTTCAGGCCATTGCACCGATGCCTGGGGAGGTGGACAAGGGGGAAATGGATCCAAAACTCAGACCTCAAAGCCGTTTCTCCTTTTTCTCCACTGCTCTTGTTCCCGCTGCTAATGCTGGGCTTATCTTAGTCTCCAGTGAAAATGCTCTTTTCTAACTTTTACCACAGAGCCCCCACTTCCACCTGTCTCCTGTGGAAAAACGTCCAAGATTCCCAGAACTTACTTTTTCATTGAAATGTAAGTGACTGACTTCTGTTCTTTCCTATAGCCAAATTACCTCATGGAAATATTTCTTATGAGATCTATGTGAACAGAAAAGTGGCTCTGGAGTGAAAAAGATTAGGAACACTTTTAAACCCTTATCCAAGGTAGAAATGGGGGCAGCTAAGTGGTGCAGTGGATAGAGCACCAGCCCTGAAGTCAGGAGGACCTGCATTCAGTTTTGGATTCAGCACTAACTAGCTGTGTGACCCTGGGCAAGTCACTTAACCCTGATTGCCTGGTGGGGGGGAAGTAGAAAAGTAAATAAACAAGCTCATCCCCAAGGCTTACAAAAGAAAGGAAACAGAATGACTTTGGAGTCAACTCAGAACCTAGAAGTATCTGCCAGATTTGATGGTAGCAGGAGACCTTGCCCCTCTGGTTCCTGACCCTTACTCTCTCTACCTTCAATCCCAAAACTCTGAGCTCATTTTCCATTCCTCACACCAGAGTCCTTATATTACCTGGCTGATGAGAAACATCAACCTCATTCTCCATTGGAGCAATAGAAGACACACATTGCTGGTATCCCAAGTTGAATAGCTAAATGCTTTCCTCCATAAAAACATTTTACTTAAATAAGCAATAAAACAATCTAGGTTCCTCTATCTATTACTTTCTAATTCTATGAGTAAAGAAATCTCATTTTATACCTCTGAGCCTCAGTCTTAAATCTGTTAATACCTGATCTTAATACCTGTCTTAGAGGCCACTGTGAGGATTAGATGGTGCTCAGCAAACCTTAGAGCTATACATAAATGTAAGCTGCCATTATCACTAGAGCACTGTATTTCGGCTCCATTGTGCACAGTCTGTTTCTTCTGCTTTTAGCTTTACCCCAGGATTATAACCCATGCTTCTCTTTCCTTTTTTGTGGATCCTGTGAGGTCACAATTATTCTTCTTGCCATAAAATCTCCAGTTCTGACGCCACGAGGGAAAGTTTAAAAAAATTGAATAGAGAGTTAACATTAAAGGATATTTGTCAAACTTTATTAGTGTAGATGTGTCATTTCCAGGAACATGGTGATGAGCGTTTATTTAAAGGAAGACTCTTACAAGGTGGAAATATTCTGTTAAGAGACACAAGTACTTCACTCTAAGCTTTAACAGTATAGTTGAGCATTTAAAGAAATCTGAGCACAACAGCAATAAAATTAAAGAAATATCAACTGGAGAAAAATATTGGTGGCAAACAGGAAAGGTATAAACTTGATATCTAAAATAGATAAGGAAATATTTTTGAATAAAATATCAGCCATAGGTTAGGTGCACAAGACATAGTAGTCAATGATTATAGCAATCTACTGTTTGATAAACACAAAGAACCCAGTTTCTGGGATAAAAACTCACTGTTTGACAAAAACTGCTGGGAAAACTGGAAAAAAGTATGGCAGAAACTGGGCATAGATCAATGTCTGATATCGTATACCAGAATAAAATCCAAATGGGTACATGATCTAGGTATAAAGGCTGATACTATAAACAAGTTAGAGGAGCAAGGAAGGGTTTATCTGTCAGATTTATGAGGAATGGAGGAATTTATGACCAAACAAAAGATAGAGAACATTATGAAATACGAAGTGGATAATTTTGATTACATTAAATTGAAAAGTTTTTGCACAAACAAAGCTAATGCAACCAAGATTAAGAGGAAAGCAGAAAACTGGGAAAGAATTTTTACAACTAGTTTCTCTGATAAAGGCCTCATTGCTAAAATATATAGAGAACTGAGTATAATTTACAAGAATAAAAGCCATTCCCCAATTAATAAATGGTCAAAGGATATGAACAGGCAATTTTCAGAGGAAGAAATTAAAGCTATCTATAGCCATATGAAAAAATGCTCTCGATCGCTATTGATTAGAGAGATGCAAATCAAAACAACTCTGAGGTACCACATCATACCTATCAGATTGGCTTACATGACAAAACAGGAAAATGACAAATGCTGGAGAAGATGTGTGAAAGTTGGAACACTAATTCATTGTTGGTGGAGCTGTGAACTGATCCAACCATTCTGGAGAGTTATTTGGACTATGCACAAAGGGAAAAATGAGCGTACCCTTTGACCCAGCACTATCACTTCTAGGGCTGCATCCCAAAGAGATCATAAAAATGGGAAAAGGACCCACATGTACAAAACTATTTATAGCAGCTCTTTTTGTGGTGGCCAAGAACTGGAAATCGAGGGGATGCCCATTAGTTTCTCTATTTTATTCATGTAAGCATTTAGAGATATAAATCTTCCCCTAAGAACCATTTTCACTGTAGCCCATAAGTTTTGGTATGTTGTCTCATTATTATCATTCTCTTAGATGAAGTTATCAATTCTTTCTATGATTTGTTGCTTGACCCTCTCATTCTTTAGGTTGAGATTATTTAGTTTCCAATTAATTTTTAGTCTAGCCTTCCATGGCCCTTTGTTACATGTAATTTTTATTACATCATGATCTGAAAAGGAGGCATTTAATATTTGTCTTTCTGCATTGGATTGTGAGGTTTTTATGCCCTAATACATGGCCAATTTTTGGTAAGTGCCATGAACTACTAAGAAAAAGGTATATTCCTTTCTATCCCCATTCAGTTTTCTCCAGAGGTCTATCATATCTACGTTTTCTAAAATTCTATTCACCTCCTTAACTTCTTTCTTGTTTATTTTGTGGTTAGATTTGTCTAGTTCTGAGAGGGGGAGGTTGAGGTCCCCCACCAGTATAGTTTCATTGTGAATATCTTCCTGTAACTCCCTTAACTTCTCCTCTAAAAATCTGGATGCTATACCACTTGGTGCATATAGGTTTAGTACTGATATTACTCTATTGTTTATGGTATCTTTTAGCAGAATATAGTTTTCTTCCTTATCTCTCTTAATTAGATCTATTTTTGCTTTTGCTTTGTCTGAGATCAGGATTGCTACTGCTGCTTTTTTTACTTTAACTGAAGCATAATATATTCTGGTCCAGATTTTTCCCTTTACTCTGTGTGTATGTCTGCTTTAAATGTGTTTCTTGTAAACAATGTATTGCAGGATTGTAGTTTTTAATCCACCCTGCTATCTGTTTCCATTTTATGAGAGAGTTCATCCCATTCACATTCACAGTTATGATTAATATCTGTGTCTTTCTCTCCATCCTATTTTCCCATCTGTTTATGCTTTTCTTTCTCCTTTCTTCCTTTCCTTCCTCACTAAAGTTTTCCTTTAGACCACTGCCTTCCTGAGTCTGCCCTCCCTTCTATCAGCCTTCTCTCTTTTTTCTCTTTTTTCTTATTACTTCTTCCCTCCCTTCTATCCACTCCCTCCCTTTTCTTTCCCCTTTCTCTTTGGACTTCCTATAGGCCAAGTTAGATTTCTATACTCAATTTACTGTGTTATTCCACCTTTGAGCCAAAACTGATGTAAGTAAGGTTCAAACAATGCTCATTTCCCTCCCTTCTTTCCTTCTTCAGTAATAAGTCTTTGCACCTCTTTATGTGATATAATTTACCCTCGTCTGCTTCCTCCTTTCCTCTTTTCCCATTACAATCTGTTTTCACCACTTAATTAGATTTTTTATCATCACATCAAAGTCAACTTATACCCAAACTCTCTGTCTATGTATACCCCTTGTACATGTCACAAGATACAGTTCTCAATAGTTACAAGTGTCATCTTCCCTTGTAGCAATTTGAACAGTATTTCCATCATGTTGCTGTTGTTTTTTTCTTTCCTGTTTACCTTTTTATGCCTCTCTTGAGTCTTGTATTTGAAGATGAAATTGTCTGTTCAGCTACGGTCTTCTCATCAAAAAGGTTAGGAAATCCCCTATTTTATTGAAAGTTCATCTCTTCCTCTGAAAGATTATGCTCAATTTCACTGGGCTATTGATCCTTGATTTTAATTCAAGGTCCTTTGCTTTATGGAATATCATATTCCATGCCCTCCAATCTTTTAATTTAGATGCTTCAAGGTCCTGCATAATCCTGACTGTTGTTCCATGATATTTAAATTGTTTCTTTCTGGCTATTTGCAGTGCGGTATCCTTGATTGGATAATTCTGGCATTTGACTACAATATTCCTTGACATTTTCAATTTGCAATCTTTCTGAGGAGGTGATTGGTGGATTCTTTCAATGACTATTTTACCCTCTGGTTCTAGGACCTCAGGATAGTCTTCCTTGATATTTTCTTGAAAGATGCTGTCTAGGCTCTTTTTTTTTTTTGTCCTACTTTCAGGTAGACCAATAATTTTTAAATTATCTCTCCCAGATCTGTTTTCCTGGTCAGTTGTTTTTATCAGAGGTATTTTATGTTTTCTTCTATTTTTTCATTCTTTTGTTTTTGTTTGATTGATTCCTTATATCTCTTAGAGTCATTAGCTTCCTGTTGGCTAATTCTAATTTTTAATTAATTGTTTTCTTCATTTAGATTTTGTACCTACTTTTCCATTTGGCTCATTTTACTTTTTAAAAAGTTCTTCATTGTACTTTTTTTCCCATTTGGCCAAATGTATTTTTAGGAGTTGTTTTCTTTAGTGTACTTTATTAGCATTTGGTCAGTTGTATTTTTCAAGGACTTGTTTTCCACAGTCAACTTTTGTCCTTCCTTTTTCAAGCTGTTGACCCTCTCTTACATACATCTCATTTATTTTCTTGATTTTTGTTCTATCTCTCTTATTTGGCTTTTAAAATTCTTCTAGAGCTTTTCCAAGAAGGATTTTTGGACTTGAGACCAGTTCGTATTCCCCTTTGAGGGGAATATTGGCTATATTTATAATGTTGTCCTCTTCTGAATTTGTGTTTTGATCTTCCCTTTCCCCGTAGAAAGAATCTATGGTCATTGTCCCTTTCTGCTTTTTTGCTCATGATGTTTGCCTGTTTCCTGGCTTTTAAAGTTGAGCTCTCTTGGGGAGAAAATTTGTAATTCAAACTCCTGTGAAAATCAATGCTGAAAACTAAACACATCAAATAAATAAAAAAAAAGTTGAGCTCTCTTACAGGAGCTCAGAGGGCACTGACCCAAGCTTCTTGTGCTGGGAGCCCAGGACCTGGTCACTGGCTTTGTGTGCTGGGGCCTCAGGTGCTAGCATCTTACCTGGTGCTGAGCTGGGATCAGCAACATTGGAGCTCTCAGGGTGGGGTTGGGGAGTCCAGACCCTGGAGGATCCCTATTCATCCTGGCTTCTTTAAAGCACTGGAAGGTTTGGCTGCTGGAGGATGACTGCCAATCTGGAGTTGTGCCTCCTGCAGTCGTGCTGAAGTACAGGAGATGTTTGACTGCTAGAGGAAATCTGCCCACTGGTACATGTGATGGCTTTCCCAACCTGGTATCTTTTGGTTCTCCTGCCTGCGCTGAGGCACTCAGGGGTCCTGGTGTTGGTGCCTGCCTTTTCCACTACCCTGTGGCTCAGAATCTCCCCCTGGATTGCTGAGGTGGGGCTTGCTGCTGGCTTGCTGGGACACCTCCCATCCTGTACTGCTTCCCCTCCACCAAGATGAGAGGGGCCTTTCCCAATAATCCCCCAAGCTTCCTGGGCTACAAGAGTGTTGCAACCCACCTTCCTGCTGGCTCAGCTGTTCCAGGGATTTTCCTGGGGTGACATTTTCTGGGCTTTCAAATGTCAATAAGGGAGAATGAGAGCAACTTACTTCTTACTCTGCCAGCTTGGCTCCCAGAAGTTTATATTTTATCCCTTAGTACTTTAATATTTCAGACATCTTCTCTGGTTTGAAGAGAGGGCCAAAAATTTTACATAGATTTTCCAGATTGAGGGAGTACTGTGCCCCTAACCCTGATGTAGTAGGGATGCCTGTAGTGACAGGAGACTAAGATGCCCATACCCTTTGAACCAGAAACTCCATTTGGGAGGCCATTGAAGGCTGTAAACCACTTGAGACTCTTTGATGTGGTACACTGGAGAAGCACTTGGAGAGGCAGTGTTTGAGTCTCCCTGGTATTCCAGACAGTTTTCCAGAATTGGAGATAAATGTGCCAATTGCACTCTATTTGATTAGCTGAGGACAGGGATGTGCTGTGTCAATTAAAAATTAGAAACAACTGTTTCTCTCACCCCAGAACTCTCTCAATGGAAATTCTAATAAGGGACAAGTGAGGGACCTTCAGCTGATCATATCTTCCTGGTGTTTCTCTGAATCAGAGAGTGCCTTGGGGCATTTGGTCAGTTTGTTTTGCTTTAGAATGTGCTTAGCACAGAATCCAGCACATGGAAGATACAGAATAAATACTTTTGATGTTCTCACAGAAAGAATGAACTAATGCACACTGAACACATGGCAAGGGTTCAGACTTGTAATGCTACTTAATTGTATAACTTATTAGTACACTTATCCCTTCTACATTGAGGACTTGGGGGAACAGCATGTCCAAGATCTAGAAAATCTGCATAAAATTTTTTGGCCGTCCCTTTGTACCAGAGAGGAAGGCTGAACTATTTTTCTTTTGCTTTTATGGGGTGTTTACAGTACCTCATTGTAAAATTTGGGTTAAGTATTTGCTCATAGGCTTTATACAATACTACACATGTATTTTATGCATTTCTGAGTTTCTAAACATTTTCTGTGTCATCTGCTGGCCTTTGCATGTCCTCTGTAGCTTTTGCAAAACTCCCCCCAAATTTCCATTTAATTTCTTATGCTGACCTACGATATATCAAAACTGCCATGGGTAAAGTTGCCATATGGAATTGTATTGTGTTATTGTCTAAGTTTTCTTGTAGCTAAGTTAATGTTTCCTTTATTAATTTGGATCCTAAGGCATTTGGAACACATAAATTTATTACTAATATTGGTCAAGAAACCAGACAACCATCTATGGTTCCTTTCACCATAATGTTGTTCTCTTGTTTATTTTCCCTTTAAATTTTCTGAATATTTGCTTTCACTTTGTGAAATAGAATGGGTGCAACTTCTGCTTTTTTTAATTCACTTGATACATAATAAATTTTTTTCCATCCCCTCAGTTTTATTTTGTGTATGTCTTTGCTTTATAAGTGTGTTTCTTTTAAGCAACAGAATATTGGATTTTGTTTTTTTATCTAATTTTTTAATTCACACGTAAAATAGTTAACATCATGTTTCTATTTTTCTCCATTTGTCTCTAATATTGAGTTTTTTCAAGGTTTAATTTTTTTTTTACCTTCTTCTGCTGTAAACACAGTATTATGTTCCTTCAGTTTTTTTTCATTCATTTATTTTAAGGTGTCCCATTTGAATGGCTTTCTGTATCAGTAAGGCAGGATTCATGATATCGATGGTGACCATGAATATGCCTGTATAGTTTGGAATCACAAAATATAAGACTATATAGAAGGCAGAAGAAGTAAAACATTTATTCAGACAGCAGAAGATCAAATCCCCAAACCAATAGTTCCACTATGACATAGCAACAATTATATCCCAAACCCAGTAAGTCCACTTTAATGTAACAGTAAGGAAATTAAAACCCAATATTGCAGCAAGGAGCCAAGCCATCCAGTAACCATCCCCTCTGCTAGGGCCTTCCTGTAAACACTCACTCATGAATCCTAACTGTCTACTTGCCTTCATCCTCTCCTCCCGAAGTTCTGAAAGCTTTCAGTTCTCAGAGCCCTTGCAGTTCTCTCTCTCCATCTCTTTGTCTCTCTCTTAGCTCTTCCAGTTCTCTGTCTCTAGCAGCTCTCTCTTCTCTTGAAGTTCTGTCTTCTTTGAAGCTCTCTCTACTTAATGGCTTAATGGCTACCCTCAGGGTACATATACCTTGTTTAGAGCCCAAGGTTTTCATACCTAATCAACAAAAGAGTGTGAGTCTGAGACTTAGCACCCAATCAGCAAAATGAGGATGTGGGCCTTCCTACAAACGAGCTTCCCCTAATCAAGCTTCCCTTAACTAGCTCCACCTGAGGCCTATTAAGGAGATGAATGCAAGGGGAAGATCTTTAATCATGATTAGCACCACACTCTCTTCCTGTCACTGGTGATTTCATTCTTCCCATTAGCTGAAGAAAGGTAAAATAGAGAAAACCCAAGGATCACAGATTCCAAAGAAGAACATAACCAGACCAAAAAAAAAATTAACAGTATAGTGTAGGAAATAATAGAAGGGAGCAGCCAGAACTTCTCAATATAGAGAATGAAATGCCAATTGAAAGAATTTATAGATTGCCTCCAGAAAAAAAAAAAACCCAAGGCTCCAAACTTAAGGATACATGATGGTTAAATTTAGCAATTCCATTCAGAAACAGTAAGTTTCTTTCTTTGGGGTTTGTAATGGTAATCCATTAATAGGCACATGTGACCTACTTATGTCACAGGAAGCCTAAGTCACATGTGGGGGGAGGAGTATGCTGAAATCGTAGGACTGGAAGAGTGGAGCAGGAAATGCTCAGAGCAAGTTAGAACCAGGGGAAGAGGACACAGGCAAGGAGTGAGCTAGGATTTGTGAGTGTTTGTGGGAAGGCCCCAGCAGGGTAGAAGGCTAATGAGATGGCATGGCTCCCTGCTGTGATATTGTATCTTAAATTCCTTGCTACTATGATGAAGTGGACTTACTGGTTTGGGGATTTGACTCCTGCTGGGATGGGTTGGACTTACCGGTTTTGGGATTTGGTTCTCTGGTGTCTGAATAAATGTTTTACTTCTTCTGCCTTCTATATAGAGAATCTGTTATATTTTGCAATACAGAAATACACAGGCATATTCACAACTATCATCAACGTGATTATTGCCTTGCTGATGCAGGTTTTTGCGAATTAGTTCCAGTTTCTTTCCTGCTTTTATGCAATTATTTAATTCTCCTCTTTTTTTTTCTCTCAGTCAAATAGATTCTCACTTCCTCTCCAGCCCTTCATTATTTTTTCACATGTCATTTTTGGCATCTCTTTCCAGAGCTGGTTTCTCTCACTCTCTTCATTATTCATCTTCTCTTTCTGTCTGCTCTAGGCCCTCATGCTCTGGTTCCTAGCCTCTATGACTATCCAGTCTCTCTCTGTTCTCTCTATTCCTTATGAAATCCCAAATGGGGAGGATTCTGGGAAGATGGCAGAGTAGGTCAGAAAATTCCAAGTTCTCAAAATTTTCCCCCACAAAAGAGTTAAAATAGCACCTTAGGGGAAACAAAGTATGGGTAGAAACAAAGAAGAATTGGGGCACAACCAGGATCTTCCTAGGACAATTTGAGAAGATCAGAAGAAAAATCCCAGGACGAGGCTTGGTCCCCAGGAGAAGTAAACATCTTCAGGCTAAGTTAACAACAAGCTGCAAGCCACTTAAACAGCTAGTGGCAAGCCCTGGGGTTAGTTGGTTTAAGAGGCTGCCTTGGCTCCAGCCACAGGAACTTTTCACCCCGGGATAGTGAGAGGACTTGGGCATTTGAGCCCAGGAAGACTGAGGGCAGCTCTGCTGATATGGAATGCCAGACCCAGCTGTGCTGCAAAGAGTAATGGAGATGAGAAGGAACCAGCATACTGCCGGTGAGTGCAGAAGCAGTGAGACAGAAAGCCCCTGGCTTTGGGCACTTATCAGAGGTTGGAGGTTTGGCTTTGGTTGCAGGCTAGAGGGGAGAACTGAAGATCTGGGGCAAGAGGCACCATTTCCCATACCCCAGGGTTAGAAGTGATTACAAAAATCAAGTTATTACCACCAAAAAATGCACAGGCAAAGGAGAAAGAATCCAAACATAAAGACTTATTACGGGAATAGAGATGGCTGGGATTCATCTTCAGAGGACAATATTGAAGTAAAGAAACCCCCAAAGAGTAATGTCAAAGGTCACCTGCTCAAAAAGAATTTATAGAAGATCTTTTAAAAGACTTTAAAAATCAAATGACAGAGATGAAAAAAAACTGAAAAAATAAAAATAATCCAAGAAAAACAAGAAGGTTATGCGAGGAAAGTCAACCAATTAGAAAAGGAGATCCAGAATCTTAAGGAGGAAAATGACACCTTGAAAATTAGAATTGGGCAAAGTGAAGCCAGTGAAATTATAAGAGATCAAGAAATAAACAAAACATGAGATTTGGAGAATAGATCAAGAAGAGAAAATATAAAAATAATCAGAATAACTAAAAGTTACGATCAACAAAAGAATCTTGATATAATAATACAAGAAATAATTAAAGAAAATTGTCCTGGAGCATTAGAACAAGTCAGGAAAGAAGAAATAGAAAAAATCCATCAAACACTACTTAAAAGAGATCCTATGAGGAAAACTCATAGGAATATCATAGTCAAATTCTGAAACCCTCAGTTCAAAATAAAATATTAAAAAGCATCAAGATTAAAACGATTTAAATATGATGGTGCCACAATTAGAATTACACAAGATCTAGCAGCAGAGACATTAAAGGACCACAGGTCTTGGAACACAATATATCAAAGAGCAAAAGACCTGGGGCTCGGGCCAAAAATATCATACCCTGCAAATTTAAGTATTATCTTGAATGATAAAAGGGACATTTGATAAACTTTCAGACTTTCGAAACTCTGTTAAAAAAATCCTGACCTTAATAGAAGATTTGACATACAAGAACCAAGAGAAACACAAGATACTTACCAAAGACTGACTATAAGGAATTCATAAACAGACTGTTTACCTTTTATACAATGTAAAATGTATGTCTAAGATTCTTATTAATAATTGGTGAGTTCATAAGGAATGGGGGGGATAAACCTGACAATGACATGAATTTAAAAAGTAAAACCATTTAGAAACAGTTAAAAAGAGTAACTATTTTATACAAATGAGGTGCAAGAGGAAGAAAGAATACAGAGGAATTAGATGGAGGAGGAGAGCTGGTAGTTCTGGCAACCTACTGTCATTGGGAATGGGTTTAAGAGGGAACAATACATATCAATTTAGAAGAGTATAAAAGTCTTCTACATTTAGAAGAAATAAAATGGCAGGGGTATAGAGAGGAGGGAGAGGACAGAGCGATTTTTAGAGGGGAGAATGAAGGAATAGGTAAAAGGGAGTATGGGAGGGTGTTTAGATTTATGAGAATGGGAGGATAGGGAGGGATCCTTGGAGGGGGGTAGGCAAGTAATAGGAGGTCAAGGTAGTCATAAAGTAGAGGAATCAGGAGGGATAGGAAACAAGAGATATGCACAAATATAAAAACAAAAATCAGGAGCAGAGCATGTTGGGGAAAGTATATGTCTATATGTGTATGTATATATCTATAGCTTTAGAGAAACATATCTAAACTTTATTGTCGCCTTTGGGGGTGGGGTGGGAGAGGGAAAAAAAGAACAAAGTATAAAAGCACACAACAGAGAACAAAAGAAAACTCACAAGGAAACAGAAAAATGGACATTTCTCAACACAACATGTATTATTTATCACATAGACTTTCTTGAAATGAAAATCTATTGTTATGTATTTTGAATCCCCTCTTAAGTTCTGCTTTGCATAGGACATGCTTTTTTTCTTTCTTACTTTGTATTTAAGTTTCAATATTTAAGTTTATGATATGTTTTGTTCCTTTTCTATATTTTGTATTTGTGTTCTGGCCCTTGAGTCTAAAATAAAATTAAATGTAAAAAAAAAAAGAAAAAAAATTTAAAAATGAAATCATAAATTCTAAGGTATCCATTCTGAGCTTCTCCCCTCTTGGTAGTTTCAGCCACCACCTTGTAGAGATTACCCAGAAGATTCCCCTTTTCCACTGTGCCTTATTCCCAGAACATAGACAACGCCTACATGGGACAGAGAAGACATTTCCCACAAGGTAGGGACCTTGATTTTGCAGCCCACCACTGATATATACCTTTCCCCTAGTTACCTTTGTTTCTCCATTGGCTTCAAAACCTTCTCAACTCTCTCAGGTGCCAATTGCCCTCAGGATATCCAAATGCTTCCCTCCCAAGGGAGGTAGAACAAATGGTCTTTTCAAGCACCAAATGCCATAGACCACCCTTAGTACAAGGTCCCCATCTCCCTTCACAGAATATCTCTCTTCACCCAGAGAAGCCTTCATTACTGGAACCCCCTCCCACTACTAAAGGCCTCCCTCCTTCCCTTCTCCCTTTTCAATCCTTTTCCTAAACTCCTCACCCACTCCCCTGCAGGTTCTTCTCTTCCTAAGACCACCAGGGCTATCTTCTCCTCATTGCTAAGCCTCTATTTGATTTGACTTGTGCACATTACACGTGCGCCTCTTCCCTTTTCATTCATCCTCCCATTTTTGTAATATTGTTCAATCGTGTCCAACTCTTTGTGACCCTATTGGGGTTGTCTTGGCAGAGACACTGGAATAATTTGCCATTTCCTTCTCCAGCTCAATTTACAGATGAAGGAACTAAGGCAGAGGTAAAGATCTTACTCAGGGTCACACAGCTAGTAAATATCTGAGGCACGATTTGAACTTAGGTCTTCCTGACTCCAGGTCTAGTGCTCTGTCCACTGTACCATCTAGCTGCCCATTTTCTTATGTAGTCCCTCAAAAAAATATCAGCAATTCACCTGTAGGGAAGGTATCACCAAGTTCTTTCTGCTGCATTTATTCATTCTTCCTGAGTTCCTGTTGTTTAGGATATTTGAGAAGGACATAACACCTTCAAGTCATGTTTCCTTTCTAAAAACTGTTTCAAATGCTTATTATTGAATGTCCATCATTTTAAATCTATGAGTAAGCTCAGATTTGTAGGTTAAGTCACCCTGGGCTGCATCCTGAGCTGTATTGCTTTTTGGAACACGTTATTCCATTCCCTCCTGCTTTTTCTAATGGGTGCAAAATAGTCTTGTGTCATTTGGTTTTCTTTTCCTTTGTGTTTGAAGATCTTTTCATCTTTTTGTATGTAGAACATGTTGTTTCTGAGTGGAACTGCTAAATTTAACCATCATGTACCTTCAAGTTTGAACCTTGGGGTTTCTTGTTTGTTCTTTCTGGAGACAATCTATGAAATTTTTCAACTGGCATTTCATTGTCTATGCTCAGAAGTTCTGGCTGCTCCCTTCTATTATTTCCTATATTATTTTCTATTATTAAATTAACTAATTTTTTTAGCCCTGTCATGTTCTCCTTTGGAATCTGTAATCCTTAGGTTTATTTAAAGTCAGTATGTTTTGCTTGCATAGTGAGAATATTTTTCTGTTAATGTTACTTTCTTCTATTAATTAATTAATTCTTCTATTTTCTTCTTCTCCATTGTCCTTCACTTCAATGTTTTGCGTTCCCTAGCTATTGTTCTCTCTTTCTTTTCTTTGGTGAGATTTGCCATTGCAGATTCTAGTTTCTCTAGTCTGTTTATTATTTTTGATGCACAGGCCATAAATTCTATTCTCATAATTCTCATTTCTATTTTAAACCACTTAAGAATAGTGTACTATGTTTCCATGTTTTCCTCATTTTACTTTCTTTTGCTGCATTTATTCGTAGATGGCTGAACTAGTTTCCTAGATTTGAAGGTCATATTTCTTTCTACTGTTTTTGTTTTCTCTGGTTATTTATCTGCTTATGTTCAAGGGCTCTGAGTTTTCCTCTTTCTGATGGCTTTGGTAATTTCAGTCTTTTTTCCCCTATTGTTCACCTTCTGACTTTCACTCATTCTCCTCTCATGGTAGGTTCCTTGGGGGATGTATCTCAAAATGTCTCAACCTCCTTCCATACTGGGCAATTCATCATGAACTGGCCTAGGTCTCTGCCCCAAATGACTTTTGGATGAACAGAAGTGGCCCCAGCTGGATGCTGGATGCTGGATACGCGCACGCGCACGCGCTATGTCTGTGCTGGTATACTGTCCTGTTTCCTCTGTTCCTCAGTTGTCTGACCAGGCACTGGCAAGTCAGAGGGCTGATCCTATGGGATTGATTATTGTAGTTTGTTTCTCTGGGGCTCTGGGAGGAGGTGGCAGTAGATGGGGAGAGGGATGTGGTATTGAGCTCTGTTTCAAGTCCAGACATCCATCCCTTTCCCTCTGTTCCTGGCTTTCCAGCAGAATGCTACCAACCCTAGCATTGGCTGTGGCCCCAGTGACTTTCTATTATACAGGGTACTACAGAGGCTCACTAGCTATCTGTCCAGGCCAGAGCTGACTTCTCTAGCCTGGAGCCCAGATCTCCATGGTCCTGGAAAGAGAGAGAAGATAGGGTGAATGTCTGGGTTTTCTTAGGAGCTCATGTGGACCAGTAGCATGACAAGTGAGTGGGACAGATGTGATGAGTGAGCTCAGGGCAGATATCAGTTCATGGGTTTCTTTGTTGATTTTGATTCTAGGTATCCTAAATTATGGAGACAACTTAAGTTTCTTTATCACTGGCACATAATTTCTGTTCTGGAGAAGTTGGAGAGGTCTAGGGGATCAGAGAAAATCTCCAGCCCTCCATCTTGTCTATCAGTGGAATTTTCAAGTGCATGGTTCTCAAAGATTCAGAGCCCATTTACATCTCTCTCTAGTGAATAAATGCCTACAGATAGATTATTTTCCATTCCCCCTGGTTCACTGCAGGGTCCCTTATGGTATTCAGTCATAAGCATGACAGAAACTCCATGGCTTGAGGCAGTGAAAGGCATTAGGCCATCCCATCACCCCGGGATCTACTTCTTCCACATGGCTTCAGCCGTGATGAGTTCAGCCCAATGCAATCCATCCAACTTGAGCCAAATGTTCTCAAGCCAATCTCGTGGCTCAGGAAATGAATCACTCACAGACCAACTAACATTTCACAAAAGGTTGGATATGACATTGATTTATTGGGTGTGACCTCATAGCCTCTGACTTTTCCAAGGTGTCTTGCAGGTGAGATGCCTGTGTTAAGCCTGATAAGCAAAGTGATTCCATTTTTGTCTTCCCCTTCACTGGGCTTTTGTACATAGATGATCAGGGGAGGGAGAGAACAAGTACTTATTAAGCACCTACTGTGTACCAGGCACTGACACATATTCTCTCATTTGATCCTCACAACAGCCCTGCAAGGTAGATGCCATTCATTATAAGCCCCCATTTTACAGGTGAGGAAACTGAAGAAGACAAAGGTTAAGTGACTCGGTGTGTTGAGCTGAAGAAACACAAAGGTTGCCACTGTCCCAGGGTCACACAACTAGTAAGCATCTGAGGGAGGATTTGAACTCAAGTCTTCCTGACTCTAAGCCCAGGGCTTTACCCACTCTGCCACCTAAATATTTACAGAGCAGGATTCTATGCTGTCACCATTTCGGTATCAAGGACCTTTTCAATACCTTTTAGGGAAAACCTAGCCTAGCCCAGATGGGCACTTACAGATGCTATTCCTCTAACATATATAGGAAAGCACTACCTAGTACAAAGCATTATCTTGAGCACAGAGTTTGGCTTGTTTGGTTGGTTTTGGTCCTGATGTGTGATTGCTTCAGTGTAGGGAGCTTCCTCACATGCAAAGTTCCTCCGATGATTTAGCTCTTGAAGTTGATTAAAGGAGTCCCCAGTGAGCAATTCTTAAGCATATACAACATGCCAAACACTGTGATAAGCACCAGGAATACAAAGAAGGGAAAAATGAGTCTCTACCCTCAAGGAGCTCACATTCTAATAGGAGAGATAACATGCCAGGTAGAAACAAGAGATATTGTCTTGCCTTTTTGAGTCATTTCAGTCATGTCCAACTCATTGTGAACTCATTTGGTATTTTCCTGGCAAAGATTCTGGAGTGGTTTGCCATTTCCTTCTCCAGCTCATTTTACAGATGAGAAAACTGAGATGAATGGGGTTAAGTGACTTGCCCAGGGTCACACAGCTAGTAAATATCTGGGGTTGATTTAAAATCACAAAGATGAGTCTCCAGACCCAGTGCTCTATCTACCGCTCCACATAGCTGCCCCACAAACAAGATACAGTTAGGATAAATTGGAGATATCAACAGAAGGCAGGTGCTATAATCAAGAGCTATTCATAAAGGCTTCTTCTATCAAGATAGGGGTTTTGTTGAGACTTGAAAGAAGCCAGAGAAGTCTGGAGATTGAGAAAAGGGTGATGAGAATTCTAGGAGTGGGAACAGCCAGTAAAAATGCAAAGTCAGGAGATGGCATATGATGCTTGAGAAATAACAAGGAGCCTAGTGGCACTGTATCACAAGCATATGGAGGGAGTCAGGTATAAGAGGCCTGGAAAGGTAGGAAGGGGCCAGGTTATTAAAGGTTTTAAAAACCAAACAGAACATTTTATTTTTGCTCCTTGAAGTAAAAGGGAATCACTGGAATTGATTGAATCGTGGGTGATATGGTCAGACTCGTGTTTTAGGAAAATCATTTTAATAGCTGAGTGGAAGATGAATTGGAGTAGGGATACTCTTGAGGGAGGGAGACCAACCAATAAGCCGTTGAAATGGTCTAGATGAAAGGTGGTAAGGGCTTGCATCAGAGCGGTCACAGTTTCAGAGAAGAGAAGGGGGAATAATATGAGAGATTTATGAAGGCAGAATCTGTAAGACTTAATAACAGATTGGATATGGGGGAGTGAGAGAATGAATGAATGAACAAAAGAATGAAAAAAGCATGTATTAAGTGCTTACTATTTTCAAAGCATTTGAGATATAAATAGAAAAGCAAGACAGATTCTGCTCTCAAGAAACTCCCATCCTAATGGAGGAGATAACACATGGAAGGTTTCAGCTGCCAGTCAGATGCAAAGGTACCATGGTCCTTAGGGCAAAGTGGCAAACAGAAGATATTGCCTCTTCTTTGATGTCATTCCCACTGGTAAAATTACCAAGTTTTGATGCTAAAGCATTTGACAGTGTCAAGGACTTTGATGACAAGGACTTTATTTTTCTGGGACTTGGCTATCTGTGGCTGTAGCACCTACAGGAGCAGTGGCCAGGCTTCGTCTCCATAGAATTGCTTTCTCAGTGTGATGGCTTCAGGCACTTGGAAGCAAACACAGAAATTCCCACGTCTCTGGGGCCCAGGGTTATGGGCTGCCTCTATCACAATCTGAGGAGAGATGATAATCTCAGTAGTGTTGTTGGCAGTTGTCTGGTTTTCCTAGCACCCGCAGCCTCATATCTTCAAGGATATAGCCCATTGCCTAGATGAGTAGATATGAGAATCAGCAGAGAGATAATCATTCAAATCATGGGAGGTGATGAGATGACCAAGTGAAATATGGAGAAAAGAATAGAGAGCCCATGAGAGAACCTTGGTGGATATATTCTGTAAGAGCGACCAGCAAAGGAAACTAACAAGAGACAGTCAAACTCGTAAGTGGAGAACCAGGAGATCATCACTAAAACCTAGAGAGTATGAAGGATATGAGAGTGATTGAGGGTGTCAAAGGCTGCAGAGAGGTCAAGGGAGAGGAGAACTGAGAAAAGTCGCTAAAAGTTTTAGTAATTAAGAGTTCATTAGTAACTTTGGAGACAACGATTTCAGTTGAATGATCATGTCAGTTGCCAAACTGCTCAGAGTGAAAACAGTGAGAGGAAAGGAAGTGGAGGCAGCAGCTATAGATGGTCTTCTCAAGGAGTTTAGCCATGAAACAGTCGAGACATACAGGACAATAGGTAGCAGGGACGGACACATCAGGCAAAAGCTTTTTGGAAATTAAAGAACCCTTGAGTGAGTCAAGTCAACTAATATTTATTAAGCACTTTCTATGTGATAAGGCAGTGTAAACTGAGGATAGTAAAGGTAAAAGGTAAAAGATAGTCCCTGTTCTCAGGGAGTTTATAATCTGATGGGGAGACACCATGCAAACAACTATGTTCAACATGCTATATAGAGATAATTTGGAGATCGTAAGCAAAGGGCAGGCACTAGCATTAAGAAGGATTGGGAAATCTATGACTAATGACCAGGTATCATGTGCTGGGAATTCAAAGACAAAAATCAGGTTGTCTTCCACCTGAAGGATCTATCTGACATTTAATGGGATGTGGTTTAGGGGCAGATATAGATGTATGTGAAGATAGTTTCAAAATATTTACAAAATAAATATATACAAAGCAACCTTGAAAGAATGTAGGGGTATGAGGGTACAGATAACACTAATAACTGGGAGAATCTGGGTCAGGTAACAGGTTGTACCTGAGCTCAACCTTGAAGGGAATTCACATTCTAAGAGAGAGAGAGGTGAGTCCTGCCCAACCTAGTAAAGAAGGAGGTGCCTTAGGGGCTAGGAGTAATCTCATCACTCTGCCAACCCTTCAGACACTGTGATTGACCTTTTCAGAAGATAGGTCTCAACCAAAATAGAAGGGAAAGGGTATCCATGAAGTAATAATTAGTTATTACTTTATGTTATGTTAGTTATGTTGCCAAATGCTTTCAATGAAGATCAGTGCTACTGCACTGATAGTAAATTCTTCAATTTGAAAAGGCTACAAGACCAAAGTAGAGGGAATGTTGGTGCATGATTTTCTGTTTACAGATGATTGTGCTCTCAATGCAGCCTCTGAAGCTGAGATGCAACAAGGTATGGATGGATTCTCTGCGGCTTGTGCTAATTTTGACCTAACAATTAACAACAAGAAAACACAGGTGCTCCATCAGCCACCACCACACCATCCATACGTACATGGAACCATCAGTTACAGCAAATGGAGAAGTTTTGAAAGCTGTGGATAAGTTCACTTACCTTGGTAGTGTACTTTCCAGGGATGTACACTTTGATAATGAAGTTGACTCATGCATTGCCAGAGCTAGCTCAGTGTCTGTGAGGCTCCAAAGGAAAGTATGGGAGAGAAGAGGTATTAGACTGATTACCAAGCTGAAGGTCTACAGAGCCATTGTGCTGACCTCATTGTTGTATGCCTGTGAAACGTGGACAGTCTACCAGTGACATGCCAAGAAATTGAATGGCTTTCATTTGCATTGTCTTAGGAAGATTCTGAAGATCACCTGGCAGGATAAGGTACCAGACACTGAGGTCCTTACTCAAACTAAACTGCCAAGCATTCAAACTGCTTCAGAGAGCGAAGCTCCAAGGGGCTGGCCATGTTGTTCAAATGCAAAATGTATGCTTGCCAAAAAGACTGTTTTATGGAGAACTCACACAGGGCAAGCGTTCACATGGTGGTCAGAAGTGATACAAGGACACTCTCAAGGTCTCTCAAGAAGTTTGGAATTGATTGTGTGACATGGGAGACGCTAACACAGGACCGCTCAGCATGGCATGCCCACATCGGAGAAGGAGCTATGCTCTATGAGCAAAGCAGAATTAATACAGCTCAAAGGAAACACAGGAGGCACAAATTTAGAATATCCACCCCAAATGTTCACATGGACTATTTATGCCCCACCTGTGGTAGAGCATTCTGAGCTCATATTGGTCTGATCAGCCATAGTTGGACACATTGAAACTTGACTCTAGCATATTGGTGTCATTTTGGTATTCTTCAAGATCAAAGGACAACAACCAATTAGTTAGTAGCATGATGGCATAATATGAAGTTCTCTCACATGGGTAGATATGCGCTTTAGGAATATCAGATTGGCAGCTAGGTGGCAGATAGATAAAGAATAATAGAAAAAAGGAGCTATGAAGAACAATGAAGAAAGAGAACAGAAATCAGAGGCAGGTATGCCAATGAGGAGGCAGCTCTTCTCTCACTCTATCTAAATCCATGTCAAACCCACATTCAGAATTTTTCCCCAAAATGCTGTTCCTCCTGACTGTCATTGTCATTCAGTCAGTGTTTCATGTTCCAAACCTCCTTTTAAAGTGTAACCTTTGACCTTTTTCTCTCCCTCATCTTCCCCATCTGGTCAGTTTAATCCTGTTCATCCCCTCTCTGCAATATTTCTCCCCCTATTCCCTCCTTGCCAGTCCCATTCTAAAGACTCATAATTTTCTTTATGCTCTCCTCATATAATTTCTCTGCTCAACTTTGGTGATTCCCAATTACCTAAGAAATACAATTCCTTATAGAATAGAATTTTTTTAGTCTAAAAGAGACTTTAGATTATCTATTCGAACTGTCTAATTTAACAGATAAGGAAATTCATCTTCTTCCCAAGAGAGTACAAGCGACTTGTTCTCAAAAAGATACTATAGTGCATGACCTGAGTCATTGGAATCTCTTGTTTCATTGTTTTTTCAAATGGACTCCACTTCATCTGGCCTTCAAGGTCCTCCACAATCTGATTGGCACTCCAATCTTACCCCTGGTGGATGAAAGATGAAATGACTGAGGAAGCAAAGGTTTGAACTTCTGCCTATATGACTTTATTAAGGAATACATGCCAATTGTTTAACAAATCAGTTCCAGGTCCCTTAACTTTGGCAATGGACCCCTGAATACCAGGGGAGACAGGCTTTTATGCTTTAAAAATAATTCATTAAATTAGACCAAATAACTAAAAGACAACAGTTAACCAGGATACAAAATCAGGCACTCTGATTTCTAATGGGAGGAAAGATTGGGGACTTTGCAAGTTGGGAGGGGGAGATCAAACAGGTACAATTCCCTGAAATCAGAATAAGAGGTGTCCCACTCCCCTCAAGTGTCAGTATTCAATAAAAGAAACATGGAAGCAATAACTGATTGACCAAAACAGAGCCAGTTTTCAGATAAGACATAGGGGTTGCTTGAGATGTAAAATTGTGAGAGACCTTGCATCAATCTTTGCATGAGCTTTCTGGTCAGCAAGACCTAGAATTTGTTCAAGCTAAGGGTCTCTAAGCAGTAGGGAGAGGAGGTCCAGCTTCCTAGCCACACAGGATTAGGTTCAAATAACGCAATGAAATTCTCTCACAATTCACACAATGGAATAAAGTTTTCTTACAAGACAGAAATTGAACTAGGCCCATAATGGAATAGAAATGGAACTGAGCTAGCTCCAGAATTGGAGTCAGTGTGGTTCTCTCAATTTCCACTACCATTTGCTGTTCTAATCCCCTCAATTTCCTCCTCTCATACTACTATCTGTGTGTTCTAAATTCCAGTGAAACTAGCAGAGTCCCAGTCAGTTCACCAACTAGCATTTATTAAGTGCCTCCCACATGCCAGGCACTAAGCTGAGCATTGAGGATACAAAGAAAGTTAAGAATAAAACAAAAGAAAACAAAACACAGTCCATGCTTTCAAGGAGCTCATAGTCTAATGGAGGGTAGAGAGTTTGTAATAGCCTGCCAACAACTATGTACAAGTAAGATGTTGTTGTTGTTCAGTCATGTCTAACTTTTCATGAACCCATTTGGAGTTTTCTTGGCAAAGATACTGGAGTGGTTTGCCATTTCCTTCTCCAGCTCGTTTTACAGATGAGGAGACTTAGGCAAACAAGGTTAAGTGACTTGCCCAGGGTCACACAGCTAGGAAGTATCTGAGGTCAGATGTGAAGTGTGGAAGGTGAATCTTCCTGACCCCAGGCTTGACACTCTGTCCACTGCACCACCTAGCTGCCCCACAAAGAAGATATAGTCAGGATAAATTGGAGATAATCACATAGAGGAGGAACTAAGTTTAAAGAAGACAGGGAAAGGCTTCTTGCAGAAAGCGGGACTTGAGCTGAAATTTGAAAGAAGCTGAGAATCAGACTTGAGGAAGAAGAGAATTTCAGGCATGGAAGACAGCCTGTGAAAATGCAAAAAGCTGAGAGATGGTGTGTTGAGTTCAAGAAACGCAAAGGAAGCCACTGTCACTGGTTCACAGAGTATGTGGAGGGAGTCAGGTCTAAGAAGCCTGAAAAGGCAGGAAGCGTCCAGGTTATGAAAGGTTTTAAAAGAGAGGATTTATTGCCAGATGGTGGAGTGAGATGGTCAAACCAACATTTTAGCAAAATCAGTCTGACAGCTTGAATCCAGGATGGATTGGAGTGGGGAAAGACTTGAGGCAGAGTGACCAACCATCAGCATATTGCAATGGTCTAAGCTTGAGGTGATGAGGACCTTCACCAGCATGGTGGCAATGTCAGAAGAGAGAAGGGGGCATATGTAAGAAATGGTATGAAGGCAGAAGCCTGCCTCTGACCCAACCTGACACCCAAACCTCCACTTCACAAAGTGGTCAATTTGGTTACAGTTCTCTGGTGCATCACTCATTAATTAGAGCATATTATATTTTTCTGTCCATAGCTGTCACACCCTTCCACAGTTAGGTTCTCTGGGGACTCAGATCCTTGTCTTGTAAATCTCCTGGCTTAGAGTCTTCATACAGAAAGTCTCAGAATTTGGAGTGACAGGGCCTGGGTTTGAGCCGTAGTGCTGCCATCTGCTGTTTGACCTTGGACAAGTCACTTAGATCCTGAGCCTCAGTTTCTTCATACATAAAATGCAAGGCTGGAAGATCCCTTCCAGCTCTAACTCTATGATTATTTTCTAAATGTTGAAATCAATGAATTAGTGAATATTCAAGTGGTTTATCCGGGTCACCTCGGCTAAGCCATTGGTTTCAGTGGTGCATGGTGACGAGGCTATTCCTTCCTCCCTCCACCCACTTCCCAACTCTAACCCCCAGCCAGGTAGAGGCTGTTTAGGAGAAGGCTCGACCCTTTTCACCTTCTACAGGCAAAGTAAGATAAAGCAGCCTACAGGATCACCAAAGCCCGCTGGTTCACCTCCCCCAACCCCTTTGAGTTTCCACCCATAAGGCAATAGCAAAACCAGACAGGTGGAAGACACAGAAGCATCACTCCCCAGGCAGTCTCTGACCCACCAGTGGTCCCACCCCTTCATCCCAGCACAGCCAGTGGCTAGGATGAGAGGTGGGACCAAGCAGGCTTAGCCCAGGACATTGGCATAAAAGAGGAGCCGCCAGGACCCTCAAGTTTCTTTAGAGGTCCAGCTCTCCCTTTAGAGGTCCCGCTGCTGCTGAGACGCTTGGGTGAGGGATGGTTGAGTCGCTGCTCCCAGGTCCGAGGGAGGGGCTCAGAAAGGGGTTGAGTCCTTAGGCTCCGGGGGACTTCCGGGAAGGAGAGAAGAAAAGGAGGAGGAGACCGATGGTGGAGGAAGAGTTTGTTGTTGCTGTTGCTGCTGGGAGATGCAGCTGCGTGAGCAGAGCTTGGCCAGGTAAGGGGATGGGGGCTGGTTGAGTATGTAAGGATGTCACCTTTCCCAGAGACTCCGTGAAAACAGCATCTACGTCCCAAGAAGGTTGTTAGGAAACTCAAAAGGGGGAGCATCTGTAATGCCCTCTGCAAACCTTAAAAAGTGTCAAAGAAATGCTTGCCTTGATTTTGGTTACCACTACTCTTACAGAGGTGCAGGGAGCTGAGCCAGCAGCTTATGGAGTCTGGGGTCTGTTTTGGCCCGCACTTCATGGGAGAGGAGATGATAAGGAGGAGGGGGCACTGAGGATGGATTTGGGGATGAGAAGTGGCCAGCCCTGGGACGAACTGCGACTTTCTTCCCGGATTTGATCTGGGACTGTTCTCCCTCCCCTTGCCTGGCTTCTTCATCCCTGATGACCTGGAGCAGTTCTGGAGTTCCTCTGGTTGCAAACTCTGCAGACATCCCTGGGGTGGGGGTGAAGGGCTAGGAAAGTGTGAATGCACTTGCTTGTGTCTGTGTGTAGTAAGGTTCTGCTCCAGAGGAAGAAAAGAGCTCCTCCTGGCCTGCTTGAAAGACCCCTTACAGTGCCCCACAAATCCCCCACAGCCGATGCCTGGAGCTGGGGGATGGGGATAGTAGTGCTGGGAGGGGTGGCTCCTGGCCTCCAGCCAAGTTGCTTCTGCCTGGCCGTTGTTATTGGGGGTCCTGGCTCCCATGGGCGCCTCCACCTGACCACCTTTCCCTGCTCAGAAAGGTGGAACTTGTTAGGAGAGAGGTAGGCAAGAAGCTGTTTTTGGATGCAGGAGATTTGGATGCCTAGAGTTTGTGTAACCTGCTTCCATATCCTTGCATTTGTAAAAGAAGGATGTTGAGTTACATGGCCTTTAGATCTAAGGCTGATAAGATCTGGAAGTCTGGAGGTGGCTATACTCACTAGGCTGTAGAAAAAGCAGAAAAGACTTTCCTCCTCTCCCACTCCTTCCATCAGCAGCTGACTGTAAAGCTTTCCCTTTAGACTCTATGGGATGATAGATTTAGAGCTAGAAGGGACCTTAGGGAAACTGAAGCTTTGAGGTGAAGTGACATGCCCATATATGCCCATATGGTAGTAAGTGGCAGTGGTCAGGATTGCATCTGGCTGTCAAATCTAGCTCTGTTCTGGGCTGGTTTGTTGCTTGATCATGCTCCTGAGAAATGGAGGTGTTTTGAGTTCTGGAGAAGGGGCATTTGGTGATTAGGTTTAGGGGGAGGCTTAGAAATGCTGTAGTGGCTTTAAGAAAAATATTCATTTAGTACTATTATGTACCAGGCATTGTACCAAGCACTGGGGTTATAAAGAGTCAAAACACAGTCCCTGCCCTCAATAAAGCAGTAATCTACAGAGTTTTACTAAGATACCCCCAACCCCATCAGGAAAAATAATTGTGAATACTTGCCCAATATATGTGTACATTTGTTGCTGTAAATTATACATGTACTACTGTGCTAATAAACAGAAATGGAAATTTTTTAAAGTATCAGATAAAGATGAAATAATTCAATCCTGGAGGCAATAGAAACACTGGAGTATACTGGAGATGGTAAGAGCAAAATGGTCACTTTAGAATGATTTGGACTGCTGTGTGAGGATAGGATGGAGTGGAGGAAGACTTGAGGCAGGGCGATCAGTTAGAAGGCTACTGCAAAAGTCCACTGGAGAGTTGAGTAGGGCAGGCTGTTGTGAAGACAAATGAGAGAGATACTTTGGTAACTGATTGTGTAGGTGGGGTGAGGCAGAGTTGGAGGTGAGACTGAGGTTGAGAACTTTGGAAGGACAGTGGTATCCTTGACAATAGTAGCTGTCATGGTTTGGAAAGGGATGGGTTAGAGGAGAAAGAAAATGCAATAAAATCTGCATAACCCATACCCTCTTACTTCATCCTGTGGTGCTCATAGAAAGAGAGATAGAGTCTTTTACTTGTCTCTACTCCACCTACAACCCCCTCCCTTCCCCCATTTTCCCAATGGCTGCTGCTTAGCAGTAGTTTCATCACAGATGCCTTTACCTGGGGGATGTTGGAAAAATTCGAGAGAAGGCTGAGTAGGAGATTATTAGTATAATTGGATTAGAGACAGGCCTTGTAGGTTGACAATCAGGGACTGGGATGTGATTTAACCTCAGCCACTGAGTGGTTAGCCATAATGATAATAAAATAGCTAGTGCTTTAAGGTTTCCAACGTGCTTTACAAATACTATCTAATTTTATTCTCACAACAACCCAGTGAGGTAGGTGCTGTTATTATCCCCATTATTATCTCCAGATAAAGAAACTGAGGCTAAGAGTGGTTAAGTGATTTGGTCTGAAGATAATTTCACTTGAATGTGTAATAATCTAATCAGAAGCCTATTGAATGTTACATCTTTGTACTTGCTTTCAGAAGAAACATAATCGGAGGAGAACAACATGGGAGACAAATTTGAGAATGATTGAAATGCACAATCTGGAGTACAACGCTGGCAAATATAGTTCCTGGATGGAAACAAGTTTGAAGATATGGTGGGTGTGTTGTAAGAATCTGATGTTAGGGGAGCAGCCAAGGTGGTGGTTGGAAAGCAAGGACTTGCTTAAGCTCTCCCCGAAATCCCTCCAAACACCTGTAAAAAATGGCTCTGAATGAAATCTAGAGCTGCTGAACCCAGGAAATAACAGAAGGAAGCAGGTCTCCAGCCCAGGACAGGGTCAAGGGAGAAAACTGAATAAAAGGGGATAGGATACAATGGAGGAAAACATAGTTAGTCTTTCACAACATGAATATTGTGGAAGTGTTTTACATAACGATACATGTGTGGCCTATGTTGAATTGCTTGCCTTCTTAAGGAGGGTGTGTAGGAAGGGAGGAGGGGAGAGAATTTGGAACTCAAAGTTTTAAAATCAGAGGCTTAAAAGAAAAAGTTATTTTTCCATGCAACTGGGAGATAAGATATATAGGGAATGGGGCATAGAAATCTATCCTGCCCTACAGGAAAGTAAGGGGAAAGGGGGTAGCAGGGGGAGTGGGGTGACAGAAGGGAGGGCTCACTGGGGAATGAGGCAATCAGAATATATGCCATCTTGGAACGGGGGGGAGGGTAGAAATGGGGAGAAAATTTGTAACTCAAAATCTTGTGGAAATCAATGTTGAAAACCAAAATATTAAATAAAAAATTGGGGAAGAAAAAAAAGAATCTGATGTTAATACTGAGTAGTCAATTATCTTTTGCTCCCAATAAACTTAATATAAACCACCTTTTTCTTCATTTTAGACCAATAAGGAATTCAGACAAGTGATGAATGGCTTTACATGAAAGAGATTTCAAGGGAAGACCAAAGGAACTCTGTTTTGTGAACATCTCTTTGAACAGATCCCTGAATCTGTAGACTGGAGAAACGAAGGTTATGTAATTCCTGTTAAGGATCAAATATTAAAAGTTAAATATTAAAATATTAAATATTAAAAGCTTAATCCATAGATAACTCAGATAAAACTCAGTGAAGCTTATGATTATAAAAATAATGGGACTTCATCTCAGATCTGTGAGTTCCCTTCCATATGTAAAACTGTTGAGATCTGTCTTATACAGATGACTAAGATTATCTCGTAAACTAATCAGTGCTTCCTTTTGACTTTTTCAGGGTCAGTGTGGTTCTTGCTGGGCATCTAGTGCAACTGGTTCCCTGGAAGGCCAGTGATTCTGTAAGACAGGCCAACTTGTTTCACGTAGTGAACATAATTAGGTTGACTCCTCTTGGGATGATGGCAACAAAGGCTGTAACAGTGGTTTAATGGATAATGCCTTTGACTATGTGAAGAAAAACAGAGGCATTGATACAGAGGAATCCTATCCCTATGAAGGATAGGTAAATATAGTTATTGAATTCCCCATGCTTTTGGTTTAGCTGTATTTGAGAGAAGAGTCTCAGTTGGGGGATGGGAGTTGAGGAGGCCTGCAAAGACTGAAGACTTCAGTCCCCACTTTCCTTACTAAACAAAATCTCCAGCTGAATCCAAAATACATTAACACTTCAAATTAGTTGCCTTCACTATGTGTACAATCACCCACTGAGAGGAGATCTTAGGAAGTTGTAATCTGTGTTGTCTTAAACATTTTATAGATCATTTTGTCAGACTTCTTCATTTTACAATAACTTTTTCAAGATCACAAACATAGTAATAAGTGGCAAAGTCTGGATTGGAACCCAGGTGCCCTGACCCTAAATCCATTCTGGCCTTTGTACCCTGTCCATATACCTCCCTGACCCCTAGCTCCCCAGGTGCCTCCTTAGGAGCAGGGAATTAAATGACAATTGAATCTAATATTGCACAACAGCTGCTGATATTTAGATCATCCTGAAGGTTTACAAAGCATGCCATTACCTCAATCCCATTTGATCCTCAAACAGCCCTGTCTGGGGGAGCTATTATCCTTACTGTTCTGATAATTTCTCCACCTCAGTCTCATGATCACGTAGCTTTTAAGTGGAGATATAGATTCGAACCTTGGTCTCATTAGGCTATACTACAGCCAGTAGGCTCTTAGAGTTGTTAATGAATTGGTTGTTTTATGCCAGTGGTATCAAACCCAAGTAGAAATGGGGGCCACTGAACCATACGCTAGAATCCATGCAGGATGCATGTTGACTTAGGAGTGATGTGTAGGAATGTTACCAGCCCTCTGATTCACACTATGCTGCCTTCTTTCAATGTGACTTTCAAATAGGTCTTTACCCATTCCCATCCAGCTCTCTTCTTGAGCTGTTCATCTGATAAATCAATGGGAGAACATTGCCCATAGATTTATTAATTTTGTGACCATTGATTTTAAATTCAACTGGGCAATGCCACTGATAATATTAGACAAAACCTTTTATCTGTTTCATTTTAAAAGGATGGTAACTATCTCCACTGCTAATGTGACTGGACATATGAACATCCCATCAGGGCAGGAAAGTGGTCTCACAGCTGCTGTGGCAACTGTAGGGCCCATCTCTGTTGGATGCAGCACATGCATCCTTCCAGTTCTATGAGTCTGGTAGGTATTTGTTCTTCATTATTTATGTAACAACGCACTTAACCATATTATTGCTATTCACTAGCTAAAATTTTTCAAATTCATATTTCACTTGAATATCCTAGGTGTTTATTGTGAACCACAATGCGGTAGTGAAGAGCTAGATCATGGCGTGCTGGCTGTGGGCTATGGTATCAGTGGAGAAGCTGGAGACAAATACTGGATTGTCAAGAACAGGTAAAGCAATGTCTTGCCTGAAATGTCACTGACCTGCTTGTTGCCAGTTTCTGGTTATTTCATTTTGAAGAAAGAGGGAGGAGGAAGAAGGGTGGAATTCCTGGGATCCTATGAAATGGAGAAGGGATGTTCATGGGTAGAAGAGGCCCTGGTTTTAGGATCCAGAGCAGATTGAGGGTTCCCCAGTGGTTCCTCATAGTTTCCATGACCACAGATGATTGATAGTACAAAAGATTTCCTGTTGCCTAGTTTATTGGACTGTTCTAATACAGTTATTGTCAGACTGACTCATATGGTGCTATTAGAAGAGCACTTCACTTGGAAAACCTGAGCGTGCTTATTGTTGAGTGAGTGGTTGTCAGGAATAAGGCAACTAGGTTACCCAGGAGGTAGGGAGCTCTGGCCCTGGAGTCAGGAGGACCTGTGTTCTAATAGGATCTCAGACACTTCCTAGCTGTGTCACCCTGGGCAAGTCACTTAACCCTGTTTGCCTTAGTTTCCTCATCTGGGAAACAAGCAAGAGAAGGAAATGGCAAACCCATCCAGTATCTTTGCCAAGAAAACCTAAAAATAAGGTCATGAAGAGTTGGCCACAAGTAATCATTTACACCACAACAAAGTTGTCACCAGCAAGTATGTTCATTGCTTTCTGAAAGGTCCAACTCATTTTCTGAATTCAGTCACATCATGTGTCAGGGTGCTTTGTGCCCTTAAAGTAAAAACGTGTTTTTGAATGGTGCCCTGAAACTTAACACTTAACTATCTTTTCAGCTGGGGTAAACATTAGGGAGACAATGGGTACATTTTGATGCCCAGGGACCAGAACAACCACTGTGGAATAGCAACAGCAGCCACCTATCCTGAAGTATGATATGATTGAAGGAGGCCCGCTTCACAGAGAGATGGGACCTGACCATCATTTGGGATCAAACACTTGAATCGCCCAGGATACAAGTTGTAATTTGAGTTTCTTCTGACATTTTTACCTTTGTGAAATATAAACACTACTTTGTTATAAATAGCTTGTAATATTGCTCAATTCCAACACATGTAAATTTTTCTTTTAAAATTTTATGTATAAAGTTTTTACCTTTTTAAATACCCCTTGATTTGCTTGCTATGTATGAACTTTGAAAGACCTGATTTCCTTCAGTGAGTTAAATTTTATAGCAAGGGAGAAGAAACTTAGGTTTCTAATTTTTGGTCCTAGGTCAGGAGTCAGTCAGTGGATACAGGTAGTTTCTGGGATGGACTCCAATATTTTGTACCCTACTTCATTACAACATACTGATTGAAGTGCAAATCAATAGGTCTGGGTGTGGCTTTGACATTATTCAGTACCTTGAAAAGCAAAACATAGGAAATCATATGCCAATTTTCAGGAGCCATTGGTAATCGATGTATTGGTTTGTTCTATGACTCTCAAATCTGTTTTTACTCTAAAGGTAGAAATAGATGTGGAGGCCTAAAGCTGACATGAGCCATCTTTCAGTTCAAAGAGTTTTTCAAGATGACCTAACCATAATATTATCATGAAAGCTGTTACTAAACATAATTTTTTTGCATTTTTTCTATCACCAAATTAAGGCCTTTGAGTAAAATGACATTTTTTTTTCAAATTAGAGTGAATCTTAGATGGCCACATTCTTAATATTTATGTAGTACTGTCAAAGGTTGCCAAAGTTCTTTTAAATGTTTCTTACATTGAGTTAATCAGTAAACATGAAGTATCTACTATGTGCCAGGCTAAGTGATGGGGCTATAAAAAAGAATAAAGACAGGCCCCACCTTCAAGAGGCTTACAATCTTAATTAGGGAAGACAAGACAAAAAAATGGTGGAAAAGGGGTGGGAAGAGTGCGAGGGAAGGTATTTGACTTAGGAGCATGGCGGAAAAGTCAGAAGCCCCAGAGTAGTGCACCCAGGTGAGAAGTGAGGACATAATGTTAACTCATCTGATCCTTACAGTCCTGTGAGGGGCAGCTGGGTAGTGCAGTAGACAGAGCACTAGGCCTGGAGTCAGGAGGGCCTGAATTCTAATCCAACCTCAGACACTTACTAGCTGTGTGACCCTAGGCAAGTCACTTATCCCTGTTTGCCTCAGTTCCTCATTTGAAAAATGAACTAGAGAAGGAAATGGCAAACCACTCCAGTATCTTGGCCAAGAAAACTCCAAATGGGGTAATGGAGAGTAGGACTGGACTGAAATGACTCTATGACACCCTGTGAGGTAGGTGGTATCCCCATCTTACAGAGGGAAGCTGAGGCCAAGAGAGGTTAAGAAAATGACTTGACTAGGGTCACCTCACTAATAAAGTATCCACTATAGGATTTGAACTTGGGTCTTTTCAGTTTCAGGCCCAGCAGTCGGTCACCATACCAAGCTAGGTAACAGCAGTCAGCAGGAACAAGAGCATTCTGCCATAAGAAGTGGAAGAGAAAACAAAGCACCATCACCTTCAGAGCTCAAAGAGTCCTTGCGAATGATCAGCTCCAATCTGTTTGTTTTACAGATGAGGAATCTCATGAGACTCAGCAGAGCCACTACCCAAAGTGACTTGTCTGATAGGACAGGCCTTGGTTCAGAGAATGTTCCCTGTGGAATCAGAGGCACTAGGCTCTTCAGTCCAGCCTCTGCTGGGCCCTAAGGGCATTGACTGGACAAGTGGCTGAATCTCTGGGCTTCAAGTCTCCTCCTCTGGAATATGGTGAAGGGACTAGACTAGATACTTCTAAGGTCCTTTTGAGCTCTAAATCTGTGATCCTATGACTTCCAATTAATTGTCTTGTTGCTTCTGTCACAGAATGGGCAAAAATACAATGTGAGAACTGGATAATTCAGGATTTAGAGTCTCAGTGATCTGGGTTTTCATCTGGGCTCTGCCATGTATGAGGTAGTGAGGTGGTGCTGTGATAAGAGGGTTAGGACTGGACTCGGGAAGACTTGAGTTCAAATGTGACCTCAGACACTTACTAGCTATGCAACCTTAGGCAAGTCATTCAACCCTATTTACCTCAGTTTCCTCAATTGTAAAATGGGGAAAACATCTTGCTGAGTTATCAAATGAGATTATATTTGTGAAGTGCTTAACAGTGCCTGGCATATAGTAGGCACCATATAAATATATATTCTGTCCTGACTTAGCGGTAACTAGATGGCACAGTGGATAATGCTCTTGGCCTGGAGTCAGGAAAATCTAAGTTCAAATCTGGCCTCAGACACTTACTAGGTATGTGACCCTGGGCCTGTGATGCCCTCTGTTTGTCTTGGAGATGGCTAGGTGGTTCAGTGGATAGAACACTGGGCCTGGAGTCAGGAAGAACTGAATTCAAATCCAATTCAGACACTTATTAGCTGTAGGATGCTGGGCAAGTCTCTGAACCTCTATTTGCCTTAATCTTCTGGAGAAGGAGATGGTAAACCACTTCAGTATCTATGCCAAGGAATCCTCATGGACCACAACCCACCTCATCCCCATGTCCTAGAGGTGGGGCATTAGATAAGTGACAATGTCTCTGCAGCCTTCCATTTGCATTCATCTCTAGAAGGAGGGGACAAGACTACATGGCCTCTCAAGGTCCCTTCTGGCTCTGAATCTATCATCTTAGGATCCTCTCTTTCATCTCTTCACTTATAACAGCAAGATTAGAATAGCTCCTTTGAAATGAGAATCCCAGAGGGTCTCATGCGAGCCAAGATGGCAAAGTAAGCAGTAAGCTGCTCTCAGTCTCCCTCATTGACCTATAAAAACCCTGAAAATATCCCTCCAAGAAAATTCCTAGAAGAGCTGAGCCAGCAGAAATATGGGGTGCAGCATTCTTGTGCCAAGGAAACTTGGGGGATGAACAGAAAATGTCCCACCTGCTCTGGCAAAAGGGGAGCAGTATAGGATTGGAGGCGTCCCGGCAAGCCATCAGCAAGCCCCATGTCCACAAACCGGGGGAGATCCTGAGCCCTAGAATGATGGAGCAGGCAAATGACCACACCAGGACCCCTGAATGCCTTGCAAGGCACAGGCAGGGGAGCCAGTGGACTCCACATTGGAAAACCACCATGTACACCCCCAGGCAGGTATCTTCCAGCAGCCAAACCTCCCCTGTGCTTCAGCACAACTCCAGGAAGCACAGCTCTAGGCACTCAGGCATACTCCATCAGCCAAACCTTCCAGTGCTTTAAAGAAGCCCAGGTGTCCTCCAGGGCCTAGACTCCCCACCCCCAACATGAGAGTTCCAGTGTTGCTGACCCCAGCTCAGCACCAAGTAAGCTGCATGACCCCTACATCCTCTAGCTGCCAGCACCTGAGGCCCCAGTACACAAAGTCAAGGACCAGGTCCCTGGCCCCCAGCACAAGAACCTTGGGTCAGTGCCCCCTGTGCTGCAGCAGAATAGCTGCCAGGAAATAGGCAAACAACATGAGCAAAAAGCAGATATAGACAATGACCATAGATTCTCATTATGGGTACAGGGAGGATCAAAACACCAATTCAGAAGAGGACAACATTGTCAACATACCCACATCTGAAACCTCAAAGGGGAATATGAACTGGTCTTTTGTCCAAAAAGCCTTTTTGGAAGAGCTTAAGAAGGATTTTAAAAGTTAAACAAGAGAGGTAGAAGACAGATTTGGAAAAGAAATGAGATATATTCAAGACAGATTCAAGAGCCTGGAAAAAGAAAGACAAAAAAAATGGATTATAGAAAACAAGTCCTTAAAAATTAGATTTGGCTAAGTGGAAAAGAGGGCACAAAAACTCACTGAAAAGAAGAACTTAAAAAGTAAAATGGGCCAAATGCAAAAGGAGGTACAAAAGCCAATTGAAGAAATCAGTTTGTTAACAATTAGAACTGGGCAAGTTGAAGCTAATGACTCTAGCAGACATCAAGAATCAGTCAAACAAAGTCGAAAAATGAATAAATAGAAGAAAACAAAATACTTCATTGGAAAAAGAACCGAGCTAGAAAATAGATGCAGGACAGATGATTTAAGAATTATTAGTCCACCTGAAAGCCGTGAAAATAAAAGGAGCCTGCACTGCATCTTTCATGAAATCATCAAGGAGAATTGCCCTGCGGTCCTAGAACCAGAGGGTAAAATAGTCATCATAGAATCCACCAATCACCACCTCCTGAAAGAGATCCCAAATTGAAAACACCAAGGATTATTGTATCCAAATTCCAGAATTATTAGGTCAAGGAGACAATACTGCAAGCAGCCAGAAAGAAACAATTTAAATATCATGGAAGCATAGTCAGGTATACACAGGATCCTGAAGCTTCTACGTTAAAAGATTGGAAGGCTTGGAATAGGATATTCTGTAAATGAAAGGAGCTTGGATTACAACCGAAGACCAACTACCTAGTAAAACTGAGCAGAATTTTCAGAGAAAGAGATGGAAAGGGGGACTTCCAAACCTTCCTGATGAAAAGACAGGAGCTCAACAGAAAATCTGATCTTCAAATATAAGAATCAAGAGAGGCATAAAAAGGTAAAGAGGAAAGAAAAACAACACGTTATTCAATGAGAGCAAACTGTTTACATACCCACATGGGAAAATGATACTTGTAACTCTTGAGAAATGTATCTTTATTATGACATTTAGAAGGGTATACATAGAGAGAGGGCATAAGAATAAGTTGACTTAGATGTGATGATAAAAAGTCTATTTAAGTGGTGAAAAGGGATTGTACTGAGAAGAGGAAAGGAGGAGGCAGAAAAGGGTAAATCACATCACAGGAAGAGAAGCAAAGACCTCAGGACCAGAGATGAGCATTATTTGAACCTTACTCTCTTCAGATTTGCCTCAAAGAAGGAATAACATAGTCAGGTATAGAAATCTAACTTACCCTATAGGAAGTAGGAGGGGAAAGGGGAAAGAAAAGGAAAGGGCGGGATAGAAGGGAAGGCAGATTGAGGGAGTCCTGGTCAAAAGGAAAACTCTAGTGAGGAGGGAAAGGGAGAAAGGACAGAAAAAAGCATAAACAGGGTGTAAAATAGGATTGAGAGAAAGACACAGATAGTAATCTTAACTATGAATAAGAATGAGATAAAGTCTCCCATAAGCCGGAAGCTGGTAGCAGAGTGGATTAAAAACCATAATCCTCCACCTTCATTTTATAGTTCAGCTGATCATATTTTCCTCACGTTTTTCTGAATCAGAGAGTGCCTTAGGGTAGATGGTCAATTTGTCTTGCTTTTAAAAGTGTTGAGCACAAAAGCTGGAGCCATGATGGTAGAGTAGAAACAGGGACCTCATTGAGCTCTCCCCGCCCAAATGCCTCAAAATATCTGTAAAAGTGACTCTAAACAAATTCTAGAGCAGCAGAAGCCACAGAATGACAGAGCGAAGCAGATTTCCAGTCCAAGACAATCTGGAAGGCAGACAGGAAGGGTCTATTGCACTGTGCTCAGAGCAGAGCACAGCCGGGCCTGGGCCACGCCAGCACAGATGGAACTAGAGCAGACCTCAGCACACCGAATCACTGGCAGCTGCGGTGGTTTCCCGACTTCTCAACCCACAAATGCCAAAGATAGCTTCAAAGGTCAGTGGGTGAGAGAAGAGCCCCAGCCCCAGTCTCAGACCAGCAGCAGCCACTGCTACAGTGGCAGCTGCTTCTAGAGCTCTCAGCCTACAGATGGTGGGAGAATGAAGCAGCTGATGTGGGTTGCAGTCCTGGGTGATGGTCCTGGGGTGAGGAGGAGTGCTGATGTGACAGAGCTGATGTGTGGTGGCTGAGGAGAGAGTACTCTCCTCACGGTTCCAGGGCAGAAAAGAGTGCTTGTGGTTGCTCATGGACCAGAGCACAGGCCAGGAAAGGAGTAAACACCTCTCTTTTGATCACACCTCTCTGGAGGAACTGATAAGTCACAGGTGCCTAAAGATATCTCTGAAAACAGCTGCACAAAACCCCTGAAACTTGGGGCAGTATACTCTCCACTTAACAAAGAGTCCAAAAGTTAAATAATTGGCTGGGAAAATGAGCAAACAGGGGAAAAGAATAAGACTATAGAAGGTAACTTTCTTGTGAAAAGATGTTTTTTTACACACTTAACTGACAAGGAAGATCCAGGCATGCAGCCAGAGGAAGACAAGGTCAAGGCTCCTATACCCAAAGCCTCCAAGAAAAATATGAATTGATCTCAGACCACGGAAGAGCTCAAAAAGGGTTTGGAAAATCAAGTATGAGAAGTGGAGGAAAAATTGGGAAAAGAAATGAGAGCGATGCAAGAAAATAATGAAAAATGAGTCAACAGCTTGCTAAAGGAGACCCCAAAAAATGCTGAAGAAAATAACCCCTTTACAAACAGACTAACCCAAATGACAAAGGAACTCCAAAAAGCCATTGAGGAGAAGAATGCCTTGAAAAGCAGAATTGGTCAAATGGAAAAGGAGGTCCAAAAGGTCACTGAAGAAAATAATTCCTTAAAAATTAGAATGGAGGAAATGGAAGCTAATGACTTTATGAAAAATCAAGTAATTATAAAGCAAAACCAAAAAAATGAAAAAATAGAAGACAATGTGAAATATCTCATTGGAAAAACAACTGACCTGTAAAATAGGTCCAGGAGAGATAATTTAAAAATTATTGGACTACCTGAAAACCATGATCAAAAAAAAGAGATTTGACATCATCTTTCAAGAAATTGTCAAGGAAAACTGCCCTGAAATTCTAGAACCAGAGGTTAAAATAGAAATAGAAAGGATCCGCTGATCACCTCCTGAGAGAGATCCCAAAAGGAAAACTCCTAGGAATATTGTACCCAAATTCCAGGGTTCCTACATCAAGGAGAAAGTATGATAAGCAGCCAGAAAGAAACAATTGAAGTATTGAGGAAACATAATCAGGATAACACAAGATTTAGCAGTTTCTACACTAAGGGATTGGAGGGCTTGGAATATGATATTCCAGAGATCAAAGGAGATAGGATTAAAACCAAGAATCACCTACCCAGCAAAACTGAGTATAATATTTCAGGGGAAAAAATGGAATTTCAACGAAATAGAGGACTTCCAAGCATTCTTGTTAAAAAGACCAGAACTGAATAGAAAATTTGACTTTCAAATACAAGAATCAAGAGAAACATGAAAAAGTGACAAGGAAAGGGAAGTCATAAGGGACTTATTAGAGTTGAACTGTTTACATTCCTACATGCAAAGATGATATTTGTAACTCAAGAGACCTTTCTCAGTATTAGGGTAGTTAAAGGGAATATATATGTGTGTGTGTGTGTGTGTGTCTGTATATGTGTATATATGTTTATGTATATGTGTATGTGTGTATGTATATATATGTGTGTGTGTGTGCATATATGTGTGCGTGTGCATGCGTGTGTGTGTGTGTATGTAGAGAGAGGGCACAGGGTGAGCTAAATATGAAGGGATGATACCTAAAAAATAAAATCAAGTGTTGAGAGGAACGTACTGGGAGAAAGAAAAAGGGAGAGGTAGAATGTAGTAAATCATCTCACATAAAAGAGGCGAGAAAGAGCTTTTACAATGGAGGGGGAGAGGGGAGAAGTGAGAGGGAGTCTTACTCTCATCAGATTTGGTTTAAAGAGGCAATAATATGCACACTCAAATGGGTATGGAAATTTATCTTACCCTACAGGAAAGCAGAGGGGAAGAGGATGAGAGAAGGGAGATAATAGAAGGGATGGCAGATTGGGGGAAGGGGCAATCAGAAGCAAACACTTTTGTGGAGGGACAGGTCAAAGGAGAGAACAGAATAAATGGAGAGTGGGACAGGATAGAGGGTAACATAGTTAGTTTTTCACAACACGACTGTTGTGGAAGTGTTTTGCATGACTACACATGTATAACCTATATTGAATTGCTTGGTTTCTCAATGAGGGTGGGTGGGGAGGAAGGGAGGGAGGGAGGAAGGGAAGGAATGTGGACCTCAAGCTTTAAAAATGAATGTCAAAAATTGTGTTTACATGCAATTGGGATAAGATATACAGGCAATGGGGTATAGAAATCTATCTTGCCCTACAGGAAAATAGAAGGGAAGGGGATAAGAGAAGGGGGTGGGAGGTAACAGAAGGAAAGGTAGATTGGAGGAAGGGGTGATCAAAATGCACACTATCCTGGGGTGGGAGGAGGAGAGAGATGGGGAGAAATTTTGGAATTCAGAATCTTGTGGAAGTGAATGTTGAAAACTGAAAATAAATAAATTTATATTTTAAAAAAGTGTTGAGCACAGAATCCAGCACATAGAAGACATAGAATAAATACCTGGATGTTCTCCCAGGAAGAATGAACACACTGAAGACACGGAAAGGGTTCAGACTTCTAATGATACTCAATTTCACAACATATTAGTACACCTATCCCTTCCACAATGGGGGGGGCTTAGAGGCCCAGTACCTGAAAGGTCTAGAAAACTTGCGTAAATTTTTTTGGCCATCCCTTTGTACTGGAGAAGAAGTCTGAACATTTTTTTTTCTTTTATGGGGTGTTTACGGTACCTTACTGTAAAATTTGGGTTAAGTATTTGGTCATAGGCTATATTATAGAACACTATAGATATATTTTATGTATTTCTGAGTTTCTAGACTTTTTCTGTGTCATCTGCTGGTTTTCACAGGTCAGCTGCAGCATCTGCAAAACTCCCCCAAAATTCCCATTTAATTCTTTATGCCCACCCAAGACATATCAAAACTATGATAGCGAAAATCACAATGTGGAAGGAATAAGTGTAACAAACCAGTCCTAGTGTTGATAATGTGTGGCAGTTGTTAGTACCTGAATATCATGTATTGATGGAAAATTAACAAGTTAGCAATGGCCATGAAATTGAGTCTGCATTTAGGGGACTAGATTATAAAACTAAAGGTATTTAATTATATTCAACTCTTCTTTGCTTCACTTTCCTGGAGTCTTTGCTTCATCCTTTAGTGACTCTCTTTTCTCCCTCGAGCTTTTATTCATTGAAATATAAATAGGGAATGAGACACAAAACAAGAGGTGACTAGGAAGGCATTTAATGCAATGCTTCTGCTCTAACTTCCCAGTGAGAGCAGTTATCATTTCTGCCAGGGTTGGGGATGGGGTGAGGAGACACCTGAGGGCCATAACTATGAGATGAATTATAAGATAAAGTAAAAATCCTTAGCTGCTGTCTGACTCAGAAGTGTCCTTTCCTCCCTGTGGTTACCCTGGGAGAGCTGACCCAGGACCCTAAGAACCCCCATCTCTATTGGGAATGTTCTTCATTCTCCCCTTTGTCCATCTGTAACCTAGGACTATCGTAACTTCGATCCAGAGTGGGTTGCCAGGCCATTGCACCGATGCCTGGGAAGGTGGACAAGGGGGAAATGGACCCAAAACTCAGACTCCAAAGCCATCTCTTCCTTTTTCTCCACTGCTCTTGTTCCCACTGCTAATGATGGGCTTATCTTAGTCTCCAGCGAAAATGCTCTTTTCTAATTTTTACCACAGAGCCCCCACTTTCACCTGTCTCCTGTGGAAAAATGCCCAAGATTCCCAGAACTTACTTTTCGTTGAAATGTAAGTGACTAACTTCTATTCTTTCCTATAGCCAAATAACCTAGTATTAGCTACATGGAAATATTTCTTATGGAATAATGTGAACAGAAAAGTGGTTCTGGAGTGAAAAAGACTAGGAACACTTTTAAACCCTTCTCTAAGGTAGAAATGGGGGCAGTTAGGTGGTGCAGTGGATAGAGCACCGGCCCTGGAGTCAGTTTTGGACTCAGACACATAGTAGCTATGTGACCCTGAGCAAGTCACTTAACCCTGATTGCCTGGGGGAAAGAAAAGTAAATAAGTAGGCTCATCCCCAAGGCTTACAAAAGAAAGGAAACAATGATTTTGGAGTCAACTCAGACCCTGGAAGTATCTGCCAGACTCGATGGTGGCAGGAGACCTTGCCCCTCTGGTTCCTGACCCTCACTCTCTATACCTTCTATCCCTATGCTCTGAGCTCATTTTCCATGCCTCACACCAGAGTCCTTATATTAACCACCTGGCCAATGAGGGAGAAACATCAACCTCATTCTCCACCGGAGCAATAGAAGACAAACATTGCTGGTATCCCAAGTTGAATAGCTAAATGCTTTCCTCCATAAAACATTTTTACTTAAATAAGCAATAAAACAATCTAGGTTCCTCTATCTATTACTTTCTAATCCTATGAGTAAAGAAATCTCATTTTATACCTCTGAGCCTCAGTCTTAAATCTGTAATACCTGATCTATCTATCTTAGAGGCCACTGTGAGGATTAGATGGTGCTCAGCAAACCTTAGAACTATACATAAATGTAAGCTGCCGTTATCACTAGAGCAATGTATTTCAGCTCCATTGTGCGCAGTCTGTTTCTTCTGCTTTGATCTTTACCCCAGTATTGTATACCATGCTTTTCTTTCCTTTTTTGTGGATCCTGTGAGGTCACAATTATTCTTCTTGCCTTAAAATCTCCAGTTCTGATGCCATGAGGGAAAATTTTTTAAAAATTGGATAGAGAGTTAACATCAAAGGATATTTGTCAAACTTTACTAGTGTAGATTTGTCATTTCCAGGAACACGGTGGTGAGTTTTTATTTAAATGAAGATTCTTATAAAGATGAAAATATTAAGAGACACAAGTACTTGACTCTAAGCTTTAACAGTATAGTTGAGCATTTAAAGAAATCTGAACACAACAGCAATAAAATTAAAGAAATATCAACTGGAGAAAACATTGGTGGCAAACAAGAAAGGTATAAACTTGACATCTAAAAGAGATAAGGAAATATTTTTAATAAAATATCAGCCAGTGAATTTTTATGAAGCTGTAATTGTAATAATGATAACATTTAGATGGGTTTGCTAAGCTTTTACAAATATATCATTCAAGCCTCACATCAACCCTGGGAAGTAGATGCTATTATTATCCCCATTTTACAAATGAAGAAACTGAGACAGAGGTTAAATGATTTGCTTGGGGTTATACAGCTAGTATCTGATGCAGAATTTGAACTCAAAATCTTCTGGACTAGAGTTCTGTCCACTACCTAGTCACCTACCTGCCTCTTAAAAGCAAGGTCTTACTTTGAAAATCCTTGCTGCATAACGTATGCTTTGTTCAAATTTAACATGGAATTCTCATGTTATTTTTAAAAAATTAATTAATTTATTTTTAGTTTTCAACATTCACTTCAATAAGTTTTTGAGTTTTAAATTTTTTCCCCCTCCTTCCCCTCCCACCTTGCCAAGATCATGTGCGATCTTATACTGGCTCTACATATACATTCATGTTAAATATATTTTCACATTAGTCATGTTGTAAAGAAGAATTAGAACTAATGGGAGGAATCACAAGAAAAGAAACAAAGTGAAGGGGAAAAAAGAGCAAATAGTATATTTGGATCTGCAGTCAGACATCATAATTCTTTCTCTGGATGTGGGTAGCATTTTCCATCATGAGTCTTTTGGAGCTGTCTTAGATCCTTGCATTGCTGAGAAGAGTTAAGCCTATCAAAGTTAGTCATTGCCCAATATTGTACTGCGCACAATGTTTTCTTGATTCTGCTCCTTTCACTCAGTATCAGTTCATATAAGTCTCCAGGTTTTTCTGAAATCTTCCTATTCATCATTTCTTATAGAACAATATTATTCCATTACATTCACATACCATAATTTGTTTAGCCATTCCCCAATTGATGGGCATCCCCTTAATTTCCAATTCTTTGCCACCTCAAAAAGAGCTGCTATTAATAGTTTTTTACGTGTGGATCCCTTTCCCTTTTTTATGATCTCTTTGGGATACAGATCTAGAAGTGGTGTTGCTGGGTCAAAGGATATGCACAGTTTTATAGACCCTTGGACATAGTTCCAAATTGCTCTCCAGAATGGTTGGATCAGTTCACAACTCCACCAACAGCGCATTTTTTTGTTCCAATTTCCCTACATCTTCACCAACATTTATTATTTTCCTGTTTTGTCATGTTAGCCAATCTGATAGGTATGATGTGGTACCTCAGAATAGTTTGATTTGCATTTCTCTAATCAATAATGATTTAGAGCATTTTTCATATGACTATAGGTGGTTTTAATTTCTTCTTCTGAAAACTGCCAGTTCATATCATTTGACCATTTATCAATTGGGGAATGACTAGTATTCTTATAAATTCAATTCAGTTCTCTATGTATTTTGGAAATGAGGCCTTTATCAGAAACACTGGCCATAAAAATTGTTTCCCAGCTTTCCGCTTTCCTTCTAATATTGGTTGCATTGGCTTAGTTTGTGCAAAACTTTTCAATTAAGTATAATCAAAATCATCCATTTTGCATTTCATAATGTTCTCTATCTCCTGTTTGGTCATAAATTCTTCCCTTCTCCATATATCTGACAGGTAAACTATTCCTTGCTATCCTTGTTTGCTTATAGTATGAGCCTTTATATCTAAATCATGTGCCCATTTTGACTCTGTCTTGGTGTAGGGTGTAAGATGTTGGTCTATGCCTAGTTTCTACCATTTTATTTTCCAGTTTTCCCAGCAGTTTTTATTAAATAGTGAGTTATTATCCCAGAAGTTGGAGTCTTTGGATTTATCAAAAACTATATTACTATAGTCATTGACTATTGTGTCTTGCATTCCTACCTAGTCCACTGATCCACTACTCTATTTCTTAGTACCAAGTTGTTTTGATGATTGCTGTTTTATAATGCAATTTAAGATCTGTACAGCTAAGCCACCTTCCCTCGCATTTCTCATTAATTCCCTTGATGTTCTGGACCTTTTGTCCTTCCAGATGAATTTTGTTATTTTTTTCTAGCTCCATAAAATAATTTTTGGTAGTCCAACATTCATTATTAAAGACACAATCAGTTAATGTAGGCAATAATATATTGAAAATAACATCTGCTTTGGTTGGACTAATTCTTTTAAATCGACAAATAACATTTCTGGTGCAGGAACTGATTGCATTTCTTACTGGCTATGCTTAACAACTGGCTTGCAAAATTCCAAAAAATGTGACCATTGGCTTTGTAAAGCTTGTACTATTGCAATAGACTTTTAATTGGTATCCCTGCCTCAAGTCTCTCCCCACACCAATCTCAAATCCAATGGTACCCTATCACCTCCAGGATCAAATATAAACTCCTCTGGTTTTTAAAACCCTTCACATTTGAAGACTTTTTCCTACTTTTACAAGCTTCCTGCACTTTATTCTCCTCCACACACTCCACAATCCAGAGACATTGGCCTTCTATTTCTCCCTTATGTCACTTCATGTGTTGACTCAATGCCTTTTCACTGACTGCTCCCTGTGGCTGTTGCTGCTGTTTGTCCTTTGTTCTGGAAGAAGACAATGACGTCAGGAAGACAATGCCCTGACCTTCGAGTGAATTAGATTGAAGTGAGAGGGCTGTGCAAAGCCATCAGCCTCACTCACTCACTGGGTCCAGTGGCAAAATATAGATCAGGACCACTGGAGAAGGCCCTGGATGCAATGGGATATCTTTTTAAGCTAAGGTCTTTAAGAGTCTCAGTTTGACTGAGGCAACACCCATTCAGTGATTAAGGCTAGGTAAGAAATGAGGCAAGGAATGGCCTCTTTTACCTGGTCAAAAAAAAAAATCAATCTGGGAGAGGAAGACCCTCAGGATTTCTGAACAAAACAGGATCAATTGCCATTTACACTCACTCACCCAAACAATGACCAAGTGATGCTTGGACTGGGACCTATTGTTGGCCAGTCAATGATAGCCAGTGATTTGGGTTTAAGGCATGGTTCTTAAGAAAGAAATCTAGCCTGTAAACCCTAAGATATCTTTCGAGGTTTCATGGATCAAAATGCATATTCCTTTGGGCAAAGCACCCGCAGGTAAGAGTATGGCAGTTTTGAACTATATATGTGTGTGTGTCTATGTGTGTCTTTCTTTGCATGTGCATATATGTAATTTATATATTTGTATGTACATATATACACATGGACATACACACATATATCTCTATATGAATACATGCATACATATGCTTAATAAATGCTTGTTGATACTCTTCCTAAATCCAGGTAAGAAATAAGGACTTGGATTTGGGTGGTGGCAGTGAGAATTGAAAGGAAAGTGCTCGTTTGAGAAATAATAAGTTAAGTTTGGAGTTTGGCAAGTTAGTTGAACTTGGCACACTCGGGCATGAAAATGCCGTGAGAACTAATTTTTTAAAAATCTCGCTTGAAACCGTGGCAGCTCCAATCTAGGACCAGCATGACAGCAGCATCTGTTTCTCCCTCATTAGCGCTGCGAGACAGAGAGGCGCCAGACTAGAGCCCAGTTACCTCCCTTTCTTTGCAAAACTGCACCCTGGTACCCTCTCTTAGGACACGTGGGGTCTGCCCACCCCTGCTATTCTTGCCCAGAGAGTCTAATGGAGCCGAGAAGGGGCGGGGCTCTGGAGGGACCAGAAGAGCGCCAAATAGAGACCTTTCTTTCACTGCAAAACTTGCGCCCTCGTGCCCGCTCCCCGGTTGAGTGGCTCCGCCCACACCGTCATTTCAGCCAATGAGCGGAGATCGGTGGAGGGAAGGCGGGGCGCCAAATAGAGATCTCACATAGGGAAAACTCGCTCTTGCCCTTTCCGGGAGCGAGTCGGCTCCGCCTACAACTGCCATTCCAGCCTATAGCGTCCGGAGGAGCAGGAAAGGGGCGGAGCAAAACTTGCTTCCTCGTGCCTGGTCCTACACCGAGTCGGCTCCGCCCACCCTCTCCAGCCATTCCCGCCTATAGAATCTCAGTGGATGGAAGGCTCTAGCCCTGGACTGAAGAAGGTCTCATTTGGATGTTCGGCTGCTACTTGAGGATTAGTGCCCGCGCAGGTACGGGACCGGCCGGCTTTGGGGCTCTCCTAGCTGTGCGGGCTGAGGCTAAGGCCTGGTCTGGGGAGCCGCGTCACGTGGTCTACGCGCGCTCTTGTCTCTGGGAGGTCTCCGGGGGTCCCGGGGTCCTAAGAGGTTGGGGGGTGTTGCAGTAGAGAGGAGTAACTAACGGGCCTCCCGTAGGAAAGGGTAGGGGTCTCAGAGACACACCCAAACACCCCAACCGAGATTTCTCGTCCTCTCTCGGTGTCCTGCGCAGGAGGAGGGTTCCCTTCCCCAGCCCGACCCCAGGTAAGTGTGGCCCAGTGTCCGCGCCCGTTGGCAGGGCTGCGCACCCAGACCTTAGGCGAGTTCAAAACCCTGAACCCCATCCTCCCCTGAATTCTGGGGAGCTCTCCTTGCAGTCCGGATGTAACTCTGGGGCGGGGGTTCTGCACGTGGGAGCTGAATTTGTGGATTTGTTGTTATTCATATTTAGATACTGTATCTCACCAGAATTGGTTTCCTTTGCAATCCTGTGTATTTCATTTCGTGCATTAGTTCAGAGAATTAAGTTCGCCAAAGATATACACACACACACACACACACACACACATATGGGTGTGTGTGTGTGTGTGTGTGTAACCTCCATCCACTCCCCCAAAAAGGGGACCCTCTAGGGGATCTTCGATGACTGAGACTCTAGGGAGGTAGTAGAGAAAGGACTTGGCCCTTCTTTGCACATCTGGCACCTGGTGGGACTGGAAACACCAGTTCGGGCTCCTTGTTTTACTAGCGAAGAACCAGATTGGCTCTTCGTGAGCGAGCTGATTTCCGCTCTTTCCCCTAAGCCAAGGTCAAATACATTAAGCCAAAGATTACCCGTGCCCGGAAAGATCACAGGGTCGTGATGAATGAGAGTGTCGGGGTCTTTCACCTGGCTTGGTTTCTTTGCGTATGGGAAAACGGGAGGAAGTTTTCAGAGGGGTGGGTTTCGTACTTTTTCTTTTGTTTTTTGTTTTTTTGTTGTTTTTTTTTTTTAAACTGAGGGGAAAGCGTGTGCATGTGTCTTCTGGACTTCTGATCTTTTGTTCCCCGGGGACAGGCTGCTTGTCTGAATGTGGACAGTACGGGAGTAGACTGAAAGAAGACTGGCTTTGGAATCCTGCCTCTGGCACTTCGTAGCGGTGTATCTTACCTGAGCCTCTCTGCTTAGATCTACAGATGCGCTGCAGTCTGGGTTGGGGGTAGAATTTTCCTACCGGGAAGAAATTCCAGGTGCTTGCTATCTATCCCCCAGAACCTGGTTGTGTTCTTGTAGTAGACTACTAGAGAATCGCATGGTTTAGAGCTGGAGGGGATCTCGGATCTTTTAAATCGATCCACTCATTTTGTAGATAAAGAAACTAAGGTTACACAGGAAGTGACAGGTGATGTTTGAATCCTTGTCCTTGGACTCCAAATCCCTGTGCTTTTCTTGAATGAATGATCCCCTCTCCCTGAACTTGTGTATTGTCTTCTTCAACCCTGTTTTGATCCTTCCGAATTGCGTTTGTATTTCTCCTTCCCCTCTATCTGTACGAATTGAGTTTGACCTTTGAGTTTTAACATTTCTGTGGTAACTTTCCCCCCAAGGAGCTCAACAGAAGTAACTCAAGGCAAAGTATTTCACTGAATACTTGTTTAAATTATGAAATACTCACCTTCAAAGTGCAACTCTCTTGAGGTCCTATTAAACTTTTATTTCAGGGGAGGAAGCTTAGGTATGGTGTTTCAGAAAAGCAGGTGGATATGAATACAACTCATAAATCCTGTGTCTGCTGCTAGTAGATAACTCTAGTACACAAGTTTTCAGTAGTTAGAGGGACTGGGGCTGAGCTGTGAATAGTGATGTAGTGAGTAATTAAGTCCTTCCTTTCCTTCCTCCTTCCTTTTTTTCCTCTCCCCTTCCCTCCTCTTCCTCTGTCCACATGGGGTATCATACCCTTACCTTTGGGTGCTCCGCCCAAAGGAATGTAAATTTTGATCACGGAAACCTCACAAAATATCTTGGGGTTTACAGGCCCGATTTCTTTCTTAAGGACCATGCCTTAAACTCAAATCACTCTGGTTCTCGTTGACTGGCCACTTATAGGTCCCAGTGCAAGCCTCGTGGTTTGGGTCCTGATGGCTCAGAGTAAGCGTGAATAGCAGTAGTTTTCTCTTTTGGCCAGAAACTCTGACTTTGCACAGTCCTCCCTCATTTAAATCCAATTCACTTGCAAGTCATAACATCACCTTCCCGATGTCGTGGTCTTTTTCTAGAAGGAAGGACAAACAACAAGTCCTGGTGTCAACTTGAAAGTTACTAGGTTTGATTAGATTTGGTGGAACAAAGGATGATATTGGCAAATTAAATTGATGCCCCTTCCTCCATCCTTGCATGTTGACAACTGCCCCAAAGTTTTGAGTCTTAAAAGTTTGCCTAGGTCAAATGACTTGGCCAGAGGCATATAGCCAGTATGTGTCAGAGTCAGGACTTGAACTCAGGTTTTCCTGACTCAAGTAATAGCTTCTTGTGTGCTCTCAGTACCCACTATTGCCTCTCATTAACTTTCTCAGATCCTTCTTAATTCTTCTTTGAATATATTCTCATCCAGTGACATTGATAAGATGTTCTTTGTCATGAAATCAACGGACTTGTCCAAGAGAGAAATAAATAGCTTTGTGGGAGTGAGTTAGGAAACAGGCTATTGGAACAGAAGCCCTTTAAAGACAGGTCTGCCACTTGGCAGAGGGCATTTCCCAAATGGACTTTAGTTATTTGGTGGCTGGGAAATGCTGCTTTTGCACTTTCCATGTTTTTTGACCTTGAGTAGTTAATGTTCAAACATAAGTTTTTATGTTCTAGGATTGGAGTGTTTTTAGCCACCGTAAGAGGCAAGCTTCACTAGGTCTGTGATCTTCACATGGATTTGATTGGCAGAATGTACGTGTGTTAGCAGAAACGAAGCTTCTTGGGTTGCATTGCCCATGCTTGAGGGCCGAGCTCGAGTTGCTGCAAATAAGTTAGGCATAGGACCAGCAATGATATAATTCCAAGCCCTGCCTTCTCTTTCTGGAACATGGGCTATATTTAACTCTTTATACTGATAGGAAATACATTCATCAACGGAAAGTAATACCTCTCTGTTACTGGAGTTAAATTGATCAGTAATTCCTGAAGATTTGTGTTTTTCTGGGGTGGCTGGGTTTATGACGCTGCTAATAAGAAGGTAGGCCCAAGGTCAGACTTAGCCTTTTGGTTTTTTGTTACTGTCAGAAAATAAGCGGAATCAAATAATAACCTTGATATTTATTACGTTATTCAGTCCTTTGTAACTGCATGTTTGCCTAGCAAATAGTTACTTACAGGATCAGAGATTTGCAATGAAGCAGCTCTAGGAAGTATGTACTTTCCATTTTACAGATGAGGAAAATTGAGATCCAGCCAAACGACTTGCTTTAAAGGGGTGGTTGGGTGATGTAGTGGATAGAGGGCTGGGCCTGGAAGCAGAGAGAGTTCAAATCCAGTTTCAGAAACTTACTAGTGGTGTTACCTGGCAAGTCACTTAACCTCTGTTTACCTTAGTTTCCTCCTCTATAAAATGGTGATAAATAGTAATACCTACCTCCCAGGGTTGGCATGAGGATCAGCTGAGATAACTGGTAATTATAAAGCACTTAGCATGGTGCCTGATAAGCGTTAGCTATTATTATTCAAAGTTACACAGCCCAGAAATGGTGGATTTGGGATGGCCTAAAGTCCACTTAAACTTCTTGCATAACTTTAGCAAATAAGCTGTCCTTTGAGCATTTATGTAAGACTTCTGTCTTGGGTGAAAGTTATTCAAAGTTCATTACAATAATTATTTGCTGGAAAAAGTAGCTGCCAAAGGTACTTTTTAAAAACAACCCATAAAGCTTATAGTGTATTAGAAGACAAGCTAATTCCTAGAATCTTTACCCCTGCAGAGAGAATATTCATGATAGTAAATCCCATGTAAAAATAAACTGAGGATTTCCAGGTCAAAGGTTGACCAGATATCTGTTTAAAGATTAATCTGACAGAGTCTGAGAAAGCCGCTCCAATGGAACAAGCCTTGAATTAAGAATGGAGGACCCGCATTCAAACTGTGCCTCTACTGCTCATTTAGCTGTGTGCCTTTGGGCAAGTTATTTAACTTTTCTGGGCCTCAGTTTTGTCACCTGTAAAATGAAGGGTTAGAACTAAATGACCTCTAAGCCCCTTTTAAATGTTTAAGTGTGACATGAAGGCTGGATTGGAGGGGGGAAGGGAATGGCCCCATGAATAACTTTTAGGATGTTGCTGTAATACGGTCGTGTCTGACTCTGTGACCCCATTTGGGGTTTTCTTGGCAAAGATACTGGAATGGTTTGCCCTGTCCTTCTCCAGCTCATTTTACAGATAAGGAAACTGAGGTAAACAGGGTTCAGTAACTTGCCTAAGGTTACACAGGTAATGTCTGGTGCTGGATTTGAACTCAGGTTAGGCCTGACGCACCTCATAACCGCGCGCCCTCCCCGCCCAGGCCTGCCCCGCAATAGTCTAGGCAAGTGATAATAAGAACATTAAAGTGGAGACAAATAAATGCGAGAGATACTGTAGATATATTTAAAAATTATTTATTGTGGGGAGATCCTGTTGGTCACTGCTTATTGCTTTCATCCACCATTTTCCTCACCCTCCACCTTCCTGGTGTCATGGTCTTCTACCAGAACAAAGGACAAACAATAACCTGTGAGTAGTAGGAGCTGCCCAAAGGATACCCAGCTGGCCAGTTCCCTCCTTCTTTCCTTCCCTCTCTCCCTTCCTCCCTCTCTCCTTCTTTCCTTCCCTTCTTTCCCTCTGTTTATATGGGATATCATACCTTTGCCTGCAGGTGCTCTGCCCAAAGAAATGTAAATTTTGACCACTGAAACCTCGAAATATATCTTGGGGATTACAGGCTTACTTCTTTCTTAACGACCATGCCTTAAACCCAAATCACTCTGGCTCTCATTGACTGGCCAACAATAGGTCCCAACCCAAGTCCTCACTTGGTCATTGTTTGGGCGGATGACTCAGAGTGAGTGTAAATGGCGGTTGTTTCTGTTTTGGGCAGAAACTCTGAGGGTCTTCCCCTCCCACACTGATTTGTTTAACTAGGTAAAAAAGGCCATTTTTTCCTTCATTTGTCACCTAGCCTTAATCACTTCTATGGGTAATAGATACTTCAGGCTGCTATCTGGGCCTCCCTGATCATCTTTTTTGTAGAGTAAACCTGCCCATTCTTTTAGCTGATGCTTATCTAACACATTAACAATAATCAGGTCTTAGCCCTAAAGGAGCCTATCCTATAGTTTAATTGAGGAAAGGAAAAGTTAATTACCATTACAAGTATGGTAATAGCCTCAGTAGGACTATTATGTATAGGAATTTAGAGAAAGGAATTTATGATCCTTGGGCTTGGAGGGTGAGGAAAAGTTTCTTGAGGAAGGTGGAATTTAAAGATAACATTGTGTATGGGAAAGAGCCCTAGCCTTGGGGTTCAAATCCCAGTTTATTAGCTATGTGACCCTTACACCTTTCAGAGCCAGAGTTTCCTAGAATTGCTAATCTCATAGGATTATTGTAAAGAAAGAGCTCTTGTTTTATCAGTGAGAACTATTATGTTATTAACCTATAGCTTGTTTAATAAGCTCCATTTGTGTGTCAGGTCCATCATAGGGAGGCAGTTGGCAAGCATTTTTGAAATGAGAACAAGTTTTCATTCAGCATGTTTTTAAGAAAGGAAATACAATGGACCAGGAAGAGTTTTCACTGTATTTCATTTTGAAGATTTGCAAATTCATTTTTTTTTTAACTTTTACCCTCCTCCCCCGGCCCTTTCAGTTTTAGGAATCCCTAGACCAGAAGTATGGCCTCAAAAGTCAATGGAGATAACCATAATGGTAACCTCTGGGAAGCTCACAAAGATATGCTGACACAGCCGCTGAAAGACAATGATATAGAGGTGAGAGACCACTTGGTAATAATGGATTCTTATGCTGGAGAACACCTGTGTACAGGAATATGCTTGTCCTTATCATTGTCTACCAAAAAGGATTTTTTTTCCTTGGGACAATAATTTATAATGCTTGTTCTTTGTGAAATTCTGATTTTTGGTGAAAATTCAAATGAAATAATTTATGTAAAGGGCTTGCAAATCTCAAAGTGCTATGTAAATGCTAGCTATTATTGCTAATATTATTGCTTTCATTATTATTATGTTGGGACTTTTGCTTAAAGACAGGTTTATTTTTATTGAATTTATTGAATTAACTTTATAAAAGACAGCCTTATAAATGATACCTAGGCTGGAGGTATGTGAACACAGCAGGTTGTTGAAGAAAAAAATATTAATAATAAGACTGTACTTTGAGATTTGGGCTCAATTCAAATTAATCTATATCTAAGCTATTCAGAAAGTTGAGCAACACCAAACCTGGAAGTCTAGGGGAAAATGACTACATAATAATAGCCAACATGTATATGGTGATTTGCATATCTTATTTTGTTCTCACAATAATCTTGTGAGACTAGATGTTATTAACATCCCCATTTTACAGATGAGGAAACTCAGGCTGAAAGAAGATAACTTTACCGAGAAGATGACTTACCCAAGGTCCCCCAGATAGGAAAAGTCTCAGGTCGGATTTGAACTGAGGTCTTGCTGATTTCCAAGCCTAACACTTTATACAGTGGGCCGCCAAGCTGCCTCTCTAGATCACAGAATCATAAAATGTTTGGGTTTAGAATGAACCTTAGAGATTATCTAATCTAAGATCATTTACAGATGAGGAAATAGCCCCGGAGAGGGTGAAGGACTTGCCAGATGTTATATAAGTAACAGCAGCCCCAAGATTAGAATTCAAGCCTCCTGTTTCCTACTGTGTATGTTTTTTTCCCTTATATTCAAAGGATTCCTTTCATATCAAATGCTAATGTCCTTTAAAGGTCAAGATCCTGAAGGGCTGTAATTTAGAAGTACTCTCATCATAATGATATATTAAGTATAAATATATCGGGTTTATACATAATATGTATAACATATAATTATAACATATCAAATAACATCGATGAAATATAAATAAATGCCCCCATAATGATAATCATCATAATCTTATTTTATTTTTCTCCCTCAGCTCATTTTTAAACTCTTGGTTCTTTCTTAGATAACAAGTGCAAGTCACATCTTCCCCCTTAGGATGGATTGTATTGGGCTCTTCTTTGATTGGGTTTGACATGACTAGCCACCAGAGCCCCAAAATGGGACCTACAAAAAATAGGACCTACTTCCTTAACCCTTTAACTCTTAAGATACTGTTGCTTTGGGGGAAGCAGACTTGTAGATTGGAAAATTCAACTTGTTTAATAATCTGTTTTACTCTCAACAGGTATATACAATCATTAAGAAGGAAAATCATCGCCAGAAGACCGGGTTAGAACTAATTGCTTCAGAGAATTTTGCAAGCCGAGCGGTTCTGGAAGCTCTGGGTTCTTGCTTGAATAATAAGTATTCAGAAGGATTCCCAGGTCAGAGGTATGTGAACAGAGCAGGTTGTTGAAGAAGAAAAAATATTAAAGCTATACTTTGAGATTTCGGCTTAATTTGACATTAATCTATATCCAAGCCCCTTCTGGCTTGAAGAGAGAATCATCCAACCTGGCATACTCTCCTATGCCCTCTCACATGACTTCGCCCCAGGATTTCAGGTAGCATTTATAGGAATCTTGAACGGGGAAAAAGATATCTTAAAATTCAGTTTGGGTTAACACACCAGAAAGTTGAGCAACCTAGACACTATCCCATTCCTATGAAGTTAAATAAAGATACCTTCTCCCTCCCATTGACATCTTAATCTTTTCTTACTGGAAAAAACGATAGAGGCCATGAGGCGAACCAGATCAGAGTTAATGTCTTAGGGTACCACACTTAATCTGCTGCCCTAAGAAAAACTTTTTGTCCCAAGGGCCTTTTCCAAGGATTTTAGAAAGGACTTTAGAGGAATATGTGATTTCTTCATATTTCTAAAGAAACTGAAAAGGAGATTTTTCATAATTTTCCCCAATGCTTGAGGTTTACTCCTCAAGAAGTAAGGGAATCTGAAAGTTTGAATTCTTGTAGAATCAACACAGCTGAAATCTCCAGAGTAAGACCTCCAAGCCTTTGACTGAGCTATGGCTCACCCCACTCCTACTTTCAGAAGTTAAGCCTTTACTATCATTCTATGGTGTGGTTGGCCTGCTTAGAGCAGATTTTAAGATCTCAGTTCATTCTTACCATAATTTTCCTGTCCTCCAGAATGATAGAAGCCAATGAGGAGGACGAGGGCTGGTTTCTTGTAGTCACTCTGAAGAATGGATTCTGTTAAGGCATAACCCCTAGGAAAGTTGTGGCTGCTACCTGGTCAGTCGACTTGATGAGGGTTGGAGAAAAATGAAGCAGCCTCTTGTGGTAGGGGCTGCTTTCCAGCTCTTAACTTGCAGTGGTTTCTCTCTCCGTCCCCAATTATGTTCGGTTCTCTGGAGATTGCTGCCCACCAGGAAGCAGATTCCAGTTACTGATAAAACATTAGCTTCCCAGGGATAATCATCTCATTTTACAGATGACAGAACTGAGGACCAGTCATTTCAGATTTAACCTAGGTGACTTGGTCAGTAACCAACTTGGGATTTGAACTCAGGTCTTCTAACTCCTAAGTTCCCCCTTTATTCTACTGCCACACTCTGCTTCAAATGGGCATGGAATTTAGGAACTGTTCCCTTGAGAGAGTATTGGTCTTTTCATTCCTTCCTTCTCAGGTTGCCATTGCTTGAACTCCCTAAACATGTGTGCTCTCTGTACTCACCTTAGACATTCTACCAAATCCTGGGATGTTTGTAAGACTCTTCCTCCTCGTCAATCCTCTAGGTATTATGGCGGCACCCAGTTTGTGGATGAATTGGAGATTCTGTGTCAGAAGAGGGCTCTGCAGGTCTATGGCCTGGACCCACAAAGCTGGGGGGTCAATGTTCAGCCGTACTCAGGTAACTACCATGTCTGTGTAGTTCTGTCCAGCTTAGAACTGTATGGATGGACTTATGCCCGCCGTGCCCTAGGAAAGGAGTTTGAAACACCAACCCGAGACTGATTCTGGATGTGACATTGAAATAGGCACAGCCCTTTCCCCACTGTGTTCAGCACATTTCCCCATTCCTGACCCATGTACTCATGCCCCTCGGTGACTGCAGGCTTTCTCAGCTTGTCCTCCCATGGCACTGCCCTGACTCCACTTTATCTCTCAAAACCTTCCTTATTTATCTCTCCAGAGGAGCTCTTGGTTTGCCCCCAAAGGGATCCGATCATTCATTCAAACTGAGGTGTGAATAACCAGTAGGTCATTGTGTTACCCCTCACAAGAGAATTTAACAATGAGCAAAGTTAATGGATTCTCTGGTGATAGAATTTCAGACACCAGTGATAGACTTGCTCATAAGGGAGACTTTTCGGGATGGGGGGAAAGGCTGGTTTCCTGGTCTTCCTAAAACGATACCACAGAAAAAGCTTAGAGAAATAAAGCCACCCTGGGGTAAGAAAGTTGGTTCCCAGTATCTGGGGGAGGGAGGCTGCTGTCAAGGTTGAAGGCTTAATTTCCAATTGGTGGCATTGAACCTGGGCCCTCTGACAGCAAAGGTCATCTGCTCTCTGTTCTAGGTTCTCCTGCGAATTTTGCAGTGTACACAGCCCTGGTGGAACCACATGGAAGGATTATGGGTCTGGACCTGCCTGATGGGGGTCACCTTACCCACGGGTTCATGACAGATAAGAAGAAAGTCTCTGCCACCTCCATCTTTTTTGAGTCCATGCCCTATAAGGTAAAGGAGGGAGGCTTTGTTTCCTAGGAAGAGTTTCTAATGAAACCTCTAATACTGTGTAATGAAAGGTAGTGAGTCCACACGTCAGTCACCAAAGACAGTCCTTGTTTTTCGGCGGCTTCTCATTCTTCACGTATCAATAGACGTGATGTAATAAAGACCCACCTACAAGTTACATCGTAACACCTTTGAATGTTCATTCATCAATTTCCAACAGCATTTAAAGAGACAAATGACACCATTGCACCTACAGACGAGATTTCATGATGTCCTAAATCTCTTAAGACCGCTTCTGGTTTAGTGATTCTGTGACTCTCTATCAGCGATGCCTTTGTTGGTCCTGAAGAAGTCGGCTGAAGATGATGAGAACTTCTCACTATAGTTCTAGCTTGTATTGAGCGAATGTTCTCTTCATGACTTATAAACTCCTTGTTGCCCCTGTCGAAGGGTCATGTTATGATCTAAATTTGATCCGATGTGACACTTTTGGTTAACTCATAGCCAGAGATACAACCCTAGAGACAAAGTATTGCTTTTTCTGGCTGAGACTTTTTTGTGGCATTAAGAAACAAGTGTTCTCTTGTTGGCTAATCCACTACATAGAAGGTAACGATTTTAGTAAATTGGCTTCTTTCCTATACCTCTGATTTGCCTGGTTATTTCCTTCCCATTCCCTTAAGCCTCATTATTAGTCACCTTAATTTGCCTTTTGGGACCAGAGAAGAAAACGTGATTGTATTTGCACATGTTTGAATAGAGGAATGTCCCTTGATCGGTAGAGCAGGCCTGCACAACCTGCAGCTCACCCAAGGACTTCTTCTACATTTTTCATGGACCGTGTGAAATCTTTCCATGTGCCCATAGGCTCCAAGCTGTGCTGGCCTGTTGTAGAGGAATGAATCTCATTAACAACAACAGAACAGATATCTCCTCACACTTTTCCTCATTTCCTTCCCTGTTGCAATAATTTTGGACTTCTGTGACTGCTACCGTGGCACCAGCCTGTTAGCTTCCCCCTGTCTTTCAGCTTTCTTTGGTGTGTTGTCTTCCCCTATTAAGTTGTAAGCTCCTGGAGGACAGGGACTGGCTTTTTCCTAGTTTTATGCTCAGCGCTTGCCATGCTGCCTGATAGTAGGCACTTAATAGATGCTTATTGACTGTTTACTATTGTGGGATGAGTCTAAGGGGGAGAGAGGAACTTTTTGGTTTAACTTAACTGGTTTTATCTGATTATTCTTCTTTCATAGGTAAACCCAAATACCGGCTATATCGACTATGACAAACTAGAAGAAAATGCCCGCCTCTTCCACCCAAAGCTGATCATTGCAGGTGATGTCACCTTTTGATAGAGAACCATATGACATGACCTTCTGTCAGATTAAGCCCTCTCCAGTCCCATTTAGATGCTGAGGCTCTTCCTTGGTTTCACAGAGTTCCTTGAATCTGAGCATAATCTTGCCTTCGTTCTAGCACAGAGCTATTATTAGATTTCCTGCAAACTCCTCAGAAATCTAGAGGAATTTGGAGCCCAGAGGCCCAGTAGGTTAAATCCTGGAGAGATTTTCATGTCTGAGGTGAAACATCATTGCATCCCATCAGGAGCAACCTTGTGGATGAAGGGTTGGAGCTGCTCTGAGGTTACGTTTAGTAATGGTAGATTATTGGCAGTCTAAGGACTTAGTAACTAGGAGTATTCTCGCTGCGTTTTCCAGTCTTCCGTAGTCTTAGTGCCTTCCCTTTACTGACCATCTCCAGTTTGTACTGTATATATCTTGTTTGTACATAGTTATTTGCATATTGTCTCCCTGATTAGACCATGAGCTGCTTGGGACCTGGGACTGTCTGTTGCCTTTCTTTGTATCCCTAGAGCTTGGCATGGTATCTGGCATATGTTGTTATTCATGTCTGTCTCTTCATGACCCCATTTGGGGTTTTCTAGGCAAAGATACTGGAGTGGTTTGCCATTTTATTCTTCAGCTTGTTTTACAAATGAGGAAACTGAGGCAAACAGGGGGAACCACTTGCCAGGGAAACACAGCTAGTACATGTCTGAGGCCAGGTTTGAATTTAGGAAGGTGAGTCTTCCTGACTCCAGGCCCAGTGCGCTATCTCCTGCACCACCTAGCCGTCCCTATCTGGCATATAGTAAGTGCTTAATAAATGCTTATTGACTTCAGATCATAGCACATATTGGGCATCCCCTGCAAAATTCAGCTGAAGTCAGCTTACATTTATTAAGCCTTTACTCTGTGTAAGACAAAAGTGAAACAGTTCCTGCCCTTAAGCAGATTACATTCTACTTGTTCAATAAAATATATAGGGATGAGTATATGTAATTTAAAGAAGGAACATAGGTCAGAAAAGGCCTTATGTAGAAAGTGGTACCTGAACTATGTTTTAGAGGAATCCAGGGATTCTGAGAGAGACGTGTGTGTGTATGTCTGTATATGTGTGTACACACATACACACATATACACATATGTACATATATATTACAGACATAGGGTCAGCCTTCACATATATATATATGCATACACACACACACATATACACACACACATAACAGACATAGGGAGCAGCCTCCACAGAAGCACAGGGGTTGGAGGTAAAATGTTATATACTGGGAGCAGTCAGGCCATTTTGACTGAGAAACAGATTATGTAAAGGGTAATAATGTGAAATAAGACTGGAATAGGTAAAAAAAAAAAACTTTGGTAACAAGCTGAGGGTTTTATATAATCAATAGGGAGCCACTGAAGATTTTTGAGTGGTGAGGTGACCTGGTTAGATTTGTGTTACAGGAATATCAGTTTTGCAACTGTAGGGATTAGAGAAGAGAGAGGCTACAATCAGGGAGGCTTACTCATTGCACTGTCTTGATTGAGAGCAGATGACAATCTGAACTAGCATAGAGGCTGTATAAAGTGAGAAGTGGGCACAGATATGACATAATGTGGAAGGTAGTAAGACTCGGCAACTGATCAGAGATGGGAGGTGAGAGAAAAGCATGAGACAAGGGTAAGAGACTCTGAGGTTGCCATCCTTGGTGCCTGGAAATATGGTGGGACCCTTAACAGAAAAAGGAAAATTTAGAAGAGGGATAGGTTTAGGAGAAAATATGAGTTTGAGTCCAAGATGTCTATAAGATATCCACCAGACTGCTGGTCATATGGGCCTAGACTTTGAGAGAGAAATTAGGCTCGATATATTGATCTGAGAGGCATTTGCATAGAATTGTGATTGAACCCCTGGGAACTAATGAGATAGCCAAGAGAATATAAAGAGAGAGGAAGAGAGAGCATAGGACAGAGACTTGAGGAATTTCCAAACTTTTCAACCAGAAAAGTATGACAATCTAGCAAAGGATACTCAGAAGAAAAGGGTAGGAAGCCAAGGTATCAGCTTCAGAAACCAAGTAAGCAGAGTATCGAGGAGGAAAAAACTTAGCTAACAGTATTGTTGAGAGGTCAATAAGACCTTTGGATTATCAGTAAAAAGATTGTTGGTCACCTTGGGGTCAGAAGTGAATTGGTGGGGAGTAAATGGCATGTGCATGTAGACAAACTCTTTTTGGAAATTTGCCTATGAAAGGGAGAAAAGTGAGAGGACAACAGCCAAGAAAGATCAAAGGAACGGGGGGAAGAAGGGAGTGTGTCTGTAGATGGCCAGGAAGGATCCAAAGCACGAGGAAAGATTGAAGGTGAGAGAGAGGGAGAGGAATCAAGGGGCCAGGAGGATGGGAGTAAGAGGAGAGGTAGAGCAGATGACCTTCAGCAAGAAGGGACCCTTCCTTGTTAGCTATTGGAGCAGAGGAGGGACAAGTGGGCCGTGGTGTTGGCTTCGAGATGTGGAATGGGGATGAAGCCTAAGCTTGTGATGGCCTTGATTTTCTAGTAGAGTGGATGAGAGGAGAGGGGAAGGGGCTTGAGGACAGAAAGGTTTGGAGTCTAGAGAACAGTAGAATCAACCATAAAAGGCTATTTGTGCAGCAGTGGGATTAGGTCATTGACATAAGACAGCACACGTTTGTAAGGAATCCAGCAGGGCTGTTGTGCCTGTAGCATTCAGGACAAGGTGAGTAGGACTACAGAAGTTGGGTGATGATGGGCAGCCTAGGGCTGTGGTTGGGCAAGGCATGAGTGGTAATAGGATAAGGGGACAAGGGAACCAAGGGTAAAGGATCTTGTGGAGTTGAACTAGTGAATGGTGGGGACAGAAAAGTGAGGCCATAAGAAGGAATAGGGAATAGAGGAAGGTGTGGGGTCCCTGGTGAGCTAAGTGAGAATGAAGAATGAATCTAGGAGGAGGGAAGGTGAAGGACAAGTGAAAGGATTAGAGTTTGCGATCCAGGGAAAGAATGATCTGGATCCTGGAGGTTCAAACAGGTTATCAATGAGATCACAGGTGGCCGAGGTGGAGCAAAGGTGCAGATCGTGGTGTTTCTGGTGATGGGTTAGGAAGCCGCGGTATTGAAGGTGATATAAAAGTATACGGTGAAGTCCCCAAACATTTAGGCAAAGGGTGGAAGGGCATTCTGGGGGCTGGTTACTTAACTCCTTTGGGAAGGAGGGAGATGATTTGGGGGCTGGTGGTGTCTGTGGCCAACATCTGGACAGTGATAGAGCTCGATGGAGAGTTGGCTCAGGAGGGCCGGCAGAAAGAGTGTGCCCACTCTGCCCTGCCCTGGTTGGGCACATCAGAAGAAGCACCCAACCCATCTCATTAACCTTGCTGGGCTAAGTCTCATCATCTTTAGTGCATTGACTAGATGACCTCTGACTTAACTTCCAGGTAACCTCTAGTTCTAGTTCTGTGGTTCTATGACATGGTATGTTATAGATGAAATGTACTTTGGAGGGAACCAGCTATACCTGAGTGAAAGAAGATGGAAGGAGTGTGAGGCAGAGAGACATAGGAGAAGGAAGCTGGCTTAATAAAAGAACAGGGGTTCCAGAGGGTACAATGAAAGACAAAATAGGATGAGGAGCTGAGAAAGGTAGGGCTTACCTGGATGGGGATTAAAGAGCGGGAGCAGCTAGGTGGTACAGTGGTTAGAGCCAGGCCTGGAGTCAGGAAGACTGATCTTCCACAGTTCAAATCTGGCCTCAGACACTTGCTAGCTGTGTGACCCTGGGCAAGTCACTTGACCCTGTTTGCCTCAGTTTCCTCATCTGTCAGATGAGCTAGAGAAGAAAGTGGCAAACCACTCCAATATCTTTGCCAAGAAAACCCCAAAATGGTCATGAAGAATCAGACATGACTGAAATGACTGAACAACAATAACAGCAAAAATGCAGGCAGGGCAAAGGGGTTTCCCCCAGGCAGCCAGCATCTGACTCAGGGGAATCAGGAGAGAAGGAAGTGGGAGACGTGGAACAAGGGAGGCAGCAGGGTACATAAAGAGAACACTGGCTCCCAGGTGGGACAGCCTGGTTTCAAAATTCCACCTCTGATGCTAACTGCTCCAGAGACCTTGAGCAAGTCACTTATACACCCTGAGACTCAATCTCCTGTTTAAAATGATGTTGTGGCCCCTGAGATCCCTTCTAGCTTTAGATCTATGATCCCAGATGGGCATTTTTTCTGACCTGGGAGAGGTAAATTGCATTTGATTTTGGCACCTGCCATCAAGGGTCCCCGTGATGACTTTTTCTCTTTGAAACACAGTAGAAGAAGGGAGATTGCTTGGGCATCAGAAGGGTAAAATATCAGACAGGCAGATCTCCAGGGGTCTAACCAAAGCTGCCCCATACGTGGAGCATTTGGCTTTTGCTTTCTGGTGGTTCTGAGTGTCCAGTGGCACAGGTTGGGGAGCATTTGGATAGATCTTTTGGACTTGGTAAAATAATGTTCTCCAGATGCGTTATCTTATCTTTATTCCTAGTGGTTTGGGGTGTGGGTAGCAGTAAAGGCCAAGCTTTCAGAAATACTTATTTTTAAATGCGACACTGTAGTCAAGCACTCAGATTGGATCTCAGCATGCCAGTGCTTTCTTAAACGTAACACTTCCTTTGTTTTCATCCTAGGAATCAGCTGCTACTCCAGAAACCTGGACTATGCCCGCATGCGGAAGATTGCAGATAATAATGGGGCATATCTTATGGCTGACATGGCCCACATTAGTGGACTGGTGGCCGCTGGGGTTGTCCCCTCCCCCTTTGAACATTGTGATGTGGTGACCACCACCACGCACAAAACCCTTCGAGGTTGCCGGGCTGGCATGATCTTCTACAGGAAAGGTGGGAATCATTAAAACAAAAACACACTGGCATTTCTGCCTAGCTTATTTAGACCCAGCCCCTCTTATGAAGGACCTGTGATCCTGTTACCTCAGTAGGGATAGAAGCTCAGGAGGGTGTGGTCAAGAAAGATGCCCCAAGGAAGCTCTGAGCCACTTGAGTTCAAGCCACCTTGACGATGTTGGTAGGCCTACAAAATAAAGCCCATACTTCTTAAGTCTGGCCTCTATTTCCCTCTGTGATTTGGTTTCAGTGGATCTTCAGCCTCCTCTCCAGCTTCTTCCTGTTGTCTACCCTGTAATCCAGCCATGGGACCACTCCTTGTTCCCTGAACTGACCTTGTACCTTCATACCATCCATACCTTTGCCTATGCTATTCTCCCTTTCACCTTTTAAAATCTTATTTGTCCTTAAAGGCCTAGCCCTAACCTTTTCCCTGAAGGCTTTCCCAACCCCTCAAGCTGGAAGTGATCTCTGGGCTCCCGGTGGCACATCATTTTTCATTTCTTCTGTTCACACTAATCACATTCTACCTTGTACTGTAGTTATTTATCACTAGACTGAATTCCTCTGTATCCTTTGTGGGATCCTCTGGATTGTAGATGACGAATAAATCCTTCTAGAATTTATTATAATGGCTACTGCTTAAGGTTAAAATGACTGCCTGTGGAGTAACCAGTCAGTACCAAAGAGAAGAGCACGAGTTCTCTCTCACCTCGACCAGATTTCTCAGCTATCTGAGTGTGATCATTCCTCTTCTGAAACGACATCTCACTGCCTGGTCCTCGCTAGCCCATCCCCTTTGCAGAAAGCTTCAGTGCTTTGGAGTTTTCTAAACCGTTTGAACTCAGTGAGAAAAGAATCAAGGGACGGCAGAGTGATTTTCATCCTCATTTTTTCCTTCTCTAGGAGTGCGCAGTGTGGACTCTAAAACAGGCAAAGAGACAATGTACAACCTGGAGTCGCTCATTAATTCAGCCGTTTTCCCAGGACTACAGGGAGGGCCTCACAACCATGCCATTGCAGGTAAAACTTAAAGATTAGAGCCCCCTTGTGGCCATGTGTGGTGGTGCATTCCACGGTCAGGAGCACACGTGTACGACAGACATCATGGTTCTCTTAACCTGTTCGTTTTCTTGATCCCCTCCGACCTCTTCACCGGAAGAAAAGCGTCAGGATTTCTAAGCTATCTCCATGGAGGGCAGCCTGTTGTACAGACCTCTTGGATTCACTTCTGCCTTTTCCCTAGGTTCTGGAGTTGAATTTTGAGGGCTGTTAATGAAACTGACTTAGAGGAAGGCTTTGTTTTTCCTGTTTGTTTTGCCTAGGCGGGCTTTATAGGGAAGGATATAGCCCATATTGATAAAAGGACACAAAGTGTTATAGGAGCAGTGAGCTTGGCACTATGATAAGGAAAGAATGGACAGTGGTATGTGTGATTAGGTACACTTTAGCTTAATTGTTTTCAGGGAACATACTTTTTGGGGAAGACAAGGAGATAGTTTGGGAAGTATCTTTTATAAAAAAGAAATTAAAAAAGAAAAGAGGGAATTAATTAGTAGTGATGGTTTGGAGCAGGACCCCAGGCTGTGGAACCACTTTTGGAAAGGAAAAAGACATGACTTTGAATACAAGAGCCATATGTGGGACAAGTTTTTAGCAGAGTTAAGGAGTTTGAAAAGTTTTTCTGCAATTTTTACCCCACTTTTTTCTGTGTTCTTGTTTACTTTTTAGTGTATCTGCCTTCCAAGGACCTATATATCCTTTTTAGAGAAAAAGGCATTTGATATAATTAATTCCTGCTAAGATGCTAAAAAAAATTTTTTGGAAATTGTAGCTAAGTGCCAAAATTTTAGGTAGGAGCAGTAGGTGAATTGGGCAGCTAGGTGGCATAGTGGATTGAGTACTGGGCCTGGGGCCTGGAAGACTCATCTTCTTGTCTTCCAATCTGGCCTCAGACACTTAGTAGCTGTGTGACCCTGGGCAAGTCACTCGGCCCTGTTTGCCTCAATTTCCTCATCTGTAAGATAAGCTGGAGAAGGAGATAGTAAACCCCTCCAGGATCTTTGTCAAGAAAACCCCCAATGGGGTCACAAAAATTCAGACACAACTGACACAGATGAACAGTTGGCAGGGGACGTTTTCTGAGGGATAAAAATGAATTAGGTAGTTTCCAGTGTCTCAGTGAATTAGCAAGCGTTTGTTAAGGCAGGCCATGTGCTGGGAATTACAAATGCAAAGAATAAACAATCATTTCTCTCAAGGAGCTTATATTGCTTCTTGATTACAAGTACACATTCAAGTATATAAGGAATAAATATGGGGAGAAGAAATACAAAGGAGAGAAGAGAGAGAATCAGCATTTGAGGAGGGTCAGGAAAACTTTCACAGAAAAAGTGGTACTTGAACAGCATCTTGGAGGAAGGGAAGGATTCTGTGAGAAGTGAGTAAATTCCGGGTATGAGGCATAGCCTATGCAAAGAACAGGCAGATGGAAAATGGAAGAGGCTGGTGCACAAGGAATCAAGAGTTTACAGCATACACAAGAGGAGGGTTAATGTATAATAGTTTAGATCATATACAAGATGAGGGTTAATGTACAGTGAGGCTGGGAAGATATGTTGGGGACTAGATTGTGACAGGCTTTAAAAGCTAACTAGAGGAGCTGTAGCTGATCCTAGAGTCAGTAGGAAGCTCCTGAAGTTTATTGACTAGAGGAATGACATGGTCAAATCTGTGTTTAAGGAAAATCCATTTGGCAGTTCTAAAGAAGGTGGAATGGAGAGAGCCTTGAGGCAGGGTGGGAAGCCATTGTAATAATCTAGGCAAGAGGTGATGAGGGCCTGAACTGAGATGGTGGCTGTGAGTCTAGAGAAGAGGTCAGATGCAAGAGATGTGGATGTAGAAACAGCAAGATTGGGTAACTCAGTTGATTGTGTGGTATGAAGGAGAGGGTGGATTCAAAGAATACAAGCCTGGAGGATTGGAAGGATGGTAGAATAGGGAAATTTGGAAGAGGGATAGGTTTGGGAGAAAAGAGAATGAATTCTGTTTTGGCTATGTTGAAATTAAGATGTCTCTTGGACTGGGAATGAGGAGTGTCCAATAGGCAGTTGATAACGTGGAATAGGAGCTTGGGGGAGAGACTGGTGCTAGATATACAGATCAGTTAAACCCAAGGAAACTGATGAGATCACCCAGGAAGAGAAGTTAGACAATTGAGGGAAGAGGGCTTAAGACAGAACTGTGGGTCCACCCACAATTATGGGATATAAGGAAGATGATGGAGCGAAAAGGTGGGGAAGAAAACCAAGAGATAGCAGTGTTATGAAAAACCCGAGGAAAAGATGATAAGTGGGGTAGCCACCTATTCTGTCTGTAAGTTCAGCCCTACTGCTAACTAGCCAGTTTATAAACCTCGACATAAACTACACTGTATAGAAAAGAATATTAACCTCAGAGCCTGGGAGACCCGGACTTTAATCTAAAATTGTATGGGAGAGTTCAGTCCAAGGGGAATGGGAGTATCTCAAGAATGAAATGCTGAGAACATGAACACAAATTTCTGGAAGGGAGTGTTTTAGACATCTCAGGGGCTCTTAGCTTGGGGTTTCTCAACTTTTTTGACATGTATTTCAGTATAATTGGTTTCTTTTTTATCCTGGGGTATTTATAAACATTATTCTGAGAAAAGGGTGTGCCAGAGGTGTCCATGACCCTAAAAAGGTTAAGAACCCTTGGTCTAAAGAGACTGGTATGGATGTACCTCTCGGGCACTCTTGACCCATCTTAGATTTTTAAAAGGCATGCCTAGAAAGAAGGTGGACATTGAGGCAGGTAACTGAGTTCAGATACAAAGGATAGTGTCAGGAGCTCAGAATGTGCTTAGGCTGGTGGTGAATGCAACGGATAACCAAAAAGACTCTTTTTAGTCATATTGGGAGCAAGGGGAAGATCAAGGAGGGGATGGGACTACTGTTGGGAGTAGTTGGGATGCTAACAAACACTGAACAGAAGGTGGAGCTACTCAGCCATGAATATGTTTCTATTTTCTTTATGGAGGAGAAAGTGGCTCCAAATCAACCAACAAGTGTTTATTAAATGCCATTCAGTATGCTAAGTGCTTGAGATACAAAGAAGGGAGCTTATATTCTAATGGGAGAGACAACATGGAAATTAGAGCATACAAGATAAATTCAGAATAGATGGAGATTGTTGTTTGTCCTTTGTTCTCGAAGAGGACTGTGATATCATTAAGGTGATGCCATGACACGCAAGTGAATTGGATTTAAGTGAGGGAGAGAAAATGAAGGGAAGGAACAAACATTAAGTGCCTATTATGTGTCAGGTACTGTTCTAAATGTTTTAGGAATATTATCTCATTTAATCTTCACAGTAACCTTGGGAGGTAGGGGCTCTTATTTCCATCCCCATTCTACAGATGATGAAGCCAAGGCAGTTTTAGATGAAGGGACTTGCCTGAGGCTGAATTTAAACTCAGATCTTCCTGACTCTATGCGCAGCAGCTCTATCCATAGTGCCATGGAGCTGCTCGGTTGGACCTGCTGACCTCTTAGGTGCTAGGATTTGATCTGGATGAGACAATCCTTAGATCTCCTTGGTGTAGCTCTGTGACCCTGCCTCAGGACCCTCCAGGGCAGGGCTGGCCTGTGCTGGATGAAAATGAATGAAAGCTTTGCTTAGTAATTGTGCGTTTATAAATATGGATTTGAAGAGAATAGTCTAATGGAAAGGTGTAGCAGCCCATCCTTGCTGGTTAGACTTTGTTCCTGGGGGTGGGGCTTGGGGGGAAGGTATAGATAAGAGTTATCTTGGAAAGAGTTATCTTAAAAAGGTTTTTACCCAGTTGTTGTCTCTTCCTGACTAGGAATCGCGGTAGCTCTGAAGCAAGCCTTGACACCTGAATTTAAGGCTTATCAGCAACAGGTGGTTGCCAACTGCAAGGCCCTGTCCGATGCCATGACAGAGCTGGGTTACCACATAGTAACAGGTAAGTACTTGGCCCTGGGTCTGTCATTTAACGTGGGACAGCTGGGTGGTCCTGGAGTCAGGAAGACCTCCGTTCAGGTAAGTGCCTCAGCTGTGTGACCCTGTTTCCTCAATTTCCTCATCTGTAAAATGGGGATGATAGCATTTACATTCCAGGGTTGTTAGGATCAAATGAGGAAATAATTGTAAAGGACTCAGCACAGCACCTGGCACATAGTAGGTGCCATATGAAGGTCAGCTATTATTATTGTTAGGGCCAGGTAGGTGGTGAAGTAGATAAGAGTGCGGGGTCTGGAATCAGACCCGACTCAGGCACTTACTAGTTGTGTGACCCTGGGCAAGTCATTTAACTCTGCCTCGGTTTCCTCATCTGTCAGAAGGAAATGGCTAACCACTCCATTATCTCTTCCAAGAAAACCTCAAATGGGGTCCCAAAGAGTCAGACACAACTGAAAACAACTGAACCACAAAATTGTTATTATTTATTAGCAGTTCTCCATTCATTCTGATGGCAGAATCAGAGCTGTCCCTAGGACAGTGGTTTCCAAATTTTATGTAGCAATGCCCCATTCTTTTTATGAAACACCACCTAACTCTTAAAACATCCAGCAAAAACAATGTATAAATAACCTAAATGACTGCTCGACTGTCCTCGGGTCATAGGAGCACAGATTTAGAGATGGAAGAGGACTTTGAGGATATCTAGTCCAACCCTGTTGTTTCACTGTTGAGGAAACTGAGGCTTCTCAGAAAAGGTCATTGGCTTTCCCAAGGTCGCACAGTGAGGGGCAGAGCTAGCATTTGAACCAAGATCCTCTAACTCCAAATTTAGCACCTTTCCCACTATTCCACCTTGCCTGCCAAAGACAAAAAGAATCGTGGTGGCTGGGGATTGCTGAAGGTGGTGTTAAAGCCAGCTCCTAAGGAGAACAGTGCTATAGCACCTGCCCACTAGGGAGCCCCGCCCCAGGCCTCCTCACCACCACCAAAGGGTAGGATTGGTGGGGAACATCCTGTGGGAGCTAGGAGCACTTTAAGAACTTCTCACTTCTCTCTGGTGGATGGTCCCAGTCATTATCTCACCCAGGGATCTCCCCAAGGAGGATACCTGGGCCATGCATGGAGCTCCCAGGGGTGTGAGGGGAGACTCCCCACTACCTACAGTCAAGTCCTACGAAGGGAAGCAGATTTACCATGTTGATTCCACTTTGGCTTACTTTTATTTGAACTTATGTCTTCACTGAAAAAAAGTAAATCTATTTATATAGTAGTTGTGCTCACATATGGTCAATACTTTTTTTTGGCAGGGGGTGGGGCTGTCAGTTGGGGTTAAGAGACTTGCCCAGGGTCACATAGCTGGTAACTGAGGCTAGATTTGAACTTGGGTCCTCCTGACTTTAAGGTGGGTGCTTTATCCACTGCACCACGTAGATACCCCTATAATCAGTAATTTTGACTGGCACTTCAAATCCTTCCAGAGGGTCTTGTGTCTCTTCTTCACCCTATACTCCAGTTTGGAAGATGATGGCTTACAAGGACCCAGTAGACACTAGGGATGCAAAGATTAAAAAAGCAATCTACCTTTGAGGAGCTGACTTTCCACTTGGGGCAGACAGAAGCAGCTAGGTGTGGAAGTGGAGCAAGTGCTGGGCCTGGAATAGGAAAGATTCATCTTCCTGACTTCAAATCTGGTCTCAGACACTTACTAGCCGTGTGACCCTAGGCAAGTCACTTAACTCTGTTTGCCTCATTTCCTCATCTGTAAAATGAGCTGGAGAAGGAAATGGCAAAACAACTTCAATATCTTTGCCAAGAAAATGCCAAATGGGGTCTGCTTTATTTTAACAAAATATTTGTATGTTTTATTTATAATTTGCTGACAATAGAATGTTGAGTTTGGGGAACAATTTTCAGTAGTTTATTTTGGCCTGTGTGAAGGATGAATTGGAGAGGAGAGAAACGGGAGATACAAAAATATATATTAGACACAAGCCTGTTATAAATGGTCCACGTGAGTGGTGGGGATTAAATCCTGAACTACTAGGTGATGGTGGTATTAGTGAAGAGAAGGGATTGAATGTGAGATCTTCCATGGAAGCAGAAGCAACAGGAATTGGCAGCAGAGGTGACCTTATGAATTAGGCTCATTAGGAACAACAAAAATAGTGAAATTTGCAGAAGGGGTCGACCCCACTTTTGGGAGGGAAGATGGCTGAGTCGAGCTTTAGACATGTTTAGTTTCCTTTTTCTGGAAGTGTATACTGTGATAAAAAGCATTTATTAAGTGCCTGCTGTGTGCCAGCAGCTAAGCACTGGGGATACAAGGAAGATAGTCTCTGTTCTCAGGGAGTTCAGTCTAATGGAGTAGACAGGATGGGAGAAATACTGTCTTTATGTACAAAGAAGATACATAAAAGATAGTAATAAAGAGGAAAGGCTTCTCATAGAAGATGAGATTTTAGCTAGGACTTGAAGGAAGCCAGAAGGCAAAGATGAAGGAGAGTAGTCCAGGTATGAGGAACATGCCCAGAGTCTGGAGAAGGAGTGTCTTGTGTGAACTACCCCAAAGAGGTCGATGTCATTGGGTAGCAGAGTACATGGAGGAGAGGAAGGTAGGAGCAGGACAAGTTGTGAAGGGCATTGAATATCAAGCAGAATTCTGCATTTGACGCGGGAGTTTATTAATTGGGGGAGAAGGTGGCGATGACATGGTCAAATCTGCTTTTTAGGAAGATCGGTTTGATAGCTCAGTGGAGGTTGCACTGCAGTAGAAAGGGAGACCAAGCAGAAGGCTATTACAGTAGTCCAGGTGTGAGGTGAGGAGGGCATGTACAAGAGTGATGGCAGCATCAGGAGATAAGGGGCCATATACAAGAGATATTCCAGAGATAGAATTGTTGGAGAAATGGCAGTGAGGCCACTTTTCTGCCATTGGGTTAAACATCAATTTCTCAAAGAGCAGGCCAGCATGGAAAGAACTGTAACTTTGCAGTCAGGGGTTCAGATCTTGTCTCTGTCACTACCTGTGTGACCTTGGACAATTTAGCCTCTCTTCAGTTTCCCTATTTATAAAATTTATGTCTTGGACTAGATGACCTCTAAAGTTCCTTCTACCTCTAAATCTATGATTCCTCCAGGTTTCCTTTACACAGAGGAACTCAGCTTATTTGAGAGCTGATCTGGAACATCACTATGAATTTTTACATATCAAAATTGTTTTCCCCAGGTGGTTCTGACAATCACTTGATCCTCGTGGACCTACGAAACAAAGGCACAGATGGAGGAAGAGCTGAGAAGGTGCTAGAAGCTTGTTCTATTGCTTGTAACAAGAACACCTGCCCAGGTAAGAGTCCTCTATAATCTAAATGGAGGAAAAAACCACATCCTTTCCCCCTCAATCTTCCCAAAGACTGTTGTTTTCTTTAAGCCATAGAAAGTACATTGTTCAAAGAACTTACTAGAATTGGCTAGAGGTCATCTAGCCTGTCCCCTTGGTTTTACAAATGAGGAAAGGGGCTCAGAGAGACATAAGGTATTGTGGCACATTACTAAGTAGCAGAGTAAGGTTCGAACCCATATTTGAACCCAGTGATTCCAAATGCATTTTACTGTTATGTGTCATATCTTATAACCTAGCATATAGAAGGAATTAGGCACATTTCTGAAAGTATGGTGTTCTACCACTAGGTATAATGAGTGTGACTTTTAGTTCTATGTAGGGAAGAATGTTCTTTAAAAAATCAATTTCACAAATCTGTCCAACGAGGAATGAGATTCTTCAAGAAATCAAACTCCTTGTCAGCTGGTTGTTTTTCAGCAGGTAGGATTCTACGATGTGTTTTCATGCTATGATGAGGGTGTTCAGACACTTTCCACAATGGGAGACAATCCACAGTGCCTCCCTATATCCATTTCCTTCAGAATGAGCCCTAACCCAACCAGGGAAATTTTCAAAAGTTAAGCTAGAAGACCAAATTATTCTAAGGGTTAATGGGATACTTGAGTTTTCTTCTGCTTAGAAAGTTTTTGTAGCCACTTGGGAGAAGGTAGCTAGGGTATTCTTGATGATTTGTGGGTTGTGATGATCTAAGAATTATGTTAAACAAAATACTGGCTTGCCCTCCATAAGTATCACATAGCAGGGAAATAACCTTTGGTGTGTCTAGCCCCAAAGTAACTTTTAAGCCAAAGCTAAGCTCATTGTAATATTGCTTTTTCTAGCTCTTCCCCATTACTGATTTCAGGAGCTCTGAGAACATTGGTTGTTTCAAAACCATTTACACAGCTGTATTAAAACACAGATGGGCTGAGCCAGAATCCTTACTGCAAGTCATCACCCTCAAGTAGGGTTTTTAAATACTCGTTGGTTTGGCAAGTGAACAGTTCATTGCTCTCTTGTTATTTCACAGGAGATAAGAGTGCATTGAGACCTAGTGGACTGAGGCTGGGAACCCCAGCTCTCACCTCCCGAGGACTACTAGAAAAAGATTTCCACAGAGTAGCCCATTTTATTCATGAAGGTAAGAATGAGGTATTGGGACATTACTGGCTTTGTGGATTGTGGTCACTTGGGCTCAACAAACCCCGGCCACACAGCCTTGGCTCCCACTAACTTCTCCGGTTGTTCAAACAGTGGATAATACTGTTCACTGAGGACTGACTTCAGGGTTCCTCAGGCTTCTTACATGAAGTGGTACCTGCTGAAGGTGTAGGGGAAGGGCTGGGTTGATGACCACTCATGTGACATGATTCAGCAATCGAAGTTCTCAGAGTGTAGCCCTAAGACCCTTTCGGGGGTCCAAGAGGCCAAAACTATTTTTATAACATAAAAACATTTTAATTTCCAACATAGTAAATACTGATAGATACCCACATTAAATAAAGCTCTTTGGAAAGTCCTCACACTTTAAAAGTATAAAAAGGCCCTGAAACCAAACAGTTCGAGAACTACTGCTCTAGAAGTAACACTCTCCTGGCAACATCAGCCTTTCCACAGGATTTTTAAGACTCTTGTTCAGTTGTGTCTGACTCTTAGGGACCCCATGGACCATAGCGTGCCAGTGCTATTCATGGTATTTTCTTAGCAAAGAAACTGGAGTGGTTTGCCATTTCCTTCTCCAGTGGATTGAGATTAAGAGATTAAATGATTTGCCCAGGATCACAGAGCTAGTAAGTATCTGAGGCCAGATTTGAACTCAGGTTTTCCTGACTGCAGGCCCAGTGTTCTATCTATCCAGTGCCTTAAGGCCCTTAAAAGATTCTAATGTGGGTCTAGGCCTAAGACACATGAATTCATTGCCTTTTTCTTTTCCTTAAAAGCCAAAAACCAGGCTGGCACCTACATTTAAAATACATTTGCTAATTCCTGCTCTGAATTGAAGTTTCAGAACGATAAGCAGATTTCTTCTGATGCATCTGGGGTGTCACCCTTTGACCCAGCAGTTGAGTCTGAGCTATTGAATTGTTGCTGAGGCATAAGTGGTAGAAATCACTTAGTTGTCTTCTCCATTTGGTATATATTCACCTCAGCCAGCTTGCTTTAAGGTCTAGTCTAGTCTAGCCCCTTCCTCCCCTCACTTTACAGATGAAGGTTAGATGACTTACCTGTGGGTAGTCAAAGGCAAAGATTGACCCCAGGTCTTTTGATCACAAATTGGGCTCTTTCCAAGGGATCACACGGCCCTTACTCTCCCTTTTGATGTGTAGGTTCACAAGGTTGAAGTCATCAGAGACTCCTGGAAACCTAATTTTGATATGCAAAAACTCCTCACTGATGACTCAGTTGAGTCAGCAGTTCCCTCTGTTAAATGCTTTTTAATTAAGTAGGGTGACTCTTATGGAGAGGCACACTGGCTTTGGCATCAGGGCTTTGGTTTTACTCTTGGTTCTGCTACTTTGTATGGCCTCAGGCATCTTTTCTCTTTTCTTCACTCTGCTGCTTCATTCACACAGTGAGGATGGACTAAATGATCTCTAAGGTTCCTTCCATCTTTAAATTCTGTGACTTGCCAAACTTACATGGGGGTTAAATAATTACCCTCTGCTAAATGCTAAAATAAAAGCAGGGAACTCTGGTCACATAGTGAAGTTGTCAGCTGGGCCTGCACCAGTGTTTAATCATCTTGGTTTATGGACATCCGAGGACTGTCCTGTTCCTGTTCCTATTCCTGAATCCGTATCTTTGGTATGGAGGGTGCATTACTGTCATCTGGATTTGTGTGTTTTGATGTGTAACTTCATTGTAGCATATGCCTTATAAAAATGTTTTCAGCTTCTTGGTAAGCAGAGTAGCTTCATTATTGTGATGTTATCTCTGCAGGAATAGAACTGACTCTGCAGATTCAGAAAGACCTTGGTCCCCAGGCCACCATGAAAGAATTCAAGGAGAAACTTTCAGGGGATTCAAAGTATCAGGGTCTTATCAAGAACATCAGAGAAAAGGTGGAGAGCTTTGCAACTGTTTTTCCCTTGCCTGGGATTCCTGATTTTTAAAATGAGACTGGACATTGTCAGTAGTCTCTGAGTTTCAGAGCCACATTGGAAGTATTTAGCTTGAAGGCTACCCAGGTGCCAAAAGCCCCCTTTTAAGGCAGGAAGGAGAATGTATAATTGGGAGGGTGGCTAAGGGAGTAGAAGGTTAGGGTTTGGGGGTTTTTTTTGGGGGGGGGGGGGTCTTTTTAATGAGCTTTTCTAACATCCCTACACTGAAAAAATTACCGTTTAGCAGTGATTGAGGACTTGATCGTGTACATCTCCAAAGGATGGTGCACAAACCACACCAAATCACGTTTTAAAAGTTCATTGTTAGTCGTTTGGGGGATACTTTACTAATTAGTGAATTTATTTTGAATCTTATCTAATTTTTGTGTAAGATCGGAGTATCCTATAGCCATTTGTCCTTCATTCAAATGAACAGTGATGTAATTTAAAAGTATTACTTACTGGAGCAGCTCAGAAAACACCCATGTTAATAGTTTGTAAAAGTTGCTCCATCTCAGTGTCAATGTTGTTCGGTAGAATGCCAGAAGAACTGAATCATGTCCGTTTTAGTTTGAGAGAAAATTATTGTGAAGCTTCAGCTAAGTATAAAATTACAAGCCTGACAAGTTTTGTGTCTGTTACGATATTATGTAGGAGCTCAAAGTGCCTTATAAATGCTGTCTTTAATCCTCAGTGCTTTGGAGAGGTAGGTGGCAAATGTGACCTTTGTTTCCAGAGGGACAGATCACATATGAGGGATCACTGGCTGAGTCGTGGTACTTGGCAATGACAGCCTTCTATTCCAGTGTGAGACATTAGTCTAGTCCCTACAATCAGGGTACCTGAAGCTGTTGCCTTCCCAAAGAAACTATTTTTCAAACAACTGAGTGCAAAACAGTAATGACCATTTTTAATAAGCACAATAAAATTAACCACAGAATGTGACAAGAATTATAGCTTTAAAAATACAACCAAATTTGTATTTCAAAAATATCTGAACTCAAATAAATTAATTTTTTACAGTACATTTCTCATACTATTCATTTGGCATTAACTCATACTTGTGCAGCAACACCTCTAAAATGATATTACAGACATGCCAAGTGTACTACTTCCATTGGGCACTTGTTTAAACTACCGCTTACACAATGGTCTGTACACACACTTACAGATACAAACAAGTGAACATGCAATAATAAAAATAGTTTTTCTTTAAAATAAGTGAGAATTCATCACAGCCCATGTTCCTCACTGCAGCCTGAAAGGCAGCATTTATCTCGACCCAATCAGTATTCCCAACTCCTTAGTGTTTGAATTGTCAGGGTGAGATTGTACCCTGTACCTCTGCCTTCTCACATAAATCAGCCCATCACCCTGTGGATGACCTGATTCACCAGTTTTTCCCATCTTTGCTTCCATCTGGGATCTGACATCAGTAGTGAATTTTTGTACAGTGGTCTAAAGTGCACACACACACAACGGCAGCACTTCCTTCTGCCTAGGGGATGAACATATTCTTTACAGGACTGGCATTGACAGTTGGCACTGCCAATTTGGAAGAGTTCATTTCTTTCACTTCAGTAAAGGAACAAGCTATTGACTGTAGGCCTGGGCCCAACAGTTCGGGTTACTTGGCCTCGAGGTACTCCTGTCCTTTTCCCAGTCTCATGAACTCTGACTTTTAACTATTCCTGCCTGCCTTCCCTTACCAGAAGCATAACAGAACATAAAAATATTCAGAGTCATGACCACAAGCTTCTCAAAGCAGAGACAGAGGCAACTTAAGGTGTTGGAAATTTCAATTGTATTACATCCCAATTTAGGAGCAGGGAAAACACTGTTGCCCTCCCTCTTTTTACCTGTGGAATGAGTCCTCTTATTTCCTAATACAAAGCACAATATTGGAGGAAAGCCAGAAAACGAGTTCGACTTAAAGCATAAATCAAGACATCCTTTCTGAACTCCTAGGGAGGCAAACTTGAGAAAAACTACTTGACCTCAACTCTTTTAGTGACCTTCCAAAGGCTGCTCTGATGAATTCAATTAGTTTGAGAAGGTGTGCCCAGTTGTTGCACTGACAGACACCACAAAGATAACACTAGGAACTATGACCTGACATGCAACACTGAGGGTTTGCTAGGAGGATACATGCTCTTGGTATTGACAAAAAACCAGATTGTTCCGAAAGCAAGCAATCATTTTTCCTTAGAGATGCTTCATAGAACCTTAGCAGCCCTGGCAAGCATGCTAAAAACTTGGCCCCCTCTCATCTTAAAATGGGATCAGGTTATTCATTTAGTTTTGAATTATATTATATTCCAAATAAAGATTTGTCCATATACATGAATAGAAATTTAAAAGTATGCTTTGAAAATTACATGTTCCAATTGGGTTGATGGGAGACTGTAATAAATCTTTAAAACTGAGAAATATGTGAAACCACCCAACTTTTCCTTGCTAACATTTATGTAAAAAATGAAAACTTCCAAACTACCAACTCCAGGTGGGGAACACTTGGTTTGGGGAAGCGATGAAGCAGGAGATGGATTAATATGGCTTAATACATGCCTTTTGTTTGAATTTTCTTAACAGGGATTTTAAAACATGTACCTATCAGACTTCACAAGTCTGATAATCAGGTTTATAATTACCTAATTCTTGCCTTAGTTATTTTTCCCCCAAAAGGTGATATAAAACAGAAAATACTAAAGATTTAAACCTCAAACTTAAAAACAAAAGCTGTGTCTGTTACCTGAAAACAAAATCTTGGCAACAACAACAAAGATTAAAAAGTGGGGTTAATATTACCTAGTTTCTGGAATGTGATTAATTACTTAAATTTGAGTTTTCTTTTTAAATGTTTTCTATGATACTGTGTTGATTAAAAGAAAAAAACCTGAAGCATTTTATCTGAGTATTTATAACTCTTACATCCTCCCCTAATTAAAAAAGGTGTCTAATAATTAGATTCAACTTTCTGAAATGGAAAAAAAGTCTTAACATAGGTCTTATAATAGAGTGCATTTAAGATAAATTCCATTTTATGGGGATTTTAAACACCTATGCCCAAAGCTGTAAACAACCCCTGGTGATTTTTTTCAAAACCTGTTGAAAATGAAATTCTTTTACTGAATATTTTTGAAATTCATACTCCCCAAAATTATTTTCCAGTTGAAATACTGCCCCAAAACTTAAGTCAGTCTACCTTTCTTAAGGATGACTTCTGTTCATTTTTTTTAAGAGGCTTTTAGAGTCACAAGCTTCATATGGGAAAAAGGGTGTCCTATTCATTGTCGTGGTTTTTCCTACTTTACCATCCAGAGTTTTGGTTAACACCTTCCAAAATGCCACTTGGGTCAAGATTGTGAAAGAGTCCCTTTCTCCACTCCTACCCCCCAAACCAAATCTGACTTAAGCCAGATGCATCACACAGCAGAAATGGATCTGCTGCCTTTACCCATTTTCTAGGTGAAGCAGTTATTTATCACTTCCCTTTTGCCTCCAGAGAGTCCTGCAGTAGAAAGTTTAAAATTAGAATGGCAATGGCAGCTCTGATGATACTTTGCTGTTCTTTCATCACTCTTTTCCTTTAAAGAGAAACTCTACAGCTGCCTCCTCCATGGATGAAAAAGCACTGTTTGACCACCCAGCTAAGATAACACCGGCATTCGACAGATTTGAGAGAAAAGGCTTTTCCCCAAGTAGGGCTATGAGTAAGATTTATGACTCACATTTCAAAGGCACCAGGAAGCTCCTTTCCTATGCTTTTTGCTATGGAAGTGTGCAGTGGAAGAAGGGGGTGGGGAGGGGGAATAACCTGAAAAAATCCAAGCTGCTCCATCATGAAAACGTCCCTAGGTTTACTGGTTTGACAAGCAACATTACACTGGGAGATGAGGAAGGGAGAGGGTGTGGTTGTCCTTCCCCTCTCTTATACAGAACAGCTAGGGGAATGAGAGAGAAAAACAATAAAAAACAAATTCTCATTCTCTTTGGGAGATGGCAGAGCATACAGGCCATGGTATTGAACCTTCATGGAAAGCAGCAGAATAAGGGTCTGGCTTCAAAGCAACACTTGGGTTGGGACACTAGGAACTCTACATCAAACTTGAAAAGCAGAAAAACACAAACATACCACCTAAGAATCCTCCACTAACATTGGCTCAATGGCACCACCACATTCAAGTGCAGAATTCGGGGTTGCTTTTATATCTATAATCACATTTTTTTTTGTGGAATAAATTAAAAACAGTAAAATCTCATGGCTGGAAATAAAAACAGCATTCTTTGAAAACATTTAAAATTTCAAGGTTGCAAGAAAACTCTTGTCTCCATATTCTGGTGGTGAAGATGAAAGCCAAAAGTAACATCTAGTCATGAGATTAAATGCAACCTTCCCCACCACCTTTTAAAAACTAGCTATAAATCCCCTGTGGAGATGGAGGACACACTGAGAACAGAAACAGGTCAAGAGGTAGGCACTATCCTCTCCAACCTATCACCATCATCAAAGGATGGGCTATCTAAACCCATTTTCGAAATGTTTCTTCAATCTGGCCAAAACTAATTCAGGGAATTTTAGAACACAAGAAAACTGCTAGTAACAAATCACTGAAATGAATCAGAGCCCATGGTCCGGCTAGCAAATCACACCCTCTGAGAGGCAGTAAAGAAGTTGTGAAGGCTTGATGGATGAAAGGATTTGGAATTGAGAGTGGTGATCCACACAGTTTTAACACTTCCCCAGAGCTTTGCAATGACAGCAGCAAACTAGATCCTGATCAGAGAGGCCAGTAGAACAAAACCATGTTAATTGCCAGTCACTGGATTGATGGTACTGGTCGAACTGGTAACTTTGGCCCCACCCCTTCCATGCCCTCTGCCTTGCTCGTTTGTCCTGGAACCCTTCACTGACACACTGCATACCTAAGCTCAAAAAGTCTGGGAACATCTCCCCTACCTACCCTCCCCCCCAATTAAGATTGAATAATGAAACAGGCAGAAAAGGCACAGATGGATCTCTCTATGGGCATGAGAAACAACTAAAGGTTCTAACACACATTCATCATCACTCAATGGGGGCTGCTTGAGACATTTTCTCAAACTGCCCAGTTTGTAGCTGCTTTCACTTCTCCCATCTCAGGGGCCAAGGAACAATCAATTTCTGGGGACTACAGTTAAACACCTCCTTTAAATACAACAGGCTCCAGTGATGTCAGATAATTACAGGGCCACTGTCAATTACCTGAGATCTTAATGAAAAGACATTAATGTGCAAATTAATGTATTAAGTTTCTATTTGCTATAGTTGATTTCCCTGCTCATTTTGCCCCTCAATGTGATGAAGGTTTGGCTGGGTTCCTTTTGGGTTTTCTATCTAGAGCTGTGTAGTCCTGATGTAGCTTAGTTAAGTTTTTTTCAATATCAAGGGGCATTTTGACTTAAAGGACCCTTGCCCCCATCAATGTAAAATGAAGAGCTATTTTGAATCCAGGAGCCTGATCACAACAAACAACTGACACAACAAAGAACCTAATGGTAGCTGACTGCCCCCTTAAACATCTTCAAGGAAAGCTTGGCTGTGAAAAATATCCCATACTTCGTTCCTGAGTGTCAGGAACCTCTTAGACACCTGCATTTCCCCAGCTGGAGAAGCCCTGATGCTACTAACATTTTTCACCATCTAATTTCTTTTCCAATGAATAGCAGAAATACAAAGTCAAGCTCAGGCAAATGTTTGGTCATCCCCATTGCACCCTCTGACCCTAAGTCATGTATGTTTCTGGGAAACATACCTGGGAAACAGCAGGGAACAGGCCTAGATTTTGTACAAAAAGCTGGGAACATAGTCAAACCTGAGCAGTGAGTGATTAGGCCTGACAGGCTCTTGGATGTATTGCAGCTTGAGCAGCTCAGCCAAATATTGCACCACTTTGACATCCTCATTCACCAGGCCCAGGTGCAGCTTCAAGAAGTTCACCTGTCGGCCTACCACAGACTGTTCTGTCTCCTTCTCGTTGATGGGTAAGTGTAGGTGATGACAGAAAGCATAGAGAAAGGCCTTAGAGCATAGTTGGGTCAGGACGCTCTGCACATGCATGTAGTAGGTGCTCCCCCGTTTGATCTGTGTTCGATGATCTGCCAGGCGGGGCACCAAAGTGCCTCGGTAGAGTGGGCACCGCAATGTTTTGTTGTCCAAATCTAGTATGCTAGTGTAACGGCTGTATCGGTTCAGGGAATGGAGGGTGTTGACACCAGCTGGAGAAACCACTCTGAAATAGATAGGCAAAGGTTAGTAAGGACAGTGAGACCCAGGAAAATTAGGTGATTTGGGCATCTTCAAGGACCTCTTTCCTCTAAACTGTTCCAGATTTAAAAATTTCTCCAGAAACTAGTTTATCATTGCAGTGAGCTTCTATAAATTCTTGTCTTATAGAGCTGAGTAACAGGAGCTATTTACATAAGAAATGTAAATAGTTTTCTTTTTTTTAAAGATTTTACTGACATGCTATTAAATACTTTAGATCACTCAACTTAAGGGAGCAAGTACTGGCTAATGTAACCTCTCACAATGTTTTCCACCTTTGAGATCTTTATATTTCTTTATGCTACTGATCCCCTGAGTACATCCAATTTCCTTAGTCACTTACCCATAAAAATCTTCAATACTTCGATGATTGCAAAGGTAGAATTAGAATCATGGCATTTGAAGATTATAGTATCTTCAAATAGTGCTTAGTGTCAACTATATGCCAGGCACCGGACAATGCTAACACCATCTTTACCTCCTCAGCACTTACCAAGATCATCCCTCTCATTTCACATTCTACTCTGCCCCTAGTTGTGCGTCTCTTCTCTGCCTCCACAATTCTAAGTCTCTCCCATGAGTCATCTTCCATGGGAAAACAACCTCTTGCCCTTAAAATATCACTTTGAAGTAAAAAGGCAGGAATGAATATCTCCATTTTGTAGATGGGTGAACTGAAGCTCAGATTTGGAATAAACTTTTCCAAAGTCCCACAGCTAGTCAGGACAAAAGCTGGGACTAAAACCCAGGTCTTGACTCCCACAATTCTCACAACACAGCTGGTCTATATCCAGATTAGGCATTTCTTGTTCTCACTCCATAAACATCTTGTCCCATTAAAAATCAGAGTCCATACCTTTCTTCCCTAAGAGTTTTGGGAATTCTTCAAGTTGCCTTTCTTTGACAATTCCCCTCCCTTATGATGAGTACTAATCTCTCTTTAGCAAACTCTTTTAAACCCTTCTTCAAGCTGTTTTTCCTAAAGAGTCTTTTTAATAGTTAAGACAAAAAAAAATTAGAGAAACCTAAACACTATCATCTGTCTACCTCTGCATCCGATTCTTGTACTTTGTATTCCATCTCTGTCTTATATCATGATCCTAATATTAAAGCTTGTTACACATGCCAATAAAGTTGTCAAATTTCACTAATTTGGGAGGGGGGAGGGAGAGAGAAGAGAGAGATTACAGTGAAAAGTCTGAATAATATTTGTCCTGTAAATTTGACAAAGTACTCCCAAATAGAAGTTCTACTGGAATGAACATATAAGAAATATTTATAACTGGCAGTACTGTTGGCAAATACTCAGTGTGCTAAAGAACTTAAAAGTAATTATTTCAACTAGGTAAAACATGTTCTCTGCATTAGCCATGGAATGAAAGGCTAGGTCACCTGGTAAAAGAAATTTTAGGCAACAGCCAAGCAGGTGAGAAAGGTATTGGGGTGAGGGTGATTTGGGGAAGGGACCTTGCCAAGGCCCTTAAAATCATACCCAACTGGCAGCTATTACTTTGTCTACTGTCTTGAGACAGACCTGCTTAGGAGACCATATGAATATGTGCCCATTATCAACCTTATTAAGTTGTCTCTAATCATTTACCTCTGTAAGCCAATAAGTTTCCACTTCTGAAAATCCATTATGTGCAAAGGGGAAGAGACCCAGTGTTTCACAGGCTTGGCATATTTGCCATAGTTGGGAACAAAGATGGAGAGAGCTGTTACGAGCTTCTTCACTATTGCTTCATCTTCCCCCAGGACAATAAGAGTTCTCCCACTAAGCAGAGAATAAATTGCAGGGTGTGCAAAGGGGTACTGCCTAATGAATTTTAAGGCATTCTGCCCAGCCTTTTTTTTATGCCTCTCTGAGAAGAGGCCAATGTGATGGGCAGGAGAAGGAGTCCTATCCGAACTGGTGGATGCTGTACTGCTTATGTAGCTGGTGGAGTCTCCATATTCATTAAGGCTGATCTTACTGAGATCCCTGCTGCTTCTCAGGCAGCTTGGGTCCAGGTCATAAGGAGAAAGACCTGTTGTGTTCTCCTGGAAAGAAGAGTTGATATCATCCACTGAGAAATCCACATGAAATCCTTGCTGCCTCTCCTTGTAACGCTGCGGAGGAATACTGACCACTCCATCTTCATCGAACTGCTTTTGTGTTTGGTCAGAATTTGGTATGAGGAGACTTGAACTCTCCTTTCCAATACAACAAGCAGAATCTGTTTGTGCTAAAGTGTTTTCTGAACTGCCCTCTGTCTCACCAAGATCCTGTTGGCTGACACTTGCACTAAAGTGAATAGCTCCTTCATCATCATCTGCATAAGGCTCTTCCACATAAGGTTCTTCATTAATGGCACTTGGGTAACTTGCCTTAAAGTCATCAGGGATCAAAGCCTCTGAGGGACAAGTGCTAAGAACCTCAATACTGTCCTCACTGATAGTTCTTCGGCTGACTGCTTTGCTCCGGACCACCTGAGGGCTCAATGGGACAGTCAAGCTTGCCTGACTGTCTGACTTAGATAGAACAGAAGCAGACTTTTCAGTGCCCAAAACTTCAATGCTTTCACCACTACTGATGCTTCCTTTCATATCCATGTCAAGGTAATCCAAGTTCTCCTGATGATCATAAATGCTAGATTCTGTCACCTCAGACTCTTTGAATTCATCTCCAACTTCCTGCTCCATCTTGATAAGTACAGACTCCACACTGGACTTGAAAGATCCCACATTAATTAACACTTTAGGAATTGGACAGTCTTCCAAAGATCTGGAGTGCAGCTTGTCCTGACTGTACTCCATGGGTGTATTATCCTGTTTCTCTACTACTTTATCATCTAAAATCACCAAGTCTTCAAAGAGGAAGTTAGTTATACACTGTTGTTTCAAAAGGGCTCTGTCAATCTGGCTGGTCAAAAGGTAGCATAGATCTCCTCTAAACATATGTTCAATGTGATTCAACTGAGCCAGTGTCTGGGTGAAAAACTCAGTGTCACAAAGTTCTTCCAAGGTTTTCAGCTTCTTGTCAAAACATTTAGCAGACTTTGCCTTGATGAGTTTGGGGGTATATGAGGTTCTTCGCCTATAAAGATTTCTTTCAGCAGGCTCATCAGGGTTAGAGGTAGTGGATGCCTGGTCAGCTGATTGATCCTGGGCACACTCTGGCTCACAGGGATAGCAGTCTGATGCCTTCAGTTTTCGGTGAGGATAAGATCTGATTTGCTTTAATAGGTCTTGGTGTTCAATAATGGATTTTTCCACACTGGCCAATTCATTGGCCTTTTCAATGGCCTGAGAGGAGTAAAACCATTTGTCACTGGCTTTTTTCTGGATCTCTGTTTCAGTGTGCAGCACAGTCCTAGTGTAATCCAGATCTTTCAGTTTCTTTTCAAGTTCATTTGCAAAAGCTTTTCTATTGCCTTTCTTCAAGCACTCTGAAGCCTTGGAAAATTCAGCTGAGAGCTCTTGGAACTGTTGCATGATTTTATGTTCATCAGTAGAAATATAGGCCATGCAAAATGGCCTCACAAAACCCCGGGCCTCCAGATCATAAAGGGTGAGATGGTGCACATAAGCAAAGGCTCCTTCCTTTGAATCCCCGAGAACAACCTTGGAGTCTTCCACAAAGTTCAGCTTGGGGTAGGCACAGCCAGATGGATGCCCCACAAAGGAGGCCTGGTAATCCACAGACATGATCCGGAGAGAGAAGTAATTGAGATCAAAAGTTCCAAAAACTTTGGTATCATCAGGGATGGTCAGCAAGGGCTGGGGTCCCACCTGCTCAGAGAACTCCGAGATGAGAATGAAATCCCGAGAAAATTTGGCCCCCGACAGCTTAGACCACGGGTTGGTTCCCTGGTTTGCAAAGGGGAACAGGGGCACGGAGTACTCCTCTGGCAGGGCCGGCTCATTGTAGGGTTCTTCCTCGTATTCTTCCTCTTTGGTAAAGGCCACCACATCAGGGGCGCTGATCATATTTCCAATTATGGTAAAAGGGCATGAGGGAGGAGAAGTGAAAACTGAGAAGTCTTTCAAAAGCACAAGGAGAACTAACGAGCAGAGGTCTCCGGGGGCAGGGGGAGGGACTCACGGGAGCTCCTCCGCCACCGCAGGCTCCCTCGGCGGCAGCCCCAGGGTTCTCGTCCCCCGCTGCTCACAACATCCGGTTCCTCCAGGGGCTTCGATGTCCTCATCCAATCGGGTCCCTCGTGCCTCGGGGTCCCCCGAGGCCGGGTTCCGGGACAGTCTGTTGACCCCAGCCCCTGGTGGGGCTAGAACCGGGGAAGTTAAAGTCTCGTCCTCCTCTCCTCACCCCCGCGGCTAACTCACCCTTAGCCGGCAAAGCGGGACCCAGGAAATAAGAGGCGAGGTCGCCTCCGTTCACACCTACGCCGCCGCTGCCCCAAGTGGGCTCCCCGGCCTGAGGCTGCGGGCGGCCGCGGAGGCCGGTCAAACGTTGCCGCCGTCCCCGCGACTGAAGCTCGCAGGAACGAAACCGTCCCGGATTCTCGGACGCCACAGTATCCAGCCAGCTACTGCGGGGCCGCCATCTTGGCATCACATGACTCACAGAGCAGCACCTTTGTGAACCGGAAGCACCTGCGTATAGCTCCTCGCGGAAGAGCATTATGGAAGGAAAAAAGCAGAAGGAAAGAAAACGAAAGCGATAAAGCGTTAAGTGGGCCGGGCGGGAAAAGGACTGGGAACCAATTGGAAAATGTTCCTATGGGCGGGAATTCCTAAGGAAGAGAAAAAGGGCCTATCCGCCGCTGCGCCCAGGCTTTCTGGGAGTTGTAGTCCGCGACCCACCGCGAACGACAGGAAGCTGAATGTCCAGGGGAAAGCAACCTCGCCACACGCCGGGACATACAAGGAGTTGTGGTACCGGACACGGGGACCGACTAGAAGCTGAATGGCCGACGGAAAGCAACTACACCACACTCCAGGGCATCCTGCAAGTTGTAGTTCCGATACTGGGAGGCGAGTGGACGCGGAAGACAACGATACCCCGCGCCAATGCATCCTGGGAGTTGTAGTTCGCGATTCTGGGAGCGATGGGCCGCTGAGTGGCCAATGGACGAGGAAGGCGCCTACGCGGCGCGCCAAAGGCATCCTGGGAGATGTAGTTCGAAAATACGAGGAGCCACGGGAAGTTGAGTGCCGTGGGCTGGAATTTAGCCGGGCGGGAAAAGCAGGGGGCCGGCAACAGAGGCTTCTCTGGGCTGCGTCTGTGCCTGGGAGGGTCCGCCCTCCTCACTCTGTCAGGATGAGCTGTTGGGACTTGTCCCCGCGGGTCTAGTTGGTGCCTCTCGGAGCTCGGGGGTCGACGTGGTGGTGACGAAGTGGGGAATCAGGACACCCGAGCGCCGCCCGGGACTTAAGCCTCGAGCGTCCCACGGGGCCGGGACGATGGGCCGGGGCCGGGGTCGCGGGCCCGCTGCCTCGGCATGATTTTTCCGGCCGTGCGCTCGGGCCTCCGCGCCGTCCGGAGCCTGCTGGGGCTGCAGAGCCGCCCCCTGTCCCGGGACGCCATGGAGGTGGCTCTCCGAGGCAGCCGCCGAGTCCTGTGTGTGGCGGAGAAGAACGACGCGGCCAAAGGCATCGCGGACCTGCTGTCCGGCAGCAGGATGCGGAGGGTGAGTGACCGCCCCCGTGCAGCAACCCCGGAACGGGATCCCCGTTTCACAGTGGGGAAACTGAGGCAGGCGGCTTAGATGACTCGCCCAGGGCAGGAAGGGTCTGCGGCAGGATTCGAACTCTCTCCCAAGTCCCGCGCTCCCTCCCCTCTTCGCTCTCTACAGCAATAACCTATTGATTTGCGTCGGGAAACACCCTTTTCCGTTTTCTTGTCTCAGCGGGGAGCTCACAGCGGGTATAACGTGCGAGGCGGCAGATTCCTGCCCGGTGCCCTCAGCCGGGTGGCCGGCACTCACACGGCACCCTCCCTCCGTGCAAGCTGCTGTTCGATTAATCTCATCTGAGCCTCACAACAGCCCTGCGAGGTAGATGCCGTGAGGATCTCCATTTTACAATTGGGAAAACTGAGGCAGTCAGAAGCTAAGTGACTTGCCCGTGGTCACACAGCCAGTCAGTGTCCGAGGCTGGATTTGAACTCTAGTCTTCTTAACTCCTGGGGCAGCTGGGTGGCCTCATGGATAGAGTGCCAGGCTTGAAGTCAAGAAGACTCATCTCCCTGAGTTCAAATCCGGCCTCAGACGCGTACCAGCTGTGTGACCCTGGGCAAGTCACTTCCCCCTGTTTGCCTCAGTTTCCTCATCTGTCAAAGGAGCTGGAGAAGGAAATGGCCAAACCAGTCCACTATCTTTGCTGAGAAAACCCACGAAGACTCACAAAGAGTCTGACATGACTGAAACGACTGAAAAACAACTTCTTAACTGCAGGATTTGAATTCAGGTCTTCCTGCCTCCAGGCTCCAGCTTCTGGACGGTAGCTTGGCTTAGGTCAGGCCAGCGCAGGATAGCCTTGTGATTTTCGACAAGTCACTTCACCTCTCCGTGCCCGAGCCAGTTTTCTCCACACCTTTGTGACGGCCTGCCCGCCCCTATTAGTGACTTGTTCTCTTTTCCTCTGAATTGGTGTGTGGCCCTGGGTGGGTCTCCCCGGGAAGTTCCTCCCTTTGGCGCTCCCTGTACCGGTGATGGGACCCTGTGGGGAATGAATGAAAGTAAAGGGCTGAGGATGACTTTCCAGGTTGTGAGCCTGGAAGAATGGCGGTGGTCTCAACAGAGGTAGGGAGGGAGGCTAGGAGGAGGGCTGGGTTTAGAGGAAGAGGTAAGCAGGTTCTGTTTTGGGCTTGCGGAGCTGGGGGTGTTTATGGGACTTTGGCCAGACCCGTCCAGCTGGCAGGTGCAGAGGCGGGAGTGGAGCTCTGGAGACTGCAGAGTCATCTGCATGGAGATGGTAGCTGGCTCTGAGAGAAACTGTAGAGATGGAGAAGAGGAAAGGACCCAGGCTAAAGCCCTGGGCTACACTGGGGGATGGGATGTAGAGGCTGGCCCTTTAAGACAGCCTTGAGAAAGTTTGGTTGGACAGGAAAAAGAGAGCGCTATGAAAAGCCAGAGAAGACAGAGGATCTAGAAAGAGGAAGGAGTCACTAAAGTCAGACAGCAGAGAGGTCAAGAAGGATGAGAGCTGAGAAGAAACCTCTGGTTTAGCAGTGAAGAGATGATGGGTGATCTTGAAGAGCAGTGGGGGTCAGACCCAAACAGACATCCCTGCAGGCTACGTACTGACTTAGAAAACCACAAGTTAATATTACCTGTATTGTGTTGTGAGGCAGTTACACGGCTCAGTGGATAGAGTGCTGGGCCTGTTGTCGGGAAGACCTGAGTTCAAATCCAGCCTCAGACACTAGCTTGGGCCGGTGACCTTGGGCAAGTCATTTAACTTCAGTTTGCCTTAACCCACTGGAGAAGAAAATGGCAAACCGTTCCAGTCTCTGCCAAGAAAATCCTGTGGACGGTATTGGTGTGCTATGGTCCATGGGGTCACAAAGAGTCAGACACAACTAAATGACTAAACAACAAATATTGTATTTTTATTTGTTTTATTAAACATTTCTTAATTACATTTTAATCTGGTTCAGGCCTCTGGCTTGTAGCCTCAGAGTTTGGCACCTCTGAACAGTTTTTGTTGAGTTGAAATTTAGTTTGCAAGGATTTGTGAAGTGCTGGGAGGTGAGAAAGTCAGTGTCAGTATAGACACCTTTTTATCATCATAGTTGATACATTTTTAAGTTGATTTATTTATTTTTAGTTTACAACATTCAGTTCCACAAGCTTTTGAGTTCCAAATCTTCTCCCCCTGCCTCCCCTCCCTCCTCCCCCCCAGGATGGCATGTAATCCAATATAGTTTCTACATATGTCTTCACATTAAACGTGTTTTCACATTAGTCATGTTGTAAAGAATTACGACCAATGGAACAAACCATGAGAAAGAAGAAACAAAACAAAAAAAGAGAGAGAGCAAATAATTTGCTTCAATTTGCATTTAGACTGTGTAATTCTTTATCTGGATGTGGACAGCCCTTTCCATCATGAGTCTTTCAAAGTTGTCTTAGAACTTTGAGTTGCTTAGAAGGGCCAAGTCTATCAAAGTTAGTCATCACACAATCAGTGTGTCTGTAACTGTGTACAATGTTCTCCTGGTTCTGCTCCCCTAACGCAGCATCAGTTCATATAAGTCTTTCCAGGTTATTCTGAAGTATGAGTATAGACCTCTTCTTTAAGACTAGGGGTTCTTTACCTTTTTGGTATCATGGACCCCTTTGACAGTGTAATGAAGTCTAAGGACTCCTAAGAACATGCTTAAGTGCGTACAATAAAATGCATAGGATTATAATGGAAACAAATTATATCGAAATACAATTATCAAAATATTTTTTGAAATTCACAGACAATACTCCCTTCCCCAATGGGAATTTGACTATGAAAAGAAAGAGAGTTATAGAATTGTAGTTTGAAGATGGTAGTCAAATTGAATTTTTTAGGACGTCAGGGAGGATGTTTAAAGGCATCAGCAAGAGAACCAGTGGATAAAGAGAAAATGAAAATAAAGGAGAGAGAGGGCACAATCAAAGGACCGATTACCTGAGGAAGAGAAGAGTGGGGGTGGGATCAAGTAGAGTTTGCTGTTGACAACAGGAGGGGTCATCTTTTTTCCCCCAAACTAAAGCAAAAGAAGAGAGCTGAGGGGATTATGCTGAGGTGATTTGAAAGGTGACTTTGGTAGGATCAGCAGCTCATCATGGATGCCCGCAGTTTTTTATGTGAAATATCATTCATGGTCCTCTACTGAGAAGGAGGGAGGACTGGTGGTTAGACAAGAGGAGGTTTGAAATAGTGGTTGGGGATGTTTTGATTTGTTTAGTGCAGTAGTGAGGGTCCACTTGAGATTGAATAACAGATTTGTAGTGATTGTTTGACTTCATCTAGCAGTATTGATAATCCAGCAAGCAAAAACAGAGAAAGTGGGAATAATTCAGGTTTGGGATTTTAAGAGGGATGAGCAGCTAAGGGACAGGGCATTCAGGGGTCAGGGACAGTACAGTGTAAAGTAGAAGGTAGAGATTCTGAAGTGAGGAAAGTGAAACCAGAGTAGGGGTGATAGCCTGAGGAATCATGGTGGAGAGAGGGGCTGAATTATAGGGAGAATGACCCTGGGGGCTAGAAGATTGATAACTTCTAGAATATGAATAGGGTGATGTGCCTAGATGGAGTCAATCTCAAAGGAGAGGTCACAGGGAGGTGCAAGCAGAGGGCCTACTTGAGCCTATCCTCTTGTGTCAGGGAGTGGAAGAGAAGGTACATTCCAGGAGTCACCTGGGATCCAGTGTCCTCAGGGGAGAACCAGGTTTCTGTGACAAATAAGCATTATGCCTTGCACATAAAAGGCTCTTAATAAAAGTCTTTTTAGGCTTATGATGGGAAATGCTATCCACATCCAGAGAAAGAATTACAGAGTCTGAATACAGATGGAAGCATACTATTTGCTCTTTCTCTTTTTTTGTTTTGGTTTCTTTCTCATGGTTCATTCCATTGGTTATAATTCTTCTTTGCAACATGACTGTGTAAAAATATGTTTAATGTGAATGTATATGTAGAGTCTATATCAAGATTGCTGTTTCGGGGAGGGGGGAGAAAATTTGGAACTTAAAAACTTGTGGAATGAATGTTGTAAACTAAAAATAAATAAATTTTTAAAAATAAATGTCTTTTTAATTGAACCAAAGGATGACTTCAGTAGGTTTTTGTTGTGATGAAACTTGTTCTTGCATTCACAGAACCTAATTAGTGTGTATTTTTGTAACAGGTTCCATAATTACATTTTTTTGATCACTTAATTGATGTTCTCTGTCTGGAAACTTCATGTCAACAAATTTATGGGACTTTTCTACCTTGTTTTTGCCCTCTTCAAACAAAAAGTCACTACGTTGTACTAATTTCATAGGTTTGGAGACTGTGTGTATAATTGTTGTATCTCTGGTTCATTTCCTACTTTTTAATCCAGAGTTAAGATAGAAACGTAGGACCTATATTCATATCCTGGTTCTGCTACTTTCTACAGCTGTCAATATAAGCCCTTATTTTCCTGGTCTGTAAAATGAAGAGGTTGGATTAGATAACCTCCAACATCTCTTCCACTTCTGTGGTCTAAATCTATGATCCTCTGACTCTGCTCTTCTTCAGGACCTCCATTTATAGAATCGTAGAATGCTAGAGTTGGAAGCATTGTTAGATATCATCTACTCCAGCTTCAGAATTTTATTAATGAAGAAACTGAAGTCCAGAGAGGTGACATCACTGGTAAATTCCCATAGTAAATTATTTTCAGAGCTGTGTTTGAGCCCATTCCTCCTGACTCCTAGGACAGTGTTCTCTCTACCAAATGGTGCTGGAGCTTCCTAGTCATCTGTCATTGCTTTGAAACCTCTAGGCACCTTAGGAGAAAGAAAGAAATGACAGTGTTTGGCGGAGAAGTTGAGGGATATAACAGACCTTAAGTTTGTAGGAGAGGGCAGTAGGGGAAGGGAGGGAAGGAGAGAAAACAATTAAGTGCCTTATTGGGAGTCTGTCAGAATTAACGGTTTTCAAATTTTGGTCTGCTTGCCATTTGGAAGTGGTTTACATTTATTGCTTTTTATGTTGAAAAGCTTTAGGTTTTACTTTGTCTCGGGGTTTTTGTTTGTTTTTTTTTTTTAATTTTTCTTTCTTTCTAAACAGAGAGAAGGATTGTCCAAATTCAATAAGATCTATGAGTTTGACTACCAACTATATGGCCAGGTAGGTACTGAAATACTTTATCACAAACAAAAATTTTAAGTAATCCTAACTTCCCTTTTTCACAATGTGGTTTGAGAAACATGTGTGTATCACCTTTAACAAAATAATACCATTGTGTTTGCTTCTATGCATCTTTCCAGATTTTGCTAGTTACATATTGGTAGTGGACATTGCCTAATCCACTTTTCTTAGCTCTGCATCACTTTATATCTCTTCCCATATTTCTTTGTAGTCTTCATATGTCCTTTCCTAGGAATGCATTCATATTACACAATTTGTTCATCTTTCAGTCATTTCAGCCATGTTGTTCCTAAGCTGCATCCTACGCTGAATAAAGCTGCTATGAACATTTTCATATCAATAGGTAATGATAATATTGGTACAGTACTTCCTATGTGCCACGCACTGTGCTAAGCACCTTACAGTTCTTATCTCATTTGATTGTCACAGTGACACTGCAACTTGGGTGCTATCATTATCCCCATTTTCCAGATGAGGCTCACACACCTGGTAAGTGTCTGGAGGCCAGATTTGAACTCAGGTCTTCCTGATTCCAGGCCCAGCACACTATTCACAGTACTACCTAGCTGTCTAATTAGGTCATTTTTTTTCCTTTCAGTAGTTGCTTTCTGTATTTGAATATACTAGTGTCTATATAGCATAAATATAACATTAATAAATAACAAATATATATGCAAAGTAATTAACATAGGGTAGTTTGGAAGGGTGCACACCGCCAGTTGTAGGGATCAGGAAAGGCTTCATATAGAAGAAGATGCTTGAGTTGCTGCTGACCATCTCCATTACTTGGAAGAATTCCTAAATGATGGAAGAGGTTAGTTTGCATGTAGTGACTAGAGTGGTGATTTTATTAGTATTCACTGAAAAGTGTCTGGAGAAAGATTTATTCTACTAGATTATTTAGCTTAGTAATGTACTTTATCTGTAATTACAAAATGTAATTGGTAGAACCAAGAGAACAATTTGTACAGTAACAACAGTTTGTAAAAGCAAACAACTTTGAAAGACTTAGGACCTCTGATCAACACAATGACCGACCACAAATCCACAGGCCTCGTGCTGAAACATGCTCTTCACCTGCAGATAGAGAATTAACGGATTCATCAGAGTGAGGCATATAGTTTTCATTTTTGGGTGGTGGTTTTTTTTTTTGGGTTTTTTTTTTTTTTTGGACATGACCAATGTGGGAATTTGTTTTCCTTGATTATACACATTGTGACTTATTTTTCTTGCTTTCTCAGTGAAGAGTGGAAGAGAATTTGGACCTAAAAATAAAATAAAATTTACTTTATAATCTTTTAAATTAAAAAAATAGATATACCATAATCATTTTTTTTCTTCACTCCCTATCTCCCCCACAGAATGTAACCATGGTAATGACTTCTGTTTCTGGACATTTGCTTGCTCATGATTTCCAGATGCCGTTTAGAAAATGGTCAGTACTCTCCCTGGCGGGAAGAGGGAGGTGGGTGTTCGCACTTTACAGAGAGTTATGAAATATAGCAAAAATTCTAAGGGACCAAGTGAGTATAAACCTTTATCAGATACTTAGGGTTATCTTTAGTGTTTCCAGTTTGGAAACACTCAATAAGTTATAAAGACTGCCCATAACTATAAGGGGAATTACATTTATTGTACATATTATGTAGCGAAGTTCAGTAATTTTGTTTCTATATTTACATCCTTAAACATAATGTTCCAGAGAGGCTATTGATGCTTGTCTCACATGGTATTCTCCTTACATAGGATTTGTGCACTCTAAAGCAAGAGAAAGACAAAAATGCCTCATCTACTGTTTTAGTCTAAAGTCATTTGGAATGGTAGTTATTGTAGTGTGTGATACACAATTCATTTCATTCTAAGTTTCCTGGTTTTTGCAAAACTTCTGGTTTCTATTTGGGGAGTTAAAGAGTTTTTAAAAAGAGCAGATTTTTTTTTTAATCCAGAGAACTTGTTTATTGAACTGAAGCAATTTTAAAAATTTGGACTTAAAATAAAAATTGGTTGTTATAAAGGTGAGCCCGTGGCATGAATTCTGAAATTGAGCTGGATTCTGCCCTGCATCTCACTTCTGTGTGACTGTACCTTTTAGTGAGTGCTTCCCGATCACCTACAGCATCCCTAGCTCTGGACTTTTTTCTTGCACCTTTCTACGTTAACTGTCTTAGATCTTCCACATGACTGAATATTAATGAGTGGCTCACTTAAATTCATCTTCATTGTAGCTAATGTTGCAATTTCTATAGGACAGAATTAGTTAAAGATCTAATAAAGATTTTATTTTCAGAAGGCTCCTAAGGAAAGACTGTGATGCCGTTGTGGCAAGAAAACCCACTTTAGGGGCAGCTAGGTGGTGCATTGAGTAGAGCACGGTCCCTGGAGTCAGGAGGACCTGAGTTCAAATGCGGCCTCAGACACTTGACACACTTACTAGCTGTGTGACCTTGGGCAAGTCGCTTAACCCCAATTGCCCTGCCTTTCCCCCTCCAAAAAAAACCAACCCGCTTTATTACAATTTAGAATATAAGTTTATTCCGTACATTTGAGGGAAAAGCCTAGTCAGGGAGAACAAATATCAATTGGCACATAGAAAAGTATGTCTCTGGGGCAGATGGACTTCTCAATACAAGCCAGTTCCCACAGGTACTTATAGAATGAGCCTTGAAGCCAGAAACAGCTAGGTTCAAGTCTTGCCTCCAACTCATACTGGTTTTGTGGCTATTGACGTGTCACTTAACCTCTTGGTGCTCTTAGATGAGGAAGTTCTCTCAACTTAGAGCCTTAGAGAATCTCCTAGAGACCTGAAAAGTCAAGTGACCTGCCTATATTTACACAGACATTTATGTGTCCAAGGTGGCACGTAAACTCAGGTCTTCCTGGCTCCAAGGCCAGCTTTCTTCACTTTGCTGCCTGGCATTTAGTCGATGCTTAATAAATGTTCATTGATTGATTACAAATGGTTCTCTGAATATTTTGTTATATCTAGATGCTTTCTTCTTAGGAGGAAAGCTTAATGTTTTAAGGTTGTTTTTATAAAGAATTTACTCTTTTTTTTTTTACTGATCTCTTGTTTTTACATCACCTTCATTTCTGAATAAAATTCAGAAATTTCCCTAACTTGTGAGCCAGTCTTTCTCACAAAGATTTAAAAAGAGGGGGAAAGAAGTTTAGCAAAATGTTTAGCCATTTACCTCTTGATGAGTATCTATTTTCTTTCCACTTCTTTGTTGCCACAAAAAGTGCTAGAAATATTTTGGTGTAAATAAGATCTTTCTTCTTTGACCCTGTAGCAATGGTGTCTTTTCTTTCCTTTTGTTTTCCTTCTGTCCACTTAGGGTTATACCCTTACCTGTGGGTGCTCTGACTAAAGGAATATAAGTTTTGATGCTGAGACCTTGTTTTTCCTTAAGGACAATGCTTTAGACCCAAATCACTCTGGCTCTCGTTGATTGGCCAATAATAGATCTCAGGCCAAACCCTACTTGGTCATCGTTTGGGCCCTGATTGGCTCAGAGCGAATGTAAATAGCAGTTGTTTCTGTTTTGACCAGAAACCTTGAGGGTCTTCTCTTCCCAGACTGATTTTTTTTTGACTGGGTAAAGAGGTCATTCTCTGCCTTATTTCTTACCTAGCCTTAATCACTGAGTCAAAATGAGACCTGTTAAAGACCTTAGCTTAAAAAGCCCAAGGGCTCCCAGTGCATCCAGGCCCATCTACAGTTGTCCTGATCTCTTATCTTCCCACTGGATGTATATGGCTCCAGAGGAGAAAGTGAGGCAGGTGACTTTGCACAGCTCTCCCTCACTTAAATCTAATTCACTTGCATGTCATAGCATCATCTTCCTGATGTTGTGGTCCTCTTCCAGAACGAAGGACCAGCAACAGCAACAGTGGTATCTTGGTATTAAAGGACTGGGACATTTTAGTCAAGTATGAATTTTTTTTGTAGTTTTTATTGAAGAGCAAAAAAGACCTATATGTACAAAATTATTTATAGCAACACTCTTTGTAGTCGAAAAGAACTGGAAACTTAAGAGGATGCCCATCATTTGGAGAATGGCTGAACAAATTATGGTATATAGATGTGATAGACTACTTAAGTGCTGTAAAAATGATGGAGATAGTTTCAGAGAAATCTGGGGAGACTTGTATAAAATGACGCAGTATGAAGTGAGAAGAACAATTTATACAATACTATAAAAATAAAACTTTGAAAATCTTGAGAACTCTGATCAATGCAATGACTAGCCATGCTTCCAGAAAATCTAAGATGAAGTTTTTGATCTATGACCTCACAGAGAGGATGGACGCGGGGCGGGGTGGGGGAGGGGCACAATGAGACATAATTTTTACACAGCCAATGTGAGAATTTGTTTTGCTTCACTATTCATATTTGTTAAAGAATATTGTTTTTCTTTTTCTAATGGTGGTGGGTGGGATGGAGAGAAAATTGACTTTTGTTAATTGAAAAAATAAATTTTAATGTAAAAAAGATACAAAGTAGATATCCCACCCCCCAAAAGAAAGTCAGAGCTTTTATTGTATACTTTCTTATTGCTTTCCTAGATGACGGCACCAATTCACAGCTCCAGCAGCAGTGAATTGCTGTGTCATATTTTCCCTACCAATATTGAATTTACCATTATTGCCAGTTTGATGGTATAAGTTGATATCTCAGAGGTTTTTAAATTTTCATTTCTTATTATCTGAGATGATGAAAAAAATTTACAAATGGTTGACACTGGGATCATAGATTATTGATAAGGGTTTTTCCTTCCTTTGATTATTGTCTATCCATATCCTTTGACCATTGAACTGTTGCGGAACACCTTTTTAATCTCATAAATATGTGCCAATTCCCTTTTTAGTTTAGGTTTCAGACTTAATCAGAAATATTTAGTACACGTATTCTTTCTCAGCTCATCTTTTCTTATTAGTACAGTTACATTGCTTTTTATTTACATAATCTTTTTATTTTTATTAAATTGAAATGATGTTTTGTCATTAGTAATTCTCTCTATATCATTGCTAGTTAAGACCTTTTCTTCTGTCCACTGTATGAAAAGGTCAAACCTTTCATTTTCTCTGGGTTTTTTTTTTATGATGTGACTTTTTAAATTTAGAGAGATGATCCATTTAGAGTAATATTATGGCAGATGGTTTAAGTTTTTGGTCTAATTGAATTTTATGCCAAACTGCTTAGACAGCTTCTCAGCAGTTTTTATTTAATGATAAATTTCCTTTCCCTGTAATTTGTATTCTTGGATTAATTGAAGACTATACTGTTTCATGGCTTTGATTCTAAATCATGCTTATCTTATGCATTCCACTGATCTATTTTTCTATTCCTGTTTGTTCTTTAGGCAGAGCTGCAACCCTCTTGTACTCTTTGAAGCTCAAATTGAAAAATACTGCCCAGACAACTTTGTAGATATTAAGGTAGGAAGAGCCTTTGAGAAGGCTTATCATGCAGGATCTTAACCATTTACTGAGCAGTGGCAGTTTCGAACTTTAGGGCCCAAGAACCTTATATACTATCTTTTTAATAGAATAATAGTAAGCTTTAATAAATTTTTTTTATAAAATAAAATTTTAGTAAGTAAGTTGTCACCAAAAAAAATTATTAATGCCTTTTGTTTTTACATAACAGTCACTTCTGCATCTGCATATACATCCAGGCTCCCATCCCCAAATTGAACCTGCACTCATAACGGAATGTGTGCTGCTCTTCACACAAGTCAATCATCTCTGAACTCTGAGCATTTTCACTGCCCAGCTCCCTTGCCTGGGATGCTCTCCCTCCTCACCTCCACTTTCTAGCTTTCCTTGCTTCCTTCAAATCTCAACTAAAAATCCTACTTTTTGCAAGAAGCCTTTCCCCTCAGTCCTCTGTTAGTACTTTCCCTCTGAGAGGTTATCTCTGATTTGTCCTGTACATTTTTTGTTTGCTTGTAGTATCCTGCTGTTAAACTGTGAAGTCCCTGAGGGCAGGGATTGTCTTTTGCCTTTCTTTGTGTCTGCAGCACTTAGCAGAGTGTCTGGTATATGGCAGGTATTTAATAAATGCTTCTTGACTTGCTTTGACTTGCTACACTTAGTTAAATTGTTGTGCTCACAATCCATTGCTTCATTATTTTGTCTGATAAGGTAAACTATGACAGTTTCATTTAGTAGTTTAATTATTTGTTTTATGGGTTGTGCTATCAACCTTTTTCCTTTTCAAATTCCTATTTCAGAGAACTCTGGAGAAAGAGGCCAAACAGTGCCAGTCTCTGATAATCTGGACTGATTGTGATCGAGAGGGAGAGAACATTGGATTTGAAATCATCCATGTGTGCAAAGCTGGTAAATAATACCTCTGTATAACATTTACAGTTTTAACATATATCTCTCAAACTCTCCTAGTCAGCCACTAATTGCCTGACCTTTGCTGAATGCCCCCAGCTCTCATACTGTGCTCACAACCTTGGATTGTTTTCTTTTTTTTTTTTTGTATGTGTTCTTTACTTGCTTTCTGGAAGGAAGAGTTATCCCTTATTACAGTGGATAGTAAACTCCATTAGAGCAGGGACCCTCCGTGCATGTCTTTTCATTTCAATCAAAAAATTCCTCAAGTCTGTTTAATTGGCATATTGCTATCTCTTTCCTACAAAGATACGTGAGGACAAAGGGAGATTGTATCTCAGTAATAAGACTTGCCAGGAGCATCTTGATTAATATCTGACCCCAAAGACAATGTATTTCTCCTTGCAGTCTCCCTTTGTTAGCCAGTTTAATTTAAAAAATTAATACATTTTGTGTTAACACAACAGACACTGCCCCACAAAACCTGGCACACAAAGTATGTTCCCTGAAATCAACTGAACAAAACTGCTTAATAGTATGATTGGCCAATGTTAGCCATTATTTTCTACCTTTGTAATTTTGTTCACAGAAACTTTAATTGTATATTATAGACATTATCTGTTACATTTGAACATTTTTCCTATTAACACAAAATTTGGTTGCCTTTTTATGTTGTCTTTGTTGTAGTAACACATGCAATTTAGAGGAAACAGCTAGCTCATTTTTAATTTTTTTTTGCCTCCATAAAACTGATAAAACTCAGAGCTAACCTAAAAGACAATAATTCTTGATGTGTTGTTCCATCAAACATTAAGTGACATAAAATGACTATTTAAGCAGATTCAGTTGGATATACTTTAAACTCTCAAACTAGTTTTAATTCAGCCTTTTAAGAAAATCTTACTTGTGAGAAGAGGGTTGAATCAGTCTGTGGGATTTGAATCTGTTATCTGTTTTCTTTTCTTCAACAGTGAAACCAAATCTCCGAGTATTTAGAGCCAGATTCTCTGAAATCACTGCAAATGCTGTCAGATCGGCCTGTCAGCACCTGACTGAGCCTGATCAGAGAGTGAGCGATGCTGTGGATGTGAGACAGGAATTAGACCTGAGGATAGGTGAGAAGCCATCCCTTTCTTAACAGAGATTCCTTTTATTTTTCCCAGCTGAAATCTATGGTCACAGGCCAGGAATGTCCCGGTCCTATTTTGTTGTCAGGATTGGGGACATTGAAATATGCCTTTGGTTGAGGAACCAAAAGTAAGCTTAACAAGAAAATGAAATGTGCCACTGACCTAGATCTTAACATTCATTATTTTCTCTTCTTTGTTTTACTCCTTCCCTTTCCAGGTGCTGCCTTCACAAGGTTCCAGACCTTAAGACTTCAGAAAATCTTTCCAGAGGTGCTGGCAGAGCAGCTGATCAGTTATGGTAGCTGTCAGTTCCCAACATTGGGATTTGTAGTAGAAAGGTTCAAAGCCATCCAAGCTTTTGTGCCAGAGAGCTTCCACAAAATTAAAGGTAAAGGGGTAATTTAGGGGTTGGAATGCGCATGATCCAGGTAGAAAAATAGTTTCACCAAATCTTATAAACATCATACACCTACCCTTATTATATTCAGCTGGTTTGGAATGCCGTTTCCCAATGTCAGGAAGCTCTTAGATTTTCTGATACACAGTCCTTTCACTTTCATTTTAATTCAGGTTTGCTTTCTACCCATTTAACTATAACAGTTTTCATTTTTGTCTCTCCCTTTCCTCTCTGTCCTCCTAATGCAGTGACTCATGAGCATGAAGATGGCGTTGTGGACTTCAGCTGGAAAAGACATCGTCTCTTTAACCATACAGCGTGTCTTGTCCTCTATCAGATGTGCATGGAGGTAGGAAATCCTTTTAACATCTCCACGATTCAAGAATAACAACCTGAACGTTTTCATGATTGCTTCCTCTGATTCGGCAGAATCTTTTATACTCTGTTCCTCCTTGATTCTGCTGTATTTCCTCCCAGTCCTGAGCATCAGGGCTCTACTTTTTTTTTTTTTTTAGTTCTGCAAATCAGGAAATCCCTCTGGGGAGGAAGTGAGGAGAGCAGAGGCCTGCTTCTGTCCCCACAAACTCTTTCTTGAGCTGTCAGGCTCTAGATCAGAGCTTTGAGAATGTCAGAATTTGGGAGCAGATTCTAGAAGTCAGAAGTTGCAACTGAAACTGTCCTTCCTGAAGTGGGACAAACTAAAGACTAGCCAGAATGGAGTGGTTCTAGAACCAGAGACAGGATTGTGTAGCTAGAAGAGATCTCAGAGATCACCTGGTTCAGACCTTCTTATTTTACAAAAGAGGAAAGTGAGGCCTACAGAAATGAAATGAATGGTCCGGTCACACAGCTGGTTGGTGGCAGAACTAAGTCTAGGACCAGAACCCACATCTTCAGACTCCAAATCCACCATATAAGGGGGAAATGCTTTTGAAAATTATATAAGCCTTAATTTGATTCCTTGTCAGTCAGTCAACTAGAATTTATAAGTACCTGCTATGTGTCAGCACAGCTCCTTCCTTCTTTCCATTTTCCTTTCCTCTCTTCTTCTCTCCTCCTTCCTCTCCCTCTGTCCACATAGGGTATCATACCTGCAGGTGCTTTGCCCAAAGGAATATAAATTTTGACTACTAGACCCTCACAGATATCTTGGGGTTTACAGGCTAGATTTCTTTCTTAAGGACCATGCCTTAAACCCAAATCACTCTGACCCTCATTGACTGGCCAACACTAGGTCCCAATCCAAGCCTCACTTGGTCATTGTTTGGGCCCTGATGGCTCGGAGTGAGTGTAAATAGCGGCTGTTTCTGTTTTGAGAAACCCTGAGGGTCTGTCCCTCCCATGTTGTTTTGTTCAAGAAACACTTGAACTGTCATTGAATTGAATTAACATTTGTTGTCCCATTTTTACCTTACTGAAATGTTGTGAAGAAAAATAAAATAACTGATGTTTTGAGTTTCTATGTTTTCACCAATGTTGTTTTATTCCCAGGAGTGTTTGTAGGAGTAAAATCAGATGCAAATTAAGTAAACATAATATATAAGTTGAGCTTCATAATTATCTGCACTCTTGGATGGGGTAGTCAGGCTTTTGTTGGTTCCGACCTTGGTTTCGTGGGCTCTTGCTGTTGGCTGCCATCTCCTCTAGTGTATCTGCTCTCAGAAGCTGTGTAGGTTTCAAGCCATCCTTAATTGCCCAGGATCCTAGCACTGGATTTCTGGTGTCACCTCTTCTCAATCCCTGCCCTACCCCAGGGTTGGACCACCTCTATCATAGCACTGACAAGTCTTCCAGCTTCTTTCACAGAGCTGGCTCTGGTAAAAGAGCTGGCTCTTTTTGTACTATTCTGGGCTGGATATAAGTGCTTACCATTAGTTGTCTTTGGATTTCTTGGTCATTATTTTCTCTGGTGTCCTTTTTACATCCTTGCTGGAGTACATGTGGTAGAGTGGGGCTCTTCTTCAGCTTTTTGTGTAGTTCTGGATTGGAAGTCCAGAAATCCTGAGTTTGAGGTATCTAAAGGATATTCTGTTTGAAACGTCTCATAGAGATTCAAGAATGGAGCTCAGGAGAGAGACTAGGTGTAATATGGGATGTCCTCAAAGTCTTGATGCAGTTTTAAGTTTGTCCCCAAAAGTCTTAGTGCAGCTTAAGCTGGTTGGACCTCACCAACCTTAACATTCACGAAGACTTGCACTTGAAAGTTTTTCCTTTTTCTTTGACCTGGAACCCCTGGATTTTGAATATGACATTGCTAGGAGTCTTAACTTTAGTCACCTTTCAGGAGATGAGAGGTAGATATATAGATATTGGTATAAATATATATAATTGGCTAGAGATGATAATTTTTTTTTAAGGATAAGGGGAGACTTGAGCAGATTTGTAGGCAGCAGGGAAGGAACCAGCACCTAGGGGTAGATTAGAGATGGGGGCAGGCAAGTTGGGGGATGATGATGAGGGACAATCTACAAAAAAAGACAAGATGGGATGTGATCAAGGGAGCAGGTTAGAAGGGAGAGGATCCTTATCACCTCTTCATCAGGACACTGTAATAAAAGATTCATTTGCTTTTTTCTTCTTGACTTTTCAGGATCCAGTAGCCACAGTGGTAGAAGTTGGATCTAAGCCGAAGAGCAGATGGAGGCCCCTGCCTTTGGATACTGTGGTATGTGGAGTCTAGGTGGTATTATCTAGCTTTTTAAATGTTAATTTCTGGTTTATTAGGTTACTAAGAAGTGGTATTTCACTGTCTTTATGTAGGGTAGAAATATGATGAAAGTATCACTACTTATGAGAGAGCTAAGTAAATATCATTTTGTGGTGACCAGGATCTTTTAATATGATTCTTCCTTAAATAGTTCTCAAACATTTTTGATCTAGGGTTGAATCCAAAGGATTTCTAATTCAGGGCAAATCACAGTTGATTGAACTCTCCACCTCTGTGTCCCTACACCTAATATTTTTATAAAGATGAATTAAAATAAAACTCGAGACAAATTTGAAAGGAAGAAGAGTCACATAAACATTTAGCCTGAGGAAGTATGTTAAAAGCAGGGTGGTCTTAGTGATGGTAGGGTGTCATGGATTAATTTCATGTATGCACATGAGCCTCAGAACTTTTTAGTGCTAAGTGGAATATCCACCTCTCTCCCTTGTGGCTGGTGAAATCTGAAATAACTGAGTAAACAAAGCTTTGAGCTTGGCTGAGCATATCAGTTTATTGAGCAATGAATGCCAGTTGCATAACAAATTGGGACCAGGCCTCCTTGGCTTGGCACTGGACCCCAAATACAGGGGGAAACAGATTTTTATGCATTAAAAGAAAACAATTAACAAGATATGAACCAGGATACAAGATTATGTAATCTGCTTTCTAGTTGGAGGAAAGATAGGGGCTATCCAAGTTGGGAGGGGGATTATGAACAGGTTTAATTTCCTGAAATCAGAAAGAGATGTTCTGCTCCTCCCCCACAAAGTGTTTGTATTTAATCAAAAGAACAAAGGACAGTAACTTGATTGATCAGTGTGGGGCCAGTTTTCAGATAAGATATGTGTGTTGCTCGAGATGTGTAAGTGTGAGAAAACTCCTTAGTTAGATCCTTATTTAAGGGTGTCCAAGCAGTAGGTAGGTGGTAGCTTCCCAGCCATTCAGGGCTAGTTTCAAACAGTGCAATAAAGTTGTCTCACTAGACTCATAATTGAATAGAAAATGAACTGGGGCAGCTAGGTGGTACAGTGGCTAGAACACTAGCCCTGGAGTCAGGCAAACCTGAGTTCAAATGTAGCCTCAGACACTTACTAGCTATATGACTCTGGGCAAGTCACTTAAACCAGATTGCCTCCCAAAAAGGCAGGTGGGCGGGGGAGGGAGCTGAGCTAGGTCTAGTAGTGAGTCACAAAATAGAGTCAGTTTGGTTCACACAATTCTCTCACCCTTCAACTATATACACAGAGCATGTCACCAAGTCTGTCTCCTAATGTTCTGCTTCTTCAGGTCACCCTCATCCAACCTCCCACCTTCGATTCAAGCAACATTCCCATAACTTCAAAGTTCACATTTATTAGCCATACTGAATTCCACTTCTTCCTCCAACCTCCCTGTATGACTGAAGAAAGGAAAAAAGTCTTGTAACAAATAACCATAGGAAAGCAAAGTCACATGTCCACACTGTCCTTACAAAACTGTATGTCTCGTTCTTCACCTGAGTCCCATTCTAGTTTTCTTAATTGAAATCTGTTGCTGTTCTGTGAACATTCTTTTTTGTTCATGTAGTTCCTGAGTGTGTCTTGGCAAGTCTAAACATTCTTTTTTTTAATTGACATGTCTTGTTTTTCTAATAACTTCATTTCCAAGTGTAGCCCTCTCTCTATCCCTACTCAGCTGTCCCCTATAATAAAAAATAAGAAAGTGAGAGAAAAAAAGTAATTCAGTCAAATTAACCAACACCACAACTGAGTCTGATGGTATATGTGCTATTTGACATCCCATAGGCCTTTGCACCACCCCAAGAAGGTCAAAGACAGACAAAAAGGCACACAAAGTCTAAGCATTCTTAAGTAATTTTCCTGTATGTATATGTGTTTTATCTTCCTGCTAATTCATATAAGACTCTTGTGGACAGTTACCGTAGCTTCTTTCTCCATTGTATCTCCATATAAGTTTTACACCTAGCTTCCTCAGTGCCACTTATTAACAAGTTTGTCTTGGAAATTTTATCAGGAATGGCACATTGGGTTTCAGATCAGGCAGAGTATTGTTGAGAGGTGGTTTATGTCCTTAGTGTGTTGTCTGTTTCCTTCTTTCCCTGTGAAACTTCTATATCTTTGCCTTTCTTTCTGAATTAGAACTTTCCATCTTCCTCTTTCTCATTTTCCCCATTAAACTAGTTGTAAATATAATTTCTTTTTAACAAACATATAACACAAGCTTCAGTTACTACCGCTGCTTCCCTCCTGGCCCCAACTATAGATATTTGTCTAGTCTTGAGGATTTATAGTTTAACTGTCATCAGGAGAGAGTTAACTGTCATTATTGGGAAAGCCTGCATTAATCACGGAGAAAAAAGACATAAGTACTCTTTCCTGGGAGACTTGAGTGAGTAAACTCATTTTTGAGATAGACTGAAGAGTCATTTCCTGAGATAACAGAGATTAACTGTTATCTCGTGTACCAGATAACTGTGGGAAAAAATATACTAAAAAGAATTCTGGGGAGAATTTGCCTGCTACATCGAGAGAACTGAATGGTACAGGTTAACCTTCCAGTTTCTGTGAAGAAGTCAGTAGTTGCAATTGATGCTTATAAGTAACTCTGGATGTGATCTTTCTCCTCATAGCTGATACATTGTTTTAATTATAAATATGCTTTTCTGTTAATTTGTGATACTGTTAATAAATTCTATGACCAATAAAGTTGTTGTCTAAAACAATAATGTTTGTAATGCTGCATATCCATGTCAAAAAATTTTAATAGGTTCTTTCAACTTGCAGATGGCATACATAGTCTCAGGTTCTTGTCCTTCTAACTTGTTTTGTACTTTCTTGAAACCAGTATTGTTTCTATTTCTCCATGTTTACAAGTGTAAGAGGGTGATAAATGCAGTGATGTTCATTAAACAGACTATCTTTGAAGGGTGAATTTTCTAGCTATTTTACTCTTGATTCATGTATTGATTCCTAATGTGAAATTTTTATCCATGTAACAGGAACTCGAGAAATTGGCTTCTCGAAAGTTGAAGATAAATGCCAAAGAAACCATGAAAATTGCTGAAAAGCTCTATACTCAGGGGTAGGTATTATCGATTAAAGAGATAATGTTTAATGTACCTCTACAAGAACTATATATTTAAGAAGCAAATCTTATGGTAAAGCACTAAAGGACCATCTGGTTTTCACAGCAACTCTCATGTAGAACTGAAAACATAGCTTTTGTTATTTACCTTTTCCAGTCACTTTACATACACTACTGTACATAAATGGTGTTATTTGCCAATTAAAAAATATTACTACAAGAACCCGAGGGGGCAAATATATATTTTATCTTATTCGGGCGTAGCTATAGAATCATAGAATTTCAGAACCTAAAGCATACTTAATGCCTTTTCGTAGGCTGTCCCCCATGTATCCCTGAAGTGTTCTTCATCCTCCCCTCCACGTCCTGGAATCTCTGCCTCCCTTAAAGACTCAGCCAAAGTGGCTCCCTTTATACGTTGCCCTTCTTGGTCTCTCTGGGTGTTGGTTGTCTCACTCACCCCTACTCCCAAGATTACTTTGTATATGTTTTGTATGTGTTGATTCTTCCTCCTTCCTGTAGAATATAAGCTCCTTTACGGTAGAGACTGGTTTGTCCTTGTCTTTGTCCCAGTGCCTAGGACAATTTGTGGTGTATTTATATCAAGGTGTCCTTGATACCTGCTTGTTGAATTGGATTGTTAAGAGATTTTTTTTTAATTAAGATTTTTTATTTTTAGTTTACAACACTTAGTTTCACATGATTTTGGGTTCCAGATTTTCTCCCTGCCCCCCACCCCTCCCCAAGACAGCATGGCATCCAATATATCTTCTATATATAACTTCGCATTAAACTTATTTACACAAGTTGTAAAGAAAAATTATGACCAAGGGAATGAATCATGAGAAAGAAGAAACAAAACAAAAAAAAAACCAAAAGAGAAAAAGAGGAGAGTGAATAGTTTGCCTCAGTCTACACTCAGACTCCATAGTTCTTTCTCTGGATGTAGATGTTAAGAGATATTTCTTCACCTGAAAAATGAGGCAGTTGAAGGATTCAGTGGTGGAATGGAAATCCTTGGACTAGGAGCCTGGGTTCAAGTCGAGCAAGACGCCTGGGCAGCTGGCTGACCTCTCCTTTAAAATGGAGCAGGTGGACTAGATGAGGAGTTCTTAACCTGGGTCTCTGACTTTGTTTTCTGATAAAAAAAACAACAGCATTATTCTTTGAAGGGATCTTTAAGTTTCGCCAGATTGCCAGTGCAGAGTTACATGATAAAAATTTCACATTAGGAACCAATGCATGAATCAAGCGTAAAACAACTAGAAAATTCACCCTTCAAAGATAGTCTGTTTAATCAACATCACTGTACACAAAAAGATAAGAACCTTTGGACTAGATCATTTCGAAGGCTCTTCCAGCTCTCCAGTGTTAAATCATAGAGAGGTTAAGTGAGTTGTCCAAAATCACAGTTGGTATCCAGGCTGAAAATGTGAGCCAATGATTCTCACTTGCTATATTTGTGTTTCCTGCTGTCACCTAAATTTCTAAGCTGTCCTTTACTTATTTGAATAAGATGACTAGATGAAATACCTACTGCTTTTTACCACATTAGGAAACTATATCCCAGAATCTATGAGGTTTTAGGTCTACCTGGATATCCTACTGACATTAAATTTGTCCAATGTTAATTTATCTTTTCCTCAAAAATATGTTCCTCCATTGTACTTGCTTCTTTCTGCCATTGGCACTACCATTACTCCCCTTCTATATCCACTCAGCTGCAAATCCTATCACTTCTACATCCACAATATCTATCATATTCATTTCTTTCTTTCTGTTTGCATTGCCACCCACTTCATTGGGTTCTTATTACCTGAATTGGTGTTACAGACTTCTGAGACTTCCTTCTAGTTCTACTCTCTCTCCTCTCTAATCCATTCTTCATAAGGATGCCAGATTATTCTTTCTTATGCCTGTATCTGATTGTCAGGTCCTCTGCTTAAAACCCTTCACTTGTTTTTGTCTTTTTTCCAGTCCAGATCTATCATTTCATCAGTTGTAGGGACCTTCCCAGTGAGGGTGCTCCCTCTGCCAGTGTGAATCAGTAACTGTTGTCCAGATCTTTAATCTTAGAGGCTTGCTTGGGGCAGTGCTGGAAAATTGAGAGGTTAAATGACTCGCTTAGGGTTACTTTGTTGGTAGGTGCCAAAGGCAGGATTTGAACTTACGTGGTTTTTTTTTAAATAGTATTTTACTTTTTCCAGCACTTGTAAAGACAATTTTCAACATTCATTTTTTGAAAGATTTTGAGTTTCAGATTTTTCTCCCTCTCTCCCCACATCCCCAAGATGGCAAACGATCTGATATATGTTATACATGTAGAATCATGTAAAACATTTCTACATTAGCCATGTTGTGAAAGCAGAAACAGAACACAGGGAAAAAACACAAACACACACAAAATGAAAATAGTATTATTTGATCTGCATCCAGACTCCATGGTTCTTTCTCTGGATATGGATAGCATTTTCCATCATGAGTCTTTTGGAATTGTCTTGGATCATTGTGTTGCTGAGAAGAGCTAAGGCAGTCATAGTTGATCATCACACAGTGTTGCTGATATCATGTACAGTGTTTTTCTGTTTCTGCTCATTTCACTTCGAGCCAGTTCTCACAAATCTTTACAGGTTTTTCTGAAATCTGACTGTTCATCATTTCTTATTGCACAGTAGTATTCCATTACATTCATATGCTAAGCTTGTTCAGCCATTCTCCAATTGATGGACATCCCCTCAATTTCTAGTATTTGGCCACCATTTTGCCTAGAATGCCTTTCCTCACCTATTGAAATCCTAACTATACTTCTCGGCCCATTCCAAATGCCAGCTCCTTCATGAAGACTTTCTTGATCTCTCCCCATTCTAATACTGGGTAGCAGTGATTTTTTTTTTCTCCCTTGGACTTCATAGACCATTTTGTATCTTTTGTAGACTACATTCCTCCCTAAGATTGTAAGATTTATGAAGGAAGGGACTTTTAATTTATAAATCTTTGTATGTCTGTCACTGAAGTTTTACTCCAGTGCCTCATCATGAGATGGAGGTGACCCTGGCTTTTTCAAAGGCTGTGAGTGCCATTGGAGCACAAACTTTAGCAGGTCCTACTAAGGTGGAAAGGTATAAAACATATATCTATTTGTTGTCCAAAGATTATTCTGGCTCAATTTGGAGAGGCTTATCATCATATTGGTTGCAGAATGATTAATTTTTTTAGCCTGAGCAGCTTTTAAACAATGGGACTGTGGTCCTCATCATTGGATACATACTCTGATAAAATCACAGCTCTTTAAAGTATTATGGTATCATTTAGTGCCTCCTTAGCAAACATTTCATCAATATTTGTTAGTTCCACTAACTTTATCACCTGAACCCCAGTTCTGTCATTGTTAGCTTTTGCAAATGCCAATTGAAGTAGTTCAGAATTGTTTGTAAATATCTGTCTGCCTTTCTTTTAAGGTATATCAGCTATCCCCGAACTGAGACAAATATTTTCCCCAAAGACTTAAACCTGACAACTTTGGTACAGCAGCAGATACATGACCAACAATGGGGAGCCTTTGCCCAGAGAATTCTAGACAGGGGTGGCCCTACCCCTCGTAATGGGAAAAAGTCTGATCAAGCTCATCCTCCCATTCACCCCACCAAATACACTTGTGACCTGCAGGTAGGTCTGGACAAGTCCTATTAGTCACATGCTAAGTCAATTTTGCTTCCTGAACCATCTAGAATATCCCAATGTGGCAAGCAGGAATTTATTGTGTGTTAAATAATTGCGTTAACATTTTCTCTGTGGGTCCTTCTTCAACTTTGAAATAACTTTTTTAAACAGGAAGAAAGAATTGAAGGCCATAATTGTCCATATTGCCAGCTGCATCAAATCAGTTTTTTCTGCCAATCCTAGCACAGTGCAGGACTCATTGTAAGCACTTAAAAAAGTGCTCGGCCACTTAACTGGGCTCACTTATCCCACCTTTCCAGCCTTACTTCCTGTTATACTTGAAGATATATCATCTGGTCTCCCTTTTGTCCACAAGCTTGTACCCACCCCACCCCCCATCCCTCTGCTTTCTGCTGAAATGCCTTCATTCTTTCCCTTTGCCTGTTCAAGTTCTACCCATCCCTTAAGACCCAGCTCACATCTCATCCTCTTCCTACAAAGCCTTTTCTGACTACTTCCAGCCCAGGCAGAGCTCTCCTTTCTCTGAACTGTTGTACTTATAGTCAGTACCATATAGTTAAAAATTGTAAGTGTATAGTCAGTACCATATCGACCATGGCACTTATTGTGTGTATATGTAGTTAGTATCATACAGCTAATGTACATGTAACCAGCACCATATACTTAATTTATCATTTCATGTGTGCTAGCTAGTTTGTATGTTCTGCAGCTCTCTCCATGGTCTACCGTACTGTTGATTTCATGGATGCTTGGTAGATAATTTGTAAAGGGATTAATTGATAATGCGGAGTAAACAATGTTAGCTCAGTCATTTTTGTGAAATGAAAACCTTTTTCAAGTCCAATTGTGTTTTATTTCTTTTAACAAGTGAGATATGTGTATGTATGTATTACGACTGTTAGTAAAATGAACTGAACTACATCTTGTTTTCCTTTTTAAATTAATCCCTGAAAGCATAGACAAAATAAGACTACTTCCCATAATTATTATTTTAGGTTGATTTACTCACTTTTTATTCTCATGACTCTCTTGTCTTGATCAGTGTCATTCTAACATAATCAAAAAATTTAGACATCTGGGAATTCCATTTTTTTTTCCACATTTGTGTACAGTGTTAGAGGGAATGTGGTATCAAATGCTTTCAGAATTTTTAATTGAAAAGTGGAGAAGGAATGAATTTTAATTGACAACCCCCCCCCCCAGTTTTTTAAACTTTTTTTTCCTCATTAGGGGAATGAACAACGACTGTATGAGTTTATTGTTCGCCATTTCCTAGCCTGTTGCTCTGAGGATGCCCAAGGACAAGAAACGACTGTAGAGATTGATATTGCTCAAGAGCGCTTCGTTGCTCATGGTCTCATGATTCTGGCCAGAAACTATCTGGATGTTTATATATATGATAAATGGAGTGACAAGGTGGGTTCGAATAATACAGACATTCATTAACTCTATTTTTTATATATCAGGTTTACATTTTTGATTGTGTTTTAGGGGAAGTTAGCCCTAGGCAAAGGCCAGGTTGTTTTTTTTTTATTTTTTAAAAAGAAACTATTAATGTACAAATAAAATGGGTAATGAACATGTCCTCAAAAAAAAAGAAACTAAACAAAACATGAATTCACTCTCCCCTTCCCTGCAGAGACAAAACTCAATCAAAATGCAACTCAACAATAATAACACTTTAAAATTTTTAGACCATATTCTTCACAGCCCTAAATAGTAGATAATATAAGTATTATACATTTGCTGCTCCGGCGAGTAAAATGAGTCGCTCTAATTCACTTAGTTAAGAAATATCAGAATTGGGACCTGACTACCGGACTTCAAATTCTAAATTTGGTGCCTTTGATTACACCATCCTGTCTACAGATCCTTTTACCAGTCTTCGTTAAAGCATATACTCACATTTTTACATAATTGTGATCCATGTGTACATACCATTTTATATCCTAATTTTTTCCTACTTACTATTTTAAATACTTGTATAAGCCCTTCTATTGATATTGGTTCTTGGAAAACATGATGTTAGGCAAAACAATGTCTCAGGGAATAGTTTCATAGGAAAAATTAATATTATAAATGGGGGATTAGCCAAATAACATAGCAAAGCTGTGGTGTATTGACAGTTTTACTTCAAAGTCAGGTTGCTTGGCACAGCCTTCTTTAGAGTATGCCTCTAATCTTTTCTATGTGTCAGCATTTTTCACGTGCTGGTTTTCAGTAACTTAGTATTACTCCATCACTTTAATATAGCAGTTTGTTTGTTGATTTTCCAGTTGTTTGTCATTCAGGCTGGATCTAGAGTTTACATTTCCATAAATAGCATTGTTCTGAACATCTTTGTACAAATTACTCTTTTATCTCTTGTGTTATTTCCTGGGGGTGGGGGTGAGGTGTTCACCAAAGTGGAATAACCTGGGCAGAGATATTGAACAGTTTTATAGGTCTTAATACATGTTACTAGAGTTCTCTCTGGTGATGCTAAGCCCTCTTACAGTTTACCAGCATTGTACTGATGAGTCTGTGTTGCTGCTGCTCCCTCCACCTCAGGCTCTCTTCACATCTGAACACCTCCTCCTCACTTCCACCTCAACCACACACGGGGACAGTCATACCCCTTCACTTCACCATCACCCACAAACATTTCACTTCTAATTAATCAGCAAACATTTATTAAGTGCCTACTATGTGCCACACGTTGTACTAAAGACTGGAAAACATTTCTCTCAGGGAGATTCTATGACCAATAATTTAAAAATTCTTCTGTCTGACTATAACCTCCCATCTTCCCATATGTCTCACTCTTCTTCACCTGATTTTTTCTCTTCACTATGACTTCTACCTCTTCTACGTGGTTCTCCTATGTCATTCTTCTTTCCTCTTCCTAAACTTGACTCAGGTAACTTTTCACCATTACAGTTTTCTCCTCTTAGATCCATTGCCCTGTTGTGCAGTTGCCTCATACTCCTCACCAAGCCTTAACCCTAGATTACCCTTACCATCTGTCTCCTTAGCTCCTACTTCTATGAAAGCTGGATAGTGGTTATGGAAATAGCAAAGGTTTGTAGTGGGGACACCACACATTGTTTCTACTCCCAGCAAGGGTCTTGATGCAGCAGGCAGCCTTTTTACTCTTTCCTAACTGATTCTCTATCACTCTCCAGTGTAGCTGATACATACATTCCCCTCTCCAGGTCTTTTACAGCACCTGCTGCCCTCACCCTCTTAGCAAAGGTCTTTGCTTCACAATTTACTGAGAAGATACAAAGCATTCTTTCCATGAGCTCCCTTCCTTTCCCCTACATTTCAGAATGCCTTGACATCATCCATCCCCCCTTTTCCTCTCCTCCTACAGTCTCTCATGTGAAGGAGGACTTTCTCGACAAGTCCACCTCCTTTACTTGTACTCTTGATCCCGTCCCCTCCTGTCTCTTCAGCCAGGTTGCCCCAGGAGTCAGCCTCCTCACCACAGCCTTTTCTTGTCTGTTGGCCTCCTCGCTGCCTGTAAACACATCCCTCTCTCCTCCATCCATTTAAAAAAAACCATCCCTTGCTTATTCCGTCCTCTCAAGATACGGTCCTCTACTTTGCCGTTTCACAGCCAGACTCCTAGAAGAAGCTGTCTACTCTTTCACTTCTCTAACCCCTTGCAATCAGGCTTATTATGCAACTGTTGAAACCGCTCTTTCCCAAGTTACCAGTGATTTATTAGTTGCTAAACCCAATGTCTTCTTTCAGTCCTCATACTTCTTAACCTCTGAAGGAATCAACATTGTCGGCTCTTCTCTCCACTCTGAATTTTCATGACACTGCTCTCTCGGTTCTCCTTTACCTGTCTGATTTTCCTTTTTTAGTGTGCTTCGCTGGATCACCATCTACATACTCCACTGTAACATGGCTAATATAAGGGTCTCTGTCCTGGGCCAGAGGGGGATCATATGTTTGGCTGTGGTGGAATATTTCCTTTGTTGGCATGCACTCTTGTTATACTTTCACTCGGTGACCTCATCAGCTCCCATGATTTCAGTTATCATCTCTGTGCAGATGACTCTCTGACCTGTGTGTCCAGCCCTGGTCTGTCTCTGAGCTATAGTCTCATGTCACCAGCTACTGCCTATGGGGCATTTCCCACTGGAGTTCCTGCAGGTATCTCTTCTCAAGCCCTGTGAAGACTCTTTTGTGCATGATGTTCCCCAGTACTGATTGGCCTGACTCGTCATGAACCCCACTGATCCCTAGGGTTGTGGCACAGGGCAGGGCCAGACACTTAGGGACTTACTTTGATTTTGAAATTGCATTTTATATTAACATAAGTTATATTTTATATTAACCAATTGTGTGTGTGTGTGTGTGTGTGTGTGTGTGCATAACATATATTAACTAAAGGAGTATTTGACTAGAGATTGTTGCTTTTTCAGGTCATTCCCATCTATGAGAAAGGCTCCTCCTTCCAGCCAACCACAATAGAAATGGTGGATGGTGAGACCAGCCCACCCCAACTCCTCACAGAAGCAGATCTCATCGCCCTCATGGAGAAACATGGCATTGGTCAGGAATCCTTTCGTTGTCATGTCAGGGAACTCTAGTACTAGTGGGCGTTACCTTCAGGGTGATCAGATGTTTGCCTACAGTGGAATATTTCCTTTGTTGGCATTTCATAAAAAGCGTGGAATCAGAAACCTTTCAAAATGAAAGGATTGTAAAGCTCGTCTAGATTGATGCCCTTTCATTACAGATAAGGAAACGAGGCCCAGCATGGTTAAATGACTTTTCCCATTATTTGTGTAGCAACTGGAGGCAATTCCAACTGAGCTCCACAAATTAGAAATTTTAATAAGAGCTTCACTGTTGTGATAACTGTAATATTTATATTGTTTGATGTATAATGATAGGACTCTAACACGCAGTCACTTTGGCTAAGCAGTCTCAGTGCCTGTAAAGCACTTAGGCAATGGCAGACAGGTTTGTATTTTTCCCCTGTTAGGACTTGTATTAACCCTGTGTCAAGCAGTTAATGCTTGCAGCTTCTGAATGGCTGAAACTTGACACCAACCACAGTGGCCTGAGTCATTCCTTTCCTGCTGCCTCAGATAACCGACTCAAACCATCTCTCAATTTTTGGTCCACAAAGAAACTCCCCCTACCCAAGCACCCTGAGAACTTCTCACCATATCTGGGTCTGATTGGGAATGCCCCCGCCATGTCTGGCCCTCCCTCTTCTCCACCAAGCTTGTTTTTAGCGCAGATAACTTCCTACTTGAACCCCAGCTTTGAGTGTGTTCTGTCTGTGACACAAGTCTTTCTCACGCTGGGTGAGTTTCTTGTATCCATGGGGATGAACCTGTCTGTTTATATTGCTATATAATATGTGTTTGTGTGTATGTTGGGGTTGGTTTTGGTTTTGTTTTGTTTTGTTTTTTGCCTTCCTGCTACACTGTAAAAATAAAGCTCTTGTTTGTCCTAGCTTCCCAATACCAATTTCCTGCAAATTCCCAAATCCAGGTCTTTGCTGTAACCTGAACCATGAGGCCAAATAAAGCAACTGTATTTGTCTAATACTTCATTGTCATCTTGGCAACAAAGATTACCACTGTTTATTTTGGTCAGTTGTTTACGTTATTCTCTACACCACTAGCTTGTAATCGATCACTAACAATTAGTCCCTGACAGGCAGCTAGGTAATGCAGTGTGTAGGGTATTGGGCCTGCTCCAACTAGCTATGTGACCCTGGGTAAGCCACTTAACTGCTGTCTGCCTCAGTTTCCTCATCTGTAAAATGGGGATAAAATGGCACCTACCTCACAGGCAGTTGTGAGGATCAAATGAGATAATATTCGTAAAATGCTTAGTACAATGCCTGGCGCATAGTAGATGCTTAATAAAAATGACCGTTTGATTCTTTCTCCAAGAGCTCTCCAAAAGTTGGACGTTCAAAAGGTCAGCATATGTTCAAAAAGCCGTTGTTACTGAACCTTCTGGGTCTGACAGAAACTAAATGTAGTTCACTTCTTATAGATTGTTAACCTGGGGTTTTGTCTGCACTCCCAAAATGACTGAAATTGTTTCCAGGGACGGATGCAACTCACGCAGAGCATATCGAGACCATCAAATCACGGATGTACGTGGGACTCACCCCTGATAAACGATTCCTCCCAGGACATTTGGGCATGGGATTGGTGGAAGGTAAGATCAGAGGCCTCTCTGTCCTCAGGGAGAGTGGGAGGTACTCCACAGAGAAGCCATGTTGGGTTTACTAATGGTAGTCTTTCCTTTGGCAGGTTATGATTCCATGGGCTATGAGATGTCTAAGCCTGACCTCCGGGCTGAGCTAGAAGCTGACCTGAAACTTATTTGTGAGGGGAAAAAGGATAAGCATGTGGTCCTGAGACAGCAAATCCAGAAATATAAGCAAGTTTTCATTGAAGCTGTGGCCCATGCCAACAAGTGAGTACCAGTGAGACCTTCCCAGCCTGAGAACCATGTCACTTGAGGTCCTTTGAGGGAATCACAGGATATATTTGCTTCTTGTTCTTTGCTAAAAAGTGAGTCTTGGAGGCTACAGCACGAGTGAGTCAGCAGAGACGTGGGCTGGGTAACTGGAGGCACTGCTGATGCTTTGGGTTATTAACCTGTGGTTAGTGCCTCCTTCCCCACCAACCTATCTTATGGTGACTGGCCCAGGGGTGGGGCCCTTTCCCTTGGTGCTTTGGAATATTTCTCATGCTTTGGTACCAGTACCTGTCCGAAAATATTTTATAAACAGATCAGATTCAAATATTCAGATTCAAAAATTAAGCAGGAATTTCACTCATCATAGTGTCACACACAAAGTGGTAGGCTTGGAGTCAGGAAGACCTAGGTTCAAACCCCACTTCCAGCATTTACTAGGAGATTGACCATGGGCAAGTCACTTAACTTAACTGCACCTCTCTTATTGTATGTGTAACATAGAGATAGGAACGCTGGTAATACCTGCCTCACAGGATTGCGGTAAAGCTCAAGTAGGATATGTGTAAGGCATTTAGCAAATTTTAAAAGTACTATATCCAATCATTTAATAAGCTTCTCAGTGCCATCATGTGCAGGACGCTATGCTGGGTGCTGGGGATATAAAGGCAAGAAAGGAAAAAGGCCCAGTTTCAAGGATCTTTACATGTTCAAATAATATGTACCCAGAAAAGTCAGTGCAAAATGTATACAAAGTAAATACAGTATAATTTGCGTTTGAGAATGGGTGGGTGGGTGGTTGGAGTGCTGGGTCTGGAGTCAGGGAGACCTGAGTTCAAATTCTGTCTCAGACACTAGCTATGTAACCCTGGGGAAGTCACTTAATTCTGTTTGCCTCAGTTTCCTCGTTGGTCAGATGAGCTGGAGAAGGAAATGGCAAACCAATATCTTTGTCAATAAAACCCCAAGTGAGGTTGCAGGGTTGGACACAACTGAAACAACTAAACAATGACAAATTTGGGGTGCAGAGTCACAAAAGACTGTAGGAGAGGACCTTTGAGCTGAACCTTAAATGGCATTTGTTATGATCATCTTAAATCTTCCTTGAATTGAAGACAATGCAGTCCTTCAAAATACTCTCCTTGTTAAGTTCAGAATACAAATAAATTTTAAAAAATGGCCTGTCCCTTTCCCCCGAAGTGTTTTTAATTGGACTCTTAGTCTTTGTTCGGACAAATGTTACGTTTGTTTTTTAGCTGCTGATTAATGAGAGGCTTGTATTGCTTTTGATTGGAAGCCACATCTGGTTTTCCCCCGCTCTGATTCTGAAAGCAAGCACGGGACCTGATTTGATTGAAAACCCAAATGAGCTTGTTTCCTTTTTAGAGATTGTGCTTGGCACGTTTGTGGTATCTGTGTTTCTCCCAGATACTCTGGTTCTAACCAGGGCATGAACAGTGGTAGAAGCAGTGACACTGTCTCATCTGCCTCTAGCTGCGCACATGCCAAGAACCACAGCAAGCAGCCGTCAGGAGCTGCTCCATCAGCTCGTCACTGACTTGCAGCCCCTTTTCCGTGACAAATGTAACTGGATTGGTCAGGAATGATGGGAGTGTGTCTTGTGCATACACAACTGTGAAAACACCCACAGAGTAAGCAGACTGACGCAGGTGCGTGCGTGTCTTCACTCTAGGCTGGATGAAGCGTTGTCTCAGTATTTTGGAGAAATGACCGCAGCAGTTGGCCAAGAGGAAATCTACCCAGCAATGCCAGCCACTATCAAGAAGTGTCCACAATGTAACAAAGATATGGTGCTCAAGAGGAAGAAGAATGGCGGGTCTGTTCTGTCTAATGTTTTGTCTGTCTAGAACTTTCCACTTGTGGTATTGGAGCACTTATTACATCCGTTTATTTCGTGTCTTTGAGAGACCACCCGCCATGCTTGTCATTACACTCTAAATGCATTAGCTCTACTGGGACCATGTGAATGGGTTGATGAGCTGCAGAAGGCTTCATTGACCTCTGTGAATGTTCAGGGTCATGCATTTCACTCAGTAGTCTTTACTTTTAATCAGGGTCACCTGCAGGTTCAGAATTTGAATCAGAGACCATTTGACTGTGGACACATAGACAGTTTAACAGGCTGCTTGGCAATGCAAGGGGAGAGAATATTTGCCTTTGCCTGTAGCTCCCTTCTATCTCCAGAGAGAGACAGAGAGGAGTCAAATAGGAAGTACTTATTAAACAGCTGCTGTGTCCTAGGCACAAGAGAGCCCTTCCCTGGAGAAACTTACCTTCTGCTCCAGGAGATAACATGTGCACATATAAACAATACCAAATATATACCATGAAAAATAAGGTAATTTGGGGTGAGGACATTAGTAGCTTCATGTAGGAGATAGTGCTTGAGCTGAGCTTTGAAGGAAGCTAATGATTCTCAGAAGCAGTGTGGGGAGGACGTTCATTCCAGGTTTGGGGTACAGCTTCTTTGAAGGCACAGACCCAGGAAAGGGAGGAGCTGTCATGGGTCAAGAGCAGCAAGAAAGCCAGTGTGGCAGACCTGCTGAAGAATGGATAAAGAGGAACGATGTTTAAGGCCGGAAATGTAAGATGAAGCTGGGTTATGGAGGGCTTTACATGCCACAGGGGCTTAGATTTGCTCCAGAGGTCATAGGGAGCAGCGGGGAATTGCATGGTCAGACATGTGCTTTAGACAGATTGCTTTGGCAGCCATGTGGAAGCTATGCGATAGTCCATGGTGGGAGGTAATGAGGACCTGAATTGTAATGGGGGCCGTGTGAGGGGAGAGAAGGAGGATTGGAGAGAAAATCAAGAATTGGTAATTGAGCACTGGCTCCGGAGTCAGGAGGACCTGACTTCAAATCCTGCCTCAGACGCTTGACACTTACTAGCTGTGTGACCTTGGGCAAGTCACTTAACCCCAATTGCCCTGTCTTCCCCCCCTCCAAAAAAAAAAAGAATTGGTAGTTGGATGGCTATGTGGGGTGAGGGGGAGTGGAGTGTTGAGGATGATTCTGATGTTTCGCACCTGTGTGATTTGAAGGATAGTCGTATCTTCTACAAAAACAGAAAAGTTCCAAAGAGACGGCTTTAGGGGGAAAGATGATGAGATTTCTCGGATGTGTTGAGTGTGAGATGCCTGGAGGCCATCTGGTAGAAAATGCCCTATAGGCAGCTGGTGATGCTGGATTGGAATGCTAAGAGAAACCAAGGCCAGCTATGTAAATCTGAGAGTCATCAGCATAGAGATGATAAGTAAACCATGGAAGCTGATGATGTCACCAAGTGAAAGAGTTTAGAGAGGAAAGAGAAGAGGGCCCAGGACAGAATCCTGGACCACATCCAAAGTTAGAGGGCAGGATCTTGCACTAGAGACAGAGAAGAAATGCTGACTTCATGGGCAGGGAGTGGGGGGAGGTTGGGATTGATAACTTGTATTAATAATCAATAGATATTTAATTAACCTTTAATAGAATGAGAATTTGTCCTTTAAATTATTTTTAGTTTTTTCTGGTAAAAACATCTACTAAGACAAGCTTTAAAGAAATAGTCAATTAAGTCATATGGTCTCTAATCTAAGTAAATCTTGAGTTTTTATGACTTAGAGGTAAAGTTTTACATACTAATATCAGTGCCAAGCTATTTCATTTTGCCTATACTTGAGAAATAGGTTTATTATACATTATTATTAGATGTTCAGGATTAGTCCCTATATATCCCATTAAGCTTTCTCTCTTCAGAATAATTAGCTATTATAGTTAATAAGGGAAAACTTAGGTTGCAGGTAGATGACAAATTTCTAGATGTTTGACTCTGTTTTCAAGGTAATCAGGATCTTTTCAGATAACCAGATTGACTTTATTCTGCAGCTTCTACCTTAGCTGCATGGGCTATCCAGACTGCCGAAAAGCTATATGGTTTCCAGATTCTGTTCTAGAAGCCAGTAAGGATGAAAGCGTGTGTCCAGTCTGCAAACCACATCCTGTTTACAGGTCAGTCTGAGGAATTAACAGAAGTACCCCCAAAAGAAGCTTATACTTTTTGTTACTTTTTCTTTCTTTGCTACTGGAAGGACAATGTAGCTAATTAGATTGCTTTTGGTTTTAATCAAGTAGAGATTATCAGAAGGCCTGAACTTGGTCCTAGGCCCTTTCATTCATTTCTATCAAGGCTTTCTCAGAAGGAGTGGACACCCAGCCTTGGTGATTTAAGTCTCAACTTTACCAAGAATTGGGATGTTGAATAAGGAACAATTCCCTTCATCTCTTGGCTTTTCTTAATATGGTAACATTCTCTTGCTCTTTCTCCCAGATATTTTTGTGTTATTTCCAAGAATAATTTGCTATTCATTTATTTTTTATCAGATTTTCATACCATCTTGTCCTTTAAAAACATCAAGGCTATAGCGTAGAAAATTGAAACTTTTGAATTTGGATGATTAGGCTGATTTGATTTGCAAATGGGTTCAAATTTGCAGTTTAGGAATTGCAGAAATACCTAGCAGTCTCCTTGGTCTCCTGGAAAGGATATGAATTGCTACATATGGCCAGTTCCAGTTGACATAGGTAGGTTTACTACATCCTGAGGGGTGAGAAAAGTTATAAAGAAAAAAATGAAGAGGTATTTAAAGTTAGTGTCTCACCTTAATTAAACAAGATAATTTATATTCTGATTTTGATTTTTCTTCTCTTTGGAACCAATAGGTTGAAATTAAAGTTCAAGCGTGGAAGCGTCCCTCCCACCATGCCTCTGGAGTTTGTTGGCTGCATTGGAGGTTGTGATGAGACCCTAATGCAGATCATGGACCTAAGATCTTCCAATGGCCCTTCCAGAGCTTCACAGCCAGCAAGCCAGCCTACCAACCATTTACAGACCAACCAGTCCCTGAACAGAATGGGCAACAACCAGGGCAGTTATTCCATTTCTCCCACAGAACGACAAACTGGACTCCCTAAGCCCCCAACCAGGACACTTGTGCCCTCAGCAGCCACTAATGAGAATCACAACACTGTGATGTGTAACTGTGGCCAGGAGGCCCTCTTGCTCACTGTCCGTAAAGAAGGGCCCAATCAGGGCAGGCAGTTCTACAAGTGCAACATGGGCAGTTGCAACTTCTTCCTGTGGGCTGATAGTCAGCAGGGAACAGAAATGGCCCCTTCCTCAAGAACAAGGACTCCTAGTCATTTCCAAGGGAACTCCACAAATTCTGGAGGAAGGCAAAATAGGTTTGGAAACCATGGCAGTAATAGCAGCAGTGCCACATGCATGTGCAATCAACCTGCCATCACACGAACTGTGCAGAAGGAGGGGCCTAACAAGGGCCGGCAGTTCCACACGTGCTCAAAACCGAGGGAGCAGCAGTGTGGCTTCTTCCAGTGGGCTGATGAAAACATGGCACCAGGTGAGGCAGCTCATGGGTATGGATGGACACCTTTATATTTTAAAATTGTGTGCTGCTGTCTTTTGTTTTTATCTCACCTTCCTTTCATATATGTGTGTGTGTATATATACATATTTACACGTATACATACACACATGTGTGTATGTATGCCTGTGTATATCCCCCCGCCTCTTCTACTACATGAACTAAAGAATAAAAAAAGAAAAAGGAGAAAAAACAGTTCAGGATAAACCAACACACCAGCCAAATCCAACCAACTTCTTATGTGGCATCCAGTTGGATCTTTTTCTTCTTTGCATCTGTATTATGTAGTTCGGAACTAGTTTAGAGATTGAGTATTCAATGTGCCATCTATTTAAAATTATAAACATTATTTTAAAATGTTTGTGTTATATCCAGGCAGCTGGGCAAAAGTTCTATTGGTAATAATTCTAGTTCCAACACAGTTTATTTGTTGTGTTTCGAAAGATATTTTTGAGCTTTGTATTTGTAATATGAAGATTAGTCTCTTTAATCACATAAGGAATGTGAAAACACTGTAAAAAGTAAAAAACCCTGTATACATATAAGGTATTGCTATTATAAATTAGGCTTTTTTTTTGTACCCATAAGGCATCTCAGCACCTGAAATGGTATGTAACCACCTGTCTACCTGGCATATAATTGTAATTCTTTACAGAGAAAAGGAAACAAGAAAGGTCAGAGGCACAGAAACTCACTTTTATATTACTTTTTGTGAAGTATAGTCTCATTTTTTAATATACTCACAGTTTTCAAAGGCTATATATCACTCCATGAAAGAGTACCTCTCATCTCAAGACTTTTTGACATGATAATATCAGTAAGGCAAGATTCATGACCTCAAGGATGACCATGAACCTCCCTGTATGGTTTGGAATCACAAAGTATGAAAAACTCTCTAGGTAGAAGGCAGAGAAAGTATAACATTTATTTAGACACCAGAGTATCAAATCCCAAGACCAGTAACTCCAATTCGACTTAGCAGTAATTATATTCCAAAACCAGTAAGCCCACCTCAATGTAGCAACAAGGAAATTATAACACAGTATTATAGCAAGGAACCAAGTCATCCTGTAACCTTCCTTCCTCCCGGGGCCGTCCCGTAAACACTTAAGAATCCCAACTGTCTGCTTGCCTGCCCTTATTTTTCTGGTGTCTGAAGCTCCCTGATTTCCCCTCCATTCTCTGCTCCAAACTCTTTCTGCAGCTCTGCTGTCCCAAAGTTCTTCTCCTTGTGCTGGATTCTGAATTCTCGCATCTGACTTCTGACTTCTTAATTCTCAGTTCTCAATGGCTACCTTCTGGGTGTATATACTCTTTTTAGGGCCCAAGGACTTTGCGCCCAATCAGCAAAAGGATGTGGGCCTTAGGCTTTGTGCCTAGTAACTTGTGTTTGTATAGTACTTTATGGTTAACAACTCAATTTCCAATTTTCTGATCTGGTCCTCACTGCTTCTGTGAGTTGGCCTTCCAAATTTCTCTCTTTCTGTTGAGGGAATCTTTGATTCTTTCCTGTCCTTCACTCCCCTCACATACAGTCATTTGTCAAGTCTTACTGATGCCAGCTCTCCACATCTCTAACATCTACCCCTTTCTCCCCACTTACAGAGCTACTACCTTCCGTGAAGTTTGGTCCTTGTTACCTTTTGTCAGGACTGCCAGGCAACACGGTCCCAGGCCATAGTCTGACTAGATCACTTTCCTACTCAGAAGCGTTCAGAGGCCCCCTTCTCACCAAATACAAATGCATCCTGGCATTTTAGGCCCTCTGTAGGCTGGCTCTAAGCTGCTCCCTGCACTTGTCACTCTGGCCACTCCTTCTGTCCTTTTTCAGATTGTCCCTCAGGCCTGGAATAGACGCCCTCCTCTCTGCCTTTCATTGTCAAAACTAAGGGTCTCCTCCAGTTTTACCTCTTCCATGAAGCCTTCCTTAATTAATGGCCCAATTGGTGCCCTCTCTTACTTCCAGTCACCTTTAATCACATCTTTGTATGTGTGGTAATGCTGCCCTCCCCGCCACCCCCCAGGAGAAGTATATTCCTTGGAATTTAACAGTGGTTGTTTATTTTTGTCTGTTTATCCCTGGCCCCCAGCACAGCGACTTGCACGTATAGGAGGCGCTTATCAGTCAGTGTTTGTTCTGGTTATAGGCAAGGTAAACATTGTACCAGTTTTCTTCAGGAGAAACTGAGGCTTGTGGATTTTTAAGGCAATCGCCCACAGTTACAAAGTGGTGTGTGGAGCCAGGCCGTGGAGCTAGGTCTCACCCCCCACCCCCCAGCCCGTGGCCAGTACTTTTCCTACCATACCACCACAGTGCCTCACAAATGATTGTGCTGAAAGTGGACAGCTGTCAAGAGGGGGTAGGTATTAGAGATGTGGAGGGCTGGCATCAGTCACACTTGACAAATGACTGGAGGTGGAGAGATTCTCAACTTAATCGTGATCAGTGAGAAATACAGTGGGAAGGACATGCCAATCGAGAGACTTGCTGATATACTGAATCTTTGAATGTCCTTGCCAGGGTCTCCCCTTCTGTAAAATGAAAATCCTTCCCTGTGGCACTGTGAGAGTGCATGGAATTGTGGCCTTTGGAAAAGGTTTATGTATTCAGCAGTTGGTGCTGTTTATCTTTGATATCATTACCATTCTGGAGACTGAAAAAAAACTTCATCGCTGCCTCTAAATATTATTGCTTGCAGAAAACATACTTATCCCTTTAAAATGTGTCGTTCCACCGGTGTCAGTCACACACCATTCTCACTTGACCATTGCGACTTTCCTTCCCTGTTACCCTGATAATTCAGCTTGCAAACTAATCTTTTCATTGTGTTCTTTTCTTAGGAACTTCTGGTCCAGTTTGGTTTGGGGGAAGAGGGCAGGTCCCAGGGTCAGAAGCCAAAAGCAAAAGACCTAGGACTAACTCAGACACTGAGCCCACAACAAAGAGAATACGAAAATGTGGCCTCTGTCACCAGCCTGGACACACCCGGCTCACCTGCCCTCAGAACAGATGACTGAAGGAGAGGAAGAGTGAGACAGGGAGTTGTTGCTGTTCTGTTCTGTTCTGTTGAGGGAAATTAAAGAGTTTTTAGATAAGAAATCAGCAGGATGCCAAAGAACCCCTGTTGTCATTGGAACTTTGAGAAAGCCCCTCAATTTGGAGTCCAGCTTTCTCCTGGCCTTCCTAATTCAGATGAAGTGTGGTTTACAGGGCCCTGGAATAGGCCTGGGATATACCACGCTAAGCAGCCTCTTGTCTGATGGAAGAAAAGTCCTACAGCCATTTAGGGGATGCTGTGCAGAAGCAGAGAAAACAACTCCAGTATAATCCTTCTGCTCAAAGCCATTACCCTGCAAATTAAAAATTTGCAGTAGACAGTATTTATGGTAGCAGGGAAATCCATTCCTAAACTGCAGAGGAGAAAATGGCTGTTATGTTTGCTTGGGATGATGGGTCTTCTTTGTACCCATGAAGGTGTTTGGTAGGTGAAGGGATATTTAAACACAAAGCATTGGAGGCTTTTAGCTCTTGGCTCACATTTGCAAGTTTTCCCAGGAAACTAGGCATGGGTGAGAAATGCTTAGGGTAAAATTCAGTGTCAAAGTGCCAAGAGTTCGGGTCTGCTTGGACCTCTAGCTTGCTTATGGATGAACCTTTCTCCTCTTCAGGTGGGAATGAGTTTTTCTAAAGATGAGCCTCCATAATAGTAAGCTACAGCAAATGTATTGAGAAAGTGGCATTTCATTTAAAGAGCTGCTGTTCTGAAATTTTATCTCTAGAAGAATTCTTGTTTTTCTAGTCCAGGAGGCTACTTACAGCTGTTGGGCCTCAAACATAGCTTATGTGCCTTAATAAAAAGAAATTCCACCTCTTAACTTCTATAGTGTGTTAGTATGCTGCAGCTTGTCTGGTTGCTAGGTAAGTATGTGCTACAGTACTTGGGAGGAGCACCAGTTGCAGACCGAGCTTTGATTCTTTGGATAAACTTCCTACGGAACACCTAACATCCGTTTCCAGTTTGATAGCACTATATCTAACCCCTCCTCAGCCCAGACATATATTGTACCTATAGCACTGAAAATACTTAAAGCTTAACATCTTGTTTGGTGTCTCTATTTTTTTCAGCTAATTTTCACATTCAGTATCCAAGTTATTTTTATATCACATTGAGATACAGGTAGGATAGATAATTTTCACTGTATAGGTGAAGAAACACCTATTTATAGGAATTTATAGACTGGTCAGGTCTCCTAGTTCCTAGCTCAGCCTTCCTGGTTTTGGAATCAGCTCCAACTCATATTTCTTCTTAATAGGGAGTCTGTTAAAAATCACTGCAGTGAAAAATCTTTAATGAGATCTGACAGATTTCCAAGCCCCTGTTGGGGATGAATTCATTTGAACAATTTAGTGCAATGTAATTTCAGTGTAAGAAGAAAAAACATCCTTAGGACCAAGTTTAATGTTTACAAGCCACCATCCTCTGCACCCTCGAAGTGCCACAGGGTAGTGTTTTCAAACTGCTGTTCAGGGAGGACTCATATGACGAGAAGACAGTCAGCAGATGTGGGCTCTAGTCACGGCGCAGCCATTTATGTATGGGCTTTGTGAACTCCAGCTAGTCACATCACCTCTGTGGACTCTCAGTGCCTTCATCTGTAAAATGAGGATGTTTATTTAAGCTTAGATAATGTATAAATTTATTGTATACAATTTGGTCTGTATGTTCAAGTCCTAAGTCTGCAAGCTCCTCAGGATAGAGGGGAAGAAAAGATGCATCAGTGCCACCTGCCCCATGGGTGGTGGAGAAAAGCTTTTTCTAAGAAGCATCCCCAATTTGAGTTCCTAGTTACCTCCTTGCTATTCATTACTAAAGACACAGATTGGCTTTTAATTCCCAAACACTTTCCTATGTGTTAGAGGGAGAATTGCTTTTGTCCTTCCCTTGGCTTCAGAACATCCATTCTAATCTCCTCAGCTAGGTTCTGGGCTAACTTAATGTGTTAGAGTGTCCCAGATTGACTGGCTACAGGATAGTCACTCCCTAAAAGTCAGCTCTACACCTAGTCTTGATGATAAACAAAGGCACTTTATGATCAGTTTATGGGACTTTGGGGGGGCAGGGCAATTGGGGTTAAGTGACTTGCCCGAGGTCACACAGCTAGTACATGTGTCAAGTGTCTGAGGTCGAATTTGAATTCAGGTCCTCCTGACTCCAGGGCTGGTGCTCTACTCACTGTGCCACTGAGCTGCCTTTTTTTTTTTTTTTTTGTAGTGGGGTGGGGGGGACAGCAGGGAAGTCTGCCCATCAACAAGATCAGAGACACAAAAGCTAGAACAGACTCTCAGACATCTTATCAGATAGGATCCCCATGTGCTTTATTTGCACTAACAGTACAAGGTCGCTTCTTCTGTAGCACCTTAGAACTGAGCACAGCCAGATTCCTTTGAAGTATGATTTAGAATGGCCAGGTCACCTAATGGCTCTGAATTGACATTTCCTCACCTGCAAAATGGGATTACTTGGGCCCTCTACTTAATGTGCAGGGTTGTTCTGAGGCAGAAATCTTATTAAGTCATAAAATGAGCGATTTTCTGCACTAAAATGGAAGAGGTTGTGCATGACAAGTGGCAACTAATTCACCATCAGGAAAGTGCAAATTTTTTTTTCCCCAGGAGCAGAAATGCATTATCCTGCTTGTTTTCTTCTACTGCTTTGACCCAAATTGGACAGCGCTTTGTGTGTGACATCTAGCTGGGCTTTGGGTAAAGTCCATGACTATAACAGTTCTGTTAAAGACTACTTTTGCTTGATTCAGCTGTACTGTTATTTACAGAAAAGGAAGCAAGCAGTGAATAGACAACAGAAAACAAGTGACTTTTAGTTTCATGTCTTAGTTCCATACCTTACTTTGCAGGAGCTTGTGCTTTTCACAGCAACAATGATTCCTTAGCAAACATGCTGAAAGTCAATTATTCAAATGCATGGTGTCCCTTTGGGAGGCTATATTCTCATTTCTTTTAATGCTATTTGTCTGAGATCATGATAGGTACCTCTGCTTTTATAAGTTCAGCTGAAGCACGATAGATTTTAACTGCCTTTTAACTGAGAATCTGTTTCATGTTTCTTTTAAACCTCATTTTGTTAGATTCTGCTTCTTAATCCACTGCTATCCTCTTCCATTTTATGGGTGACTTCATCCCATTCACATTCACAGTTGTCTTTTATACATATATTTTCCTCCATACTATTCTCTTATACTTTCATCTCTTTGCTCCCACTTCCTTCAAAGAGGAGGCAGGTGGCGAGAGGAAATATACTCAGCACCAGTGTTCCACATGATTAGCTTCTAGTCCCCTGCTTCTCTTATCTTCCCTTCACCCAGAGCCCTAATTCTTAACTTTTAAACCCCTCTTCAATCTAACCTCTGAGCCTAATTTGTTTTGCTTATAACTAATCCTTCCCTGAAATCTATCTTCATCCCCATTCCCTATTTCCCTTTTTTGTTGAATCTATTTCTGTACCAAACTCTTTTGTGTTCTACCTTTGACCTGTTCAGATGAAACTGAAGTTCAAGTGACACCTGCTTCCCCCCCCCCCGTACCCTCTTCCTTATTTGTGCATGTCAATCATGTAGAATGAATCCCTACTCCTGCCTCCCCCTTCCTTTCCTTTTTGCAACCATTCCTAGACCCTCTGTCTTAACTTCTATCACCAAGATAACATTTAACATGCTAAAGGATATTTATATCGTCTCTCATTAGAAGGTAAACACTTCCTTCTTTGTATAGTTCCTTCCACTGGCTCACTCACATTTACTTAAGAGTTCCTATTCATCTCAGGAATTTTCTTCAGAAAATTCTTGGAAATTTTAAAAGTCCTTTTTTCCCCTGGAGGGTTATACTTAGTTTTTCTGGGTAATTTTTTTTAATTTTGCACCTATATCTTTTCCTTTTTGGAATATCGTAATTCAAGCTCTCTACTTCTTTAGAGTGGTAGCTGCTAAAGCTTGCGTGATCGACTGTGGCTCCTTGGTGTTTGAACACTTTCTGGCTATTGGCAGCATTTTTTCTTTGACTTAGAAGCTCTGGATTTTGGCTATGATGTTACTGAGAGTGTCCATTTGGGGTTACTTTTTTTCACTTTATCTTCCTGTTCTATTATATTTAGACAGTTGTCTTTCATGATTTCTTGAAATTATATCCAGACTTTTTTTTGGTTCTGGCTTTCAGGTAATTCAGTGATTCTTAAACTCTCTCATGATCAGATCAGATGTTTTTGATAGGAGATACCTTATATTTTCTTGTTTTTGAAAAAAAAGTTTTCTGACTTTTTGTTTTTCTCACGGAGTCATTAACTTGTTGTGTCCATTCTAATTTTTAAGAAGTCCGTTCCTTGATTAAGGATTTGTACCTCTTGTACAAAAGTAAGCTATTCTTCTAAATCTTCCCTCCAAAACTTTTCTCTCTTCCGCTCTTTAGTAGTTCAGTCACTTCGGTTGTGTCCGACTATTTGTGACCCCCATTTAGGGTTTTCTTTGCAGAGATGCTGGAGTAGTTTGCTATTTCCTCCTCTCCATCTTATTTTATAGATGAGGGAACTGAGGCAAACAGGATTAAGTGACTTGCCCATGGTCACACAACTAAGAAGTGTCTGATGCTGGATTTGAATTCATGAAGAGGAGGCTTACTGACTGGTGCTCTATCTACTGTGCCACCTAGCTGCCCTAAACGACTGTTTTCCCAAGTTTGTCGATATTTTTCAATCAGCCCATCATTTTTCAGTTGAGTTCAACTCTTCTTGCCCCATTTGGGGTTTTCTTGGCAGACATACTGGAGTGATTTGCCATTTCCTTCTCCAGCTCATTATACAGATGAGGAAACCGAGGCATTTTGCCTTACCCAAGGCATATAGCTACTGTCTGAGGCAAGATTTGAAGTCAGATCTTCCTGACTCCAAGTCTAACATTCTATCCACTTTAACACCTAGCTACCCAGCTAGAACTTTTATAATTCCATTTTTAAAAATTCTAAAAATTCTTGTTTCATTTCTTCTAGGAAATCTAGTTGAATTGTGGCCAAGTTGTATTTTTCTTTGCTTGTGGATATTTTGGAGTTACTATCTTTTGGGTTGGTAACTTGGGCATCTCTGGCTTGTGAATCTTTTTACTCATTCTTCCAGCATTACTTCTTACATTGGTACTTTATATTAGAGCCAGGTTCTGCATACTTCTAGGGAGCATTTGGGGACCTTGAGTAATTAAGTTTGTATTATCTGGGGTCCTACCATTTCCTTTCTCCAGGTATTAATATATTTTTTCAAAGATCACAAGGGCAGTTCAGGCCAGGGAGCTACTAAACTTCAACAAGCTCCAAGTGGTCCTAGGTAGAGCCTAGCCTGAACTGAGCTTTCTAGGCTCCAGGCCATAATTTGTCTAATCCACACAACTGCAGCCTTGCTCTGAATAGAGATCCAGTAGACTGTTGTTGGCTCTAGCCCATCAGCTAACTATAAGACTGTAGTTTCAGAGCAACAAGCTGACCCCTGGTTCTGTAGACCCTACATAGTCACTACACCCTGGGCAGTCTTAGATGCAGCACTAAGGCAAAGAGCTGCCAGCCCGCCCCTGGTCTGCATCCCTGATCCTGCTTCAGAGCCAACCCACTCATGTTGCACAATTTCTGGTCAATTTTCTGTGGGCCAAATTTGGGCTGGAAAAATGACTCATGATAGTCTTCTGATACAGCACTCTTCTTAGATCTTGTTAGTGTAGTGCAGGCAGAACTGTACTCTACTCCTTCCCTTTCTTCTGGACTCTACTATGTCTTCATCTCATTGTTCAAAATGTGTGACACTCCTTTTTAACTGCCTTTAGAACCATGGGCACATTCTTTAGAAGCTCCTCAACTTTCACAAAAATTCAACCTGTGTGATTTTGATTTTTGGAAATAACTGAAAGTCATTCAAAGTAAGCTAAGTCTGGTGAGTAAGATGGGTGATCCTGTTAGTTAATGCTGGTTTAGATCTAAAGTGAGGTGTGACTGGACTTGTTTGTGTATGTGGCCCATAAGCTGGGTAGTACAACTTTATATTAACACCTTGCATTTCTGTTTTACCAATTTTTGTTGAAGGCACCAATACTCTAGTCACCTAAGTTGGCAAACTTGGGAGTCATCCTTAAATCTCTGTTACCTCACATCTCCAGTGGCCAAGTCAACAATTTTACTTCCACAATGTATCTCAAATCTGTCCCCCTTATTTTTACTCACAGATACTGCCCTAGTTCAGGCCTTAATCACCTCTCTGAGATCATTGCCAGTAGCCTCCTAATTGGGCTCCATGCCTCATCTCTCCCTTCCCTAGCCTGTCTTTTTCATAGCTGCCAGGAGTGCTACTCCTAAAGCACAGGTTTGTCTTATGTCATTCCCTTACTCAGCAACCCCCAGCAGTTTCCTACAACCTCTAGGGTCAGTACAAATTCCTGTGTTCAGGATTGAAAGGCCCTCACAACCTGGCTCCAAACTACTTTGCCTTATAAATATCACCTCCCTTAATGCACTCTTCAATCCAGCCAACCCAGCCTTTTTGTTCCTGGAATGCACTCTCTCCTTACTCTTTCCTCTTAGAATCCCTAGTTCCTTCTCACCAGGCAGTGAAGTTCATTTAAAGACCTAGTTGGAAAATAACAGGTTCCCTTCAAGTCTTTCTCTGATCAGAAACATTTTTGGATTTCATTTAATACCTCTCTGGGCATCACTTCTTTCCATTAAAATTGGGCTAAATATGCCTCCTTCCCCATCTTGTTGACTGAAATATAAGAATTATAGCTAGCATTTATGCGGTGTTTTAAGGTTTGCAACATGTACGTTAATAACATCTCATTTGATTTTCTATGATAAACGTGCTATAATTGTCCTCATTTTACTGGTAAGGAAAGTGAAGCTGAGAACGGTTTGCAGAGATGGGAAACCTGCACCCTTGAGGCCCCTGTAAATGATTCACATTTGGGTCTTCCACTACAGGTCTAGCACTATGCTACCTCACTGCCTCAGAACAGACTTAAGAGAAATCATGATGAAAAGAATACTGAGTTTCGAATGCTTAAGGAAAAAACCCAACCCATTATAGTCAGTAGAGCTACCATACTTAAGCGCTGAAGAATGAGGCTCCTGACTCCCAAATCTGGAATGTTTCTAATCAGTTCTCAATCGTGTAAATGTGGACAGAGGTTCAGCACCATGTTGCCAGCCTAGTGGTTTTTAATTTAGCCCCAACAATCCCCAGATTATCTACTTAAGGCAGCTGGCAAAACGGTTATCTGTTAGGGTGAGAAAGTGTCACAGTGAAATTACAGATCCTCATATGAAGCCTAAGGGGATCCATATATACGTGGGGTACCAGAACCTTGTCATACTATTATTTACTATGGAGCAAGTCCATGGTTGAGAAGTGTACATGGGAGTTCAGTTATTCAGGAGTTAATTATGAGGACCTTCTGGTAACAGGACTTAAATCACCTATAAAGTAATCCCCTGGCGTGATAGAAATCAAGTGGTAAGAAGCGTAGAGGGCCCATGACAATCTAGATTTCACCTTATTTCACTGAGGTTGAAGTTGAAAAGAAAAACACAAGAACTTTGATGACCAGGCCTGATCTTTTTCAAGTGGTTCAATCTTAATCTGGCCTCAGACACATTAGCTGTGCGACCTTGGGCAAGTCACTTGACCTATTTGCCTGTTTCCTTAACTGTAGAATGGGGATAATCGCACCTAGCTCCCAGAGTTACTGTGGAGACCAAATGAGGTATTTGTGAAGTGCTCAGTACAGTCCCTGGCACCTAACAGGTGCTATATAAATGCTACTATTATCTGAAGAACCCTAAATAATAACTTGCTCTGTCTAGTTATCTGCAACAGTAAAAGGTAACCTCTCATCTCCGCCCTTGCCAATGAAATACCATGTAATTTTGGGTAAGGCTTTATGAATGAGCTTTCCCATTGGTGAAATGAGTTATCCTTGCCTAATCCAATGTCTCATTTTGCTATGAAGGTGACTGACCCTGGATTCTCAATGCCCATGTACTTGTAAGTTCTGGTAGGTCCTTCCAAGACAGAAAAATTTCAGGTACGGGCATGTAATGGACCGTATCTTTCATTCAGCCTGGACGAGAGGAAATCAAGGCTGAAATGGAACTCAGAGATCACCTTGAACAAAACTTCCTGCTTTCCTCATCTGGAAAAACGAGGCAAATTCCTTTTTCCTCCTGCTAGGTGGTCTGGATAGCAGTAATTTTGCAACTTCATAAACACTTGTGTGGAAAAACAATTCACTTACATACAACTGAGATCATTTTTCTCCTTTATTCTCCATCACGTTCTTTGAGAAACTGACTTCTTCCAGCAGTGGAGGAGACCAAAGACCCGCTAAGATGACAAGCGGTTCAGTGAGAGAAAAAACCACCTCCCACCAACTTTAACCAAATGAAAGAAGTCACACATTAACTGTGAATAATACATTTTGGCACACAAACGACCTGGTTTTGAAAGCTAGGCCTCTTTGAAAACGGTTCATTTCTGTGTAATGCTCTTAATACCCAAATTAATTTAATAGCAGCCACTAGAAAACATTTCTTTCTTCAAAGGCAAGACACACAGAATCAAGGGCTTCAGCTCTTGGTTGGGGGCCATCTCATAGTGTACAAATCCCACTGGAGAAAGCGCTATCTGAAGGAAGATGAGATCTCCAGCAGACCAAAGCATGCAAGAGAATCTGGCTGAATGCCTGCAGGTAAAAGCTGGCGGGAGCCTTTTAAGCAACAGAAAACCTGCCTTGCATTAAATGTTCACTTCCTTCAGAGAGGCTTAGAATACTTTGGACTCCTTGACCCTTGGGCTAACTACTCTTTGCTTTACTGTCCCCAGAAAATTTAGAGCCTCAATCACTGTAATAAACACTAGAACAAATAAATAATTTTCTCCTGGGTTAAAAAAAGGTCTAATTTCCTTCCCCTCCCATCACTCTTCAGGATTTTCATATTATCACTTCAGTGCTGGTGACATAATGTATTTTGTGGCCAACCCAGAGACAGATGTCCTTCAGTCCCAAGGGCCTTTGGGCTATGGATTCGGGTTTATAATGGGGGGCGGGAGGGGAATCTGATGTCCTATGGCTCTTGCCTGCCACCTAAAACAGAGAGGCTCTCCATTCTCTGTCCAAGACTCAGGCCTTTGTCTTTCCAAAAGGGGCCGTCCCAAGGGAGACAAATTAAGCAAAGAGAGGTGGTGGCCTGGTCACCATCAGCTGGATTGAAATGACTGACTGATCACTGTGAAGCTCTAGGAACATCTAAGTGAGCTCAGAGGCACAGAACCCTAAGTTTGTTCCAATCCATGCCCAAGACAGCTGCCAACTCAGTGTGCTTAAGAAATGTACCCTCTTTTTATTTCTCCAAAATGTCCACCTTGTGCTGGCTAGAAAATAAAGAGGAAAAACTCTTTACTTCTCCCCTTAGACTCCCAGAGCTGAAGGAGCTAAACATTTAAAAAAATCTTCCAAGATCACATTTCATTAATCCTTTCTGTCTATAACAAGAGCTCTGGTGCCATCACAACATTATACAGAGCAAAGCCCATGTCATCTATCTCCTCTTCATGCAAACTGCCAAAAAGATTAATGTGCTGATTAAAATAGCAGGGGAGAGACCCCTCCTCCAGGTAGCCAATCAGCTCTATGATGGCCTGCTGGAACCGATCTGCTAAGGAATCCGGAGCCCAGTCTGTCTCTGTCTCACTGAGGTGGAGGATGACCTGTGCCAAGTGGCTTACACTCAGCCTGTTCAGTGCGGGATGGTGCCTGCAGATGCCCTGCAGGAGCCGCAGACAGAGGCGCCGGGCACCAGAATCTGCACTATCTAGCTCATGCAGCTTAGAGACCTCAGCCTGGTAGAAGTCCTGCTGCCAAAGGTTTTCCAACAGTCCTTCCTGAGGCTTGGCCAGCAGGGTTCTGTCCTCACTCCCTGCGGTGGGAAAGATGACAATTCTTAGCTCCAAATGGTCATGCTGAACCTCCAGCAGGAGCTCCTCTGAGGCCACTCCAGGGCGAATGATGCAATCTAGCATGCTGCCAATGGCTGGCCAGTTGATAGAACCTACCAGGACCTTCCGGAGCACCTCGAGGATGACACTGGAGGAGAGGTAGCCACCTACTATGAACCGGTCCCAGGGGCTACTTCCTCGGGGAAAGTACTCCAACTGAGTCCTTCGAATCACCCAGTAGTAAGGATCATTGGCAATGGTGTCTTCTCCAGGAATGAAGCTCCACAGGTTGGGCTCTAGCACCAGTGGCACTAGCAGGCAAGTGCGGTCGGCAGCCACAGCCTCCAGCCCGTCATACAGGGTGCTGCTTGGAGACAGATCCCCGAAAGGCAGCTCTGGGAATTTACCGCGCAAGAAATTCTGCAACTCGTAGGCAATGTCACCAGCCAGCTGTTTGGCCAGGGTGACGTCAGATTCAGAGACAACCACACGGTTCTGATAGTACATGAGGAGTCTCTCCTGCAGCGTAAGGCATAATGGTGTTGGGGGACTGGGGCTGAGTTTGGACACAGTCACAGCCACAGGGTCTCCGGGTGGTTCTGGTTCTACAGAGAGGAAAAGGGAAAAATCAGGCTGTGCATTCCAGTATTAGACCAAGACCAAAAGAGCACACACATTCCATCCTGACCATAATAGATCTGTGAAACTCAAAACACCATAGATAAGATATAGGAACTGGGGAACAAAATCCAACCCCAAAGTACTTTTCGTCCATTTGTTCCATTGGCAGAAGAGAGATTAATATCTAGTCTCTCAAAAGGAGAAAAGACTTACAGTCCTGCAGTCTAGCTTTGAGCAGCAGCTTCCAAAATGTGGTCCAGAACTCCTGCGGATTCCCCAAGGTCTAGACTATTTTCATAATAATGCCAAGACATCTTAATGTCTAGTACAGTAAGCAGTGGTAGTTCTAACCCACATAAACAAAAGCTCTCTGGGGAGGGGTGAAGGTGGTAGAGGTTCTCCACTATAAAAAAAAATTCTGAAGGGACTTAAAGGGGTCCTAAGATCGAAAAGGCTGAGAATCACTGGATGTGAGTATTCAGAAGAGCAATCTCAGCAAGCTGCCTAGGAGTCAGAAGACTCTGCCATCTAATATGTGCGCTCGAGAAGTCCTGTGCTCTTTCAAGGGTTCAGTTTTGTCCTCCCCAGAATGAAGGCCTAGCCTAGATGATAAGCATAATCATAGTTACAAAACACTCCCCAGAAGGCAGCAGAGTGCAGTAGGAAGAGAGCCAGGCTTAGGGTTAGGAGACGAGGTTTTTAATCCCAGCTGCAACACTTACTAGCGACAGGACCACAAGCCAATTGCTATTCTCTGCTCCTCAGTTACCTCATCTATAAAATGGAAATAACGCTCGTACCGCTAGCTGACAGGGTTGTTGCGCAGGAAGCATTTTTCACCTTATTTTTACTGATAGCATGTTTTATATCACCTTCCTTTCCCAAGACATCTCTCTCATACCTAGTGAGCTCCTTAAAATAAAGAATGAGAAAGGGGGGCAGGGGGAGGGAGGGAGAAAGCAATTCAACAAAGTAAGCATGCATATTGCGTCTGCCCTTAGCCTGAAAGGGCCAGGGTCTCCCACTGCACCCTGGATCATCTCCAGTCATTCTGATGAATACCTGGTCACTGGACCCAGATGGCTCTGGAGGAGAAAGTGAGGTTGGTGACCTTGCACAGCCCTGCCTCACTCAAACCCAAGTCAACTGCGAGTCATGTCATCATTTCCCTGATATCATGGTCCTCTTCGAAAACGAAGGATGGACACAACAGTATGTAATATGCCATACCCACAGTTTCTCACCTCTGAAAAGAGGAACGTTTTCTCAACTCGGGCCAAATCTTGTTTTAAAAGCATTCAATTTGTAAATGTGAAAAAGCTACGTAAACATGAATTATTTGAAAATTCAATCCTTATAACACCCTTGTGAGGTAGGCAGGAACCTCTGTTTTAAAGATTAGAAAACCAGTTCAATGAATGACTCACCTGTGCTCCAGACTTAATACAGAGCGAGAATAACCTCTAAGAGTCCTCTCAGCTCTGACACCTTAGGATTCTCAATGCCCACCACTACCCAATACAAGAACAAATCTCCACCTCACTCTCGTTTCTTGGCCAGAAGGCCACAATCTGACAATAAGAAACAAAGCAAAAAGAAAAAAGGATGCTTTGGAAGGAATCAGAGCCAACCTGGGGTACGAGGAACCTGGTCTGAGGAAGGCTGTAGCTGGTTGAGGTCATCTCGCCTCTGCTTTGGCTGAGGTCTAGTTGAGGCCTTGAGCAGATTCAGCTCCTGCCAACTTTCCTCGATGGACTTCTGCTCCGCTTTGACGTCGTCCTTGTCAGGTGGGCTGGTAGCACGGTCAATGAGCTGAAGGACAGATCACAGTCAGAACCGGGCAGGAGAGAGAAGAAGCCGCATCTCTGGGAACCCTTCGTCACCAGCCAGGCAACGGACAACTTTTAACATTCTTCTTCCCTCTGAAGTGGCTGACACCACACTACCGATAGTAACCATAGCTAACGTCTATGCAGCATGTGTATATATCACACGTACATACACTAATGCACATGCCTTGAGGTTCATAAAGTGCTTGAAATATTATCATTTGATCCTTAACAACAACTGGGTGAAGCAGGTGCAGTAATACTGTCCCCATTTTATGGCTGAGCAGGGCAGTGACTTGCCCAGGGTCACACAACTAGCAAACCCTGTATGAGGCAGGACTGAATTCAAAATCCAACACTCTCTCCGCCATTTCGCCTAGCTGCCCCAACACAGCCCAGGTGAGGGGCTCATCTCCTCTGCAGTGGGTGCCCACTGGGGTAGTTACCAAAACTCACCTGAATCTTGAATGGTGATAGAGAAGGGAAGACAGCTGTGATTGGCTGTCTTCGTACTCCACCCAAACCAGTCCAGCTGTAATTCATACTCAAAGGGCCCATTTCTATAATTTCAGCTGTGGCTAAAAAACCCTTTCGCCTTCCATGAGAATGTTGCTCCCATTGCAGGGATAGGCTTGCCATCTACACCACTGGGCCTGGCCCCACTGGCCCCTGGAACAGAGACGCTGCTGGCCTCCTTAGCTTTGTGCTCTAACCCTTGAGTAACCAGTCCTAGAGCTACCAAAAGGGGTGACTCCTACAGAGCAGTAACAGAAAAGGCAATTAGCTCTAGTGGGAGTTGGATTCCTAGACTAATCTCATTTCATCTAACAACCTAAATATTCAGTCTCAGCCCTTGGTAACCAAGGCTTCTCCAACATTCAATGAGAGGTGGGTTTCCATAAACAATAGCAGCGATGCAGGAGTGGAAGCAGGACATAAGGGAGCACTGTCCTTTCTCCTCTAACATTTTCCTTTCTGTAGGATACCCTGCCTTTGTCTGGGCAGACACGGCTGAGGAAGAAGGGGAGAGACCCTTTCATGCAGACTCTGCGACAGGTGCTAACAGAAAAGCCACAAGCAGCTGGATCTCTAAAGTCAGGTCCTTTTTTTGATTCCATGGCTCATCTCCACTACTTCTGCCACCTCTCTTCTGAGACAAGTCCCTAAACTAAGCTCTATTCCTGGCCTCACCACCTCAGCCTTTCTGGTCTGGCAGAGGGACAGGAATGAAATTAAATACAGAGGCACCAAATACTTACTCTGAGGAGGATATCTGCTAGAACAAAGTAGCCCTGAGGGAAGGTGACCTACAGGAAGAGAGGCCAGGAGGCCCTACCAAGTGTAGTAAGTGCAAAGCTTGTGTTTGTCCTGGCTCAGACCGTGATGATTCTCTCTTCCTCCTTCAGACTTTCATTCAAGTGATGACTGATTGCTGGTGGAAAAGTCAGAAAGAGGCCCTCCATCTATACAGGGTGACTCTGAAGATATTCCTTAAATAAACAAAAACCCAACCCCCTCTCTCCCGCCTTCCCCCCGCCAAGAAAACTAGAAAATAACTCATTCTTAAACCGTTCTTAGGAATAGAAAGGAGTGAGTGCTTTCAGGTAGAAAAGTTGTGATTCAATGGTCATATTACTTGATAAAAAGGTCATAATAATGGTGGGCACAAATTATGTTTTGAGTGTTCTCTAAAAGACGGGAGAGATTTCCACTGAACTAGCCACAATCTCACTTTTGACTAGAAGCACATACAATGTGGCCAAAGACACACACACACCCAAGATCTATGGCCTTAGAACTTCCGATTCATCACTAGTCCTGTGTTCTAACAGAGTTAAGTGACCTAGATCATCCAGGCTTACCAGATTTCAACAGCCCATTTAGAAGCCCACCCTCCCAATACGTCCTTAACCCTTCCAGCCAGAATGCTAGGAGACACAAAACATAAGAGAAAAGGGTGTGGAGGGAAGACAACTTCAAGTATTCAGAAACCTAGAACCTATAAAAGGGGATGAGAAGCCCACTTCCTCATTTGAGGAACTCATATGGAAGGCTGAGGGAGCTTTGGAGTATTCAGGGACAAATGCTAAGATTCAGACTATGGCTGGGGAGGTAGTTACCCCTAGAATTCTGGAGAGACTAGGTACCCAGAGTAGCCAGATGAGTGATACCCTGTCTCTACCGCCAGGTGCCTCCTTCAAAACAGGTTTCATAAGGGGCAAATCACCTCTCCCCTGGGTCTTACCCGCTTCACTGCCAGGGTCGCAATACCCAGGACAGCAGCACCACCCACACCTAGCACCAGCCTGGCATTGGCCAGGAGGAAGTCCACGGCACTGCTTAGCGGGTCGTCGTCTCGTTGCTTCCCCCTCTTCTGGGAGAATTCTGCCATGATCCACCTGCAGAGACAGGAAAGGTTAGAGGCAGGGCTGGGGAGAGTATACCTTTGAGAGGGGAAGACAGAAGGCCATGACTAGGGATTGAGGAGGAGAGAGGGCAGGATTTGTTGTCTTTTAGAGAAGTTTGCTAAAGCAAGTAGGGCAGATTCGTTTCCTGCTGCCTAGATATAGAAGGGCTACTTCTCCCTCCCTTCAAAAATAAAACTACTGGGTAGGGCTGGAATAGACAACTCTCAGCCATGAGGCAGACAAGAGAATGGCACCCGGGAGGCTCCAACACTGGGTATTATTTATGACTTTCTGTCCCTATCTAGAGACCAAGAAGCCTTCCCTCCTACTGGGCCTATCAGGCCACCCCAAATGCCAGCCTTTGATTCTGGTTTTATATATGTTAGTTTCTGGATATTGGTGTATCTACCCCAAGACCCCTCTCTGTTCTGTGTTCCTCACTCCATCTTCCAAGGCTGAAGACTCACAAAAGTTATCTTAAACCAATGAACATGATCAAAGATAATGAAGGAAGGGGCCAAATCAGGAGTCAGGCACATCCAACTTGTGGTTCAAATACAAAGTTAAGCCCTGTTCCCCAATCCCCAAGGACCCTCGGGGAAGAGAAATTTGGTTTTACTGAGTGGTCTAAAATAAGGGGACAGGTTTGGGGGAAGTGATTTTTTTTTGGCATTGAAATGCTGACATATGTAGAGGTCATCAGATTTCTGGTAATCCAGGAAGGAGAGGTTAAAGACACCTTTGGCATAGACTAGGGAGAAGGAAGGGGAAACACCCGGTTCTAAGCGTTGTTCTGTCTCCACATTCCGCCCTTGAAAATGAATGCCACCCCCTCCGACTCCCCCAAACACACACTCTCCCAAGGCCTTCAGGAGAACAAGATATATGCCAATACTATAAGGAAGGGCTCAAAAACCAACCAAAAAAAAGTACATCCACTGAGTACCAATATGAAGGCAGAGCTTAAGCAGCAGCAAGATTAACTCCCCTGGATAAGAGAATTTCCTGATCGAATGTAGAAACTACACCCTGGACATCCTACGGTGAAGGCTGGATGAGCCGACCTCTCAAGCTCCCTTTCAGCTCTCGGCGTCTATGACTTACTCATTCTCAAGGCGTCTGTGCCTTGGAGTGAAGTTGCCCAGGTAACCAAATGCCACCACTCACCAATGCCAGAGAAACGAAACAGGCAGAGCTCAAGCCCCCAAACAAGTATTTTTGCCATGACCCTTGCCTTCCAGAGACTAAAAATAGAACCTTGGTGGCCCTTGTGGTGCGGTGTAAAGGCAGCTAGAACCACTGCCACTTGTTCTGCTCAAAGTCATAACCCTTAAGGGAGAAGTGCCAGAAAACTAAGGGAGACTCCTAGCTCAAGTCTATATAAACCTCAATGTACGGCCTTAGGCAAAATACTTCTCATCTTTCTGTACTGTAAAATCTGGGTAATTCCTGCCCTCCATCTTCATAAGTACAGTTATAAGGATGGATGGGAAAAAACTACAGTAGTGGTATCCTCTCATTTGAAACTACCTCATTTGGCACTGGCGCCTTGACTGGATAAGAATGCTTTTTGACTAAATCAAACGATTAAAATTTATTATCCATATCTAGATGGGGTATCTGTGGCTGAAGCAAAGCTCAGCTTACTGGAACATGTGGGTAACAAAACTGGAGATTATAGTGTTTGTGGATAGACAGGCCTCACAAGGGGAAGTCCTGGAAGAAAGCCAGTGACTTCTCCATATATCTCTTCTCTGCCACAACTCAGCTGTCTCTTCACCCCAAGAGCCCAGAATCCTGTCCCGAGTCTCCCCAAAAATAGTTTCTGCCTGGGTAACCCAGCCACCCACACAAAGGCTTTGACTGATTCAAGGAAGTTATCAGGCCCTGTTCCACAGATTCAATCAAAAAGTATTCCTAATCAAAGCATTGGCACCCAGGTGTCAAGTATCAAACTCACATAGAAACAAGAGCACATGCACCCTGGGCTGGTCCCCTCTACGCAGGAGCCAAATGAAATAGTTTCAACCCTACTCTTTTATCATGCAGATCCCTTGCCCCCAGTCTAGAAAAAGATTTTCCTCCAGGAGGCTTCTCACAAGATTCCAAAATCAGAGAAATAAAAAGGTAGGGCTGAAATGGACAAACAAATGCTAATTTGATGGTGATGCTGATTACATCACAGTACTTAGAAGGTTCCACCTCACTGGGGGTGGGCTCCCTTAGGGGAGGAAAAGTCTGGTTCAAGGCTAATACCCTCTCATGGAACTGCTCCAACTTCCACCCCACCCAGCCCATTTTTCTCATTGCAATTTCTTAAACCCTCTTACCTGGGGAAGGCTGTGGGGGCTCTAACTTCACAAGCAGCAGGATGGTGCCAAAGGTTCATAGACTCAGAGCTGGAAGGGACCTAAGCAGCTATCTAGTCCAAAATCCTTCACTTTACAGATTAGTAAACTGAGACTATGTTACTTCAAGGACAATGTGAGAAATAAATATTTCTCTCTTATATTTAATAATTAATTATTGTATTAGGACCAAGGTTTTTCCCCTTTTCTACTTCCTCATCCAGAAACCAACCAGTGTGGGAAATTTGTCTTAAGAGATTTACCCATGCCAAGATCTAATCAGGCAGTAAAAGAAATTCTAAGTTTGGGCTAATTCCTGCTCATTGTGTTTGTTCAATGTTGATTCTCCCTATTATCAAGACAGGGGATATGGAAATTCAGGTCACTGACCGAGATTTTACTGACCTAAGTCAAGTACCCCAAGATAGCCCACCTCCCATTTAATTAACCAATCAGGGTTGAGTAGGCATCCCTGTGGAACACCTCCTCTCCAATGGCCAAATGACCATCCTTTTATTAATAACCTGCTGGCCTTATTAATAAAATGATTAAATTACCCAGAAACCATGTCTCTCAAAACTTTTAAAAGGTCAAAACAAACAAGTATCAAGGATCCAACGTGGGAGTGGAACTCCGGTCTTCTGACTTCAGTCAGTGCTCTTTTCTACTGTGCCATGGAGTCTAAACCTATCAAGTGCCTTGGTGTTCTCTAAAGGAAACTCCAGAATAGTGCAAAGAACAACAAACTGAGAGTTAAGAAAACCGGATTCTAGTTTTTACTATTAACTGTGTGGCTAAGAACAAGTCATTTCCCTCTTTCAATTGCCTCAACGTCCTTCTCTGTATAATGAAGGGTTTAGATTAGATGATCCCTAGAAGCTATGCCACTCTATGGTTTCTCCAGAGGATAACTGGGAATTTTGCACGTGCAAAAGATAACGTGTATTTTGAGAGACTGGTGGACAGTGGCCGGTAATCCTAGAAGCTGTATCAGCCACTCTGGAGAACAGCCAGCTCACCCCAAGCGCCCCCTCACTAGTCACCCCTCCTGTTCCATACAGGCACACAGACTACCTCAGAAGATTAGGACTTCTGATCAGGAAAGCTCCATAGTCTCCCCAGAAATGACCTCCCAGGCCATTCCCATTCCCTGAATGCCTGGAGGAGTCTCTGCAGGTAAGGCTAGAGAAAGGGGAGCCAGGTTAAAGCCCAAGGAGGGTTCTTAAAAGTCACCCTGGCGTTCATTAGGACAATCCGGCTGTGAGTATCCAATTTCACACAGTTAATTTAAACAGCTCAGCCACCGACCCACAATTCAGCTGTTGGGTAAGAGGAACTGGACAGTGTGAGAACTACAGGAATTCTGACTCTCAGTTAAAAATAAAGCTGACTCTAGCAAACACTTCCAAACAACAACAAATGGGGCACTCTTTGGTGTAATGGACTAAACTCCTCCCAGCTTCACTCAGAGTACAACCAGCTACGTGACCTTGGCCAGTGTGCTGCCACTCCTCTGGACTTCACTTCCCTTATCGAAAAATGGATGGGTCCAATACAGCAAAAACAAGATTTGGATTACACACTCTCTAAAGTCTGTTACCTACCGCTCACTTAAGAACTGTAACGGAATTTTGTGGGTTGATTCCTAACCCCTGGACCCTATTTCTTCCATCCTAGTCCCACCTGAACTACCCCTCCCCATGCCCCAAGTAGTGCTAACTCCTCTCTCACCCCTCCTCCACCCCGCACCGGCTCCTCCAGAGACTCAGGAGCCAAGACCACGCTAAGAAGCGGCCCTGGGGAAACCTCTGCTTGCTCTACCCAGGCAGGCCTCCATGTCCCCGCTTTGGAGACTGCTCCAGAAGGGGCGAGGTCCCGTTTGCTCTCTCCAGGGAGGTTCTCAGCCCAGGCTTTGCAGACTAGGGCCGAGGTAAAGTACGGTCCTGCACGCTGGAGATCGCGGCTAAACAGGGGTGGATAAGCCCGTCTCAATGACTCCTTATCCCAGATCTCGCTTTGTGACCTTGGTCAGGTCCCTCGACCTCTCTGATTTCCGGGTTCTACAGGAAAAATTGTCTCGGTCTATGATATTCCTACGATCCCTCTACCTCCGATGCCCTCCCTTACCAAGGCAGGAGGGCCTTGGGGACCATCTGGGGCCCTTGCCCCGCCCCAGTCGGGCGGATTCCCCGGGACCCCCGACTCCCGTAGGCACCAGGGGCGCCCCGGGGTTGAGGGGCTGGGAGTGCGGCGGGAGCATCACTCGCAGCCTCAGACTCCAGCGGGGCCGGCGCAAGCGCAGTCCTCGCGGAGGCGCCTTCCTCCGCTCCCCTCCCCGCCCCCCAGGCGGGGGACAAGGTCCGGATGGGAGGAGAAGGGAGCATGTCTCTCCGTGCACCTTCAAACACTCCCCCGCGCCCCGGAACGGCCCCGATCGTCTGTCGTCTGGGCCCCTCGGGCAACCGAAAGACCTTCCTACCTGCACTGCTGCTTCACCGCATCACCTGGGAAGAGAAGACCCGGCCCCCGGTGAGTCCCTCGTCCTCCTCTTCCTCCACCTTCTTCACCTTCCTTCCCTTCCACCTCCTCCTCCTCCCCCCACTCCAGGACCCAGGACCGGCCCCCTCTCTAACCTCCAACCTCCTCTTCCCAGCGCGCAGCCGCAAACCCGAAGCCGAGGGGGCGGAACCCTGACGCTCGGCTCGGTCCGGACTGACTACTTCTGCGTCCAATCAGAGACATGCCGTCTTGTCCCTCGCGTTCCAAAACAGACCTGGGAACGGCCAATCTCCCAGAGGCCACGCCCCCTCTTAACGGGCCGAGGCGTCCCCCGGAGGATGCGGAGGCGTGTCTTTGGCGTTTAAAGGTACAGGACTCAATTGCCGGCCCAAAGGACCGTGGAAGCCGGTGGGCATTCGGCCTTGGAATTCATCCGCTCCCTCACCCGGCGGAAGTGGTCATTGTGATGAATGCCCGCTTGTGACGTCACCTTTAAGCTCTGGAGCTGTGGGCCTGGAGCGCGTGGGAGTAGGAGTAGTTGGTCATAAGACCGTGTGTGGCTTGGTGACTAAGCGGGTCAAAGAGCCGGTCTGGAGTGCAAGTTCTGGGCGTGGCGCTGGCCCAGGGTTCCGCCGTGCTGGGCCCAGACCGCTCTGAAACACTAGGTTGCCTGGTCAGTCTATCCAAAGGGCATTTATTAATGGCTGAGCTCTGGAGACGCGGGAAATGGCCAAAACCCGCCCCTGCCCTCGAGGAGCTTACAGTCTAACGAGAGAGAACACATGGAACAACCGGGCTACATGGGGAGGGGTCTCGGAAGGAAGGCACCACCATTAAGGGCTTCCTGGGAGGGGGGGGATTTTAGTTGAGACTTGAAGGATGCCGGGGAGGTCGGGAGGCCGGGAGGCGGCTTGGAGGAGGAGAGAATCCCAGAAAGGAAATGGAACACAAAGGAAGCCGTGTCACTGGATGGTGGGAGTTTTCTTACCAGGAGTTCCCGTACCAAGTTGGATCTGTTGAGGTTTAGAGGTGCTGGGACCCCGAAGTAGCGACAGGGAGGTCCTGCCAGAATGGATTCAACCCAAGCACGCTTTCAGCCAACGACAAGGTTTATTAGAACACCAATAGAAGGTGGCAGTGATTCTGAAAATCTGCTATATTGGCCAGACTTCTTAAGGAATCTGAGCGTTCCTATCACTAACGCAAGCAGTCCCAATCGAATCTGAGCGCCTTAATGGAGGCCAGGAACGATCTTCTATACAGAAAGACTGTAGAAAGGTTCTAGGAGTGGCCAAGTAGTCTAGGGTGGGAAGTAGCTGGGGGCCATTCAGAGGGAATAGGTAATGGAGGGCTGGGCGACAGCAAATTGGGAGATTGGGCACAGGCCACAATGACAAGCCAGTTGAGAGGATTACTGGGATGCCTCAGGAGAATGCCAGAGACTTGACCATATGGGAAAGTTCAAGGAGTGGTTCCAGAGCCTGTACTCCATCAGGTCCACAAAATTAAAGTTCTATTCCTACCTTATGCTTCGGACAGCACATCTCCCTCCCCTAACGTGATGGTTTGTCAACTCTAGGCTCTCCTTTTTTGGGTAGGTGTTGTAAAGCCAACCGTGCGAAACCTTTACAAGTAAAAGAAGTGGACAGCAAACAACTCTGACCACTACTATCCACGTCAAAAGCAAGTTTCTGAGACAAACTTGTCCCTCCACTAGGATTGTGAGGGGAAATTACTGTTCAGGTGAAGGGCTGGCACCAATCTCTGAGGATCCTTCCTTCCTATGGTGAGAGTCTGTGATACTGAGGTCAAATCCTGATGGCATGCAAAGGCCAGAGTGTATCTGTGACCCAAAGAGCCAACCCTTAAAAATACATATATATTGTTACTGTTTTCTTTTGGTTTTTCATCACCTATACTTTTCAGTGTATGTCCTTCATCTCTCAGAGAACCATCCCTTATAGTGCAGAATTAAAAAGAGAAAAAAGTAACAGCTAATCAAAACAAACCAAGACAGGGAAGGAAGGCTGACCTTATATGCAGTGTGTGTTCCACACCCATAGTCCTGACTACATCTGTAAAAGAGTGCAGAGAGTTGCTTTCTCATATCTCTTATTCGGGGCCAAGTTTAGCATTTAATTTTGAATCTTTTATTTTTTCCATTTACAATGTTGAAGCATACATTCTAAAAAGGGAGAAGACAAATGCGTGTAAAAATATACAGCATATGTAATATGAATAAATACAAATATACACAAAGTAATTAAATCCAAGGCAGTTTGGGGACTTGAGCACCAATGGTTGAGGGAATCAAGAAAGACTCCATGCAGAAGAAAGTGTTTGAACTACCTCTTAAAGGAAGTGAGGGTCTCTAAATTGACAGAGTTAAGAGAATAAATACATTCTAGGCATGTGGGTTAAGACCACCTGGGATAGGGAGGGCCCATGGGGGTGGATGGGGGAGAGGGTAGAGGGTGGGAGAGGGAGGACCCACCCAGAATAGGCTATCTGGTAGTGAAAGCCCTAGGATCTGTGATCTCTGCGTTCTTCCCTCAGGGCTGACATCTCTCTGCTTTCTGGGAGCCAGCTGTGCACATGCAGCCGCCAGGTCATCTTGTAGAGCCCAAAGCCTAGAACCAGAGGGAATGGCCCCTGGCACACAGAGACCCTCATTCCAGGAGTTGATGACCTTCAAGGATGTGGTTGTGGACTTCACTGAGGAGGAGTGGTGCCTCTTGGATCATTCTCAGAAAAAGCTGTACAAGGAGGTCATGCTAGAGAATATCCAGAATCTGCTGTCCCTGGATGTAGAGACCAAGTTTGAAGTAAATGAGATGCCTAGAAAGCTGGGCCCTTTTGTGGAAGAATGTAACCTACGAAGATTCATGAGTGATGCTCCCTGGGACTTCAGCTTGAGAAAGATTGGTGACTTTATTTTGGAGATAGATAAAAACCCAAAGAGTGACTGTGAATTGGATGAAATTGGAAAGAGATTCAGACAATCTTCTATCCTAAATCACTGTAAGAAAATGACCTCAGGAAATGACTGTCCTTCAGACATTGAATATAGGAAATGCTTTAGAGAACATGTAAAGGTTTTTCAGTCCATGGAGAAGGCTCCTGGAATGCAAATGTGTCCAGGTGATCAGTGGGAGATGACTGTGAGCTGGAGTTCAGACATCAATAAATATCAGAAAAGTGATACTGGAGAAATGCTTTGTGTAAGTAATAAAGGTGGGAAGACCGTGAGTCAGAAGTCTGAACACATTACTCATGAGCAAACTCCCATTAGAAAGCAGCCTGATGAATATGACAAGTGGAAAGCTCAGAGAATCCACTGTGGAGAGAAGCATTATGAATGTAATCAGTGTGGAAAAGCTTTCATAAAGAGCTCCACTCTTACTGTACATCAGAGAGTCCACAGTGGAGAGAAACCTTATGAATGTAATTGGTGTGGAAAGGCTTTCACACAGAGCTCCACTCTTACTGTACATCAGAGAATCCATACTGGAGAGAGACCTTATGAATGTAATCAGTGTGGAAAAGCTTTCACAAAGAGCTCCCATCTCACTGCACATCAGAAAATCCACACTGGGGAGAAGCCTTATGAATGTAATCAGTGTGGAAAGGCTTTCACACAAAGGGGAAATCTTGCTGCACATCAGAAAATCCACACTATGGAGAAGCCTTATGGATGTAGTCAATGTGGAAAAACTTTCAGAGAGAACTCCCATCTTGCTACACATCAAAGAATCCACACTGGAGAGAAGGCTTATGAATGTAATCAGTGTGGAAAGGCTTTCACACACAACTCCACTCTTGCTAAACATCAGAGAATCCACACCGGAGAACGTCCCTATGAATGCAATGAATGTGGAAAGGTTTTCAGACATTGCTCCAGTCTTGCTAAACATCAGAAAATTCATGGTCTAGAGAAGCCTTATGGATAAAATCAATGTGGAAAGGCTTTCAAACTCCCCTTCATCCTTGCTTTACATCACATAATTCACACTGGGGAGAAATTCTAGGAACTTCATTCCTCATATGTTAGGGCAGGACATAGTTACTGTGTTCATGTGTCAATAATCCTTAGCAGTGTTGGTTCCAATTCATGCAGTATTCACTAACTTTTCATACAATCAATATTCAACAACTGTTGATGGCAAAATTCAGAGCATGCACACGTGTTCTCAGTTATATCCAAATAAGTGTTTGATAGGTTTTAAAACTCCAGACTTGGTCTGGTCTGCAGGTAGGCCAGATGAAGGGGAGTACATTTGGTGGGCTTCAAAGGACAGCTTGCCTATAGGAATTAAAAATCTTTAATTCACTGAATAAGTAGAAGGGAACAACTAGAACAGGTAATGATGGAGAGGAAAGCTGGTGGAATGTTGGATAAGGAGGATAATCAGCACAAACAGTACATTCTGGAGTCTCACATGAATACAGTGAGCAGTAGTGTACACCCAGTGAATAGTGCTAATTATTAAATTAATATAATTTGATTATTTTCTAAATGATGGCAGGTTATTATTATCACTCATTAACCCATAAGCTTCCTTACTTTGGATAGCGGAGGTCCTAGTGCCTTAGATTGCGGGCTTACAGAGTCACTGAACACTGTCAGCAGGGCTGGGGAGATGTGTTCCCAGGTTAAGTCAGAAGTCCAAAGGAACCTCACAGACAAAGATTTCTTCAGAGAATTTTGCTATGCTTTTCTCCCCACAGTTAGTCACTTACTGTTATCATTAGTTTCTGCATTAAAACTAAATATGCTTCATTATTTTTCAAAAAAAAAAAAAAGACCACCAGTACAAAGGCAGGAAGATAAGACATGGAGTGTGTTGTGTGAGGAACAATTAAAATTCCAGTTGGGCTGGATGTCCGAATGTAGGAATGTGATAAATGTCCAGTGAATCTATATTTTTTATCCTATAGGCAATGGGAAACCACTGTAGCTGGTTGGGTAGAGGAGTCAAATAGGTCTTTGAGGAAATTACTTGGGCTGCAGGTATGGAAGATGGACTGGAGTGGGGAGAAGCTTGAGGCTGTTGTAATAATCTAGGTTGTAATAATTGAGGTTGTGAAGAATCTGAACAAAGGTTGGTAGTTGTATGAGTGAAAAATGGGTCAGATGTAAGAGATATGAAGGTAAAAATGGCATGATTTCACAAATGAGTGATATATGGAGTGAAGGAGAGTGAAAAGTTGAGGATGATGCTGAAATTACAAACCTATGAGATCAGAAGGATAGTGGTGGTGCAGTGAGTAGAGCACCGGCCCTGGAATCGGGAGCGCCTGAGTTCAAATCTGGCCTGAGACACTTGACACTTGTACTAGCTGTGTGACCTTGGGCAAGTCACTTAACCCCAATTGCCCTGCCAAAAAAAAAAAAAAGGATAGTGGCGCCTTTGACAGAAAGAAGGGAAATTTGGAAGAGTAGAAAAGATGATTTTTAACTTTGGACATGTTAAGTTTAAGATATCTCTGGGACAACTGATTTGAAATGTGCATTAGGCAATTAGTTATTCATGGCTGGAATTTAGGGTGGAGATTGGGACTGGGTATATAGACCTTGAACTCATCTGCGTAGAGATGATAGTTAAACTTATGTGAACTTAAGACACAACCAGTAGAAACTATTAAAAAAATATAATTTCAATAATGTTGCAGGCTTTCAAATAAACTCATAAAAAGAGAATTTCTATGTAGGAAGAAAATCCAGAAAGCAATAATAAAAAGAAGTCTCATTCAAAATAATTACAAAATTAAAATATCTAGAAGTCATTTTACCAAAGCACACTCAATACTTCTATCAATATAATTAGAAAACAAACACTGCTTAAAGAAATAAAGAACAATTTAAATAGTGGGAAGAATATTCAGTATTCATAGCTCAACCATACTAATATAATAAAAATTACAATACTACTCTTGAGGTTTAGGGGTGCTGGGACCCCAAATGGTGACATGTGGGTCCTGCCTGAATGAATTCGACCCAAGCCTTCTTTCAGCCAAAGACAAATTTTTTAAATTAATTTTTTATTTTTAGTTTTCAACATTCACTTCCATAAGTTTTAAATTTTCTCTGCCTCCCTTGTCTCCTTCCCTTTCCCCCTCCCCAAGATGGCATTCAATTTGATATAAGCTCTATGTATACATTCTTATTAAATATATTTTCACATTAGTCATGTTGTATAGAAGAATTAGAACTTGTGGGAGGAACTGTGAGAAAGAAAAGACAAAACAAAAAAAAAGCAAACAATATGCTTTGATCTGCATTCAGACTCCATATTTCTTTGTCTGGATGTGGATGGCATTTTCCATCATGAGTCTTTTGGAGTTGTTTTAGGCCCTTGCATTGCTGAGAAGAGCTAAGTCTATCAAAGTCAGTCAATGTACAATGTGGCTGTTACTGTGTACAATGTCCTCCTGGTTGACAAAGTTTATTAGAACACCGATTAGGTGGGTGTGATTCTAAAAATCCACCATATTGGCCAGACTCTTAAGGAATCTGAGCATTGTCTAGACTCTTAAGGAATCTGACTTATGAGAGAGACCCTCCCCCCCCCACCCCTGTGATTGTCACAAGACTATATTTCCTTCACCTTTATAGAGATGGACAGGAGAGGCATCCTTGAACTCCTGGGGGATAACCTCCTCTTGCCATAAAACCTGGAAAATTTCAGTCAGCTTTTGTATAAGCAATGGACCCCTTACCTTGTAAATCTCAACTGGAATAGTATCAGCGCCAGGTGCTTTGCCACGCAAAAGGAGTCTGGTGGCATTCAAAACCTCTTAAGTTGGAACTTCAGCTAGGGAGGGATTGACTTCAACCTGAGGTAAGCAGTCAATGGCCTCGGCATGGATTGATGATAGTATATTGAGAATACTATGGAAGTGTTCAGCCCATCTTTGTAGGATCAGGTCCTTATCACTAATTAATGTGGCCCATCAGCACTAAGTAGTTGAGATGCCCCATAGATCTTTGAACCATAAAGAGCCTTCAGGGCATCATAAAAGCACTTTGGATTGTTACTATCAGCAAAAAACTGAATTTCATCTGCCTTCTTACTGAGCCAAGAATCCTGAATCTCTCTAAGCTTTACTTGTACTTTTGCTGGAATTAAATGCTGCCTTCTTAGAGATGGATGGACTGTCCTGCTGGTAAACCCTGTGGAGTTCTCATTTTTCATTTAACAACTTCTGAATTTCTCCATCATTTTCATCAGACCAGTCTTGATGTTTGTGAATGTTCTGACCCAGATGAGAAAATGCAGTGCTATAGACCAAATCTCTGAAAGCTGCCCACTCCTTTTCTGCTCCACTGTTGCCAACTGTGTGTGGCTCAACTTTCCCTCCAAGTTAGCAACAAACTGTTCCAGGTTAGAGATGAGTTCTAATCTGTTGACATTAATTCTTCTGGTAGTCATGTTGCCTTGGGGACACGGCTTTTGTTGAATGTGAATATTTAGTTTGGAGAGGATAAGTCTATGATCAGCCTAGCGCTCTGTGCCACACATTGCCTTCATCACTCTCACATCCTGTCTTAATCTTCTCTTTACAATAACATAGTCTATTAAATGCCAATGTTTGCTGGGAGGGTGCATCCACAAAGTAGTATTGCTTTTAGGTAAATGGAAGACAGTGTTGGTGATGATAAGGTCATGAGATGTACAAGTCTTCAGTAGTAAATGACCATTGCTGTTGCTGTTTTCAACTCCATTCCTCCCTAGGATCCCCCACCAAGTCTGGTAGTCTCTTAGTCATTGCTGGCAAGATTCTTGCCAGAGTCCTCTTTAATAGGCTGATCCTTCACTTGGAAGATGGTCATCTACCTGAGAGCCAGTGCGGCTTCAGAAAGGGCTGAGGAATATGGTTTTTCCTGCCCAACAACTCCAGGAGAAGTGCCAGGAGCAGAACGGAGGTCTGTATGCAATGTTTGTAGATCTGACCAAGGCCTTTGATACAGTTAGTCTTGAGGGCTTATGGAAAATTGTCAAAATTTGGTTGCCTGGAGAAATTTAATAGCGTTGTATGTCAATTTCATGGTGACATGCTTGCCCGGGTTCTGGATAACGGACAGTGCTCTCATGCTTTCCCAGTCATCAGTGGAGTGAAACAAGGCTGTGTGCTTGCTCCCATGCTTTTCAGCCATGTTGTCAAATGCTTTCAATGAGGATGAACACAGTATTAAGGCCAGCTACCCAACTGACGGTAAATTCTTCAACTTGAAAAGGCTACAAGCCAAGACCAAAGTGGAGGGAGTGTTGGTGCATGATTTTCTGTTTGCGGATGATTGTGCACTCAGCGCAGCCTCTGAAGCTGAGATGCAACAGAGTATGGATCAATTCTCTGTTGCTTGTGCTAATTTTGGCCTAACAATTAACACCAAGAAAACACAGGTGCTCCATCAGCCACCACCACACCATCCATAAATGGAACCATTAGTTAAAGCAAATGGAGAAGTTGTGAATGCTGTGGATAAGTTCGTTTACCTTGGTAGTTCACTTTCCAGGGATATACACATCGATAATGAGATTGATGCACACTTTTCCAGAGCTAGCTCAGTGTTTGGGAGGCTCTGAAGGAAAGTATGGGAGAGAAGAGGTATTAGACTGATTACCAAGCTGAAGGTCTACAGAGCCGGTTGTGCTGACCTCATTGTTGTATGCCTGTGAAACCTGGACAGTCTACTAGAGCCATGCCAGGAAACTGAATTGCTTCCATTTGAATTGTCTTAGGAAGATTCTGAAGATCACCTGGCAGGATAAGGTACCTGCTTCAGAGAGTGAAGCTCCAAGGGGCTGGCCACGTTGTTCAAATGCAAAATGTACGCTTGCAAAAAAGACCATTTTATGGAGAACTCATAAAGTGCAGGCGTTCACATGGTGATCAGAAGAAGCCATACAAGGACACTCTCAAGGTCTCTCTTAAGGACTTTGGAATTGATTGTGCGACATGGGAGCCACTGGCATAGGACTGCTCAGCATGGTGTGCCCACATCAGAGAAGGAGCTGTGCTCTATGAGCAAAGCAGAATTGAAACAGCTCGAAGGAAATGCAGGATGTGCAAATTTAGAGAAAATTTGACCCCAAATGTTTCTCACGAACTATTTATGCCCGACCTGTGGTAGAGCATTCTGAGCTAGTATTGGTCTGATCAGCCAGTCAGACACACTGAAATTTAACTCTAGCATAGTGATGTCATTTTGGTCCTCTTTGAGAATGAAGGAGGACAACCAAGGAATCTGAGCGTTTGTGATGCTTGTATTGACAAGCAGGCCAGGTTGAAACTGAGCACCTTAATGGAGGCAGGATGGATCTTATATACAGAAAGACTGTGGGAACAAGGAAGGGATCTAGATGCAGTTAAGGGGGCTAGGTGCAGACAACGAAAGGGCAGTTAGTTAACTGGGGAGGGCTAATTGCCCTAGGGGAATGCCCGGGACCTAAGCCATGTGGGAAGGTCCAGGGGCTTTCCCTTTTCTGGGGTCCAGATCCCAAAGACATGGTCTTTTCCTTTGGAGGTTCAGATTCCATCGCCATCACTACCAAAATTAATTTTAAAATTTAGTAGTATACAATCAGCTGTCAAGATTAGTTGCTGTCAAATTATGGTATGGACTCCCATCACTGGATCTGTGCTGCTCTCACCTTGCAATGTTTGAGGCTCTCTGTTAAAGGGAAGAAGATACAAACTGGAGGCACCTCCATCCCAGGAAAAGCTAGGAAATCATACTCATTGCCCTGGCACATTCCTCCCTAGTGAGCTGATAGGTGATCATAAAATCCAGGTTTTATAACCTCTGTTATGGGAGAAATATGTCCTCTTTGAGTTTGTGTAATAGGTTACTGTTGTTGAATAAATCTACTACAATGCAGAAATTATAGAAGCAAAAACCCATGTTTTATTATGCTTAAGCATTGGTTCAGGTGGTAGAAAAATAACCCTGAACCCAGACTGGAGTTTCTAGCAAGCCTTTATAGAAAAAATTACATCAAAGAGACAGAAATAATTTTTTAACACATAAAAATGTTTATGGCCTCTTTTGCCATAAAGATCACACAGGCCTAGTTAAATAGATTCATTATCTCATGCTTCCTTCAGTTAAAGTTAAACAAAGTTAGAAAAATTAGTAAACAGACTAAGCTACTGATTTAAACAATGAGTTTGCAAAATCCTACATTTATTTACAAAACTATAAAGCTACATTTTAAAGGAGTCATAACGAACTAGTTGAGGGGAAAGGATTTATTTACAGGTCACAAAGATAGCCAAGGGTTCAGCTTGAGGGAAATTCTTCCATAAATAGTTAGCCAGGAGAATCCTTCCACAAACAAAATCCTTTGGGAGGTTTTTAAAGGTGTTATATTCTCTTCTTCCTTCTTTGGTTTCTTATCTCAGAAATGTCAAAAGTCTTCCCTTAATACTATCATTCCGTGAGTCAGGTTTTAGCCAAGTGAGGTTAATATTTCCTGTTAATACAGGAAATAGGCTTCAGTTAGCCACATAGTCCATGAGAAAAATTAAAAACTATCATCACATCTCCAAAAAATAAATTACCTGAAAAGAGATCCTTTCTTGACAAGAATTGCTAGAAAAACTGTAAAGCAGTCCGACAGAAACTGATTTAGAATAATTCAATTGTTTTAAGGGAAATTCAGTTGTGGGGTTTGGCTCAGGTGACACTCAGTAAACAAGTATTTATTAAGTGCTTACTATGTAACAGGCAAGGTGCTAAATGCTAGAGCTATAAAGAAAGGCAAACACATACCTGTCCTCAAGCAGCTTACATTCTAGTGGGCAGACAACCTGCAGATAAAATGATAACTATAAGATATATACAGAGTAGATGTAAGATAGCATTAGAGGTGAAGGCTTTAGAAGAGGGGGGTGTGTGGGATGAACAACCCTCACCAATTAAAGTTAATTTATAATAAGGAGCCATCTCAGGGTGGGAACAGAAGTGAATTTTATTCCATTCTCAAGAATAGGGTGTCCTCTGCTAGCACAGAGCAGAACCAGCAAAGGAGGTGCTTTACTAGGGGCAAAGCACCAATAATTATACCTAACACAAGAGAATTCCCCGCCCACCTCTGACCCTTCTCACCATTGACTGGGAGGCGGGCTTACAATCTGAGCATGAAAGCCAGACAAAACCAGGAAATCGAGGCACAGAAACTCCAATTCCCATTCCCTTAGTTAATGACTACAACTGAGGTGACGTCTATAAATCTAAAGAAGGAGAATAGGATAAGGGGAGAGGGAGACCCTCTCCATTCTCTTACAGTACTTTTACAGTAAAGGAAAGCAGGTCACAGTGACCCTATTCTTACTGAGCAAATCTTTAAATCAGAGCCAGAAGAAAGAACAAAAAGTTTCAGGGTAAACTTTCCCAGAGGCTGAGCCATCAGACTCTCATGGCCTCAGAATTTTTCCACTTCCCTATTTCTTGATTTTTAAACATTTCTTAGTATATATTTATACATTATCTTCCCTGTGAAGTCTTCACATTTTATTCACCTCACACAGGGGGACCTAGAAAGGCTTCTTGCAGAAGGTGGGATTTGAGATGGAGGTAAGGAGGCAGGACATTTTACTTCCCTGTGTTACTGTACCACCATGAAGAGAGATCTTGGGATATCAGAAGAGCAGATTGGAATGGCCACCATTTACAATAATGAGGGTGAGGGAAGTAGAGCTGGAGGAGCAGCTTATCTGGGGTGCAGCTTCCTATTCTGATGATACGCTAATCAGCTGTTTCTTCCCTGCTGAAGGAATGCAGGTGCTTTCAGCAGAGGGAATTCTGAGAAGCCTGCTGGAGAGGTTTACTTTGCTCCCAAAACTGCACCAGCCAGCAGGTAGCTTACTTATTCTACCACCAATAACATCATTGAAAACCAGGGTGAGAGACTTGTTTAGAAGCTAGCAAGCCCAGAGAGGGAAACTACATATATCCTTTGGGAATGGAAGATACCACCAACTCATAGGTAAACTGAGGCCCAGAAAGGGAAAGTGACACCCCAGGTCACAAAATTAGTGCCTCTGTTAAGCTATGAACTGAGGAAAGGACAAGTGTAAAATGCTTAAATGTATCTGTGAACTCATCAGTGTGGACTTGTCGTCTAACAGTGCAGATAGCAGCCTATTCACACTCACCCATCCTGCGTGACTGGTCCGTATCTTCCCATGAGTTCATCACAAGGGGCCAACCCTACATTCTGGAGGAGAGGGTGTAATTCCTCCATTTTTCCTGTTATCTAAGGATGTTAGTGGAGCACTTTGTCTTGCTTACCTTGTACCCATATTTTTCTTCTCTTTCTTTTTCTTTTTTTAAGAATAAAGTTATCTCTGTTGTCATATATTTTAAGGAATCTTGTATAATTTTGACTTGTAGATAGGAGACAATTTTTTGGAATATAGCCTTAAAGGCCATGTTTTGTTTTACTTAATCAAATGTCCTCTTTTGTGAGTTTCTTTTATTTTTTTTCAAATTATTTTTTTAAACATTTAATTTTTTTTTAGTTCCAAATTCTCTCCCTCCAGTCTCTCCCCCAACCATTAAGAAGGCAAGCAATATATCAATTATATGTGTGAAATCATGCAAAACACATTTCCATATTAGCCATGTTATAAAAAAAAACAAGAAAAATAAATAAAGTAAAAAATTATACTTCAGTTTGCACTTACTTTATCAGTTTTATCTCTGGAGGTAAACAGCATTTTTTATCATGAGTCTTTTGGAATTGTCTTGAGTCACTGTATCGCTGAGAATAGCTAAGTCATTCACAGTTGATCATCTGCAAAATTGCTGTTAGTGTGTACAATATTCTCCTGGTTCTACTCACTTCACTTTGCATCAGTTCATATAAGTCTTCCCAGGTTTCTCTGAAACCATCCTGCTTGTCATTTCTTATAACACAATAGTATTCCATCACAGTCATATACCACAACTTATATAGCCATTCCCCAACTGATGGACACCCCTCAGTTTCCATGTCTTTGCCACTCAGAAAAGAGCTGCTACAAATATTTTTGTGCATATGCATCCTTTTCCTTTGACTTCTTTGGGATACAGACTGAGTAGTGGTATTACCGGGTCAAATGATATGCAGTTTTATAGTCCTTTGAGGACAATTCCAAATTGTTTTCCAGAATGATTGGACCATTTCACAGCTCCACCAACAGTGTATCAGTATCTCTGACACATCCCTACCAGCATTTATCATTTTCCTTTTCTGTCATATGAACCAATCTGACAGGTGTGAGGTGGTTCCTCATAGTTGCATTTTAATAAAATGCTTTTTTGTAATCAACAAAATAAGTTCAATGGGATCTTGAATCCCATACATTTTTCCATCAGTTTTGTGATGGTAAAGATATGATCATGCTATTTGCTAAAGCCTATCCTTGATGTATAAATGATTCTCTTTAAAATTTCTTATAAGTGAGAAAGTAAGCATATAGGCCAATAGTTTTCCCATATTAATAAAGTAGTTTTATTTTTTTCAACCCCTTTGGTATCTTTCTCTCCTCGAAGTACTCCGTAAATCAATCCCTCAATACCTTGATAATTGTGTTGTCTCTAGCATGGATATTCTGCATGTATACTTGCTCCAATCCAGTTGCCTTTCCTGTTTTTGTTCTTTATTGACATTTCTACCTCCTCTATAAGCACATCTGGTATTGTGACTTTAGGGACCAAGTGTGGCAGCTTTACTGTCCTTATTATCATGAGGTCATTGATCTAGAGCTGGAAGGGAAGTCAGAGACCATCTGGTCAAAGCCTCACATTACACAGATGAAAGAACTGAGGCCCCCTTAGGCAAGTTAAGTGATTTGCCCAAGGTCACAGGCAATAAGCATCAGAGGCCAGAAGTTTGAGATTTGAACCTAGGTCAGTGCTTTTCAGTGTAAATGCTGCCTACAGAAAACAACTTGTTATTCATGGCTTACAGATCTTTCCCCTTTTTCTTTGGTTTATTGTGCTTCCACTTTCAGCCTTGAAGGCATGCTTGAAAGATTTTTGATCAGGTGGGACTCTTGCCAGGCTTTCTTCAAACTGTCTTAAGTGTAAATACTAGTGTTAAGTGATACTGTATACTTTACATTTGCTGCTGAAATTATCCCAGAATACCTTACACATCACCCCCATGCCCACATAAATGTTCTACAAACAAAACACAAGGATCACCCTCTTAAATCAGCCCTGAGTTTCCTTTCTTCTGCCAGAGATAGTTTGGAGGATGCAGGGCTTCCTTCTCTGATTTCAATATTGAAGGTCAGTTAATAATAACTTGGTATGAATTGAGCATCCAGGAATTTGTCCAGACCATTTCTGAACTACATCTTCCTGGCCAATCAATGGGCAGATGGGAACAGCATAGATTCTGATAGCTCCAGCCACGCTGAGGGGTTAGTTTCCTTCTTACTGACTCCTAATATCTTTCCTCAGCCATTATCTCATCTCATCCAACAGTCACACTTTTCTCCACATGGTTTCTGGGAAGCCTTTGTTAATCTATGGAAACAGATATGATATCCCTCTCAGTCTCTCCCTCTCACAGAAATGATATACTTTGTAATAAAGTTACAGGCTTTATCCGTGTCTTACTACAAAATATGCCGACCACAAAGCTTCCCAGCAAAGATTGCCAGTAAAGAGATCTCAGACTTTTAGCACTCTGTTGGAGACGGGCTTGTTTAATCTCATGTTACAGAAAAGGAACCTGAGAAGTCCAGGACAAGAACCAGGTCTCCTGATTCTCAACTAATCCAGTTCTTTTTTTGTTTGTTTGTTACTCTTTTCTTTCCTTACAGTATCCTGCCTCATTACAGAGAGGGATAATGACTGAATGGGTAGGAAAGGGCATTTAAAAGCTGGCATTCAAAATGACTCCTCAGAATTAAAGATGGCCCAATGAAGGAAGAATGACAGTCTCCTGAGGGAGAATTAATGGGACACAGGGCAGGTTGGTCACGGAATTTTATCAACTGTGAAATGACCTTTTTTGATGAATCAAAGCCCAGCTCACGAGCTGCCTCTTCCATGAAGACCTCCCTGATCTTCCTGGCTGAAAATGGAATTTCTCCCTCTCAAAGTTTCTTTGTCTTTATCATATTCCATGCTGCATCATACTTTTATGACACATGTGTGAACTGCCTGTGTACTTGGCAGGTACCGAGTACTCCGAGAGACTCCTCACACTGGCATACCACCGGGATGCAAGGGGATGGACGAGTTAAAAAACCTACAATGTCTGGGTTCCGAATTTAAACCAAGGGATAAAATTAGTTTAATTCTGTTTTTATTTTACACCCCATATCAGGAATTTCCTTTCTCTGCCAAATGACCCACCTGTTAGAAATATACCCAGAAGGTATTATCAAAACAAAAAAGCTGTCTGTTCAAGCATTTTCATAGTAGCATTATATGTCATTTTTAAAAATTGTAAGAAACCTCAGTATCTAACAATATGGGAATGATTAAATTGCGACCAAATGATGTACATGTAATACTATAGTCTTAAATAAAAGTGAAGAAAGCAAAGAAATCTGAAAATACTTTTATGAGATAATTCAAACAAAGATCCAGAAGAACAGAGTATACACATTAATACCATAGAAGAGGAAATGTGAGTGAGATTAGTTGGATAAAAAGTAATCCTTATGGCACCCTGAATAAAAAATTGTTGATATTTTATGTGTGGGAAGTAATCAATTTAAATGTAAATAGATTTGAGGTAAATTTAATTAGCTACATTGATAGTCAATTTAAAAAAACATTTTAAAAAACAATAATAGCTAATGTTTATATAGCACCTACTATGTGCCAGGCACTGTGCTAAGAGTTTTATAACAATCTCATTTTAAAAGATAGAAAAGAATCCTATGCAAAAACCAACCAGTTCCCTTCTAATATTTTCATTAAGCATGATTTTTTTCCCAGGTATACTCTTGATAAACATGCAGATTGTTCTCACAAAGATTTTGTTAAAAAAAAAAGAAGTGAGGCTATGACTTCTTCCAAATTGATGTTTTTCTATCACTTTTGGGGGGCATTACCACCGTCTGTGATTTTTTTCCATTCTTTGGGATCTTGCCCTCCCTGAGACATCTAGTCAAGTTATTCCCCCACTGCTTTCAAGACTGTGCTGCTTCAAGCAGTTTTACTTCTTGTGTCCGATCCAGCCTAAGTGTCATTCCTACTCCTTCACGTAAAACCAAATGTGTGAGACTGAGGCATCTGGGTTAGAAGGTGGTAGTTCCTCAGCCATCCATCGCTGATGAGAAGCTGATAACTTTGTTTCATTTTACCTTTGTTGTCTTCCTGCCAAAGAGACTCCCACCATCCCTCCAGGGCTGGCTGGGTAGGCCACATTCCCCAGTCCTTTGGGAGGCAGATATCTCTTACATGCTGGGGTTGGCATCAAGTACAAGCCCCTAGGGACCCAAAGCCCCTACCCAAAGGGATCCTGGGCCTCACCGAGCCAGAAGAGGGGACCTGAGCCCAAGGAATCACCTTTATCAGAGATTCCTGGGCTCTGGGTTCCCGAAGCCCCTAAAGGCTGGTTCTTCAAACATCCAGGGTTGCTGGGCCTGTTTCCCCTTTTGTCTGTACACATCAAAAGTAAGTGGGGTTGGAGCGTGCCCATTTGGGAATTTGAACTGGAATTTTAATTTGACATCTTCACAACCTGTGTGACCTTGGGTAAGTCACTTAAAGGAGGAGGGACACTAAGAATGGAAAAAGAGAACTCACGTTCAAATTCCCACCCTGGGCCTTACTACCTGTGTAACCTTGGTCAAGTCATTTAACTTGCTTCCCTGAGGCTGGCTCAGTTCTCATATGCAACATGATGGGACTGGACCAGCTTACCTGTAAAAGCCCCTACGCCTCTACATGATTAGCTTTGAGACATTCGCTTCTCCCCGCTGCCACGCGGTTAGAAACAAGTTCAGTGCCAGGGAGCCAGTCTCGGTAGGAGCAGGCTTAACAAATCTCACGTCCTGGCCAAGCTCCGGAGTACCAGGCCTTGTGGTTCAAATTCCACCCCTGACACTTGGGATCGGTGTGATCTTGGTAAAGCCATTTCTCGGACCCATGTCTGTTTACTCTTCTGTAAAACGAGGAAAACTAGATGGCCTCCGAGGTCGCTTCCAGCTCTGGGGCTACTATCCTAGAACCTCGGAACCTCAGTTTCTTCACCTGTAAAAAGAGGGAGCCGGACTTCTCACCCACGTGGTCCTTTGCAGGTCTAGAGGGCTCTTTGTGAATGAAGGAAGCCTGGATTGAGCACTCACAGCATGGGGTGCACGGGGTGCAAGAGAGAAATGACCCGGGAAGGACGGCGTCCGAGGGGGCGGCCCCGAGTCCTGGTGAGGTGTCTTTTTCAGTCTCTTTTCCACCGATGACATCCCGCATATTCGTGTGCACCCATGTCAATGTCAGCCAAAGTGAAAACCGGCTTTCCTGCTCCTAGGCTGATTGACACCGCCCCCAACGCCAGCGTCCTGTGCAGCCGGAGCCCCGGGTTCAAATCCCACCTCGGGCACGTAAGACCTGTCCGACCTTGGGCCACTACCCCGGCGGCTGCCCTCCCTCCCTCCCTCCGGGACTACAATCTAGAGCTCCCAGTTTCCTCCTTCCTTCCGGGGCCGGACCTGCGCGGGTTAAAGGGGCGGTGCGGGGTCCGGGGCGGGGCAGCCCGGCCGAGCCCGCCCCCCGGCTCCCCGCCGGCCCCGCCCCGCGGCCGCCCCACCCCAGGAACCGTCTCCAGCCTCCGGGAAGCCGCCGCCGCAGCAGCCATGGCCGCCACCGGGGTGCTGCCCTTCATTCGGGGCGTGGACCTCAGCGGGAACGACTTTAAGGTAGGCTTGGGGTGGGGGCGAGGGGCCGGCGGCCCCCCAGCCCGGCCTGCCCCCCAGGGGCACGCCAGGACATCCGCAGAGCCCTCCGGGCCTGGGGACTGTTTCCAGGCTCCCCATAGATTTGGCCCCCTCTCCCCTCCCCCCGCGCACCCCATATAGGACCCGGAATGGGTGTATTTCACTAGGGGCTGGCCAGACCGGAGGGAGAACTGCCGGTTTCCTACATCTCTGTCACCCTCCCTGCGGCGGTACGGGTACTCCGTACCCTAAGGGGTCCGGGATCATAGATTTGGGGGTGCAGGGCACTTTGGAGGGTCAAACCCCATGCGTTACAAATGGGGAAACTGAGGCCCGGGGAGAGGCTTAAGTGACTTGCCCCTGAGTCACACAGGTAGCAAGTGACAGCTAGACTCGAACCCAGGACCTCTGGCTTCAGACTGGGTGCATTTTCCACTGAACCGCCCAGTTTTGAGTGACCCTCCCTTCCCTGCCCCTAAGATGCACGGGTGCTCAGGAGCCCCCAGACCTGCTCCACAGGGCCGGTCCTGTAGGGCAGGCACCACCCAATGGGAAGCACCCGAGCTGAGAGCCTGGAACATCCAAGCTGGAACACTCTGGAGAGAAAAATGGGGGAAGGGACCGACCGGCCTTGCCGGAGCGAGTGAGCTGGTGCCAGAGGACTGGAATCCAAGACCTTGGACTTCCCAGCCCAGGGCTAAATCCCACCGCCCAGCTGTGTTTCATCCGGAGGAAGGTCTATGCCTTCTTCTTGCCCCTCATCCAGCCAGCCCCCTGCGGCCCAAGCTTCCTCTGCTTCTGCCCAAGTAACCTCACTTGTAAAAGGGACTCCCTTGGACCTCTTGTCCTGCTTGGGGAGTCCTCAGCCCCCACCCCCAACCGAGAGACCAGGTGGCCTTGTGAGGACGCTTCCCACCATCATCTCTACTCAGGAATCGTAGGATTTTAAAATTAGCCCAGACTTTTAGTTCAGCCCTGTCATATTCCCTAGGAGAAATGTCAATTTGTTAGGTGCTGACTGTACTCCAGGAACTTAATCTGAGGCTCTTTTGGGAAGCCAAGAAGACAATAGCCCGGATACCCGGATAGAATTGCTCTCTAAGGGCAGGGAGGTTTCCTTTTTGCTTGCCTAGCACACAGGTGCTTCCTAACTGCTTGCTGATCAATCGATTGATTGATTAATCAGGGCCTTCAGTGGGGGGAAGTAGGTCTGACCAATGCAGGGGCTGGGGGGTATTGTTGTGTGGGGAGAGACCTGCTTGTAACCACTGGGCCTCAATCATTTCCTCCTCTGTGGGCCAGGGGGATTCTGAGGTCTCTTCTTTCTTTGATGTTCTGTGGTTCAATCTTTGCACAGACACATCTTTCTCTTTCTTCCCTGAGATAATCCCACCTGTCAGCCCACAAGGGCCACCTTAGAGGCTTTCCAGCCTCTGAGTACAATGATCTCTGTTCCTGGGACATTCAAGTATTAAAATATTGATATGACTCACAGCTGGGATCTGATGATGCATCTTTTCCCTTGTCTTGAGATCTGAGGGACCTGAAGAAGAGTGTATATGTATGTGAATGTTTGTGTATTGGGGAGGGGCGGTGCTGGAGAATGTGTGTGTGTGTGTATACATACATATGTATGTATGTATGAGTCTCAAGATCTGTGTGGCTGAGTCTGGGAGCCTGGTCTGGGATCTTTGAGTACTGTGTCATGTTCTTTTCTGAGAGGGCCAGAGCACCAGCTAAGCCTCGACTAAGCCTCAGAGGGTAGCTGAAAAAATGTGCCTTTCTTAGAAATTGACTCAAGATCTAACCTTGTTGGTGAGTGGCATTTTTTTTTCTTGACAAATTATTCTATGTTTATTCACTTCAAAATAAGGATATAGATGTAAAACATTACAGATCAGACATGCAAGGCTGACATGACATATTCAACCTTATTATTACTATTTTTTTTTCTGGTGAGTGGCGTTTCTAACAGCAGAGGGCTAGGGTTAGGTCTCTGGAGGCCCCGAAGGTTCGGTGATAGGATAGGAGCAGAGGAATGTCCATAAGGACCTCTCAGAGTTCTTTCTGTCTCAGAGAGCTGAAGCCTTTAAAAGTGTTTTTGGGTTTTGTTTTTTAAATGTTGAGTGTGTCTTTCCAGATGTAAAAGGCAGTGGGGTGGCATGGTGAATTTGGAGTCCAAGGTTTGGGGTTTGAATCTTGGCTCTGCTACTGACATTGGACGAATCAGTTAACCTCTCTAGGCCTCAGTTTCCTCAAATCTAAAATGAGGGAGTGGATTAAATGACCCCTGAGATTGTTTCAAGCTGTAGATCAGTGAGCCTGTGATCCATCAGAGGTACTGGGAAGACCCACTCTTACCAGACATGCCACCATTAGCCAAGATCATTAGATTATTATTAGATTGGGAGTTCTTTGAGGGCAGGGACTGTCTTTTTCCTATTTTTGTATCCCCAGCACTTAGCACAGTACCTGGTGCATAGTAGGCTCCTTCTCTTCCCCCACCCCATTTCCCCCTATGATTTTCTTTTTATTTTTTCTTAATTACAAGGAAACAAAAAATTTTAACATTCATTTTTAAAATTTTTTGAGTTCCACCTAACTCCCCGCCTCCCCTCTCCTTGAAAAGGCAAACAATTTAATATAGTTTATACATGTGCAGTCATGCAAAACATTTCCACATTAGCCATGTGGCAAAAGAAAACACAGACCAAGAAAACAGGAATAGTAAAGAAAGTAAAAAAGGTGTGCCTCAGTCTGCATTCAGACTCGGTCAGGTCTTTGTCTGGAGGTGGCTAGCATTTTTCATCATAAGTCCTTTGGAACACCTTGGCTCTTAATAATTGTTAATTAATGTTTGCTTGCATATTGTTTCCCCCCTTAGATTGTAAGCACCTTGAGGGCAGGGGACTATCTTTTGCCTCTTTTTGTATCCCCAGCTCTAAGCACAATGCCCAGCACATCTTTTCTCTTTTGTTGTTCAGTCCTACCTGAGTCTTCATGACCCCATTTGGGATTTTTCTTGGCAGAGATACTGGAGTAGTTTGCCGTTTCTTTCTCCAGCTCATTTTACAGATGAGGAAACTGAGGCAAACTGGGTTAAGTGAATTGCCCAGAGTCACACAGCTAGTAAGTGCCTGAGGCCAGATTTTAAACTCAGAAAGATGAGTCTTCCTGACTCAAGGCCTAACCGCTATCCACTGTGCCACCTAGCTGCCCTACTAGCACATAGTAGGTGCTTAATAAGTATTTATTGGCTGACTGTGTTGAAGTGAAAAGAGTAATGGATTAACATCTTCATCTGGGTTTGTGTTTTGTGTTCAGGCTCTAGTTCTGACTTTGCCACTTACTAGCTGTGTGACCCTGGGTGAGTCACTTAGCCTCAGTAGCCTGTGTTATGTGGTCATAATCTAATAATGAAAGGCAGCATGGGCTAGTGGGCTGGCCTGAAAGCTAAAAAGAGGGCTAGTCTTAGAGTCAGAAAGACCTGGGTTCAAGTGCTGCCTTTGACTCCATTAGCCTAGTGACCTTTGGGTGTTTTTTTTTAAAGTATATTATATGTTATATATATATATACATATATATATATATATATACACATATTATATATTAATAAGTTATATTATTTGTTCTGAATAAGTGGGTACATCCCCTGAACGGAGTAAGTTAACCCTTTGGTGGCTGACTACTCTCTAAGATCGTAGATCACCAGTAAATTTCGTCTGTATTGATGGAGGGGGTATGCATACTGATGAAATCATAGGCCTGGACCACTTTCCAAAACAAAACAACCCACAAATACATAAAATGCTTCAAAGTGTACAGAGCCTTTACATACATTATCTCATATAGCAGTCTTGTGAGAAGTAGGTCCAATTTTACTGGAGTTCAGAGAAGTTTAAACAACTCACTCATGGTCATGTGCAGATGTGCCCAAGGCAGGATTTGAATCCAGAGCTTTCTGACCCCTAGACTAGCACTCTATCCAGTAGGCTACACAACCTCTCTGTAAAAGTGATGGGGCTAGACTCAGTTGTCTCCAAGGTTCCTTCCAGCTACAATCTTGTGATCTTCCTAGAACTCCCCCAGTCACTGTCCTGGTCCCTCATGTAGCTGGTGACAACTTGAGCCGCTAGTAGAGTTTAAGCCCCAGTCCATCTCACAGGTAGGATTGAGGTTTAGGGCCGGAAGGGGTCTTAGGAATCATTTAGTCCAACCCCCTGCAATTTATAGTTGAGGAAAGGAAGCCCAGAGAAGTTTTATCTTATTCAGCCCAGGTAGGGCAGTGGATAGAGCCTTGGGCCTAGGGTCAGGAAGACCTGAGTTCAGATTTGACCTCGGATGCTTCTTGGCTGTGTGATGCTGGGCAAATCACTAAATTGACTCTCGGCCTCAGTTTCCTGAGCTGTAAAATGAGAAGAAATACAGAAGCTAACGCACAGGGCTATTGTAAGGCTCAACGGAGATAATTTTTCTGAAAGGTGCTTAGCACGGTGCCTGGCACGTAGTTTTATTGTGATTTAGCTCTTTGTGCTCTTGTGGACCAAAGCACTCCAGTGCTGTCTGTGGAGTTTTCTGGGCAAAGATACTGCCATTTCTTTCTCCACTGGCACATAAGTGTGTGTGTGTGTGTGTATTTATTAATATTTGTCCTCTTATGGTGTCATTACACAAGTAGAGAGTCAAGATCTGAATTCAGGTCCTCAGACTAAACCCACCATCATCCCGTTCACTGTACCAGTGATACTTGCCTCAATCTCTGTCTCTTCATACAGTTTCCCTCTGTACCAAGCTGTAGTGGTTTTTCCTTCTTCCCCGCCCCCTGTCCCTCCATCCCCAGCCTAGCCCAGCTTTGACCCCTTGTCTTAGCAGCGTAGCTGTGCTCTTCAGAGCGTGGGAGTACAGCTTCAGGGAGCTGGGAGCTATCTGCCTTCCTCTGGATCTCCTATCAGGTGGGGGAGTGACTGAATCACAGGGGAGGAATGTGAGGCCAGTAGGAAGGACTCTGTGCCTCTCTGAGGCCTCTGCTGCCTCTTGCCCTGAGGGGATTGTTGGCTGGCATCACCAGGATTCACGGAGGACTTAGCCACCTGCCACAGGCTGACGCTGCATTTGGGCTCTGACCTGGGGAGGACGCAGAAAGGGCATTGATTAGAATCCCCGAAGACTCTACTTTGTGGGTGATCTGGTACAATTTTTAATCCCCAGCCTGCTTTCCCCCTGATCCATAACTTGTCTGTGGGAATTCAGGGAATGCAAACTCGGTTTAAAAATAGCCGAACAGAATTAGAAAGGAAAACCTCGATCCCAGAGGCACCTATGCCATGACATCTTTTCTCGTCTTTCAAGACCTCCCAAATGTTATATCCTCTGTGGAGTCTTTCCTGGAGCCCCCAGCGAGAAATATCCTGCCCCTCTCTGTGCTCCCATGGAAGCGTCTTGTATCTTTCCCATGGTCCCTCTCACATCCTGGTTCATAGCTGTAGCACTCTAAGGAACTTTAAAGGTCATCTGATCCAACGTCCCATTTTATAGGTGAGGAAACCAAGACTGGTAGGTTGAGGGATTTATGCAGATGTTACACTGGAAGAAGAAAGGCTGGAATTTGCATCTAGGTCTTTTGACTCTAAATCCAAATTTTTCCCCCCATTTTACAACCACTGTAATTATGGGTGTACTTGTCTTCCTCCTTTACAAGACTGAAAATTTCTTATAACTTCGTTTATCTTTTTATCTGCTCCCACCTCCTCAAGTGCCTAGTGCCATGCATCTGTATTATAGGCACTCAATAAGGGGTCTGGGGAGGGGATTAGGCAGAGGGAACAAGCGTTTATTAAGGACCCACTATGTGCTAGACACGCACTGAGTTTTCTGCAGATACAGTTATCTCATTTGATTCAATAAATGTTTGTTGCATGAAATGCCTGAGTAAGTAAACAGCTAAGTGGTTTTGGGATTTGAACAAATCATTCCCTGAGTAGACATATTTAGCGTTTGTTATGTCAGCTCATGGTTTTCATGGAGTCCAATGATTCTTAAATTATTTCCTCTTGACTTGTTTTCCTTTTTCTTTTTTTTTTAAATTCGATTTTAATTTCTTTTCAGTTCCAAATCTCTCCCTCCTACCTCCCCTTTTCATGCCCACTGAAAAAGCAAGAAAAACAAAACCCATTACAAATATGTACAGTCAAGCAAGCCAGATTCCCTCATGTCCAAAAAAAATATGCTTTAGTCTGTATCTGGGAGTGGAGGACACGTTTCATCATAAGCCTTCTGTAATCATAGTTGGTTCCATTGTGTTGATGAGAGTTCCCAAGCCTCCCAAAGTTGCTTTATCTTTACATTATTGTTTTTCTTGTATAAATTGTTCTGGTTCTGCTCAATTCACTCTATATCTGTTCACATCTTCCCAGGTTTCTCTGAAACCAAGCCCTTCATCATTTCTTCTTTAAAAGAAAAAAAAACAAACAAATCTATTATTTGTTAATTTTTAATACTCCTTTTTCTAAATTTTGAGTTCCAAATTCTCTCCCTCCTCATGATTCCCCAACCCATTGAGATGATAAGTCATGTAATATCAGTTCTACATATGAAATCATGCAAGTCATATTTCCATATTGGCCATGTTATTTTTTTAAAAAGGCAAGAAAAACAAAGAAAGTGAAAAAAGTGTGCTTCAGTCTGAATTCAAACTCCATTAGTTCTCTCTCTGGAGGTAGATGGCATTTTTCATCACAAGCCCTTTGGGCTTGTCTTGGATCATTGTCTTGCTGAGAATAGCTAAGTCATTCACAGCTGATCATCATACAATACTGCTATTACTATGTACAATGGTCTCCTGGTTCTGCTCACTTCACTTTGTATCAGTTCATATAAGTTCTTCCAGGTTTTTTTTTTTTAACCATCCCGCTCATCATTTCTTATAGCACAATAGTATTCCGTCACAATTATATACCACAACTTGTTTGATCATTCCCTGATTGATGGGGACTTCATTCAACCAAGTCCTATTGGAAACAAAATGCAAAGTGCAAAGAGGTGTAGGTGGAGTTAGAAGCAGCTCTGAGTTTCTAAGTCTTTGCCACCATAAAAAGAGCTGATACAAATATTTTTGTACACGTCTCTTTTTTCTCTTTCTTTGATATCTCTGGAGTTTAGACTTACTAGCCAAAGTACTATTGGGCCAAGGATCATGCACAGTTCAGTAGCTTTTTCTTGACCTGTTTTCTAAGTCATTTGTTTCTGATTAGTACATTAGCCATCTCACATGTTCTAATTTTTCAGTCTTTTGATGGTTCTAATCTTTCTGGTTGACTTATTATCAAATTGTTAAGTTCTCTTTGCTCCATTCTCTTTCTTCAGTGAGTCCACAGCTTAGGTCACATTTTCCTACCTTTTGTTTTAAGATATTTTATTCTTCCAGTTTTTTTTCCTCAAGTGCTCTAAATCTGTTAAAAATATCCAACTTCATTTTTTCATCCACTTTTTAAGTCCTTGTGGCCCAAATCATTCTTTTTTTTCTGAGGTTCTCTCTCAACTTATTTTCTTCTTCTGGGTTTACCTCTTGGGCTTCTCTTAAACCACAGTATTTCTTCATTATATTCACAGTTTACTTTATGCCAGGCCCTCTTGGATGAGGTGGCTAGGCCTTAGACCTAGCCCCTCTGCAGTCTGGATGCATCTTCCACTGCCCTATCATCATTTTGGGTGGAATAACTGAGCCCCCGTCCCTCTGTCTGCCATCTTCTGCAGCTCCGGCTTTAGGCAAGAAGCCTGGCCTGCAGCTGGGACTGGATGCCTACTAGTGCCAACTCAACCCCTACTTTCAACCTCGGTCCTTGGCTTTTAGTGCCTAACTCCACCTACATCTTGTTGTTACTGTTGGTCCTTTGTTCATGTCAGGAAGGTGATGCCATGACTCACATATCTTTACATGGTCTCCAACTAGGCTTCGGAGTTGTCCCTTGAGGTGGCCTTGGCATGTCTCTACTGGATATTAGAGATCCTAGGCCTTTGGATCCTCTTCCCCCAGCCCAGCACGCACACCTTGGCTTTCCTCGGGTGCCTCTGCCCCAACAACGTATTCTTTGGTAGTCCAGGTGAGGATACCAGACATCAATGCAGGTAACTGCATTCATCCTCCATCTGCCCTCAGCTCATTGCATGTAACCTTGGGCAAATTACTTTATCTTCCAGGGCCTTGGCATTCGTCATCTCTCAAATGGGAATAGTAAGGGCAGTGCCAGGTGCCAGGCCTTAAGTCAGGAAGACATCTTCCTGAGTTCTAATTGGTCTCAGATCCTTACTAGCTGGGTGACCCAGGGCAAGTCACTTAACCCTGTTTGCCTCAGTTTCCTCATCTGTCAGAAGAGCTGGAGAAGGAAATGGCAAAATGGCTCCAGCATCTTTGCCAAGAAAATCCTAAATGGGTTCACAAAGAGTTGCATACATCCAAACAACTGAACACTGATGTTTATTCTGCCTCTGACACTGATCCTTGTAGAGAGATCCTGGGCAAATTCCTTAACCTCTCTGTTCCCAGCAGTTCTAAGAACAGAAGTAGCCACTGATCTGCAGCGGCAGAGGGAGTTTCTTCATGGGGAGCTCCTTCCACTGACTAAATCGGGGTCCACCCCACCCCCCCAGTACCTGTACTCACCACTTTCAGGGCTTTGGGGAAGAGCAAATAGAGATAACAAATGGAACAGGCTGGGAATTAGTTGATTGCCAAGTCTGTGCCGAGCACCTATACCATGTGTTTGGCCCAGTGAGAGAGGCAAGAAAGATGAAATCCTTATTTTCATGGTTTTTGGTGCAGGGGCTTTTGACCTTGGGTCCACATAGCTTTGGAGTATTGGGGGTAGGGAGGAAGGGCTTGACCTTGGATGGGAAAAAACGTTTTAATTTTCCTTCCCCTGTAACTGAGATTTAGCATTTCCTTCGATTATGCATGCTGGCAACAAGCCGGCGTAGTGGTAGCAACAGTACCCAAGACTTTGTTGTGGACCACAGCTGTCTTCGTAGCATGGTTACAATGCGTACAAATATCTTGAAAGAGCCTTTACCTTCATCATTACCCTAAAACTACTGTGGTTATTAGAACTGATGGATATGTTACTCTGTATCCCAAATTTGTTTTTTTAATATTTTGTAACAATTTCATTATAATTAATTTGTTTTGTAATCCTACTTTAGTGCATGTAAATGCATTAAAATTTTTTGAAAAAAAATTATGAGAAGGGATTTGAAGAGTTCACCAGAATGCTAGAGGGGAGGGGTCCATGACACAAAAAAGGTTAAGAATCCCTAGCTTAGATTCTGGGGTGACTAGGTGGTGCAGTGGATAGAGTGCCAGGCCTGGAGTCAGGAAGACCTGAATTCAAATGTGGCCTCAGACACTTACTAGCTGTGTGACCCTGAGCAAGTCACTTCGCTCTGTTTGCCTCAGTTTCCTCATCTGTCAGATGAACTGGAGAAGGAAATGGCAAACCACTCCAGTATCTTTGCCAAGAAGACCCCAGATGGGGTCACAGAGAGTCAGACACAATTAAAAATGACTAAACAGCAGCAAAAAAAGCTGAGATTGAAGTTGGAAAGATTAGAGATAGGCACGTACAGGAAATAGGGAACAAAATAGGACAGTGTGAGGTGAGTGTATGGGCAGTAAGTGCTGTGCTAGAGGGGCATGGGGAAGAGCGGGAGGGCCACAGAAGGCCTCACAATGTGCCTGGCACTTAGGCTGGGTCTTGAAGGATGGGTAGGATTTTAGAGAGGGGAGGATGAAGAAGAGAGGGCACTTCAAGCCTTTGGGATGGGGTGGTGGGGAGGAGAGTGGAGGAAAGAACATAAACAGAGTGTTTTCCAGAGAGCACGAGGAGGCTGGCTTGGCTTGAGTGGGCAGAGGGTTCATCTTGAGGAAGTGTGGGAAGTAAGGCTGGACAGTTGACTGTAAAGGGGCCTGAACGTCAGGCTGAGGAGATTTGGGCCACATCCGTTCGGGCTCTAGGAAGCTACGGAAGGTTTTTGAGCGAGGAGGTAACATCAGAGCTTGTTTTGGGAAGGATTATCGGCCCCAGAGCTGGAAAGGGCTTTAGAGATCATGCAGCCCAACTTCATCTTTCACAGATGAAGGAAGTGAGTCTCAGCAGGTTCAGTGACTGGTTTGAGGCCACTCAGGTAATAAGTAGCAGGGGTGAGCCCGGGCCCTTTGACTTTAAATTCAGCATCCTTGTCAATGTGTCATGTCACCTCCGTGAGGAAACTGAGGCTTTGGGAGATTTTTAAAAATAGTAACATTTGCTAATAGTTATCTAGTGCTTCCTGTGTGCTAAGCCCTTTACAGTGATTAAATCTTTTGATACTCACAACAACCCCCTGTAAGGTAGGGGCTGTTATCATCCCCATTTTACAGGTGAGGAAACTGAGGCAAGCAGGTTAAGTGACTCTCCCAGGGTCACACAGCTTGTAAGCGTCCGAGGTCACATTTAAACTCCAGACTTCCTGATTCCAGGGCCAGCGTTCTGTCCACTCAGCCCCTGAGGTCACGTAGCTACTAAGAGCCTGAGGCAGGATGAGTCTTCTGCCTCTGTGTCCAGTGTTTTGTTCTCTGTACCACTTTGCCTGTTCTCGGGCTGGAAGGGATTTTGTCCTTGTGGTTATCATTAATAGCGCACGTGTTTGCGAAGCATTTTACACAGATTTGATTCTTTGGTCTTCACACCCATCCTGTGAGGCCGGCGCTCTCATCTCCGTTTTATAGATGAGGAATCTGAGCCCAGAAAGATTATCTTCCTGACTCTGAGTGCGCTACTTTCAAGCTGTTATGCTGTACCTCTTAATTTTAGCTCCCTCCTTGGGTGCTGGAGTGTGAACAAGATGGCTTGGAGGAGGGAGGGGGAGGACAGAACCTGGAGGCCACATCCTGAGGAGGATGCTCATCCATGCTATTTAGAAATGGTGTGGGGGCTGGCGATCAAGGCTGGTGGGTGACAGGGCCTTGTATTGGTCAGATTTTCCCTAAGCTTGTCCCCTCATGGCTTTCTCCTTGTCTGCTCCTAGGGTGGGTATTTTCCTGAACATGTAAAAGCTATGACCAGCCTGCGGTGGCTGAAACTGAACCGGACCGGGCTCTGCTACCTGCCTGAAGAGCTTGCCGCCCTTCAGAAACTGGTAAGAACATTTCACCCTCTCCTTGGGCCTTGGGGGCTGAGTGCAGGGGCAGAGTGGAGGGGAGTCGGAGCCCTGGGGCGAATGGGAAGGAATGGTTGCAGAGGCGTGTCTCTCTGCCCCTCTACCCCACCCCCCTCCCAGGCTCTGTATAAACTGTCTCTCTTGATTCCCCCTGCAGGAGCACCTGTCCGTGAGCCATAATAACCTGAACACTCTCCACGGAGAACTGTCCAGCCTTCCCTGCCTGCGGGTGAGTCCCCATCCTGGAAGAGGGGTCAGAGGGAGGTGACCAGGACTATCAGACACCCAAGCCCGGGTATCATGGGGGAGACAGAGACTGCATATGACGCAGTCTCTGCCCTGGGGAACTCATAATCTATGTAGTTAGAGAAGCAAGATTCATGCTTATGAAACAATAGGGAAGAATACAGGAGAGGTACATCATGAAATGCTAGAATGTGTGATACAAACAATGACTTTAGTAGGGACTTAGAGGACAAGGAGGGGGAGGCCACAGTGTGCCGGAGTAGTCAGCAGAAGCTTTGTGGAGGCAGTGGCCCTTAAGACAGGAATGAAGGACAGTTAGGTTCTGGAACAGAGGAGGCACGTCAAACAACATTGCTCTCTCTGGACTGTGAACTTCTCCCTCTCGTTGTTAGCTTGGGCTGGGGAAAGGACAGGGAGTTTTAGCAGTTAAAGCGGCACCTTGGGCCATCTGGGCTTCAGGCTAGCGGGCAGAGGCCCAGGCGGGGTGGATTTCCTGTGGGCCAGGATTGCGGCATGCGTCACCCTCGGCTCCCCCAGAGACGGTGGGGGGAAGCAGGGAGATCCAGCTCCTGTTTACCTTGGTTCCTCCACCAGTCTTACAGAAAGAGTTTTTAGACTTTTCAGGGTCTTTCAGCTCTTAAAAATGTCTCCCCTTAAGACGTCATCCCTTCCTCTTGTAGACTTTTTAATCTCCCCAGGCACCCAGTACTAGGTGGTGCAGTGGGTAGGCCCGAGTTCAAATGTGACCTCTGACACTAGCTGTGTGACCCTGGGCAAGTCACTTAACCCCGTTTGCCTCAGTTTCCTCACCTGGAAAATGAGCCGGAGAAGGAAATGGCAACTCCTCCAGTATCTTTGCCGAGAAAACCCTGAATGGGGTCACAGAGAGTCGGAAATGACTGAAAGGACGGAACAGCAACTAAAGTACCCAGCATACCACTCCACACAGAAGGAAGCCAGCTGTATTAAATAAGGATGTAAATGCCCCTGGAAATATTGGGAGCCCCTTGCTTTGGTCAAATCCTTGCCAGTTTTCTGACGTTGGGGTTGCTGTCTCAAGCTCTGATGCTTCAAACTTTGTGACGAATTTGGGCATGTGCATTCGATACATATTTATTGTATTGTCTGTAAGTCTCAAAATGGTTAGGACAGCAGTGAGATGCAGGTTCAGATCCCAGCTCTGATGCTAACTGCCTCTATGACCTTAGGCAAGTCACTGCTGTAGGCCTCAGTTTTTTCATCTTTAAAATGAGGGGCTTGGACTAGCGGGCCCCAGAGGTCCCTTCCAGCCCTTCTGCAGGTCCCCTCTGGATCTGTGATCCCAAGTACCCACCGCAGCACGCATCTCTTCCAGGACAATGCCTTTATTTATTTTTTGTTTGTTTTTGGAGGGGGGCAGGCAAGGCAGTTGGAGTTAAGTGACTTGCCCAAGGTCACACAGCTAGTAAGTGTCAAGTGTCTGAGCCTGAATTTGAACTCGGGTCCTCCTGACTCCAGGGCCGGTGCCCTATTCACTGTGCCACCTAGCTGCCCCTAAGAGATTTTTTTATAAAATTTGTTTTTGGAGGCAGTCAGGGTTAAGTAACCTAATTAGGATCACACAGCTAGTAAATGTCTGAGGCTAGATTTGAACTCGGGTCCTCCTGACTCTGGGGCCAGAGGTCTATCCATTGCTCCACCTAGCTGCCAGGAAAATGTCTTTAAAAAAAAAGTATGATATTTTGTTTTAGGCCGGACCCTTCCATCTTCCTACAGCGCATCTTCCTCAGATAGTGTTAAGCAGGATTGTCTTCTGCTGTCGTTGTGACAGATGACACCTGGCGCTTTTCACTTTGATCGCTTATTAAACAGTAGGACAAAGGAAGGCCGTGTGCTTTAGTTCTGACCGTCACTGCCGGAGCCAAGCATTGTGTTTGATCCAAGCTCGGCTGCCTTCTGCACTGCCTTTCTTTTCAATGCTGCTGTCGCGGTGTGGACAGCCCTCTTGGCCATTTCCTTCATTTCATCACTGTGTGTACCTCATGTTTCTCTGATATCTAAATCCTTATCAGATTCCTTCACGTTTGCACGCCACAGGCTATTAGGCCATACGTTCTTCGGTTGTTGGGCACTTGTTTTGTTCCCAGCCTTTTGTTATCAAGGATAATATTTCTCTGAATGTTTTTGTGTGCATGAGTCCTTTCTTTCTGTTCTGTTTCCTTAGAGAATGGTATTATCATTCCTTTTTTTTTTTTTGTTAATTTTCCTCTTTCGAGGCTTCATCACACTCTATTTTCCCTTCATTCCCCACCATGACCACAGAATTATAGAATATCAGAGCAGGAAGGCCCTCAGACATCATCCGGTCCAAGCCCCCTCATTTTACAGATGAAGCTTTAAACTGAGGCTTGATGTGGTCCAGTGACTTGGCCAAGGTCAAATGGCAAGTTGCCAACAGGGGTGCAATTAGACCTAAGGCGTCCTGATTCCTAGGCCTGATAGTTTCCTTGTTTTTTCTGTTCTACAAGCTTCTTTCCTCTCGAATCCATTCTAGGTCCCTAGAAGAAGTGCATTCATGCCCCCTTCCCTTCTCTGCATTCCAGGAGCCTAGTGGAGGTTCCTGAGGGTCTCTTATATCCCTCAGCTCTGGAGTGAGGTTACTAGAGTCCTGTTGCTTCTCTTGTAGGCAATTGTGGCTCGAGCCAACAGCCTGAAGAATTCTGGGGTGCCAGATGACATCTTCCAGCTGGATGACCTCTCCGTCCTGGTACGTGACCCCTTTTCTTCCAGGCTTTTCCTGGATTGTTTGGCTCTCCAAAGAAGCCACCCCAGCCTATAAGTCATACCCCCAACATTTGGATTTCTGAATGTATTTCTGAGGTAAAAACCACAGCCTTGCCTGGAGCAAAAGGGAAACTATTGATAGCCTATATTGGTGATGCAGAGATGCCTTGTTGCCCATGAATGGTTTTTTGGGTTTTTTTAAATGATTGAATGTCAAACCTATTGCCCAGAACTCAGCTATCCTATAAATCTCAATTTCCTGGTCCCTTGGATTTAGGAGAAAGCAGAAAATCATAAGGAAACAAGTCGAAGTAAGGGATTTTATTTTAAAAGAATAAAAAACAAAACCAGCTTATAAGCATGTTCTGGATTTGGTTGCCATCGCATCCCAACTCTTTCCCTCTTTCTTTCTGTGTCCGTCTAGCAGGGGTGGGGAACCTGTGGCCTTCTAGGTCCTCAGGTGTGACCTTTTGACTGAGTCCAAGTTTTACAGAACAAATCCTTTTATTAAGGAGATTTGCTGTGAAGTTTGGATTCAGCTAAAGGCCACACTTGAGGATCTAGACGGCCACATGTGGCCTTGAGGCCAAAGGTTCCCCACCTCTGACTAGGGCCTAGAGCAGTAGTCTCCAAACTTTTGATTATGTACCCCATTAATAAAAAACTTTTTTGAACATGCAGTTTATAAATATAAACTACCATGTGTCTATGTATATGTATGTATTATTATATTATTAGTCCTTATCACCTATCCAAAATTGACATTTGAAAAGATGATGAGTAAATTTTTTTAATTTAAAATTTTAACTTAATGATACAAAAACATTTTGCTATCACTAAAATGATAATTATGAAATAATTATTTTATAAATAATAAATTGTTAATTTTGTTGAAGTGGTTGAATAGGCTTTATTTTTTTTAAAAGAATCTTGGTTTAACACTTTGTGATGAAGTGATTCAGAGGGCTCATTCTAAGTTAATTTTATTTCAGTACTTTATTTTAATGGCTATCACAACAGAAAAAGAAACTTCACAGACACAGATACATGTAAGAAGTGAATCACTGGCTGTTCTTACTAAAGCGTGATATTCATTTTTCAATTTTAGCCACCGAGTATGCAAAAGTTTTTATTGCAATATGACTAGCAAGTCTTCATCTTCCGTGCTGTCAATCAGTTGTTTTTGCAGACAGATCAGGAAGAATTTCGTCTTTGTATTTTTAATACTAGATTCAAAACCCACTGCAACTCTTTGTTTGAAAGATTTTTAAGCGGTTTGGGAAATTCTCTCTCCAAGCTTTTAAAGATTTTTAGTTTTTAAATGTCTTGCTAATTATGATGGATTCATACTCTCACTACCTGCTGGGATGGACATGTATCCCTGTAATCCTTGCTACTAGGGGGAGGCCAAGGCTGGTAGGTAGGGCAGCTAGGCAATGAAGTGGATAGAGTACCAGACCTGGAGTCAGGAAGACTCATCTTCCTGAGTTCAAATCTGGCCTCAGACACTTACTAGCTGTGTGACCCTGAGCAAGTCATTTAACCCTGCTTGCCTCAGTTTCCTCACCTGGAAAATGATCTGGAAAAGGAAATGGCAAACCAATCCAGTATCTTTGCCAAGAAGACCTCAGATAGGGTCACGGTGAGTTGGACCTGACTGAAGTGACTGAACAGTAATAACAAGGACCACAACAGAGGCTGCTGGTATGTTATTTGAGTTCCAGGAGTTCTGAGCAGCAGTGGGCCTAGAGCTGATCAGGTGTCCAGACGAGATCTTGTACCAATATTGGTGAGCCCCTGGGGATGGGGAGCTACCAGGCTGCCCAAAGAGGGGTGAACTGGACCAAGTCAGAAACAGAGCAGGTCAAAGCTTCTGGGCCTGTGGGCACTGGGGTTGAGTCTTTCCATCGTAGTTGTATTTCTAGTCTGGGCAAGTTAGGAACAGCGAGCTCCAAATGGAACCATGGGGTATTCAAAAAGGAATTCTGGACAGAAATTTCTCCTATGAATCCCAGCAACACCCAGGGCATTCTGGATGGCGGTCTGGACTTGTCCCAGGATAGGCCGAAGAGGGTAGCTTAAAAGAAATCAAACAAAGTCCAGAAAGAAACTCAGAAGGGTAAAGCTCACAAAAAAGTACTTGAAAAGGCTGATTAGATTAAAATTTGATTAGATGCTCAGGGTTTCTAGGCTATCAGGCTAAGCTTAGCCAATGGATGTTTACTCCACAAGGACCTTAGACAAGCTAACTGGACTAATAATACAGTTGGACATGTAGTCTAAATCTGCACAAAGTTAGATTTTAAAAAATGAGCATGGATTAATCTTCACAGTTTGTTCTGGGATACAGTATCTGTATGTCTACTTCTGTACTCATCACTTTATTTTATTATTAATTAGTATATTATTATATTAATTATATTATCACTATTAATTATTATTAATACAAAAATACGAATAAGGGGAGACGGGCCAACAGGGGCCTGGTTGTTGGCCAGTCCCCCGTTTTTTTTTGTTGTTTAGTCATTTTTCAGTCATGTCCAACATCTTCATGAACATTTTGGGGGGTTTTCTTGGCAAAGATACTAGACTAGTTTGCTACTTCCTTCACTAGCTTATTTTGCAGGTAAGGAACTAAGGCAAATAGGGTTAAATGACTTGCCCAGGGTCACACAGCCAGTAAGTCTCATTTGAACTCGGGTCTTCCTTACTCCAGGCCTGGCTTTCTTATGCACTGCACCACCTAGTGCTCCCAGGCCCTGGTTACATAACCGTTGGACCACGCAAAGTTATCTTTAAGCAGCTGCTCCCTTTCTCCAGAGCTGACTAACTCAGAGTGGGAGCAGAAAGATTTTTATCTAGATAGAGCACAAGCTGGTTTCTTAGCTAATCATGTTCCCTTTGTTAATCAGGTGCCTTTATCCAATGACTCTTTAGGAATTTCTTCATGCTTTGTTGACATTGCTTAGACCACGGGTGGGGAACTTGCGGCCTCAAAGCCACATGTGGCCCTCTAGGTCCTCAAATGCTGCCCTTTGACTGAATTCAGACTTCATAGAACATCTATGGCCACACAGAGGGCTGCACTTGAGGATTTTGAGGCTTGGAGAGGGGTTAAGTGACTTGTGCCTGATCACACAGCTAGGCAGAGATAGGATTTGAACCCAGGCCTCTGCAAATGCAGCACTCTAACCCCTACACCACACTATTTCCTAAACCTTCTAGTTAACTGAGGTTTGGCTTTATTATAAAAGCTGTGATTATTTGTTAAAATAGTTTCTGGATTAGAACAACAAATCTCTCATCTCTACATACTTTACAGAGTATTCCCACATCTGCCCTCTCATTGGTTGCTTGAAACAACCCTGTGAGGAATGCAGGGCAGGCATTATTATCCCCATTTTCCAGAGGAGAAATCTGAGGCCCAGGGATGAGGTGACTCATCCGAGGTCTCACGGTAGGTTATTTAAGAGCCACCACTAGAGAGCTCATCTGCTCACTCTTTGTTTTTAATAGTTTCTTTCTTTAAACTTAATCAGTGCCTTCTGGTTTTTATGTAACATTCACTCTCAGTATTTACCCCGCTTCCTGACAAATGACCCTTCCTAAAGGAATGTGCAACACCAACAACAGGAAAAAAAATTTAAGAGAAGCCAGCTGACGCAGTGACCAAGTCTGACAGTGCATTCAACAATCCACACCCATCACCCCCGTCTTTAGCTCCAGTGCTGCAAGGACAGAAGTGCTCCCACATCTCTCCTTCAGGTCCAAGATGGGGCAGTACAATTTTTGTCCCATTTTCTGATCCATTACTGATGGGCCTGGTTCTCAGGGTCCTCCCCAGGCAGAGGAGTCGCCCCGGTCCTGTACCACGGAGGCTCACCTGGTGGCAGGATTGGCTGCATGAGGTACCACGGCTCCTGCCTTCTCAACTTCTGCTTTACCTTTGACCCGTAGGACCTGAGCTACAACCAGTTGACGGAATGTCCCCGAGAGCTGGAGAATGCCAAGAACATGCTGGTGCTCAATCTCGGTCACAACAGGTGCCAGCCTGGGTCACACAGGGGAGCGAGAAAGAGAAGAGAGGGAGGGTAGAAGCCTCCAGCTTCCTCCCCCCCCCCCCCGCCTTCCTGGCCTGAGGCTGACCCGGGGACCCCTTCTATGATTATTTATATGTATTCATACACACACATAAAATCAGCAGTGGGGGGGGGGTAGCAGGAGTGTTGCTATGGAGATAGTATCCCAAAGCCCCAGAGAATCATTTTGATAAAAGGGGGCGATAGAAGCCAGGCTTTGGGAGTAATCGGGGGGAGGCCTTAGACATGATCTAATCTTAGCCTCACATTTTACATGTGGGGAAACTAAGGCCTGGGGAGGTTTAAGTGACCTGCCTAGGGTCACGTAGGGCATTTAGCGGTGTGGTTAATGCTAGAACTTGAGTCTCATGTCATGGAGAGCATCTATTCTCTTAACGCTTCTGTGATTCCCTGTGATGGCTGAGAGGTGAGAAGACTCTCTGAATCAGCATTGGGGATAGATGGGAGTGTCTCAGTGGAGATAGCGTCTTAAAGCTCCAAAGAATCATCTCGATAAGAGGATGGGAGCTTTCAGACAAGCCAGGATTTTGGAGTAGGCCATTAATAATAAGGATGATTAGGGATGGGGGTGGGGGGGACAGTGTGAGTTTGGCGAGGGGCAGAATTAAGAAATAGGTTGGTGGGGTGAGCTGTGATCCCCCTTTCTCCCCCCCAGCATCGATAACATCCCCAACCAGCTCTTCATCAACCTGACTGACCTGCTGTACCTGGATGTGAGCGACAACAAGCTGGAGAGCCTGCCCCCCCAGATGAGGCGCCTCGTGCACCTGCAGACGCTGATCCTCAACAACAACCCCCTTATGCATGCCCAGCTCAGGTACTGGTTCCCCTGGTCCTGTTCCCGTGCACCCTCTGCCCTACCCTTTCCCCTTCTTGTTGTCTGCATTGTTCCCCTCTTTTCCCTTCCAGGCAGCTCCCTGCTATGACGGCCCTGCAGACCCTGCACCTCCGGAACACCCAGCGCACCCAGAGCAACCTCCCGACCAGCCTGGAGGGCCTGACCAACCTTGCTGGTGAGGCATAGGATGGTCTGGGGGTCAGAGTGGCCCTCAGGATGGGGAGGGAGAGGTGAAGGGAGGAGAAACACAGACAACAGCACTAAAATGGGAATTCAGAGACCTAGATCAGGGGTAGGGCACCTGTGGCCTTCTAGGTCCTCGGGTACAGCTTTTTGACTGAGTCCAAGTTTTACGAACGAATCCTTTTATTAAGAGGGTTTGTTCTGTGAAGTCTGGATTCAGCCAAAGGGCAGCACTTGAGGCCCTAGAGGGCCGCACGTGGCCTCGGCTGCAGGTTCCCCACCCTTGACCTAGATCCTCATATCTGCTCTTCCCCTAATTTGCTGTGGCCGGGACCTGGACTCTGAGGATTTAGTAAGATGGCAAATAAAAAGGTGCTTTGAAAACTAGAAAACAAGCATGTCATGTTAGGTTTGGGCCGAAGGGGTTGTGGCCAGACTCACCTGGCCTGGGGAGGTCGTTGAGGTCTCTTCCTCCAGTATTCTTGACTGTCTTGAAGCCTCCTTCCTCTTGCCCATCCTGCGCCAGGGGAGAGGTTTATTGGAGGCAGATTCATGGTGAGCAGGTGGCATTTGGGGAGCCCCAGGCTGTTAGAGCATAGCTCTGAGTCTCTTCCGGCCTGCTCTTCCTCCTCTGCCCAAAGTCTGGCCCTTCTTTGCCACGTTCTTAGAGTTGACACCCCCCAAACAGATGTGGACCTGTCCTGCAATGACCTGACCTGGGTGCCCGAGTGCCTGTACACCCTCCCCAACCTTCGCCGCCTCAATTTGAGCAGCAACCAGATCTCCGAGTTGTCTCTATGCATTGACCAGTGGGTCCAGGTGGAGACGCTGAATCTGTCTCGAAACCAGCTCACCTCTCTCCCGGTGAGTGGCCCGTGCATCTTTGACCTAGGCCTCAGCCTAGGCCAGGACCTTTTGGGGAGTGGGGTGGAAAGAGTTGGAGACCATAGTCCTGGGAAGTGGAATGCAGATGGTACCATATGGTCTGTTGGGATGGAGATAACTTGGGGCTGTGGTCCTTGGGGAGAAAGAAGTAGAGGAAGGATGGGAGAAACATATTATCCACTTCCCACGAGGAAGATTTCTGTGGAGCGGTAGGAGAATTTTGGGGGAGGGGGAGTGTGGTCCCGGCAGACCACAAGCCTGACCCTGACAGAGCTCTTCGTCTCTAGTCTGCCATCTGCAAGCTGACTAAGCTGAAAAAGTTATACCTGAACTCCAACAAGGTGGATTTTGACGGCATCCCCTCCAGTATCGGCAAGCTGGCCAACCTGGAGGAGTTCATGGCAGCCAACAACAACTTGGAGCTCATTCCTGAGAGCCTGTGCAGGTAGGGGGCTGGGATAAGGGCCTGGGTGAGGAAAGTGCTTTAATCCCTCCTCCCTCCTAAAAAGCTCAGCTGAGAAACCAATCTAAATCTGTTTCTTTTTGTCCTCCTTTCCTCTAGGGGAGTGAGGGGGTGGATTGAGGCTAATGGTTTAAAAAAAAAAACAATTTCTAATGTCATTCAGCTTGTGACCTTTGCAGGGATTCTTGTTAACTTTTATTTTGAGTCACAGACCCCTTTGGCAATCCGTTTAAACCTGTGGACTGCTTCTCAGAATCAATATTTTTAAACATAGCTAGGACTCAATTGGTGCAAACAATGAACCCTGTAAAGTGATTGTGTTATGTGAATTTGCCCAGCATATTTCCATTGGGCTGGACCAGTGACCATATTTTACATAATTCTAACTTCTGACAGTGTAGATTCGAATTCATGTGACCACTCATCATCTGCACTAATCGGGACCTTGCTGTACATAAAATAACATACAAAAGGAAGCCATTTGTATTAAATAAGGATGTAAATGCGTTCCTCCTCTAAGTTCACGTGCTCCTGGAAATATTGGGAGCCCTTTGCTTTGGTCAAATCCTTGCCACTCTTCTGACCTTGGCGTTGCTATCCCAAGCTCTGATGCTTCAAACTTCATGACGAATTTGGGCAGGTGCCTCCTTTTCCGAATGGGTCAGGTATCTGATATTTCTATCTTGGTTAAAGGGTTGAACGGTTGAGGTCCAGCCTACGATGGCTATTTAGTTCCTCCTAGTAGGGGCAGTAGTAAGGAAGCAGTATGGCATAGCAGATGGAGAGCTGTTCAGAGAGCCAGGAAGACCTAGGTTCACGTCACGCTTCTTACACATACGGACTGTGTGACCCTGGTCAGGTCATTAGCCTCTCAGTGAGTGCCCCAAGGCAACTCTGCAAGACTATAAGTCACCAAGAAGGTGCCAGACTGCATTGGTAGAAGAAGTTCCCCATTCCCAATGAAATCACAGGCCTAGTCCAGTTTAATACCCCATACTAGGGAGTACTTCAGGGAGTCACCACTGCTGTTTAGTAGCCATGTGACCTGGGCAACATCTCGGAGATGTCGCTTTCTTATCTCTGCAGTGGGACTGATCATTCCCATCCCAATGGCTCACGGGGACTTTGTGAGAATCAGATCAAGCTGTATAATGTATGATGGGAACTGAGAAAACATTATATAGCTTACAAGGTGGCATCACCATGATTGTCATTAGTAAAAAAAAAAAGTTTTCTTATAATTGGAGATATCAGGGCAGAGCAGTTAGACTGCAGGCCTCAATCCTGACTTAGGTTTGCTGTGTGACGCTGGGCAAGCCTCTTAAATAGAAGTTAACCATGTAACGAAGACTCTAAGTTCTAACAAGGTGCTGACCTGTCCTCCTTGTTGGTGAAGGAGCTTCCTCAGTGGGATTTCCCTGGAGCAGGGGTTCTTAACCTTTCTGGTGTCGCGGGCCCCTCTGGCAGTTTGGTGAAGCCTTTGGACCTGTTCTCAAATTAATGTTTTTAAATGCATAAAAGAAAATTACATAGGAAGCCAATTATATTGAAATAGAGGTATCCCCCCACCCAAATTTTCTTTTAAAGTTCACTAACCCCAAGTTAACCCTTGCCCCTAGACCAGTGAAATCTCAGGTCCGTTTCCCCCCTGCTCCCACCTGCACTGATTTAATAATAGTAAATAATTCTTAAGTTTACACACTCTCATGTTTTTTTCTTCCTTTCTTAGCAGCTGGGTTCTAAACAGCAGTCGTGTCAGACTCAAATAGAAAGGAATCCCTTACAGGCTGAGTATTGATTTAGAAAACCAAAAATTAGCATTATCTATGTTGTATTGTAGTTTAACTTATTTTGTCAAACATTTCCCAACTACATTTTTAATCTGGTAGGCACCAGACTCCCAATACCTCTACTGTACAGGTTTCTTCATTAATATAAGAATCCAAACTGCGTCTGCCCTAAGCTATTCATCGTTAACTCATCATGTTCAGTCATTTTGGGATTGCATCTGACTCTTCTTGACCCCATTTGGTCATTTGACAGCTGAGGAAACTGAGGCAAACAGGATGAAGTGACTTGCCCGGGGTCACACAGCTAGTAAGTATCTGAGGCCGGATTTGAACTCAGGAAGATGAGTCCTCCTGGCTCCAGGCCTAGCACTCTATGCACTATGGCGCCACCTAGCGACCTCCATTATTAACTCACAGCCTTTTTGGGTGCTCGAACGACTCAGCGTTTTTACATCTGGTTTGGTATTTGTTTATGTTTTCAGTAGCCAGACCATCTTGCCACCAAAACAACCATATGTTAAACTAAGTTAAACCATCAAACCAATAGAGTACATTAAACTTAGACAAAAGAACAACCCATTTTTTTTTTCTCTCAAAGGTGGGATTGGGGGAGAGGTTGGGTGTGGGGAAGGGAGTGTGTCATACTGGAATAGGAGCTGCTGTCATCCTTTAGCAGATGGCCCTGACCCTCCTAGAGGCTGGTGGTTGGGCGGGTTAGGTTTCTTCTTCCCCTGCCCAAGGACTCGTTAGAGTAGGTGTTCTTAACTTTTTATGTGTTATAAAATTTATGAAATTTGACAGCTTGGTGGGTGATGCTAATTCAGATTAGATAACGAGCTCATTTGTATCCCCACCATGTAGCACAGTATCTGGCACATAGGAGGCATATAGTCAATGTTTATTGATTGAGTGATTGGTGAAGCCTGTGGGCCCCTTCTCAGCATAATGTTTTCCAGTAATTGAAGGAAATGCTGAATTCCATTTAGGTGCGGCTAGGTGGCCCAGTGGTTAGAGAGACGGGCCAGGAGTCAGGAAGACTTGAGTTTAAATCTGGCCTCAGACACCTGCTAGCCTAGTGATCCTGGGCAAGTCACCTAACCCTGTTTGCCTCAACAACAAAATGGATATTCTTTTGGACAGCTAGGTGGCACAGTGGATAGAATGCCAGGTCTAGAGTTAGGAAGATGAGTCTTCCTGAGTTCAAATCCAGCCTGACCCTCACTAGCTGTGTTACCCTGGGCAAGTCACTTCACCCTGTTTGCCTCAGTTTCCTCATCTGTCAAATGAGCTGGAGAAGGAAATGGCAAACCAGTCCAGTATCTTTGCCAAGAAAGCCCCAAATGGGGTCATGAAGAGTAGGGCATGACTGAAACATGTCTGAACAACCACAGCAAAAGATTTAATTTTTTCCTATCCGAGTTCACAAGACCTTTTAAAATCTATCCACGGACTCTTTTGGGGGTGGTTAGAATCCCTACTTTAGGGGGTGCCTCATATGACTAGTGACATCCCGGCTGACTCAGAGCCCTTGTTCTGGGGTGCTCGGGAGCCCCGAGTCTGAAGTCCTTCTTCTGAGGTCAGCGCCGCTTGGTTCCCACAGATGCGCCAAATTGAAAAAACTGATCCTGAACAAGAACCGACTAGTGACCCTGCCTGAGGCCATCCACTTCCTGACGGAGGTAGAGGTAAGTCCTGGGCATGAGCTCGGCAGGGTCAGAAGTGAGCAGAGGCCTGTGCTGGGTGTTGAGCAAAGGCCTGGTGCCTGTTCTAATGCTCGATTTGGAGTGAGAAGGTTTGGGTTTGAGTCGCAGGTCGTTTTCCTCTGACCGTGACCCTGGGCAAGCCATTTTACCCATTTTTCCCCCTAGATATTTTTTAATTTAATTTAATTTTTTAAATTTAATTTTAGATTCAAACACATAGAATAGAGAAAAGAAACAAAAACATATCCTAAACTTAAATATTGAAATTAAATACAAAGCCAGAAAGAAAAAAAAGCACGTCATGTGCATAGCAGAACATAAGAGAGGATTCAAAATATGGAAGAATAAATTTTCATTTCAAGAAAGCCTGTGTGATAAATAATACACCTTGTGTTGAGAACTGTCTGTCTTTTCTTTGCTTCCTTGTGTGTTTTCTGTTGTTCTCTGCTGGGCACTTTTTAACTTTGTTCTTTTTTTCTTTACCCATTCTTTAAAACTGTAAGTTAGAGATACATTGCCCACCTGCATCAGTGTTCTCATGGGATATCCCCCCACAGATGAAATTACAAGTCTCAATCCTCCCCCACCCCAACCCCAACCACCTTTGAAAAAATGTTCAAGACATACTTCTAAGTAGCTAGGTGGCACAGGGGATAAAGCACCGGACCTCGAGTCAGGAAGACCCGAGTTCAAATCCTGCCTCAGCCACTAGCTGTGTGACCACAAGTCACTTAACCGCTATCTGCCTCGGTTTCCTCATCTGACCTTTCGGATTGTTGTAAAGATCAAATGAGAACACTTGGTGCAAGTCCTGGTACCCAGTAAGCACTATATAAATGTTAGCTATTATATCATTAGCCTCCTTCCTTCTCCTCATCATTATTTTCCTGGAGCCATTCATCGTTGGATGGTGTTCAGCTCCACAATCAGATTTTAAGGAGCCATTCTATTGTGTCAAGTGGGTTATCTTTCCAGGAGAAGAACAGAAGAGAATGTGATAGGATCCTGGTAGGACGTACCTGTGGGTGAGGAGGTGGCCCAGCGGATAGAGTATGGGCCTGGAGCCAGGAGGACCCATCTTCCTGAGTTCACATCCCGCTTCAGACACTTACTAGCTGGGTGACCCTGGGCTAGTCACTCAACCCTGTTTGCCTCAGTTTGCCCATCTGTAAAATAAGCTTGAGAGGGAAATGGCAAACCTCTCCAGTATCTTTGCCAAGAAAACTCCAAATGGGGTCACCCCGCGTTGGACACGACTGAAAAATGGCTGGACGGCAGCAGCAGCAGCAGCAGTTCACCCGTAGACGTCTACTCATTTATGGATGCGAGTGTCTTCCAGTGTTCACATGGGTTCTGTTTGCCTTCCCTAACTTCTTTGTATTTACTGTTTCTTCTTTCTCAGCAACTCCACTAGATGCACGTGTCATAGCTTAGCCTTCCCCAGCGGCTGGGCGTCTCTCTTGTTTCTACTAGAGGAGACATATAGTGAGCCCTCAGTACTAATGGAAGTGGGTTAATGGAGTGAGCTATTGGTGGAGAGGGGAGTTTTTCTGGGAAGTCTTCCTTGGCTGCTCCTGAAATCTGAGTGCTCGTCATGGATCAGCCCATTCTGTGGATTGTTTGCATTCAGTGGGGTGGCTTGTTTGAGCTTCCTGCCCCTGCTTTGCCCCACCTCTCCCTAGGATTGGCCGGGGGGGTTATTAGGGTTAAGATCCACTCTCACGAGCAGTAATACTAAGAGTGGGGGGCGGGGAGCATCTTTCTACTGCTAAAAAGAGGCATCTGGGTGGCCCAGTGGATGGCGCCCTGGACCTGGAGTCATGAAGGCCGGGGTCTAGATCCAGCTTCATCCATTTAGGAGTTGTATGACTCTGGGCAAGTTCACTCGACCTCTGTCTGCCTTACTTTCTTCATCTGTAAAATGAGAGGAACGTGGCCTCCTTCCTAGGGCTGTTACGAGGATAAAACGTGATGATATTTGTATAATGCTTCGCGAACTTTGAAGTGCTAGCTATTCATGTTGACTTTGTTATTCTCATGTCCTCTGGCCCTACCCTCCAGGTCCTGGATGTGCGAGAGAACCCCAACTTGGTGATGCCCCCCAAGCCGGCAGACCATTCCTCTGAGTGGTACAACATTGACTTCTCACTGCAGAACCAACTGCGCCTGGCAGGCGCGTCCCCAGCTACTGTGGCCGCTGCTGGTGCAGGTGGGTCCGTGGGCCCTTCATTGGGGTGGGGTGCGGTGCACAGGGAGGGGGCAAGGACATCCCCTCTTTTCTTCCCTTCCCTCCCCAACCAAGGATGGATAGAGTGGTCAGTGAAACCCCGAATCCCAAGTCCTAATCACCAAAGATGGCTAGAGCAGTCAGTGTGACCCCAAATCCGAAGTCTGATCACCAAGGATGGCTAGAGCCGTCAGTGTAACTCTGAATCCCAAGTCTTAATGTGCTTAATCTGCCTTAGAAGAGGGATGGATTCATTAATTAGAATTTTTAAAATTCTAAGCTTTTCCCCCATATCTCCCTGCTCCATCGCACCCTCAGAAAAAAGAAAGATATTCAAAACCCTCATAACATACAAGCCTAATCAAGCAAAATAAATTCCCATATCGGTCACATCCAAAAATGTATGTGTCATTTATACATATTACATCACTTCTGTCATGAGGTTTTCAGGACACCCTGTATAGTGTGGTCTGAATTGGCCAATTTCCCTCATAGGGGGAGTTTTAGTGGGGTAGGATTTGGCTAAAGTCATATTCTTTCTTCAGTTTTTTTTCTAATTATAATTTTTTCAATCAACAAACATTTTTCCCTTGCCCCCCCCCCAAGTAAACAAAAACAATAGCCCCTGTAAGAAATTTGTATAGTCAAGCAAAACATTCTAAATTGACCACATCCAAAAATGTCTGGCTCGTTGTACATCTTAAGGCCGTCACCTCTGTCAGGAGTTAAGTATCATTCCCTTCATTCTTTTTTTTTTTAAATTTTTAACATTCATTTTTTTAAAATTTTGAGTTCCCTCCCTCCAGCCCTTCCCTGACCTATTGAGAAGGCGTACAATGTGATCTCAGTTATACATGTGAAGTCAGGCAAAATATTTCCACATTAGCCTTGTTACAAAAAACAAAATAAAAATGAAAAAAAGTATGTTTCCATCCGCACTCAGACTTCATTAGTTCTCTCTCTGGAGGGGGATAGCATTTTGTCATCATGGATCCTTTGGGATTGTCTTGGATCAGCTATCTTGGTCGGAGTAGTCTTTCACGGTTGGTCATCCTTACAATATTGTTACTGTATACAGTGTTCTCCTGGTTCTGCTCAATTCACTGTGTATCAATTCATGTAAGTCTTCCCAGGTTTTCCTGAAACTATCTTGCTTGTCATTTTTTATAGCATGATGATATTTCATCACAATCATATACCACAATGTGTTCAGCCATTCCCCAATTGTTGGGCATCCCCTCAATTTCCAATTCTTTGCCACCACAAAAGTTGCTGCTATGAATATTTTTTTACATATGGGTCCTTTCCCTTTTCTTTGATCTCTTTGGGATACAGTCCTAGTAATGGTATTGCTGAGTCAAAGGGTATGCACAGTTTTATAGTCCTGCGGGCATAGTTCCAAATTTTTCTTGGACTAGTTTACAACTCCACCAGCAGTGTATTAGTATAAACTATTTTCCCATATCCTCCAGCATTTGTCATTTTCCTTTTCTGTCATGTTAGCCAATCTGATTGGTGGGAGATCATTGCCTTCAATCTTGATTATCCTTCTCATCTGCCCTTCAGGGAGTGGTCCCAAGGATCCATTGGCTCGAAAGATGCGTCTTCGTCGGCGTAAAGATTCAGCCCAGGATGACCAAGCAAAGCAAGTGCTAAAGGGAATGTCAGAGGTGGCTCAGGAGAAGAACAAAAAATTGGAGGTAGGAAAAATCATCCCATCCCAAACTGGCCCCATTCCAGTCTTCTTTCCCTGCCCTCTAACTCACAGATTTTATAATCTGGGGGAGAAGACCCTGGGTCACCTGGGAAGTAAGGAACTTGTATTTCTGGGTATGTTGATTTGAATTTATGGCTGTCAGTAGGTTTATTACCTATTCATTTCAGTAAGCATTTATTATGTATTTATTGCCAGGCATTGTGCTGGGTACTAGAGATAGAAAGACAAAAACTGAAAGATCCCCTGGCCTCAGGGAGCATACATTCTTTTGGGGAAAACAACATCTTAACAGATGTAGTAAATACATAGTATATACAAAAGAAAAAATGCCACATGATTTCATGGGGGGAGCACTAGTGCCCAGGGAAATCAGAAGAGGTCTTTAGGATGCTTCCTGAGCTAAGCCTTGAAGAAAGCTGGGTGATAAACGTGGAAAAGGGAGTGCATCCCAGGCATGACTTGGTAGCTGGGTGGCACAGTGGATAGAGTGTTGGACTTGAAACCAGAAAGACTCATCTTCATAAGTTCAAGTCCGGCCTCAGACACTTAACTAGCCGTGTGACCCTGAGCCAGTCACTTAACCCTGTTTGCCTCAGTTCCTCATCTGTAAAATGAGCTAGAGAAGGAAATGGCAAACTGTTTCAGAATCTTTGCCAAGAAAACCCCAGATGGGGTCACGACCGAACAACAAAAATTCTAGGCATGAGACACAAGCCCATGCAAGAGCCCAGAGGTGAGGGACGGAATGTCATTCACAGGGAACAGCAGCTAAGCCAGTTTGGATGGAATGTGAGCCCAACACAGGCAGGTGTGCCTTTTATCCCAGAGGGTGGGGCGTCCGTCACTGATCCTTTCCCAGAAGCGGGGGCAGAGCTAAAGGAGTAAGTTAGGAAGAAAGAGAATGTTGTCAAGAGGTTTAGAAGAGAGTATCTAGCCTTTTAATGTAAGGGAACATAGGGCTTTGCCTAATTCCCTCGTTTTTAGGGTCAGGTTTGACCCAGTGGCTTCCACAAAAGTATGAGACCTTTCCCTAATGCGTTTCCTCCCTCCACCCCCTTCCTCCGCTAAATCTTGTCCAGGTCTGAGGCCCTGATTCAGCATCCTGTTTGGTTTGTACGCCTTAACTTCCCCATGTTCCTAGCCCAAGAAACCTCTGGATGGCTCGGCCAACCAGAAACCTTTACTGAGCATCTCTAGGCGGTGCGAAGAAGACAGGGGAGAGCAGTGCTGCCCTCTGACCCTCATAGCCCTCACATAAGGTGCAAACCGATAGCTGAATGCTATTTAGTGCTAGGCTGTGGGCTTCAAAGAGAAAGACCAGCAGGAGCCAGAGGGAGAAAACACCAGGGGTTGGAGTCATCTGGGAAGGTTTCTTGGAAGAACCGGAAGTTGAACTGGGCTCAAAAGAATGTGGATAGTTAGTGAGGAGTGGGGAAGGTTTTATTTTTATTATTTTTAAAAACTTTTTTTCAATATGCCAGCATTTATTTTCTCTCTATTCCCTCTTCCCTTTCTCCAAACCCTTGTTATAACTGTAAAGTCAAGCAAACAGATCTGGGGAAGGTTTTAGGACCAGGCTAACAGGTATCCTTGTGTGCTCAGAGGACTGTAGTTAAATTCATCTTTGATTCAGAGAATAACCAGACTATGTTTTGTGGAAAACTGGATGACAAGTTGGGGATATTGTAAGGGATGTTCTCATTTAGGTGTGGGTTAGCCTGGCAGTATTGATTGATTTAGAGCCGCAAGAGAGCCCCAAGGTCTTTCAGTCTGTCCCTTTCTTTTTTCACGGGAGGAAACTGAGGCCCAGAGAGGTTAAGTGTCCAAGGTCACACGGCAGCTCTGGGATTTGAACCCAGACCTGGACCTGAGATTTGATCCTCCAAATGCAGTTCTCTTTCTGCTGTCCTCTGATGTCTCTCCAACTAGATTTCTGTGAAGCATCTTCCTCTTTAACAAAGGAAGACTAACCTAGGCTTTTCCCGGGGGAGGAGAGAGACACGCCATGTGCCTTCCCTCTGAGATTACTCCCCATTCTCCCTGCACATCATTATTTGCACGTCATCTCCTCCATTAGAATGCAAGCTTCCTGAGGATAGGAACCACGTTTTTGCCTTTCTTTGTATCCTGGCACTTAGCACATGGTAAGGTCTTTTTTTTTTTTGGAGGGGGAAGGCAAGGCAATTGGGGTTAAGTGACTCGCCCAAGGGTACACAGCTAGTAACTGTGTCAAGGGTCTGAGGCTGGATTTGAACTCAGGTCCTCCTGACTCCAGGGCTGGTGCTCTATTCACTGTGCCACCTAGCTGCCTCGTAAGGTCTTAATAAGTGCTTGTTGACTGACTGATGAGTAAGATTCGATAAGAAGTCTAGGCTGACTGGAGGGAAAAGGGGGAGAGAGGAGAAGGGTTTAGGAGTACATCCCTGGACTTCACTGTCTCTTAACTTTTACCCGGGGGGCCCCGAAGCCCAGCCCTGGCCCACATATTTCAGCAGGTGGAGGTCTTTCCCTAACTTTCTCCCCTCCTCTCAATCCTTAGGAGAACGCGGACATGAAGATGTCAGACACCAAAGCCAAACGCTGGGATCAGGGCTTAGAGAAGCCACCTCTGGACTACTCGGAGTTCTTCACGGAAGATGTGGGCCAGTTGCCGGGCCTCACCATCTGGCAGATCGAGAACTTTGTGCCCACCATGGTGGATGAGGCTTTGCATGGCCGGTTCTACGAGGCCGACTGCTACATTGTGTTAAAGGTTAGTGCGGTCTGTAGGGTTGGCACTTGGAGGTCTGGCAGGGGTAGAGAAAAGGTGGGAAATAGGGAGGGCCTTGAGGCAGGAGGGGAGAGGGAGCTGGAGGTACTCCAGGGGAAGAGAATTTTAAAGCAGCCGTGGGGAAGGGGCTGGGAGAGGGTGATGGCCGGCCGTTCTGGAGATGAGCTGGGGAATCACCCTGGAGGTGGGAGGAGGGGTCTACCTGGGGAAAGAAGAATCAGCTTGCAAGAAGAGCCCCTCCTGTGCTCTCAAGGAGCACCGAGTCCTAGGAGACCCGAACCCTGCTTTTGTTAAGCACCTGGGCTGATGGGGAGGATAGAGAAGAAGACACATGTACCTAGTCTCCTAGGATGGTTCATTAAGGCATTCTACTTGAGGGTAGGGTGCAGAGGGGAAGGGGGGGAGGAGAAGAAGATGCACATGAATAGGTGTGGAGCCCACTGTGACTGACGGTCTACCCCCATCCCTGTCCCTTCCCTAGACCTACCTGGATGAGAGTGGCTCCTTGAACTGGGAGATCTACTATTGGATCGGTGGGGAATCCACCTTGGACAAGAAAGCCTGTTCCGCCATCCATGCGGTCAACCTTCGGAACTACTTGGGTGCTCAGTGCCGAACCATCCGGGAGGAGATGGGGGACGAGAGTGAGGAGTTCCTCCAGGCACGTCTTGGCCCGGGGAGGAGAAATATTCTTTTGGGTTTTTTGTGGAGTGGGGAAGACAAGGCAGTTGTGGTTAAGTGACTTGCCTAAGGTCACCCAGCTAGTGAGTGCCAAGCCCCTGAAGCTGGATTTGAACTCAGGTCCTCCTGACTCCAGTGCCGGTGCTCTATTCACTGCCCCAGAGGAGAAATATTCTTATTCAACTGCCAGGGCACTTCCCTCTCTCCTTCCCCACCTCCATCACTATCTCTAAGCCCATCTCTGCTAAGTCCATACATTAAAACATATTCATGTTGCGGTATACACACTTGGCCCTAGTTCATGAAACACTCGTTTGTGAGTATGCCCGTGTGTGTATATACACTCACACCCACACACTTGTATTCATCATGTCCCCAACTGTCACACGCACAAATGTATGTATGCATACAGACTCTTGCTCATCGTGTCCCTGACTCTTCCTCTTCTGGCTCCTGGTTCATGAAATAGTCATTCACATATACACACATGCACACGCACACACTCACCCATCGACCCACCCCGCCTTATCCATCATGTCCCTGGCCCTCTCCCTCCTACCTCTGCTAGGATACAGTTCCCAAGAGTGGGCCTCAGCCCTTTCCACATCTGACATCTGACACCCCTTTCTACAGGTGTTTGACCATGAAATCTCGTACATTGAGGGGGGCACAGCCAGTGGCTTCTACACCGTCGAAGACACACACTATGTCACCAGGTGAGGGCGAGGTGGAGGTGGCTCTGGTGGGTTTGCCGGGTGGGGGGTTTAACCTCGTGCTGTCCTAGCTGAGTTTTCTCCCGCCGTTGAGTCCTGCAGACTGTACCGAGTCTTTGGGAAGAAGAACATCAAACTGGAGCCCGTGCCCCTGAAGGCTGCCTCCCTGGATCCTCGGTGAGTCCTCAGCCGAGTTCCCCGTGGCCACTGATGGAGCTGGCCCCCGGTGCTAGAGGAAGGAGACCCCAGAGATGGAGCCCTTAAACCAGACTTAGTGCCCAAACACTGGGCTTCCCTTCCCAGTGCGTTTCACCTGGGCCAGGGGTGGGTAGAGGGAAATGGGGGTTGATGGGTGATCTTCTGAAGCTCCCATCTCTGTTCTTTCCAGGTTTGTCTTCCTCCTGGACCATGGACTGGACATCTACATTTGGAGAGGGGCCCAAGCCACCCTGAATGGTACTACCAAAGCCAGGTACGGTAGCCACCCCTGGCCCCCACCCACATCCCCATTAGAAGCAGGGCTGGGGTGCTGGTCATGCCCATGCCAGCCTCACCTTGTACTTGGCTTTTCATCCACTCTATACTTCTCTACTTTACCTGGCCCCTGTTGGCCAGCACCCAGGACTGTTCTCTGAGCTCGTCTGGATGCCTTCCTTTTTTTCCTTCTGTCGCCATAAGACAGAGGTTGGGTTTTTCCTTAAAAGAGTTTTATTAACATTTAAGTTAGAGGTTCTTAAGCTGGAAGCCCTGGATAGATTTTAGGGAATCTATGACCTTGGAACTTTTAATTTTTTGGCAACTTTATTATTAGTATTCAGTCATTCATTCAGTTGTGTCTGACTCTTCATGACCCCATGGACTGTACTGTCTGTGGGGTTTTATTGGCAAAGATATTAGAGTGGTTTGCCACATTTCCTTCTTCAGTGGATTAAGGCAAGCAGAGGTTAAGTGATTTGTCCAGGGTCACATGGCCGGTAAGTGTCTGAGACCAAATTTGAACTCAGGTCTTCTGACTCCAGGCCTAATGTCCACTGAGCCACCTAGCTGCCTCCATTTGGATTAACTGCATTTCAGTAAAATTGTTTCCGTCATATGCTTCCTATGGATTTTATCTTACATGCATTTACAAAACATTCTTTTGAGAAGGGGTCCATAGGCTTCACCAGACTGAGAAAGGGATTCTTGACAAAAATAAAGGTTAAGAACCCCGGATTTAAGGGAGAGGGTCAGTATGACCTAGTGGACAGAGAGCCAGCCTCAGAGTTGAGGAGACCTAGATTCAAACTCCTCCTCTGACACATCCTGGCTGTGTGACCCTGGGGCAAGTTGCTCCATCTCAGTGCCTCCGACACCTCTCTAAGATGATAAATCATACGGCAGTCAGGTGATGGCCTGCGTTGGGAGAGGGAGCTTCTTCACTAGGAATTTTAGGGAAACTAAAAACACCAGTGCAATCACAGATCTTGTCAATCCCTTATGGTGAAGGAAAGAAGACAGAGGCAGGCATACTATACAAAAACATGGAGCACAGAGTTTTCAAATGACAGAACTTGGGAATCTTATTCTGAAGTATCCGTAATCTGGTAGAGGCAGCTGGGTAATACAGTGGACAGAGCGCCAGGCCTGGAGTCAGGAGGACTCGAGTTCAGATGTGGCCTCAGAGGCTTACTAGCTGTGTGACCCTGGGCAAGTCACTTAACCCTGTTTGCCTCAGTTTCTTCATCTGTAAAATGAGCTGGAGAAGGAAATGGCAAACCACTCTAGTGTCTTTACCAAGAAAACTCTAAATGGAGTCATGAAGAGTCGGATGCCACTGAACGCCAACAGCCCACCCTCTCTGAGCCTTTTCTTCTCCAAGGTAGGTTTTCTAAGCCTCTGAAAAGTTCTCTCCTCCTCCTGACCCATTAGGTTATTTGCAGAGAAGATCAACAAGAATGAACGAAAGGGGAAAGCAGAGATCACGCTGCTGTCACAGGGCCAGGAAGTCCCCGAGTTTTGGGAGGTGCTGGGTGGGGAGCCCCATGAGATTACAAAGCACGTCCCCGACGACTTCCGTCCTGCTCGGCCCAAGCTCTACAAGGTAAGGCCCTGGGGCTCAGGCACTTTACAAGAACCTGGCCTAACTCTTGTCCATTGCCAGGGCTGTGCTGACCGTGAGTGTGAGGATCCCTGCCCTCAGGGAGTTTGCAGTCTGTTTAGGAGGCTGGAGAGATACCCCCCCCCAAAAAAAAAACAAAAAACTACTGTGGAGTATGATCAGACAGTGTGAGTCTAGGGCACAGCTGCGGAGTAAATGAGGGCAGAGAAGGGAGAGATCCCTGTGGCCTGGGGTTGATCAAGGAGGTGGACTTGAGCTGACTAGGATTTGGGAAATGTTTGGGGGAGGGCGTATTCCAAGAGGGTGCGAACGATGTAGACACATATCTAGGGGCAGGGACTTGAGCAGCTGTGTAAGGTCGGTTGGTTGGAGTATAGGAGGTGTGTAGAAAAGTGGGAATTCAGGCTGTGAAGGGCCTAGACGTTCCATCCCAGAGTTCTCTTCCTGTGCACTTTGGTACCCAAGGACACGATGAAGTCTGTGCTTCTCTGGCATCATGTATAGGATGGATGTGAGGGGGGGAGGTGGGAGGTGGGCTGTGAAGGCCAGGGCTCTGTACTGAGGGCCTTGTCTTCATTCCCCCTTGGATGGCTCAGAGGAATTGTGGGAAGGAAGAATGGAAAGCCTTGGTGACTGCATGGGCGTGTGGGAAGGGCAGAGGCAGAAGACCTCGGTTCATTCTGACCCTCCCGTCCTCCACCTTTGGCTTAGGTGGGCCTGGGATTGGGTTACCTGGAGCTGCCCCAAATCAACTACAAGCTGTCAGTGGAGCACAAGAAGCGGCCGAAGGTGGAGCTGATGCCCGAGATGAGGCTGGTACGTCTGGCGTCTGAGCCCAGGGGAGATCTCCATGCTCTCCAAGTCCGGCGTAGGGCCATGGGACAGAGAGGCCTAGAGTTCTCTGGCAGTAACAGGGATATCAGCTGAGTTCACAAAGTCCTGGGTCTGGGAACTGGGAATCTGGGCCCTGACGCGTGTTTGGGTGGGAGGAGCTTCGTCCACATAGCCACCGGTGAGGACTGGGGTGTCGGTGTCTGGAGTGAGGGGGTCTGCTGGGACAGGACTCATGAGGTCTCACCCACCCCTCTCCCCGGGTTTGACAATCCAGCTGCAAAGCCTTCTGGATACCAAGTCGGTGTACATCCTGGACTGCTGGTCTGATGTGTTCATCTGGGTTGGCCGCAAGTCCCCACGCCTCGTCCGGGCTGCCGCCCTGAAACTGGGTCAGGAGCTCTGCAGCATGCTGCACCGCCCCCGGCACGCCATGGTCAGCCGCAACCTCGAGGGCACAGAGTGTCAGGTGGGTGGGCTTCCATCTCTCTCTCCCCGGACTTGTTTGCTTGCACTGATCCACTTGGCCCAGGGGATGGTTGTTAGCCCTCATCATAGAAGCCCGCCAGGGCATAGTGGGAAGGAAGACGACCAGGGAGTTGGAGGATTCAAGTTCAAATCCTTGCTCTGCCCCTGTGTCAACTAGGACAAGTCACTTAAATCACTGTGAGCCTCGGTTTCCTTATCTGTGAAATGAAGGGGTTGCCCCAGCTGACCTCCAAGGTCCTTTGCCTCTACAGCTATATTCTAATCTCATCCTTCATTTGTATTTGCTAGGTCTGTAATCATGGGCACTGAGTCAGCTAAGTGGCCCAGTGGATAGCTCACTGGGCCTAGAGTCAGGAAGACCTGAGTTCAAATCTGGTTTCCAGCACTTACTGGCTGTGTGACCCTGGGCACACTGTTTTCCTTAATCCACTGGAGAAGGAAATGGCAAATCACTCCATTCTCTTTGTTAAGAAAATCCCGTGGACAGTGTGGCACATGGGGTCACTAAGTTGGACATGGCTGAAGAAGAACATCAGAATCGTGGGCAGGCCGTCCACCCTATCTGTGCATGGATGGAGTCGTGAAAATCAAAGATGATGTATTTTGTAAATAAGCTTTAAAATCCCAGATCGGTGCCAGTAACCAGAGCTAGCATTTACTTAGTGCTTTAGGGCTCACAAGTCACTTTTACATATTCACCTCATTTGTCCTGTGACATCTGTTGGTTACCCTCATTTTATTTTATTTTATTTTTGGTTACCGTCATTTTAAAGATGAAGAAACTGAGGCTTACGGACATTAAGTGACTTGGTCACGGTCACACAGGTGGTAAGCATCCGAGGCAGGATTTAAGCTCAGCCTGCCTTGATTCCAAGTCCAGATCTGTAATTACTCAGCCAGCTAGGTACAAGACAAACCAACATTCATATTCCCTGCCTTCACCTTGCAACTTGCTGCCCCTACCTTTTATTTTTTTTTGGAGGTGGGGAAGGCAAGACAATTCGGGTTAAGTGACTTGCCTAAAGTCACACAGCTAGTTAAGTGTCAAGTGTCTAAGCCTGGATTTGACTTCGGGGCTGGTGCTCTGTTACTGCGCAACCTAGCTGCCCCTGCCCCTCGTTACCTCACAGTGAGCACCTGAAAAGACCTTAGCCTGAAATGGCCAGGGTCTCCCAGTGCACCCTGGGCCACCTCCAGTCATCCTGATGACTATCAGGCCATTGGACCCAGATGGTTCTGGGGGAGAAAGTGAGGCTGGTGACCTTACACAGACAGCCTCACTTTCTCACTTTCAGCCTCCCTCACTAAAAGTCAACTGCAAGTCGTGTCACCATTTCCCTGATGTCATGGTCCTCTTTGAAAACGAATGACAAACACAACCACAACTCCTCTGCCCCTGCCCCATGCACCCCAAAATCCAACTAGGTGTAAAGATTTTTATTGCTATTTTCTGTTTCTTACATCACGATATCCCTGTATCCATCCCCTTCCCAGAGAACCATCCCAAATAGTATTTTGTGGAGGGGGAATGAAGTCAGCCTAACTGTTCACACACTGAAAACCCCTCCAGGTTTTTAAGGCCAAGTTTAAGAACTGGGACGATGTGTTGAAAGTGGATTACACCCGAAATGCTGAATCGGTGGTGCAAGGGGACGGCTTGGCGGGCAAGGTGAAGAAGGACACGGACAAGAAGGACCAGATGAAGGCAGATCTGACGGCCCTGTTTCTTCCACGCCAACCACCCATGGCTTTGGCTGAGGTGCCAGGGGGACCGGAGGGGGACCTGCAAGGCCGGGAGGGCGGGGACCACAGACGAGAGGGTGGGATGGAAGGAAGCAAGACGCGTGGTCTTGGGGAAGGGAAGGCATGGGGGAAACATCTGTGAAAAGGCTCAGCCCTGATTGCAGAGTGGCCCAACAGGCGGAGCAGCTGATGGAGGAGTGGAATGAGGACCTGGATGGCATGGAGGGCTTTGTCCTCGAAGGCAAAAAGTTTGCCCGCCTGCCCGAAGAAGAGTTTGGTCACTTCCACACCCAGGACTGTTACGTCTTCCTCTGCAGGTAGGACTCCCCTGTCTCTTTCTAGCCTCCTCTTCTTCCTTGGCCCACTGCCGTATTTGTGGTTCTTGGGTCATTCTGGAGGATAGGGACCCCCAGCATCTCTGTCCTACCTTGGAGAAAGGAGCGAGGGTGTGAGGGTGACGGGAGACCGTGTTCTTTCCTTCTCTATGTCCCCTCTCTCTTTCCCAGGTACTGGGTCCCTGTGGAGTACGAAGAGGAGGAAAAGAAGAAGAAGACAGCTCCTGGGGGAGCGGAAGGGGAAGGGGAAGCAGAACAGGACGGGGAGGAGGACGAGGAGGAGGCTGCGGCAGAGGAGAAGCAGCCGGAGGAGGACTTCCAGTGTGTCGTCTACTTCTGGCAGGGCAGGGAAGCCTCCAACATGGGCTGGCTCACCTTCACCTTCAGCTTGCAGAAGAAGTTTGAGAGCCTCTTTCCAGGCAAGCTGGAGGTGAGGCCCTGACCCTTCTGCCAAGGCCACACTCCTCCCCAGAGGGGCATAGGGCGGGGGACTTTTTCTACGTTTGGCCGGAGAAGTCTGTCTGGCCCAGATTGCCACTAAACATTGCTCCCTCTCAGCCGTCTCCCAAGGGAGCCCAAACAGACTCGGGGTGGCTGGTAAGGCGCCGAGGGAGAAGGCGTTGGCAGGGGGCCAGGAGAGCATCTGGGATCCATCTGGCTGGTCTCTGGCAGGGCGGATTCGTCAGTCTCCTTCTTCTCTCTTCCCCCCCTTTCCCTCCCAGGTGGTCCGAATGACTCAGCAGCAAGAGAACCCCAAGTTCCTGTCCCACTTTAAGAGAAAGTTCATCATCCACAAGGGCAAGAGAAAAGCCCCGGAGAATGCTCTGCAGCCCAGCCTTTACCACATTCGCACCAACGGCAGTGCCCTCTGTACCCGGTACCTCTCCTTCCCCCTCCCTCCCCCACAAGCCATAGGCCCACGTTGGCCAGGGCCTGGGTCATGTGTGTCTGTGTATGTCCATCCTGTGTGGTGTGTGTGTGTGCAAGGATCCAGGTGAATGTCCTTGCGGCCTTAGTTGTTCAATAGAAGAGACCTTGGGGATGGGATTATGGGACGCATACTGCCTTCCCAGGGGCCTAGTACGGGGGCTTTTAGGGACTGCTGCCCCAGGGCTTACTGGGTGGGGATTGGGTGAAGTTGGTCCTGTTTCCCTGCTTACCTCTGTCCCCACTTGGCCTGGCCATTCTACAGATGTATCCAGATCAACACAGATTCCAGTTTACTCAACTCCGAATTCTGCTTTATCCTCAAGGTAAGGGGCTGTGTCTGGGCAGGGGCCGGGAGAACCTGGGCACGGCATGGTCGGGGGGGGGGGGGGGCCTGTGAGGGTTAGGGGAAGTACTCTGGGCAGATGAAGACTCATTCTTTCCTGGTCTGGCCCTAGGTCCCCTTTGAGAGCACGGACAATCAAGGCATCGTGTACACATGGGTAGGACGGGCAGCCGACCCCGAAGAGGCCAAGTTAGCCGAGGACATCATGAACCACATGTTCAATGACTCATACAGCAAACAGGTAAGGTCCTGTACAAGCAGCTAAGGGGATTCCCCTCCGGCCGGGCCCTGACCTCAAGAGTGGAAGAGGAACAGTTAATTCTGTTATCTCCAGGACATGGGTTTTACCTTCTTTGGTTTATGGGACCTTTGACAGTCTGTAAACAGAACAGCTGCCTTCGTGCAGTCTAAGGCAGGGTTCAGTAAATACAGTAATTTCAAAGCAGTGGGAACATAACCTATAGCAAGATATCCGTAACCATTGTCACGTGACATGAAAACGTTTGCCATTTCTATTGGTGACAGAGTCACAGGTTCTGCTAATACTGCTGTGAAGGAAATTACTAAATTTCAGGTAGAGGTTAGTGAAAATAAAGATGGAACTTTTTTCCCATCCAAGTTCACGTACCCCCAGAAATCCGTCCGTGGACGGAGTTAAGTACTCCTACTTAAAAGGGGCAGTTCTCAAAGTTTGGTCTGGGGACACCTCGGGGGTCCCTTAGAACCTTTCTGGGGATCCGTGAAGTCAAAACTGTTATCATAATACTAAGACATTTTAAATGTCCAAAAATGGTAAATTCACCCACACGAGTGAAAACTCTTTGAGGACTTTTTCTACAACTTTTAAGAGCATGAAGGGAGACCAGACAGCTTGAGAAAAGTAATGCTCCCCATTGGATTGAACGTTGGCCCCGGAGGCCAGAAGACCCAAGTTCAAATCCAGCCTCAGATACTTACTAGCTGTGTGATCCTAGGCGAGTCACTTAATCTCTGCTGCCTCAGTTTCCTCATCTGTAAAATGGGGAGAATGGCACGAACCCCCCAGGGTGGATATTTGTAAAGTGCTTTGCAAACCTTAAGGTGCTATTTAAATGTGATCACCGCCATCCCCTTGGAGCAGACCCTGGGGTTGTGTAATAAATAGAACACTGGGCTTGGAAGCAAGGGTGGAAAGCCTAGGTTCAAATGCTGCCTCAGATAAAGGGGGAGAGGGGCCTCAAAGGTCATCCTGTCCAACCCCTTCATTGGATAGATGAAGATACTGAGGGGTCAACATCACACAAGTAAAAAGTAGAGAAGATGCTTCTCTGACTCCAGAGCCAGCTGCCCTTATCTCACAGGGTTGGGAAAATCAAATGAGATAATTCTTTGCAAAGACCCTTCTCAAACCTTAAAGCACTGGGCGGCAAAGTAGATGGAACCTCCTGTCCTGGAGTCGGGAAGACATGAGTTTTTTGGTTTGTTTTTTTCGTAGGGGGTAAGGCAGGGCAATTGGGGTTAAGTGACTTGCCCAAGGTCACATAGCTAGTAAGTGTTTCGTGTCTGAGGCTGGATTTGGACTCAGGTCCTCCTGACTCCAGGGCCGGTGCCCTACTCATTGCACCACCTAGCTGCCCCCAAGACGAGAGTTCAAATGTGGCCTCAGACACTTACTAGCCATGTGACCCTGGGCAAGTCATTTAACCCTGTTTGCCTCAGTTTCTTCATCCGTAAAGTGAGCTAGAGAAGAAAATTGCAAACCACTCCAGTGGCTTTGCCAGGAATACCTCACATGGGTCACGGGGACTCAGACACAACTAAAACGACCAAAAAACGACAAAAGACCCCTTTCAAACCCTTAACAGGTGCCCCAGAAGTGCTGGTGCCGTCGTAAGCTTTTATAGCCAAAACTGCCACCTTCACCCCAGCACCTTTCGCTCCCCCTTTTCTCAACAGGTGATTAATGAAGGAGAGGAGCCAGAAAACTTCTTCTGGGTGGGCATCGGAGCTCAGAAACCCTATGATGAAGACGCCGACTACATGAAGTACGCTCGGCTCTTCAGGTGAGCCTCAGCGGCCCTTGCCACCTCAGTCTCCCTAATGCTTTCCTTTGTGGGCTCCTCAACCCCCGTCACTCCCCGGAAGCCCCCTCCCCCCTAACCTTGGAACCTCCTCAGCTCCCCCTGCTTTTCCTTCTCTCTCTCTGGCATAGGTGTTCCAATGAGAAAGGTTACTTCTCCGTGTCAGAAAAGTGTTCCGATTTCTGCCAGGATGACTTGGCTGATGATGATATCATGCTGTTGGACAATGGTCGGGAGGTGAGCTCCTCACTCTGCTGTGTATCCTGTCCCCTCTCCCTACCCCTTCTGGGCACAGCCCCAAGCCTGGTGGGGCTGGCATTAGAGCCTCACACAGCCGCAGCCCCTATCTCCCTTGGTCTTCACTGAGGTGGGAACATTTCTTCCCATTTCACGGATGAGAAAACTGAGGACCAGAGAAGGACTCTTCTCATGGTCACACTGGCACATTAGTGACAGACTTGGGAATGGCACCCGGGTCGTCCTGCTTGCCTTGTGGCACCCCCCGTGCTATGCCAGGATGCTCCTAAACAGGGTAACTTCAGCTGTCTCTTCTTCTTTACTTCACCTTGCAGGTTTACATGTGGGTGGGAACTCAGACAAGCCAGGTGGAGATCAAGCTGAGCCTGAAAGCCTGTCAGGTGAGTGTCTGCTGACTGCCAGACATCCTCGTAGCCGAAGCTTTGCTGCTGGCCAGGCCCATCTGGACCAGGGCCTCCTCCCCTTTTCATGACATGGACATCCTTTCTCAAAATAACATTTGTAAAGGCATACAATACATAGGATTTACAAATTGAAATATAATTACCAAGATATTTAAAAGGAAGAGACAAGTTCTAGCTTTAGGTTAAGAATCCCTGCTCATTTTACATGGAAGGAAACCAGAGCCTTGGGAGAGCCAGTTACTGGCCCAGACTCACACGGCATGTTAGTGACCAGGCTGAATTAGAAGCTAAGCCATGGCTTTTCATTCAGTCCCTTCTTTTATTGATTTGAGCTGTTCCTCCTTCCTCCTGGTCTCTCCTTGGGCCTACAGTTTAGGGCCAATGAAGGTTATTCAATGCCAGTCCCCTTCAGGGCAGGAGTGGTTAGTGGAAAGCCGACTTGTGATGTTAACCTCTCAGGACCTCGATATATACAATCTAAAATCTATCTATAAAATGAAGAGGTTGGACTACATAACCTGAGCCTCCTGACAGCTTAAGATCTAATGGGATTGAGGCTTTCATTTCTCTAACCTCTGTGGTTTGTCTCCTCTTTCTATCTTTCCCATTGGCAGGTTTACATCCAGCACATGAGGTCCAAGGACCAGGAGCATCCTCGAAAGCTCCGACTGGTCCGCAAGGGCAATGAACAACACCCATTCACCCGATGCTTCCATGCGTGGAGTACCTTCCGGAAACCCCCTGCCTAGCCTGGTACAGAGGACTAGCTTAGGCTCTTCTTGCCCCTGACTCGAGGCTGCAAGCATCAACACAAGCTTTAAAAGGAGGATTTTCCTACCTGTGAGAAGACAGGGAGGGGGCGCTGGCAGCCTGCTGCCATCGGCCCTCATGTTTGGGGAGGATGGCCTTCTTCATTCTCACCCATTCCTCTCAGGCTTCTAGGATCTGTCTGCCTGCACCCCCTTTTTTCTTAAGCTGTTCTATGGCCAAAGCAGGTATCTAACTCTGCCCAGGGGAATCTCAGGAGCTTAGGGAGGGAGTGTGGTATGTGGCGCTGAGGTCTAGTGGGCAGAAGGGGACGGTGCTGGGCTAGGAAAGATGTGAGTTTGCTTCTTTCGCACCTCAACCCATTCTGCTTCCCTCTCCCCATTATGACATATTAGGGTTTTCTGACCTTGCTCCCCAGGCCTGCACTTCCTCCTGCTTGGGGCCCCCTCACTCTGGACTCACTGCTCCTTCCCCATCAGTCCCAGCAGCACCTGGTGTATTGTATTGTTGGAATAAAAACTGGTTCTGGCACTGATAGTGCAGACACATGGAGAAGTGGTTTCTTAGGGGTGAGGGAGTGATGCATGCTGATGGGGTTGTTCCTACCCACTCTTGGTTCCCTGGGGGTTACCTGTCCTCTTTGCTACCTCATACCCTTTCTTTTTCCTGATGGAAATAGTTGAGTCACTGGAAACTCTGTGAGAACTGAATAAGGTAGTAGGGCTGTATGCAATGAAACAGGTGTTGGCAGGCTCTAAAGGAGGGAAATAGGCCTCCAGCTAGCTGTGGGTGCAGCTTCTGGACAGGAATGGTATGTGGCCTCTTGTCTGGGCCAGGCAAGAGCAGTCCTATGGATAAATGAGTATGTTTGCTCAACCCGCTTGTCATAGTTAAAGGTGAAATCTGAGCCCAGGTCTTGGCTTCCCAAGCCCATGTGCTAGACCGCTGGGATCCTATATCTCAGGACCCCGCCATGCAGCACATCTGAGGTCTGATTCGCTATTAGAACCCACCCATGGCGAGAAGCAGATGCATTGGCTCTTTAAGATACTAAATGCTTTATTTTCAATATTAAAAACCAGTATTTTTAATACCTAAAACAATCCTAATTAATCTTAACAAAAAGACACCCCCCCCCAAAAAGATACATTCTACAAGAGAAGCCCCCTACCACCACTTCTCCCTAACCCCCCCCAGGACACAAAATGGGAGCATGGTCAATAGGCAGGTTTGTTGGCCTGGAGAGGGGCTCAGACACACTTATACGCACACTCACGGAGCAAGAATACCAAAATAACTTTAGAAATCTTTTTTGTCCAAGTCCCAGTGAGGCAACCTTGGCTGTTTAAAAAAAAAAACAAACCATATACGCAAAGGCTCCAGTATTCTTGACCAGGGACTCACCCTGGGCTGAACTCTGGGCCTCAGGCTCCCCCCCAGCCTGTCCTAAAGCGGCTTTGTTGACTGAGGCTTGGCCCAGGGTGTAAGTGGTTACAGAAGCTGGACTGGGAGAGGCTGCCTTCTGATTCGTGCCTTCCACCATATCCCAGAAATTGCCCCCATTTTGGCATGACAATGGGGCCCGAGCCTCTGGGTCTCTCCTTAAAAGTAAGGCATTGCCTGTGACACACAGGGAACTGATTCCCTGCCTTCCCCCACCCCCCTACCCAGGTCCACCAGGCCTGATAGGAATTATTCCCTTTGCTCATTCCCCGGGACAAACACCATAGAAATCATACAGAAATTCCTGGGACGGGCTGCATGATTCTTTCTTCACGGAAGAGCTAGGAACCTACCACCACTGCTCTCTGCCTGGTTTCCCCAAGGAGACATCAACCACGTAGTTAACAGTCAGGAAAAACAAAAACAAGTCTCTTGTGATCTCTGAACTCCTCCCTTCCAGGGGATGTGATCAGGAGCTGGGGGTCAGACAAGATTACGAGCCACTAGGTTAGATTTGTGCTTCTGGACAAGATGGAAGAGGCCAAGTTCCAACTGGGCCATCCCCAGGGGAAGAAAAAAAAATTACTCATTTCAAACTGGGGGACGGAGGCAGCAGCCTGGTCCTCTAATCCACTTCTGGTAGGTAGGCAGGTATGAGGCATGACGGACTTCTATGTGAAACCGGAGCCCCTCAGGCAAGGCATGGGTCTAGCAGGTGAAAAACAGGGTGGGGGGTGGTCCTGAGGACAGAAGCCTGGAGCTGAGGGAGAGAATCTAGGATCCAGGATGGAGGCAGCAGGGGAGGAGGAGGACCAGGCCCACCGCCTGGGGGCGGGGGCTCCTCTGTAGGAAAATGCCACAGTACACAGGTGCCATCGTAGCCCACTCTTTGCCAAGGCCTTAAGTATGATATGGGGGGGGTGGCACACAGGAAGGTGGGAGTGCATGGGGCTCACCCCTGCCCCTCTGCCATAGACAGGCTTTCTGGGCGAGCTGAGGTAGCCTAAGCGGGGGAAACAGTAGCCTTGGCTCCCAAGGGAGGCTGTGTTGTGTGAAAGTAACAGGAATTAGTGAATGAGGATTCTATCCCTTCAGTCCATGGGGCAGAAACAGTCTTAGACATGAGAAACGTGACTCCTAGAAGAACAGGGGAAATGGCCAGTGAGGGCCAGGAGGAGGTACATGCAGGGCTCTCTCCTTCCTTGGTTCCTGCTGTCCTCCCCCGCCTCTCCCCACCCCCAGGAGAAGATTCTTCTTAGTGTTGTTCTGGGGGAGCAGGAGGGCGGGCGGGGGTTATGGGGATCCAGGGCACTGCTGCTTCTGCCCTGCCACAGTTAGAAGGTAGAAGCCTATGTTACAGGGACGGTATCCAATGGACACAGGGCAGGTGTGCGTGGACTGTTGGGCCCCTGGCTGGGCCGTGGGCTGTGATCCTCGTCGCTGGGGTCCGAGCCTGAGCCACAGGCAACAGCATCTATCCTGAAGGAAGAAACAGGGCTGACCCCTCTAGTTGGCTCAGATGCCACGCCCCCCTCCCCTTCTCCCTTTCCAGGGGCTTGCACGGAGGGCAGGCTCTGTCTCCTTATTCCCCAGGCAAGGACAGGGATTAACATTAGCTAATGACAGCAAACATTTACATAGTGCTCACCATGTGCCTGGCACTGTGCTCGGTACTTTACAAATATCTTATTTTCACAATGATCCTGGGAGGTGCTAATATTATCCCTATCTTACAGACCAGGAAACAGGTATAGAGAGGTTAAGTGACTTGTCCAGGGTCACAAAGCTGGTAAACGTCTGATGCCAAATTCGAATTCGGGCCTGTCGTCACTCTATCTCCTATAAAGGGTGGAGACTCCAGAGCCTCAGAAGTGGCAGGGGGAAGGTCAGGGTGAAAGAAGCCTCAATTCTGCCATGGTCTTTAGGTGCTATGTGCCGAGTACACCCGTGTGCAGGATTCACTGCATGTTTCTGGCTTCGGCGGTGGTTGTGGGAATGAACTTTGACAACCCCCCCTGCCCTTCGGACTTTGGCATCATCGATGGGAAGAAGCTGTTGAAGTTACAGCCGAAGGTCTCCAAATTGTAAAGAACCAACATGAACTCGTTTGAAAGAAAGGATTCTCTTCTTTCCTCCCTCCGTGACTCCAATAAATAACTCCCATTCGTAGTGGTGCTTTCCTCACACAGGTAGTATGAAATCCGGGGTTCAAACTTTGGTCTCCTGACTAACCAGTCTGGCGTTCTTACAGGGCAGGCACCGGTACAGACTTGTGGAATGTCTAATCTGTGCATCTACATTTTAGCAACTGGGAGATCAGGCCCCCATAAGGAGGGAAGGCTGCCTGAATGCCTAAGGTGACCTGGCTAAGGGAGGAGGTGGGACTTTGCCCACAAGGGACGAGGGAGGATGAGTGCCCTTCAGGAGGTCGGGACTCTTCTGCGTCCGCCCACTCAATGGAATGGAAGAGGCAATAAACTTCTGGGAAGAAGGCACAGGGCCCATCTCCCTTGCTGGAAATACCCCCTAAAATAAAGCCACATCCAGGAAGGAATGGGGTGCAAAGATGCACCTACTTAGGTTCCTTCACATCCAAATTACCTCTGAACCTTGTATACTGAAGTTTGCAGACTGCTGGAACTAGGGGTCTCGGAGATAACAGTCCTGTTGGGGGAGTGGAAATGGAGTCCCAGAGCTGGGAATGACGGTTTTAACAGTTTTAACCAAGAACCAAGCCCCAGAACTCCTGATTCCCAGAGGAATGACCTTCTCTCCCTATGTCCCCGTTAAATCTGGACCACAACCTATTAAAGAAGAAGGGCTCTGTTTTCTCCCTGTCCACACTCCTGTTTTCCTCTGGCAGAACTCTTTGGCTAGTGAGATGTCGAGGGGCTGGGCCATCTTTATCATGGGACTATGGCACTTTATTATGGAGCAATGGATGGGGCCGCATGATGACCCTGGATCTAGAACTTAAGGAGTTCCCGCAGACCCCAACTGAATGTCAACAACCGTCACCTTGTGTCTGACAGAGAAAGTTGGGCTGGCTCCCTGGAATCACCGGCTGCTTGATCCCCCTCCATCTCTACTCCTTAATGAACCAAAAGGTGGGCTCTAACATCGTACAAATATCTCACTTGAGATCCTCTCAATCACCCTGAGAGGTGGGTGCTATGATTATCACCCCCGTTTTACAGATGAAGAAACAGGCAGGTGGTGACTAAGTGACTTGTTCAGGGTCACACCGCTAGTCAGGATCGGAGTCTGGATTCAAATTCAGGACTTCCTGGATCCAGGTCCAGTGCACCGCTAGCTGTCTCTAGTGTTACTATTCTGGAGAAGCCCTTCTTGATTCACCCCATTACTATTTTCTGCCTTCTTAAATTGTCACGTAGATAGCTTATTTGCCTGCATGGTGTAGCCTCCCTACCACGGAATGTAAATGCCTCGAAAGGCGGGGGTTGTTTTTTATTTTTGTTTCTGTTTCCCAAAGACACTGCCTTGTTTAAAAAAAAAATAGCGATGATAAATATTGATACAGTGATTCTAAGATTTACAAAGTGCTCTGAACTTTATAAGGTGCTTTCTTCTAAGCTATCTCATTTGATTGTAGATAACACAATCTACAACCACTTAACAAATGTAGTTTGAATGGGATTGGCCAGACCACGGCAACAGCAGCCTCAGAACTTAGGGGTAAAGGGAGGCTCAGGGAAAAGGCCGGGGCGGGTCGGGGAGAGGAGGGGGCTTGGAAGCCAGCCGCAGAGCCACCAGGACTAGCCTCAAACCCTGGCTTTTCCCACTTACTACCTGACCGTTCCTGGATTAAGTCATTTAAGCTTTATGGGCCTTCGGTTTCATCATTTATAAAATGATCAGAGTTTCACCCTCTGGTTCTGGTCCCAGCTCTAGCCCTCTCCTAATTGTCCAGGCCTATGCCTCATTCCCTGACACATACTCTGATCCAGTGACACTGGCCTCCTGGCTGTTTCATGAACAAAGATACTCCATCTCCCGACTCCAAGCATTTTCTCTATCTCCCATGCTTGGAACGCTCTTCTTCCACCGTGACTACTGACCTCCCTGGCTTCTTTGGAAGTCTCAACTAAAATCTCACCTTCCACAGGAAAGTACTCCAAACCCCTCTTAATTCTAGGGCCTTCTCTCTATTAATTACTTCCTATTTATCACATATGAATATATATACACACATTATCTATATACATACATATATACATACACACACACCTATATATATATATATATATATATATATATATATATACACATATATATACATATATCTAAACTTGCTTTGTAAATATTTGCTTACATATTGTTTATCCCATTAGATTGAAAGCTCCTTGAGGGCAGGGACTGTCTCTTGCCTCTTTTTGTATCCCCAGTATTTAGCACAGTGCCTGGCACATAGTAGGCACTTAATAGATGCTTACAGATTGATTAACCCTAATTTGATATGAGACTTTAGACAAGTGATCGAACATTACTGGGCCTATGGTAAAGGGATGATATTCAATGACATGACTGCTAAAGTCTTGAGCTCACTTCTAGTGTCTAGGATTCGAAGACTTTATCACTTTCAAGTTCAAAGATTCTAAGATTCTTCTCCCCCAGATCTCAGCACGCAGCCTACAGAGGATGCAACTACAGATCTGCAGACTCAGCAACTCAATTTTTCCCTTCCTCAGTCTCCTTTCCCCCCAGGTCTAGACAAGAGTCCTCCGGTAACTAAGCTCCCCCTCACCTTATTTGATCAGGATTCCTGGAGATCGGGCATCGTCCTCTATGTTTCTCAAATTTTTCTCTGCTTCCTCTGAAGAGCTAGACAGAGGGGTTGAGGAGAGAGACTCTTAAAACCACGAAAGACCCCTCCACCCTCCACCCCCAGTTCCTATTTCCCAGGATGGAAAGAACACGCGTCCCAATACACCAGGCTTGCACAACATACAGCCCATAGGCTGCAAAGGATTTTGGGCAGCCCGCAAAAAGTGTAGAGGATGTAAAAGAAAGTAAAGACGTAACGAGTGCTTTGTACATGCCCCGCTTAACCCGCCTTCCACTAGTCACTGTTGTGCCCATCATGTAACTTGGGGGTTGAGCTGCCACTGTGCACTCTCTCCAGTTTGTCACATGACCCGCAGCAACTGACCATCGTCGGTCTATCTCTAAAAACCTATTTGAGGCCCAAAGAAGTTCAGCCTGTTTTAATTTTGGCCTCTACCTACTACCGAGTTGTGCAGGTCTGCAATATACCATGGAGAAGGAGGACGCCACTGGGCGTTAGGTGAGACGGGGAAGGACGTTCAGAATCTAGGGAGCCCCATCCTCTCCATCACCACCCCGGGCACAGAGGGACCCTGGGGCTTGGAAGAGTGAGACTAAGAGGTCCGGCTTTGTCTTCTTCCTTCCCTGCCCACTCCTGATTCTGACCTCACTCGGACTTTATTTACCTACCTGCCTAACAATTGCCACCACCCTGAGGACACAGTGCTATTTCCCAAAGTCTTCTCTCTCCCCTTCCCACTTGATTCTCTCACACGAAGCCTGAGAAGTACGTAAAGCAAGAATTCCCATTTTCACTTAGCAGAACAGGAAAATAACTCGCCCGAAGTCCTATCTAGTTAGAAGCAGAGCCAGAATACAACACAGGGCACTTTTGTAAGGCAGCTAGGTGGCCCAGTGGATAGAGCGCTGCACTTGGAGTCAAGAACACCTGAGTTCAAATCTGGTCTCAGACACTAGTGACCCTGGGCGAGTCACTTAAACCCTCTGTGCCTCAGTTTCCTCATCTGTAAAGTGGGGGCAATTATAGTACCTACCTCACAGGGATTTTACAAGGGTCAAATGAACTGACGTGTAAAGAGCAGCAGGGATGGGCTGAAGCTGGGGGGAGGGGGGGCAGTTTTCCTTATGGGAAATCTTCCTTTTCCTTCCCCAAGGGGAATTCATTTGAGATAAACCACTGAGAACAACCTGGGCACCCCCTGGACTCTCCGGAGATCTGGGTTTCTGAGGCCGAGGCTAGGTCAGCTTTGGCATGAAGGCGAAAGGTCTGGTTGGAGAAGCCAAGAGCAGGTTAGGGCTTCTCTGTTGCCAGGCAAGGGAAAGGGGTCTCCTCCCATCCTCACCTCAAGAAATCCTTCACTTCTTCCACGGTGATATCAGCGGTGCTGTCCAGCGTGGTTTCTGTGCTGTTGGGAGAGTCTATGGATGCTGGGGAGAGGGCAGCCTGGGAATGCTCTGGGGTTCCTTGGTAGGACAGAATGGAGTAGTTAGGCCTGGGATGTGCCCCAGTGGGGCTTCCTAGCACAAGGTGGCCAGGACCAGGGCTCTAAAGGGGGCCAAGAGTATGACCCTCCCTACTCCCTCTTTCCTTCACCCACAGCCCCACTTCAGAGTCCTGTCACGTAGAAAGATAGTGGAGCTAAATGCCTAAAGAGACTAAAGCCCTGTACAGGGTCCTAGGGGAACACGTAGGGGAGGGGAAAGACGTGGCAAACCAAAGGAGAGAGCCCGAAGCCAGAGTGAAGATGGGATGTGGAGCCACTGGGCTAGAGCATCCCACTTGTCCATTTGCCCACCACGTTCACCTCCCTCAAGGCTTTGGGAGGGGTCTGTCTGACTGTGATTCTGTATTGGATGTTAAGCCAGTGGGGCATGGCTCTGAGGGCATATTTCTACCCTCTACTAGACTGCCATGAAGGGCCACCCTTTCCACCCAAGAACCTAAGTTCTTGTCTCTTCCCTTAGGGATGTGCTGGATCCATAAGGTCCTATGGACCCTACTCCTCCCTCTAACGAGTGGAAAGGGCACCCAGGCATAGCGTTGTTTCAGTTGCTGGGCCACTGCCCTGGTGAAGCCCCCGGTGTGAGGCTGCCACAGAACAGGTGGAAAATGTGGCATCTCTCATTGTTCCTGGACAGTGCCGTAGCCACATACCGCATACAATATGCACACATGTATGCATCTACTGTTCATCCTCTCCTCCCTAATGTATCTTTTCTGTCTCTGTTTATCTAAACCTCATCTAAGGAATCGTAGTTTTTAAAAAATGAGTTAAAAAGGCCTTTAGCGATCATCTGATCCAACCTTCTCATGTGATTTAGGCAAAGGAAGAGACGGAAAGGGAAGTGGTCCAAGAAGTGGTCCGCATGTGTAAGTATGCACATATTGTATACGTATCTACACAGAAAGTTAGTGTGGCTAAAACCCAGACCTCCTGATTCTCAGTTCATGGCTCCTGACCTTAAAGGACCAGCTCAAGTCCCACTCCCTTCTTAAGACCTACTTTAACCACACTGATTTCTCCCAAATTCATGAAATCACTTTTTTTCTTCCACTTTTTTTTTTTTACCAAGTCCTTCCAGTCCTTCTTCCTCTGTGCCCTGTCTCTCTTTCCCCTCCAAGACTTGTGCACTCACCAGCTCCATCAACGAAGGAATGGTTCCCCTCAGACACTGGCAGCATGTGGGTTCCATTGGCCTGGCTCAGCTTGGGTGATCCTTTGTAATCATTGCTGGAAAAGAAGGGAGAGGTGTGATGGGGGGAGAGGGAGGTGTCTGGAAGGGGAGAGAAGGGGGAATGTTCCTTTGGAAGAGGGCCACTAGATTGTGGAAGGGGTAAGAGGAAGGAACATGGGCAGCTAGAAAAATCTGACCCCTGGTCATGCTGATGGGGAGAGATTATTCATAAAGTCCCATGTAAAGCCTTGACATCTGGGACAAGTTTTCATGACCTAGTACAATCCTGCCACGGTACAGAACCCTCCTCCCTGGAAGGCTGGCACATCTATACACCAAGTCCATCTGCATTCCAAAGGATTCTTTCACTTTCCCTTGACTCAACATCAAGCTCTCATGCCTGCCCCCAAGCTGCCAGCTGGGGCTTCCTGGCACTCAGTACTACCAGGGGCCACTTGGAAAATGTCGGCCTGAGGAGGGCATTGACACAGCATCTTTTTGAGTCACAACTGCCTCGAGAGGCTTAGGACAGGATCCTAAGGAGATGCAAGGTCCTTTTTAAGGAAGAAGGGCAGTAGTGGGCATCTCTGGAGTCTCTGCCTGCCAGGAGATGGAGCCTACCCGTGACCCCTCCTCACTGTGCATCAGGCCCCGGGCAGGATGAGTCTTCTCCCCAACCCCCAGTACCCCACCCACCCCTGGCACCTGACACAGGTGGTATCATGAGGTCGGATGAAATCTAGGGAGCACAAGGGTTCCGTGATATTCTTGGCACTCAGGGAAAAACGCTCAAACTCCGACGGGGAGATCAAGTAGAACCCTGTTGGGAGGGATGGGGAGGAGGAATATGAGCAACTTCCCAATTTGCCAATGCCTACCCCCCCACCCCCACATTCATCTTCCTCACTTGAACAGACACAACCTAGGGGACATAAAGTCTCCTTTAATACATCAGGTCACACTCAATAAAACAAATACTTCTCCAGCTAGTCCCCAGCCTTCTTCCTGTCTCCTGTCCCCTCTGCTCACTCTTGTATCCTCACCTTTGTTCTTATGTTTTCCTTTCCCTGGGAGCCTCTCCTCTATCCCCTCCCCCATCCCATCTCTCTGGCACTGAATGAGTATTCCCTCCTCCAGGAAGGATTCCCCAGGCTCCCTGATGGCTAGTGACTGCCTCCCTCTTCTGACCTCCTATTGCACTAACAGGCTGTACCATAAAGCTTGGCCTTTGGCATTCTCTAGTTGTTTCATAGGCCTGAATCCTATCTCTTAAGAAAGTTACCTTCTGTATTTCCAAATGAGGCCCAATATTTACTTCTTAATTGAGTCTTAAGTAGGGCAGCTAGGTGGCATAGCAGCCAGGCACTGGGCCTGGAGTCAGGAAGACTCATCTTCATGAGTTCAAATCCAGCCTCAGACACGTACTAGCTGTGTGACCCTAGGCAAGTCACTTCACCCTGTTTGCCTCAGTTTCCTCACCTGTCAAATGAGCTGGAGAAGGAAATGGCAAACTACTCCAGTATCTTTGCCAAGAAAACCCCAAATGGGGTCATGAAGAGTCAGACAGGGCTGAAATGAGTCTCAAGTGCCTGTTCCCCAAGAAAGCCTAGGGATTCAGAACCTGGGGCCTCGATGGGCCTCGAGTGCAGCCCTTTGACTGAATCCAGGATTCAGGCCACTCCTGGCCTAAACAAAAAAACCCACCTTGGTCTGATTAATTCTTATTTAGGGTTAAGTAGGACTCATGGCTAACCATCCCCTCTTCCCTCTCTCAGACCCTCACTCCCACCCCAAATCCCCTATAGTTAGTTGGAGACATTGAGGAAGAGAGAGGGAAAGTGATTTAGAGGGCTGGACCTGCCTGGAGTCAGGAGGACCCGAGTTGAAATCCAGCCTCAGGCACTTAAAAAGGTGTGTAAAACTGGAGAAGTCAGTTAAATCTCCGACTGCCTTAGTTTCCCCATTGGTGAAATGGGTATAAAATTGGCACTTAGCTCCCAAGGCTATCGTGAGGAAAAATGAGATATCTGTAAAGCAGTTCACAAACCTTAAGCTGTTAGAGAAATGCTTAGATGTTAGAGAAATATTTAGAAGCAGCTAGGTGGTGCTGTAGGGCAGTTAGATGACTCAGTGGATAGAGAACTCAGCCTAGAACTGGGAAGACCTGAGTTCAGATCTGCCCTCAGACACTGTGGGACCTCGGGCAAGTCACTTAACCTCTGGAGAGGGAAATGGCAAACAACACCAGTACCTATGCCAAGAAAATTCCATGGGGTCATGAAGAGTCGGACGCAACCGAACAACAAGGTAGTGCTGCAGATAGGGGCTGGCCCTCCAGTCAGTAGGACCTGAATTCAAATCTAGCCTCAAACACTTAATGACTGCGTGACTCTGGTCACATAGTTTTCTCCCTTGTACAATGAGATTAAAAAGAGCTTGGAATTAGGATTTCCCCCCTCCCAGGGTTGAAGTGAGGACAAAATGAGATAAGATTTCATTTTTAAAAGCTAATTTTTTAAAAAAAATTTTTTTTTATTAATTTATTTATTTTTAGTTTTCAACATTCACTTCTGTAAGTTTTAAATTTTCTCCCCCTCTCTCCCCAAGACAGCCTGCAATATAGGCTCCACATATACATTCCTATTAAACATATTTTCACATTAGTCACGTTGCATAGGAGAGTTATAACAAACGGGAGAAACCATGAGAAAGAAAAACAAAACAAAACAAAAAACGAAAATAGTCTGCTTCGCTCTGCATTCAGACTCCACAGTTCTTTCTCTGGATGTGGCGGGCATTTTCCATCACGAGTCCTTAGGAATCGTTTTAGGTCCCTGCATTGCTGAGAAGGGCTAGGTCTATCAAAATCAGTCCTCACACACTGTTTAAAAGCTTACTTTTAAAAATAAGCTTAAAATTAAAATGAAAAATAAAATTTTACAAATTTAAAAGTCTATAACTGCCAGCTATTATTATTTTAACGCTGTTATTAATTGTGACCTGCCCAAAGTCACAAGACACAGCTGGGGAAAAAGCTAGGAGGATTCTGAACGTGCTTCGCTACAGGGAAGACAAGGCCTCATTTCTTTAGCCTCATATCGCCGGCTAAGAGGAAGCTCTTGCCTTAGGTTAAATCTCTGACTGCCTTAGTTTCCCCACTGGTGAAACGGATATGACATTGGCACTTAGCTCCCGGGGCTATTGTGAGGAAAAATGAGATATCTATAAAGCAGAAACTTCTCTTGATGCCTAGAAGATACGTCATTTGTATGTGCTGAATTCCTTCCAGGACAAAAAAAACTCAAGATAAAGGATTCCTGCTCCATGAAGATTTCTTTGATCCCTATCAAATGACAACCATCCACTCCACACCTCACATAGCACCTTTTCTGGACAGAGCCACTGATGGTTGGGAGCTCTTCCTTTGAAAACTGTACATCCTGTGACCACTCATTAATTGGGGAATGAGTCTTATTCTTGTAAATTTAAATCAATTCTTTACATATCCTGGAAATGGGACTATTCCCAGTTAACCTGCTTCCTTTCTAATTTTAGCTATGTTGGTTTTGTTCAGCATGGCACTTTTTTTTTCTACCTGATATATGTTATTTCATAATAATTATCTGCAAATATGTCTTCTTCCCCATTAGATGTAAGCTTCACGTGGGTGGGGACTATCTCAACAATATAATATTATTATTTATAATCATATTATATGATTTTATTATAACATTATATTTTATTATTATTTATGTTATATTATTATATTATCTATTATCTTTCTCACCGACTAGCACAAAGCTCTGTTAGCTACTTCTTGGCTCAAGGCTTGCCCCAGGCTAAGCACTCAGGCCCCCAGAGCTGGGACTAGAAGATGGAAGGAAAGTGTGGGACTCACGGAGTGTGGGAGCAGAGTCACCCAGAAGGGACAGACAGTGGCTTATGCTGCGTGAGGCCGGTGGGGCTGGGACCGGGGCAGGCAGGACACGAAAAGCCAAGGACCCTCTAAACCGATCCCTCCCAGGGAGGCGATGAGCAACTCCAAAAATCCATCTCTTCATAACCTCATGGTTCTTTTGCATTGCAATTTGACTACAGGCAACACAGTGTCCTAGGAGAACCCTGGACCTTCACAGAATGTTTACAAGATGCTTCCCTTACAAACACCCTGTGATGGAGTATTCATATTTTTACTTTGTTCAGTCATTTCTGACTCTTCTTGACCCCATTTGGGGTCTTCTTGGCAAAGGCACTGGGGTGGTTTGTCGTGTTCTCCTCCAGCTCACTGGACAGATGAAGAAACTGAGGCAAACAGGGGTAAGCCACTGGCCCAGGGTCACACAGCTAGTAAGTGTCTGAGGCTTCATTTGAACTCAGGTCTTCCTGACTCTGGGCCCAGCACTCTGTCCATCATACCACCTAGCAAGTATTTTTATCCCCATTTCCCAGAGGTGAAGAAAGGCCAAGTGACTTCTGATCACTTCAACAAGCATTTTTTTTTACTGAGCACCTATTAACATAATAGACATTCTATTAGGGGCTGGGGAAAGGGAAGACAAAGATGACACAGTCCCTCGCCCTCAAGAGGCTCATAATTGTCACAGAGCTAGTAAGCGGTGGAGCAGGACTTGGAAGCCAGGTTTTCTCACCGTAAGGCCAACGTTCTCTGCCATGACAAGGTGCCTCCCTAGCCCATTGCCACAGTCTCCTACCACTACTAGGTTTGGGGCACCAGGCTGAAGCCAGAGGTGGTCATCCTTGTCTGTGCCTTTCTGTGCCACCAGAGGGAGAGGAAGAAACCCTAGAATGAGGTCATTTAGGAATCAGGACTTCAGAATCTGAAGGGGTCTTGGCCATTATAGAGACCAACTCCATTTTTCGGAAAAATAAATTGAGGCTCAGAGAGCAAGAGTGGCCTGACCACAGTCACACAATAAGTACCATAAGAGCCAGGGCTAGAATGTTAACCAACATTACCTTGGCTACTCTCCACAATCTGACCAAAACCCCCAAACAGGAGGCCGCTAGAATGCTACTGGGCATCTGCGATGGTTTACTAGTCACAAGGAAAAGGGCAGAAATCGACATATACATACAAAATGGTATCAAAAGACATACCTGAAATGAAGCCCCAGCTCACAGAACCTACACAGAAGCTCACTCCTTAGATGGCCACAGAAAGTGCCTTATAAACGTTCTAGTCTCATTAGACCCATGCCCATCATTCTGCCACAAAAGGAGATAGCATACACGTGTTTTCTGCCATGATACCTTTGGGATCCAGGTCACGAGTCTCCTTCCCACCTAGTCTCAAAGCTCAGTGCAAATTTCCATCTTCGCTGACCTCCTGTTCTGACCCCTTTAAAGCACTCCAACCCCAGGGTCCGAGTAATTCCATAAGCTTGTGCTCTCTCTCCCCACCCCTGGACTTTCTATCCACATGCTAAGAGATGCGCCATCCTTCCCTAACTCACCCAAAATACAGGAATAACAAAATCATTTTGTCACAGTGGGATGGGGTACGGGAAGAAATGGGAGGGTGCAGTAGGGCCCCTATTCTCTCGGTCTGAGTGAAGCCACCCCGCTCCCCAACAACCAAAGAGCTTCTCTGGGCTGGGAGGGGCAGACAACAAAAACAAACCTGATTCAAAGAAACTTCAATATGCCCTGATTTTTGAAATGGGCCAACCCAGTGACCCAAGCAAGGTTTGGCTGATGCCTATAGGATGTGTCCTTGGCCAAAATATGTCTCCTGAGTTGCCCAGCAAAATGCGTCAAAGTCTATCTTCATGCACAGTTATCCCTTCCACATTGACTTTTCCCAAAACACTGGTTGGCATAAGAAATCAAATAGGAATTTGGGGGGAGTTTTGCAGAAGCTGCAGATGACACGCAAAGGCCAGCAGGTGACACAGAGCCTATGTGTGATAAGATACTTAACCCAAAGTTTACAGTAAGGTACTGAAAAGACCCCATAAAAGAAAAAGAAAAATTCAGGCTTTTCTGGTATGAGGGGAGGGCCAAAACTTTTTAGGTGGATTTTCCAGATCTCAGGGGCTCCTCACCACTCATTCCAATGATGTGGAAGGGATAATTGTATTATGGGATCTTCTAAGAGCCCTGTTTTAAAATGTATTATAAGGGACACCTTAAACTCTTATCTGTTGATATTTTATCAGTGACCGGTTGACCAGCAGCCAAGAGCAAGGCCGTAGGTGTAAAGAGCACAGACTAGACACCCTGAGGAGAAGAAAAAGCACCACAGAGAAACTTTGCCAAGACGATGCCTGGGAAGCAGACTCCCTCCCCACCCTCCCACACCCTAATGGAGAAGGTCCCAGTGACTCCCACCCCCTTCACTCACCTTGCCCATATTTTGTGAAGACACAGGAAGCGATGCCGCTGATGTCCTCTTTGCGAATGCAGTCATAGTGCACCTGAGGCCGAAGGGACGGCACTGCGAAGACGTGGATGTCGCCAAGGTTGGTGAGACAGGCCAGGCAGTTTTCTGTGTAGTCCTCAAAGGCCACGCTGGTGAAGGTGACCAGAGCCACCTTCCGTACCCGGCAGCCCTCATGGGCTGTAAGCTTGAACTTGGTCTTGGCGCTGACCTTGGGCAATGTAAACACCTTGGTGGGAGGAGAAGGAAGCCAACAGGTGTCATGAAAAGACTTTGCAGGGAGTTGGCCTATCCTCCTGATTCCCAGAGCAACTAGTAAAACTAAACTGCCCAGAGCCAGTAAACTGGGCGAAGGGGGTGGTGCCGAGGCAGGGAGGGCTGAGATCTGACTCAATGCCAGGCCTTATGCAAAGGGTCAAATGGATATCGAGCCAAAGGAACACAGAGCCCCAATCCTGCTGGGGAAAGGTTTCCTTCTATCTTAGGGGCTTTGGAGACTAGGCTGATCATCCTTGCTGGCCTTATCTGCACTAACAGAGGGGGAAGATGGACCCCCGGGGAAGGTCACTTGGAAATCTCAAGACTCTTAGAATTTGAAGGTCAGTGATCATACAGATTAGCCTTTTCATTTTATAAAGGAAGAAACAGGCTCAGAGCACGTGACCTGGCCATTCAGGTAATCAACAGAGCCAGGACTAGAACCCAGCTGACTTCCCAGGCTAGTGGTCTTCCCATTAGACAACACTGGAGGTGAAGTCTCTGTTCATGTCAACTCAACAAGTGTGTACCTGAGGCCTGGCTTACTGTGCCAGTCTAAGTATGTAAGGGACATAGCCAATACACATTCTGGTACCTCGGTCCAGCTGAAGAGACCAAACTACCACAAAATAAGAAACTTAGGGAACCCATCAGCAGCATGAAATCAAGCGAGACATGTATAACTCATATCATACTGCTTGTCTTCCTCAGGGGTGCGGGAGGGAGGGAGAGAATTTGAAATTCGAAACTCAAAATTCAAATGTTCAAAAAATTGTTTTAATGTAATTGGCAAACATTTAATGAAATAAATAAAAATATAAAAAAAAATCCAAGTGAGAGACTATGGTATAAGGAACAGAGCAGGTTTGGCCAGGATTGACGGAAAGGAAATGGGAGCAGATGTTCTTGGGAAGATGCTCTTTAAGGGTGGGCTTATCCGTGGCTCAGTCCCAGCCCCTTAATTGCTATTCAATTACCTTGAATTGTTCCTCGGAAGAGATAAGTACAGAGTGGCTTCCCTGCATGTCCGGGGCCTTGGCCAGGTCTCGGGACACTTCGTAGGGCTCAGGCAGGGGACTTCCCCGCCCATCCAGCACAGCGATGGAGACCACCGGGGCTCGGTGCATCAACTGCACCTCCTTGCCCAGGACTGCCTCCACTGCCCGCTCAGAGAACTTCTCTTGGGACGGTACTTCCAGGGCATAAGCAAACACTGACCCTGAGTTGGTACCTGCCCACATGGTTGGTCCATGGTGAGTAGCTATGAAGGGGAAAACACAAGGGGAAGGGGGGAGAGAGAGAGAGAGAGACAAGAATTCAAAAGGTTCTTTACCCTCCAAACTGCAGTTAAGTATAACATAGCCAAGAACAATCATGATATTAATACATAATTTACATTTATCTAGTACTTTGCACTTTCCAAGGACTTTCACTGAAAATTATAACTGTGGCAGATTTCAGAAAAACCTGGAAAGGCTTACATGAACTGATACAAAGTGAAGTAAGCAGAACCAGAACACTGTACACAGTGACAGCAACATTGTGTGATCATCAACTATGAACAACTTAGCTCTTCTGAGCAATACAACGATCCAAGACAACTCTAAAAGATTCGTGATAGAAAATAATATTCACATCCAAAAAAAGAACTGATGTAGTCTGAATACTAATTAAAGCATACCATTTTCACTTTATTTTTTTCATAGTTTTTATTCCTTTTGGTCTGTTTCTTCTCATAACATGACTAATATGGAAGATGTTCACATGATTACACATATATAATCCATATCAGATTGCTTACTGTTTTAGGGAGGGTGGAAGGAGGAAATTTGGAACTTAAATTTTTTTAAAAAATGAATGTTAAAAATTATCTTTAAAAGTAATTGGAAAAAATAAAACAGTATTTCATATACATAAATATATAAATAAAATATATAAAATAAAATAAAATTTAAATAAATAATAAATTATAACATTATATATGATATTATTTAATTATAAAATTGTAATTATATATTATATAATAATGAAATATATAATTCATAATATATTATGCATTATATATAATCTATTTCATTATTATATAATATATAATAATATAAATTTAAAATAAAAATAAAATACTATTTAAAAACACAGAAAACATAAAAACATATTTTAAAAAATAAGAGATAGGAAGGGCAATTATAGAGATTAGAACCCACTCCTGGTCCTATGCTCTTTCCACAGACTCATGCTTCCTCTGAGTGTAGGGATAGCAATCAAGCCGAGATCAGAGAGCTGGGCTTTGGGAGTTTCTTTCTCTCCCACCTCCTCCCATAGTCCACACCAGCCTTACCATCTCGGAGGAAAGTATCTGCAAAGTAGAGACAGCGCACCACGCCTGAGAGTGAGTCATCGGCCGATCGGGGCTCGATCCGTCGCTGCACGGGTGTCATCTCCACATCGTGAGGGCAGGCCTGCTCGGCCAGCTGGGCATTGGCTTCCTGCACCTAGCCAGGAGGGGACAGGAGGGTGAAGTTCCAACTTCCATGGGCCAGGCCAAGTCATAGGCACCTGTCTCTGTCTTGAAGTAGATATTCTTTCTAAGGGGCCTTTATTTGTATCCCCAACACTTGGTACAGTGCCTGGCACCTAGTAGGTACTTAATAAATGCTGACTGACCACCCAGCTCCCATCCAGCCAGGTTCCATTTGGCCTTTTAGTCCCTCAGGAAGGGCATACATCTTCTCGATGGGAGCTTTCTCTCCCCAAAAACGATGTTTCCAGCAGCCCACAGAACATTTACCACCAAAGTGACAATACACAAACCCTGGCTCTTCCTTCTCTCTGCGTCTCACTCCTCCCACCCCCTGGAGTTCCGAAATGGCTGCATCATTGCTGGGGTCTGGGGACGGAACCATACATATACTAAAGAGCAGCCCTCAAACCCACCACTCAATCTCCCCCATTATTCTGTGGCCAACGTTCAAAAATCCACCATTAGAGATGAATTTCTCTGTTCTCTCCAGTCTCCTCTTTTATTCCCCTGCTAAAAGGAGCACAGTCAATCCCAAACACGTCACTGTGAATGGATGGGACATCAAGGGTGGCAGAGGCCCTCGAATTTGAGAGCTGTCTCATCTCGCGATAAGGAAACTGAAAGTCAGAGAGGGGACTTACTCATGATCACACCATGAGCCTGGCAGAGGCTGGGCCAGGATCCTTGACAGCAAGGACCGGCCCCTCCATCATATCCTGAGGCTCAGTGTCAGGCCTGTTCCTCTCCCCATCCCTTCTTCTTACCTTGCTGCTGGGGCTACTGAGGTTGGTCCGCTTCTTGCCAGAGACTCGGCTCTTACGAATTCGCCGGAAGGACTGTCTCAGGGACTTCTTCAGGGACTTGACCCGGGACAGCGGTCCCTCCATGGCTAGGGAGTCGTTGGGATGAAGGGTACACCTGGGGTGGAGGCAGGAAGCTCACTCACCTCTCTGACCAGGCTGAGGGATCAATAGGGATTTGGGGGCTATTCAGGGGTGGGCTGGAGCCGGCTCAAACTGGCTCTTGAGACCTGATCATTAAATTTTCAGAGTGAGCATTTACACCTTTGAAACTGGCAAATGCTATGCACAAATTGGGACCTGATTTCATTGTGGTCTCTTTAACAATTGTTTTGTTGATTGTCTAGTCTTAAGAAAGTAGGATAGATAACAATGCAGATTAAATATAGAAGGGTCATGTGTGTATCTTGCCCTTCCTCCTCTGGAGACCTGGTTGTTAAACATTTACCAGAACACCCAGAGCTGGAGCTATTCCAACTTCCCAGTTCTTTCTTCACATTCCTAGGAGGAAGATCTACCAGTTTCCCCAGTAGGGTATGGGTGGACCAAGTAGGTAGTCCTATTTCTCCTGGACTGTGACTTATGGATCACCCTGGGTTCAAATGACTTCCTCATCAGGCTTTTCAGGAAACAAATTGTACCCTAGCAATTCATTCCTTTAGGTCAAGCATTGGCCTCCCCTTGGCTTTTTTTTTTTTTAATAATCCAGACCCCACTCTGGAAAGATTACCTTCATAACATATCAGATCTAGAAGTTATCTTAGATCATCCAGTCCAATTCCCTTATTTTATTATTTTTTGGATTAATTTTATTTTTTCCTTCTTTAATACCAATCCTTTTATTATAAAAGTAGAGAAACTGAGGCCTCAAGAGGGTAACTGACTTGCCTAAGGCAAGGTGTGACCCAGGAGGAAGCACAAGAATCGGGCAACGAGGATGGGGGTTGAGGCAGAGGGGAGCTATGGATGCTACAGAAAGGCAAGCCCTGGGATCTCAGAGGAAGAAAGTGAAAGCAGCCACTGAGGTGGGGACAGTGTGAGAACTCAGAAAAATGGTCAGGTAGTTTTTCTTCTTAAAGGGGTGGCCAGGTGCTACCGTAGATGGAGCCTTGGGTTTAGAGTCAGGAAGACCTGAGTTCAGGTTTGCTCTCAGATACCTACTAGCTGTGTGACCCTGGGCAAGTCACTTAACCTCTGTTTGCCTCAGTTTCCTCATAGCGGCTACCTCCCGGGGTTGTTGTGAGGATCAAAATGTAAATTGCACAATTCCCAGCACATGGTAAGCACTATAAATATTATTTATTAGTACGATTATCCCTTTCCTCATTGATCCTTTCTCATTTCTAAAGGTCTGTTTTCCACCCACCCTCCAACCCTCAGTTGGCTGAGTTAGAAAAAACAAAAGCCAACAAACGAATATTAGGTGTGCACTGATAACAACCTAAGAGGTACTTGAAACTAGAGATTTTTAAAAGTCAGAAAAAATTGGTAAATTTTAAGGTACTATGACAAACTGTAGGGGAAAAGACTTTTCAGACAGGAGATCTGCCCAGACCATTCATGAACATATTTTGTGGGCAGCTACCCTTAGGCTCTTTGCCAAATTTACTCTGGGTAGAGAAGGGGCTGGGGGAACTAGGTGGCTCAGTGGATAGAATGCTAGGCCTGGAGTCAGGAAGACCTGAATTAAAATTATATCTCAGACATGACTAGCTGTGTGACCCTGGGCAAGTCACTTAACCTTGTTTGCCTTAATCCACTGAAGAGAGAAATGGTAAGAAAACCCCATGGACAGTATTAGTACGATATGGTCCCCAGGGTCACGAGGAGTCAGACACCTCGGAACAACAACAGAGAAGGGGTTGGTACAAGCTGATGGCCCGCAGGATTCTGATTCTCAGCTTTCCCCTCTCCTCTGGCCAAGCAGGAAGGTGTCTGCCCAGCAAGCAAAGAGAAAGGCTTGCGGAAAAAGGGACAGACAATCTTTGGGTTTGGGCTGGAGTTCCCAGATCATAGAGGGAAGGAATGGTGGTCAGTTTCTGTTTCTCCCACCACTAGGCCCAACACACAGCCTTTTGGGATGAGAGAGGGAAGACAGAAAAACCCCTTTGGACATCTCATGTTTAAGAGTGGCCCTGGTTAACTTTCCACCTGTCCCTAGCACTTTAAGCCTCCCCATAAGCAGTTACAGCCATAAGGCAAAGAAAGGCTCACTAGGAGACCCAACACCTTGTAAAATTCTGACTGAGAAGTATTTCTTCTAGAAAGCCGAGGGCCTAACAGTCAGGAGGAGGCTGGCACGGGCCAGCAACAACTCTCAGCAATGGAATGGCGGCCTTCCACTTGCCGGCGGTCCCATACCTGGCCAGCACTGGATTCCGGCGGTAATAGTCAAAGAGTCCAAAACCATGGCTGGTCCCAAAGGCAACAAGGTTCCACTCGGAATGCAGGGTGACTGCTGTCACGGCAGCCGGGGGCAGGCACTGCACCAGCACGATGGGCTGGAAGCCCGGGGGAAAGGCCAGGGAGCCATTCTTTGGGCTCAGCTGGTCATGGCCCTTCCAGGTGAAGCCTTCCCGGTCCTGTAACAGGTCCATGGTGGCAACGCTGACCTGGTGCTCAGACTTCTCATCGCTCAGCTCCATGACAAGCACCTGGTTGGGGGAAGGCACAGGGGGGTGAAAGGTCATCTCTCCTCGCTACCACTTCCACCCCACTTCCTCGAAACCTGGACCCCCCCCCCCCTTCCCCTTGTTTCTGTGATCACCTCCAGTCAGCCCCTGAGGCTCATCAGGCTTTTCTTAGTAACATTTCCTGAATCTGTCCCTTCCTCCTCCTGGTCCCACTTTTATCACTTCTCGCTTGGACTATGCAATAGCTTCCTTACTCAAATCCCTGCCCATTCAAATCCAGCTTCCTGCAAAGCCTTCTCTAATCACTCCTTTGCCAAACCCTGACTGATCAAACTCCTTTGATCTTCCCCTTTGCCAAACCCTGACGACTCTTTGCACACTCTGCCTGGTACTGTTAATTATCCATGTCCACCTCATCTCCTGGACTAGAGACTCCTAGGAAGCAGGAATCATGCTTTGGTCTTCTTTGTATTCACATACACTTAGAGCTGGAAGGTTCCTTAGCAGGCACTGAGATTTTCCTAAAACACAAGTCTGATCCCATTACCCTCTACTCAATAAACTTCAGTGGCTCCCTATTGCCTCCAGGTACAAATACAAAATGCTGTGCTTGGTATTCAAAGCCTTTTACACCCTGAGCCCCCTCCTCCCCTTCCTACCCTTCAATCCTATGATGCCAGCCTTCTGTCTGTTCTACAAACAGGAAACTTCCATCTCTTGGCTTTGAGCGTCTTCTTCGGCTGTCCCTCAGGCCTAGAATGTGCTCCCTCCTCTGCTCTGACTACTGACCTCCCCAGCTTCCTTTTCCCACTTCCTCGAGCAGGTCTTCCTAGTGCCTTCCCTTTGTTAATTATATCCTATTTATCCTAATTATAGCTTGCCTGGTATAGAACTGTTTGTATGTTGTCTCCTCCGTTAGACTGTAAGCTCCTTGAAGGCAAGGACTGTCCTTTACCTACAGCACTTAGCACTGTGCCTGGCACATAGTAGATGCTTAATAAATATTTATCTAATTAAACTGAATTGTACTGAGTCCAGTCCCCTCATTTTTAGTAAAGGAACTGACCAAGAGAGAGATTAAGTGCCTTGTCTAAGGTCATAAAACTTATAAGTGTCTGAGCCAGGATCTGAAACCAGGTCTCCAACTTCGGGTGAGGCATTCTAGATGCTCTGCAATGCAGCTCCACTGAGCAGAACCTGATTCACGGCACTTTGCAGGTCTTTGAGAGGGATGTTGAATGAAGGGCTAACTGAGGCCAGCCTACTCTCTCTTGAGCCCCGATGATCCTCTACCTGCCTCTTCCAAAGTCTCCACCCTAAGACCTCAGGCTAGGATCCCACTGGGAGAAAACCACCTACCTGTCCTGCAGTGCCTGCCACCACCATCTTGGCTGTATATTTACACAGCGATATTTTCTGAATACCAAGCCGGGGGTCATCGCTGTAGGGGTCAAAACACCCCACCTGAGTGGACAGATCAAGGAGAAGAGAGATCAGAGGAGAGGTATGAAGAACAAGGTAAAACCACACAGGCTGCTAAAGGAAAACACTTTGGCTTTGTGGCCCCTGACTCTGCATTCCCCTCACCCCTCAGCTGTCCAGCGCCCAAAAGATGCCTACAGCCACGGTATCATGCTGCACTTGAGATGTGGTTACTCAGCAGAACTTTAAAGACAGACAGGCTCATGTTTGTGGCAGTTGTTATGATCACACACACAAAGACACTCGATGGTGGAGAGGTTTGAAGGCTGAATTCTGCTGAATCATTTTTTAGAAAAGGTAATCCACAAACAATAGAGAGTGGATCTTCTGCACCACTCCTGGTGACTGCGAAGGTGTGGTCTTCCATAGAAAGTCTGCAAAAGCCTTCTGTTCACTTCTCATCTTTTCAGGAAGGATGCCTTTGATGCGCCCAGGGATTGTTCTTTGATATTTTATAAAAACAAGAAAAAGGTAAGACTGTAATTCAGGGTTGCCAGCTCCTGTTACCCTTTTTTTTCCTTTGGTGTAGAGAGGGCTAATAGAACTTTTCATGATCTTTTCTATTCTTTTGGAATCTTCATAACTCTTTCCAATGTCCTGAAGGATCAGTCCTGGGAGTGTCTTTAAAACTACCCTCTCACACTAGTACACTATTGGTGGAACTGTGAACGAATGCAACCACTCAGGAGAGCAATTTGGACCTATGCCCAAAGGGTTATACATAAAACTGTGCATACCCTTCGATCCAACGATACCACTTTAGGTCTGTATTCCAAAGAGATTTTTAAAAAAAGGGAAAGAGACCTATTTGTACAAAAATATTTAGAGCGGCTCTTTTTGAGGTGACAAAGAATTGGAAATTGAGGAGATGTCCACCAAATGGGAAATGGCTGAAGAAATTGGGGTATATGTTTATAATAGAATACTATTTTGCTATAAGAAATGACAAGCAGGTAGATTTCAGAAAAACTTGGAAAGACTTACATGAACTGATGCAAAGCAAAGTAAGCAGAACCAGGAGAACCTTGTACACAGTAACAGCAAGTCTGTATGATGATCGACTGTGAATGACTTAGCTACTCTCAGAAATACAATGATCCAAGACAATTCCAAAGGACCCATGATGAAAAATGCTATCCACCTCCAGAGACAAAACTGATGCTTTCTGAATACAGACTGAAGCATACTATTTTTTGCTTTATTTTTTGTACTTTTTTTGAGTTTTCTTTCACAACCTAATAAGATGGAAATATGTTTTGCATGATTACACATGTATAACCTACATCAAATTGCTTACTGTCTCAGAGAGAGGAGAGTAGAGAGAGGAAGAGAATTTGGAACTCAACATTTTTTAAAATGATCATTAAAAATGGTTTTTATGTGCAATTGGAAAAAAAAATTATTTAAAAAATACCACTCCTATGCAGATGTCTTCTGTGTGTCCCGGTACTCCTCCCAATGATCCAGTTCTGCACATGGTGCATCAGTTACTGAGGAGTTGTGATCCAAAGCTGTAGCAGTTCCCTTATTATCATTGAGGAGGATAAATTACCATCCAAATGCTGGCAGGCCTCTTCGAATCCATGTCTATTTTGTCATTAAGATCATAGATACAGAGCTGGAAGGGATCTTAAAGATCCAACTCCCCCAATTTACAGATGGGAAAACTGATGGCCAGAGAGGTTTAATGTCACAAGGTCACACAGTTAAACGGTATGGCTACATTTGGACCTAGGGCCTCTTGACACTGTACCATGCTTGCTCCTTCCAGTTAAATCTACGAATGTCCTAAGGACAAAATGGCTCATCCGGGCCACTCCAACTGGCGGAAACTATAACCAGAGTTTTCTTCACTTGGTGTTGTTCAGTCATCTTTCAGTCATATCTGACTCTTCATGACCCCATTCGGGGTTTTCTTGGCAAAGATCCTAGAGTGGTTTGCCATTTCCTTCTCCAACCAGGGCCTTTACTGGTTACCTTGTCTGTTTTTGAAGATAGATGGCAAAGTGGATAAAATGCTGAGTCTGAAGTCAGAAAGACTCATCTCTCTCCCTGAGTTCAAATCTGCCCTCAGACACTTAATAGTTGGGTGACTCTGGGCAAGTCATTTAATCCCTGATTGCCTCAGTTTTCTCATCTGTAAAACGAACTACAGAAATTAGTAAGCCGCTCCGGTAGCTCTGCCAAGAAAACCCCAAATGGGATCAGGAAGAGTCAGACACGACTGAAACAACTGGCAACAACGAAACCTATACACTCCTTCTCTGAACAATGTCAGACATGACTGAAAATGACTCAACCACAGCAAAATTTTTTGAAGGTTTGATGGCTCCTTTTAATCAGGCCAGGATTAAGCTGCCAGGATTATACAATGTCTTCTCATCTTTACCTTGTCTCCTAATTTGCACTGACTCTGACTGTGGCTCACACCAGCTGAGGTTGTGGACTGGACTTCCACGGCTGATTCTGGAATAACTCCCACACCAGTCGTTTCTGTCTCAATGGTCAGTTTCCTTTCTTATGATGCTGTTTTGATCCTTTCCCTGTCCAGTGCTTTTTAAGTCTTGTCCAATTGCTCATCCTAAAGCCTGAGTCTGACACACACACACACACACACACACACACACACACACACACGATAAATTCCCGGGGCTCCTTATTACCTCCTGGATCAAATACAAAACTCTGTTTGACTTTTAAAGCCCTTCATAACTTGGCCCCTTCCCATCTTTCCAGTCTTACACCTTAATTCCCCTCCATGGACTCTACAGACCACCAACACTGGCTTCTTTGCTGTTTCTCACACAAGACACTCCATCTCAGGGGTGGGGAACCTGTGGCCTCAAGGCCCTCAAGTGTGGCCTTCAGTCACCTGAGGACCTAGAGGGCCACATGGGACTTTGAGGCTGCAAGTTCCCCAACCCTACTCTATCTTGTGGCTTCCTGAATTTTCACTGGCTGTCCCCAGGCTTAGGATTCTCTCCCTCCTTGTCTCCACCTCTAGGCTTCTTCAAGTCTCTGCTGAAATCTCAAACTGCAAGAAGCCAGTCTCTGTTCATGCTAGCGCCTTTCCTTTGAGATGACCTCCAGTTTAACTTGAACGTATCTTGTTTGCGCAGTCTCCCCGAACAGATCCTGAGCTCCTTCAGGCAGGGACTGCTTTTGCCTTTATTTCCAACTCTTAGCACAGAGTAGGCACTTAGGAAATGCTTGACCACTCTTCCTAATGAATTTTATTACCTTGGGGCACTTACTGAACATGAGTTCGCTGCTCACTTCTCTGAGGTGAGCTCTTTTTTTTTTATAAATTTATTTATTATTTTTAGTTTACAACACTCAGTTCCACAAGTTTTGGGGTTCCAAATTTTCTCTCCCTCCCTCTCCTCGCCTCTCCCGCCCAAGATGGCATGCAAGCTGATACAGGTTCTACACACATGAGGTGAGCTCTCAAGCGGTCCTTCCATTCAACTGCTACTCCCATACATCTCTTGGTTTCACTTAAAACGAGAAAGTCAACTCGGATGTAGCACAACGTCCCCAGTAGTGCATCAACCCACTGACTGCTGGACAAAGATCTCACATTTAAAGCATCCGTGACTAAACCAACGTTTGTTAGGCAGTGTAAAAATCAATGTGCCCTCTCTTTTTAACCACTTGACATCGTGTCAGAACGGAACATGGGAGAGCATAGGTTCAAAGGCTATCGTTTCTGTCGTTTTCTAGGCTGTGCCACCAATCCAAGAGATAGTATTTAAAATTCTGGTGATGAGCCTCTCTTCATTTACCCAGGCTAGCCCTCAAACAACAGGGCATCTGTTGCTCCAGCCATACTTGAAGCCTTTCCAGTATTCATGTTCCACAGGTGGAGCCTCCTCATTATACCCCAAACACAAGGGAGACACTGGAGGGAGGATTCTGTGGAGATGCTTCAGGAATAATAAATCCTATAAAGCATACCTGGGGCCTGAAATGAGTGACAACTGGAGGCAGAATAAATCACCCAGTTAGGATGGCAAAGGAGAGGGGAAGAGGAGCAGATCCCAGAATAAGGTATCTAATTATGATGACAGTGGTAGAAGTGACATTTGTCACTTGTTTCATTCAGAAGGACTCTAAACTTAGGGAGCTGAGTGTCAGGGACGAGGAAGGTCGGGAGGGCTCACTGTCCCAAGCTGTTTGCTGTTTAGTCATTTTTCAGCTGTGTCCAACTCTCCATGACCCCTTTTGGGTTTTTCTTAGCAAGGATACTGGAGTGGTTTGCTGTTTCCTTCTCCAGTTCATTTGACAGATGAGGAAACTGAGGCAAATAGTGTTAAGTGACTTGCCCAGCTAGTAAGTGTATGAGGCCAGATTTGAACTCAGAAAGATGAGTCCTCAGGGAAGATTGAGCCCTGGGAACAAGGGCATGAAACCTCTTGATCACTTCCAGGATCCTTGGGAAGCTGGCTCACAGAGAAAGTCTTCCAGATTAGCTCTGGGAGGCTGACCTCCCTAGTTGCCCTATCATTCCCTTAGAAGGTCAGTGATAAGAAAAAGCAAAAGGAGACATTACCTTGTAGAAGAAAGAGCAGCTCTCCCAAAGGGTCTGAGCTCAAACTTTCCTCTGAAGGTTGGCCCCTCAACGGGCCACAGTGGCAGGGAAGTGAAGAGGGTAGGGGGGAACAGTTCCTCAGTGGGCACAGAGTGGAGGGGGTTCCACTGGGAAAGAGAGGGGCAAGTGCTGAGGGAAGGGGGAGAAATGAGAAAGGCAAAGTTACCTTGTGGAAAGGGGGCCACTCCTCCTCGCTGGCCTGGTTGAGGCTGTCTGCATGCTCGCAGTCCGTCTGGAAGATGTTAGCCGTTCCCAGTTTGTAGAGTGGCCTCAGTGACACTCCTGAAGCATCCCAGAACCGTACCGTCCCATCCTCGTGGCTGGGGTGGGGAGGGGAAAGGAAAGATAAGTCACTGCCCTCCCTAAGAGAGAAGGAACAGGAGGAACACCAGGAAAATGGGTTCTTAGCCCCAAAGTGACACGCTATCCTTGCCCTAGAACTCCCACAGGCCGTCAGGTCTGGCCTACCAAGTTGGATTCAAAATAGAAGGTGGGAGTTGGAGAGCAAACAGCCTTTTGTCTCTCAATGCTGAGTCCAAAGCACATTTAGTGAGTTTCCCGGGCTTCCAGGAGGCATAATTATCCAATTAGCAGCAAATTAGATGAGGATTTAAAAACTGACAGCAAAAGCCACAAGGATCCTATATAGCAGCCAGCTGCAGACGGTAGCCATCTAGTCCCTTCTGAGGAGTGAAGGAGAGGGATGAGAGGCATTAGGCAGTGGCTCCAAGACCTTTGATCCCTCTGCTTTTAATGACCCCCACCTGATGGTTGAGGTCCCCCAACAGAAAAGGAGCTGCTTCTCCCTTCTGCCACTGACATTCATTGATGTGTCTGAAGGCACCTAGGTGGCAAAGTGGATAGAGCGCTAGAAAACCTGAGCACAAATCCTGCTTCAGACCCTGACTAGCTGTGTGACCCTGTGCAAGTCACTTAACCTGTTTGCCTCAGCCTACTCAACTATTAAATGGAGAGAAGAATAACTTAATAAAGGTATTGTGAGGATCAAATGAGATATTTGTAAAGCACTTCGCACAGGGCCCGGCACATAGTAGGTACTTTATAAATCACTGTTCCCTTCCCTTCTCAAAGCCCCTTCTGAATCCCAAAGGCCAGACTTTGTGGATTTTGGGGGAAATAAGTTCCATAAGTTTGTGTGTGAAATCTTATCTGTTGAGTCAAAAGCATGGACTGACTGCCATATGATGAAACATTTACTGGTACCTACTACGTGCCCAGCCCTGGCGTGGGCAGAGAACAAAGAAACATAATACATGGTTCCTACCTTCAAGGAACTTAGTCTGGTTTGAGAGACATACACCCATAAGATTAGGTAAACATATGGACCATAAGTTCTTGAAAGGGAGGAACGAAACTTTACTGTCCCAACACTGGGCTGGACATGAAATGGATGGTCAATAAATATCAGTTCATACCAGGCTATGTGCCAATGGCTGACGTAGCTGGCGGGGTGAGGAGTGGGGATCTTGTTAGGACACGAGGTGAGGAGGCTTGGGCGGAACCTTGCTAGTTGGGCAAGATGGGGGAAGACCGAGGAACAAATCTGGCTTATGAGAGGGACGTAGAAGGTGAGGTCAAAAGAAGCAACAGGTGGCCAAGACCAGAAATTTAAGGTGGGCCCAGATTTGGGAAGATCAGACCAGGCTGAATTCTGACTTTCTCTCTCAAAGGCAATGGGGAGCCATCACTGAAGGTGCTTGAGATGAGGGGGAGGGGAAGGGGGATGACTCAGGAAAAAAACTCAGACCCGAGTTGTAGAAGGTATCTGGCTGCAGTAACAGGGCTTTTTTTGGTGGTGGTGGGGGGGCGGGGTTTGGCCATGTCCCTCATAATGTCCACCTTCACAGGGAAGTTACCAAATGCCAGGGTATAGGTTGGAGGGGAGAAATGGGAAGGAGGGAAACCAGTTAGGAACTCCATTCAAACTGATCCAAACGCACATGAGTTCATGGGGAGCCAGAATCAGGAAACAGGAAGTGAGGATTAGTTCCACTGCTCCCGGGATGGGGCTGAGTCACCTGCGCTGACATCACTTCTTGGCAGGTTCATTCCTGTAGGAGGCTGAGACTTCCCCAGTTCCGGGAGAACCTCTCTTCCTGCCCCAGGGTGGCTTCAAATCCAGACTACTAGCAGAGACTCTCTCACCCTTGGGGCAAGGAACGGCTGGATTTTCAGGTCCCAGGAAGAGATGGGGAGAAAAACCAGCCCCGGTTATAAAAACAACAATCCAAATAAACCCATCCCAGGGAAGGCCCTCGGGGGCTCCAGGGAGGAGCCCTTTTCTTCTTAGGAAGGCTTTGCCATAGGACCCAGAGAAGGGAAGAGCCGGGAAGGATGAAGGAAGCCAGAAGGGCAGGTATGACTGGGATGGAGATCTGGCTTCGAACCCTGGCTCTACCACGAACTTTAGAAATTTGGGTAGGTCCTGGGCTCAGTAAAATGGAGATGTCTGCTCTGCCTCTTCCGCAGGGCCGTTGAGAGATTCTGGTGAGATCACAGACCGGAGAAGGCACCTTGTTAATTATAAAGCACCACACGCAAGCCTTTAATGTGCATCGCACAATGTGGCCACAGGAACAGGTTGCTGGACTTGGGCTCAAATCCCACCTCTGACACTAACTAGCTGTGTGGTCCTGGGTAAGTCTTGAGTTAACTTCTCTAAGCCTCAGTTTCCACATCCGTGAACTGGAGGTAACAATACCTTCAGTGAGAGGGGTCATGGCATAGCGGACAGAGGCTTTGGCACTATTAAAGACCCAGGTTCAAATCCTCTTCTGAGGCATTCTAGAAATGTGACCATGGACAAATCACTCCGGTCCCCAAAGCAGCCAGTAGAGTTGCTAAGGGATGCCATGGATAAAGTACCAAGCCTAGACTCTTCTTTCTGAGTTCAAATCTGGCCTCAGACACTTCCTAGCTGTGTGACCCTGGGCAAGTCACTTAAGCTTGCCTTAGTTTCCACTGTCAAACGAGCTGGAGAAGGAAATGGCAAACCACTCCGGTATCTTTGCCAAGAAAACCAGGAGGGGTCACAAAGAGTCAGACACAACTGGAATGATAAAACAGCAATTAGTTGAGCGAGTATTCACATGTGCAGTGTCCCACATTTATGAAGTCAGAGATCTGGACCAAAGGAGGGGAAAAAATACACCTGTTGTACCAGCTTCATAGTACACGAGACAATATATGTAAAGCAGTCTGCATAATAAATGCCAGTTACTGGAATCACAAACATAAGGGATGATTAACCTGGGTAAGGGCCAGATCCGGCACCGCACTGGTCATTTCTGGGTCTTTCTATGGGCAGTGGTGAAGATGCCCCTGTGTCCAGACAATGGTCCCTAAATAAGGTCACATGACCACAATGGTTTAGCAGGAGCCCTTTTCCAAACATTCTCGTACCCTGAGCACCTCACTGGATCCTCACACTGTCCCATGAAGGAAGCAGCACAGGTATCCCCATCTTTACAGACAGGGGTAGAGTCCCCTAAGGAATCAACGGGAGAACCAGAGCTAGAACCCAAGTTCCCTGACCCCCAGACATGCTGACCCTTCTAATATACCCTCTTTCCTTTATCAGATAGAGGTGAGGGCTGCCTAGTCATTGCTTTGAGGTGGCCTTGGTTGGGAGGGCATCGTGTGATCCGCTAAAAGCAGCCAGGCGGCAAGGTGGATAGCTCGCTGAACATGGAGTCAGGAAGACCCAAGTTCAAACTCAGTCTCAGACACTATTTATCTGTGCAGGGGTGGCTAAGAGGCACATTGAACAGAGCACAGAGCCTGGAGTCAGAAAGACCCGAATTCAAATCCAGCCTTAGACACTTCCTAGCTGGGTGACCCTGGGCCAGTCACTTAACCCTGTTTGCCTCAGTTTCCTCATCTGTAAAATGAGCTGGAGAAGGAAATGGCGAACCACTCTAGGAAACTCTGAATGGGGTCACGAAGAGTCGGACACGACTGAAACAACACAACAATAAAAATCTACCTGTGCGACCCTAGGCAAGCCAGTTAATCTGTCTCTTTTAGTTCTCTCACTGAAAAAATGCATAAAATAAATACAAAATAAAATATATAATTTGTATAGATATATAAAATAAATATAAATAAATAAAAGAATTGTACCGACTTCCCAAGGTGGTTGTGAATGAGATAAAACTTGAAAAACACTTAAAGGGCCATGTACAGGAGCATGCTGGCAAATGTTTAACCACCAGCTCTCCAGGGGGAAAAAAGTATGCATGACACACTTTTAAGTTTAATCAGTATTATTAACATTTTCTCATCACTTTCCTCAGTCTAGATAATAAACAAAACAATAAATCAAGCCCTGATTTATAACATTTGCTGATTTCTGAGGATGCTCATACAGAACATTTAACAATTGGCTCTCATGAGGCAGCTCCAGCACAGGCCTGGGTAAATGCTAGCTATTATTCCCCAAGGTGGGAAACAGAACGGCAGAGAGGGACTGCCCCGACTTTGTCTGGTGTGGGAAGAAGAGTGTGAAAGGGGCATGGTCTCCTGGGTTTCCTGGTTTCAGTGAGAGCAGACTGGGGAAGGGCCATTAAGAGATGGAGCAAATCTCAAACCAATCCCTCTTCGTGCTTGAGGAGGGAACACTCAGGAGGTCCCCTTGGATTAATCAAGGGGAATAGCCTGAAGCCCAAGTAGGACTTGGGGTCAAGACCAGTGCAAAGGGGAAAAGCCAAGAGGGAGAAGGAAGAAACGAGGCCCTGCTCTGTATCTGGTACGGGGGCAGGAGGCGCCCTCTTGGACCACCTTGGTCGACGGCATCCGTGTCCAGGACGGCCTCGGTAAGGTTGCCAAAAGCTGACGTTTGAGTAGCAATTTAAGGTTTACAAAGCACCTTGCATGCCTTATGCTGTTCCATATGGTTTTATTCATTTCACAAATAAGGAAACTGAGAATTTGACTGACTGGCTCAGAATCACAGAGCTGGTGAATGCCTAGGTCACCCTGACTCAAGTCCGCTATATCCACCATGCTGTGGGCTGGAAGAGACCAAAGAAATCTAGCCCAATCTCAGTTGAAGGCTTGTAGGCTTGAAAGACATAACTAACTTGTTTTTTGAGTAATTAGGGTTAAATGACTTGCCCAGGGTCACACAGCTAGTAAGTGTTTGAGGCTGGATTTGAACTCGGGTCCTCCTGACTCCAGGGCAGGTACTCCATCCACTGCGGCACCACCTAGCAGCCCAGGAACTGACTTGTTTAACGCTACACACCGAGTTAGCAGAACTAGACCCCAGCTCTTTTAACAGGGCAGTGCTCTTTCTGAACACCTAGCTACAGAGAACAATCTTACCACTTAATCCCTACCCAACGCTCAGTCCTGAACCTGAAAAGAGTAGGAGGACATCAAGGAATATCTTTCTACTTTCTAATACTTTAAGAACAGCCCCGTATTTACAATAAGCTACAGACCAGACATCTGACCAAAGGGTTCCGTGCAAGGGTTTTCTTCTGGGAATTCAGGGCTCCCAGCCTGTGTTTTGGAGAAAGTAGTGGGAGTGCAGGGCTGCAAAGGAAATCAGCTGCTGGGGTTGGCACGTTAGTGGGTAATGCTGACTCTGGCTAGGCTGGAACCTCCCCTCCCCTGGCCATTGATAATCTCATATGCAGTTCAGGTAGCCCACAATTACCACTTCACAGCATGTCAATTCCCCTACTCACTAAACCTGTGGTTTTATGCACTAGGGAGGGCTCTACCTCGTGCCAGGCCAGCCCCAGGAACCTGGCATATCTTCTCAGAGGCCACTGACACAAGCCCAAACTTATCCCATATGGGCATGTGCGCACACTCAGTCTTCCTGCTAATCACACACAGGGTTTGTGGGTCTAAGCCCAGGGGTTATTATAAGAATCTAGATGAGACCTTAGAGATAATTCAGCCCAGGTGTTCTTAACATGGGGCCCATGAACAGATTTTTAGAGGGTCTGTGAACTTGGATGGGACAAAAAAAAATTACATGTTTATTTTCACTAACTGAAATTAAGCATTTCCTTCAGTTGTGAATTTTTTAAAAAATTATTTTGAGATGGGGTCCATAGATTTCACCAGACTGCCCAACAGTTACATGACTGGCGGGAATTTGTTTTGTTTGATCATCCATGTTTGTAAACAGGCTTTGTTTTTCTTGCTTCCTCAATGGGAGCCATCTCAGAGGAAGGGAAAGAGAGAATTTGGAGCTAAAAATACAATTGAATTTTAAAAAATTTCTTAAAAAGGACTCCATGACCCCCCCAAAAAAAGGTTGAGGACCTCTGATCTAGCCCTATCTTACTCCTAAAGTGATTTGCTCAAGACCATAAGCTAGCTGGTGGCAGAGCCGAGACTTGAACCCGAGTCACCTGGCCGGCCTTATGACTTCCCTTGTTGGTCTTTCTTTGAGCCTTTGGGAATTGCAGGACTGTCACAGTGAAGAAACCCTGGCTGGACTCCTGTTGGCCCAGGGCAGAAGAGCTGGTATGATGTGGCCTCCAAAAGAGCCTGCACAAAGCTTTGAGGGGAGGCATCTCTGCGCCTCAGGATGCCCATCCTTTTACGCATCCAGCAGGTAAAGAAGCGGCTGGCACTGGCCAGACACCAAACAGAGGCTGGGTCTGGCAGCTACACTCAGCTGGGTGGGGGGGGGGGCCATGAAGGGAAGAGAAGGAGGAAGCTTCTTCCAGACTCTCAGGCTGTAACTATTTTAATAACTTCCCTTTTCTCCCTCTCCCCCTTACTAGATTGTTTCAGGGCTTCCTCCTCAGGGAGTCTGCAGCCGGCCCCAAGCCAACGCCTTGGCTGGGGCCTGGCCTGATTTCAGAGCTTCTCACTCTCAACCCGGCGACTGCTCCCCCAATCCCCGGGGGCTGAGATGGATCACATCTCACAGAGGAGAGGCAGGAAGAAAATCACAGCGGTGACCGGGCTCCAGCAGCCGTGGCCAAGGGGCCACACGGCTAGTTCTGGATCTTGGAAAGATGCGCCCTCGGGGCTGCTGCTCTCCAAGAAGCATTTCCTGGGGCTCTCCGGAGGGAAGAAGAAATTGGCAAGGGAATGAGTGTGGATCTGGGGCACCAGTGTTGCTGTTTGCAGAGCTGGCACCCTGTCTTGAATTTTCCCATCCCTGCCTTCCCTCCCCCCAAACATCTGCTGCTACTGACAAGTTAGGCTTGTGCGCTCTGAAGGCCTCGAGCTGAATTAAGCATATGATGTGTTTGGCTCCAAAGGGCTTTGGTTTTGCCAAAATTGAACACACACACACACACACACACACACACACACACACACACACACACACACACACTTGAACAAAGAAGGGGAGGTGGGAGTTGGGGAAGAAACTGCTAACGGATGACAAAGGCCACAGAACATTCCGTTAGTTCACCCAAAGACCCTGGCACCTCAGGCCACACTGGGCTGGATAGTTCTGGTCCTCCTCCCACCCTTATCCCCTTTCCTCAGGATGTCTATCAGGTGCCAGCCCAGGAGCAGTTTGGCAGTGGAAGTGGAGGCAGAATGAGGGATGGGAGAACGGATCCCCCAGTGCCTCACTGAGAATGACTGCCTTTCTGGAGGCCCTGCGGGGGGAAGCGGGGACGCAAACATGAGGAAAGCATGGCCCTAGGAGAGGGACAGGTGAAGAGAGGGTCGGCACACACATTAAAAGGAAATGTCTGAAAATTTGTAACTCAAAATCTTATGGAAATCAAAGTCGAAAACTAAAAATATTAAATAAAAATAAATAAAAAAGTAAAAGTCTGGAGGCAGACATCCCTACCCGGTCAGGAGGAGTCCCCTCTGAGTAGGCTCTTGAGCTAAGTTCTTCCCTCCGTTGATGGGCCAGTTCTAGAGAGAGAGAGGAAAAGAGAGAAGAGAGGAGGAGAGAGAAAAGAAAGAGAGGAGAAAAACAAGAAAGAGAGGGGCAAAAGAGGAGGAGGGAAAGGCAGAGGAAGAGAGGGAAAGGGAAGAAAAAGGGCGGGGGAATGGAAGGAAGAGGGAGAAAGAGAGAGGTAAAAAAGAGAGGAGAGACGGCCATAGCCACATGAAGAAGAAAGAAATGTTAGTATACAACGTTCTCTCCTCTTTCCTCCTGTCCCGTAAAGGTCGATGGACTGGTCTAAAGCCATAAAACCCCTACCTCAGGGTCCTACCCACACTAGCCCTGAAAGTCTCTGGTTATAAAGCCAAACAGGAGTCCCTCCCCCAAACCACCTCCCACATGGGGCATGCCAGAGAGGCGGGCTCCCACTGCCCCCATCCCATTTCCCCAATTTACCCACCATAGAAGCGAGCTGGGGGCTCTGCCGCTTGCCAGCGCTTAGGATCCTCTCCCAGAGCTTGAGGGGGACGTTGGAAATATGGTAGGAGCAGGTGATGGCTGAAGAGTGGAGCGGGGCCAGGTATGGGGCTGGCACTGTGGGCCATCCAGGAGTCTGCAGGTCGATCACCACCAGCTCCTCCTCCACCAGCACCACCAGGGCACTGGGGTTGTCATACTCTGCAGTTTGGGAGAAGAGGCTGGGTGTGAGGAGGGCGTGGATGGGTGGGGTGAGTTACAAGAAGTGTAGGGCTGTGGAAGGAAGGAGAGACGGAGAGGGACCGAAGCACCTACCATCCTTGGGCTCTGTGTTGTACACGGTGAAGAAGTCGATCACCCGGGAAGTGAAGTCTAAAGTAACCAGTGTCTGGCCCTGCAGCACCGTCACACAGTGTCTGTCCCCATAGCTGGCCCGAGGCATCCCCCCACTGAAGATGATGAAGTGGCTCCTGCGGAGATAGAGAGGAGGCAATGACAGCGATGGGAAAAAATAACCGAGAATTACATTATCTCATCTGAGCTGAACATCCGTCTGAGGTGAGCATGATCATCCCCACTTTACAGACATAAGACTAAGGCTCTGAGATAAAATACTTTGCCTATGGTCACAAATACATCAGAGGTAGGGTTCGAACACAGGGCTTTCTGACTCCTAAGCCCAGTCCATAGAAATACGGAATATCTGGGCCAGAGGGAACCAAAGATCACCTAATCTGGGGGTTCTGGCCCCAGGGGTCTTTTTTAAAAAAACTGTACTCCAATATAATCAGTTTCCTTTGTAATCCTATATTAAAATACATTTTATGCATTCGAAAACATCATTCAGAGCAGTATATAGATTTCATTGTTTGTATTTGGTTGTTTCAGTTGTGACTGACTCTTCGTGATCCCATTTGGAGTTTTCTCAGCAGAGATACTGGAGTGGTTTGCCATTTCCTTCTTCAGCTCATTTGACAGGTGAGGAAACTGAGGCAAAGAGGGTGAAGTGACTTGTCCAGGGTCACACAGCCAGGAAGTGTCCGAGGCCAGATTTGAACTCGGGTCTTCCTGACTCGAGGCCCGGCACTCTATCCACTGCACCAGCAGACTGCTAATGGGGTTAACCCGATCTAGTCCGACTCCTTCCTTTTTACAGATGAGGAGACAGAGGCAGGGGTCAATGATTAAACGGCCTCCCTGAGCTGGAGTCACAAGGAGCATGGTGGCTGTGAGAGCAGACAGCCAGGCGGCATAGCTGGAGAGATGGACCGGGGGACAGGAAGTCATCTCACAGGGAAAGGGCAATGTGAGCCGGTGGTTTCTGCCCTCTGGGGGGCTTCCAAAGGCTACCTTTGGTAAAGATGGGGGGCAGCTCTTCATTCCCAGCTGAGATGGAAAGACCCACAAGAAGACAGAGGGGAAAGCGGGAGGCACAGATGTCACCTGTCATTGCTGGGCTGGGTCCCAAGGGCTGGGTGTTCATAGCCGTGGCCAGCTCATTAGCACTGGTCAGGGAGCACTGGTTTCTATGGGGTTAGTGCGACCCGCAGCTGGGATTGGGAGTGGCAGACGAGGAGTTAGGACATACAGCGCAGTGGATAGGGTACCAGGATTGGAATCAGGAAGACCTGAGTTCAAATCCAGCCTCAGACACTTATAGCTGTGTGACCCTGGGAAAGTCACTTAACCTCGGTTTGCCTCAGTTTCCTCATTCGTAAAGCAGGCATCATCATAGCATCTACTTTCCAGGTTTGTTGTATCAGACGAGATAATAATTGTAAAGTACTTTATATATAGTAAGTGTAAAGCGCTTAGCATGGTACAAAGCACACCCTTAGTACTATATAAAATTAGCTATTATTGTTAATAGTAGTGATAGAATTAATATATTCTATGTGCTAGGAGAAAACATCAAATGAGTCTGGGTGGACTTATCCAGGACTTTAGACAACTGAATTTATGCCTTTCTTTCCTTCCCTGAAACTCTAACCCAACCCTAGGTCTCCTATTGGCTCCTGGGGGTTGAAGCAGCTATGAGGATCCCCTAAAGCTTCCCCTCTACAGAAGCATCCCCTGAACCTCCCAGCTGGCTTCCACCTCTATCCTTCCTTCCGTGTCTCACCCTTCAGCTGCTTGCCTTTCATACCATCAATCTGGAGCTGGGGTGGAGAACCTGTGGCCTTCTAGGTCCTCAGGGGCAGCCTTTTGACTGACTCCAAGTTTTACAAAACAAATCCTTTTATTAAGGGGATTTGTTCTGTGAAGTCTGGATTCAAAGGGACACACTTGAGGACCTAGAGGGCCACATGTGGCCTCGAGGCTGCAGGTGCCCCACCCCTGAAGTGAGACGAAGAAAACAGCCCCACTGGGGACAGGGAGAAGTCTTCAGGCCCCAAAGATCCCTCCAAGTTTGACTACCTGCCCCTGCCCTCCCTCAACTTTTCCACCCCAGGATCACAACCTACCCAGACTCACAGGTGCGCCAAAGGATTTTGTTGATGGCTTTGCAGGGAAAGGGACCTGAAAGAAAGATTTTGGACTTGTCAACAGCAATGTTAGCACCGTGCCTGCAGCTCTGCTCACTTCTCGGCAAATGTTATGAAAATGGAAGCCTAAATCAAGCGCTATGCCCTTTCCCCCAACAGATACAGACCCTCGTCCCCCCGCCTGTCCACACTGACCTCCCCCTCCCCAGCTTGCACTGTGTGATTGAGTACATGGATCCCCTAGTGTTTCTTGTTATTTTTTGTACTTGTTTCTCTCTCCTTAACAAACCCACAAGCATCCCAAGGGCAGACACCACATCTTACAACTCTTGTATCCCTCACAGGGTGCAACACGATGAACCTCCTCACTTCCTTGCTCTCTCCCTTCCAATCCAACCTCCACACCAATGCCAAAGTCAACTAGCTGACGAATCCTGACCACATCACTCCACTGCCCGCTCAAGAATCTTACACAACCCAGTCCTTGGCCCAACACTCAAGGCTTGCCCTGCACGGGGCCCAACTGTTCTTGTTTTTCCATCCTGTCTGACTGTTTGTGACCCCGTACAGGACTTCCTGGCAAAGATACTGGAGTGGTTTGCCATGTCCTTCTCTAGGGGATTAGGTAAACAGAGGTTAAGTGACTTGCCCAGGGTCACAGGGCCAGTGAGTGTCTGAGGCCACTTTTGAACTCAGGTCTTGTTGGCTCCAGGTCCAGTGTTTTATTCACTAAGCCACTGAGCTGCCTCCAAACCTACCAATAATTCCTCTACGTGTATTCAGGGATCCAGCTAGAATGGACTGGTCCTTGCTTGTCCCTATCAGATCAAATTCTTTGTTTAGCCTGTAACCTTTTCCCTAAGTCTTAACATATCAAAATTCTGCCCAGCTCAGGACTCAACTGTACCCCGTCTTCCAGCGACTCCCCTTTCATTGGAAGTGACCCTCCTTGTACCACTCATGTGGCACCCATCTTGTATGATTGTCACCTTCATCCATGCTTTAGCTCTCCTTCTATGCTTTCCTTACAGGTAAGGCCTAGGGCAGGGGTGGGGAGCTCTCCTGGGCTGGGGACTCATAAGAGGTAGGTGTCCAGGCTTCATAGCTGATGGGCTTATTCATTCAATGGACAGTCAACTCCAGCTGTATCTAGGCCCAAAGGCTGGTAGGAGTCTAGCGAAGACCAGTAAAGCTACTGACCCTCAAATGGAGAACTTCGGAAACTAAGAGGCACTGAAGGCTATACTAAAGGGGAAAGGTAGGACCGTTCTAGGCCACAGGGCCCAGGAAGGAGAGCTCACATTTAGACCACACTTTTCAAGCAAGCATCTGTGAGGCAGCTGGGGGATGCGAGCGGATAGAGTGCCAGGTCTGGAGTTAGGAAGACCTGAGTTCGAATCTGGCCTCAAATACATAGCAGCTGTGTGACCCTGGGTGAGTCACTTAACCTCTGTTTGCCTTGGTTTCTTCAATCGGATAATGGGGATGAGAAGAGCCCTGAGTTCCCAAGGTTGTTACGGTGAGGAACAGATGAGGTAACATTTGTAAAACGTGCTTAATATAGTGGCTGGCAGACAGTAGGCCCTTAATAAATGCTTATTCCCTTTCCTCCTTCCTTACACCTGAGCATTGCATTTGATGTTCATCCAACCCTGGGCACAGGTATCATGGGTTATATAATTCCTACTTTGCAGATGAGAAAACTTCTCTGTGAGACCTAAGCTCTGAGAGACGTGATCTAGAACTAAAACCTCCTCCTTTACAGGAAGCTTTTCCATTTCCCATTTATCCTGTACACAGTGTTTGTTTGTTGTTTGTCTCCTCCACTGGACTGACTGTAAGGTCTCTGAGAGCAGGGACTGTCTTTTGCCTCTTTTTGTGTCCCCAGCACTAAGCGCAGTGCCGGCACACAGTAAGCACCTGATGAATGTTTGCTGATTGACTGGTTTCACAGCTCGTGTTAAAGGTAGGATTCGAATCCAGATCTCTTCAGCATTCTTTCTATTAGGTCAAACTGCCCCTCTAATGTCCTGGGATCCTCCACCCACAAAGACAGAAGAATCACAGAACTACACACAAGAAAACAACGCTGAATGTGGATCGGATGGAATTTGTGTCAAGATAGTGTTCAACTATGATGTGAGGACCAATGTGGGAAGCACGACTCTTGCCTCTCAGGAGAGAGGTGGTGGATCACAGGTACAGAATGAGGCATGCCTCTTTAGGCACAGCCAACGTGTTGATTTGTTTTGCTTGGATGCATTTAATTGTCAGAACTGAGAGTTTCATGCTGGAAAGTGGAGGGTGAGAGGTGGGAGGGAGGGAGAGAGGGAGGGAGAAGAGTCACAGGGGAGTGAACATGATTTAAAAAAAAGGAAAATTACCACCAAAGATGTCAGAAGTAACACACGCACGCCCATCATTTAACAGAAAGGCAGGACTAGGACTCTCAGGTTTGCTGAGGCTCTCTCCACAGCATCACCTGTGATCAAAGTCCCTGCACTCAGGCAGCTGACTACCCTATCACATCTGACGGGTGATCATCTATGTTAGTCTGGAACAAGTCCATAACAAGTCTGCGCAGCCTGACTGCGGAGCCGGGGACCTGGCTGACCCGAGGCGGGGAGAGATGATGAGAGAGAGGCTATGGATAGGCCTCATTCTGGCTTCTCCAGGGGGTGACCAAGGGATACATTAGGGTGTGTGTGTGTGTGTGTGTGTGTGTGTGTGTGTGTATGCATATGTGCACACACTCCTGTCATTCAGTCTCCTCACCATAGGGGATGGTGGAGGTGGTGGGCTGGAGGGTCCAGGCGCTGTCATCACTCATGGACCAGATCATGTAGCTGCCATCACTGTGGGAGCTCACGAGGATGCTGCCGCTGCGCTCCCAGGCAAGGCTCTCCAGCTGCTGCAGGGGTGCAGAGAGAAGAGCTGGTCAATCCAGGGCAGGAGGAAGACGGCGCTCGAGTGTTTTCATAGGCAGGAGGGAGAGAATCTATCTGGGCCAAAGGGACAGGAGGGGTCCTTTGCACAACCTCCCAGGCGGGTCTCTTCTTAGAACCACAGAGTCACAGATTTTGTATTATTTTGGGCTTTTTTGGAGGGAAGAAGGCAAGGCAATTGGGGTTAAGTGACTTGCCCAAGGTCACACAGCTAGTGTGTCAAGAGTCTGAGGCAGAATTTGAACTCAGGTCCTCCTGACTCCAGGGCCAGTACTCTACTCACTGTGCCACCTAGCTGCCCCCGAGAGTCACAGATTTTGGAGCTGGAGGATACCTCAAGACAACCCCTTGCTGTTAGGAAGTTAAGTTGCCCATTTTACAGGTGAGATGACCATTGACCAGAACAGTTGAGTGATACACCCACGGTCATTTAGCTGGTAAATAGTAGGCATCTGGGTCATTCTCTGCTTGAAAATCACACAGCGTATTCGGAGACCACCCTCAGGGTAACCAGAGGGCTTAGGAACACAGCCAGCCCCTGACTGTCCCATCGATACTGTAAGTACTGAGAAGTATCCGCCGCACACCTGATTTCCCAAGAAGAGGTGGTCAATATGCCTGGTGCTCTGGTCCCAGATGACGACTAGGCCCCGGCTATAGCCAATGAGGATCTTGGAGGGGTCCTGAGGATGCTCCTGTAGGGATTCCACCGGCCCAAGAGCCTTCCCACACCTGTAATCATCAGGCACGCTGCAAAGAGAAACATAACGTAGTTAGACATAATAGAGAACTTCCTGCATGGAAGATAATGGGATGGACCCCAAGGCGAAGTTTCTCCTTCCTTAATGTTGTGGTTCTAGAGCCGTTTGGTCATGATCCCTTCTGAGGTTCTCTTGCCAGGGGAACTAGAGTGGTTTGCCATTTCCTGATCCAGTCCACAGATGAGGAAACTGAGGCAAATAGGGTTAAGTGACTTGCCCAGGGTTGCCCAAGGCAGTAAGTATCTGAGGCTGGATTTGAACTCATGAAGATGAATCTTTCTGATTCTCAACCCAGTGTTCTATCCGCTGCACCACCTAGCTGCCCTTACTGTCCTTGAGAAGCTCTGACATGGGTTGGGGCAATATTATCAGCGGAAGTGCTGACTTAGATGACCCCTGGACATACCCCAGGCTCCTGAGAAGAATATGTGGAGTGAGGATGGGATCCATTCTAAATCTCTGGCTCAGACCCAAATTGATACTTATCAGGATTAAAAAACACTTTATACTTTTCAAAACACATTCCTAGCCACCATGTTCTAGAATCTACAGCGAGAAGGAAACCTGAAGAAAACCTAGTCCAATCCCCTTATTTCATAGATGAAGAAAACTTCCCAGGGTCATACAGTGGTTTTAACGGCAGAGTTGGAGTTCAACCCCAACTCCTCCGACTACACCATGCTGCTTCACTGGATATTCAAAACACCCCTAACAAGGAGTGCAAAGGAAGGCTTATGACATCCACTTTAGGGATGAGGACATGGACCCCAGAGGCTAAAATGAGCCCCGAGTCACACAGCTAATTAGCGGCAGCCAGGATGAGGATCCAATCTTGGGACTAAGCCCTTTCACTACGGCCTTACCCTAGGTAGGAATGGACGCTCCTACCAGCAGAAGGCAAGCTTCTTCACTTCCAGGGCTAGAAAGGACTAGAGACCCGAAGGCCCCTTGCCCACTCAAGCTCAGCAGCTCCCCAAATGGGGCATCTAACTGCAACAGCAAAATTGTCCTCCCATGTGAACAGAAGGGGGCTGTGGTCAGCAGGGCATCCGTGGGCCCCTGGTGAGGTCCGAAGATGATGGCCCCTCTGGGCCACTAGCCACTAGAGACTTCAAGTCTCGACTGTAACATATTCACCTTGGCTTAAAAGAAATGCCTCCATAGAAGCAATGATAGAGAATCAGCCTTCGAGGCATGAAGAAATGGGTTCAAATCCTGCTTCTTGACACATATGGGTTATGTGACTCTTGGCAAATGATCTGATCTCTTACTACCACATACAGCTCTATATAGTTGCAGACCAGGTCAGATCTATAGTGGCTGAGGAACTTTTCTCACCTGGAATTCTCTATATCAATGAATGAAACTGCAGGACAATGATAGTAAGAAATCAAAATGAATGAATGAATGAATGAATAAATAAATAAATAAATAAATAAATAAATATGCCCATACCAAAGACAGTGGAATTTTCTGGCATTCAAAATACATGTACCATATTAAAACTTTGATAAAGGGATTTGTGAATTAGTCCCATCATTCTGGAAAACAGAATTGGAAAAAAAGCGACTAAAATGTCGTCCTCCTCTGGTGTAGAAGTCCAATGCTAGGCACACATCCCAAGGAGGCTGATGAAATAAACCAAAATGTTTATAGCGATGCCTTTTGCAGTAGCAAAGAACCGCGAACAACTGAAAAGGGGGACTACCCACTGACAGGGAACCGGCCAAATAAGTCTGGGATGACTGGATGCAATGAAATGTTACAGAAAAGTGTGGGAAGACTTACACGGACAGATACGAAGTGAAGCAAGCAGAACCAGGAAAACTATAGGTAATGACTGACACTGAGTACTGTGAAATTAGAATGATCAAGCTTCACCTCAAAGAAGAGGTATGAGGAGGCAGCTCCCTCCCTTCTTTGCGGAGGTAGAGGAGACTAAGGGTGTGGAACATTCTAAATAACAGCAAACTGGTCTTGATGTGTTGGTTAGTTTCTCTGAACTGTTTTTTCTCCTCCTCTTTTTTATTCTTTGTTCCAAAAAATAGCTCTCCGGGAAGAGATGGAGGAGGATACACCAGGAAATGTAGGTGATACAAAAATAAATACCAAAAATTTATTTAAAAAAAAAATACATGCGCTTACAAACACAAAAGATGCGTGATTCTGTCAGCATAGGGAACTTCCCTCATTGATTCATATGGCAACCCATCTGGGACTGAAAAGATAAGTTCCAAGGAGATGTCCAAAGCACACAGAAGTTAATTGACTGTAGTGTCAGAAGCAGAATTGCACCCCAGTTTTCTGGACCCCAAGTTCACAGTGTTTCTATTAATGTATAAAGCTACATGAAAAAGTGTCCCTTATTGCGTTCCTTCCATTCCTTTGTTGAACCCTAGGTGGCACAACATTATTCATGAAGTCTGATATCTATTCTTTAGTTTCTGTCCTGTATGTATAACTGCCTATTTAATAAAAACCACAATCCATCCTGAAGATGTCCCATTCAGAGCTACAGCAGCTCTAAGGAGTCAACTGGGTGAGCCTTCAGCAACAGCAACTTAATCTACCAAGTTTCTTATGCCATCCCGCCCTTCCTCCAGTCACCTGCAGATTAAACATGTTTTCAAACCACTAAATTAAAATATTCTTTTTTTCCTCTCAGCTCAAGGGATAGAGGGGTATGGGGGAGACATCAACATAAATGACAGGGTCTTCCTCCCCTCGACCCCTCCATTCAATCCAAGAAGCTCCTCACCTCTGCAGGACCTCATCCTGGTACAGGGTCTGGTCATCTAGCAAGGCAAGGCTGGTGGGATTCAGGAAGTAGATGCCACCTCCTTCCGTGCCCAAGCAGGCCATGTTGCAGGCTGACTTCAGCAAGATCACTGTCACCCGGGTGATGCTGGGAGGGGAGCTGTCCAGAGAATTGAAGGAAAAAGGCAGGTGAGCAGCTATGCCACTGTTAGAGGCAGCATTTAAAGGAGGCTAGGAGAGGATCACCAGTCCACAGAGGTCAGAAAGGCCCACAAGCATTCAAGCTCAGCCAGAAGCCCCAAATCCAACCCAGAAACTCCTATTCCGCCATAGGGCAAAGAATTGCCAGCTGGGGCTTTGCCCTTTGTTGGATTATTAAATTCTACCAGGAAAAGGTTCAGAGGGGATTCAGACCTCATGATTATTATTATTTTTATTATTATCTAACTATCAGGCAGTACTCTCTGACTTGAAAGGGCTGGCTAGTTGCTAATTACTGTGTTGGAACCTGCAAGGGGAAGAGGAATTATGGGGAGGAGAGAGCAGCTCTGAGGTACATAATTATCACCTGAAATTACTCATTGCAATTAGTCATTAAGAATCTGTGTATAGTTTCATAAAAATAGTCTCTGAGGGAACAGGCTCCCCAGTCCCTCCTCCTTTGGCCTGATCAAAGGAAGAAGTTGGCACATTGAAAAGGCTGGGTTTCGAGCTGGGTTCAAACTCTGGTGTTGCCTGTAAGATAAGCATTACCCTGAGCGAGTCACTTATAACCTCTCTGGGTCTTCATGAGGGGATTGGGTTAGATGGCCCTCTTCCAGTTCTAAATCTGTGCTCCTGTGACATGGAAGGAGGATGAAGGAAGAGAGAACAGGAAAAGGGAAAGTCTCTTCTGGGTTACGCAGGAGGGGGACTGGCAGAGCTTGAGCATCTATAGATAACGGATGGTTGGGGGAGCCACAGACCAGAGAGGTCCTTGGAGCTGACACTCCCATGCTGTCTTCAGTCAATGACAAAGATCAAAGTATTTTGAGGTAACAACGGCGCACATTAATGGAGGTTATTAAGATTAACAAAGCATGTTTTTCTTCATAATACCATGATGGGGCGGGGTTACCGTGCAGGGAGTGGGGGAGAATAGGCAGTATTATGCCCATTTTGACGAAACTGATGTCACAGAGAAATTAAGTGGCATCTAATTTACAAGGTGAGGGGCAAATGAATTAACCTACATAATGCACTTTGAAAACCTTAAAGCACTATTATTAAGTGACATAGCCGAGGTTACAGAGTTATTCAAGGGTAAATGTGATTTGTGAGTCCAAATCCAGTGTTCTTTCTACTGTGCTATGCTGCCTCTTTCTAGAACTCCTTTCAGAATGGGAAAAAAAACCCCATTTCCCTCCATAACTGACTCTTTCTGCCTCGTTTTCTCAGGCTCATCCATTTCACAGAGGCGAGCCAGGGAGCTTGGAGACAAAGAGAGAGTCCCTGGAGACGGAAGCAAAGGGAGGAGGGCCAACAAACCAGTGACCGTCTGCCCAGTGAGACTCAACCACTCGGACGGGCCACAGCCATCAGGATTTCTCCTCTAATGCCTACGAGTCTCTTTTCGGATTCCCACACTGAAGAGGAGTTTCTCCTTGGCCTCAGCTAATCCTAGAGACCTCTCTTGGAACCATATTGAAAATCTCATTTTCACACCATGGATTTTTACAGATTGGAGGGCCAAAGAGAAGAAATTCCCAAATGATGGAGGTAGTGAGATCTCTCTCTCTCTCTCTTACACACACACACACACACACACACACACACACACACACACACACACACGTTCCTACTATTACTTTCTACAGGAATCTCTTCCCCATCTCCTTCCCCAGGTTCTGGAAGGCTACTTTGACCCTTAGGTGAAGTGTGCCCTGCCACCCACGGTACAGATGTGAGGTTCTTGCCATCATTTCAGGTTTTGGTAGCATCCACCCAGCTAGAACCTGATAGCCTATGGCTATTTCATTCCAGTATTTTACATGCCTGCAGGCCAAAGAGAGGGGACTCCTGGAGGCCACAGCCCCTTGAACTCTCTGTGTGTTAGTATACATACATGAAGGATCTGTGCTTTCGTCAGAATGGCGAAGGCACCATTCTGCCAAGGCAACCACCTTAGTAGGTAAAGCCTTGGGACTTGTCTGAAGAAAAGAGAGATTAAATGATTTGCCTAAAGTCACAAGGTAAGTGAGGATCTGAATCCAGGTCTTCCAGACTCCAAACCCAGCACTCTACCCATTATGCCACACTCCCCCTAGAGGGAACCATATAAGGTGGGTATTTAATAATAAACACTTGCTGTTTGATGGATGGCCATGGGCATTCCCATTCAACTAGTGTCATTTTTTCCCCAGGGTGTACACTGGGGTATAGGACCCAAACAGCGTTTCAGGTGAGGGCTCTCTCATCCATTGGTCAATATTTCTTAAATGGAATGCAGAAGCTGGTAGGGACAGAGGGCCAAAATCTACACATCTTCCATGGCCCTAATGAGTACCTTTGCTCCTTAGGTGAGCCTAAAGCCCTAGCAGGATGGAGCGGGGCATTCAATGCCTCTGCTATCCTGCTGTCCCCTTCTATTATTAGGAGCGGGAGAAGATGCTTTCCCTCAGAATAAGAAGAGTCAGAAACTGGTCATCAAGAGTGATACCGACCCCCTGTGCCATCATTTAGGTGGCCCAGACAGCTTAGTGGGAGTGGGAGGATGGGGGGAGGGAAGAATAGAAGCCCTTTCCTAGGAAAGGCACCCGTGTCTACCTAATAGATGATCTTTATCTTCAGTCTTTTAAGGGGGCAGGGTTGGGAAGGAAATATTCAAGAAGAAAAGTCCTTTGAAAGGAGGAACTTTTTCATCGACAAATATCGTCCTTCATGGAAAGAACCCACACAAATTCCTTTGACACTGAGGAAGGAGGTGTGTCAAAGAGTGTGTCCTCACAGGAAGGCTGATGAAAGGAATTTGCATTTCTTGCTTTGGGATGAAAGCAAGATGGGAAGTTTCTGGAATGGACCTAGCAGGAACTGGAATCTAGACTATTTCCTGGACTGCCACCACCACCCCTCCCAGAGAAGGGGCTGCCAGGATCTGTCTCTGGGAAGAGCTCTTTGACAGATGCCAGGGTCCTGATAAGGAAGTGAAGAGTGGAAGGTGGGTCTACAAACCACATATCCATCACTCAAACCTTCAATAGATCCCTTCTCCCCAACCCAGCTAATCTAAACTTCATGTCCTAGCTTTCAAGGTCCTTTACATTCTGGCCTCATCCTATAGGTTTATATCCAGGGGTATGCTGGAGTCAGATCAAACTTGCTCTCATGTGAGGACTGTACCTTGGAAATGAGCAAATGCTACAAATGAGGGCTTGTTTTATTGACTGCCTAGACTTAAGAAAGTATTAATAATACAGATTAAACTTAAAAGTGTGTTGTGCATATTTTTTTTTTCTTGGAAGGCTAGCTGTCAAATATTTACCAGCACAACCTTGTCTATATCTATTTGTTAACCTTATATTTGTGCTATATATCTCTGTATGTATATACACACATATAGACTTATTAATTTATTTTATATATGCTTGTTGTCTCCTCCATTAGAATGTAAGCTTAGTAAGGACTGCTTCATTTTTGTATCCCTAGCAGCTAGCATCCCTTTAAAAATGCTTGTTGATTGAGTGCTTGAGTACAGACTATTTCCCATTGTCTTTTCACACACACACACACACACACACTCCACTCAGTCTAGGAAGTGTCTTCACTGGGCACACACACACCATATTCATTCCTATCACTTTGCCTTCACTCACATGGTCCCTTCTCCTCCCAAACTGAATGCCCATCTTATCCTCCCCACCTCCAGCCATCCATCAAAGTCCTAGCATACGTCCCACCCTCTCTGGGAAGCCTTTCCTGACTATCTTGGCCTTCACTGATCTCCTAGAGCATTTCTTTTCTAACATCTAACATTTAACATAACTTTGGCATTTGCTCCTCCGGTCTTATACTGCTGGCTTTTGTTTTAGGCATTTGTCCCGTATCCTCTACTAGACTCTGTGCTCCCTGAGGGCAGGAGTTGTGTCTTGTCCACTTCTATATTCCCTGCACAGAGCCCCAGCCAATGTTTCTCAATAACATTATTTTTTTTAAGAAATGTCAAAGGCATCCTACTGCAACACTGTCCAACCTGTCAGTCACTTATCACATTGTTCCTATGGGGCTTCACATGACATGATATTTCCTCAGAATCCATTAATGAATTGGGGGGGAGACAGGGGCTAAAGCCCTAAAGACAACAGATGGATATCTGCTGAATGACTAGAGGCCGGGGGGGGGGGGGGCCAATAGATGCTTTGCAGCGACTGTTCCATGCAGCTGGCTTAGGGGACTTCATCCCCCCTAAGAGATGAGAGGCAGGAAGTGAGAATGTATTCAGAAAGGCTTTGGGCTCACTGACAAATGCCAGAGCCAGGCACGGTTGCTGAGAGAAGCTGAGATATACCAGACCTTTGAAACTAAGGGTAAGGAGGATACTTGAAACTCTCTCCATTCACAGCTCATCCCCTGATGGCCTCTGTTGGTATTGGAACCCTGGGCTGGGCAGACCATGGGTCTCACCAGTTTTAGAAGGCCTTGTATTCCTAGAAATGGTTCTGGGGAGAGAATGACCCGGTGGCAGGCTTGGGTGGTGGTGGTGGTGGTTGGGCACAAACTTAATGGAGCTAATAGACTGCCTTGTATTGCAATATGAAGACAGACAGACAGACATACAAGGCCAAACACTCAAAAAGAGGCTACTCCCCCAACCCTTGATCTTCACCCTCACAGTCATATCTCTATGCAGTTCTAAGGCTCAAATCCAGGTAATTGGTACAGATAAAAAGCCTCAGCCCCAGATCCAATCCAACTTCCTTGAGCTTGCCTGAATATTATTCGTTCCCATCACCAGAGGAAAGAAGGACAGCAAGTAGCTGATGGTCCTTTTAGGATGCCCTAAAGCAAAGCTGCTTCCAGGCCCTGTAACACTTGTATCCAGGCCCCAGACCATCTCTCTGCCTCTTCCTCCTGTTTCTGTGCTCTATGACATACCACCTATGGTCCCTTCCCCTCCCTCACATTTCTGTGCTCTATGACGTACCACCTGGGGTCCCTTCCCCTCCCTCCCGTTTCTGTGCTCTATGACATACTCTTCCCTTTCTTCATCCCTGGGCCTCCAGTGGCCAGAGCGGGGAAGCAGGGGGCAGGGGGCTAGAACAAATCCTCTGCTGATATCCTGACAGAAAAGGATGATCCCTATTATTAGCCAGGGTGTTGCTATCATCAATCAGAAACAGTCTCATTTTCTATTCAGACTTTACTAGGAACTTCATTTTTTTTGTTGTTTCCAATTAACATTTTTTTTCAATTAACAAACATTTATCTTCTTTCCCTCCCACGTGTACCCCTCTCTACTAAAAGAAAAGCAAAACCCTTGTAATAAATATGCATAATCAAAAAAAAATAAAGTCCTACACTGGTCATGTTCATTCTACGTCTTTAGTCCATACTGTTAGGGAGGGCATAGCCTTATGCAGGAACTTTAAAGCAAAGACTGAAGCATCCCAAGCAAGGCACTGGGCTGCCCCAAAACTCCACTATTCTCCTGATCAAATGCAGGTTCCTTAGCAGCTGGGGTCCAGACAAGGGGACTATGGTCCTCTGGTTCCAAATTACTTAGTAGTGTGGAGTCTAACAGTTCATCAGAACTCTCCATCCCAACCTTTTCTACCAGTGCAGGATCAAGCTAAGGCCAAGGCTAGGGCAATCTCCCCTGCCCTAAGCCAGCATCCAGAATGAGCATAGGAATCAAGGATATGCCACTGTGGAAAACTAGAAACTCCAGACTCTGCCCTGCCTAGGACATTTGGGTTGAGCTGTCTCTGCAGGCTGCCCAGCTGGGTGGCTCAGACAGTCCCCCCCACCCTCCACCTGCCAGTCATGACACCCACTGCTCCCTCTCCACCTTGCCCCACTTTACTTTAAAAAAAAAAAAAAGCAAACAGATGTTGGTGGAGGCGAGACAGCGGCTACCCACGAGCAGGCTGCTCATCTTGCACCAGAGAAGCCGTTTCCCAGGCAACCAGGCTGGTGGCAGCACCCATGGGGGTTTAACTTGAGGGAGAAAGGCTGCCCTTGGGCTAAGGCTTCAGGGCAAGGGGGGCAATTGGGAGTCGACTGTGTTGAAGGTGGGCACAGGGCACAGAATTTGAATTTGAACCCAGAGGAAAAGCAAGGGAGTGGCAGATGAATGTCTCTAGTCCCAAAGGACAAAAAAACCCTATCATTTTGACCTGAGTCTGAAAGAAATGGAGGTCCTGTTCTGACACTGATGCCCAAACAAACCCCACAGAAGCAGCTCATCTCAGGTGGACCTCAATTTTAAGGGTCAGAGGCTGAAGAGACACACTGGGACAGAGAAACACTGGGGAGAGCATGAGCCGTGGAACAGAGAAAGGGTCCCTTCACCATCAGTCTCCAGGGCTCCCCAAGGGGGCGAGGACCAGTTTTTGACCTAAAACGAGGCACCCAGTTTGTTCCATGGCCCTGAAGCTGGGAGGAGAGGAAGATCTAACTTAAGAGCCCACCAACAGAGCTGGTCCCAAAGGCTACAAAGCCAGAAGGAAAAGGATTTGTTTCTTGTTCCTCTGGGCAAGTCCTGCTTTGGAGATAAGGACAGAGGATTTCAGGAGAAATATCTCCTGAGAAGTTTCAGACCCCCACGCCCTGTTTTGCAGCCTTTAAAAGAAAACACCTCTGAAACCCCACCGGAAAGAGGCATCTGGCTAGCTTTAATTACAATTGGCCTAGTCATCCATGCTCATTCCTTGGTCTGGTCTTAAAGGCTTACCCACCCATCTATAACCTGGCTCCCATTCCCCATCCCAAACAAGTGTGTGTGAGTGAGTGAGAGAGAGTGAGAGTGAGAGTGAGAGAGAGAGAGAGAGAGAGAGAGAGAGGCAGGGAAGGTTGCATTGAGTACTTAGCACTGTCAAACCCTGGGCGGCCCGGCAGGAGAAAGCTGTGGGTCTCCTCCAAGTGGGAGTAGCCATCCTTCTGAAAGATCCCCCAAAGGTGGAGGGTGTTGTCGTCTAGCAAGGTGAGGAGTTGGCCCTAGGGAGACAGAAGGGAGAGCTTTCAGGGGCTTGCCAAACAAAAACCTTAGCTGGGGGACAAGGGTGTTTACCTACAGGAAGCCGTGGCTAAGGGACAGACATTCCCACCAATGAGCCCGTCGGTCTCCTGGGTTCCCAGGCTCAGGGTCCCATCGGAATAGCCAGGAAGAACAAAGGAGAAAGAGAGGTGGGAAAGAAGGCTTACCTGGCCAGGCAAAAAGTGCATCTGTGTGACTGTAGCCGTCTCCTTATGTAAACCCGTGAACTCCACGCCAGGGGCCCCATATCTTCAGAGGGCAAGGTCAAGGACAAAATCATAGCAGGCAAGGAAGGAGACCCTGTACAAATCTACCTGGACCTCTTTACCCCACTCAATGCTAACTTGATACTTGGGTTTTTTACCGACTACTAAGCAGGGGGATGGCCATAGAGTGCTGAGCATTTTGGGGGTATCTATGGAAACCCATTTTACAAATAGGAAAAAACCAGAGAAAATGAACGCAATCTCCTTTCTTGGGCCCCAGGTTGGTGTCCCTTCTTTCCACATTTGCAACCACAAAGAGCCAAATGTTTCCCAGTTTTGACAACATCTTCCATCTATAGGAATACTGCTCAGGCTTTGAGGCCCAGCTGGCGTCACCTCCAGGAACAGGAAGCCTTCCCCAGCTACTCTGGCTCACATCCATCTTTCCTTCTTATAATTTATCCCGTACATATCATTGTTCCTTACACAGGTGTTCTCACATTACTCTTGTGTCCTCTCTCATTTTAAGCTAGTCTTGTCTCCGCAACAAAACCAGTCATTCTGGGGGAGGGGGAGGCAGGAACCACACTTTCTACTTCATTATCTGTACCCTGTCCTCCTAGCATGCCACAAAGGACTGGAAACCCAGAAGGCACACAGTACAGACTCACCAACTAGACTCCCTGAGGGCCAGTGGTTAGGGAACAGGATGCATCTGGGGGCTGGATTTTAAGACCTAATTTGGATCTAGTTGTCCAAAGGACTCCCCGCACCCCACCCCCAACACAGGTTTCAGGGGAAGGGATGATAAGGATTGTTATGCCAAATTTGATAGCACTCAGATCTCCTTGGGAATGTCTAAAGGTTGGGAAGGAAGCCAGAATCCTGGGCTCTCAATTGTTGGCCCAAGGTAATGTACTGGCTAGTGGCAGACAGAGGTCTAGAGCCTTTGTCTCTCGAGTTCCCTATCCAGTTCTCTTTCTATCGCACCACAGTCTAGGACTCACTTCAGTCCTGCACCCCAGCTCCCCATTCCCCACCTTTTCTGGAGCTAGAAAATCCTTGCACTAAGAAGCTGAGTGCCCTCCCTCTCTGGCATCTGCTCCGCGCTGTGCCCTGTTCTCATTTCTATACCCATAGCAAAGAACACAGAGCTCAGAGAGGGAAATTTCCATCAACTGCAAAATGATTATTCTTTAATCAGCTCAACTTCTGACTGGAAATGAGGATCAGGGGAAGAAACTGGTTGGCATTAGTAGAAGCCAGCAAGCTCTTGTGCTGTATGTATTTCAGAGAGGGAGTGGGCACTGGGGAATTAGAACATGGGAGAAATGCTTAACATCAGAGCCAGCATTGGGCACCTAGGCTGGCCTGAAGCCTTGAAGAGACAGCAACTCAGATCAGCTCAGGCTTGGCCTTCATTCCTATAACACAGCTCCCCAAATTCTATGTGTCTTTCGGGGTCCACCTCCAGGCTGACCTCTTCCACTAAGATTCCCCAGACTGCTCCAGAACCTCAGGGGGTTGATCTTTCCCCTCTCTGAATTCCCTTAGGACTTATTATGAATTCTAAGCATTCTAAAGCCAAAGACTATCTGAGCTAAAAGGGACCTCAGAGGTAACTTATCCCCACTTCTTCATTTTACAGACAAAGAAACTGAGGCACACAGAGGGGAATTCAGGGTTGGACAAATGCCAGACACCAGGTAATAATAGAGCCTAGCAATTTCATTGTGATAGAATTTCTGACACAAGTTTAGCAGAAACTAGAGAAGAGTACTTTGTTCTACCTGCTTGTGGGGCATTATCATATTACTATCACCAGAACTTGGAAAGAAAAAGTTCACAGTACCACACTCAACATGGGCAGTAGTGAGGACTGGTTAGAGGCTCCTGGGGCTTTTCAGTTGACACTGTAGAGGGGAAAAGACAAGCTGGTCAGTCTTAATTCTGCTTACTCTATATGGAATCCAGAAAGAGTCCTAGCCAGAGGAACTCAGCTCCCTCTTGAAGCTTTCCCAAAGGAATCTTCAAGATCCTCCTGGAGTCCTTCAGTGACTCCAATTTGCCCCCAGGTCAGGAATCAATGCCCCATGACCACATATTGTCTTTTCCCTCTACAGGGTGTTCCTAAATTCTGGACACATAGGGAAAAATGCATATTTTCAAGAAATGAAATGAAATTTTCAACAACATTTTATTTAATTGGAATATTAACATATGACATCTTCAATATGATTTCCATCATTTGTGATGCAAAGGTTGATGTGCTTTGCAAGATTCATGTGACCTCAATGTAATAACTCCACATTGCTGTCAATTTTTGCACATTCACTCTTATGCATTCAATCAAGCGTGTTGCATCTGTGGTTTTCATTGAGTACACCTTCTCCTTTAGCATACCCCAGAAAATGAAGTCAAGGGGAGTGTGGTCTGTTAATATTCCAAATATTTCAAAATATGCATTTTTGCCCGTGTCCAGACTTTAGGGACACCCTGGACTTTCATGTGGCCCACCCCAACCCAGTTAGAAAATTAACATATCTGTTTACCTCTTAGATCCAAAGTAAACTGATGGAAATCTGGAGTGGGTGAGCTCACAGTCACCTACCGAGCTAGTAGCAGAGGCAACTCAGTAAATGCAGGCAACGCTCTAAGATTATAAATTGCACACAAGTGGCCAGTCTGCATCACTGGAGAGAGTTTCCACACAAGAGTCCTCTAAATGAAATCACGGGTTTGGCCCTCCTCATCTCCCTTCCCACCTCTCCACTTCCCACTCCAGATGAGAAAGAATCCAGGCTCTGAGAAGTTAAATGACTTGCCCTCTGTTGATTATGTCTAAATTTTTCCTGCCTATGGTTTATTTGTATATAGTTGTTTATATATTGTCTCCCATATTAGACTGTGAGTTCATTGAAGGCGGTGACTGTCTTTTGCTTCTTTTTGTATTTCTAGCACTTAGCATGGTGCCTGGCACGTAGTAGGTTCCTAATAAAAATTTACTGACACAGCTTGTAAATATTTGAGATGGAATTCAAAACTAGGGGTTCTGACTTACAAGTTCAGCATTCTATCCACTAAATTTTTACTTTCTTTTACATTTTCCCCAGTTCCTTCTTTATTTATCTTTCCAACTAGAGTGTAAGTTTCTTCTGGGCAGGGACCAAATCCTCTTAGTCTCAGTATCCTCCAGTGTGGTGCAAATAACTGATGCCCAGTGAACATTTGTTGACTGGCAGACTGATGGTGCCCAGGAAGAAGAGGACAAAATAAGCTACCTGGGATACTCTGTCTAGTGGAGATGTCCCAATTGTTAGAAGGGAAAGATGCCCAGAGATCTCCTTACGGATGCCACCTCTGATCTTGGTTTAAATAGCTGTTAATATGTTGTTTCCCTCAATAGATTATGAGCTCCTAAAGGGCAGGGACTGTTTTTGCTTTTCTTTGTGTCCTCTATACTTGGCCCATAGTAGGTGTTTAACAAATGCTTGCTGACTTGAAAAGCTACCCATCCCCTCCCCTACCTTCCCGCTTGCTCCAAACCTCTAACCCAAAATGGCCTTCCCACCAGAACAGTGTTGCCATTTCCCCAAACAAAACTTTACCTTCTTCATCTTGTCTAGTAAAACAAAACTTCTCTCTTCACTTTTGTCAGTATTGAATCCCTATCCAGAATTAACTCCTCTACACTGTTAACCCTTTTACAACCTGTCCGCCTCTCTTGATTTACCCTTGCATCCCTACATATCCATTTATTTTAGGTTTTAAGTTGTGTCTCTTGACCAAAAAGCATCATATCAAGCGGGCAGGGGATGGATGGGGGAGGAGTCTGGACACACAGATTCCTGTTTGGCTTTGGGTAAGTCACTTCAGCAGGAGCTGAAGTGTAGAAGGATGATACTCTGAAGCCTGAGTATCCTCATATGCCAAACGGGGATGAAATCTCAGCCTTGTCTCCCTTTCAGGATTGCTTTAAGACTCAATCCTTCGGCAACGAATGTGAAAGCACCTTGTAAACTGCAGAAAAGTCAGGAAGTGGAATTAATATCATCTCCCATGAAAGGCAATTAATTCTTCAGTGACATAGGATGTTTAGTTTAAACATTAAGCACCTACTCTGTGCAACCTATTTGAAGACACTCCTAACTTAAGAAGTAACATGGGCCGGTGAGTTATAGAATCATAGATCTAGAACCAGAAGGAACCTTGGAGTACTTAGAGTACTAATCCCGTCTAGGGTACTAACCACATTTTACAGATGAGGAAACAGCAGTTGAGTGACTTAAGTATGGTCACCCTGTTAGCAGCAGAGCTGGAATTCCAACTCGGGTTCTGTGACTCTGAGTTGCACTGTCACCAAGAAGGATGAGCTACTTAACATTCCTCTGAGCCCCCAGAGACAGAACTCAGGTCTAGAACTGCCGGGCTGTGCTCCAGAGTCTCTGGTCTTTTTAATGATGACTATGCACATATGCTCATTCATACCAACTATCTATACCAAGTACTAATGGTGCGGCCAATCCTAGGCTAGGGCTGGGAGAGACATAAAGAAAGAAGACAACCCAGGCCCTTCCCATAGGGAGTTCACAGGATCATGGATCTAAAAAGAAAAGCGACTTTGAAGATCATCTAGTACATGTGTCTTATTTTATAAGAGGGAAGCTAAGGTCAAGTGCCCAACTAAGGGAGACAGACAGGCTTCAAAACCCGGGATCCTGAGACTCTATCCAGCTCCCCTTGGAGTATCAAGCCTTATATAAAAAACACAGAGTAATAGAAATGTTCGATTATCCAAACATTTCCCCATTTCTACAGAGGAGAAACTGAGGCCCACAGAGGACAAGTGACTCATCCAAGGTTCCCTAAAGGCAGAATCAGGACTCAAACCCAAGTCTCCTGATTCCCAGGTCACTGTTCTTTCACTTCATGACATTATCTCAAACTCTCCTGAGAACAGGGGCCTCTTTTGCTTCCCCAACAAAACCAGATGTGCAGTAGGTACTCGGGACAGATTTACCTACGGAGCAGTACTACCTGTAAGAACACCTGAGCCTGGATGAAGGGGTGTGGATCTCAGAAAGAGATCCAGCTACAGGGAAAGCAAGCCAGGGATTTGCGCGTCTCCCTATTCCCACTTACACCCACTCACCACCTATCCTTCCTGGGGACCAAAATCCCTGCCAACACCCCACCCATCCTCCTTCAACTCCCAAACTTCTCAGAGTCTTTCCCCCAACTAAGCTCCAATGAGGTAGGGACAAGGAGAAACAAGAAAAAAACATTTAAATTTAGGGCTCCCCACCTGTTTCTCCTCCTCCCACTCTCATGCGCCTAAATTAAAAGGTTCTGCTGTATTTTGGGGAGCATACGCCTGGATCTGGGGATATATTGGTCAACACGGCTTGCTTTCACACTCCGCTCCTCGGCCCCTCCCCAATCCCCAGCTGCCTTCTTTCTGCAGCAGCGCCCGCCCATCCTCCCTCCCCAGCTTGGTCCCCTCTCCCTTTGTTGGCCTCCAAGCGGCTGCATTCCCTTCTCCTCACCACGCCTCCTTTCTCTTTTCTCCCCTTACCACCCCCCCCCCCCATCCCCAGCTTTCTTTCTGCTGGGGCCAGGGGCCTCCCAGCTTGGTATTCTCCACAATCATCCTGGAATCCCTTCCTGAGGGTCACCAGGCAACCGTCCTCTACTGCTTGCCTGTTGCCCCTGGCAACAATCTCTGCTACCTCCCAAGGGCCCAGCAAGGCCTCTCCCCCTCTAACAAACTCCCCCAATTCAGCTCTACAAATTCTGCATTTCTCCCTCAGTTTTACGGTCACCTGGAGAATCAGACTTACTTCAATCCAACATTATCTTGAGAATGGGGAGGTGATTACTCCCACCCAGGGCTGTTGCCCTCCCCTGCTTCCCTGGAGGCAAGACCAGGAAGAGAAAGGTTATTCTAACTGAATTTTCAGGGTACCTCCCTGCCACCCTTGGACTTTTCAACTATGTTTTACCTCTAGTCTAGCCTCAAAAAGAAACCCAAGTATCCATCTCCCCTGAAAGACCCACTCTGGTGTTATCTTCCTCACAACTCCCAAAACGGCCTTGCCCTGCTCCCCAACACCAACCCCCACTTGGGGGGTCCTGAACCCTAACCCCAGGCAAACATCGTCTGCCGCCCACCCTCTGCACTCCATGGAGTTCCCAGTACAATCCACCTGGATCTGTGAAAGGAAAGAAATGATCCGTATAGGGAATGGACCGGAGGAGTGGGGGGTCCGGGGCGGGGGGGGGGGGGGGGTGGAAAGCTGGAATCTTTCGGCTTAAGAAAAATAAATGGTATTAAGTTCCCTCTGCTGAACCTACTTGACTGGAATTTTTCTGTTCTTAAGATCCTGATGGGCCAGAGCCCAGCGGAAGCAGGTGTGAGAAGTCTGAGGCCACTTTGGGGGCTGCATTGTATAAATACTATGAGAACAGAATCAGCTGGGGATGTGAGGGGAGGCAGCGTTGGATTAAGGCCTTTGGAGAGGACATATACAGACACACTTGTCTCTCCTTGTAGCAGTTATTAACCTTTTTTGTCATGGACCCCTTTGGCAGTCTGGTGGACCCCTTCTCAGAATATTATTTTAAAACACATAAAATAAAATACAGAAAATTGCCAAGGAAACAAAAAAAAAGTTAGTGAAAATAAAGATCTATTTTTTTTCCCCAGTCAATTACAGAGCTCCTGAACTTTACCTACAGACCACTGATCAAGAACCCCTGCTCCGAGGGCATCTGACCAGCTTTCAAGATTCCTTTTTAAAGAGATGCATTTCCTTGCTACTTATCCTTCTAGGAAGGGCACTAGAGCCTGCCTTACTTTGCCATTTCTGGGCACCTAAAAGGGAACAGAGGGTGACACACAAAGGACCGAATATTTAGAGTTAGAAATCCAAACCAATTAGATCATTAGTTAGATGATTTAAACCAATTGTGTCAAACTCAAAAAGAAACAAAAGCCACTATATCATACATAAAAATCACTACAGACACATGTCGACTTAAGAAAATCCCATATTAATTTTACATTAATATTATCTTTTTATTTATTTTTTTAAATACTTCCCAGGTACATTTTAATCTGATTTGGGCTATATTCAGGTATGGTGTGGACCTATGGGACACACGTTTGACATCTCTGATCTAAAGAAACTTCCCTCACTTACAAGTGGGCCCTTACAAATAGGGCCCTGACTTGTACAAGATTGCAAGGGTTTGGAATTAGAACTTAGGTCTTTGGGCTCCCAATTCTGGGCTTATTCCAGGAGACCATTTTTCGTCTGATCTGCAGGCTGTATTCTGCTAGATGACTGCGTATGCTAACAACCAAGCTCAACCCCAGGGAAAAGTTGAGAAAAAGCAGCTCCCTTCTTTCAATGCAGAGGTGGGGGACTTTGGGTATGGAAGATTACATGTGCTACCAGCCATGACTTGTATTGTTTAGTTTTGCTAAACTTTTTCTTTCTTTCTTTCTTTTTTTTTTTACCATTATCACAAGGTCACTGGGTAGGAAAGAGAACGCGTGTTCAGAAATTAACGTGATTTAAAAAGCCATCAACAAAAATTTCTAAATGCATCAATCATTTTTCAGAAGAGTTGACAGAGAGCACTCTAAGTTTTACAAAGTACTTCACGCACTATCTCATTCAATCCTGTCGGGCAGAGTGCCTTGCCTATATACCTGTAGGTTGTCATAGTTAAATGTTTCCCTTCCTGGTTAGGCAGAAAACTGACCCCACAGTTCAATCACCAATCAGAGGAGAAGCAAGGCCATTGAAATGGGAGAGAGAAGACCCAAGTTTTTATCCAGGATTTGCCAACTTCCAAAAGGACCTTGGGAAAATCATGATGACCTCTGCTTCTCAGTCAAATAGGGTGAATGGAATCAAGGAATCACAACACAGCAAGGTCACCTAGTTCAACTCCACTTCATCCCCTTCTTTTATAAATGAAGAGATGGAAGCCTGGAGAAGGGAAATGACTTGTGTAAGGTCATGTAGTAAGTTAGAGGCAGAACTGAGATTAGAACTTGGATCTCCACTGTGAACATGACAGATCGACGTTGTAATGGTGATCAGCTGTGAAAGACTTGGCTACTCTGATCAATATGATGATCCCAGACGATTCCTAAGGACTCATGATGATAAAACGCTAGTCACCTCCAGGGAGAGAACTGATACAGTCTGAGTGAAAAGTGAAATATCATTTCCTCACTTTCTTTACTTTTCTTACTTAAAAAAAATACGGCTAATATGAAAATATGCTTTGCATGATTTCTCGTGTAAAATCAATATATTGCTTCCCTTCTCAATGGGTGTGGGAGGGGGTAGAAAGGAGGGAGAGAATTTGGAATTCAAAATTTAAAAAGAATGTTATAAATAACAAATTAAAATGTAAAAACAAAGAACTCAGACCTCCTAGGTCCCTGTCCCCAGTGCTCTTTCAGTACAGTGTAGTGGAAGCCTGATGATGAAAATAAGGTGACAAGTGATTCTTTCCACTATGTCCCTTACAGGGCTTTTGTGAAGAACTAAATGAGAAGATGGATCTCATTGTGTTTTGGAAAGCACCAGGCTTAAGGGTATTAGTCTTATCTCACCTTAGCTACAACACCCAGGAAGTATGGCCTGGGTCCTTAGTCTGGTTCATTTCCCTGGAAAGCTGGATTCAAATACAATCTCGGGCATCTCTGCCTCTCCCTACCAAGCCCTGCTGCCCACCTCCCATCCCCAGCAAGGCACTTAGACATCTCTCTTTCTCTAAAGAAATCACTGAAGGGAAAATGATGATGGGGCAGGAGGCACAGAGAACAGAAACAGGATACTGGGACGCAGACATGAGAAATCTATCTATTCTCTCCCTTCCTCAGGGGCACTCTACTTAAGAACCTTGGCCCACAGATCCAAAGGAGTATCCAGAATCAGCTGGAAGATATCCTGCATCTAGTTCCCCAGTTCCTTCTCCCCCCTGCCACCCTTCTGACAGTCTGGAGAGCCAGGAAATACTCACAATCTCATGGAAAAGATTCCACCACCCACTTTAAAATCTCCTGTGTCAGAGGAAGTCTACGGGGACTGCCAGGAAACTAGTACAGAGGCTCCAATGGAAACCCCGGGAGTAAGGAGAGATTATTTTAATACCATCCTTAATTAGGAAAGACAACTAAAATACCAGGGATGTCCGATTGTCTCACAGAAAGGAAAGAATAAATTAAATACAAAGTCGGCCATCAGGTCTGCCAGGCCTGAAGTGGTGTAACAGACTTGCAGCCCTGGCAGTCACTGGACGCACCAATACGTGGCCCTCCACCTTGCCATCTCAGCAACGAAGAGCAATGCATGTTGTGATTTTTTTAGACTTTGTCACTGCCAGTATTCCCACCGTATAAGGGACCGCGGTTCAAGCCAGGAATCAGGACGCTTAAATACAAGTCCTGGGCAGGTGGGTCACAAACTCAACGTGTGACCTTTATGTCTCTAGGCCTCATCTTGCCGATCTGTAAAATGGATATGATCATCATCTCTGCCCTATCTCTCAAGCAGGGCTATTTGTGACCATCCAATGAGATGACAAATGTGAAAGTGCTCTGAAAATGGAAGAGAGCTAAATACACATGGGAGATCACTGTTATAGCTGAGGAAGTTGGGGCTCAAGAACTCAGGTTAAGTGATTTGCCCAAAGTGGTATGGCAGAGTAAAAAGAAACCCAAGTTTTAGTCTTTTTTCCGCTATTTACTCACTGTGTGACCTTGGGTAAATCATTCTCCCTCTCTAAGCCTCAGTCTTCTCCTCTGTAAAATGGACTGAAGCATCTAAGGCAGTTAGACTAGAGTCTAAGTGTGGTCTGGGGATCCCTTTGAGGGGGTCTATGAGGTCAAAACTACCTTAATAACAAGATGTTTCAATTTCTAATACAGTAAATATTGATAGTGGAGAAGGAAATGGCGAACCAGTCCAGTACCTTTGCCAAGAAGACCCCATGGACAGTATGGTCCATGAAGTCATGAAAAGTCAGACATGACTGAATGACTAAATGACCAATAGATAATAACCCACATAAACAAAAGCTCTTTGGAGGGGACAGGGGGAGAGGGTTCTTCGATAATTTTTAAGAGTGTAAAGGGGTCCTGGGACTAAGTAGTTTAAGAACCACGGGATCTGTAAGGGTTCTGTCAACTCTAAGACACCACAGGATAACTCTTACATCGGGGCATCCGCTAGCTATCTGCCTCTGCCAAGTTGCTCCAACAATGATCAGATGCCCTTGGTCTTCTCAGAGGCTGGCAAAGGACAGCTTGGGGTCCACTTAAGGCCAGTGCTAATGCAGAGAAAGGAAGTGTTATGTCCTTGGTCAGTCCCACTGGGAACAAGGATAGGAATCTCCTTGAGCCTAGGAGCAAAAACCTGAGTGCCAGAACCTTGCCTGAATCTTTAGGGGGCGTGACAAATATTGAATGAATGGAGTGGAGCCTGGGTACAAATCCTGCCATCTGTCCCCACATCCTCTTCAGCTAAAAGACCCTCCCTGTCTCTCTCTCTCTACTCCCCATCCCTGATCCAGGAAAAGCTTCTATCCCACCCCAGAATTCAAAGTCAGTGAGGTCAGTCAGTAGAAGTGGAAGAGAACCTCCCCCTTCCCCTATCCCCCAATTCCCACCATCTCCCAGTCCCTGACCCTCACAATAATTTAAGGCTCCATGAATATTCACAGTGCCCAGACCAGAGAGGAATGAGAAGGCCTCACCCTGTTTTCTTCCACTTGGACCACACGTATGAGTTACCAGGTTCTTCTAACTAGAGGGAGGAAACTGATGCTTAAAATTCAACTCTAACTCCTGTGCTGTTTCCCTGTAACTTCTAGACATTTGCCCTGATGGACACCAGGTTTTAAGGGAGTCACTGAGAGACAAGGAGAGTCCAGGATGTTAAGGAGGCCTAGAAGGCAAAGCCTTAGGAAGGACCAAGAGCACAATCTTTAAAAATGTGATGGGGAGAGGGAGAAAACTTGTTCTGCATAACATCATCACCACCACCACCACCACCACCTCCTCCACCACCACCACCACCACCACCACCACCACCACCACCTCCTCCTCCACCACCACCACCACCACCACCACCACCTCCACCATCACCACCACCACCACCACCACCTCCACCACCTCCTCCTCCACCACCACCACCACCACCACCACCACCACCACCTCCACCACCACCACCACCACCACCTCCACCACCTCCACCTCCACCTCCACCACCACCACCACCACCACCTCCTCCTCCACCACCACCACCACCACCACCACCACCTCCACCATCACCACCACCATCACCACCACCACCACCACCACCCCCACCACCACCACCACCACCACCACCACCACCACCACTGTAACTAGCATTTACAAATTAAAGATTGCAAAAGGTTTTGCCCACATCATCTCAATGACTACCAGTAGAACTTGGGCAAGCATAATAATAATGACAATTGTTATTATTAGCATTTATATAGCTCTTTAAAGTTTGCAAAACACTTTACATATATTAACTCATTAGACCCTCATAACAACCCAAGGAGGTAGGTGCTATTATTGTCCCAATTTTACAGATGAGGAAACTGAGGCACAGAGAGGTTAAGTGATTTGTGTCAAGTAAGAGGAGACAGCAGCTATTTATCCCCTGAGAGAGGGAGTTACAGGAGAAAACAAGCATTTATTATGCTCCTACTGTGTTCCAGGTACGGTGCTAAGTGCTTTACAAATATTACCTCATTTTAGTGCCACAATAACTGCGGGAGGTAGGTGCTATATTATTCTATTATCTGGAAGAAACTGAGGCAGACAGGTAGGCACTGATGGTAAGTGACTCACCCAGGGTCACACAGCTAGGCAGTGTCTGAGGCCACATTTGAACTCAGGTTGTCCTGACTCCAGGCCTAGCATTCTATCCACTGCACCACCCAGCTAGCTGCCTAAAGTGGAAGGTGAGGGAGGAAAGGGTAATGAATATAATTCCAAGGCCTCAGAATCACTCTCCTGCTCTTCTGCAAAAGCATTTTCCCAGTCCATCGATCTTGCCCTTCTCTGAACTCTGTCTAAGGTTTTCTGCACATGTGTTTCGTCCTCACAGCTCCTTGAGGCCAGGGTTCCAGTCTCTTCCTTCCATACACAGCCATGAACACATTCTCGCCTCTTCCAACTCCCATACCTTTGAACACAAGATTGGAATCTCTTCCACTCCCCACCCATTATAGCAATCATACACATCCTTCAAGGCCCAGCTCAGGTCCTATCAGGACTAAGGAGTCTCTCTGTCCAATTGCTACAACTCATAACGATCCCTCTCCTCTTCAGAATTCCCATAGCTCTCATCGTCCGTGCCACACGCATTAGCACTTAGTGATATCCTGTGTTGTGGAGCTCTCTGTGGATCAATCTCGCTGCCCTATTTGTCTCTGTCTCCTCCTCCTCCTCCTCCTCATTGGCTCCCTCAAAGAGCTCACACAGGGCTAGGCACACTGACTGATCTATTGAGTGACAGACAGAACAGTCCGGGAAAAAGTGAGAAACCACAGCTTCCTCTCCTTACTGAAGATGCAAGAGATAGGACTCTTAAAACTACTTACTGGATTTTCCCTGCAATGGATCCAAGGTTCTGAAGAAACCCCGAGGGAAGAATTTTTAGGATAGGGCTCAGTTCTGGGCAGCCGGCTGAACCACTTCTGCCTTCCTCACCCACTGGGAATGCAGTCTTGGCTAGGACAGAGAAAGGCAGGATCTGGCTGGAGAAGAGGCTGAGACTTCTTAACCTTTTCTGTGTGCATCATGGACTCCTTGGAAGTCTGATAAAGCCTATGGACCCCTTCTCAGAATAATACTATTAAACAATTGAAGGAAATGGTAATTTTCAGCTAGAAGTTAGTTTTTTTTTTTCATTCCAAGTTCACAGATACCTTCCCCCCACCCCCATGGTTAGAGTATGATGAAAGGCTATGGGTGATACCCTCTCCCATCCTCAGGGGGAGAGAAGATATTAAGGAATGAAATTGTTTCCTCCAATTCAATGTGGGTCCTTCCCGGCTTGTAAAGCATGACAGGTTTGATCAGAGACTGCAGTGTGACACCAGAGGGACAAGTGAAAAGGGAACGAGCATTTATTAAGTGCCTACCATATACCAGGCACTACGCTAAGTGCCTTACAGATATCATCTTATTTGGTTCTCGTAGGTGCTACTGTGATCCCCATCTCACAGGTGAGGAAAAGGGGGCAGATGGTTAAGTGACTTGCCCAAGGCCACAAAGCCAAGACATGTAGATTTGAACTTGCAGGTCCTCAAGTGTACTCTAGGCCCAGCACCTGGTCCTATCATCTTCCCTATTTAAATTATTTCTGTGGTACTGATAGAATCTAAATTATCCTGAAGGGTGGGGCTTCCTTGAGGGCAAAGTAGATTTCTTCCACCGATCCAACTCACCAGATGGAGCATCCATCTCTGAGGAACATAATATGGCCTTATAACCTGGCTTCATTTCTATATTACAAATACCACTATCCTACTAGGCACGCAGTAAACATCAGAGAGAGGATTTACATCTAGATTCTCTGACACCAAAACCCTCTCCTAAAACATCTCTAAGGAAGAAGCCTGCCAGTTCTAAGAGTTGAGTTCTTCTCTCTGTCTAGAACAACCCAAGACTAACAGGAACCAGAAGCCCAGGCACAGATATCCTCAAAGGCCTCATACTCAGCATGTAAAAACCTAGTTTGACACAGGGAATAAATTAAGGACTGCTTCTTCACCTCACAAAATCATTCCCTGCGGGAGTCATTTGAATTCAAAGAGGACTTAATTTACATGCAACGCCATAATGGCCATAATGACTTCACTGCACAAAGAAAGGCAGCTCATCTGTAAAACCACTGCCCCCCTTGCATTCACCACCATCAGTCTCCCGGTTTAGCTGACTCTGACAACCATTTCCAAAGGGTAACAGGTGCTACCTTGGCTCTTAATGACGCTCAGGAACCCAGACCCAAAGCTGGCCAAAGATCTCCAAACCTGAGGACCAAACCCCAAGTTCATCTACCATGTATTCTTTAAGATACCAGGCTAGAGATTCCATGGTAGTCCTGGGCAGCTGGAATACGAAGGGGGAGCATCTTTCCCAACACACAACTTCTGTTCCAACCAGGCTTGTCTCTGTGCTCCCCAAACACATCACACACAATCCTACATCCATGTCTTTGCCCACGCTACTCTTTTTTCCTCCTTCATCCTCTTCCAGAGGGCTAAGTATTTAAACTCTCCACAATCCTCTGACCTCCTCCAGAAAGCCTTCCTAGATTTCCCCAAGGCCACATAAATCCTCTGTCTCCTTGTAACTTGGATAGCACATGTTGTCTGAAACACACAATAAATGATTAATCATAATCATTAGTTTGTTAATTCTTTCACACATGTCACCCGTGTGCAACTTGTCTCCCCAGAAGGCTGAGGTGCTAACTCCTTGAGAACTGTGTCTCACTCTTTGCCCCAGAGCAGGGCACAGAACAGACATCAGACATGCCAAATCGTTGAGTTTAAGTTGGTGCCAAGAATTCTGTTCCTCCAATATCATTAGAGGGGCAGCTAGGTGCTGAAGAGGATGAAGTACTGGGACTGAAATCAGGAAGACTCATCTTTCTGAGTTCAAATCTGACCTCAGACACTTACTAGTTGTGTCATCCTGACCTGGGCAAGACACTTACCCCTGTTTGCCTCAGTTTCTTTATTTGTAAAATGAGCTGGAGAAGGAAATGGCAAATCACTCTAGTATCTCTGCCAAGAAAACTCCAAACGGGGTCATGAAGAGTTGGCACAACTGAAAATGACTCAGCATCATTAGAGAATTCCAGGGAGCTCATCTCTACCAATCTTAGCTAAACTCCATGCTCACTGCACCGAAATCGGAAAAGCTAGTTCTTACAACTACTTAAGGTCTGAGGACCGATTACTTAAGAAGTTTTTACAGAGCCCAATCATCTCAAACAACTTTCTAGGGAAAGTAACCGGTGATTCCTCAAGCCAAGGAAACAGGGCTTCTCACCAAGCTAGGGACAGCTACTGGAATCTCTAAGCCAAGGGTTGGAATCCCCAAGTCAACATTTAGTTAAAGTTTCTCAGATCCTTTCCCAGGGGGAATCATGGGACGTTGATCAGCATAGATTTAGAGCTGCAAAGGCTTTTAGGAGTCACCTTTAAATGCTTTAAAGATTCGGAAACCGAGACAGTGATGTTAAGTGATTTGCCCAGGGTCACACAGAGAGGATATCACTGAGCTAGGATTCAAACTCCAGTCCTCTGACTTCATATTCCAGCCCTCTTTTCACTGTACTACGCTGCCAAGACCATAAGGACTAAGGGGAAGGAGTCTATCCAAGTTGAAGGCAACATTCTTCCTAAGTCCAACTCAGAGGTCACATCGAATGCATCATGATTACAGAGGCCAAATCACGCTGAAGGGTGGGGTTTCTTTGAGGCTAGGGTAGATTTCCTTCTACAAACAACCCAGATGGCCAGTCCAAGGGTCTGTTTAAGGCCTGCAGTATGGCTCTTACACCCTTCCCTATTACTACTATGCCTCGACTAATCCCACCCAGCTTCCACCCAGCTTCTCAGAAAGCCCAAGAGACTTACTCCTGTGAAGCTACAGGAAACTCGGCCCATCCCAGGAATCCAACCCTAGTCTCTATGTGGTCACCCAGCAGCCCAGGTCAGATTCCTACGATCCTCCCCCAACCCACCACCAATGACCACATTCCTCACCTCTCACACCCCTCCTGCCCACAACACAAAGTCAGTTTGGGTTAAATAATTAAACTGGAAGGAACCTAGACTATTGCACTAACTCCAGAATAAGCTGCTTAGAGATAACAGACAAACCACTTCATTTAAAAGAGAAAAGTGACTTTTCCAAGGTCACGCACTAAGTGGAGAATTCAAGTCTCCAGATTTCCACCCCTTCATTTCTCTCTAGGCTCCACTTCTGATTATAGACTTTCTCTTCCAAGCCACAGGAGCTTCCTCACCCTGGAAATTCACTCTATCTCTGGTCTTCTCACACTGGAAGTACACTCCTACTCTTCAGCCCTTTCCTCCGATTTCTGATTCCTTGCAGAATCCCCATTTTAAGGAGCGTGTCTAAGCCGGCCATGTCTTCGGTGCTCCCCAGGCTCTACCCCTGACTCTGGACTTCCTCTACTATGCATGCCCCCTCAGGAGTGAGGTAACGCCCATTCAGTCAATAGGCCTCTTTAAGAAGTGAGTTCAAGGGATGGCCCCTTAAAAAAAAAAATCAAACTGGGAGGGGAAGACCCTCAGAGTTGCTGGCCAAAAGAGACATTCATTCTTTGCCAGGAGGGCCCAAAAAAACAACCATTAAGTGGAGCTCAGGCAGGGACCTAGTGTTGTCCAGTCCGTGAGATGTAGAGTGAACTAGGGTTTAAGGTTTGGTCTTTGAGAAGGAAATCTAGCCAGTAAATCCCAAGTTAATTAGGCAGCTTTCAGCTTAAAAGGGTCAAGGTCTCCCATTGTATCCTGGGCCATCTCCAGTCGTCCTGATCCATATCAGGCCACTGGACCCAGATGGCTCTGGAGGAGCAAGTGAGGCTGGTGACTTGAACAGCCCTCCCTCACTTAAATCAAAGTCAATTGCAAGTCATATCATCATCTCCCTGTTGTCATGGTCCTCTTTGAGAACAAAGGACAAACCACACACATGCCCCCTCAGGAATACCTTCTTCCCATCATTCCCTCAACAGGTTTTCAATTTCCTTTTATATATACTCTTTCCCCATTAGAATATAAGCTCCATAAGGACAGGGGCTGTCTTTCTTTCTGCTAATATTTCTTTCTCAGTCACTTAGCACAGTTCATGGCACATAGTAAGGGCTTAATAAATGCCTGTTGACTCAACCCGTAAATGGTTCTTTCCACTTGGCCAGAGGGTATTCGGAACCTGGAGTTTTGATAGGGGTGTCACCAGGATCACCAGCTCTAAATTGAAAAAGGGAAGTGGGAAGGGAGGCATGTGTTTCAGAGACGAGTGCCATTCCACAGTGATTATTATGATAATTATTATAATAACAAAAATAGCCCACTGGTTACTCTACCTTCTTCCCTTTGAAGAGCTCAGACTTATCTCTGGGCACATATCTTTATCCTGTCCCAGTCCAGGCCATTTATTACCCCTATCTGAAGGAGACAGACCAAGGTCCAGAGAGAACGTGTGACCTGCAAGGTGCTACAGCCGCAGCTGGCACTCCTATCTCCTGGCATCCAGGCCAGGGCTCTGGTTCAATAGCCCGGAGATTTTATTAGGCCTCCACACCCTCCTAAGCCAAGCTATAGTCATTTATTGCAGAGATCAGATTAAGAACCTACTATGTGCCCAGCCATGTACCTAGCATTATGGAGGCAGAGGTAGGTAGGAAAGGTTATCCTTTACACAGTAGGACAAAGACCTCTGGCCTTCAGGAAATTTAACACACAGGAATTGGAATCAGACTTCATCATTATCAACAGTAGTACTCTTAGCACCACAGGGTCATTTGGAAAGGCTTTGTGATATAGAAAGCTGGCCATGAACATGAACATGAAGACCTAGCTCAAATGTTGCCTCTGATATATCCTGGTCCTAAGGAAGTCATTTTTAAGCTCTCTGTGGTCTGGGCCAGAGGTTTCAAACTCAAATAGAAACAGCTCCCTGCAGCCCCATATTGACTTTCTTGTTGTTCACTAGTTCAGCCCAGTCTGTCTCTTCTTGACCCTGTGGACCACAGCATACCAATACTATTCAGGGGGTTTTCTTGGCAAAGAAAATGGACTGGTTTGCCATTTCCTTCTCCAGAGATTAAGTGATTGACCCAGGGCCACATAGATAGTGAGTGTCTGAGGCTGGATTTGAACTCAGATGTTCCTGACTCCATGTCCATTACCCTATGCACCAAACCATCTAGCTGCCTCCCATACTGACTTAGAAAACCACAAATTGACCGTATCTATGAAATATGTGTGGGATGTGGCTAGGGGTCTCAGGGGATACGGTGATGGGCCTGGAGACAGGAAGACCTGTTTTCAAATCCAACTTCAGACACTCACTAGCTAGATAACCCTGGACAAGTCACTTTATTCTGTTTGCCTCAGTTTCCTCATCTGTCAAAAGTACTGGACAAGGAAATGGCAAACCACTCTAGTATCTCAGCCAAGAAAACCCCAAAAAGGGGTCATGGAGAGTCAGACACAACTGAACAACAATGCTATATAGTATTTTTATTAATTTTGTTAAACACTTCCCCAATTACATTTTAATCTGACTCGGGCCTGGCTGAGATTGACACCTCTGCCCTAGGCAACTCTCTCAGACTACATGGATGAAGAGAAGGTACCGGCCTCTATGGGTACAGGAAGTCTCTTCTCGGGGGTTCTCTATACCAATAAACTCCCAGGTCCATTCCTTCTCCCTAACAAGCATCTCATCCGTACAAAAGAAGAAACTGAGGTCTGGAGAGAAGAAGGGATTTGAGAAGGTCACTTGGGCAGCAGAAGGGGTGATCACTGAGCAGGCCTCGGATAGAGGGCTCTAGTGTAGACAGTGATTAACCACATCTTATCCTCATCAGAGACCCAGTCAAGAGGCTCAGGGATAATAGGAACATTCATTTCCAGACCCTGTCTTCTTCGGCACCAATTTCCAAGGGGAAATAGGATGGTGTGAAGAGAGACTGGGGGTGGGGCAGGAAAGGGAAGGAGAAGAAAGACCAACGAACCCTTCTCTGACCTCTTCTTGCATTTATCTATTTTCTAAAAAATATTTTTTGTTTTGAAGACAATTGGGGTTAAGTGACTTGCCCAGGGTCACACAGCCAGTGTGTGAGGCTGAATTTGAACTCAGATCCTCCTAATTCCCAGGCAGGTGTTCTGTCCACTGCGCCCTCTTGCATTTATATTAAGAGCTATCATTTTTACAGCTTCTTAAGGTTTACAAAGCACTTTACAAATATTAAATAATTTTATCGCATAACAGCACAGATGATGAGGATAATTTTATATGGTGCTTTAAGATCTGCAAAGTACTTTACAAACCTCTCATTTTATCCTCCCTAACAATGAGAAGTCAGTGCTATGATCACCCCCATTTTACAGATGGGGGGACCGAGGCAGGCAGGAATTAATTGTGAAGTAGAGTTGGAGCAGCTAGGTGGCACAGTGGATAGCGCAGGGGACCTGGACTCCGGAAGACTCATCTTCCCAAGTTCAAATCCGGCCTCAGACACTTGCTAGCTGTGTGACCCTGAGCAAGTCACTTAACTCTATCTGCCTCAGTTTCCTTATCGGTCAAATGATCTGGAGAAGGAAATGGCAAACCCCTCCAGTATCTTTGCCAAGAAAACCCCAAAAGGGGTGATGGGAGAGTCAGACGGGACTGAAAGGACTGAACGGCGGAGCAGAGATTCCAGGTCACGCAGATGGTGCATCACTCATTTTCCGCTAATTGCAGCGTTCTATCCGCTACCACTCATGAAGGACTTGGTCCATGTTGCCTGGTGTGATAATTAAACTGCTGCACAGAAATCAGCTTAATCTCCCCAACAAGACCACGAGTCCTTCAAGGGCAGGAACCACGTCTCCAGCTTCTCTTCAGCACTCTGCGTCTCTGTTCTTATCTGTAAGATGGATGTGTCGGACCTGATGGCCACTAAACTCCTTTGAGCTCTAAATCTATGATCCCACGGAATGCCATGAAGAAGGCAAAGACTAGTGTTAGAATGGCCTTCCTCATATCTTAAATTTCTTTTTTTAAAAACTTTCAATGTTCAAATAATATCTATGTTACATAATGGCATTTGAAGTAAACATACCCTTTGTTCCAAGAGGCTACAGACTGAGTTTTTTTCTCTCTTTTTTTTCTTTCTTTCCCTTTTTTTTTTGGAGGGGGGAAGGCAGGGCAATTGGGGTTAAGTGACTTGCCAAGGTCACACAGCTAGGAAGTGTGTCAAGTGTCTGAGGCCACATTTGAACTCAGGTCTTCCTGACTCTAGGGCCGGTGTTCTACTCACTGTGCTGCCTAGCTGCCCCCAGACTGAGTTTTACACCTGAATCTTCTGCAGTACCTTGTATTGGTTCAATAAAGGTTTACACAGTTGAATGAAGTTTCTTCACATTTCTACAGGTAGGCTTATCACGTCTGAATGAATCATGTTTCTGAACGACAGCGTTTGTTGTTTTTGTTAAACGTCACAGAAAAGCTCTGAATAGAGTCTTGCCTCTGTCCCCTTTATCAGTGTGTCATGGCATGGGCATCCTATTAATATTTCCATAGCAATGGGAGCCACACGTCATCAAGTAACATTTCTTGGTATAAATCACCAGTTGAGTTCTACTACGGGGGAAGATCCTTATATCTTAAATTGCATAAAGATCCTGGGGAAAGGTATAGCGCAGGGGTGGGGAACCCACGGCCTCCTGGCCACATGTGTCCTCAAGTGGGTCCTCAAGTGGGGATTTGGTCTGTGAAGTTTGGATTCAGTCAGAGGGCCGCACTTGAGGACCTAGAGGGCCGCATGTGACCCAGAGGCCGCAAGTTCCCCACCCTTGGAATAGAGAGATATGAAGTGGGGGAGGGGAAGCTATGATAAGTATTAGGAAACTCCCTTCTCCATCTTTTGATAACCAGATTGGACAGGGGGCTCTGAGCCAGACCAGATAAAAGGTCTGGATATGTCTTATCTACAAAATAACCTCCAGGAGTAGGCTGGAGGTAGGACTAGGAAAAGAAAGATTCTTCTACCTCAGGCCCTCATGGAAGCTGAGTCAGACTCGTAGCAACGGGACTTGGGTTCAAATCCTAGCTCTAGAACTTCCTCTCTGTGTTACCCTGGACAAGTCACAACTTCCCCGACCTTCACTCTCCCCAGCTGAAAAATGTGAGTGGGATCTCTAAGGTCATTTTCAGATCGAATTCTAGGATCTTAAGGCAACTAGGCCACATGTAGAAAAACCTTGCATTCAGAACGCAAGACACAAAACAGCGGATGAAAAAGGAGAACAAAATAGTCCATCGTTCTTCCACTAACACACTGTGCCACTTGAATCATCACTTGGCCCCTCTAAGCCTCAGTGGCATCATCTATAAATCTATAAAATGGGGCAATACTTTATCCACCAGGAGTCAAGAGAATATACTGGGGACAAATGGAAGGCGTCATATTTTCTTTGAAGACTAGATCCTCCTTACTTCACCCAAGCTTGGCAGTGCAGCGCCTACTTTAAGGTTCGATCCCACTGCGGAATGACACTGACGCTTCGACCCGCTCTATTTCTAACCTGGGCCAGGTGGCCCCTTCCTTAGGCAACCAGAACTGTCCAGGCCTCAGTCTTAGAGTGTGGCCTCTCCATCATATCTAGTCCAAGCTCAGAACTCCAGCGCTCAAGCGATCCACCCAACTCAGCCTTCCCAGAGGCAAGGTTATAGGCATGCATCCCCATATCCAGCCACACAAGGTGTCTTGAGGTTCCTTCTAGTTCTAAGATCCACATTTCTCTCTTCCTATAGGAAGATGACATATGCAGACCATCCTTACTCCCATCCACCAGAGATTCAGCGGCTGCCACCCTGAACCCTGGGCAACAGGTGGTAGAAAGCACTGGGCAGCGGCCCTTCAGTGACTGTCTGAGGGTGGTGGCAGGGCTGAGCTGGGAGTTTTGGAATGGCCCCTTCATGCATTTTACAGTCTTCCCACCCCCCATCTCACTCTAGTTATCTGTCCTGTCCTATTCTCTAATGGTTTCCAGACTTATCTCCTGGGTTAGACCTGTGAGTACCTCCAGGGTAAGGGCTGTCTCTTCCTCCCATCCCCCACACACAGAGCACAGGGCTGGGCACGCTGAATGGACTGATTGCTGTGTAACCCTGACCTGGGCTCATTCCTATTCCATGCCCCAGTTTTTCTCCAGCAAGGAGGTGGCCGTGCCAGTTGCAGGATGGAGTCATTCCTTGGTCTACATCACTGAGCGCTGTGTGACTGATACATCAGACTTAGTTTAACTACAAAATACCTGCAGTCTGTTTTGTAGGATGCCAAGGGGGTACAAGGAGGAGCTAGGGCAAAACAAAAGGGTAGAGTTATGAGAGAGACTAGGCCTCAGTGATCCTTCAGGAGAGGCTGCCTCAGCATCAGGAGATAAAGGAAATGGGGGGAGGGGTTCAAACAAAATGATCTCTGAGTTTTATTCCAATGCTAACAAGTCCATGGTCAAATCTAAACTCCCCTGTTTATTTTAAAGTCTTTCACAACCTGGCCCCTACTTACACATTTCCAGCCTTATGCCATATTATATTACTTCCCTCCATGCAGACTGCTCCAACCAAAATGGCCTTCTTAATGTTCTTTATGGAGGAAACTCCATCTGTCACCTTGGTGCCTCTGCACGGGCCATTTTTCATGCCTAGCATGCAGTCCCTCCCCACCCCCCCACTTTTTAAAAAATTAATTAATTTTTAGTTTTCAACATTCACTTCCATAAGATTTTGAGTTTTAAATTTTCTCCCCCTCCCCAAGATGGCGTGCAATTATAGGCTCTACAAATACATTCTTATTAAACATATTTTCACATTAGTCCTTGTAGTGGTAAAGAAGAATTAGAACTAAGGGGAGGAACCATGAGGAAAAAAAACAAAAACAAAACCACCACAATGAAAAGGAAGCAAATGCTACGCTTCCATCGCATGCTGTCCCTTTTTGCCTCTTCATCTCAGTCACTAGCTTCCTTCAAGCCTCAGCTCATGGGCCCCCTTCTGTATGAAGCCTTTCTGGATCCCAGACACCTGCTAATGCCTTCCTCAGTCCCACCCCCAAACGCATCATCTTGTATCTATTTTGATTAGGTGAGATAATTTTATGTAAAACATTCTGCAAAGCTTTTAAACACTATAAACATCAGCTATTATTTTTTATAAGCCTATATATGTATGTGTGCACACACATGCACGCACGCACACACACACACGATATATCTCTTAACAGGTGAGTTGTAAGCTCTTCCAGGGTATGGACTTTGCCATTTGTGTTTGTTCCTGCAGGGTCCCAACACAGTGCCTGGCACAGAACAGGTCATGGCATTGCTAATGTTAGTTGACTGATAGGGTCTCTTTACAGCTGGAAAGGGAACCTGGTGACAAAACTATAGACAGCCTTGAATGCCAGGCTGAGGACTTTCCAATCCAGGTGGAGGTTTTTGAAGGAAGGAATACTGATCAAAGGTGAGTTGATACAGGATGACCTCTCTGAGGCTGGCTGTGGCCCATCCCTCAAAGTCAGCCCACTGTTAGTCTTTTTTCCTCCCATCTCTTCCCCAAGAAAATGGCAAATGGGATTGGTTTTTTTCCCTCACTTTCGTGCCAGGGTTTGCGCCCTGGAAATTAGAGCTATAGAAACAGACACAGAATCAGGAGGCAAAGTGAGAACAAGGACAGAAAGAAAACTCCCCTGTCCTGTCACAGAGGAAGGGGCCAGGGGATTGCAAGAGGCACATACTGACTGCCCAGGTGCTGGACCATTAAGAGATTTAATCTGTCCTCTTCTAACCCAAGAGCAGAGACTCTGGTGCAGGGGGACCCATCATGCCAAGCAAGTCCCTGCCTGGGTGGGATAGCGGAAAAATCTTTAGACTGAGGGTGAAGTGAACTTGTCTAGGTTTTGCACTCATGCTCTGTATCTCTGTCTCTCTCTCTTCCCTTCTCTCTCCCCACTCCTTTCCCCTCTGTCTGTCTCTGTCTGTCTGTCTAGCTGTCTCTCTCTTTCTCTGTCTCTCTCTCTCCCCCGTTATCTATAAAACAAAAATGCCAGATTAGAAGGACTCTAACCTTAAACGTGGTAACTATTTAGGACAAGTTCTTTAAAGAGCTAGTATTTCATTTTAACAATCACTACATTCTGCCTAAGTATACTTGGGACAAGATTCTCTTCCTAGAGCTGTGTGTTTTCTAGAACCCATCCCTAGTTTCACAGCAACCCCAGACAGAAGCCAACCCATGCCATTTACTGAAAGGGAGTTCTCATCCCACTAGCCAAGCCCTTGGTTGCCTGGGCAAAGCTTGAGCTAGCATCTGAGGTCACAGATGTATGCTCCGGCTGTCTCTGACATCCCATTTAGAGGCCCCTGTGTCCAACGGCAGTGTGAATAGCTCGCAGCTGGTAAAATCCAAGTGGCTCAGGGATTAGAAATGAGAACTAGGAGAGAGAAGACCAGATTTAAGAAGGAGGACTCTCCCCTGGGCCTCTCGGAAGACATTTGTGTTATCTCCAGTCCTAACCACACAGTCACTTTGGGCCTTAGTCACTCCATCTGCAACATGGGAGTGATTCTATTTACCCCCTGGCCAAGGCAACACACAGTAGTAGTCGTCATAATGATAATAATAGTTAACACGTATATCATGATTAAAGGTTTGCAAAAGGCTTTAATAAAAAAGAATAGCTAGCATTTAGATAGGGCTTTAAGGTTTGCGGGGCATTTTATGTTATCTCATTCGAGCCTCCTAACAACTCTGTGAGGCTCCGATACCAGATCGCTGTGTGGTCGTGGGCAAAGGACTTAAATCCTCTGAGATTCGGTTTCCTCGTTTGTAAAATGTGGGAGAGGGAGGCAGCACATTTGCAGAGTTACACAGTGTAAATCCTAGGTCATGAGATAGCATCATAACCATTCCTCCTCCCCTACTCTGGACGATCCTGGCAAACAGAAGGAAGGGCACAGATGATTCCAAAGTCACTTATGTGTGGCTCTAGAACCATGCTCTCTGAAACTGGCATGAGCCTTTCCACAGACAGCAACCGGGGACCCTGTGGAGCTGCCGGATGGGAGAACACAGAAGACACCACACAGCAGACTTCTGAGTGCTGCTGGACATAAATTCCCTCCTTGACCCCCGAAGAAACCAGAATGATGGGCTGATCTGGGGCAGAGGAAAAGGGAGCAGCTGGAGAGCCCAAATACACAGGGGGCAGGCAAAGTGGGTAGTAATTAAGAGTACACGCATTGCTCCTCCCTCTGCTTCTTATATGGGTCAAGGGCCCTTAAAGGGCCCCAGCTCCCTTTACCTTAGGGACAGAGGCACTTGAGACTGGCTTCTGAGGGAGTGGCAAACCTTCTCTTGGCCTGGTTTCTAGACTCTGAGGACAGAGGTCATGCAGCAGCAGGAGCAGCCTCCCATTAATGGGGTTGTTTATCCCCATGTACATCGCCTCATCCTAGCCTACCCTGGGTGAGGACTCCTAAGGAACTCCTCTGTTCCATAGCACAGAGTCAGACCAAATTCACTTTTGGGGGAGATGCGTACCAATCCTCAAGGCTGAGGTGAGAAAGGTCTTCTAGCCACACCACTGCAGGTCCTAAGTGATAATGGCAAAATGCAATATTAGAGATACCCCTAAACACATATGTGCCCAATAGCCTAGAGCCCAAGGGTGGGGAACTTGCAGCCCTGAGGCCACATGTGGCCTTCTAGGTCCTCAAGTATGGCCCTTTGATTGAGTCCAAGTTTTACAGAACAAATCCATTTGTCAAGGGGATTTGTTCATTGGATTCAGTCAAAGGGCCACACTTGAGGACCTAGAGGGCCACATCTGGCCTCAAGGCTGCAGGTTCCCAAACCCTGAGTCCCTAGGCTCTAGATCCTAGAAGCATAATGGAAACAGAGTTCTGGACCAGGAATGGTTAGGAGACTTGGGCTCTAATTCTAGTTTAAAAAGTGGGTAAGTTCCTTTTTTATGGGCCTCAGTTTTCTCTCCATCAAGTGAGAGATAGAGTTAGTCATCTCTCTAAAGTCTTTTCTAGCTCCAGTGTTGTGATTCAGGCACACATTTAAGTATAAGCCTGCCATGACTACTGTTATTTTATTCCAAACCCTTCCTTTAACTACTGCCTTTCAGTTCTAAGCTCCCTTGACCCTTACCCTAACACTTCCAGATCCTCAGAAGTCATTTTAGCTCAGGAGTCTCAGCCGGCCACAAAGGAGATAGCTCTAGAAAAAATGGAAAAGAGGTCCCTGGCACCAGCTGGACAACCCCCTGCCCCAACCTGGATACAAATGCCAATGCTACTGCTTCGAGAGCCCAGATCCCCAGGGCACAGATTTGCCTGCTTTCCGGCAGCCCAACATTGGTCATTTTCCTTGTCAACTTCACTGATCATGGTGGCTACGAGACGGGATCGCAGAGCTGCTTTAATTTGCATCTCTCTAATTTTCATTGATTCGTAGCATTTTTCCCCCACATGGCTTAGATTTCTTCCCCCTGAGGACTGCCTGTTCATATCCCACAACCCCATACACACACACACAAGAGACACACACACACACACAAATACATACACACGGCTCTTATTCTTATAAATTTAAATCCATTCCATATGTGTATATACATATATGTATATACACATATGTATGTGTGCATATATAACAAAATGGCTTTTATTCTTATAAATTCAAATATCTTCCATATGTGTATATACATATATAAATATAAAATAAGACTTTGATGATGATAGATTTCTATTACGGGTCAAAGTGGGCCTATGGTCCTGAGAATGTGCGAATGAAAACAGGGTTAGGAGTTTCCCAGGAGAGTGAAGTAGCAGCAACTACAGAGTAGGGAGATGGGAAAAGGACAAATAGAAGCAAGGAGAGAGAGTTCTGATCCACTTCTAACGCCCTGGGGAGGTGAAGGAAGATGCTGAATAAGCAGGCTGTCTTCCCAAATCATTACCTTTCCTGTTTCCTTTCTCCTCACCCTACTCTGCTTCTGGGGCCCAGTTCTGAGGCAAGCCCTCCATCCTCGGCCCCACCTACCCAGAAACAGATGAGTCAGTCAAGAGGGAGGGTCAGGCTCGGTTAGTTGTCACTCATAGACGGGCGGCTAATGAGCCCAAGATTGAGAGCTAAGGGGACAATGGGTAGGATTCCCCAGTTGTAAGAATGGCCTAGACTAGCGAGACAGAAAGGATCCTCATCTAGGCCAGATCCAGATGTTGCTTTAGGGACCCAGCCCAGAGCTCCACCTAGAGCCAAACACACCAGAGTCCCTGGAGAGGAGGGGGATGGGGAAGTGAAGGCAAAAACCTCACAAGCTACCCAGTCAGGACGCTGCACCTTGAATCCAGATTTAAATCCAGATTTAAACAATAAATTAGGAGGTAATTCTTTACTTTACAAAAGGATTCCTTATAGATTACAGAAGTCTTTTAAAGGAACAGCAGGTTCCATTCCCTCCCCCACTCCCACTTTTAAAGCAAGATTGCTTTACACAGATGCAATTAGCACTTAGCCTTTCTCAAGAACACAGCTGTGTCAAGTGAGATGCCTTCCCCACCCCCCACCCTCTATGGAGCTCTTTCTTCCCCTATCTCAGGCTTTACAGCAGACCCCCTAAGAAGTAACTTTTGCCTTTTCTCATTGAATGTTTAAACAGTCTGAACATAGGCACACACACCTGGGTCCCAGCTTCTCCAAACCTCTCTAAATTGTTCACTCCACTTCCCAAGGAGAAAAAGTTAGTAGATGAGGAAAGAAAGCTAAGCCACTCCCTCTCTGGGCCGCTGCCCTGAAAGCCTAGATTTCTGAACTCTAAGATTCTCAGAACAGCAAACCGTGCCATGAGGAAGAACTAGTCAGCTGGTTTTTTTAAGAATGGGTAGAAAATAACCTCCTGACAGAGAGGGGATGGACTCAAGAAGCAGACTGAGACATACATTTTTGGACATGGCCAATGTGGGAATCTGTTTTGCTTGGCTATAAATATTTACTACAAGGGTTTTTTTTTTCCTCCCAGTAGAGGTGGTGAGAGGAAGAGACAATTAAATACTTGTTAATTGAATCAAATCAAGTCAAAAGAAGAAAGTGTGCTATAGAAATAGGATGGGAGATTTTATGTCTAGTGGTATATGGGGGCAAGCGGAGGGAGTGGGAGGAGGACAAGGCAGACAGAAGCCTTAGACCAAGATCTAGGAAACCTAGGGACACAGACTCTAGGTCTGCCTAGCACAAGCAAGTCACTTAACTCATCTCATGGAAAGAACTATCAACAAGATGAGGAGGTCTAGATTCTAGACTCGGCTGTATCACTAACAACCCCCTGACCTTAGGCCAGGCACCCAGCCTCTCTGGGCGTCCACAGTCTACTGCGAGACTCAATAATTACCAAGTTTCAGGAATTGCCAGATCATGGAATCATTGCAATCACTGGTCTCACACACATCTCCAATCCAACAGGAAGTCCCCTCCTCCATCCTAGGCCTGACTCAAGGGTTTCATACTCACTGAGCTCTGGGCTTGGCCAGTCACTCTCACCCAGCCTTGGGAAGGGGAAGGAAAATGTTTTCCCTGAAGCGAGAAAACTCCATAGTGACTCATTCTCAAGAGACAATGACAGAAGCAAGGCCCATGACAAGAGAGAGGCTACTGGTGACAGATCGGAAAGGATGTGGTTGCCCACATCGGGTAAGGGTAGAGGGACCTTACTGGATTCAGACAACAGTCGGTCTGGGTAGCCCAGACCAGGCTGGATATCAGTGGGCCAGTAAGAAGCAGGAGTCTAGGCTCTCAGCCTCCAGCTCTGATAACAAGCACTCTGCCTCCCCTGCATCCCCAACACATATACAATCATTCAATCCCTCTATCACCCCAAAATACACATAGCAGCAATCTGGAGGGGGGAAGCAGAACCACAGACATCCCCCTTCCACAAACACTGTAATCAGCCTTTGGCATGTCTCTATAAAAGTGACAGTGAAAGAGCGTTGGGCTAGAAGTTAGAACACCTGGCTTCCAAGTCTCAGTTCTGCCACTAATTTGCTGTGTGGCTTTGGGTAATAATCAATCATTTCCTGCTCTGTAAAAATAAGGAAATCTGAGTCCACTGTGTACTGAGCCCTGTATACAGTGGGCACTCCATAAATGTTTGTGGAATGGAATGAATGGTCTACAGAAGCATGCACGGAGACACAATCAGTCACTTTCAGGAGAGAACAGAGGCCTCTTGTCTCTTCTGTATCTAACCCCTTGCCCACCTGTCTGTACAGTGCTTTGTATCTCCACCCTTTGTGTCAACTGGTGACCAGCAGGGTTGTCAGCTGCTGCTCCAAAGACAAGTGGCTTAGGAAAAGCAGGTCCCGCCACGGTCCGTGAAACCTTTCCTGTCTACTCCCACTAACCTCTTCCTCCTCTCTGGAATCCCACGGCCCGTCACATACCGTCCCATGACAATTTTCTGCTGATAGCTCCTCTTTCTCCTACCAGACCACAAGAATCAAGATTTAGAGATGTTAAATGAATCCCTCAAGGGGCAGAGCCAAGGCTGAGCCCACTGTTCTTTCATTGGCATCCCAATGCCCTTCTGGTGCCAGGCTGAGTTTTTTAGACTCGATCCCACAGATAATGGAAAGACATATGTGATTTCTATGTTTAATGATTTATGCATGTATGTACACACAAACACTCTGTATTCCCCCCAACGTCTAGAACGATTCAATTAATGCTTCTTAATTATAACAGAGTCCCCCCCCAAAACATTAGCATAACTGGGGCTCCCCTTCCAAGTGTCTCCTGGCTATTCTCTCGGTCTGAGCTGAGAGGTAGTGAGTCAGCTTGGAAAGTGGGGAGTGGGGAAAGCAGGTTTCAATCTCACGTAAGAGTGGTTTCCCAGGATGGGCAGAGGAGTATAACCCAGGGGCAAATTTGGAAGAATCACAAGGAAGACCTAGGAGTCCAGACTCCCAGGCTGCTTCCTTATTCAAAAGATCTTAGATTTAGAGCTGAAAGAGACCTGGGATCACCTACTTTAACCTCCTCATTTTGAAGAGGGGGGATCCAAGGTCCAGAGTAGTTAAGTGACTTGCCCAAAGTTACGCAGGAAGACCTGGAATATGAAGCCAGGTTGTCCAACTCCAAATTTGATTTGGACTTCCACTATGTAAGAGCTGCTTCTCCTCAGCTGGGGGAGGGGAGCTTTCAGCTGCTTGGGCTAGGGCCGACCCTGCCATCCCTGGGTGCACTGTGTAGTGGAAAATGCCCGCTTTGTCCACAGTCATACAGGAACCCTGATTGTGCCCACCCCTCCCCCCACCCAGCGGGGCTAGGGGCCAGGAGTGGTGCCAGGGGAAGGGAGGTAGGAAGGGGAGGTCTGCCTGCCTCTCTGAGGCCTGACAGATAAGGACCTCCTTGCCTCACTAACTGGGTATCAGAATGACTGACCAAGGGATGTCCAAGGCCTAACTTTCAACACAGAGACCTAATGTTCCTAAGAAGCAGCAAGAAGGGGAACAAAGCTGGGGCTCGAAGCTTTGGCCTGAGAGCCATTTCTGTTCCATCCAGCAGGTGGTCTTAATGGGCTTCTGGGGGGAGGGAGAAGAGGAAGTCAGTCCCCAGGGGCCCAATGCCCATTCACCCTGGAGGTTCGGGGGATGTGGATGAACAAAAGGATGCCAGACAACATAAGTCCTAGCTGCACATTTAGGCTAAATTCTTGTCTTTTTCCCTTGCTCTACCTAGGACTGGGACAGGAAATTGTGTAGTGGCTTGAAACTTGAAACTCTCTTCCCTAAACCCCTTTCGGGACTCCTCATCCCAAGCCTTGACACTCCTATCTCTTCCAAGCTTCAGGCCGAGTCTCCAACCCCACCCATCGCTTGACCTCCATCCCTTCCCCCCTGCAAGGGCTACCCCTAGTCTTATAAGTTCTAACCCTAAACCCATAAAGCTAGCCTTATAATCTTATCCTGGTTATGCTAATCTTAACTCTTGTCTCCCAACTCCACGACCATAACCCCACCACCTGGCCTCATCTATCCTACCTAGTACAATGTGGCAGGGGAAAACTCACTTGGTTTTCAGTCAGAAGGACCCAATTCTAGTCCTGGATAGCTGTGTGCTCAACCGGGTGACCCTGACAGAGGGGAAAAGACATAAGGATGCCCATGAGGAGGTGATGAGGCCTCTGCTCACTGCCACTCTGTGAACTGGGAAATCAGAAACCGCCCACTAAGGGATGTCCCATCCTTGGGCTGGTGAAGGAAGAGCCGAGGGAGGTCTAACGTTAGAACAGTAACAACCGCAATCCTTCCTCCATAGCTCATGTGGGTTTCTCATCCATTCATTCAATAAGCATTTATTAGTCGCCCGTACCATGCTCTCGAGGCACTCCATCTGATGTGTTTCCAGAGTTCGCTTCCTTCCATCTACCAAATCAAGTCCAGATGGCCACGCTTGGTACTCAAGGCCCTTTAGGGGACTAATCGACTTTATTTCTTACAGCACACCTCTAATGACAGGGTGATGCCCTGACCTCCTCCACCCCAAAACCTCCCCAAATACTCTATGCTTATTCCCATCTGTGAGCTAAGTGTCTGCTCATCTTGCCATGTTTCCCTGGATCCAAATCCTACCCACCATTCAAGACCCAAAAACCACAGCCAGAGAGATATTTTCGATTCAGTGGTATAGGCCCACACATCCCTGTCTTGCTTCCACCCTCTAGTCCCTGGGGCATAAGGTGGAAGAACCTGCCTCTGAATTATACTGAGTCAGCCTTACCTCTCAGCCCCTTGGGGACTCCTGGGGCCACCTTGATATTGGCAGAGAGGGGAAAAGGATACATTTTGACTGCTCCAGACTTTGTACCGATGGCCATGATGCGAAGCTTGGGGTCGTAAGCCAGAGAGCTGGGCTGGTTGGGGAATCCATGCTCCACAGTCTAGAGGGAAAAGGAAATAGTTGGTGACATTCTAGACCCAGGGAAGGAGTCACAGGGCCCCACGAGGGTCCCTACTCTTAAAGGGCAAGGGGCAGAGAGAGACGCACAGAGATAGTTACACAGACTGGTTCAGACACATGCCCAGACAGACACACAGATACAAACTGATAAACATAAAAATCACACATGCCTTTCCACTACCCACAGGATCAAGTCTAAACAGCTCAGCCTGGCACTGGAGAGGGAGCGCATTACAACGGACTCGGGATTCACACAGGCCTGAGTTCAAACCCTGGGTCTGCTACTTCACTGGCAAATGATCTCAGAGAACTCATGTAAGCCTTGATTTCCTCATCCGTAAAAGGCGAAGACACGCTCACACTGCCCACCTCCTAGCACTGTTGTAAGGAGAGTCTTAAAATGCTATGTAAACAGGTTTTTTTCTTGCCTTCTCAATGGGTAGGGAAGGTGGGAGACAGAGAATTCCAGAAGTGAAAATAAAATTGAATTAAAAAAATAAAATTCTATATAAATATAAAAACACCCTACCCAAACCAGTCTCACGCCTAGAATGCCCTCCAGGACCATGACAATCTCCAGTGATTCCAGAATCCTCTGTACCATTCACTGGATACAGGTAACAGTGTTCCTTGTGACATCTGCCTGAGTGACCTTAAGCAAGTCACAGCTTCCTCACCTATAAACTGAGAGAGTTGCATTAAATCACCGCCATGATCCCATTCATTTCTAAACCTATTGTCTTTCTATGATCACGGATACTTGAAAAATCAGTTTTTATTGATGTCTTTCATTTTTTACATCACCGTTATTTTCCCCCAGTATCCTTCCCCTTCCCCAGGAGCCATCCTAGATAAACAAAAAGGATGTTTTAAAGATCAAAAAAAGGCAAGGAAAAGAGGAAAAAAAATCAGCCCAACCAATCAATACATTGGAAATAGTTTAAAAACACTGGTGGATCTCCCACCTCTCCCCAAAAGGGTGAGCTGGGGGTATCCTCTCAAAGCTCTTCACTAAAGTCATGCTTTGATCATGTGTGCAGGCTTTGCCTTTATAAAGCTTAGAGTCTAACTTAGAGATTTTAGATGACCTTCCACGTATGTCACTCACATCTCTAATTTAGACTCTATGTCCCTTGAAAGCAAGGCCTGGTTTGTAGCTCTCTCCTCCCATGGTATCTAGCCCAGGTCTGCACACTTAGTAAATACTTAAATATCTGCATGAATAAATGTACATAAACAGATAATCGCAGATCCTCGTCAGGCCCAATACTGCCTATTGACTTTGCAAAACCTAAACTACAGAAGTCTATCCAGAAAGTGCCTGGCTATGTTCAAAGTCAGCCAAGCCAGAGATGCCTGATGATTCCAACACCAATCCAACAGGAGAAAGAGTGGCCCCACAAAAGCTCATGTCAGGGTTATGCACACCACCGACCTTTCCATCCTCCAAGGATAATTCTAGGTCAGTCCACGGTCCCAGAAGACAGGGTAGGAGAGGCAGAGCTGTGTTCCTGGACATCACCTCAGAAGGTAGGGATGTGTCTAAATGAGCATGATTTCCCCTGACACTCCAGGGTGCTGACATCCAGGAATTTCTCTAAACGTTCACCTCACCTCGAAGAGTAACAAGCTTGCACCAATGAGGTCAATGATCGGTGAGATCATTTATTCTGAAATTACTCCCTTCTAGCTCCAAGGCTAATTGACCAACAGTTCCAATGTCTGGTTGATCAGACCCACAGATTCCTGCTGTTTTCATGGATCCAGCTCTACCCCAGTCTTCCTGGTTTGAAGAGGTCTACGTTCCTGCAGCCAGCCTGATACCAGTATGGAAACCTCCTGTGCCGTAAGTCACAGCCAGCATAAATCCACTAGGCTCAGGGTTCCAGGTCATACAAAAGGGTGAATCTCTAGCCTTAGCCCCACAGAGAGGGCACAGAACTAGGCTCAGAAAGCAGTGTCTGTTCATCTAGCCCACAACTGGAAGGAGGCTGTCTAAGTTATAAGGTCTATCCCCCTGCCTCCAAGTAAGGCACACACGGCACAATTCTCCCCTCTCAGGAAAATTCTTCCTTCTAGCTAACTTCAATCCTTCATAGAATTTAAGGCTGGAAGGGACCTTAAAAGCAATCTAGTCCTACCCCTTCATTTTACAGATGAGGAAACCAAGGCTCAGAGGTTATGCCACCGGTCAGAGGCAGCATTTGAATCTAGGTCTTCCAGATTCCAAGTCTAGCACTCTAGGCAGTGTGGTATAGCCTTAAAAGCAGTGGACATGGAGTCTGCAGAGACCTACCTTTGAACTGCTAAATTTGACTTTTCCCCCCTCAATCTTCATCCTTCTTGACCTCTGGGACATTTGATGCTATTGACTACACTCTCCTACTGGATACTCACTTCTCTCCAGTGTTTGTGACACTAATCTGTCCAAGCTCTCCTCCTATATTTCTCACTGCTTCTTTGACACCTTGCTGGCTTGTCACCTATACTGCACCTCACTGTGGGTATTCACTAAAGTTCTGTCCTGGGCCCTCCTCCCTTAGTGACCTCACTGGCTCCCTTGGGTTTAATTATCATCTCCACGTAAATGATTTACAGACCTATACATCCAGCCCCAGTCACTCTCCTGAGCATCAGTCCCAGCTCACCAACTTCCCATTGAATATTTATGTCTGTATGTCACAGAGACATCTCAAATGCAACATATTCAAAACACAGCTCAGAACTTTCCCCAAAAAACATTTCCCTCTTCCAAACGTCCCTGTTTCTGTAGAGCAGTGCTGTCAAACTCAAATAGAAAGGAATCCCTGCAGGCTGCATGACTTAGACAAGCCACAAATTAACATCATCTATGATGTATTGTATTTTTATTTATTTTCTTAAACATTTCTCAGTTGTAGTTTAATCTGGTTTGGTCTCACTAGAGTTGTGAGTTTGACATCTGCGCAGCAGAGGACACCATATTTTTCTCCCATTTTCCCAGTTGCAAACCACAGCTCCTCACTCTCTCTCAGCCCATATATCCAATCAGCTGCCAAATCTCGCTTTTCCACCTCCACAACAGCTCTTGTATCTGACCCCTTCTGTCTATTCACATAGCCAACACCTTAGTTCACTTAGACTAGTGCCAAGAACTAGTGGAACGATCTCCCTGCCTCACCCTCTCCCCTTTCCTGTCCATCTTCCACACAGCTGCCAAAGAGATTTTCCTCAAGCCCAGGGCTGACCATAACACTTCCCTTTTCAACTCTACCGGATCCCTAGTGCTTCCGGGATTAAATTTAAACTTCTCTTTTGTTGTTGAGTTGTTTCAGTCGTGTCTGACTCTCTGTGACTCTGCTTAGGGTTTTCTTGGCAGAGACACTGAAGTGGTTTGTCATTTTCTTCTCGAGCTCATCTGACAGATGAGGAAACTGAGGCAAACAGGGTTAAGTGACTTGCGCAGGGTCACGTAGCTAGTAAGTGTCTGAGGCCGGATTTGAACTCAGGAAGATGAATCTTCCTGACTCCAGGCCTGGCATTCTATCCTCTGTGCCACCTAGCTCCCCCGTAAACTCCTCGGTTTACCTTTTTAAAGCCCTTCACAACCTAACTCCAAGCCACCCTTCTAGCCTTATTATATACTCTTTGCTTTCTCTTGGTTGGCCATGGCCTATATTTGAAACATACTTCCCCCCTCCCCACCTCTGCCTCCCAGAATCTTTCTCTTCCTTTACGAAGCAACTCAAGCACAACCTGCATGAAACCTTTACTATCCCCAAAACTGCTAAGGTCCTCCCTCCCCAACCACCTTGTAGGTATTCTTTATATACATATATATGGACACATATAGTTGTTATTTACCTCCCCTCTCCACCCTACTCCATTAAAATGCATACTCCTTGAGGGCACGAATTGTTTTATTTTTTAAGTTTCCTCAGTGCCCAGCACAGTGTTTGACACAGATAGTGTTTAAGAAATGCCCGCTGATTAAATTTCATCCCTGCAGCTTGCTAGCTCCTCTGTGCCTCAGTTTTCTCATCTGTAAAATGAAGATACCAATACCTATAGTTACTATGAGGATCCAATCAGATAATATACATAAAGCACTCTGCAAACCTTAAGGCTTGCAATGGCTGTTCCAACTTCAAATCCAGAGCTGGTTGAGCACAGAGCCCTCTACAAGCACAAACCTCCCCTTCTTAGGACCTCCATCAACGTGGAGAGGGGACTATGTCCTCCTCCTTCCTCTGCAGGTTCTGATGACTTTACAAGGTCTTCCTGTAACTCTGACTAACCAAGGAGCAGGCACTACCAAGAACAGAGCTTACTGACCAAGGGATGTCCAAGACCTGACTCCCAACACAAGAGTCCTAGCATTCCTGAGAAGAGGTGATGGGGAGAGCGGAGGAAGGGATGGAAGCTTTGGCCTGGCAGCTGTTTCCACTTCCGACTTCAGATCATCCAGTAGGTGGTCTTAATAGGTTTCCTGGGACCTCGGACCAGCTGACGGTGAACTATACACCCATCCCCCAACCCAGGTGGAGAAGATGCTTTGAAGTCAACTCCAAATTTCCTCTGGCGTTTCTCATTTTGGGTGTCAATGAAACCTCTAAGAATGCAGTGGGAAGAGGGGTTCAGACTGGCCTATCTCCATCCTCCAGTCTCCTCCTTCCCAACATGCTTCCCTCCATTCCCAAAGGCACTGCTTGTCACTGCTCCAGCCAAACACTGTATTTGTCTTGGACTGGGCTACAAACACATTCCGGTAACTAAAGGATGCTTTCCCTTGTTTCAGCCCACCCATACCTCTCCCTCACAGGACCCAAGCAGTGATGAATTCTGAAGCCAAGCCAGACCTCCAAGAACTCAAATCCAGCGGCCGGCCAAAGGTCAAATTTGTCCTATTTGCTCCCCTCCCTCCAAGTACAAACCTCTTCCTAGGCAGTGGTTTTGTAGCCTCCCTGTGAGAGCTCAACAACGCAGGGCTTTCTGCATTTCCCCCAACCCTAGGATACCACCTAAATAGGACTTCCCTAGTGGATAAAGGCAGCAGTTAGGGGACCAACTAAAAAACAAGTACATATTGTGCCCCTCCTGTGTGACAGTAAAAAAGGGCACTGGACTTGGAGTCAGAAGGCCTCAGTTTGAATCCTACCTCTGTGTGACCATGGGAAAGTCACTTAACGTTTCTGGACCTCAATTCCTCATCTGTAAAATGAGGGGGTTATATTAAATAGACAGAGATCTCTTCTAGTTCCAAATGTATGATCCTGGGTTTCCAGCTCTATGCTGTAGGGCACACAAGAAATTCTTGCCTTTGGGGAGCTTCTAGTCTTATTGGGGGAAAAACACACACAAAAAATAATAAGAGAACCAAAGAACATTGAAACTAGAAGAGTGGATCCAGTCCAGTCCTTAAGGTCCCCAGGAACCATAAGCAATACACTGAAGCTATAGGGAGGTAGATTTCAGCTCATTGTAAGAACTTTCCCATCATTAAGAGCTCTCCCCCAATGGAACACACTGCTTTGTGAGGTAATAAGCTCACGAATATAACACCAGGAAAATCATAATAGTCATGAATACCACGAGGGCAATGATCAATAAAAGTATTCAGACAATGTCTAGATCTGACTATCAGGGATGCTGTTAAGGGGATTCTTGGATTGGGTGGGAGGCTGAACTCCCTAGATAAACCTCTAAGCTTCCCTTCCGATTCCCGGAGACGACAGGTTTCTGCTGGGGGCGGGATGGGGGGGCATCCCATGACTTCACACTCAGTACGGTTTCAGCCTGTGTATGCATGTGTTTGCTATCTTTCACCTCTCCCACCCTAGCTCCTCAGCTGGGCTATATTTAAACATGTCTCCAAATGTGTCTAGCTAGCGCTCTCCCTCACCACACACCTCATTTCCAAGCTCCAGCTCCCTCCCTGCAAGTCTGGGGAAATGTTATCCTGGTACGGGCAACACTGGCGCTTGCCCAGTGCTGGTACTAGGTCACGAAGCAGCAGCAGTGAGGCAGGAAGCAATCCCCCAGGCTCTGGGCTAGCTCTGGATCTAATCAATGCCGGACGATGGGACTCTACCCCAGCCCCCACTACCCCCACCTCAACCAACCCCTTCCCCTTGGGCGGCGGGGAAATTAAACACCATGCTGCTGCTTTCACAATAGTTCTGTGACAATGGAAAGACGGAGAGTATTATGGTACAGAGAGGACTAGATTTGGAGTCAAGAGGATCTGGGTTCTGTCATTTACTATAGAGGGTGGCACAGTGGATAGAATGAGGGTCCGGAAGTCAGGAAGACCTCACTTCTTGGATGTGAAACCCTGGGCAAATCACTTAACCTCTCTTTGTCTCAGTTTCCTCAGCTGCAAAACGGGAATAATGATAGCTCCTACCTCCCAAGGTTATTGTGACAATTAAATGACATTCTAATTAATTAATTAAACGTATCAATTAAAATAATTAATGTATTAATTGATTAAATGTAAAAAGTGCTTAGCACGATGCCTGGCACATAAGAGGCCTTATACAAATGCTTATTTCCTTCCCTTCCTCAGGATTAGTCTAGTTATCTCTCTTGGCTTGAGTTTCCTCCTTTGTAAAATGAGTTGGATCGGATCTCTAAAGTTGCTTCCAGCTTTTAATATATGAACCTATGATCCCATTTCACAGAGAAGGAACATGAAGCCCCACAGACACATTAGTGGCACCAGAACCCATCATGCCTGACGCCATCCCCATTTGTCTTCAACTATCAATCACCGTCTGTCCGTCCTGGGGCAAAAGCCTAACACAGACCTGTCTACTTAAGTTGAAAATTCCCAACTCAGATAAGCCTGGCTTGGGGAGGGGAAGAAGTGGTTGGGGACAATCCTGGCCCTCAAAACTTTAGCTTTACTAGAGTTAAATTAAAAAAAAAAAAGAGAAAGAGATCTCGAAGTTAAAAGGTGCAAGTCTGAATCACCCAACCTCTTCTAGCTCAAATGACCAAAACATTTTTTAGAATCCAGGGGGCAAACTGTCAGGGGCAAGAGAGGACGGCTGGTTAGTCACCTCCATAGCCCTTCCCTGAGCGGCCACTCTAGAATGAAGCAGCCTGCCCTCTCCAAGACTACTCTCATGTCTACATTCTCCCTGACCGTAGAGAGACTGAAGAGGTTCCTGGGAGATCAGAAGTGGGTTTTGACAGGAGGAATTCAGACTTGGTCTGGCTCTGCCCTACCCTACCCCTTACTTTTCTCCTACAATATGCCCAAACTTTAACTCGACAATTCTCAAAAGTTTTGGTTGAAGGAGCCATTTATACTCTTAAAAATGATATTAACCCAAAGAGCTTTGGTTTATGTGAATTACATCTATCAGTATTTACTGTATTAGAAATTTTAAAATATTTGTTAAATATTTATTTACTAATTCACTTAAAAATAACAATAAACCCATTATAAGTTAACAAAACTTTTAATAATGAAAAACAACTCGATTTTCCAAAACAAAAAAATTAGTGAGAAGAATATCATTGTTTTACATATTTTTGCAAACCTCTATGGCCTGGCTTAATAGAAGACAGCTGGATTCTTTTATCTGCTTCTGCATTCAGTCTGTTGCGATATGAAAATCTGGATCCCATCTCTCTCCTCCTTTTTGTGGCTAAACTCCTTGAGAAGGCTTTCTACAGTAGGTGCCTCCACTTCCTTTCCTTTCTCCCTCTCTTATTAACGCTCTAGAGTGTGGCCTCCAACTTCATCATTCAGCTGAAACTCCTGTCACCAACGTTACTAATGACTTCATAATTACCAAATCTAATGGCCTTTTCTCAGTCCCCATCCTTCTTGACCCATCTGTAGCCTCTGACACTGTCAATCACCCTTTTCTCCTTGATATTCTTTCTACTCCAGAGGTGGGGAACCTGAGGCCTCCAGGCCATATGTGGCCTTCTAGGTCCTCAAGTGGGGTTCTTTGACTGAATCCAAACCTCACATGTTTATGAAGTTTGGAGTTAGTCAAAGGGCCTCACTCGAGGACCTAGAGGGCCATACGTGGCCTCAAGGCCGCAGGCTCCCCACCCCTGTTCCACTCTTTTCCCTCCAAGTTTTTGTGACAATACTCTCTGCTGGTTCTCCTCTTACCTATCTAACCACTATTTCTCAGGTCTCCTTTGCTGGATCCTCACCTGGATCATGCCTCATAACCATGGCTATCTCACAGGACTCTGTCTCTTCTTCTCCCTAGAGGGATACTATTTCACTCGGAGACTGATCTCATCATCTCCCATAGATTCCATCATCTCTATGCTGCTGATTCTCAATCTACTTACCCAGCCCTAATCTCCCTCCTGACATCCAGCCTCCCATTTCCAACCACTTAATGGACATTTCGAACTGGATGTCCCGTCAACATCTCAAACTCAGTATGTCCCAAACTGATCTCATCATTGTTCCCCCGGACTCTCCCGTCTCCTTAACTTCCCTATTACTGTTGAGAGCACCCTCATCGTCCCAGTCACCCAGGCTTGTACCCTAGCTGTCATCCTCAGCTCTGGACTCTCACTTCCACGTTCAACCTGTTGCCAAGTGCGGTCAATTTTACCTTATATAACATGTCTCCCATATGCCCCCTCTTCTCTCCTCTGACAGTGCTACGCTCCTACCTTATGCCTCTAGACTACTGCACTTGCCTGCTGGTTGGGGTGTCTGCCCCAAGTTTCTCCCCGATCCAGTCCAGTCTTTGTTTTGCTGTCAGTGATTTTCCTAAATCACAGTTCTACGTCACCTCCCAACTCAAGAAACTCCAGTGGTTCCCTATCACCTCCAAGCTGAAATATAAACTCCTCTGTTTTGCAATCAAAGCCCTTCATAACCACCCCCTCCCTTTTCTTTTCTTCTTCCACCTTACCACCTGTCCATCCTCCCCCTGCCATCTAGTGATGTTGGCTGGCCTTGCCGTTCCTCAAATGAGACATCTCCCAAGCCCAGGCCCTTCAGTGGATGTTCCTGATACCCAGAGTTCTCTTCTTCCTCATTTCAAGTCCTAGCTAAAACCCACCTTCTACAGGGTGCCTTTCCCTATCCCTTAAGATTCTAGTGCTTCCCATCTGTCGATTATTTCTAATTTATCCTATATATAGTTTGTCTGCACATTGGTGTTTGCCTGTCGTCTCCTCCATTAGACTATGAGTTCCTTGAGTCCAGAGACTGTCTTTTGCCTTTCTTTGTAAACCCAGAGCTCAGCACAGTGCCTGGCTTATTGTCATTGTTCCTGAGTCGTTTCAGTCGTGTCTGACTCTTCATGACCCCATTTAGGGTTTTCTTGGCAAAGATACTGGAGTGGTTCACCATTTTCTTCTCCAGAAATGGTTTGCCATTTCCTTTTCTAGCTCATTTTACAGATGAGGAAACTGAGGCAAACAGGGTTTTGCCCAAAGTCACTTAACTAGTAAGTGTCTGAGGCCAGATTTGAACTCAAGTGCTGCTGACTCCAGCCCTGGCACTTTATCCACTGCTCCACCTAGCTGTCCCTGGCTTATAGTAAGTACGTACTTAATAAACATTTACTGACTAACTGGTTTAAGGATATGAAGAGAATCTGGCCTCACACAGATTTTTAGTTGGAGAGGAGTATTTTAATAGGCAAATAGCATCTTAGTATTATTATGAAAATAGTTTTGACCTTCCAGACCCCCTGAAAGGCTCTTTCGGACTCCTGGGGGCTACATTTTGAGAACTGCTGCCCTAATCTATGCACTCAGCAGGGAGGCCCTCCTATGGCCTCAGGACTTCTAGGAACTACCGCATACAGCTGGCTACTCAATGTTCGGAAAACACACGGCCAATGGGGCAGGGTCTCTGTCTTTAACATTAGCACTGCCCTATGCTCCAGCCACATAATGATTCCCTTAAACTCTACTGGTTGTTTTCTAGCTCTGCCACCAAGCATAAGGAGGAAAAGGTAAGCACATAGATTGCTCGAGGAATCCATCCTCTCTTTTGGGGAGACAATTCAGAGCCCCTTCCACACTGGTAATGAGTGTGGGGAGGGTCAGCTTTGCACTACGGTGGAGAAAAGTGGGCACACTGGAGCTAAGGAAATTTCTAGCCAATCCCAAGCCTGGGCTTCCCTGGAGCCCACAATACCTGTCCCTAAAAGTCTATGTGAGGACCGCTGGCAACAAGTGGGTCCTAACCTTCCTGAGCCAAAGGGAAATCATTCTAAAAAGAGAGATAACGTGGCATCCAAGGTGGTTGGAATCCCAACTCTGCTACTTGCTACCACATATGTAATCGGGGGCAAGGCTTTCGGCCTCCAATTCCTCACACATAAAATGAAGAGACTGATCTCTCTCAACACAGGTCAGGGTCTACCAGTCCACTGTAAATAGAGGCCAGTTAACCACAACCGAGATACCAACTCTGAGGCTTCATCAATTCAACAAGTATATATTAACCTCCTATGAGCTAGATTTTGTGCTAAGATAAAAAGATAAAAAGAAATAGTAAAGCCAAAATAAAATCTATATACTACACAAGATAATTTGGGGGAGGGGAAGGGAGATGCACTAAAAACTGGAGGAATTAGGAAGGCCTGCTGTTAGAGATGGCACTTGAGCAAAGGCTCCGGACAAGGAGGACAGCCTCCACCTTCAAGCAAAGCCACAGAGATGAGAAATGGAAGGTTAGGTAGTGGACGCTGCAAACACACCTGCTTCCTCCCTGCCTTTGTGTTTCCCTACTTCTATCCTGGGACCTGGGCTTACTACTGGTGTGACTTTGAGCAAGTCTTCAGTTCCCAGATTCCTCAGCTGCAGAATGAGGGGGGTCAGTCCTAGATCTGTGACTTTGGGGACAAGGATATTACTTCAGTTTGCTTCCCCAACACATCTCTGCCTGCAAAGGGTCTAGCCATGGGTCCAGTCTGTGTGGGGGAAGAGTAGGATAGACCTGAGTGCTGAGGGCAAAGGGTTGGATGCCAATTAAGATGGCTGATGGGCAGGGGACTCAGTTATACCTAGTTACCAAGCAAAGTAGGGAGCCTGGTGGGACCACCAGCAATTGATTCCCACCCACTCTGAAAAATTCTCTCCTCCTTCTTCACCCCAACACATCTCTGCCAGGACCAAGATTCCTCTACTGGATCAAAGTGAACCCTATTCTCTACATCAGAACCCCATCTGGGGGTTTTCCCAGAGGTTATCATCTAAGGCACACTCCCTTACTTACCTTCTTCAAGAGAGACCTAGAATGCCAGAGAACTGTAGAAAGCATAGGCCCTTCCCTACCTGTCTAGCCCAACCTGGATGACTGGGAATTAGAGAATTTCATCCTCTGCATGACATCACTCATTCACACCCAGAGATCTAGCCCTAAATAGAACCCACAAATATCAGAGATAAAAGGAAGGAATCTTAGAGATTACCTAGGCCAACTTCCTCATTTTACACAGGTGAGTAAACTGAGGACCCTGGAGGGAAGTGACTCATCCGAGGTCACACAACTATTAGGTGACAGGGCTGGGACTGGAACTTCTGATTCCTGGGCCCCAGTAGTCTCTCCACCACATCAAGACTGCCTCTTAATGGAGTATTTTACTTTGGGGTGGAAGTTTTTGGCTTTTTTAATTTTTATTATTTTAAAGAGATCCAGCCAATGGCGGGTTTAAATTCCCACCCCTCAGAATCTGCTAAGACCCCTAGGTACCAAGTGTATCAAAAGGAAGTAGATATACGGGTCACCCCTCATCGGCTCAAATACCCCAGGGGAGGAGAGAGAATTCTTCACAATTCTCTCCATCTGCAGATCTCCTCCCCCCTACCCCAGTCTCCATTTCACACCCCATTTCCTTAAACAAGGAAATGCCAATTTAACCAAATGATTAACTCAAAAGAGGGAAGAGGGGGAAGGGAATGCCTCACACTTCCAATCTACACTGCCTCCTTTCCCTTTGGCCTCTCTGCCCCCCAAAGGTTTATGGCAAAGAGGGGCAGAACTACGAGAATTGTCATTACAAAAGGTCTGAATGCGGCCTCTGCTTTGAACTTATCCAAGAGCCCAAAGAAAGAACTGAAGAGAGGGCCAGAACCGGCAGAGGATGGTCCCACAGGGAGTTTCTCATCTCTGTACCAGTGAAGTAGGAGTTAAGAGGTTGCTTCCATACCTGTCTCAATAGCATCCTGGAGGGTAGAAACCTTAAAGATCCATGCCCACCTTCTCTCTCCCCTGTGACATCCCATCTCCTATCTCTAGGCCCAGAATGCTGTCCCTGCTCACCTCCAACTGTTAAAAGTCTTAGCTACTTCAAGGCTCAACCGTTACCTCCCTACCAGAAACCTTTCCTCCAATTATACTTTTCACTGGCTGACCCCTCCTACTAGAACGCAAGCTTTTTTTGTCTTTGTAACCTGATGGCCAAACAATGCCTGGCCCCTGTTGTTAGACATGACTCCTCATGACCCTATTTAGGGCTTTCTTGGAAGAGATACTGGAATGGTTTGCCATTTCCTTCTCCAGTTCATCTTACAAATGAGGAAACTGAGGCAAACAGGATTAAGTGACCTGCACAGGGTCACAGAGCTAGTGTCTGAAGCCAGATTATCACTCAGGAAGATGAGTTTTCCTGATGCCAGGGCCGAGACTCTATCCACTGTGCCACCTGGCTGCCTACCTGGCCCCCTAGGAAGGGCTTGATAAAGGCTTATTGAACTGAATGAGGAAACGGAGGCCTACTGAAGGGAAGTGATTTATTCAAGGTCACACAGTCAGCGGCAGAGCCAGGGTGAACAACATGGATCTCCAAACTTTATGCCCAAGGCTCTTTTGGTCACATCAAAATGCCACTAAAGCTCTAAAGCAGAGGATGACAAACTTTGTACAGTGAACATGTAAAAATCGTTCTTAGCTTGAAGTGGGCTGGGTTTGGCCGTTGAGCTATAGTGTGCCAAGGGGTCAGTCAACACTTGCTTGGGGTGTGGGGTAGAAGAGATAGCTGCCCACACTCTCCTAGTGATACTAAAGACCCTGGTACCACGCTGCTCCCAAACTTCTACCACTGATGGTAAAGATGGCCACTAAAGTCCTTTCCAGATCTAAAATTCTATGAAACTTCACACAGATATCCCACACTCTAAGAGCATGCCAAATTTTTTTTAATGGGTTTTACCCAGTGAAATAATTCCCAATTTAGTTGGGCAGGGATTCTTTCAAATGTTAAGCTCCCTCCAACCCCTGCTACACATAACCCCATGTTGCCCTGGAAAGACACCATTAAATAAAGTAAGGCCCATCCTGTAAAATCTCTGGCTTAATTTGATCCTGAAGATCACCAAAACCTAGTCAAGTGTGTTTCCTCAACTCCAATTTGGGTGACACTCCTCGGGGGCCAAAGGAGACCTCAGACAAGCCTTCAGCTGTATAACCTGTTCACATATCTTGAGTCACCCAAAAGTTAAAAGTGGCTTACCTGGAAACACAGCATGGGAAGCTGGCAGTCTTTTATAATCCTTCCCACAGAAGGGCATAGGATTCCTACACACACACACAGCCCCACTGTACACAATCTATCTGTAACTGGAATTTCCAAGGCTTCCCACCCAGAGTATATTAGAATCTCATATCTGAGAAGAATTGACCTAGTCCAGTAGATGGGGAGACGGAACCCACTGTGGAGAAATGGTATCCCCAAAAGTGACAAAGAGGTAACAAAGCTGAGACTGACCAGGGACTGGTTTACCCGCCCAGAAGATTGTTCCCCTCCCATCTCCTGCGCACAGATTATGCCCCCTGGTAATGGGTTATCCCTTCTCAAGCCAGCCTGTCCAATAAACCTCCCCTTCACAGTTGCTTATGTGAACTGCATCTATCATTATTTAAGTCTCAAAGCAAATTTTACCTCCTCCAAGAAGCCTTCTCTGACCACCCCTGCCTCAAATTCTACCTCTTTCCTTTGAAATTCTATATAATTTACAATCAGAATCACTTACTTGACACTTGGCACATGTCTTTCCAACCATCTATTCCCTCCAACTAGACTTTAAGAACTTTAAGCACAGGGAGCCGAATCTTAGTTGTCATGGGTAAAAAAAAGTTCAATAACTAGACCAGTAGAGTAAGAGAAGGGACAGTGATTCAGGAGAATCATACTGGCTCTCACAGTCAGAAAAGACCTCAGAGAGCATCTAGTCCAACACCCTGACAGATGAGAAAACTGAGGCCAGGTCACACGGAGAGTAAGCAACAGAAACAGGGTTTGAATTCAGGTTCCCTGACTCTAGAGTTGGGCTACTTCCAAGAGGGGACCTCTGTCAAGATTGCGGGAGGCGGGCGGGGGCAGGGGGGGAGAACTGGGGGAAAACAGGGAAATCAGAGAGAGAGAAAAAAAATCTGATTATGATATGGGTACTTCACAGTGTAATGTTGTGGTTCCCAACCTGAGGGCCAGGGAGTTTTTGCCATCTCATTAAGTGTCAACACAGTAAATAATAAACAAAGATACCTTTTGCTGGGCAAATGTCTTTCACATGCATTACTACTTTTCAAACATATGTAGATGCTGTGATAAAAAAAAGATACAAACTTAAAAGTATTGCTGAATTCCCAGCAACTTTGTTATCACGTATTTTCTCAGTCAGGGATAACAGTACAGCTACTATCATGTAGGCGTCCACAATATTTGATGTTAAAAGGAGTCCTCATACTTAAAAAAAAGCCTAGAACACACTTGTTTATTAGCAAGATCACAGGCCTCTGAAGTGGGACACTTGGGTTCCTGGCTTTGCCACTTAATAGCTGAGTGCATTTGGCCAAGTTACCTTCTTTCAAAGTCTCAATTTCCTCACCTATAAAATGGGAATACCTATTCTCACCAGATTGTTGTTTGTATCAATTATGTATTAAGTATTTTAACCACAAATGAGACTCGTTAAATGGTCCACTGATTCAGGGTCCCTCCTCCCCAAGGGAAGTAGCCCGTGACCCAGGTAGGGGGGGCAATTAATACTCAAGAGTCATTGGTTTCAGGGTCTGTTTGCTTTCTCATCTCTCTGCTCCCATAATTACCCAGAGAGGCCAGGAAAAAAGTTAAAAGGGCTGCAAAGGAAGAAGAGGGGTAGGATGCTTGCCCTGGAGACAAGATGAACCACATCCCTAGCTAAAAAGGTTTGTTTTGGGGTGAGGAGAGGAGACGAGACCCAGGAGCAGAGTAATCGGACTGCTTTACAAAGAAGCAGGTCTGAAAAGAGAGAAAGAGAGAGAAAGAGAGAGAGAGAGAGAGAGAGAGAGAGAGAGAGAGAGAGAGAGAGAGAGAGAGAGAGAGTGTGTGTGTTGGGGGAAGGGAGCGGTACTGTTCTGTTTGTTTTCTCTGCCTGTGTCTGTGTGATCCCTCTGTTCCCAGGCTGCCCCAGTCACCATCCTCTCTACCACCGACCAGCCGCAAAAATCCCAACTACCTCTGCCCTGTCCAGCAACTCCCAGCATCAGTTAGAAAAGCAAAACAAACCCATTCTTCCAGCCCTAAAATGCTGTGCTCCTATTCCGGGGACACTTCCACCGGAGGGTGGAGAGGGAGGAAAAGGGAGTGAAGGCTGAAAAAAGGGGAGAGAAGGCACAGAGTCCTTCCCCTCTCTCCTATACTGAGGGAAATTGTCGGTGGGGGGATACGGGGGACCGGGGAGTGGAGTGAGGGGAGGGGAGCGGGGGTCGGCTGAGATTTTGCATTCAGATCCTCAGCTCGAAAGTGAACCAGCTTCCAAGGGCCCTAGCTCCCACACCCACCCAGCACACCCACTTCCGAGGGGCAGGCGGGGTGGGTAGCTTGGGGTGTCTTTCTGCCCCAGGCTTTCTGGGACTCTCGCTTCTCACACTGGGACGCCGTCGGGGAGAAGAGCTAACTCCAGTCCCCCCAACGCCCCAGCTGAAACCCTTCTGCCTGCCCCTCCTAGCCCAACGTGGCTGCTCCTCTCCTCCGTCTCCTCTTCCTCCCCCCCCTCCCCAAACCCACCCCACGCCCCTCATCTCAAGCAGCTTTTGCACCAGCCCGGCCGCCGCCCCCCCAGTCCATCCCCTCACCTTGTTAAACGCAAAGAGATCCTGTTTGATCTTCTCCCTCTGGGGGTCGTTGCCCTGCCGCCTGAACCGAAACTTCATCATCTTGGGCTGCGGAGCGGGACGTGGGTCTCAGGAGGAATGGGTCGGAAACAATGTAGCACCGGCCTCTTTCCCCCCCACCCCCCCATGCAAGAAGCCCCCAGCGCGTCCTCCTCACGGGAGCCTGGGCATCCAGTCGCGCTGCCCCGCTGCAAAACCCCGGGGAAGCCGGAGGCGGAGGGGAGGGGGGGGCGCAGGAGCAGGAGGAGCAGAAGTGGAAGAGGGGAGGTGGGGGTTAGGAAGAGAGGGCGGGGAGAAAGAGAGAAGGTGGGAGTGACGGACGCGCCGCCTGGCCAATCAGCTCTACTCCATGCAACGCCCTCCGTTCCCCCCTCCCCTCACCCCGCAACTCCCGCATCCCCAAGCCAGACAATGAGAGAGGCAAAGGCCCGGGGTTTGCCTGGCTCCGCTTTCCTACCCGGGTGAGCGAGCATGTGCCAAGGCCGCGCGCCTCGCTGGGAAATGTAGTTTTCCCGGGACCAAGCCTGCGTCTGCAGATCGCGTGTGCGTGCGGGGTGGGGGGTAGTCTTGCTGGTTTTTTTTTTCCTCTACCAGTGCAGGGCCTGCATGTTGTTCGTGTGTGATTGGGGTTTGGGATTTTTTTTTTTCTCTTCCCCTTTTTGGTGTGTTGTTTTTTTCCCCCCTCCTCTCCCTGTAATGCAGCCCGAGGCCTCTGGGGCTTGCACGCAATGTCCAAGCTTTGGTGGCCGGCGCTCCCAGGGCCAGGGACTGAAATGTTTGACTTGAACTTTGCCGAGCTTTGAGGACTGCAGGGAGATTTGTGCTATGACACCTGGTGCAGCGCAGTGAACGGTGGTTTGGGCGGAGTGGGAGGCTCGCTTTGATATCCCATTAGTCCGCATTGGGCTGGGATGTTGCACCCATGAGACATGGATGCAGGAGATCGGATTTCGAATCCAGCACTTGCCGGCTTTGTCGACTCCTAGGGGAGTCGCTTCTTTTTAGGATCACAACTGCCCTTCCCACTTTTCGGGGCTATTGTGAAGACTGGCTCAGATAAAGAATTTGGAGGCTGCGTAGAAAAGTGATAGCGACTCTGAATCAGAATCTCAAGAACAATTCAAAAGTTGCTCTGAGGAGGAATTATAACAGAATCCTACATCTCTAGGGCTCAAGAACTTTTAAAGCATTTTTCATATCCACTTGCCCGTTTGATCTTAACAATTGGTCAGGAGAGATTTATGCCCATGTCATAGATAAAGAAACTCAAGGACACAGTTAGCAGGAGGCAAAGCCAGAGTTAGGATCCAGGTATGGTGCAGTAAAAAATGCTGGATTTGGGGTCTGAAGACCTGGGTTCCAATCCTTGCTCTGTTTACTACCTGTGCAACCTTGGGGAAGTCACCTGACCTGTCTGGTATTCGGTTTTCTATCTGTTATATCAGATGACCTCTAAGGTCCCTTTAAGCTCTTTCTTAATATATGATCCAATAATGTGATATTAGATGTGAAGATCACGCCACCTGTCCGTGTGGAAGATCCTGGGAGTTCAGGGACTATCCTGGCTAGCACAGCCTTGTTGTGAACACTGACAGTTGCCAGGCCAATGAACATGCCAGGAGGCCACATTCTGTCCCTGTTAAAGCAGTGTAGAGTATCAGCACAAGAAGGGATCTTATCGATTACCTAGTCCAACTCTCTTATTTTATAGATGAGAAAACTGAGGCCCAAAAGATGAAGTGACTTGCCCACCAAGGTCGAATAATGAGCATGGGCTACGGAGAATGTCTCCAGACTTCCAGTATGAGACTTTTCCTCCAGTGAAGCATTGCCACCCTTTCTGGCCCCAAGGACAGTTGTGTTCTACAGGGATCTGAGGAGGTCCCTGTACTAAAGTTTGTTTTTTTCTGTGTGTGTGTGTGTGTGTTTTATTTTTATTTTTTCTAGGAGGAGGGGTTGTTGAACAGTGATCAATGCTGTTACCCACTGATTATAGGTAGAGAAAGTTATCCACCCCTGAAACACACACACACACCCCTCCCTTAGGATAGTAATGATTTTCATGTGGTCATAATGGGACCATTGAAGGGCCTATAAGAAGAGATGTGTTTTTGTTTTGTTTAAATCCTATCTGTAACTCCACTTGATGGAGGAATGAGTGAACAAATTGTGGTATAGAAATTATAATGGAATATTATGGGGCAGTAAAAAATGATAAATATGAAGAATTCAGAGAAACATGGGAAGATTCATATGAAGTAATGTGGAAAGCTATAAGAACCAAAGAATAGTATTCATGACTACAACAATGTAAGTGAAAAGGTCACTAAAAGGAAATAATCAGATAAAAAAAACTAATAATGTCGTGGAGAAAATAATGAAACATACCTCCCTCCAGATTCTATGTTTACTGACTGAATTCCTGACTGACTCTGCAGTCAGAGGCTACTACTACCACTCCATCAGATGCCATCACTCTAACTGAGTGGTATTGTTTATTTTTTTCTTTGTTAACTTGGGAGGATTCAGTTTTAGCTGATATTTCCAGAAATGATTGTGCTATAAAAACAAAAGCTATTAATAAAATTTACTTTTACAAAAGTATACCCCACCTTAAGTTGGGACATCTGTTGGACCAAGAAATAAAGAGAAAACCTGATTTGTCAATCCAAGTCAGCACTGAACTGAAGCTGCTGGGAATTGGCTCTGTGCCAGCTGCCAGGACTGTGCAGGGCAAAGAGGCTGTCCTTAGTCCAGGACCAGGGGCGAAAGAGACAGCTGGGGAGCAGAGGCAGGTTCCAAAGGCAGCCTTATGTATGGAATGTGATTCACTGAGGAATACTAGAAGAACTGGCCTGGGAGAAGGCCCCTGTCGACAAAGGGAATTGCGGGAAGGGTACAGCTGAAAAGGCACTAATTAACCTGGGTGTCAGGAGCATCGTATTCAGTCACTAGTGCTGTGACCTTGGGTGAGTTACTTCTCTATGGGGCTCAGGCTCCAAGCCTTTGCTCTTCTCACACCACCTTCCAGGTGGCCAGGCTCACAACTTCAATGTCATTCTCAGCTCTTACACTCACGTCACATGGCCATGTTGCCTAGTCTTGTTTTTGCCTTAATAACATCTCTCACATATCTTCCTCCTTCTCTTCACTTACACAGTCTCTTCCCTGGTACAGGTTCTCATCACTTCATGCCTGTATTATAGCTTCCTGATTGGTCTCCCTGGCTCTAGTTTCTTCCCACTGCAGTAAATCCTCCCCGAAGATGCCAACAGGATCTTCCTAGAGCACACATCTTTTCCTCCCAAGTTCCTAACCATGTCTCCCTCCCCCCCAACTCAGTAAACTCCATCTGCTCCCCATTACCTCCAGGATCAAATATGAAATTCTCATGCCTGGAATGCTCTCTCTCTCACTTCCATCTCTTGGTTTCCTTTAAAACCCTGTTTAAATTTCACCCCCAGGGCTTTCCTTCTGCAATTACCTCCAATCTATCCAGTATATATCTATTTGTACATAGTTGTTTGCGCATTGTCTCACCCATTAAATGGAGGTCCTTGAGGGCAGGCCTGGGTAGGGCAGGGTTTTGTTTTTTTTTTTAATCTTTTTTTTTTAACCATATTTCTACCTTTCTTTATCTCCCTGTTGCCTAACACATAGTGCCTGACACATAGCAGGCACTTAATAAATTCTTCTTGACTGACCAAAAAGAGTTTGGTCTAGAGGTCTCTACTGTCTTTCATATCTGTGATATTCTATGAGGCACCCCTGGGCCAGTGAAGGTGGCTCTCCCTTCTCTTGCTGGCTTCATTACTCTCATCTGCCTTAGGGATGGGATGTGGAGGGTGAACGTCGAGGTGGGGGGAGTGACTTATGCCCTCTTCCTAATTCCTTCCCAAACCAGTGTTGCTCCTTCATCTGGTCTCCGACCTGTCAGGCAACAGCATTGATGAAGCACCAGCTGGGTGCTCAGGGAGGCTCGCTCTAGCTGGGAAGATGGAGATAAGTCACAAACATTGGCACAGCAACATACGATGAATACAGATGAATCAAGTTTAACCTGTGTGCTGGCGTACGGAGATGCTGAGTAAGGTGGGGTTAATCAGGAAGGCGGGCAGGCAGGCCAAGGAGCACTGAGCTGGGAGGATGACAGGCATGCTCTGACAGGAAGGAGGGGAAAGTGGTTTGGGGAATAGGCCAAGATCCTCGTTGGTACCTTCCCAGCTCCAGCCCCTATGGCAGCTGGCCCCAATGCTTTGACATTCAACCCAACAAATATGCATTAACACCTGCTGTGTGCAGAGCACTGGGCTCAGGGCAGGGGAAGAACATACAAAGTTTAGACAAGGCATGATCCCTGTCCTGATAGAGCTTATAACTAAGTACATTTTGGGGAAGATCTCCATCCAGAGGATTATTTTTCCCAGATCTTAAATCTCTGTTCCGTTCCCTTAACTCCTTCCTGGTCAAGAGGAATGGAGACAAGACTACATACTGGGTACCCTTAGAGCAAGGCCTTCTCATAGGTAGGGAGGAATACAGAGGAAAGAAAAGAACTTGCCCACACCATCAGTGAGTTTGCAACTTGGGCATGACTCATCTTTTTTTTTTTTAATTGCGTGTGTGTGTGTGTGTGTGTGTGTGTGTGTGTGTGTGTATGTATGTAACATCCCCCTTTGGTAGTCTGATGCAGTTTGGACCCATTCTCTGGATATGATCTTTAAATGCATAAAATAAAATAAACAAGATTCCCAAAGGAAACCAAGTTGACATATTTATCAAAATATTAAAAAAAAAACCCACAAGCTCACAGACCCTAGCTTAAAAATGCCTAGACCAGATGGTCTTCAGTGTGGGTAACTGTTATCTACAAGATATGTATATCCACCCTACTAAACTATACACTCCTTGGCAGAAGGTACTCTGTTTGAGGGTCCTAGGAGCATAGATCTACAGTGGGAAGGGACCTCAGAAACCATCTAGTCAAACCTCTTCATTTTACAAATGAAGAAATAGAACTCAGTGACTTACCCAAGGTCACTTAGTAACAATAGTAACAGCAGTGAGTAAGTAGTAATGACAGTAAGCATCAAAGTCAGAATTTAAATCCACCAGTGCTCTGGCTACTTCATACCTATCATAACTTGAGTAACCTCTTTGGGCTGCAGTCTCTACCTATAAAATAAGTTGGACTGGCTAGGTTCCGAGGTCCTTTTGCTGTTGTTGCTCAGTCATTTCAATTGTGTCTGACTCTTTGTGACCCCATTTGGTGTTTTCTTGGTGAAGATACTAGAACAGTTTGCCATTTCCTTCTCTGGCTCATTTTACAGATGAGGAAACTGAGGCAAACAGGGTGAAGTGACTTGCCAGGGTCATACCACTAGTAAGTGTCTGAGACCAGATTTGAACTCAGGAAGATGAGTCTTCCTGACTCTAAGGTCCCATCTAGCTCTAAATCTATGATCCTGTGGTTATCTATATTCATTCCATGTTGTTTTACCAGTGTTTATGACCACCTTCTTCCCTCCTCTCCCCATGGAGACTTCTCTCTAGTCCTTCCCATTCTGGAGCTGAAATGGGTGGAGAGTGCCCATGAAATAATTTATGGGGACTGCCAAGTTCAAAACTGCTTGGGTGGCGGATGGAACCGGACTGAGAGTGTAGGAAAAGAGCCAATGGAATGGAATTCATGCCGAACTCTGCTCAAGCCCTAAGCCGTTCCCACCCCACAGCTGTATGGAGCAGTAAGGAGAGGCCACTGGAAATGTCAGAGTTCCAGGACCCCTGATTCCTGACATGAGAAGCAAGAACTACAAGCAGAACACCTTTAGCCAGAATGTCCCCCTTGGAGGGCCCTCCCGAGGCCCTTGGCCAGGGGAGAAGGAAAAAAAATCTATTGAGAAGCGAAGGAAGTAGAGTGAAAAAGAAAAGAAGGGGGGGGGGGGAAAGAAGCGGGTATTGGCAGCAGTAGGAACAGAGGAGCCACCCATGGCCTTCTCTGTGACAGAGCTACCAGGACAGCTCAGGGATGCATGATCCTTGCCCTTAGGCCCCAAAGATTCTAAACACTTGTCCTCACCCTTTAAACTTTCAACCCTTTGAATATCTAATCTGTCACCCTATTTATTAGAAGACAAGGTGGAGTCAGGAGACCTGGGTCCTAATCCAGGTTCTGCCATCGGCTTGCCATGTGTGTGTGTGTGTGTGTGTGTGTGTGTGTCTTTGGGCAAGTTGTCTCATCTTTAAAAACCTCCATTTCCTCATCTGTCAAATGGAGATCACATTGGCCCAGCCTGCTCACCGGGTGTTGTGAGCTTCAGTCAAGATAACAGATGTGACCCTGATTTAATAATAAGTCACTCTACCCGTGTGAGGTATCTCCTTATGGATCTCCTTTTATGCACCTGAGTTGTACTTGGCTATCTCTAAACATTTGTGTGACTGGGGCAGCTGCACCCAGCCATCTCGCCGCCTCTCCTCCTGGCTAAATATAACAAGCTACAAGTATAATTTCTGAACCGTGTGGAGCCGTGGCCAATGTCTGTGCCACCCCGAACCAGGGGCCACTCCTTCAATTCCTTCTCTATTTCTTCTCTTCCTTTGACATCTCTCCATAAGCCTCACAAACTGACTCTGCTGGAAGCAGCTGGTTTTTCTAATTTCCCAGAGCAAAGGGTGATTCTTTAGCCAATGGTGTAGATTTCACTTCATCTTTTGCTCTTTGTGTCCTTTCTGTAGTGTGGGACCATTTAGGAGGAAATCTGACCATTATTCTCAATGGTATCTGTCCTTGGTGCAGAATTCTAAATTTTCACCTTTCCCCCTATACTGTATGTAACCCTATCAGAAAGTGTTTTCCCAGTGGTTAGAGTGATAATAAATTAAATGTGGGTACCATGCTTGCTTGCTTCTTTATGGGTCAATTATGTTTGCTCTATTCCATGGTCACAGTCTTACACCCCAAGAACTGCTAGGGATGTGTCTGGGAGTCTGGGGTAAGAGGGTCAACTGCACTTTTGTAGGAGCAGGAAGAAAGCAGCAATAACCTGAGCTCCTAAAAAAATCTGCCAAGTAGCAGAGCTTCTAGCGATGGGCTTTACCAGCTTAGAACTAGTTGACTCACCCTCCATATTGACTCTCTATCTGCTGAAGGTCTCTGTCATATCTCTATATACTTCTCTAGTTTTAGGCACTTCTTAAAGCTTAAATTGAAAGATATCAGTAGGCTAGACCTGACTCAGGCTGGTCTAGTGGTTCAGGTTTGGGACTGGAACAAAATGAGACACTTGTAGAAAATTAACATTGGTAGACCATATAACATTGAACAAAAGAGGGTTTACTTAGCCATAGTGCAAAAAGGAAATTCGACAAGGATACAGCACTGGTTCAGGGACTGAGCCCTCTAATCTCCATCTGGAAACACATCTGGGCAACAGGATGTTGGATGCAATGACTTAAAACAACAGCTGGATATTACCAAGTCTGAGAGCCACTGACTCCTTGTGTGCTGGTTGTTTATGCCCTAGGTGACAGGGAAGCCAAGTCAAACTTGCGCCTTAGTCCCTTGGACCAATCCGATCTCTAGGACAGCTTCCTGACTATTTAGAGGGAGGAAAAAGCCAGTCTAATGTATATGTCCAATTTATACTGCTTCTACCACAAAGAGGTATCACAGAATCAAAAAATCTCAGAGTTGGAAGGGTCCTTTAAGATCGAATAGTCCATCCCTCAGCTGAACACAAATCCCCTCTACATTGTGTAACAGGGGCCGTCTCCCACATGTAGCATGGGAGTGCCATTGTGGGGCTTAAAGGAAAGACGAACAGATATCTCTAGCCCCTTCTCCCCCCACCCTTGCCCTGTGGGGAAGGAATTCCTGCCAGGAGGGGAATCAAGAGGTGGGTGCCAGAAGCTTGGCCATTCTGTTTTCCTCAGAGAGAAAGGATACTGGGCTAGAATTATATCTATTTTCTCCCTTAAATATGGTTAGTCTAGGTGATGGGGTTTTCAGATTCAATGTTGTTTCATTAACTGAGAGGAGCAGGACCCCTTTCCCACCAAACACCAGTTTTACAATGAACACACAGCAATTAGCAAAGAAGCCCATTTATCCAATTTGATACAGAAAGTATGCATAGGAGAATATGTACCAGACTGTTAAGTGAAGGAGCTCTCCCGCTGAGAGTGTGGTAACTCAACTCAACCAAGAGAGGGAATCCTAGCTCTCACCCGAGGGGGAGTTCCCCAAAGTCTCTAGTGTGGGAAGCTGAAAATAGGGACATGATGGAGATTGCCAGCTCTTCTCATGCCCGCTTCTTCCCAGAGTCTTTTCCTTCAGTAACCTGAAGTGGAATTGGCACCTTCCATTGTCTCTCTCAAAGCTGGAAGTCAGGAGTGCCTGAAGCCTGGAGAGACTCTTCAAAAGACTTGAAGAGGCAGAAGAGCTCTCCTCTCTTCCACTTTCAATAACTCTGCCCTGCCTTTCACCCAGCTACAGGGCATTGGGCTACACCAAGGAGGAGATACCAATGTCTCCTAACAATCCCATACCAAAGGGCTTTGAGGCTTGGGTTACAAATATAAGCTGCAAGTGACCATCCACCTTTTACTTACATACCTCTGGTGATGGGGAATCTACTACCTCCTGAAGCAGCCAAGTCTCCTTCTGGAATGTCTAATTTCTATGAAGATTTTCCTTATATGACACCTGTGGGTCGTATGTATGTTTGATCATAGCTAGTACGTATATATAGCACTTTAAGGTTACATAGGCTGTCTCACCCTCTGAGGTGGATGCTTTTATTATCCCCACTTTATAGATGATGAGGCTGAGGCTGAGAGAGGCTACGTGACTTGCCTAGTGTCACACAGTAAGTGTCTGAAGTAGAATTTGAACTCAGGTTTTTCTGACTGAATTTTAGCTCTCTATCCACTGTGCCACCCAGCTGCCTAGGTAGTACCCCGTGTAGCAGAAGCAACCCACATCCACTGGGTTAATGTAATTTTCCTTAAGCCTACAGAAAGTTAGTATGTCACTTCATGAGTGACCCAAAGAGAGAGAGAGCTATATTCGATTGATTTCAGATTTATATTTGATTCGTCTGCCTGATAGTACTGCATGCCAGCCACTAGCGAAGGGAGTCTTTCAGAATTGCTGTGGTACCTCTGCACCATCTTTAACAGAGACAGCGGTGTTCCAGGTCTTGATGCCGGGTCAAAAGTTTGTATTGAAAAGATAGGAGATTCTGTCTGGTCGCTTTCTCTTGGGTCTATTTCATTGCTGATAGTAAATTGTCTGGTGAGAGACAACGCTGTTAGAGGAGAGGCTTTGCGTCTTCTCCCCTCTGAGTAGAATGGGTCTCTATCTTTTTGCTTTGCCATTTGTTCTTTTCCATTTTGGGTGAAGGAGATTAATCTGGAGGTTCCAACCTTGTGACTTCTGCACATTCAAGAGAGTGAGCCTCCTGGAGTCAAGAGTATGAGCCTGTGATGTGTTTTGTAGCCAGCCCAGCATCAGTACCTGAAGAGGAGTGCCCTTCAGGAGTGGCCTTTGGGACCCAGCCCCCAACTAGCTGAGGTAAGTACTCATCTGGTAGTCACGCCACATCTGAACTTTGTGGTATCTATGCTACATAGAAATTTTGCTAAGTCTGAGCCCATTCTAAGGATAGGGGGAAAGTGTCACCAATGTTGAACTGTTTGTTCTTTTATTGCCACAACTCTTCAAAGTAAATATCCCTCTGTAAAAGCTAATTGGTATTAACTGGTTAAATGAAACTGGGGTGCTGGTCATTCACTGGCACCTAAAAGTGGGAGGAACACAATTGTTCTCCCGGATGGGGCCCAAGCCAAAGGTATTAGAGAAAAGATACCCCCAAATCCTTCAGAGTTAACCCCACCCCTAGGAATGTGAAGGGAAGATATAGCTGGTCTGATTCTGGGACAGTGGGATTATATCCTCTTCAGGATACAACAGTTCCTCACTACACACACACAAACACACACACACACACACACACACACACACACACACACACACGCACATGTGCGCGCGCGCATACACAAACACGCAAACTCACATATTTAGTTGCATGTTGATTCCCCTCATAGAATAAGTTCTATGCATGTAGTGCATATAGAAGAATGTAACAGGGACTGTTTCACTTTTGGTTCTGCTTAAATGTTTATTGATCGAAGATAACAGTTCCTGACACTTAGTAGGCACCTGATAAATTGCCATTGTAAGACACTTGAGATGGGTAGAAAGTGCACATTATAACCTAATTAAAAAGCTGCAGTGTTCCCACCGACCACCGGAGGGCACCTAATCTTCAAGGGCTCAGCCTACTCCCATGCCCACTGCCACTGAAAAGCCCAGCCAGAAAGTTGGGAACTATACAATAATTCTTAAAATAATCTAAAAAAAAAAGTCTATGTGCCATATGCTAGAAAAATCTATCTCCCCTAACACTCCCCTGCACACACATCTGGAACCTCTTCTTTTGGCCAGAACAAACCCTGCGGCCACGTGGTTTATATAACATAGCAAAAATTCAAGGAAAAATGTTTCAGTCCTCCTCCATCTGGGTTCTTTAGCTTCTAACTGCCCCCCCCCCAAACCTAGTCCCATTTACCTTCCTAGCTTTTCTTTGAAGGGTCTCAGTCTGGAAGCATTGCTTCCTCCTACTCTTACCCACAGATCCAGGGGAAGATTTGTGGGAGGCATTATTCCTCTGGGGCCTTGCCTAGGGGTCAGGGCAGTAACCCCAACAATGGACCACTATGACCCCCACTCCCACTGCATGAAGGCCAGGTGGTACATTTTACCCTTCCCCTAGGGTTCCCCAGTCCTTAAGGGGTTGGGGGAGGTCTCTTATCCCTGCCATTGACTCAAGTCCCCCAATTTCTGGGGGTCCACAAACACTCCAGTTCCATTTAGCAACTTGAGGACTCTTCAGATATTTGAAGATGGCTATCAGGACTTCTCCAGGATGATAAACATTCTCATTCCCTCAGCTGATTCTTGTATTAAATAATTTCAAGAGCCATCACAATGGCTGTTGTATTGTGCTCACTGTCTGCTTAAAGACTTAGGTTTGGTTCGCTGCCATTTTCTTTCTTTCTTTTTTTTTTGGAGGGGGGAAGACAGGGCAATTGGGGTTAAGTGACTTGCCCAAGGTCACACAGCTAGTAAGTGTGTCAAGTGTCTGAGGCTGGATTTGAACTCAGGTCCTCCTGACTCCAGGGCCAGTGCTCTACTCACTGTGCCACCTAGCTGCTCCCCTTTTCTATAAGGCCCAGGAGTCATCTGAAACTGCTGTGTTGTAGGAATAGGGTGTATAGAAAACAGTTCTATTTTCTGTTTCAAGCAGGCCCCCTCCCACCCAGCACCATGATCTCCCATCACTTTGCCACCTTCTTTCACTCCTTAAGAGCTCAGTCTCCGGCCCTGAAGTCAGGAGGACCTGAGTTCAAATCCAGCCTCAGATACTTGACATACTAGCTGTGTGACCTTGGGCAAGTCACTTAACCCCAACTGCCCTGCCTTCCCCCCTCCAAAAAAAGAGCTCAGTCTCTCATAACCTAGCTTGTCATTCCATCCTTAAATGCAAATACCATTTTAACCTATGTTCACTAAATGCCCAATAGAATCAATATTTATAAAATGCCTGCTGTGCACTGTCCTAGAGATACAAATTTGAAATCGGAAATAGTCTCTGTCCTCAAATAGCATATATTCTGTCAGGGAGAGGGACAAAGGGAAGGGAGAGGAGGGAACAAGCATTTATTAATCACCTCCTACATTCCAGGCTCTGTGCTGAGCACTCTGCATACATTATCTCATCTGATGCTTTCAACAATCCTGAACGAGGTAGGTGTTGTTATTCTGCAGATTTTACAGTTGGAGACACTGTGACGAAGGTTAAGTGACTTGCCCAGGATCCCACAGCTAGGAAGTGTCTCAGTGAATTCAGGTCTTCCTGACTCCAGGAAAGGTGCCATTTAGCTGTCTCCTTGTACGGCTGGGAGGTACACAGATTATCATAATACAAGGTAATTTGATGATGTAACTAGAAAGACTTTGCAGATAAGGTGGAGCCTAGGATTGGTCCACGAAAGAGCACAAGGGTTCTGATTGGCAGAGATGGGAATGGGATGCAGTCTAGGGATGTGTGAATGTATGGAGGTGGGATGTTGATCTTGGGCAATAGTTGGTAGTCCAGTTTGACTGGAACATAGAACAAATGAATGGTGTTAATGTGAAATAAGTCTGGCAAGGTAGATTGTGGAAAATCTTGAATACCAGGCTAGTGTTTTACCCTTGGAGCAACGGGAAGCCACAGAAGGTTTTTGGTAAGGAAATGATGTGGTCAGACCCATCTCTTAGGAAGATCACTTGGGCAGTTATGTGGAAGGTAAGGGAGGAAAGTTAATAATCTGTTTCCTACTTCTGGGCAGAGAAATGTCATAGGCTAGAAGAGGCACTAAATGACATATATACATTTACATGGCCAGGGTTAGTTTTGCTTTTGTTTGACTACATTTATTTGTTACAAGAGCTTTTGTTATCTTTTGAGGGTTATAAACTTATGGGGGGTAATGATAGCGATACCCCTCAAAAAGAATAAAAATAAGTGAGTGTTAATGAAACATTTTTTAAAATACATAGAAGAGAGCAGAAGGAAGTTCAATGTGAGCAAAGAGGGGCAATACAAATGGGGAGTGTTAGAAGTACCAGCTTAAATTGAATATATACTTTAAAAGTGTAAGCACTAGATCGTAGTAATTCGTGGTGTCACATACAGTCCTCTTTTCCTGTTCTTTGTCTAAGGTGGCATGGTGAATAGGGCACCAGCCCTGGAGTCAGGAGGACCCGAGTTCAAATGCCTCAGACACTTGACACACTTGCTAGCTGTGTGACCTTGGGCAAGTCACTTAACCCCAATTGCCCTGCCAAAATAAAACCCTAAAAAAGGAATGTTTGTGTTTGTTAACATCTATCAAATTCATCATAAGAAAAAAAGAAAAATGTAAAACAAAGTCATTAAAACATGAATGAGAGTAAAGACTGTGTGAGTGAAGAAGGGACACAAAGGCATTAAGGAGGTGGCATCTATAGGACTTGGCAATTTATTGAACATGGGTGATGAGGAGGAAAAAAAATCAAAGATAACACCTGGGTTAGGAGCTTGGTGCCAGCAGAAACAACCTCGAACTCTGAAGGATGTTAATTAAGTTCATTATTTTTAGACAAGTCCAGCTTGGGATATTGAAGGACCTGGCTAGGTAGATTTTGCCCAATGCTTTAACCTGTCGTGATCTTTCTGGGTCCTTATGCCTTCATTTAACGTAATGGACTCCATGACTTCAAAATAATGTTCATGGGCTTCCAAGGAGCCCTGAGGTGATTCCAAACAACCAATCAGAGGGTGGGAAGATGCGTCACATTCCCCCCTCCTTTCAATAGCCAAATGAGGGGCTACTCTTTAAAATAACCCTCCCCCACCCCATTCACCTATTACCACCCAACGTTTCCCCACTCTGCTTTACAAGCTCCCAACCTTTCCCCTTGGGTGCAAATGTCAGGGCTTTGGGAATGCCCATAACCTAATCTCGACCCACGGAATGCAGGAACCAGTTCATTAGAGCTTGTGAGACTGTTCAGTTTTCAGTGGGAGCATTCGTAACTTGGAAATCATGAAAAACGATGAATCAGGGCTTGATTTATTGTTTTGTTTATTGTCTGAAATGGGGAAAATGTCAATAATGAAGATTAAACTTAAAATTGTGTCTTGTGTATGTTTTCTTTTGATTCTTAAACATTTACCAAAACACTACTGCCAAGAACCCACACCAGCTGCGCAGAGGGTATTGGGAAAATCCACTCCCTCCCCTAGAATGTCTACTTGCCCATTTCACGGAGGCCACTGGCTCAGGGCTCAGAGCAGTGGCCTTCCATTTTTCATTTTCAATGGAATGGACTTATTTGCATAAGGTCAGCAGGTATGAATGGGCTATGACCCATAGCTCAAAAATCATTATCTTTCCCCCCACGACCTATCTCTTCAGCCAACTTCCCGATTATTGTCAAGGGTCATCCTTCCAGTCACCTAAGTCACCTCTACTCTTAGTCAGCCCACGTACCCAATCAATTGCTAAATCTTGTTTCCCCCTCCACAACATTTCGCCCCATACGTTCTCCCCTTCTCTTTACTCACACGGTCACCACCCTAGTTCAGACCCTCGACACCTCTCATGTGTACTAATGCAATATCCTCCTAAAAGTTGACTTTTTTTTTTGAGGCAACTGAGTTAAGTGACTTGCCCAGGGTCACTCAGCTAGTGTCTGAGGTCACAGTTGAACTCAGGTCTTCCTGACTCTAGGGCCAGTGCTCTATCACTGTGCCCCCTAGCTGCCCCGCTCCTAAGTACTCTTGCTCCTCAAGCCTCTGCCTAGTCCGATTGATCCTCCACACAGCTGCCAAAGTGGTTTTCCTTAGGCACAGGTCTGTGACTATGTCACTTCCCCACTCATTAAACTCCAGTGGCTTTCTATCGGTTCTCCTGTCAAATTCAACATTCTTTGGCATTTTATATCCTTCACAACCTGACCTGACTTACCTTTTCAGTTTTATTGTATATTATTCCCTTTTGACAATTCTACAATTCAGTCAGATTCTACAGTCTGGACTGAACTCTATAATACAACCAAACACGACACTTCATCTCCTGCGTTTTTATCTTGGCTGCTCTCCATGTTTGGAATGCATTCCCTCCTCATCTCTGCCTCATAAAATCTCTTATTTCCTTCAGGACTCAGCTCAAACACTCCCTGATTCCCCCCAGCCCACAGTGCCCTCTCTCCCCAGACGACCATCTATTTATTTTATATACTGTATGTAAGCCATAGGTGGTGCTGGGGAGCTGGGCAGGCTGAGCTGTCAATCACCCATTGAGCCAGTGGATGTGTTGGGAGTATGGATTCCATTTACTCAAACCTCCTTGGTGTGGATGGAGCTTCCGTGGAAGCTCGTTCACTTTCAGGGTGTGACTTTCCCTTTCTAAGCAACACACTTCCCCCTCCCTCAGTGAGGTGGGGCTTGCTTTTCAAAGTCCATCCAGCAAATGAGAGCCGTCCAGCAACATGGAAAGGAAAATTCCTTCACAGATTGTTCTTCTTAGCAGTTTGTGATTTTTATCTTTAGAGGTATGTCAATCCCAGCTCACTGACAGTTCAAAATCACTCTCCCACTTTGCCCAGCTGTTCTGATTTAGCTCCCAAGCCCTCAGGTTCAGTGGGGACCTAACATTTCATGTTTCTAGAGTAAAGGACACTTTCATTTTCTTTTCTCTACTTCAGTGTAACAATAAAATCACTGCTGGGCTCAATGGAGCTAGGACTCTCTGTCTCTCACATATAAACACACACATTCTCTCCTCTCAGTCCCTCTCTCTCTCTCTCTCTCTCACACACATACACACACAAACACACACACACACACACACACATTCTCTTTCTCCTCTCTCACCTTCATATTCTCTCCTCTCACATTCTTTCTTTCACATTTTCTCTCTGTATCTCTGTCTTTCTGTCTCTTCCTCTCTCTGTCCCTCTCTTCCCCCGAACCCTCTCTTTTGTGGATGGTCTCCCTCTCCTCCCCCTCTCTCTCTCCAGGTTCAATTCCAAGGGAACTTGGCCCTTTAGATTGTATCCGAATCCTTTTCTTGCACTCTTTGGTTCTTCATGGCCCCTCCCCAGAACTTTAGGGAAAATCATTTAAAGCTTAAGTTTGTCCCATGGCCAGCCAAAGAGGAAGGTACTCAATGTAAAATACATATCAGGTGCAGTGGGGGAAGGGCAAGGAGAAAGGGAATAAGTATAAGTATATAAATATATATAGCACCTACTATGTGCCAGGCACCGTGCTAAGCACTTTGCAAATATTATTTCATTTCATCCTTACAACAACCTGTGAGGCAGGTGCTTTTATTATCTTCATTTAAAAGTTGAGGAAACTGAGGAAAATATAGGGTAAGTGACTTGCCCAGGGTCACATAGCTAGTGAGTATCTGAGGCCAGATTTGAACTCAGGTCTTTCTGACTTCTGGCAAAGTAGGCCAGGGCTTGGATTCATCTTCCTGCTGGTGGTCAACATCTCCAAGAAGAGGTTGCTTGCAGAATACTCCTCACACCGGTTATCTTGAACTGAAAGATCTAGGTTCTCCTGATTTCTCAAACTCACAAGGCTGCCTCCAATCCTGACACATTCACTTTGGGATAACCGTTCAGTTGCCTATACTCATAGAAGAAACACAAAGCTAAAGAGGCAGCCAGGGGCCCAAGGCTCATGCTCAGGTGCACTTAGGTCTACCTTCCTTTAGCTTCTCAGAGTTCATGATTTCTGCTTAGGTAGGGGAAGGGTGGCCTGTCTCCCACTCCTCACAGGAAGGGGTGGGGTGAGAGGGATGGGGGGAGAGAGAGAGACAGAGAGACAGAGACAGAGAGACAGACAGAGAGAGACAGAGACAGAGGAGCTAATTGAGTTAAAGAAAGACAAAGAGACAGAAGATGGAATGATGCTCTTTTTCAGATTCACTGAGTTAAGGACACTTCCTTCCCAGTAGCCAAGAAAGGGGTTGCTTTGTCTTCTCAATATACATGCCCTTTAGATAAACCACACCCGTTCCTGGAAGTAGCCAGGAGAACTCGGCTTATGCTCCATGGGATGACCCCTATAGATCTATCCCCATATAAATATCTAGAGCAAATGTAAATAACTTCCAGACTGGGTTTGGGGCAGGGAAAGTCTAAAAGGAGTAAATGGCAAAGCATACAATCCTTCCCCTGGAGGGAGGAAAAGAAGAGGGGCAGGGGGAAAGGTCATAGACCTCTGATTCCAGCTAAAACTAGGTCAGCAATATAGGATTCCCCTAAGACACAGTTCTCCCTTGAATCATCTTCACTGACCTAATTCAAGACTTCTGAGGCTCCTCGTAACCTATGTCTACTTCCTTCATAGCTCTGCACCCTCCTCCTCCAGCTTGTTTCTTGCTTGCTTGACTTCTGGGCCCTCCAAGGTCAAGGACAGTGGTACTCCAAGTAATTTTATTTTCATGGCAAGTCAGGAAACTCCTGGGAGGCGAGGGAATGCTGGGAAGCCCAGCCACTAGCAAAAAGCCATATCTATCTCCCATTGTCCTGTGTGCAAACTTTATGGAAAAGTTCCAAAATATATATGTGTGTGTATGTATATATACATACATATACACATATATGTGTATAGAAATATATATATATATATATATATATATATATAAATAACCTGTATATTCTATATATAGATCTAGGTCCCAATTAGTGCAAATAATAAATCCATTGAAGTGGTCACATGTATTTGAATTCATGATTATATCTATCCAAAGTTACAATGATGTGAAATGTGGTAATCGTTATTTATATACACGTTGTCTCACCCAATAGAATATAAGCTCCTTGAGGGCAGGGACTGTTTTATTTGTGATTGATTGATTGATTATTGGAAAGAATTGTTGGTTGATTGGAATTGTTCATTGATTGATTATTGGAAGGAACTTCAAATAAGTGACCTCACAGTTCAATTTGCATATTTGAGAGGCTTACCTGCTTGGTTTTGACATACTCGAGTGTCACTCAATCACTAAATCATGAAACAAGTCACAGGAATGATAATAAATGCGCATCTGGATGTATATATATGCTTATATATTTGAAAAAATACTTGAGAAAAGACACATAATACATTGCAAGACCATTTGCAGAGTTCTTGACTCAAGTATTACAGAAGGAAAAAACCCAAATATTGCGTCATTAAATATTTATTTGGCAGGTGCTTCCAAAACAAACAAACCCCACCCTAAACCTTTACCCCACAGAGATTACATACACCAACATTCTCTCCACACAGATGTTTGCTTATTTCCTGCTTAAAATAGTTGTTGAACGTAAAGATGTTACACATTTTTCTTTTATAGAAAGACGAGTGGCCCAAATTTGCTGACTCTGTGTGTGTGTGTGTGTGTGTGTGTGTGTGTGTGTGTGTGTGATGACAAACGCCTGTCATCTAATAAACAGATATTGTTAAAAAAGATAAACAAACGAATCTGTCTCTACAAGGTAAAGGCGACGTTTAAAGCAATTTGATAACGTGGTTTTTTATCATCTTCACTTCCCAACATATACCCACTCAGAGAATCATCTCTCATTATAAATATTTTTAAAAGAAGGAAAAAAAAACAGTTCAGCAAAACTAAACAACACATAAATCAATCAATTCTGATATAATCGATAATGTCCCCGTCTGTGGTTGCCCACCTCTGCAGAGAAGAAGGGAGATACATTCTTCTAACTCTTCTTCAGGGCCAAGCTTGGGCCGTTATAACTTTATAGTGTGAAATTTCAATTTTGTTGTCAGTTTTCCAATTTACATTGTTATAGATATTTTTATATTGTTGTCCCAGTTCTGCTTCCTTCGTTGCACATCACTCTATGTTCTTGTTCAGCCATTTCAGTCGTGCCTGACTCCTTGTGGCCCCATTTGGGGTTTTCTTGGCAAAGATACTGCAGGGGTTTGCCATTTCCTTCTCCAGCTCATTTGACAGATGAGGAAACTGAGGCAAATAGAGTTAAGTGACTTGCCCAGGGTCACACAGCTAGTAAGTGTCTGAGACCACATTTGGACTTGGGAAGATGAGCCTTCCTGACTCCAGGCCTGGCAATCTATCCACTGAGCCATCTAGCTGTTCCCCCGCCCCCCCACCATATCCTATGACCCATTGCTAAAGCATATGTGGATCCAGACTCCTGGTTGATGCCCATCACCCCCATCATTGGCAGTTGTGTCATAGGTGGTTGGCTCTGAACAGGAATTGCTGCCCACGCAGTAGACTTAACAGGAAAAACAACTTCTGGGTTTTTTTCTCTCTTCCTGTCTAGCGAGCATGTTGATACACTACAAGCTTTCCTTTGGTCTTCCAGCAAAGAGTGGAGGGGACTCCCCTCTCTCTCCTCAGTAGCAGATGTGGCATGTACATACACAAGCAAGGAGAGCATGTGCTTACCTAGGAGAACCTGAGACCTATTCTCAAGTCTACAGCTGCCTCCCCTTGAACACAAAGGACTACACAGTGGTCCCGCAGGCACTTCAAACTCTACGTGTTTAAAACAGAGCTTATTATCTGTTCTCACCCTCCCAAGCCCTCCTTTCTTCCCAATTTTCTTATTGCTATCACGAGTACTACCCTCCTCCCAGTTACCTAGGCTCTCAGTAGCAACATCATCTTTAACTTCTCACTCATATTCCCTCCACATATCTAATCTGTTGTCAAGGCTTGACATATGCCACCCCCTTCCCCTTTTCCCTATGCACACAGCTCTACCATAGTGCAGGCTCATCACCTACTGCTTGGACCGTTGGTTAGTCTGACTCAAGTATCTCCCCACTCCAATCCATCTCCATCCTCTACTCAGCTTAGAACACAGGTCTGACCATGTTAACCCTTCCCCCATTCAATAAACTCCAGTGGCTCCATATTACCTCTGGGATGGAAGATAAAATTCTCTGGGTTGGTCTTTTTTTTTGAGTTAAGTGACTTGCCCAGGGTCACACAGCTAGTAAGTGTCTGAGGTTGAATTTGAACTCAGGTCCTCCTGACTCCAGCACTGGTACTGTATCCACTGCGCCACCTAGCTGCCCTCCAAATTCTGTTTTTAAACCTTGTTTCCCACCTCTGCTTTTAAAGTCCTTTACAACCTGGCCCCTTCCTATATTTCCAATGTTCTTATACTTTACGCCTCTCCAGGGCTATCCATGTCCACTTTTCACCCAACTCTTACTTGTAGCCCCAAAGAAGCTGTAGCATGCAGCCACACCCCAGTAAAAACCATCTCAGCAGTCAGGCTAAACCAGGCTAAACCAGTAGGCCTCAAACCTGTTGGTGAGTTAGGGAATGTCCATCCCAAGCATGTGAAGACATTCCCCTGCAGAACGGGTGGATGAGAACAACTCCTTTCAACGGCTGTGAAGGCAGCTGAAGCAAGCACTGTGGAGCACTTAGAGCTTGGTCAGACGGTGGAGACACCAAGGTCGTCCACTGCACCCTGGACCGTCCCTAGTTGCCATGACTTTTGTCTTGCCACTGGACTTCGATGGCTCTAGAAGAGAGAGTGAGGCTGACGACTCTAAGCAATTTTGCCCGGCTTTAAATACAATTTATGCACAAGTTAAGACAATGATATCATCGGTCTTCTTCCAGAACAAAGGATGAAACACTTTCCTCCTCTCCATGTACTATGTGATCCAGCAACACTAGCCTACTTTCTGTTTCTTGGACAAGACCCTCTGTCTCCTGACTCTGCTGTCCCCCATTCCTAGAATGCTTTCCCTCCTCCTTTCAACTGCCTGGCTTCCTTGAAGGCTCAGTTCATATCCTTCCTTCTGCAAGAGGCCTCTCCCAGCTCCCTTTAATGCTATTGCCTTTCCATCCGAGACCAATTTAACCTGTGTGTAGTATGGAAAGTCCTCGAGGGCAGGGACTGTGTTTCTGCCTCTTTGTATATCCAGCACATAACATAAAACCTGGCACATAGTGAACGCTTAATAAATGATTGTTTACTTGTCGGCTGACTCTTTTTGATCGGGACAATCTTATTGCTAAAAAGGAGCAGAAACAAAGATGACAGCCACATGAGAAATACTGGGAAAGCAACTCCACAGAGAAAAAGACTAAAAGTAATAAGGATTAGTTGAAGTGTTCTGTTTCCTAGTGTCAAATTTTCTTGACTGTCGTGAGGACTATAAGACTGAAAGATGGGAAATTATCTTCTGAGAAGTAAGGGGGTTGGATTAGGTGACCTTTGAGGTCCCTTTCAACTCCAAATCTATGATCCCGTGATCCTCTTATATCAAGAACTATTTGATGACTGTGGGGAAACTGCATTTTACCTATTTGCCTATCTGTTTGGTTGACTAAAATGTGGATTTTGATTTCTCTCAGACAGAAGTGAGTTATTTTACACAAGCCCTCTACTCTGGAGCCATAGAATTAATCGAGACCACACACCTATGAAGGTCGAAACAAGATGCCTCAGTGGGCCTGAGAAGAGTCCTCAGAGATGGGCCACAGGAAGACCTCATGGTCTATACTGCCACTTGCTGAAAGAAAAAACTGATTGGAGGAAATGATCTGAGGAAATCAATTGGAAAGGAAATGATTGGAGGAAAAGCTTGGCCCTTTGGAGAAGGTGACTGGAGAAATAAAAGCTTAGGAGTCTTTCCTACTTTGAGAAAGAGTACAATAGGAGTGATGGGTTATTGTTTCATGTTTTAAGTATTTATTAATGTGGATTTATGTTTTAAGCATTTCTTTTGTGGGAAGAAATAAATAGCGATGTTATACCTCATCTATTTGTATATTGAATAACTTTTTTAGAAGGGACCCTGTTAATTACTTTGGGAGAGACCCTAGACATGAGCTAAGCCTACATTTTGTTTAAGGAGTTTTTCCTTGAATAACTATCAGTGGAGGAAAAAGCCTGATTCCTTATCTTTGGGATCAGGCTTCCCTGACAAAAAGTTAAAAATGACAAATGCTATAGAGGGGTTAGAGGAAAACGGATATACTAATGCACCGTTGGTGGAGCTGCGAATTAGTTCATCCACTTTGGAAACCCAAATAACCCAATAGTACTGCTATTAGGTCTCTATCCCAAAGAGTTCAAAGAAAGAGGAAAAGAACTCATATGTACAAAAATATTTATAGCAGCTCTTTTTTTGTAGTAGAAAAGCATTGGAAACTATAGGGATGCCTGTTAATTAAAGAATGGCTAACAAATCACAGTATATGACTGTGACAGCATACTATTATACTATAAGAAATGGTGAAGGGAATGGTTTCAGAAAAATCTGGGAAGACCTGTATGACCTTAGGCAAAATGAAGCGAGTGGAACCAGGAGAACAATTTATATAATTACAGAAATATTGTAAAGATATTCAAATTTGAAAGACTTAGTAATTCTGATCAACATAAGGACCAACCATAATTCCATAGGACTCATGTGAAACAAGCTTTGCACCTTCAGATAGAGAACTGATGGATCCAAATTAAAGATTGAAGGATATTTTCTTCCATCTCCTCCCTTCCCCTCCCCTCCCCTCCCTTTCCTTCCCTTCCCCTTCCCTTACCTTATGGCTAATGTGGAAATTTATTTTTCATGACTATACATACTTGCAAGAAGTTTTGTTTTTCTTGCCTTCTCAATGGGTGAAAGAGATAATTCAAAGCTGAAAATAAAATTGATTTTAAAAAAAGAAAAAATAAGTCTGAAAGTAACCACTATTTGAAAGAAATTGGAAGATCCATTTAGAAAATGAATATTTGGAAATATTTCTATCATGTAGTTTTGTTGCTGAAACAATGTAAATGTTCAACTCATAAAAACTCTCATATCTACATACTTTAAAAACTTGGAAATAGAATTTTTTAAACTTACTTTAAAAATCTTCAAAATGAAGATTTTCTGTGAATTTTAAACCCATTTGTTAAAAATATAAATATGCACATCTTCTAACTATTTTGCAAGAGTAATTAACATCATGGAAGATGGAAATTTATCAGCTAAATTTCAACAAGTAGATTCAGATATAGGACAGCTATTTTTTTTCCCACTAAAGAAATGACTAAAATACAAAATGTTTGTGTTGCTAAATACTTAAAACAGGAAATTGTAAGTCATAATGAAAGACTCACATGATATCCTATAAGCAGATACAGAGCACCAGAAGTACTTTAAAGACTCCTAGAAACCCATCACCTCCATTATAAACTCTCTGGAAAGATAAAATGAGTCCTGGGGAACTTGGGAGACTGCTGAATGGATTTAACTTTCACTTCAGATCCCTCTGTGTTACATAGGCAGTAACCCACTCCAGGTTCACATCTTGTGGGACCTCCTTTTGACAGTGGTCACGTTCTCCACCAAGAAGGGTGTAAACACAGGGAATCCTTTTGGCTAGACAAACTAGCACCCAGACCTCTCAATGACTACAGACCTTGGGCTCAAGAAATAGCCATCAAGACTAGAAACATCCACTGATGTTCTTTGTCCCTAGTCACCGTGTTCAGCGCATAGCTGAAGAATCAGGGATTTGAGGTCAGTAACATTGGGCTCATTTACCACCATGTGCTCTTTGTACCATCATGTGCTGTCTTTTTCCTTTCTTTGTAGCCCCAGTGTTTATCGCAGTGCCTGAAACATAGTATAGAGGCCCCTAAAGTATGGACACACAGGCAAAAATGCACATTTTGAAATATTTGGAATATTAACAGACCTTAGCCCCCTTGACTTCTTTTTCTGGGGTATGCTAAAGGAGAAGGTGTACTCAATAAAAATCACAGATGCAACACACTTGATTGAACTCATAAAGAGTGAATGTGCTAAAATTGATGGCAATGTGGAGTTATTGCATTGAGTTCATGTGAATCTTACAAAGCGCATCAACCTTTGCATCACAAATGATGGAAATCATATTGAAGATGTTATTTGTTAATATCCCAATTAAATAAAATGTTGAAAATTTCATTCATTTCATTTCTTGAAAATATACATTTTTGCCTATGTGTCCGGACTTTAGGAACACCCTGTAGATATTTAATAATGTTTATTGGCTGACTGGCTTCTTTATATATGTAGCCATCATAGCTACTGATGGGAAGGCAAATCCCCTCTCTTGCTCTCTCTAGAAGTCCATTGGAAAGCAATTAATGTCCGGACACACTCAAAAAATGCAAAGAGAGAAAGCTGGAATAGAAATTATTTCTCCTTTTTAAGTCTAGTATAGAAGCTAGAGGCAACTGCTATTGGGATTCAGAGGGGCTCAGGGTACTCACCTCACCCTGCTCCATACATGCTGTTTTATATTTGGTTCATTGCTTGGGAAACATGACTTCTCTTTTAAAAATTTTTTTTTCAATTAACCAAAATTACCTTTTCTCACTCCCACCTCCCCCCATTGCCAACTGAAAAAGAAAGAAAAATGGATAGTCAAGCAAAACCATTTCACACATTGGCTACTTCCAAAAAATATGTATGCCTCAGTCTGTACCCTCAGTCCCACACCTCTCTGTCAGGAAGCAGGTAACTTGTTTCATCATGAGTCCTCTGGAATTGCGGTTGATAATTGTGTTGCTCAGAATTCTTAAGTCTTTCAGACTTGGTTGTTTTTTACAATATTGTTGTTATTGGGGCTTTTTGCACTTAATAATATTTTATTTTTTCCAATTACATGTAAAGATAGTTTTCAACATTCATTTTTGTAAGATTTTGAGTTCCAAATTTTTCTTCCTCCTTCCCTTCCCTCCCCTCTCTCCAAGACAGCAAGCAATCTGATATAGGTTATACATGTACGATCATGTTAAACATATTTCCATAGTAGTCATGTTGTGAAAGAAGAATCAGAACAAAAGGGAAAAACCACAAGAAACAAAAAAAAGTGAAAATAGTATGCTTCGATTTACATTCAGACTCCCTATACTTCTTTCTCTGGATGTGGATAGCATTTTCTATCACGAGTATTCTGGAATTGTCTTGGATCATTGTACTGCTGAAAAGAGCTAAGTCTATCATATCTGATCATGGCACAGTGTTACTGCTACTGTCTATAATATTCTTCTGGTTCTGCTCACTTCACTCAGCATCAGTTCATGTAAGTCTTTCCAGGTTTTTCTGAAGTCCACCTGCTCATCATTTCTTATAGCACAATAGTATTCCATTACATTCATATACCACAGCTTGTTCAGCTATTCCCCAATTGATGGGCATCCCTTCGATTTCCAATTCTTTGCCATCACAAAAAGAGTTGCTATAAATATTTTTTGTACATGTGGGTCCTTTCTCCTTTTTTATTATTTCTTTGGGATACAGACCTAGTAGTGGTATTGCTGGATCAAAGTGTGTGCAGTTTTATAGCTCTTTGGGCATAGCTCCAAATTGCTCTCCAGAATGGTTGGATCAGTTCAACAGCTTCACCATATTGTCGTTATTATATAAATTCTTCTTTTGCTTCTGCTAATTTGACTCTGAATCAGTTCCAAGTCTTCTCAGATTTCTCTGAAATCATCTCCCTTATCATTACTTGCAGAAAAATAGTACTCCATCACATTTATATGTGATGATTTATTCAGTCATTCTCCAATTGGTGGGCATCCCTTTAGTTTCCAGTTTATCACCCCAAGAAGAGCTGTTATAAATATTTTTGTACATATGGATCATTTTCCTTTTCCTTTGAACTCTGTGGGAGGATAGATCTGGTAGTGTTAATGCTGGGTCAAAGGGTATGCTTGGTTTAATAAAGAAGTGTGACTTCTTGGGGGGAGAAGGGGGGGAAGTAGGGCTCTCCAATTCTTACATTTATTGGCTCCTCGCTCCCACTGCATCTTCCTGAGGAAAGTTGCTAATTACAGTAATGTTCCTGTTGGCTCTAGTGTTGAGTTTCTAAAGCGTTGGGGAGGAGGGGTGGAGGGAGGTGGGGCTAGGGAAGTGGTGGGGGGAGTAAAAAGGTACTCCTTGTACAACTATGAATCAAATATAGTCCAAGTTTGTTGTCGTACAGAAAAGGATTGCTAAGCACAAAAGAATTTATTTTTCCACAAAAGAATTATAATGTGTAACAGAATGATTAACCTGTCACTACTAGTACAATCAGCAGAGAGGTTGATATTCAAGCCTTGTTGGAACATAAACAGTTTTTGCAAGGCTGCTAATTAGTTTATATTTTGTCTCCACTGGAAACAGCTTCTTCAACCACGAAGTGGGCTCTTCTTTCTGGTAGCCTCTGATCCTTTTCTTTCCTCTAGTTTGCTTCCCCTCATGCTGCAGCCACAACTTTGCCCTCAGTTCCATGCTGATTTTGCCACTGCTGCAAGTGAAGACCTATTAAAGGAGAGGACAAACAAAGAGGGAGACAAAGGCATCCAGGGGACCTAATGCAGGCTCACCTGGTTAAGTCAGGTGAGCAAGATCTGCACCATGCTGGCATCATATTATGGCATCTAAGTTGTAATCCTAAGAGCTGGGACCAAAGGGCTGATAAGGGGATTCTTGTTGCACCGTTCCTTTAGCAAGGGCCTTGGACACACTTGTCAGCAGAAGTAGCCAAAGTATGGAGCCCAAAAGAAGACATCAGGGCACAAGATCAGCTTCATCATCCCTATTATATATTATACACACATATGTATACACACACAGCAGGGGGTGAGTGCTCAAAATGTTTTTACTGATATAGCGGGACAATCAAAAAACTTTTGAGACCATCAAACGGAGTGTAACATCTTTTTCACTAGGCTTTCCCACAGAGACTATAAATAATGTTACTGTATTTTTAAGAGCAAAATGGAATGCTGAGTAAAGCAGTTTGTGCTGGCAGTTGGAAGTAATTTGAAAGAATCCAACTATGAAGTGCATCTCCTTTTGGAGTAATGAATATCGTGTGTGTTTTATCTGTGAGGAAGAGGGGAAAAGTAAGATGAAACTTCTTCATCAGAATTGTCAAGGATTATGTTATAAAGAAACATTATGGAGAACATTCTATAAAGAGTCTTTAAGGAGTTGGCAAGCACTATGTCCTCTGGAAAGACTGTTTCCTGTGTTGGCTGAAGAGAAAAAAAATCAAGAAAAAGATCTAATCTAGTTTATTTCCTGAGAGACTGAATTTATCCCTTATCTTGAGGAGAACCATGAACCATGAAGAAGATTCTTAATTTAGTCAATATCTGGAGCAAACTGAATGGTGTAGGACAATATTTCTATGCAAGTGAAATATAACTTTATCTACTATGATCTACTATATATTATTATATTGAGGATTCAGAGTTAACTGTGGACTTTCATACAACCAAAGTATTATAAATATAAAGCTTTTGCTTTATAATTGTTTGTATTTATTAACATTTTGTGTATGAATGACTACTATTAGGAAAGGAGATTTGTCTAGTTGGTAAATAATGAATAGTTTTTAAAACATTTAAATATTTTGAAATAAATAACTGGGTATTATTGAACCAATTACTTGCTATAAGGCATGACTATGAACAATTCAAAGAAAAACGGAGAAGCCTATATGAAGCAATGCAGAATAAGCAAAACAGAACCAAGAGAACAATAGACAAAATGGCCTCAACTATATGAGGTCAACTTTAAACAACATTAAAAATAGTATTAAAATTTAGATTAAAGTGATTAAATTAAATATAATATTTTTAAAATTTGTAATTAATGAGAAAGAAGTTTTAATTAATAAGATTATTCATTTACACCCCTTCATTGTGACAGATGTGGGGATGAAAAAATTAAATATACAGCAATGAGTTAAATGGAATGTTATCTTTGTTTCTAAGTTGGTTGAAGCATTCTCTGAAACTATAATGGTCTCTTTTGATAACCCTTCTTTTTCCCTTGTTTCTTTTATTGTCTTCAGAATTTTTTTCTTTTAAAAATAAATTAATAAAGTTTTATTGATAAATTTTGTTTTAGCGCACCATACAAAACACCAGTATACTCATAATTGCATTCCCCACAATGTGCAATCCCTGAAAACAACAAAGTAAAACAATATAAAAGAGTGATTGCAACCTTACATTTTAGTGGTGTTCCCCCTGCTAAAAGAAAGTATAGATGTGCACTTTATATTGTAGTACCAAAATTATACAATCTTTTTTATCTGAATTTTAATGCTATTTAAATTGCCTTCATTCATAGTGTTGAAATCATTGTACATATTGTTCTCTTGGTTCTGTTTTGTTTACTCTGCATTGCTTCATATGGGTTTCTCCATCTCTTTCTAAATTGTTTGTAGTCATTCCTTATGGCACAGTAACCAGTCCAATAGTATCACATAACATTCACATGACATGATTTCTTTAACCACACAATAATATTTCATTGTATTCGTATACCACGAATTGTCCAGCCACTTTCCAGTCGTTGGGTACATAACTATTCAGTGTTGCAAATATGCTACTAATTAGGAAAAACAACATACAAAAATAAAGTAAATAGAACAAAAGAGTGAAACTGAGTGCTATCTAATTATAATGACGAAATTTGACACCAGGGTTGAACACATGTACCTCCTTCCTTCTTCACAGAGTTAGAGGACCATGAGTGCGGTATATCGCATATATTGTGAGATATGGTTGATATCAGTTTTGCTAAATACTTTTAAACTTTCTTTTTGCTTAAATATTTGTTATGGGAGATGGTTCAATGAAGAGGGGAATGATATATTTGGAAATTAGGGTGATATAAAAATGAACACTACCAATAAAATAAGAATTTTAAAAAAATAAACTGCTGCCATGAATATTTTCTCAAAGATAGATCTTTTCTTGTCAATAACCTCTGTGGGAAAAAAGCCCAATTGTGGGCTGCATCAAATGACGTATTTTGTAACTTTCTTTGGATAATTCCAATTCCGTTTTTCAGAATGGTTGGAGCGCTTCAAAGCTCTACTAGAAGTAAATTATCATATCTCATCATGCCCCATCAATTCCATCTTTGCCAATTTGATGGGTGTGGTAATATCTCATAGTTGTTTTAATTTGTATTTTTTTAATTATCATTGATTCTGAGCCTTTTTTAACATGGCCGTTGATAGACTGCATGGAGTTCTATTCAAAGTATGGATAGAAGATAATCTGCTGATTTATATTCTGACAAAAGCTAAAATGGATTTCACCATCCAGTGCTGGGGATAGGCTATGAGTTGGGCATTCAGTACCAGGTAGTGAAGACCAGTGTGGATGCTGATGTTCTACTCTCTAGGCTCAGTGAATTGAAAACCTCGACGCTCCCCACGGAGGGGGTGAAGATGATCTTTGACACATCACAGATAGAACCCTTTTGGCACAAGAAAACTCAGCAAAGAGTCTGGGACTTCCTCAGAAGAGTATGCCTTGAACATCAATATATAGAAACCAAGATATTTGTAGCAGCACTTTGTGTTTTAGCAAAGAATTGGGGAAAAAAAGAATTGGAAACAAAGTAGATGGAATATGAGGCAGCTACAGGTCTAGTAGATAGATCACTGGACTTGGAGTCAGGAAGACCTGAGTTCAAATCCAACGTCAGACCCAGCTGTTTAACCCTGGGCAAATAAGTCACTTAACCTCCTTCTGCCTCAATTTTCTCACCTGTAAAGTGAGAGTAATTAATAACATCTACCAAGAAGAGTTGTTGTGAGGATGAAGTGAGATAATATTTGTAAAACAAAGCTTCAAGTGTTATAAAAATCCTGGCTATTGCTGTTATGCCCTTCAAATTGTGATACGTGAATAGAATGGAATATTACCGTGCTGTAAGAAATGATGACTATAATGAATATAGAGAAACATGGATTTTACACGATCTGAAGCAGAGTTAAGTAAGCTGTCAAGAGAACAATTCACAAGAGGACCCCAACAACGTAGATGGAAGGAAGAACCACAAAGCAATCGAAAGTGAACATCCAAACATGGCTCTGAAAAAGAGCTACGAGAAATACGAGGCCAACCTCACTGCTTTAGAGGTGGGAGATCTATGGGGGTAGAACGTCGCACATATTTTCCGACTTTTTCAAAGCAGTTATTCGCTTTGCTGATTTTTAAAAGTCTTTTTCTTAAAACAATATTATTCGTTAAGAGGGATGGCTCTCGGAGAGGGAAAGACACTTGGGGAAATTTCAGTGATGTAAAAAAACAAAAGACCGATAAATTTTTTTTTTTAAAGAGTATGCCATTAGTGGGAGTAAATTTTGTAGCATCAAAGCTTTGCTGCTTCAGTTATTCTTGGATGATTAGCAATGAGCATAACTTTATGGAGAAATGTTCTGAGAAACAATGCAGGTCAAGAAAAGGGGGGGCAACCTTAAGGGGCTTGAGATCAGCTCCTCAGAAGGCATCCTGCCATTGAAAGAGTGGAGAAGTTGAAGTCACACAATGGGCTACCTCAAAATCCAAGATGAGCACTTGGTACTACAAAAGTCCACTGGTACATGACCATGAACATATTCCATGATGATTTTGGACTCTGGGGCTGAGAGCTGGCACAGAAGGGAAGGGAATATATGTTCACGTGGTGCCTACTGGGCACTGCACTAATCCCTTTACGAGTATTATCTCTGATCCCCATGATCCAAATGAAGAGGTAGGTGCTATTATTAACCCCATGAGAACACTGAGGCAAAGAGAGGTTGAGTGACTTGGCCAGGATCACACAGCTAGTAAGTATCTGAGGTCAGCTTTGAACTTGTCTTCCTGATGCCAGACCCAGCTCTCTATATACTGTACTCCCAGCTACCTCACAATGCTAGGGTCCAAGAGAACATTACCCATTGGGAGAATGTACATGTATTTTAATTTGTATTTTTCTAATTATCACTGATTTTGAGCATTTTTTAATATGGCTGTTGATAGGTGGCAAGGAGTTCTATTCAAAGTATGGATAGAAGATAATCCACTGATTTATATTCTGACAAAAACTAAAATGGATTTCACCATCCAGTACTGGGGATAAGCTATTGTACTGTATTCTAAGATATGATTGATGTCAGTATTCCACTTCCCAGGAGGTTATATATATATATATCTTTGTGCAGAGGGGTTATATCACAAAGCATGGATTATAATTGGTGAGTAGTCTTCTCAGAGGCAGGGCATTTAAAAAGCCAAATAGCTAGAAGGTGGAAGTCAGCACAGACAGAAGTGGTACTATAGTCAGTATATAGTCAGTATAAAGTGAAGGAAGGGGAGCCATATGGAAGGAGACCAGCATTTTGTTTTAGAACTTTAGAATCCAGCTAATTGTGGCATTGGGTGCTATATTCCCTGCTACTGGGAGACGGAGGCTGGTGAATCACTTGAGATCAGAAGTTCCAAGCTGCAGAGAGGCTAAAGTTATTTGGGTATCTGCACTAAGTCAGGAACAGACATTGTGAGCCCTCAAGAGCCAGGTTGGGGGAGGTGGGACCACCAGCCTGCCCAAGATGGTTCAAATTGGTCCAGGTAAGAAACAAAACAGATCAGAGCTCCCATGCTGATCAGAAATGGGATCTGGCCAAGGAGTAGCTGCTGCATTTTCAGCCTGGAGAGAGAGAGAGAGAGAGACAGAGAGAGACAGAGAGACAGAGAGATTTTCAAAATAAACAAACAAAAAAAGTAGGAGTCCCAGCAGAATCCTAAGGATGCCAGAACGAGCCATTATGAATGTCTGCACTAAAGAGGCTTACCCAGGAGGCAGACAAGTTTGAAGTCTAAGCTTTTTTCCCTCTAGATATCACCTCATTTTCCACCTGGCTACAATAATTTTGGATTTCTTTGACTTCTCCACCATTCAAATACCCCACCCCCCCTCCCACTTCTCAGCTTTCTTTTGGGTGCTGTCTTCCCCTATTAGATAATAAGCTTCTTGAAGGCAGGAGCTGTCTTTCTTTTTTGAATTTGTATCCCCAGGGCTTGGCACGATGTATATGTGACATAGGTGCTTAATAAATGTTTATTGACTATTGACTAGTGGGTACATGAGTTTCAGAGGTGATTGTGTTTCTCTCCCTAGTATACTAGATGACTAAAGAGACTAGATAATAATCTCTCATGAGCATGTGGAGAGTTGTACCCATTCATTTATGGAGAGGTCTGAGAACCATTTTAATGTTTTGTATTCCCTTTTTATATAGCTTTCTATTCTGTCCCAAATATTTCACTATTTGATTTAATGTTTTTGCCTGTTTTATAAGTAGAGTATGCACTGGAATGGCGGAATTAAGCTGATTTACATGTGTGTGATTAACAACACATTGACTTTAAGTAGTGAGGGGTTCCGGAGTTGACTAGGATTCCTGTTAATAATAATAATTATGAAGGCTAGCATTTATACAGTTATCCTTTCCACATCAGAGGGGTTAGAGACACAGCTCCCCCTCGGTCTGGAAAATCCATATAAAATTTTTGGCCTTCCCTTTGTATTAGAGAAGTCTGAATTTTTTCTTTTTCTTTTATGGGGTGTTTACAGTACCTTATTGTAAAATTTGGGTTGATATCATACAGTACAATACTATACATTCATTTTATGCATTTCTGAGTTTCTAAACCTTCTGCTGGCCTTTGTGTGTCGTCTGCAGCTTTTGCAAACTGCCCCCCCCACCGCCAAATTCCCATTTAATTTCTTATGCCAACCCTTGATATACTGAAACCACAATAAAGAAAGTCTCGATGTGGAAGGGACGACTGTATAGCGTTTACTATGTGCCAGGTTCTGTGCTAAGAATTTTATAAGTATTGTTTTATTTGTTCCTCACAAGGTAGGTGTTATTATTAATTGAATTTTACAGAGGAGGAAACTGAGGCAAACAGGTTAATTGACTTGCCCTGGTCCACACCACTAGTAAGTGCCCGAATCCAGATTTGAACTCGGGTTTTCTTGGTTCCAACACGAGAGCCTATGGGAGAGGTGATGAGGACCTGATCTAGTACGGTTGGCAAATGAATGGAGAAGGGGAGAGGAACATGAAAGATGGGGTGAAAGTAAAATGAATAAGAATTAGCATTTGATTAGATACGACACAGTGAAGGAGAGGAAGAGTCAAGGATGAGTGAGGTTAGGAGCCTTAATGATCGGGAGGATCTCTACAGAAATAGGAAAGTGGAGAGAACGGTGATATTTAGGGGAAAGATATTGAGTTCAATATTGGACGTGACGCCTTTGATGAGGGCACGCAGGTAATATCTAGCATCACTGCAAGATTGGTATTCAAGGTAGATCTTAGGGCTGACCACCCTCCTTTGGGCATGCTCCTTGATAATCGGTGCCCTTCAGAAAATCTGACTCCCATAACTGAATACAACGTGGTCTGACTATCCCACAGCACCTTGTGACTAAGATCCTTGATTCTGGACACTGTTTATTTTATTAAAGTATCCTAAGATTGAATTTTTTTTTTTGGCTGCCACATTATATTGTTGGCTCACACTGAACCTGTAGTTGGCTAAAGACTCCCTTTTAAAATTTTTTTAAAAAAAGTTTTATTGCCACATTTTGTTTTTATATTACAAGCATTTCCATATTACCCTCACTCCGTGAGAGATCTCTTTTAACAAAGCAAGACAATTAAGCAAAGTAAAATAATTAAGTAAAACTAACCACCTCATCAGAAAGTGCATGCAGCATTACATATCAGTAGCACCCCTAACCTCTCCTCTATTTTTAAGTTTTCAAAAATTAACAGAAATCTATTTTCTCTCTCTACCACCTTGCTGAAAAAAAAATAGAGAAAAAACTCGAATTTCTCAGAACAAATATGCATAGTCAAACACCACAAATTCCCTCATTGGCTGAATATAAAAATATGTATGTCTCATTCTGCATCCTGAATCCATCACCTCTCTGTGAGGAGGTGGAGAGTATGATTCATCATTTCCTCCAGGGCCTTTTCACATGAATTGTTATCTAGTCACATATTCCTCATCTTATAACTCTACATAATGACATTTTTTAAAGCCCAAGACTACATTTTATATGATTCCCTAAGAAATCACATCTTATATATTGGTTTTACTTCACTACTTGGCTCCCTGGGGAAAGGGAGAAGGAAGAATATATTTAGAAATGAATGTGGTGTAAAAACAAAAGATATCTGTAAAAATAAGGCTAAAATAAAAAATTTCTTCTTAGGAGAGTCAGCTTTTGGTTCCACCCCAGTTTATGATTCTTTGAGCCAACAACAAAGAGTGGGGTCTCTATTCCTAAGCACATAGGCTCCCTCTGTGGCCCTGGTTAGGGATTATTCTGAAGCAATAATCATAAATGGAGTAGACAGACTTACAGAAGCTATGACTATGTCTTATAATACCTCTTTTCAGTCCCATATTGCACTCAGTATAATGCCTTTAATACTTACCTACCTCACAAAGCTGGCAGCTGGTGGCACAGTGGATAGTGTACTGTACCAAGAAGACCTGAATTCAAACCTAGCCTCAGATACTTTCTAACTGTGTGACCCTGGGCAAGTCACTTAGCCTCTCTGTTTTAGTTTTCTCATTTCCCTTCCAGAGTTGTGAGGACAAAACGAAATGATATTTGCAAAGTGTATTGCAAACCTTAAAGTAGTGAGGGCCAAGTGAGATAATGAACGTAAAGCCCTTTGCAAATCTCAAAGTGCTATGTAATTGCCAATTACTAGAATATTATGACAGTAGACTTCAGTACAGACTTGATTCAGTGATTTTCCTGTATGGATCAAGCTTTGACCTGGATTCTCTGTCCTGAAACCAATTATATCCTATAGAGAAGAAACAGTGAATATGTAGCCAATGAATCAACGAGCACATATTAAATTTCTACTCTCTACCAGGTTCTGTGCTAGGCACTGAAAACACAGAGACATATGTAACACTTGGACCATGAGCGCCGCTATGGAGGCAGGTTTTAGCAGGTGCTATCCCTGAATTTGCTAGTTTAGAGACAGCTTTGAACACAGGAGGTTTCTGGGCAGAGGAAGTTAGAGGAATTCACTTTCCATCGAGAGCCACAAGGAAGTGCAGGGCTGAACTGGGGTGTTTGAGGGATGCCACCTCTTGCACAGCATATCTTCCCTCCAAAACTACTGTTTACCCTGTGGCTGTCCTGGGTTTGGGGGGCACTCAGGGGACTGTGGCAGGATGGTGCTATCAGATCTGGGATGGACCGGTAAAAGTTGTTGAGATGGTGCACAAAAGGAGCTGGATACTTCCTTTTCTCCTGTCTCTGCTCTGAGTGAAAGAACAGCTAGTCCTCCAGTAACTGTCCAAGTCATTTGGATTTATGTTTCTCTTCCTTCTCAGAGGAGAAGGAGTTAAAGTGAGGAAAAGGCGATTCTGCCTCGAGAGCTAGTAGGCCGAGTCCAGAACGCATGACTATCCAAGCTAACTGCCCTCCTCCTTTGCTATCATTTTCTTCCCCTTGATAAAACTAAAATTTGGCAGATCCTCATCCTTGTTTGTGTGATTAATGCTGATGCAGGTAGAGTCTTGGGAAGAGATTTGAATCCTTTTATCTTTAAACGGTAGGAGACATATCTTTGCTTCTGGGGCTTAGAAGGGAGTAGCAGATAATCATGTTTGGAAGTCCCAAGGGAAAAAAAGAAATGTATTAATATCATATCTTTTTGTTCAGTCCTGTCCAACTCCTTATGACCCCATTTGGGGTTTTCTTGGCAAAGATACTGGAGTAGTTTGCTATTTACTTCTCTGGATCATTTTATAGATGAGGAAATTGAGGCAAACAGGGTTAAGTGACTTGCCCAGGGTCATACAGCTAGTAAGTGAGTGAAGCCAGATTTGAACTCAGTTCTTCCTGACTGCAGGCCTAGTGCTCTTTCTTTTGTACCACCTAGCTGCTTTAATATCATATTTAGAAAAGTGCAAATTTCCATAAAGAAGAGAACTTAATTGTCAGAGAGACATAATTCATATGTCTTGCCCCTAGACCTGAGAGGCAATATGGCATAGGGCTGCCTTTGACTCAGGAATCTTGCCTCTGAAACATACTGACTGTATGATGATAGACAAATCACTCAGTGTTTCAGGAAATTCTTTAAAACCAAAAGTTGCCTGATACTGACCTGTATTGACAGAAAGAGCTTTCTCATCTGGGAGTTGAACAACCCAGTGAAATATCTTTCTTCTCCTTACACTTGGGAGACAATCTTGGGCCCTGGGTGTAACTTCTCTTTTCAATCCTCTTTCTTCCAGCCCTCACCACCACAATTCTCCCTTCTCTTTTGGGCCTGCTATTGACAATGCAAAAGATTTTTGACTCACGAAGACCATCCGCTAAGGTGTGGAGGGATTAGTCATACTGATAAAATCATGGATATGTTGAAGCACAAGTATATTATATGAGTGTAACTCTCTTCCCTACAGGCTTTTCTTCTAGACATTTAGTCAGCAGCATCTTCTTATAATAGTTCACTTGTTTGGTTTTTTTTTTTAAGCCTGGGGTCAATAGAATGGCTACCACGCTGTCTCTTCCTCATCTATTTTATGGAGTTTATAGTAAATGAATAGTTAGATGAACAATCACAATAGCTCAGAGCCCCCAGTTAGGAAAATCCCTAGCATTTAAACAGAAGTTTGGCTCTCTGCCTTCATTTAAATTTATCTTTATCGCTAGTTAGCTCCTGGTTGAAGCAAATTTATGCTAACCAAAAGATTTAAGTATAGGAGCAATAAAACATGTCATAGTATCTGCTAATGGATAGACACAGGGAAGAGAAGTTGTAGGAAAGACAGACCTTTTGTTTGAATTTCCCACAGTCCTTGGAAAAGTGGGTACAACCAGTAGCTTCAGTCTGAACTTTCTCTTCTAAGATGTCTGTAGGGGCCAATAGTCCTCTTCAATTTACCAATTCCCAGAGCCCTCTTTTTCTACAGCTCGAGCCATCAGAAAACATATCTATATAAGAGGTACTGTGATATAGTAGAAACGGAACTGGACTTGGAGTCAGGAAGACGTACAAATGAATCCAAACTTTGACAGTTGTATAACCACGAGCCAATTGCTTGATCCCTTTAGTCTCAGTATTCCCATCTATAAAATGGGAATAATGCCACGTGTAGTACTTACCTCAAGTGAGGTTGTATATGTAAATTGCTATGCAAACTTTTAAGTGGTATACAAATGTCTATTATCATCATTTTTATTACATTACTATTTTCATGGTCACTACACCACCTTGTGTCTGTACAAGGAAGTACCACTTCATCACAGTATAGTTTAAAGTGAATAGCCACTGTCCTCCACTCCCCCCAATCTCTCTTAACTCCCCATCACAAAGCCTAGGGAGGGCATTAATTGGACAGGTCTAGTCTCTGACCTTAAGAAATTGCCTTTCAATTAAACTGGCACTGGCCTAGAGTTAGTGAGGGCATCATAACAAGGAAACTTGTGAGGACAGAGACTAACGTCCTAAATGACTGAAACTACAAATAAAGAATGTTGGGTACCAGAGCCGCAACCCGGGTCTGCTCTCAACTCTGGCTCTTCCTAGGCTTTTTGACCTATTCCACTGTTCCCCATCATACACTCTCCAATCTAGCCATTGGGAAATCCTAACTGCGCCTTCCCACTGTGCCCCCCCCCCGCCCCGCCTCTTTCCTCATTCTGCTCATCCTTTAAGGTCTAACTCAAAGGCCACCTCTTCCATGAAGTTCACAATGATCTCTTCTAGGCATCGTAGTGCTGCCAAAAGAGCATTGGATTTGCAGTCGAAATACTTAGATTTAATTCCTAGAGCAGCCAAGTAGAGCTTTGAAGAGAGTGCTGGACTGGGAACTGGGACAATCTGAGCTCAAAGCCGGCTTTAGACCCTTCCTACCTGCGTGGCCCTGGGAAATTAATTTAACCTTGATTAACCTCAGTATCCCGTATATAAAATCACAATAATAATAATAGCACCTGAGGATCAAATGAAATAATGAGTAAATAATAAATATAAATAATTTTGCAAACCTTAAATCATTTTATAATGGGATCCTGGCTCTTCCAGTGACTTGGGACAGGTCACTTCCTAGCTTTGGGCCTCGGTTTCCTCATCTGTAAAATGGGAAGGCTGGACTAGATGATTTCTAAGACTCCTTCTTAAGGCTCTAAATCTCTGCTCCTATGACTCTCATGTGATTCCCAGAGCAATTGATTACATCTTTCAACCGTCCGACGATGGATCTCCTCTGCCCCATGATGAGCAGCCATCCCCGGTTTTCCAGCCAGAGGGGCCAGGAGTGGTGTCGTTCCTGAGCCACCCCATGCTTGTCTCGGGGCACAGAAAGGAGTGGACGGTTAGGTCTGGGCACGCAGGGCCTTTCAGAAGCAACGCAGCAGGTAGGGTATGAGTCATACCAATGGACAAAGTGACTTAGAGCGGGATTTGCTTATGAGTGTTCCAGACTGAGTTTCTCCCGACCAAAAAGAGGACGAGATAGGATGTAAAAAGCTCAGCGGCTGACCCCAAGTTCACAGCTTGGCAGATGCCACTCGCAAAGGAATCGTTTCTGAATTTCTCACCCAGAAAACATGAAGGAAAGGGAACAAACATTTATCAAGCACCTACTAAGTGCCAAGCCCTGTGCCAAGTGCTTTATAAATATCTCATTGGATCCTCACAATAACCCTACGTGAGGTAGGTGCCGTTATTATGCCCATTTTACAGTTAAGGAGACTGAGGCAGATAGTGGTTAAGTGACTTGCCCAGGGTCGCACAGCTACTAAGAATCTGAGGCTGGATTTGAACGCAGGTCTTCCTGACTCCAGGCCCAGCATTCTATCCCCTGTGCTACCTACCTGACTCTAAGACTATTTGAACTCTAAGGCGAGGTTGGGACAAGACATTTGTGGTCCTCACAAAGGGCATCAGCTTCAGCCTTTTAAGCATTCAACCAATCAAGCAACCATTTTTAAGTGCCTGCTGTCTGGAAGACCTTGCCCCAGATGCTGAAGATTAAAAACATGAAGCAGACCCCGCTCCCAAGGTGCTTATAATCTAATACAGGGAACCTCAAAGTTATTCTTTATTTACTTAGTATGTAGGCAGCTTTGTGGTGTAGTAGAAGAAGCATTGGTCTTGGAGTAAAGAAGACCTGAGTTCAGAGTCTCCTTCAAACACTTACTAGCTGTGAGACCCTGGGCAATTCACTTAATCTCTGCCTTGTCTCAGTTTCTTCATCTGTAAAATAGAGATAAATAAGCACCTACTTCAGCTTTGAGAAATAAGACACATGGTTCGAGATTCTCTTCAGGGAGAAGTCCTTGAAAGGAGAGAAAAGCTCTGGGAAGATGTCAATATAAAAGTCAGTTGAGCTGAGAGTTCTCCCTTCTAGTAGGAGGGTTTGTCCACTGGTATTATCTGGTATAATGTCATTTGTATATGTCTCTTTTTTGCACTTCTTGTCCATTATCTCTCTGTCAGAAGTCAGGAAGCGTACTTTTCCAGTGATACTGATCCTCTGGAGTCATGGTTGGTCATTGCATTAATCAGACTTCTCAAGTCTTTCAAAATTAATTTTCCTTATATGGGGCAGGAAAGGGTGGGGTGGGCCATGCTCATGTAGGTTATGTGTGTCCACATGGGTCTGCCTAGATGTAGCTGGGGGGATGTTGAACCACATGTATTTTCCCTCAAAGCCAGAAGCCTGAAGCATGTGTAGGGAATATTGTTTTCCTTGCTTTCTCAATGAGTGGGGAAGGAGGGGATGAAGAGAGGGAAATCATTTGGAACTGAAAATAAAAATACAATTAATTTTAAAAATGAAAAAATTATTTCCCCCAGACTAGCAATATAATTCTAGCCTGGTACGTCCTCTTCCTGAGGAGTAAATAGTGTGACCAGCTTTTGGTCCCAACCTCCTGCTTCCTTTCGTGGCATGAATCAAAGTCTCACTTAGAGAAGAGGGGTGAGGCAGAGGATATTCTAGAGATATCTACTCATGCCTCCCTTCCAGCCATACCTAGACAGATCCATGTAGACACATATAACCTACATGGGCACAGCCCACCCCGCCTTGCCTCCCCACCCTCCTCAACCCGCTCCCAGCCCCATATAAAGAAAACCAATTTTGAAAGACTAATTAGTCTAATTAATGCAATGACCAACCATGACTCCAGAATACCAGTATCACTGGAAAGTGTGCTTCCTGATTTCTGACAGAGAGATAGTAGACAAGAAGTGCAGAATGAGACATATGTTTTCAGACAGAGTCAGATTTGTCTTGTTTCACTAGGTTCATTTGTTCTAAGGGAGGGCCTTAACATTTTTTTTGGAGGGGGACAGAAAGGAGGATAGTGATATGGATGGCCCCTCCCCAAAAAAGAATGCCATCGAAATATTTAAAAATACAAAGAAGAGGAGGAAGGAAACAAGCATTTATAAAAGCCTGCTGTAAGCCAGGCACTATACTAATTGCTTTACAAATAATAGTAATAGCAAGCATTTATATAGTGCTTACTATGTACACAGGCACAATGTTAAGCACTTTATAACTATTATCTTACTGGATCCTCACAATAACCCTGAGAAGTAAGTACCATTATTATCCCCATTTTACAGGAATAAAACTGAGGCAGAGATTAAGTGACTTGCCCAGGGTAACGCATAGGGTGTCTGAAACCAGAGTTAAATGCAGATTTTTTTTGTCCTGGCCCAGAGTACCACCTAGTGGCCACAGAAGAGAACAAAAAGAAGTTCAAAGGAAGACCTAAGCAGGGCAACTTTGAAATTAATGTACTGAATTTTATGTACTTAAATATATACTTTATATACTTACAAGCACCACGTAAGAGGTTCATGTTGTAATATACAATCATCTTTCTATTTTGTGCATGAAACTATTTATATTTGTTAAGTTCAAAATAACAATTTTTTAAAAATCAAAGAAAAAAATCACATTTTTTTTTCGGGAAGATTTTAAAATAGGTTAGAAAATCCTGTTTCCAAATTTTTGAAGTGTGTAGCTATTAGAGTTTTTGATGATGACACATGATTTTTGGCAACAAAAACTTAGCTCTAAAATGTCCTGGCAATCATGATGGCTTCATAGGACTAATCAATATCTCAAGGTGCAAGACACACTTGGGGAAAGCTCCAGCATTAACAACAGTGTATACCAATGTACATTTCGAGTAACCTTCTTGGTAATCTGGAATTTTCTTGGCTGACTTCTCATAAGACCTGATTAGGCGGTCACTGTTTTTCCTTTATAATGTCTCTGATGAAGACCTCCCGCCAGGAGTAGAAGAGAAGCTGCTACTATTTTTTTGTTCACTTCTTTTGCATTTTTAGTATTACCTTCTATCTCTTCCATTCTCTGGAGGAGAAAGTGAGGCTGGTGACCTTGCACAGCCCTCCCTCATTCAAATCCAAGTCAACCGCAAGTCACGTCATCATTTCCCTGATGTCATGGTCCTCTTCGAGGACGAAGGACAAACACAGCAATTAGCTTCCATCCACAGTTTCTTCACAGGAATCTTTTCTAGGCTCTTGTCCATTTTGTGAGGGTCTGTTTAGTTAAAAGTAGATAATATGATCTGCAATCTATTTCACCAGGCACATGCAAACTGCAATATGTTTAAAGTGAACAAACAAGTGAGGGCACCATGGTCATCTCGTCCACCTGATGGAACTTCCACATTTCACTCAGAAGATCTCAAGAGCCATTCATGGTTTAATTTCTTTCTGATTCTTTATTTTTAGGTGAAAATGAATAGAAATAGAAGGACTTCTCTCACCATGGTGATAGTCTTGGACATCCCTTGGGGCTCCTACACCCTACTTTGGAGACCACCGCTCTTGGAAAGTCTCTTAAAATATATGTTGTGGAATAAGTGCTTGGGGCATCTTCTCACTGGAAGTTTCCCAACACCAATGAAATCACAAATTTCATTTTTTAAGTTAATTTATTTATTTTTAGTTTTCAATATATACTTCCATGTTTTAAATTTTTCCCACTCTCTCCCCCCTCCCTCCCCAAGATGGCCTGCAATCTGATATAGACTCTACATATACATTGCTATTAAACATATTTTCACATTAGTCATGTTGTGTAGAAGACTTATAACTAATGGGAGAAACCATGAGAAAGAAAAAACAAAACAAAAAAAGAAAATAGTCTGCTTCGCTTTGCATTCAGAATCCATAGTACTTTCTCTGGATGTGGATGGCATTTTCCTTCATGAGTCCTTTGGAATTGTTTTAAGGTCCTTGCATTGCTGAAAAGCACAAATTTCATTTTTAAAAAAGAGAGAATTTGCCTGGACAATGATCATATCTGTTATCTTGGACCAGCATAGCTAAATAAGGAGAGGCCTGTTACCAGTAAGCTGACCAATAGGTCAATGAATTCATCGGCCATGGCCACTTGTGAAATCAAGAAAAATACAAAATGGCCCTCAGGACTATGTGGTCCCCTTCCACACCTGCTGCAATCTTGGCATAGTGTTTGAAAAAAAAAAAGATACAGAGTTCTAAGAGTCACACAGTTTTTGTAGACTCTCTCTAAACATAAATTTCACTGCTAGTACTATAAATGTGAGAGCCTTGTCTAATGATGGTGGAGGTGAACAATATATCAATGTCTCAATAAGAACCAAAGGGCTTTGCTGGGGTGCAGACCCTCTCCTTCTTCAATAAGGGGCTGCTCTCAGCTTTGGACCCATGCATGCAGAAAGACTGGGTCCGGTCCTGGAGCGTTCTCATCAGGAGCAGTGTAATGTAAGGTATCTGCATTCCGTGAAATGATGTTTCTTTTGCCTTTAGTCTCATAGTCAAGGCAACACGATCAATCCTTTTATTTGCCTCTCCAAAGAGGCAAGAAGGCCAGCTACCAGGGGCAGAGCCAAGATGGCGGCTGGAAAGCAGGGACTAGCGTGAGCTCCCCACCGAGACTCTCCAAAAACCTATAAAAAATGGCTCTGAACCAATTCTAGAATGGCAGAACCCACAGAACAGCAGAGGGAAGCAGGGCTCCAACCCAGGACAGCCTGGATGGTCTCTGGGTGAGGTCTATCCCACATGGAGCTGGGAGCTGGGAGTGGAGCAGAGCAGAGCCCAGTATGGGCGGCGCGGACCAACCAGACCAGGAGGCAGGCAGAGCGGGCCCTAGCGCCCTGAATCAGTGAGCTGCGGCAGTTACCAGACTTCTCAACCCACAAACACCAAAGACAGCGGAGAAGGTTGGTGGGAAAAGCTGTGGGAGTGGAAGGAGTTCGAGGTTTGGCCACCGCCCCCCGGGCAACGGAGGTGGGGCAGCTACAGCTGCAGTTGCTTCCGGCTCCAGGCCCACCTGGTGGGAGGAATTAAGTGGCAGATCAGAGCAGGAGTGCACAGCCTGCCGAAGATCTAAGCCCAGTCCGGGTTGGGGGTTCTTGGGGAAGGAGGAGTGCTGGTGTGGCAGAGCTGGCGCATCCCCCCCTCCCCAATTGTGGAACATAGAACTCTTTAGTCTACAAGCAGTCATACCCGGCTGAAAAACTCAAGGGTCAAGTTAGTTGGTTGGGAATATGGCCAGGCAGAGAAAACTCACCCAGATTCAGTCTCAGACTTTGGATTCTTTCTTTGGTGACAAAGAAGACCAAAACATACAGCCTAAAGAAGTCAACAAAGTGCAAGAACCTACACCAAAAGCCTCCAAGAAAAACATGAACTGGTCCCAGGCCATGGAAGAGCTCAAAAAGAATTTGGAAAAGCAAGTTAGAGAAGTAGAGGAAAAATTGGGAAGAGAAATGAGAAGGATGCGAGAAAACCATGAAAAACAAGTCAATGACTTGCTAAAGGAGACCCAAAAAAGTACTGAAAAATACACTGAAGAAAACAACACCGTAAAAAATAGACCAACTCAAATGGCAAAAGAGCTCCAAAAAGCCAATGAGGAGAAGAATGCCTTGAAAGGCAGAATTAGCCAAATGGAAAAGGAGGTCCAACGGACCACTGAAGAAAATACTACCTTAAAAATTAGATTGGAGCAAGTGGAAGCTAGTGACTTTATGAGAAATCAAGATATTATAAAACAGAACCAAAGGAATGAAAAAATGGAAGACAATGTGAAATATCTCATTGGAAAAACCACTGACCTGGAAAATAGATCCAGGAGAGATAATTTAAAAATTATTGGACTACCTGAAAGCCATGATCAAAAAAAGAGCCTAGATATCTTTCAAGAAATAATCAAGGAGAACTGCCCTGATATTCTAGAGCCACAGGGCAAAATAGAAATTGAAAGAATCCATCGATTGCCTCCTCAAATAGATCCCCAAAAGAAATCTCCAAGGAATATTGTTGCCAAATTCCAGAGCTCCCAGATCAAGGAGAAAATACTGCAAGCAGCCAGAAAGAAACAATTTGAGTATTGTGGAAACATAATCAGAATAATCCAAGATCTGGCAGCTTCTACATTAAGAGATCGAAGCGCTTGGAATACGATATTCCGGAGGTCAATGGAGCTAGGATTAAAACCTAGAATCACCTACCCAGCAAAACTGAGTATCATGCTCCAAGGCAAAATATGGATTTTCAATAAAATAGAGGACTTTCAAGCTTTCTCAGTGAAAAGACCAGAGCTGAATAGAAAATTTGACTTTCAAACACAAGAATCAAGAGAAGCATGAAAAGGTAATCAAGAAAAAGAACAAGAAAAAGAAATTGCAAGGGACTTACTAAAGTTGAACTGTTTTGTTTACATTCCTACATGGAAAGATAACATGTATGATTCATGAGACCTCAGTATTAGGGTAGCTGAAGGGAATATGCATATATGTGTGTGTGTGTGTGTGTGTGTGTGTGTGTATGTGTGTGTGTGTTTGTGTGTGTGTATATATATATATGTGAATGTGTATGTATGTATATATGTATGTGTGTGTGTATATATATATATATATATATAGAGAGAGAGAGAGAGAGAGAGAGAGAGAGAGAGAGAGAGAGAGAGAGGGAGAGAGAGAGAGAGAGAGAGAGAGAGAGAGAGAGAGAGAGAGAGAGAGAGAGAGCGGACACAGGGTGAGTTGAAGATGAAGGGAAGATATCTAAAAGAAATAAAATCAAATTAAGGGATGAGAGAGGAATATATTGAGAGAGGGAGATAGGGAGAGATAGAATGGGGTGGATTATCTCGCATAAAGGTGGCAAGAGGAAGCAGTTCTGTGGGAGGAGGGGAGAGGGCAGGTGAGGGGGGAATGAGTGAATCTTGCTCTCATCAAATTTGGCCTGAGGAGGGAATACCATACATACTCAATTGGGTATCTTACCCCACAGGAAAGAAGAGGGAAGAAGATAAAAAAAAGGGGGGGGGGGATGATGGAGGGGAGGGCAGATGGGGGTGGAGGTAATCAAAAACAAACACTTTGGAAAGGGGACAGGGTCAAGGGAGAAAATTCAATAAAGGGGGATGGGTTGGGAAGTAGCAAAATATAGTTAGTTTTTCACAACATGAGTATTGTGGAAGCGTTATACATAATGATACACATGTGGCCTATGTTGAATTGCTTGACTTCTTAGGGAGGGTGGGTGGGAAGGGAAGAGGGGAGAGAATTTGGAACTCAAAGTTTTAAAAACAGATGTTCAAAAACAAACAAAAAAAACGTTTTTGCATGCAACTAGAAAATAAGATACACAGGCAATGGGGTGTAGAAATTTATCTTGCCCTACAAGAAAGGAAGGGAAAAGGGGATGGGAGGGGAGTGGGGTGACAGAAGGGAGGGCTGACTGGGGAACAGGGCAACCAGAATATACTCCATCTTGGAGTGGGGGGGGAGGGTATAAATGGGGAGAAAATTTGTAATTCAAACTCTTGTGAAAATCAATGCTGAAAACTAAATATGTTAAATAAATTTTAAAAAGCCAAAAAAAAAAAAAAAGGCCAGCTACCATGAAGATAAGTGTAGTCGTAATGGAGGTCTGATTCATGTGTAGACCCCTATCAGCTGGTTTGGTTGATACAACCTCTCTACAAAGAGGATAGTAGGGATCCTGCTTCTGGAAGAATCTGATGACATGTAAGAGAAGTGCTCTGAAGAGACTTAGGAGCAGGTGTAGACATCTCATAACTATTGCTGGTTGGCTGACGACACGATGGAGAGACACTCTGGTTGGCTTCAGAAGCATTCAAAAAAAGGCCTGACTTAGCTTTGCTAGCTGATGTAGAAAAGTTAGCTTCAACTAAGTGGCACAGTGGATAGAGTGTCAGGCCTGGAATCAGGAAGACTAATCTCCCTGAGTTCAAATGCGGCCTCAGAGGCTTCCTAGCTATGTGATCCTGGGTAAGTTGCTTAACCCTATTTGCCTCAGTTTCCTTATCTGTCAAATGAACAAGAGAAAAAAATGGCAAACCATTCCAGTATCTTTGCCAAGAAAACCTCAGATGGAGTCACAAAGAGTCGAAAACAACAGCAGAATCTTTCTCTTTGACTCTCTGCAATTCATTCTGGGACTTTGCTCACAACCATTAAGAGCCTATGCTGTAAAGAGAAAGGCCTTAGGGCCTTCTTCCCTTGAGACCAAATAGCCTGTGAAATGGGCCTCCATCCCTGGTCCTTTGTCCATTTGTTCTTTTCCACTCTAGGTGATAGGAAAGGAGTGTCATGACTTAATGAGTTCAAAAGGCTTTTAGGAGGGCACTCCGCCATGCCATTTCAGACTCTGGGTTTGAGAGCCAGTGAAACAAATATTCATGTCTCAAAGAAGAAGGAGCAATTTTTGGAAGTGACCTTCAGGATTCCAGCCTAATGGAAAGATTCACCTGGTGGTCAGGCTGCTTCTGGACATGAACATGGTGGGAGTGATGCCATGCAAGAATTGAATTAAGTTATGAGACTCCTCATTGAGACTAAGGTAGTACAGGGGAGAGTATGACCTGAGGTGTTGGAAGGAAAGTTTGTACTTTTGTTCTTACTACAAATTTGAAATAAATAGCCTTTTGTGAAAGTTATCCAATGAGTGTTTAAATGGAACTGGAACATTAGTCAAGTGTCCCTAACAATGGCGGGGGATGGGGGAATGTGTGGAACAGAACCAGCGCAGCTTAAGGTGATGAGACACATCAAACTTTCACCCCCTGAAACCCTGAGGGGAGATAGAGCAAGCCTGGCCCTGAGAAACTGGAATTGGAGGATATTTGTAACATGGAAGGCCTTATCTGGCCTAAAATTGAGCCCGTAATACTAGTACAATTCCCTGGAGAGATTCTCTACTGAGGACCTAAAATTTTGGATATTCTAGTTTGTTGTATCTTAGAGAAATTGGCAAATGTGTTTGTATTTTTGTTCTTCAGTAGTTTTTAGTCATGTCTGACTCGTTGTGACCTCATTTGGGGTTTTCTTGACAAAGATACTGGAGATATTTCGCCAGCTCATTTTACAGATGAGGAAACTGAGGCAAACAGGATTAAGTAACTTGCTCAGGGTCACACAGCTAGTAAGTGTCTGAGACCAGATTTGAACTCAAGAAGATGTCTTCCTGACTCCAGGCCTGGCACTTTATCCACTGTGCCACCTACCTGCCCTATGTGTATGTATACACACACACATATATATGTATATCTGTATGTATGTGTACATATGTTATTATTATATATATATTATTATATTTCCAGTTTGTGTTCCTTTACAAAGTAGTTTCATCGCGGTGATTTTGTAGACTGTTGCATCTGTTGATTTGTTGAATGTTGAAATATTATGGCTTGCCATTTAATGGACTCCTGTATAAGAATTGATGTTGAATTTAACTAATATGAGAAATACAGAGTTTGTATTAGTGGAATGATAGTGCCGGCCTGGCCCTGAGAGACTGAGGCCAGAGCATGCTCATTACGCAGCCAACGTACATGTCATCGTCTATTGCAGAGAATGACGAAGTAGAGAAATTCACCAAAGAACCTAAGATTTGATACATTTTCAGAAAGGCGGATTTGGGCTCTGTGGAATTTCTAACAATTGGGGCATCTAAAAGTAGAATGGTCCGCCTTTGCTTAAAGTCATAAGGTGGAAGCCAGATGAACTCTTCGGGGTGTTGTGGAGGGAATTCTTATTCAGGCACAGGATGGGCTAGACTCCTGATGACTGAGACTTTGTGAATGCCCTCTAAGCCAGTCAATGTAGATAGATAGGTGACATGGTTGTCATTCAGTCATTTTTCAATCATGTCTGACTTTTTTTTTTTTTGCAGAGGGGAAGGCAGGGCAATTGGGGTTAAGTGACTTGCCCAAGGCCACACAGCTAGTAAGTGTGTCAAGTGTCTGAGGCCAGATTTGCACTCAGGTCCTCCTGACTCCAGGGCTGGTGCTCTACTCACCGTGCCACCTAGCTGCCCCCATTTGGGGTTTTCTTGGCAAAGATACTGGAGTGGTCTGCCGTTTACTTCTCCAGCTCATTTTACAGGTGAAGAAACTGAGGCAAACAGGATTAGGTGACTTGCCCAGGGTCACACAGCTAGTAAGTGTCTAAGGTCTTGATTTGGACTCAGGTCTTCGGGACTTTAGACCCGGTGCTCTATCCATTGCTGTTCTTAGCTGCCCACAGATAGATAATATCTAGATGTAGATAAATAGATTAGACAGATGGATAGTTAGATGAATATAGATAGATACTTGGTAACTTCAATGCAAAGTTGGGCATGAAAAATAGCAAAAAATGTACTGAAGAACGTTACTCAGGATTAAGAAATGAAGCTTCTCCCTTATATGTCATGACTGGAGCCTTTTCTAAAAACAATCTGAACATGAACACCAAATAACATGGGCTTTTCCTTGAATACTCTCTTCTAGAAGAGAGTTGAAAGGTCTTGGGTAGAGTTCTTTAGCCTGCGAATAGTTGATTTCCTCACCAAGTGCAGAGACCTAAGGACATTGGCTTAGAATATAAACTCATAGACAAAAAGTTATGCAGAAAGGTGGTGGGGGACTGTGAGCAGTATAAATTCACAAGCAGTGAAGGTAGAGGGGAAAAAAAATGAAGAAATTGTGGCTTGAGACCCACTGAAGACAAATAATACCATCTTGTTTGTTATCTTGTTTGATCTTCAAAACAACCATGGGTGGTAGGTACTACGATTATCCTTACTTCATAGATGCAGAAACTGAGGCTGAGAAAGGTCAAGTGATTTACCCAGGGTCGCACAACTAGAGTCCGAGGCAGAATTTGAACCCGGGTCTTTTTGACTCCAGGCATAGCATTCTATCCAGTGCTCCACCTAGTCTCCCTCATCTGTGTCCTCTTGGGCACTCCTGGCTGGAGCCACTGAGAGTCTCTGCCGTGCTTCATTGTTGTGTTCAAACTACCAAGCCTGGCTGGGCTTGTAGTACCGGACTCTCCTGGTCTGCCCCGGTCTGCTGCTCCCGAGACTGGCTGCTGAGGCCTGGGGGTGAAATGCTTGTGGTGGCCTGTGCTACAATGACCGCCTCCTCCCGCTTGGCCCAGATCCAGCCACTCTGTGTCTGTGTCTGCCCCTCTTAATCTATTTGCGATTGACATCTTCTTGGGATAATGTTCACATGTCGTTTTTCCTGGACTGACTTCCTCTATTTTAGATTCCTTGAAGACAGGGTCTTGTTAGACCCTTTTATTGCTCTGTTAGTCATCATCCTGCCTAACCTCCCCACCAGCTATAGGAGTTGGGGCTCACTAAGTGTTACTAAGGGACAGCTAGGTGGTTCAGTGGATAGGGCTCTGTTCCTGAAATCAGGAAGACTCATTTTCCTGAGTTTGAATCTGCCTCAGACACTTGCTAGCTGTATGACCCTGGGCAAGTCACTTAACCCTGTTTGCCTCAGTTTCCTCATCTGTTAAAAGAGCTGGAGAAGGAAATGGTAAACCACTCCTGTATCTTTGCCATGAAACCCCTAAATGGGGTCATGAAGAGAGGGACAGGAGTGAAACGACTGAACAACAAAAAATGTTGACAGATGTAGCTGCAAGGTGTACGTGTGAGTGCACATGCCTGTGGGCATGAGAAGAGAAGGGGGCAGAGGGTGTAAAGCACAAAGCTTAGGATGTGAAGTCAAAACCCAGCTCTGCCACTCACTCCCTGTTTGACTTTGGTTAACTGCTTCATCTGTGAAATGAGGGGTTTGGGCTACATCACCTCTAAGATCTCCTCCAGCTAAGTCTCTGCTCCCCTGATCCTATATGTGTGCATGTACCTATGCGTGGCCTCCACTACCCCAAAGAGGAAGTCTAGGGTCTGGAACTCAACACCTGCCTCAGTCTGGTAGTGCAGTGTCCAAAAAAGCACTCAAATCCTAAATCTAATGCTTACTAGCTTGGTGACCTCCTCCTCCCTGGGACTCATTTTCCCCATCTGCAAAGTGGAGATAGTCATATTGGCTACCTCACAGGGTCGTAAACGTGGAGTCTGTGTGAGCCAGCAGAATCCACTCAGCTTTGCCTACTTGTCCCTCTCATTCTCTTTCAAGGGAGGCAACGGAGAGAAGCAGTGGGGCACGTGGACAGTATGTTTCATTGGCAGGAAAGTAGAAGGCAGAGTCCAAAGGCTGACCAAGTAAAGGTTCTACCTTCTAATACTTTCCTACTAAGACCTTCCCTAGCTCCCCAGGACACCACCTTTTTAGTCCGGTCCTCACTATCTCTCCACACGCAGTATTCATTCCGACCCCTGGATCTTTCTTTGCTCCCCCTTCCTTTTCACCAATCCAAATTCTAACCCTTCTCGACGGGACCACTCAAATCTCACCTCATCATAGAACCTTCCCTGATAACCTCGGCTCATACCGATTGTCCCGTTTTCTGTGGCACATAATGCATCAACCATTTTGGACCTTAATGTTGTTTTTCAGTGCCCTGTTTGATGCATACATGTATCATAGTCCTAATTTCCATCAGTTTGAGTCCACCTTCCACCTGGCCCCAAATGTGAACCTGTTTCCATATCTTTAAAATGAGGGGGCTGGACTAGCAGGGTTCTTAACACGGGGTGTGTGAACTTAATTTTTTGGTAACTACATTTCATTATAATTGGTTTCCTTTGTTTTATGTATTTAAAAACATCAATCTATGAAGGGATCCGTAGGCTTCACCAGGAATCTATGACACAAAAAAGTCTAAGAACTCCAGGACTTAGATCTTTTAACTACTTCTATCTCTAAATCCTGCATGTGATGGAGGGCCAAAACCACATTTTGATAGTTTCAGAGTATTGTACTGGGGCTGCCCTGTGGGTTAGTGTCTAAATATTAGAGACAGATATTTAGCTCTGGAAAAACCATCTTACATTTTGACTTTCCTCAGCTTTCAACTAAAGAGGATGTCAAGAGTTGAGACCTCAAAGTCAGGTGAAGAGGGGAATTATGAGATAGATGCCTCTACTTGGAGAAAAACCACACCATACGATAGGCCAGTGCTTCCTGCTTTTATTACATTAAATGTAACATTTTATACAAACGGTGGGGGCCCCCCTAAAATTCTCAGAATTAACTAGAATGACAAGCTGCCCCATATCCAACAGGCATCCCCTCAATACCAGTGCATCTCTGGGTCTTGCACTGTATAGCTCTGTAACAAACTATACTTCTATGAAATACTAAAGAAAATAAATATTGCCGCTTTTGTAATAAAGTTCTTTTCAAAGGACTGTGCCCATCCCTCCCCTCTCCTCTCAATAAGTGCCCAGCTATAAGAAAAGGGCTCATCAAAAGAAGTTCCCAAGGCAGGAGGGAAAGCAGCATTTGACATTTCAAACAAGGCCAAGATGACAGTAAAATTGAATTCCTGAAAGTTGAGATTTTCTCTGCCCAGGACACAAGGCCTGGGGAAAACTGGCTACCAGGCTGTCTGCTGGAGCCCCAGAAGCCACCTGCTTGAGGACTTTCAGGTTAGTGTTGGACATGACCCTCCCACCCATTTGTGGGCTCCTTTCCCTAGTCAAACCTTCAAGCCCTTTCCAACAGTCTGGATTTTTACAGTGGTTTGTTTACTCAGCTGGAATTAAAAATACCTAGAGTTTACCATATGGTTGAGCTGGGGGAGGGGAGGATGAGAAGAGTCAAGAGATCAAAAGGGAGAAGTAGGATGTATATCTCAGTACCACTGCAACCTGTTGTGTTCTCTAGAGGTGACTGAAGCCAAGGTTTTTTAATCATTCTGTTAATCCCAAATCACGCATACAATTCTAATCTCGGACACTTCTAGCCAGAGCCTTTAATTCTCCATTTTCTTCCTCATGGGTCTGGTTAAGCCCAGGTCTCAAGCCTGCCTCAATTCTGATGTTCACTGCTAAGGCTCTGGTCATCGGTGGGTCAAGGTTGCTTAGAAAATCTTTTCTCTGCTAAGACAGTTTTGCTCAAGAAGAAGCCAAACAAATGGACTCACTTGTTTCAAGTCCTTTTCGTTCTGCAGGGTTCCCTTTGCTGCTGCAGTCAATGTACTGGTAAATCGGGGCTTATGCCATCACCCCACTGCCTTTTACACACAGCAAGGGGGTCCAGGGGAAGCTGTGGGCATGCTCTTCTAGGCTTGGCCACTATTGTGACCTCCTTCCCGTTGGGTCTTGATAACACCTAAGTGAACTATTAAAACCCTAGAAGCTAGTGGGAGATTAAGAAGTAAGAGGCCTTGTGAGCTAAAACAAGCTAATTCTGTGCTTGTAAGGATCTGAACTCAGGAAATTCAAACTCCCAGTTGTATTAACCCCACTGATGCACCTTTCCCCCTTCTGTTCAAATCAACACATATCCGCTCCTACTTGAGCTGCTCAAAGAGGCCACAGGGAAGAGACTGCACTAGGGTCCTTGCTTGTCCAGATCTCATACCTTTCCACACCACATAGCCAAACATGCCTGTCTCTGGTTTATCCAAGAGACATTTAGATACCTCGGGGCAGGGAAGTCTTCTTCCTAAAGAGATGGACAAATCGTCTCTCCATTCCTCACTTTAGCACTTCGGAAACACTAAATAAAGAATGAAGAACAGGATCCGTCAGACCCGAATACAGATCAGGCAATTGAGATCCATCTGGCCACCTACCAACTCAGCTTTTCTAGAGACTCCAAGCCCTGTGGTGTGTTTGGAAAGGCTTTCCCCTCCAGCCAAACAGCTGCCTGACCCAGGTAGCTTCATAGAATAGTCTGTAGTATGTTAATGCCCAGCACTTAACTTGGAGGAGGAAGATTCCCAGGACAATCAGTTCTATTTCCTTATCTCTTCTATCGAGGGGATGTGAGAGAGTGCTAATAATCTGCCACTTGGAAGGCTACCATAGGACCCCAGGCCTAGGGAACTAAAGAACAGATAATCATTATGATATAATCTGTAGTTGGCAAGCCATCAGTAAGGGTCATCTGGGGCCCTGATGGGTACAGAAGGATGCTATTATTTTCTGAGCATGGTGTATGTGTCACGGGGCAATGGATTTACATAGAGATGGGCTCACTACCTACCCTAAACCTGCCTGAATCTTGTAAGCTTTTCAAGAGACAAAGTGCTCCCTCAGGACTACCTTTGCCTAGGTCAGGATTCAATCTACCTAAACAGTATCTTCTCTTTCCTTCAGGGAAGCAGACTACTTAGATACTACCAACTAACTTGTCCTGGGTGAAAGGATCATCATCAGCTACATGCAGGCAGTTTGGTTCCACCCTCACAAACTGACAGGGAACAGATCCCTTTTTCAAAAAGGGGTAAGGTAGAGAAGGGGAACTTAACAAAATAAAGTCACTCTTTAGGACAGCATCAGACAATATGTTTCAAAATATATTAGATTTTGTTTTTATTGTAGAGCACACAGATCATAGCAAAGTGCCAAACACACAAAACTACAAATAATTTTTTGGGGAAAAAAGCTGTAAAAAAAATAAAGCTGCAACTGCTTTAGTACTTAAATCCAGATTCAAGGAATCAAAATATGAGAAGTTTTTTTTTTTAAATTTATATTTCAAAAGAGGGTTCTAAATTTATCACTAGACCCCAAACCTCCAGAGCCTTCAAGGCCTCAGACAAGTTAAGTCAACAGGACAGAACAGAGAGAAGGATCAGGTGGGAAAAGAAAGTTAAGGTCTTAGCAGCAGGAGCCAGGTTTCTCCTGAGTCATCTTTATGGCCAATGGAGCCCTGTTTCTACTAAGAATTCCTAGCAGTTCAAAATAATAAGACTTCAGTTTTAATAGGCCTGACTCATTGAAAGTTGCTAAAGTTTTTTTTAATTTAAAAAAAAATGTATTTAAAAGGCTCTTCCCGTTACTCACAACTCTCACAACCCTCCCAAGAAACTGACAAAGGAAATGATCCAGGGCGAAATAAAAATTTCCACCAGGGCCAACTCTTTTTGCATCTCCCCTCATGGCCAACACTAAGCCATGAGAACCTGTGGGAATTCCCCTTTCTATAAGAATCAAAAGACTAAAAGAAGAGAGAAAAAGAATTTTCAAAAGCTGATACCCTCTGAGGTCCTTGTCTTAAGGGGAGGGGTTAAAGAAGGAGGCACCTTCTCTAAGGGGGACTGCCAAATGTTGAACACGTAACATGGAGACCTTTCCCAGGCTAGGTCCTCATCAGGAAAGAAGGGAAAGGGTGAAGACAAAAAAGATTTAGACAAAAACCCACCACACGCCATGACACTTTTCCATATTCCAAACCCTAGACTTGGAAGGACATCAGTCCTCCTTGCTAGAAAAATTTCTAAAACCGACCAAAACATGAGAAGACTCTAACTTATCCAAATATTCACACATATGTCCAAATGCATGAAAGGAGATACTTATGAACAAAATCATGCTATTTAAGCGAAGTGCTCTGTTCCAGTACCACCTTCCCCCCACCTTTTTCCTGGGCTGCTGGGAATGGTCAAGAACTGGGTGAGAAAGGATGACAACTGCACATATGGGAGAAAACAGAACTTGGTGCAGTGGCCACATAAGCTATCAGCTAGATGTCCTAAGCAACTTGGAAATCTGTTGCAGGAAGAACAATTTGCAAACTTCAAGATTCCAGTTACCAAATGGCAGGTTAGAGAAAAGAATCAACAGGAGACTTAGGGCTTAGCAAGCCCTCCTCTAAAGTTGGTAAAGCATGAAGAGGCCATGGCCAAGTTTCAACTCTAGGGGGTCAAACAATATATTTAGAACGTTTAAAAAAATTTACAATTAAAGCAAAAGGACTAATTTCTTGAATCTTCAGCAGTGAAACAGTAAAACATTTTTGGTGTTTTAAATAAACACAGCCTAGCACAGCTTGAACTTTATCTGCTTGGTTAGGGCAAAGTGCCCATCTGACTGACCAGGTGGTAACCAACGCTCCCCAGCAACTAAGATGCCTCAATATCATTTCCATTCAGGAAAATAAGTGAACAACAACAGAAAAGTCCGGATCTTGTCCCAGTTCCTTTCTTCAGCCCTAAAATGAAGAAAAAAACTCTTAAAAAAAAAAAGCTATGAGAAACAGCCAAAGAAAGTTTTCACAGAAGGGAGGCTGGTTTCTGCAGCTTAAGTCTTTTTGCTCATTTCTCAGTGTCTCCTCATCTTCACTTTTCGGGCTGGGCTCCCATCATCCTCTCCGCAGTCCTCTGTGTACTCATAAGACTTTCGCCAATAGTTCTCAGAGCTGAAGCTGCTCCTCCTCCTATGTTTTGGTAAGAGGACAGAACGCCGGTTCTCTTCCTTGTCCATTTCTAAAATCCGTGGCCTGTTGGGGTAGAAAAAAGGGAAGAATTACAGGTAGGGGGCAAGAAAAATAATTTGGCAGTTGGTATCATATGGCAGAAAGGACACTGAAGAGGAGTGAGATCTGGCCTTTAACTAGCAGCATAACTTTGGGAAAGAGACTTAACCCTCTGAGTTTTGGTTTTTTCCTTTCTAAAATGTAGCAGCTGATTCACATGATCTATCCAAGGCACTGTTCAATTCTAAATGACCCTTTGCCTTCTCTAGGCCTACGTTTTTCCTTTTGAGAAATAAGGGTTAGATTATAGCTGATGAATGGCCCCTTTCAGTCCAAAAACCTTCTGGTTCTGTAAAGTACCAAATTTCAGAGATGCGATAGGATTCTGTTGATAGGCAGAATAGTGTAGTGGGAACAGTTCTGGATTTGGAATCAAGACTGGCTCTGTCACCTGCTGGAAGGAAAGCACCTTACAAGCTGAAATTTTCTATATAAATGAAGCAGAGAGACATTTTCCCTAAAAAGCAATAAAAGTTATCCTAGTTACATCTTCTCAAGAAGCTATACATAAGGCAGGAGTTGAATACCAAGCTGTTTGAGAAGCTTGTCTCTCAGTCTGCCTTAAACCAAAGGGAAACGGTGAAGTCAGGAACACTAGTATATGTTCTGCTGATTACCTGTTAGAAGAGGCGCTAGGTGGTGTGGTGGATAACAATATTGGTCTTGGAGTCAGGATTGTCGTTGGTCAGTTGAGTCTGTCTGTGACCTTGTAGACCATAGCACGTCAATGGTCCATGAGGTTTTCTTGGCAAAGATACAGAAGTGGTTTGCCATTTCTTTCTCCGTGGATTAAGCCAAACAGAGGTTAGATGACTTGCCCAGTGTCACACAGCTAGTAAGTGTCTGAGGCCAGATTTGAACTCAGGTCTTCCTGACTCTAGGCCAAGAGCACTATCCAGTGAGCCTGGAGTTAGGATGCCTGAGCTTGAATCTGGCCTCAGACACTTACTAGCTGTGTGACCCTGGGCAAGTCATCGATCTCCTTCAGTCTCAGTCTCCCCATCTACCTAACTCCTAGTGCTGCTGGCAGGATTAAAGAGAGAACACATGTAAAGCACCCGGCAAATGTAAAAGTGCTATATAAATGCTAGCTATTATTACAAACCTCCTTTGCTGGGTGTGGACAGAAAATATGGAGTCAATTACTAAACTGTTCTAGAATCTGGGACTCTTCGGTTCCCTTTACTTCAACACTCATGTTACGTCAGGTAATCAGCAGTAAAGCCCCACTGTGGTTCATACCTATGAGCAGCATCTGGATCTGCTTTTCGGTGGGACCGCTTTGGTTTTAAGATCTGGTCCCTGTTGTTTCCTGACAGACGTTCAGAAGCGTAACCAGGGGGTAACACAGAGTTACCCAGGGACTTTGTTTCCAATCGTGGGGCATCAAGTCTTGTCCTACAAATGAAACACAAGAGTTACCAGCAGGATTCTTTGAAAGTAGAGCTACCACAAAAACCTGGGAAGACTTATATGAACTGATGCAAAGTGAAATGAGCAGAACCAGGAGAACACGGTACACAGTATGATGAAGAATTGTTAATGACTTAGCCATTCTTAGCAATACAATGATCCAAGACGATTCCAAAAGACTCATGATGAAAAATGCTATCCACTTCCGGAGAGAGAACGGATGGAGTCTGAATGCAGATCGAAGCATACTTTTTAAACTTTAGTTTTCTTGTTTTTGTATTCTGGTCTATGTTGTCTTTGCAACATGGCTAATATGGAAATATGTTCTGCATAACTTCACATATATAATCTATATCAAATCCCTTGATTTCTCGAGGAGGGCAGAGAGAGAGGGAATTTGGAACTGAAAAGTTAAAAAAGACTGTTAAACATTTTTAAATATGTAATTGAGAAAAAATGAAATGAGGAAAAAAAGAGAAACTTTTAGCAGAGAAAGAAAAAAAAATAAAGTACAGCTGCTCTTCTAAACCACTGGATGCTGAAAATCCACTGTAATTTCACTGCTAGAAAACAAAGTGTCAAGGACTACACGGTCCTCAAGCCAAACAAAAAGTCCTTCTAGAGAGGCAGGAATACATCTAATTCAAAAGGTCAACAGTCTGTAGAGGTGATACCAAACTCCAGATAAAAAGGACCAAGTAAATCTACTTGCGATATGTACTGCTACTGCTTGTTACCTGGGACAGGTACGTGGTTCAGTGAAAAGAGGGCTGGGCCTGTAGTTAGGAAGACCTGAGTGTAAGCCTGACTTCAGAGGTTTACTAGCTGTGTGAGCCTGGGCAAACCATTTAACCTCTGTTTGTCTCAGTTTCCTCATCTGTAAAACACGGGTAATAATAGCAGCGACTTCCCAAGGACACCGAGAGGATCAAACGGGACAATCTTTGTAAAGTGCTCTTGCACAGGGCCTGGCGCACAGTGGGCACCTAATAAATACTTATTCCCTTTTCCCTTCCCCCACTCTGTTGTCACCTCAGCTGATGACTTTGGTACTGTGACCTTGAGATACTTGCAAACACACAGTTAACATGCACCTTAAAGAGCTGGAGAAGAGAAGAAGCCCCCAAGGATGACTGGGAAGCCTCATTTCCTTAAAGATTCCCCTAAATCCTAAGTCCAAATGAAAGTTGACTTTTAGAAGGCAACACTTATTCTAGTGAAGGTGCCATTGCTCAGGGTATGCTTGGAACTCCTCCCTGAAATAGCTCTTGAAGACATACATGAGCCATACAGAAAAAACAAGTTATTTATTTTAGCTGCCATTTTGTTTTTGACACAAAAAAGTTCTCTCCTAAGCCTAACTGTTCATTGGCATTTGTCAATTTACCAAACAATTTTTAAAAAATCTACCCTTGAAAGGAAAAAGATTTGTCTTCATTAAGGCTATTTATTCCAAAGGCTCTAAATGCATTTCCTAGTAAGAGTGATAACATTTTGAGTAATGGCTTATGGAGTTTACACCTTTGAAAAATGGAAGTTAGGAGGGAAGGAGAAAAAAAGGGTGCTTCACGTAAAAAAAGGCAAGGGGAAGACATGCTGAAAAAAAGCCCAGAATGTGGCTGGATAGGAAAAGGGGTCAGAAACTCTTGAAGCCAGTGAACTAGATTTTGATCTGATTCAAGAGTCAACGACAACATTACAGGGCTTTGAAAAAGTGAGCAAAAAGGTCAGAACACACCTAAAATTTAAAAAGTATGCTTCAATCTGCATTCAGACTCCATCAGCTCTCTTTCTGGAGGTGGATAGCATTTTTCATCATGAGTCCTTTGGAATTGTCCTGGATCGCTGTATTGCTGAGAAGAGCTGAGTCATTTACAGTTAGTTCTTCATCATACGACTATCCAAAAATATGGAGAGAGAAGACACTAGAAGCACTATTTTGCAAGACTGCTTTCCAGTTTTCCCAGCAGTTATCTGATGGGGAATACTTTCCTAAGTAACTTAAATGGTTTGATTTATTGAAACCTGGGTTATTGAGTTCAATTATTTCTGACTCTCCCTTGTCTACTGTGTTCCATTGATCTACTTTTCTATTATTTAACCAGCAAGAAATGGCTTTGCAGATTGCTGATTTATAATACAGTGTGAGGTCTGGATGTCTATTTCCCCTTTATTCTTACTTTTTTTTCATTATTTTCCTTGATATTCTTAATCTTTTGTTCATTCAAATGAATATAGTTATTTTGTCTACCTCGAAGGAGCATTCCCTTTGGAAGTTTGGTATAAAAGCACTGAAACTATAAATGAATTGTAGTAGTACTGTCACTTTCATAACACTGACATAGCCCAGACATGAATAATGAATATTCCAAGCAGCTATTTAAATTGTTCATTATTTCTTTAAGGAGCATTTTGTAATTGAATTTACACAGACAGTAGAGGTAATTTGGTATGCTGATACGCATTTATAGTTATTTTGAACAGTAACTTTTAGGGACTTTCTATTATTGCCACTTGGATTGTTATTAGTATGTAGAAAAGCTATTGATTTTTGTGGGTTAATTTTGTAACTTATGACAACTTTGTTATGTTTTATATAATGACAACTTTGTTGTCATGATTGTCGCAATTAGTTTCTTTGATTCCTTAGGGTTATCTAAATCATGTCACTAGCAAGTAGTGATGAGAGCTGTCTTTAAGTTTTGCTGGCACCTCTAGATCTATACCGAATAACAGCTGGGAAAGGAGACACCTTTGCTTTTACTTCTGTGTTTACTGGCAAAACTTCTAGTGTTTCCCCATTACATAAAATGTTTGCTTTTATTTGGATTTTATCATATTAAAAAAGACCCCTCTATGCCTATATGTTGTGTTTTTTAAAAACAGCATAAACGAGTGTTGTACTTTGTTAAAGGTTTTTTTCTGTAGCTAACGAGGTCTTCATGACGTTTGTTTTTAATATGACCCATTACATTGATTGTTTCTCTAATGCTGAATGATCCTTGCATACCTGGTGCCTTGTTTGATTTTAAGAGAACAGTGGGAAATCTAAATGAAAGGGCAGTCCTATGAAAAGTGACAAATACAACTTTGTAGGACTAGACAGTAAGGTGTACATGCTACGTTTAGCATGCTACATTTTGACAGGGAATCAAAGTGGTAGGAGCAGAAAGACTCAAAACTGTATGCTTCAAGGCAAATCCAAGAGCAACACAGGGAAGGGAGAAAAGTCAGCAGGAGTTGCTAAAGAAGCAGTCTGAGAAGTGGGAAAATGGGAAATCCTTCAAAGACAAAACTGAGAGGATAATATGGTATAAAAATGTTACAAATTAATTCAGGAAGATAAGGATGGAGAAAATGCTGTGGAATGACCTAGAAGAACAGCTCAGGTTCTGATCTGCTAATTACAGTTTTCACAGTTCAGGGATAAGCAAAGTCACTTGGAAATTTAGAAAATGTCTATAGTATTCCAAATGAGAGCCATTACATTTACTAGTTACACTTGTTATATACTGTATGGATGGCCTGGGACACTGATTGGCTTTATCATCTGGGGCCTGCCATTTAGCCCCTCTGAGACTATGCATGTTGTAGAGAAAATGTCAGCCTACATTGGTAGAAGTTTGTCACCAGGAAGAGTTCCCTACATCAATAAAATCACAGGTCCATTTCCTATTTCCTCATACTGGGTAAAATCATGAAGCTATGAAGCCAACTGATCAAGACCAGTGGTAACCTTTTCACAGTAATTCCCATGCAAGCTGTATACTTCTTCCAATGATGGTGCAAATTTCCTTTAGGACATTTCAGGAATCCTCTTCTCTGATGGTATGTGGACGACTTGTATGTCTTATTACTTTATGATACCACTTGATTTTTTTTATCCTAAATTATTACTGGTTGTTGCCAAAAATCAAACCCATCCTAAAAAAAAAAAAAAAAGGTCTCCAAAGAGACTATTCCCAAGCCTGTACTATAGGTTCTGAAAACTACTCCCAGAAATAGCAATCCTAGACACGTTCTGAGCAATGGGAACAGCTCTGGAACGAGTGAATAGACTCTGAAGCAGCTGCTTTGAAAGACAATACCTTTTGGGACTGCTGAGTTCTGCTATGTTTGTTAAAGAGTTTTGTTACTTTGCCTTTAACTAGCTGGGCGAATTGGCAAGTTTTATCTGTTTCTTTGTAAAAAGTAGCTTCCTACTTCTTCAAAGATAAAATAGAAAGTCCTCAGCTTAGCACTGAAAGACCTCCAGAACCTGGCTCCAATTGCCTTTCTGGATTTATTTCATTGTCACGTTTCTTCATATACTCTGTGCTCTGTGTTCCAGCCAGCTAAACCTGCTTACTACTTACTCCTGAACTAGACAATGTCTCTTGCTTTAGGATTCTGCTTGAGATGTTTCCTACTCTCAGGACCACAGTGCCCAGGATGCACGCTTCCTCTCCTGTGGCTCTTTATTTCCTTTAAGGCTCATCTCACAGCCAGCCAACTTGCATTGCTCCTTTCCTCCCCTTTCTCTGCCAGGTGGTCAGTGTGTTCTTTCTTCTCCAACTACCTAGTAGAAAGGTAAGTACTCTATACCATGTCTCTGTCTTTGTATCCCCTAGCACCAACGACAGTGCCTTACTCATTGAAGTAGGAACTTAATGTGTGCTGAATTTAATCCTCCATCCCTCCCTGCTCTAATATTTTAGGACTTCAGTTACTACTCACAAATACAATGATCCTACATTCACACCAAACATTTAAGTATTTGCTCTCAGTAGCCCAGGAGCCTACATATGATGGACACAGGGCCAAGTGATCCACCTGCAGCTAAGTTATTGCTAACAGAAGACAATGAACTGAACTCATGCAGTGCTAGATGAGGAGAGATATTAAAACTGAATAGCTTTCAGGAGGACTCATGGAAGTGTCCAAATAAAGTCAAATTCAAACAGCTGCCCCAAGGAAGGATCCTCAACTTTATTCCAACAACTTGATAGCGACAATCAAATCAGCAAGCATTTATTAAGCACCTAGTATATGCCAGTCATTATACCAGGTGCTAGAGATATAAAGATAAAAGGAAAATAATTCCTGCCCTCAAGGAACTTATATTCTAACAGCTAGATAAATACACACATATATATTAAAATACGGTTAAAGCAAAAAAAAATTCCATATCTAGTATTGTTTTATATAATTATATATAATACATTTTATATAAAATAATATAGTAATATGGAATGTAGATAGTATATAATACTAGATATTATATGTTATATAAATATATTATTTTTGCCTTAACCTTATTTATGGAAAGATACATTTAAATAATCAGTCATTCAGGTATGAAAAATTGTTACAACACAATACATCTAAAAGTACTAGGTTCTATATCTGACACAATTCTATTTAACTTCCATTCTGATGTCTGTATGCAAAATTATAGTACTCAATTCTGAATTAATCTAGTCCTGCATGATTACAATTCCTACAGTAAATTTAGTGTTCACTGCCAACATCCTTGAAGTCTGAAGTCAATCTTCTGGGAAGAATCTAGACATTTATACTCCCACATATAATACAATGGAACTCATAACTACAATCAGATAGTACAAATTTTATTTTAAAATTGTAGGCAGGCACACACACACACACACACACACACACACACACACTTACACAAATAAACAAACACATACGCATGAGGAACACAGTGCAAAGGCCAAAATGGGAGATGGAATACTGAACGTGAGGATGGATTAGCAAGGGAGCTAGACTACAGAGTTTGTGGAAAGGAGTGATGTATAAGACTGAAAAGGTAGAAGGATCTAGGTTATAAAGAATGCCAACACAGAATATTTGATACTGGAGAGAGTAGGGAGCCAGTGTAGTTTAGTGAGCATACAAATTAAATGGTCAGACTTGTACTTCAGGAAAATTAGTTCAGCCACTGTGTAGCTTTGGAGTATGGAGAAATTTGAGCTGGGAAGGCTATTCCAATAATCTGGAAGAGCAGTGAGGACCTAAACTAGGACAAAGGCTGTGTGGGTGCAGAGAAGGGTACCTATAGGAAAGAATATATATTGTAGAAGAGAGCTGCTTGGAAAGTGGGGAGAGATCCTAGGATCATCATTCTAAAACTGGAAGGGCTCCCATCAGAAATTAGAGAGACTAGAGCTTGATAGATGGCTAGAAAGACAGAGCTTGATAGATAGCTAGAAAAACAGATAGGTAAATAGATATATACATACATGCATACACACACATATTAGGAAGAGAAGATATTTGAAAATGCAAAAGCCAAAGAGATCACCAAGTGAAAAAGTGTTTAGAAAAGAGAAGGGAAAAAGTACGCAGGACAGAGGCTTTGGGTGTACTCAGAGTTAGTGGGCATGGCATTGGTTAATATTCAGCAAAGGAAACTAAAGAGGAATGGTCATAGAGGTAGAAGCATACAAAACAGGGAAACCTAAGCGAACCGGCCATGGAGAGTCACCGTTGGCTGCCTCTGGAGGCCAATCCCGAGGTCACCAACCAGTTTCTCAGACAATTAGGTCTGCATCCCAACTGGCAATTTGTTGATGTGTACGGTATGGAACCTGAACTCCTTAGCATGGTGCCACGACCAGTTTGTGCTGTACTGCTTCTCTTTCCAATTACAGAAAAGTATGAAGTATTCAGAATAGAAGAAGAAGAAAAAATAAAATCAGAGGGACAAGATGTCACAGAATCGGTGTATTTCATGAAGCAAACCATCAGTAATGCCTGTGGAACAACTGATTTGATCCACGCCATTGCTAACAACAAAGACAAAATGAATTTTGAATCTGGATCAGCATTGAAAAAGTTCTTGGAAGAATCTCTAAGTATGAATCCTGAAGAAAGAGCCAGATACCTAGAAAAATATGAAGCTATTCGAGTTACTCATGAATCGAGTGCCCATGAAGGTCAGACAGAGGCACCAAGTATAGATGAAAAAGTAGATTTGCATTTTATTGCATTAGTTCATGTAGATGGGCATCTCTATGAATTAGATGGGTGCAAACCATTTCCAATTAACCATGGGAAAACTAGTGATGATACTTTATTAGAGGATGCCATAGAAGTTTGTAAGAAGTTCATGGAACGGGACCCAGAAGAGTTAAGATTTAACACAATTGCTCTTTCTGCAGCATAGCTTATGCATAGTGGAGACACCAGTACTGTATCATTTGTAACAGAAGTAAAATTCCTCCTGCCATACTCCAGCACTCACAAATTTTGATATTTTCATGATGATATTGATGATACTGACCAATAATAGTTTATGTGGATTAAACTTTGAATTAATCTGAAAAAAAAAAAAGAAGCATACAAAACAGTATCACAAAAACCCAGAGAGAATATCCAGGAGAAAAAGTACTGCATAAAGATAAATAGGATGAGACTTGGGAAGCAATCAGAATTGAAAATTAAGATATCATTGCTAATTTTGGAGAAAGCAATTTTACTTGAAATAATAAGGTTGGAAGTCAAATTACAAAGGGTAGAAAGGAGAGGAAGTACAGTTTTTTCCAAGGAGTTTAGCAAGGGGGTGGGTGGGTGGGAATACATAGGGCAATATGGTCATGGTAGGTTCTACAGATGGATTTTTAAAGATGGGAGAAGACTTGGGTATATTTGTAGGCATAGGAAAAGAACCAGCAGATAGTGAGAGACAGGAGATGACAGTGGGAGCAATCTGATGGAAAAGCCAGAAGCGGATAGGATTGAGGGGTACATGTTAGCGTTGATAAAGTCATCTCTTATTTTTCAGAGAACAGAAGAGGATAAAAGGATAAGACAGTAGGGTATTATGTCAAGGGGATGAGAGATAAGAAAGGAGAAGAGAGAGCTAGTAGCCAGTGGCCTTGCTTATCTCAGAAAAGTATTAGGTGAGGAAACTTGCTGAGAAGATAAGTCATTGTGGTAAATGAGATAAAGAATCAATTAGGGATGGGAAGGACTGCCTTGTAGCCCAGTAGAGATCAGATAACTTAAATCTGTAGTGGACCAGTCAATACGGTTGTGTGACTTTGTATAGTTCCATTCAGCAGCATATAAATAGAAGCAGATGGTGAGAGGAAGCTGGGGTGGAGTTTGACAAGTCATGAGTGGTAACTGGACAAGGAAGCAAAAGATTCAAGAGTACAGAGTTGAACTGGCTCACTTAGGGGTCAAAAATGGAATGGGAAGAGGGTGAAGCCAGAGTATGAGTGACAGCCCATTAAAGTATCAGGGTTGGAGGACTGCAGGTAAAGGTGAGGAGATGAAAAATAGGTTGTATAAAAGCAGAAGTCTTGGCACTGCATTGAGAAAGAAAGGAGAATGTTCTGGGAGGGGGTCGGCAGAGGTGTCAGTAGATAACCATCATGATTGAATTAGATGATAAATATGGATAAAATGAACCTCAGGGAAGAGAAGCTGCTGAATGATTGATAGGGAAGGAGAATCTAGAAGTGGTAATACAGAAGAAAGTATGAGAGAAAATGCAACCAGTACTGGAAAAGACTGCAACAGAGGCAGTATCATTTATGGGGAGCCAGGCCACAGAGGGTGGTGTTAGAAGATGGAAGAAGCATGAGAGGAAAAAGTCTAAAATAAATAGAAGTTTGTTAATTATAGAGCTGGAGGTTCTTTGGTAGCATGGGATTTAGGATCACAGAGACAGGGAAAGTGAGAAGAGGTAAGAGTTTGTAACCAATGGGATTAACAATGAGGCAAAGTACAAGTGGATGGGGGGCATTCCACTGAGGAAGGAAGGTAATTAGATGGTTCAAGGTCCAAGGCTGAAGGTCTCAATCAGCCCTTGCTTCCCTAGAGAGGCAGTGGTAATATGTCCTCAGGGCATCCTTTAGTGCAGTCTTTTGGCAAATGCAAGCAGGCCCCGTGGTGAAATGTGCCCTATGCTAATTCAGAAAGGTATTGCCTGCAGAGCTTTAGCCAGCATTGTGATTTGTATTCCAGACATGTTCCTAAGCAGAGCTACAGTAACACAATTCTGCTGCCTAACAGCAGAGCATTTGGCTTTCAATACAAATCAGCAATTCTATTTAATCATGAACCCCATACTAATCTAATCAACGTTAGTTGATCATGTAACACGAGTCCCCCAAAGCGCTGTGTAGCTTTGGCAAACATTCGAATAGTCCTGATGCCTGGTCACTACATTTTTGGATTCTGTATTGTTGTTGTTCATCCTTCATTCTCGATGGGGGGCCAATGACGTCACAAGAGTGATGCCTTGACTTGCTCATTAGCTGGACATAAGGAGGCAGAGCTGTGCAAAGTCATCATACTCTCTTTTCCAGGGTCACTGAAGTTCAGTAGCAAGACACTGGATGCGGTGGGTGACCTTGGTCTTTCTAAATCAAGGTCTTTCTCAGGTCTCAATCTGTCTGATGTCACACCCATTCAATAACTAAGGGCTAGGTAAATGTTAAGACAAAAGATAAGATTTTATATAGTTCCAGAATTGTTCCCTCTTCCTCCCCTTCTTTAAATCCTAGAAAAGATGATATATTCTTTCCTTTAGGAAATAAGTATTATCAGTAAGATTACTACTAAAATAATAAGTTATACAGGAAACCCTGGCATAATCCTTCATTTTTGTTTTGGGGCTCTGGAATCACAAGCAAACCCAGATGAATTTGTTTTCCTAAATGTCATCACATCTACCCATTCTCTACTGCAGAAGCCGTGGTACGTTTTACATGGTAGGTTTTAGTTCTAAGACAAGAAGAATACTTCAAAAAATTAGTATTTCAAAATGTCAAAGTTTTCAAATAACAATCATGGAACATAGGTTCTAGAACACTGGAGAGAACTTTAAATAAATCAACTCAGAATCAAAAAGCTGAAGTGACTTGTTCATGTTCACAGTGCTATTAAAATTGACAGAGTCAAGATTGGCTAGGTCTCCAGATGCCAAACTGAACATCACAGGATTATACTAAAGACAAAAATAACAACCACTGAGCCTGGTCATAATGAGCTAGGCAAAATCCTTGATGTGAAAGACAGTGGAGTGGTTTTAAAAATCAGTTTCCTGGAAGTTTTTTTTAGTTATATGTTCCAGAAAAGCCTTCCTGTGATCACTAAAAAACCAACATCCAAGTAAAACTATTGTATAAAATATAAGAAGGCTTCCTTCTCAAATCTAATTCCTAGTGTAGTATGTATAGAATTGGAGCTATTTGCAAACCCAAAGAATTGCCATAACTTTATTTGTTTTGATTTCTACTACTCTAATTAAAATTCCAACTCTTTCCACTAAATGCTCACTCAAGAAGCAAATTCAATTCTCTCCTTTTAGGACACTGTCTCCACATCAAATAACACCTACTAACACTGAAAATACAGATTGCCCGCTTACCATATTTGGAACAATTCTATGGTGGTAAGAACATTCCTTTAACTCCGTAAGCCTGTCACTGGACTATACAGCAATTTGAATTAAGTTTAGAGAGAGAGAGTCACGAGAAGATGATTTTATGTTAATATTCAACAGTTTGGAGGAAGAGAAGAAAAAGCAACAGCCAGTCACTGGTCTCCGTTAGGACACCAAAAGTCCTGAAAGGTCAAACATTAGGTTAAAGATGGAGATAGTCCTTACTATTAGCAAAGATATGATGCTAGTAGTAGAACCTCAAAATAATTAAAAAGCACCATAAATTGGGTTTATCTGGACAGATTCGAAGCAAAGAGTCAAACTTTTGACATTAACAACTTCAAAAACTTCTAAAGAACAAGGTAACGGGTGAAGAGATCCAATGGCAACGTCCAGATTCTCAGATACAGATGGGGGAAAATTAAAAACAAAAACCCTAAATTCTTCAGGGTCAAAATAAAGGGGTGGGGAACCTGCCACCCTGAGGTCCCATGTGGCCTTCTGGGTCCTCAAGTTGTAGCCCTTTGACTGAATCCAAGTTTTACAGAACAAATTTTTTTATTAAGGGGATTTGTTCTGTGAAGTTTGGATTCAAAGGGCCACACCTGAGGACCTAGAGGGCCCCAAGGCCACAGGTTCCCCACCCCTGAATCCCCCTTTTAATACAAGAACAATGTTCTCATTTCAAGTACCCCACCTCCCCCAACCACCTTTCAAAAGGCTGTAAGTGCTTTATGGATATTCTAACTCATTCAAAATTTACCTGCTGTGGGTGCGGCATAGGTGTTTCTACACTTCATTACTCTGGAATGCTTGTTTCTGTTCAGGTAATTCACTTGCCTTGAGTCACACAAGAAACCCAGATCTAGGGAATTCTCCGTTTGACACAAGACCACCCAGGTCAGGTAATAGGAAAGATATGTAATAAGCTTCCCATTACTGAAAATTCATAAAGACAATTTTGTACCTAGGATACAATAAAGAGAACTATCTGTCCTGGGTAGAAAGTAGGTCCCTTCTAATACTTTTTTATTATGGCATATCTTGGCATCTAAACTGATAAGCAGTTTCATAATGGTACAGACAGGGGTCAAGCACCTTGGAGGTAGCCTCAGCCTGTCCCATATTAGGGGGCCAGACTTATCTTCCACTCTTCTTCTGGAGTCTATAGAGGACAGAACTTTTTTGCTCTTAGCTCTACTCCCTCCAAATCCCTTGGCAGTAAAGAAAATATCTTTACCATGCTGACAGGTATTTTCTGTAAGCTCTAGGGATAGTATGGGTCAGTGCCTTTACTTCAACTGGTAGGACGCTGGTTCAAGGCTAGTTCTCAGATGAGTGAGGTTCCCAATTCCTCCAATTTGTTCATTTTGCTAGGTACCTAAAAAAATGATCTACAAGTTCAGCACCCTTCCAGACTTTTGATGCCAAGATGCTACTGAGCAGCACGTCTGTAGGTCAAAAACACATCAGAGAAAACACAATAACATATTATTTAGCTCAGAGAATCCTAGACAGAGGAATAAGAGTTTATACAGATGAGGCAGCAGACACAGGAATAGAAATCACTTCAGTTGTGGTTTCAATCTTTGGAAATCATTTGGAAAATCCAATTCCCAATGTGAAATTTTCTAAAGCTGAAGTTAAAACATTTCTAGAACCTATGGAGATCATTTAAAACTAGGCAAATCCTAGATGTGGGCTGGAAAAGCCCATTAAAAAAAATGAAAAGACTACAAGAGTCAGATATCCCTTGAGGATGTGACTATACTGCCTAGAAGATAGGTCAAAAGCTGGGTCAGAGAGCTCAGTCCTAGCTAAACAGGTTAAAGCATCCTTTCTGTACAATATCCCCGAATTCTAGGGAAGGGAGAATGGGCCAAAATGGGTCTCCCCGAGAACCTCCAGAAGATGGGGGAACTTGAGTTTTCTGTCTCTAGGGGTCAACCTCAGGCAAGGAAGGGATCAGCAACCCTTGGCAGGTGAACTGATATTCTTGGGAGTGACAGTCAGTGTTGTTTCCGTACCTATCAGGTGAGCTATCAGCTTAGGGCTTTCCTTAAAAAGAAACTGCCAACAATTAGGAGGGAGATCAGTCCTAAGCACCTTTTTCTCATTTGTGAAATGAGGGAGTTGTAGATGATCCCTCAGGTCCCTATAAGCTTTAATATTAAGACTTTACCAAATCTTGACATATTTCATTCACCAGGTTTTAGTGCCAGGGGGCTGATGGGACTCAGGCTGGCCTACCACTTCAGGGTGATCCCTTTACGGGCCCAGGAATGTCAGTGCCAAACTGATCTACTTTTTAAAAAAGTTTCATTTTCCTGACTTTCAAACTTGGCCATGTCCTTTGCATTCTTTACTTCCAAATCTCTAGAGAGGTTCTGTTCCACTTAGAAAAAGCTACTCCTGCCTATAAGGCTGCTCTACTTAAATTTTCTCACAATATAAATCATAGGGAAATCCTTCCTAATATTGTGACTATGCCATGCATCTGACTGTTTAGGGGCAGACTGATTATACTTACAGAGTTATGGACACATTTTTCCTGAACCATCAATACCTTCAGGTGGTAGAAAGAATGCCAACTAACTAAGCCAAACCTCAGTGTGCTGCTGAAGATGCCAAATAATAACTGTAGCTTAGACCCAGCAGAAAGAGAAATTCTTTAAGTCCTTCGTGTTATGCAACAACACTGTTCCTCTATAATATCAAGCTTTCACTGAGGAACATAAAATGAGTACCATAAAAATAGAAACCAAGTCTGTTGGGTTTTTGGTGGGGTAGAATATAGAAGCACTTTAAAGGAAGGTTAACGTTCAACTCAAATGAGAAACCTTGGATCAAAGCCAGCTGCAAGAAATTTGGAAAAACTGGAATGACAGAAAAGTACCATCAGAAGTTAGTGAAGACATTTATGAATTGGTAATAGCTGTTTGTACTCTATAAGACTAAACCTCAGAGGAGGAGCTACTTAAATTCTCCTGAAAGCCTAGCTAGTTAAGATCCCTGCTGTTGGATGGGTACAAAAGTGAATTTTGTATTGTTTTGGTGTGTCCCTAATATTTGCCTTTCTGCACATAGAAGCACTAAAAACTTTATGATCCATCGTATTTGCAATTATGCAAATAGACTACATGACACTAAGATTTATTGACACTGAGCTAAGTGACCAAATTGGTCAGCACGAACACCACTTTTGAGTGGTTCCCTGAGTCATAGCTTCTGAAGGAGTGGTAGGAGGGCTCAAATCTCATCTCCGAGATAGTTGTGTAACCATGAACAAGTCATTTAGCCTGAGCCTCAGTTTCTTCATCTGTAAAATGGATATAAAATCTGATTCCATACGCCACAGGGTTGCTGAAAGTCAAGTGAGAACACATGTGAAATGCTTCGCCAATTCTAAAGTACTGTGTAAATGTCAGCTATTATCTCTACTTTGCACCCTAAAATCAAATCCCATTTCCTATATCCTGGGTGGAAGACTGGGAAAATCAAGTTGGAAGGGATGAAAGCAATTCTGTATATAGGTACATGCTGCCTTCAGCCCCCAAATATATTTAATATGGTCAAAAGATACAATGACTATCTACTATAAGCAAATAAAACAACTTTTGTTTCACTGCATTTGTCTTCAGAAGATTGGAACGCCATAGAAGTATGTCAGTAAACAACTCCAAAGGAACAAACTACTTAATAGCTATGCATCAGAGGGAAAAACTTAAGCTATTATTGCCTTAACCTAAGACATTACTGTGTATGATGAGATACATGAGAACTTCTAGCTTCACCAATACATGAGCAACACTAAGACCTCATATGCAAGAAACAGATGTTTTCAAAGCGATTACATGACATGGATTAGGTAAAAGACCAACAAACATTTGTTGATACTATTATTCCAAGTGGCCTGGTTGGGTCCCACTTCACAGTCGCACAATACAGTAGATTATACTAACACCGCCACAGCCTTGGCTTTTCCACAGACAGAATGTTTAGGGGTTTTCAGATTCCCTCCTGGCAGTTCAATGTACTAAGAAGATGTGTTCTATGCCAACATCTTAATGTTCTAACCATATTTTCTTGCTCACAAAAATAATTAGCATAGCCTAAGAAACCTGGATTAGGTCAACTAGAATTTGTGAAGGCACTAGCTGATGCAGCCATCCTGCACCTCTTCCAGCTCCTCCGTTCTTTTGATTCCTGCAATAATCTTCAATTTACTTTATATATCTAGAAATACTTCCATTATTAGCATCTTAATCTTATAACACCTGGGATAAGTAGAGAAGGGACCCTAGAGCATAAGTGTCAGATACATGGACTATATGTGGCCCACAACACTCCCAAGTGCAGCCTAAATCAGATATAAAACATGGATAATATCACATTTTAAACTAAGTCAATATGAGGGCCACAGGGGTTTTTAACGTATGGATTAGTAGCTCCTGTTTCTATTTGAGTTTGACATCACTATTCTAGAAGTGATCTATTTAGTTCGGCTGCTTGTCCAAAGTAGGAATGCTGCACAGGGAAGGCCTAACCCATCTAGAGGTACTAGACCAAGTTCCTAAATCTCTGAGGGCAGGGACTGTGTCTTGTCTAAACTTTCTATTTCTCTTAGCACACTGTGATCTGCACACAGTAGGGTGCTTTAAAAAAAAGTTTTTTGAATCATTAAATCCAGTTTTTGCTCAAATACTTTCTCTTACAGGAGAAAATTGTAATTTCTTGATATAGTCTATATATCTATGAAAATTTTTCTTTCAATTCAGAGAACCAAGGGAATACATGAACGATGAAGAGTAAAGCAAACAGAACCAGGAAAATAATAAATAAAACAAAATGAAGAAACAAAAATTAAACCAAATCATTAAGTGTGACCCTGAGAAAAGTCCTTTCCTTCCTCTCTTTTCTGAAGAAGTGAGGGACACTGATAGGGCATAATATTCCACATCTAGATAGTGCTGATATGTAGGCTGTTTTATTGAACCGCCTCCTACCCTGCCCCTCCCTTAAAGCAGACCCACACCCACACCCACACCTACCTCGCCACCCCCCACCCCATAAAACAAACCCTTTTGCTACAAGGGACAGTGAAGGGACATACTCAGCAATGGTGATATTAAAACAAAGAAAAAAAGTAATAAAAAAGAAAGTTCTTTATTCTGTGCTGAAATCTGCTTCCCTGTTAGCTTCTGCCCACTGATGTACACAAACAGTCTGAGGCACTGGAAGATCAGGCTTAGGCTCCCGGTCTCCTAGTTCTGTAGACAATGCTCTTACCACTAAAATCACATTCATATCTGAAGACAGCAAAGAAGACAATTAACTAACTACTGTTTCTAGGATCAGCACATCAATCTCAAGTCAGAGATTTTCCCATGACTGTAACACATGGAATGATGCTGCCTGACCCTTTCAATCTCCTGTTACCATGAGCAAACCTTGGCCCTCATTGAGATGCTATTGTCCCTGGCCTGCCACTTCCTTGGCTGCTGTGTCAGAGGTTGATACCTTGCCAGACGCCCAGGTTCCTCCTCTGCTACCCGGCTGCCTTCACTGGCAATGACCCTCAGTTCTCTGCTGCCAGAGCCTCTCGAATTTACATATTTTCTACAAGGTTCAGAGCAAGTGACCTCCCTAGCCACAGCCTGTTTCTTCTGAGTCAGAAGGTTTGACTTTAGATGATTTAAATAACTCCTAGTATTTTAAGACAAATGAGATGCGACAAGTTTTATAAATCTTAAGCACAAAAAAAACCACTGCTGTCATTATTAATAATGATCTGCATTTTCATTTGGTCATACAGTCAGTTACTCCTACCAATGCAGATAGTAACCCAGAGACACCTTGGTAGACAGTTTTTGTGAACTGCTATGGCCAAAAAGCTTCACTACCTTACGACCAACCTTTTAGGTTAGAGCATCTCTAAACTTGGGTAAGATGATCTTTGGTAGATAGACCCTTAATCTGTCACCAAGTCCATTCTCTAAACCCTTTGGTACAACTTGCCAAGGTTTCCTGGTAAGCAAGGATCTAGAATCCCAGGAACATTTCTATACCATTAGATGGCAAAGGAGAAAGATTTTAGTGGAGGAAATCTCTTAATACTTTTCAAAAATGAAGATTACACTCCCAGGGCTTTCAAAGGTACAAGTGAGACACTTCCCGCCACCCCCCACCTCCCCCCCAAAAAAGCCTGACACAATCAGGCAGCTCCTTTTGTTAACATGATAGATGAACTCTATGTGATCAACCTTTTTTGAATGAAGTGCAAGAGAAATCAGGAGGTAGAAGAGGGAAGGTAAAAAGGCAGATCAATCAACAAGCATTTATCAGGCACTTACTATGTGCCAGAAACTGTGTTACATGCTGAGGATAAAAGTATTTCCTGTGGTTAGGAAAATCTTCTTACCCTCCTTAAAGTTCTAGGATACTCTGACTGAATCTATCGTTCCCATAACACTCTTGTATTATCCTTGTACTATCTTTAATCTGCATATATCTGTTTCCCAGTGGAACAGTGGATCTAAAAGGGTGTGTGACTCAAGCGTTATTAGATATGCCATGAAATTTTGGATGTCATGTTACTGCAGATAAAAGATTTTCAAAAAAATTATTTCACATACATTTTACTTACCCAGTGTATTAATGCAGTAAGTATAGCATTTGCAAAAACAAAATTTACCTATTATATGTGCAGCACACTAATCTCAAAAAATGTCAGACCCTGAACTTGTAGCAAAGTCAGCAAGAGGCCACACTCTTATGGAAGACAACTGTACATATTCAAGTCACCCAACTATCGTACAACAGCACTGCCAACTTAAATGTTCAGAGTGCTGCACTTCCTCATAGAGTACAGTTGTGAGCAAAAAAAATCTGAAGCACTGCAGTTGAATAAAAACACCTTAAAAGCTAGGCTTGTCATTTATCATTATATGCCCAGCACCCACCATATAACAGGCATTTAATAACTGAATGCTGATTACGACAAAGTGAACTGAAGCCTGGGGGCCCTGGGAAGGAGACAAGAAATAGGCTAAGTTACAAAAGAACATTCTAATTATGGTTTCTGAATAACACCAAATTAAGAGTGAGGAGACTTGTGCTCTAGCGCTGGTTCTGCCTCTAAACAAGCTACGTGACCTTGGGCAAGTACTGTCTTTCACCTCTGAGGTTGTTTCCCTCATCTATAAAATGAAGGGACTGGACCTGATGCTCTTTTAAGGCCTCCTTCTTCTGCTTTACAATCCCATGATTCTATTTATCTGATGAAAGACAATTAGGAGAACTTACACGGCCACAGGTAGCATGTCAACACTTCCTGATTCTTTCTACCATAGCCTAAATTTACCACAAGTTGGTCATCAATTCCCTACACGGGAAATGGTGACAATGTGGGACAGGATTAGATTCTCAGGCATCTGATCAGCTTCCATTACTCTCTGTTCTCCCTACCACATTTGAAAACCTTGACAACTGAAAGAAGGTTGTGAAAGCAGTGTCTAAAAATACTTTAAAGGTATATTAATTAAATTTTCAAATAAGAAAAAAAGTATATTACAAGTTGTAATAATAAGAACTTTAGGGTATTCTCTAGGTATGGGAAAATGAACTTATTTTCTCAAATCTTTTGGTCTTAGTGTATTTTAAAATACTGATACCACATGCTTTTTCACAACACTTCTATCCATTTATTGGAGTCCTTAGCTTCCGGATGAAAAATCTTTATACCTACAGAATTAAAATCAAGTAAGGGTAAAATGAACCTAAGGCTGTCCCCTTCCTGGCAAACACCCACCCCTTGGTGCATAAGTATCCCCCAGACGTAAAATATATCTCAGTTGTTATTTACAAACATTACCCAGAAAGATATAAAGATGTATATATAACAACCAACTTGGTGGAAAAACAATTGAGCTTTGGCACTTACTTCCTAAGGATGATGACAGCTCGACGCTCCTTGATATCCTGTGGTCGTATGCAGTGGGTGATTTCATCAGCAGCATATCCACTGAAAGAAAACAGCATATGATGAGAGCAGGCTGAGATTAAGAGAATGACTGGAGGTAGATGATTATCATTTCCTTTGATCAGGATTCTTCTCCCCATTTCCTTTGGGTTATTAAAAGCTCCATTCTGTTGGTCAGGAAGCTAACAACATGAACTTAAAGATACTACTTTCTCTCCAAAGGTATAACCATTTGTGATTCAAGATAAGGGAACTTTCCTCCCCATAGCTGGATATAGCAGGCATATATACTACTTAAAAGCTGTTTCTCCTCAGTGGAGACTCTACATTTTATCTAAAACAAGTCTGATTAAATGTAGAAACTACTTTAAGAAGACATGAGCATATGACCAAGTAAACAGTACCTTTAATGGGAAGGTGAGAAGGAAAAGCTGAGCAATTTACATGATACCACACTATTTCCGTAACCACCCCCCCATTAAAAAAAACTATCAAGACCTAGAAAGGCCCTCAGTTTAAGTATTTTTCTTGCTGAACAGACTCAACATTAGGTAATCCTTCTCACTTTTGAGGGAATCAGAGATGCAGAAACTGACCGGAATAGCCAGATTAGCTTAAGCAAGGCTACTGTAAGGGACCAGAAAAGAGATAAAGATATTCAGACCTCTTACTCTCTCACAACTTTTTGGCTTTATGCAAAAGCTGAGGTAGACAAACTGATGATGAGTCCCAGGGCAAAGAAGGTACCCAAGAGAAATTCAACAGCTTTTTCCCCTAAAGTTGCCTCTTGGGGAATTCAAAGTCTCCAAATCAGCTCTTTGGCATATTTTAAGATTTACTATCATTATTTCGTATTTATTTCAAGATGGTACATAATTCAAAATTGCTTACAGGCTAGTAATCACATGTAGAGGACTACTTGATAGCTAAGAACTTTCAAAGCTAGCTGTGCTCCTCAGCACCCTCTCTTAGTTGTCATGACCAAAGTAATTTTAACTTATCAATATAAGCATAGTCAAGCTAACAAAACCCTGGGAAATCATTCAGATCAGTATAGTAAAGTTTGAGTTTATAAAAAATAAAACTAGCTGTGGCCTCAGGTCAGAATTGAATAGCAGGTGAGAAAAGGTCTCTCAAATATTTCACTCAACTCAAATACCTCTAAGCATCCCTGTCATGAAGGATCACTCTATATACAGTCCCTTTGTTTTATATTCAGGCTTTTCTGAAAGTCCTTTTCAGAAGAAGTATTAGCATCAAGCTTGCTTGACCTCTACCATTCTAAACTCAACCTGGACACTCTTGGCTAGATGTTATAAAATGGCTGGTACTATTTGGATGGGGGTGGGGGATGAGAACGGGAAAGAGGCAGGAGGTATCTGATACCCTAGTGTAAGGAGGCAAACAGCTATTTACCCCACGCTCTAAGAGCCAGGCTACGTTTGGCTTAGGTTTCAGAAAGTCTGACCTGATTCCAAGCCCCGTGTCCCTTCAAGGTTACCAGGTTGGTTCTTGTCTGGCCTCAAGAGATCACATACATAATAAAGATTTTCTCAGGGTGGTCTTGAACTAAACCAATAAAGACTGTACAGCAAACCAGAATTTGTGATTTAACTCTGGAAATATCCCAGGCTCCTATGGATCAAATGCCTTGGGCCTCCTATCTCTTACATCAAAGAAGGTCTCAGTCACATCCTTTGGTCTAGCTTAAGCAGGCAATATGGTGGCAAATCTTACTTCACTTTCTTCTTTGTCATTCAATGTACTCGAGCAAAATGTAATAATGTCAAAGGTAGACAAGACCAATCTCCAAATGACTCATTTATGAGTGTAGGATACTAATTCTCATACCAGCTACAGACAAATACTTCTCCAGATAAGTATGTATGAGTGTTATTAACCTGTTTGACTTGGCTAGTAACAGGGCTGAAAATACACTACCTTTAAATCTGCTAACATGGGAAAGCTGTCAAAAGGCAATTCTGGAGAAAATACAGACATTTAACAATTTACCTTCTCTCTTTTCTTAAAAAACAAAAACAAACCAGTAAAAAAACCCAAACAAACAAACCCAAGAATTAAACTACCACATGTCGTCCTCCTATCAAGTGAAGCCAAAATGAGTCAAAAGGCCTGGTAAGGATAACTTTAATTAGTTCAAATCATTTTCACAATCTGTAAGTGTGCAACATCATAGGCTACAACAGTTTAGCTACCCTCTGGTACCCTTAGCTCAGCTTAATCTTAATCTTCTCAGGTGCTGCTCCTGCTCCCTCTTGTGGTTGCCTTAATTCTGGCATACGGCTGAAGCGTCTAATACTGAAAGACCTTAACACTCATTATTAGGTTTTCGTTATACCTTTGGCCTTCCTATCAGCAAAACCATTATGATTATCTAAGTCTTGGGCAATCCCCAAGAAAGTCTTGGCTGTAAAAAAGGATCTTTCAAAAAATTGTTTTTAATATGCTCCTAAATCATTAATAAACACAAGTCGTTTCAACATACAAAGTACAGAGGATAAAAGAGGAAACTTAACGTTTGTTAAGCTATTCTTCAATTAGAACTTTCCATCAGAAAGTGTTGAGCTGAGAGTACATTAAGGTTATTTACCACTAAGAAGCCTATTTATTGCAAGAGAATCTGTTTAAGAGAAGTGCACGCCAATTTGAAACTGAATACACTCAAGTCAATGCCACTCTTGGCCTGTGGGAAACAGTCTGAGCCTGTTATTTTATCTCCACAGGAAAAGAAGTTTTACATATTGGTCAGCCTACATAATTAACACATTGATCAAATGGGAAAGCAGGGACCACTTCCAATGCTTCCTTGTACCACATTCCAAGTCTCTTGTCTAGGAGAAAGATTTGGAAAATGCACGATCAAGACAGGTTTGTGAAGATGCTAACTTCCTCCTCAAACACCATTTGGCAAGTTGTCCAAAAAGGGTCAGGGAGACATCATGAAAACATAGGTATTGGCTATCTATATAGGGTCCCCAGTTCTGTCTTAAGGCCAGTTGAGTGATAAAACAACTGTTCACATTCATGTTAACACGAAGATTTACAAGCTTTTCTTTATATAAAAGGTAAGCAGTGGTGCACACATTTCTCCACATTTTACAGGTGAGGAAACTGAGGCTTAAGGAGGTTAAGTGGCCTGCTTGCTCACTGTCACAGAGCTAGTAACTTGTCTGGGTCAGGATTCAAACCCAGGTCTCCTAACCCAGCAGTCTTTATGCTAGACCATCCATGCTGGCTCCAACTGCAATTTACTGGGAAATAGCCTAAGAACTCTCAATAACATATTGCAATCAGAGCATGAACCCTCTCTCAATGGCGGGTGGGGTGGGGTGGGGGTGAGATGCATTTGCTTTTCCCACTCCATCTATCTAGAAGGCAAACCAAAGCTGGTTCTTTTTGTAAAGTGAGCCACTTTTTACCAAAGCAGGGTGGTGATCTCAGGTGGAAGTTATTTATACGTTACTCTAACACCATAATAATACACACAGCTCAAATCCAAGGAAAGGAAGTAAGGCTTGTTTGACTCCAAAAGTTTAGAAGGTTGGGTGAAAGGGTGGAATACCTCAAACTAGAGAAGGTGTCAAGCTAACCCTAATCTTGATTCAGACTACATATGACACTAAATTCTGGACCCAGTCACAACCTTTTCTCAAACTGTTCAATTACATATCCACAGTATCATTCACCTTTGTTTTTGTATTCCCTCCCCTTCCACCAACCCCTATGCTTAGCAGCTCTAAGGCTTAAGAACTTTCTGAAGCTTGCTACTGCAAGCTAACTTTTTCTAGTTAGAGGGATGGTGTATGGATATTTAGGGCAGATCTGACATGTAAATCCACTTACTCCTCATAAGCTTCAGTGGCTCCCTATTGCCTCTAGGTTAAAATATAAATTGGTATAGCTTTTAAAGCTCTACACAATATGCTTCAAACCAATTTTTCCAGATTCACTGGACATCACTTCCCCTCCTTCACTCTGAAACTAGGCAAACTGGCCTTGCTTCTATTCCTCATAATCCCGTCTCTGTTGTCTGTCCCTTATGCTTGAACACATGCCCCTTCCCTTCCCTGTCCCCTTCCTGAAGCATAGAGATTGTTTCATTCTTTGTAGCATAGTGCCTAGAACATAGCACACACTTAAATGCTTGATTGACAGCATACATAAAATTTTAAATGGGATAATCAACCAATAAACATTTATTAAGTGCCTTCTACGTGCCAGGCCAACACATTCTGCTCTTTTCAGTCATGTTCTAAATTGGAAAAGTTCTGAAAACAAAATTAGGCCCTCTGAAGAGCTAGAGCTAAGCCTTGACCACAGCTGTACAACGCCCAGCCCTAAAATTTTTCCATGGTACTTAAAGAATGCACAGAGGTTCCTGAAGATAGCAGTGGTACGTCTGCCTTCTTTTCCTTTGTCTTCCATTTCCTCCCTAGGACAAGAAACATTAAAACAACCCAGTACAGATCTCTGGCCCAAGACCATCTGTGAGTTTGCTTCCTTATGAACTGAAGCATTACCATTATTCTGTTTTTCACTAGGGTTTGCATATTCTTTGCTATTCTTTGTTTGAACATTTCTTTCATTGAACAGGTGATGTGACTTAACAGCTATCTGCCCCACTTTCTGAACTATTTTAAGCTAAAAGTGGAATTTTGTTTTCAGTAGATATTAACTACTCTTATCCCAAAATTGATGATTAACGATGACAATAAAAAAGGCATCAGCCTCTAGGAAATTACTTCAATTAAAAAATGTCATCTCACAGCACGAAAGAGAAATGTTCTAAGTAGGTGGGAAGAAGGTAATAAATAAATGTTTTGGGGGAACAGAGTTGAGTGGCCTACCCTGTTCCTCTGCCCAGATGGCAAACAAACTATGCAGAAAAGAAACAAGGGAGGGCAGAGTCTACCACTGAAGGAACTGAATGAGGGAAAAGTTCTATCATTCAGGAAGTAGTTTCCAACTGAGTTTAGAAAGAGGCAGGACAAACCTTTTGTTTAGGGCAGGTTTGCATTATCATTTCTAAGGTGTTGATATGATCTTCAGAAGTTGTTCTCCATACTGACAACTATTTAAAAAAAAGCTGAACCCCTACTATAATCCTCAAAAACAGAGCAATGCTGATGAAGCGAGCAGTGTTTTAGCCATTACCAGACGAAATCATGATGCAGTGGAAGGAGTACTGGACTAAATTCCAAAGGCTTTGCTGGCATGCTGCACGGCACCCTGGACAAGCCACTTCCACTCAGGGTTCCAGGTTTCTTCTCTGCATAATGAATAGGTTGATGAGATAATCTAAGGTCCCTTGTAATTCAGACTCTGCCTTCCCACCCACCATCATACTTCTTCTCAAAGAGAAGTGCTGGAGGATAGGAATTGGACTTGGTCTCATCAGGATAGGGAATATTTCCCCAATGAGGAAATACCTTTATCAATGCTCTGCAACTTAAAATCTTACAGAGTTAACTGGAATAGGCATTAAAGTGATTTGCCTAGGGTTACTGAGCCAGCATATGTCAGAGGTGGGACTAGAACCCAGATCTTCGGGGTTTCAAGGATAGTTCGCCACTCCTTACACTCTTTCTTCCCAATCAGAAGCTAAATCCTATCAGCTGAGGGTAGCATGTTTGGGGTTCATTCTTGTAAGTGCAAGAAAACAAGGATTCCTCAGTAAGTTTACCTAACAGTTGTAAAGGATTCTGAGGAAAACTAAGATGTTAACTGGCCAGAGATTTTAGGGAAGCAGGCCACCTGTCTGTAGATGGAATAGAATAGAGCTGACAAAGCCAAGAAACAGCATCTGAACCCAATTTGGAAATTCAGACAGGAGCTCTGAAAAATAAAGTCTCCATGATTACTCGGTTTTTGAACTTGGCAATGGGGGGGAGGGGAAGAGGGAGGCTGAGAACTGACTTTACTTCCAGTATGCATCAGGGTACAGTGGATGAGAGTACCAGATTTGGAGGCAGAAAGTCTGGGTTCAAATCCTGACTTCTATTTACATACAGTAAACAATAATCAACTGTGTGATACTGGGCAAGTCCCTTAACTTCTCTGGGCTGCAGTAGCCTCATCCATAAAATAGGGACTAGATAACCTCTAAGGCAGGGTTCTTAACGTGTGTGTGTGTGTGTGTGTGTGTGTGTGTGTCAAAGACCCCTCTGGCAGTCTAGCAGAACCTAGGGACCTCTTCTCAGATTTTTATTATTATTACTATTGTTTCATAATTGAAAGAAATGTTAAATTTCAGTTAGAAACTAGTGAAAATAAGGATGATTTTTTTTCCTGTTCAAGTTCATTAACCCCTGAAATTTACCCAGAGACCACGGGTTAAGCAGCCCTTCTCTAAATTCCTTTCCAGTTCCAAATCTGTGATGAAGCCTTCCAAGTGTTTCTCCTTAAATGACATCATCATATAGACTGCCTAACCTAACAAGCCTTACTTTAGTAATGCTAAAAATAAATACATAGAAACTTGGGATTTTAGAGCTAAAGTTCTCAAAGGAAAAAGAAATTTTTCCTGATGGTATAATTCTGTTAGTGCACTCTTTCATCAATCAGGATAGTTTAAGAACATTTTCCAGGCATGGAGGATAGCTCTAGTTAGAGGGACTATGTATTTGTGTCTGGAGGGCTTTACGATATATTTTTTAACATATTAACTAAATGGATAACATGACAAATTCTACTTTCAGCAGAATGCTTTTTAAGCCCCGAAGAATCAAAACTATTAGTTTACAGCTACTCCAGAATGTATTCTCGCTACGAAACTCTACAGACTTGGCTCTGAAAGTCCCTTTGGTTTCTAAGTCTCCCTGGGGATGGACTACTGTAATTCCATGCTATGTGGAATTGTTTATGGCCAATAATTTTAGAGAAATTCTTGATGGAAATATCTATCCTGAAAGGGACTAGGAGTAATAAACCTATATTGGAATAAACAAGCAGATTCTAAGAAACAAGTCTCAAATATTTGGATTTTCAGTGGTTGTGTGGGATCCCAAATCCTGGTTTCTATGGTGTTTCAGATGAACAAAGAAGTAAAGTACTGCTGCTGCTGTTTGTTTATTTCCCAGACACAAACAACCTTCAGTTAACCACTCTGCTTGGAATTCCCTACCATTGCCGCATAGTTTTGGCTCTTGGGACCTGACAGGATTCCTCCCTCATCCACAAACACTGAAGAAACAACTGCTTCCACACCCAAATGATATTAATGGTGCTTCCCCAGTGCCGCCATTAAAAGGACCCCTGGGACTACATTTCTCCATCCATCCACAGCTGCACTTTAAAGATTAAACTGTTCTCTACTAAAACTCCTGAAGACCTTCAGGGTATAAAGTTAAGAGCAACGTTACCTTCTGCGGCACTTTTGGAAATCAGAGGATTCCAAGGTACTCTAAACATTAGCTATCTTATCACTAAGAAATAAGGGATTACTTTTCTGATTGTAGAAATTTCTCAGTTTAAAAGCAGTTTAAAGTAAAAATTTGCTTTCTCATTAAAATCCAATGAGGAGGCAAATATGTTACTAATACAACTGTAGAGGAAATCACCAGGTCAAAAGAATGTAATTACTAAATCTATAATTTCAGAAGGACATTCTAACCTACCTCTCTACTAAGGACCGAGATCACGTGCTATACTTGGGTTCAAATATCTCCGCAGGCTATGTGATGATGGGCAAGTCACTTAACCTCTCTGGGCCTCAAGATGCCTCATCTATCAAATAAGGGATCGGTCTGGATGGTCTCTTCCATCTCTAAATCTACGATCATATGAAAAATAATGAAAGGCTCAAGAAAACAAAATCTGCATCTTAGAAGGATTTATGGCCTAAACAGCAGCCCCATAACCTTGGAAAAATTTTATCTAACGGCTTTGTGTTGAGTGCATTAAATCAAAGTTTTAGCAAAGCTCTTCTCCACTTCTAGGGGAAGAGGAACAAACTTCCCCGACAAGCGTTTCCCACTTTAAGATCAAGCCTGAATACAGTTTAACCCATAGGATAATCGGTCAACCAAAGAGGAAAGGATTTTTTACAAAGGATATTCATTATCTTAACCTGATGAAGGCCAGGTGGGAGCAGAGTTATGGGTTAAAGGATGATAGCAGAGGTCGTTACCTGAGCACAGTCACACTCCCTCTCCTCACAGGCAGGAACAGCACAGGTTCAGAGACCCTGATGGGCTTGAATTGAAACTTGCAGCCGAAGCAGAGGGCGGAGTCACTGAAGAAGGAGACGGACACTATGGGTCTCTCAAAGATGTGGATGGGATCCACATGCGAGACAATGCAGCCTCCGGGTTGGTAGTCATTGATTACGGCGCTGTTGACAAAGCCTTCGGGGATGACACGGTGCTCCACCAGCTTCTGTATCACCAGCTGGTGCACCCACTCCGGGATTTCATCCACGTCCCCCGGGGGGTAGAGCCGCTCCTGCCCCGGACCGCGCTTCTGCAACTGCGAGCCGTAGGTATAGCCCTCTCCGAAGAAGTACTTGTTGCGAAGGGGGGCCCGATCCACCGTGTGCTCGTTGTACAAGCCCTTCTCCGCCCGGGACACCACCTCGTCGATGCGGGCCTCGATCTTGGCACACTCGTCCTGGCTGAAGAGGCGGATCTGCCGGATGCCGCTCTTCACTTTGCGGGCCTCCTCCTCCTTCTGCTCCTCGTAGTCGCTGCGCTCCGAGTCCGAGTCTTCGTGGTATTTGCGCTTGGCCGGGATGGTGTAGGGCTCGGCGGCGGCGGCGGCCGCGGCCGCGGCCACCACGGCGGCCTCCCGGCTGCCGGGCTTGTAGTTATCCCGGGATGTCATGGACTTGAGCTTCTCACGTAAGTCGGTGTAGCCGCCGGCAGCAGCCATGGTGCCGCTTCCCACCCCGCCCCCACCTCTCCTCTATTGATCTCCTAGATACCCGACTCGGAGAGCTGGAGAGTGGGAAGTGCTGCTGCTATTCATGGCCCGCACCAGCTGGATGCGAATGTTCCTTCTGAGAAGACGGCGTGCCCGCGGCCCCGCACAGGCGGATCTCTCTTCCTCAGGAGACGGGAGCCAGGTAGGCTGAGGAGGGGCCGAGGGGCGGGGGTCCTTCAGTCCTCCATCCTTCGGGGCTTCACGGGGGGCTCTCCTCCCCTTTCCCTCGGGTTCCGGCCCGTAGACCTTCGGGGGAAAGGTCAGAGCGGTACGTGAAAGTCCCGGCAGTCAGTGCCTCTGACCCCCTTCCTCCAGAAAGCTCTTCTCGTGCAATGGGGGGGGGGGGGGGACGAGACCCGAGGATCGAAGCCGAAGCCAGGAGTGGAGCCCAGTCGCCCGGGCGCGCTCCCCTTCTTTTTCCTTCTTCGGTTGAAGGGCAGGGAGGAAGGAGCGAGCGTCCAGCGGGAAGCCTGGCTCTTCGAGGGGCTCCGGGAGGCCTCAGCCGCAGCAGCCTGACTGTGTCATGCAGAAGCGGCGGGGCCTCCTCCCGGGATCGCTTCAAAGGTCTCCAGTCGAAGGGAGGAACGCATCACCGGGTCCTGCGGAGCTCTTCTGCCGCCTCATCCCACAGCCCCGATGGCAGCGGCCCCCTGGGGAACAGAAAGCCAAGAAATCAGGTTCCAATTAAGTGCGATCCGGTTCCGCTCTGCAGAGCAGGGTTTTCAGGAGCACTTTAAAGGACTCCTCGCTACGTCACAGGACGCCAGCCCAGCATACTATAGACCCGGGGCTAGTCCGGTCCTAAGCGGGCTCCTCACCGCGCAGGCGCCACTCCACCGGCAACAGCGGGTCCTCCGGCTTCAGTCATGCGCGTCAAGATGGTCCCGGGCAGCGGCAACTTCAACGCATGCGCACGAAAAACCGCTCGTCGTTTGCTCCCCTCCCCCAACCCCTGAGGGCTACGAACCCCTTAGCAACCTGCCTCAACACAGCGCCGCTATGACTTTCCTCGGGGGCTGAGCGGCTCCTTTCACCTCCTTCGCGGGGTGGGGAGGGTTCTGCACGTTGTCACTGCTGTTCCCGCGCCTTGTCAGGACATCGTCGGGACAGCCGCAGACTCCTCAACCCCCTCCACGTACAACCTGGGGAACCGCCACAACCTACCCTGTCCTATTACCGCCCCCTTAGAGCTTGCTCTTCTTTTATTGGTTTGTCGGTCACTCAGGGGGCGGTCCCAGATGAGGTTTCCGGGAACTGATTGACGGAGAAGCCAGTCAATCAGAGGGGGTCGCCCTAGTTATTGCGTCCCTGTCGAGGACCCCTCAGGGGTGAATGGGTAGTTAAATTATTGCCTGTTACCGTACCGCTGCGGAGGAAGCCCCGGGGACCGAAAGTCCCAGGTTAGGCTCGGCCATGGCTGTATGTGGGCCATGGGATCGGCGCGTGAGCTCGGGCGATGGCGCACTCCAGAGGCGGGGAATAGGCAGCAGCGAGGGCACCCCTCTAGCCAGCGCCGTAGCCTCCGGGACGTGACTTAGGGAACGTCGGCGGCTGGAGGTGTCGTTGGCGCGCGCCTGGCGGAGGGAAAGTACCTCTGAAGATTACCCCGGGAATCCTAAACCTAACGCAGCGCGAACTAGGGGAAGAGGGCGCCCTCTGCCTTAAACCCTGGGGGACGAGAGCCCCGGTCACGGATAATGCAAAACAATGGATAACCGGAAACATTTTTTCCTTTTGAAAAATAGTTTCCTTTTTTTTTGTCCCAGCAGGGTTTTTCTTTTTTTTTTTTTTTTGTTCTGCGTGCCTTTTTTTTGAAATAAATTTTTATTCATTTTTTTTGTTGATATCTCTAGAATTTCTCCCAGAGCCATCCCAACTCAAAATAATTTTTATAATTATTTTAAGATATGTAAATAAAAAGTTTATGATAATTTTTAAAGAAAAGGAGACTAAAAAAAATAGAAAAGCCCAGTAAAACGGATCAATAAAACGAAAAACTCTGAAAATGATACACGATGTACCACACCCGTGGGTCTCTGCAAAGGAAGGGGTTTGGGCATGTCTTGCAGCTTATATTTTTACATGCTATTAAGCCTTCCTCGGCACATCCTGTAAAGCGGATCGTGGAAGTCCGTGGCAATCACCTAGCTTCTAGTCAGTTGCCTTGTGACGTCGGTTGTCCCCTGGACTCCAATGCTGCAGACCCACTCCCTCAGGTTTCCTAATTGATAAAAGCACAGTCTGGAGTCTGTTGGGTGTTTCACTGCACTGGGCCTTGACTGGAGTGATACCGGAGGAGACAAATAACACACCTGCATAGCACTTTAAGGTGTGCGAGCCTTGAATCCTGGTGTATCCATCACCTATCCGAATCCCACTCCTCTACTTAAACTTGCACATACAATTTCCCTGACTTAACGATTCCTACTAAAGGCCTGCTGTATGCAGAGCACTGTGGGTGTTGAAGCTTCTCTAAGATGCTGTTCTTTCCTCCAAGAGCTTACCATCTTAACGGGGAGATCAAACACCGTTATAGGTCATTGTAATATTATGCGAAGTGCACATCAGTGAAGCGGGAAGAACCAGAACACAGTGACCATTCATGAAAGATTTAGCTGCTCTGATCAAGACACCCATCCGAAACAATTTCAAAGGACTCACGATGAAAAAATGCTATCCACCTTCAGAGAGACCTGATGAACTCAGTGCAGATGGAAGCCCATTTTTTTCACTTTTTTTTTTTTGCTTTTCTCCCCCCAACATGGTAGAAAACATGACTTCGCATGTATAATTGCTATATTGCTTGCCTTCTCAATGGGTGAGGGAGGGATAGGAGTGAGGGAGAGAATTTGGAATTTTAAATTTTAAAATATGAATCTTAAAAATTAAATCAAAAAAAGAAAAATCCATTGATCAAACAGAATAAAGAGAGGAAAAAAAACTTAAAGTGCATCAGGAAGTTAGGAAACTAAGTCCCACATGAGGTTTGCTGGGTAAAGTCATTGCCAAGGGGAAGGATGATACATGAGGAAGTCTGATCACAGTGCAACCTACCTCCTTTGACCTCCCATAACTCTTATTGTTCCCACCTTATATATTCTTTAATTTTTCATTTATATTTATCTTAGGTACCCAAATAGACTTGGGAGTTAGGGATTACGTATTGCCAATTCTTGTATCTCCCACATCCCTTAGCACAGCACTGACCCTTTCGAGTCAGGTCAATCTAGGTTCAAATCCTGCTACAAATTCGCAAGCCATTAAACCTTTCTGAGACTGTTTCTTCAACTATAAAATGGGATGATAATATTACCTACCAAACAGAGTTGTTGTCAGGATCAAATGAATTAATATATCTCCAAAAGAGAGCTAGCCCTGGAAGTTGAGAGTTGCACTTTGGGAGAAAATTAAACTGAAGGAACCCAGATGATTGACCTATCCAACAAAGATGATGCTCACAAGAGGAAAGCAGCATGAGGATTAGAGAAAAGACACTTGGGACCTTGGTCTTTGCAGGAAGGACCTCATCTTTCAAGATCAGATCAACTCTGCAACTCACACCCCCTCAGTACTCCTTACCGGTGGACCCCTCCCTCTCTGTGATTGAAGATTAGAGAGTGCACATTAGAGAGTTCCCTTCCAGATCCTCTATTTAAGAAGAGGGCCCAGGGCAGATAATTCATAATTTTCCACCTGGCTGCACGGCTTCCAATATCCCTTGTTTTTTTCAAGTGACTTGCTCAGGGTCACTGGTAGGTCACACTGGTAGCTAGTAGGTGGACCCCAGGTCAGGTGCTCTATCTACCATGCAGCCTAACTGCCTCTAAGTGTCACTCAGGATGCTCCATCTCTCACCTCCATGCTTTTACACTGGTGTGCCTGGAATGAACTCCTTCCTTTCCTCCCCCTTATAGAGTCCCTCTGTTATTTCAAGGGTCAGCTCAAGCTCTTTCTTTAGCATGGACTTTCCCGATCTCCCTAGCTGCTAGTCTCCCTCCCCCAAATTTGTATTTGTTTGCTTTATTTCATGCATGTCAATAATCATATTTGCAGTCTGCCTTTTTAGAATGTAAGCTCCTTAAGAGTAGGAAGGGTTTCATTCTATAAAATTTTATCCTCAGTCTCTGGAGCTTAATCAATGCTTATTGACTGACTACCCGAGGTCATAGAGGTAGTAAGTGGCAAAGGTGGGATTTGAAGTGGGGTCCTCTGGCCTCCAGAGCTGGTGCTCTCTCCCCTGCCCCAAATTACCCCCCCCCCCCCCCCCCCCCGCAAGGTGATGAAAATAGAGTTTAGGAGATGAGGTGGATGGAAGTAGGTGGGGGGAAGGAAATGGCAAATCTCCTCCTTTGCCTTGGTGCCGGTGGCCAGGATTTGGGTTTAAGTATAATGGCTTAAGACCACTTTATTTTCTTTATTTTATTTCATTGCATTGCTCTGTGTTTATTCAGAGCCTTTTAACACCAGTTAAAGGAACTCCTTCCCGTTGGCTATCTCTCTGAGTCACTGTCCAACTGATTACACGGACACCTCCATGCACCCCTTTAGACTGGCTCTCTTTGTAACAACACTGGGTTCCTTCAGAATGCCAACACCTGCAGTGATTGCCCCAATTTTCTAAACTCTGAGGAAATCTCTCTTTTGGGGAGGTATTACTTTATTAAGTAATTAATATGTGCCAGATTCTGTTCTGGTACTGCTTAGAAAGGTCACAAAGCCGGGGAAAGCTAAGGAGTCATGGAATATGGAGAACGAGGTAACGTTGGTGAAGTGTTTGTAAACCTTAAAGCACCATGTAGATGTCAGCCATCATCATTATCCATTATGAATACTATCATTATTTTGTTATTATTAATTATTATTGTCTTTGATGGTAAAAGAGTGTCTCCTTTTGCCCTTTGTGGTGACAGCAAAGAGAGACCCAGAGACGAGCTAGCCTTGGACGGAGGTCATGTTCTTATTCCAGAACCTACTATAAGGTTAGCGCAGCAGCGGAGACAGCCAATACATCTCAGGGAGAGAGACCCACAGTCTTCCCCCTCCCCCACCAACGGCATATTTGTAAGGAAGTGTCAGGAGCAGGTGCGGGTGGAAAAATGGAGCAGGCACCGGGGCCCTGCATTAAATTTAGCTGCTGCCCTGTTCCTAGGGTAGCCTTTGGGGAGCTAAGCCGTTAGCCTTAAAACTGGAGATGGTAGAAAATGAGTCAGCCTAGGGAGAGAGCCTGGTGTGGTGAAACCCGGAGTCCAGAGACCAGGAATCAAATCACGGCTCTGACACTAACTATGAGACCTTGGGCCAGTCTCTCACTCTCCTGGGCCTCTCTTTCCTTGTTTGTAAAACAGAAGGGTGAACTAGGTGTCATCTAAGGTCCCTTCCAGCTAGGTGCTCAGTGGGCAACCCTGGTACTTTCCCCTTCCTTCCTCTCCTCCTATCAAAATTCCTTAACATCACCCCTTACCACTTCTTCCTTTTCTTTAGTCTTGGAACCCTTATCCTCACAAAAGCAAACCCTTCTAAGCGTCCCCCCTCCCCCATCCTCGCCCTCCCTGTCCTCCGGTAGATTGTCCCTACTATCATCTCCTTTCCCTCTCTAATCTCCAATCTCTCCCTATCTAATGGAACCCGAGTTCAAATCCTGCCTCAGATGCTCCAGTCACTTAGCTGCTGTCTGCCTAAATTTCTCCATCTGTAAATTGAGGGTAATAATCACACCTATCTCCCAGAGTTGTTGAGGATCAAATTAGATAATATTTGTAAAGCATTTAGCGCAATGCATGGAACATAGTAGGCAATTAATAAATGCTTGTTTCCTTCCTTCCTCTTCTCAGTCCTTATCCTCCTTGACCTCTCTGCAATTGGACACTGTTAATTACCTTCTCCTCCTGGATGTTCTCTCCTTGTGGGGTTTTTGTGACACTACTCTCTTCTGATTCTCTTTCTCTCTGTTCAACTACTCCCCCCCTCCCCCCAGGCTTATTTTGCTGATTCATCAGCCAGCCATAGCACAACCCCCTAACTTACGGATGCACCCCCAAGGTTCTGTCCTAGGCCCTGTTTTCTCTCTATATTCTTTCAGCAATCTCATCAGATCTCATTATGTCACTTATGGTCTCTAGGTAGATGACCCTGACGCAGACACTTGAAGATCTATATGTCCAGCCTCAGTCTCTCTTCTGAGACCCGGTCCTGAATCATCAACTGTTTGCCTGGATATTCCAAACTGGATATCACAGAGGTATCTCAAACTCCACAAGCTGAAGTACTTGGTCCTTTGACATGATGCAGAATCCCAAGGGAGGCAGCAGGGGTAGATGTCCTGCATCAGAGCAGATGGACCAGTGAGCCAGGAAGAGCTCCGTAGATCTCAAGGAAGTGGCCCTAGTAGGGCGTGGTGAGGCAACGTGTAATCCCTGTGATAGAGGAGGCTGAGGCTTGAGCCCAGGAGTTCTGAGCTGAGCTTGAGACTGGATCTCAAAACTCTGGCCTAGTTGCTATTTCTGCTTTGTATTTTTTCCTCTGAGCATAGATGTTCCAGTGGCTATCCTGAGATGGGCTATCCTTGTGAGTTCAAGAGATCAGAAGCTCTTTCTGCCTCAGATGTCTGCACAATGGGAGATGCTCCCTAGCATGTGTATATATATATATATGTATACACACAGACTCAATATACATACATGTGTATAGATACATACACACATATGTACACCCCATGTGCACCCTTATGACTATTATGATTCTTCTTAGAGGACAAAATAACCACCAGCAGGGTTAGGAGCCCAACGTCTGGCCTGGGTTGTCAGCAGAAAAGGGGGGGGGGATCCTTGAGGGAGATAGTACAGAACTAAGGTGAAAGGTGAAATGACCATTCAGCAGTCTCACAAAGTGCTTCAGGCTTTGGTGTTTCAACCTCTTGGGGGGAGTCTAATAGCAGTTATAAGTTATTGGTGTTTGTTTATATCTTTGCAGGTGCTCACTTGTTAGTCTTCTGTGTGTAAAGTATTGCTTTTAAGTGGAGGAAATAAATAACAGTTCTATACCTGATTTACATAGTAATTGAGTATAGTTTTATACTCCCTTTGGAGGAGATCACAGACGGGGCCAGACTTAAGCTTTAAGTGATTCTCTCTGGACAGAATCTGGGGTGGGGACATAAAGAGCCAGAGGGTAGGGAGAAAGTGAGTAATCCCTCTTTTTTGAGTCCAACTCCACGAGGACTGAACCTGGTCTGCATCTATGAGCCCTACAGAGATTCTGTGTGTGGTTACACTCATATATGGACATACATGTTGCCTCCCCCATCAGGATTTAAAATAGTGTGCTCAATGTTTGGCATGTGTCTGTCCCATAGTAAACAAGTAATACTTGCATATCGATTGATTTTGATATCTCAATTTTTAAAAACAAATGTCTATAATTCCCTGATAGTGCCTAGCACAGGGATGGACACAGACATTTGTATTAATACAGACGCAAAGGAATCTTCTTCCAGGCTCAGAAGAGCATCAGGTGCTTAAGAAACCTTCAGTCCACGAAGGAGGTACTGGGAGCCTTGGACCTCATAGGCAGAGTGTTCAGTAAAGATTTATTGACTGAACAAATGAATGTAAGAGTAGCTTTTGGAATGACGGCAGTGACACACCATTGGGTTATCCTAGAAATTACCTATACTGACACCAGGGCATGGAAGTGACCGAGGTAAGGGTGGTCTGTCGAGCACCTTCAGAACCTGCCGGGCAGCTTGGGTGGATTGCTCCAGATCTTCTAGAAGTCTCTTGGAATGTGCTTTGGGTTTCTGGGCACAGGGCCCTGAAGCTCAGGGTAGGGCAATACTGGTTTCCAAGGGAATGGAGGCATAACATGACAGGTTCCCTGGCTGTTTCTGAACTTAGAATAGGCTGAGTGGGTGGGTACAGTCTCTTCCCTGTCTGGTGATAGCTCCAGCCTCTTTGAGTGGAGGGAGGATTAAAATCCCAGATTCAGTTTTTGATCCAAGGGGAGGGATAATTAAAATCTCAGGTCTAGCTGCAGGTACAAGGGGCAGTCTTAAAAAAATTTTTTTTGATGTCATTTATCTTTTTACAACACAGTCATTTTTGGGCACAAGGAGTAGTCTTTTGGAAATTATTCCCCTGTTCAACAGATCTCTAGATTCAGATGCTATCATGGGACAAAAACAGAACATTTATCTTAGCTAGCTTGGCTGGCCCTTTTTCCAAATAAATATCTCAGCTTTGAAGGGGCCACGTTGACCAAAGCCTAGGGGACCCCTTGTGGGGAGGGGTGGGAAATGCCCAGCATCTGTGGGAGTCCTCCAGGGGTCCTTCCTCTCTGCTCAGCCAGTGTTCAGATGAAATCTGAAATCAGCTGGGTGGGTGGGGGGAGGAGTATAGGGAAGAGAGAGGCAAAGGACAGCTCATTTGTTGTTCTGGGTTTACTTCTCTAATTCTGCAGGGGTTTTTAGACATGTAGCTCCTGGAGAAAACAAAAGGGCTGAGGGGTCAGAGAGGGGCATGGATGAAGGGGTGGTGGTGGTGGTGATGGTGGTAGGAGGGAGCAGCCCTACCCTTCTCTTCAAGGTCCAGTCACACAGCAGAGATAGAGTTGAGTTGAGGGGGGCACAACTGCTCCCCATGACTTTGGCCAGAGTAATTTTCCTTTGCACATCTTCCAGGGCAGAAATCAGAGGAACCAATCCTGGATGGGGGTAGATGGGGAAGAAAGAGAAGAAGGGAAGGGGAATAAAAACAGAGAGAAGAGGGAAAGGGGATGAAAAAGAAGGAAGAAAGGGGAGCCAGGAAAGAAGAGGCAGGAGAGGAGGGAGAGGGAGAGAGAGAGAGAGAGAGAGAGAGAGAGAGAGAGAGAGAGAGACAGAGAGACAGAGCTTCCCCACCGACTTCAAGTGACCAGCTGGAAATCCAAACTTCCATCTTGGGACCCTTGGCAGAAATTCTGATGCATTCACCTTATCTAGACTAGACAGAGACCCACTTTACAGTGATTCTCATGACATGCCACTGTACACGTAACCTCCTTTCAAACTCCTTGATGAGGGTACAGTGTCTGGGAACCCCCTTGAACCTGGAGTACAGTCTCTGGGAGCCCCTGGAACTCTCCACGAGTCTTCCAACTGGATCTGGCCTTCCCCTAAGGCCATGGGCCTTGCATTATCTTTGGGCCCAAGTCTCTGCCTAGCCTAGCCCTCTACTGTTTAGCGGTTTCCCACCCTTAATCCTGATCAAAATATCTATACCCTAGCTCTTACCCTAGCTAAGTTACCTTAGCCCTCTATTGTCAGTCATCTCCATGTAGCCTTCAGCTATTTCCCGCCCTGGAGTCTGACCTCATCTCAGTCCCATCAAGCTCCTCCTTAAGTCCCTCCCCCTAGTCACCCCAGACCACCCCTCAATCCCTCCCACAATCTTTGTGTATATAATCTCCATCTTGCCTCCATGAAGGCGCTCAGATTCAATTTGACTCAGTAGATTGAATCTGGCCCGCTTATGGAAACAAGTGTCAGAAAGGGTGGGATTTCTTAAGGCAACCCATTATGGCAAACCCTTAATAACCTTTGTCTTTTCCCTTGGCTGAGAAGGCTTGAGTTGAATTCTTTCGGCAGGACCCGGCCTGTCGGTACTTTGGGGTGTCGAGCACCCCTCAACCCCAAACCTCTTCATCCTTTCTAACACTAGCTCTGAGAACACTAATCAAAGGGAAGCTCCTATTTCTGGAAAGGACATGTCAATCAATTACTCCATGACTTCCTGGTCTGTAATACTCCTCCCTGGCTACCACTCCCCTATATATGTGGTCTTCCTCCGTGAGAATTGGAAGCTCCTTGAGGGTGAAGGCTGCCTTGCTTGCTTATGTTTGTAGCCCCAGCACGTAGCACAGTGTCTAGCCCGTTGTGAGGGTTTTAACAATTCACTCATTTAAAGACTGTTTGCACGACATCCCAAAGACCAGCTTATGGACCAAATTTGGTTTTGGCATCTTTGTGCCCAATTTCCTCTCCCCTAGATTCATCCATGACCTTTTCTAAGTGACGTTTGTGATTCTAATAGAGGACTTTTAGAAACAATGCTTTAATAATAAAAAGGAAAAAGTAATGGAGAAAAATTCAGGTTGAGGGAAAAACCGTATCGTGTTAGGAACTGGGAACTGGGATTCGGACTGAGGGTTGGGAGTTGGGGTGGGACAAGATGAGACCTAGAGATGGAGTTAGCCAAAGCCTAGACTTCAGGGTAAAGAATCAAACCAGAGGGAAGGGAGCAGAAAGCAGGTCCTTAGGCTTGAGAGGTGAAACTTCTAGCCAGTGTCTGTCTGTGTGTCTTTACACCTTTGTGACTGAGGTTATAGGAAACAAGGGTGTTGATGGAATCTTTAGGGCCTGGGGCTTGGAAAATAAGACAAAGGGATGGAGGTTGAAGAGTAGCCCGAGGTAGGGTGGGCTGTGATGAATGGTGTAGACCGAGTAGTTTCCCAAAGTGCTTCTGCCTTATTCTGGCTTTGTGTAAGAAAATGGTTTTCCTGGCTCTGCTAATAGGAAGAACGCTTTGGTTTTCTCTTCCTTGCACCGGGTGATGACTTTACCAGGAACACGAGAGGTAGCTAGGAACCTCCTGGCTGCCAGCAGCTGACTCACCCAGAGCTCCCCTGGAAACCAGCGAATCCTGTTGCCAGGGCCCCCTTACCGTGCCCCTCCCTCCTTCTTCCTTTTTTACCCTCCTCCTTCCCTCCTAGGGGGAGTCTCCTCAGAGCACAGGAATCCGACTTTTGTCTACTCTCATCTCCCTGAAATTCAAGGCATTGGATGTCCTAGTCAAAATGCAAATATCCCCCGGGGATGGGGAATAGGCTAACTTGTTTCAGTCAAGATTGCAGGGTTTCAGGGGATGGAGAAGTGAGGGAAAGGTCTGGAGCAGGGGATGCTGGGAAGGATGGGTGGGACTGAGAGAATATCGGATGGGGTCTGCAGCCTAATAGCAAACATCACCATCTGCTCAATTTTGCCAGGGGCCAGCTCTGCCCTCAGTTCCTGAGGGGGCCTTAATGCCCAAACTTGATATTTATTTCACACAGAAATTACAAAGAAAAATAAAGATCACTGAAGTGTGGAAGGTGAAGGACAGGATAGCAAGATGAGTGCCAAAAGAAAAAAAAAAGCACAAAGCTGGGGAGGTCCCAGGGACCTTCCTGCACGGACTTCTTCTGCCATTGCCCAGAAGGCCTCTAACTCTTGGCTTCTGCCCAGTCTGGGCTCAGGAAAATTGCTTCAGGATCAAAGAGTGGAACCCATTTACCCAGGCTCATCACTGGGCTGCCCAGTTTCCTGTATTACCTGCTTAGCCTTTTTCACCCTGACTACTTAAAGGTGAGTGAAAAAGAAGCCAGCCGGCCCATCAACTCCTGTTCTCTCCCATACTTAATTCTATGCCCTGAGAGCCACACAGACCCTTCTAAAACTCTCTGAGTCATCCTCTTGTCTGTACGCTGGCTTTGCTCTTTGGCTGAGAAGAGCTCAGATTTGTGGCTAGAGGGCAGACAGTGATATTGACAGGGTCTGCTTTCCTCCTAGACTGGGCAAAGCCATTCATTTATTGATAAGTATTGGAGGGAAGGCTTCCTAAAAAAAGAAAAAAAAAAGGTGGGCTTGAGCCAGCACACAATTGGATATCCATCTCATCTTTAGTAGGCAGTCAGCCATTTTCAGGATTAAATGAAAATGGTCTAGAAATTCTTCCTTCTCCTTTTTGGTGCCTTATAAATGCTTGTTGATTGCCAGATAGATCGAAGTCTTCCCGGTGACCACTTGGTTCCATTATTTCTTGCATTCTCTCCCCTCAGGCCCCTTCCCATTCAGATGCAGATTTCCTGTTCCTTTAACCTTTATTCTGTAGCTTTTCAGTAGCCCAAAAGAGCCTTCAGAGAGGGTGTTATGATCTGGCACTGAGACTTGAAGGGATGGCCCTATAGGAGTATCATGGTTCTCGGAAATAGATCATTAGGTATCTGCCCTAACACTATGTGGTGCTTGTTTCTTGAATCTAACTCGGAACCTAACACCACCCTTTCACATTCCTATTCCTGTCCTTAACTACAGTGGTTTTCCCCAAGTCTTGGGAGGCACCACAGACTCTGATAATTTACAACCAGGGTTTGTTGAAGATTCCCTTGGAAGACCCAGTCTTACTGAATAGTCTGGGAAGAATTGCAGAAGCATAGGGTTGAACTTCAAGAAGTTCAGAGTAAGAAGGGGCATTTAATCTAACCTATACCTAAAAAGGCATCCCCACTGTAATAAACCCAACAGATGCTCATCCAATCTCTTCTTCAAAATCTCCAAGGAGGAGGAACCTACTACCTCTCAATGCAACTCATTCTGTGTCTGCTTATTTCTCTGACATCAAGCCTAAATTTTCCTCTTTAAAAATTTCCAGCCATTGCTTCTGGTAATGCCTTTTGGGGCCAAACAGAACAAACCTAATCTCTTTGTCTCCCCTCAGTCTTAGCTTCTCCAAGCAAACATCCTCGGTTCCTTATGATATAGACTCTAAGCCCTTCGCTAGCTTAGCTGCTCTCCTCTGGATGCCCTCTAGCTTTATCCAAGTTTTCCCTAAAGAGCGATTCCCAGAACTGAACACAGTTTTACAAGCTGTGGTCTGGCCTAGCAGAGGACAGTGAGATTGTCACCTCCCTGCCCCTGCCCCTTTTTGGGAAGCTATACCTCTCTTAATGTTGCCCCACAGTACATTAGCTTTTTTTTTTTTGGCCATTATATCATACTACTGGCTCATGTTGAGCTTACAGTCTGCTCAACTGTTTTTCAGAACCTGACATGATTCCCCTACACTCTATTTATGAAGTTGATTTGTTGATCCGAAGTGTTAGACTTCTCATTTATTCCTATTAGATTTCATCTCCTTAGATTCAGTCCAATGCCTTCTAGATCTTTTTGGATCCGGACATTGTCATTTGCTATGTTAACTCTTTCACTTAATTTGGTATCATCTGAAAATCTAATGAGCATCCCATGAAGGTCTTTGTCCATATCACTGGTAAAAAAGGATAAGTAACCCAAGGCCAGACACAGATCCCTGGGGTACTCTGCTGTAGACCTTCTGCCGAGTCAACATGAAGTCACTCCTTGGCCTGTCCAGGATTTTCCACAGGTTTTGGGTGGGCCAAGGAAGGAAGCAGATGTTGAAACAAATCAGAGTAGGGTGATCTCACTAGGAGGCAGTGTGAACCGTTTCTCTCGGGCACACAATAGGCTCTCCACATGAGCAGCTACAACCCGGCACAGCTCCAGGCCCTGTGGAGACAGAAGGGGAAATGGCTCAAGTGCTGCCCCTCTTCACTTGTAAGCTCTCTCTCCCTGAATCCTCTCACGGATCCCTTTCGTGCGTTCACAGAGGACAAGATGGTGATAGAGCTCTCTCTCTGTATAGGTATATATGCATATGTATGTGTACATGTATGTATATATGCATGTATGTATATATAGCTTATATACATGTGTATAATAATATTTAATATATTCTGCATAATATAATAAATACATAACATAATTTGTAGAACATAATATATAATAAGTGCATAATATATAATTTATAGAACATAAACGTCCAGGCCTCTGAGAGGAAGCCTGCTTGTTTGCGCTTGTCTTGAAGGGCTCTCCTAACTAAGGAGGTAGGAGGGCAGACTCCTCCCGGAGGCCTAGAGATTCTCCTAGCTGTTTTGGGTTGGTTGGTCATAAGATGAGAGGCATTATGGCATAGTGGACAGCTTGACCCAAAGCCAAGAAGACCTACCTCTCACACATACTAGCTTCATGTGATTCTCCAAGTCACTTAATCTCTCACTGTTCTTAAGGAGCTCTTTAAAATGCTGACCTGAATTGGTGGAGGGAATTTCCTTACCTAGGGAATGAAATCACAGTCCTAACCCCTCTTTCTATCACTGTGCAAGGATTCAGAGAAGAGTAGCTATGTGATATGGTGGAAGGAGATCCAGACTTTACTGGGCATTGGGTCCAAGTGTCAGCTTTGCCACTGGCTCGCCATGTGACTTTTGGTCAGGGACTTGCCTTCCTTAAGCCCCCAACTTCCTTATCTCTGAAATGAGGGAGTTGGGCCAGACAGCTTCCAAGGTCCTCCAGTTCTAACTCCTAGGATTCTATGATTTCTATGAAAATCCACATTGGATTTTCAAAAGGAGCAGGGGCTCAGTAGTCAGATCTGAGGCAGCCAGCCCCTCTGGGCAAGACTGAGAAATTCAGCCCCTGGAAAGAAAGCAGACATCAGAGCAAAGAGCTCCAGTTCCAAATCCCTTCCGTTTGGTATGGCTTTCTAGTCCTGGGACCTGGACACTTGCCCAAGAGAACCTCAGGTAATTCCATTGGCTCAATCCATGAGGAATCAGGGCACTAAAATCATTGCTCCACAGAATCCCTAGAGGAGAGAAATTGGGGAAATCCATGAAGAAAAAGATTGTGAATAACAGAGAATATTCCAGAAAAATCTGCTTGTAGGTGTAGCTATCTACACATGTTAAAGTCACAGAATCACAGAATTGAAAAGGACCTTGATAACGTGTAGTCTAACCCATATGTGAACAGAAGTCCCCTTTACAATATTCCCTACAAATGGTCACCCAAACCTCCATTTGAAGACTTCCAGTGATGAGGCATTCAAGGCTTGAGAATGTGGGGGGAAGGGAATGAATAATAATCATGATAATAACATCGAGCATTTATATAGCACTTCAGGGTGTGCGATTGTGGTTCAGTCATTTTTTAGTCGCGTCCAGCTCTTTGTGACTCCATTTGGGGTTTTCTTGGCAAAGACACTGGAGCAGGTTTGCCATTTCCTTCTCTGGCTCATTTTACAGATGAGGAAACTGAGGCAATCATGGTTAAGCGACTTGCCCAGGGTCACACAGCTGGTGTCTGAGGCCAGATTTGAACTCAGGAAGATGAGTCTTACCTTAGCTGCCCTAGGGTGTTCAAAGTACTTTACAAATATTACCTGACTCAATCTGTACAATAATCTTGGGAGGAAAGCGTAATTATTACCCCCCCCCATTCTACAGATAGGAAAACTGAGGCAAGTCAGAGGTTAGGTGGCTCCCCAGGGTCACACAACTGGTAATGATCTGGATATCTGCCATATTTGCCCTCGCACTGGCATTCTGTCCACCCTACCTTTTAACTACCTCATAACAACATAATTGGGACATGATGGCTATCTTCAAGTATTTGAAGGACTGTCATGTGGAAAAGTATTTAGATTTGATCTGTTTGGCCTCAGAGGGCAGGATCAAGGTGTAATGGGTGAGAGAATTGTGAGCTAGCTCAGTTCCCTTTCTATTCAGTTATGGGTGTAGTTCAATTTCTGTCTTGTGAGAAAACTTAATTGAATTATGAGAAAACCTTACTGCATTGTTTGAACCTAGCCCTGTGTGGCTAGAAAGCTGGGCCACCTCTACCTGTTGCTTAGAGACCCTTCACTAAGAACCCAGGTTATGCTGACCAGAAACCCAGTCAGATCTGAAGATTGATGATGCAAAGAAGTTTCTCACAATCATACATTTCAAACAACCCATGTGTCTTATCTGAAAACTGGCCCCGTACTGGCCAATCGCTTGTCATTTCCTTGTTCCTTTGATTGAATACAGACACTTGGGGAGGGGAGCGAGGACACCTCTTTTTCTGATTTTAGGGAACTGCGCTTGTTCATTTTCCCCTTCCCAACTCAGAAAGGCCCTAATCTTTCTTCCAATCAGAAATCAGATTACTTAATCTTGTATCCTGGTTATATCCTGTTCTTTTAATACATAAAAAATCTATCTTCCCCCGTATTCAGGGTTCAGTGCCAGCTGAGGAGGCCCAGTCCCAATTTGTTATGTAACTGGCAATGTTCTTGTTGCTGTTCAGTCGTGTCTGACTTATCATGACCCCATTTGGGGTTTTCTTGGCAAAGATACTAGAGTGGTTTTCTATTTCCTTCTCATTTTACAGATAAGGAACTGAGGCAAAAACAGGGTGAAATGACTTGCCCAGGGTCACACAGCTGGTAAGTGTCTGAAGCTGGATTTGAACAGAAGATGAGTCTTCCTGATTCCAAGCCCAGGGCTCTATCCACTGTGCCACCTAGATGTCCCTTGTCCTAACACTCTTAGTGCTGGTGTGGGGAAAGAAAGGGATATGGGTAATGGAAAATTGCACATAATCCCAAATCTCTTTACATTCTGCTCTGGAGTGGGCTTAAGTCCTTCTATATGTGAGATTCATACCCTTCATCTAATACAACGAACCCAACATCTAACTCAGTGGGCATCTAGACTAGAATTCCCCATTTCGTAGGTCAAATGTTCCCTGCCTCTATGGTGGGCATCTGTGGCATCAGCAGCCTAGGTTTAGCTATCTCCTCTCAGCAAACTAGCTGTTTCTCTGCCTCTCAACTTCTCTGTGTCTCTGAGACACAGAAACACCGACTAAGGGGAGATGGGGGTAATTAGTGCTTTGGTTTAAAAGGAATATATTGGTTGATAAGCAAGAGGAAGGAGGGAGATGGGCAGGGGTGATAATCTTTCTTCTTTTCCAGCAGGTAGAATGTCGAAAGTAGAGATGAGGATCAACAAAAACAAAAAAAATGAAGCAAGAAAGACAACAGCTGTTACCTTCAAAGAGGCGACAGCAACAGCTGAAGAACGATTGAGGGGAGGTGAATATGGTTTCTTTTTACACGTGCTAAAAAAAGTCAACTTTATAAGATAGGACAAATGTAGCTAGACACCAGTTCTTCTGAAGAAAGATCTTGAGGTTTTTGTGGTCTGAACTCAATAGCAGTGTGATGTGGCCATCCCCTTCCCTTCCCCTCCCCCAAACAAGAGTTAATGAAGTCTTAGGTTGTATTAAGAGAGGTGTAGTGTCCAGGACTAGGGAAGTGAGAGTTCCAATGTATTTTACCCTGGTTAGATGTTACCTGGAGTAGTGAGATGAATTCTGTGTTACATTTTGGAAAGGGCACCAAAAAGCTGTAGAGCATGTGTATGAGGTGGGGTATGTGATAGCTACATTAGTTGATATTTGAAAGATTGTCATACAGGGGTTTAGCACACTCTCAGCACAACAGTGACAATGACAGACACTTTGATAGAGGAAGGGGACTTGTCATTAGCAGAACCTCCTTTCCTGCTATGGATTTTCCTTCCTGGGAACTCTCTGGGTCCTTTCTGAAAGGCAGCATGACTGAATGACAGGTACCATAATGCAATAGAAAGGAGGCTGGCTTTGGAACCAGAAGACCTGGGTTGGGCTGCCAGCTCTACAACTGGTCAGACCACATGTAGGGCATTCTATAGTGGCTACCACATTTTATGAACGACATTGATGAGCCAGAATTCGAATGGAGGAAGACAATCAGGATAGTGAAAGGCCTCCAGACCATATTATGAGAAGATTGGCTGAAAGAACTGGAGAAGCCTTAACAAGGCTGTTTAACCTGTTTTTGTGTCACAGACCCCTTTGGCAATCTGGTGAAGCCTGGGAACCCCTTCGCAGAGCCACGTTTTTAAAAGCATAGGGTAAAATACAAAGAATTACAAAGGAAATCAATTCTATTGAAATATAGTCATCAAAATATATATTTTTCTCAAAACAATTTTTAAAAAGTTGAAACAGACTCCAGAATAAGAATTATACCCCATTGGGGATCCCATGCTTTAGTGGTATACAATATTTGACTGCAAGTTTGCTACATAGTAAAGTGACTAGTCATAGTATTCTATTTGGCCCCAGAGAACAAATTTAAGAGACAGAGGAGAAAGCTCCAGAAGCCCCTTCTACCTCCCTGTGAAGAGAAAATTTCCTCACTATTAATGTGACCCCAAAGTGAAATGGGCTGCCTCCTTAGATGGTGGGTTTCCCATTTGAAGGAGGTCCTCAAACAGAGTCTGGGTGAACATTTGTCAGCATTGTTGTAAGGGCTATTCTCGTTCAATTATTGGTTGGACCAGATGGAAAGTCCCTCCCAACCCTGAGATTCTGTGCTTTTGTAACTACTGTCTTTGTGACCATGCCTGGAGCCAAGTCACTAAACCTTAGATACTCCATGTCCCGGACCTGATTATCAAATGAGAATCATAATACGTTCCTTGTCTGCCTCTCGATATTGTACGGTATGAAGCGAAGGACTCCTGCCGCGATGCAGTGCCCCGCCCCCTCCTCAGGAAGCCTCTCTGAGCCTCATACCTGCTCAAGCTGCAGCTGCATGATTCGTTGTACAGTCAAGTTGCCCAGCGTGATCTCCACGTAGGGATAGCTGGAGCCAGCAGTGGGTCTCTGGGTTCGTGTGGATTGAATTTCCTTCAGAGGAAATTTCACTGTCAGCTCCTAGAGTGTAGAAGGGGAGAGGGTTAGGACTAGAGCTTGTCACCATCTCCTAGGTTGGCCTAAGGTGATGTGGCAGGCAGAGAGCAAAGCCCTTGACAACCCGGTAACCTTGGCAACTTTGAAAGGTGGAATGCTGTTTGGATGGATGCCACTGTGCCCAGGATCTTTCCCTGTAAAATGCAGATAGTAATATTCACGTAAGAGGCCTCTTCAGTGCACCTGTAGACGTTATAAAAAGAAGGCAGCGTGAATCATCACGAGGGCCACTTCTTTGTCAGAGGCTGGAGTAAATGAGGACATAACTGGGAATGACGTAAAGGGGTTTTGAGATGTAGGGAAGGAAGGAAGAGGAAGCTCACAGCAAATGGCCTCAATGTTCTTGCTAAGATACAATTAAGTCAGGGTCCTTAGCTGAGGTGGGGAGGTACTCTGAGAGATTTGAGGGGAGAAGAGAAGATTTAGAATGACCACTGAGATAAGTGAGATAGAGAATTAATTAGGGAGGAATATTAGGACTGAGCCTCGGTCTTCTCTGCCTAAGGTGGGTTCGTAAGGTGTGTCTGCCATATTGGGTTTCATGAAATGATGATGAGGAAGTAGGATGGGGAGTTTAGAAGCAGAAAACAGAAGCAGTTTAGCTTAATCCTAGTCTCTCTATTCCAACTTGTTAAGGGTCAGGAATCACGTAAGCCATTTGGGGGCCACCTCTCTCCCCCACCCCTCTACGGCTTGAGGCCCCAGCTCACATGGGTCTCCTTGTTGAGGAAATTGAGGCCATTCTGGTTGACCGCCAGGATGCAGGGTGTGAGCACAGTGTTGTTGCTGCAACTCTGAATGAAGAAGAAGGAGGAACCGAACATGGGATAGGCACTGAGGAGCCCTGTGGAGATGTGGAGAGAGATGTGAGAGAGCCACGTCCATGATCACCAGCATCCAGGGAGGAGGGACAAGAAGAGTATATATTCGGGGTGGGAGGAGGTGTCCATCCGGGAGACGCTAGCTGCAGCCAGAAGGTCGACCTCAGCATGTGGGTAGATTCACATATATATATATGAATATATGACTATGGATCTTTCCTGACCTGTTACTACATCAGTCCCTAGAAGGTAATAACTGAACCTGGTTGTTAAAAGGGATCTCTAGGTCCCAATACTGCACCTACTCAACACCAGGAGCCAACAGAGTGACTCACCAAGAGGAAGATACACCGGGATGTCCCACAAATCTTAGTGTAGCTCTAATCGTTTTGGGGATACCCCTGTATATTTTAGATTATGTTCCCATTGGCGAAGATAGGCTGCACTGTGTCATCTAGTGGTACACAGTAGATGCTTAATAAATGCTTATTGACTGATATTGCCTAACCTACAATCTCTCACTATTTGGGACATAGGTAGGTAACTCAAAGATTCAGTCTATGCTGGGCCCTAGGGCTCAGTCTGTGGTTGGCAGTAGACCTGGTGCTAGGATCAGGGTCCAAAGTCTATGATTGGGGTTGGGGCTCAGTCTAGGACTAGGATTAGGTCTCAACCTATGACTGCATCCTTGGCTCACTTAGGGGTATGACTATTCAAACCTGGACTCACTCTCCCCGTTTTTCTTACCAAGGAACTGGGCCCTGGCCTGGTGGGGGCTCAGGGCCTGGATCTGCTGCATGTGCTGGATCACCAGGTTCAGCAGGCCTGACCTTCAATGTGCGATAGAACTGGGGTGGATGTACTCCTGGGCTTCACGTCTAGAGGCAGAAGCAGAAGCACAGGACTTTAGGGTTGTGGTGGAGTAGTGCATGGGTTCTGTGAGAGGCAAGGGTGAGTGGAAGAGTGACCATCACCCTTGGGACCATGGTGGTCTTCCTTTTAAGAGTCACTGAAGGTGAACTCAGAACATCTGTCTCTTGCATCTCAAGATTCATGGGATGGGGGAAAAATAAAATTCTTGTATCTGATTATATTCTACCATTCCATCACTCTCCTTATTCCTCCTGTACCCGATTCATCCTTACCATGATCTCCAACTATCCGACCACTAGTACTCTCCCGAGCCATCACCCCTGCTCTGCCTACACTCTCTTTCCTTCCCCAATCTTGACTCTTTAGCAAACCAATACTGTTTTAGTCCCTTGTTACTCCTCACTTGGATTATTATTAATTGATATTAATACTAATTGATAATTAATTAATAATTAATACTAATTGATTTCCCTGCCTAAGTCTTGCTATAATCCAATCCATACTCCAGGCAACTGCCAAGTGATTTGTTTTCTAAGTGTAGCTCTGATGATGTCACTCTCCTGCTCATTTAACTGCAGTGACACACTATTATCTCTAGGATCCAATATAAACTCTCTGATACTGAGCTTTCATAGCCTGGGCCCACCTCATCGTCCCAACATCACTCTTTGTCATGAATTTTATAGCCTAGTTCTACTGGCCTGCTTGTTGTTCTTTATATAAGACACTCCATCCTGTCTCCATACCTTTCCACCAACCATCCTCTACTCCTTGGATGCTCTCTCACTCTCTCGCTCTCTCTCTTTCCCCCGTCTCTTTCTCTCTGTGTCTTTCTGTCTCTCTTTGTCTCTCTATCTCTCTCTGTCTCTGTCTCTCTCTGTCTCTGTCTCTGTCTCTCTCTCTCCTCTCTCTGTCTCTCTCTCTCCTCAGCTCTGCTGCCTGGAATCACTTGCTTCCTTTAGGATTCACAAGGTGTTTTCTGGTCACCCCCAGATTCTAGCGTCTTCCCCTCCATGGTTACCCATATACACACATGCTGTCAAAACTTGTTAGAATACAAGCTCCCTGAAAGCAGGGATGATTTGGCTTCTGTCTTTTTAACTTCAGCACAGGCTCTCAAACAATGTTTGCTTGACTGATTATGCCATTCGATCTCCTGTGCCTCTGAACAAGCTGTCCTCAGGCCTGGGAATGCATTGCCTCATTTCTCCCACCTCTTTGAATCTTTAATTTCCTTCAGAGCTCAGCTCAAATGCCACGTCCTAGATGAGGTCATTCATGATGCCCCCAGCTGTTCATGTATTCCCTCTATCAAATTCTTTTGAATTTATTTTATATATAGATTGTATGTACTTATAACTGTACATTTCCTTATCCACCTTTCCCTATCCCTGCCATGGGATCCTTGAGGGTGGGGATCGTTTCATTTTTATCTTTGTTTTTCCAGCACAGTGCCGGGCACACAGTGGATGCTTAATAAATGTTTATTGACTGAGTATATGGGAAAGGGCTGTTGAGAACATCATATTATATTACCATGTCACTTCTGTTCACTGTTCTCCACCTGACATTTGACCTTTCCCTCTCTGGGCATCAGTAAATAAAAAACATATCTCCACTTCCTCCTGGCCTCTCAGTGCTTTCTCTGGTGATCGGAAGAGTTGGGGAGATTTCTATAATCAATAAACAATGAATCAATAAATAGTTAGCAACCTACTATGTGCCAGGCACTGTGCCACACACTGGGGACACAAAAAGAGGCAAAAGAGGCCCTTCCCTCAAGGAGCCAAAGTTGTAGTATAAATATAAAAGTATTCATACCCAGGATTGGTGTGGATGTATTCCCAGAGAGAGATTTTTGTTCTGAAGCCTCGTTTCTCCTCCATCATCCCAGCCCTTTCTAGGACTACATCATCTTTCTCTAGTTTCTAGTCTTTGTCCACTGGCCTCTGGAAGGCCTCTTCCTCTCTCCACCCCAGGGGACTCGAGCCCATCTAGTCCAATTCTGGTCATGGTGCAGATGAGGAAACTGAGGCCCCCAGATAAAAGTGATTCACCCAACATCACATAGCAGCGAGGTGGTGCAGTGGATAGAGCGCTGGTCAGGGAAACTTGAGTTCAAATCTTACCTCAGACCCTTACTAGCTGTGTGACCTGGCAAGTCATCAGCCTCAGCTTCCTCATCTGTAAAGTGGGGTTGAGAAACCTAACCCTTAGGGTTGTTGTGCGGATAAAATGAGTTAATGTTTGTAAAATGCTTTGCAAACCTTAAGGCGCTATACAAATGCTAGCTGTTACTATTTATCACAACCTGACTAAGGCAGTTAGATAAGATATAGAACGGGGGAGCCCCAAGTAGCTACAGCTGCTGGCAGTAGGACCCCAGAGTCCAGGCTCTCAGCCTCCTGTTCTCTCACTTTCCTTGAGAGTTGGAGACTTCTGGGAGAATGATTATGGAATCATCTGGAGAGGATGGTGGGGGTGGGGCAGGGGTCCTTACACACTGGGCAGGTAGACACTGTCCTTGGCACGATGCTGGAGGGCAGCTAGCTTGGACACCTGCTGTCGCTGCTGTTCACCAGGCTGTCCAGTGGGCAGGCTGTTGAAGAGGCCCTTTAGATAATCAGGCAGGACCTAGAAATTGAGGAATAGGGAATCATAAGAGAAATATATGCTATTTTATCCACTTACAGAACAACTAGAGAATCATAGCAAACAGAATAGAATTAAGTAACAAAGTGAGTGGTAAGTCTGAGGGCAGTAGGAACTCGGAATAGGGAGAGAGCAGCATGATCAGGGAGGAAGTGACATTGGAGCAGAACTTTGAAAGGATGAAATTTAGTTAGAGATGAGAGGGAAGGCTATTAAAGGCAGGGCTGGTAGGTAGTGTATCTGACTTGGAGTCATGAAGAACTGGGTTGAGATCCTTCTGACACATACTAGCAGCGTAACCACAAACAAATCCCTTAACCTAACCCGCAAAATGGAGGTAATCCCTCTAATGGCTGTTACCCTACCTACCCAAGCCAGCTCCAGTCATCTTGCCACTGGACCCAGGTGGCTCTGGAGGAGAGAGTAAGGCTGGTGACTTTGCATAGCCCTTGTTTGGCTGTGAATACCTGGCGCTTTACACCAGATTTTGTGCGTAGCCACTGAGCAGCAACACATTAGGGTTTGACCCGGCCCAGCACAGGATTAGCCTGATAGCTGAGACACCCTGAAGCAAGGGAGTGACTTATTCAGCAGCTAGTGACTTAGAAGGGTGAATGCTTTGTAGCAAATGCTGTGAATTTGAGTCTCCCTTCCCCAGGGACCAGTAGAAGTGATGGGGGAAGAGGTAATGGAAGGGAAATGATGCTCCTGGTCTTGTGGAAATGCTTTGTAAATTCCATGGCGGTATCTTCTCTGTAAATATCCTTTTGTGATAGCTAATCGATCTTAATTGGTTAAAATGATAGTAAGGCACTAGTCATTCGGTCAAGCAACCATATAGATAAGATATATTAAGGGCCATTAAGGGGATCCCCTGAACTTGTCTTTTTTGTGTTGCCATATTTTCCAGAAACACCGGACTCAGAGCACGTAGGAGGCCCTGAATATGTCAAGGACAATGCCTGCCCCACCCCACCCCTCTCCAGCTGAGATAATTTGTTGTTTACGTCCCGAACTGGACTCCCTGTGTGTCCCTGGGAGGCAAGAAGGGCGCCAGCCAATCTGTTCCAGGCTGAGAAACTGCCTGTGCAGATATGATATGATATGATATACTATCCTTCACAGATAAATGGGCCCTCCTATCTTCATAGTCTAGCTCAAGGGTGGGAAACCTGCAGCTTCAAGGCCACATGTGGTCCTCTAGGTCCTCAAGTGCGGCCCTTTGACTGAATTCAAACTTCACAGAACAAATCCTCTTAATAGAAGGATTTGTTCTGTAAAACTTGGGCTGAGTCAAAAGGCTGCACCCAAGGACCCAGAAGGCCACATGTGGCCTGGAGGCCACAGGTTTCCCCACCCATTCCCAAGGGAAAAGAATGTGGCTTTTGCCATGGCCTTCCTTTTCCCCATGGGGAGTGGTTTTGTCCATTTTCCCACCATTACTGCGCCTGTCCCCTCCCATACCACACCCCTCCCTGTTTTCTCCCTGTCCTTTTCTTGTACTGTCATCAATATGCAAACTTCTGTAAGGACTGTGGACTCTTTGGGTCCCACATGCATGTTCATTTTTCTTGTATTAAACCTAGTTTTCATGCCAGTCTCCTGGTGTTGTCATTGCCTGTTGACAGATACTAGCTATACGTGGAAGAATGGAAAAGGAGACTCGAGCTGATAGCATTGAGAAGATACTCTCCTACCCACTCAAGGCTGCCCCAGAACCCTGAGGAAGAGATGTAGCTAACCAGCCCTCTGTGGAGCCCAACTCATGAATGGAAGTGAGAGCTGGGATAACGATACTTATGTACTTAATATTATATATAAATATATACTTATACACTTAAACCTCAACCTGAGGTATTGTACCAAATTCCCTGATGCATTTTGTCCTTGAATCTGGTTCCCTGGGCTTGAGAACTGTTACACTGATGACTTGTTCCCCTTTGGTGGCTGCTGGTGCACCTTAATGCCAGTTATGGCATCTATCCCCCTGACTCTCACCTCCCTTTTCCCTCCTTTCCACTGTCAGGCCACAGAGTGAAGTTTCTAGTGTTTATTCACAAGGAAAAAGAAAAGTATACACAGAGATCAAGAATAGGACTGCAGGCAATTGAAAATATCTGAAAGGATGCCTAATTAGAGAGTATAATAAATGAGACTAGTTTAACAGAAACTACCTAGGCTCACTAGATGACTTCCAGGTTGTGGTTCTGCTCTATCTCCCCTAAAAAAAGTCTCTGGGTCAAGTCTGTCCCAGCATGATTCTCTCCCAGGCTAGAGTCTTGGGAATCTTCCTCACATTTGGAATGCCTTGCTTCAGTCATTTTCAGTCATGTCTGACTCTTGTTGACCCCATTCGGGGTTTTCTTGGCAGAGATACTGGAGTGGTTCGCCTTTTCCTTCTGCAGCTCAGGAAACTGAGGCAAACAGGGTTAAATGACTTGCCCAGGGTCACAGCTAGCATCTGAGGCCAGGTTTGAATCCATGAAGATGACTCTTCCTGATCCAGACTGGGCACTTTATCTACCTTGCCACCTAGTAGTCCCTAAATACTGACATCTCCTTTTCCCCCTGGGGAAAAGTTCTCATAAAAGACACAGTTGTACCCATCCTTGCCTCCCCCCGCCAAAGGAATAATCTAATGTCACCTAGTTCATTCCCAAAGGTAAAAAGGGCAATACCTTTCACTACACATGCCTGGGCTTATTTGGACACACTAAGAGATAGAATTTCCTCCTCCCTCCCTTTCTCCCACTGGTCCCTAATAACAACATTCTAGAGGGAAATGCTGGTTCTCAGTTCCTGTTCCCCACCCCAGCTGAGAGCTGGGTAGCATGAGCAGGCATACCTGGCTGTAGTGCATGGTGACGTAAAGCTCATTCTCAAATTTGAGTGGCTGGGTCCACAGGATGCGCCGGTACCAGAACGTGTAGCCACTGTCCACCTGCTCCATCTCTGAAGCCACATCTAGGATGTAGTCCCGCCGGCTCAAGGGACAGACATTCTGGCCTGAGTAAGGAGACCACACAGCAGAGGAGCGTTGTGTGTAGGTGTGTAGGTGGGTACACACGTGTACAAGGGTGCATGTACATCTTTGTTTATTTCTCTGGTTCTAACAATTCACTCAATATATAATTATATATATATAACGTAATATATAATTATAATTAATAATGATATTAGGCACCCATCGCATACAGAGTACTGTGTTTGGTGCTGGTAGAGATGCAAAGTTAGCTAGTAACTTAATAGAATGAAAGCTTCTTGAAGGTAAGACCTTTGTATTTGTATCCTCAGCAGTGTCTGTTACATATAAGATACCTTAGTGCTTGCTGATTGATTAAGACGACCTAATATTACTCTACCGCCATGGAGTTTACGGGCTAGTACAGTATGTGTCTCAGTGGAAAGTGCACTGGGTCTGGAGTCAGGAAGACCTGAGCTCAAATCTGGCCTCAGACACTTACTAGCTGTGTGACCCTGGACAAGTCACTTAACCCTGCTTGCCTCAGTTTCCTCATCTGTAAAATGAGCTGGGGAAGGAAATGCGAAGCACTCCAGTATCTTTGTCAAGAAACCCCAAATGGTGTCACAAAGAGTTGGCAAGACTGAAAATGGCTGAACAATATTTTATTTAATCATTAATGAAGAACTGACTGCTAATTCAACAAAACGTATTAAGGTTTATTATGTACTGAAGAGCACTGAACCAGGCTGAGGACACAAGAAAATCAAACAATCCTTTCCCTCAAGGAACTTACATTTTATTGCCAAAGTAGAAATGATAAGAGCCTTGGAAAAAATGAGCATTATAGTCTGCAGTTTAAGAGATAAAGATAGAAAAGTCAGTTTTAAAATACAAATTATTAATATAACAACATAAATGAGGGGCAGCTAGGTAGCACAGTCAATAGAGTGCCAGCCTTGGAGTTGGGAGGACCCGAGTTCAAATCCACCCTCAGACACTTACTAGCTGTGTGACTCTTAACAAGTCACTTAACCCTGTTTGCCTCAGTTTCCTCATCTGTCAAATGAGCCAGAGAAGGAAACAGCAAACCACTGCGGTATCTTTGCCAAGAAAACCCCAAATAGGTCATGGAGAGTTGGATACAACTGAAATGATGGAAAGGTTGAGGTCTCCTGCCAGCCAGGCCTAGGAGGTAGTCTTAGGAAACAGGATCATACATAGCCACCATCAGGGGAATACATTTTCTGTTCTTAGGTGTTAGAGCCAGATCCTGGGTCTCCATGTCAAGGGATTCAGAGCAGGGAGGGGAAATCTCTTAAATCAAATCCTTCTAGCCCCACCCTAATGCACCCCAGTCAGGCTTCCTGAGAAGAAGATGACTATCATGGGCCCCAGGATTAAGGGTGGGAAGAATTAGGCAGGAGCAGCCTTGCTGAGGGGACTTTTCTCCTTTCTGCCCTGACCTCTTACCTTGATTGGTGACAGCAAAGATCACATATTCACTGATGGCCTCAGGCCTCGTCAGGCCCATCTCAATGCAGATCTCTGAAACCACATCCAGGGCCACCTGGATAGAGAACGCCAATTAGAGGAGAAAATGAGTAATTACCCCTTGCTAGTCAGATACCTCTGAAGAAAGCTGAAAGAGGGCAGTGACAGAGGGGGAGCCTCTTTTCAATGAGATTCCCCAAGGGAAGGGTTCCTTTGCGGGGAAGATACAGAGGGGTCATGCAGGACTGTATCCCAGAGTCCTAACTCCCTCGTCATCACCACCAATAACATTTTAAGTACCCACCATGAGCAAGCACTATGTTAGGTTTTGAGGATGCTTGAAAGAGCCTTGCCCTCACAACACTTACATTCTATTGGGGAGCTAGAAGGACATTCAAGATTATTCTTATGGGGGGAGCGCTAGCAGCTGAGGAGATCAGGAAACATTTCATGTACAAAGTGATGTTTGAGCTGTACTTTGAAGGAAGTTAGGGATTCTAAGAGGGGGAAGTGAGGAGGGAAGGCATTCACATAAGAAATGCCCTGGTGGGACAGCCTGAACAAAGGCATGGAGAATAAGGCAAAGAGGCTAGATTGGCTGGACACTGGATGGTAGAGTAGGTAAAGAGAAATATGTGTAATAAGCCTGGAAATACATGTTGCCTCCTGTCCCATACCCCCCCAGTCTCTCCATTCATAGGATCAGGGGGAGCTGAGGTCTTATGGGAAACCCTCATCTGTGTATCTGATCTGGAGGAGCAATATCAGATAGTTTTGGGGCCTGGTTCTCTCTTTACCGTACAGGTCTTGATCTTCAGATGGCGTTCAAGCCCTCCAGGAAGGAGAAACAGTTGCCTCTTGGAACTACGGCCAGCCTACAGGTGAGGAGGGAATGAGTGAGGGGGGAGGGGAAGATTCAAAGGAGGTAGATCTCTCAGGCTCTTCTACGTCAGAAACATGGGAAGGAGATAGAAGTTGCAGAGAGGCAAATCTCATCTTGATGTCAGGAAAGACTTCTTTTTATAGCTATCCGATTAAGTTATCTCAAAGTAGAACCTTGGCAGTAGTGGGTTCTCTCTCATTGGAGGTCTACGGAGACTGAAGGGCCACTTGTTGGATTATCGTAGTGGCAATTCCTTAAACATATAGGTTGGACTAGAAGGTTTCTGAGATCCCTTTCAACTCTAAAATCCTGTGATTTACTGTGAATCCAGTTTCTTTTTTATTCCTAGGAGCTCTTTCTATTGAGGGTATTGGGAGTCATGACGGTGACCCAGACATACCAAGTAGGAGTACCTGGGTGAGCTGACTTATCCCAGAGCCCATTGAAGGACCATGCTTCTTTCCAAGTCACCTTTTTGAGGAACGCTTCTCTGATCGCTCTAGGACATATGATAATTTTGTTTTGGACTCTTAGAGTACTTAGTATTGGTCTCACTCACCGTGGCACTTGACCATATACTGTCCCAAGTTGCTCTCCAATTATTTCATATGCATGAGTCTTTCCAATTAGACTGCAAGTCCCTTGAGGGCAAGAACTAGATTCTGTACTTTTCTGGGTTTACAGTAGGTTCTTGGTACAGACTGGGTGATCGATGGGATCAGCTAAGTGATCAGATTCTCTAGATCAGACATGGGTGGCAGCTCTGCTGCCTGATGACACCTGGAGACTGATCCAGGATATGTCCCTGGTCTAGGCTGGAGGAGGAACCTCCACCTGCACTTCTCCCATCTCTCCCTCCCTCCACACCTCCAAGCTTACCAATATGGCCCTCAACTCCATGTTGCTGGGAAGCTCACTTCGGCCACCAAACTGGAAGGTTTTCTGAAGGTTCTGCTCACAGGCTTTTGCAATTCCTGTTAACATTGCACCATGCTCAATGGCTACTTACCACTCCCCTCCACACAAATTTCCTTTCTCAATTCAACAAGCATTTATTAAGTACCCACTATGTGCTAGGTGCTGATGATGCAAAGATAAAAAACTGAAACAATTCTCGTCCTCAAGGAGTTGACATTCTCTTCCTTGGCCTTCTTTGCCCAGGTTCTCAAAGGGCATTCCTCAACTTTGGCCTAGGTATGCCATCAGTTGTGTGGCAATCACATGTATATGCCCAAGTGTTTCCTCAGCAAAGAATAATACTGTACCTTGAACAACAACAAGAAGTTTGAGAGCCACTGGAATAGAACCTCTATTAAACCTATCTTATACTTAACCCCCCAGAAGTCTCCCCACCGTACCTCTTCCTCCACTGCTATCTCCAGCTCCATGGAATCTTCCTTCTCCCCAGGGGAAAAAGCTCTCATGAAAGATACTATAGTGGCACCCATCCCCACCCCACTTCCACAGGAATAATCTAATAATAATGATGTCCTAATGACAGTCTAATACTAATGATAGCCATCTCCCCAGAGCTGCACAGGTCTGACCATGTTAACTGACTACCTGGATGGCTCCCTATTACTTCTAGGCCAAACTCCTTGATTTGGCCTTAAGGCCTTCACAATCTGGCTCCAACTTATCTTTCCAGCTTTATTCTATGTTATTCCCCCTTCACATATACAACTCAGTCAAAGGACCTTCTTGCTCTCACAGACACACTCTCCTATCCCTAAACTTTGCACAAGGTTGTCCTCCTTCCTAGAATGTGCTCTATTCCTCCCTTGGCACTAATCATTTGTCACTACATCAGTCTTTCTGTTTTCCCTCCCCATCACTTGGAAAGAGTCAGGAGAAAGAAAGATCTCTCCTCTCAAAATCCATCGCCCCTCCCATTCCCCTTGTGGCTATGGCAGGAGACTTCTCAGGGATCCTTGGGCATCTTCCTCTTACCTCCATCCTTTCACCAAGCCTTACTAAAGAACTGGAGATCCAAACCTAGGGAGTAGAAGCCAGGAGGTGCTAGATCTCCACTGAAATAGGGATAGAGAGAGCTCAGATCTGTGGTTCTACTGGATGAAAAGTGCCACAGGTTGACACTTTCTTGGCAACTTATAATCTTAGAGGGTTGCCCAGAGTATTGAGAAGTTAAATGGCTTGCACAGAGCACTGAGAGATTAGGTGATTTGCCCAGGATTACACAGTATGCATCAAAGGTGGGACACAACCTATACTTCTTGCTTTGCTCCCTCTCCACTATCTTATGTTGCTAGTACAATTGAGCTCTGACCCTAAAAGCAGAACAATTCTCACACCCTTCTCAAGCTCCCAGTACCATAATATATATGAGAACCAGAAGGTGACTCTGGAGATCATCTAATAACTAGGCTATAAAATGAGGAGGCTGGACGACGACTTCTTAACCTGGAGTCCACAAACCTGATTTAAATATTTTCATAATTGTATTTCATTAGAATTGGCTTCTTTTGTAATCCATTTTATGCATTTATAAACATTATTCTAAGAAGGGGTCCATAGTTTCACTAGACTGCTAGAGAGAGAGAGAAGAGAGGGACAGAGAGCAAGGGAGAGAGGAGAGAGAGAGAGGAGAGGAGAGAGCGAGAGAGAGAGAGATATTGACGAGAAAGAAAGAAGAAGAGACAGAGACATAGAGACAGAGGCAGAGGTTAAGAAGCCCTGCCCTAGTCTAACTCTCTCAAGAAACAAAAACCCAGAATGAGGAAGACTTGCATAGTCCACAGAGGAGTCAGGACCAAGGACAGATCCCAGACCAGGAACAAGTATGACAAGAGCCTGGGTCTCTTCTGAACCCCATGCTTTTTCCAATATAGCAAGCTAACCTCCTTCAAATGTAATTAAATGGATTTTTTAATGGAATTAAAATTAAAACAAACAAAGCCCTAGAGACTCACTTTGAACTGGACTGAACCAGGTATTTTCTGGCATAATAGACATTGATATAGGTTGACACTAGAGTCAGGAAAGACCCAACTCTTATACACACTGTGACCATGGGCAAATGATTTAGTTTCTCAGGGCTCTAGGAAACTTTCTTATACTGTAATGAGAGAGAGGGAGTTTCCATAAGAGGAATTTCCCATCAATTATATCACAAATCCAGAGCAGACTCTTGCTCCCATCCAAGCATAGGGAAACAAGACCACGATACTGAAATTTTCTCTAGTCTAGAACATTACAGGACCATAGATTTATGGCTAGAAGGGACTTTAGATGTCACGTAGTCCACTTCTTTGTTTTATAAAGGAGGAAAACTGAGGTTTAGAGAGGTTAAATAATTTCCCTAGGGTCACAGAGGGACTTGTTGAGAAAGGCAGGATTTCAACCCAGGCCTTTTGAATCTAAATCTAGCTCTCTTTCTACCATAAACAGGGACTTTCATACATGTAATATATGTTTGTTGAATGATAGGAATTGACCTGAACTAAATAATCGCCTTAAACATAATCACAATAAATCAACCAGAGAGCTGTGAACTGAGAGGAACTGAAAGGCACAGGAAAACACCTTATCCTTCCCCAAGGTGTCTCCCTACCAGGTTCCCTTCTTTCAAGGTTAAATCTTCCTTCTCACTTTCTTCCTCTACAATACAAAGCCTAGGAGGGAAACCCATTTAATCTTCAACATCTCAGTGTGAACAGGACTATCAGACACTTTTCTTTCTCAGGAGAATCTCTAAATACCAGGAGGACTAGAAGGGTCTGAAGGTGGGGAGGGACTCTGAAAAAGATCCAAAGAAGAAATGAGAGCCCTCAGGGACAAATTTAGGTATCATTATAATCTTGACAAGATTCTGGAGGAGACATAGTGATTCCCTGTCTCCAGCCCCCAGCCCTCAAAGAGGGCCCCTTCCTCACCTTACCTTTATGGGGGAAAGGGAGGCTTCAGAGGGTTTCCTTCCCTTCTCTAATGATTCTTTCCATGAGGAGTCAATGATCAGCCTTTTGCTCAGAACCCAGAAAGCATCTCTGTGAACTAGGGAGAGTGAAGGTGGTCCAGGGCAGGGTTCTTGGAAGAAGCCCGTTGACTGGAAGGATTCTAGGGATGTCTTTTTCCTTTTTCTTCTAGGATGGGATCATTTGTGATCCCAATGTGGCTCTCCTGCAGCCTAATTTGATTTAGTGACTCTGCATTGCTCACTGAATAGAATCCATACTCTAAGGGCTTCTCAGTCTGGCTCTACCCCACCTTCCTAGGCTTGTTTCCTTGGTCCTCCCAGAGCACCTACAGACCGAGGTCTATACTTTTGCCTGGGTATGCCTAAGTATGCATCCTTCCTTTTGATTTTTCCTGTTTGTTTACTATTGGGTTTGTGGGGTGTGTGTGTGTGTGTGTGTGTGTGGTGTGTATTTGACAAGCATTTATCGAGTGCTCCTATATCCAGGCACCATGCTAGGCACAAAGAAAAAAAGTAAAACGGCGGGGTGGTGGTGTCTGTGAAATTGAATGGGAAAACTATCTATCTTCATTTTCACTGCTTCTAATTGAACTTTGGAGTTTCCTTTAATTATTTAAAACATTATTGTGAGAAGGGACCCATAGGTTTCATCATACTGCCAAAGAGTCCATGACACACACAAAAGTTAAGAATCTCTGATCTAGAAGGAGAGAATGGTTAATAGTGTCAAATATTACAGATTAATCAAGAAGGATAAAGAGTGAGAAAAGAATCATGGATCATTGGTAACATTGGAGAGGGCAGTTTTCAAAAGTGGGTGGATAGAAGTCAGATAACCTAACAGATTTGTTGATGATTGGGTTCCCTATCTCCTCTATCCCCACCCCAAGGCTGACTTTGGCAACAGCATAGAACTCACCCTTAATAAGCTTTTAAAGACAAATTCAGTTGAAGAGGAGAGAACCTCCAGGGCAAGGAACCCAACTCCTGGTCACCCATGGTGTCTAGGCCTTGAAGAACAGTCAGGAGAGGGAATAAGACTAGGCCAATTGGAGAGGTGAATACCTGGGCTATAGCTTGGGATGGAGGGAAGAAGTAACCCATCTGATAGCTTCCTATGTTAACTGATTATTCTTGCTAACTAGGTGCCAAATTCAGCTGCTTCTAAGCTGCTAAAAGAATGTTAAATGCTTCCAGCACCTTCTGAATTGTAGTGCCCTGGGGAAAAAGCTGGGCTGCTAGTTATGGCTCTGACTGCCAGTCACAGTTTTCATGAGGTGGCAAATGCTTCCTGAACCCTGGAAGGGTAGGTCTATGACCCCACCATGAGCCTCACCTCTCAGGAATACTCACCCTGGAAGTGTAAGCCAGGACTCCTGCACATCCTGGAAGAATTTGAAGAGGTATGGCTTCAGGACATCTGAGCACTTGTGGTAGGCTGCAAGGATGGCAGCAGCCTCCAGCCTCTTTGGCAGCTGTCCCTGTTGAGGTACACAGGAGGATGCCATGATTAGGCCAGGCTGCTGCCCCAGATTCAATAGGCATGTCTTGGAATTATCAAAGCTCTTTCAGCTCTTGGGCAGAGGTTTTTTCCGGGACATGACAGTTGGACATGGGAATTTGGAATCTAAGTGATTCTAAAGCTCTTGGGAAGGGTGGAGTGAAAACCTCGAATGAAAGGGAGGAGAGAGGGAGGAAAGAGGGCAGAGGAAGGGGGGGTGAGATAAAGAATGGAGAATAGGTGAGGAACAAAGGCAGAGGGAGGTGGATAGACAGGGAAGGTAGAGAAGCGAAGAAGAAGGGGAAAGATGGAGTGAGGCTGGAACCTCAGGATCACAGCACCATCATACTGCCTCCTGATAAATATAGGGTATTTGTCCAAAAGCCTGTGGGCAGCTTACATCATCTGCTCTGCTTAAAGGAGTAGTAGGGCATGAGTTGGGTTATCCTGGATAAATGCCTCAGAACCCAGAGTGTGCCCTATTTCTGCCCTCATCCCCAACTTTGGACTGAGCCAGCCTAGAGGCTGGGATGGTTCTCTAAATGAGAGGAACCTGAGCATATAACATCCCCCCAATTCTACAGCCCCTTCAAATCTGAAGGAAAGAAGTAGAGGGAGGCCAGAAGATTTCTGTGCTCCAGGGGGGCCAGGGGCCTCACTCACGGCTTAGTGCTGGTGTTGTCTGTGATCTGCTTGATGACCTGGCAGTAGGCTTCATCTCGAAGCACTTCGTGGTCCTGCAGAGCTGGGAAAAAAGGACAACAGGCTATAGTTTCAGAGACATGAGAGGCCATTAAATCCACCCCCATTGTTTTACCAGTTAAGAACCAATCTCTGGGATATGAAATTATTTGCTCAGGTTATACACAGAATTAAGAGGCAGGGTGGGATTCAAACTCAGGTCCTTTAACTTCAAATACAATGCTTTTTCTCCCTCCCCCCCCCATTGGGTCTCTGGTTACAAACCAAAAACTTACTACTTTTCTTAACTCTTAAAACCTATTTTTCTTTCTACTCCCGCAGATGCCACCTTAGTTCTGGCCCTTCTCACCTCTCCCTGGACCATTACAAAAGCCCCCCATTAGTGTCCCTGTCTCAAGTCTCTCCCTACTCCAATCCATCTACCCACAGCTGCCAATGTGACTTTTCTAAAGCACAGATCTGACCAGATCACCTCCTACTCAATAAACTCTCTGACTCTTGGGATAAATATATACTTTCTTTTGATTTTTAAAGCTCTTCTACAACCTGGCTTCAACCCAGCCTTATTCTACATTACTCCCCTTTCCACACACCATAGAACAGTTAAACAGGCCTTCTCTCTGTTATACAGAACTCCAACTCCTGTCTTCATGCATTTGCCTGGAATGCCCTCCCTACTCTGTCCTTCAAGATGCAGCTAAAGCACTTTGAGTTTAATAGCTTAAAAGTACACTAAGACTTTTGGAACACTGTGTGTATGTGCGTGTGTGTATGTGTGCCAACATGCTTATATACATATATGTTGTCTCTAATAGATGTAAACCTCTTGAAAACAGAATTGTCTAACTTTTTGGGCAACTCCCTGAAGCCCTTTAGGTAATTAGGAGCTGAGTTATGAAAACAGCCCCAGGTCTTATTATAGAAATGCTTAGGTGTTCTCCTGCTTCTGGGGTTCTAATAGTAACACAGCACTACTATGTATCAGGCACTGTGCTAAGCACTTTTTAATTATTATCTGACTGGATCCTTCCAACAAGCCATTTTACAGATGAGAAACTGAAGGAAACAGCAATTAAGTGCTCTACCCAGGGTCGCACAGTTAATAATGTCTGAGGCTGGATTTGAATTCAGGGCAGCTAGGTGGTACACTGGGTAGAGTGCCAGGCCTGGAGTCAGGAAGATTAGCTTCATGAGTTCAAATACTTAACCTTTTTTGCCTCAGTTACTCATCTGTAAAATGAGCTAGAGAAAAAAATGGCAAACCACTCTAGTATCTTTGCCAAGAAAACACCAAATGGGGTCACGAAGAGTCTGAAACAACTGAAAGGACCAATAACAACAAATTCTTGACTCTACTATCTACTGGGCCAGTACCTGCCTCTATACCTATCTAATACTTGAAATCAGTAAAGCACCTACAGACGCTCCCAACTCCTCTCCATTCCCTTGATTCTCTCCCTCCCCTCTTCTGCCACAGATTGTCCTTAATATCATCTTCTTTCTCTAATCTCCAATCTTTCCCTATTTAATGAAAGCTGAGTTCAAATCCTGCCTCAGATCATTAAGTCACTTAGCCTCTGTGTCTCAGGCATATGCAACATGCCAGGCATTTCTATAACAAGATCTGTGGCTGTTTTCTTAGCTCAGCTCCTAATTACCCAGAAGGACTTGAGGGAGTTGGGGGGACCAAGAGGATTCTACAGCTACTGAGGTCTTAGCTTGACTTATCTCTGCCTAGCTTGGTTTCCATACTGACCTTGAGCCTGTTTTCACTCCAAAGCTACTGCCCTGGGACCAAGATGGAGGCTGGGAAGGGAGGGGGGAGCCAACCACAGAGCGCCATATTGACTCCCCTGAGGACAGAGAACTAGCTTAGGGCCTTCCCCACCTCTGATTCTGTCTACCCTTTCAGTTAGTACAACTCAACCCCTGGATGGAAAGAAGGTGGGAAATACTATTGGTTAATACCCATTCATGATCCCCCAGGGTTGGGGTGAATGTTTCCCAAAGATCAGCATAGCATTGCCAATGTCTTTTGGTGCTAGTTTCAGTTGGAAAAGTGGGAGCATCTCACTCACCTTCTACCCTTAAGTTTCCCTTTATCTCCATCCTTGATTCTACCCAGGCACATCACACTAGAGAAACTCAAACTTCCTTTATTTTCCCTGGCCACAGGAACCCATACCAATTCTTCCTCCTTCCTTTGAACTCCTATAGCACTGGCAAGGACATTTACTTAGCAAACACTGACTGGTATCTCGTTATCTTTTCATCTGTTTGTGTCTTCTGTGGTTTAGTAAATAATGTCAGACTTGGAGTCAGGAAGACATGAGTTCCAATCCCATTCCTGAGTATGATTATAAGTCGCTTAACATCTCTGAGTCTCAGTTTCCCCATCTGTAAAATGATAATAATCATACCTGTGGTATCCGCCTACCAAAGCTGTTGTGAGGCTTAATGAAATCATATATGCAAAGCACTCTAAAAAATGTCAGCCACCATTGTTTCTCACAAGCAGTGATGATTTCTTATATTCATATCCCCATCACGTTGTACTAGCTAGCACAGGTCTGGGGACCCAGTAGGTGCTAAAAACCAAACCCAACAACCCAAAACTTGTGAACATCCTAATTCCTTTACATGCCTCCAGGTTCTGTCCATGGATATGGGAAGTGGCCTTCAGGGGAGTGGGAGGGGGGTCCCATGATTCTTGTATTTTTGTAATGAAATAAGAGGAACAGCTGGATCATTCGGACATTGCTTGGTGTCTGTCTTCCCAAGGTATGTCCCTGGACTCCACTGGGGGGATTGTACCACCCCCAATTTTGCCCTGGATTCTCCCAGGCTACTCCGGAAAGATCATCCCACCCTCAGAGACTCCTTCCATAGCCTTAGAAGTAGCAGCCAATTCATCACCACAGATCCTGGAGCCATTGACCTGCCCATTAGTACTCCCTGAACTTCCCCAGTACTGGTCTCAGGGGGCAGCTTTGAACCACAGAATGTCAGCTGGAAGGAGACTTAGAGGTCAGCTCTTGAAATGCCTTTGTTTTATAGATGAGAAAAATTAGGCCATACAGAAGGGAGAAACAAACCTTTAAGAAGGAGCGGAGCACATCCAACTCGGTCTGGGCCTTCATTGGGAAATCACCCATGAACTTCATTACAGCTGCAAGAGGGACATACCCCGCCCGACCCCAAAGCCCCAAATTAGCTTCACTCGTCAGCTACCTCAATAGCTTTCTTCCCGACCCCTGTGCCCCTCCCCACCACTGGGGAGAGAAAGCTTCTTTCTCTGGTAGCAGGAGAGGAGTAAGGGCTCCTTGAGAGAATGAGATGCTGCTGCTGTCTTGGATGGCAGGTGTGAGCAGGGCCCAAGAGCAGGCAGAAAGCATCTTAGAACGTAAGCTCCTTGAGGTCAGGGGCTGTTTGGTTTTTGTCTTGGTATCCCAAGTGTCTAGCCCAGTGCCTGGCATATTTCAAATACTTAATACATGCTTGTTGATGGAATACTAGAGGGAGGCAGTGTTAGGGATGACATAATGAAGTGGCTATGGCTTGTGGCTAAAAGTGTGTCTGACAGTGGTTTGCTATTTCCTTCTCCAGCTCATTTTACAGATGAGAAAACTGAGGAAAGTGCATCTGGGGGGATGGGGGTGGGTAAAGAAGGTATGCATGGACTTATTTGTCCTTGGTATCATTCATTTGCTAAAATGACCTCATTTTCTGAGATGGGATACGAGGGCTCAGTCCTGGAAATGGGGATTCAGTCCCAGGATTTGGGGTTTGGTCCAAGAGTTGGGGGCTCAGTCTCAGGATGGATGTTCGGTCCTGGGGATGTGAAACAATATCTTAGGAATGAGGAGGTAAGGAATAGGGACTCAGACATTAACTGGGGTCAGCAATGCTTTGCCACAGAACTCCATCATTGGAGTTCTCAAAAGAGATGCAGAGCCCCGAGTGTGGATCAGCTTCATAAGGAGATACTCAATGGTAGTTGTCTGAGACACACACACACACACACACAGTCCTTTCCAGTCCTTATCCCAGAAAAGTCTTACCCCTTGGCAGGTTGGGGGTAGAGGCAGAGAAAAGGGGGAAACTTCACTCTTGGGGGGTGTTCCCAAGTCCCTCCAAGGAAATCCATCCCCAAGCCAAGAGCCTTGGAAGGCCTCTCTTCCCACCTTCCCCCAGTACCTAGGAACATCTCTGTGGTAATCTTGTTCAGGCTGCTGTTGCTGAACTCAATGAGGGATTCCTGGATTGGTGTCTATATGAAAGAGAGAAAAGTAAAGGTGAGTGAAATCAGTGGGGAATTAGAGTGGTGGTAGAGAGAAACTTTCTCTGAGCCAAAGGGTCTTCAAACATTGTCTAGTCTAACCCTCTTTTTCCTTTAACAGAGGAGGAAACTTAAATCGTAGAGGTCGGGTGATTTGCCCAGGTCACAAAGGTAGTAAGTGACAGAGTAAGGATTTGAAACCCAGATCACTAGACCCCAACCTCATTACTCTTCCACAGGAGTAGGGTGTAACATTTGGAAGCAGAGGTTCTGGGCCATAAAAGGAGGGTGATGACAACAAATCCCAGCAACCACGTCACAGCACAGTGTCTTCTGGGTCAGGAAGGCAGGAACATGGTAACCTTGATAAGGAGGGCCAGGAACACTGTGAAATGGAGGTGTACCGATTTAGATATAAAAGCTGATACTAAGCAAACCGTGAGAGCTAGGAATTGTTTATGTCAGATTTATGGAGAATGGGGAATTTGTGAACAAACAAGAGATAGAGCATTATGAAATACAAAATGGATAAGTTTGACTACATTAAACTGAAAGGTTTTGCACAAACAAAGCCAATGCAACCAAGATTAGGAGGAAAGCAGAAAACGGAAGAATTTTACAACCAGGTCTCTGATATAGGCTTCATTCTAAATGTCCCCTAAATGCCCTAAATATATAGGGGCAGCTAGGTGGTGCAGTGAATAGAACACCGACCCTGGAGTAGGAAGACCTGAGTTCAAATGTGACCTCAGACACTGACCTTGCTGTGTGACCTTGGGCAAGTCACTAACCCCAATTGCCCGCTCCCCTCTCCAAAAAAAATATAGAGAACTGAATCAAATTTGTAAGAATACAAAACTTCCTCAATTGATAAATGGTCAGGGATATGAAAGGCAGTTTTCAGAGGAAAAAATTAAAGCTATCTATAGTCACATAAAAATGTTCTAGATCGCTATTGATTAGAGAAATCCAAATCAAAACAACTCTGAGAGGCCACATCAAACCTATCAGATTGGCTAACATGACAAAACAGGAAAATTATAATGCTGCAAAAGATGTGGGAAAATTGGAACACAAATGCATTGTTGCTGGAGTTGTGAACTGATCAAACCATTCTGGAGAGTAATTTGGAACTATATCCAAAGGGTATAAAACGTGCAGACCCTTTGACCCAGCAATACCGCTTGGGTCTGTATTCCAAAGAGATCAGACAAATGGGAAAAGGCCCCACATGTACAAAACATTTATGGCAGCTCTTTTGTGGTGGCAAAGAACTGGAAATTGAGGGGATACCCATTATTTGGGTAATGGTTGACAGTTACATGGTGCATGAATGTAAGGAATATATTGTGCTATAAGAAATGGTGAGCAGGAAGACTTCAGAAAACCTGAAAGACTTATACGAACTGATGCTGAGTGAAATGAGCAGAACCTGGAGAATATCATACAGAGTAACAGCCGACACCGTGCGATGACTAACTTTGATAGACTTAGACTCTTCTCAGCAGTGCAAGGATACAACTCCAAAAGACTATGATGGAAAATGCCATTCACATCCAGAGAAAGAAATATGGAATCTGAATGCAGAATAAGCACTATTTCTCTCTTTTTTCTTTTTGTTTGTTTCTTCTTTCTCGTGGTTCCCTTCCCGTGGTTCTCATGTCTTCTTTACAACATGCTAATATGAAAATATGTTTAATATCAATGTATATGTAGAGCCTATATCAAATTACCACCATTTGTGGTGGAGGGGAGGGAAGAGTGGGGAGAAAATTTAGAGCTCAAAATCTTATGGAAGCGAATGTTGAAACTAAAAACAATAAATTAATTAATTTTTAAAAAGAAATATAGGTGCTACAATATACCAGAGACTCTCATGATGTGACGGGCCATGTCACATCACAGGGCATCTCCATATGGGACCCAATTTGGGGGCCAACATCTCTGTCAGAGGAGGTTAGTCTCCTGAAGGTTACAAAAACAGCATTTTCACAGAAATATATGATACAAGCTCATGCCTATGTCACTGAGTCACTTTGGAGGTTGAACAGGTAGTCCTAAGCCCACCAAGGATTCCTCACCCCCCCTGGGCACTGAGGGGGCAACTTAAAACTAGAGAATATTAGAGATGCAAGAAAAATGTGGACACTGTCAGATGGGAAGAGGGATATTAAGGAAACTTTGACTTTTTTGCCCACTCCATTCCAGAAAGTGATGATATGGGCATGTCCAGAGTCATGATGTCAACTCACACCATCACCATCGTGATAACGACCCCACCATGTCAGATATCATGATGATGACACCACCACGTCAAATATCACGATGATACTACCTCAGCAGACATCGCAATGATGACACCACCATGGCAGATACCATGACAATGACACCGCCACACCAGGCATCGTGTATGATGACACCGTCATGCCCAGATACTATGATGATGACACTGCCATGTGAGATAGTGTGATGATGACATACCACGCTAGATATCGTGGTGATGGACACCATCGTGTTAGATATGGATAATGATATGTGTAGCTGGGACATGGAAGAGTGGGGGAGTCAGTGATGTGTCTTGGGATGATAGCCTCTTCCTGGGGAGATGGAGGGGGGAGAGAAGTAGACAGAAGGCGAGGTTGCTATGAGGATGCTTTTTTGCTCAATTTCCCCTTTGCTAATCTATCCTCCACACGACTACCAATTGATATTCCCAAAGCAACGGTTGGCCTTGTCCATCCTCTGCTCACAAACTCCAATGGCTGTATTTGATTCTAGGTTCAAATACAAACTCCTCTGTTTGGATTTAAGAGCCTTCGCAATAGGGTTCTAGTCTCAGTTTCCTTTTCTGTCAATGGGGATACATAATAGCACTCATGTCTTAGGATTTTTCTAAGGATAAATGAGATAATATTTGTAAATCAATTTGTAACTCTTCAGAAAAATGCTGCTGCTTTCCTTCCTCCTCTTCCTCCTCTTCCTCCTCCTCCTTCTCCTCCTCCTCCTTCTTCTTCCTCTTCCTCTTCTTCTTCCTCCTCTTCCTCCTCCTCTTTCTCCATCATTGTCATCATCATCATCTTCACCACCATCCTCATTGCTGTTACCTTCCCAGGTTTATTGTACATGACTCTCCTGGTTGTGGCCAAAACAGCTTTGCTTGCTGTTTCCCACATACAGCATTTCCATGTCAGAGGCTGTTTCCCCTTCCTCACAGGTGCTTCTTAAAACCCCTGACTTTTTCAGAGCTCAGCTTAAGGGCTACCTCCTACAAGAAGCCTATCCTGATTCCCTCCGTTGTTAGCACTCTCCCCCAGATTTATTTTTAAAACTCACTTCTCTCTGTACATGGTGTCTACCTCCAATAAGAACCTAAGTTCTTTGAAGGCAGGGCCTGGTTTGATTTCCATCTCTGTGTCCCCATTGCTGAAGACAGCAGATGACTAATGAATGGGTCAGGAGAATGGGAAAGGGGAGGTGGAAGTAGCAATGAGGAAGCTGCTCCTTTCGCAGACATTCCCTAAGCAGGGTCTAAGGGCAGAGGGAGAGGTGACGTGGGGATGGGAGGGAGAATGATGACCAGTAACTTGGAACTGGAGCCAGGAACTGGTCGAGGATTTCAGGAGACTCCTGGAGAATAGACTGCCAGTCTAAGCCTGGGTGGATGGCTTCCCTTCCCCTTCCCCCTCAGGGCCAGGAAGTACCTTGGAAAATTTCAGCATGTTGCTCACGTCCCTGGATTCTCTTCCTTTCTTGGATTTCTGCCTGAAAGAATCCCTGACACAGGAAACAGGAGAGCTGGTGATTTTCCTACCTCTATGTCTTTGCTTAGGTTATTTCCCTCCTCCAGGAATTCAGGGGAATATGAGTCATCTTTTCACGTAGGTAAGTCTTTCCCCCTTTATTAGGCTGGAAGCTTCTAGTAGGTAGGGACCAGGTTTATACGTCCCTGTATTCTTCCTCACCTCCTCACCCCATGCTGGGTATATAGTAGGATTCAGTAAATTTTGCTTGACTGGACCAATGCCATAGGGTAGGTGGGTCTTTGAGCTTGAGGGCTGGGATTGCTCCTACTGGGTTACCTAGGCCAGGCACGGCCATTTTACAAAGTCGAGAGGAGCTAATATCACCCTCAAGCCTTCCCCCACCAGGGCCCCCAAGGGGGAAATCTGTCTGGCCAAGGCTCTCCCCCTCCTGACCTGCCTCATAGCCCATTCAGAACCCCAGAGATTGGTTTCCCTTCCAGATTTGTGATGTCTCCCCAATCTCACGTTTCTCTTTCTCCCTCCCATCCCCCACATAGAATCAGAACTCACATGGATCGCCTTTGTGGATCCCGGAAATACTTTTGAGCAAATTCCAGCATTGTGTACTGATGACTGGGGAATAGGGATGCCCCATAGACCTCCAGTCGGGATGTTTCCTCCTCAAATTCCCTGGAGATGTCCCTAACCAGGGACGCCTGCAGGGACAAGAGAGGGATGCAGACTGGGCAAAAAATCCAAGAGATAAAATATCTAGTCTAGGAATACTATCTGGAAGTGAGTGAATCCAGAGCCAGTGTAGAGCACTGCATTTGGAATTAGGGGACCTCTAAATCTCAGCTTTCCCACTAACAAGTGGTGTGACCTTAGACAGTCATTTATATCCTGGGTCTCGGTTTTCCTCAATATAGAACAAAGATGTTGAAATAGACTAGATCGAACATTCTCATGGTCTAGGAATGGGGGATAAGATTTTCCCTTCTGACGGCTGAGAGGCCTGGACTTGCCTTCTCTTCCCTCGGACAATGCCCATGTGCTAATAGAACCCCCTCCCCACCTCCAGCCTTCCGGGTCATCAAGATCCTTTGAGATGGAATCATCACCTCTGTCTTCCTGCCAAATTCCTGGGCCACAGTTAAGAAGCCACGGCTACGGCCACGGCAGCTGCTCGTCCTGATTGGTCCCGGGGCCCACCCATGTCCAGCTCCGAGGGCAGCTGGAGGAAGTCAGGGGCAGCCACAGGCTGTACCAAGTCCATGGGGAATCGGCCAGGCCTCCCGTGGATGGCTCCAAACTTCCATCCTGGGGGGATCAGGCAGAGGAAAGGGGCTCAGAGAACGTGCAGCAGATTTTCCTCATCCCCCAGTGTCTAATGGCCCACCTGAAATGAGTTTGTCTTTAAGGTGCACATTATTTTGTGTTGACCGGTATGCTTGTGGACTGTTCCCTGATAGCAATACAGAAACAGCAAATGAGGTCATGTGATTCAGCACTATATAAATGTCAGCTACTATTATGTCATTACTGTTTGCATTTAAAGACAGAAGCTTTCATTTTCACCTGTGTATCCCCTGGGGATAGGGATACTATACAGGCAACTCGGTGGTGCAGTAGATAGAATGCTGGGCCTGGAAGACTCATCTTCATGAGTTCAAGTCTGACCTCAGACACTTACTAGCTGTGTGACCCTGGGCAAGTCACTTCACCCTGTTTGCCTCAGTTTCCTCATCTGTCAAATGAGCTGGAGAAGAAAATGGCAAACCACTCCAATACCTTTGCCAAGAATGGGGTCACAGAGAGTTAGCCATGAGAAATGACTCAACAAAACCATGACCATTATTCTTTTTATTTAAGGGCAGAAGCTTTCATTTTCATCTCTGTATCCCTAGTGTCTAGCACAGTCCCTGGCACAGCCTGTGGTCAGTAAATTCGTCTTAAATGAATGAATAAATGGAGATGAGAAGACCCAGGGTCTGTGTTCCCTTGAGAGGTGGGTGCAGGTTGAGGACAGGAGCTTCAGGGGCTACCCAGATGAATGCCTCCTGTCTTCTTTCTCCCTATTCCCTCCCTCACTTCATCCCCACTTCCACCAGCAGACAAAGGGCTAACAATCTAGCATGACAGTCAGTGCAATCAGGAAAAGACTCCAGGACTCTGAAATCGTATTTTCTCAAAATTATTCAGTCTCTGACACATACTTTGGAATCTATTGGAACCCATCAAGGGGCTCAAAATTATAAGCAAAAAAGATGTGTGTGTGGTGTTGTGTGTGTTGTGTGTGGTGTGTGTGTGTGTGTGTGTGTGTGTGAGAATAGGCTGCAAAGATGACTTTCGCTGGGGAAGAACAAAGACCGTCATTAATCTTTTCCACTGTGGGGGAGATAATTGACTCGATACTGGAGTGAACCTTGGGGCAGAGCTGACCTGGATGGCGACTGGAGACTTAGCATCTCAGAAATTCTCATCTCTCTACCGACAGCCTGGCTCCGGGATTCTACTGAACCCTGCCTGGACCATGGTCCCCCTTTCAGCTCTTGCTCAGGGGTTGGTAATTATATCAACATTACCACTGCTTCTCTGAAGGATGTGATCCTCTCCTACCCTAGGACTCCACTCAGCATGCCTGGAACTTTGAATCCTAGGCTTTGTGAGCTGATGTCTCCTTCCCGGACCACCACTCCCCATTCCCTCATACACATCCATGGGAGCTCCCTCCAGCATTCTCATCCCACTGTCCGCTAGACTTCCATGATGACCCCTGGAATCCCTGTTCTGTTAACAGACTACCCTTCATACTAAAGCTGTGCCCTCCCCCTCTCCCAGAAAGAAGCCATTTGGCATTTACTTATATATGTGTGTGTTTTCATTCCTCCCAATAGAATGCAAGCTCTTTGATGCCATTTTGTCTTGGTATACATTATTCGCCATCCTGCGCCCTATGGTCCAAACTGTTCTTGTTTCTCCTAACTCGTAACAATCTGTCTTCTGATTCTGTGGCTTTGCACGACTGTCCCCGATACCTGGAATGCACTCCCTCTCTCTTCATTTCTGCCTCTTTTCCCTTAAGACCCAGCTTAAGCTCTGTCTGCCAGGCAGGGCAGCCTCTACTGCCTCCCCTCCCCCAACCGTCTTGTCTTTATGGATGTCAACAAAATAGACAAATGAATGTTGCTAGAGCTAACGATTAAAAAAAAAGAATCAAAGAAAGCCTTCTGGCCTTTTGGTAGATCCTCTGTGAAGGAGTGAGGGGACTAAGAGACTAATCTTGATCTAGAAAGGGGTTGTGATCTGCCCCAGTGGAGTGAGTACTCACACTGTGATGAGATCACAGAGCAGCCTACAGAGACAAACACTTCTGAATCTGCTGGCATCCAGGAGGTGGATCAATCAACCATGCGCTCCCTGACTGTGCTGTAAACACACACACACACACACACACACACACACACACACACACACACACACACGCTTGCCCCTCCCCCAAAATATACATTCAGAAAGACAGACTTAAAGAGAAGTGAACATACCTGGAGATTATAATTGTTTTCCTTCCTTCCTTCCTTCCTTCCTTCCTTCCTTCCTTCCTTCCTTCCTTTCTTTCTTTCTTTCTTTCTTTCTTTTCTTTCTTTCTTTCTTTCTTTCTTTCTTTCTTTCTTTCTTTCTTTCTTTCTTTCTTTCTTTCTTCCTTCCTTCCTTCCTCCCTCCCTCCTTTCCTCCCTCGCTCTCTCTCTCTCTCTCTTTCTTTCTTTCCTTCTCTTATTTTAATAGGACCTGTACTTTCATTAGATTTAGGGAACTCCTAGACAGGAACTTCTACCAATGTAAATGAACCCCTGCTCTGAAACTTTTATTTTTTTTCTCTCTCTCCTCTTATTCTCTCTCTCTCCTCTCTCTCTCCCCCCACTCCCCTCCATCCCTTCCTCCCTCTCTCCCTTCCCCCCCTCTCCCTCCTTCTCTCTCTCCCTCCCTGTCTCTCTCTCCCCTCACTCCCATGTGTCTCTATCTCTATCTTCCCATGTATGTTTCTCCCCATTTATCTCTGTTTTTGTCTGTCTCTCTTTCTCCTTGTGAGTCTTTGTCTCTGTCTCTCTATATTTATATATATATATATATATATATATATATATATATATATATATATATATATATATATATATATATATATATATATATATATGTATAGATAGATAGATATAGAAAGACTTGCAGGACAGCTTCCCTTCTTCTCTCTCCTTTTCCCTAGCCCTCCCCCCCCCCCCCCCCCCCCCGTATACATGCGTGTGTGTGTGTGTGTGTGTGTGTAGCCTTGATAGGCTCAGGAATTTTGATCTGTTCCATTACTGACCTGCTCTTCCCTCCCCCTCCCCCTCGCTCCTGGAGGCTCACCCTTTCAGTGCCAGACTAAAGTCCAGATACCCAATTGGCTACTACAGCTCAGAACTCCCAGCCTCAAGAGATCCACCAGCCTCCTCCTCCCCAGCAGCAGGGATTACAGGCCTTTGCCACCCAGCTGACTGCCCCCAGGTGGTGTAGTGGATAGGGCACCGGGCTCTGGAGTCAGGAGGACCTGAGTTCAAATAATGCATCAGCTCTGTGACCCTGGGCAAGTCACTCATGCCCGATTTCCAACAACAACAACCACAAACAACAATTAAAAGAGCTGCCTAGAGGGCTGGCTGAGAGATAAAATTATTTGCCCAGAATCACACAACCAGTATGTGTCAGAGGCAGAATTTGAACCCAGACCTTCTTGACCCAGAGACTGCTTTCTGTGCCATACTGTCTCTATGACACGTGTAAAATTAGAGATACACATACAAACACTCCAAGATGAACACATAGGCATGTGTACATCCGTGTGGAGGGTCACAGAAAGACAGACAGAGATACAAAGAGATGTGCAAAGAATTGTATACACAGACACAGACAACAAGTGATCAGAGAAGTCTCCACACAAGAATTGGCCCCTCCTTGAGGCTCCTCATGGGAGTCCCTTAAAGGGAGCACAAGGAAGCCAAGGCTGAGATGCCCAGGTTCAGTCCCCACACCTGTGACCTTCAGCCGGTCACTCAGCTCCTCCAGGCCTCCGTTTCTTCTGGGAAATGAAGGAGTTGGATTAAATGACCTTGAACGTCTTTCCTAGTTCTAAATCCTGTGCTTCTACATGCCAGGGTTTCTTTGGATTCCAACACCGCCCTTCCCAACTCTGCCTGAGGTTGCGGAAAGGGGCCCAAGAAGACCAATCATATATGTGTGCGTGTACACACATGTATGTATACACAGGTACACATACATGGACATGCATGAGCACACATACAAGTCTGTGTAAACATAGGAGAGAGCGCTAGGTGGTCCGGTGAATAGAGCACTGGCCCTGGAGTCAGGAGTACCTGAATTCTAATCCAGCCTCAGACACTTACTTGCTGGGTGACCCTGGACAAGTCACTTAACTCTATTTGCCTCAGTTTCCTCATCTGTAAAATCAGCTAGAGAAGGAAATGGCAAACCAATCCAGTATCTTTGCCAAGAAAACCCCAAATGGGGTCATGGAGAGTCCGAAATGACTGACATGACTCATCAGCAATCTACACACGTATGTATATGTACGTATGTATGTGTTTGTGATATATATGTATGTATGAAGGTGTTTGTGATGATATATATATATATATATACACACACATATATGTATGTATGTATATGTATATGGCGAGAGGGACGGAGAGCCCAGTGAATAGAGCTCTGGTCCTGGAGTCAGGAAGATTCATCTTTCTAACTTCAAATCTGGCCTCAGACATTTACTAGCTCTGTGACCCTGGGCAAGTCACTTAACCCTGTTTGCCTCAGTTTCCTTAACTGTAAAATAAGCTGGAAGAGGAAATGGCAAACTATTCCAGAATCCCTGCCAAGAATACCCCAAATGGCATCATGAAGGTAATCTATTATGGAGTGAATACACACATGCATGTGTACAGGTGTACACACACACACACACACACACACACACACACACAGAGGCTTCTTCTTAGTACCTACCAAAGTCCTGGGTGCCCCTCTTCAGCTCCTCCAGATAGATGACCTTCTTCCTGACTACGTAGCCATAATTGTAGCCTGGGAGGCACAGGTAGGAAAGATGGGAGGCAGAGAAGGGTTATCAACTCATGGTCCTTGGGTTTTCCCATCCACTCCTGCTATCCCCACTGAGTCATGGTCTAGGGGCTGGTAGAATTTTGGCTTTTTGCTACCAAGCAAAGCTTAAGAGTTGTAACAGCCAGAAAAAAGTGGGGTCTGGTCATGAGAAGTTGGGATGAGGTTCAATAAACATTGACAAATGAAGATAGTCATATAGTTAGTCACAGGCCATCTATTCCTGGCCTGAGTGGTAGTTTGGGGTGAGGAAATTAAGAGGGCACGAAGCTTAAGGGTGTTGTATGTTCAGGGATCTGTGGGCAAGCGAAGGTGTGCGGCAGGGATGAGCAGTGTGTTAAGGTAATCACTGGTCTAGCACCCATGAGCTCCAGGGATTATTGCTCCTCCTTGATGCTGAATTGGGGTTTGGTTGGGGCCCCCCGATCAGGCACTGACCCCTCTCAGGCCACTCTGAAGACTGCAAATGGATAATGTCACCCTTGTGGAAGCTCAAGAGATTTGGGTCATCCGGCAGGTAGTTTCTCACAGCAACCACATAATCAGAATCCTAAAGCACAGGAGAGTAGGGATGTTGAGATCCAATGGACAGAAGTTTGCCATTTATACCCAGAATGCTTCCATGCTCATGGACTACAATCCAGCCTCTTCCACAGTGGATCCCTCGTCCTTAGGGAACCAAGGACCCCTCAAGGCACATATACCTTTATTCTTTTTGGTTCTGATCTGTGAGTTCCTTGAGGTAGAAAACTCCTGGTGGGAAAACTCCCTTTCCCAACACAGATGGCAAATCCTCTGTGATTTATTATAGTCAAAGAGTTGTTCACAGTTCATAGAGTTTGTTCACGGTCAGAGCTAGTGTCAGAAGCAAGGCTTGAACTCAGGTCTTCCTGACTTCAGTTCTAGCTTCTATCCATTACCCTCATGTTGCTTCTAACCCAGACTCATATATACGCATGTATGTGTGCACATACATGTACGTGTAATATATACATTCAATATGTATGGATATATCTATAGATAATTATACATACATAGATACATGAATATGAACGTGTATACATAGGCATATCCCAACAAACAGTCCCATATCCTAGTACTTCCCCCATACATGGATATTCTCTGAACACCCAGACTTAGACATACACTTAAGAATACACAGATAGCCCACATCTCAATGTATACAAAATCAATTTTCACTGCCACCTCCCCTGCACTCTACAGTGATACTTATATTCACACAACAATCACCATTCACCCAAACATATACACACACGTTAACTCCAACAGCAGGAATTGGACAGATATTTGTTGTTTGTCCTTTGTTCTTGAAGAGGACCATGATGTCAGGGAGGTGATGCCATGGCTTGCACATGAATTGGATTTAAGCGAAGCAGGGCTGTTCAAGGTCACCAGGCTCACTTTCACCTCCAGAGCCATCTGGGTCTAGTGGCCAGATATGGATCAGGACAACTAGAAATAGCCCCTGGACATTATGTAGATTGTGAAGGATGGAGAAAGCAATGCCCCTTGTCCTAAGGCAGGGGTGGGGAACCTGCAGCCTTAAGACCACATGTGGCCTTCTAGGTCCTTAAGCGTGGCTTTTTGATCAATCCAAATTTTAAATTTCAAATGTTAAAATTCAGTCAAAAGGCTGCACTTAAGGACCTAGGAGGCCACATGTGGCCTTAAGGCCGCAGGTTCCCTACCCCTGTCCTAAGGGAATTACCCTTCCCTCTAGACTACGTCCCTTATTCTGTGGTCTCTTACCTTTTTGAGTTCCAGAATGAAGTCATCCACCATGCTCTTCACCTGAGGAGCTCTGGCTGAGAAAAGAATGAGTTTCTCACTGGCCAGGTTGAATTCCAGCATGTTCATGGAAGGTATGGTCACAAAAAGGATGTCTGTATAGCTGGAAGGGAGAGGGACAGGGCCATGTGAGATCCATGTGAGGAACTCACGTGCCCAGATCCTTCCTAAGGGGGGAAGGGCTGTGAATTGACAATTGATGATAAACTAAGAGTCTTATGCATTTATGCAGATCTGCAGGTTACATATACTCGGACTAAAGAAATACCTCCTCTCAGTCCCATTCCTGAATTCATTTCATATCTCCTGATGCAGTTAGAAGAAATGACTCCTCTCTGACTTCCTCTAAAACATTAGAGACTTCCACCTTCCCAGTTTCTGGCTGTAGTCTCAGTGGAAGATGAAAGATTGGAAGGTGGGATAAACCACATACAGAAGGAGGGGGAGAGGGAGGGCATAGTTTTGTGCCAGCCACAGGCTGGAATTGGCCTTAATGAAGGCTATTAGTGTAATTCCAAATCATGTGCCTAATATTGGCATATGACCAATAGAGATCCCTGAGACAAGGGGAGGGGAGGAAGAAAAGACTACCCCTGGTTTACTCATCACGGGAAGATGGTGCCAGCACAACCAGGAAACAACCTTTTTTTTATTTTTTAAAAATTTTATTTTCTAAAATGTATTTATTTTTAGTTTTCAACATTCACTTTTATAAGACTTTTGAGTTTTAAAATTTTTCCCCTCCCCAAGACGGCATGCAATCTGATATAGGCTATACATGTACAATCCTATTAGACATATTTCCACATAAGTCATGTGAAACAACCTCTTTAATACTGTTTAATCTAGGAGAGACTTGTTTTGTTCGATGATGTCAAAATGTACCAAAGAAATAAAGATCTGGTTTCTTTTAAGGAAAAATGGGTGGCAAAATGATCCAAAACCAGAGTGGTGGTGATGGTACAGATCACAGAAGGTGCTGCCATTTAAGAGGCAAAGAGAACACACCAAAGCTGGAAACTCCTGCAGACCTAACCTGGTGTGCTCAGAAGTGCTAATGAAGTCACTTACACCTGAGCTCCAAATAGCAGCTGAGTATAAAGGCTATGAGAAAGGAGCCAGAAGCTTGAAAAGTCATCTTGGACAGCCCAGATATAAGGGAAGATATAAACAGAACAACATTTAGGGAAATTGGAACATGTAACAGTTAAGTGAAGTATCAACTGTAGCTTGTACTTAGTGGATTTTGGTTCATTTAATCATTACCCTAACTGGGCTGTTTCACAATCTAAAAGTCAAAAGTCAAAGTAACTCATTTATGTGACATAATCTAAAAAGACTATTTAAAAAAATAAAAAGTAAGTGACAGTTCATTATCTAAGGGAAAGCTACATTGGAGAGGAAATGAAAGGCCCTAACCCTGTCCACAACTCAAATTTCATGTTTATTTTAAATATAATATCATGAATCTATTTGCATGACTGTTATCCAAATCCTAGTCTTCCTTCCTTCCTTCCTTCCTTCCTTCCTTCCTTCCTTCCTTCCTTCCTTCCTTCCTTCCTTCCTTCCTTCCTTCCTTCCTTTGTTCCTTCCTTCCTTCCCTCCCCTTCTTTCTTTCCTTCCTTCCTTCCTTCCTTCCTTCCTTCCCTCCCCTTTTTTCCTTCCTTCCTTCCCTCCCCCCTCTCCTTCCTTCCCTCCCCCCCCCCTTCCTTCCTTCCTTCCTTATTCATTGGATTACTTATTCTTCTGAACAAAGGCCAGCATGATATGACTTGGGGAGCTTCGTAGCAGTCTTAAACTGACTTAGGTTTGAGATCCTTGCTTTACCAGACTTGTCACCAAATCTCAAACCCTTTCCAGTGATAACAATTAGCAGAGCTTTGCAAAGCACTTTGCAAATATTGACTCATTTGTCCCCACAACAAACCTGGGAGATGGGTGTCATTATTATCACCATCTTGCAGATGAAGAAACTGAGGCAGACAGTGATTTGCCCAGGGTCACTCAGCTCATAAGTGTGTGTGTGAGGCTAAATTTGAATTTGGGTCCTTCCTGACTCCAGGTCCAGTACTCTATCCACTTGTACCACCTAGCTGTGACGGAAAGGTCACCTCTTCTTCGAACTCAGAGTGGCCAGCCTCCTACCAAATGCTTGTCCCTACTTAATGCCCATTGGCTTCCACCCCATTGAGCGCCTGTTACCTGTAACTCCGTAAGACCCGAAGCTGTTCCCCTGATGACCAGCTGCCCTTTACCAAGCGAAGGAGCTTGATGCCTACGTGAGACACAGCCAGGATCTGTACACCTGTGCCCACGCTGCCCTGCGGGGGAACAACAGATCATGGATTCAAGAGCCCGGGGCAACATGAACAGCAGGGACAAGATGTGGGCCACAGGAAGAGGGAACCAAGAAAACAGGGTCAAGGTGGGGAAGGACACATCTCAGCCTGTCAGTAGTGCCCAGGGACTTTTCTTCACCTGCCCCGGCCCCTCCTCTGTCCTCACCCTCTGCCCTTCTCCATTCTCTTCCTAGGAAGTAAGACAATGCTGATCCCCTGAGATAGGTCTCGGGGGTACCTATCCAGAGTCCTCTTCTCTTAGGGGAACTGGCCTGCCTGGCCAGCTAAGAGGAGACTGCCCTGTGATCTCCATGTTTTGGGAATGAAGGGAAAAACCCTCAGCCAGGATTCCCTCAGAGATCTTCAGGGCCTTCCCCACTTCTGTGCACAGGGGCCCATCTCCTCCTAGCAGGAAGAGGATAAAGCAAAAGACCTTACCGTGGCTGGGAAGAGTCGGGAGAAATAGACTTCCCAGCCCTCTCGAGCTTCGCTGACCACTGCCCTCTTGATACTCTCATTCACCACTGGGTGTAGCGAATCCAACTTGTTCTGGACTAAAAGAAGTAGAGCCCCGAGCATCATTTCCTCTTCCTCCCTCTCCCTCCTTCATTTCTGAGAGACAAACTCTTAGAACTCAATAGTTAGAAGAGTCTCAGTGTTCAATTAAACCATTTTTTCACATTTTACAGATGTGGAAACTGAGGCCCAGAAAAAAGACAGTGGCCTCTCCAAATTGTCTACTTGCAAAGCTGAGACTAGAACCCAGGTCTCTTGACTCTCCAGATTAGGGTTGCTTCCACTATTAGTTGGATGCTTTCCCCACTAGATAATCATAGTCCCCTGGAGCTTTCTTCTAGCAGACTGAATCCTAGGACTTTCTTTACTTTACCTAGGAGGGGCCTGGACAGGTCAGATAAACTCAGGGGCCCAGGGCAGTCCTTTGTGTAATACATCTAAGATACAGTGATTTGAGGAAAAGGAAGATTTGTTTGTTGACTCTTTAAAACTGAGATAAAAAAGAATGGAGTTATGTTTGGCTACAATAATGTAAATATCCCAGCCCCAGTAGGGGACACCGAGCCTCAGTGAAAACCAAATGGGATGGTCCCAAGGGACTTTGTCTGGACTTGGTGTTAGAAGTCACTTGATACCTAGTCCCAGTCCCAACCCTAGGCTGGGCTCTCAGGAGCAAGTGGGAGGGGTGTCAGGTCCCTGGCCTTCGATGCCCTGACCTGCCCACCCCACCCCCACCCCATGCCCCTACTACCAAAGATGGATTTCATCTTCATCCTCTCTTCCTTAGAGATCCTGATGCAGGCTTCAGAGAAGGTATCATGGAGGATCTGAGGGTAGAGGGCCAAGGCATACTGAGTGGTGCTTAGCCCCGGGGTATGATGTTCCAACATTGCCATCACCCCACCATCCAGGCAGAGAGAGATCTGGCAGTGCCAGGTGGAGGATGTGCTGGTGAGTCTGGATTTCTGAATTTGTCAAGTCATTCAATAAACATTTATTAAGTGCCTCCTATGTGGCAGGCACTTTGCAGCTCTATGAAGAACTACCTTCTAAATGACCAGGATATGTAATCTATATAATGTATGGATCTGGGATTTGTTTTGAGTGGGAGTGGGAGTGGGGCAGAGAGAGCACTAGAGAAAGTCTCTACAGGAAGGGAATGCTGGTCCCCTGAGATAGGTTTCAGGGGTACCTATCCAGCATCCTCTTCTCTTAGGAGAACAGGCCTGCCTGGCCAGCTGAGAAGAGACTGTCCCCATGCCCTCCACCTTGGGGGAATAAAGGTAAGAGCCCTCAGCTGGAATTCCCTCAAAGATATTCCTTCTGCTGTGGTGACTGCAGTAACCTGGGGTCTCACCTGTCTGAAGAGGAGGTCAAGGAGGACTGGGTGATTGTAGCTGTCCTTGGGGTAAAACACCTGTGGAGGGAGAGGCTCACAGGAAGGTGCTGAGGCTCCTGACCCATATACCCACTCCAACTTGTCTCCTGTCCTCCTATATCCCTCCCACCCCCTCTAAGGAGATTTCTAAGGGCCGACAGCCTTGACAGCCTCCGACCTCACCTGGGATCACTGAACCTGCATGACACTGGTAGATTAGAGATAAGGGCCCCTCCTAGTATCTCATGGCATCCCATCCCTCCAGCACAGAGTTGGAGGAGGGACCCAGAGGCCAATCCTTCCCAAAGGACCTAAGTTCTCTATGCACCCACACTAGTTAGCTCCCTCCTCACCACCTGAGTGAGTGTGTGGCCATGGGGGCTGGGCTCAGAGCCTCTAGGCAAAGTCCAGAAGATCTCATGAAGTAGGGGTGGAAGTGGGGGGGGGGGCGCGTGCGGAGGATGAAAAAGGACAAGGAAAAAGAAGAAGATAAGGCATAAGAGAGAAGGAGAAGGGGAAAGAAGAAAGGGGAGCTCTACAGAAAAATAAGCTTTTTTATTTAATAAGTATTTGACTATAGAGTGTGTAAAACTTTGTACCATAAGAAGCAGCTCGTGCCTGGCATTTATAAAGCATTGCTTCTTTCAAAAATATTTCCTGATTTATGATTTTCTTTCTTCTGGAAACTACTTTTTTAAAAATTTTTTAAAATTAAAATTTTTTTTTACTTTGTTAATTTGTTTTTAGTTTTCAGCATTCACTTCCATAAGATTTCGAGTTCCAAATTTTCTCCCCATCTCTCCCATCCCCCCCACTCCAAGACAGTGTGCATTCTCGCTACCCCTTCCCCCAATCTTCCCTCCTTTCTATCACCCCCCACCCCTTTCTTCTCTTATCCCCTTCCCTTCTACTTTCCCATAGGGTAAGATAGATTTCTATACCCCATTCTGGCAAGTACTTTTTAAATTTTTTTTTTCCAAATAGGGAAAGTGAGGCCCAATGGCTCAGGGTCACACTCGTAGATTCAGGACTTATGTAGACTTGGGGCAGTTTTTAGGACTCTGTCCCCTAGCTCTAGAAAAAGAAATTCCCTGTCCCAGCCAGTCCTATCCCAGAGCTGAGCACACATAAAGACCCGGCACCTCTTTTCGGAGGTATATCTTCCAGGGCACTCCCTGGTAGCTGTAGAAGGTCTCGTTGCCCTGTCGATGAAGCTGTGTTTGGATGGGGTCCTCCTCTGGAACAAGTGCCCGTGAGACTAGTATTGGAAGGATGAAATAGGTGAGGTTGAGAGGGAAGGGTTAGCTCAGTCCTGCTTGCCCCTGTATCCATTGTGTAGCCCAGATCGACAGTGGCCATTGAGGGGCTGGTTGACTCTCCACTGAAGGACCTTGGGTAGGCAGTGGTACAGAGGGATTCAGTGACCTACAGCCTGAGTCCTCTAGGGCACACTTTCCTAATCCACCTCAACCATACCACAGTCATGCTAGGATCATGGTGCAACACCACAAACCACCCTCCATGACCCCCAATATTCTCTTCTTCAGTCACATCCCCTTCAACCATTCAGCCATTCACTGAGTCAATCAAGCGATTCATACCTCATACCAGAGCCAGTGAATAATATCGGGATAAAGGCTAATGTTTAGTGTGAACCAGATACCAAAGACCAACCCTGAGGAGTGTGAACGCACTGCGCGTGTCTGGACTGATCTGGTGAACTGCACAGCCCACCATAAGGAGGTTATCATAACAACGCAAATGGCGAACTAGTATGTGTGGAAGGGAGGGAAAGAGATGAGAAGGACTTTGTGGAGGGAGACTAGAAAGGGATGAGACTACATGAGGGTTAAGGAGGCTCCATGCTTGGGTGGATGGGAGGATAAATGGTGAATTGGGGTTTTGATAGTTTGAGTTTTGGGTCCTGTTGGGAAACCAGGTGGGCAATTTCTAGAAGGGTAGTTAGACATTTTTCACCTAGGGCAAAGAGAGTTGAGTGGGGATTGGAAGGGCAGCAAAGAAGACAATCTGAGGGTAGTTCTAATGCTAGCATTTAAATGACACTTTAAAGTTTATAAAGCACATTACACATCATCTCATTTGAACCTTACAATAGCACAATAGGTCCTATTGTTACCCATATTTTCCAGAGAAGGAAACTGAGGCTGAGAGGGTTAAGTGACTTCCCCAGGGTCACCTAGCTAGTAAGTATCAGAGACGTGATCTGAATTCAGCTCTTCCTAATGCCAATCCAATACTCCACCCATTGAACCATCTGGCCCTGAACCCTGCAGGGGTTGGGGAAAAGGTAGGTGGGTGATACCTTCCATAAGCCAACAGAAGACCAAAAGATGTCACCATGGGGAAGAGGCTGGTGCCCTATGGCAAAGTTCCACTTACCTTGTGCTGTGGAAATAGCCACTATGCAGCTAGAGTATAGGATCAGAGCTCAGGTAAGACGGGGAGAAAGGGTATGTGGGGAGAGAGGAGCAGAAAGCCCAGGAATGAACCTTGGGAAATAAATGCCCATAATTGGGAGGGGAGGTGTGGAGAAGAGAGGGAGAGGAGGAATAAAAGTCAGTGAAGAAAGCAAAAATGAAGTGGCAGAAGTCAGAGAGGTAGCAGAAGAACAAGTGCTGCTGAAGCTAAAGCAGTGGAGAGTTTCAGGAAGTTGGTAGTCTCAAATGCCTGAATTTAAGAAGGATGAGCACCAGGACACCAGATCGAGTCCTGGACCTGGAGTCAGGAAGACCTGAGTTAGACGCTTACTAGCTGTGTGACCCTGGGCAAGTCATTTAACCTGTTTACCTCAGCTTCATCCTCTGTCAAATGGACATGATAATAATATCTACTTCCCCTCCCCCTTACCTGAGGGAGTGCCTAGGGTTGGCCTGGAGGCTGAAGTTAGAGGTTTGGCAGCAGGGGTTAGGCCTTGGGGCCTAGTGCTGGTCACAGGCTTCACCAGGGCCACAGTCTGTCTGGGACCTTGACTTCCCTAACCCAGGGGAGAGAATCAGAGAATCAGGCCTGGGTGGGTGGGACAGCAGAGGACGGGGAGAGGAGGCTGTTGCAGGGCCAGGTGGCCAACCCCTGGTTATGGGGTTAAGGCCAATGGCTTTTTAACATGGGGGCAAGGAATTTCTCCAGGGCTCTAGTCATTCCTTTATTCATTCTCCAAAGACTAATTGAGCCCTCCCTTATTCTATGTAATGCCCCTGTGTTCTGTGTGTGTGTGTGTGTGTGTGTGTACAGGAAATGTATGGCTCTCTATCCCCACTTTCACCATACTGCAGGAGGTATGGAGGAGGCCTAGACCTTGGATGATCACCCCATGGGATAAGGAACTTTCCAGGAGAAGGAGCTGGGGACAATGGAATTGATCACTACCAGGTTGATGGGGGCCGAGTGGGTCATTTGCTCCTTCAGGATCAGGAGGGCCTCTTCATGAGGATCCGATTTCTTCACAAACACCTTCCCACTTTCCTTCCTAGGCAGATGGAGGTTGGACAAAATTAGGGCAGAGATGCCTGAGTGGAGGAGCCTATGAGACCTCTGGATGCACAGGGGCAAGACAAGAGATGTTTGCGTCACCAGGACAGCCTGGATGTGGGGACAGTGTAGATAATGCTTAGCACAAAGTAGGAAAACAGTAGGTCCTTAATAAATGCCTGTTGACTTGATGTGACAACATCCATTGTGGGTGAAGGAGACTATGCTGCTGTACTAGGCCTTTAGAGAGGATAGGGATGGGGAGCCGGAGCTCTTGGACACCAACCCTGGGGCTTTGTAGGCACTGGCTGTGAACAAAGTCATCCAATGTTCTGGACCTAGTTTTCCCGTTTCCCCTCACTCCTTTAAATTGTTAATGACTAAAATTGACATAATATTCCCTCCTCCAAATCAGTGGTATTTGTATCTTAAAAGAGGGTCCTGGAGAGGACTATGCTTAAGCCAGAGGAATGAATGACAAATAATGCAATCTGAGGTAATGTTTCCTAGCTGGTGGCCATCTACTTTGCCTAAAGTTGAGGGTGGCCTTATATAAGGGACTTGGAAGCAGGGTTCTAACCTGAGACCGTCTGGAGCTCTGGGTGGCTGCTGGCACTGGCGGATTATAGTCTTGATCTGTTGGGTGGGCTGAGGGAAATGCTCCGAGTTGAGGATGGAGTGACGTACAAGCTCCGGGGAAGGTGAAACTGGTGGGGAAAGGGGCATTTTTCAGGTGGTGAGGGTGTCATGCAGGCTGTTACGATTTCTATCTCCCAGGGATCCTCTGAAGTTAGGGGCAATATCTCCCAAAAGCTAAGGAAAGAAGGGCTTGAGGGAAGAACGGGCAGAGAAGAAAGGGGACACCCAAAATAAAAGTACTCACAGGTTTTTAAAGGAGAATGTTGGTCCTGTACCCGAATAGGGGTGGCCACTGGTTTAATAGGTGGGATGGAGCCCCTAGTCTTCGAGGGAGAGCCAGATACTAAGGCCTTGGGCTGGAAGCCAACTCCTCCAGGGTCTCCCAGAGCTGGGGCTGCATAGATTAGCACTGGCTTGGCGGGTGGACTTCTGCTCTTGGCCTTCAGAGGGGCATCTGGCCCTGTTGGCTTCTGCCAAAGAGGAGGAAAACCCTGGTGAGGTCTGGCCTCATCTCTGGCCCATAAAAAAGGAGCAATCACTCCCCACGTGGCATTTGAGCTGGAGCAGTAACCTTTCTGAGCCCTAGAGAGCAGGCCCTGGGCCCTCTGGGGTAATGGGGGATGGGGAATGGTAAAGACTGTCCCCATGTTCCAGATGAGCAAACACCCCAAACCACATGGTCAGCAGCCAAGCCAGAGCCACCAGCATGGTTTCTGTCTGTTCCTCTGATAGCTGCCTCTCTCCTCCTCACCCCCCAACATAATGTCTCCTTTCTTTTACCTGTTATTTTTAGCTCCTTCCTCTCCAGCCACCGCAGCTTCTGCAGGTGTAGAGTACGTTTGTGTCCCACCCTCCAAGACCCTCCCTCAGGGCCAGACTCACTTTGGGGGGTAGGGGCTGGGGGGAGGCTCCCAGAGGGGCTGAGGAAGCTCCAGCGGAAGGGACTGGATCTGTCAACTGCTGCTGCTGTTGCTGCTGAAGGGCCATGGCCTGAAGAGTCATTTCTCGAGCCTTTGTGGGAGAGAAGAAAGGAGAAAGAATTGGCTGGTGAGGAGAGGGAGAAATCCCTCTTCTCCCAGGAGCCTCCTTGCCTCAGCCTCCATTTTCCCTTTGATCTACCTTCACTGCCCTCTTCTGTCAACTGAAGAAACAGGACCCCTAATTAGAAAAGGGGAACAAACAGATCACCTCCTTTGGGATTTTCTTTCCCTGCTCTATGTCCGACCGTTTTGGGCCAGCTCCTCACAGTTAGTGGGTGTGGTTTCTGGCTCTGGGTGCTGCCTTCTTTCTCCTAAGCTCACCAGAGACAGAGGTTTTTCAGAATACATTGTAGTAAGTGTGACCGAGAGGAGCCACTCAAAATTTCATCAGAGTGGATACTCCTTCCATCGGGGCAGATTGCAGCCCCTCCACACCTTCCCGTTCTGTGCAGCTCTTGTCCGTGTCCCTCCATAAAACCTTCACAGAGGTTTTACCCAGTGTGTTGGAGCCCTTCCTTCTGATGTTTTAATATTACTTGGAAATCATTGGAATACCAAGCAAACTTTTAATATGTAAGGCACTAAGGATACGAAAGCAGAAAGCAAAGAGCCCCTGCCTTAAAGGGGCCTCCATTTTCCTGGGGAGACATACCATACACACATACACACACACACACACATATGTAAAGCACCAATAACTTGAGGGAGAAATCAGGGAAGGCTTCACGTAAAAGGGGAGCATGAGAGCTGAGGCTTAAATGAAGTGAAGAATTCTAAGAGGCCAGACTTTGTTGGAGGGAATGAGGCGCATTTGCACAATGACAGAGACTGATGATGGAATATAGAGCAAGTGAAGAGAGCAGTACTATGGAATCATTGAAAAGGTAAATGGGAGAGATTGCGGCAGGCTTTAGATGCCAAGCTAAGGAGTTTACATTTTATCCTAAAGCTAAATTGGTCTTCTCTCTCTTCCTTAAACATGGCACCTTATCTTTACGCCTTTGAACTGCCTATGTGGGGCAGCTAGGTGGTACAGCAGATAGAGCACCGGGCTTGGAATCAGGAAGACTTCATCTTCTTGAGTTCAAATCCTAACTCAGACACTTAATAGCTGGGTGACCCTGGGTGAGTCACTTCACCCTGTTTGCCTCAGTTTCCTCATATGTCAAATGAGCTGGAGAAGGAAGTAACAAACCATTCCAGGATCTTTGCCAAGAAAACCCCCAATGGGGTCATGGAGAGTCAGACACAACTGAAATGATCCAGCAACAACAACGGATTCGTGAGTAGAGGGAAGGAAGCACTTGGGAGGGCCGTTGTGGAGACGTGATCAAGGTTTGGCTGTTGGTTGGGTATGTAGTGGAAGGAGAGGGAAGAATAGAAGATGATCCTGTCGGTGTAAATCTGAGTGATCTGGAGGTTGGTGGTGCCCTCAAAAGGAATAAGGAAGTTTGGGGGAGGGATGAATTTAAAGGAAAGATAGACTTCTAGTTAGACATTTTGAGTTGCTTTTGGAACATCCTATTAGAAACATACAATAGGTGCTTAGTGAGGGGAGGGTTTGAGGCTGTGTATGTAGAATTGGTAATCATCTTCATGGAGATGATAACTGAACTAATGGAAGCTGGTGAGATCACCAAGAAATAGATGAAGGCTCTACACAGCGGTGGGGAGCCTGCGGCCTCGAGGCCCTCTAGGTCCTCAAGGGCAGCCCTTTGACTGAATCCAAACTTCAGAGAAAGTGAAAATTAGGGGCAGTTAGGCAGGCAGGAAGAAAACTCAGGAGAGCAGCAGCATGTAAACCAAGGAGGAAGAGAATACCCAGGGAGAAGGGGCCATTGATAGTGTTAAAAGCTGCTTTTAAGTGTTAGGTGCTAGGAAGACTAAGAAAAGCCCAGTTAAACAATAGATGGCCACCATGAACCGGCCATATTGGCAAAGCTTCTCCCACTTTGCTAAGTGACCATTGACTCATATTCTCCTCCCCAGGTAGATAATCACCTGGACCCCTTGCAATTTTACAAGGTTACTTCCCCACTCCATCTGGCAGTATATAATTCTACCCTCAGACACGTTTTGTTGCTAGTAATGGTGAAGCAATTTCCCCACAGCCCCCCAAGGTGAGTAGCTCTGAGGCGGCGGGGGAACATACTCACCAGAAGCATAGCTTGCTTGTGGATGAAGGCTTGCTGCAGCGCCAGTGTGGAGGGGTCCAGGCCTGGGACTACAGAGTGCCGGGCTCAGTGAGGCACCAGGATCAGGGGGATTGGAGGTTAGGGAACAGTTAGGGACAGCTGGAGTGAATGGGTGGTGGGTGTTGGTTGTCGGGTGACAACTAATGGGGTTCAGGGGGTGCCAGAAACAAGGGGGTCAGGGAAAATGAGGTAGGGGGTTATCTGGGGCATAGGAGTCAGAATCATCTAGATCAGGGGTCATGGAGAACAAGGAGTAGCTGAGATTGGATTCTGGTGGGCAGCTGGGACTATCTGAATTGATGATATGGGGAAAGAGGGAGGCCAGGATCAGTAATATGATGGTCAAGAGTGCTGGATCAAGGGGCATGGGAGGAGGGAAAGGTTGAAGAACTTCCTGCTATACACCTCTGACCTCAATCCCAATAGCCAGCCTTCCTTCTTCCTATTTCTGGGGCTCAGTTTATCAATCCCCCCACCCCACCCCAGCTTAATGGGGCTGAGTAATTGTGAAGGGAAAAGTGGAAGCAGAGGAAAGGATGGGATGGGGGAAGAACAAGGGTAGGAGGAAGGGAGAGAGGAAGGGAGGAGGAGTCAGCCCATATGGTGAGGAGGGGATGCTCCAGAGTTCCATGTCTCACCCCATGCCTTCTCTTCCCAGATCCCTAGGGCTAGGCTTCGTGATGTGGAGGTTCAGTGAGGGCTCTGACCCAGAGGGAACCCAGGGAAAACTAAGGAAAGTCTGGTGCTGGCTAGACATGGGGGTAAGGAGGGGTGGAGTGAATAATTAGGAGGTACTACTGACCTGGTTCTTGGGGTATTCTGGGGGGACCAGCTGGCTCCTCATCACCTTTGGGCTGACCTCCCCCTTTCATCCTATAGGAGATAGCAGTTGGCTTCTCCAGATCCTGAAAACAGGGCAAAAGATGTGCACCAGGCCAAGGGTCAGGGAGCAGGGATTGAGGACCTACCAGAGGTGGGGAACTTGCGACCTTGAGGCCAAATGTGGCCCTCTAGGTTCTCAAGTGTGGCCCTTCGACCGAATCCAAACTTCACAGAACAAATCCTTTTGGGTTTCAGTCAAAGGGCCACACTTGAGGACCTAGAGGGCCACATGTGGCCTTGAGGCCAGAGATTCCCCACCCCTGCCCTAATCCCTTTCTTCTAGCACCCCAACAATCTCATCTGGTAGTAAGAGAATGACATCAGATGATGAGTACTGTGGGCTGGTGCTGATGGGGGGTCTCAGCACAATCCACCAGCCCTGAAAAAGGGAGGCATTAACCACGTGAGGCCATCTCCTCCTGGAAGGAAGGACTGAGCTGGACCAACTACCTATGGATGTCTCCACAAAGAGGTTTAGGGGAGAGGGGCACCATATGAATGCCAAGGCTGGGCAGGAAGCTTTCTGCTTTTTCTCTGACATGCCAGTTTAAATTGTGAGTCTGGAGGGAATTGGCATGGGTCTGTGACCAGAGACGATAACGAACTCAAGGGATAGGCCCATCCACCATTGTAGAGGACTCTGGGTAGAGGAGGCCTTTTAGGCGTGGGAAGGTAAAATAGTCTGAAACTGGGAGGAGGTAGGTCCGAGGTTGGGGGTAGTAGTGTTCTGAGCTGTGTCCTCAATGTTAGCACAGAGTAACAGCCTGATGCCACTCAGGGGTTGGGGGTGGGGGTGGGGGGCTGCAGGATGGGGGATGGGAAAATGGCTTAAAGAGTGTGTGTGTGTGTGTGTGTGTGTGTGTGTTTGTGTATGTGATGGAGTGTGTCTGTTATGGAGTACATTTTTGTATGTGTGACGGTATCCCAGAGTCTCTGTGTACGATGAGGTGTCTTTGTGTGACGGTGTTTCCTTTGCTCACCACCCCCTTCCAATTATGGCATCATGAATCGAGTCACTCCTGGAAGGGGTATGCCAAGCTACTCCCCTCTGATTCCACTCACTGGCTCTAATTTCCCCTCCCTAGCCCCCTGCTTCCTTCTGGGTATTGTTTCTCCCATTAGAACATAAGCTCCCCAAGGGATCTTACAGTCTCTGCTTTTGAATCTGTATCTCTAGAACTTGATGCCAAGCAACAGGGCTTGGCATACAGTAAGTGTTTAATAAATGCTTTCCCATTCATTCGCATGCATGTGATGGTGCTTGTGCAGTGTAGTGGATAGAGAGCTTGACTTGGAGTCGGAAAGTCTTGGGTTCAGAGCCTACTGTAGACACTAGCTAGGTGACCCTGGTCAAGTCACTTTCTGAACCTCAGTTTCTGCAAAATAGGACACCTACTTCTCAGGGTTATGAGGGTCCAATGAGATAATGTTTATGAAACACCGTGAAAACTTTAAAGGTGAACTATTGGAGTCTGCGTATTTGTGTTATGGGTTCCTGTGTGTTCGCCTGCGCTGCCCCTCATCTCCCTCCCCCGGGACTCCATGCCTGCCCATCACCCCCTCCCTGAAGGTCAGGGCTGGGCTCCATACCGTGTTTCCATAGGCAAGCACAGGGTCAAACAGACTATCTAGGTAACGATCCAGTCCCTTCTGCGGCGCAGCCGGCTCCTTGAAGCTGTCTGACTCTGCTGGGAAGATGCAGGGGGCAGGGGTCACGTGGGCTCCAGCCCTGCCAGGGAAACCTCCTCACGGGAAATGCCACGGCAGGCTGGGGCTGAGGCAGGAGAGCAATTCGTACCCCCGAGCTGGGGAACAGGCTGCTCTGGGGTTAGAGCTACCACCACCCCCCTCCTCTCCAGCCACCTGCTTGTAGGTAACACAGTTCAGCGGACTGCTTTAGGAGACCTAGGTTTGACTTCTGGGTCTGACATGGACTCATTATGTAAGTCGCTTAAGATGTATTGGAAAAGACCGTGGAATTGGAGTCTGAGGACCTGGGTTTGAATCCTGACCTACTGTCTGTGTGGCCTTGGACAAGTCACTTCCCTATATTGGCCTCAGTTCCCTTATCTGTCAAAGGAGAGTCTTAAACTACATGATCTCTAAAGGTTTCTTCTAGCCCTTAAAATCCACTGAGCCTCGGTTTCCCTAAATATGAAATATGGATAATAATCACTGTTGTTGTGAGGATCCATCATACAGAAGCTATGTGACACTATAATGTAAAGGATAACCCAAGAGAGGAGCGGGAAGGAACCCTTCCTGAGGGGTCAGGAGTGTCCAGAGGGAACCAGCTGAGGGCCATGAGGCTGATGGTTACGGGGCTTACCACGACTGAAATAACCATCCGAGTCGGGAAGTTTTGTCGTCCGAATGGAGTGCCCTCTGTGCCGGGGAAGGGCAGGGGTCTCCTCATCAGAGTCCCAATTATTTCCAAACACCCTGTGGGGACACAGGGAACTTGCTATCTGCTTCTAAGTTTCTCCACCTATCCTTAGGATTCAGGATTTGCTGCAGAACTATACCACCAAATGTGTCCTAGGAGGGTGACCTAGGCTCTTTCTTCCAAAATAGATTTTGACTGGACATGAGTTCCCCAACCCCGCAGCCTCCCCAGAGGTCACCGCTCCACCCTCTTATTATTTGGAATTTCCCAGAAAGGGCCTGCTCATTTAAAAGGTGAGGATCCTCTTTGAGCTCTGAACTATTAACACCCTGCAACCATCATGCCCCCCTGCCCAGGACTCAAAGTGAACAAAAGTCACTTGTACTGGTCCCCTCCTCCAACGGTACATGGGGACAAAAACCCCAACTTCAAGCAGAGTGTGGGGAAGGGTCAGACAGTGTGTGATGGAGGCTGGGAGTAAATTAGCTACGTACATTCTGGTGCTGCTTCTGTCCTTCTCTGCCCCCTCCGAGGTGATGATAAAGTAGGATTTCTGCTTTGGGAAGTCCCAGATAAGCTCCATGTCTGAGATCAGATCCAGGACATAATCGTGGCCCGCCAACTCAGCCCACTGGCTACCATTCTTCAAGGAGACCGTCCAGCCCCTCCAGCCATCAGTCAGCCCCCTAAGGATGTCAGGATCTCAGGGTTTGGGAAAGTAGAAAATATCAGCGTGCTGCTGCTCATTGCTCCCCATTCACACTGCACAGAGGTGGCCCACAATGATCATCCTTTGAGCTTGAGGAAGGGCTCTTCCCTCCTGGAGGGCAGGGACTGTTTGCCTTTTTTTTTTTTGTATCCTCAGCATTTAGTGCCTGGTACACAGTAGGTGCTTAATAAATGCTTGTTGCCATGTTGACTTTTCTAAAGATACTGGTATGGAAGACAGTATAGTACAGTCAAAGTGCTTTGGTTTTGGTGTTGGTGTGACTTGGCTCTGACACTTAGTGACTTGGAAAAATCACAATTTCTACGAGGTTCAGTTTTCTCCTATCTAAAAGAGGGATGATGCTAGCTGTACTAGCTACCTCACGTGGCTGTGAGCGCTTTGTAAATTCTTACGCACCCTCCCTCTCTTCTTTGCAGAGGTGGGACTAAAGGTATGGAAAATTGCATATGCTACAACTTGTGGTTGTCGAATCATGTAAGTGTGTCCGACTCTCCCTGGTCCCATTTTGGGCTTTTCTTGGGCAATGATCCTGGAATGGTTTCTTATTCCCTTTTCCAGCTCATTTTAAAGATGAGAAATTGAGGCTAACAGTTAAGTGACCTGCCCAGGGTCACGCAGATAGTAAATGTCTGAGGATGGATTTGAACTCACGAGGATAAGTCTTCCTGATTCCAAGCCCAGTACGCTATCCACTGCATCACCCAGCTGCCCCACACTACAATTAGTTTTGCTAAGCCGTTTTTTTTTTCTTGTTGTTGTTGTTACAAGGGAGGACTCATTGCGTAGGGGAAGAGAGAGGAAATGAAGGAATTGTAAAAACAAAATGCAAGGTCTCCCAAAGTCTCACTGCTATTTTAAACTATTAAAGCTAGACTGAGACTTTTGGGACCCTGTATATTAATGGTTCTTTTACCCAAAAAACCCTTTATGCACTGTAGAAATGCAGGCTTTTATTATTAGCTGGCTGTATAGGGGACTCATCAGCCAAATCAGATGTGAAATAGATTGCCTTTTTTTGTCTTCCTTTTCAATTTTTTGTTACAAAGGATGACTCACTGGGTAGGGGAAGAAGGGAGATATGTTCAGAAATGAAGGTGTTGTAAAAACAAAATACAGGGTGTCCCAAAAGTCTCACTGCTATTTTAAGCCCTAATAGCTTAAGACTTTTGGGACACCCTGTATATCATTGGCTTCCCCTCCCCAAAAAAACCTTTATGAACTTTATAAATGTGAGCTTTTATTAATATCTGGCTGCATAGGGAACTCATCAGTCAAAGAGAGTTTGAAAGAGATACGTATAGCAGATGGAAGCGAAGACAGATACCGTAGGTAACCAGGGAGGAATACAAGAAGGGCACAGGTCTTTGAAGAATAATGAATGACCTAAAGAACAGAAGAGTTGAGGCTGCTGGGGAATGCTATGAATTGTTAGCAAAGGACTTTTAAAGCTATCTGGGGGAAATATGATGATCAAATGAAGAGAAGGGTGCCTGCTGGGAATGGTCGGAACCATAATAAAGGACAATGGAGAGGAGGGAGAACCACCCGACTGTGATGCTGTAGCTCTTCTCCCCACCAAGGACAACCATCTTTGCACTGGGAAGGATGGAACAGAAAAGCTTAACAGGGACCTGAAAGCTATGCCAAGTAAAGAGCTAGTCAGGAAGCACCTGATTATCCTAAAGGAGTTCACCTCAGGCCCGGGCACTAGCTCTCGGGGTACTGAAGTAACCTGGAGGTACAAATGTTGGGTTACTTGCTAAGAGAAATCTTCGAAAAATCGTGGGGAGTGGGACAGGGAAAGGGGAATATGCCTTCTCTAAAAGTGGAAAGGAAGAAGGTAGGTGCTTTGCGCTATAATAGACCTCCAAGTCACCCTTCAAGGGATGGCTCTTTGGACTTGGAAAGGGAAGTAGGAAAACCATGAATCAGCAAGGGTCATTTTGGTCACCTGGTTTGGAATTTGGAGTCTGAGGACTTGGGTTTGAATACTGACTTATTTGCTACCTACGTGGCTGTGGCCAAGTCACTCACCTATCATGCCCTCAATTTTCTTATCTGTAAAATGAGGGTCTTAGACTAATTCCAGATTAACCTCAGCTTTGCTATTGATAGGACTATGAGGCTGGCAGATCAAGGCAATGACACGGATACAATACAATAAGATTTTATCAAAGAGTTTGATAATTTCTTATGGTACCCTCCTGGACAACATGAAAAGATGTTGATGGCAGTCCAATTAGGTGAATTTGGAATTGGCCAACTCCAGGGGTAGGGAATCTACGGCCTTGGAGCCACATGTGGCCCTCAGAGGTCCTCAAGTGCAGCCCTCTGAGTGAATCCAAACTTCACAGAATGAGTACTCTTGATAAAAAGATTTGTTCTGTGAAGTTCGGATTCAGTCAAAGGACCATAGACCCCAGGTTCCCCACCCCTGGTCCAGACCCAAAGAGGAATATTTAATGGATCAGTAACAATCTAGAGAGAGATTTCTAAGAGAACGCAGAGGGTGTGTGTCCTTGGCTCCTATGCGTGTCATTATTTTGATCAGTGACTTGAATGAAAGCATAGAGAAAACACTTAAAATTTGCAGAAGATAGAAAGCTAAGATGGATAGGTAATATCCTGAATAACAAAATGGCATCCAAAGCAATTTAAATAGTCTGGAACAGTGGGACAAATCTAATAAGGTGAAATTATATTTATATACACACACTATAGAAATGTGAGTTTTTATTATTATCTGGCTTACAGAGAACTTGTCAGGCAGCTAGACAAAGAGATGGACAGATAGAGAGACAGACAGACAGATGATAGATAGATACACAGACAGATAGACAGACAGATAGGTGATAGATAGATACACAGACAGACAGATAGACAGATAGATGATAGATAGATAGATAGAAAAACAGACAGACAGACTGACTGACAGATAGAAAAACAGACAGACAGATAGACAGACTGACAGACAGACACAGACAGACAGATAGATAGACAGACAGACAGATAGATGATAGAGAGATACACAGACAGATAGACAGATAGATGATAGATAGATAGATAGAAAAACAGACAGACTGACAGAAAAACAGACAGACAGACAGACACAGACAGACAGATAGATAGACAGACAGACTGACAGACAGACAGATAGACAGACAGATAGATAGACAGACAGACAGACAGACAGACAGATGATAGATAGACAGATAGATGATAGATAGATACACAGACAGATAGATAGACAGATAGATGATAGATAGATACACAGACAGACAGATAGATGATAGATAGATAGATAGAAAAACAGACAGACTGACTGACAGATAGAAAAACAGACAGACAGATAGACAGACTGACAGACAGACACAGACAGACAGATAGATAGACAGACAGACAGATGATAGATAGACAGATAGACAGATAGATGATAGATAGATACACAGACAGATAGATAGACAGACAGATGATAGATAGACAGACAGATAGATAGAAAAACAGACAGACAGACAGATAGACAGACAGACAGACAGATAGACAGACAGACAGGTAGATAAGTAGGTAGACAGGTAGATAAATAGGTGAATCACCTCCACACCACAATGAGGCACCAGAATTGGACTTCAGTGTTGTATTTGAACACATATATAGATGTACACATATACATTTATACATACATATATGCATTTATGTATACAGTGGTAGGGTCCAAATTGTCCTAGTGTGATAAAACTTGGGAGGGGCATACCAATTCACAAATACTGAAGTTTTTAGAGGCCACCAGGTGGTGCTGTGGATAAAACGCTGGTCTCCGAGTTCAAAGACTGAACCAGGAAGACCTGAGTTCAAATTCGACCTCAGAAACTTACTAGCTGTGTGATTCTGGGCAAATCATTTAACCTCTATCTGCCTTATTGTCCTCAAATGAGAATACTAATAGTGCCTACCTCCAAGGGTTGTGTGAGGACCAAATAAGATATTAATGTACATAATAAATACCTGTTTTCCTCCTTCCATTTGTAGAGAGGGACTGCTGTCTGCATCAACAGAGAGAGAACTTATACTGATGAAACTACAGATCCTTGAAGTATGAATGTAAAGTCTAAACTTAGGTTAAAAAAATATCAGATGTATAGGTCTAGGGCAGGGGGTGCCGTGTGAAAAAGATATGGAGTTGTTTAGTGGACTACAAGCTGAATATAAATCAACAACATGAAATGGCAGTCAAAAAAAAGTGAATGAAACCATAGGCTTCATTAATAGAAGAAAAATGTTTAGAACAATCCTGCTCTACACTGCTCTGATCAGACAACCTCTGGAGTATTATTAGACCATCACATTTAAGGAAGGGCTTTGACAAGCTGGCCTGAACACCAGAAAGGCAACCAGGATTATGCAGAGTCTGGAAACCATGTCATGTGAGGATTGGCTGTAGAAACTGGAGATATCTAGCTTGGGAAAGAAAAGACTTAGGGCAGGAATTCTTAACCTTTTTTGCATCTCGGATCCCACTGACATTCTGGTCAAGCCTATGGACTCCTTCTCAGAATGATGTTTTTAAATGTGCAAAATAAAATACATAGAATTAAGAAGGAAATCAATTATATTGAAATCCAGTTAACTAAATACTAAAAATAGAAGTTCTCAGATCCCCATCCAAGAGCCCCTGACTTAGGGAGAATATTACTGCTGTCTTTGACTATTTGAAGACATATGATGTGGAAGAGAGATTTAACTTGTTTTGTTTGGGTCTAGAAGACAGAACCAAAAACAAGTGATAGAAATTTCAGGGAGGCAAATTGTAGCTTAAATGTAAGGAAATACAAATAGTCAGAGCTTTCCAAAAGTGAAAGGGGCTTCTCTGGAAAGTAGAGACTTCTCTATCCCTGGAAATTTTCAAGTAGAGTCTGAATGACCACTTTTTTGAGGATATTGTAGATATCATGCTTCAAGCAGTGGTTGGACTAGAAGACTTTGGGATCCCTTCCATTTCTGAGATTTCATGATCCATACCTGTGTCTCAAAATGTCTCCAGTCACATCCTCCCCTGTGCTCCATGAATGAATTGGGCAACAAAACTGGTCCCCTGGAAAGCCAATGGATTGGTTGTTGGATCCTACTTAGAAATGAGATCTCAAATTTACCAAGTTCTATCAATCTTCTCACCTAAGGGCTCTCACATCATCTCTTCCTTTCCATTCATTCTGCCACCACCACATTTCATAGCCTCTTTACCTTTTTCTTGGACCACTGGAAGAACCTCCCAATTGGCCTCTCTGCCTCCATCTTTTCTATTTTCAGTTCACTCTGCAGTTGTTGCCACACTTCTCTTTATACATGGCTTTTGGTTCCCGGCTTAGAAGCCTTCATTGCTGGCCTAAGTCCTCATTGTGGTATGGAGAGCCTTCCATAATCACCTGTATTCTCTAATCATATCTGTCACTCCTCTCCTACACAAATTTTCTGCTCCAGTTAGTCTGGTCCTTCATATATAACATGAATTACTGCTTCTGTTTTTGCTCACCCACTTCTCCCAGCTTTGAATGCTCTATCCTTTTCTCTCTTATTATCTACGTTGGGGGCCATCTCCGGTCATCCTGATCTATATCTTACCACTGGACCAAGATGGCTCCAGAGGAGAAAGTGAGGCTGGTGACTTTGCCCAACCTTTCCTCACTTAAATCCAATTCACTTGCAAGTCATGGCATGACCTTCCTGATGTCATGGTCCTCTTTGAGAATGAAGGACAAGCAACAATATTATCTATATTATGTTCTTCCTTTAAGGCCAAAATCAAATCTTCCATAAAGGTTTCCCTGATCACTGTTCTCTAACCTTCAATGCACTACTTCCTGGACTAATCAATTTGCAATTCATCACGTCCTATCTAGTGGTAGCTCTTGTATTCTTAGTTAACTTTTCTTGTGTAAATATTGTGAGTATGAGGCCAGGAAGAGAGTCATTCTCTACTCTTGTGTCCCCCAACCCCATGACCAACCAGAGGGTTGGTCATGTAGGAGGAGGTCATAATAGATCTCCCTTCTCCTTCTATTCCTGAGTCTAACCACATAGGACCTTGGAGGGTAGGGAGTAGGAAGAGGGTTAGGGGCTGCCTGACTCAAATCTTTCCTTGGACCTCGGGTCTGATATTGAGAAAAGAACACTGGGCAGGCAAGATACCTAGATTCTAGTCTTTGTTCTGGCACTAACTGTGTGACCTTGGAAAAATCTCTTTACCTCTTTGGGTCACAGTTTCCTCTTCTGTAAAATGAATAGGTTTTACTAGTGACCACCAATGATATTTCATACATTCTAGAATTCTACTTATCTGTTAACTCTTACGGAATTATCTCCCATCTCCCTTCTTTCTTCCCCTTCTCCAAACACCTTCCTCCCCGCTACTCACCATTGAAGCAGTAGACATCTAGTGCCATGTTGGCCTTCTTTTGAGTAACTATCCACTCAAGTAGGGTTGGAGGGAAGGTTCGGGCAGCTCCAGGACCCTTCTGGGCTTTGGCCATGGCCTGTATGAGTCTGTGCTGACATATAGCCTGGAAGCCATTGTGGGCATAATCAGAGACAAACCTGGGGAGGGTCAGAGGATAAACAGAGTTCAGGAAGGGAACACAGAAGAAACTGGTACCTATGTGAGTTATTATCATAAGAGGAATCAATAATTTCCAGCTAATGAAGGAGGTTGTGTTTCAAAGTCAGTTGTTTAGAACATGGAAATCATTATATCTTAGAGATAAGGCTAGGTTTCCAGGCTAGCCCAGTTAGTTATTTAGAACACAGAAATCATTTTAACCGAGAAATAAGGCTAGGTTTCCAGGCTAGCCCAAAGTCAGTTATTTAGAACATGGAAATCATTTTTATCCTAGAGATAAGGCTAGGTTTCCAGGCTAGCCCAAAATCAGTTATTTAGAGCATGGAAATCATTTAAACCTAGAAACAAGGCTAGGTTTCCAGGCTAGCCCAAAGTCAGTTATTTAGAACATGGAAATCATTTTTATCCTAGAGATAAGGCTAGGTTTCCAGGCTAGCCCAAAATCAGTTATTTAGAGCATGGAAATCATTTAAACCTAGAAACAAGGCTAGGTTTCCAGGCTAGCCCAAGGTCAGTTATTTAGAGCGTGGAAATCATTTGAACCTAGAAATAAGGCTAGGTTTCCAGGCTAGCCCAAAGTCAGTTATTTAGAACAAGGAAATAATTTTATCTCAGAAATAAGGCTAGGTTTCCAGGCTTGCCCCTAAAAGCTTATTTTGCCTATGGTACACCTAAGTTCATGGAAATTACATTTCTGGTTCTAACTATGGACAGTTTTGTAGTATTCTGGGCCAAGATGGAAGAGGATGGGAACAACTCTTTCATACTTCCTCTCTCTATATACGTAGCCCCTGGTTCAAATGTCTATCTAGCAGAAAATACAGATATTATCACTGTAGCTTTAAGAGCCAGATGAAAATTCAAACAGAAGGTTGAGAAAAGCAATTTGTGCTGGCTGTTTAAATAGTCAGTTGAGAAAATGCTAAAAACTTCTCCCTAAGGAGAAAGGGAGAAGGTGAGTGTGTCTTATCAGTGATCTATGGGACTTGATGAAGAATCTGTGGAGAAGGCAGATAGGAAGGAGATGAGGAGAAACTTCTTCCTTGTGGGAACAATTTTAACTATGTTGTCCACAAAGGAACTTTATCATGATAATTTTATGAAGAGTTTGTGAGGGACTAGTAAGTACAGAGAATTTCTGAAGGGAAGACAGGAAAAAGACTAATATTGAGAAGAAATGTTAAAAAGATTGTCAAAAGACTAATCAGTATCTAAAGTGAATTGAATAAGGTAAGACCAAGTTTCCAGACAGGTAAAGAAGACTTGTCTGCTGTTATTTTGGGGGCATCCAGGTGGCACAGTCTATGCAGCACTAGGTATGGATTCAGAAAGACTCATTCTTTGTAAGTTCAAATCTGGCTTCAGATACTCACTATCTATGTGACCCTGGGCAAGTCATTTAACCCTCTCTGCCTCAGTTTCCTCATCAGTCAAATGAGCTGGAGAAGGAAAAGGCAAACCACTCCAGTATCTTTGCCAAGAAAAGCCCAAATGATGTCACAAAGAGTCCACCTCAACAACAAAAATTTTGAGGGTTTGAGGTGACTCAGGCTGTGACATTGATCATAACCAAAAATGTTGTAAATATATTTTATGTTTACCATTTCTTTCCTTCATTAATAAATTATACATATTCATTCAGTAATTTTAACATTTGCTTACTTGTAGATAAATGAGTAATTACTATTGGTAAGTGGAGGTTTTTCCATTTCACTAAATAATAAATATTTAATGAATTTGGGTAGGACCTGGAGATACATAATGAATGGAAAAATGGCAAGTTTATTAATGAAGAATAAATTATCATATGTATCCCTAGATCACTCTATAGGTTGGGAAGATAAAACTAAATACATAGTAATGAATCAAGTGACAAAGTAAGGTTGTTGACCTACAGCTACACTCGGTCAGACTCCAGATCTTATAATCCAATAAGTGGAATCATTTTGTGGAGGTGGGAAATGGTGGTGAGTCTTCTCACAATATGTTACATATAAATAAATGTTCCTCTATCTTTTTACATCTGCAAAGTGATTTTATTCTATCTCTCTCTACTTATATTGGGAAACAAAGATAGGTTTCTGGAGGAGGGGTGGAGAGAAAAAGTCCTAAGATTTTTCTTGCTCATTTCTATGTATGGGTCATTCCCAGAGCCCAAAAAAGTCATTGGGACATCCCAGGTAAGGTTTAAGAACTGGGCCCCTATACATATTACAATCTTCCAGTAGCACATACGATTTGAATGGGAGAGCTGAATTTCTTGACATTAAAATATTGAATGTAACCCAAGTGTCTCTGGGACAAGGAGGAATGCATCATGGGAATTGAAGTCCATGAATGGAATAAAATTTATCACCTTGAAAAGACAAAAATGCATGCCAGTACCCCAAGGAGAGGGTTCTGAGCTGAAGTGGCTAGGCGGGATTTGGGGGTTCAGTTCTGGGATGGAGCACAGTTACAGCAGCAGCAGCAGCCTCTCCAGGCTCACCAACAGGAAGACAGACAGAGAGACAGGTACACAGAGACGAGCAGACACAGATGGGGCAGTGGGTGGCAGTGTCCTCATTTCCCTACCCGGGATTTAACAAGCTGAGCAGTGAGACCTCCCCCTTCCTTCAGCAACACACAGCTAAGGAGCTAAGCTCAGTGCAGCCTCAGCTTTATGTAAGGGAATTCAGATTGAGAACATCAGGTTCCTTTTAAGAACTGAGGGGAGCCGCAGGAAGACTTATTATAAGCGTTCTTTTTCACTTTCTCCTCCCTTTTCAGTTTTAAAGGGCAGATATTTAAATCCTAAGTCTGTGTTCATTCTAAGCTGTTTTCTCCTTCTTTTCCCCTTTTAAAAAAAATATGGTTTTCTCTAAATAGAGTTAAAATTTTATCTCATTTTTTTTCCTCCCATATATGTAACTGAGTAGAGAGAGTGTGGATTGTGGGAAGCCATTAACAAATCAAAGATCCTCGTTTCTGGCATGGCGATGATGTCATGGTCATTCTAGTCTGGGTGCAAGATTTTTAGATATTTTAATTTCACTTGTATTTTGTTGCTGTTCAGTTGTATTGAACTCTTTGTGACCCCATTTGGGGTTTTATTGGCAAAGATACTGGAGTGGTTTGCCATTTCCTTCTCTAGCTCATTTGACAACTGAGGAAACTGAGGCAAACAGGGTGAAGTGACTTGTTGAGAATCACATAGCTAGTAAGTGTCTGAAGCTGGATTTGAACTCAGGTCCTCCTGACTCCAAGGGCTGGCACTCTCTCCACTGTGCTACCTAGCTGCCCCTCATTTATATTATTATATTAATAATCTATATTTTAAAACTGTGCAAAGAACCCACGTTGATCCAGGCAAACTTTGCCTCTTTGCAATAGTCAGTGTTGCTTAGATATTGGCTACCCTCTAAAGGGAGACAGAAGAAGATTCAACCAGAGAGAAGGTGACACCTAAAGCCCAGCCCTATAGACCAATGCAGGCAGGGTCTGGGAGCAATTGGCCCTCCCATTCCCAGAAAGGAGAGAAAGCGTTCTTCTTAACCAACTCTGCCCTCCACAGAGACACCCGGTTACATTTATAAAAAGTAATATTTAGATGCCCCACCTCGCCTGCCACCCTGCTCATTGTACCCTAGGCAGCTGCCCGCCTCTTCTACCACAAGTTTTAGCTCTGGGCATTAGGAAATTGAGTGTGAATTGCAGATTGTCTGTATGTTTGCCACAGAGATTTGAGGATGAGGCTGACTCACTGCATTCTCCATCCGTTGTGGTTTGGTAATCCAAAAATGTGTGTGTGTTTTTTTTCCACAAGCCTCTAAGGAAACAAGGACAGCACAGACCCCAATATCAGTTTTATAAAGGATCTCTAAGGTAGATTGTGCCGTGATTTTGAATAACAATTAAGTCATTAAGCACTCTCAAAATTTTCTACTGTTCCATGATGGTGTGGTAGAGTGTTCAGCCTAGAAGACCTGGGTTCAAATTTGACCTCAGAGTTTTGCTAACTGTGTGACCCTAAGCAACGGGATAATAATGCATTTATCTCAAACGGTCATTGTGAGAATCAAATGAGATAATATTTGTAAAGTGTTTAGCACTGTGCCAGGCACATAGTAAACACTTCATAAACATTTATTCTGTTTTCTTGTACCTTTTCCAACACTTTCAGGTTAAAGTCTAAATCTCTTGGCCTCATGTTCAGTAGTCTGGCTCCAATAGTACTTCCTGCCAACCATGTCTACCACTAACACCATTAAACTCCCGTATGCATAGGGCGCACAGTGATGCAGTGTTATCCTAAATCCCCTGTAACAAATGTTCAGACAGTCCTCACCTTATAAACGCGGCACCTCCCTTTCCTTTCCTTCCTTCCTTTTCTCTTGGGTGGTAGATGAGTACAGAGCTTCTCAGGGCTCCTTGTCCCCCTTCCTCCACTCCTAGCTCTCAGTGCCATCGCTGTGCCACCCAGAGATGAAGCCACACTGATCTTTGCTTAGGAAAAGGATTCAAACCCTTACACACACACACACACACTCACACACATTCTTGTGCTGAGTCATCCGTATTTTCAATAGATTCTTCATGTCAAAGAACATCCATTTATGAACTGGCTGGCCAGAATTAGATTTCAGCATGAGTACAGGACTGAATTCACTTCACCCTGTTTGCCTCAGTTTCCTCTTCTGTCAAATGAGCTAGAGAAGGAAATGGCAAGCCACTCCAGTAACTTTGCCAAGAAAACCCCAAAAGGGGTCACGAAGAGTTGGACACAACTGAAACAAGTGAACAACGAAAACAAAATACAATACTGTATGGCTGAGGTTAGGGCTCAGCATGTGGCTGGGGTCAGGAGTCAGTGCGTGGCTGGGGTTAGGGATCAGCTTGTGGTTGATGTCAGGATCCACTTGTGACTAGGATTAGGGCTCACTTGTGACAGAAATGTAGAACAAAGTTAAGGACTCTGCTCTAACCAATCTGGAAACAGTCTGAATAGGAAAGATTGCAACCAGTAGAACTTAGTGAAAAGTAGGTGCTCGGTGGGGCAGCTAGGTGGCGCAGTGAGCAGAGCACCGGCCCTGGAGTCAGGAGAACCCGAGTTCAAATGCGACCTCAGACACTTGACACACTTACTAGCTGTGGGCAAGTCACTTAACCCCAATTGCCCTGCCTTTCCCCCTCAAAAAAAAAAGAAAAGTAAGTGTTCATTGTGAACGGATCCAAACATTCTGGAGAGCAATTTGAAGGAGGCCGTGAAAGGGCTATAAAACTGTGCATACCCTTTGATCCAGCAATACCATAGATAGGTCTATATCCAAAAAAGGGAAAAGGATCTATTTGTACAAAAATATTTGTTGCAGTTTTTTCTGGTGGCTGATAATTGGAGAGCAAAGGGATGCCCATCAATTGGGGAATGGCTAAATAAACTGTGGTACATGATTGCAATGGAATATTATTGTGTTGTAAGAAATGACAAGCTGGTTGATTTCAGAAAAACCTGGAAAGACTTACATGAACTGATGCATAGTGAAATGAACAGAACCAGGAGGATGTTGTACATAGTAACAGCAATATTGTACAATGAAGAATTGTGAATGAATGACTCAGCTATTCTCAGCAATGCAACGATCTAAGACAATCCCGAAGGACTCATGATGAAGCATACTATCCACCTCCAGAGAAAGAACTGACATTGACTGGATACAGACTGAAGCATACTATTTTTCACTTTCTTTCATTTTTTTTCTTTTATTCAAGTTGTCTTGTACTAAATGACTAATGTGGAAATGTTTTACATAATTGCACATGTATAATCTATATTTGATTGCTTACCATCTCAGGGAGGAGGGAGAAAAGAGAATTTGGAACTCAAAATTTTAAATAAAAAATGATTTAAAAATTGGAAAATAAAATAAAATGTTCTGATAAATGTAAAAAAAGAAAATAAGTGGTCAAAAGTGATATTTACTGATCAATGGGCTAGTGATTTGCTAGTTGGGCCCCTAGATGGCGATCAATAGTAGTATTGCTTCTGTGTAAGACCCTAAATAGCCATGAAATCATCCCTATGTGCTTCATGGGGAGCTGTGTCTAGGTCCTACTGGCCGGAGCCTCAGACTTCCCGGACCCCTACTTACTTGAGCAAATACTTGTCCAGGCGAGGCGAGGGTGCAAAACCACTGAGGCAGGAGGCCAACAGGAGCCAACCTCGTTCCTTATTGATGATGTTGGGGTTCCGCCACACCTGATTGGCCAGCTGGACCAGGATCTCATCTCTCAGCTCAGCCTTTGCGAGCCCCTTCTGGACAATATAGTTCCCAAACAGGTTGTCCTGAGCTCCATGGAGGTGGGGATCACCCATGAAGCGCAGTATCTACAATCATTGTAAAAACCAGACACAGAGAAGTCCTCCATGACCCCAGTAAAAATAAATACCTCCCTAGTCCCTTCTACTGGCATAGAAGGCCTTCACATAAAAATTACTTTGTCCAAGTTTATGCCAAATAACTACACATTCATTCTAATCTGCCTTTGAATGGAGCTTCTCTTCTTTGCTCAAGACCTTCCTGTGGCCAGCCCCCATTGCCTACAGGACAATGTTCCTATTCCTTAGTGTGGCATTCAGGGCCCTCAGTACTTGCCTGCCTTTCATAGGATCATAGACTTAAGAGATACAAGAGGCCTCCTTGAAGGGAGGCTATTCTTTCTGGTCCCATTTTCACTGCTCCCTCCTATACGGATCTTCTGCTTAACTTTTCCCTATGCTGTTTCCCTACCTGAGGTATTCTCCCTCCTAATTACAGTCATCCACATTTCTCAGGTTCTTATTATTCAAACAGCATTATGTCTGATTAAAGACCAGAGCAGCAGCGGCTGATTTGCATTGATGGGGAGGAGGCTTCCTGATTCTAAGCCCAATGCTCTATCCACCAGGCCACCTAGGCTGGCTGTCCATATTTACTAAGTTGGTTCAAATTTAAAGTTAAATGAACACTCGATTTGGAGTCAGGACACCTGGGTTCTAGTTTAGGCTTGGCCACTCACTGGCTGTATAATCTTGGATGAGTCTCAATGTTTTTGAGCCTCAGTTTTTTAAATTAACTTTTAATTGACAAAAATTGATTTTCTTTCCCACCCCCCAATTTAAAATAAAAAAGGGGGGAAAACCCTTATAACAATTGTAACAAAAGTTTCCTCATACGTTAAAGGACATAACCCACGCTGGCTACCTTGCAAGGCTGGAAGATCACACGAACATGCTTTATAATCATAAAGTACAATAAAAATGTTAGTTATTATTAAAATTTCTAAGGGAAGTTGTTTCTAGGCTTCTAAAAGAGTTTAATGGATATCAGCACCCTCTCAATTTTGGTGCTGTGGGACAAAACTCTAGTCACCCCACTTTAGTTACAGCTCTGCCATAAAGTACTTTGTAAACTTTAAAGCATGGCATCACTGCACCTGGATTTAGGAGAGATCAAGATTCAAATCCCGCCTACAACACTTAGTAGGTGGGCATCTGTGGGCACACGATTAAACCTCCTTGAGTCTCAGTTTCTTTTCTATAAACTGGGGCTATAGTATCTATTTCACAGGGCTGCTTTGAAGATCAAATGAAATAATGTATTACAGAGCTCTGTGAACCTTAAAGGGCCATGTAGGGAGCTCCTCTAATATTATTAATTATATCAATTATATATTAATAATAGCTATTAAAAGCCATTTTTTTAAAACAGCTATTTAAAACCTATTAAGACATTGTATAAATGTCAGGTTTTTTTCTTCCAATATTTTATTCTCTCAAAGACATTGCTGGCTGCTTGCCCATTCACCTGCATCCAGGTAGGAAAGGATTTGGACTAGGCATGAGCCGGATACAGGAGACTGGGTAGGATGAGCCAGGGATCTCTAGGCAAGATTGTCTCTCAAGCTGAGCAAAGCTAAGACTTGGTGTACCTATAACTGCTGACCTATGTAGACATGGCATCTTCCTAACTAGAGGAAAATCACTTTTGCACATTCACAGTAAACGGCAGTAAGGTATTAGCCACTGATAGTTTATTATTAAGGAGAAGAACATGACAAAAGGAAGGGTTCTGTCCCCAAAGCCATTCCATTATTAGAGGGTTATGGTAGGAATGGCATGGGGCTGGGTGCTGCCCTACTCTCCTTATGTGGCAGGAGGTCGAGGGTACAGGGCCTTCCCTATTCACTAATCCTTCAGTGGGCACCAGGAAGCCGGGGAACAGTGTAGAGAAAGGAGTCACAGCCTGAGAGCTGCCCCTGTGTCTTGAACTTACCAGCTTGAAGATGCTGATGGCCTCTGGGTAATGCTCCTTCTCTAGCCTGGTAAGGGGGCTTTGTAGTGGCTCAGTAAGCATCCCAAAGGCGGGATCCTAGGAACAAAGCATGGACACCAACATTTGGTGGGGTGATGATGGTGAAGAAGAACCAAGGTGAATAGGACTAGGAGAAGGATACAGTGGAGAAGGGGAGAATGGGGCTTAGGGGGTTATCGAGTAAAAGGGGATGATGGAGCCAAAAGTCTCTATGGGGAAGGATGTTAGCGATGACCTCAGGGTAGCCCTGAGGCCCTGTCTCCTCTTCGTCTGTTTCCTTCCTCCTGACACATATAAAGCTTCCCCTGGGCCCCCTGCCCCAGAATGCTGAAGAAGAACCACGGTGGGCCTTGAACATAATGCCATAGTTCCACTCTCCCTGTCTTTGTTCCTTTCCTGTCTTGTTACACCATCTCCCTCCTTTCAGGAACACTTACTCTGTTCTCTGCACCATAAACCCCCTCCAAAATCTAATTTGAAAACATTTATTAAGTGCCTACTATGTGCCAGGCACTGTGCTACAGGCCTTTGCTCAGTTTGTCTGGAAAGGACTAGGCCCCATGAAGGCACCACATGACAATATCACCTAGGTGATATCCTCCTAAGGATTTTTCTAATTTTAATACAAAAAAATGCCTCATTCCAAAGAAATTCAGCTCTAATGTGGGCATTTCAGGCAACACAGAATATGGCAAGTATTGCAAAGTGATGAGGGAGGGGAAGGTTGAGAACCTACTCAGAACCCATTAAATCACACCCCATCAGGTCCTCACCTTGAAGTGGGCCTGGATGTACTTGACCATCGGGTAGTTGTTGATGTCGAGGGGCAGTGCGATCTGAGGGTCAATCTGCAGCTTAGGGGTACGGACAGAAACCACGCAGCCAGCATTTGCTTGTTTGTATACTGTGGGCCAGAGGAAACAGGAGTGGGAAGGCACACAGGCTCCCCCCTTTCCCTTGCCATCTCTTCTCCCTAACCATGAATCTTCCCCAGGCACTAGAATCCCATCTGTCCCCTCTCCTTCTCTAGAGGCTCCAAGCAAAACTTGAGCCCTGAAACAGTGTCACTGACTGATGCCTGCCCCAAGCTGGGGCATAGGACTGGGTCAGGCTGCCTCTCCCAAATCCAGGAAACCTGAAAATTCCCACCCCTTCTTAAAACTGCTTCATGTCCTAACTCTCCCTGGACTTCATTGCCAATCTAATAGCCTTCTGGCAGGTACAGGCCCCCTCGCCACCCTTCCAGGGTCCCTTGCCCACCTGTCACCACTTGTAGGAGTCCTGCAAGCTCAGCGGGCACCTCAAGACAGGCCACATTCACCACCTCTCTCTTGGTCAGTTCCTGGGGGACACAGCACTCAGAAGGTATTCCCTCTCCTCCCCTGGTCCTGGTCTCCTTGGCTCAGGGGACTCCAGGGACCAGAGTTTTAAAGAGACTGAGGGCAGAAAGTGGCTACCCATCTAGACTGGGCAGCAGTCTGTAGTTTTAGGGCTGTGCCATCCCTGTGCCCCTGGAGCTCGCATTTACCTGCCTGACTCCCCAAGACCCTTAGTCTTGGAAGCAACACTACCATGAGGTACCTATAGGGCCTACCTTCCCTTACCCCACTCTGCTTCCCCACCTGTAATCACCTTCTGCACCCACACTTTCTGCTAATTTGTGTGAACCCTCATTTTTACCTTCAACTTTGATTAGAACAGTGACTTGGTTGCCAGGACGCTGAGACCTAAACCTGAAGTAAGGGTAGAAGGTGGATGTTGAGGGAAATGGGAAGGGGAGGTAGCATGAGAAGGGAAGGGATATCAAAATGACTAGAAGTCACAAACATGGGATTTCATGGAGGGCATCTGGGTGATGACGGGAGAGAGTGAACAGGTCTCTAGCTCAGAATCCCTTATTTGCTTGGTAGAACAGTCATATATTTATGGCATCGACGTCATTTTTTATTGTGCTCATTGGGTTCTATTTCATTTAGTCATTCAACAAGCCTTTATTATCTCTCCAACTAGATTATAAATGCCCTGAGAGCTGGCACTGAGTTCTATATGTTTTTGTATCGTCAGTGTCCAGCACACGGGTCTGTTGAATGAATAAAAAGATGTTTGAATTAGCATTTCTTCCTCCCCACCACCCCATACACATCCCACCTCCCTTGGGTCCTCCAGGAGAACCACTGCTTGGATCTGGTTAAAACCTTGGAGGCAAAGGGGAGAGTATGGTGCCATCCGGTTTGTCCATAATTAAGAAGGCTGGAGAGGATGTTCCCCAGAAAAGCTGTTTCTACTCCCAATGCTACCTTTGATAGATTTCTGTTGTTAGATTCACAGACTCTTCACTCAGTCCCAGACCTTCCTTCTGCTGCTACCCCTCCAACTGTTACCAGGTCTAAGACTCAGGCAAGGACAAATCTAAGCCCCAGGCTCTGGGACAATATTTATTCCTGGATATGTGGCTGTTACTTTTACATCTCAATCAATATAGTTACAAACGATAAAAACCACTGGTTACCAGTGAAAAGAAAAAGCTAATGTGAGCACTGATGAATCTTCCATTTAACTTTGATTTTGTTTTTTGAGGAACTGGGCAATGCACGATTCTATTGGTTTGTTGTTGTTAAATCTGTTGGTTGTGTTTGAGTCTTCACGACCCCATTTGGGGTTTTCTGGGCAAAGATACTGGAGTGGCTTGCCATTTCCTTCTCTGGCTCATTTGACAGATAAGGAAATTGAGGCAAATAGGGTTGTGACTTGCCTAGGGTCACACAGTGAGTAAGTATCTGAGGTCGGATTTTTTTAACTCAGATCCTCCTGACTCCAGAACCAGTGCTCTATCCACACCACCACCTAGCTGCCCCACGAACACTGACTTAGAAGACCGGGTTGGAATCTTAGCTCACCATATTTATTATTTGTATGGCCTTGGGCAAGTCAGTTCATTTCTTTGAGTCTCGGTTTCCACATCTGTTAAATAGGAGGATGGACCCTTCCAGCTATAAACCCTATTACATTAAGTCTTCAAGATTCATTAGAGTCCCAGGGGGGCATCAAGCTTCCTTTCCCTATGCCCTCAGCTCAGGACAAAGGGGACAAGGCAAATCATTCAGTAAACATTTACTGAGCCGGAGCCAGGACTGGTACCTCGGGGAGGACACAGAGCACAGAATCACAGCTTTTCCATACATCAGTTCTACCATCTCCATTTGCCTTTCTCTCTCTCCACTCCCATTTCCACTACAAACCCCACCCATCCTTCAAGGCCTAAGGGTTGGAACTTTGACTCTTTGATATAGGGAGCCCCTCCTTGAGGAAATGCATCTTCTCTGCAACATGTAGTATTGCCTACACCAGGACTTCTTAACCATTTTTCACTCGTGACCCCTTCAGTACTTCTGAAACTGTGGGTTTCTGGACCCACAGTTTAAGAAACACTGGAGACAGAACCCTGAGAGGGAAATGACTTACCAAGGGTCACACAGCCAGTCTTCCTTACTTCACAAGTAGCTGTCTCCATTACGTAACCTCTGCCCCTCAAAGTCTATCTCAAACGCCCCCTCCTTTATAAAGACTTCCTTGATGCCCCCCTCCCAATAATTTCCTTTTTTTTTGTTTGTTTTGGGAGGCAGTGGGGTTAAGTGACTTGCCCAGGGTCACACAGCTAGTAAATGTCCTAGGCCACACTTGAACTCAGGTCCTCCTGACTCCAGGGCCAGTGCTCTATTCACTGCGCCATCTAGCTGCCTCCACTCCATACACTCTTGCTGGCTCGCCATATTGAACTCCTGACCTCCTTAGTCCCTGAGCCAGCTTGGTCCTCTCATCATTCAGAGGTCTGACAAACCCAGTCAGTCTCCGATTGTCTTTCTCTTCCTGCTATTGCCAGACTTTTCCCTTTTCTTTCCCTAATCTGAACATGCTCTAGTCCCCCAGTGTTATTTTCAGTGGCTTCTTCACCAGTGAATTCAGGAATAACGTATGTGTTATTCAGAAACACGAAATCCTAGAATACCAGAGCTAGAAGGGAATCTCATTGATCCTTTTGTCCAAACCTTTCATTTTAGAAAAAGGGAATTTGGGCTCAGGAGAGAAAGGCTCAGCTGATTTCTGAGAGGCTCACATGGAAAATTTAACAATCGGCTTTGGAGAGCCAATTTGAGCTGGCTCCAGCACACCCGTATGTGTGTGAATTCCTATGTTTGCTTTTTATTATCTATCTGCACAGTGGAAAAGGAATGAAAGGGTAGGGGTCCTTGCTGCAAGGAGGCTGGGACCTACAGCTGAGCACCAAGGCCCTGAGCTCCCTTTGGCTCTTCCTTCCCCCCACCCCAGATAGTTAGTTTGGGATGAGAAAGGGACCAGGTTCCAGGTGCATTTGTACATATATGTGTGGTGGTAGAAAGATGAGGTGGGGTTGGCCTTACCCTCAGGTACTGCTTTTGGTTCACATACATGTTCACCAGAGATCTGAACTTGACCAAATTCCTCTTCATTTTCCGGTACTTCTTCCTAGGGGTAGGGAGGGTGAAAGGAGCCAAAGTCTAGCAGTATAAATCCCACACAGGCGCCAGTCCCCAAGAAGAGGAGGCCCGGAGGCTGTCAGGAAGCCCAGCTCTGCCCTCCCTCCAGCCACCCAGTGGTATTTAGTGTGATATCTCATGTGTGGGCAGTGTTGGCTCCTTGTCAGAGTGCCTCCACATCTGCTCACATGCTCACGAAGCTGCCAAAAGGATATTTCTAAACCCAGACCTGACCCTATGGCTTCTCAGGACTATAGGGTCCATAGGACCCTATCACTCTTAGTTTCCTACTCAACACTCAACTCTATTGGCTCCCTGTTATAGAAACTCCTCTGGTTGATGTGTAAAGCCCTTCAAAAGCCTATTAGATTGAAAACTCCTTGAGGGCAGGGATTGTCTTTTGCCTTTTTGTATGTCCCCAGCATTTAGCACAGTACCTAGCACACAGTAGGTGCTTAATAAATGCTTATTGATTGATTTATTGATTGACATGGGGCTGTAACCTACCTTTCCAGTCTCATTTTATGTGACTTCCCTTTTACTCGATCAAACTAGCTTTCTTGCTGCCCATCATATATGACATCCCACTGCCTTTGCATAGACTGTCCTCTGTGCCAGGAATACCCTATCACCACGCCTCGGCCTATTGGAATCCTTGTTTTCCTTTGAAGGAGCCTTGAGGCTCAGCTCAGACACCACCTCCTACATGAGGCCCTTTCTGATCTCCCCGGGTAGCTGCTGGTACCTCCTCCAAGTGACCTTGTGTGTGTACGAACATGTGATATGGATTATATATACATACACATTATATATGTCTGTACACATATATACACATACATATATAATATACATACATACATACACACACATATATTTTCTGTTGTGTCTGACTCTTTGTGACCCCATTTGGGATTTTCTTGGCAAAGATTCTAGAGTAGTTTGCCATTGCCTTCTCTGGCTCATTTTACAGATGAGGAAACTGAGGCAAACAGGGTTAGGTGACTTGCCCAGGATCACACAGCTAGGAAGTGTCTGAGGCTGGATTTGGACTCAGGAGGATGAGTCTTCCTGACTCCAGGCCTGGTACTCTATCCCAGTTGTGTGTGTGTGTGTGTGTGTACATACATACTTTTTCTCCCATAAACTCCTTGAGGTCAAGGATTCTTTCATTTTGGTCTTTACCCCCAGGCCAGTACCTGGTACACGGTGTGCTCCTAAGAAAAGGCTTGTTGGCTAACTGACTGATACACAAAGTCCTTTGAGGGAGGCAGAACAGGGATCATTTATTATTCTTTTATGACAAGAAAGAGGCAGTGTGGTGTAGTGCTTGAAATGCTGGACTTGGACCGTCAAGAAGACTTGGGTTCAAATGTCACCTCTGACACTTACTAACTATATGACCCCCAGGGGAAGGTTATTTAACTTCTCAGAATCTCAAGCAATTTCCTGAGGCTAAGTCCCAGAGTGACTTGTATCTGTATCTGTGTTAGTGGAAGGAGTTCCCACACCAGAAGGCCCTCACGTTGGAACTAGAGATGTTTCTCATAGGACAAGGAATCAGACTCAGAAGAAATAACTGGTCCCAGTTGACAAGGCTTGAACCGAACTAGGGCCAGACCTTCAGTCTCCTGACCCCCCCAGATCCATTCCCAGGGCAGTGTCCTTCAGTTAAGCCATGATTTTCCACACAGCGTCCCAGAGGCACGAGATCAGTGGGCTCTGCTCGGCTCTGAGGTCTGAGTCCAGCTCGAGGCTCTCCCTGCCGGGATGGCCAGTGAGGAGCGAGATGCCCCACTCACTGCCCCACCGCCTCCCATTGCCGCCTCTAGCCAGCTCCCACTTGCCCACGGCTTCGAGAGCTCCCTAGTTCCCCCAGCCAGGGCCCAGTACCTGGCAAGGTAGCCGCGAGAGACGCTCTGGAGAAGGATGATCTTGCGGCGCAGCGAACGGAACCGCCTCTTGATGAAGAAGCCTCGGAGGCAGCGCTGCAGCGTGAGGACGGCCAGGTGCAGGACTCGGTCCCTCATGCTCTCCAGCAGCTGGTACAGATGTTCCTTCAGGAACAGCTGGGGACGGGATAGGGCAGGCACCCTCGTGTCACAGACCACACGGTTCATTGAAAAGAGCCCTCGCTTTAGAATCAGAGGGCCTGGGATTGAATCCTGCATCTGCCATTCACCAATTTGGGGGGACGAATTATTTAGGATCTGGGGGCCTCATATGTGAAAGGAAGGGTTTAGGCTAAGTGATCTCACAAGCTCCTTCAGGCCACCTGGGTTCAAATTCTGGAGCTGTGCCTTATTTCAGGTGTGATCTTGGACGAATCCCGGAACCTCTCCCGACCTCAGCTCCTCATCTCTAAAATGGGAGGGGGAGTGGACTAGATGGTCTCAAATGGTCTCAAAGGATCCTTCTGACTCTAAATCTATGGTCGTGTTGTTATTGTTGTGTCGTGTCTGACTCTCTGTGACCCCATTTGGGGTTTTCTTGGCAGAGATAGTTTGCCATTTCCTTCTCCAGTTCTTTTTTCAGATAAGGAAACTGAGGTAAAAAGGTCATCCAGGATCACACAGCTAGTAGGTGCCTGAGGCTGGATTTGAACTCAGGGAGATGAGTTTTCCTGACCCCAGTTCTCCCACTCCACCTGCTGTGCCACCTAGCTGCCCCAAATCTATTACCCTGTGAATCTAAATATAAATCTATGATTGCCCATCTCCCCTCTTCAGTCTAGGGTCCAAGGCTCAGGTCATTCAGTGACTACTAAAGGCTCCCCCTTGCTGGTGGAGGAAAGGTGTCCCCAAAGTCTTAGAGCAGTTGTAAGCTAAAAACTTGAATTATTTATGCTAAAAGCTTAAATATGTAAAAGGAGTAATCAAAATCTGTGACTTTCTCTGAAGGCAAAAATATGAATTGCAAAGAAATTAATCTGCACAAGGATGACAGCAGAGGATGGCAGGAGAGACTATGACTGCATGAAAAGCCAGAGGGGAAGGATGCCCCGGGGTTTTCATTTTATGCAACTCCCCTATACTCCAAGGAAATCTGTATTTTTAACAGGAAATAATCATAGGTTCACAGGATGGTAGATTAGGACTTGACAACACCATAGAGGTCTTCTAATCTAAAGCCCCCTCTTACAAGAGGGGAAACTGAGGCCCAGAGAGATAAAACTGAGATTTGAACCTATTTCCTCTGAGTCTAAATCCAAACTTTCCCCCCTCCTCTCCCTCACTAGTTAGTAGAGCTTTGACGGTGGCACTTTAAGCAAGCCTCAGTGGGGATGGTTCAGAGTGTATTCGAATGGCAGTTGTTTCTGTTCTGGCCAGAAACTCTCAGGGTCTTCCCCTCCCAGACTGATTCTTCTGAGAAGGCAAACTAGGCCACCTCATGCCTCAATTCTTGCCTAGCCTTTATTTACTAAATGGGTATTGTTTCAGATGAATTAAGACCTGGGAAAGCCAGGGTCTTCCATTGCTTCCTGGACTGTCACTAGTCGCCCTGACCTAAGCCTTGCCACTGGAGGAGACAGTGCGGCTGCTCATTCCACACAGCCCTGCCTCACTTCAATCCAATTCACTCAAAAGTCAAGACATCACCCTCCTGATGCCATTGGTCCTCTTGGAGAATGAAGGAAGGACAAACCACAACAGTAACAGCGGAGATGAGGATCAGGGAAAGAGGCATTGGGTGGGGGAGAGGGCAGAGACATTATCAACACATAAATAGCAAAATATAACTTAAGCATTTATTAACAACTTATTTAAGTCAACTAGTTTTAGGAAGGAATAGTTGATAGTCAGCTGAGAGTTTTTCCTGCAGGAACATAGATAATCGAGGGGGTAGGGTGGATGGGGGAAGGGGGCTGATGATGAGATGGTAGGCAAAGGCATTGATAGAGAGTAGAAGAACTCTAGTGGAGTATTAAGAAGGTGACAAAGTTAGTCTAAAGACCTCCATTTGACCAGTCGGGCCTTCCTTGAATGTTATGGTTGACAATTAATCAGGTAGGGTTACTATCATCGACCAGTTAATAATAGTAAGTGCCTACTATGCTCCAGGCATCATGCTAAGTGCTGTTGATATGAAGAGGCAAAAGAGAGTCTCTGCCCTCAAGTAGCTCAGAATCTAATGGAGGAGACAACAGACAAACAGATAGGTACAAACAAGCTATATACAACTTCCGTTGGTTACATAGTCCCTGAGATCTGGATTCCCCCTTACCTTGCTGGCCCCAATACAGTACATGTGGTGGGTGACTGTGCAAAGTCTATTGAGCACCAAGACGCACGCTTCCCCAGTGGCCGGTATGTCATGTTTGAGAGACACCAGGCATCTGTACCTGAATGTGAGTGTGGAATCCCAATAGTCATCAATCCCTGCTTAAAATAACTATACTCCTCCTCCTCCCCTGACCTCCCTCTTTTTCCCAAGGTACTGCTGCTCCCTGGCCCAGTGAAAGATGGCAAACACAACGGGGATCTCCAAGATCATACCATACGGCTTCTTGGGCTGCCTCTAGGACCCTGGATGGCCAGTTGCGTTCATGGAAGAACATGTGGCGGAGGTGAGAGTTGCGGTATTCATTAGTCAATAGGAATTTTAAAAGTAACCCTCTTCCCAAGCATTCCCAGCATCCAGAATAGTCTGGAGCTGGTATGGAGAGGAAGAGGGATGGACCAAGGGCTCAGTGCCCCTTCCCCTCCTACAAGTGGTAAGTTTCTGATTTCCTGACCATGAGCATGGAAGGTCCTAGGCTTTCTCCAGATATCAAGGCTGGGGCTTGGATACCCCTAAGCTCCCCTGTATGGGGAGTACCTGTCAATGAAGACCTGGAAGGGAATGCGCACAGGGAAACCCTCTTTTCGGATCCGGATGGTCTCCATGACCCCTGAGTATCGGAGCTGTCCCATCACCACATCTGGCTCAAATAGATCAGGCTCCTGTGGTGGGGAGAAGGAGATTAGGCTTCTCACTAACCCACCTTTCCTGCTCTTTGGGAGGATGGGAGGAGGGCAGCAGAGTGATGGGATTAAAAAGGGAGGGGGCAAAGAGGGGAAGCTCCTTCTGAGTCAAATTCAGCCTCCTTTGCCTGACATTCAAGACTCTCCATCACTTGGTGCAATTCTCCTTTTCAGTCTGGTCTCATACTCCTCCCTTCCCCTGCTCCAACATGGGTCGTGCCCTGCCCCCTGGGTTGTAGTGTTTGTGTTGTACCACCTCCATGCCTTTGCTCATGCTGTTCCCTATGCCCAGAATGCCTTCCTTTCACTTACTCAATTTCAATCCATACTCTAAGAACCTATGCAAATGATGATCTCCCCACCTGTCACCTTCTGAACTCTTAAAACATTTTGTATCTCTCTATGTACTTATTATATATTATTTTGTATTATGTTTGTGTGTGTGTGTGTGTATGTGTCTGTGTGTCTGTGTGTGTGTGTATGTGGCTTATCCCCTTGCTAGACTCCAGGAGGGTAAGCATTGTGTCTTATCTAAACCTTATACCTCCTCCAGTGACTAGCATAGTACTCTGCATACAGGTTTGTGGACTTGAAATGCTAACAGAGAGAGGAAAGGAAAGAAGTGGGGAGGAAGAGGAAAATGAAGGAGGGAGAAGAAAGGAAAAGGGGAAAGAGAAAGGAAGATGAGAATATCATGCATTTCTGGGGAATAGGGAAAGGAAAGCCCAGGTTCTCACTACCCTAATTCCTCCTTCTTCACCACCCTTAACCCCTTACCTTTTTGTGGTTGGGTTTGAGGCACCGAACAAACAGAGGGTTGCACCTGAGAGTCAGGCAAGAAAGGAGGCATGAGATCCCCCCAAATTCAGACTTTTTCTTCTCTCCTTGCTAAACCAGTGCTTTTCAAACTTTTTGGTCTTAGGATTTCTTTACACTCTTAAAAATTATTGGGGACCCCCAAGATCCTCTGTTTATGTGGGTTATATTTATCACATTAGAAATTAAAATTTTAAAATAAATTATTTTAAAATGAATTTTAAAATATTTGTCCACTAAGTCATAGTAAATCCATCATATATTAATATGAATAAGATATTTCTATGAAAATAACTATTTTTTCCAAAACAAGAGTGATATTTTTAAACATATTTTTGCAAATTTCTTCACTGTCTGGTTTAATAAAAGATATCTGTTTCTGCATTCACTCTTGTGATATATTGTTTTTGTTGAAGTCTGTAAAGAAAATTGGCCCCACGCTCGTCTGTAGTTGGAAAAGTAGAGAGCATTTTAATAGGCAAATGATGTCTTAATATTATTATGAAAATAGATCTGACCTCACAGACCCCATAAAAGGGTCTCAGGGACCCCCAGGGAGTCTGGGGACCACACTTTGAGAAATGATGCCCTAGACCCTTCCCTCCACCCACCCACTCATCTCATCATGCCAGAGAAGACCTTGGAATTATTTTGCCGGCCAACCCTAATCAAAGCCTAATAACCACCCATGGGCTAAGCCTGCCTCAAATGCATGATAGTGGCCGCTCTGCTCCTTCCCTCCAACAGAATTTCAAGCCATCCTTGGCAGGGCTGAGGCTGGCTAATCAGTCATTCCCCTGCCTCAGCTGCCCTTGCCTGATGAGAAAGCAGCTATGGCCCAGAAATTTTGGTCTGCCTCCCAAGAACCCCTTCACCTCTCCATCTTGTCCACTAGGTCCAGAAGAGACTGCTGAAACTTAGCAGCCACAGTGGGAGCCTTGTAGAGACGAGTGAGGGTATTGTTCTTCCCCAACCGGTGGTGAGAGGTCAACTGAGCATGACTGGCGAAGAGGTGAGCCACAACCTGGCACCCACAGAGCCAGAGGGAAAGAGACACAGAGAATGAGAGGGTAGCTTTTCCATAGAGAAGTCCATTAGCAGTGTGTGGGTGGGCAGAAGTGCGGTGTAGCTCCAGCATCATGAGGGTAGAGGCAGGGAGGGCAGAAGGGCCTTCTGAGTTCTCATGCCCCATCACCCAAGGGCATGCCAAGAACAGCAGACCATTCCCACTCCCTCCCAGCTCAGCATTACGGTAAGGGCCTCATTCTGCTGCATGTATGCAGCCTTGGACACTTTCATTCATTCATTCAACATTCATTCATTCAACAGGCATTTATGAAGTGCTCCCTGAGCACTCCTAGGTGCTGTGCTATGCTCTGGGGACAGATACAAAGACAAAAACAAAACAATTCCTGCCCTCAAAGAGCTCATGTTTTACAAGGGAAATCAATGGCTAGCTCAGAAGTCAATAAAAAAATAGAAACAATAAAATAGCCAAATTACAAAGTAAATTCAGGGCCAGTGGAAGGGAGGTAGCTCCCTAGAGGAAAGGATTCTGGGAGGGGTGGGAGGAATGGTGGGCGGGGGAAGGGAAGACTCACTTGAGTTTTACTTCGGACAAACAGGTCTAGCACATCCTGCCTCACCTGGTCATAATTTTTGTCTAGGAACTTGTGCACCTGGAAAAGCAAAAAACCAAATCAAACCAAACTGGGGTGGGTCATGGCAGCTCCCGTTTGGTGGATGAGAAAATCAGTCCAGCAGAGGTCAAGTAATTTAAAAATCACAGAGTGTTACAGCTGGAAAGGGACCTTAGAAATCAGTCTCCATTATTTTACAGACAAGGAGGCCCAGCGACCTGTGACATGCCCAGTGACTTGTCCAAGGTCCCAAAATACTGTTACATGGTAGTGCCAGCATTCAGACCGGGAACTATTTGATCACAGAAGCCTGGGCACTCTTGAGAGGTAGGATGGTATAATGGATAGCGTTTTGGGCCTGAAGTTAGAGAGGCTTGAGTCTGAACACTGCCCCAAATACATACTGGCTGTGTGAATTGGGGCTCTCTTGAGATTGTTTCCTTATCTATAAAATGAATGATAATGACAACACCTATCTTACAGTGTTGTTTTCAGGATCAATGAAATCAATAAAAACAAGGTATGGGAAAGTGCTTGGCACACCTTCAATCCCATAATATGAGTTATTATTTTCATTTTCCAGGGTGTTGAGAATTGAGGCTTGGTAGAAGGTTAACTTATTGCTTTGAATCCCCAGCATCTATCTAGCACGGTGTCTGGAAATAGGAGAGCTCGATAAACTCCTGTTGAGTTGAATATTAACCTTGGTAGAAATGCCCTAGAGCATCAATCAACAGGTATTTATGAAGCACCTACTATGTGCCAAGCACTGTGCTAGGTGCTGGGGATACAGGTACAAAGAATGAAATAATCCCTACTCACCATGACATTGGGAAGTTTCCAAGTAACTTGGGGGTTCCTGGGATCACTCTTCAAGCCCCTCACAAGCCAAAGCAGGTAAAGAGGTGGGGACAGGAAGGTGTGTTTGGGGAGGTGAGCCTCTCACCTGGTAGGTCACTTTGCCGGCATAGTGCTTGATGGTGAATTCAGGCAGGGGCATCTTGGGCTTGGAGTAGAGGGGGTTGGAGCCATGGTGGTAATGACATTTCTGTAGGAAAGTGTGGTCCGTGGCCTGGTAAATAGGGATGCCCAAGCAATGATCAGAGAATGGAAGGAGAGGGGGAGAAGGGAAAGAAGGAAGAGGTTCTCTGCCCGGAGTGACCACAAAACATGAAAATGAAATAAAATTAGGCTAGCTCTGCCTACTGGACATCTATACCTGGATGTTCCACTGTCGCTCAAGCTTAGTACGTCTAACACTGAACTCATCCTTCCCACACTCCTCAAACTAGCTCTTCTTCCTAACTTCCCTATCTTTGTAAATAGACATTCCCACTCCTCCTATTCCAGCTTACCAGTTATCTCTAGCTTTTCCCTCTCCTTCACCTCCCACATCCATTCAGTTGCCTCCACAACATTTTTCACACCTATCCCCTTCCTTCCTTTCTCACTGCCATGACTCTAATTCCAGTTCTCAGACTTTCTTAATGGGTCTCCCCAGATCTAATCTCTCCCTCCCCCAATCCATCTTACACACCACTACTAGACTGGGTTTTCCTGGGACATGAGTCATTCCAATGCCCCCAAATATTCAGTGTTCCCCATTGCCCAGGCACGTTAATCTGAGGGGGCTTCTGGGAGAAGGTGATTTTTTTTGAGAATCTCTAGAGTTACAACTATGTTCTCTCTAGGGTGTGGTCAGAAGAGAAGGCCTATGAGACTGACCTGAGGGAAGCAACTCTGGTCATCTAGAATCCTGAGGATACCGTAGGGCTTCAGGCAGATAAGGTTGATACAAGGCTGGTTGTCAGTGAAGGTGATTTCTCTCCAGTCTATTTGCTCTCGAATGTACTCATCCTGGATAAAGGGTGCCCACTTCCAGATTTATACAAGAGTTTTTTTGGGGGGAAGAATATGGCACCCCTCTCAGGGACTGAGGCCTCACACATTCAGACATCCAGCAGCCTCACCCAGTCCCAATCATTTTCTCCCCACAGAACCTAATATAAGGTTGGGCATTCAGTTGGAACTCTATATATGAATCTATGAAAAACATCTGTATGAATGCCATGCCCAGCTTCATACCTATATCCTATAGGGGACCCAAGGAAGCATGAGACTTTGCTCCTCATGGAGCTCATAATTAGCTGGAGATAAAATGTGTGAGACAATTAGAAGTCAACTTAGTGTCAAATGGTACTATGAAGAATTTAGAAATGGTGGAAAGCCGAGAGGTTCACCTTACTTGGGCCTGAAAGGATGGGTAGAATGTGGAGAGGCAAAGAGGAGGGTGGAAAGCATGGGATGTGGGATATTATTTAGGGTAGGAGGAATGGTCCAGGGGTGGTAAACCTGAAGCCTCCAGGCCACATGTGGCCCTCTAGGTCCTCAAGTGTGTCCCTTTCATGGAAGATTCGGTCAAAGGGCCACACTTGAGGACCTAGAGCACCACATGTGGCCTCAAGGCCACAGGTTCCCCACCCCTGGACAAGCAAAGGCATAGAGGTAAGAACGCTTAATAGATTGGTTTGGGAATATCTCCCCTTCCTCTCCTTCACTCCAGCAACCTCCCCTTTCTGGGTCGGCTACAGCTGACCCCCCGACTTGAGGGCTTTGCCCGTCAGTGAGGGGAGGCCTGGCAATGAGCTGACTGAATGCTGAAGGAGGTGGGTGTCTCTAGGAGGCCAATTCAAATCAAGACAGCTACCCTTGGGACCATCCCCCCTCCCCCTCCCCCCAGCTCCCTCCCTGGCTCACCTGCTCCTCTTGGAAGACAATCTTGTTGAAAAAGTACTGCAGGTATTCATTGGCATAGTTGATGCACAGCTGCTCGAAGCTGTTGAAGCTGAGGTCCTGATCACAGAAGGGCCCAATTACAGGCACCCCAAGGGGGGCGATGGGGGCAGGGGTGGGTATAATCCTAAATCTCTGGGGTTAGTCATCAATCAACACAAACAATTCTTAAGCACCTCCTATGTGCCAGGCACAGTGCTAGGAGCTGGGGATATAATTATAGAAGTGAAAAAAGTCGCTGCCCCCAAGGAGCTTATATTTTAATGGAAGGATCCTCTTCAGTGTTTGTGTCTTTCCTCAATCAGTAACACCCCTCCCTCCTGCTTCATACCAAAGGCTTGGTTCCTGGCATCAAATAAATGAGACACAGCCAGACAGATGAGAACAAAGGAGAAGAAAGAGGGAGGAAAATGAGAACCAATCAATCAGCCAGATTTATCAGACGTATACACACAAAAAGGCAGGCAGACAAAAACAGACAGATGTAAGAGATACAAGTACAAAGGACCAAGACATACAAATATAAAGATAGGCATACACATCTAAAGGGTGTATTGACCTCTCAGTTCTGATTGATGGTCGGCCGTGACTGAGATCCAGAAGTACTATGTCCTGTTCCTTGCCCAAGACATTCCATCTTGTGATTTTTTTTTCTGGTATTTTCCCTGGTTGTCTCCCATTCCTGGAAAGCTCTCCCTCTGCCATCTCATCTTTGCTCCTGGCTTTCTTGGACTCCTTCAAGTCTCAGCTAAAACCCCACCTTCCACAAGAAGGTGGGATCCCCCTTAATGTTAGACTTTTCCTTCTGTTGATTATTTCCAATTTTTCCTGTCTATATCTTGTTCATGCATAGTTGCTTGTGTGTTGCCTCCCTCTTGGGGGGTCTGAGTTCCTTAAGAGCAGGGATCATTTTTTACCTTTCTTTGTACCCCATTACTCAGCATAGTGGCTGGCACATATCAGAATGGTGAACTCTCTGGGCATGGACATGAGGGTTGAACCTGGAGATTTTCCTCCCACAGCACCCACCTCAAAGCCGTAGATGTCCAGGATGGAAATGGAAAGAACATCCTTCTGGGGGTAAACCAATGTGTTAATCCTGTCGATAAGCCAGCCAAACAGCATCGAATACAGAATCTTGGCAATAGCATCTCTGTAATGGAGAGGATGCTTGATTGGGATGGGGAGGAGGAAGAGGGAAAGGAGAGCAAGTAGGAGTCTGGGACAGACAAGGGATAGTAACATGCAATGGGACAACCTAACTAAGGACACCCAGCCCCTGTGTCTGGGCCCCACTACCCTACCTGGCATCCACGGCACTTTCCACAGTGAGAGGGGTATAAATCTTCTCTCTCATTGTCTCCTGAGGGGGAATACCAGAAAGATAGAGAGGGATGAGTTGAGGCAGATGTTCCCTGATAGGTTAATTTGTGGATTTTCAGTGTAACTTCAAATAGATAAGGCTTGGGTGGAGAGTGGGGATTTTCTTCCTTTTATAGGTGGGGAAACCAAGCCCCTGAAAGATCTAGTGGCCACATGGTACACCAGCAGCAGAAACGATTTAGTAAGATAACTCCAGACCATCCTATCTTGCCCCATTCCCCTCACTTAGGATGGAAGACTCAGGATTTAAGTTGTTCAGGGACAGACCAACCCCCTGTGAAGGTACAAGGAGGCAGGCATAGAAGGCTCCACTACAGAGAATTTATGAGAAGGCAGGTTGCAAGCTAACCCATCCACTATCAGTAAGATCACAGACCTAGGCAAGTAGCAAATATACGGAGAAATTAGGTCCTGTATTATTTTTGATCCAAGGTTTTGCCTCGCTTTATGTATAGGAACTGAAAATGTAAAGGCTTTTTAAAAATTCTTTCCTGGATTCTAACAGAAAACATGAAGTTTTTGGTTGTTACATGGGGAAAGCTAAGAAGCTGGATTGGAGAAAGTGTGCATTGAGAAGCAGCCCATTGGCTTCCATTAGCAGTTGGCATAGCATTGATTTCCTCCAGTAGAACAGCAAGGAAATTTACTTCAAAGACCAAAGAAAAGTGAAAAATTAAAAATGACAATCATTGAAACAGGAATCATTACATCCTTTTGCAATGCATGATTTCTTGCATTTCCAAAGACTACTTCTCTTTGTATTCACTTTCTGATAAGATCTCTTCTTTTTGGCTCATGTTCTAGGTTTTACAGATTTTTTGAACTATGAAAGTTTTATTCTTTATTGAGTTTATTTATTTAATTCACTATTTATTTCATTCATTCATTCATTTTCTTTTGCACTTCTTCCTACTCCTGCCAGCAACTGTTCCAGACCTTTTTTTTCTCAATCAATCAACGAGCATCTATTAAGAGCCTGCCATATGCTAGGTACACTGTGCTAGGTGATGGGGGTACAAAGACAACAGTAAAATAGTCCTCATCCTCAAGGAACCTAATATCTGGCTGGTGAAGATAGCATGTCTATCTATGGGCGTGTATAAAAGGTTACAGGGTAATTTTTTGGGGGGAGATGTATTGGGCAGTTTTTCCTTTCTTTTCTTTCTTAAATTTTTAATTTTTTTTGAGGGGGGAAGGCAGGACAATTGGGGTTAAGTGACTTGCCCAAGGTCACACAGCTAGTAAGCATGTCAAGTGTCTGAGGCCGGATTTGAACTCAGGTCCTCCTGATTTCAGAGCTGGTGTTCTACTCACTGTGCCACTTAACTGCCCCATAAATTTTTTAAAAAATATTTTTGATCTTACACATAAAAAACACTTCCATATCTCTAGAAGAACACAAAAAGAAGAGTCTATATTAAACCATGAATTTCCATTTCATGCCATTTGCTTTATTTTTTAAAGGATATATAGATTCTGCATGTTATTTTCAAAACTGTCCTGCTTGCCTGTTTTTTCTGAACTTCTTCCCGTTTTCTTTTGTGTGGGCAGCCTTTCTTTTAATCAGCCAGTGTTTTTTTGGTTCCATCTCATCGTGAGAAGTGTGACTGATATGTGAATCTCTACTTGCAGGAAGGAGTCTAAGTTACGGATCATTCCTGGGTAAACTTCATTTGGGGCAGAAAGCCTGGGGGTGCAGGAGGGGAGGATTGACCAGAACTGTTGCAATCTAAAACTAGAAAATAAATCAGAGACCATCTAGTCCAACCAATCCATTTTACAGATGATGTCATCAAGACCCGGAGAGATTACTGATTTGTTCAAAGTCACACAAGTATAGAGATGGTATCTGAACCTAGGTTCTCTGACTTTGGATTTAGTGCTCTTTTTTCTGTACCAGGGAGGCTGTGGGAGGAGGAGAGAGAAGAGCTGGTCAAGAAGAAAAATGGGACTTAAGAATCAACCACTGTTGTTGTTATGTAAGAGTCAAGTAGAGAGATAAGCTATGACAGCCTATCAGAAGATCTGGACTGACTCCTGTGTGGCTGCAAAGCCAGTCACCTCCAGGGTTGTGAGAGCCAGCCTGAGGGACCTGACAGATTTGGGTAGTAAAATGGCTCTTCTGTCTTTTGTTTTAGCCAGACGGGTAAACTTGTTTATTCTTTATTTCTGTCTTTTCCTTAGAGCTTATTTATGCGCTATAAACTCCTGTTGGCCTACAGAAATGCTAAGGGATGGATATTTTATTTAAAGCTTACAAAGAATTGGAAATCAAGGGGATGCCCATCAACTGGGGGAATGGCTGAACAAGCTGTGGTGTATGAAGGTAATGGAATACTATTGTGCTATAAGAAATGGGGAAGATACGGACTTCATAATAACCTGGAAAGACCTACACGATATGATGGTGAGTGAGAGGAGCAGAACCAGGAGAGCATTGTACACAACCACAGACATATTGATTCTGTGATGACTAACTTTGTTAGACTTGGCTCTTCTCAGCAATACAAGGCTCAAAGACAGCTCCAAAGGACTCATGATGGAAAAAGCTAGCTACATCTAGAGAAAGAACTGTGGAGTCTGAATGCAGACTGAGGCAAATTACTTGCTTTCTTTTTTTTCTCTTATTTTTTGGTTTTGTTTCTTCTCTCTCATGATTCATTCCACTGGTCATAATTCTTCATTACAACTTGACTATTGTATAAATAAGTTTAATGTGAGGATTTATATAGAATATATATCAGACTACATGCCGTCTTGGGGGAAGGGGGAAGGGGAAGGAAAGGAAGAAAATTTGAAACTCAAGAACATGTAGAATTGAGTGTTGTAAACTAAAAATAAAAAATCTAATTTTAAAAAAAGCTTACAAAAAAGAAGAGGATAAAACATTTTTTTTCCTCCTAGGAAGGTTTGGTCAGTGTGGGGCTTGGAGCTCTTTGGACAGAGCAGGAAGAAAATTTGAAACTCAAGAACATGTAGAATTGAGTGTTGTAAACTAAAAATAAAAAATCTAATTTTAAAAAAAGCTTACAAAAAAGAAGAGGATAAAACATTTTTTTTTCCTCCTAGGAAGGTTTGGTCAGTGTGGGGCTTGGAGCTCTTTGGACAGAGCAGCATTATACGTTATGGATTAGGGATTCAGATGCTCCTAGGAAGAAATCATGATACAGTGATAGGAATGCCTGGAGCAGCACGTGGGTAAGTTTTCTTTCATTTTCAGATTGCTGGCAGTCATTCCTGGTGGGCTAGGTTTCAAAGGAAAGCCACTCCCTTTGAGACAAGAGGAAGCTGAAATCATGCCAGCCTCCACAAAGGAAGCAGCTTTTCCATTCCTCAGCCTTGCTCACTAGCAACTCCTATTACACATACCATCATCATCATCATTATTATTAATTATTACATGTTATAATTACCATTGTTATCTCTACTATTTATTTTAAACTAAAATTGCAAGTGCAAACCCCATTTTGGGATATTCTTTCCTGTTGTCACTAGTGTTATTGGGCCTTCATTCTCAAAGAGGACCAATGATATCTCAAAGGTGATGTCTTGATTTGCCCATGATTGGATTTAAGTGAGGCAGAGCTGGGCAAAAGCAGCCTCATTCTCTCCTCCTAGGTATCCTTTGTATCTCCAGCACTTTGCCCCCTGCCTGGGAAGTGCTTAACAAATTCTTATGGATTAGATAGATGAAAATTGTATTGAGTGTGGATCACTGTAATCCTTTTCGCTTGCATGTTAAGAGTTAAAAGTTTTCTTTAAAGTATGGCTGCTTTTCAGCTCTTTTTGTGGTGGCAAAGAATTGGAAATCGAAGGGATGCCCATTAATTGGGGAATGGCTAAACAAGCTGTGGTATGTGATTATAATGGAATATTATTGTGCTGTAAGAAATGAGAAGCAGGATGGTTTCAGAAAAACCTCAAAAGACTTACAAGAATTGATGCACAGTGAAGTGAACAGAACCAGGAGAACGTTGTACACAGTAACAGCAATATTGTATGATGAAGAATTGTGAATGACTTAGCTATTCTCAGCAGGATCTGGATAATTATGCTGAATCTCTAGAACAACTTGGATCCTTCAATAAATCTCATTATAATATGTGTGAGTTGTAGACTGGGTTTTGCTTTCACGGTTTAGTGATGAAGAGTAATGTTTGCAGTATCACTAATCTTTCCCCTCTCCAAGCCATCCTTCACACAGATGCCAAAGTGGTTTTCCTAAAGGTCAAATTGGACTGTGTCATGCCTCTACTTAATAAACCTCACAGGTTTGTATTTAGGATTGAAGTGACCCTAGGCAAGTTGCTTAACCCTGTTTGCCTCAGTTTCCTCATCAGCCAAATGAGCTGGAAAAGGAAATAACAGTATCTTTGTCAACAAAACCCCAAGTGGGGTCACGAAGAGCTGGGCATGACTGAGATGTCTGAACAACAACAAACAAATGCCTGTTTGATATTTAAAAGGACCTCACAACCTGGCTCCAACCTTCCTTTCTTGGTTTATTATACATTACTCCCTTTCATGCACTCTTGGCATCCCTAATTTCCTTCAAAGCTCAGCTGTAGTGCCAGCTTCAGCTGTTAGTCCTATCCCCTCAGATTACTTTGTATTTATTTGATATACATTTGATTTATACTTTTATTGATATGTGTTGTCTCCTCCCATAGAGTGTAAGTTCTTTGAGGGCAGGAATGGTTTTGTTTTTTGCTTTGTATCCCCAGTACCTAGGATAGTTTCTGGTATGTAGCAGTTCCTTATTTAATACTTGATTGATCTGTAACTCACAGCTTATACAAGGTTGTAGCTTTAGCGATTGAAGAGACATTTGTAGATCTATCTATCTATCTATCTATCTATCTATCTATCTATCTATCTATCTATCCATCTAATCTATCTATCTGTTTTAGATGAGGAAACAAAGGCCCGATGAATATGAAGGGATTTGTCCAAAGTGGAACAGTTAGTACAGGAAGGACAGGTAGTTCCATAGCTGGGATTTGAACTCAGGTCTTCCTGAGTCCACAGTCCACATTCTATCCACTCAGTTTCTTAAAGGGGAATTTGTCATGACCCCACCCTACTCCAAGGCAGAGGGACTGACCCTCAAATTGCTGGAGATTTCTTCTCCTCTCCCCATCACACAGATCACCACCCAGGTGACCTGTGCACCAGGACTCACGGTCACTTTGAAGGTGATGGCCTTCTGCAGTCCCTCCGGGGAGATCTGGAGCAGTTCCGCCACAACCTGGATCTCCCGGGCGCTCACCACAGAGGCTACTTCCTGGGCATCTGTCTGAGGAATCCAAATTGACCTAGTTAGTCTATGAGAGGTGTACGTCTCACCGGAGAGAGCTCAGAGAAGACAGAAAATCCCTGGGAAGGAAAGCTGGCCCTAAGAAAAACTGTATCTAGGTTCTCAGTCTCTCCTGGATCAATATTAATTCCATGGGTGACGTGGAGATGAGCCATCAGTATCGGGGGTACGCTGGAGTCAGACCGCTCGGGAGAACTGACTGTTATGTTTTCAGTGTGAGCACTTACACCCCAGAAATCAACCAAAGATCCAAATCAGGGCTTGGTTTATTGTTTTGTTTATTGTTAACTTAAGACAGTGATGGAGAAAATGCGAGTAAAATGCAGATTAAATTTAACAGTGCATTGTGGATTTTTGAAGAGCCAGTTAAACATTTACCAGCACCCATCTGCCTGTGCCAGTCTGAGAGAGTTCTGACAGGTATTCTGAACCGGAAGGCTCAAGTCATGACAGATGCTTTCCAAATGGGGAAACGTTGACAGCATACAGGAGACCCTTGAGGAAAAACACGCCCCATTCACTCTCCCGGCTGTCTTCCCACTAGTTATAGGGCACCTTTCATTTACTTTGTCCGTATCTTTTATGAGGGTTTTTGTTTGTTTGTATGCTCCGTCCTCCCTTACAATGCAGGCTCCTCCAGGGCAAGGATTATTTTTGCCTTTCTTTGTATCACCATGGTAGACAGGGTTCCGCACGTAGTAAATGCTGAGTAAATGTTTGTGAACCAACAGACACGAAGAAGAGCAGACGTTACAAGGAGACTCAGTCTTGCCACCTCACTACCGTTAGAGTCGAGTCTGGCGTCTTTGCCCTTTCTCCTGGTACTGCTACACTCTGCCCAGCTGAACTGTAAGGAGCTGGCAATGGTTACCTTAGCACTTCCACTTAAATACATGGAGCTTCCTTCTGGGTCGAAAGACCCTCGAACTCTTCCAATGCAATGATGGCAACTGTTCTCTTATATTGCTATGCCTCGTCTGCATCCCCTCCCCCATAGTGCTAACAATTGACAAGTAGGCTTTTAGGGGTATGCTCAATATCAGTCTCTTTCAGCACCCCACTCCCTCAGGCACCTCACCTCTGTCAGGAAACCCTGGGATAACTTCCTTTGGGAAGGAGGAAGACACTTGGTAGTACCCCCACAGAATCTGATTTTCTTCTGAACTCTGGATGAATCAGACTAGTCCTTTGCACACCAAATCCACACTTTTCCTTTTGTCAGCCTGGGTCTACACCACAAAGTCTATGTACAAAGGAGTAGGGTGAGGGGAGACTTCCTTACTCAAGGAGAGGAATCCCAGGAGTACTAGCCCAAGGAAATAACAGAAAGGGCATGGGATAAGGCTCTTTCAGAACAAAACAGACAGTGGGTATGGTGGTGCATGCCTGTATTCCCTATTACCAGAAAAGCTGAGGCTGCTGGACCATGTGAGTTTGGGAGTTCTAAGCTATAATAAGGCAAAAACCGATTGGGTGTTCAAACCAATATGGTGAACCCTCGGCAATGGGGGTCAGGCTGCATAAGGAGGGGCAAACTAGCCTGGGCCATAAAGAGAGAGAGTGGCCGTCATTTATTGGATCAGGCTTGGGAATAGCCACTTCTTTTCCAGTCTGGATGAGATAGGGAGACTTGGTCTCAGAGAAAGAGAGGTGGGGGGCACATGAAGGGAGGGAGGGAGAGAGAGAGAGAGAGAGAGAGAGAGAGAGCATAGAGCATAAGGAGCTAAGAAAAAGCAAACCAAGCTCTCTTTGCTTTCTTATCCCAGGGTTCCATCTATAATGATGCTTGGTGTAACTTTAACTTTATAAATCATGCCACAACTGTTATATGTTTGTGGTTGTTACCACAAACATATCCACAAAAAATCCCTAAGGGACCCTCTAAAAGGTTGTGCTCCACCTTCATGAGGAGGAAGAAGATGGGAAATTTTTTCTGAGAGAATCAAGGAAGACAGAAATCCTACTAGAGGGTATATAGCCAAGGAGGTGGCCAAAGAACAGCAGGGGCCCCGTTTGGGCGCCAGAGATTTCTCCAGTGGTTTCTAGCTCCAGGAGGAGGCCTCATGCCCTCACATTCTTCCTGACTCAGATTGCTCCCTTGAAGCCCAGGGCATCACTTTGCCCAGAGGGGTTGCAGAAAGCTATTACATCCAACATGAACCTGGGGCGTGAAACGGGACACAGTCTCTGGGGGATGCCTCAGGTTGCCCCTTACCTCAATACATCCCTGATACTATTGTTGTAGTAGCAGAGAACTAGAATATATCCTTTGGGTAACCTGTCTTTTTTTTTTCAGGGACCTATTGGAAACAATAACTCTGCCTTGGTCATTTATCCCCAAAGAACTGGCCTAATAGTGGGAATTCCAAGCCAGGTTTGGGGGCACAGGAAAAATCAGGGCAATTGAGAAGAAACAGGAAATATTTTGAGTATGAAACGGTTTTGTGATTCCCTGGAATCATAGCCTAGAAAAGGATATGGGGACAGTGTCTCAGACCTGAGGAGAGCAAGATTGGAGTGGGGGGAAGAATGGAAATTGAGGCTTCTGAGGAGCATGTTGGGGTTGGGATTTGGGAGTGGTCTAGAGAAGACAGAGATATCTTCATCATTGTTTTCAAATAGCAGCCATTCCCCATGTCATCTGTAGAGTTTCCCCAAAAGGGAGAAGCAGATCTTTGACAATAACAACAGAGGGAGCAGCTAGGTGGCTCGGCGAGTAGAGCACCGGCCCTGAAGTCAGGAGGACCTGGGTTCAAATCTGACCTCAGACACTTGACACACTAGCTGTATGACCTTGGGCAAGTCACTTAACCCCAATTGTCCTGCCTTTCCCCCTCCAAAAAAAACCAAAACCAATAACAACAGAGACTGTGGTTAGATATAAGGGAAAGTTTTTGACTATCTACAAAATCAAACATTGGCCTAAGTGACAGAAAAAAGACTGTTGGGACTCTGTTTCTAGGCACTTTGGGGAGGAAACTAAATACCATCGATGGTGCATATGTAGACATTCACCTGCCTAAAGGCAAAGAGGGAGCTGTAGCAGATGACCTCTAGAAGGCTTTCTTCCTCTGAAATTCTGAGGCCACAGATGCTTAACTCCCAAGGGGTTTGTGGATAGATCTCAGGAGCCTTCCTGAACTTCAGTGGGAAAAATTACATTTGCATTTTCATTAACCTCTAACGGAAACTTAGCATTTCCTTTAAGTATGAATTTAAAAAACAAAACACAAAAACATTATTCAGAGAAAGGGTCTATAGGTTATTCACCAAAGAGGTCCATGATACAAAAAAGGTTAAGAACTGCTAGCTGAGGGTCTTGGGCAGAGAGAGCCTCTTGTCAGAAGGATCTCTCAAAGCCAATGGCTTACAACCTTAGTATGTACGGACTTCTACAAGTACTTCTATGATTGGTCTCTCCACCTCATACCCCACCCCCAAAATCTCTCCTGCCACAGCTTACCTCATACTTTTCAAAGTATACATTGCCCAGGTGAAGGATGGAAGACAGAATTCGGAAGATGCTGTCCTGGTCTTCAATGCTAAAGTTTAAGACCTCCATGGCACTGAGGAGTCTCTGGAAGTCAGCTTCATCACTTTTACCAAGGATCTCACAGTTGCCACCCTGGGAAAGGGAGGGGAGAAGATCTCTCTCTGTTTGGCAAGTAAATCAGACGCCTACTCACTAATGTGCTTTCTGGGCTCTTTTAATCTCCTTCTGGTAACTAACTTACATTGGTTAAATTTCTACATTTATGCCTTCCACATCGCAGGGGTTAGGGGCACAGTGCGCCCATCTCCAGCCTTGCGATCTGGAAAATCCTCATAAAATTTCTGGCCCTCCCTTCATACCAGACAAGAAGTCTGACTTTTTTCTTTTTCTTTTATGGGGTATTTGTAGTACCTAATTGCAAGATTTGAGTTAAGTATTTGGTTATAGGCCAATGCAGATCAATGTTAAATAAAAATACTACCCTTTGTAGGTCATCTCCTGGCTTTTGTATTCTTTTTGCAAACTTTAACTTTTTACTTATTTTAAGTTTAAACAAGAAATTGTGCATATTTATGGTATTAAGAGATAAAATATGTCGATATTATACAGTACTAATGAATATTTTATGCATTTCTAAGTTGCCGAGCTTTGCGTGTTTTCTGTGGCTTCTGCAAAACTCCCCCAAAATTCCCATTTAGTTTCTTATATAGACCTGTGACATATTGAAAGCATGATAGGGAAAGTTGTGATGTGGAAGGGATAACAGAATGCAATATTATTATCATTGGAGTTGATGTCATTTCTCTCTTCCATTGCCCATTTTTATTGTGCCTTCAACAAGTACTTTTGTGCTACATATATACGGTATTTTACTGTGTAAAAGATATGCATAAAATAGACATTTTAAAGGATGAGATAAAGACAAAATAAACAGCATTTTAAAAAATAGGCAATTTCATTTAATCTATTAATTTTATAAAAACTTTTTTCTCACTAAAATATTATTAAAGATCCATGCCCCAAAAGTGTTGGGGTGCTTTCTCTCAACAAGGACTTCTAGTTTTGTGCTCATATAGCCTGGCTTGAAACCGAGGGGAGCCCCAGCTCTAGAAGAGGTCATCCGAACTTCTTGAACTCTCTCTTTGCTTCGCTGGTCCTCTTTGAAAATGAAAAATGAACAGCCATAATAATAAGGCTTAAGTGGGGCTGGGAGTATAATGAGAGGAGAGGGAGGAAGATCTAATAAACAGGCTAGGAAGTTGGTTATTAAGCTAAAGGAAGCTTCGGCCTGAATTTAGAGGCCGTACCTGGAGCCCACCCAGAAAGGACTTTACTCTTCCTAAGGACTGAATCTAAGGGGCTATAAACTGGCTGGTATGGCAGTGAAGCCAGAGCAGCCCAAGGGAGAAGCCAGACTGACTTTTAAGCTGAGAAAAGCTAGAATTCTAGAACTGTGGTGGGTACTTATAATTTGCCAGCTAGTAAAGTAGAGAAGTTAGGAGAAATAGGAAAAAAGAGATAAGTACAAACATAAAAACAAGATAAGGCATAGAACCTCTTAGGGAAAGTTTGTGTTTATGTGTGGTTATATGTATGTATGTGTATATATGTATATATGTATATATATATATATAAATAAACACACACACACACACACACACACACACACATATATATATATATATATATATATATACATATCTACGCTCAATTGTAGCCTTGGGGCGGTGGGTAGTGGGGAGGAAGGGGAGAAAAAAAGAACATAGTAAAAAGAGTACAGCAGAGAACAAAAGAAAACCTACAAGGAAGCAAAGAAAAGATGGACAGCTTTCAACCTAATGCACAGTAGTTAATGTGTAGGCTTTCTTGAAACGATAAGTTATTGCTATATATTTTGAATCCTCTCCTATGTTCTGCTGCGCACATGACATGTTTTTTCATTTCTTATTTTATATTTAAGTTCAATATTTTTGTTAATGTTTCTTTTTCTTTTCTTATTATGTATGTAAGTTTTAGTATTTGTCTAAAATAAAAATTTTTTTAAATTTGCCAATCTGTTTATTGTTTTTACTCTGAAATGATGTTTATACTGTATTTTAAGGTTTGCAAAGAAATATCTTATTTGATAAAATTTTAGAGGTGAAGAGACTGAGGCAGACAGAAGTTAACTGACTTGTCCAGGGTCACAAAATTGCTGTGTATCTGAGGCCACATTTGAACTTGAGTCTTCCTGACTCTAGGTCCAACACTCTATGTACTTCACTACCCAGTTGCCCACAGTATGGGTAACCAGATCTCATACCCTAAATTACTTGACAGTATGATATTTCAATGACTCACTCACCCCAGGGGGTTCAATTAGGTGATAGGGACTGGACTTGGGATTTCATAAGGGACCCCCAAATGAAGAAACTCTTTTTGCCAAGGTAGTTCAAAACTTCTGCAATTTGTAATCTTAGCAGTGAGGGCTTAGGTAGGGCTTAGGGTCACAAAGCCAGCCTGTGTCAGTAGCAAGACTTGAGCCCAGGTCTTCCTGGCTCTAAGGTCAGCTGTCGCTGCATTTTGCTTCTCTAGGGGTATGGAGAGACAAGTGTGTGTGTGGGTGGAGGTGGAGGGCAAAAGGAGGCTGGGGTATGACTCAAAGAGAATCTCCCTTTATTCCTTGGGTTCTGGCAGTGGACAAGACCAGTGTTCTGTTTGGAGGGGCTCCTGACATTTCTGTAGCAGCCTCACAGTTCTGCCCCTGGACAGTTGTGGTGTTTACCTGATTCAGGTAGTAATAGGTCTCAGCTTCCTGAAGACTGAAGGTCTGTTTCAACTGGGCTGGGAGTCCTGCCAGCATCTCATAAAATATGTGGTAATTTCGTTCATTCTTGGCCTGTGGAGTCGGGCGTCGGGATGGGGGTTGGGTAGGGAGGGAATGAAAGGGCACAGCTTAGCACAAACCAAAGAGGAGGTGACTTCCCCAGGCCAGTCCAGACCAGTCCTACCTGAAACACAATCCGGGATTTTTCGAGGAGGTACTGGGATGTTATGGCACCACAGATCAAGCCGCTGGAAAGAGAGCAATGTTTTAAAGCAACTTCTGACTCCTCTTCCGAGGATCTCAAAGCACATCAGGGTACAGACTAGGTGGGCAACACTGATGCTTAACGACCTTCCCCAGTCCTGGTTCTGAATGTAGCCATGAAGACTGAGGATATAGGAAATCACCATTTGGGTTCAGGGCATCTTCTCCTCATAGGTCTATCCACTCCCCCCAAACCCCAAGAAAACACCAGTAGCCAGAGACCCCACTGGGGAGTTTTTAGGTCTTGGACTAGATTTTTTGAGAGATTATTCTGGGCAAGGAGAGATCGGGAACCTTCGTGTCCCCTATTCTTCTCCCACCTCCATTTTCACTTCTATGTCCAGCTTTATACGGGCATTCCGGGATATCCGCCAGATTGGCCAGAGAACAGAGACAGGAAGGGGCATAGCAGAGGTGACCAATCCCCTTTCCCTCTCAACTGGCCCCTTGAGCTCATCACGGCTGACAACAGGGAGATGCCCCAGGACTCCAGAGTCCAGGTATTTGGCAGAAGGTAAACAGATCACAAATGCTCAAATAAAGCCCATAGTCGTGAATGAAGCCTAGGGTCAGTGGAGAATGGAAATGCTGAGAGCAAGGATGAAGGAGTGTGGTTGAGTGAGAGTGGGTATTTCAGTGCCATAGCTAGAAGCATATTCTCATCAACAGCTGCCTAGCCAGTCAGTCAACAAGCATTGGTTAGGTGCTTACTAATTGCCAGTCAATAAGCATGTAAATGCTTATTATGTACCAATCAACAAACATTTATGAAGCACCTACTGTGTGTAGAGCATAGGGGCAGCTGGATGGATAGAGCATTGGCCCTGGAGGCAAGAGGACCTGAGTTCAAATATGACCTCAGATACTAGCTGTGTGACCCTAAACAAGTCACTTAACCCTGTTTGCCTCAGTTCCTCATCTGTAAAACAACCTGGCGAAGGTAAACCACTTCAGTATCTTTGCCAAGAAAACTCCAAATGGGGTCACAGAGAGTTGGATGTGACAGAAAAAAATGACTGAACCACAGAAATACACATGTATACATATACATGTAACTATATATATGTATATATATATATGTAATGTATATACAGTGAAAATGAAAGGCAATTTCAGAATGAAGGTACTGGGAGATGGGGGGTTGGGGTCATGGGAAGACTGGGAAAAACTACTATAGAAAGTGTGATTTGAGCCGAAGCAAGCCATGGAGGCCAAGAGGCTGAGGTGAGGAGGGAAAGCTTTCCAGGCCTGGGGAACAGTCAGTGAAAATGCCCAGAGGAGAGAGATAGACTCACATGGCAGGCATAGGAAGAAAGCCAGTGTTGAAAGATTGTGGAGTACATTGAGAAGAGTAAAGTATAAGAATATTGGAAAAGTAGGAAGGGACCAGGTTGTGCTGGGCCTTTGAAAGATAGAGAAGAAAAACATGGATAGATTTGTATGAAATAACGAAGAGTTAAATGAGCAGAACCAAGAGAACATTGTAGACAGTAACAGCAATATTGTTTTAAGAACAACTTTGAGTGACTAAGTCATTTTGGGTATTAAAAATACCCAAATTAACTACAAAGGACACATAGAGGAAGATGATATCTATATCCAGAGAAGGATAAATAGAAGTATGTATAGGATGATTATATATACACACATATGTGTATATATACACACATACATACATACATATTTGTGCCTAATGGTAGCCATCTCTAGAGCAAGGGTCAGGAGGAAAAAAGAAAAAAGAGTTACATAATAACTTTATTATGCATTTAAAAGGAATAGTAAGTTGTACATAATAAATTTTCAGTTTCATGTGCAATCTTTTTTTTTTTCTATTCTACTATGTTATGGAAGTGCTTGTTTTATTTCTTAAGTTCAGAATAAAAAAAAAAACTTTAAAAAAAGATAGAGAATGTAAAATGCCATCTTGGAGGTAAAAGGGAGTCAGTGGAATTTATTGAGTATGTATATATGTATGTGTGTATATGTGTATATGTGTGTGTGTGGGTTGGGGGGATGATACAGTCAGACACGGGCTTTAGGAAAATCATTTTGGCAGCTGAGTGGAGGGTGGATTGGAGGAGGACAAGTCTGAGTCAGGGAATCTAGTTAGAAGGCTCTTATCATAGTCAGGCAGGAAAAGATGAGAGCCTATACCAGGGAGGCAGCTTTGTGAATGAAGAGAGGGGATCATATATAGGCAAAATATTGTGGAGGTACAAATGAAAAGTCTTGGCAACAGATTGGATATGTGTAGTGAACCCTGGAGAGATGTCTGTGGGCCTGGGGAGTTGGAGGGAGACGTCTTTGGACTATATCTAAGGGCAACTCACATTCACAGGATCCTAGTGTTAGAATTAAAAAGTACCTGCGGGCCAAGTTGAATCATCTCCTTTTACAGGGTCACACAGCTAATGAGAGTCTGAAGCAAGATCTGAACTCAGGTTGTCCTGACTCCAGGACCAGTGCTCTCTCTACCCCACGTTGTCTCTCCTTCCTGGTAATCCGATTGCTAAGAAGGCTACTCCCTTCCCATCCAGAGTTCTTCCTTAGAGGAGGAGGAGGACCCTCTGACCCCTCACTCACCTCTCCAAAAAGATCTCTATGAACTTCCCGAAGCGACTGGAGTTGTCATTCCTCACGGTTTTGGCATTTCCAAAGGCCTCCAGCAGGGGTGTGGCCTCAAGGATCTGGCCCCAAGACCACAAAAAACAAAACCAATGAATCCATCAGAGAAAAGGACACAGGAGGCATGTATGGGTTAGTATCTCTGCTGAGTATCAGGAGGTGACCTGAAGACCCTCCAAACCCAGGACTCTCCCTCATCCAGGACCTAAGAGCCAGTCTTGGGTGAGACCGAATCCAGCTAGTATCCTTGAACCTGCTGACTCTTGGCTCCTACAGAGGGGACAAAGGCAAAGACTAGGGGGATTTCAGAGGCTACGCAACCAGAGATGTGATGGGGACAGCTAGAGAACCACAGATAGGCAGGCGGTAGATTTTGGGAAAGGTGGAAACAATTGCTCCCCACTATCTCAGACTACATATCAGACTATTTCAGTACGTAGAAAGGAGCAAAGAACGTTGGAAAGGTAGGAAGGAGCCAGGTTGTGTATTTAAAGACCAACAGAGGATCCTGGAGATAATAGGGAGCCACTGAAGTTTACAGGAGGGTAACATGTGAAATTTGACCTGACCCAGGAAGGACAACAAGCCAGGAACAGGACTCTGAAGCCATCTCTTATTCCAGAAGAATGGTTTTACTAAAGCTTCTGCTAGGCACAATTTCCCAGGGATTCTGACTAGAACCTTATTTGGAGGGGAAAAGGGAAGTAGGAAAAGGACCTAGTCAACTGCTCAAGGCTATATTTTATACCGTTCTCAGCCCAAATTAGTATTAGGGCACTGCCATCCCCACAGCACCACCACTAACCTCACAGCAAACCAGCTCATTGCAAGTCCATCCCACTATAAATGCCTCCATAGTGTCTGCTGTTCACTGCATGCCCCTCACTGCTCCCTCCCCACTGCACACTCTACACTGCTGTCCCCACCCACTATATGTTGCCCATTGCTTCCACAGACCTCCACCAAAGTCATGGGCTCCAGGATCTGCCCCCTACTATAACACCAACCACATAAACCGAACCAAAACAAAACCAATGGCTTCTTCAGGAAGGAGGAACCTAGGGGGCGGGACAAGGAGTGTATAAGGTAGGGGTTGTATGGGACAGTGGGGTCTGTAACTGTCATTCTGCCGGACCCAGAAGGCCTGAAGCCTCCATTCACAGCAAATTCCTTACTGCTGCTTTTATCTTCCTCCTAATTCTAGACGTCCACCCCATTCACTGCAGGCCCCATGCCCTGCCAATCTCCTCCATGCAAATCTGCCCTCCTGTAACCTCTATTCACTGCTGGCCCTCCCACTGTGACTATTCTCATCACAGTTCTACTATCTTCTACCATGGGCCACAATGGTTCCAGACCCCACCCATGGCTTTAAAGGGCCCCTGTCTGTGTTTGAATCAAAAGTGCTGCCCCCTGGTTTCCTCCTCTCTGCTGCCCACACGTGAACACATGCAAAAGACCATGCATGCATGCCAGACCCCATGTACCTTAATCTTCAGGAGCACATGAGTCAGGGAGAAGGATGGGGTCAGGAACAAGTTCTGGGAGTCAATAGCAGGACTGAGAGTCATAGTCCCTACCCCACCCCCATCATGACCTGTTACCCTAGGCTCAAAGCTGGACCAACCCACTGTTTCCCTGTCCATCCAAGATGGTCAGTTGTAAACCTCAGACACTTTGAGTGACAGAGGAGGGGCCTGAAGCTCAGGATTCCCTTCCCCTTCAGTCTTATATCCACAGATGGCTAGCTAGGATGGTAAACATTTGGAAAGCCTTATAAATTGAGGATCTGTTGATTGACCTGGGGAAGTTTAGCCTGGATGAAAGTCTTTTAAAATTTGAAAAGTTGTCAGTGGGGAGAGCCAGGAGTCTTTTCTATTGGTTTTAGAAGGCAGAAACAGGGCCAAATGGATGAAAAGTTTCAGGGAGGCAGATCTGGGGCCAACAAAGGAATGAACTAGAGTCAAGTAGGTGGTGAAGTTGCTAGAAGTCTGGGCCTGGAGTCAGGGAGACATGAATTCAAATCTGACCTCATATACTTAACTAGCTGTGTGACCCGGAACAAATCACTTAAGTTTCCTCGTCTGTAAAATGGAGATCAAAAATAGCAACTAACCTCCCTGGGTTGTTATGCAGATCAAATGAGATAATATCTGTAAAGTGCTTAGCACGGTGCCTAGAACATAGGAGGTGCTTGTGGGATCCCGACTGGGGAAAAGCCATAAAATACAGTAATAAGTAAAAAGCCATAAAAACTTAAACTCTGTGAAAGGTGGAAGCCTGGACATAGGGACCTGTTAAAAATCATAACTTAGATACCGACTCATAACTTAAGATACAATGACCTTTATAGCCATAATAAGAATATGTGACCGGCACATGATCAAAACACAAACTTATGTTTGGGCATAACATTGGCTTAACACCCAAAATACTATGACATAGTAATGACTAAGCAGAAAACCCCAAATATCCACCAACCAGGAGTGATGCACTCTAGCTCCTCCTCTCTTTGTCTGTCTTCCATGATACCACAGGGATTTGTGGTGTTCTTTTGCCAGGATCCGCCTTTGGTCTGTCCACTGCCCCAGACTGTTGATTATCTGAACTCTTGGCAGGGATCCATCATGCTGGCCCCCAGTGTAAGCAGCTCAATTGATTAAGCTAGTACCTATAATTAGTCTGGAGCTCCTTGGCCTTTTCCTTGGGATTGAACTTGTCCCACTGTTTGGGAAGGAGGTGCAGGATTCCCTAGGTGGGAGGATTCCAGACCATACAACGCTTAATAAACGACGTTTTAAAAAAAAATGAACCAGAATAACTATAGCCGTACAACGATGGAAGGGGCTGTTTGGGGAGGCAGTGAGCTCTTTGTTGCTGGAAATGTTTTAAGCCAGGGGTTCTCCACCGTTTTTGCAACATGGATTCCTTTTTATGGGGCAGGTAGGTGTTTAGAGCCCTGGGCTTGTAATCAAAAACACCTGAGTTCAAATCCGGTCTCAGACACTTACTAGCTGTGGGACCCTGGGCACGCCACTAACATCTCTATTTGCCTCAGTTTCTTTAACTGTCAAATAGGAATAACAATAATACCTGCCTCAAAGGGTTGTTGTAAGGATGAAATGAGATATTTGCAAATAGGGACCCCCTCCTCAGAATAAAGATTTTAAATATATAAAATAAAATACAGAGGATTATAAAGGACATGATTTCAATTAATAAAAATATCTTAAAAGCTGGTTCACGGATTGCAGATTTAAGAACCTCTGTACTTTAAGCAGAATCTGGAGGACCATTTATCAATGGCACTTTGGATAGAAGGGTGGATGAGAGAATGTTTAAAGTCTCTTCCAACTGTGAAATGCTGTGATTCTATGAATATATGAGGAGACCTCTAAGTTAGGGCCTTATCTCCACCCTCATCTCCCAGAGAGGGGACCCCTCTCTGACTTCCCAAGAGCCAACAAAGCCAAGGACTTTGATTTGACCAAGGAGAGAGGATCTAACTTGGGTAATGAAAACAGTCAAGGAAGAGAGAAGTTTTAGAGCAGGAAGGCACCATTAGTCTCAGGGTTCCTGTGCCCTGTGACTACAAGGGTCCCACAAGCTCTGATGTGAGCAGACTCAAGAAAATAGAAGACGTTGTCAAGAACTCAGCTGTCACTGACCTTGTAATACAGGATCGTCATTGCCTAAAGCAGCGTGGTGAACCTGCAGCCTCGAGGCCACATGTGGCCCTCTAGGTCCTCAAGTGTGACTCTGTGACAGAATCCAAACTCTCCTCGAGACCACATGTGGTCCTCTAGGTCCTCAAGTGTGACCCTATGACAGAATTCAAACTCTCCTCAAGACTACATGTGGCCCTCTAGGTCCTCAAGTGCGGCTGCCACACTTGAGGACCTAGAGGGCCACATGTGGCCTCCAGGCTGCAGGTTCCCCACCCGTGGGCCAAACCATTATTGTTCCCTGCGCCTAATACTTCAGGCAGCTTGCAGCACAGTACAGAACCCAAGGCATTCCCAAGGACTCTTACAAGACTGGTGAGGACAAAGGCAGACACGCAAGGCTAAAGACACCCAGGGCTGCTCTACCTCCAAAAATACTTTACTGGGACACCCAAAGCCTTGCCTTGCTTGTTTTCTCTAATTATTTCTCCATTCTGTTCTCACCCTCTTCCTATGCGTCTTTCTAGCACATACAACTTTTCGGTTGCCCTACAATGGGTCAGCCTAAAACACCAGCCCGGAGGTTCTGGCTTTCCTGTTCTCCCTCAGAGTGTGAGAGGGCCAAGGCCTTTGCTGGAGCCATGGGCAGCAGCTGCTATCTCCTTGTCCTCCAGAGATCTCCTTTCCCTTCTGGAAACCAAGAGAGAAAGGAAGGAACTTACAGAAGCTCATGCCATGCATTAGTAGAAAAGCCAGGACTAGAACCCAGGTCTATTTATTATCATCTACAAGAGCAGCTGTGGCTGAAACAACAAACCTTTATTGGGGGCATAGTGCTGGATAAGAGGATATAGGGGCAATGGTTAGAACACTGGCCCTGAAGTCAGGAGGACCTGAGTTCAAACCCAAGCTGAGACACTCGCTAGCTGTATGACCCTAAGCAAGTCACTTAACCCAGATTACCAAAAAAAAAGATGAGGATATGAAGAAGTCCAAGATATAGTTTGTGATATTGATGTTTTTAGTCTCTGCCTGCCAGGCTCCACATGACCTCGATCAAGGCGACAGGGACAGAGAGTGAGCACGGCTATCAATAGAGGCCACAAAGAGCTATTACGAGTTTTCACCAGCTTCCCTGTAGCTGTTTTCTCTCAGGAACAATCATGCAGCTTCTTCTGCCCCACAGCAAATGGCAGTTCCTGAGATGACCCAGCTTCAGGGATCTGGGCAAGAGAAAAGAGTCAGACTTGATAGAAGTACCAAGCCTGTTCTAATGCTATTAAAATAGAAGGGGAAAAAAAGACTTCTAGCAAGAAAGCTAAAGGAGAGTTTCTATAAAAGCACAGCCTCTCTCACCATTTCAAAACAGCTAAAAAGGCACAAAAGAACCAGCAAACCAAACATAGATATATACTTAATAATTTAAGAACTGAAAGAGGGGGATGGAAATAAATCCACAAAAGAAAGATAGGGAAGGGAACAGTCCTGAGACTGAGGAAAGAAGTAAACAAAATAATAGTTTTTGAAAAAAATTTAATTTAAAAATTAATTGTAAACAAAATCAATTCCTAATACAATGAAGAAAACCTTTGGTGTTTGGTGCAGGCACAACTAGAAGCCTAGAGAAGAGGATGGAATGATCAGAAGAATAATGAGAACATTTGGAGTGTTTAACAATCTGAAGGGTTCTTTAGGATTTCTGACTAAAATGGCGACATGTTAGGACCCAGAGAAGCCCAGGCTCTCCACAAGGTTACCCTTCTAAAATTGCACCAGGAGAAACACGATAAAGGAGGAAGCATTATAAGCTACAAGCACCCCTCCCGTACAGGCCTATGCAAGGAGTTTCCTAGAAACTTATAGAGGCTCTGAACAGAGACAAGCCAGGTTAGGCAGACAAAGCACAGTGTATGAAACAGATAGACCAGCGCCAGGTGAGTGTTGGACCTGAGCCTGTGCCTGAGCCAGAAGAGGAGAGTGGGCCAGACCAACACCCAGGCAGCCCATGCCCAGCTCAGAGCCCAGGCAGACTGCATCTGAGCCACAGTAGGTGAATCAGACTATCACCTGGGCAGCCCATCACCCAAATAACCCACACCTAAGCCACAGCAGGAAACAGAAAAATGCAGGCCAGTACCTGGGAATCAAAGCATTTGGGGAGGCTTGCGATCAAAAATATCTGATTGGGGCCTGTCAGGTCACAGCAATGCAGAGTCAACTCCAAATTTGGTATTATGCAAGGAAAAAAAGGCAGCTAGGTAGTGAAGTGGATAGAGCACCAAGCCTGGAGTCAGGATGATCTGAGATCAAATTTGGCCTCAGACACTTACTAGCTGTGTGACCCTGGGCAAGTCATTTAACCCTGTTTGCTTCAGTATCCTCATCTGTAAAATGAGCTAGAGAAGGAAATGGCAAACTGCTCCAGTATCTTTGCCAAGAAAACCCCAAAGGGAGTCACAGAGTCAAACAAAATTGTAACAAATGAACAACAAAAACAACAAGGAGAAGGAGACAGAAGACCCAAAGCCAAAACCAAAGATAGACCACCAGGAGACTGAACCAAAGTCCAGGAATTTCTGTAGAGGTTGGGGACTACTCTTAGCCAAGGCCTCCAGGACCAAATGAACTCTGTTCATACCAGAGGGTGTATTGGTAAGTGATGAACAACCGGCTCTCTGAAAATTGGAGGTGTGAATGCTCACCATGAGAATTTAACAAATGACTCTCCAGAGCAGGTTTGAGCTGGCTCCAGGATGCTGCTGGTTCACACCATTCAACAATATGGGAGACAGCAAGCAGAGTCTGACCCAGCTACAACCTGAGGCTGGAGAAATGGGCAAACAGAAAGAAAAATGGAAAAACCACCAAACCATGAAGAAGTGCTATGGCTAGACATAAGCCCAAAAGATAAACTCAAAAGAATAGAATAGTTCCACAAGTTCAAGTAAAGTCTTAGAGAAAAGAATGGCCTATTTACAATGACTGCAAATAGTACCTAGAAGAAATGAAATAAGAGATAAATGTAATATCAAATGAAATGAGCACCAAGGAGGAAAGAATGGGAAGGAAGGACTCCCTGAAAATTGTGATGGACCAACCAGAAAGCAATGACTCCATGAAACAAGAAATAGTAAACAAAATCAAAAGATTGGGGGGAAAATCAGAAAAAAAGCATATGAGGCATGTACTATTTAGAAAAAACTGACCTGGAAAACAAATCAAGAAGAAAAAAATTTAAGAATCATTTAAGTACATTGTCACCACTATTATTCAGCATAGTACTAGAAATGCCAGCTATGGCAATAAGACAAGAAAAAGAAATTGAAAGAATAAAAATAGGCAATTAGGAAACTAAATAATCAGTCTTTGCAGATGATATGAAAGCATACTTAGAAAACCCTAGGGAATCAACTGAAAAACTAGGTAAAACAATTAACAACTTCAGCAAAGTTGTAGGATATAAAATAAACCCACACAAATCATCAGCAGCATTTCTATACACTACCAACAAAACCCAGCAGCAAGAGATAGAAAGAGAAATTCTATTTAAAATACCTTCAGATGATACAAAATACTTAGGAGTCTACCTACAGAGACAAACCCAGGGATTATATGAATAAAATTACAAACACTTTTCACACAACTAAAGACAGATCTAAACAATTGGAAAAATATCAATTGCTCATAATATCAATTGCTCATAGATAGGCAGAGTAAATATGATAAAAACTACAATTCTACATTAGTTTACTTATTCAGTGCCATACCAATCAAACTACCAAAGAACTATTTTGTAGAGCTAGAAAAAATAACGACAAAATTCATCTGGAAGATCAAAAGGTCAAGAATATTAAGGGAATCAATGAAAAAAATATATAGGAAAGTGGCCTTGCAGCTCCAGATTTCAAACTATATTACAAAGCAATCATCATTAAAACAGTCTGGTACTGGCTAAGAAACAGAGCGATAGATCAGTGGAATAGACTAGGTACACAACAGATAGTAGTAAATTACCACAGTAACCTAGTGTTTTATAAGCCCTAAGATCCAAGCTTTTGGGACTTCACTAGAAGACAAAAATTGCTGGGAGAACTGGCAAGCAGTTTGGCAAAAACTAGACATGGACTCGACAATATACATCTCATATCTCATACCAAGATAAGGTCAAAATGGGTAAATGATTTAGACATAAAGGGTGATATCATAAGTAAATTAGGAGAGTATGGAAAAAATGTACCTGTCAGCTCTATGGATAAGGGAAGACTTTCTGACCAAAGAGATAGAGGGGATCACGAGAAGTAAAATAAATAATTGTGATTTCATGAAATTAAATAGCTTTTGCACAAACAAAGCTAATGCAGCCAAAATCAGAAGGAAAACAGGAAACTGGAGGGAAATTTTACAGCAAATTTATCTGATAAAGGCCTTATTTCTCAAATATATAGGGAACTGAGACAAATTTATAAAAATAAGAGTCATTCTCCAATTCATAAATGGTCAAAGGCTATGGATAGGCAGTTTTCAGAAGAAATGAAAGCTATCAATAGTCACATGAAAAAAATGCTCTAAATCACTACTGATTAGAAAAATGCAAATTGAAGCAACTCTGAGGTGCCACCTCAGATCAGCCAACAGGACAGAAAAGGAAAATGACAAATGCTGGAGGAGATGTGGGAAAACTAGGACACTGATGCATTCTGGTAGAGTTGTGAATTAATCCAACAATTCTGGAGAGCAATTTGGAAGTACACCCAAAGGGCTGTAAAACTGTGCATACCCTTGGGTCCAGCAATACCTCTACTAGGTCTGTATCCTAAAGAGATCAGAGAAAAGGGGAAAGCACCAATTTGCACAAAAATATTCATAGCAGCTCTTTTTGTTATGGCAAAGAATTAGAAATTGAGGTGATGCCCAACAATTAGGGAATGGTTGAACAAGTATTACTATATGATTGTGATGGCATATTATTATGCTATAAGAAATGACAACCAGGATGGCTTCAGAAAAACCTGCAAAGACTTATATGAACTCATGAAAATAACCAGAAGAATATTGTACATAGTAAAAGCAATATTGTAAGGATGATCAACTGTGAAAGAATTTTCTATTCTGATCAAGACAATGATCCAAGACAATTGCAAAGGACCCAGGAAGAAAAGTGCTATCCACCTCCAGAGAGAGAGTTAATTAACTCTGAATTAAGACTGAAGCATACCTTTTTAAAACTTTATTTTTCTTGGGTTTTTTTCTGGTATGTGTTTTCTTTTGAAATATGGCTAATATGGAAGTATGTTTTGCATGACTTCACATATATAATCTATATCAAATTGCTTGCCTTCTCAAGGAGGAGTGAGAGGTGGGGAAGAGGCAGAGAATGTGAAACTCAAAATTTTAAAAAAGACTGTTAAAATGTTTTTACATGTAATTGAGAAATATTTAATGAAATAAATTTTTAAAAAAATTTTTAAGAAAAAATGAGAAATATTATATCAAAAAGATCTGATATGGGAAACAGGTTACAGAGATACATTTTAATAATAATCAGACTGAAAATTATGATCAGAAAAAAATCTCCATGTCATATTTCAGAAAATTATAAATGAATCCAGGGCAAATTGAAAATAGAAAGAATCTGTTAGTCTCATCCAGAAAGAAATCTCAAAATGAAAACTTCAAGGAATATCTTAACTAGCCAGGTATAAGAAAAAATGCTATAAGCAATGAAAAAGGAGTTTACATGCCAAAGAGATATGATAAGGACTTCAGAAAACTTAGCAGGTGTCATCATAAAGAGAAGAAATCTTGGGTTATGATGTTCCAAAAGGCAAGGAAAATAATTTATAACCAAGGATAAACTACCTGGTGAAACTAAGTACAAAACTTTGTGGGGTAGGGGTGGGGAATGGGCCTTTAATTGAATAATTTCTTTTTTTTTTAATTTTTAAAAAGAATCATTGGACTACATGTAAACCATGAGCAAAACAAAACTGCAAGCATAACCATATTTCAGGAAATCATAAATAAAACTTGCTCAGATCTGTTGGAAGCAGAGGACAAAGAAAAACAAGAAGACTCCATTGGTCAAAACTTCCTGAAAGAAATCCCAAAATGAAAACTCCCAGGAATATTCTATCCTCGGCCCTCTTCTCCTTTTCTTCTACACTCTTTCACTTAGTGATCTCATCAGTTCTCACCAGTTCGATTATAATCTCTACACAGACAATTCTCACTCTAAAACGTCCATCTCTAGTCTCTTTCCTGAGATCCAGTCCCACGCCATGCACTATCTTTTGGACATCTCAAACTAGATGTCCAGTAGTCATGTCAAACTCAACATACCAAAAGAGAAGTAATCACATTTCTTTCGAAATCTACCACTCTAGAACATATTTTTTAGATTAATTTTTAAAATTTTTTTATTTTTAGTTTACAACACTCAGTTCTACATAATTTTGAGTTCCAGATTTTCTTCCCTCCCTCCCCCCCTCCCTCCCCAAGATGGCATGGAATCCCATATATCTTCCACGTATAACTTTGCATTGAATTAATTTACACTCTAGTCAAGTTGTGGAGAAGAATTATGACCAATGGAATGAATCATGAGAAAGAAGAAACAGAACCAAAAAAAACCCCCAAAAACAAAAACAAAAGAGAGAGAAAAAGGGGAAAAAAGGTGAGCATAAAATGTGCTTCTGCATTCATACTTCATAGTTCTTTCTCTGGGTATAGATAGTATTCTCCATCATGCACTCTAGAACATATTTAAAGAAAAGGCAATTCCTTTGCTACATAATCTTTCTAAAAAAGTTGAGAAAGGAGACATTCTTCTCCTTTCATGAGACAAATATTGTCTTGATGATAGAAGCAGAGAATGAAAACTATAGCCCCATACAGATGCAAAAATATTAAAATCTCTATTACCAAGAGCTAGTACTATTTGTAATGGAGAAACACTGGAAGTTTTCTGCAAGAAAGAGTGTCATGTGATTTGACCAGATGAGACTTCAGGCAGCCGTTAAAGAGCCTCCTGGCTTTAAAAAACCCAGATGTTGGTGCTTCTCTCTCTGGTAACCATATATGTAATATCTTGGTCAGACGGCTAGAAGCCTGTCTGTTGATTTGTGTTATTTTGCTCTGTTTATATCACCTCTGCTTGTAATTTCTGTTTGTGTTTTCTCTGAAGTTTAGGGTGCTGACTTTTTCCCCTGAATTAAGTGAATGATATATGTATGTTTAGTTAAAGTGTGATTGTAAACCCCTTAAAATTGCTTTACTTAGAAAAGCAGATCAAAGAATCTGTGCTAGTAGCCCTTCTGTGTGCTGGTGTTATTGAACCTTACACAGCCACAGTAGTGGCAAGTAACATTGTTGTTACAAACCTAAGTAAAGCAAGGATGCCCTCAGCCTCCACTGTCATACCACTAGAAATACTAGCTACAGCAATGACAGGAAAAAAGAAACTCTAGGAATTAGCATAGCTAAAGTAAAAGCTAAATTACCCTTACTCAAGGATGATAGGATGATTTACTTATAAAACCCAAAGAATCAATGAAAAAATTAATCAAGGCAATTAATAGCTTCAGTCCAGTAATAGAATATTACAGAAATACACAAAAATTCATCAGCCTTTCTACAAATTAATCCCTCCAAAAAACAAAAAAAAAAAAAAAGACAGGAAGGAAATTCCATTTAAGATAACAGCAAAATGTATTAACTCTCTGAAAATTAACCTGCCAAGACATTCCTAGAACTTGTAAAAATATAACTATGAGATGATTTTTATAGGGAAAAAAGAAGTCCTAAATAATTGAATATATAGTACATGTTCATGTCTGGACAATACCGATACAGTAAAAATGATTATACCACCTATATTATTCTACAAATTTAGCACTTATCAATGGATTTACTGAAGGTATACTTTATAGAATTAGATAAAATAATAAAAAACTTCATTTGGAGGGGTCAGTGGTCAGGCTATATCAAGGCTATAAAATAAAAAAAAAGTTGTAGGAGTCACACTTAGGGCTATCAGATCTAAAACCATAATATGAAGCAGTATTTATCAAAACTGCCTGGTCTTAGATAAAATACAAAAGTCAATGGAATAAACTAGATAAGCAGGACCTAGGAACAAAAATGCCTGATGTGCTGGTGCTTGACAAATCCAAGAAAGCAAATTGGTAGGAGAGGGACAAGGCTGCTGGGGAAACTGGTAATAATTTTGCACCCAAATAGGTTTAGATCAGCATTTTATACCTTAGGCAATAAGACATTCCAAACTGATGTCATATAAGTATAAGAAATAGCAACTCTCAAAATGCCAGGAACATGGAAGTTTAGGTCTTTCCTAATTATAAGAAATAATTACATAGTATATTATAGAGAATATAATATTTATAATGTATTTATATTAAGATATAGTATATTAATGTTGTTTATAATGTTTTTATGTTTTATGTCTTTATTACTTATAATATTTCCATATAAATAATTATTTCCTAATTATAAGAAAATGGATGGAGGCCAGGCACAGGGCATAGTCGATAGAGGATCAGCCTCATAACCAGGAAGTACTGGGGTTCGAATCCCCCTCTAACACATACTGGCTTTGTGACCCTGCGGAAGGACTTTCACTCCTTAGGGCTCTAGCAAAGTCTCTAAGGCTACAATCTGCAGAGAAGGTGCTAACCTCCATTGGTGGAGGGCATTTCCTCCTCCAGGAGTTCCTATACCAATGAAATCACAGGTCTAGTCCCTATCACTAATAATGGGTTAGGGGAAAATATACGCCTAGAGAAGGTTTGGAAGGCATAATAAAGAATTGACAGTCTTCGTTATACTGTATAAAATTGAAAAACTTTGAACTCAGGTCTTCTGGACCTCAGGCCCACCACTTTATCCGCTGTGCCACTTAGCTGCATGATTTGTGATAATAAAAAGCTAGAAACAAAAGAAGTGCCTAAAGGGTAATGGCTGAACAAATAATGATATTGAATTTGTGCGAATTTACTGTACCATAGTGGAAGATAAATATAAAGAAATCATAGAAAGATGGCAAGGCTTGTACAAAATAATGCAGAGTGAATAAAATCGAGCCAAAAGATCAATAAACTTAAAATGAACAGTAAACAGTGGCTACAACAACTCAAATAAAGTCAATATGAAGAAGCAACAAAACTGGTGAAACTCTGGTCATTGCCGGCGTCAGACTGCCAAAATTGAAGAACATTTTTCTTCTTTCTATAAATGATTTTAAAAGATGCATTTTGGGGGGGGGGGAAGTAGGGAGGGAGGAAGGAGAAGGTACTCTGTATGAGGTGTGAAGACATTCTCCTTGGTGGAATTAGACAGCAGTTAGCTATTGGCTAGCCAAGAATCAGCCACACCCCAGGTAACCCTTCGCAAACAGGACACGTTCTCTAGGCAGAGAGGCAGCCAAGGAAGCTCAAAGGAGCATGACCTTTGGCAGAAGAGAGCCAGCCATGGATTCAGGACAGAATTAGCCTGGGATGTCAGGTGTCAGGAGATGGAGAGGAGCAGACCACAGAAGCCCAGCTGACAGAAGTGTCTAGAAGAGACACTGGATGCAGCGGAGAGCAGTGCAAGGACACCAGGGGAAAGCACATTGGACCCTGAAATGCCAGAGACGGGAGTTGCCTTGATCACGCGTGCTATCTATATATGTTCTTCTTGATTGGAAAACTTTATGCACATACCCTCTTTTCCCCCGAGACTGTCATGATTTGTAGGTGAGTGCAACCTGGTTTTTGGAGAGGTGTTGGGGAGTCAGGAAGGCTGACTAAGACACTTAATAAATGACACTTAATAATTAGCAAGTCACTTAATACCTCAGTTTTCTCATCTGTAAAATGGGAGGGTGTACTTGATGGTCCTTGTAGGTCTTAATCAATGATCCTGTGATCTTATTGTTCTAACAATACCATCTCAGTAAATGCCCTTGTTTTGAGCTAGTTTCATCTCCTGGCTGGCTATTAAAAGCACAGGTGAGATGGAGGGTCATGAATTATTGTTTTATAGTGCAGTTCATGGAATACCCAGAATTTAGTGTAATAGTCACCTGGAAAACCATCCACAACCTGTGAGAGTGAGTTGAGAGAGCAACCCAGAGGACGTACTATATTGAGAAGTATCTGTTGTGTTAAAACAAAATACGTCAATAAGGTTACAAAAAATGGGAAAGGTCTTTTAGAGACAAGTCTTTGCTATAGTAGAGGAATGGACTAACTGATCATTGCAAGGCCCAGAACACTTCCTAGGATTTTCCCCGTTGAGGTTGTTGTCATTCATCCTTCATTCTCAAAGAGGGCCAATGACATCATGAAGGTGATGTCTTGACTCGCTCATGGATTGGATTTAAGTGAGGCAGAGCTGTGCAAAGTCATTAGCCTCACTCTCTCCTCCAGAGTCATAGAAGCCAGTCGCTAGACAAAAGTTAAGATGACTGGAGATGGCTTGGGATGCAAGGGGTGATCGCCACTTTTGCAGCCACTACCACAAGTACACATGAGCTGGCAGAGGAAGAAATGACACCATGCTTGGGCAAGGTCTACATCCAAGCAATGTGGAAGTCACGGAGGTGCAAAGTGTCCCTAGCCATTCTTGCTACTGAGATTAAAAACTGTACTTCTCCATCTTTTCTGTCACTTTATTTTTCAATCCTTTCACTCTCCCAGAAGAGTGCTGGTCCTCAATCCTTATATCTTCAGAGTTTGCTCTGTTTTCTATTTGGCTGTTATTTTAAGACTATCTTTTCTAGGAAAGTCATTTATTGAATTACTCCAAATAATTCAGTCATTGAAGCAATCCAAACAAGGTCACGGGAGCTAGGTAGCACAGTGAATAGAGTGCCAGACCTGGAGTCAGAAAGAGCCTGAGTTCAAATCTGACCTCAGGCACTCCCTATCTGTGTGACCCTGGGCAAGTCACTTAACCCTGCTTGCCTCAGTTCCCTCATCTGTAAAATGAGCCGGAGATGGAATGACAAACCACTCCAGTATCTTTGCCAAGAAAACCCCAAATGAGGTCATGAAGAGTCAGACGCAACTGAGATGACTCAACAGCAACAACAAATAAGGTTATTCATTGAATTACTAATTTGTGTGTTTGTGTCCTTGGGGTAAATGCTTCTGAAAGGGCCATACGTGGCAAAGAATACATGGTAAGAACATTTTTCTATGTTGACTTTGTGACCACCGTTTCCTTAGGACAGCCAGTCATATCACTGATGAGCGGGCAGAAATTGGCTGAGGCTTCTGACTTCCGCTCAGGTAATAGAATTTCTGGCTCAGCTTTCTTCTCCTTATTTACTTACGCTGAGACATCAGCTACAGTCCTGTTGCTATCTGGTTAGTTCCTGCTCTGTCAGTTTACAAAATTCAGCTTGATCTATTAGCTTTAGCCCTGGTGTTTACTGATGAGTTTGTTACGTTATCTGATGTGGTGCTTCTCCTTACGCTGTCAGTTCTTTGAAGTGTAAATCTTTACCTTCCCCTTTGCCAGTGAAATTCCAACTGTACCTGTCCTGCTGATGCAGTTAAAGACTATATAAGATTGCTGAAAATGTTATTCAGGGCCCATTGGTTTTTGTATGTGAGGGGGCTGTGCTCTGAACATGCAATAAACCGATATTAAAATGTCTTTGCTTGTTGATAAGTGTGACCGGCAGCAGTGCTTATGAATGAATACCTGAATGTTTTTATATCTTAAGAAAAAGATTTTCTACTATAATATCTATTCACCACAGAGAGAGAGAGAGAGAGAGAGAGAGAGAGAGAGAGAGAGAGAGAGAGAGAGAGAGGGATTTTTTGCCAAACTGCTGGCATTTTACTGGCTCAAGATGAACAAATGACATGTGTTGATTTACACATCTATAGACTCCCCAAAGCAGGGAACAGGAGGACCTGGATTCCCCGGGGTGAGAGTCAGCAGTGGGTAGAGGTGGATTTGTAAAGGATCCAGAGAGGCCAATGTCTCAGGTACCTCACATTCCCATTGTTCTTCCCAAGCAGGTTCAAGAGAAAAGACACCATCCCCTCCTTGTTCTCCAATCTCATGTAGCTGAGGGTATTGACTAGTAAAAATCGAACCTGATTTGTTTGGAAAAAGCTGGGAAAGAGTGGTACCACTCACAAGAGGATGGAAGCCAGTCAAGAGGGAGTAACTAACTGCTCGCCAGCCAAGCACCTTCTCTCTCTACACAACTGCTAGGCACGTATAGTGTTCCACACATCACGAGACCTTTACATATCTATGATCTTTCCAGAATTTCACTACAGCTCTATGAGTAAGCAGAGCTGTGTGCCTACTACTTGACAGATGAGGGCTTTGTGGTACAGTGGTGAGGGGTTTGTATTGGGAGTCAAAGGACCTAGGTTCTAATCTTGCCTCAGACAGATACTGGCTGTATGACTGACTCCTGGCAAATCCTCAGCTTCTCTGTGGCCCTAGGGAACCCTCAGGCTAAGGTACAAAACAACTAAGGATCTGTGTGGATAGAAGGAATTTCCTCATTAGGAGTTTCTTGCACCCAATGAAACTAAAGGTCTGAATTCAAAAACAATAAAAAAGAAAGAGGGAGTTAAGTAGAAAGACCTCAGAGGTCCCTCCTGGCTCTAAATCTATGGTTCTGAAGTGGGTGAGGGTGACAGTACTGGGCCTAGTACTTTGACTCCCAGTCCAAAAGTACATTTCCCTTCACCAGCCTTAAAGTGTTCCAGACTGACGCAAAATTCTCCAGTTTCTGGAGTCCTCCAGGGCAGATTTCCCAGAGAATCATGCCCATTATAACGGGACCAGGGCAGGCTGGAGGAAGAGAGGTGATGCCCTTACCTGCTGCATGATGTCCCGCTTCTGGTTCATGGTGGCCAGGTAGCGTAGGATCAGCTTTGTGGCCTCAGTCTTTCCTGAACCGCTTTCCCCGCTAAATCAAAGACAGAGAAAAGAAGCCCAAGTAGAGAGGGGAATCAGAGGGTCATGGATGGAAGCTGGCTTTTTCCTAATGAAGAGGAAGACCAAAATAGACTCCATCTTGCAGCAACCTTATCAATCTAGGACCTAGAGGATAAGCACGTTCTTATGAAATTATGACACTTATGATAGAGTGCTGTACCTGGAGTTAGGAGGACCTGAGTTCAAATTTGGCCTCGGACACTTATTAATTGTGTGGGCCTGGCCAAGTAACTTACACCGTTTGACTCAGTTTCCTCATCTGTAATATTGGAATAATAATAATAATAGCTCCTATGTCCCCAGGTTGTTGGGAGAATCAGATGAGATAAAAATTGTAAAGCATTTTAGCACAATATTTGGCACATAGTAAGCACTATTTAAATGTTAGCTATTCTTATCATTCCTTACCTGTACAACAAGGAACATCATAGCACTCACCTCCCGGGTATCAAATGGCATGATAACTGTAAAGTGCCTGGCACATAGTAAGTGATCTATGGATCTCAGCTATTATTATTAGCTATTAAAGATACAACAGCTTGAGAATGTAACCTGAGAAACCACAAAATGTCATCACACCCTTGACATTTGCCACTGTCGTTTAATCTAGCCCCCCCTTTAAATCTATCAAAGTATAAAGTTGTGTCAGGCAGAATTAGAGCAGGGATCAAGTAAGACTTGTTTTTTTTTCTTGTTCAAACAAGTAAAATCTGTCGTCTTATGTGACTTTTACTGGGTCTGATGGGTTTTTTAGGTACTATATTCCTTTCCCAGGAATCCTAGTTTTTGGAAGCATGCGACTCCAGACACAGGCACAGTCTGTGAAGCAAGAGGATAAGGATAAGAGGAAATGGGAGGGAGTCTCTTTTGACAAATAGAGACCCTGAGTGAGATGTCCAAAGCCACATGATAATTTAGGGACTAAAATTCAGAAACCTATATTTGACTTTCTGTCTAAACTAGACAAATGAGAGGCCTGTCTGGAAGCTCAGAAATAGAGACTGGGCTTGGAGAGCACTCCAACACACCCCCTCCTCCACTTTTCTGGAGCTCTTCCTCTTACCTGATGATAATACACTGGTTGTGTTTAGCATCCAGCATTTTGGTGTAAGCAAGGTTCGCAGTCGCAAAGAGGTGCCTGCAAAGGACAAACCAATTTCCACTCTATACCTCCTGGAAGCATGGATTCTGACAAATTCCCTGGTAAGGATGGTACATGATAGGGTTGGGGGTGGGAGTAGGGAAGGCAAGGGGGTGGGAGTGTGGGACAAAAGGACAAGGGGAAAGGAAGACCCCAGCGTCCTTTGCTTCTATGAATTGAAACCATCTCAGAAATATGGATCTTCTTTCCTAAGGAGCTTTTTGGAAAGAAATATCATCATCTTTCAATTAGAGTCAAATCTAAACCATCTCAGGAATATGGAGGTCTCTCCTTTACCTAAGGGGCTTCCTGGAAGGAAATATCACCTGTCAATCAGGGTCATGAGTACATGATTTGGAGAAGAGGAAGGGTGTCCTCTTCTTAGCCACTTCAGATTGGGCTGAAAGGGACCAGACCTTAGGATCTAGATGCTCAGGCCACAACTCTTCCCTCCTTCCCAAAACTGACTGATTGCCTTCTGGGTTAGAGTGTCCCAAAGGAACAGCTTAGACGTCTTTTCTCATGTTTAATCAATTTTCCTGGCTCTAATTTCAGTCCATTTCCTCTCGTTTCAAGGACTACTGATGTGAGTTGGTCAGCCAGAGAGTCAACAGCAATAACCAGATTTACTAACTCCTCAGCATGACACAAAGAGAAGCCTTCGTCCCTGCCCTTAAGGAGATAGCAACCAAGTCAGTGACTTTACTCCTACCAGGACCTACACAGATGCCCATGCTGTTGTGGCCACTTTAAGAATCAGAGGGGTGGGGCCAGAGGTTTCAGGGTTGTGGACAGGACATAGTAACAGCACCAACCTCTCAAGGTTATTACGAGGATCAAATGAGATAATATTTGTAAAAAGCATTTAGCACAGTGCCTGGCACATAGTAGGCACCGTATAAATGCTTATTCCCCTCCCTAGTCCCATGTATTTTGTTTTGTGCATTTAAAGACCTGATTCAGAGAAGGGGTCCATAGCCTTCACTAGACTACCAAAGGGGTCTGTGACACACAAAGTGTTAATAACTCCTGCCTGAAGCCTTGCTAAAGACCGATCAAGCAGGATTCTGGATAATTGGAAAAGGGAAGCCCAAGTGACCAGTCCCAGCCCCGCCCCACCCCACACCATCGGAGGGGCAGAAGACACTCACGGTGGATTCTCCCCCAGGGCTCGCCCTTTGTACTGCAACACCTGCTCCATCCCGTAGATGTTAAACATTCGGTAAGGGTTCACAGAGACAAGGATGCTACCAATGTAGGTCTGCAACAAAGAGAGGCTGGACTAGGACAACTGTGATGTTGTGGAAAGTACCGGAATAGGTGTCTGCAGACCTGGGTTCTACATCTGGTACTGTTGGGCCCGACATAGTTTGTCACATAATTGATGCGTAACATGACCAAAGGGTGGGCAGATTCTCCTGGGTTGGGCCCTGTGAAGCCTGAAGTGAGAGCTGGGGGAAAGAGGAAAATGGAGAAGAAAAAAAGGGGCAGGGGAGGAAAGGAGAAATGGGGAAGGAGAAAGAGAAAGAAGGGAAGAAAAGAAGATAAAGGGAGGAAGAAAGGGTGAGGGAGTGAGTAGGAGCAAAGGGGAAGGAAGAAGGGAAGAAGAGGAGGAAGCAAAGAGAAAAGAGGAAGAGAGGAGTAAGGAGAAAGAGGGAAGGAGGAAGGAAAGAGGAAGAAAGGGTAAGGAGGAAATGGGGTCAAGGGGGAAGGAGGATGAGGAGGAAGAGAGGAAGGAGAAAAGTAGGAGGGGAAGGGAGGGAGGAATAAGGGGAAAGGGAAAAGGAGGGAGAAGGGAGGAAGAAAGGGTAAGAAAGGAAAGGGGAGAAAGAAAGAAAAAAGGTAAGGAGGAAATAGTGGCAAAGGGGAAGAGAGTGAAGGGAGGAAGAAGGGGGAAAGTAGAAGGGGGGGAATGGAAGAAGAAAGAGTAAGGAGGAAGTGAGGGAAGGAGGAAGGAGGAAGGGAGGAGGAGGAAGAAAGGGAAGAGGAAAGGATAAGGAAGGAACAAGGAGGATGGGAGGAAGGGAGGAAGAAGGGACAGGGGAGGAAGAAAAAAGTAAGAAAAAAAGAAGAAGGAAGGGAAGAAAAAGGGTAAGGAGCAAGGGGAAAAGACAAAGGGGAGCAAGGGAAGGAGAGGGGAAAAGAGGGAAACAGAAGGGAGGAAGAAAGGTAAGGGAGGAAGGAGGGAGAACGGAGGAAGAAGGGTTAAAATGGAAAGGAGAAACCTAAAGAAATAAATGATGTGTGATCAGTGTAAGAAATTCAAACCATCCTTTCCTCCCACTCCAATCAGGAAAGGACAAACTTTGCTCCATCTCCCCAGGTTGTTGCTTTCTGCCTCAGCTTAGGGTGAGCAAGGAATATCCCATCTTCCCAAAAACAACTTTGGGTGCGGAGCTTGAGCAACAAGAAATGGGGAACTTACATAGATGAGGTTTCTTTCAAATCTGGTTTTCAGATTGGACAACACAGCAGACTCCTGCAAGTCCCTGAAAGGTTAGAGGAGAGAGAGACGGCCAGGATGAGGTGACATCAAGCATTAGTCTGGCTCACTGCTTCTGGAATCTAGAGCTCCCTCCCAAAGTGAATAGCTACACCACCTCCCATCTGTATCACCCTGGTGACTCTGTCTACCACTTCTACATTTCCAATTTCCCAGTTGATCTGCACAGCCCTTTTAGAGAGGCGGAGATTATTTGCTTTATAGGTTAGAATACTGACATTTACAGAGGTTAAGTGACTACGATCACATAGAAACTTAGTGTTAGGGCCAAGACTAGGGTTCTGATCTCCTTATGTCCTTTCCATAATGAAGATGATTATAGAATATATAATACATGGGGAGGAAGGGAAGAGAAAGAACGAAGAAGGGAATAAGGAGAAAAAGGGGGAGGAATATATAATGTTTGCATTATATATAATATTGTCAGTGAAATATATTTATTATATATATTGTCAGTGAAATAACAGCCAACTTTTATACAGCCCTTTAAATTTTGCAAATCTCTTTACACCTTTTGTGCTAAATCGTAGGGATGCCAAAATGAAATCCTTCAAGGAGGGCTGGATCTGGGAGGAAAGGTCTTGAGCTCTGTTTTGGACGTGTTGAGTTCGAGATGCCTACGGGACATTCAGTCTGAAATGTCCAACAGGCATGTCCAACATGATGCAGGACTTGGGCTCAGGAGAGAGACTTGGGGTGGATATATAGATCTGGGGAATGGGGGTTGACTTCCAAAGAGAAGATAATTAAATCCACGGGGAGCTGATGGACTCATCAAGGATGTAGAGAGAACAGAGAAGAGACAGGACAGGGCCTCAGGGGTATAGCTGCAGTTAAAGGGCATGACATGGAGGAAGATCCAGCATCGTAACCGAGAAGGAATGATCAGAGGGGTAGGAAGAGAACCGGGAGGAAAGAGTGTCTTGAGAAAAACCAGAGAGGAGAGAATGGTCAAGTGTCCAATTCTGCAGAGGTTAGAAGGGTGAGGATTGAGAAGAGGCATTTAAATCAGACAGTTAAGAGATCATTGGTGACTTTGGAGAGATCGGTTCCAGAAGGCAGTTTGCAGCGGGTTTAGAAGAGACTGAGAAGAGAGGAGGCACCAAGGCCTTTTTGAGGAGTTTGAGAAAGAGAAGCAAGCAAAGAGGAAAGCCAGTGGAGACAGCAGCGTCCAGTGAAGATTTTTAAGGGACCAATTACATCACTTCCCTGAACCTCAGCTGACTCATATAATACCTCATAAGCATTGGTAGGAGAAAAGTGCTTGGCAAACTTTAGTAGCTCTATGTATAAATGAATTGTTAATAATACAGTTATCCCTTCCACATAGCGACTTTCTCCATAGAGGTTTCTATATGTGGCGGGTAGAAAGGTAGAAATTAAATGGGAATTTTGGGGGAGTTTTGCAGAAGCCACAGACAACACAAGGGAGTGCAAGGGAAATTGCATGTGTTACAGTGAAGCTTCCTAGGGAGAAGCACAGGCCAGCAGACAACACAGAAAAAGTTTAGAAACTCAGAAATGCATAAAATATACGTATAGTATTGCATAATATCAACGTATTTTATCTTTTAATACCATAATAATTCAGACCTCTTCTCTAGTACAAAGGGAGAGCCAAAAAACTTTACTCAGATTTTCCAGATCGTGAGGACCCCCGGTCCTTCTCTCCCACAACGTGGAGAGGATAACTGCGTTATTATCATCATTTGGCAAAGTGGAAGGTGTCATCCAAATAGTCATGCACACAATGCTAATGATGATGGTTGGTTAGTCAGCCTTTAACCCTGAATGGCTGAAGGGCTGTTATGGAGAAAAGCGATCAGACTTGGTCTATGTGGTCCCAGAGCACAGAAATAAGACCAATGGGTGAAAGTTAGAGGAACGCCGATTTCAGCTTAATTTAAAGAAGAAGTTTCTGACAATTGGTGCCATGCCACACACATTGAAATGGCCTGCTTTGTGAGGCAGTGAGTCCTTTGACATTGAAAGTGTTTAAGCAGTGGCTATCAAAGTTCCTGTAGAGGGAATTCATATTTCCCATATGGGTTGGACAGGGTGACTCACAAAAGTGTAGGATGTTAAGGGGCATTAGAAATCGTCTATTTCAACCCCTCATTTTACAGATGAGGAAATTAAGGCCCAGAGAAGGTAGGTGATCTGCCCAAGATCCCTCAAGGAATTTGGGACAATCAGGATTAGAACCCAGGTTTCCTGATACCCAAATCCAGTTCTTTCCTTTACAACATGCTGCCTCCCCCAATGTCCTTTCTAACTTTAGGATTCTAAGATTCTGTGATGTCATTTGCACCCATCCTATACAAGCAAAGGACCCTCCCCCCACTCCAGTTGCCCAGACAGTGGACAGAACTGGAACCAGGGGTAGGCAAGGTGGGTAGCTGCTCACAGTACATCATCTAGGGAGCCACAACACAGTGTCAATTTTTATTATAATAATAATAGTAACTTGGTCTTTTGGTTTTGTAAAGTACTTTCCTTATAGCAATCCTATGAGGTCAGTAATGTTAGCAGTACTTTATAGGTGAGAAAATAGACTCTGAGAATATATACTCTCCAAGGAGCCTAGATATTTATTTTGCAAGGGACATTGCATGTGTTATAGTGAAGCTTCCTAGGGAGAAGAACATGCAAGGGGCAGGATTTTCAGACCTTGAAACCTAGGGTGGTCACCACCCCTGAGAAGCTCTAATGGCCAGAAACACCCCCCCCTCCCGCTCCCCCTCCCCCCATCAAAGACTCTCACTCCAACTGGGTCATGTCTTCCACACCATCTTCTTCCTGCTGTACCCGGTATCTCATGGATGGCAGGTTGCGGATGGAGTGCATCTGTCAGGGGGAACAGAGAAAAAGAGCTGAGTTAGGCTGTGGGTGAGAGAAGGGGGGGTCACAATGAGAAGGGGGAGAGTTAAGAGGGACAAGAGTGGTTTGAGTGGGGAGAAGACCTGGCTTCCCATTTCAGAGAAGGGAAAGCTAAGGCACCGAGCAAGGGAAAATTATCCTAAAATCACCAAAAGAGGCCTGAAGCAGGAGCCGAGTCTCCTGATTCCCAGTGCCAGCATCTTTCGCCTTGCCAACCCCCTGGGGTGGTGGTGGAGGAGGGCAGTGCTGCTAGCTCTGGCACAATAGGATCCTTGGGCAGGGCAGAAGAGCTCTCCAGTGCCCTCTGCTGGTTGAGCTTGTGTGTGCATGGGAGAGACAGATGGGAGGAGACAGGGTTTGAAGGAGAGATGAGAGGATGCAGGAGGCCTGGCTGAATGGAGAGGGGAGCAGAATATCCTGGAGAGAGGGAGAACGTGGGGGTGGGCCAGAAACCTTGCAAAGCCATTCAGATCACAGAGCAGCAGGAAAGGACTGGAACACAGGGATTGAGGAGACATGTCTGAGGGAACCCCCATCATCCTCATGGGGAGGAGACAGAGAAAGGGGCAGATCTCCCAGCCTTCCAAAGTGTTTTTAAAAACTTTTGAAACACACACACACACACACACACACACACACACACATGCATGCACACACCCCTACCTCACACAACGTACATATTTACACATCGCATATACATATAATCAATCGTGTACAAGAAATACATTTCCAAACTCCCCCTACACACAGATTCATTCCCATGCATACAACATGACCGAAGGCATACGTGTGCACATATAGCCCCAATATGCAATGTCATGTGCACAGCACTCGTTCCATAATCTTCATATTTCATTCACATGACCTTGACACGCATGCAGTATAGACATGTACTCTGTCGGTTTGATCCCTAGCACACATGTGTACGTAGTTCTCCCTTACAGACTCCCACTCCTGTCTTGCCCACATGTGGACACTACTGTCACACCAGCCACTCACTACAAACAAACCAAGGGAACAGACCAGCCCTAGAGCTTTTGGTCTACCATCAGAGCGGGCACCCCCACTCTGACTGTACCTATCCCCAAGGTCATGAGAGTGGGAACTTTCTCAGCAAAAGCTAATGGAGAAGTTTTCTTAGACCCTGGGACCAGGGGAGGAGCTATTCCCAGATATCTCCCTGGTGGTGGCGTCAGCGCCTTCCTGACCATGGGCTGGGGAGTGGGTGGGACAACATGAATTTCCCTCCCATCTTCCGTTCCTTAGAGGTTGCTTTTGATAAGTAGGGCACTGAGAAGAGAAAACTCAAAAGGCCTTGGCCACATGCCTGGAAGAACCTTCTCAGCGGCCGCTGTTGCCGCCTAAATAATTCAGCCACTCACGTATTCCAAGGTGATCAGTGCCCACCGTGGGCGCTGCCATGCGTCCTTGCCCCGGGGCCCTGGGCGGTTGGCACACCTCTCTAGAAGAGCTGCATCAAACACAGAACGCAGGACCCCGTGACTGGGCGGGTGGCCGCCTTTTGCTGATGTAGCCTGGGCCGCCATTGCAAGGGACCCCTTCTGAGAACCCACTGCTCCCGGACATCCGCAGCCCCTGAGCCAGACACCCATCTGTGGGAAGGGAGGCAGCTGATTGGGATAGAAATAAGCTGCCTGCCTCCTCCTCCCCCACTCTTATGGCAGAGGAAGGAATCAGCCCCAGGGGAGGGCTCTGGTGACCATCCCTCCCCCCCACCCCCAACCTGAGTCTAGTCTTTGCTGCCAAGAGCCGTCTACCTTGCTGCTTATTTCCCAGGCCAGGCCAAGACCACTGGCATCCTTAGTTCTGGCCTCACCAGCATGGGTGGCCAAGACCATGAGGCTCCTAGAACATGATACTCAGGCTTGGGGGTCGGGGGAAGGGGTAAGCATACTGGTTCTGAGAAGATCCCTTGGCTACCCTGTGGGTACCCAGAGAGGACACCTATGAGGTTGTCAGATAGAGTAGCCAGCCAAACAAGCAGAAAAATCTTGTAGCAGTCCCAGGACCATCCCCAGGATAAACAGAGCTTCTGGGCAGGTCATCTCCTGTCACAGAGCTAGCCCGGTCTTAGAATCAGGAAGATCCGAGTTCAAATCTGGACTCAGATACTAAGCTGCATGACCTTAGGCAAGTCACTTAACCTTTGCCTGCCTCTGTTTTCTCAACTGTAAAATGGGGATGATAATAGCCCCTACCATCCAGTGTTGTTGTGAGGACCCAATGAGATGGTATTTGTAAAGCGCTCTCCCCAATTTAAAGCACTTTATAACAATGCTGTTATTATTAATATCATCATACAAAAGGGAACAACTTCTCAACCTAGAACGCTCTCTTTTGTTTCCCGTTCACCCATCCAAATCTCCCCATTCGTTTGTGGCTCAGGTGAAATCCCACCTTCTCCAGGAAGCCTTCCCTGACCACACTCGTGCTCACTGTTCTCCCCATCCCTGAGTTTTTATAGCACATAGGACAGGATCTAATGACCTAACACTTGCCCATGTTATACACTGTTCCTTTCATTTTGATGCAGCTGGATTATGCCATCTGAAGGCAGTCACTATGGCTTATCTTCTTTCCTGTCATGCCCAGCCCAGGGCCAAACATGTACCAATGGCAGCAACTCCCACTTCTATATTACTTTAAGATTTACAGAACTCTCTCTTCACTATCACCTGGGAAGGTAATTAGTGCTAGGATTGTCCCCATGTTACAGATGAGAAAACTGAGATTGGAGGGACCAAAGACTAAAGTTACCCCATTAATCAGTTTTAGAACCAAGACTCAAACCCGGGTCTCCTGACTCCATGATCAGTGCCCTGTCTATGCTACCACAATGATGAGATTTATCCGCTTGAATGGAGCTTACGTGTAGAGAGGCCTCCTGAGTACATCCTGTTTATGGAATGGCCTCTTGGTTTGGGGAAGAAGCTTCATGGAGAAGCAGGTTAAATAGTTTGGGACTGCCTTCCCAAGGGAGGAAAAAGGGAGGTTGACTGTTTACTCAAACCAGGACCCTCCTTCAAGGGGTATGGGCCACCCCTTCTACCCTCAGCCCAAACCATTCGCCTTCATCTATAGTTACACCAAGAGCTTGTACTTACCTGAGTCTTCCAGCTCACTGGGCCTTCCTTCTCCCAGGGGCTCTTGAAGGCGTGGCACTGGAGGGACACCTCACAAGACAGGTAATGGGACAAAGTCCCTGCGGTCACTCTGGGCCATCGTCGATAGGCCTCGGTCGACACTGAGACGTGCACCCAGCTGGGCTTCTGGGCCTTCGGTAGGCCTTGCACTGACCCTGTTGGTTGTCTAGTCTGCAGCTGCTGGGGCATCACCGACACCCGCTGGAAGGAGCTCATCTTTTGAACACGAGGCATAACAATCGCAAAGCGCCCAGGTCTCGATGGACCTCGCTCTCCTTTCTCTCGGGCTCCAGCAGGTCCTATGGAAGGGACCGACTGGACCAATGATGTGGGTAAGGATGCCCATCTGCGTAGGCTTCGCCATGTGGCACCAGGTGAAGCAGGCAGTGGGTAAGAGAAGCTACTGTTGAGTGCCTTTCGTCGCTGCATGAGCCCTGGGGAAAACTTCTCAGAGACCCTAGAGGAGAGAGAGATGGAGACTGGAGAAGCATTGGGGGTGGGCGCATCGATGCCTTCCTCTTTTTCGGGCTTCATGGGATCTTCATTTGATGATTTAGAGACCTGGCCAGGCCCAGGCTCTTCAAGCCTACCAAGGAGAACATGGGCTGAGTCACCGGCCCTTTCTTGGAAAACAGGAGATGGAGGATGGGCGGGTCCAGGCACAGGATGACCAACCTGTTGGAAGAAGGGTCTGTGAAATGAAGATGGTGGCCGGCGTCTCTTGGAGAAGCCTCGCCGGCTGCCAGTCAGGCCAGGCCATGGGGATGGGGGGCGCTGGATTGGGGGGAGATCCACATCCCAGCTTGGAGCTAGCGGGGGTGGGAACCAAGGTGGCGCCTGCCTGCCTAGTGAGCGGCGGCTGTCCTGTCGGGGAGGTACATCAGGCATGGGTCCCTCTCCACTCCAGGGACCTGGTGGTGTCTGGGGAGGGACCCGTCGGCGTGATGACCTCTGGAGCGGAAGATGCACTTGGGGCTTTACTGCCTTAGTTGGACGCTCACTGAGCCCGTTCCAGGTGTGGAGAGGCTCCCTAGGGAGGTTAAGGGACCGGCGTCTCAGGCTTCGGCCTGGTGGGGGTGAGGGAAGACGCTGGCTCCCACCTCTAGGAGGGAGACGAGGGGACCCTAAGTGGGGGGAATGAGGCCCAAAATGACTGAGTGATGGATTTGGGGAGAGAGGTTCTCTAAGAGATAGATGACGGCTGGAACCCTTGGCTCCCAGTGGAGGTGAAAAGGGGGGCCTTCTGGGCCTAGGGCTATATATCAATGAAGAAGTGGAATGGATAGATAGCTGTGGGGAAGAGGGCCTCAGTGGTGAGTGAGCCCCTGTGCTACGGAAGCTCCTGAGGGATGGCTGTGGAGAGGGAGGAAGGGGTCCTGATCCTCGGGGGGATCCTAACAGGTCTCCAGAGGACATTGGTCTCCTCATGGAAGGCCCTGGAAAGCCAAGTATGCCTGGTCTCCTCAGAGATGACCGAAATGAAGGAGTAGGAGTTGGTGGCCTGCTTGGGGGTCCTCCAAACCACAATGGATAGGGATTAGCCTCTGGCTTCTGAAAATTGGATACAGAAGGTGGTTCAATGAGACTCCACCAGCTGGACTGTGGCCTGAGGACAGGGTGTGCTGGGGGAGACCAAGGCTTCTGGCGCAAGGAAGACTGGGGCGAGGGTGGTCCTTGGTGGATGGATCCATAAGGAGAGGAGCCATAGGGAGAGGGCTGCGTGGGCCCTGTTGAAAGGTTGGGTAAGAAGGCCCAGAGGGATGAGTTGACATCTGGATTCTTGTTCTTCCTCTGGGGAGGTGGGGAGATGAGGACACTCTTCTTGGAAGGCGCTGGGGACGGAGACAAGGGAGGTATACTCTGGGAGCTGTTGCTAGTTGTAGGGCCTCGGAATTTCCTCAGAGTCACTGGAGTGGCAGGGTTGTCAGGATCCATGCCTGCTAGCTTATAGCCAAAGCGCTTGTAGGCTGCCTCCCTCACGGCTGGTCTCCTGAATGAGCCTGTGCCCTTTCGGCGGGCGCTGCCACCATATTTGGGGATGGGTTTCTTTTCCGAAAGGGTTTTCTTTATGAATCGGGCAAGTGATGTTGCTGGTGGAGAGGGCCTGCCCAGTTCTCTGTGGAAGCCCAAGTCTCTCCTCATCCTAAAGGCTGACAGGGCTCTTTGGACATTTCGGTCCCGTGGGGACAGGAAGCCAGCATAGAAAGGGTGGAGGTATGGGGCATAAGGCATAGAGACTGGTGGGTACTCATCTTCTTCCTCTTCTTCTTCTTCCTCTTGCTCATCAGTGGTGAGTGGGATGTCCAGGGAAGGAGGCAAGGGCACGTCCAGTTTATCTTTGCCAAAGATTTTCACCTGGGGCCGGGGAAAGAGTCGGAACTTCCTGATCAAGGACAATTTGGAGGTGGCCGACTTCTCCATGCCCTGCTGCTCAAAGAAGGACGTGCTGGGTGGCTTGAAGGTATAACCCTTCTGCTCGATCCCTGGCTCCTCTTCTTGCTCTCCCTCTTCCAGCTCAATGATGTCATCCATGGGGTGGGCATAGGGATTATGGGGGGATGGGATGGGAGGTTCCCAGGCATAGTCAAAAGGGGGACCTTCAGGGTATGGAAAAGGGACCTCAGGAGGGTAAATGGCATCAGCTCCTCCTGGGTGGTACCCCACCTCATCATAAGGACTGTAGGGACCCAAGTAATAGTTGTAAGGATAGGATGGCTCTTCATAGCCATCATAGTAACTGTAGGGTGAGTACCCCAAAGGTGGAGCATAAGGTGGGGCATAGTCATCATAGCCGTAGCCAAAGCTATAGGGAAGGTAGAGAGCACCCCCATAGTAATCGTCGGCATAGTAATCATCGTCATAGTAACCAGGACCGTAGAAATCGTGGTCATAGTAATCACTGTCGTAGTATTCATCATCGTAATACTCATAAGGGTCTCGGACAGGGTACCCGTAGTAGTATTCACCATAGTTAGGCCACTCTGAGCCGTAATAGCCCCAGGGGGAGCGGTACTGTTCTTCCTCCTCGTACTGATGGAGCGACTGCCGGTCATAATAATCATCTCCCTCGCGATAGTAGTCGTAGTATTCCCCCAGGTCCTGGAATCCTTCCAGCCCATAGAGGGACTTCCTGGAGCCAGACTGATGGAAGGGTTCTTCTGTCTCAAAGGGAAGGAAGCCAATGGTTTCTCCTGACTCATACAAGCTTCGGCTTCGGGGGAACCTCCTCAGCCTCCCCTCTCGCCTGAGGATGTCAGCCCCAGAAGGGAATGGAAGCTTCTGAGAGCCAAAGCGAGAACTCGAGCGATTCAGCCAGGCATCCAAGGAGGCCTGCTCGCTTCCTGACTCTTCTGCCTTTTTGATGAGGAACCTTTTGGTCAACCAGTTGATGGAGGTGGATGCTTTGCTCAGCACCTGAGCTCGGGGCTTTAGCTTCCCTCTGCCTCTCCTGCCAGGAAAACGGATCACCATGAAGGATGGCTTCTTCTCCTTCATTGCCTTCTTCCTCTTGCCCTCCCGCATCTGTGTCATCAACTTGGAGGTGGATTGCAGCACGGTCTTGGCCTTCTTCTTCCTCTTGGTCTTCTGTGGGCCTCTGTTGAGACTCCATAGGAAGTGTGAGGCACTCCTGAACTGACCCTTCTTGGATATCTTTGGTGTCCTATCCCGGAAGCCCATAAAGAGCCTAGAGGTACCTTTGAGGCTTCTTTTGGGTTTCTCTGGTTCAGGAGGCTTCTTCCCCTTTTTCTTCTTCTTCCCCTTGTCTTCCTCCTCATCTTTGGCCATGGTTGCCTCCCCCTCCTAGTCAGGTCTGGCAAAAAGGACACTGAGTTTAAAGCACAGCAACTAGCACTTGGCCTGGGGCTAAGGAGTGGGCTCTGTCCCTCCACACTCACAGAGGACACTCAGAGTGTAGGCAGAACAGGGACCTGACTGGGCTGAGGAACTTTGCCTGCCTGTGGAGGAATACGCCCTAAGGAGGCTGCCAAGCCTAATCTATACATAATTCATTGCTTGAAGACTTCTCCCCTTCTCCCTCCACCCCCATCCGCTTAGTATTTCACCTTCAAGCAGGCCTTGGAAATAGGTTAAGTGTCATTTACTGGGGGAAGGGGTAGAGTCCGAGGGGATTAGTGACCCTAGCCTCATCTCTCTCTTGACTTCAGTTCTCCTTCCAGTCTCCAGGTGACTGCTGTCTTGTGGGGTCTCATATGAGATATGCAACCTTCCTTGCTATTGAGACCTCTTCTGTACAATCCTGAAATTCCCCTTGCCACTCCTGGGTAAAGAAATATTCCTTTTCTTTGTGTCCCCTCCCCAGTATGCACACACATGTATGTATATATGTATGTATGCATGCGTGTATGTATGTAGTATATATGTGTATGCATACACACACCTATATACATACATACACACATATGACTATATATATGTTTATATATATGATCTCATAGCTCAGAATCATGAGTGTGTTTCCCAGTATCATATTTGGGGCAGTCTGTTGGGTTCCCAGAGGCTGGGAAAGGCTTTGAAAAGGAAGAAGCCAGAGGAAGAAGAGGAAGAAAAGGGAGATGGTCTTAGGACTAAGCAACTAGGTAATTGAATCTCCTCGCCTCATGGGAACGTTAATAATGCAAACAGACAGAACCTCTGTGCCACCAAATGTCTTAGGGGCCTGGACAAGGTAGAAACACGATCCACAAAACTCCAGCTATGGGCCTTCCTTGCAGATCAGAGAAAGGAGGTGTGTCAGGATTCCTTCATTCTTTTATCCCATCCAAGGCATGATTTAAGAGCCCCTAAAAGTGTCCCTGACCCAAAATAATCTTCCCGTTGGCCATACTCTTTCAGAAACTGGAATTTCCACCAATGATAATTCCTTGGAAAGGTGAATGAAATATTTCTTTTAGAGATGTTAAGTTCTATGCAAAACTTAAAGCATTATATAAGTACTAGTTATTATTTTGAGGTAAGATGGAAATTTAACCTAGTTAAGACTTTAGGCTAATTGGTTAATCTATGTGTGATAATGGCCATAGCTTCACATTCTGACCTGGGAGACCTGTGTTCCTGAATCTCAGTTTTCTCATTTGTAAAAGGAAAAGTTTAGACTAAGTCATCATTAGGTTCCTTTCAGCCCCATCAAGCTGTAATTCTTATGTGCTAATTTACACTAAGATGTGAGTGACTGATAATAATTTAAGTGTGTTGCCCCTATTTTAAGGAATTTGTATTGTAAAGAAGTGTTCTGAGAAGATGATGCTTATCCCTAAAGAGTAAATCAGGGAAGTTATGTGGTGCAGTGGACTCTTAGAGTGCCTGGTCTGGAGTCAGAAAGACTTGAGTTCAAATCCAGACTCTGACACTTATTAGCTGGATGACCCTGGGCAAGTCACTTAATCCTGTTTGCCTCAGTTTCCTCCTCTATAAAATGAGCTAGAGATAAAAATGGCAAACCACTCCAGTATGTTTTCCAAGAAAATCCCAAATGGGGTCCTGAAGAGCTGGACACAACTGAACAACAACAAAGAGTAAGTCATTCATGGTGGAATTCCTGACCCTGTGACACCTTAGGTGGAGGACTTGTAAGGTGCCTCTCAACAGTTTTATTTGGTGCCTACGCTCAATGTTAGCCTTCTTTTTGAAAGTTCATGTTTTTGTTTTTAAGAGAAGAATTTTGCATGAAAGAATGTCTCAGTTTTCCCCACTAATATCAGAAGCTCTTTCAAGGTAAGGAGGGAAGTGGAAATGGAATGGAAGGCAGTGAAACTGAAGCAAGCCAGGGTGGCAAAGCTCATTAAGAGAATACGCAGGTAATGGAAATATGCTTTGTATGACTTCATATGTATAATTGATATCATATTGCTGGCCTATGTGCCAGACACTGCACTAAACACTTTACAAATATCTCATTAGATCATCACAGCAACCCTTTTTGGTAGGCTCCATTTTACAGAAGGGAAAGGTTACGTTGTCATGAGGTTTGTACCAGCCTCTCAGAAGATTATAACAGTAATCAAAAAAGTTACTGAATCCTCTTTAAGCTGTCCTATTAGTGTGCACTCTGAGTCTTATATGTTTAGTGTTCCTTTTGTGCATAGGAATAAATTATGTGTCCCATATATGTTTCCTAGTATATATCAAGTGCCTATTTTATCCCCCCCCCCCACCCTCTTGTTTGAGGCACGCTTAAAATATGAGCCTAAACCTAAGATTTGAGTAATTTGCCCTTGGAACATTGCAGGGGATGGGGTGGGTGGGTAGAGTTGGAGAAGCTGAAGAATATGAGAATAGGGAGCCTAAATCTTCTCATTAGAAGCCATACTCTTTACAGAAATTAGCCCCATCCAAACCTTATGCCTGGATACAAAACAAGGACTGTGATTCGCTCCAAGTGACAATTCCTCAGTTTTAGATTTCTACATCTGTAAGAAGCAAAGGAATCTAAAAGTGACCGTTTAACTATGAGGAATCCATAAGGAGACAGAGTTTAACTGTCATTCTGGAAATAGCATTAACTTTGATGACCAGAGAAGATGGAAAAAGAAACTAAGAGAACTTATTTCCTCCATGAAGTGGGTTTAGCTCATCTCCCATGAAGAAATATGAATAGAATTCTTGAGAAGAGACATTGAGAAAACTGAGTGGTACAACTGTGCTTCCAGAATTTTGAAGTCTAAAGTTATGATGATTAATGATGACTTTGGCTATGCTATTTCTCACAGTGGACATATTATAAATTATTATGTGTGCCTTGTTTGTTACATCATTTATAAATGGTATATCCAGTAACCCTGATTTATATTTAAGTCTAGGCAATTGGGAGAGGTGATGTTCATATCTATATCTTAATGTTTATGTATATATGTATATATACACAAATGTGTGCATGTATGCATGTATGTAAGTATGTATGGGGGCAGAAAAAAGAAGAAGAAGAAGAAGAAGAGTGACTTATCATGGAAAAAGAGTTTTCTCCAGTATATTAAATAATGTTTCATAAGCTGGAATGGGGTCTCAGGGCTAATTGTTTAATTATAAAGATACTGAAATTTTAATGATGTAGAAATATCATAACATACTCATTAATAACCTTAAAATCCAACTTGTAAATGAATAAAGAAAATGAGCTAGGAGCAGGTAAAGAAGGCGCTAACCATCTCACTTGTATTACCCATGACTGTGGTCAACCATAAATCTCTCTCTCTCCTCTCATACAAAAATATAATATAGTAACATATAAATTATATGTGAATATAGTTATATTGACACAATCATTAATTGTTGATATATATTAGATAAATGTTATGATTATATACATTATGATATAATTTATATGAATTATGTGTATATAAATTAAATGGGTATATACACACATATAATTTATATACTTATCCGTATAGATACACCTCTACATATACACACACCCACACATGTGTGGGTGTGTTTGTGTGTGTATATGTGTATACATATATACACATATACAGAGAGAGACATATACATATGTATTTTTGCGTATGTATAGTCATGTGATGAGAGTGAGGGGTACCAGATCTGCAGTTTGTAGGTTCCATTGGTACCCACATAATGTCAAGAGATCTAAATAAAGCCCCTATGGATGTTTTTCAGGAGGATAAGGACAAAAGTCATACAGAATCAAAAAGGTACAGATGGTTTGGGGTCTGTACATTTGAAGACATCCGCAACCATCATGAGATCCCAGTTCAATCAAAAGTGTCAAAGCAAGTATAAACATTACCTTACCTGTAGGCACATAAAATGTGAGCCATCAGTCCAATGATTACTCTGGAGCAGGTATGCAACAGTATTGACTATGTATTTGGCGTATATTTCTTTTCTTGTTTTTTCTTTTTTAAAAAATTTTCAAGTTGAGAGGTTTATGGAAAACTACTATTCAACTATGGAAAAAAACACAAGGCTTACTATCAGAACAACTGAATCACACTGATTCGGTATTGATATTTTCATGATATACAAATTCAGGAGAAAAAAGGAATTTTCATCTAAAGGAAAGCATAGCTCCCAGGTTCTCCTTGAAAAGGCAAAAAGAAAACAAAAGAAGGGAGCCAACTGAGTTGGTTTTATGCCCCCCTAAAGCAACAAGAAACATCCTGTCATAGAACTCTTGGTTATCTCCCTTGAAATGCTCAAGATGAGCATGTGCAAAAAGAATGTCATAAAGATAATTATAGCTTGTACTAACGTCTGTCACAGAGGATAACAAAGTAAAGAAACTCTGTGAAGAACTCGACAGAATTCTCCAAGCTCAGTTAATATATATCACGATGATTGGTAGCTCCAGTAGGGAGGATAAGGAAAATAGTGTTGAATACGTTTTTGTTCCCAAATACACTAAAATATTTATAGCAGCGTTTTTTGTGATACCAAAGAATTGAAACAAAGTAGATGCCTATCAACTGGGGAACAGCTAAACAAATAGTGGTACAGGAACATATGCTATAAAAAATGATGAGTGTGGTGAATACAGAAAAACATGGAAAGATGAAGTAAGCAGAGCCAAATAAATCAGTATACACAAAGACTACAACAATGCCAATGGAAAATGCCAAAAAAATCAAAAGTGAATGTTGCAAAATTGCTAAGAACAAGCATGGCTCCAAAGAAGATATGGAAAATCAACCCCACCCCACACACTTGCACGGATGAGAGGTTCACAAGTGTTGTTCAGTTCATATATTTTCAAAATGTTTCATCGTATTGACCATTTATGCTTATTTTTCCTCTTTTCTTTTTGTTCTACTGTTAAAAAAAATTATTTGTTGCAAATTAAAGCAACTGTGAGGTACCGTGTCACATCTATCAGATTGGCTAATCTGACAAAAAAGGAAAATGATAAATGTTGGAGAGCACGTGGGAAAACTGAGACATTAATGCAGTTGGTGGAGTTGTGAAGTTATCCAACAATTCTAGAAAACAATTTGGAACTATGCTCAAAGAGCATAAAACTGTGCATAACCTTTGTTCCAACAATACCACTGCTTAGGTCTATATTCCGAAGATAACCAAAAAAGGAGGGAACGATTTGTACAAAAATATTTATAGCAGTTCTTTTTGTGGTGGCCAAGAACTGGAAATCGAAGAGATGCCTAGCAATTGGGGAATGGCTAAACAAGCTGTGGTATATGATTGTGATGAAATATTATTGTGCTATAAGAAATGACAAACAGGATGATTTCAGAAAAACCTAGAAAGACGTACATGAACTGATGCAAAGGGAAGTGAGCAGAGCCAGGACAACATGGTACGTAGTAATAGCAATATTGTATGATGAAGAACTGTGCATGACTAGCTATTCTCATGAATACAACAATCCAAGACAATCCCAAAGGACTAATGATGAAGCATACTATCCACCTCCAGAGAGAGAACTGATATTGTTAAAATACAGACTGAAGCATGCTATTTTCACTTTCTTTCTTTCTTTTTCTTGGAGTCTTCTCCTACAAAATGACTGATATGGAAATGTTTTACATGACTGCACATGTATAACCTATATCAGATTACTTACTATCTCAGGGAGAGAGGAGTAAAATTTAGAATGCAAAACTTAAAAAACCCCAAATGTTTAAAAAATTGTTTTAATGTGTAATTGGGGAAAAATAAAATATTATATTTTTAAAACATTATTTGTTATATAGGATGGCTTTCTGGAAGAGGGAAAGGGAGAGAGTCTGGTAGAAATTTTGATGATGGAAAAAAAGATATCAATAAAAATTTATTTAATAGGAAGAAAATATCCTTTTGGATAAAAAAAATAGAGACCAAAAGCTTATATATGATACAGAGGCTTCATGCCAACATACATTTGATACTAAACAACTTCAGTGTGTACAGGTTTGTGACAGAACCAGTATCTACCAGCGTTCCCTCTCTATCCACCATTTGAGTTAGGCTAGATTTTTCCCTGAAAGGCAACAAAGTTCCCAGGACTTGATTGGCACCAGGGGTCAAGCTCAAGATGTACTAGGCTTCCTGGTACCTCTGGTCATATTAATGTGGACTCCTTGTCACCTAAAGGCACAAAAAGATATCTACATAGGGTCCAGGTCCCTCGGTTTTGTCCTTGCTGGGTGGGGACCACCACTTACTTCTGACTATATGCACTTCCATATGGAAATGAGGGGTGCCAAATCTAACCAAATGAAATCATGCAGTATTTTTGCTGAATAGCCTTTCTATTGTAAGGCTGACCTTTTCTTTTGTTAACTATTGAATGTCTTAAGTATGTTCCAATACCGAACCTAAGCAAGGGGATCAGCCTGAAGCAGACCCAGGGCAAAAAGTGCAACGTAAGTCATAATTGTCAAGATGGTGGAATAGTTATATTCCACAAACCTCTCCAACCTAAAAACCTCCAAAAAAAAAAAAAAAAGGAAACTGACCAAATATGGAATAACTGGACCTAGATATACAAGATAAGAAGATAAATTAGATAAGGAAACATGTTAAGTTTTTTTAAAGCCTCATAAGATAATATCAAACAAATATTTAAAATTCTAATTCACCATCCTCACACTTATCCCACCCCATATGCTGGACTTAACCTATTTAAACCTCATAAACTCATAGTATAAACCTCAAAGACTTGGCAGGGGGTAGGGAAGGGGAGAAGGGACAGAAGGGTGAAAGACACTGCTATACAGTACAGAACTAGGTGAAGAGGAAGGAGTTTTTTATGTCCAAGAGAAAAGTGACTGGAAACGTAGTTGAGGTCAGTCTTCTTCCCACAGTCCACTTTGTGTATGCTTCTCCCTGCCCCCAACTTGAGACAGCTGAGTACAGTCAGCCTACAGTACAAACTGAAGTTAGTTCAGTAGTGGAAGGGAGTGGGGCTGAAGAGTAAGGAGCGAAACAAGAGTTGTATAACTGGAATACAAGAAAAAGACTGAAACACCAAAATTCTAAGTATAAAGATGTAAGCCTAAATTCCAAATAGGAAATTTTAATATGAAATTAAAGAAGACAAACAACGGTATAGGAAAAATTAAAACACATGATGGAGACTCTCTCCAAAGAAGTAGAGGTGTGAAACTCAAAAAGAAAAACCCCACAGAAATGGAAGAAAATTGGCAAAAGAGAAGCAAAAGATTCCAACTTTTAAATAACATTTTAATCCTATAAAAGACAAAGAGACTGACCTTGAAGATAGGAAATGTAGAAATAACTTAAGGAACATAGATTTCTCAGAATAACATGATAATGATCCAGATATCATGGTACAGGAAAAAATCAAGGATTTGCCCAGGATGTTTAAGGACAGACAACAAAGTATTGGTGGATTGAACCCACAGATCACCTCCAAAGAAAACCTCATGCTTGAAATTCCAAGGCATGTAGTAATCAAATTTCATAATTTTAATTCCAAACAATAAATTTTACAAGCAGCTAGGAGAAAGGAACATTAATTCAGATAACTCAGGACTACTCCAAAGTCACAAGAAATCACCAAAAAGATGGGATAGGATGCTCCATAAAGCAAAGGAGCTCAAGTTGCTACCAAAACTAACATAGTCTAAAAAAAAACATATTCTTCAAAGATAATCTTAAACCTAAATTGAAAAATACAGATCTTCAACAAAAGAGACAGATTTAAGTCATTCCTACAGGGGAAAAAAGAAGGAAGCAGAATGTTTTATTTACAAACATTGTAAACAAAAGGAAAATAAGATAAATAAGTACAAATATTTCTTAACAGACTAAGCAATGAAAACAGTTCTCTCATGCAAAATTAATTAGAAAAAGAGAAAGAAAGAATAAAGAGAGAGCATCAAGGGACAAAAAGGGTCCTAGGAAATCTTAAAGAATCTGGAGAAGAGGGAAAAGCTAAAATAATATTCCTTGGCTAAAATGCCACCCATCTCTATAAGTGAATCAGTATCTTTTGTGGGAGGAATAATACAATGGGAAGTCATTGGAACAAAGGAAGAGAAGTCAACATGTGGAGGGGAGTTGAGAATGTAATCCCACATGCCTGGAGGTGAATCAAGCAAAGACTGTAATTTCGTTAATCCCTCTGTAAGGGGAGTGTGATGGGCTGTGAGAGGATAAGATAAAAACAATGAAGGAGTGGTTCAGGAATGAAATGTAGCTTTACCCTAGAAAGGGTTATATTAAGGAACATTGGCGAGTTGTATCTATGGTGAGAAAGAAATTTTGACTGGGAGGAGGATTGAGAATAGGCAAGATAGGAGACCTACTTTTCTGAAAAAGAATTGTGATTCTCAGAATTGTATTGTACCCTGGGAGCTTAGGCTCTGAAAGCTACCACTGTCCAGGGTGCTGGTGGGAAACATGGTACCAGAGACAGTATAATCTGGCCTTAGGAGCAATGAGACATCGTGGTAAAGGGGGAAGGGAGGATGTTAGCATTATGTCTCGTCTCTCAGAGTACAGAGTGACAACCATCATGCAACATAGCTTTCTTCATGAGTGGATATCTCTAAGAGTAAATAATAACAAAAAAGACAGCATCAGAACACAAGATAAAATTATATACAGGGGCAGCTAGGTGGTACAGGGAGTAGAGCACAGGCCCTGACGTCAAGAGGACCAGAGTTCAAATCCAGCCTCAGACACTTGGCACACTTACTAGCTGTGTGACCTTGGGCAAGTCACTTAACTGCAATGGCCCTGCCTTCCCCCCTGCAAAAAAAACCCCAAAACAAAAAAAATTATATACAATGATAACTCACATTTATATAGTACTTATTATGTGCTAGGCACTTTACAATTACATTTGACCCTCATTCCCATTTTTTAAATTGTTCAGTCATTTTTCAGTCATATCTGACTCTTTGTGACCCTTTTGGAGGTTTTCTTGGCAAAGATACTGGAGTGGTTTGCCATTTCCTTCTCCAGTTCATTTTGCAGATGAGGAAACTGAGGCAAAGTTAAGTAACTTGCCCAGGGTCAAGTAAGTGTCTGAGGCCAATTCTGAACTCAGGAAGATGAGTCTTTCTGACTCCAGGCCTAGCACTCCATCCACTGTACCACTTAGTTGCCCACCTCCATTTTACAGATGAGGGAATCAAGGCAAACAGAACTTAAGTGGCTTACCCAAAGTCACACAGCTAATAAGTATCTGAGGGTTAATTTGAACTCAGGTCTTTCTGATTCCAGGCCCAATCCTCTACCAGGGGTGGGGAATCTGAAGCCCCAAGGCCACATGTGGCCCTCTAGGTCCTCAAGTGCAACCCTTTGACTGCATCTAAACTTCATAGAACAAATCCCCTTAATAAAAGGTTTTGTTCTGTAAAACTTGGACTCAGTCAAAAGGCCACACCCAAGGACCTAGAAGGCCGCATGTGGCAGGCTCCCCACCCCTGCATCCACTGTGTTATCTAGCTGCCATGCTCACAATAGGAAGGAATTGAGTATGATCAATAAACACAATAACATAAAAATGGGGTACTTAACCCTGATCCTCTCATGAAGGAGATAGAATAAAGAAGGAACAAATAAAAGTATAGCCTGTGAATTGGAAAACAGAATTCAGAACACTAGAAGAGAGAGAAATGAGAGTACAAAGTAAATTAAAATATCCTAGAAAAGAGCACCCCCAAAGAATTTTACTCAGGTTAAGAGGTTGGGAGGAGAGCAAGAGAAAGACAGGGAAGATTTAGAATCACATCTATTTCTGCAGGGAAAAGGAAAGATGAGAAGAGGTGGTAGAGAAAGATAAATAAGCCAACACATAGAAAAAAAGAAAGAAATCAACAATTTAATTAAATTCACAGAATTTGGGGAAAGTAGGTAAATGAGAATGTGGATGAATTTCTATCCCTTTGGATTTCTTTCTTTAAGCAGGGATGCTAAGACTTATTTAATTAATGAATTTGTCCCTTACAGGCTTGTGTCACAAACATAGATTATGGAGTTTTTTCTTCCAAGATGTGCTGAATATTAATATAAAGCAAAGCATAAAACAGAGACACATGCTCATGTAAGGTGTTTACCAATGAAGTGGAAGATGTTCAGTAGAACAGGATTCACTAGAAGAAGGATTTGTTGTCAATGGTAAGGTTTTCCAAGTGGGCTTTTGACATTGGTATTAGTTGAATCAAACCCTGAAAATCTATACAGCTTTCTTCATGAAAAATCCAACCATTCAAAAGAAAGTAGTACTGGGAAAACCAAGTAAGTGAAAAAAGCATATTGTCCCAATTATTACATATAGTTGACTGAGTACATGTACATTTGAGTACATGGAGTTGGCTGAGTACGTGAGTACATTTTGGTACATGTTTATTTGGAGAGGCACTGCAAATAGATATTGGGCTGGGCCCAGAGTCAAATAGTATGAGAGAGGGATTGATTCTGAAGTGTTTCTGTAAATCCTCTCTTAATACCTCAAGGGTATTTCTGTAGCTATGACTCTTCATCTATTTTCTCTCCTCTTTACATGACTGATCCACCTCCTTTTCTGGTAATACTGTCCTTCCTAATCAATGTCTTTTATGCCACTTTTCACATATAAGGCACTACTGGTAAGATGCCATAGCCTGCTTAGAGTCACCATTCAACTTTCTCTTGATCTTTCTGTCACCTGCAATATTGACACTTCCCCGAGCGTGACATTGTATGACTGGCAGCCATCTATTATAACCAGCATATTGATGCTAAAGAGATGGACCATGAAAGAAGTTAGTAGCTTACAGCCAGCCATGTGATTTTCTAAATATGACCTAGCAGCATCTTACTAGGGCATACAGATTGCAGCTTGGGTAGCTATGTGGTGCAGTGGATAGAGTGCCAGGTAACTTACCTGCCTGAGTTCAAATCTAGCCTCAGATACTTACTAGCTGTGCGATCCTGGGCAAGTCACTTAACCCTGTTTGCCTCTGTTTCCTCATCTGTCAAATGAGCAGAGAAGGAAATGGCAAACCACTCTAATATCTTTGCCGAGAAATCACCAAAAGGGGTCACAAAAGATCAGACACAACTGAAAAACAACTAAACAATAAAAGCCTCATTTTCTCCTACTTAATTCTGCTGCCACAGTGGGGCAGTCCCTTTCCTACCTATTGATGACTGTCTCCTTGTACCACAGTGGTGATGGCCTCTACCGCATGAGGCATCCCCTTCACCCACTCTACAGTCTAGTCAACCTGATCACTTTTGCTGTTACTTATGTACAACATGGCAGCTCCCGCCTTCATGTTGGTTGTCCTTCATGTCTGGAATGCACCCCCATCTCACCTCCTCTCCTTAGAATTCCTATTTTCCTATGAAGCTCAACTTAGGTACTATCTCTTACATAAAGCCTTTCATGATTCCCCCAGGTACCTAGAGCTCCCTACTAAAATGATCTTGTATTTATCTTGTGACTATATTGTACATACAGTTCTATATGTGCATGTCTCCTCTGAAAGAATGTAAGCTCTTTGAGGGCAGGGACTGCTTCATTTTTGGTTTTGTAACCCCAGCAGCTAGTACAGTGTCTGGCACAAAGCAGGCATTTAATAAAGACTTGTTGGTTGATCTGACCAATAATCTGGTATAAGACTTTAACATTTACTTTTACTTCTGGGGCTCAGTTTTCTTTTCTATAAAATAGATATTGGAGTAAATTATATCTAAGGACTTTTCCAGTCCTTTTTTAAGACTAAAATATCTTAAAACTCATACCTGTAGATTGCACATATATAACCTATATCAAATTGCTTTCCATCTTAGGGAGGAGGGAAGGGAGCAAGGGAAGGAGAATATTTGGAATTTAAAATGTTATTTATAGATGAATTTTAAAATTGTCTTTACATGTAGTTTGAAAAAATAAAATGCTATTTAAAAGAAAAAAAATAAAGGTGTGAGTGGCAAAATGCACTGGTTCACAAAAACAAACAAAAAAAACAAACCCATACATGCTTAGTCCATTCCCAATTCCTGGCCCTCCAGTATTGGTTGCTAAGTGGAGAGACAGTGACGCCTAGTGGCCATGATGTCATCCAACTCAAGCACCCGCAGGTACCCAAGATTCCTTCCTCAGGTAGAAGGGAGGGAGGGGTTGGAGACTTTTGGAACCCAGATGATGATGTCTGAATCCAGAACCTCGAGGAAGGCAGCCTTCAGTTTCTAGCCACTGGGTAAAACAAGAATGGGGGTAGTGGAAAAGAAGAGTTGGAGGTGGGGGCGGGAGGTGAAGGGGAGCAGAACAATCAGAGGAGAGAGGAGTCTCAGTAAGCAAAGTCAAGGCTAATTGTGACTTGGAGCCCACCGTCCTTTAGATCGGTTTTGTGTCTTTCCTCCAAAGAATTGGGGGCAAAATCCAGGAAACAGGAGTATGTGATATGAATACTTCAGATTCTTCTATTTCCTTTCTTCTCAAATAGAATGTGAGTTGATAAGGGGGAGGGGTCACTCTAACTCATCTTTAGCTCCTAGAAGACTGTAGTATGTTTCAATTAGACAATTTTCTGTACAAGGCCCTGGGCCAAGTTTTTCGAGGGAACATAGAGGGGGTTGACATCGTTCCCATCCTCAGGGAGCCAATAACAAAGAAGGATGAGACATGAACATCAGACTTCTTGGTTGATTTGACTGCTGAGAAGCAGTGTGGTATGCTGGCAAGAACACTGTCCTGGGAGTCAGGAAACTACTCCCAGATCTATCATCTGTTCACTGGCTCTTCCATGAAGTCTTTCCCATCCTTAAGAAACTCTCACTTGGGTCTCCCATTGCCTCAAGACCTCATCCTGTCACTCTCCTCCCTTTCACAGCCAAAGTCCTAGAAAAAGGTCCTTATGTTTGTTGGCCCCTGCTTCCTCACTTCCCGCTCACTTCTCAATCCCTTACTTCTGCACACTTCACTCAAATGAAACTGATCTCTTTATGGTTAAATCCAGTGGCCTTTTCTCAGTCTTTCTCCTTCTTGACCTCTCTGCGGCATTTTATTCTACTGATCACCCATTCCTTATCCCTATCCTTATGCCTTAGATACTCTTTCCTCAGAGTTCTCATGACACTGCACTGTCACGGTTCTCTTTCTATTTACTGAACTGATCCTTTTGAATCTCCTTTGCACGTTCAGAATCATGTCCTACTGTTTATGTATGAGTATGCTGATCTCAGACCTCTCCTTTTCTTTCCCTTCATTCTCAGTGATATCTTTTGTTCCCATGGATTCAATTATCTTTTTTTTTGGCAGGGCAAAGGAAAGGCAATTGGGGTTAAGTGACTTGTCCAAGGTAACATAGCTAGTAAGTGTCAAGTGTCTGAGGCCGGATTTGAACTCAAGTCCTCCTGACTCCAGGGCTAGTGTTCTATTCACTGCACCAGCTAGCTGCCCCAGATTCAACCCCTATGCAGATAACTCCCAAAGCTATAGCCCTCACCTCTTGATCTCTGTTCTCACATCTTCAGCTGCTGCTTGACCTCTTCACGTTACATGTCCCATATACAAATCAAACTCAACATGTCCAAAACAGAACTAATTATTCTTTCCCATAACCCCACTCTTCTTCCTAATTTGCCTATTTCTGTCAAGAGTTCCACTATTCTTCCAGTTGCCCAGATTCAAAACCTCTGAGTCATTCTTCATTTTTTACTGTTACTCACCCTTCATACACAATCATGTCACCAAGACATGTCTATTCTACGATCTACAACATCATTCACATCTCTCTCTTTCTCTTCACTGGCATTATAATTACTCCAGTCTAAGCTCTCTTCATTTTTTGCTTGAAAAATTTCAATACTCTCCTAACTGATCTTCCTGCAAGCAATCATTCCCCCTCTCCAATCCTTCCTCCAACATAGCTGCCATATTGGTATTACTAAAGGTGCCATAGCCATGTTACTTCTCTGATCAAGAAACTTCAGTGGCTCCCCATTGCCCTTAGGATAAAGCACAAACTCTTCTATCTAACATTTAAAGCCCTACATGATCTGGCCTCAGCTTATTTTTCCAGGCTAATGTCGTGTTCCTTCTTCTAGCTAGCCTGGTCTTCTTGCAGTTGCCCATGTACAACATTCAATTTACTGTCTCCAAGTCTTTGTACAGGTGCTTCCATATGCCTTAAATGTGTTTTTCCTCACCTTCACCTCTTGGAAACTTTAGTCTTCTTCAGCAGGACCTTACTGATTCAATTGTCACTTCCCCTAAAAAAGATTGCTGAATACTTAATTCTGTGTGTATCATCTTTATTTATCTGTAGATAAGTTGTACCTCTATTAGTAGGACATAAACTCTTTGAGGGCTCTTATTGTATTTTTGTATTCGTACTCCCATTGCTAAGGACAGTACCTGGCACACAGTAATGCTTAATAAATGTTTGTTGATTGATTGAGTGAGTGTGATCTTGGGCAAATAGGATTTATTTCCAGTTTTCTCTGAAATGTTGGACTATGTATTCTTTAAAATCCAATTCTGGTCATAGACCCATTCCATATACCCTTCCAAATATCCCCCAATTTTCACCAAGATGGTGAAGTAAAGCAGAAACTCACCTGAGCTCTCTCATATTCCCCTCCAAACAACTTTAAAATAACATCTTCAAATGAATTCTGGAGTGGCAGAACCAACAAGATGACAGTATGAAACAATTTTCCAGCCCAAGATAACTTAGAAGGTTAACAGGAAAGGTCTATATCACTGAGGTGAAAGTGGAATACAGTTCAGTGCAGGTGGCCTGGGCAAGTCAGCAGCAAAGCCCCGAGCTCCTGTACAAGTCAGCAGGGAGGTTCCATGTCCCAGCAAGCCAGTGCTGGCCTTGGGGGCAATTGAATCAGCAGCAGCTACTTTCAGAGCTCTCAGCCTACAGATAGTAAGAGGACAGGACAACTGGTCAGAAGGAGATTACAAGGGACATTTTACTGGCGCTGGATGCAGGACTCTATTGCATTGTCCAAACAGGGATCTACTTTACAGACCCAGGGCACAGTCCCAGTGTGAGGAGGAGCACTATCACACTAGATTGTGCCACTATAGGGGAGAGGGGATCTTGGTCCCATATCCAGGGCAGAAAAGAGTGTTTGTAGTTGCTCACAGACCAGAGCACAGGCCAGGAGATCAGGGATCACACCTATATCATACCACCTTGGAAGAACCAAAAACTTGTAGGTCCCCAGAATTAGCTCTGAAAACAGCAGCATGAAAAACCTGAAGCTTAGGACAGTGCCCCTTCCACCCCAGAAGCAGAACCAACCTTTAACATAAAATGAAAAGTCAAGAAATAGGCTAGGGGAATGAGAAAAAAAGAACCTGACTAAATAAAGTTACCAAGGTGACAGGGAAGATCAAAACACAAATTCAGAAGAGGACAAGAGTTTAAAAAAACAGCTACATGTGAAGCCTCAAAGGAAAATGTGAATTGGTGCCAGGCCCTAAAAAGAACTCCTGGAAGAGCTCATAAATGATTTTAAAAATCAATAAGAGAGGTAGAAAAAGTTGGGGAAAGAAGTGAGAATGATGAGAGAGAATCATGGTCGGGGGGGGAAGTCAACAGTTTGGTAAAGGAAGCACAAAAAATGGAAAAAGATATATAGAAATTCGCTGAGGAAAACAACTTCTTAAAAAGTAGGATTCTGCAAATGGAAAAAGATGTACCAAATATCCCCAAATTTTCTGTCATAGTCCTGAAATTCTAACATTAAAGCATCATTTCTTGGGGTCTTAAGGACTTTTCTGCCTGCAAGAATTGCTCAATTTAGTTTAGACATCTCTTGGTGGAGACAGAGGGAACAATTTGTGTTCCATTAACTTTTTGTGGTGCTAGTATAAAATAAGCTGAAATAATGACCCCATAGGCATGGGATAAAGGATAATGGGTTCTTTAGTGTAACTGACATGTCCTTAACAGTGAAGAGAGGGGCTTGAAAAGTCAGAAGAGGTCAGAGAACATTGAAGGCTATCATTGGCCAGATGATTCCAATGTGTACTCCCAGAAGATAATGCTAAGAAACATCAGTGGCACATGTAAGAGCTGCAGGTTGGCAATTTTATCAGACAGTGGGGTAGTAATTGTTAACTATCTGCTCTGTCCTGGCTACCCTTCCTCAAAATAACTCATGTGTTGCCTCCCCTCCCTTCCCACTACTACTGAGAAAGAACAGATTGTTTAGATTGGATCCAGTTTCCTTTTAAAAATATAAATACCCTTGTGGTGATTAAAGCTTATCCATCATTCTCTCCATACTGTATATTAAGTCAATCATAATGCTTCCTTCCTAATGTGTCTATAATATTTGTATCAGAACTCTGGACAGGGACCATGAAAAGGGCAAGACCAGTGATCAGTGTCAGCACTACTGCAAAGGACAGCACCAAGCTTCTTGAGGCTGATCTCTGTTTGACTCACATGATGAGTGTATGGGCTGGCATGTAATGGGCAATGAAGTATGCTGACTACCTGTAGTTAAAAGCTGGCTACTATTATGAAACTTTGTAGCAGTTTGTGAGGCCTTTGAAAAATGACTCAGACCCATACTCAGGGTGGGTGTCTAACGGCATTGTGCATATTAATCAAGGATAAATTGGTATTTTAAAAACACTTACTGTGCTTGGGGCTAGTGATAAAAAAAAATGTGAAATGGTATGTGTTTTCGAGGAACTTACACCCTACTGGGAGAAAACAACATGCATATATTTAAGTATATATGTGATATATGCTAAATATTTTATACAACAGAAATAACCCTATTGAATAACCCCTCTGGTAATAAATATCAAGAAAAGCATAAAATGGGAAGGTGTATGCTCTCCAAAGATGTTTGCCACTATGATCAGGGAAATTGCCTGCAGAGTACAGGTTGAGGAAGGATTCCCTGGGAATGAGGTCCTCCAGATGTTCCTTTATGTGGATAACATTGTGCTCATAGCAACAGGAGATTGCAGAGTTCCGTCAAAAAAACCTATATCCACTGAAAGGAGTTTACTGACCATCATCTACACAGGAAAGACTAATTAGGTAAAGAATGTTTATTGGCCAGATGTCCTATAGAGACTGTCCAACAACTTCTATCTCTTATACAGACAATACAGATTGGCAAAGATCTGGGTCCAGAGTTGGAAAGGAGGAGAGAAGTCTGGGTTGATTCTAGGAAATGGCAAAGCTCTTTTGCTAATTTCAAGCTTCCCATGAAAGCAAAGACATATTTTTAATAATAAAATTTTCCCAGTGTTGCAGTAGAACACTACTGTCTCCAAAGAATTAAATATGAGAGCAATAAAGAGGAGCACGATGGGAGTGAGTAACTGGCTACAATATATACAAGGAATTCTTAAGAAAAATAGGAGTAAAGGATATCAAGAAAAAATTTTATGACAGAAAGAGAAGATGGGTACATGGCAAAATCAAGGGATAGCAAGTGGTCTCCTTTTATGAGACAAATAAAATCCTAATATTTAAACCAGGAGAGAAGAAAGCAAAGAATGAGAACTACAGAATAACATCATTAATGAATATTGATCCAACAGTTTTAAAATGTTGGCAAAATCACTACCATAGTTTATCCAAAAAGTCACTCACTGCTGATTAAACTGGATTTATACCAGAGAAGGGAAACTCTTAAAACAATTAATCATATTAATAATAATTTACATAACTAAGCATATTAATCATGAAAACCATGTGATTGTATCAACAGAGGCAGAAAAAGCTTTTTGAGAAACCACAACACTCATTTACACTAAAACCCTAAAACATAGCCATAGAAGGATTTTTTAAGATGATAAAAAAATACCTATAAAACCCCCAAAGCACCATTATATGCAATGTGTACTAGAAGATTTCACAATAAACACAGGAGTAAAACCAGGATACTCCCTCTTTCCCAGTATTGTTTGACATGATTCTAAAAATTCTAGCAACAGCAGCAAAACAAGAAAGAAATTAAAGAAATAATAAGCAAAGAGGAAACGAAGTTCTCTCTCTTTGCTGATTACATTATGGGTTTACTTGGAAAATATTAGGGAATCAGCAAGAAAACTAGCTGAGACAATGAACAGGTTCACTTATGCAGCAGGTTATAAATCCAAAATCAATCACTCTTCTACATAGAAATAACAAAATCCAGAAGGGGATAATAGAAAAGGATGTCTCACTCAAAATAACAAAGTGTGTAAAACATCTGGGAGGCAATCTGCCAGGGCATACCACATATATGTGTTTGGATACAGCTACAAAATGCAAAGTGCTCCTAAAAGAAGAACAACATAAGGATATTCAGTGCTCACAGCAAGACAATGACTATAAAATTCAAATGACACTATTATCAAAATTAGTTTATAGATTTAGTGCTATACCAATTAAACAATGAAAAGGCACTTTATAGAGCTAGATAATACAATAAAATTCATTTGGAGGTACAAAAGGTATCATCAAGGAAGATAATGAAAAAATAGCAATGAAGGGATAATAGTACTTCCAGACCTCTTGCTATCTTATAAACAATATGTATCAAAATTATTTGGTATTGCTTAGAAAATAGAAAAATTGATTGATGGAACAGATTAGACAGGGAAAAATCAGAAATAATTGAACTCAATAACCTAGTGTTCAATAAACTTGGAAATATAAACCACCTAGGAAAGAATTCCTTATTTGACAAGAATTTCTTGGAAAATGAGAAAGATAGCTACGCGAAGCATTTCTTTAGGGCATCAAACTTTTGCCTACTTTCCCCCATAGTATTTAAGGATGAGAGAACCCCTTGTGTATACATGAAAAGTGATGCCACACAAGTGGTAATAGTGGGCAGGAGAGGCTGTCCTAGTTTCAAATAGAGTTTTCATACCTTTGGTGTGATACCTGATCCCTGGTTGCCTTTATGCTAAAACCTTTTTTGTGAAGTATGAGGGGTTATCATGGGGACTGCTCTGACTCAAAATCAGAAAGGGAAGAAGGTATGGAGCCTGAAGCCGAAGGGAAATGGAACACCAGAAGCTAAGCTGCCCTAGAGACTTGGCTTCACCATTTAGTGGTGATGGGAGGAGAAAAGAGTAGTGACCCTGCTATGGTCTATAGGCTCCAAGAATTTAATTTACTTTAAGGAAGCCCAGATCTATTCCAGTCTAAACGGACATTATTACTGTTGTGGGGTTTATCTCCAGATGATTCACGAAAACTACCCTTGCATTGTTGAGGAAATCTGGAGAACAGTTCTGGAAAGGTCGCACACTCTTCTTGGTATGCAAACCATTCTAGGCTTTAGAGAGCCAACATTCAGATGCATTCACTGTTACTTAGCAACCAAACCTTGTGACACACAACCTTGGATTATGATGGATCTGGAAAGTTCACTTAATTTTATATATTTCATGTCTCAAATTGGTATTCCACTGTGTTTCCATAAAGTTGGAAACCTGAGCAGCCTAAATGGAGCACCTATTTATTCCTAGGTTATGGGCTAGTGATGATAAAGAAGGGGGAATGGCTTGGGTTACAGTTCATCTGGAGTGTCACTGCTGCACTGTAGTGAGAGGAGGTGTGGGGCGTCATGACATCCAATAGGGTGTTGGCTACCTGGGAAAGCTGAGGATCAAGAACAGAATCTGGCAGTACTACAAGTTACTTAACTTCTCTCAGCCTCAGTTTCCTCATCTGAATACAATAATCATCAAAATGGATTTCCCATACCCCAAGCTGTCATTGAAATGTCCAAGTTATATGGTATTTTCTTTTCTTTTTTTTTTGGAGGAGGGTTAATAACAGCCTCACAGGGTTGTTGTGATGATCAAACGAGAAAATGTATAGATTGCCACAAACTTTAAGGCCCTGTATAAATGTTAGCTCCTATTGTGGGAGGTCTGCCATTGTGCTGTAGATCAGGGGTGTCAAACATACAGAGAAATGAGGGCCAATAAATTGTACTTAAGGATCCCTGAGGGCTGCATATTGACACATGTTTATACATTTCTTTTTTTAGTTAATGCACCAACACATTAAATAGGATAGGTACTACAATTAAACTTATTTGGGCCACACAAGGGAGTGCTGTGGGCTTCCTGCAGCCCATGGGCTGTGTTTGACACCTCTGTCCTAGGTTGTGACTGGTATCTATGCATTAAGACACTTGAATAAAAGTCTTGGAGACTCCTATGGCTGCCTTGATCTTAGTATAAAATGGGGCCTAACTTATTTAGAGCTTTATCCCTTTAATAAGGGGATTAAAATAGCTATAGACAATTTCTCAAGATCTTCCATTTGGTCCCATATCCCAAGCTGTCATTGAAATGTTCAGGTTATATGGTATTTTCTTTTCTTTTTTTTTTTTGGAGGAGGGCAGGCAGGGCAATTGGGGTTAAGTGACTTGCCCAAGGTCACACAGCTAGTAAGTGTGTCAAGTGTCTGAGGCCAGATTTGAACTCAGGTCATCCTGACTCCAGGGCCAGTGCTCTACTCACTGTACCACCTAGTTGCCCCTATCTGGTATTTTCTAAAAGAGGGCATCTGACTCTGTGGGCTTCCCATGCAGAGTGTTTTAAATGAAGTCTATGGTTCACCACCGCTTTGGAAAGAGTTTCAAAAAAAGACTACTTACTACTGTCTACCACTCACAGACTGATTGAAATGTACAGCAAGCAAACTACAGCAAATAGGGTCTACATTGTTCCAAAGATAACCTGCAAGGTAGGGTACCAGACACTGAGGTCCTCTCTCAAGCTAAACTGCCATGCATTCAAACTCTGCTGCCGAGAACGCAACTGAGATGGGCTGGGCACATAGCCCAAATGCCAAACACACTTTTACCTAAAAGGATATTTTACAGAGAACTCACACAAGGCAGGCACTCACATGGAGATCAGAAGAAGCAGTACAAGGACACGCTCAAGGTCTCTCTGAAGAATTTTAGTATCGATTGTTAGACACGAGAGACACTGGCACAGGAATGCCCAGTATGGCATGCCTGCATCAAAGAAGGTGCTGAACTCCATGAGCGAAGCAGAATCACAACAGCAGAAAGGAAACATGAACTGTGCAAATCCAGAGACACCTCCATTCCAAATGTTCGAATGGACTACTTGTGCCCTACCTGAAACAGGGTCTTCCAAACTCGTATTGGACTGGTCAGGCACAGCCAAACACCCTATACCCTGACCCCAACATCATGATGTCATTGGTCCTCTTCAAAAACAAAGGGTGAACAAAGAGCAAAGAAATGAATATACTTAAAACAGAACTAAGTAGATGTTGTTTTTCACTTTGGCAAAAATGTGATGCCTTCCACCCTTGAGGGCTCAGCCTGTCAGGTGGCCTATGATCCTACCTATTTATGCACCCAAAAGATGTATCTGTAAAGGCAATGAGGCATAATGGATAGAAAGCTGGGTTTAAAGTCAAGAAAACAGGGGCTCATGCCCCACCTCTTACAGATACTAGCTATGCAAAGGTGGACAAGTCAATAAATCTCTTGGTTGCTTTAGACAACTTTCCAAGACTATAATTTCTGGAAAAGATGCCAACCCGATTTTCTAAAGAGACTTTCCACACTGGGAAGTACCCTATACCAATGAAATCACTGGTCCAGTCCCTAAAATATATCTATGGCTATAAAGGAGAATCTGGGTCACCCAGAAATGATTACTGTAGGCACAGTAATAGGAGAAACAATGGTAGACAAAGAAAAAAAGACCTCTTGTGGCAATCTGGAGAGCAGATCTGGACAGCTCAAATTTTTCTTGGCATACTAGCCCTTCTAGGCTTTCCGTATGTTCAGGTCCATTCACTTAGACACTGAATCTGGTGACGTGCAACCTAAGGTTGTCATGAACATGAAAAGTTCACCTAATTTTACATATCTCATATCTCAAATTGGTATTAACTGAATTTCCATACCATGAGTGGAAAGCACCAGCTTCTATGGAGGAAGGAGTCAAGAGACAATATATGAGAGAGACTACATTACAGATGGTAGTATTATTTGATTAATGGAAGGGATATAAATATAGAACAGTGGTTTCAAACTCAATTAGGGACCACTAATCCACACATAAGGATCCCTGTGGGCTGCATATTGAGTTTTAAAATGTAATATTATCTATGTTTTATTGTATTTTTATTTATTTTGTTAAATATTTCCCAGTTACATTTTAATCTGGTTCAGGGGCACTTGGAGTGTTGTGAGCTGAGTGTTTGACACGTTGCTAGCCTAGAGATATGTATACAAGAGTTAGTTGAGTACTGTATGTCTATGTGTCCTCCTTAGTAAAGTAGTTTTCACCAGAGACACCCAGAAAGTTACTGATTGCCTTCCCTGGGGATGGGACGAAGGATGATCAGAAGGAACTATCGAAAGCACCTTGGACAGGAACAATCATAGAAACAGAACAAAGGACAGATCTGAACCAGTTCGCGGACATTATCTTGCTATTATGAGCACAAAGGAAGTGTATATAATGGAAGATTGAAGGAGAGAAAGAGTGGACCAACCCCTGGTTAGCTACAAATTAACCAATATTGTGGAACTTTGTTGCAGTTTCTTTTCTCTTTGGGAAGCAATTAAGACATAATTAAGACTTCAGACACTGCTGTGGGACCTTGGGCAAGTCACTTAACCTATCTGCCTCAGTTTCCTGATATAGGAATAATATCAGCACCTACCTCCCTGGATTGTTGTGAGGACCAAATGAGATAATATCTGTAAAGCCCTTTACCTGGCACACAGCAGATGTTTAACAAACGCTTGTTTCCTTCCTTCTTTCCTCACCAAGCTTGAGAAAAGCGTGGCTGCCCTATTATCCCTAGAACTTCTTTGTGTCACTGTGGTTATGTTTCTGTGTGTTTCACCTGGAACGACAGCCCTATGGGACAAGGCCAAAGGGGCATGTATGTGTCTGTCTTCCCCCACCACTAGGCATATTGTATTCTAGGGCTATGCTTGCTACCTGTGGGTTTTCCGGGGCCTCAGTCTCCTGGTATTGGATGAATCTGTGATGATAAGATCTTTCTGAGACAGCTGAGGGCTGCTTTTCTACATCTGAAGCTCTCTGAGAATCTATTCCATCAACCTCAGAGCTGGTTTTAGAACCTCAAACACAGAACGCAGAGTGTTTTTAGAACACTCAGGCACAGAAGGAGCAGGCTTTGGGGCATAGTAGAAGTAAGGAGTCTGAGCACAGGACGAGGCTGAAGATCCGGGTTACACTGGGGTTAAAAGGCTTTCAGGCAGAGGGCTCCAAGCACTAGAATTCTAACAGAGGACGGATATGCAGAAAGGAAAGGAGTGTGAGAACATTCTCCCTCTGTGATTTTGATTGGTGGCTTCACCCAGACAGAAGTGGGTGCTCTCTGTCTATCCTTAGTAGCTTGGATCTGAATGTGAAGGATGAATCCTTGCGTTCTGAATGGGAGGGCACTTCCCCCAGGCCTACTGCTTTCGTTCTGTTCTTATTTAGTCAGTCAGTCAGTCATGTCTGATTCTTCATGACACCATTTGGGGTTTTCTTGGCAAAGATACTGGAATGGTTTGCCATTTCCTTCTCCAGCTCATTTTACAGGTAAGGAAACTGAGGCAAACAGGGTTAAGTAACTTGCCCAGGATCACACAGTCAGTATCTGAGGCTGGATTTGATCTCATGTAAAGGAGTCTTCCTGACTTCAGGCCTAGCAACTCTATCCACTGTGCCACCTAGCTGCCCTTCTATCATTCTACCAAACCTCATTCTACCTTACTCTTCCTTCTAGAGATTTCAACAGTGCTTCCTCCTGAAAACCAGAATTGAGACTGCCCTAAATGCCTGTGAGGAATTAGCCAACAACCTCTCAGTCAAGGACAGGGACAGAGACAATCAATCAACGGATTGATTGAAAGAGCTCAGATGTGGTAAGGTTAGTGCCACACAGACACACAAGATTAGTGCAAATGAACATACACACATACTCACTCACACAGTCAGAGACACCGATCCATGAAACATCCAGAGATTCACACAGACTCTCCCATACATATTCTCACAGAGAATCACAGACAGACTTATATCAATCCACAGACACCCACTCATACATGTAAAGCCATACCACCCCCATAGAGATAGACATAGAAATATCTTTTCTCACACAAACACTACATACACAGCCTTCTAGGAGTTTAGCACCCAAGGGGAAAAGGAACAAACACACACACACACACACACACACACACACACACACACACACACAGACATCCTCCTCTTCAGCTCCTTCTCTGCAATGCTTCTGAAACTCTGGCCATTGGGTTGTTTGTAAAGCCAGTATATCGGATCTGGCCCCTAACCCTTAGGAGATTGTGGTCTAAGAAAGAAACTGAGGGGGAGGGGTGCACAAGTGAACATGAATAAATTTCTACATGTAGCAGGCACTGACACCTATAACCACCCTCTCTTTGGGTCCCACTATCACCAGATCAGTTCTTAATGCATAGTCAGTTATCGCAGAATCTAACAGCAACTCCTTCCCCTGATCAGGACCAATGTGGAGCGTAAGAAGAAGGAGGGCGCATCTTTGATGTTATAAGCCCTGTCCCCTTAAGCTTTGTTGCCCCTTCTACTCCTCCTCACCCCAGGTTCTCCCAAGACTTCATTCCAGCAGTTGCTGAATAGGACCAGGACATAGACTAGGACTAGGAAAAACTGGAGCAAAGGAGAGAAACTTTAGTCACATATTGTAGAAAGGCTGATGTTTTAGCACATAGTAGGTACTTTATAAATTCTTACTGACTTGATGGGCTGAAAGTCAATCACACAATCAGCCAAATGCTTATTAAGCACCTATGTGTCAGACACTATTCTGGGCACAGAGATTCAAAGACAAAAGTGAAACCAGCAGTCCCTGTCTGTGAGGCACTCATAGTCTAGCCAGTGGAGACATGTACATATGTAGATTCAGACAAAATAGATACAGGGTGATTTGGGGACAAGGGCACTAGCAGCCCAGGGGAGGCTGGGAAAACACCAGGAAAAGCTTTATGAACTTCAAGAAAGTGGCACAGGAACAGAAGCTTGAAGAAAACAAGGGATTCTGAGAGATGAATGTGAGGAGAAAGCACAGTCTCAGCATGGGGGGCAGGCAGCACAAAAGCACAGGTGTTGGGGATGAATGCCCTGTCTAAGACCTGCTTTGTCATCCTGGCTAAACCATTAGCTGGATAGCGACCTCGGTAAGTCTTCATCTCTGTAGGTGTCATTTTTCTCATCAGCAAAACCAGGGAGCCAAACTCAATGATTTCTAAGGTGACTTCCAGCTCTGGAATTACAACCACGGCTCCCTAACCTGTTTCCTGTTCTCTTCACTATATCACCATCCTCTTGACCCACCCCCCTTAACTATGGTTCCCCTTCTTGCCCCCTAAGGCCTTTGGATAATCCAGAATTAGTCACAGATCTTTATTGTTCTTACAATCCACAAAGCACTAACATCTTACTATCCCAGGAGAAAAGAGCCCTTGGTTGTTTCTTTTCTCAATGGGGGGAGAGGGAGCCCTAAAAACAGAGGTGAGGAGGGAGGCAATCCAGCACTGACCTTCATGAGGTAATCCAATCTGCCTTCCCTTCCCGAGGTCTCTGGGGGAGTTTGTCCATCCTTTCACTCATCTCTGCTTCATCCCCCACCCCCCCACCATGCTGGAAGTAGCATGAGCTTCCTGAAATCTACCTCAGCTTAGACTGATATTACTAAAGAAGGCCTTTGAATTGGGACCACTTTGGAGGTACATGGACAGGTGGTCCTCGGGATATTCACAGCCACTACTTCCCCAACTCCCTCCCCCCCCCACCCATTGTATTAGAGTGGGTGTGCAGACACAACTATCCAAGCTATCTCAGTTCCTCACTCAGGACCCCACCGTGGGTGGGACATCACAGGTGTTGCTACCCTAAAAGGGGGAATGGGTGGTCCCAGGGCCCCACTCACCTGCTTTCCGTCACAGGCTCCCAGCTTGCTTCCCACTGCTGCTGGGGTCTACATGGCCAGCCCTAATGCTCGCTGCTCCCGTAGTGCTCCTGGGGCCCTGGCATGGCCCACTCCCCTTAGAGAGGGCCACTTGGCAGGACTACAGCCCTATATCCCAGAGGGGCCTGTAGCAGCACACAGAGCCATTGGGCAGCTGCCCGCTGCTGCTGGATCCAATGCATATTTGATGACAGCTATTATTCGAATTTTGCCTCCTGAATGGAGAAGGAGCAGCTCCTCCCTGACAAAGAAGCTGGGGAACAGAAAACCTCCGAATGCTTTTACCTTATGGGACTGGCCAAAGTCCTCCTCCCTGTCTACACATAGCCTAAGATCTTGCTCAAAAGCTCCCCCCTTTTTTGTTTTGGCCCCTTCCCTCCCTTTTAAGGGACAGCTTGAGGAACATGCTCATCCATCCATTTACTCATTCACACCTTAAGTATCTTAAGAAATGCTTATTATGCACAGACTACTATGGTATATACTTTAGGAGATACATAATTTAGATAAGATCAGCCTCCTGCCCTCCTGGAGTTTGCAGTCTAATGCGGCAGCAAATTGGCACACTGAATAAGGCCCTGAGCCTGCAGTGATGAAGACCTTAATTCAACTCTGGCCTCAGATACTTCTTGGATGAGAATCATTTGTTCCAGCCGCCATGAAGGCAGCTGAAGCTGCACAGTGGGACACTCAGACCTTAGTCAGGCTTTGAAGATGCCACGGCCATCCACTGAGTCCTAGGCCCTTGCCAGTCATCTTGACTTTGTTCCTGCCTCTGGACTTTGATGACTTAGGAAGGGAGAATGAGGTGGCTGACTGAGCAATGTCGCCTCACTTAAATCCAATTTATGAGCAAGTCGAGACATTACCTGTGATGTCACTGGTACTCTTTGAAAATGAAGGATGAACAAAGACACTTCCTACTGTGGGTATATCATTTAGCCTCTTCTAGCCTCAGTTTCTTCATCTGTAACAGGGAGACAATAATAACACCTTCCTCCCAGGGGTGTTGGGAGGATAAATGAGATACTATCTGTAAAGGGCTTTGCAAACCTCAAAATGCTATAAAGCGCTAGCTATCTTTGTAAGACAAAAATCTAAAGACACAATATTAGATAGAGGTGCCTATAAAGGCAGCTAGATAGTTCAATAGATGGAGCGCTGGGCCTGAAGTCAGGAAGACCTGAGTTCAAGTCTGGCCTCAGACACTTACTAGCTATGTGACCCTGGGCAAGTCATTTAATTCTATTTGCCTCAGTTTCCTCATCTGTAAAATGAGCTGAAGAAGGAAATGGCAAACCCCTCCTGTATCTTTGTCAAGAAAACCCCAAAATGGGGTCATGAGAGGTCGGACACAACTGAACAATAACATTAACAATGTCAGAGAGATGCAAAACACTGTGAAGTGTAGGGGCTGCTACCAATGAAGAGAAAGGAGATTATGGGAGGTGTCCTCATGAAGACGAAGGGAGGAAATTCAAGACATAGGGAGGAGTTTAAACAAATGCTTGGAGCCAGATAAGAGCAGGGAGCAAAAAAGTAGATTCATTTGCCTGGAGTGTAGAGTGTATGCGGTGAGTAATATGAAATAAAGATGGAAAAGCAGAGTGGCATCAGATTGCTGAAAACCTTGAATGTCAGCCAGTCATCAAGTCAATGCTTATTAAGAGCTTACCACATGCTGAGTAATGTGCTTCCAACTGGGGATCTAAAGAAAGGCAAAGCTGGTCCCCGCCCTTCAGGAGTTAACCTAATAGGTTACCAATGAAAATAATAGGAACACAGAAGGCAAAGGTGCTAGGACTACAACCAAGAATTACCTACTGGACAGAATAAAGGATAATCCTCCAAGGGGAAAAATGGTTATTCGATGAAATAGAAGGATTTCAAGCTATCATAAGGAGAAGACCAAAAATGAATAAAAAAAACTCAATCTCCAATATCAAGACCCAAGAGAAACCTAAAAAGGGAAAAAGGAAAAAGAAAACATAAGGGATTCAATGCAGATGAACTGTTTACATCCCTACATCGGAAGATGTTACTTGTAATTCTTAAAAATTGTACCACCAATAGTACAGCTGGAAGGAATATACGTAGAGGGTACGGGTATAAGATGAATATGAGGAAATGACACAAAAAAAATTAAAAGATGAGAAAGAGGAGTACACTGTGTGCAAAAGGAAGAGAAGCATAGAATGGGGTAAATTATTTCATGTGAAGAGGTGCAAAAGATCTATTACAGTGGAGGGGAAGATGGGAGGGTGAGCAATGAACATCACTTGAACCTTACTCTCATCAATATTGGCTCAAAGAGGAGATAATATACATAATTAATTGAATATAGAAATCTATCTTACACAACAGAAAGGTAGGAGGGGAGGAGATTGAGTAAAGATTGGAAGGGAGTGAGTGGGCTGACAGCAGAGAAGGCAGAATGGTAAACAGAAAGAGAACACTGTCAAGGAGGGAAAGGGTGAAAGGAGAGAGAGAACAAACAAGAGGAAAAATAGGATGGAGGGAAATACACAGTTAGTAATCATAACTGTGAATGTGAATGGGATGAACTCTCCCATAAAAAAGAAATGGAGAGCAGAGTGGATCACAAACCAGAGCCCTATAATATGTTGTTTACAAGAAATACACTTGAAGCAAAGAGTAAAGATAAGAGGCTGGAGCAGAATCTATTACGAAGTAAAAATAGCAGAGGTGGCAATCCTGATCTCAAACAAAGCAAAAGCAAAAATAGACCTAATTAAAAGAGATAAGGAAGAAAACTACATCTTGCATGTAAAATAGATAACTTTGATTATGTTAAATTAAAAAGCTTTTGCACAAACAAAACCAATGCAAACAAGATTAGAAGGAAAGCAGAAAGCCGGGGAACAATTTTTAGAGCAAATGTCTTTGATAAAGGCCTCATTTCTCAAATACAGAGAACTGCATCAAACTGATAAGAATACAAGCCATTTCCCGACTGATAAATGGTCAAAGGATATGAACAAGCAGTTTTCAGATGAAGAAAGCAAAGCTATCTATAAGCATATGAAGAAGTGCTCTAAATCACTTTTGATTAGAGAAATGAAAATAAAAACAATTCTGAAGTATCACCTCACACCTATCAGATTGGCTAGTGACAAAAAAAAGGAAAATGAGAAATGTTGGAGAGGGTGTGAGAAAACTGGGACATTAATGCACTATTGGTGGAGTTGTGAACTGATGCAACCATTCTGGAGAGCAATTTGGAACAATGCCCAAAAAGCAACCAAACTGTGCAAATCCTTTGATCCAGCAATACCACTACTAGGTCTGTATCCCAAAAAGATCAGAAAAAAGGGAAAGGACTTACATGGACAAAAATATTTATAGAAGGCCTTTTTGTGGTGGCAAAATATTGGAAAATGAGGTGATGTCCATCAATTGGGGAATGGCTGAACAAGCTGTAGTATATGAATGTAATGGAATATTATTGTGCAATAAGAAATGGTGAACAGGCAGATTTCAGAAAAACCTGAAAAGACTTGTATGAACTGATGCAAAGTGAAATGAGCAGAAGCAGGAAACCTTGTACACAGTGTCAGCAACATTGTGTGATGCTCAACTATGAATGATTCAACTCTTCTCAGCAACACAATGATCTAAGGCAAGTAAAAAGACAAGGGAAAAAAACTCATGAAAGAAAATACTATCCTCATTCTGATAAAGAACTGGTGGACTCTGAATGTAGATCAAAGCATACTTTTTTCACTTTACTTCCACATTTTTTTCTCCTTTTTGATCTGTTTCTTTTTTCACAACTGTGACTAATACGGAAATATGTTTTACATGATAGCACATGCATAACCTATATCAGATTGCCCACCACCTTTGGAAGATGGGAAGGGAGAGAGGAAGGGAGAGAGAAAAATTTGGAACTCAAAATCTTGTAAAAATGAATGCTAAAAATTGTCTTGACATGCAATTGGGGGAAAATACTATTTCAAAAAATAAATCAAAAAGAAAAAAAGAAAATAACTAGGAATATACATGACATATATGGAGAGATTGGAAGGTAACAGTAGGGGGCAAGAAACAAGCACCTGGGCTTGGGGGTTGGGAGTTGGGTGGGTGGGGGATGAGGAACAGGACCAGGAAAAGCCTTTTGTAGAAGATTTGAACTGAGTCTTGAAGGAAGCTAGGAAAATGAAGAGGCTGAGGCATCGAAACAGGAGACAGATTGTCACATTTGAGGAACAAGAAGCAGGCCAGTGTAGCTGGATGGTAGAATATATTTTTGTTGTTTTGTTAGTCATTTCAGTCATGTCCTACTCTTCATGACCCCATAGACCTCCATCCATGGGGTTTTCTTGGCAAAGATAGTGAAGTGGTTTGCCATTTCCTTCTCCAGTGTGTCCCCACTTTACAGATGAGGAACCGAGGCAAATAGCAGTTAAATGACTTGCCCAAGGTCACACAGGTAGGCAGTTTCTGAGGCTAGATTTGAACTCAGATCTTTCTGATTCAAAGCCCATCATTCTATCCTCCGTGTCACCTAGCTGCCCTAGTAAAGTATATAGAATGGAGTTGTCCGTCCTTCGTTTTGAAGAGGTCCAATGACATCACAGGTGATGTCTTGACTTGCCTGTGAATTGGATTTAAGTGAGGCAGATTTGCACAAAGTTGTCAGCCTCGCTCTCTCTTTCTGAGTCATCAGAGTCCAGCGGCAAGACAAAAGTCAAGATGGTCCAAGAGGAAGTGGACGACCTTGGCATCTTCAATATCTGACCAAGCTCTAAGCGCTCCACAGTGCCTGCTTCAGTTGCCTTCATGGCTGTTGGAACAAATTGATCTCATCTGCCCATTCATCCAGGGAAAGTCTTCACATACTTGGGGAAGATATCTTACTAACTCACCAACAGGTTCTCCCTAAACCCACAGCCTGGTTTAGCCCATCTGAGATGGTTTATCGAGGTGTGGCTGCTGTGCGTGCTACAACTTCTTAGAGCCACAGGGCTCTGGGGGGTGAATCAGGTGGACAGCAAAGGTGGGTGATGAAAAGGGCTTGGTAAGTCATCATACCAGGGGTGCTAGTCCTCTTGAATACCCCATACACCCCAAAGAAAGGAATAAAATATAAAAGGGCCCCTAGGTGGTAGAGTAGATAGAGCATCAGGCCTGGAGTCAGGAAGACCTGATTTCAAATCCAGCCTCAGACACTTATTAGCTATCTGACCCTGGGCTTGTGACTTAACCCCTATTTGCCTCAGTTCTTCATCTGTAAAATGGAGACACCCTGAAGAAGGAAATGGCAAACAATTCCAGTGTCTCTACCAAGAAAACCTTAAATGGGGTCACAAAGAGTTGGATATGACTGAAAAACGACTAAACAACAACAACAATTTTGCAAACAAGTACTTGATCATTACTCCCTTGTATGTTCAAGATCTTTGATCAGAAGTAACACGGCCATTTCTATGTAGAGGAAAGATTATTTTGACAGTAGCATGAAGATTTGGATTGAGGAGTGAATCGAGGCGGGAACACTTGTTAGGCTATTACAAGAATCTAGACGAGAAGTTACAGAGGCAGAATCAATAGAACTTGGTAACTAGTTGGATGTGAGAGGTCAGAGAGAGGAAGAGCCAGAGAGCCTCAAGGTCATTTGGTAATAACCAAAAATAAGGCAGAGTTTGTCTCATTTCCTTCATTAAATCTTCACCTGATTGCTCTTTAGCATTCATGGAAGTCTCTCTCTCTCTCTCTCTCTCTCTCTCTCTCTCTCTCTCTCTCTGTTTGTCTCTATACTGTCCTCTCTCTCATCTCTCTCTGTCTCTCGTCTCCTCTCATCTGTCTCTACCCTCTAGCTGTTCTTCTCTCTCCTCTCATCTGTCTCTCTCTCTCCTCTCTCTCTACTCTCTCCTCTCCTCTTCTCTCTCTCTCCTCTTCTCTCTCTCTCCAGTCTCTCCTCTTCTCCTCTGCCTTCTCTCTCTCTCCTCTCTCTCTTTCTCTCTTCTCTCTCTCTCTCTCTCTCTCTCTCTCTCTCTCTCTCTCTCTTTCTCTCTCTCTCTCTCTCTCTCTCTCTCTCTCTCTCTCTCCCTCTCTCTGTATCTGTCTCTGTCTCTCTGTCTCTCTCTCTCTCTGGAGGAAGGAAGGCAAGGCAATTGGGGTTAAGTGACTCGCCCAAGGTCACACAGCCATTAAGCGGCAAGTGTCTGAGAACAGATTTGAACTCCTCCTGACTCCAGTTGGGTGCTCTGTTCACTGCACCACCTAGCTGCCCCTCCTTTCTCTCAACTTAAAACACAAAAGTCTATATTCCACAGTCTAACTGGTATTTGGTCATTACTTTCTTGTATTACTTTTACATTTTTTCCCTGAGTGATATTCTTCCTCCCCCCCTTCCCACCCCACTATTAGAGTATAAACTCCTTGAGGAGAGAAATCACTTTTTATACATGTTTGTAGCCTCCACTAGCACTTAGTCCTAGCATTTAACATAGGGCTTTGGACACAGGCAGATTTCAGTAAGTCGCTGAACAAAACAGTGGAATGAGCATTCTATTACCTGACATCCATTCTGCCAGAACACTCAATGAAACAGATGCTCCACGCATCTATAGGATAATGGCATTGAATATTCAAAACGATCACGTGGAGGATCTGGATAATCATGGACAGTATGGATTAAGTATTGTGGATTTTTTGAAATATTTGAAAATTGGCCATCTGCATAGATGGAGCCTTTTTACCTCTATCTAGCCCGGGCTTTGTTTGATGAGGCTTGGGTAGGAGGGTCCCATTCTTTGGCTCCCAAGTTGATCATTTCAGATAGAGGTGGAAATCATTCCATCAAACTCCAGGTGGCGATTTATGGCCTGACATGCCAAGATTCTTATTTCTACCTGAGAAATACAGAAAGGGGCTTAATGAAGGGTGCGACGGTCACCCTAGAAACCCGGGCCATCAATGCAGATTTGCTGCTTATGTCTCTCTGGTCACAGGGATTAGGACCATAAATAAGTGCCTTAAGGTTTGCAAGGCATCATATGTGTATTATTTAATTTTATTCTCCTAACAGTCTTGTGAGGCAGATACTATGATTACACCCGTTTTACTGATAAAGGAAGTGAGAAGTTAAGTGATTTGCTCAGAGTCGCACAGCCGGTTAGTGTCTGAGGCAGACTTTGAACTCAGGTCTTCCTCACTCCAAGTCTGGCAGTGCCCCTGGATGCTGATGATATCTTGGTCCTAGACCAGACAACAAGCAAAGACATTTATAGTTGAAGTACATGGCTACCTGATGATTGGATGTAAGGGGTGTCACAAGACTCCCTTTGTCCTAAAGGTCTCTCCTTCCATTTTGGTCTCATATCACCCCTTTCTCCCTCCTACCTAGAATGAAATTTAAAACCTAGATTATTGAAGCTGGATTATTGAGGCTTCTCAAGACCACATAGTGAATTAAAGAATTAGAGCCCAGGTCCCCTGATTCCCAAAGCAGCACTCATTACATTGTCCTATGCTGCCTCGTAGCATGATTTGAAGTTTCTCAAGTCAATTTGTTGTGGTTGTTCTTGAGTCATTTCAGTCCCGTCCAACCCTTGAATCTTCATAACTGCATTTGGGGTTTTCTTGGCAAAGATATTGGAGTGGTTTGCCATTTCCTTCTCCAGCTCATTTTATAGATTTAGAAACTGAGGCAAACAGGGTGAAGTGATTTGCTCATGGTCACACAACTAGTAAGTGTCTGAGGCCAGATTTGAACTCAGGAAGGTGAATCTTCCTGACTACAAGCCCAGCACTCTCTCCACTGCATCACCTAGCTTCCCCAAGTCAATTTTACATGCTTTTATTAAGCACCCACTATGTACAAAGCACTGTGCTAGAAGCTGGGGATTGGATGGGACTGGACCTATGATTTTATAGGGAATTCTCAATGAGGACGCTCTATCTACCAATGCAGATCAGAACCTTATCTGACACAATCTCAGAACATTGCTTGGGATACCCAGAGGTATGCAACTCAGTGCCCAGGATTACACAGCCAATAGGCAGAGGCCAGTCTTGGCTCCAAGTCTTCTTGACAGCAAAGCTGGATCTTTATTGACTATGCCATACTGCCTCTTGAACACTGAGGCTCTAAAGACAAAAATAAAACAGTGTATGGAGCAAATAACTCCTATATTAGGATGTAGGATAAAGTTTGGGATTATAGAAAATGACGGGAAGAAGGAATCTTTTTTTTTTTTTGTGATGTCAGTACGAGGCAGAGCCACCCCACCTCCCTTGCCAATTCATTATTCTTACCTACCCCTCTCCTAAGCCAGGCTGGTATCAAAGTTGCCCATATGATCCTTGAGTATATGTATTCACATTTATTCATGTTGTTCCCCTTCCCTCTTCTGTGTGCTTGAACCATATCCTACTCAGCTTTGAGTCAAACTTCTCCAAGAGAGGTTTCTGGCTAACTCCAACACTTACATTGTCATCCTTTCCTGACCTCCCCACAGCACAATGTACTTTGGAACGATCATTTTCTATTATTCTTCCATTTTTTTCATGAATGTAAGCCTTGTCTCTCTAATATTGACTATAAACTTCACAAAGAGAAGAATGATGCTCTATACTACTTGTGTATTCACTATAGCTCCCAATATACTAAATTTTTTGTAATTTTTTTCCTTATTGAGGAAGACAAACACTATTTGAGATTTCTTTTGTACAAAGAAGAGATTCTGAGGCAAGAACTAATATTTTCACCCCTGGTATCACCTTGTCTTGTCTTTTAAAGCTAGACAGACACTTTTCATTTCTTAGCATAGGGATCGGGGTAGGGGGAGGGTGTTGCAAATTATTGTCAAATGTAGTAATAATGTCAGTCTTTTTTATTGCTTGATTTTATTTGTTAAAAAGGAAGGTTCCTTTGTTAGGGAAGGGGACATAGTACCAGGAAATAATTGTTGTTAAGGAAAAACCCATCAACATCACGTTTTAAAACAAAATTTTAATGAAGCTAGTGAGAGGGAGAAGAGGTGGAGGATAAGGATAAGGATAAGGAAAGCCACATGCATACCGATCATAAGTGCCCTTTTATCCCTACAGGAAAGCTAGTCAATCTATAGTAAGTGTCTGCTGTGTGTAGGGTACTGTGCTAAGTTCTGGGGATTCAAAGAAATGCAAAAATATCTGCCCTCCAGAAGCTCACATTAAAAGGAGAATACAACATGAAAGAGTGATACACGATATTCACACAGGCTAGATACATGGTAGGTACCATTAGAGAGGAAGCATCTAGAAGTGAGAAGGACCGGGAAACACCTTCCATAGAAGGTGGAAGCTAAGGTGAGTCTTGAAGAAAGCCAGAGGCAGAGGTGAAACAGCAACCCATTCCAGGCTTGGGGACAGCCAATAGAAAGTCATGGGTGTGAAGCGGACTGTCATGTCTGGAGAAGAGCAAGTACACTAATGTGCCTAGATCATTAAGGGAGCAGAGAGGAGAAAAGTATAAGACTAGAGGGGCAAAAAAACAGGTTTTGAAGAGCGTTAAATACCAAAGGACCTTTATATTTGATTCTGAAAAAAATAGAGAACCACTGGAGTGATGCCATGATTGGACTAGCACTTTAGAAAAATCACTTTGGCTGCTATCTGGAGGATGGAATGGAAGCAGAGAGGCAAATTAGGAAGCCATTGCAATAGTCCGAATGAGAAGTCCAGATGAGGAGGGCCTGAATTAGGGTGGTGGCTATGCAAGCGGAGGCAGGAGGACATGTTGGATGGGATGGATGTCGTGAAGGCAGAAAGACAAGATGTGGCAACAGACTGCCTTTGTGGGATGAGCTGAGAGTGAGGAGTTGAGGATGACATTGAGGTTGCAGATCTGGGTGACTGACAGAATGGGGGTATTCTCTATAGTATAGGGAAATTCAGAGGGGGCAGGGTTAAGAAAGAAGATAATAATAGTAGCTAACATTTATGTAGTATTTACTATGCGCTAAGCAATTTACATGTATTATCTCATTTTATTCTCACAAGAACCCTAAGGAGATAGATGATAATATTATCACCCTCATTTTACAGACAAGGAAACTGAGGCTAACAGAAATTAAGTGACTTACCCAAGGTCACATAACTAGTCCAGATTCAAACCCAGGTCTTTGTGACTCCAAGCACAGTGGTTTGTCCATGGAGCCACCTCCCTTCGTGGCTATATTTGGTAGAAGCTCCCTATGGGACACCCAGTAGAGAAGTCTCAGATTGCCCTCTTTGTACTTTACAAAGCACAGAACGCTAATTTCTCTTACCTCCCTCCCTCTTGGGGAGGCAGCCCCAGACCCCATCTAGTCAAATCCTTGCCTCACCATACTATGAGGCAGATTACTGCAGATATTATCAATTCTGCTTTTACAGATGAGGAAACTGGAGTTCAAAGACAAAATAACTTGCCCAGGGTTAGCATTTGAATCCAGATCTCTACTGGTCCCTCTCAACCAAGTTGTACTACAGGCATGGAGAGGTATTTGTGTTGGACTGATTTGTATAAGAGGTCTTGCTAGACTTCCTTGAGGACACATGTTGGTGTAGAATTTAAGGGAAGGGTCAAATATGGGTTCGACTTTGGGTTCTTTGAATTGTAAGAGGTCCTCCTCCCTGATGTCCCAGAAGCAAATTCTTCTGCAATCTCTTAGTGCACTTGTAAGAAAACAATTCACATACACACACACACACACACACACACACACACACTACATTGCTGTTACTAGACAGGAAAACAATATTGCTGCTATTGTAGAGAAGGGGGTCACCTAGGTTACTTTCCATGACCAATCTTTACTGATGAAAGTTGAAATGATACGAGGGAGCATGGTGCATCATGAATGGAATCATCAGAACCGTGGATAGGGACCTTACAGTGGTTCTTCAGATTCTTTCAGTAGCTTAGAATCTTAGGACAGATCACTGGGGAAAATGCAGCCCCTTCCTGGGTGACAAAGCCTTCAGTGATGTTGCTAAAGGTCTAAGGTTTCATAGCAACCTATACTGTGTGACGCCAAGGCAATTGATAGTGTGGAGCTGAGACTGCCGTATCACTTTTGAGAATATTGGGATCATGTTGGTCACTGGTTGAACTCTCTAAAAAGCTGCCTTTCTCCATGACTTTGTGTCTTTCTGCAACAGGTGATAACTTGACAGCAAGCACAGAGCTGGTCCTGTTCTTCAAATTCAGCTTTTTACTGAACAGATCATAGAGGGATGCCAGCAGGCACACTGACCATGGCAGGTGAAGGGGCAGCCATCCCCTTTGCCATGGCTTGCCCCTGAATGAGGACCAGGTTCACCCCATTGTCCAATGTACAAAAGAACATTTCCTTCAAGACACCAGGAGCCGAGAAAGGCCACATTGAACACTCATTGGCTGTACCATGCCTAAGATTCCTTGAGAAACGGATAGTGTAGTCAACAACTTCCCACAATTGACACAGTGGGTGAAGCTGCACAGGTAACTTTAGAGGTTCCTGAGGGAGGCTTGATGGGCGCCACTGGAGGACTGGGAGTAGGGTTCAGTCCAGACTGGAGGATATAAGCTTTCTGGGGAGCTGGGATTGGTGGATGAAGGTTATCAGGGCTTGTTGCTTAGGTTCTTGCTGGACCAAGTAGAGGCATATAGTTATATAGAGCTAAAATTAGGAAAATCCAACTTTTCTTACATTAAGTCCTAAGTCCTTTCCTCATCCACCTGTGAGACAAAGGAGCTTTCTTCCTTTTTTTGGGGGGGGGGGAATAATCTCATTCCAACCATCATAAGCCCTATCAGATCCTAATAGAAGATTCCAGCCTCACCTAACATTAGTCATGGACTCTACAGTTGTATGATTCATCCACAGGGTAAACTGAATTATAGATTGTCAGTGTTCAAAGGAACCTCGGAAGTAATCTACCCCACCACCATTTTATAGAGGGAACTGAGGTGAAATATTACATTCAATTCCTGCTTAAGATGCTCTCATGGTCAAATTTATAAGAAGTCAATCCCCAATTGGTCAAAGGGTATGAACAGGCAGTTTTCAAATGAAGAAATTAAAGCTCTCTATAATCATATGAAATGTTCTAAATCACTGTTAGAGAAATGCAAATTGAAACAACTCTGAGATACCAATTCACATCTATCAGATTGGCTAATATGGCAGAAAAGAAAAATGATAAATGTTGGAAATGTGGGAAAATTGGAATACTAACATATTGTTGTTGGAGTTGTGAACTGATCCAACCATTCTGGAGAGCAATTTGGAGCTGTGCTCAAAGAGCAATCAAACTCTGCATACCCTTTGATCCTGCAATACCACTGCTCTGTGTCCCAGAGATGATGAAAAAAAAACCCTACATATACAAAAATATTTATAGCAGCTTTTTGTGGTGGCAAAGAATTGGATATTGAGGGAATACCCATCAACCAGGGAATGGCTGAACAAGTTGTGGCATATAAATGTCATGGAATACTACTGTGCTATAGAAATGATAAGCAGGCAGATTTCAGAAAATACCTGCAAAGACTTACATGAACTGATGCCGAGTGAAGTGAGCTGAACTGGGAGAACATTGTACACAGTAACAGTAATACTGTGCTATGATCAACTGCGAGACTTGGCTCTTAGCAATAGGATCCAAGACAATCCCAAAAGACTCATGATGGAAAATGCAATCCACATCCAGAGAAAGAACTATGGAGTCTGAATGCAGATGCAAGTATACTACTTTCGCTTTTTGTGGGTTTTGGTGTTTGTCCTGTTTCTTCTTTCATAACATGATGAATGCGGAAATGTTTAACATGATTGCACATTTTTAACCTACATCAGATTGCTTGCCATCTTGGGGAGGGGGGAGAGAAGGGAGAAAAATTTTGAATTCAAAATTTTCTAAGAAATGAATGCTGAAACGCCACTGTTCCCACTCATCTCCCTTTATTTAGGCTCTCAATGTCTCCAGCTCTTTCGGAACTTGGGTTTTTATTGGACAGAAGGCAGCACCAATAAGCCCTGGTCTTTCCCAGCTACCAAAGCAACAACTCAAGATGAAATTTTCCCTTGCTGGCTGACTCTAGTAGAAAAGAATTCAGTCCATGTTCTGAATTAAAGACAAGCTATTATGATTGTAACTTCTGTCCTCCACAATCTTTCCTGCGGGTTCAGCATGGTGTAACTCAGTGTCAAACTCAAATGGAAATGGGGGCCATTACACCATATACAAGGAGCCCTGTGGGAGGTTAACTTAGAAAATCACCTATTATCTATATTTTACTGTATTTTTATTTTGCTAAATATTTCCCAATTACATTTTACTGTGGTTCTGGATGCACATGGGAGTGTTATGAGCCAGAATGCATGTGTGACATCTCCGGCATAGCAGGCTAAGTGGTCTTCAAATTCAGCCCATGTTCCATTTTTGAGACCAACTAATCACTTACTCAGAGCATTGATTTCCTCATGCGTACAGTGGAGCAGAACGGATAGATGGCTGACCTCATAGGCAGGATGACCACAGTTCTGTTTCTAACAGCTGTGCGACTCTAGGCGACTAAGCCAGATTAATCAGCAAGACTTGTGTATACCAATGAAATCACAGCTCCTCCCTTGTCCCTAAAGTAGAGCTAATGCTTGAAATTCTGCCACAGCAAAGCTGGGAGGAAAACCCTTCCCAAATTTCGGTGCTATACAAAAGCACTGTTATATCCATTCTTCAAGCACATGGTTCTGCTCAATGGGGCAGGGAGCAGCCACACACTGAGACCATTTAGCACCACATTGTTTTTCTGGCTCTGGCTCCCACGTGCCATTTGCTTTTCTTACTCCCATGGAGCTAAAGAGGAAAAGACTGGCACAAGCTGGGCTTTCTACTGACTGGAAGTGGCAGCTGTGTTTGCTTTGCATGTGGAGTACCAACTTTTATTCTTAGTTGGAAAAGAAATCATTCTTCCGTTTTAGTCTTTAACTGTTAACAACAAAAAAAAACCCCAAACAAACAAAAGAACAGAACACCCTCAAATCTAACAGATGTGTGGTCAATGGATAGCAGTTGGGAATCCATCATTGATGGCTAAGAATTTGCAGTTAAGAGGAAGCAAGGGCCTCCCCAGAGCTCCACAGGACCCCTGTCCCCCTCCCATCCTGCCTCCCCAGCAGTGAGGAAAAGGAAGGAAGAGGCAGCAGGAACTGTCAGTCATCAAACAATCAGAAACACTCAGAAGTCCTGATGGGAGCTCTCCGTAGGTGGTTTGTGATTCCTCTACTGGATCTGGAGACCCTAGTGGGATAAAAAGCCTGCTACAGAGACAGCAAGCTGGAGAACAGTTTCTTCTCTTGACCTTTGCTATTTGGAAAATCTGACACATGTGAAAAATAAGTACGAACAATTTGAGGAATATGCAAAGACCCACATGAGGTGATAGAGTAAAATGAGCAGAACCAGAAATGTACAGTGACTGCAACAAGATAAAAACAAGAAAGCAAGCAGAAAAAGAACAAGGCTGAAAATGGCACAATTTCCAACAGACCTAAAAAGGGAAATAGAGGGAGAGTCTTTATTTGTTTATTTGTCATTGGTGAGGTGTGATTTCTGCTCTTCACCCCTCCAGTCACAGGGCGGGCTGGGGGTCTTTCAGGATGCCTGATGCAGTAGGAGGGGGCTCAGAAAGGAGAGGGAAGGGTTCACAGGGCAGAAGTAGTATAACATAAAGAGCTGGGAGTCATGTCTCCTAAGAGACAAGTAATCCCACTGCAGGGATGGCAGGAGGGGAAAAGCCTCAGTACATCACACTAAGACTCTCCTAACCATTCTCCTACCAGTCCATCCATGAAAGAGAGATGCACTGAGGCCCTAATGGCAAGGACACAGATTCCAACACAATTCTTAGCACCCCTCCTCCCCGCCAAGAGAAAGCTGCTTGTACACATGTAGCCAGTGGCCTAAGCAAGTTGCTGGCCAGGTGACAAGCCCACTTTAGCAGGATGGTCAACAGCCTGTGGGGGCCTAAGCAGAGGGGGGAGGGGGAGGAAGGAGGGTCAGTTCTGATTTCCGGTTACAGGCTCCAGATCCCCTAGTTTAGTACCACCACCCCCATGTGAGCAAGATGCCCATAATGTGCAAATCCCTCAGGCCCACACAGGCTCCTTGTCAGTCTTTTCTCATCCTATGAGTATTGAACAAGCTTCATGGAAGCATACGTATGTGACTCTGGGGTTCTTCTAGGTTTTCCTTCTTGGGCATACTCTCCCCCCTCCCCACCCACCCCCCCTTTTCCCCCCTCCTTTTTTGGCTTGTAGATGATAACAGTCAACCAGATGCCACTCTAGGGATTAGGGTGGGGTCAGGCACTGATGATCAGCAGCAGGAACCATTACTTCTTGACTATCTGGATGACATCCTCATGCTCCATCGTATGTGTCAATCCCACTCTCTGAGGACTGTATTTTGTGCTGGTTCCCTTGAAGACAGGAAGGAAGATGGAAACATTAAGTAGTCTGAATTCCTGAGGAGAAAGAGGGAAGACAGAATTCTTAAGTCAGAAGGACTGGAGGACTTACCCACACTAAAGCATATTTAAACTGGCTGGCGAGCGTTCGGTGAATCCGGTGGCACTAAGGGAAGAGAAAAGGGTTTAGACTGTAGCATGTTCCCAGCCGAAGATCTACATCTAATAATTCCACAATTCTACTATTCTCCTTCATGGCTGGTGCTCAGGAGATGGTATTTCTTACAAGGGGGAGAGTGAAACCTAGTACACCGCTTTTTCAACCTCTTAAAAGTAAGGATCAATACGTGTAATAACAATGTTACTTGAAGCTGTTGTGAGGGTGTAAGACCAATAACACCAGCACACGGGAGGGCTATTAGCACAGGTTCTTTGATCTGCTTTTCTAAAGGAAGGCAACTTAAAAGGGGTCAACAATCTTACTTTAATCAAACATGTATATCATTCACTTAGTTCAGGTATATGTGTATATGTTTATATATGTGCATGTGTGTATGTATATATATGCATGTGTGTGCATGTACACACACACACACACACACAGTCAGCACCCTGAACTTCAGAGAAAACACAAACAGAAATTACAAGCAGAAATTATATAAACAGGGCAAATACAGACAGCAAAGACCAACAGACAGGGCTTCCAACCGTCTGACCAAAAGCAATACATCCGCCGGGCGGCTCCTTAACGGCTACTCAGAGTCTCATCTGGCTACATCACAAGAACACTCTTCCCATGAGTGAGCCCCAAAGCAAAATGCTAACCTCCCAGTACACACACACACACACACACACACACACACACACACTCTCTCTCTCTCTTTTTCTGCAACCCTCATGACCCAGGCTCATGTGACTTAGGCTTCCATGTGACTTAAGCAGGTTACATGGGCCTATTAATGGACATGAAAGATCTTCCCATTAAACAAAAATACATTAACAGTACATTATAGTGGCAAAAGACTCCAAAGGCCATCTATCTTATGCAGTCCCACATTTGCCATTATTTGTTGCTTGTTATTGGAATTTTCTGCATAGATCTGGCTGTTCTTCACCCCACAACAGAGTGGTCCACTGGCCTTTCAGAACACTTGGCACAAGAGGCAGCCCAGAAACAACAGGGAACAACTCAAAGGGTAGAAATTTGCACCAGATCCCAAAATGGTTTAACATGGAGACCCAGCAGTCCCATCTCCTAAGAATATGAGGAGTCTCAATTTATGAGATGACAGAGGAGGGGAAGAACCCCAACACCATTCTCAAACATGTCACCCACAAAAGAGATAAACACCTGCTGACATCTAGATGAAGTCCAAACTTCTTTATGAAGGCTTCTCTGACGACAGACAAGCCTTCCTTGAACTACATACTCCCTTTTTTCTGGACTGTTGATTTGCCCCATAGTCCTGAGGTACCTTATATCATTTAACACCACGGTCTTGTGATTTAACATGTGTGCATGTATGTATGTATGTAGGCATGTATGTATGTAGGCATGCTTTATCTCTTTAACCAATTACAAACTTGGTGAAGTAGGCATCATGCTTTCCATTTCTCTGGCTCTTATACACAGGCGCCTTACAGATACTCAGTAACTATCAGTTCAATGGATGACTCTGGGGTAAATCAGGGTTTCCAGATTCCACAGCCATTTCTCCCATTCCTCACATGACCCTGGGGACTCATTTCACCTAATAGCCCTTCCCTGTCTCTATCTCACATGGATGTTTTGAAAACAACAGATATACAGACATGAAGAACCCCGAATTCTCTATAAGAAAACTGCCGTGCTACCCCACACTCCATTTCTGCAGTTAGCTGGGTGAAAACCTTTTGTTACCAGAAACAGCTCAACCTATTTATCCTACTGAAACCTCTGGGGTTTCTTCTGCAAGTTTCAGTCAAGGCCAAAAGAAAGCTCCAAAAGGACAATCCTGGACACATTTTCTATGTAATGGCTCCCAAGAGTCAAAATGTAAAAGCAGCCCACTGCCTCAAATGCTTTGGGGGCACAGAAATTTGTTTCTTCATTTACCATGGAAACACATCTTCATTACATAAAATCTTAAAAAAACATATTTGTCTCTGCATTCTAGGTAAAAAAAAAAAAAAACAAAACCAAAGAGTAAATAAATCCTCCCAATATCAGAGCACTATTAAAAATATAGCCCCAATTCCATGACACAAGTGGAGACCAAGGGTGGGGGTGGATGGCAAGAAGCCACACATTGCCACTCACTCATCAGTGCCCAGGTAATAGTTTGTGGCTTTGCTTTACTGGGATATACACACTGAAGTTTCAAAGAAAGATTTGAAAAACTCAAAGCGAGGGACTTTGGGACAAAGTCTTATTAAAGACTGAGCTGTCTGATGAAGTGATTGAAAGAGGCAAGTCAACAAGGAAGTTCCCTGCCTTGCTATGAGCGTTACGGAGCAGAAAGGGAGGCAAGAAACCTGGCCAAGGATGAAGATGTTAACTGAGGGAACTGTGAGAACTGTGTGAACCAAACGGACTCCATCTTGTGCCTCAATTTTGGATTTAGCTCAGTTCCCTTTCCACTTAATTATGGGTCTAGTCCAATTTCTGTCTTGTGAAAAAAACTATTCAATTATGTGAATTGTGAGAAAGCTTTAGAGCACTATTTAAATCTAGCCCCACATAAGGCTGGGCCACTTCTACCTGTTGCTTTGAGACCCTTAACTAAGGACCTAGGTTATGCTGACCAGTAACCCAGTCAAACCTGAGGATGCAAGAAGTTTTCTCACCATTATATATCTTAAGCAACCCATATATGTCTTATCTGAAAACTGGCCCCATACTGGTCAACAGTTACTGTTTCCTTTTTCCTTTGATGGAATACAGACACTTGGGGGAAGTGGGACCCCTCTTTTTTCTGATTTCAGGGAATTACACCTATTTGTTTTCCCCCTTCCAACTTGTAAAGTCCCTAATTTTTCCTCCAATTTAAAATTAGATTACTTCATCTCATATTCTGTTAACTGTTTCCTTTTAACGCATAAAAATCTGTATCTCCCTGTATTTGAGGTCCAGTGCTAACTTTAGGAGGCCTGATCCCAATCTGTTATGCAACTGGCACGCACTGCTTAATAAAAAGATATGTTCAGAAGATTGAACCTTTATTGCCTCAGTTATTTCAGATTTCACCTGCCACATTACAAAAACTTAGTCATGTGTTCTGGCCCAGGAGCAGAGTAGTAGATAAGACAACCATGACGTAGGTTAGTGCAAAGGAAGTCCATGGGCCAGAAGAGAAAGAGTGCCATGTGTGAGAGCTGAGTCACTGCCTGAAAACAATTCTGACTGGAGAGTTCCCTGGCAATCTGATCGGATATTAAATAATCATTTCCCTTCCTTTACTTACCACGTGCTCTACAGAAGCTCCTTTCCGGAGAATAATGGCCTCTGTAAAATCTGGTCTTTCTGCAGAAGGAATAGGAGAGACAAGGTAAAAGAGAGTTAAAAGCCCTCAGTTTTTCAAGAGCAGACCTTTTTTTTTTAAAACCAGTTCACGCTTATGCCATCCTGTCCAGTTATACTTGAAAAATGTCAAAGAAACAGACAACCATCAAAGTCCTACAAAACTTCAAGATATATCTTGTGTCCTCCCTAAGTCTTCTCTTATCCACCATCAACTTTCTTCAATTAAATTTCAAATGACATGACACTGAGGCCTTCACCATCCTGGAACCTGTTTTGTGGAACTCCCCAGTATATCAGCATGTGTCTTGAACACAATCTTCCAGAGGTGGCCAGAGCAGGGCAGAGTCCAGCACGATTGTCTCCATGCCAGTCCTGGACATTGTGGCCATTACTGTTGCCTGAGGTGGCCCTGGCTTTCCTGGCTGTCCTGTCATACTGTGGACCCCAGAGAGCCTGAAATGCACTAAACCCCCCAGACCTTCTGAAGATGAATTGTCATTCCATCATGCCTCCTCCATCTTTTAAACTTGTAAATTCGACTTTTTGAACTGAAGTTTAAGGTGTTTGGTCTAGAATAGGGCTTCTTAAACTTTCTCCACTAGTGATCCCTTCAGCACTTCTTAAACAGGGGTCACGACCCACAGTTTAAGAAGTGCTGGTCTAGACTGGTAATACAAATGGAGGAGGGAATTTTCAGTGAGGAAATTCCCTCTCCCAGTGCAGACTGGCAGCTGTCCTACAGCTTCTGGTCTTACGGAATTTCCTGGGAGCAGAGAGATAGGAGTGACCAGCCTAGGCTTATACAGCTAGGATGTGCACGGGCAGGACTTGAACCCAGATTTTCCTAAGTTTCAGACCGTCTCCGTGTATATTTATTTCTATTAAATGTCACTGTAGACTCTGACATCGAACCACTAAAGATTCTTCTGTGGGTCTCGCCATTCAACGGGTTCTAGGTCTATCCTGAGTGGACCCACTACCCTTGAGCCCACTCCTCTCCATTCTGTCCACAAGAGTAACATGAGAGGGCTTACGCAAACATTTTGTTACTATCCAAGTAACCTATGCCTACAGCATAATGTAGACATGACACTACTCTAACAGGCCCATGCCACCTTTTTGTATCCATCCTCTGCTACCTGTCCTTGCATCCATTATCATAATGGTAATAGACACTTAAGTGGCTCTTTAAAGTAAACAAAGCACTTTACCCATATCCAATTATTTAAACCTTACTAAGTGGGGTAAGCACTATAGATATTATCATCCCCATTTTTGAGATGACGAACTGTGACCCAGAGAGGTTAAGTGACTTGTCCACAGTCACACAGCCAGTGTTAGGATTAGAATCCTAGTTTTCTATATGTTTCTCAAAAATAAAAGCTAGTTGATAAGCTGCATGTGCATCCATATCAGCCTCTTTAGATAATTCCCTTTTTCTTCACAAACTATTTTTTAGTCTTTGGAATTTCATTCTTGAGCACTTCCCATCTTTCACAAGATGACCTTCCTTGTAGAATTTCAGGCTATGGGATCATGACTATCTCCTCTTTGAATCCTTTCAAATCTGGTCTCCTATTCAGGGTTTATGTAAGACTGTGCCTGGATTTTCTCTCCTTCTTTAGCATAAATTCTAAGGTAGAATCCTTACTATTTCCTCTCCTCACCTCCAAAGTTCCCTTCATTTCTATTCCAGCTACAAGTCGCTTCTTGTTAGTAAGCATGAGATCCAAAAAAGAAATTTCCTGCTGGCTCTCTTACCTTCTGAAGGATGAAATTATAATTAAGGCAAATGAAGGATTTATTAGCTGCTCCTCTTTTGGTAGAGAGAAAACTTGAGATGACCCCTAGTCCCCTATTTACAGTAGATCTTTGAACACAGCCTCTGCGTTCTCTTGCCCATTTCCTCCCTTCATCAGGGCAGTCTGTGGTACATTCTGAGGACAATATCACTTGTCTGGCCCCTCCACTAATCTTTGCCCAAATGTGAGTCTCCATCTCAATTCTCTGCTCGGGTTCTTAGATCTCTTCACATGAATATATTTTCTTAATACATAGTACTACTCCACTCTTAATTTTACCTAACCTGTTCCTTCTGAATAACATATGAACATCCGTATACCGTTCCAGAGTCATATCACAGTGACAGGTCTCATCCTATTAAGTCTCATTAAGACCGTATGAGGTTATACATGCCTCCTTGTGTCAGTATCCTAGTTCACTTCAGGTGTAACATATACTTTGAACATAGTGATATAGACATCTGAGGCTACAGTTGTTATGACTTACCCCTTCCTTGGTTTTTTGTCTCCACTGAATGCCTTGGTGTTGCTACTGCTACTTCTTTCTACATTGTAGCTACTCTCTACAGCACCAATAGAGACAGATCCCTGACGCTGGATACTTAGAAACCTATGAATTAACATTATCTATGCTGCATTGTATTTTTATTTATTTTGTTAAACATTTCCAAATTACATTTTGATCTACTTCAGGCTGCACTGCAGAGTTCACAGGCTGCACACCTCGAGTTTGATGCCTCTGCTCTATAGTATCTAGCTTTTAAATGTAGGAAGGCAGTTTTCTCCTTCTTTTCTTGGTTTAAAACCTTTTTGATTAAATTTGCAAAACTATAAGCAAATATAGTCTTACCAGGACTTATCAGGGACACTATATTCCTGGTCAGAAGCCTGTCATTCCTATATTTTAAACCAAGGCCTCAAACTTTTTCCACTGGCAACCCACCATTTAAGAAGTGCTATTTATTTAAACTACTTCCCAGAAATCCCAATCCTCTTCTCTGATGTCGCCTTAATCAAATGCTTCACTTCCTGTATCTGCCTTCTCTTCTGAAACCCTAACTCTCTTATGGCAGCAACTACGAAAACAACAGCTATGGCCCTAAGATCTCCAGTGTCTTGTTCAAGATTCAATAAATCTTCAGCAATGCCTTTTAGATTCCTTTTGGCAGTATGATTTATGCCCACATGAATTACTATAGTAGTGTATAGCATACAGTAGTCATCTAGTTTGACAAATCTGGGGAGTCTAGGTTCCTTGTCCTCAAATAAGCTGAAGGAAGGCAGCGGATTATTGTTAACAGGTTAACAAATGATTGTCTCAGTACCACCCAGCAGGGACCACCACCACTTTGTCTTCCTGACACAGGACTTGAGAATCCTTAACATTATTCCTTGGAAGACAATCAGCTGCTTCCTCCTTAGAAGGTAAGTTCTTTCCCTTCAAAAGAGGCTTCCTATTTAAATAATCCTTCTAAGATTCCTTCTCCCATGTGTCACATTTCCCCACCCTCTAAACTCCCGACACAGGCAGGATACCCTCTGCCTTTCAGATCCTCCTTCTTCTGTTTTCACACTGACACCCTTTTCTCCACCCCACTTTTTAAAGGAGTAAGTCATTTTCCTCAAGGAGTGGACAGGCATTCTTTGAAGCTCTTTTTTCTTCTAGGAGAAAGACCAGCCTCCACTTGATAGCATGGCAGAAATGCAAATGTTAAACACTCTATGCAGGACACTATTAAATTCTCTCTGCTCTTTGAACTTTTTGGAAATCAGATCCTCGGTTCTTTGCTCTTCTTGCTCACAGCTTCTTCCCTGGGCAAGCTCTGTGGCAAACTGTTCCCAGGGTCTTTTCTGTTCCAGAGCTGTTACTATTCACTTTGTGAGCACCACCTTAACATCCAAACACAACTTCCTTAGCCTTTTCTACCTCTCCTTCCATCCCTATCCTACATCTATCCTCGCTTTCTCAATTAAAATTACCGAAAAGGCTGTTGCTTCTGTTACCATTGTGCTTGCCTCTAATTCTCCTTTCACTTGGGGCTAAATCCTTTGCAATTGGGCTTCTGACCTCATACTCAACTGAAATTGCTTTCCCCAAAGTTATCAACGATCTCTTAAATGCTGAATCCAATGGTCTTTTCTCAGTCCTTACCTTTCTCAATTTCTCTACAGTATTTGATACCTCTCCACCCTCTCCTGGATATTCTCTTCCTCTGGATTTACATGCCACTGCTCTTTTTGGAATCTCCATCTACCTATCTGACCACTCCTCCTTGGTCTCTTTGCTGGATCATCCCCCATATCCGGCTCTCCAACAGCAGGTACATCTTAAGGTTCTGCCTTAAGTTCTTGTCTGTTCTCCCTATAGCCTCTCACTTGGTGACCTCATCAGCATATTTTGTGTGCGTGTGTCTGTATGTGTGTGTATACGTATGTAAACACACACATACAGATATGCATACACACATACATACATGTGCATGTATATGTTTATGTATATGTATGTACACACACACACACACACACACACAAAATCATTACATCCCAACTACAACTCTTTAAAGTTCAGATTTAATGTTACTTGCATATCATTTGGTGGTTCCCCTCTCCCCTAACGAATACATTTCTGGAATATTTGCAACAACCTTGATAGTGAGAAAGGAAACAAGGAGGGAGGAAATAAAGTCAGAGATTCCATTCTACTGCTCTTGCCATCTCAAACATTTACTATTGTAGACTGAATATGACAGGAAAAATAAAACTCTTAAGACATTTGTGTTTACACAGCAGGCACTGAGAAGCTGCCAAGTCCAAATCTGGGAAGTCCTATCTTCTCCTGCCTATTAGGATCCGAGTCTATGGCAAATATTCAAAAATGCAGCATTATAGTCCCTGAGGCTGACAGGGTAACTCTGGCCTTCAGAATACAGCCAAAGACCATGAAGAGAAAACCTGATGAGCCAGGAAGTTAAAATTCTTGTAGATTCCATGGTCTGTGACTCTCGGTTTAAGGTGGGAAGGGATGTAAGTGTCACAGAAGGAAACCTGGTCTAGGTGTGGTCTGAATTGTGCTGTCCTTCCTATATAAAAGTAACATTACTACTCCTCAACCCGAGCAGGATGAATTCTCTGAATTATTTTTTTTAGTAGTGGCAATGCTGTTGTTGTTCAGTTGGTCAGTCATGTCTACCTCTTCAAGACCCCAGAGACCACAGCCTGACAGTGCAGTCTATGGAGTTTTCTTGACAAAAATACTGGAGTGGCTTGCTATTTCCTCCTCCAGGGGATTAAGGCAAACAGAGGTTAAGTGACTTGCCCAGGGTCACCTCACTAGTAAGTGTGTGAGGTCTTCCTGACTCCAAGCCCAACACTCTCTCTCGTTAAGCCATCTAGCTGTCCTAGTAGTAGCAATAGGGTAGGATTATTATGAGAGCTGACCTAAGAAAGGAAACATCTCTCCTAAGTAAGGGACACCTGCCCTACCCCCACCCCAGTCCTCCTCGAAAAAAAAGAAATAAGAATAACCTGAAGAAATACATAAAGTTTACTGGTTCAAAAGAAAATGTAACTTTTCACCCGGGGAAGGGCAGGAGAGTGGTTTTAGCATTACATATTTCTAAGTAGCTATAGGCACACCATGATGCCTGTCCAGGAAAGAGAAGGCCTGGTCCTGAACTTACGTCCTCTTTTTTTGGTGTAAATACACGTCAGGGCCAAGTATTCCCAAAGCATCTCCAGCAAGAAGTCCAGGTTGAGCTTCATTCCACAGCTACAAAGACAAACCACACACATGTGTAGCCACACCCCGCCAGATCAGTGCTTTGTGAGTAGTTACTTTACAGTTGGGATAGATGAAATGGGAACATAAAGATGTTAAGGCCTTCTCAGAAGCAGAAATCCAGGGCTTGTATTTTACTCATCTGTCCCGGGGATGGGAGGCAATAGGAGGGGGAGGGGGAGATGAGGACGAACAGTATGGGAAAGTCAAGAAACAGCAGAGGAGATTTTAATCAGTGCCACAATTAACAGAGCTTGAACGAGTAGACAATGTATGTCATTACACTAGTTCCAGAGTGTGAGGGAGACGCTATTATCCTTGAACAGTTTATTTTATACCTAATTGTCTCAAGGGTAGCCTGAAGGTGGGTTTCCTCTAATGTAAACTGCATGGATGTTAGAATAACTATTTCTTACCCCATCTCTCATGGCCTTTTTTGCTTACTTCCAGGATTATGATTGTCAAGAAGTCTGACCTCCATGTAAGTGGGGCTTTACTTTCTCATTACAAAACAAATGTCACAAGAAAATGGCTGCCAGAGGCAGGGGCATGATCTCTGGGGTCTTACCTAATGACAACGCTGTTGGGCTTTCGTGCCAGGCGATCAACTTCCTCCATTGAGATCTGATCAATTTTGTTATAAACCTGATTCCAAAAGGGAAAGGGAAAAGAGGTAGGGAAAGAGGGGTCTTTAGGAAAAACAAATCCATTCAAATACAAATCATCTTTAACTCATTCCTGGCCAACTGCTCATTTTCTAACTTACCCCAGTACTAAAGGAAGGGAATAAACTTTTATAAAGCACCTACTTGGCTGAGCACTTAAAAAAATAGATTAGAGGTACCTATATCTATCTATCTAATCTCATCTGATCCCCACGAAAACCCTAGAAAGTAAGTGCTATTATTATCCCGACGTCACAGATGAGGAAACTGAGGCAAACAGGTTAAGTGACTTGCCCAGGGTCACACAGCTAGTAAGCATCTGAGGCTGGATTTGAATTCAGGTCTTCCAGACTCCAGGCCCAGCCCTCTATGTACCGTGTCACCTACCTGCCTCTAAAAGAACACTGCAGAGTTCTACATCCTAAAAAGCACATCAGCACCTGAATAAAGAGCCTAATGGGACTAAGACTCCCCGATGCCTCTAAAAGAAAGAAGCGCTTAGTTTAGTGATCTGATTTTAAACTTTAAAACTCCTACTTGTGTTGTGACCAAACAAAACAAACAAGATGCTGGATGCTTCAGTGAAAAGGAAAGCAAGCCTCAACTTCCTTGTCTTTTCCTAGGAGCCATTTTTTAACAAGGAAACAGCTGGTAGTACTGTACTGTCCATTGCTATGAAATACCAAGAAATGAACAAGACAAAAGCATGTATCTAAGGGCCGGTGTTTACTGAAGACAATGGGATCCCTCAGATCTTGTCTTCACCCTCCGGGCTCAGTGTGAAAGCCTCCACCTGGAATCCAGGTACCACTTACATACAAGCAGGGCATGTACACGCGGTTGCCAACAATCACATCAATAAACTCATCTGGCGAACAGTCTTCTCGGAAGAGAACTTCCGCATTGAAGATTTCTGAGGGGGTCAAAGTTAAGGTCAACGAATATGCTCTCAAACCCAAATAAAAGAATCACAGAATTGGAAAGGGGCTGGGAAGTCATCTAGCCTAACCAGATGGACATTCAGGCCTACCCAGGGAGGAACCCGCCTCCAACAAAGGATCTAACTAGAGTTCCAGTTGCGAGTTCTTTGGCCTAAGTCTCAATGAACAACACAACAAACAGCGTCCTTCTCCAACCTTTTCTTCTGTTCTCCTATTGTCAACATTACCTCGAAGGCTTTCAGCGACAAGGAGGTCAAGATGTTGGTGGGCGGCCCTAACCATCACAAAGTTCTCTAACTTATTCTTACCTTGAAGCCTGCCTCCCTCTTACTTCCACCTATATCACCCCCCTGGAAAAAGAGAATAAACCTAATCCTTCTTTCACATAAATGTCTTCTCTTTGCCAAAATACACGTCCCATCCCAAGTTCATCCAAATGATCCCACCAATTTGGTCTATCCTCTGGCTATACTTTACTGTCCAAGTCAACATGCGGTACCCAGAATTGAACCTAGCACTCCACAAATATGGGAAGCAATGGGAATTTACCAGATTACGAGCTTTAGTTGGGAAACCCTATGCTTATGGCAAATGCTTTAATAAATAAAATAAGCACATGCAGAATATCCCAAAAGTCTTGAAGCAGCTTTAAGCCTACAAAAGTTTTAAATTGCACTAAGACTTTTGGGACCCCCTATATAAAAGGTGCTTTAAAAAACCCAGGGATTCTCCCTTACAAATAAGTTACTGATTCTGACCAATATAGTGTGCTTTCTAAGAATAGCACTCAACATTCAGGATAGGGTGGTCAAGCAGTCATCGGTCTGGCTCCTGGCTGTCAATTCCTATCTCTAGGCCCCAGAAAGCACTTCTGAAACTGCCTTCTACCTCAGTCAGAGCAGCCAAGGTTTAAGGGGGCCCCATTTCTTGGGTCCTTTGGGGAAAGGATACTGTACTCATGTAGGATGAGCTGCACCAGCTTTTCAGAGCACTGGCTCAGTGTGACCGTTGAATTGAAGGAGATCCCACCACCTTTCTTTGGCTGGGGGTTGAGGAGAGAAAAAGGAAGATGTGTTTAAATACAGAGACCATTCTGGGAAGGACTTCTATTCTCTCTCAGCCGGTGCAAACAAACTCTAATTAGGCCCAGAGTTCTCACCTTGAAGTAGATATTGGGTCTGTGCTTGTTGAGCCGGATCCCCACAGATTCCAATTCCTTTTCCAATAGGGACCTGCACAGATACAACAATCACAATGACTCGTAGCTGGAGTTCAGGCTCCAGCAATGAAAGTCCCTTCTATACATCTGAAGAGAATTCCACCACTGTGACCTTCCTATATTACACAGATCAATCAATCAACAAACATGTGTTAAGCAGGTTACCTACACGGTGCCAGGCACTGTGCTAAGTGCTGGGTATACAAATAGAAGACTGAAACAATTCCAACTCTTAAAAAGCTCACATTGTAACATGAGACAACAGGTACATTTAAGTATAGACAATAAAGACTAAGTTCAAACAAATACCAGCAGTTAAAGCACAATGTGTTCAAATACAGGTTTTGTACTTAGGGGGACAAAGGGCTGTTCCATTAAAATATTAGCATCCCCCTCTTCCCTATTTAAAAGAGGATGAAATTCAAGTAAAAAAAGTGACTTTCTTTTCCAAGGGAGATCAAAGTTGGTCCTTGGCAGCTAAAAGCCAGGAAAACAGACCAATTTAGTGGCTGTGGGTGAAGCTGGAATCTCTGGCCAACACATGCAACCTCAAATGCAAACACCTGTAGCCCAGAGGGATAGGGAATCAATGGAACTGTTATCTGAGGCCTGGTTTCTGCCAGTCTTCAGGCAACAGCTTGGCCATGCTGGCCAACTCTCTGTAGAGAGTGAATGAAGGCCCCAGGCCAAGCTCACTGTGCCCTGGTAGAAATTCAAGAGAGTTCTCATTCCAAGCTCCTTGGCCAGGGCTTCCTACAACAACACCCTCTCCAAACTCTCCTTCTACTCTGCTGCTGTAAACAATGCTTCACTCCTGAGAGCTTGATACCAGAGGCACATACTGGCTCGATCTGACTCAGTTCCCACTCCTGTATGATTATGTCATTAATTCAATCCAAGTGGAAAGATGAGTTACCAAGGGATAACTGAGAGCTAACTCTCTGGCTGAGATTCCAACCCTTCTACAGAAGGGAAGACTCTTCTGGCCAGACTTTCCTGAGGGGCTACATGCAGGACAACCGCTACTAAGAGTTAGAGAACTACTCATCGGATAACCAGGCGCAGGCAGGCTGCAGCAGCATTCTTTGGTGCCAAGCTGCTTTCCAGCAGAGTAATTCTGACCCAGACTCAATCCATGCCCTCCCTCCACACACTAACCTCTGGACTTCTCCCTTGGTGGCATCCAGCATCATGATGACAACATCAGCTGTCCTAGCCACAGCAATCACCTGTCGGCCTCTGCCTTTCCCTGGGAGAAACAGAACAGGGAATTATGTTCATCCCTCTTCCTAAAGGAAGGTGTTAGAGATGGTCCAACAATCTTGCCACTTTTATCACTTACATTAGTGGATCTCTGCACAGGCACACCACCTCAAGACCACAAATGAACATTATGTCAAACATTCCCCAACTATATTTCAATCTGATTTGGACCACACTCAGAAGTTTTGCGGGCTGGAGACAAGTTTGACGCCTCTGATCTACACAGCTGTTCTAGGGACACATTCAGAGAATAAGAGAATCTCAGAGTTGAAAGAGACTTTCAAGGTATATTGAGGCTCACCAACAGTAACGGCTGGGGAAGGGGTTTCGATCAGAACATCAGAAATTAAAAGCCATAGGTGGACCTCTTTCTGGTGAACTCAGAAAGTGGAGGGTAAAAGGGGGAGAGAGATATCCCGGCTAGTCTGGAAGCCAGAGTTAGTGACAGCTTAGTGCACACACAAGGACCATCAAGCTTAAATGGACTACAGTTCTTTTCTCCTTTTTAAAATTATTTTTACTAATTTTGTTAAACATCTCCCAATTACATGTACAATAGTTTTTCTAACAATCATTTATTAAAATTTTGAGTTCCCAATTCTCTTCCTTCTCCGGCCCTCTTCCACATTCCCCCATCAATAACTCTAAATGAAGGACTATCCTCAGAGCTGCACCTCCATTATCTGGTCCAAATTTCCTTACACCACCAATGAATTTCCAACATTTCAGTCTCACGTCATAACTACTACCCAACTTTGGAGAACAATATGAATGGAGAAATAGAGGCAGCGCATGGCAATCTCATCAATTTCCTGCCCTCCAAAGACACTGTGAGGAAGAACCTGGCCCAAGCACTTCTGTTCCCCTTCTCTGCCTTTTCTATGCTCCTGGTTATGAATAAAAACCAAATCAATTTTCCTACCTTGGGCAGCACCTTCAATGATTCCAGGAAGATCTAAGAGTTGAATATTGGCTCCTTTGTACTAGGGCAGAAGAATGAAAGAGGTAAGGGGCTGTGGGATGCTCTGCTGACTGCCTCCTGAAAAAGCTTTCCTTAATATGAACTAACAACTCCTTAAGTCTTAAATCAAACACAGGCCTAAACAACATTTAAGTAGAGAAGAGTCCATGTAGATTTCCTAAAATGTTTCTGCAGGTTCAGAGAGTGCAAAATGGAAGCTTTTAAAATTCTGTGTTGCTATTTCAAGAACCAAACCCTACCAAACCCAATCCTAGGCTGAGAAGTACTTTACTTAAAGACTATCTTTGAAAAGCTATGCCTGTATTGGCATAAAAAGAAAAGTGTTTCAAAGCTTTCAATTTGGGACAGGAACTCCCTAGTTCCATTTTACACTCATCTAAGGATCATCCCACATGCTACCATCTTTTTACAGTCATGTCATCATGGGAGATTCAAGATTTAATAATAATGATGATGATGAGAGCTAACATTCATAGCACCTACTATGTGCCTGGCGTTGTGCTCCCTCTATCTCTTGAAATAAAGAAGCAATTTGGACAGATCACAATACAGACTAAAGATCTAAAGCATCATTAAAAAAATTTTTTTAAATGAAAAAACAACCTCTTTACTGGGACTAAATAGTGAGCTGACAAAGTATTCTTACTGCTCTGCCAGACCTCAGTGCAATGAGTGAAAGCTCCTTAGAAGCAGTGAAAGCAAGTAGTCTCTTGGGGTAGTATTCTAAAGCTCCCCTCCAGTATTCCTACAGGCCATGGAAGCTGCTAGAAACTCTTTAAGGCCTCAAAACCAGAGAGCGAGGCAACTAAGCCCAGCCTCAATAAAAGAACAAATGCAAACACATACCCACACACTCTCATTCTTTTTCTGTTCCCCTCAGAATTCAGACTTACTTCAATGACACCTGGGATACACGTCAGAGTGGTGAATTCATAGGATGCAGCTTCACTGGCTGTGGATGTCATTAAGCTCAGGAAGGTAGACTGAAAAGATGAGAACATGCCATTCAGGAGGTAAAATACTCAGCTCCCACTCTTTCAAACCCTCTAGCTCTATTGGCAGGCGGCCTCAAAAGGCAAAAAGACTGGAGGTGGGGGGTGGAGAGGGATGAAGGAAGGAAAGGAAAATAAAACACTGTAATTTCACTCAGTTGACCCCGAGAGATAATATACCCATGTGAAGTTTACCATTACACTTTCTGACTTTCTAAGGGAAGAAAACTGTAATGTGGAAGTCAAACATTTAAATCACAATTCCCTTTTTCTTGCCCCACTCCCACTTTAAAAATAATTTCAGTCATTGTTGAAGGCAAAGTCAGGCACACTGATGCACTATTGGTAGAGCTATGAATTAACCATTCTGGAAAGCAATTCAGAATTATGCTAAGAAAGGGCCCATACTCTTTGACCCAAAGATTCCACTACTAGGAGTAAATCCCAAGGAGATCAGTAATAAACGACTCATATATAATAAAATACTTAAAGCAGCAATTTTCATAACAGCAAAAAACTAAAAACAAAATAGATGTCCATCAACTGGAGAATGGTTAAAAAAGCTGTGGTACATGCAGTAATAAAGTCGTATTCCTGTGCTGTAAGGAACAATGAATATAGAGAAACATGGGAAGAAATGCCGACTGATACAAAGTGAAGTAAGCATGGACTAACAACAATGCAAATGGAAAGAAAATCTACTAAATAATCAAAACTGAATGCTGGGAAATTTAAAGGCAAAGGCTGGACCCAAAGAAGAGATATGAAAAAGCATCACCTCACCTTCTTGGTGAGGGAGAGGAAAAGCAGGAATAGGGAACTACGGTGTGGAACACTGTACATAATGTCAGACTTTTTCAATGTATTGTTTAGTTTCACTTTATTTTTCCACCTAATTTTTATTCTTTATTATAAGGGAAGGTAATCTGGGAGGGTGAAGTGGGAAATGTAGGTAATATAAAAAAAATCAATAAAACATTTAAAAACATAACCCCAGCGTATTATTCTTTCATATACATTTTGTTGTTAATTTATCAAATTCTATTAAGAAGAACTATTTGTATTTTAGTAGGAATTCAATCATCTATGAATCAGTAAGTAAGCAGAGTGAATGCATTGCTATATCTAGCTCAATCAGTCCATTTATATGGAACTACAACTTCAGTTTTCCTTTATTTCTGTAAAAATTGTTTCATAGTTCTCTTTATATTGAATTTAACAAATATTTATGAAGCTCTTGCAAGGTGTTACACTAGAATAACGATGACAAAATAGTTCCTGCCCGCAAAGAGCTTACGTTCTACTAGGGAGACACAACATGGCCACAGATAAATAAGGACAAGGTGATTCCAACACTTAGGCGATCAGGAAGATTACATGGAGGAGGAAGGACGTTCCAAGTATGGGAGATGATGTTATGTGTAAATGCAAATGCGGGAGAGAGAATGTCATGTTTGGGGAACAACTAAGAGGCCATTTTAGCTGGGAAAATACGCTACACAAAAGCAAAAGTACGTGAACCAAGGCTGAAAAGACAGGCTGGGCCAGACTGTACAGGCCCTTAAATGCCAGCTTAAGAAGCTGCATTTTATCAGAGTCAATGAATCTTAAAGGAAACGTGCAAAGGTTGCAGCTCTTAAAAAGCACGTTTAAGATGAAGAAAAACAATAGAAAGACAAATGACAAAGACCCAGAAGAGAGTTTCTGTGACCAAAGTCTTTGGAACTGTGAAATAGTTCAGTGCCAGAAACTGCTCTGATTTTATCAGTGGATATGACATTAAAGAAAAAGCATTACAACTGCTTGGCCACTGAGCCCTAAGCACCCTGTGGGACCTTTCCATGTGACTGGAAGCTGAAACCTTCCACATGCTCTGTCTCCCCCCATTAGAATGGGAGCTCCTTGAGGGAAGGGATTGGTTTACTTTTCTCTCTATTATCCCTGGCACTCAGCATGGTGCTTTGTACAAAATGCTTTGCTCGCTCATTTGTTCACATAATGAGAAGTGGAATTGTTCCAAATTTCAGAAAAAATTTTCCAGGTCTATTTTTGATTACAGCCCATTGGTTTTCAAAAGTGTCATATTGCATATTAAAAATGTCTTTAAACTGTAAAAAGTTATAAAGTCTATTGTAAAATTATTTTACTTTGTCCCAAGTACTTTGTTTATCATTGTAATGGCAGGAGAGCATCAAAGAGAGTTAAAGAAACAAAGAACCACCCTATCGTGCCCTCATGAGCAAAGACAACTGATTCATCTACACTTGAATTTTGTGTTCCATAAAATGGAACTAAAAAATGAAACTAAGATGATCAGAAGGACCGAGGGAAAGAGGGGTTTGCCTTACGATGGCAGCCTAAAAAAAGATTAGGGTTTAGTAATCTAAAAATAGCAAGACTGACAAGGGTCAGGCTAAAAATTACTAAAATTAGGAATGACATAGACAAGGTGACCACAGCCTCTTTTTTTTAACCAAATCCTAAAATTTAGGATATCGTACCCTCTAGTACCTGAGTGAAATAAGCTAAGGACCAATAAAATAAAAACTAATTCACACAGCAGGCAAACTTATGGAGTTTGTTACTCCAAGATACAGCAGACAAAAAAAAAACCTAAATGGATTAAGAGTGTGTAGAAAAACTGGCGAGTCCACAGTTAAGAGAGAAGCTGGAGTATAGCTAAGCTTTAAGGCTGAGAGCACAGAATAGCTGAATGAAATCTAGAAAGAACGTTACAGATAGCTCCAACTTCTTCATTTTGTAAATGAGGACACTTAGGCTCAGGGAAGTAACTTGTCCAAAGTCACACGGCTTCTAAGAGGCAGAACTGAGATACTGAACCTTCAATCTTCTGACCACAAGTCAGTTCTTTCTCCCTACATTATGGAAAAACAACCAGAGCTTTCACAACATGTTCCTAGACATTCTTTTGACAAAAGAATCAGGGTGTGACTGGACTATGCATTTGACCCAATAAGATCGACAAGAACTGCAAAGACCCCAGTGCTTCATATTTTGGAAAGGAATTTAGGTAACAGTAGTTAAAATTATTTTAGTAATTTAGTATTGAAATTAAGATATGGAAGGAAAGACTAAAAAATTTTAAGGGCCAAGAAATTGCCCTATCAGGAAGAGCTGAAGGAACTCAAAATGTTTAGTCTGGAGAAAAGGAGATGAACAGCATCACAGAATTTCAAAGTTGGAAGGATGAATAAAGTTCAGAAAAATAATAAAAGGTGATTAAAAAACTGAGTTTGGAAAAGCCTTAGAAGCCATTCACCAATTTTTGAGCATCCACTGCACACAAGGTTCTATGGATGATATAAAGATTTGTTAAAAACATGAAAACAGATTAAAAGATTTTGCCTTTTGTCTGGAAAAGAGAAAGGTGAAAGATGACAAGACTTCATACACACGGAATTTTCATGAGGATACTGGTCAGACATTTTTCATGTCTGCAAAGGGCTGACCAAAGGGAAATTAAACAAGCATTTATTAAGCATCTACTATGTGTCAGAAACTGTAGCAGGTGCTAGGAATACATAAACAAAAACTAGGCAGCCCTTCCTAAATTAGCTGAAACAGCAGATACACTTTTAAGCAAATTATACAAAGTAAATACAAGGCAATTGGAGGTGGAGGTGGAGAGGTCCAGCTAAACCATCAGGAAAAGCCTCATGCAGCAGGTGGTGCTTAAGCTGAGCTGTCAGGAAGCTAAGCATTCTTCTTTTTTGTGCCAATGGGGGTTAAGTGACTTGTCCAGGGTCACATAGCTATTAAGCGTCTGAGGCCACATTTGAACTCGGGTCTTCTGGACTCCAGGAATGGTACTCTATCCACTATGCCACCTAGCTGCCCTTAAGCTAAGGATTCTAAGTGGAGGTAGGGAAGAAGTAAATTCCAAGCATGGGAGAACTGCCTAAGAAAATGCACAGAGGATGGAGATTAGTTTTGCTGGACTACAGGGTATGTGAAACAGAGTCAGTGTCATTAGTGTAGAAGAGTATGCTGGAGTTGGATTGTGAAGAGCTTTAAAAGCCAATGAGAAAAGCTGTCCCCCAAGGAAACAGTGAACTACCAGAGCTTTCTGAGTGGGAAGGAGCGAAGGGGATAACATGATTAAACTTGTGTTTTGGAAAAACCACTTTGGTAGCTGTGTGAAGGATAGATTTGGAAGGGATAGACTTGAGGCAGGGAGACCAACCAGCAATCAATCACCAAGGATTTATTAAAAGCCTAATACATGACAGGCACTGTGTAGAGCAGCAGGGGTTCAGAGACAAAAGTGAGGGAGGAGCTTCTGCCCTCAAGAAGCTAACATTCTTTTTTTTTTGGTAGGGGGAAGGCAGGGCAATTGGGGTTAAGTGACTTGCCCAAGGTCACACAGCTAGTAAGTGTGTCAAGTGTCTGAGGTTGCATTTGAACTCAGGTCCTCCTGACTTCAGGGCCGGTGCCACCTAGCTGCCCCAAGAAGCTAACATTCTACGGCTGAACAAGTTGTAGTATGTGAATGTAACGGAATACCACTGTTCCATGAGAAATGATGAGCAGATGACTTCAGAAAACTGGAAAGATGCACATGAACTAAAGCTGAGTGAGGTGAGAGCCAGGAGAACATTGTACGTAGTAACAGCAATGTTGTGTGATTACTGACTTTGACAGATTTGGCTCTTCTCAGCAATGCAAGGATCTAAGACAACTCCAAAAGACTCATGATGGAAAATGCTATTCACATCCAGAGAAAGCTCTATGGAGTCTGAATGCAGAGTGAAGCTCTCTTTTTTTGTCTCTTCTTTCTCGTGGTTCCTCCCATTGGTTCTAATTCTTCTTTACAACATGACTAATGTGAAAATATGTTCAATATGAATATACGTGTAGAGCCTGTATCAGACTGCGTGCTGTCTTGGGAAGAAGAGGGAGGGGGAGAAAATTTAGAATTCAAAATCTTATGGAAGTGAATGTTGAAAACTAAAAGTAAATAAATTATTTTTTAAAAAGAAGCTAACATTCTAAATGGGGAGGGAGGGGGGGAGGGAGAGAGAAGGGAAGGTAGAGAGAGAGGGAGAGAGAGTGTGTGTGTGCTCGCGTGTGCACACACACGTATTACCAGCCATGTGACCCTGGCCAAGGGTCTGCTCTGTCTGCCTCAGTTTCTTCATTTGTAAAATGGGGATAGTAACAGCACCTAACTCCCAGGGTGGTTGTGAGGATAGAATGAGGTAACATTTGTAAAGCGCTCTATAAATGCTATTATTATCGTGTATACAGAGAATACAGACAAAATTAATACAACGGAGTTTTAGGAATGAGGGCACTAGGAGCTGTGGGAAGGGAGGAAATCTGGGAAGGCTTCCTGTAGAAAGAGGAGCTTGGGCCAAGGATTGTAGGAAAGCAAGGATTCCAAGAGACAGAGTTGGGAGAGGGGAGAAAAGAGCATCCAAGGCAAGGCAAGGAGCCAGCTCGAAGGCAGGGACGGCAGAGAACCCACTTGGTGTGAAGCACTTCGGAGGCCAGTATAGCTGGACTGTAGAATAATTTGTGAGAAGGCTAGAAAGTCAGGAAGGGGACAAGTTGTGGAGAGCTTCAAAGGCCAGAAGATTTTATAACTGGGTGACAATGTTAGGCCTTTGGGTCAGGAAGATCTCTGGTTGCCCTGTGGAGGATGGAGTGGGGCGGTGGCTGTGTGGGTGGAGAGAAGGGGATGTGTGTAAGAGATACTGTAGAGGTGGAAACAAGGTCTGGCCAATGACTGTGTATGGGGAATACAGAGTCACATTTGATACCAAGGTTGTAAAAATGAGTAACAAACTAGACTGAAAGGATGGCAGTCTCCTTGACAGTGATAGGCACGTTCAAAGGCGGAGTGGGTTGGGGGCAATGAGGAGCTCTTTTGGACATGCTGAGTTTCAGAAGTCTATGGGATAACCAGGTTGAGATTTTTTCTTTTTTTTTGCAGGGGGGAAGGCAGGGCAATTGGGGTTAAGTGACTTGACCAAGGTCACACAGCTAGTGTGTCAAGGGTCTGAGCCCATATTTGAACTCAGATTCTCCTGAGTTGAGGGCCGGTGCACTACTCACTGTGCCACCTAGTTGCCCCCAGATTGAGATTTCTAATAGGCAATTTACAATGCAGTCTAGAACAAGAGGAAAAGGCTTAGGATAGATCTAGAGATCTGGGAGTCACCTGCGCAGCAACGGTGATAACTAAACTCATGGGATCCAACAAGGTCACCAAGTGAAAGAGTGTAGTGAAAAAAGAAGAACCAAGACAGATCCTTGGATTATTCCCAGTTTGGGTGAGACATGGATAATGATCTAGGTAAAAGGAGATTGAAAAGAAGCTATCAGACAGGTAAAAGGAGAACCAGGAGAGAAGAGGGATTCAAAAACCCAAAGGAGAAAGAATCCAGAAAAAGAGGGTGGTCAAAAGTGCTGAATGGTGCATCAAAGTCAGAAGGATGAGGACTGAGAAGAAACCACTGGATGTGACATTTAAGAGATCGTTGGTGATTCTGGAAAGAGAAGTTTCAGAAAAGTGATGAGGTCACATGGCAAACTGCAGGAGGCTTGGCACAGTGAGAGGAGAGGAAATGGGGGCACTGAGTACAGATGGCTTTTTAAGGAGTTTGGGTGAAAAAGGGAAAAGATATATAAGATGATTGCTATAAGGGGGATGGTAGGAATGAGCAGATTTATTAAGGATGAGGGGACACTGTAGGCCACAGAAAAGGAACAAGTAGATAGGGAAAGATCAGAGAGGGGATGATAGTGGAAGCAATCTACTAGGAAATATGGGAGGGAATGGGCTCAAAGGTATGTATAATGGGGCTGGCCTCAGTTAGAAGGACCTAAGCTAGGGTGGTAGCCATGAGAATTGAGCAAATGGGACAGATTCCCAAGATGTTGCAGAGATTCTAAGAACCTCATTTCCTTTAAACATGAAGCTTTCCTGATCTCTTTGCACTCTCCCTCCCCAAATTATCCTCTATTTATTTTGTAGGTACTTCTGTATGGACATATTGTCTCCTCCAATAGAATGCTGGCTCTTTGAGGAGAGGGATGGCCACTTTTCATCTTCATATTCCCAGAGCCATTGGACACATAATAGGTATTTAATAAATGCTTGACTGATTGCTTGGATTTGGCTACTAAGCAGATAGGTGTATATACCCAATACATACGGGATAAGGGAAAGGTAGAGACAACTCAGGTTTTGGAATGGGGTGACTGGAAGGAAGGCGGTACTCTCAACGAAAGAGAAAAGACAAGGAAGAGAGGTGGATTCTGAGAGGAAGAGAATGAGTTAGAAATGGCCAACAGATAGATAAAACTGGAGCTCAAGAACGATATTTAGATGTTGGAGTCATCAGTACTGAGATAATAATGGAACCTATGGGAGATGATAAAGAAACCAAGAAGAGTGCAGACTGAAAGGTAAAAACCTCATGCCAGAACTTTGAGGAAAACCCAAAGTTAGTGGCTATGACATAAACAGTGATCCAGCAAGGGGGAGAACTTCTAGAGAGACAAAAATCAAGAGTCACAAAATCGAGAAGGAAGAGACTAGCGGGGAGAGAAAAGGATGACCAACAGCGTCAAATGCGGAGGAAGAATGAGAAAATAACACTGGATTTGTTAATTAAGAGATTATTGCAGGCCGGGGAGAGAGGGAAAGAGATTGCTAGGGACTCTGTGGAGAACAGTTTCAGAGACTAATGAGATGTGATGCCAGGCTGAAAGATGTTGACGAGTGAGAAGACAGGAAGCAACAACGCGCTCAGAGATGTTTCAATCGCACCTTTCCCTAGTATTTCTTTCGGAAAAAAACCAAACAAACAAGGAATGAAATTCTAAGCAAGGGCATTGACTGGCATTGTCAGCACACAAAATCAGACGACAGTGTATACTGAACAGTTTAGACATTTGCCTCCCTAAAGTCTAGGATGCTGAAGTCGAGCTTTGGAAGTCTAGGAATCCACTACATGGATAAACAACACACTTCAGCTTTTATGTAACCAAATCCAATAGGCCCCATGCTAAGCAATCAATCGACAAGCATTTACGCACCCACAGTGTGCCAGGATCTACGGATACAAAAAGAAAAATGAAACAGATGCTGTCCTCGAGGAACTTATATTCTATCTAGGGATACAACATGTACATAAATACACATGGACTATGTAAAAAGAAATACCCTAGTAATGGAGGGAAGGGAGGAGAGGGATCAGGGAAGGCTCCATGTAGAAGGTGGCATTTGACCTGAGACTTAAAGGAAGGTAGGGAATCTAAGAGGTGGAGGTGAGGGGGATTCCAGGTATGGGGACAGTCAGTACAAAAGCAGGAATGGAGTGTCGTGAGAGACAGGAAATGGAGATGCCATGTGAGAGTGTAATATCAATTGAGTTGGGACTTTCTTACTGTTTTAAAATGATTAATTAAGTGTCTTTGAGTCTTATTAGGTGCTAAGCCCCAGGCCCAAACCCCAATTAGGTGCTAAACCTATGTGGGTGTGACTTGGCAACCAAGGTGGGGGGGCCCAGGTGGGGCTAACTGACAGAGGGCCTAGTTTGCACATGAGTTTGAGTGATAGGTTTGGGACATCAGAGGCTCTTAGACCACGTGGTTTTAAGTCGCCTCTTTGTTAAGATTTTAGGTCACATGGGTGAGTGGCATGTGTGACTCACCCCTGACCCTGAAAAAGATATAAAACCAGGGGTTGGCTTTCTCTTCTTTGGAGTTCTTTCCCATAGCAGTGGTGGTGCGAGTGACTCTGGGCCAGCCCACATTATGAGCTCCCGGGCTGAACCTAGATGTTGGTAACTATGAATATGTATTTGGTCTGTCTGTTGACATTTGTAATTTGTTTAGGGCTCTCACTCGTGCTGGTGTGCTGATGCGGAGACTTCCGGGCAGCTGTAGCTAAGAGCCCTCCAGCTTGTAACCCGGATACTGAGACTTTGTTAAACTCTGGTAACTATGTATTGGGATTTGAATCAGACAAGGTCTGTCTGTCGATGTTTGTACTTTGTATTTTGCTCTGAAGTTCAAGGTGCTGGTTTTTTCCCCTAAACTAAGTGAATGATATTTGTATGCTGAATTAAAGTAAGCTTGTCAACCCCTTAATGTTGCTTTCCTTATTAAAGCAGATCAAAAGAACCTGAGCTTTTGCAGCATGCTGGTAGCAGGCTTGTTGTTGGGCTTCTGTTGGTCTTTCACTCCCACAACAGCTGCTAGCCCGATTGTTGAAACAGAGAGACAGCAAGAAAGCCAATCTGGCTAGATGCAGAGCAGAGGAAGGGAAGAAATGTATAATTTCTTAGGTAGGGAAAGGTAGAATTAGAGAGGATGGAGACTTGAGACAGGGTGACCAATTAGGATGCTATTTCACAACGGTCCAGGCAAGAGGTGGTGAGGGTCTGAAGCAAATAACTTCAATCACTGACCTTACCCACAGAAGGAAAGCCAATCAGTGCCACTCGGGCATCTCCAGATTTCATCACATCGAAGCCTTCTCCTTTGCTGGTGGCAGATTTGGAGGGTTCCAAGAGCTGTGCTCTGTACTTGGCAAGTTTTGCTTTCAGCAAACCAAGATGGTACTCGGTAGCTAAATATCACAAAACCAGACACGGAGGATTAACATCCACGTAATCAAAGACATGCATGTAAGACATAAATGAATGTCACGAATCACTGACTGGGAATATTTAAAGTGAACAGAGATAAGGGACAAAGCATCTAAAATGTCATTAAGGAGCTATAACTGTCTATGTGGGAATAACAGGTTCAAATAGTAGTACCTTTTGGTTTCATTCAAAACAGCTGAAAAGGAAAAGAACAGACCCAACTGTTAAGTGTATTCTATTTTACTCAAACTACAGCACCAGGCCAGCTCCACTTTCCACTACAAGGCTTTATAAATATCAGTTTCATGGGTCATTTCCTTTCAGCAAGAACTAATACTCACGCCAAAGGACTCTTCTTCCCCTTCCATCCTCAGCCTAAACTTCTACTGTGGATCAATGCAAAATAATTTCGGGGTAATATTTACTCCTTCCTAAAGACCCAGGCCTTCCAGCCTTTTTTTTTTTTTGTGACCAGGAAGGCAGTACTATTAACACCGGGCCAACAGTTAGGACAAAGCTAAACTTTTTAGACTCCTCTCCTACGTCAGCAAATCTAAACTCCTCTTTACAAGGTCTTTGATGATCCGGCCTTAAACCACAGAACCTCAGGTACCACAGCTCCTCAACATCTTCCCTTCCCTCTGCCTGGGATGGCATCCTCACTGTCCACACAGGGAAAAGCTGATCAGAACCACTCCCTCCAACAGGTCAAACTCCTTCCTGCCTTTGTGCTTTCTCCCATGGCTCAGATCTATTTCTGGGTCCCTTTCAGGCGGCTCCTCCTAGGGGGAATCGTTCTGACTACTAGTCCTCTTTGGTCCATCATCGGCTGCTGCCACAGCTCTAATGTTTCATGCGGATTTTTTTGTTTTTGGTCTTCTCAAGCTAAAGTCCTCCTCACTCTAGCAGTGCATGTGGCAGGCCTCCCGTAAATGTCTGCTGGCTGATGAGCTGGGGATGGGCTAGGATGGCATACATTTCTACCCTCTGGCTCCTTAGAAGATCACAGATTTAGAGCCCGAAGGGCCTTTGGGCCACCATCCGGCCCAGTTCTCTCTCTCTCCGTCTGACGGATGAGGACACTGAAGCTTCTAGGAAAAGGGACTTGCCCAAGGTCACACGAACGTTGGGTGTCATCTCATTCAACCCCTTCATTTTACAGGGGAGGAAACTGAGGCCCAGAGAGAGCGATGCCCGCCCCAGGTCACACCGGTGTTAAGTGCCGAATCCAGGATTCGATCTCAGGCCTCTTTACCACCACAGCACACGGGGATGACCGAGGCGGAATCTGAACCCAGGTGCTCGGGCAGCCAATCACGCCGGGCTTTTTCCTGGCACCCCACTGGTTCTGCGGGCCCCCATTCCAAGAATCCGGAATGTCCGGGGTTCAGCCCTCCCCCACCGGCTCGGTCACCTCCGCCCGGCCGCGCTTCTCCCGCATCGTCCCGCCCATTTCCCAGATGGGGAAACCAAGTCAGGAGAGGACGGAAGGCGCGGGGCGTCCCGCGATTCCCGGGCCCGGCGCTCACCCTTGTTCTTCTGGGTTCGGGCGATCTCCTTCTCGATCTCCGAGATCTTCTCCAGGATACCCATGACGGCGGCGGCGGGGACAGCAGCGGCGACAGCGCCAGCGGTGACGGCGGAGCAAAGGCTGCGAGCGAGGGCCGGATGCCGGCGGCCGGAAGCCGACGCCGAGGAGCTCCCCCCACGGGCCGCCCTCTCCGCATGCGCAGCCGCGTCGCCGTGTGCTCCCGGCAGTAGTGTTCGGGCAGCAGACGCACAGCGGCACCCCCTGCGTTCCGAGTTCCGTCGCCTGGGAGAGGCCTCCACTTCTTTCCCAGGAGAAAGGACGGCCCGGGCCGTCTGCGCCTTGTGCCTTGGCACCTACACCCTCCCCGGGCTCCGGAGCTGGCCGACCTCCAGAGCGAGGTCCGCCATCCCTCTCGTTTTACACGGGAGGAAACTGAGGCCCGGAGAGGGCACGGTGCGTGTAGCTTGGAGACGGGACTCCGAATCATGGCTGTAGCCTAGACAGCTACGTGGCACCGTGCAGAGAGTGCTGGACTTGAGAGTCAGGGAGCCCTGAGTTCGAATTCTGTTCGAGGCCTTTCTCTGATCCTGGGCTTCGCCCTGGTGCAGTCGTTAACGTGCTGTCGAGTTAGAGTCAGGAAGACCTCAGTTCGAATCTTTGTGTGTCGTAGCTGTGTGACCCTGGCGTAGTCACTTAACCTTTCCCCTCCGTTTCCCCATCTTTAAAAATGGGGCTAATAATAGCACCTGCCTTATAGGGTGATGTCAGGAGGTCATGTGCTAACGTTAAAGGGTTTACAAACCTTGAAGTGCTATCCAAAAGTTAGGCACTGTTACTTTCCTCACTTCATCCTCATGGTCTTCCTCTGTGAAATGTGGATAAACTTGAAATCGACCAGTCCTCAAAAACATCTATGAATACCTTCCTATGTGCCAGGCGCTGTGCCAGGGAGGAGGGTAGTGACGGCGCTCCATCCGAGGTCCACCAGAGATGCCCGGGATCAGGGCGCGCACGACTCAAACTCGAGTTTCCTGACTGTAACTGGAACAGTCTGTGCACCCTGCCACGTGGCTGCCTAGACTGGAGCGAAGATTCAAAGCCTTGTCTCCAAGAAAGGAGGCGGGGAATCCTACCTTAGGGAGCTCACCAGCTTGTAGGTGAAACAATGTAAACAGCCAGATAGAAGGGGGAGGCTGCTAATTACATTTCCATTAACCTCCCTGTATTTAGTATCTCCACCGGAGAAGGAAATTGTCAAGCCGCTCCTGTATCTTAGCCAAGAAAACTCCAGGGCCGTTACTGATGTGCTGTGGACCATGCGGTCGCAAAGAGCCAGACCCGACTAGACAACGATGATACCTTGAGTGAATGCTTTGTAGGAAGAGGAAAATGCCAGAGAAATGACTGACTTCAATTTTTTCTGCCTTAGGCCTGCCCCTGGCTGTGGCGGAAGTAAAAATCACAGAATATTAGAAATTGAAAAGTATTCTATTTCAGTTTCTCATTTTTCAGAAGTGGGAACAGGATCAGAGGAATCAAATTACTCAGATCGCTAATGTCCTGGTTGAGCCTAAAATGCATGACTTTCTTGCTCCTTTCAGTTAGTCATTCACCCAAGTGTTAACACAGCACTTCTTTACCCCAGAATATGTCCTGTTCTACAAATTAAAATCTGCTCCCCCCCTCAAAAAAAGTCAATAGCTTTCCCTTCACGGGACTCCCAAGGAACCTTGAGAAATGTCCCAGAGCAGGTTCCAAAAAGGTAGTACTTAAGAAGCAATTTTGATAAAAGTGGTAGGGATGAAAGCCAGGTCTTGTGAAGAAGCAGAGCTCACTGTGTTTCCCCTCTATAAACGATTTTACCTCATAGCCTCACCATTCATTTTCCATACTTACCTAATAGGGTCACTGATTCTTTGCATGAAGAAGTGTCACAAATTTCTCCAAAAGGTCTTTCCTTACTTCCTAATTACCTTGGCAGCATAGAATGGCAGGAAAAGGAATGATCTACGTATCAAGGAGATTTAGGTTTCTAATCATAGTTTTGCTGCTTAGCTGTGGGACCTTGGGCCACAAAAAATGAAAGGCACTATGCTGGAGATCAGAAATACAGAGATGAACAACTCCACAGTTCCTGTCCTTGAGTTTACAGTTCTGAGCTAATGGAGTCTAAATGCAGATCAAAGCGTACTTCCCCCAACCTCCCCTTTTTCTTTTTTCTTTTTGGCTTAGTGTTTTCTTTTCACATGACTACTATGAAAATATTTTACATGACTGCACATGTATAAAATATATCAAATTGCTTACCTTCTCAATGAGGCAGGGAGGGAAAGAATTTGGAAATCAAAATTTAAAAAAAATGAATGTTTTAAATTTTTACATGTAATTGGGGAAAAGGAAAATAGTACATAACCAAAAGTTTACATTTCAATAGGAGGGGTGAATAAATGATATAAAATGTGAGGGGGCAAAGGATTTGGGCAAAGTGGTCTAGGAAAAATGAGGAAGTAGCACTCATCTTTAGCTGGAGGTGTCAGGAAAAGGCTTCATGGAGGAGTGGCACCAGAAGTTCAACCCATGGATGGGGCGGGCCTGCTTTAGTTTGGGGAGGTAGTAAATTTGTAGTGATTAGCCCAGCCTAGGTGGAAGGTAGAGTGTACGAAGAAAAGTAATCACAGACCATCACCAATCCATGCTGAGGTCACTGACCCTTTACCTCAGGTTGAAGTCAATCCCTCCCTAGCTGAAGCTCCAACTGAGGAAGAGGTTTTGAATGCCATTAGGCTCCTTTCATGTGGCAAAGCACTTGGTGCTCATTCTATTCCAGCTGAGATTTACAAGACAGGGGGTCCATTGCTCATACAAAAGCTGGCTGAAATTTTCCAGGTTATTTGGCAAGAGGTTATCCCCCCAGGAGTTCAAGGATGCCTTCATTGTCCATCTCTATAAAGGTAAAGGAAATAGATTGTCCTGTGACAATCACAGGAGGGGTCTCTCTCTTAGTCATTGCTGACAAGATTCTTGCCAGAGTCCTCCTTAATAGGCTGACTCTTCACCTGGAAGATGGAAGAGCCAGTGTGGCTTCAGAAAGGGCCAAGGCACAGCTGATATGGCGTTTGCTACCCGACAACTCCAGGAGAAATGTCAGGAGCAAAACAGAGCTCTGTACACAACATCTGTAGATCTGATCAAGACCTTTGATAGTGCTAGTTGTAAAGGCTTATGGAAAATTAGGTCAAAACTTAGTTGCCCGGAGAAGTCCATCCGCATTGTACAATTTCACGATGGCATGCTTGCCTGGGTTCTAGATAATGGACAATGCTCTTGTGCCTTCCCAGTCACCAATGGAGTGAAACAAGGCTGTGTGCTTGCTCCTATGCTTTTTAGAGGCATGATGTTTTCAGCCATGTTGTCAGATGCTTTCAATGAGGATGAACATGGCATCAAGGTAAGCTACTGCACTGATGGTAAATTCTTCAACTTGAAAAGGCTACAAGCCAAGACCAAAGTGGAGGGAGTGGTGGTGCATGATTTTCTGTTTGCAGATGATTGTGCACTCAATGCAGCCTCTGAAGCTGAGATGCAACAAAGTGTGGATCACTTCTCTGCTGCTTGTGCTAATTTTGGCCTAACAATTAACACCAAGAAAACACAGGTGCTCCATCAGCCACCACTACACCATCCATACATGGAACCATCAGTTACAGCAAAAGGAGAAGTTTTGAATGCTATGGATAAGTTCACTTATGTTGGCTATGTACTGTCCAGGGATGTACACACTGATAATAAGAGTGATGCATGCATTGCCAGAGCTAGCTCAGTGTTTGGGAGGCTCCAAAGGAAAGTATGGGAGAGAAGAGGTATTAGACTGATTACCAAACTGAAGGTCTACAGAGCCATTGTGCTGACCTCATTGTTGTATGCCTGTGAAACCTAGACAGTCTGCCAGCACCATGCCAGGAAACTGAATGAAACAAAGTAGGCTGGAACCAGATTGTGGTAGAAATTGCATGACAGGCTAATTTTATTTTATCCTATCAGATTTTGAGCAGGGGAATGACATGGCCCACCTGTATATCAGAAAGATGGTTTTGACAGCTGTGTGATTGGTAGACAGTAGAGGGGAGCCTGGATATAGGGAGACCACAGTGTGGAGTCTGTAATATTAGGCAAAGGGAAGATAATGATAATGGCCTGACTTTAGGTGGTAGGTGCCACGTGAGCAAAGAAAAGTGGACAAATTCCATAAATGAATTAAATCAACAGCATTTGAGGGAGAAGGGAAGAGGCAAAGAGCAACTAACCATTTGATCTAGTTGAAGGACAAGTGGCAAATACTACTTAGTTTTTCCAGGCTTCAATTTGGGGTGTTTTGTTTTCTTTTTAAAGTTTTTCTTGCTTTGTCAGATGTTTTTTTCACAATCATAAGCACAAATGTGCAAAATGGAAATATTTTAGGCTACCGTTGATTTCAGAATAGCACTGAAAAACAGGTCCCAAGATGAAGCAATTTATTTCCTTGAAGCCATCAAAGCACTGATCACTTCCAGCCAAAACAGTTCGGCCACCTTGATACCTATTAAATAAAATAGCTAGCATTTATGTAGTGTTTTTCAACATTGGTAAAGTGCTGTGAAAAAGTCATTTTACTCTCACAACAACCCTGGGAGGAAGGTGCTATTATTTCTGTTTTACAGGAGTTAAGTGACTTGCCCAGGGTCACTCAGTGTCAGAGGAGGGATTTGAACTCAGGTCTCCCAGAGCCCAGGTTCAGCTGAAGCTCCATAGCTAAAAATGAATTCTACCCCAAGTCAGAATCATCTACTGTGCTTCCTAGCTATGTGACCTTGAACAAAGTCACTTAACTCAACCTGAGCCTATTTCCTATTAAGAAAGGTTATCAGAAGGGCTAAAATTTTGTCTTGGCTGCAAGTGTTTTTATTTTCGGGGCAGCACAAAATCAAACAGTATATCTGTATTTAAATTCAAGATTCTAAGGTAATCGCTCTTTTCATTATCCCACCCTGCCGCACCTAGTGTACAACTTAGCACGGAAGAGGGAAACCACCATAAGGTGGGTCATCTCCATCCAGAGGACTCTCAGGCATGGCTCATCAGGGAAGTACAAAGCTGGAGTATTTTTGGATGTGTTCCTCTGCAGTCTGCACTGCCCTCCACTCTCCAAGAAGAGTATCTGCATTCCTCAAGCATCTTTACACTTTATGCCTTTTTGTCACCCCAGAACCAAGAAAAGGGGGGAAGGAGGTCAGGACTTGCCTGCTGTCAAAAATTAACCAAAGAAGCAAGGAAAAAATGTGGTAGAAACTTTGGATTTTCTAGCAGTTAAAGGCCTTGAAAGACCACCTATACAAGTGGTTTCAGATCTTTAATGATGTTCCTGAGGAATTTTTACATGATTGCTATTGAACTTTCAGAAGTTCTTTTTTCCTTACAGATGTAATCATCAAGCTTACTGTAATTTCATTACCGAAGCAATTTTAATGCCTTTCTTGGAGTTTCAATGGAGTTGATATCTATAACTTTTGTCCTGTGTTGCAGCTAGTTTCATATATGACGTAGGCATCCTTTTTCATCTATCTGTTTGAGACCCCCCCCCCCAAAACATACATGTGTTTGGGTTTTTTTTGCTGCTCCTGCTTATGGTAAAAGAGGAAAAGTGCTCAAAAAGAATTAAAGAGTATAGGATTAAAAATGCCATTTTTGTCTGTAGGATATAGATGTAAATACTGGTTTGCTAGTTCTTCAGTACAAACTAATAAAACAACAAGTTACAGAAACTCTATCCCCTTCTTTGAATCTAGTATTGCTTCTTTTAAATATTCTAAGGCCAGAAGATACAAACACGAAAATTGGAAAGGACTTTGCCATGTGTTGATTATATTTCCTTTGTGTTTCAACTTGATCAAATACAGACAAAAATCAAGTTTGAGAGAAGAATTGCTCTTTCCTACTTTTAAAACTTCTGAGGTAACTAAAAGTAGAAATATACAGAAAGTTGCAGGAGCAGGGGGGGAAAGCACCCCAAAGCTGCAAACATCAAGACTGGAAGGAGAAAGAAACCAGATTGCAAGGGCCACCTAAAGTGAGCTTTACACTATTTGGACAAACTCCCGCATTATAGATAGTTTCAGTACACAAAGAAAAATAACACTCTTGAAAGCTACAGAAATATGATCTGCCTTTCCAAAATCAGTAATTGTTATTTTTACAGCTGCTGGTTTCTTCTAATACAGAAATGTTTGGGTTTAAAAATAGGGCAAACACACTGCTGAAATACCTTTATTATATATTTCTTTTTATTATTTGGACATCGATAGCTCTGCAAAATACTTTTCCCACCCAATCCCTTTCCACAATTCATCCATAAAGAAACAAAATATCTTGTATCCACTTAAATCTAATAAAAAACTTAAAATTCAAAGATGAATTTTTTTCCTCCAGAACACAATAGTTATTTTAAACTGCAATGCAACATACTTAATGGCATTTTTTTTTTTTTGGAAAACTATCTTATCAGACTCCATTTTATAAGAGGGGGGAAAATCAGATCAAGGACTTAGAAAGGAAATTCCCTGTTTTCATAAGGGAAAGATAAATTCTAAGTACCCTTTTGCTACCCCAAGACTTTATGGTTTTGATAATATAACCAGCATATAGACAACTTAGCTTTAAGCACTGCTTAATTATTTTGGAGTTCAGCTGAAATGCTATATAATGGTTAAGAGAAAAAGGAATTCTTTCCAAAATATCAAGAATATTAAGACTTGATGACCACAAAAGAAAAGTTTTCTGGGCAGTGGGGTACAAATAACCAAATTCCTCGAGTGATCTTCTCTAACATCAGGTATATTTGGTATGAAAGGAGGTGATGGAAAATTTGAAATCAGCAATATTTCTTAGTTATGGGTATGAATGACGATTTAAAATATTGCACACAGTCATGTAAACTACTGACAGATCAAAAATAAAAATGACTACAAATGGAGATAAGTTTTCCAAAGTTCTTTTAGGGAACACACTGGAAGAGGTAAATTCTTTGTGTTTTAAGGGAGGAGTCAAGATAAATGATTAGAGGTGTTAACTAACAGATGGAAGTCAATACTTAATTCCTTTCTCTGTCCCCACCAGATAGATTTTTAAGATCATCAACTCTTCATTAAAGGTGTCCAAAAGATCCAGCAAAAGTATTACTATTTATTCATCTTTTCATCATAACTGGCAGTTTCTCCTTAATTCCGTTTAGCCAACAGACAACCAGTAATTTTCCCAAACATTTCACGCCCAACAAACTCATGAGGGCAGCCTTGGCCCATTTTTTTCACTCTTGTAAGGAAGGCTTAAGAAGTTAAGCCTTTTTGCGATGTTTACAAAACATATGCCAGGCTATTCACTAACAGGGTCCTGAATGATGAAAAAATCTGCAACATGAGGAATGACTGGAATTAAACAGCACTCGCTAAAATAAATGAACCAAACACAATTCATGTTATTGTTTGCCTTGATTTTAAAATCTCATTCATCTGCTTATCAGCAAAGCTGCAGTGGAGCCTCTCTCATTAGTGTGAAATCAGCTAGGTTCAACCATAGCAACGAACAAGGAAGAAATGCCAGTTATTTCAGTGCTTTTGTTTTTAAAATCAGACAGTCTTAACTAATTTCTGAGAACAGACATGTTGGATACAAAAATAATTCACTGGGGACAGATTTTGATGGTTCAGTTGCCCTGATTAGACCAGACTCGCTGGTTATGTTTCTGCATCAAATTCTCAGTTTCCCTAAATTTTGGATCTACCTAACACGTGACCATTGACTACTGCTTCCCCAGATATATTTCTTTAAAGGCTTACCCTAGGACTCAGCCTTCTGATATGTTACAGTACATGTATCATTAATTATAAGTTAGTTGGTTTGTGTATCTGTCTAAATAAAATGTATCCTCCACTACTCAGTTAAGTGAAAGGCTTTGCATTTTCTTACACTGCCAGTGGCCAAACAACCTCAAAATGGGTTTGTTCCCTTGGGTTCCAACTGTTTTGTTTTAAAGCTACCCTTTCTGTTCTTTGAATCAAAGTCTGGAAACCACCAGAAAATGCCATCCCTAAAGCCCTGCACATATATTTGACAGCTACACATCAAATATACAACTGACGCCAACTCTGAAGCTTCTGAAATCTTTAAAAAACAAAAGAACAAAACAAAAAAAAACACACGCACACTTTGGCACGCACGCAAGCCTCGGGTTATTATTTGAACATGGTTAATGTTTTCCCTCATCCCCCAACGTTTCAAAGTCATTGTTATAGGAGAACAACTGCTCCTTCTGCCTGATAAAAAGGTTTGTCAAGCACTGTTTTGTGTAGCAAAAGGAGGAGGTACAAATGTTAAACTGACCAAAAAACAGTTCTCTTATTTAGCACTAATTTATGCAATGCTGCAAACTTTTGTACCAGGATGACTAGTTTCAAAAACTGCTGGTTGATTAAATATACATATATATATATAGGTATAAAAATTAATAAGTCGACATTCGCTGTTTTCAATGTGAAAACGATAAAATGTAATTCTGAGTAATTGTGCATTTGCCATAGAGTCCTTGCTAAAGGGACCATAAAAATAACTTTTCTAATTAAAAAAATCTCTTTTTTTTTTTATTGAGTTTGGTTTTACCCTCAAGTCTGTAAGTTCAGAGCAAATGTACTGAGTAAGTAGAATTCTGATCCATTCCTAACTGAGGGCTTGGAAGTCTTGAATTTAGTTATTCCCAATGGTGTGCCAAGGGAACCTAACAACTATTTATTTAGCCTTGAGTTGTTAATATTCCAGTGCTTTGCAGCTTGGGTTGACCCCATTAACCAATCAGAACTGAAGATTGATTAGACCCTTCAAGAATCAGTACTGCCTCAGCCAGGTGCTTCATTAGCAGATGTGGTGGCTCACCAATTCCCTGCACAAAGCTTTGTGGATGCACAGATGTGTCTAGGCTGTGGTTTCTTTTGAGCTACCAGACAAAGTGTCAGACCAGGGGCAATGGGGTGCAACCATAAATCTGTGATTCGAAAGAGTTCAAAACACTGCACACCAAGCCAATGCTGACATGTCATCCTGGAAACTATCAACTCTGTTCGGATTTAGAATGGGGAAAGGGGCATTTCTGTAATACAGAAGGTAGCTGTGCAATAAGGAAAAGTGCATTTAAAGGTAGCTTAAAAAACCAGATTAAAATTAAATTGCCACTCAGAAGCAGGAAGAATTCCACTTGCTTCTTCCCCTCCCCCCCTCCCAGTCAGCTGCATCTCTTGGGTTCTATGGGTCGACACTGACGCCACCTGGTGCATCTGCTCTTGGGAGACCAGCACGCGCTATCTCCCACTTCTGGCAGGTACACAATTCTCCTGATCGACTGGAATCTTTTCTGCCAAGTTCAGTTTTACTTGGTTATTGTTCTGAACAGTCAATTGTCACCGGAATTCATAGATTGGTGCGCTGTGTTCAGGAACATGAGTCAAATTTAGGGACTGATACCTGCAAAGGGGAGGAAGAGAGAATAGAGAATGGGAGACAGTTAGGAAAGAATTCTAAGTTTGAACCTGCCTGGACAATTATTAGGCTGGAGGTCTCCTATTTAACACCTCAAATTCACAAAATCACAGGAAATCTCATTTTAATTTCTCCCAAATTAAGCAGACTGAATTTAATTCACTTCTATTTTTCTAGGTGAGCCAAACCCCTGGACTAAACGATGAACAGAATTTATTATTTGTAAGTATTCTGCTGTCATTCATAAAGCAATTATAACCCACCTACCTCATCATATAAAGTCTTCCAAAGGACATGGTTTACTACTTCCATTAACTCACTAGCTAACCTACATTACAACCTTCTAGGACCTCAGCATCAAGTAATATTGGGGGATGAGACTCTGATTCAATTTTGGATGTCTCAGTTTTTATGATATGGTTAAATTAAATTCATATGTAATCCAATTCCTTTTTTTGCTCTTCCTTCCAGTCACCTCACTCTTGCTAAATCTTCCCTGTGGTTGCTAAGAGGTAAAAATCATTCCAATAAACTAGAGCTTTTTATCCGTTTCTGTGCTCTAAGGAGAGGATAGTCAAAAGATGGACAGCAGGAGGGAGGATAACAAAGCCTGGATGATCCACAAATTGGCAACCTATCTGCTGAAGAAATTATGAACTGACTCCAAAGGACAGCTCCTCCCTTCCTAGGTAATTCATAAAGGACATTCAGAAGGTCTGCAGGGCCACATGGAAAAAGTGTGCTATTTTCTATAAAGTGAATAACACACTGCTGGTATTCAACTGTTCTTTAGAATACTTTAATTATTTTTAAATGGTAATGAAGCTCTGTGAAGGAAGGCAATGTAAAAGATTTTTATAGCTCTATCAGAGCAAACAGTGAAGTTATCTGTTTGAAAGCCCAAGACAAGCTGATGCTGGAAGAGCACTGACTCCATCTTGTGCAATTCTATTTCTCCCAACTGAAGAACATCCTCTGGTCATCATTCCACAACGGAACACTCCCAAATAAAGCCTTAGGAATGGGGTAGGGACAGCACAGTGTGGTCCTAAAATCACATGAAAGCTGAGTGCTTTTAATTGCTTTACTCTTTGGCCAGGCTTAAAAAATCAGGTTACAATCATATGCTGTGTATGCCAGTACATAAAAATTAATGATAATAGATAAAATTTATAAGAATAAGTGGAACGGAGGTTCATGTACAATGTGATTTTGCAGAACTCAAGCAGCATCTATGTGTAAGACATCGGATATTTAAATATCAAAAAGCAATTTGATCTACATCATCCTTAATCCTAGTCATTTGCCAAGCATGGAAACAACACTGACAAAGCAGCAAGAATGCAATATAGATCCCCCCAAACCCCTGCGCTCCAAGGCTGGTGCTGACGACCTCTGTGCTTCCTTCTAGTTCTAAGATTTAGCATTTACCCCTCTGTTTATCACTATTACTCTTTGCATATGAAGGACAGGGGCGAATACCCTACTGCTGAAAGGGAGTAGATTTCTAAAGACGCCCAAAGCAGCCAACTGAATGAGGCAAAACAGTCTAAGTTGTTTTATAAGTCTTCATATTTTGGAGGTTTCTTTCTTCTGGTAGCACAGAGGAATAACTTGCATTTAACACAAAGTTTAAGAACAGCAAGAACTCTTTTGTCTTTAGCTTGCATTTCCTTAATATCTCTACTTCTGAGAAAGGAAGAGACCATTCTTACCATTCTGAACTCCTATGGTAATAATAGCCCTCTATAGAGGCTGCGGATTTCTGGAAGCAGATGTAGTAGAACCCAGCAAAGGAAGCACCACTGATGTCTTTGATTGTATGATCTGGGACTAGAAACTGTTCCTGTACAGATGAAGAAGATTATTTAAGCCATTGTAAAATAGGCAATGCTTTCCAACAAGGAATTGGAGTTTCTTGGTGATCACCCTAAATCATGCCGTCCTAGACACCTTCAGTAACGGAATACTTATGGTGGACTAAATCAATCCACTGTGGGTGTGCTGAGTAGCAACTATGGGTGCTTAAATCTTCTGAAGAGCATCTACATACCACTGGTTTTCACATGTTAAAATAACAAGTAATGTTGTGAGCTCCCTTGTGAATAGCAACTCTGAAAAGGTAGTATGGTTTTTCCCCAAAACCACAGACTAAATGACCCAAAGAAAATAAGTCTATACTTCACTAAAGGAACTATATCAGGATTTTAAGCATATCTTACAGCAAAGTTGTCAAACTCAGAGCACTCACCCACCCACCTACCCCCACCCCCCCATAGGCCAGAACCAGATTAAAATATAATTGGGAAGGAAATGTTTACCACAATTAAGGAAATACAATACAACATAAATCATGTTAATTTGTAGTCTTCTGCAGCAATATAAAGGCACAGGGACCCCTTTCTATTTAAGTTTGATACTACAGGTCTACAGTGACAGTTTGATCTGTGGAATTCCCTGGAATATGTTTAGAGAGCAAAGACACCAGAGGACAACTTACCCACTCTAGCCTGCCACCAAAAACCAAAACCAAACCAAAAATATCCTTCACCAGCATCAAGAGAAGAATGGAATCACTCTTGATGACATATCAAAATAAGGAAAGAGCAGGTTATTATTTCATGCCAGAATCCAAAGTATAGACAGATATAAGGAATAATTCTATTAAAGATCAGACAAGAGACCACCTGGAGGATACCTGGGTATCATGTGGTAGTGCCCAGGACCAAACTATGAACATCTTAAAAAAAATTTAAATTTCCCATATTCCTACATCTCACCACAAAACATTTTTATTGTTTAAATTAAATTACAACTTTCACAGCAACCTGTGAGATCATTAAATATACTGGGCTATCACATAACTAGGTCTGGGAATTATTGCTCTGTAGCAACTAGCTTTTCAAGAAATACGTGAACTCCCACAATAAAAGAGTATATCACTCTCACTCTGGATTCAAAGGAATATATGCCACTGCAAGAAATTTGGTTTGCAATTTTTGCTAATATGTGATTGTATGCTACAATTAAACTTAAAAAAAGGTATTACAAACAGAGCACACAAATATTTTCTAAAACAAAAGCCCCAAACATCAAACTAGACCAGATGGTTTGCACTGAGGACTCTGAGTAGAAAACCTAAATGCTATTCCTGGTCCCATATATCCCGCCTTGGTTACAGGGTAAAAGATATTAAGATGCTACATTGAGCCCAAGGGATGAAATATGGTAGAAGAAAAGATTTATTTAAATAGCATTTGAGATCTCTTGTTGAAATAAGCTTACTAAATTTAAGGGGACTGAGATCATCTTTAGTCAAGAGTATGCAATATCACATGATACAAAATTGGGGGTAGGAGAGTAGTGTCAAAGGGACCTGGATTAGTGTTAGTTCTTAGGGAAAAAAATAAATTTAGAAAGCAACCAAGCATCATGAAAGTGACTGAATATTACCTTAGGTAAGAATAAACATAGTAATTACTATAGTCTAAATGTCCAAAATGCAGCCTGCGGGCCACATGCTGCCTACAAGCATAGAAATTTACATAAATGCTTTAGTAAACAAAGCCGAGCTACCGCACAGCTCTCACTAAAATGGCAAATCAAAATATATTGTCTATTGTTTCAATAAAAGCCTAAGGTTGGACCGCCCTGGTCTCAATCAAATACAGGGTGTCCCAAATGTCCTAGTACAGTTTTAAGCTTTAGTAGCTTAAAACTGTACTAGGACATTAGGTTCAACCTGTATAAATCATTCGGGAGATTAGTAGTTGGAAAATGCATGCTTTTATAATTACTCTTCTGGATCTGTGCTTGAGTTAGCCAATAATGATCTAAAAACAACATGTATCCAACAATAAATCTAAGAAATCTTTGGTTAGGAGGAATTCCCTCCCGAGAATGGATACGTAACTTAAATGACAGACAACAGAAAAGCCCAATTCCCTGAGAGACTACTCAAAGTACAACTCTCACCTTCCACCTCATGAAGACATAATCCCCATTCTTCAGTTCTTCATAATCAAAGTCATCTGAGTTAAATGATTTTGCATACTGATAAAAAGCCTGGAACTTGCCCTGAAAGCAAAAGGCAAAAACCACAATGTTTTCCATCAACAAAATGTCATTTCGGAATTGTACCCATACTGTCTAGGTATAACAAAGTTTACAAATTCTGATAGTCATAGATGAAACTCAAAATAAAAAGGAAGACCTATAGGATTGTTGATTATTATTAGGATCAGGTATACTATCTTAGTCATTCATATGAATGCATATTAGGCCTCTCAAGAGTATCATAAATAAAGCACTGTTGAGAAAACATTAGGATAGTGACAGAAAAGAAGGTTAAAAACTAAAAATAAATTGAATCCTGAAGAAAGGGATACAATTTAAATAAATCCCACTCTTTAGACCTAAAGCCTACTGGTTTTTAAACAAAACCACCCCACGAAAAAAAGGAAAAGCCAGTTAATTTACCTTCAGCAAAGAATAAAATGAAGAAATATTTAAGCAGTATAAATTTTTCCATAAGTTATTCTCTTCTTATTCTATGGACAGTCTTTACGTAGAATTTTCAATTTAAAGCGCTAACAAAATAAGATACCAATTCATTTTCACAACACAAGACCCTGATGGTCAAGTAATTTTCAGAGTAAAATATGTAATATGTTACTCCTAATGGCAGCAAAATAGGATACTGCAATCCAATTAAATATTTTTAAAAGTCTAGGCAAAAAGGAAAGGGAGGGAAAGCTAGGGAACTTAGCGTGGCATCAGGGGTAGTATTGTGAAAGTACTGTATAATGATCTAGCTGTGTATATGGTGTACACATACACAGATACATATATATCCTACCATCTACCACTTTAAAGTTTGGAAAACGTTGTATATTTATTATCTTGTTTGACCTTCACAACAAACCTGTCATTGGATCTATGATTTCATCAGCCTGAAGAACACCTGATATGGGAACTCTCTCCACCAACTCGCTGATTATGAATTAATAAGAGTTGGCCAAGGCACAGAAAAAGTAAGAAACAGACAGAACTCCAACAAGCAGAATAATGGAAAACTCCTTAGCAAAGATTTAAAAGGATATCTAAATGAAGCGATGATCAATAAAAACTAGAGGGAAACATTACTCAGTTAGTAACTCCACACAGTCCTCAAATTTCTAGCATTATAAGCAAGGATGTAGAAGGGTGGAGAGGAGGACAATGGGAAATTAAGATCAGCACCATTTCTGTTAACACTGACCTGGAGTTAGTGGGCTTCTCAGCCTGTCAGAGCCACAGTATGGGAAAAGCCAGTTCCCAGCAGGTCATTGTGTAAGGAGACAAACACAGCTCCACCCCAAGCAGTGTGCAACCCCAGGACCATGATAACAAGGACAAAAGAATATGATATGATACAGAAACAGACACGATAGTGGAGAAACAGGCCTAAAATATCATGGTCTAAACCTCACAACAGCCTGGACGAATTCTTTTTATTTGCAGGACTAAATTGCAGAAGGGTGCATAAAAGTGGGGAAGAAAGGAAGGAATAGAAAGGACTGTGTGATGTACCCCCAATCAAGTCAAAGACTAACGATGGGGGCCGCTATGTGGCTCAGTGAGTAGAGCAAACGACCCTAGAGTCAGGAGGACCTGAGTTCAAATCCAACCTCAGACACTTGACACACTTACTAGATGTGTGACGTTGGGCAAGTCACTTAACCCCAATTGCCCTGCCTTCCCCACTCCAAAAAAAAAGACTAACAATGAAGGGAAAATAACTCCTGTATTGTCTCAGAAAGAAGACAGCAGGCTTGACCCAGGAGAATGAGCAAGGAGGCAAAGGAAAGGACTGGAAAGGGAGAAAGAAATGGGAAATTTGTTTCAGTGGTGGGAGGGGATACCACTCAAGAATACTCCTAGGACAGAAGAGAGATGGAACTTTACCATGGATATGATCTGCAGAGATTTGGCATTTAGAGAGACCACTCATTCTACCTAAGGTGAAAGTGAATCAGGGCTCCTGGGGGCAAATGATACCTTTCTGAAGAGTGAGAGAGCACAGACCCAGTGAGGAGATTTGAAGGCAAATGGAAAATGACAAAGCAACATCGATATTAAACTTATATGATCCAAATGCCTTACCATCTAAATTCATAAATTACAAAAGAAAATCGATAACTCTGATTACATGAAACTGACAAACTTCTGCACAGACAAAATTAATGAACCTAGGGATAAGGAAAGTATTCAAATGGGAAAAGAAATCTTTGTATCAAATTTCCCTCCTACGGGCTTGAAACCCAAGATATATAAACAATTAACAGATATATGTGCATATACACGTCGTGTGTACGTGTGAGTGTGTGTGTGTGTGTCTGTGTGTGTGTACGTACAAAGATAGACTGGGGAAAGGTGGGGGAGGCAAAAGGGATGGTAGTATATATACGTGACCAAAACCCAACAGATAAGTGACCAAAGGATATTGCTTTATTTGATCTCATGGCTCAGGCTAAAGTAAATACCTGGGCTTGAGATTTCAAAAAATTGGTATTCAGGAGATGACCCAATCACAAGTTTTACTGTTATGCAACACAGCAAAAGAATACACACATTAAGGAAATATAAACAGACAAGGTTTGTCTCTCTATGCAAGAAACTTACACCAGCCTGAGTTTGAGAAAGATGTGTTGGGAAGGGAACACGATCAAAGCTGGGGTTCAGGAAGCAAAATTATGTACCCTAAGAATCGGCTTAGTTGAGAATAGGCAATTGGTGCCAAATGTAGGAAGGAGCATTCCTAATCAGGCCCAGATGTGGTAGAAAAGTTCAAGATCCCTTATTGATATCAGGTTTGGGTGAAACTCAGGAAGGGGGAGTTTCTTTATCAGAACCACAAACTGGGAAGGATCTAACGTTAACTAAGGCAGCAAAAGGAGAATGATTCAAAGCCCGTTCAGTAGGCAAAAAGTTCATCCAATCAAAAAACTGTAAGCCTTAGCTGCCTGACATGGTTAACAGTAAGCTTATATGTTTCTATGGGCATTAAGATCATTTAGCCTAAGTGACTCTATATTGGAGTCCTATCATTATAACATTACATCAAACTAAAATCAAACAATATAAAATGTGTAATTGTCATAGATATGAACAGTTCTCAAAGGAAAGGCAAACTATTAAGAACCTCAAGAAGGCATGCTCCAAATCACTAATAAGAGAAATTCAAATTAAAACAACTCTGAGGTTTCACTCACACTGTGCAAATGGGCAAAGATAACAAAAGATGGGAATAGTCAGCGTTGGAAGGGATGTGGAAAAATAAGCACAATGGTGCATTGTTGCTGGGGCTGTGAATTGGTGTAACCATTCGGGAAAGCAATTTGGAATTATACAAATAAAGTGATAAATGTTTGACTCACAGATTCCATTACTGGGCTTATGCCCCAATGAGACCATTAATAAGAAACAAAAAAGTCCCCCAAAATATTTATAACACCACTTTTTTTGATAGCAAAAAAATTAGAAACAAAGTAGATAAGCATTAACTGGGGACTGGCTAGACAACTTACAGTACACAAACATAATGAAATATTACTGTAATGTAAGAAATGATGAACTGATGAATACAGATAACCATAGAAAAAGCTACATTAACCTGATTCAGAGTGAAGTAGGCAGAACCAAGAAAACAATATACTCCATCACTGTAACACTGTAAATGGAAAGAACCACACATATAGAAAAAAATTCAGAAGTGAATGTTGCAAAATTATAAAGAAAAATTTAGGAGCTCAAAAGACACTCTACCCCTTTGCAGAGAAGCTCACAAATATGTATGCACATTGCACATATTTTCAGATTTTTTTGATGTAGTATAATTAGTTATGCTGACTCTTCCCACTTCTTTTTCTTTTCTTTTTTTTCCCCTTGGTCTTAAAAAATACTTGTTATACAGGATGGTTCTCTGGGAGGTGAAATGGAAAGGCTACTGGGGGGGCGAGGAAGGGGGGACAATGGTAATGTCAAAAAACTAGATCATTAAAAATTTACTTATTTTTTTAAAAATTAAAACTTTTAATTACAAGGGATGACTAGGGCGGGAGGGGGGAAGAGGGAGGGAGGGAGATATATTCGCAAATGATTGGTTGGGTGGTGTTGTCTGTACTCAAGGAGGACCAAAATGACATCACTATGTCAGGGTCAATTACAGTGTGTCCAACTGTGGCTGATGAGATAAACATGAGCTAGGAAGGGTCTGCCAAAGGTCAGGCACAAATGGCATATATAAACAAAAGACACCAATAAAATCATTTTTTAGAAAAGAAAAATAATTCATAACCATGGAGAGATCAATTTATTCAATATATTGGTTAGTGAAGAAATAGAAGCAGCCATTACAGTTGATTCTTTTTGAGAGTATGGTAATGAAAACAAGGATATGGACCAAAAGCTAAAGAGGACAGCAGGGTCAAATTAAAACTTTTTAAGGTAGTCAAGAGAGAAATGTCCAACAGAAATGGTCAATGAAGAAAGCTTTCGGTCAACACAGGAGGGAAGAACACCAAGGGCATAAGTAGAAGGATCGATCTTGACTTGGAGAAGGGCTATCCCTTCCGCAGAGAAAAGTATAAAAAGGATAGATGATGTATAAAGATGTAAAGAGATTTTGAGGTGTGACATTGAAAGGGAAAGGAGTTCAAGATGGATATCCTTGATTTTCTCAAATGAGGAGGCAAGAGAAGGGGAATAGAGGCCAAATTAAATGACATCTACGCAGCTGTAAAGATCCAGTAGGCACAAAAGTGTGATTTCTTTCAGCTATGCTCATCAGTATGAGTAGAAATGATTATAAGCAAATATATTTCTACCAGACCCAATTAGGTATACTCTACCCCAAGCCAAGAATCCATTATTTCTATATTTTAAGTCATGGTCCAGAATAGAAACCTTATTCTCGGACATAATTTTCAACCAGCTCTTTACTTTCCAAATTTGCCTCTCTTCTGACTCCTCTACCTTTAACTGGCATTTAAGGTCTTTAGCTTTTTACCAAGATTTCCACAACCCCTAGCAATGCTTCTTTGGATAGTAGCTGTCAGAGATCCTTCTGGTTAGGATCATCTGTCTCCATATGAATCACCAAGAGTAGATAGTGGCTGTCAGGTTTGACAAACTTCAGCAGTTCTTCCATCAGGGCCCTCTACATCCAGGAAAATAGCATTTCTCATTACTGTTTACATGCGATTGACAAAGGAAGCTGATCCTTGGTATGCCTCAGCAGGTACACCTCCACTGCTCATCACTACTACTTCTAAAGCTGGTAAAAATAATTATGAACCAAGGGCCACACAGAAATAAGTCTTTTAAAAGAAGACTGCTATGCCAGAATCAGGAGCTAGTACAGGCCACTGTGTTTATGAACAAAAATGGAAAAAACAAAATTCTGGGATCCATATTATTGTCAACAAGTAGAAACTCTGAAAAAGACATGCCAATTGTTTTCAATCACACCGAAAAGCTAGTGGGAAGGTGCCAGTGTTTTTTCTTGGCCACAAGAGAAAAAATAATAAAAAGATTATCATTTTTAGGTTTTCCTGGCTACTATCCATTAATAGAAATAATTCTCTCACTTCTTCATGGCTTTTATTTCTTTCTACTAAATCATAAGCTCCGCAAGGAACTTAGGAGATGTCTTAATCATCTGAGTCTTCATGCCACACACACACACTCACTCTCTCTCTCTCTCTCTCTCCCTCTATCCCTCTCTCTCAATGGCCTAGCACATAAGTTTTTGCTCAGAATAGCTGTTTAAATAAGTAGCTTGTTGAAATAATGGACTTCATTTCTATACGGTCCATTTTGTTCTCCAATTTAAATTTCTTGTTATCCCTTGCTGAATTTTATATTTACCTTTCTGTTCTTGGAGGCTCAGGCAGGAATAGGACTGAACTGATTTATTTTACTAGGACACTAATTCTGGGATTGTGTGCTCATTTAAAGACAATATTCAAATGGATCCATGATCACAATTTTAAAGTTCCCTCTCATGATGCAGATCTTACTACAACCATGTTAGCCCTTCCTGTGCAACTCCTGTTCAGTCTTCCCATAAGGGGAGCCACCCAATGTGATGGAGGCTTTCCTTGCTGTTTCCTGACTCTGAAAGGGTACCAGGGGAACATTTTGGCTGCCCATCTGTTATCCCTCCCCGTTGGAACAGACCATTTTCTCTTCCTATCACATAACTGCTTAATGACATCTTCTTCTGTTCTTTAGAGTTTCTTGTCAGTTATATACTGCAATCCACACATACCTACCATGTGCCTTCTCTATGTGATATTCATTAATATTTCATAGACTACTGAATTTCGCTTCTCAACAATCCATTCTCCATTCTGTCAAAGTGATCATCCTAAAGCTCAGGTCTGACTATATCATACACACACATCCCTCTCCCCATGAACTCCAACAGCTCACTACTACCTCCAAGAACAAACATAAAATTCAGTTTGGCTGTTAAAGTCCTTTCAAACCCGGTGGTCCTTCCAGTATTCTCACATCCTACTTCCCACTACATATACGCTGAAATGCAGCGACACAAGCTTCCTGGCTGTTCCTCAAACACAGCACTCCATGTTCAGACTTTGTGCCATTTCACTGGCCATCCCTCATGCTGGGAACTCTCTTCCTCCTTGTGTGATGTCAATTCAGTTGGGACTTTTTTTTTTTTTACTGTTTTAGAATGATAAATTAATTAAGTGTCTTTGATTTAGCCTTAGTAGGTGCAAAGCTCCAGGCCCAAACCCCTATCTACTAGGTGCTAAGCCTATGTGGGCATGAAGCCCTCAGGGTCCTAAGGGGAGTTGCTAAGACCAGAGCCAACAGTAGGAGCCTAAATTCTGGTCGCTCAGATGACATTTGATGAGGGCTAAAGAGTGTATAAAAAGAGAGAACAGAGCTATTTGCTTGAGGCTGTCACTCCTGGAGGTGCAGGACTCTGGGCAGCTGCTCTAAGAGCCTCCTGCTCACCCAGATGTTGATGGTTTCTTGGTAACTATGAATTGTATTTGGTCTGTTTATAATGTATGTTTGTAATCTGCTTGTATTTGCTCTGAAATTCAGGGTGCTGGCTTTTTCCCCTGAACTAAGTGAATGATATTTGTATGTTGGATTGAAATAAGATTGTTAACCCCTTAACATTGCTTTCTTTCGTAAAGCAGATCAAAAATACCTGTGCTGGCAGCGTTCTTGTTGTTGGGCTTGTGTTGGTCTTTCAACCCCATAGTGGTTACTAGCCCAATTGTTGCAACACCTTATCTCTGCTTCCTGGCCTGCATGACTTCCTTCAAGTCTCAGTTAAAACCCTACCTTTTTGCTAGAAGCCTTTCCCAGTATCCTATAATATTAGTGCTTTCCATTTGAAATAACCTATTTATATTCATTCATTTATTCATTCTCTCTCTCTACACACACACACACACACACCCATATACCTGATATCTTATATGTACATAGTTATTTGCCTATTTTCTCCTACATTAGAATGTGAGCTCCTTTAGGGTATGGACTGTTTTTTACTTTCTTTGTCATCTCAAGCTTAGCATAACGCCTGGCCCATTAAAATGTATGTTGACTGACTCTAGGCTTCTTTGCCATCCTTGAAGACTCAGCTTAAACCCCACCTTCTACAGGCACCGTATTCTGTATGCCCAAGCTATGGTCCCCTCTCTCTGAGATAATCTCATTTATATTATACATATTTTTTATGTACCTAGTTATTTACTTAAAATATATCATCATCCGTATGTAGATTACTCCCAGATCTATGCATCCTTCCCTGGTGTCCCTCCTGACATCCAGTCTTGCAGTACTAACTGCCTAATGAACTTCTGAAACAAGATGTACTGTAGGCATCTCCAGCTCTACATATCTAAAATAGAATTCATTATCTTTTCAGTCAGATGCACCCATCCTCCAAATCTCCCTATTTCTGTTGAGGGTACTACTATCTTCTGAATTACCTAGGGCTTCGACTTCACTGTAATTCTTGACTTCTTAGTCTCCTTTACTTCATATAACTTATCAGCTGTCAAGTCTTGTTGATTTTGTCTCCCCAGTCTCTCTTGAATCTGTCACCTCTCAACTCACCTGTCCTTCTTCCTTCCCTCAGCATCTCTCACCTACACTACACAGCTGCCTCTTAGTTAATCTCCATGCCTCAAGTCTCTCTGTTCTATAAATCATTCTCCACAAAGCAGCCATAGTGACAGTCCAAAACCATAGGATTAACCATGTTACTCTGTACTGCTCAATAAACCCCAGTGGCTTCCTACTATCTCTAGGACGGAGGTTCTTAATTGAGGGTTAATGAACTTGGATGGAAAAAAAGTTGCATCTTTATTTTCACCAAACCCTAAATGAAGTTTTACAATTCTGTCAAACTATAAGCTGTAACAGTTAAAATTACGGTAAACTGGTACACAAAGTTCTGAGCATGATCAATTTCTCAGTAAAGCGCAAATCTATCAATAAAAAAAACTCGGCTTCCTCAGCAAAGTTAAGACCCTGAATGAGGTGGACAGCTCCCTTAAATAGTTTTGGGAGAGCACAGAATAAAGAATAAAACTCCATAGGCAAGGAACAAATAAAGACTGGTTACAGAGCTGAAGTGTGGGGGAGAATGACTGGTTGGAAATTGGGAATGAGGGGCTAACAATGACCCCCTTCTGTGACTAAGAAACGTTTTTTGTTTGAGTCCACCTGCAAGGTCAGAAATAGTGGAGCAGACTTCTCTGGAGAGCAAACCAGTCATCTTTAAAGGATAGCTTGGTGGTGTCCATCCACACCCCTCAAAGACAGCAGATTTCCTCCAGGCAAGAATAGAACAGCAATTAGCAAGAGAGCTAGATTTCTAAATGGAACTCATTACAGGCCAGCTGAATTTCTGAACTAAATCCAGAGACAAAGAACCATGACTTAGGCAATTACAGGATAAAATCAATTATTTTTAAATAGGATCAATAAAAAAAGGTACAGAATCAATTTGATTTTCTCAACACACAGGCAATAAATCATAGTAGTATTACCAGTACCTGTGACTTTGTTACCAATAGAAATCACAGATAGAATCATATCACATTACATTTGTTATAGATATCTCTGTGCCTAGTTGTTCAGTCACCAAATTTTGAAGTTGCATTTTCTTACACTGGTGCCCCAGACATCTACTTTGCCTTCCAGTATTCCCTAAGTATAACTGTTTGCCAATAAGTATATGGAAGGAGATGAGTTATTTTCATTTTGCAAAAGCAATAGTTCGAATAAAAAAATCTTAACTTTCCATAAGGTGACATGGCCTTTTATAACATATACAGGCATATGGACTACACATGTAGACCAGGCAAGTTCAAACACACTGGATGGCTGAGGTAACTGCTGAAGTGTGTTATTTAAAGTAGTTTATTACTGCTAACAGACTACACAGTGATAAAGGTCATGCACAGTGTTCTAAGTTCTGCAAACAGAGAAGTTCTTTATCCTACTTTTCCTCTTCATTCTTCCTTTTTGTACACTGTGTTATGAAGTAAAGACATATATACATAGTATGTTGTTCAAGTGATTTTCATGCATTATTATTTTGTGAAAATGCTGCTCATTTAAAAAATAGCTTTGTAAGAAAACTGCAAACAATATTTCTAGGATACAACTCTACGTACAACAGCCAAATTCCAGGAAGGACAGAATTCCTGAGCTACTGCTCTAATCCATGTTTCTATGAGAGGGTTAAAAGCCATTAAAAGGGTTAAAACTTTGGTTACAGGTTGTAAAACTTGTCTTATTTTACTTATCATATGAATTTCTTGAATATCTCATACAAATTACTTATTCTATGCAGATTTATCAAATCACTTAAAAACCATACAAAAATACTGAGCTTCAAAAAAATTAACTGAGTCAAATATTTTCTTTTAGCTTTTTTTATATTTTTGCTGATCAAATTTAAGTTGAAATGTCACAGAAAAACATAAAGACTATATCATATGGCTAATAATAATAACAACAGCTACTATTTATATATGTCTACTATATGTCAAATACTGTACCAAACACTTCACAAATATAATTTCATTTGATTCTCACAACAACCCTGGGAGGTAGGTGCTATTCTCCATTTTACAGTTGAGGAAGCTAAGGCAGACAGAAGTGAAGTGACTTGCCCAGGATTACACAGTTGGTAAGCGTCTAATGAGGGATTTGAACTCAGGTCTTCCTCACTCAGACCAGCATTTTATACATCGTGCCACTAAGCTGCCTAGTTTCACTTGAAGTAATGAATGTAAAATGTGTGACATAAAAGCCACTGCTGTTGTGTGTGTGTGTGTGTGTGTGTGTGTGTGTGCATGCACATGCATGCATGTACATGCACGCACACATATGCACACAGAAAAATTCTTGTGAATGAGTATGAAGCCAAGAAAAACTGAAAGAGCACCTCATGTGTATATACTGAAAATGCATGTAAAGATGTGAGTTTTTTCTGTGCAAAGAAAGCTCAATTTGAAAAAGCCGGGACACTTCCCAAACTTGGATTTACCGTTTCACAGAAACTTTCTTCAGCTGCTTAATGAATTGCCCAGCAAAAGAAACCCCTCCCTCCTGGAGAGATGTTAGTAAAGCCATCTGTACCGGCAATGGTCAAAATGGTTTGTGGTGTGCAACAGAGGAAAATCTGGAAGCAGTTCCACCGTGAAATGCTGTGATATACTCTAGAACCTTGGACATTTTGAAGCAGGTCAACAAAGAATAGGCTGACTCACTAACCCCCTCCAGTACGGTACTGGATGAAACAAGGCTTCTCTCAGTGCCACTAGCTCTTGTTTTTGTTTGCTACATGCAGGGCGACACCATCAAAGAGTTCTCATTTTCTGAGTCCCTCTGGGAAACTAAATTGACTGTCAACCTTTAGGAAAAGTAAAATATTTTTGCCAAACAAGACTCTGGAAAGTAAAGCTTCATAATCTTTGCACAGACTGAGTTCCTTAGACACCCAGTAATGCATCAGCATTTGCTATTTTGGTGAAAAAAGAAGCTCCTCCCATCATCATAGACATGCAGGGGCAACAAAGACTCTTCCAAAAACCCTGAAAGAAGTTTTGTCAGTAGTCATAAGTTACCAAGCTTATGAGAGGCAGGTCTTTAAATCATCACATTTTTACAAGATTTTGTCAAGAAATGGGAACAAAATAGAAGTGTTTGTCTACCACACAGAAGTTCACTTTCAAGAGGAAAAGTCTTGAAGAGCTTCTAAGAATTAAGGGCACAAGTTTCATTGTTTTCTAAAAGAAAAAGAAACCCCACTCTTGAAGCACTTTGAAAGAAAGGATTTATTCTCTGACTCGCTTACCTAGCAGATATGTGTAACCACATTAAGGAGACAAATCTCTCAATTCAAGGTCCTGAAGTCACAGCTGGATGATACTGACAAATGTCTTAGCTTTCTTGGCTAAACGGCCAGTATGAAAATGAGGATATGTATTGGGAATCAAGATGGGCTCTTAGCACTTATTCAACCAAGTGCCCTTGAAGAGTTTGGCCTTTGTTTCCTTGGTTAAATTAGGAGTCTTTGATAACCTCCTTGCCTCAAGGAAAGCCTAGTTGACATGGGTTTGAGTGACATGTTTGTGACATCAGAGGCTTTTGGACCACATGGGTTTAAGTAGCATTTTTGTGATGATTTTAGGTCACATGGGTCCTAAGGGGAGTTGCTAAGACCAGAGCCATAGTAAGAGCCTAAGTTCTGGTCGCTCAGATGATGTTTGATGAATGCTAAAGAGTGACTAAAAAGGGAACACAGAGCTATTTGCTTAGGGCCCTTACTCTTGGTGGTGCGCTGATGTGGAGACTCCGGGCAGCTATAGTTAAGAGCCCTCCAGCTTGTAAACCCGGATGTTTGGACTGTGTTAAATTCTGGTAACTATGAATCAAGATTTGAATCAGACAAGGTCTGTCTGTTGCTGTTTGTAATTTGTTTGTATTTGCTCTGAAACCCAGGGTGCTGGCTTTTCCCTCTGAGCTGAGTGAATATTTGTATGTTGGATTAAAGTAAGACTGTTAACCCCTTAACATTGCTTTCCTTGGTAAAGCAGATCAAAAGAACCTGGGGCTGCAGCATTCTGTGTGCTGGTTGTTGTTGGTTTTACACTGCCACAGTAGCTGCTAGCCGGATTGTTGAAACAGCATAGAAGTTGACATCGTTACAAGCTTTCAAAAGTCAGAGAAAGCACTTTACTAAGACTGAGTTTAAGATACAAAATTACCTATCAATTTCTTTGAAAAGAGAAAGCTACAAACAATTGGAATAACCTGGAAAGATTTATATGACCTAATGCTCCCCAGCAGAACCAGGAGAACATTACACACAATTACAGACACATTGTATCTGTGATGACTAACTTTGATAGACTTGGCTCTTCTCAGCAATCCAAGGTTCTAAGATAACTCCCTAGTGATAGGAAAAGCAATTCACATCCAGAGAAAGAATTACGGAGTCTGAATGCAGATTGAAGCAAACTATTTGGTCTCTTTTTTTTGTTTCTTCTTTTTTGTGGTGCATTCCATTGGTTATAATTCTTCTTTATAACTTGACTATTGTGAAAATATGATTAGTGTGAAGGTATATGTAGAACCTATATCAGACTGCATGCCATCTTGGGTGAGAAGGGGAGAGGGGAGGGAGGGGGAGAAAATTTGAAATTTAAAAACTTGAGGAACTGAATGTCGTAAACTAAAAATAAGTAAAGAAATTTAAAAGAAATAAAAAAAGACTACAGCTTAATGGTGTTATTCAAGCTAAGCAACAGTTTTCACAATATCTTTTAAAAAAATAAAATTTAACTTGCATATATTTTAAAAATATTTTGTCATACTACTACAACACAAATATAGTAAGATATTATTGATATTTTGATAATTGTATTTTAATATAATTTATTTCCTTTATAATCCCATGTATTTTACTGTATGCATTTAAAAACATTCCTCTAAGAAAAGATCCATAGACTTCACCAGACTGCCAAAGAGTCCATGATACAAAAAAGGCTAAGAATCCATTCTAGAATCAAATACAAACTCCTCTGTTTAAAGGCTCATCTCCTTAAAACTAGTATCCTTCTGGTAATGTTACATTGGCTATGAGTCATGAAACACTATATTCTACAAAGAAATGAAGTTGAGATTTACTCCAAGGTCAACAGTAAAGAATTTGGGAGATGTAAGCAAGCTACAACATATATGAAAAAGAAATTTATTATAAAGAAGTGGTGTAAAAGATATCAAGGAAATGCACAACTGAAAAAGATGATGTGCCGTTCATGTTCAGAGAACAAAAGTTAATTTTTGTTAACTTGGGCTTCCTTAGTATCCCTGGGATGTCAGGAAAACTCAAGGATGTTCCCCCAGCATACTGGGTGGGCCCTCTGTGTCAAACATGAGGAAGATTCCCACAAGATGGTTAAATGAGGATGGATTACACTGTACTACTGGAGGAAATACTGACCTTAATAAGACCACTATTTGGGTATATTGGAACAAATCCCCATTTTGCTCACAGCTTTAACTTCCAATAAGAAAACAAAAGTATGGCCAATTAGAAAAGTACCTTTTTCTCTTTTGGCCTGGAAATGCTCCCTAAACCTCTAATTACCTTTTGTTACCAAATTGTCATTCAAAGAGTCAAAGCGGATCCTTCAAGGAGTTACTCACCCAGTGTTTCCGATCTACGTCCTCATCCGCATCCCACTTTCGGGTTAAGAATGGGTGCTTTTTGCTGATTATTTCCCCTTCAAAGAAGGTAGTGAGAGTTGGGTATTCCTATAGTAAAATAAAATATTTTTTAAACTTTTAGCAAAAACTTAATCTTTTTCATTCTAATACTTGGATAAAAGTCAGCACTGCTAAGCAGTGATCTGAATTAGAGTTAAAACCTACAGAATGGGAACATCTGCCAACAGCAGAGGCTACAGACACGTAATTTTATTTATGTTGTCCACAAACAAGGGGTCTCTCCTGTGTTTGCAGTATTTTGAAAGTCTGATGTCAGAAGTACAGAATCACTAATAACTCAAAATATTTCTGTCACAGGAGTTTTTTTTTTAATACTTTGGTAAGCAGATGACATCTTAACACATCTTGTTTCTTCAAAGAGTAGTTCCAAACCAAACCAACCAAAGTAAGTGGTTCCAAATTAAATGTTTTAAGAACTAAAACAAGCGACAAGGACAACTTTGATTTTATATACTTAAACAAAAAAGCAAGTAATAAATATCCATGGTTTTACATACAAGCCTCATTATCTGCTCTATTTTGAATAAGAATATGCTCATTTTATTTTGTATCAGTTGAGATTCATATACAAAAAAGAGCAAATTACATGAGTGTGGGTGTATATATGTATGTGTATGTCTCTACACCCATACAGTCAGACCTGTAATTCCACTGGCATAGGGAACTCCCAGTGAGGAAACACCCCTTTTTAAAGCAATAAAGTGCCTGCTCTGCCACTTCCAGTCCCCTAGAGTTGCTTGGGGCCAGGGTTCTACTACCAGGATATGTCCAAAGAGAATGGGACCCATGTCTTCTGAATTCCACCTCCCTGTCCTGCTCCCTGCATACATACACACACCAACCCAACACTAATAAGGCCACTTTTTTTCCTTTAGATTTTCTAGAATCTCTTTCTTATGTTGTTTCTAACAGTATTCATACAATGATATTATATATATTTAAAGTGCTATTGTTTTAATACTAGTTTTTCCCCAGGTCAGTATCTCCCTTGTTAAAGAATACCCTATTATAACAAACAAAACCAGTTTTCAAATATATTCTATTGTTTTTACCACAGTCCCCCCAACAGATGCTTCATGCAATTCAGTATCTACATAAGCACCTCTCTCTTCTTCCTCAGTTTCTTTCCTTCAACAACATGGAAGTCCTAGGAGACCAGGAACAACTTTTATTTGTCTTTGTATTCCTAGGACCTAACATACAGTAGGTGTTTAATGTTTGTTGAACTGAATATACTCTACCAGACTAGAATAAACCAGGAACATACAATCCTGAAAGCTTCATAAAATCAGGAATGTCTCCACTATGTCTATAACTCATTGGAAAAGATTTGATGTATGGAAAAATTGCTGTTATCTTTTTTTTTTTTTTAGACAAAGCTCCAAGATTATTATGAACCTCCTTATTCAACAGATCCCACTTTCTACAAAGCCAGTGGATATCCTAGTGTTTACATATAAAGATGCACCAATTAAGTGAGTATTCTAACTTGTATTTGTGGTCTTATCCTCCCTACTAGATTATAAACTCCTTGGGGCTAGAGACTATTATTCATTTTTACCTCTTCCTCAACAATGAGCAGTGCATGGTACAGAGTTTCTCTGTTTAACAGTGAATAAACCAGACAAAAAGGGAAAATTTCCAAAGTAGAAACTTGTAGTCTTAAACTTTTTTCACAAGACCACAGATTGCATTTGACAGAATACAAAAAGGCCTACCAATAAATAGCTTTAGGAAAGACTATTAAAGTAAAATTTTTAAAACTACCACCCCTGGCTTCTAAAAGGGAATTGACCTGAAAGAGAAGGCAAGTAAGATCAACATGTGTAAATTAACACTAGGGAAACAGGAAAAGGTAGTAGAAAGAACAATGTATTTGTAGTGCAAAGACCTAGATCAAATCCTAGCTTTAATACTGACTTTACTACTCCTCTGTGACCTTGCTCAAGTCTCTTCACATCTCTGTGTCTTACTTCTAAAATGAAAGGACTGAACCAGATGAACTCTAAAGACATTTCCAACTCTAAAACCCTAAAATCATGTACTCCTAGTGGCTCAGAAGGCGAGTTTCCTCTAATGATTTCTCAGCATGGCAAACTGTTTATTAAATTGACTTCTCCCTCTCCTCCCCCAAATAAAAGCAGCTAACTGGATTTCTACTGAAAGAGTTGCCAGGGAGTACAAAGAGATTAAGGGCCTTGTACAGGGACAAGAACCCAGTACGTGACAGACATGGGGCCTCCCTCTCCACTATGCCATCCTACCCCATTCATTTCAATCTTTAGGCCAAATGCCTCACCACCTTTGTGCTGCCCTCTGCCAATAAGTTCCTGAGATTTGTTCAGTAACCAGGCTAAAGCGCAATTCTTCCCAAAATCTAAAATAATATGCAAACTTGAGAATATAAAAATGCCATCAGTATCTTACAATCCATGTGTTAAGGAACTATAGCTACTTACAAATAAGGTATTTGGGTATTCTTAGCATCATCTAATTAAAACAAAAGCTAGAACTTCAACAGTAATTCCCAACAAGCAAGTTTCAAGTGGTTTCGCTACACAACTAAATACGACTTCTTGGCAAAGCTGAGAATTTTTAATAATAAAGATATATGCATATACACATATATACACATATATGTACATATAAATATATACACATTTATAAATTAAAAAAATTTCTGACTTTTGTTTGACCAGTTCACAACACTCTCCCTTAATCTATATTTTGTTCATGTTTATGCTTTAGAGGCATAACATAAATGTATTTGATTTTGTGCTTGAATTTTAATTTGGGCAGCAAACTTTTATTATAAATATGTATCAATTTAAAATTTCTGAATTTTCGTTCATAAGAAGATCAGTATAAGGAACTAAGAATATCTAACATGGAATAAAGAAGACTAAAGGGTAATAAGACAGTTGTCTTCAACCATCAGAAGGCCTACCTCAAAGAAGAGGGATTAGACATGCCTTTCAATATACTTGGCCTCACGAGGCAGAGTTAGGAATACGTGACAGAAAAAAAGAAAGGCAGAATTCATCCTGAAAAACTTCTAACAATTAGAGACATCCAAAAGTGAAATGGACTACATTAGTAAGTACTAAAGATCTTAAGTCTGAAGCTAGATGGTCATTTGTTGAGGATAATGTAGAGGGAATTCCCACTCTATTTCCTTAAACTAGACCTGGAGAAAATCAACTTCTCTACTCATCTGGTAATAACTGTCTCTTACTTGGAAAAAGTAGCCAAAGGTTGGTAGGAATTTGGGAGGCAAAAGCCAGTCATTCAGTAGTATGGGTCCTGCACTATACCTTCCAAGTTACAGCACAAGATTTTTTTTTTGTACCTAAAAGGAAGCTTTCCCAATACAGAGGTAGTTCTATATAGAAACTGAATTATATGTAGGAAACCTGGGTTCTAGCCCTAGTTCTGAACTGATGCAATGGGGATCTTAGGCTTTAACCTTCTATGGTGCTGAAGTCTACCTCAAAGGGACAACGTATAAAGGAGTCATAGGATTTGGGGATTAGGCCTCGATGTATGGTGGAATTCTGCCTCAATCGAATGATATGGGAAAAAAAAAAGTACTGGCTTTTGGACGTCATTTGAAGAACAGAGAACTAATCACCCAACAGGATAATCATGATGGTCATGGACTGTCCATACATTAAGCTGGTCTCTTCCGGTAATATAACCAAGTATCAATCAAAGTAGTGCTTTCCGGCGACATGAAGAACTAGTAAGGGAGAAGAGGTCTCTTCCCACTCAAAAGATCTTAGAGATGGCACTGCCTAGTCCTTTCTACCATTCTGTCTCCCTTTTCTCCCAATATATACATACTGGTTTTAGGACCTCCTGGAGTCTGTTATATGTATATAAAACTAGAGGATTTTTAACATCATTCTTACTTCTCTATAGAAAAGCCTCTCCAATCTTTTTTATTAGCTCTAAATATGAATCCTTTTAATGCCTGATTTTGTAGTTTCGGATTTACTATTTTATATCTCAAATTCTATAAGTCAGCCTATGTATTTAAAACGTTTAAATACAGTTTTTGAGAGGCAGAATGGCACAGTGGATAGAGAAATGGTTTTGAAGCCAGGAAGACCTGAGTTCCAAGTCCTGCCTATCACACACAATCTGGGTGTGATCCCGGGTGAGTAACTTAACCTTCTCAGTGCTCTAGGCAAACCTCAGACTGGTAGTTCTCAAACTTCTTGGTCTCAGTACCTCTTTACTTTCCTTAAAATGACTGAAGGCCACCCCCCAAGAGCTTATGGTTATGTGGGATATATCTATTGATATTTATTGTATTAGAAATGTAAATGTCCCTTCTGCTGTGGCTGCCGTTGGGGCTACGCGCTGCAGCCATGGCCATCCAATACCCCATGGCCGTGGGCCTCAACAAGGGCCACAAAGTTACCAAAAACGTTTCGAAGCCGCGACACTGCCGTCGCCGTGGGCGCTTGACCAAACACACCAAGTTTGTGAGAGATATGATCCGGGAAGTGTGTGGATTTGCCCCTTATGAGAGGCGTGCCATGGAATTGTTAAAGGTCTCTAAGGATAAGAGAGCCCTTAAGTTCATCAAAAAAAGGGTGGGAACTCACATCCGGGCCAAGAGGAAGAGAGAGGAGCTCAGCAACGTCCTAGCTGCCATGAGGAAGGCTGCTGCCAAGAAGGACTAAACTGGACCCTGCCAATCTTTCCCACTTACCCAATAAAGATTTGACAAATAAAAAAAAAAAGAAAAAGAAAAAGAAAAAAAAAAGAAAGAAATGTAAATGTCTTAATATTATGATGAAAATAGTTTTGACCTGGCCACTCCATGAAAGGGTCTCTGGGAACTTCTGGCCTACCAAGGCCAAACTTTGAGAAACATTGTCTTAGATGTAAGGTGCCAGAGGGAGTTTCCTCACCTGGGAGTTCCCTGGTTTCAATTTTACTGTTTAACAACTGGACTGTATTATGTTTTACATGCTAACTCTTGTCTCTTAACAAGGCCTTCAGAAGATAACATCCCAGTGCCAACTTTCTAATTGACATTCTCCAAATGTTACATTTATTTCTTAACTGCGACATCTGTTGGGCTTTGCTCAGTCCTTTCTCCTTAACTGGTCTACAGCTTTTGATGCTATAAGCTGTTCCATCTTCCTGGAAATGCTCTCCTTTTCCTTATCAATTAAACATTTATTAAGCATCTACTTTCTGCCAGGCACCAAGGATACAACAAAGACAAGGAATCAAACAATCTCTACCTGCAAGGAGCTAACATTCTCATGAGGGAGACTTTTTCCTGTCTGAACACTCCTTTCTCAAGTCTCCTCTGCCTCCAATGTACTGCTTTCTCCTCACTCCTCAGAAATTGCCTTTCTTCAAGGCTTTGTTAGGAGTAACATTAATTAATTCAATCTGTCTGGAACCCAAAGCAATCAGATCAAAATTTTCTGCCACGTGAGCTAGTTTTTCACTAAAACGGGAATGAAACCAACCTCAGGGCCTAATCATCTCAGGAGCCCTTCTCAGGTTTGATGCATGTCAGCAAACCCATTCAGATGTACCATCATGGCTAAGGTAGAGGCAAGGGGAGGTATACCTAAATGAAATCAACCTTGTATGAATCAACTCTGGTGAATGTTATTATTGAATAAGTTTTTTGTTAAATGTATGTGTACTCTGTCTTGTTTCATTCTAAAACTGAGCCTGACCCACTGGGCCAGCCTGACAAGGGCATGGCCCAAAGCATTTAGTATAGTTTGGAATGACCTCTTGGCTAACCTGATGGTTGAAATGAGGAAAGAGTGATGTAGAAGAGAGGTAAGGGGGAGGATGGGAACTATGGGTACCTGGGTGGCCTCATACAGGAATCTGGGAACTTGTATGGCCATATTTCTCAATGAATATGCTAAGTGCTTTCAATGGGACAGCAAGAGTTTCCCCTTTGATCTGGTAGGCCTACTCCACCAGGAAGAAAAGGGATAACATTTCATATCCGCTGGTGATAGCTAGATAGCTAGCATAAAGAAAATGATGACAACTGGAAACTTGTTCCAATGAGAGCCTCCAGTTTACTATGTTATTACTCCATGGGATGAAGGGTGCCTCAATTCACCAGGGAGTCAGAGGTTGCTTTTTTTTTTTTAACCACCAAGGCACTTAGGAAATTGCAGGATAAATTTAGAATACAACCAAAGTCACAAAGAGTAACCAAAATAATGACTGGTGAGGTAGTAGCTTGGGGATATCAAAGAAGACCTACTTTTGCAAAGTCAGTTAAATCATTTGAGGAGGATCCATCATTCTTCATATCTTTGAAAGTGGCTAAGCCAGGGAGTTGTGTCTGCCTGGCCCAGTAAAAATGAATTTCCTTTGCAGTCAGTACCCTGACAGGGTTCTGCAAGACAGAGGGCAAAATTCCCACGAGTCATGAGGCTGCTGGATTGGCTCTATGATTGTGCACCATGGCACCACTACCATCCCTACCACCACACACAACTTAGGACCAGCCAGTGGCCGGAGCAACTGCAGTCCATATTGGGGGCAGAACCCCACTACTTTGGGTTGATGTTTTCTTTCAATATATTTATACATGTATATGTCTTTTCACATTAAAATATAATCCCAGTAGGAATTTCTCCACATTGCATATATATCCCCAATTCTTGATGTGGTGTCGGACAGAGAGTTGGCATTTAATATATGTTCAATAAGTGAGGTTTCGGTCATCTCCTTCCCCACTACACCACCATATTGGTATGAACATAACAACTCTTGGGGTTATAACAGCAGATCAGGATAGCTATTGCTGAGCAAATTTAGGGAAGAGGAATGGCTCTCCTACAGCCCCACTTATAAGAGGTAGTTCTTGAAATATGAGGTTAGACTGACAGCCAGCCTATAGGGTGCCATACAAGTCATTGTATGAGACTCCAGGCTTGTGTGATTTCAGGAACAAGTCACCTGGGGTGACCAAGGCTAGGGCCATTCTAACTTTAGGACCACAGAAGACCAGAGGCCATATGTTCAAGTCATAGTGGCCTAGAAGGGTGGGGAGGGGGACACCAAATGTACTAGCCTTCTAGACACTAGCAAGCAGGTTACTATCATACCAGATAATGGCCAATGGGTCACCTAGGGGAGCAGGGAGAGGGGGAAGACAAGACTATTTACTGAGGTAGAGAAACATACTTGTTAGGGGAGGTAGGTGGTCAGGGGATTCCATCTGAGTCATAATTCTGATGACTCATTAGCATGAGGGCATTGTGAGAATGGAGAGCTATGAGACCTTGGAAGTTAGTACCTTCATAGGCACTTAGAGCAAACTGTATAAAAGTTATTGTGGGAAAGGTCAAATGAAAACCACTGGGGTCATCCAAGCCATCCCATATCACCAAATAATACCAGGTCATAGGAGCCATGAAAGTTATTTCTTCCCTAGGAACAGAGATGAAGGAGGCTGGTGTCTTTCACAATATCAACTTAGTTCACAACTCTGTGCCACCAGCAAGGAAGGCAGGTAGCACTTGAAGGCTTATAGTGAATTACAAGGAGGTGAATAAAGTCATCATGCAAACTGCTACAGCCATTTATGACCCTGTCAGCATGATGGACAAGTCAGGGGTAATGACGTCCTATCTTAAAGAAAGCAGCACAAAAGAAGCAGAAGTACAGTGCCAGAGTAGTAAATAGAGATATAGGGAGCCCAGGAAGCATGGGCAGCAAAACAGGCAGGCCCATTACAGACCTTTGCTTACTATAATCTGGACCTGAAGAGACCCCTCCACGTGTGTACCAGTGCAATACCCAGTGGTCAAACCCATAACTAGGGTCTACCCAAGGATGAGGAAATGGAAGAATGCTGGGAATGGAAGAGTCTACTGAAGTTGAAGCAATAGCTCTGTCATCATGTCTCCTGACTACCAGGTTTGGATCTCACCTACCAGGAACTGAACTCGTACCCTAGGAGGTGAAGGGTTCTCTGATTCAACCAAAGGGCAGCCCTTAGCCATTGTCTCATTTGACCTTCTCTGACTCTTCCTTATTCTGTCCTCTGTCCTTCACATGGAATAGTCTAAGGACTCAAGGGTTCTGCCCCTTCAGGGGTGCCATGCTTTCTTACAAGGGGGTGGAGGTGTATACAGGTAGGACAGGAGAAAGAAAATGATCTCTGCATAACCAAGTGTGAATTCACACTTACTGTGATAACTGTAATTTATTGTCAATGGGCAATATCTCAGGAGAAGCGACCAAAAGGGCAAATAGCCTGGTGAGTCAGGGTACAATGAACGGGTAGTGGAATGGGGCAAGTCTTAAAGACTCATCAGGCCAGAGGACAAGTGGCACACAGAAAGTTTATGACCTTCCTCTTAGCAACTATATTACACATGACCCCATATGGTCAAGATCATTGAATATGGAAAGTATCATTACCTGCATTGCAACTTTCATATTTCTGGCACTGCCCCTGCTCTTATCAACATTGCTTTACGTCAGGAGATCCACTGTAAACTGGTCTGAAATGACCCTCCCCCTTGGACTAGATGGTTAAGTTCTGGGACATGGTCCTTCTAAAAGGGTGAGATGAAGCCTGGGTTTTCTGGGTCTCGGCTCCTTTGGAGAACTCTGTCTGATGTGTCCTCCTCCAAATGCATTGTCTGACATGCTCCCTGCATCATCAAGGTTGAAGCTGTCCTGTGATTGGTGATTAATGGCTCTAAGAGCATTTAAGAAGTGGAAGGTCCCTGAAAAAGAACTTAGGATCTTGCCTCCAAGAGGTGAGATGGAACAGAAGCCATCTCTATTATTAATCTGTTTAGGACCCATGGCAGTAAGACTGGAAGATCCCTGCCACAAAGCCTAGTTTTCCCCTAAAAAAGCAATGAAGCAACCCTTGAGATGTAACTGGTTCAGGAAACTTAGGCTCAAACTGTCAACAGAGTTTCCTTGTTGCTTAAAGGATAAAAGCCCAACAAACAATTAGGAAGTGTACCTTAGACTCGACAGAATTCCACTACATAACAAATACACAGCAAGTGGGAGCTGTAACCAAGTGAACTGACACTGCAGCTCTGTTAAATGTCCTTCCCATGAAACTGTGGATTAAACTTCATTCTGTTAAATGTTATATAGCTTACAACAAGTGTCCCATTTCATTCTGTTTCCAAGTCTGAACCGCCAGGTTAGCATGACCAGACCTAGTCTAGAATCAAGGCTCAGCTCAAGTGCCACATTTTCTAAGAAACTTCCCTTGGTCCCCCAGCTGTTAGGGGTCACTTACCCCTCAACAAATTTGTGAACATGTTTTATCCACCCAATAGAATGGCACCTTCTTGAGGGATATAAAGCTGGAAGGAACTTCAGAGGTCAACTTCTTAAATCCCCTGATATTTCAGATGAGGTATCTGAGTCCCAGGAAGGTTAAATGACTTCTCTAAGGTCACACGGAGAGTACGCATTCAAGACAGGATTTGAACTCAGGTTCTCTGACTCTGTTCATTATACCACAGACGTGAACTATTATTTTTATCCACCTATCTATCACAGTCTCTTGCACACTGCACACATTTAATAAATATTTCTTGAACTGAATGAGGACTAAGAGAAAAGGTCACTTAATTGTCAATATGACAAGCAAAATAGGTTAAGTAACTAACTTCATTTTGCCTTTTCCTGTTTATTCACAAGCTGGAAAAGAAAGATGAGCTTTCTTGCTTTCAAATTCTCAAGTAAGTTCTCAATTTAGCATGAATTAATCCAAAGGAAGAAAAATTTTTCTCTGTACTTCTAGAAATAGCTACTTCTGTTAAAAAAGTAGATCATCACTTTTCATCAACCTCTGATGAATATAAGCATGAAAGGAACTTGCATCAGTTGGCTACCATGACTTTAAAAATGGTTTGACCTTTTTCTCAATTTGTTATAATTGGAAAAGATATGATTATGGTATATCTCCTTACATCCAACTTTTCTACTTCAAAAGTTAAAGACAGACCCTGATACAAAATAAAATATTGAAAACACTGCCAAGAAAATGAGAAACTTTCCTACGACTTATTTACAAAGCTTTCTTTTAAAATTTAATAACATAACCCCAATCTGAGTTTTAAAATTTTAACATTTTTTTCTCTTTTAAAAGGATTTTTACCAATATAGAAAGCTTTTAGATCCATTCTGATAGTGGTAAACTATACCAATACACAGCTAAAGAAACTGTTGAAGCAGCAGCAGCAGTTATTACATTGTCAGGACAGTTAAAACAAGAGATTTCCCTGGCAGATACTTTCTCCAGTGGCCCAACGCAGGGGTTCTTAACTTGGAGTATTTGGATAGATTTCAGGAAACTTCTGAATTTAGTTGGGGAAAAAACCAACTACATTTAAATTTCCACTAACCTCTAACTGTAATTTAGCATTTCCTTCAATATTTAAAGATATTCTGAGAAGGGGTCCAGATGTTTCATGAGATGGTCAAAAGGCCCCATTCCACAAAAAAATGTTAAGAACCTTGCCTAAGATAGTCTTCTTCACACATGTGACAATGTTCACACCCTACCTCATAGCTACTTAAACATTTCTGGCAATTCCACTGCAGCAAACTTCTCTGTCTCTCAAACCCAATTCCCCACCACCAATCACTGAGTTCCAGATTCTCATTAACTTCCACCTGGATAACTGTAAATGCCTTCCTAACTTGTCTTCCTTAATCCACTTCCCTTCCCTCTCCTCACTCTAATCTGTCCTTCATTCTAAAATTTTGTTCTTTATGTTTTTGGTCACAACCTGTGAGTTCATCTGCGTAGAGAACTCCTCATGTGGAAACTCTCTACTGAAACAGGTGAGCTACTTATCTTCAATTTAATGTCTTACAGAGTTTCTTAGGATACAGAGGTTAAGTGAGCTCCCTATGGTCAAACAGCTAGGAGGTGTCAGAGACAGGATTTGAGACAGACATTTCTTCATGACTCCAAGGTTCTACTGTCTATTATGCAATGCTGCGTCTCTCATTTATTATACCTCTCACACATTAATTTTCCTTATGTACAGCTCTGGTCACATCATTCTTTTGCTTAACAATCATTATGGATTTCTAATGCCCAGTGAGTAAAGTTCAGGCTCTTTTTTCTTATTTTTTTGCATGTAAGGGCCTTTATGATCTGCCACCACACCACTTTACATCCTTACCTATTATTATTATTGCCTCCCCTCCCCCCCGTACTGTTTCAGCCAAAAAACTGATTCCCAAATATACCCTTCACTTTCTTGAAATGTCCTTCCACTGCTGAGTTCTTACTTGTCCTTTAAAACTCAATTCAAATGCCCGCTCCTCTACAGGGAATCTTTCTCCCAAAGGTACCGATTTTTCCTCTTCAGATATCCCTCAATACTATTTTTGTACCCTTTAATTCAGTTACATGAATCACAGTCACCTTTGGTTTTATCTTGATCTTCTAGTAGACTATAAGTTCCACAAGGGTAAGGAAATATCTAACTTTTGCACATCTACCTCAGTGCCTTCCTTATTTGTTGAATATAAAAGTATATGTGTCACGGAGCAGAGTTTGTTTTTTAAGTGAAGTAAGCCGAGCTAGGAAAACAATATATACAATAGTACAACCACAAAACAATCAAAGAGGAAAATTATCAAGGATTTACTTGGCCCCACAGAATTAACATGAGAAGACACCTTCTCCTACTCCTTCCCAGTGGCAGGAGTTCACAGGTATGGAACACTGCACAGAAAACATCAGATTTTTTTTTCAATGTGTTAATCAGTTTTACTGATTTTGTTTCTCTTCTTTCTCTTTTTCTATTCTTAAAAATTCTTTGATACCCAGGAATGGCTTTCTGGGAAGGAAGGAGAGGAAAGTAAGAGAAAACAAAAAATATTAATAGAAATCTATTTTAAATATTCTAAAGCAAGCAATGTCATTAACAAACTTTAATTTAAGCTGACCTAAAGGTGGCCAAGATTCCAAGGTACACCCAGCTCCATAATTACCACCAACATGACACCCCCTTACCTCTAGTTGCTTTGGGTGTCCCCATCTCCCCCAACCACATGATCAGAGAGCCAGATCCAATGCTTTATTTAGCACAGTGGTACTAAAGGGTGTACCACAGATATCTGGAAGTTATGTTGTTGCAAAGAAAATTTATAAATAATCTTAACATAAATTTTAAGTATAGTATTCACAAAACAGAGCCTGGCTATTACATGTACATGCCAGTCTCAAAATATGTGAGACCACAAACAAAATTCAATTCAACAAAAACTGATACTCTTATTGAAGGGCAACTACACATTGCCTAAGTCTCTAAATCTTTAATATGCTGTTATTTCTTATGGCAAAGAATATTGTGCTGTGAATAAAACAAAACTGCTGCTTTTAGCATTTAAGAGAAGCTAAAAGACAATGGCAAACAAGGGCGCATGGAAGAATATGTAATTCCAGTTCGTATCCTCTAGTCAAGTTAAAACTTGTGGTCACCCCTAGCAACAAGAAATTTCAGAAAATCATTTAACTAGAAACTTAAAAATCCTAAGTTTTTAATTAATCTTAAAATAACAAAGCTTAGCTAAAAGTAGTCTTAACCTGGAATCTAGAAGCTGAAATTTCCTGCCCTTAATTAATTAAATAAAACTCTTTAACGCTGATTGTTTTCCAGTTAACTTTAATAGAATGCTTACCTCAGTAAGGCCTTTAATCTTCAAGTATCCACAAAGGTAAGAGTTCTCCATATCCACATGCTAGAAAGAATACATACATCCTGTTAGAGAGATATAAAGCCAATAGCTTTCAAATAGTTAGGGACATATTTTAAAGCTATGGAGTATTCTGGAACCTATTAAATTCTATCAAGCAAGACTATACCATATAACCATGGATGAGATCATCATCATTCAAAAGCTTATCCAGGAGTACAAAGTTTTTAAAACATTAATTCGGCACTTAGTACACAGCTTCTGGCACATGACACACAACTGATAAATGCTCACTGATGAATTATGATGTTTTCCTAGGCATTTTCCTTCTAATCTGGCAAACTTCTTTATGGCACTCTGTAAACTTCCTTTAACTAAAGATCAAGACTAAAATAATTTTCTTGAACAAGACATACTCAAAACATCATCTGGGTATTCTCAACAAAGACCTCCCATTGCCTCCTTATGCACATACATCAACTCTCACAAAGTCAAACCTCTATTTCTATTTGTATGCCTGGTGCCAAACTTTACTCTCAATTTATTCTTTATTCTCTCTCATGTCTACTTTTCACCAATTCTAGGCGCACTGTTTCATCTCAATCACTAAATCCTTTTATGTCCTTCCATCATTGCCCTCCGGCTCGATATTGATAATGCCACATAGAAGACAAATACAAAGCACATTAACATTTTGTATTGCCAAAAGAATGAGTTATTCCTCATGAGTATGTTTTCTAGATACTTAAAAAATTATCCTTTAAGGATCAAAATTTTGGTTAACCATTTTTAGATGGTAATCTTTCTTAAAGAAAAGTATTAATACATTTCCTTCCTTCTTAGGTAAATAACAGTGAGCATAATTTAACATTTTCTTGATTCAAGGTCATCATTATGAATACCAGTTATGTACTGAAATATAGTGATATTTGTAGAGGATATTGAAGTTAAATAGGGCAATTTGCCCTTAAAGAGAAACGTTCCTAGACTGTTATACCCTATTTAATCCATGCTCATTGAACTCTAGTTTGAGAGTTTCATGCCTCCTCCCTTTCAAAGAGGTATCTTAAGCAGACAGCTGCTATCAACCCTGCCTTATTGCTTATAATCTACTGTTTTTGGAGAAATCAGATATCCAAGTCTATTAGCAAGCCTCTAAGTGACTGAGTCTGTCTGTAGCTCTGTTCTAAGAGGGTTAGACTGCTTTCAGAAATCTGACCTCAAATATAAAAACATGTAAATAGGTTCAGTGACATACTGTAGACTTGCTACAATTTAGGACTTAGTTATAGAATTTTGAACTGGATGGACTTGACTTTACTTCTCTAAACAATTTACAGAGAAGGGAAGTGATAAAGGGCTTATGCAAGACATTTGCCTATGACTCTCCTGACTTTTTAAAAGGATGGACATGACAGAGACAGGTCCAGGATTTCCACCTACTGGCATGTAATGGGTTGGCCTGAAATACTACTTATAAGACCTTTAGCTTGGCCCAGAGCTTAATACTGTATCCTGCCTGCTGATTTACCAAAGAATATAGTAACTCTGTTGATACTATATTCTTTTTTTGACCAATGCCTATATGCTGTTAAGGAGGCCGACTTTAGTGAGCACTTTTCAATAATCATCAGGCATTAGCTTTCTCTAGCCAGTTACATATACATAGGAACTGAAGAAAAGCCTCTTAAAAGATGATCTAAAACAACATCCTGTTCGTAACTCTTTCAGTTTTAGTTATCTCTTTTCAAAATACCTCTGTACCCTTGTTTCAATTTCCGTATGCTAAATTATTGGTCTCATGATTAAACAATTTATTCATATGTTCCTAGTCCTCTCTTATTTTATACTAGACACCATCTTTTATTATTTAACATGAAGTTGGCAGAACATGATGTAGTAAAACAGGACTACTAGTAGCTGAAATACTGCTTTTATGTCTTAAAATCAAAGTCCTAGAAGCACCACACAAAATTAAAATCATAGGAAACACTTGGAAGGAAAATAATTTTTATTATAACTTGTTATTTAAATTATAACAATTTGTTATAACTTTTATTATAACAGCTTAAAGGTTAGTTAGCAACACTTACTGGAGCATTTCTACCAGAAAGGTTAGGTGTCTATATTTTTGAGTTTAAAACTACCACATCCATTTTCAAAATGGACACATGGGATTTTTTTAAGAACCACAAAACTCCCCATAACACCAAGATTCAAATGTTAAGAAGTATTTGGAACATCTTTGTAGCAGGTAGGGAGATAGAGAGATTAAAGAGATCTTGTGAATGAAATACAAACACTTATAAATTATATACTCAGAAACAGAAAACCTGGGGTTCAAATCCAACCTCAGTCCCTTGTCATCTATGTAACCCTCAGACAAGTCAACATCTCTCTGGGCCTGACTGTCCTCATGTCTAAAAGTAAAGGCTGGTTGGTCTCTGAGGTCTTTCAGTTCTAGATCTATGATCCTATGTATCAAAATAAGTCTTCTCCTATGGAGCCAAAGCATTTGAGCATGGTTTTATATGACTTACTAATGTACTGTGTGTGAAAACAGTATTTTAAATACTTTCATCTGTTGCTAACCTTAGGAATCTGGCATTGTTTCATGAAACTGACCTGCTCTAACAGGCTGCAATAAAGAACTTTTACCATAACAATATATGTATTTGTATATTACTTCAAAATTACGAAGTGCTTTCCCATATTTCTTGGAGTCACCTATATTATTCACTGAGATATTTAGTATACATATCACTATTCTCATTTTCTGGATGGAGAAAGAGGTTAAGTGCCGTTCTCAAGGTCACAGCTGGTCAGTGGCTGACTTGAGTTAGGTGTTTCTAATTCTAAGACCAACAATACTCTCCACGACACAGCACTGCCTAAATTATAAATGACATACAAAGTTCTAACCTACAATCTTGTGTATATATGCAGCACTCCTTGAAACCTCAACATATATGGTGATTGAACAAATGAAGGAAGATATCTGGATGACACAGACACTGATGAGTTGGGCTGTGATTGTTGGTTTTGTGTTCTGTTTTTGCGTCTGTGACCTGGCTAATATATTTCAAGAAAAACAAGCACAAAAAGAACCAGAATGTTCTACATTCAACCTGACACTTCATCCATTCTGTTCAAACTAACCATTATGAAGCCTGGAGTTAACAAGAAGATTAACTCAGTGTATATCATAATGAGAGGAATTTTAACAGGGGTCTGGATGAGAAAGATAAAACAACACATTTAGCAAAAAGGAGTCACACTGCACATTCGTAAACAAAGCTACTCTTTTTACATTCCTTTCACAGTGTCCTAAGACTCCCTTTGCACTTGGCTTCCTGGATAGCAAGAGGTACGCTGGAAGCAATAAAAAAATGGACCCAATAAGATGCATGATATTATAGAACTCGCCTCAAGACAGAATCTCAAAAATGAATATGGTAGAAGGAAATAGGCCATAGGGATGGAAGTCCCCAGGTTTCTCATAAGAGAAATGAGTCCTGGCTAATGGAGCAAAAAGAATGCTAGCATTCTATGATGAGCAACCACCTCGCCAATCTACCTGCAGAACAACCACAGCCTTTACTTGACACATTAAGGAAGTTCCCTTTGAGCTAAGACGTCTTATATCCAACATCCATGGGCTTCTGGCTTTAGCTGTCTTATCCATTCCTCATCCTGATCTAAAATACCAAATTTAGCAGACTCATTCTTATCCTTTTCAATGATGTATGTATGTTTTTTATACATATACACACACACACACACACACACACACACATATATATATATATATATATACATATCTCCTATAACTTAGGATGTCCTCAAATGAGAAAAAGTGAATTATTGAACTGATTAAGGTCAAAAGATATAACAATCAAACCAGACTGACTTTTATACTTCACTAACATGACAACTGTTTCCATGAAAAGAGAACCCCAAATTGGAAATTGGGGCCACAAGGAACACAAAAAACATTTTCATCTTTACAATCAATGGGCAACCTCTAGAACTTTCACTAAGAAGATTTTTGTGATGGGTTGTAAAAGCCATTTGCAGCTTACCCTCTAGAAAGGACACAAAATTTGGGAAATGAAGAGAAACATTATTACATACTGTTTCCAAAATTCAGGAAGAGCACTGCTAACCACCAAAGCATCTACCTTCCCTAGGGGAAGCCATAAAGAGAGGTCCTCTGGTATAAAGACTGTAATAGCTAAGAAGAAAATGACTAAGGCAAAGTGCACTGAGCACCTTTCCATTCCAGAAAAGGGGAACAGTTATCTCCACAAGGAGAAAGGGTTTGCTTAGTGCTCAAGCTCAGGGGTTCCTAATCTGGGATCTCTGATCTTGTTTTTAAAAAATATTTTCACAATATTTCAATATAATTGGTTTTCTTCATAATCCCATATAATTATTTTATATTTCATGTATTTAAAAACACCATTCTGAGAAAAGGTTCATAGGTCTCACCAGACTGAGGAAGGGGGTACATGCCACAAAAAAGGTTAACCCCTACCCTAGAGTAAGCAAAAGGAGAAGGGTTCCCCCCACTTGTCTTTTGAGTAAAGGCCTATTTGATCTGAGGCAAATTGCAAGATGCAAGACTCTCTTAAATCAAAGAGAAATAAGGCAGAGTAAATGAGCAATCTAGATTGTCCCTCCCTTTCACACAACCAGTACAAAATTTTACATTACCACCTTGGGTAAATCCCTCCTACATGATACAGAGGCTAGAAAAAATTTCCAAAGCCAGCTCAGGAAGAGGAGATGATGTAAGAAGGAAGATCTCTCTATACAGGTTCACAGAGAGAATGAGTGCTGTTTGAAGGGAGAAGCTTATTTGGGGGACTAACTAGACCTCTTTTTCAGGAAAAGTGGGAGTGGTTGTTGATCAGGTGTATGATGAGGAAATAGAGGTGAGGTATGGAAGAAAGTGCGGCAAAGTTGTGAGGTTTCATTGGTTATATCAACCAGGGAGGAGGTCCTCGGATGTCCAATCTAACAAGGGAAGCTGGATAAGGAGGAAATGAGCAGGTCCTCCAGGGAGTAAGAAGAGCAGGCAAGATCAAAGCCTTTCTAATGAATGGGTGTAAGACAGGATAAGATGATGTTCTGTGTAGGCAGAGAAAGGTGGAGATGAGGGTGGGGTGGGGCAATATCCAAAGTGTCCTGGAAGTGTGTGTGTGTGTGGGGGGGGGGGGTTCCTATGGACTGAAAAGAATAGAATTTGATGTGTATAGAGAACGAGTGCTCAGTAGGTGACTCAGAGAGTGAGGCCCTGGGAGGAGGGAATGACAGAAATGAGGTACTGAGGTATGAAGTCTGATGTGTGTAGGTAGAGAGAGGTTGAAGAGTGAACAGCAGGTGAATGTTTTCTGAGGTAAAAGGCCCTGGAAATGAGGAATGACAGAGACCAGACTCCACAGGAGTATGAAGTCTGGTGATGGTAGGGAAAAGTTGAAAAGGGGAGTCTAGGTGAATGTTCTGGGAGGCAGAGGCCCTGGGGATGGAAAAGGACAGAATCTGACGTGGACACAGAAAGGCTCAAGAGTAGAGGTCAGTAACTAGGTAAAGTGGGGAAGGTGAGGTCCTGGGGAAGGGCAGAATCTGACGTATGTAAAGGGTGAAGAGTAGTCAGTAGGTGAATCAGGGAGGCTGAGCCTGAGGATGGGGAAGGACAGATGTCTTTATGGGAAGGAGGAACTGAAGTAGAGAACTAAGAATGTGTGAAGGGAAGGAAGGTGAGGGTGTAGGGAAGAGGAGCCTCCTCCCCATTGGCTGGTGGGAGGGTGTCCGTGGAGGCTCTAACAATAGGGGGGTGGGATGGGGGGGAGTTCCAGGAGGCCAGGGCATGGAGGGGGCGAGGCGAGGAGGACTAAGACTTGGGGGGGGGGGGGGCGCCCAAAGTGAAGAGAAGAGGCCCAAGGGTTGGTGCGGAATAGGAAGAAGGGGGGTGGGGTGAGGCAGCCAGGGGGTGCGGGAGGAGGTCAGAGCACGGGGTGGGGGCAGGGAGGGCGCTGCCCCCGGGAGGGGAGGACGACTGTTGGGGTACGGGCGTGCGGGGCAGGAGCGGGGGCACTGCAGGAGGAGGAGGCCCGGGCCGCGGCTGGGGCCGGAGGAGGCCGCTCGCCCGCCCGCTCGCCCTCTCGCCCGCTCGGGCCGGGTACCTGCAGCACCACCTCCACGTCGTACGAGTTCCCCTTGCTCTTCTGGTGGCCGCGGAACTTGGAGCCGCTGTAGAGGAGGCTGGTAGCCACGCCGGGCTGCTGGGTGTTGATGGGGGGCGGCGGGATGAGGGACGCGGCGGAGGCGGCCGAGGCTCCGGCCGGCGGGGGGCACTCGGTGCGGACCGGCATCTCGGGGTCCCCCGGAGCCAGGGCGGTGGGGTGGGGGAGGGGGGAGGGGAAGGGAGAGGAGGGGGGAAGGGAAAGCCGGGGAGGGGGGAGAAGCCGCCGCGGCCGCCGCGCGGGAGCCGGAGGAGGGCGGGCTGACCGAGGGGGCCGGGCGCGCGCAGGCGCGCGGGACGAGAAAGGGGAGGGGAGGGAGGGAGGGAGGAGAGGGACGCCCACCCCGCTATTGGCCGACAAGCTACTCCAGCCGCCGACGGGTGCCCGAGAACTAGAGAACAGGGCCTCCCCCTCCCTGGTTGCCCCCCACCCCGCCCCTACCTACACACTCACATGCGCACGCGCACAAGGACACATACCCACCCACCCACACACATACTTACACTCATACACATATACACTAATTCAGGCCAATTGGCTCTGACCCGGCGAGGGGGCGGGAGCAATTTTGGTCGCCGCTTCTTCTCATTGGTTAGCGTGAGCCACACGTGTCTGGAGGTCAAAGGCCCCCTGGGATTTGTAGTCTTTGCGTAGAAGCGGAAGGCCTGATTACTCTGGTGACGTTGATTGGTTGGGAGGGCGCGAAGGTTAGGTGACGAGCCGGTAGTGGCTACGGGTCACGTGGCGGCGTCCAAAAGAAATTGAACTTTCCAAGTGGTGGGAGAACTCTGCATGCGGGTCAGGTGCAACGGCCCCAACCGGGAGAGGTTGTGGGCTTTCTCCTACAGGCCCTCGGGTCCCCTCCTCGATTGATCCCTTTCCCCGCCCAAAGGTGCCATGTGGCGAAGCTGCTTTCGGCTCGGAGCTGTTGGCGAGAGCTTCCCACGCCGTCCGTGCCTTCTCCCTGCTGCCCCCTTAGGACCCGGGGACCAGGCCGGGCCGGCCCCGGGGCTCTCGCTCCTCCGCCGGGCTTACGCCCCCCCCGCAGGTGAGCGCAGGCGGGAAGCCCGGGCCGGGCCTCGGCCGCAGGTAGATAGGGTGGGCAGGAGAGGGGAACCCGCCCTGGAGGGAGGTTTGAATGTGCCTTCCTCCAGGCAGGGAAACTGAGGCCAGAGCAAGACCCAGTCCTCCAGCCCGGGCTCTGCTCCGTCTGCGACGATCTTGTAGAGGGTAACCCTGAGGACGCGCCATACCCCTGTCCTGGGTGGTGTAGACCGGTGGTCACCCGTTTCTGGAAAAAAATTTTGAAGCACGTACCCCTAATGTGTGTGAGTGTAGTCTGTGTCTACATGTGTGTATACATACATGCGTCTGGATATAGATCTGTTTATGTTATGTATGCATATACATACATACAGACATACATAGATCTGTATGTCTAGACCTACATCTGTCTGCACCTATAACTAGATATTAGTAGATTTAGATATACAGATTTACGTATGTAGGTGTATATAGAGATATGTAGACATATATCTATATAGAGATAAATGTAGATATATAGCTATGTGTGTGGCGATATATACATATATGAAGATGTATGTATAATCATATATAGTAAGTTATGTGTATTACTGTACATGGCCCCAGGTTCAGTTAATTTAAGTTTTAATGGTAAACTTAAATTGGAAAAAAAATTTATAAAGGACAAAATGGAACAAGTGCATTTACTTATTCAATCAGAATACTCACTTTTCAGTCCTATCCATGATATACTAAGATATTTTTTGTTGAAATTTGGCTAGAAAATTTCTATTGCAAGTTAAAATCTGAAGGTGTCTCATTATAACATTTTTAACAAATGGGTTCAAAACCTGGTGAAACTTTTCATTTGGAAGATTTTTAAACAGGCTAGAAAACTTTCCCAGGGGAACTTTGGAGATATGAGAGTTTATAGATGACAATACATCATTTTTAGCAACAAAGTAGCAAGATGGAAATATTTCCAAGCATCCATTTTCAAATGTTTTCTTCATACATTAGTTCTTTCAGAAAGCAGTCTGATTATTAAAACATTAAAACTCATCATTAAAACATCACCTTTATATTGAAAGGACAGATTTAAGTTAGTTTATTTTTTCTTAAATAATTGCTAAGTACAGTACTACTATTTCTGACAGCTACTTTCATAGCAGAAAGTGTCACCTTTTCTGGTAAAAGAAAAATGTATAACTCATCTGTAAGTTTGATACTTGGTTATCACTGGCTATCACCATATAACTAGTGTGTGGTACAGCAGATTTTTCTGGTCACTTCCCAATCACATTAAACAGACATACTGCTGCTTTCTCAATGACAACAAGCTAAAATTCCATGTGAATGTTAAGGGTATGAATTAAATATTCAGTTAATTTGATCAATGTGGCTAGCCAAACAGATAAATTTTAATATTTCTCCTTTCTCCTGAAATGAAACCCTGGATAGTAGAAGGTAGAGTCATTCAAGAGGCACCAAAGCATCATGAGTTGATTTGAGGGACAGGGTATGTGTATGCTAGGGTTTGGGGGGTTGTGGGAGATGCTTTTGCACACCTGCTGGGATTGGTTTTAGTGATGAAGTGAGTGGAAGGGGGAGTATTGGGCAATAATGGTTGAAGGGGATATTTGAGAGGTACCTGATGATTGGATAGCTAAGCAAGGGGTAGATGTGACCCATCTTCTGATTGGCTGGTCCTATACCACTTCCCCCTCCCAATGGATTGTCCCATACGTTTTCTGGGATTTACACATTCCACTTTGGAGATCACTGGTGTAGAGGAAAGCAGAGATCCTTATGAGTTCCTATAGATGAATCGGACAGCTACTTTGTCACCTGTTCTCTAGGCAGCAATTCTTTATCTGTAGACTGTCTTTTCTAACTTGAAATTTATAATTGATGCCTCCCCTTTCCCTCTCTATTTTTGGGGGAGGGGGATGCGGAACAGAGAGAGAAAGGGAGTTGGCCTGGCCAGTTAGTGGCCAGTACTCAATACTTTTTACCCAAATATAGTGGCTATGGGAAAGATTTCTGACCTGTCCCCACTACCTGGAAAATAATTTAAGTTGACTCATTCAGAGTTTTCATCGTAAGGTAGAACTTTGTAGGAAATTTGCTCTGTGGAAACTCATCATGTGGCACAATCTTCCTGAATGAATGGACGAATGAATGAAGCATTTATTAAGCACTTACTATGTGTAAAGCGCTGTAGATATAAATAGAAAAGTAAGCCATTCCCTCCTCCCAGGGAGCTTCCATTCTTCTAGGGAAACTCCATATGGAAGGTTTCAGCTGCAAGTCAAATTGAAAGGCCCCCTGGTCCTTAGGGTGCAGCAGCAGATGATTCATCTTTAATGACATTTCCACTGAGAAAATCATATGAGTTTCTGGTGTTGAACCATTTGACACTGGATTGAAATCACCGCAGTTCAAAAGAGAGATGGTGGCTGACCATGATGGTGGTCCATGATGCCTCCTGTCTCCCTCAGGATGGCCTGCAGCTTCTGCTGGGAGGCTTGGTTGCCCTGTGACCTCATCCATCCATTAGATCTGGAGGAACTCAAAACAAAGGCAAACTAATGCTTGGTGTTTGTCCTATGTCTTTCCTCCAAAGAGTATACAATCTAATGTTGGAAGGACATGGTTAAAGATGATCTTTTTGGTAAATGACAAAACAGATCCTAAGTCAACACCTACAACATGCCAGACACTGAGGCTACAAATAGGAAAAGGAAAGTCTCTGCCATAGAAGAGTTTTCATTGGGCCGATACAATGTACATAATGTACTGCAAGGTAAAATGAGGTAGCAAGCTCTAACAAAAATACAAACTCTTCTATTTGGCATCAAAGCCCTCCACGATCTGTTTTCAACCTATCCTGCTTGGCCGATAGGATTTTACCGGCATTATTCCCCCTCATTCATGCAACTCTGGCCAAATTGACCTGCTTGCGTTTCCCTGACCAGAGTATTCCATCTTGGCCCATCCTGCCCGCCTGCTTGGAATGTTCTCCTTCTTTACTTCTTCCTCTTGGAATTTCTGGCTTCCTTCAGGGCTCAGCTCAAGGGCTACCTCCTTCAAGAGGCCTTTCCTGGTGGCTCACTTAGTTGTTAGTCCCCTCTCCCATCCCTCCACCACCAGTGTCAATCACTATTTTATACAAGGTGTCTTCCAAGTCTTAGTACACTTTAAAGCTACTAAAGATTAAAATTCACTAAGACTTTTGGCACTGTAACTTACATATCTGCATACATATCCCTCCAGTGGAATGTAATTTTGAGGGCAGAGACTGTCTTATTTTTATATTTGTATTGCAGATGCCTAGTACACATCTCAGCACTTAAGTTACTTATCAGTTAAATAGTGACTAGCAGAGTCAGAGGTGACTTCATAGAGGAGTCGGTACCTGAGCTTAAGTTTGAAAAAAGACAGTGATTATGAGAAGTGAAGAAGAGGAGGAAGAAATGCATTGCAGATAGAGGAAATGACTTTGTGCCTTCCGAAGCAGAAGATGCACTGTCAAGTTTGGGGATCAGCAGTCTGGTACAGTGGAGAGAGTGCTGAATTTGTACTCAGAAGCCCTGAGTCTGCCACTTAATACTTATATAACTGTGAGCAGCCACTTCCCCTCTATGGGCCCCAGTTTTCTGATCTGTAAAATAAATTCGATGAGATAACTTCTAGCTACAATACCAGTAGTCCACTTAGGCTAGACCAAAATGTTCATGAAGGAGAACAGTCTGAAATGAAGCTGAAAAATTGTAGATGGGAGCCAGATTGTGGAAAAGCTTAATTGACAGGCTCAAGAATTTACAGGCAATTAGAAGTCACCAAAGACTTTTGAGCAAGGGTAGTGGATAGATCTGTGCTTTTAGGAAAATTAGTTCGTCAGCAGTTTGGAAAGATGGGAGACTAGAACAAGGAGAGGATTTAGGAGGGTAGAGCTAACATTCACCTATAAAGATTTTTTCAGCCACTATAGAACATACAGTTCTCCAACAGTATTTCAGAAATGCCCTCAGAAATAACTTAGTGTGCTTTGAGATTATTCTAAATAGTCATCAGTTACTTTAAACTACATCTAAAGATGTGATTCTAAATTGCATTTGCTCACACTATCAAATCAAAAAATGTCCCCAGTATCTACTAGGTACCCTTGTTTACTTTGTGAGGCCTTGTTATAGTTCCTGGCCCCTTCCTTGGGAGTATGCAGCCCATTTGGAGAAAACAAGGCATGAACATATAAAGATCAAATGCAAGAAATACCAGAAGGCATTAATTGCTAAGTAAATGGTGTAGACAATTAGTGTTGTGAGTTTGGAGAAGGGAAAGTATTCTCTGGACTGAGAAAGCTCTATAGAGGCTCCACTGGATCGGTAAGATTCAGGTAATATAGATGAGAGGAATCAAGTAGCAGCATGAAAAAAGTCAGGACAGTCCAAGGTGTCCCTATTAAGGGAGGAGGCACTGACCAGTGTTCCTGGGATAGAGGGTGATCCTATGGGGAGTAGTAGTAGTTGATTAAAAAGGCAGGTTGGGGCCATCATTTTGAGGGCCTGAATACTAGGTCGAGGGAGAGTTTTTGAAGATGAGGGCAGTTGTTATTTTTAAAGCAGGAGAGTTGTAACATGGTGAAAGTGGTGGTTTGGGATCTTTAATTTGGCAGTACAATAAAGCAGTGGTGTCAAACTCAAATAGCATTGTGGGCTGCAGGTCACATATTGACTTAGTTTTAAAATGTATGTTTTATTGTATTTTTATCTATTTTGTTAGTTATTTCCCAATTACATTTTAACCAGAGGGAATTTTGCAATGGTCGCAGCAGAGACCTCACTGGTGTGCTAGCGGTGGGAATGGAAAAGAAATTGTAAGAGAGAGATTGTGAAGGAAAAATCAGCAGGACTAGGAATAGCAAAATTTGGTGGGTGCTGCAGTGTTTTAGTCTGGGAAACATTTGGTTAAACAATGACAGTTATGCCGCAATTACAGCTTGGCTTTCATTACCTCAAACCACTCACTGCCTGTGGACCAATGAACTTGGATGCAAAGTCACACCAGATGGAGCTATTTTAAAAGATAAAGGGATGTAGACGACTGTATTCAAGAAGCATTGTGGGAGTTGTAGTTCTTTGGGTATAGGATCTGAAAAATTAATTTCCAATAAGGAAATTGAGATAAAAGAAAGAAAAAAGAATGTTGTAAGAATTTACTTTTTCTAATGGAGGGAAGAAAGTGCATACTCATAAATTAATTATAGTAGATAGCTGTTTCACAGAGAAACAATGTGACCCGATTTGGTAACTAGCTTCCTTTATATTCGAAGATGTTGTTTCCATGGTTACACCAATGTGTGTATGCTCTTAGAATCATAGAGTCAGAAAGGGTCTTCTAATGTTTCATATGCCCAAGTCGTCTCCCCAACAAGACTGTAAACTCCCTGCTGGGAAGAACTTGTGCTTTGTACAGTTACACCTCACTTATCCCTCATCATTGAGAAAGGTGCTGTTCCAAATGCATGAATCTTCCAGATAACTAAGCCTATCAAAACTTCGTTTTTAACTATTTTAAATGGAAATCTAACATGTATTATTTGTGACCTTGTCTTCTTAAAAAGAGCATACCTTTTTTTGATGACTCAACTTCATCATTATGTATATTATTAACACATTTATTGTATATCATTAACATATCCTTGCTGCTTTTCTGAGTCTTTAAGCTATAATTTCTCTGCTGTCCATATACAACCTTATAATACTCTATCCTTCCCCACTCCGATTCACAGGGCATATCTTGGTGCCTTGTTAGCAGCTTTTAGCCTGTTGTATTCTAGAAAGGAGTAAATCAAGCTTATTAGAATTATGTGTTAATTAAGAATAAGTAGGCTTAAACTGATGAATTTTGAGTGCAGATTGAAGCATATTTTTTCACTTTATGTTTTTTGTTGTTTTGGAGGGGGCGAGGGAACGTGGCTAATATGGAAATATGTTTTGTGTGACTTCACATGTATAATGGGTATCATATCGCTTGTCTTCTTGATGGATGGGGGAAGGGCTAGAGAGAGGAAGATAATTTTTGAAACTAAAAATTAAAAACTTGATGCTAAATAAATACCAAAAAAGGGCAAATAGATTTAGCATGAATTAAAAACTGAAAGCTAAATAAATAAGTACCAAAAAAAAAGTAAGTAGGTTTAGCATGAGAGCTCATGGTCCTATTTTCTGAGTAAAATACATAGTTTTTGTGCCCTGGCTTTTGGACTTTAGGAAATCTGACTGTGGGGAATTAATTGTACTGCCTACACATCCTCCACAGTATGTGCCTAGCACAATTTTAGGTATTTAAAAGGCTTCTATTATTTACGATCTATATTATAGATCATTTGAGGTCACCTTCTTTAGACCCTGTGTCAAGGTAAGCAATTCCTGAACCATCCTTCTATTTTTAAATGGCTCCTAGAAGGAAGATTCTGTAACCCTTGTAATATATTCCAGAAGAAATCACCTTCACAGTTGACATATTCTTCTTCATGTCCCCAAATACCATTATTGCAACTTGAACTTTTCCCATTAGTTTTCATTCATAATAACCCTTCATTCACTTGGAGGGTGAACTTCACTAAGTTTAGTCCTTAGCTTCCCTCCCCAGCCTAAACGATTCCTTTTACCTTAATTTTTTTTTTTTTTACTAATGCCTTTTGCTTTGACCTCACAGTTATTTGGCACATACACACCCCTTCCTGCTGCACCACATGTTGAGCCTTCCCTTGTAATGAAAAAGAAAGAAACCAGTAAAGCAATACCAAGGTCCACATTAGCCACGTCTGATAGCAAAGGAAACATTTCACATCCATAGACACCCCACTCCACTCCGGTGAAAGGAGGAAGGCACACTGCTTAGTTATTATCATGGCGGTGTTCAATTTCATTCTTTGTTTTTTTCATTTACACTGTCATAGTCATTACCTACATTGTTTTCCTGGTTCTCCTTATCTCCCTCTGCACTGATCTCTACAAGTCTGCCAACATTTCTCTAAATTCTTCACATTTTCCATTTCTTAGTATTCCAGAATATTTCATTACATTCATATCCACAGTTTGTTTAGCCAGTCCTGTATTCTCCTCCCACTTTATTTCCAGTTTTCTACTACCAAATGAATTGCTGTCCTGAATATCTTGCTATGTCCTCGATGGGATATATATCTAGCAGTAGCATAGACATTTCAGTCACTTTTTTGCACTTGTACCATTCCAAATTGTTTTCCAAAATGGTCAGGATATTCACAGGTCCACCAACAGTGTCCTGGCATCCCTGTCTTTAGTGTGCAGCCACTCCCAGTAGTCCAAAAGACAGTTTCCATCTTTAGCTATCTCTGCCAATTTGTTAGGTGAGATGCAACCTCAGACTTCTTTAAATTTGTATTTCTATTATTACTAATTTGCAACAAGCTTTCATATGATGGCTAATTCTCAAAAGAATTGCAATCTATTCTTATTCTTTGACTATTTCTCTATTAGAGATTGGCCCTACGTTTTACTTAAATTTTAGCTTTTCTCATAGGACCAGTTTCTACCACTCCCTCTCTATTGGTTCTGTCCCATGACTCTACCAACATGTCTCCTGAATTCAAAACAAAACAAAAAATCATCCATCCCTTCCTTTGAAACTTTTAGCTAATCCAGGTTCTGTCCCCGTAGGCAGTGTGGTCCAGTAGAAAGAATTCCGGTTTTGGAGTCCGAGGACCAGAGTCGGAGTCTCTACTCTGCTGTTTATTGCCTGTGTTCTGTGGGCCTTGGTTCCTCATCTGTAAAATGAGGCGACTAGCCTATAGTTTCTATATGGAACATTCCAGCTCTGTATCCATAGCCCTCATTTTAATTGCTATGCTTCTCAATCCTTTCCAGTTTTTTTTTTCTCTTCCTTATGAAGATACCAAGATGAGAATTAGAAACCATACAGTACAGAAGGCCTAACCAGTACCAAATAGAGTAGATGGCTATCTTTGTATCCGTAAGTCAGTTTGTGGCATTAGGATGTCTTTTTTCATTATTAATTTCCCAGGGTTAAGTTTGTTTTTCAAATATAAGCTTTATATTCTTGTTCTATGTTTAGTTTATGGTCCGGTAACCTGCCCCTACCCCGCCAAGTATTTCTTGCTATACTTGTATTTAACTGTTTGGTTTGGGTTTTGTTTTGGTTTTTTTCTAGTTCAGGATTGGCACAAAATGTGTTCCTGTTGGGATATTTTTCTTGTTTCTGATGGATCATTTTTGTTTTGGTTTTGTCTAATTTAGTTAGATCACTTTCAGTTTTATTCCCATCTCTTCTTGTCTTTCAAAGTGTTTAGCCATCAGATCCAATTTAGTTATCTGTAAGTTTAATGTTCTGTGTTCTTTGGTATAGTAATTAGTGATATCATGTTGGTGGTCTTTGAGCACGAAGGACAACAATTGGGGACATGGCTTCTTATTCCAGGTCCAAGTTTAACTTTTGGGACTGGGCACATGGAGAATCCATAGTGTTCTATCACACTTGTTGGGCCTCCTATGCTACTTACTCTGATCCCTGAGTCTAATGTATAAGCAAATCAGAGAATATATGCTTAGAAATAAGATTGAGGCAAGTGATTCCAAAGAGCATGCTTCTTGACACCTGCTCCTATAGGGGATTGTTTTTAAGTGCAGACCTGTAATTTCATTAGTGTGTGGGACTCCTCGTGTGGAAACTCTCTCCACTAATGCCCATAGTCACAGCTGTGTCAGAGGCAGGACTTTACCTCAGGTAACTGACTACAAGGTTGGCCCTCTATCCATTATACCGTGCACTTTCTCATAGGTGTTCATAGTTATTGACAAAAAAGAAAAATCACATGTCCCTCACACCAGTACAACCTTGACCCCCACCTAGTAAAGGAAATCTCTCTTTTCTTTCTATGATTTCTCATAGCACTTTACCTACTTCTCTTGCGCTTATCCTCATTTCGCTTTGTATTCTAATTATTTCTATTTATAGCTTTAGCCTTCATCTTGTCTTTGTCTTTCATTTTCAAAGAAGACCATGACATCAGGAAAATGATTACATGACTTGCAGAAGACCTTGATTTGAGGGATGAAGGGCTGTGCAAGGTCACCAGCCTCACTTTCTCCTTCAGAGCCATCTGGATCCAGTGACCAGATATTCATCAAGATGACTGGAGATGGTCCAGGATGCAATGAGAGACTCTGGCCCTTTTAGGCTCAGGCCTTTTCAAAAATGTCCTCACTTAATAATGCCCGTTCAGTGAATAGGCCTCTTTAAGAAGTGAGTCAGGGAATGGCCCCTTTAATTAGAAAAAAAAAAGAGAAAAAAAAACAAGCTGGGAGGGGAAGACCCTCCAGTTGCTGTTCCAAAGAGAAACAGCTACCACTGACATTCACTCTAAGCCAGGAAGGCCCAAATACAGCCATTAAATGGAGCTTGGACAAGGACCTATTGTGGTCCAATCTATGAGCTTCAGAGTGAACTGGGTTTAAGGTTTTAACGTTTTCGCCCTCATCTAGTACACTTCTTGAAAGCAAGGTTTGTCATTGATAAGTCTGTTACATGTAGTAACACTGTGCACACAGCCAACACTTGAGAAATGCTTGTTGAATATTGAAATTTTGCATTCTCTCTGATGAATGCAATGACCACTTTTCAAGTCAAAGACAACGAAGCATGCCTTCCTCCTCTTAGTATTTAAGAAAGGCAGTAGGTCCTAGCAGAGGGGTCCAACAAGGCCACCAGGGCAGGGGAACCAGATTAGAATGGAATTGGGACATATTTAATGAAGTAAAAGTACAACAGAACATAGGTAATGTTAATGTGTGGTTCTCTAAGTCATTAGGCAGCCGGCAGGGATCCTTGTTTTCATTTGAGTTTGACGTCACTGGTCTATAGAACAGAATGAGTCATATGTTATTTGACATGGCCAGTGTTACAAAATGAGTAAGCAAGAATCATTGGCAAGTCACAGCAATGGGGGAAAACAATCAAATTTTTAAAAAGAATAAATTATATTTGAGTTCTTAAGAAAACTTTGTGTGGTTCAAATCCAAGCTCTGACAGCTACCAGCCGTGTGATCCTGAGACCCCAGAATCCCAGAGATTTTACTCTGAGCCTCATTTCCCTCCTCTTTATTTTTATTTTGGGGGGGAGGCAATCTGGATTCAGTGACTTACCTAGGGTCACATAGCTGGTGAATGTCTGAGAGCATATTTGAACTCAGGTCTTCCAGACTCCAGGGCCAGTGCTCTATCCACTGTGCCACCAAGCCGCCCCCTTTCCCTCATCTTTAAACCAGGGATCACAATCCTGGTACTTTCTACCTCAGAGGTGTTGTAGAAACAGTGCTTTGTAACTTTAAAGCACAATATAAGAACAATGTATTAAATATTATGTGAAAACTGTGGCAAAATTATTATCAACACTACACTTTTATCTAACACTTTACAAAGCAGTAGTGACTCTGAAGTGGATAACTCAAGTACTGTTGTCCCTTTCTGCAGATGGTTAAGTGACTTGTCCAGCGTCACACAGCTAGTAAGTGGCAAAGCTGGGCCCGAGTCCACATTTCAAAATGCCAAATTCAGTGCTCTTCCCTCTGTAATAGCCTGTAATAAGGACATGATACCTTAAATTCTGTTCCCTCCTTTGTTCTTTGATTTTTTTTCCATAGTCTGTCCTGATTAATTTTTAACATAAGCTTGATTACCAATGAAAGAAGCTTAAATACAAGCTATTTACTTATTCTCCTTTATTTTCACATACTATATTATTATTTCAACAGGCAAACATCAAAGACCCCAAATGCTCTTAAATCTAAACAACCTCTTTTTGTATGTATTACATATCTCAAAGGTTGTGTGATGGTTGGCTGGTAGATCTCAAGGTTCTACCTACTTGTTTTTCCTTATTAGCTAAGAAAATCTGTGCAAATTATTACGAGCTGCCTTTTTCATCTTCCTCCAGGGTGACTGGTATGAGTATTTCCATGCTAGGATTTTTATTCAAGTTATTTTCAAAAGGAAACACAGGATACAGATTTTTCCCTCTTGAAGGAGAATTTTGTAGTTCCTGTTAAGAATACAAGAAAGCTAAAGTTAATTAGGTTAATTAATTGGATAGTGAGAAATAGAAAATGCTCTTGAGATCTCTACTTACTGTCTAGCATGTGCATTTATAAAAGAATAAAGAATATATATTCTTGTCATATTCAGAGGCTATCTTTATATTTGGATAAAAGGTGGAATGGTGGTGGTAAGAGAATGGAATGTATTCTTTCTCTTAGATAAATCTTTAAACCCAATCTACCCCAAAGTTACACATGATAATGTGTGATCAGAGCCAGGGCCAGACAAGAGCTTGATTGGCACCTTACAAAACCACAAAATGTACAATAAACCTTTACGAATTGAATATAAATTTTTTTTAAAAATCAAGCCTATTACTACATCAACACTAATCATATAGTATTGGCCCCATTGCTCCATAAGCTATCTTGATGATATTTTAAACTATCTCTTTGAAAATTCTTTTTTAATAGAAAGAAAGAAGTTTTATCAGAATGTCAGCATTACACAAGGTGAAGGTGAGTATCCGAAAGCTCTTTCTGCCTTTTTAATGTGTGATTTGCAGTGTTTTTGTTTATAACTAGTCCAGTTGACAGATTATCCTCATCATTGTGGTCTTTTAGTAAGCAGAGTCCACTGTTGTCTTTAAGCCTCGTGTCAGTTCAAGTACGTAAGAATAGTCATTTGCTTTTACTTATAATTCCTGAGAGTGTTAAACTTTGATCTTTCAAGGTGGATATGAGATAAACCTGGACCACAGAAAACTGAAAACTCCCAATGCCAAGCTCTTTACTGTTCCCAGTGAAGCACTGGCCATTGCTGTGGCCACGGAGTGGGATTCCCAGCGAGACACTATCAAGTTCTACACGATGCATTTGGTGAGAAGATAGAGAGAAAGTAAAGATGGCAGCAGTCACACTTATCTGTTTACCTTCTGATTGATTATTCACTTTATCAGTCATCCTGGGCCAATTTTTAAACCCCTAGTCAGTTTCCTCTGGCCAACTTCCACACTAGTCCAGTTGTAAGTTCAGAGAATACAAACATATATTAAGCAAAATGTAATCAGATAAATATGTAGAAAATACATCTGGATTATCTGTGCTACCACTTTCCATTAGCTTGGATAGCAATAAGTACTTGAGTCCAGTATTGTGAGTGATAAAAGAGAAGTATTAAACATACCTTAGTTGCCCTCAAGGAGCTTAAAATGGGGGGGAAGGGAGATTTGTTCGTGCCTTTATTTCCTAGTAGCCTAGAACACTATATAAATATCTTAGTGATCTTCACAAGATCTTAGTGAGTTAAACATTTTTCATAAAAAAGGAAAACAGATGTAGATAGTTGAGTTAGAAAGTTAGCCTTTGGGGTAGCTAAGTGGCGCAGTGAGTAGAGCAATGACCCTGGAGTCAGGAGGATCTGAGTTCAAATCCAGGCTCAGACCCTTGACACACTGACTAGCTGTGTGACCTTGGGCAATTCATTTAACCCCAATTGCCATGCCTTCCCCCCTCAAAAAAAAAGGAAAAAAAAAGGAAGTTAGCCTTTGAGTTTGGTGAAGTGGGCTAAGTACCATTGCTGCCTCCTGTTTTATCACATGATTCTGAACTTTAAAACAGGGGAATTTCAGAAATCAACTTTAATTATATGATTGTTCACTTTACTCATAAATATATTTTGGGAAGTTTTTGGGTACACCATACTTTCAGCTCCCAGTGGTTCTCTTTTTCTGCTTCTCTTGCCTATATGGACTTGTAACCATAATAGGAGCTGAATACCTCATTGCATTTTAGGGAGGAACATGAGTGGGGAGAAAATACAAATGATTTTAGGGGTGTTTTTAAAAAAAGACTAATCAGGTATTTTAAAAAACCATAATCCTAGTCTGTTTGTTACAGTGGCTTAGTATACTGCTGTCATGGTATTAATAGTCAGTTACATCAGGGGGACTCACTTTGGAACATCAGTCTCTTACCAGTAGGGAGTGACATCAGCCTCTTACATTTAGCCTCTCTTCTTGGACAGTGATGACTTTGTGAAAGGAGAAGTACTTTTACCCTGGGGCCGATGAACTCTAATAGCTGCTCTCTCTGCCTTTTGATTCAGACCACACTGTGTAACACATCTTTAGACAACCCAACTCAACGAAACAAAGATCAGCTTATCCAAGCTTCTATGAAGTTTCTGGACACAGACACGATCTGGTAACAGACACTTGGACTAAATTCACATTGTCATGACGGTGAGCTTTAGGTTGTCCTACAGCACTTCCCTGAGGACTTATCAGGAGTTATTTTCTTATTTAGTTGTGGAGTTTTTATTTCTTTTAATTAGAGTCAACTAAGCAATGACAACTAGGGAAGACAAGGATCTATTAAATTTTTGGAACAACAAATGCCAAATGGAGGAGTTTTTATTTTTGGCAGTCTCTTCCTCAGTTTGCTTTGTTCTGTACTGAAGAATCTGCCTTGTATCGCCCCAGCAGACACAAGCTCCTCAAGGGCAAAGGCTGTTTCTGTGTTTTCCTCGTATTCCCACCCCAAGCACATGTAAGACTTCAGGCAGCTCACTAGCTTGGGTCTCAGTTTTACCACTTAGTAATTAAGAGCACTCTTTTAACCTCTCTCAACCAGAGTTGACAAAATCATCTCCAAAATTGGGTATGATAATATTTGTACTATCTGTTTCACAGGTTATTGTGAGAAAGACTTTGTAAATGATAAGTTATATATATGCAAATTAGTATTATTCCTTTTAATTTAACAGATCAGCCTTTAAACATTATACTTTCCAAAATGAAAACTTTCCTCATCACTAAGAATAAACTTGGGTAGATTGAGCGGACCAAGGAATTAATTGGTAACAAAACTTCGGTTATTAGATTGAGGCTGACTTATGATAGAATGAGAGGTTTTTACTGTCCAGATACCTAGTAAGTGCTCTGAATCCTTTATGTTTAACTGCCCCCATTAGTAGCATCTGCAGTGAGAAATATTAAGGACTGATTCATGGAGAGAGCTACATCCCAAGATATGGTTGAAATACTTGGGGAAAAAAAGCTTTTTCAGGTTGTCATTTGTATTTTTATTTTATTAGATTACTAATAATGAATAGAAAAATTGAACTTTCTGTTAACAAAGATGGTTTTTTTTTACAATGAATTAGTTACAGGGTGGAAGAGCCAGAAACATTAGTGGAACTTCAAAAGAATGAGTGGGATCCAATTATAGACTGGGCAGAAAAAAGGTAAGAGACAAAATCCCCATGAGTTCACATCTTTATTCACCTGCCCTGTGCATTTCCTTGTGTTTACTGTCTTGTCATTTTTATTATATTGGCTTGGCCTATCCATGAGCAATTAATATTTTTCCAGTTGTTTAGACCTGACGTTATTTGTGTGAAAGGTATTTTGTAATTGTGTTCATATAGTTCTTCAGTTTGTCTTGGCAGGTAGACATCCAAGTGTCGTGTTGCTGTCTTCAGACCTTAGATGGGAACTAGTCAGTGTTTACAATGTGAGCTATGGAGACACTGGTAGAAAGCTCTTCATTATGTGGAACAATCATTGTAAATTAATTATGCTTTGTTGCAAATAACTATACTACTTCATTGTCCAGGGCCAAGGGTGGGGAACCTGCGGCCTTGAGGTCACGTGTGGCCCTTTGACTGAATCCTTCAAGGCCGCAGGTTCCCCACCCCTGGTCCAGACTATGCTTTTCATCCAGGGGAAATCCTTGGCAATATTCTTCAGTGCATTTGGCTTTGGGAAAAGGAAACTTAATTAAAGAGGCTACCACTAGTCCTCTATAAATCACTGGTTAACTGTAAGTGCTTCCCAGAATCTCTTTCTTTTAAGTGGACCAACTTGGCTAAATGAAGTAATGAATGAGTATATTCTTAAAAGACTCAAGAGTAGCCAAAGACCACTTGGCTGAGCATTATATCACGCTTTAACCAAAGCATACATGCTAAAGTTTAATATGTGCCATTGCAGATATGATGTTAAGATTGGATCTTCTACAAACATAATGGGACCTGATATCCCAGCCAAGACTAAAGAGACCTTCATCAGTCTTTTGGCATCTTATAACATGTGGGCCTTGCAAGGTAATAAAGGGAAGAAGTTGATGTAAAATTTTAAGATTTTACCTTATGCCCCTCCTCTCAGCATAACATTTTACATAACGTTTTGCAGTGCCTACAACAATACCGTTCTTAGGATCAAGGGATATTTAGAGCAGGAAGGAACATTTGAGATTATCTAGTCTAAACTCCTCATTGGGTGCCCGGAGAGCTGATGTGACTGGTATTCCAGGCCAGGGCCTCTGATTCAAGGGGCTCCTGTCACTATATCATAGAGGCCCTATGAGGAGGAAATGGAAACCGCAGCTCACGTCACTTGCCCGAGGTAAAAACACATCAGTGGGGTTGTTGTAATGAAAACCCTGGTCCCCAGGCATCTAGTTCTGGCTTTAACTACACCTTTTATAAAGTGCTCAGTAAAAATGCTCCTTGCAGAAGGGATGGAATTGATCACTGACAAATCTGTCAATGGTGTGGGCTCACATAACTGGCTTTATGTGTTTTTCATGTTTAATGTACATGCAGCTCATATAAAATCGATAGTATATGGGAATGGAAGACTCATCTTCTTGTGGGTTAGGACTCCTTCCTAGTCTAGAAGATGATCTAGTAGTATTGCTGTACCTCTGGCCTGCTGGTCCTAGGCCCACACCATAAGCAGCTTCACCCTTGCCAAGCCCGGCCTCCTTCCTAGATCTCTGTCCAACTCCCTAGGAATCTACACAGCTTCCCAACAGAACTCAGGAAATGCTTTTGGTGATGATAATGGCTACTTGATATAAGATATATTAGTCACTTTTTTGCAGCATCCTGCTCCATTGTGTTTAATAAACAGAATCTTCTATCCTCCTTTCCAGACTTATTTATGGTATCCTGGACTGGGATTATGGGTACTAATGCACAAGGCTAGAATAAAAGTATTATCAGTATGATGGCTTTGGCCTCGGAATACATTTTTCCATTTTATTCACCAGGTATAGAATTTGTGGTCACCCAGTTAAAGTCCATGGTTTTGTCCTTGGGGTTGATTGACAGGCATCTTACAGTAGAAAAGGCAGTCCTGCTTTCTCGTCTGGAAGAAGAGTACCAGGTATGCAAATGTGTAGACCTGTCAGTTTAAGTATAGGTAATCTCTGTTCAGTTCTGAAGCCACCGTAGGGCCTCAGATCCTGTGGCATAGATGTATGGTTGCCATCTTGAGTCTAGTCAGATTGAGCACCTAGATCCATCTTGGAGCAGCCCTCACACTCATCCCATTTTCATGTGTTCTCTATCCAAGAATGACTTGGGGTCAGGCTTATTGAACCTGTGGGATTAGACCTGAACTATGCTAAACCTTCAAGGAATTCCTCATGTTTGTGTTGCCCATTCCCCAGCTCTAATGCCACTTTCATAGGTGAACTTGCCTAATTAACTTAGTTTGCCTCTGATATCCTGGGGATTCTATTGATCTGTTTGCTGTTTCTAATACTTAGGAGAAACTTGCTTTCCTGCTTTCCTCTAGCATGGTTTACAAGATTTTTTTCACTGGCTCTTCATTGGAGGCCAGTCATTCTCAAATTGGCTTTCTGAGTTCTATCTTTGGAATCAATTACTTTGGCCTGTAGGTATTTAAAATGTTTTTTTTTCCTCAATTTTTCTGACTTTTGACTTTTCTTGAATATTTATTGTTATATCACTACATTTTTGCATTCGGTCTCTTCCGTGCCCTTTTTAGAATATCTATCACCTTATTAATAGTCTCTACCTTCTGTTCTAAATCATCAATTCTCTTTTCAAAATCTTTTAAGAGCTCTAATTTCATTCCTCATCTCTTCCTTTAATTCTCTCCTTAGGCTTCTCAGTCAATCTTAGAGCTTCTCATAATTGTTCTGATATCACCTCTGAAGATCTGCTTGTGGTTATTTGCAGCATTATTCCCTTTTAGAGAGTTCCTGAACTCTTTTATCACATAGTACTTCATTACTACTTTTGGAGATCTTTTTTGGTGTTCAGTCACTACTGGTTTTTCTGTGGGAGTTAGTACTATTTTACTTTACTTGGTATGTATTTTATCATTTTTGAGATCGTGAAAGGGCAGGTTGGGTGTAAACATGACCCATCACTCAACCATTTTGACAAGCAGCTTGTTGGTGCAGGTGATCAAGGGCCAGGCCAGGAGTTGAGCAGAGCTGGAGTCAGTTCATATCCTGCCACAGACCTTTATTTGTGGTGTGACTCCGGGCAGGTCACTAAGCCTCTGCATGCTTTAGTTTCCTCATGTATAAAATGGGGATCATGATAGTACCTCCCTCCCAGGGTTGTGAGGGGTCAAATAATCATTGTAAAATCATTGTAAAATGCTTAGCACAGTGCCTGTTAGCTGTTATTGTCATCTTCCCATAAATTAATTTGACTAACTCATACAACTTCTGAACTGTGCCAAGTCTCACCAGTTCTCCCTCCATGACACCTTTACGATCCAACCCTTTCTCTGCTCGCAAAGCCACTGGCCTTGCTCAGGCCCACCATCTCCTGATAGTCTGCACTTGGGTCTCCCCGCCACAGGCCGTTCCCTCCACACATCTGCCAGAATGATGTCACTAAAGCATAAAACCAAACCTTCTTACCTCTAGGGTCCACTACAGACTCCTCTGTTTGGCATTTAAAGTCCTTCCTAACCTTGTTTCAAGCTCCCTTTCCAACCTGGTTCTGCATGGCTTCCCTTCACTCCCTCTATGGTCTAGCCAAGCTGGCTTTCTGACAGTTGCTCAGCCATGACATTGCCTTCCTTTCTCGCCAGGCCCTCATGCCTAGGACGTACTTCCTCTTCACCTTTGAGCTGGAGAAGGAAATGGCAAACCACTCCAGTTTCTTTGCCAAGGAAACCCCAAATGGGGTCATAAAGAGTTGGATATGACTGAAATGACTGCACAACAATATTTTGTACTGTGTTTTTATTTTTTTGTTGTTGCTAAACATTTCCCAATTACATTTTACTCTGGTTCTAGCCATAGGACACTTTGGAGTTTTGAGGACAGCCAGTTGAACACCTCCACTCAAGGCAACTCTCTAAGACTGTCAATTGCAGAGAAGGTGCTGACCTGCACTGGTAGCGAGCTTATGCATCTGGGAATTCCCTCTGTCCACAAGATCACTGATAAGTCCAGTCCTTATCCCAAAGTGTCACTTTAAGTAGATTGAGCTGGACAATGGAAATTTTTCATTATCTGTCAATATTCAACAGAAATTGACTTCTTATGTCAACCTCACCAAAGTGTTAAGAGGAATAGCAAACATTGATTATAAAGTACTCCGTAAACTTAAATGTGAGAAATGTAAATGACATTAGAACACAACTTTATTAAACTAACCTCAGTAATTCAAAACTTGTAAGGCAACTAATATATGTCAGGCTGAAGTTGACAAGAGAGTTTACCAAGGAGAGGTGCAAATTCAATTTCTGCGTAGTGACACTTATTCTATTTAGGATTAATAAAAAATAGAAAGGCATATAGTTGATACAAAGCCAGGATCAGAGTCCCAAAAACCTGGATACAAGTCCCACTTCTAACATACTGGCCTTTTGACCCTGGGCAAGGCCCTTAACCTTTCAAAGCTGCAGGCCAGAGGTGTCAGACTCGCAGAGAACAAGGTTAAAATGTAATTGGGAAACGTTTAACAAAATAATAAATGAAAATACAGTGTACGACATAGATAATGTTAGTATGTTGTTTTCTGAGTCAATATGTGTCCCACAGGAATCCTCTTTCTACTTGAGTACAACACCATCCTTCCATAGTTACAGAACAGTTGGTCATCTGTAGTGGTCAAAGGACTCACTGGGAGTGAGAAAGCACAGGTTCCAGACCCAAAAGGAGCAAATGTCCCAAAGCCTGTTCGTTTCCCAGTTTCTGGTGATGGTACCACCAACTTCCCTGTCACCCAGAGTTGAAATTTCCAGATTTTCTTTGACTGACTTTTCCATCATCCCCCATATTTAGCCTACTGCCAGACTCTGTCCATTTCCCCTCCATCCATCTCTTGGGCATGTCCCCACCTGCCACCACACAAGTGCAGTCTCTTATCACTCTCCCCTTTCCTCTAGACTATTACAATAGTTTCCAAACTAATTTGCCTACCGGAAGTTTTTCCTTTCTCCAGTTTATGCTTCACACAGCTGCCAAATTAATCTTATTGATGCATAATTTTGACCATGTCAATCCTCTGTTCAGAAAATTTTAGCAGCTTTTGTCAGTAGGATCAAAAACAGAATCCTTAGCCTGGCTCCAAACTCTCTTTCTGGCCGTTTTTCACACTACATACTATACTCCATCCAGCTTGAACAACGGCTTCTCCCCCACACTCATCATGATCTCCCCCAACTTTTGTTCATTGGATGAAGTGTCCCTATGCTCTTCAACTCTAAGGCATGCGCTTCAGGGGTTGGCACAAAAAGTGTTCCTCGGGAGCTGCTTTTCTTCTTTCTGATGGACCAGGTTTGTTTTTTCTAATTTAGTTAGGTCACTTTCAATGCCACCTAGTACCTGTATGCTCTTTGAGCAAGTCACCCAAACTCTCCTCATCTGTAAAAAGAGGGGCCTGAACTAGACTTCTAGGGTCTCATCTAGCTTGAAATCTGTCATCCTAGAGTTCTCTCACTTCTTCTGATGAGTGAGATTTTGTCATTTGAGTGACATTGTCCTTAGACACTGCCATTCCTGCATAGTCAAGCAGCTGTTGGCAGAAACACTCAAGGACATAGACAAAGTGGTATTTCACAGGCTGACTTACATTCTGCAGAAGTGACATGAGGAGAAGGGAGTGCTTTGGGATCAAATATCCATCATAATAACCCACTTATGAGGAAGAAAATAACTGAGAGGCACGGTATGTTACTGCTCTCTTTTGTCATTGCCTGGCTCTGTGACTGATTTATGTTACAGATAGCCCCGCTGGGGCAGCTAAATGGCTCAGGAGATAGAGCACTGGGCCTGGAGTCAGGAAGACCCAGGTTCAAATCCAGCCTCAGACAGTCACAAGCTGTGTGACCCTAGGCAAGTCATTTAACCTGTTTGCCTTAATCTACCAGAAAAGGAAATGGCAAACCACTCCAGTATCTTTACCAAGAAAACCCTTACAGGTCACAAAGAGTTGGATATGACTGAACAAGCCCCACTGGTGTAGCACATGGTTGTGGCAATTGTTGTTGCTAGCTAGCCTCCACTGTGTACTACAGACATTGTTCTATCTGCCACTTCATCATAGTAGTAGCCTTATTGGATGGAAGCAGATCCCTAAGAAATTGGTCCATGCACATTCATATTTACGATTTGATTCTTGGAATGAAATTTGGAGCAAATGCTATTCATAGAAAAATCTTTAAAGATCTAGAACTCTTTTGTTTTGCTAACTTAAACTGTATACATTGTCCTCTTAGATCCAGAAATGGGGCAATGTGGAATGGGCCCATGACTATGAACTACAGGAATTGCGGGCTCGAACTGCAGCTGGGACACTTTTTGTTCACCTTTGCTCTGAAAATTCCACAGTAAAACATAAACTCCTGCAGGGATGAAGTTCTCTCACTAAATTCTGCAATGATAAAGAAATGATGAGAGCGTCCTAGGTGAACTGAGGATGGTACAAGCTACTGGCCACTGGACTGATCCCCAGTTCCTGCTGAAAGCTCATCCTGTCCTTGGTAATCAAGAGGTACCCAGGAGAACACCTTCTAGCAAGGGGGTAAAGGAGCTATAGCTGTACTTAGTACACAGGACATTCTCCTACTTTTACTTTTAATATTAAAGATTGCATCAACATCAAAACTTGTATCAAGCCTTGTAATTATTTATGGCTCCAGAATTCTTTATTTTATTCATTGTGACCGGGTTTCCCTAAGGTTAAACATCTTAGCGTTTGTGAGTGTATTTTGCTTCTGCTGGTCTAGATCTGAAATAAGAGACTCGGTACCTGTCACTAACCAGGAAACTAATTTGTATTCTTGATCTTTTAACCTATTTTCTCTCAACTATGTTTGACTTTTATCAAAGGATCTCTTGAAAGTAAGTCAATCTTGCTCTTTTTTTTTTCTATTTCTCAAAGTCATACAGAGTAGTTGTTCTTTAAAACAGAAGATGAAATATTTAATATAATTAAAAATCTAGAAAGTAAACTGATTTGAAAGACGTACCCAAGGAAAATTCAGGATTTCTCCCTAGTTTTTGTATTTAAGGGTTCTTCCTTACATTGTGTTCATGTGACAATCTGTCATTTCTTAGCATCACGGTTATATAATACAGCAGAAGGATCAAATGGTTTTCCAAATATGCATGCAGTGAAGACTTTTCAAGCAGCCTATCCTTATTAGCTCACTTAAAAATAAACTATAGGATAACATGCATTCAAAAATAAATAAAAGACAGCTATTGTCTTAGAGTTTTGAGAGCTTTCTTTCCTGTATTCTACGTCAATCAGTAATCGAAATCACATTTCCATTATGCCGGGTTTCTTAAAAAGTCATTTTCTGACAGGTTGTAAATATGTAGCTCAGTACAATCTGTTTTTACTTTACGTAAATTCACATTACGCAAATTCAGCTTCACCTAAAGACTTCTGAAAGAAATCTGCATTCCAAAAAAAATGTCTGTTAACTTTACAGTATTGTGCTCTCTCTCCACTCCTGCCCCTAGGCTCAACACTGCAATCTCCCACCCTTCCACCCAAAAAAACCCCTAAAACCCTTCAAGTTAAAGCAGAAGAACGGATGCAGCTGGGGCTTGGCTTGAGACCTCCAGGGCCAAGGGTAGACTTTTGCCTTGCTCTGCCCACCCATCTGTGCGTCTGGCCCCACCCCCATGAGTCACCCTGTCTGTGTCAGCCCCCTGCATATTCTTCCTCTGGGTTCTGACTAGGCCTTTGTGTGGCTGGCCCTGGCCTCCCCGCACGTTCCTCCTCCTGATCTCATTTCTCTATTCCCAATTCACACTTTTCCTTGAACTGTGTGCTACCCCTCCCTCCATGAGCATGGGGTCCACTTCCTGACTCCCTCTATCCCTCCTTTCCCTATGTCCACAGGCCAATTCACATTATATAAAAATTGCTTTCTGTAGAGGTCTATAGAACAGTCTGCTTACATAAGGCAAGAACTGTCTGTACTAAGAAATGGCTGGTTGCTATTCTAATGGCTCTTGAGTCTTCTTTTCATCTAGAAGGAGGAGAAAATCACCTCTAACATCAAGCTTATAACTTGCATGGCCAACAGAGGGCTCCAGTGCGAATGGAGCCTTCAATCCCTACGTGGCCTCGATGGACCTGCCTGATACAATGATCACTACTTTGGCGTGATCTTCGTCTTTATTTTTCACAAATCTAAATACATTTTAATGCAATAAAATAAGCCTTCTATCCTTTGGAACTTCTCATGGGGAAAACACTGAAAAACTTAGGAACGTGAATAGAGTTTGGGCCCTAATCAATATTCCTTTCTGAAAAGGGGACCCCCTTGTGTGTGAAGACTTACCTAATCCGTAAGGTCACCAAAATCCAAGTTGTCCAGTTCATTCTGCAAATGGTCAACATACTGATTGATTTCCTTCACTCGTTTTCGGTTCCTATTGAGTTCATCATCATGAACCTGAGGATTTGAAACCAAAGAATGATTTCCTTTTAAAATTCCTTTTTAAAAGCCTCTGAGTATGTGTGTCCAGTTTAGGAATAAAGAAGCGATTGATAAAAATTTTACATGCTTAATATTTTTCTATATTTTAATGAAAAAGCATACAGTATGAGTGGCCGTTTTTCTTAATAATGTTCTAATCTGTTCAATTCTGTAGAACTTAGAATGAATGAGTTAGAAACTTCATATCACTAGTAAGCTAAAAATCAATGTCTTTTTATGTTTTTATTTATGAGGGTGAGGAATGAGGTGGGAAATATCCAATCAATGTGACTTTCTAGGTAAACTTCCAATTCCTCTTTCTGGTCTGTAGTTGAGAAATAAAGTTTTACCTGCTGTAATTTACTTACCTTGTTTACTATGGCTGTACACCAATTGGTGACATTGGTTATTAAATCATCTTCTCTGTTGTCTATCTTCAGAAGGTGCATGTCATGAGATGCTCCAACTGCATTAACAACTGTATCTTTGTCAGAAAAAAGCTAGTGAATAAAATTGATTAAATATGGGATATGTTTTGATTTGAAGCAAATCAGAGCTTAATACCAAGTGAATGTAAGAGAAGAAATTCAGCGAGTATTGATAGAGCCAGCTCTGGCTGCCTCTGTCTTTACAGAGAAGACCTGAGTTCAAATCTTGCCTCAGACACTTCCTAACAAGTCACTTAACCTCCGTATGCCTGTTTGTTCACATGCTGTGAAGATCAAAGGAGATCGTAGTTGTATCGTGCCTAGCACGGTGCCGGGCACACGGGAAGCACCACATAAATGTCAGCTGCCCTTGTCATTATTATATGCCAGTGCGTTTTGCCATCAGCTCATCAGAGAGTAAAAAATGACAACAAAAGATTGAAGTGTACCATACTGCCAATGAGGGAGAAAGGAATGGTGTCGCGGAAAGGATGCTGAGTTTGCAGACTCAGCAGCTCACATCCCGCCTCTACAGCTCACCCACTTGTATCACTTTGAGCCAGTCACTTCAGGTTTTTTTGGTCTCTGCTTTCTGTAAAGTGAAGGGCTTAGACAAGGTAACAGGATGAATAAAGTAAGCTTCAGAGCCACAGGGCCTGGGCTTTCCTTTTGGCTCTCCCTGCATGATTTTGGGTAAACGCTTTTCATCTTCCTGGAGCTCAGTGTTCTGTGGTTCCCTCTAGATCTAGGCTGTGTGGTGGTAAATAGGTGTTAGCTGGGAGTAGACATTTTTTCCTTCAATAATAAAAGCACCAATAAAATTGAATGACCCCAACCCAAAGGGCTGTTTCTTGGTGGTCTTTGGGTCCCTGGGGGTAAGCACAGCGTGTTAAACACAGAGGGATTCTGTAAACACCTTGCTCACTTGTTGGCTGATTTTTTGCTTGGTTGCCGGTACCCAGGTCTTCCAATTTAGGTAAGCAAATTCTACTCAAGAAATTTTTTTTTTTGTCTGAGCAGGCTGATGCACAGTCCTTAAGAACACGATGCCATTTGGAAGGTTTTGTCTGCACTTGACTTCGCAAAGGGCAATACTCAAATATCCCAATACCCATGTGCATCTGGGATCCCATCAATTTATATCTTTTCTCCAGTGGTACAGGTCACTACCTTTCTGCCCCAGCCTATACTCTTGTCCATGGCCTCCCATTAGTATAGATTGGGGGAGGGAGGGGGTTAGGGACAAGAGAGAGTCCACCCAACATGTGAAGGGCCTTGCATGGCTCTTGACTTAGCAAGAATCCCAGTGGAGTTCTTAGATTATCCCCATTTTTCCTTGCCCTTACCATATGATAAGTCCATCTCTTTTTTTGTTTATATTTTTCTTCATGCTATCCTTTACTCCAGTTCTTCACAGTTACTAATTTGTTAAATGCTGCAGCCTTCTACCTATCATGCACCTCTCCAATGATAATCATTTTAAATTCTTGACCAATCAGTGTTCCATGATGCCTGGCCACACATCAGTAGAATATTTATATTAAAAAGAAAGGCATCCCTGCCACTTAACAGAACCCTAATCTTAGTGCTTGGGCCTAGACCTAGGGAGAAGTTGGCCCCAGGTCCTTGCTTCCAAGCACCCAATTCCTGCCTCCCCCGTGATAGACCACTCCCCAGGCAGAAACAAAGTAGCTCAGCTCTAGGTGCTCACTATCTCCCAACCAAATACCATCTAGACGCAGACCTGATAATAATATAGAAATATATAGAAAAACCTATGTCTCTTATGCACCCTAGATGAACTACAATAAAGCAGAAGCCTCCCCATATAATCTGAAACTACAAAATAAAAAGATAGTCAAATGAAGAGAAAGTACATTAATATACTCACGGTGGAATTGTGGTTTGGGCTATCTTTCCAAAAAGCAATTTGGAATTATCCTAAAGCCACTTTGAATACTCTTTGACTTGGTGATAATACCATTACTATACCCATGCTCCAAAGAGATCAAAGAAAAAAAACCACACATGTACATAAATATTTACAAACTATTTTGTATTAGCAAAAAAAATCGGACATAAAGGGGGGTATCTATCGAATGGGAAATGACTAAGCAAATTATGGCATATGAGTGAAATGGGCTGTTATTATCCCACTATAACAAATTACAAAAGGGGACAGGTTCAGAGAAACTTGGAAAAGACTTGTAGGAACTGAAGCTGAGTGAAGCAAGCAGAAACAGAACAATTTCTATAATGATGACACTAAAGAAGAGACTTTGGATCACAGGGCAAACAGGGTAGGAATAATAATAAGGAAAGAGTACAGACTACTCTCTCCCACAACTGCTCCAACAAAGTTTAAAGAAGAGCATCGGACTGAGTGGTGGTCAGGAAATCCAAGGAGGAACCACAGTCATCACTTTTTTCCAGCCCAGATCAGCACAGGAAAACAGCTAGAGAGACCTATGGATGTTGGGAATCAGCCCACCCAAGAAGGCCTATGCAAAGCTTTCTAGCACCTGGGAAGCTGGGACTGTGTAAGGAGTCAGAGAGCATGTAACAGAGATGAGGCAGCAGCTGTGTCACTCTGGCCCTGGAAGGGGGTTTCAACCCTTTCCACTGAAAGCTAAACAAATTAGGATCTATGAATATAGTGCACTATTGATAACCTCTAAGACATGATGAAAGAGATGGCTTCAGAGAAGCCTAGTATGGCATGTATTAACTAATGAAGAATGAACTGGGCAGAACCAAGTGTAATACAAGGAAAATTAGGAACCCCTGAGAAACCCCTAGCTACTGACAAGCACCCCCAGAAAGAATGGACTCAGATATCTTTGGCATTTAGCAAGCCCCCTGGGACTCCATGACTCCACCAAGGAATGTCAATAGATAGGACCATCCCACTGAAGGATAACCTGGCAGACCCTTTCTAGTAGATATCCCTGGGGCTCCGTGACTCCACCAAGGAATGTAAATGAGATTATCCCACTAGTATGATAACCTGACTGAATCTTTTGATCAGCCTGGACCTTTGTTCCTGTTCCCCCCCACACACACTCTGTACCCCCATATCCTATATAAGCCAAGCCATCACCCCAACACATTGGCCATTGATTTGTGGTGCCGTACCCCAATGGCCGCCGGCTAATAAATTCTCCACTTAAAACTTATACTCTGTGGTGTGTCTCGCTCGCTTCTGGTACAACATTTTGGAGGCCCCAGCGAGATGAGGCGGTATTTCGTGTTACCGCCCTGGAGACACACACAGAATTCCGGACCTCAACAGGGAGTCTCTGCCCCCGATCCACCTTCTCTCACTTCAGAGGGCCGGCTCCTGGGGATTTCTTTTCCTAGGACTCTGATGTGGGGTGACGGTCTCGGAGAATGGGCTCTTTGCTGACCTGTCCCTTTTCGGCCTGTGGAGAATTCTGGTTTTCAGACCTCTAGAGGTAAGGTTTTTCTGGTTTGGCTTCTGGTTTAGGGCTAGCCATTTGGGTCTCTGTTATCATGCTAAACCCTGACGAGGCTGTGGTACAGAGCTAGGAGGACTGGGACGCCACCCTCCCTATTGGGGTGTGGGAAGATTGGGGGTCGTATCTTTGAAGAGAAAATCTTTCCTCTGAGGGGACTTGTTCAGCCTTCAATCAGCTCATGCCATTTGGTTTTCTGTTTTGTGTTTTGGGGTGTGGGGAGATTGGAGGTCGTTATCCCTCCTCCGAGGGAATTTGTTTAGCCTTCAGTCAACCCATGCTGTTTGTCTCTGTTTTGTGTTGGAGTGTGAGAGAGATTGGGGGTCTCGTATCCTTGAGGAGGAAATCTTTCCTCTGAGAGGACTTGTTTAGCCTTCGATTTCACCCACACTGTATGGTTCTCTGTTTTGTGTTGAGGTGTGAGAGAGATTGGGGGTCATATCTTTGAGGAGGAAATCTTTCCTCTGAGGGGACCTGTTTAGCCTTCAATTCGATCCACATCGTGAATTTGTTACGTTTTGAGTTTGTCTCTGTTCGTGTGTCTATGTTCAAAATTGTGAAATGTCTATGTTTTGTTAAAAAATAGAAAAAAAAAGAATCTGAAACATAGGCAGCCAGAGATATCAGGCTGCCACTAGAGAAACAGACTCCCTTCCTTGTGGCTCCCGTTTGGCCAACGTGGAACCACAGGGAATGGGTTAAAATTTGGCAGATTCTGGGTTTTAAATTGTTTGGTTTTAGTTGTTTTAAAAAGTTTGGAAATTGGTTAGTTGAATTTAGGAAGAAAGAACTCCTGAAACTGTAAATCCATTCCAGGAGCTCACTCTTGCTGAAAACATCTCCTCCCAATGAATGCCTTCTGGCTAAAACCTCCCTTAAAGTCTTCTGTGGGACTCTCGAATTTGTCTTAGTCCCAGATTCCTTTAGATTCAAGTACAAAAGAGGTTTTTGGGAGTGAGCAAGGGGGTGAAGTTTACTTGAATTACAATCATTGAGATCTAATCACTAGGGCTGCAGTAAAAGTTAGAGCGGTTAAATCCAACTCCTCTCCTCCCAGATTGGATTAGAAGAGAATGCAGGAGAACTGTAGGGAAAAACTTAAATCGCCATCCCCACCGGGCAAAAGGAGGAGAGGGACAGAAATTCACAGACTGACAGTCAGTCCTGTGCCCCTGGGTACCTTTGTAGCCCATCCTTGTGGTAAAGTTTAAAAGGTAAATTTGTGAAAGAGAGAGAGAGAAAACCTGTATAAGGAATTTAGGGGGGTTGTAGAATAGCGGTTTGAGATTACCTGTCTAGTCAGGAGTACATGTGCTCCTCTTGGCTGCCATGTGCTCCTGGCCTCACCCTTCCCCCACCCTCCACATTGAAAGGTTACCAGAGCTGAAGCTAAAGGAAACTTGTAAAGAAATAGGGCTGGTTAGTTAGTGCTTGGAAGGGTGGGAGGGCTCCTGGGGAGGAGCCCTTTAGAAAACTAAAAGGGATTTTTTCCTGCTCTTATCTTCCTTGGGAGTCCGAAAAAATCCTTTTAGGCATTTTTGTACAAGATGAAGCTTGGAAAAAGTGGGTGCAAAATTAAGTTTCTCTTTCTTTCATAAGTTCATTCATGGCCAGGCAAAAGTTCCTATACCTGGGCCAGAGGTAGTGGTGCTGAAGAATATACAGCTAAATAAAGTGTATTTGGGATGTTAATGTATTAATATATGTGATACATGTATTTATATATTAATACATTAATATATAATACCAAAAGTAATAAGCTGAATAATTTCTATATGTGGAAATCTGGAAATGCAATAGATGTCATCTGAAAATTATTGTTTCTGTATTTCTAAACTTGCATTGTGTTCCCAAAAATTCTCTTAGATTGTGAAATTTGAGAAGACCATTGGGTGGTAAGAAATGATATTATAGCAATTTTAATTTGATTCTGATATATGTGAATTGGGTTTTTAAAGGGATGTGATAAAATTTGGAACTGTTATATGTGGTTATAACAAGTAAATAATTAATAATACTGATATTTAACCATGAGAACAGACTTTCTGTGTGAAAAAGTATGAGAATATATCTGGTGATTTCAAATAACGATATGAAAGATTCTCTGTGCAAGGAGATTTAGAAATGTGTTCACCTAAATTGATAAAAGGGTTGTTTCAAGTTTTAAAATGCATAATTATGTTTAGGGCACTGGTACATTTCTAAATTGTGTAATTTGACAAACAGATGTATCAGCAATATTGAAAAATGTGGTAATCTTTTACAATGCAGAGAGTATTAGGCCTTAGAAATTAAAATGTTACCACTAGTGGTTATGAATCCGATTTGATTTGCTTATCCAACTCAGTTATGATCACTAGATTGGTAATTAATTGGAATCTGTTTCAAGTTTTAGATACATGATAATTGCTTGTGGTGTACTTATTTATAAGTTTGTTATTATATACAAATTGGTTAACATCGCATTACCTGTGCTGTGAGAGAATAATTTCTCTTATAATCTGGATGTTGTTAGATTAAGAATTGTACTTAATTAAGAAATTGAGGTTGTTAACTGAACCAAGGACATTAGAATTATTAGAATTAATGCTTATCTATAGAAGCCTTGAGAAGGAGGTTGAAGGCCCATTTGATGTCTTATTCAAGATTTTTTGAGTTAGGAGGTTCCAAACAACAGTCTGAATTCCTTACTCCTCCCCGCCCTTAGTTTAGATAAGAAGAAAAGAATTTCACCTTAGCCCACCAGTCAGAAGGGAAGGAAAGGGGAGGGGCAGCAATAAGAGGACTGTAGGGGCCAAGAAGCCTCCAACCTGGCCTCTTAAAAAAACTGATAAGATTAGACTAAGACTTGAGATGGGTTTGTCCTGGTAGTTTAATTAGTGAAGTCTGCCATCTGATGGAGAAGAACCCACCCACAGGGGGAGATGAGATGGCAGATCTTTTTAATAAGTGTTCCCTTTTTTAGAATGAGTTATCACGAAAAACAAATCCCCTTTTTTTGTGTCTTTGTGTGTTTAAGAAGCTGGAATGGGATTCCAGTATACACAGTTATGACAATGAAAGTACTAACTTATGAATTGTTTTGTCTTATGGTTGAAATGTAAAGGAAGACTGAGTACTAGGTTTGAAAAATTTGGAAAGGTAAATTAAGGTTGAGGGAAAATAGGAAAGGCAGAGAAGAAAGTTTGGGGACAAATGGGAGTTAGCTAAGCCTCTCCTGTCCTGAGAATGATAGTTTCAGAAGGTCAAAGTAAGTTGGAGATGAGTGTGAGGAAGTATTTAGAAGATGGAAAAGTTATGTAGCTTGATTTGATAATTATTAGCTCCATAAAATTTGGGCAGTCTTATCTGAAGGATATTTATTTGCTATTTAAGATTTTACCAGACTACAATTTAATATTGTCTTAAGCTCTGATTACAGGACCAGGTCACATGAAGCCGGTAATGGCATGGCAGGCATTGCAAGCTGAGAATTTAAGGTGGATCTGCGTGGGAGCAGTCGTGAAGACGACCTTGGTCACAGCCTAGGTAGGATCTTCCTGACTTTATTTCCCAACTCTGCTATTTCCTTTCTGAAAAGGAAAGTCCCCACCTGGTTACTCCTAAGCCCTGCTTTCAGCACCTGGTGACTATAAGATTGGCTCTCAGATATGACTCATGCCTGGAATCAAACAGAGCTAAGGAAGTTCTTTCCTTCTGTTAAGATATATGACATAGTCCCTCGTTTCTTTCATAGCAAATTTAAATTATCAAGAAGTTTTGTAAGCACTATGCTAAATCTGTTAGGTAGTAGATGAGTATTGAAATATCTCTGAGTTATTATAATAGGATACAGGTATGAATAGCTTACAATTTTAACCTACGTTCATGACCAAATAAAACATTGAAATAATATAGGGATAACATCTTCTGAAAGGGGAAAATGATTAGGCAAAGCAAATAAGGCAAAGATGTAATGTGATCAATGTCTAATAAAAGGAAGGGATAGCGAATTTTGAAAAAGGCAATAGGATCAGATTGATTCCCCTAAGAATTATGTACAGATGTGTATGATTGGCTCTAAAATTTATCAATTCTGGAAATTTGAGCTGATAAGTGTGTTTTGGTAATATCTTAAATTTGGATGCTAATACAAGAAAATTGTATAAGATAATGGTACAAGTGAAAATATATCCCCTTTGTAAAGTATCTGTAAGTTATAGTAAGTTAAAATTGTCTGAGAATTTCTAGATCTGAACCAGAGAGGCAGAACTTAGCCCTGCATGGCTGGGACCTATGTTGTGTTTCTTAATCATCAAATTACATGTGTTCTGGGAACCCCGTGTGAGGAGTGGACATCTGGGCCTATAGGAGCCTCGCCCTGTGGTTCCAAGAGCCTGAGAGGGACAGCACCGGACGTAGACGGCTTTCTCATGGGATCCAGAACCAGAACCTGAGCAAAGACCTGCTTTTTTTCCCTTCTGCGTCCTTGTGTTCCCAAGACTGTTTTTTTCCTGATTTTTTATTATGTTCCCTCTGCTTACTGTAACCAGAATGGCCTTTGATTTCTTTGAATGACTCAGCTTACCTCAAAGAGCCTCTGGATGCTGTGGCTTGCTCTTCCGGGGCAGGAAGCCCAGAGAGCATGCCAGGAAGCAGACAACTTCCTGTGTGATGAGTCATGGGGCTGGCTGAGGGGAGGTGTTAACGTCTACGCTAGGGGGAGGGGCCAAGTCAAGAACCAATCGGCTCTGGTCATTCAGGTGGCACTTGATGATGTCAAAAACCCTATAAGAAGGGAGAGGACAGCTTGAAGAGCTCTCTTTCCTTTTCCGGTTGGTATGGGAGCAGCGGCAGGGAAGCGTGACTCTGGGCCAGCCCTTGCTCTTGGGCCGAGCCCAGATGTTGGTAACTATGAATTGTATTGGGTCTGTCTGTTATTTGTAATTTGTTTGTATTTTGGTTTTGAAGTACTGGTTTTTCCCCGGACTAAATGAATGTTTTGAACCTCAGGGTGCTGGTTTTTTCCCCTGAAGTCAGTGAATCTGTATTTGGTCTGTTGATGCTGGTCTGTATGCTCCCCTGAACTAACTGAATGCAACTGAATGCTGGCGTTTTCCCCTGAACTAAATGAATGTTGTCTGTATGCTAACTGAATGCTGGATTAAAGTAAGCTGGTCAACCCCTTCACCATGCTTTCCTTGTTTAAGCAGATAAAAAGAACCTGTGCTTTCCTGGTAGCCCCCTGGGTCCCGGCAGCGGGGGAGGGATCTTCCACCCCCCATTGAAGCTGCTAGCTGGGTTGTTAAAACATATCGCGTAGTCTTGGTCAGGATCTGGCTTTAACAAGAGAGCATGGCGTTTTGGGGTGCTGGGTTGTTTGAATGTTTCCCTGTTTTTGGACTGCTCTTTGTACTTGAGGCGGCTATGGTTCTGTGGAGCCTCAGGAGCAAGGAAGGCCTGAAGGATAACGGGAGTGGAAGTGCTGGGTGAGGTTTCCCAGGGGCCCAGAGCAGGAGATAATCCCTTCCTCCCAGGGCTTAAGCTGATAAGCCTGGCCCCGGAGGACTGTGCTGAAAGGGCCAATGTCCTGAGATTATATTGTACATGGAGTTTTGAAGCAGGAGCAAAAGGGTCTTGCTCCATTGATAGAATAAAGTTGGGAGCTAAGGTATGGGCAAAACAGAAGCCAGATGAAGTCATACTCGGAGGGAAGGTGGCCTCATGTGATTAACAGAGGAAAGCTTGTACATCTGGGGAAAGGCTGGGAGGACAATCCTAGTCTCCATCTAGGGTGGGATCCTCTTGGCTTCCTCAGCACGTTCCTTCCGAAAAGAAACATTTCCCACCTGAGTTTGGCTTCTGATATTGGATCTTTGCATAACTGAAATCTCAACCAAACTGGAGATGATTTTATTTGAAGGATAATAGCCCATACTTGCCTACTTTTTTTGTTCTTTGAAATGATTTTATTTAAAGGATAATAGCCCATACTTGCCTGCTCTTTTTGTTCCTTGTTTTGGTTGACTTTGTTGCTAGTTCTGTCTCTTTTAGGCTTAATTACCCTGCACTTTCCGGTGACTGCCTAAAACACGTAGCGTTCTTGGAATTCCTGCCAGCTCGATGAAAGAACTGACCTCTGGAATGGGACTGTTTGGGGCAGGCACAGCTCTACATCCAATTTCAGCATGAAGAAGCTATGGAAAATGAGACCTTCACCCCTTACCCCAAGATTTTGAGCCCCAATTGTTTGAGGAGGGGGAATGATGATAGTGTTCTGAGTACTTATTTTGTGTTATCCTTGCTATATTGTTTTATTGTTATGATGTTATTGATCCTATGTAATGGATACAAAGATCTAGGGGTAGACATTTGAATTATTAATAATTATTTTGGGGATGATTGATTGAAGAGATTATCTTGCTGGGATCTAGGGGTAGATCACATTTGAATCGTAAACCAATGTTTGGGAATGTCACTGAATATGTTTTGCTTTACTGTGAATGATATGTTTTAGTTTCCTGCGTAATTGGATCACAATGTTCTAGGATATATAATTAATTTAAATTATGATTGGATTGTGCATCCTAGAACATTGTGAGGGGTGGAGTGTAACCAGAATGGCCTTTGTTTTCTTTGACTCAGCTTACCTCATTGAGCCTCTGGACACTGTGGCTTGCTCTTCCGGGGCAGGAAGCCCAAAGAGCATGCCAGGAAGCAGACAACTTCCTGTGATGAGTCATGGGGCTGCCTGAGGGGAGGTGTTAGCTCCAGAACCTGGTGTACGCTAGGGGGAGGGGCCAAGTCAAAACCAATCAGCCCTGGTCATTCAGGCAGCACTTGATGATGTCAAAAACCCTATAAGAGGGGAGAGGACAGCTTGAAGAGCTCTTTTTCTTTCCGGTTGGTGTGGGAGCAAGCGGGGAGCGTGACTCTGGGCCAGCCCTTGCTCTCGGGCCGAGCCCAGATGTTGGTAACTATGAATTGTATTGGGTCTGTCTGTTGATACTTGTAACTTGTTTGTATTTTGGTTTTGAGGTTCGGGGTGCTGGTTTGTTTTCCCCCAAACTAAATGAATGTTTTGAACCTCAGGGTGCTGGCTTTTTTTTTCCCCTGAAGTACGTGAGTCTGTATTTGGTATATTTCTTGATGCTTGTCTGTATGCTCCCCTGAACTAACTGAATGCTGGCCTTTTCCCCTGAACTAAATGAATGTTGTCTGTATGCTAACTGAATGCTAGATTAAAGTAAGCTGGTCAACCCCTTCACTGTGCTTTCCTTGTTTAAGCAGATAAAAAGAACCTGTGCTTTTCCGGCATCCTGGCAGCGTCCTGGGTGCATCTTACGCCCCCACAGAAGCTGCTAGCTGGGTTGTTAAAACACTTACTTACAATAGTTTACAATTTCTGCCCATCCCTGGGGATGTCCAAATATAGAAAAGGGAAAACCTGACTCCACCTAGATAGGGATTTTAAAACTTCACCCTGTGGAAAATAGTTTTTTTTTCCATACTTTTAATTGGTCTTTAGGCGAAACTTTCAGTTTGCCTTTGACCAAAAAGGGGGAAATGTGGGATGTTTTAGACCATTTTTTTAAATTTCTGGAGTGCAGTACCCAGGGAGGCTCCTTGGACTCTCCTTGAGTCTTCCAACTAGGTCTGGCCTTCCCCTGGGGCCAACGACCTAGCATTCCTTTTATTGTCACCCCTGCTTAGCGTTTTGGTTGGCCTCCTAATTTTATTGCTATGCCCCATCAGGTCGTTCCTTTTTTCAAGGATTTGAAATTCCCATGGAAGTGAGGAATGTAATACAAGGAAAATTAGGAACCCCTGAGAAACCCCTAGCTACTGACAAGCACCCCCAGAAAGAATGGACTCAGATATCTTTGGCATTTAGCAAACCCCCTGGGACTCCATGACTCCACTAAGGAATGTCAATAGATAGGACCATCCCACTGAAGGATAACCTGGCAGACCCTTTCTAGCAGATATCCCTGGGGCTCCGTGACTCCACCAAGGAATGTAAATGAGATTATCCCACTAGTATGATAACCTGACTGAATCTTTTGATCAGCCTGGACCTTTGTTCCTGTTCCCCCACACACACACTCTGTACCCCCATATCCTATATAAGCCAAGCCATCACCCCAACACATTGGCCATTGATTTGTGGTGCCATACCCCAATGGCCGCCGGCTAATAAATTCTCTACTTAAAACTTATACTCTGTGGTGTGTCTTGCTCTCTTCTGGTACAACACGAGCAAACCATTCCATGACTACAACATTGTGAAGAAAGAGAACTTTGAAAGACTGAAGAACTCTGAGCATGCTGTCTCCCTCCTTTTTAGAGAAGAATTACACAATTAGACACATAGTTAGACAGGACCAAAGTGTGATTTGTTTCATTTGACTATGCTTATTTGTTATGAGAAAGGGGGAGGTTTTGTTTGTTTTTGTATATTTAGGTCCTTTTTCTTGGATACAGACATAGTAGTGGTATTGCTTGGTCATAGAGTACATATGGTTTTATAGTCCTTTGGGCATAGTTCCAAATTGCTCTCCAGAATGGTTGACTCAGTATACAACTTCACCAATAGTACACTAGTGTTTTAATTTTCCCACATCCCCTCCAACATTTGTCATTTTCCTTTTCTGTCATATTAGCCAATCTGATAGGTATGAGGTAGTAACTCAGAGCTGTTTTAATCTGCATTTCTCTCATCAATAGTGATTTAGAGCATTTTTTCATGACTAAATAGCTTTGATTACTTTGTTTAAAAACTGCCTGTTCGTATCCTTTGACCATTTATCAATTGAGGAATGGCTCTTATTTCTATAAATTTGATTCACTTTTCTATATGTTTGAGAAATGCAGTCTTTATCAGAGAAACTCACTGTAAAAATTTTTTTTCCCACTAATGATTACCAACTATGTATTGCCCTCCATCCTATTTTTCCCATTTATCTTACTCTCTCCTTTTACCCTGTCCATTCTCAAAAGTGTTTTGCTTCTGACTTTTACCTCTTTCTAAACTGCCCTCCCTTCTATCAGCTCCCCCCCCCAAGCTTGTTTGTTTTTAATGTGGGAAGGGAATAGGAGGAAATTGTGGGCTAGGATGCAAATGAAAAGAGAAGAAAGTAGGTCATTGAAGCATTTTTTAAATGCTCAGAAGAGAACAAAAGGAAGTTGAGAGGTAGTCAAAGAAAAGCAGGACAGCTTTGAAACTAACATTGAGTTTATTATATGCTTTAGAAGGAAGCTGTTCAGAATGAAAAAATAAAACTTTTTAAAAATTCAACTTTGAAGAGCTGTTGCTAAAGGAGAGTTCTGATTTACCTAAGTAGAGCTTGAAATGCATTTTCAGATATTATTTAATAAGGATGGTTAAACATAGCTGAAATCATGTTATTCGTCTTATATTTCAGCTATAAGTTAAATAGACCTTGGGGTGGGGCAGGAACGGTGTGCTTAGTACCTGCCATCTCTATCATTCTTCTGGGGAAAATAAGATCCAAATAGAAACTTAAAGCTGGAAGGAATGTTAGCAATCCTCCAGTCCAGTGTCCCACAAACTGTATTCCACAGAGCTTTGGCGTGCCAAGCATAAGGTTTCCATGTGAAAATGTTGATGTCAATTGAATACTTGATATACTAGAATACTAGATATAAACCTATATTGTGCAGGGACTGAGCCTATAATTTCATTGGTCCAGGACAGAATTTCCTATAAGGAAACCATGCCAGTGCAGGTTAGTCTTATAGAGTTGCCTATGATACGGAGAGAATGAGTTTCATGGCCAAAAGTCAGTGTGTGTGTAGGAGATAGGATTTGAAACTAGGTAAGGCAGGTTCTCAATATACCACACTGTCTCTCTTCATATGAGTGGATATACAATCAAAATACTACTATGTAAAGCACATAACTCTATGTAAATATGAATATATATGCATATATATAAAATCTTATGGCAGTCTGAGGCCCTAAGATGGGCCTAATTTCTCTATTCTAAAATTTTCCTGATCTTCTTTATCCTAGATGGATATCCTATGGCCCAAGACTAACATGGGTTCCATCAATATATTTCCAGTCTAAAAGCATTCTATAGACAGATAAATTTGGGAAGTGCTCATCCATTACAGCTGAATAGTCTACGAGACAAGAAAACAGGCTCAAGAAATGTAAGGTCACAAGGTCACAACACAGAACTAGAAACGAAGTCTTCTGACGTGTAGTCCAGTGCTTCTAAATTATATTCTGCTTTTTTCTCTTAAGTAACTTACAGCCCGATTTGTGAAGCACTCTTGTTTTGCTGTGTCATCAGTGTCAAAAGACTATGTTTCACACAGATGGTAAAATAGAACTTTTCATATCATCTATAATAGCATAACGTTTTTATGAAACCGGAAGCCTCACCGTGCGGACATCATCTGGCAGGTCCTCATCAAATTCACTCTTGACTATTTTCTCCAGGGTGTTTATGGAGATCTCCAGAAGCTTTTCATGGTGATGGTTTTCCAGGTCACGGCACTGGGCCATCGTAGGATATAAGTTAAGCAAATAAGACCAGGTAATCATAATATGAATGGTTTGATAAGACTATACCTGACAATGATGAGAGGAGCAACAGTTTACTTGAGAGGGACATTTTTGTCCCTAAAAATGAGATTCACTCACTTCAACCTGTTAGGTGCTCAGTTAAAACTCTTGAAACTTGAAGTAGCGTTCTTCAAAGGAAAATCACAGAACTACAGGGTTCAACAAACATTTAATAAAAGAGGGACTTTGTGCACCACTGGGGATACAAAGACAAAACAATCCATGCCCTCAAGGAGTTTGGAGAAGAGAGCCAACATGTACACAAATAAGAATAACCTAAGGTAATCTGAGTTGGGATTGAATACCAACAAGTGGACTCTGAGGGAAAGCTTCATGGAGGAGGTAGTCCCAGAGCTGAGTACTGGAAGACGACAAGGATGCTGAGAGACAGGGTGGAGAAGCACATCCATTTCAGGCCTGGGGGAACAGCTCGTGTGAATGCATAAAGGTAGGAGATGGAACGCTGAATTCAGGGGTTCACTGGTAGGTCCGTTTGCCCAAAATACAGGAGTTTCTGAAGAAGAGTGACATGAAGTAAGGCTGGAAAGGTAGACTGGAGGCAGATTTTGAAGAGGCTTAATTGTCAGGCTGGAGAGTGTGTATTTTATGGAGGCATTGGGGAGCCACATGTTCGGGAGAGTGCATGTCTTGAACAGTCCTGTTACACAGGAAGATGTTTTTGGCAGTAGTTTTGGTGGATAGATTGGAGAGGGAAGAAACTGGAAGCAGGGAGACCAATTAGGGGATTAATACAATTGTGTGAGAAGTGATGAGGGACTGGAAAAGGGTGATAGCCCTTTAAGACTAGCATTAGTAGTACTACTAGTATATTTAAGACTAGTAGACATATGTGGGAGAGATTATGGGGTGGGGGGAGGCACAAAGGAGAGAAAGAAGAGTGAGTGATTACCCAGAGGATATGAGCCTATATGAATAGAAGATGATGGCATCTTTAATTTGGAAGACAGGTGGGTTTAGGGAAAAGATAAATTTTCTTTTAGATACATTGGGTTTGAAATGCTTGACAGTACATCCCAGAGATATCCAGCAGGGAGTCAGTTGGTGATGCAGGAATAGAGTTCAGGAGAAAAAATCAGGACTGGATATACAGATTTTGGAATCATTTGTGTAGAGATGATAGTTATACAGAAAGTGACAGATAAGAATGTCAAGGGAAAGGCCTCCTAACCGGGTTCCACATTTCCAGTCTTGCCTTTCTCCAAATCCATCCTTCATAAACTTGCCAAAATAATCTAGTACTAAAGCAAGGTCTGATCTTATATCACTGCTCAAGAAGTTTCACTGAGAACTGAAACTATCTATCCTATCTTTAGGATAAAATATAAATTCTAAGGTGTAGCACAGAAAGCCATTCATAGATGAAATATTTAAGAACTTTGATTGGTGCAGTGACCAACCACATCTCCAGTGGACCTATGATGAAGCAATGTTCCACACCTCCTAACCGAGAGAAGATGGACTCAAAGTGTGGAAAGAGACATACGTTTCTGGCTATGGCCACTGTGTGCTTGGCTATGCTTTGTTATGTTGGGTTTTTTCTTTCTCTAAGTCTTTAATTGGAAGAAGGGATGGGGGTATGACGGAAAAGGGATGTTAGCAACAGTGATGCCAAAAAAGAAAGAGCACTGAAACATTTTTTTCAAATTGCCCAGAAGAAAACAGAAGGAAGTTCAGAAGAAAGCACAGAGCATCAGGACAGTTTTAAAATAACATATGTAATTCATTATATGCTTTTTAAAAAAAAAAAAGACAAGTGGTATGAAATACAGATTCTTGGTTTCATATACAATCCATTCTTTGTGTTTTGCTATTTGGAAATGCTTCTTTTTGGATGTTTAAGTTCATAATTTAAAAATTTAAATTTAAAAAGAAAGAAAGCTATTTATAATCTGGCTCCAGCCTACCCTTCCAGAACTATTTCACTTTATTCCCCTCTATGCACTAAGTTCTACCCAATATGGTCTACTTGCTCTACTCCATCTCCCACCTCTATGCTACTGACCAGGCTGTGCTCTCTACCAGAAATGTACATCATCCTTATATCTGCCTCTTCGAATCCTTAGCTTCCTTCAAGTCTCAACTCAGGTGCCACCTCTTATGGGAAACCCCTCCACATCCCCAAAGATAGTAGTCCTTTCTCCTTCCTCAAATTATCTTGTATTTACTAGTCTCTGTAAATGTATATCTACCTCCCAAACCACCTCCAGCAGGATGTAAGCTCCTCCAAGGCAGGGACTATTGGTCATTTTATCTTTGAATAACCAGGCTTTGAGGTAGATCAGTCCCTCTGCTGGTGGAGAAGGGAGGCATTTAGAGCATGGTTGAATGGACTTCTAGGAATGATAGTCCAGAGAAACCATGTAAATCTTCCTCCCCTGGAAGGGAAGGTGCCTGAGAACCGAGAGAACTCAGTGCACAAGAAAGAGTGGCAGATTCAAAATGGAGAGGCTGAGTGGTGGCAGCAACCCGTAGCACACAGGGACTGATGACGGGGCCATAGAGGTGCTCCAGTGAGCCCTTTGAATAAACACAATAACTGGGATGGCGGTCCAGTTAGACCTCCCTCCACCATCCCCTATTCAAACTGACTGAACAGAGATATGGCCAGAAAGGCCAACTGAGGGTTAACTCCACTCCTTCAGGCATTTTCTAAATGATTTCTATATTTCTTTAAGCTATTTCTGACTTTCATATAAAACTATTTTGTGATTTGTATGTCTTTAGATGCAAATATAGGGGCTACAGTGGAACAGGCCGTGAGATCGGTACAGAGAGGAAGACAAAGATGTCCATCACCTCTGTCTAAAAATGTTAGGATCTTTCCTTACTGGGGGCTCCAAACAAGGTTGAGAGAGAATCTCAGTTACTATTTTAGTCATAATTTTTTATAAATTCTCTAAAAGATAGAACTAAACTGGTTCTGCCTCTCTCCCCACAATCAGCTCTCCAGGAAGAAAAAAAAATATGTATGCATGACATTACTTCTAAGTTTAATCTGCATAATTGATATTTTCTCCATAGCTTCCTTAAATCTGGGTAGTCAGCAAAACAATAAGTCAAGTGGTGATTTATAGTGTTTCCCAATTCTGAGGCGTAAATGCTCATACTCAAAATTTAACAACTGACTTCAGTACAAGCTAGGTTCAATATACCCCTGAACGCAATATACTCCTGAATTTAGGGCAGTGACTAAAGAGTAGGAACCAGGTGGTCGGAGGAGAAACACACAGTTTTGTGAAGAGTGGCCAAATTAAAAATTCCAAAGGTGGGGACTACCCCCTCATCTATACAGAAAACCCTATCAGACACTACCACCCTGGTAGCTACATTTATATCCCAATGCCGACCACAGTGCCCTAAACATCATAGGTGTTCAATAAATGTTTGTTGACTTATTGAGTGATGAATGGGGAGACAAGGACCCAGAACTGAGCCCTTGAGGGATGTCTGTTTGGATAGACCTTGTAGGTCTCAACCTCCTATCCCAGACCTCTACCCTCTCCTTGGTATCCTTCTCACTCTGAAGTACAAATAATATTTTTTAAAATTATAAACAAAACCATCTTCAAGTTCTTCTTCTTCAAGTTTAAATTATAAGGCTGAAAGTTAATGCCTTTCTATTAGAGGTCTCTTTTTCTAGTACAAAAAACTAGTCTGAGGGAAATGTTTTTTCTTTTTTTCCTCATTACCGTCTTTTAAAATCCAAACCACTGACTGCAATGTAGCAACAACATTCAAATATCAACAAATAACATGGTACCTTTAGGCCCAATTACACCTACATTGAAGGCCTTTTGCAATAATGTTGCCTCAGAATGTGTTGACTGATAGTACTTAACATTCTAATTCTTCAGTCAAACAACTAATTCTCATACAAAGGAATTCCTATCTCTGTTCTCCATAAAATGTTGAAGTATAAACATTTGCCTTCCTTAAATAAGTAAGAAACATGAAAATATTTCTCTAGGAAAATGTCTTTCTGGACCAGTTTCAGAAGGTAGAATTTACTTCTTTCTAATGATGAGATAGTCACTTTTGGAGCAGAACAAAATGGCCCTTTTATAGCAGCATGGCAGTGTACCAAATATAACCATCTGAGATAAACATAAAAAATTACATTTAAACTTCAGAGGCTGATTGTACTTTGCCTTATACACTAGTTTAGAACTAGTCATCTTTGACCTAATCAGCTGAGACCTCATCAATTTAAGAGTTATTTCCAGCATCACAGATCACAATCTTAAGTGTCCACCCTGTGCAAGTCTTGCCCATGTTCCAAAAGTTCACCATGGGGAGTCCGTCTGGCACTTTAAAATGGAAAGGTTAATTCTGACAAATCTTTGGCCTATGAGGTGGATCTGATTTTTGGAAACAGTCTTCACTTGATTGGAGCTACAGTGGTGTGCAAATTGGTGGGACAAGCAATCATTTTGATACAGTTTCATTTGGAAGCAGCAACCGCCATGCCTGTGCATGCCTATTGCCTCTAGGCTGACTCAGAAATTCTGACCCTGACCTGACAAAACCACATGGAGCTAGTCTTCGTTTTCTGTTGGCTGAGTGCTGGATTCTGTACCATACAAATGGTTTTCGTTGCTCTCTTTTGTGATTTTAATTTTGTGGTTTTTAAGAATAGTCATTATTTCAGGGAAATGTGCAAAAGTTGTAGCTTTTAGAGACTATGCTTCACCTACAGATGTATCACAGAAGCTACTGGTGCGCAAAAGTCTCCAATTTTCCATACTGCTGGCGAGGGCACCACCATCCTTCCAGTTTCCAAGGTTTGCAACCTCAGCATCATCCTCAATGCCTCTCTTTCACTCACCCCATATAACCAATCAGCTGCCAGATCTTGTATTTTCTTTCTCTACATCTCTCATATGTCTCTCCATTCCAGTAACCATCAACCCATTTCAGGTCTTCATCACCTTGACTAGACCATTGTAATAGCCTTCTGATTGGTCTCCTTGCCTTGGTTTTCTGCCCACTGAAATCCATCCCACACACAGCTGCCATCACTTGGGTGTAGGTATGACTATGTCACTGCCCTCACCCGCCTCTTCCTCCACCCCACTCAATAAACTCCAGTGGTTTCCTGTTACTTTCAGGATCAAAAATAGTCCTCTGTTGAGCATTTAAAGCTCTTCACAACTTGGTTCCTTCCTACCACTGCAGTATCCTTCCACTTGACTCCTCGTCACACTCTACAGTCCTGGACTTCAGGCCTTTGTATGGCTATTATAACCTTGACCTCTTAGGATACTTGGCTTTCTTTAAGATTCAGATCAAGCTCTTTCAGGAGGCTTCTCCTGGACCCCTTGGCTGCTAGTGCTATCCCTTCTAAGGTTCCCTTCTCTATACTCTTTATTTAACTTAGATATATTGATTTATGTGTACTGTCTTCTCTGTTCAAATGTGAGCTGCTTATATGCATAATGGGGGGACTCTCACATGAGGTTCTCATCGTGGGAGCAGAAGCAGTAGGTTCTGCCTGGCCCGCTTCTTCTGGAGGTGCACAATGATACAGAATGCAGAGTCCCAGTACTCCACTTCAGAGCATGCACAAGTATTCTGGGCCTGTTTCCTGCCTACTTCCTGCAGAGTGAAGAAAAGCCTTTAACTGGCTGCTGAGCCAGAACTGAATGTGTGGAAAAAAGGCAGTACCTAGTCAAATTCATTTCTCACTTCCCTAGTAATAAAGAAGGTATGAACTGCTGTGCACTGGTGATGGATGACACTGAGGCAGCCCTCGTGAGGCCTGTGACCACATGGCCATCATGTGGCTTCTGTGGTTGTTGTGTCTGTTCTTTCTTATTCTCAGATGAAGGAGAGTTGAGGACCTTGTGTACTTGCAGAGGTCAGCAGCTATTGCTGCCCCATCCCTGAGGCATGGCTTGTGACCCAACACAGAAATGAGCTGATCTGGCAGCTGAGGTGGCCATGTCCCACAAGCTTGTCCAGTGACTAGGTCACACTCAAGGAGTGAACTCCATGGTGGAGACATGCTTGTAGCACTTGCTTTAATTCTGAACCCATTCTCCTCAGGGTCTGAGGAATAGAGGGGAGGGTGTGCCCCACTTCTGGGAGATATGTCTGTACTTTTGTTCTTGCTGTAACTTCTCAGCAAATATCCTTTTATAAAAAGTACAAGCTAATTGATGTTAATTGGTTAATCAATATTGAGGAGAAACCAATGGTTAAACTGAGAGTAAAAAGCTAATCAATGGTATTCAATAACGAGCTATTAATAGGCCCTGAATGATTGGTAGTGGGGGGAACACAAGGGAATGGGGGTTCAAAGTAGTATAAGGAGACCACCACTGTGTCTCCAGGGTACCTCTAGAGCCCTTGATGGAGGGGGGCAATGAGGTAATATGGATGTGTGATATAGATATCTTCTGGGGACCTAACTTTCTAGTGTGAGTGAGAGTTGGGATGAGGATCCCAGCAAAGTCTATTAGGGTTACATAAAGAATCACCTTGGCCCCAGAGAAGAGGTATGAAAAGACATCTCTCTTTCCCCACTCCTTTGTGGGAGTTGGGGAGTATGGCTATGGAACATTGCATGTAACACCAGAGTTTTTTGTGTTGATTGGTTTTGTGGAATATTTCCTTTCTTTTAAAAACAGATTTTTATTGATATCTTGTTTTTACATTGCCTAGATTTCCCTCTACATCTTCCTGCTTCCCCTTTCCAGAGAATAAAATAAAAAATTCAGAAAAACTGACATCACAGACAATGTTTCAATGCTCCCAGACCCTGCCACCCTCAGCACTGCAGAGGACTGGGGTGAGATGTCTTCTGACATCTCTTCTTTGGTGCCAAGCTTTTCTTTAGAATGTCATAATGCTCATTTTCAACTGTTTTGTGATGGTTGTTCTTTCCATTTACATTCCGTTTACATGTTCTTTCCGTTTACTATGTAATTTTATAGACTGCTCTCCCTGCTCGAATCACTTCACTTTGCATCAGTTTATGTAGGTCTTCCCATGCTTCCTAGTATTCGTCATATTCATCATTTCTTACCACACAATAATGCTCCATTACGTGCATGTATCACAATCTGTTTAGCCACTCCTCGATCAACAGGCAGCTACTTTGTTGTCAGTTCTTTGCTATCACAGAAAAAGGCTGTATATGGCAGGTCTTTTAGTGGTGGCAAAGAACTGGGAAAGGAGGGGATTTCCATCAATTGGGGAATGGCCGAACAAGTTGTTGTATATGATTGTAATGATATACTATTACGCTGTGACAAGCAGGATGTTCTCAGAAAGACTTACATGACTTTCATGAACAGATGCAAAGTGAAATAAGCAGAACCAGGAGAACATTGTACAGAGTGACAGCAATATTATATGATAATCTACTGTGAATAACTTAGCTATTCTCAGCAAGACATTCTGAAGTACTTATGGTAAAAGGTGCTGTCCATCTCCAGAGAAAGAACTGGTGGAGCCTGAATGCAGAGCAAAGATACTTTTTCTTTATTTTCTTGGGGTTTTTTTTTGTCTGTTTTTTCTTTCACAGCATGACTTATATGGAAATGCATTATGCATGACTACAGATGTATAACTTATATCAAATTGCTTGCCTTCTCAATGAGGGGAGGAGGAGAGAGAGAATGTGAAACTCAAAATTTTTTAAAAAGGATGTTAAAATTGTTTTTACATGTCATTGGGGAAAAATATTAAATTTTTAAAAGGCTGTGATAAATATTTTGATATAGATAGGGCTGTGGTATACACTTTGCAGTGGAATTTCTGCATAATGTATGGACATTTTAGCAACTTTATTTGCATAATTCCAGACTGCTTTCCAGAATGGCTGTACAAAGTCACAGCTCCACCAAAAATGCATTAGCATTCTTTTAAAAAAAAATTGCTATAAGGTCTGGATATCTGGGAGAAGAAAAAATAAGGGATGTAGGCAGAAATTGAGGCAATTTAAGAACAAAATATATCAATAGAAATCTCTTTTAAAAAAAATACAAGCACAGACCAAATTTGTTTTTTCTTTGTATCTCCAGGATTTAGCACAGTGTCTGGAACATCCTAAATACTTAATAAATATTTGCTGATTGAGTGAAGCTCACAATAATCAGCTGAAAAGAAAAGAAAAGTGTGGTCAAAAATGGAAAATAATGCTAAGGACTTACAAAGTATTGCTATAAAATAGTCTAATTCACGCTTAGAGAAAAAGTAAAGACCTTCGGAGGTACCTGGCAGCTGGAGGGGTTGTTACTGATTCCTCTATAATGTGACAGAGGTTCTTTAAGTTGGAAGAACAGCTAGAAGACTACTTTAAAAAAGTCCGCTAGCTGTTGGGATGAAGAAAAACCACTTGTGCTAGGAAAGACAATAAAAGATCAGGGTATGTAACTAGGTGGCCCAGTGGACAGAATGTTAGGCATAGAGTAAGAAAAGACCTGAGGTCAAAACCTGCCTTAGTAGCTCTGTGGCTCTGGGCTAGTCAGCTGACTTTTCATAGTCTCAATTTCTTTATCTGTAAAATGGGGGTAATAATATCACCTACCTTACAGGTTTTTTGCAAGGTCCAATGGCATAACGTGTAAATCACTATGCAAACCTTAAGAGGTACTGCACAAATACTAGCTATTATTACTGAAGAAGGGAAAAATTTTTTACTAATGAAATTCACTTTTTTCACTCAAGGCTATATGAAAACTAGTCTGTAAGATCTAGATATCTTCATCAGACTGTAAAATGTCCACCTTCAAAAAGTGTTTTGGGAATTTTTTTTACGTCCAGTGGGCCTGGACATCTTATCCCCATTACTGAGGACTGACATACTCAGGAACAGAATTATTACAGATGGATAGAAATTCCCAAATGGGGATGGGATATTACAATACAGCTTTGCACTAGGCTACATATATATTTCCAAAGGCTAAGAAATTTAGTCAAGAGACAGAAATAAACATGTTTCAACAGTCTGGGAACATGCCTGATTTAAACCGCATTGAAAACCTCTGGCCTACAAAGCTAGACTCAGAATAATTGACTGTTTACTAAAGTTATGCTTGCTCTCCAGTGTCATATAAGTGTGGTTTCATGATGAAAAATTTAAAATGTGTCAGAATCTTGTGAACGTAATGCCAAATCGTGTTAAAAAAAAAAAACAAACCAAGTGAATGCAGCAAAAGAAGAGATATTGCATTTAAAGATGTAAAAAAGTTGTAAGGCTTATTTTATGTCAGTGAAAATTATTATTTTACTTATTTATTTTACTGTGTTCCATTTAATCTGTGCAGAACTGTAAGTCTGTTGAATAATATCCATTATCAATCTAGGCAATGTTGGTATTGGTAAGATAAAAAAAAGTAATGAGGTATGCCTATAAAAGTAATCAGATTAGTTTCTTGTATAGAATGTCAACTTGCTCTATAAACAGTTTGCAGAGAAAAATTTTAAATATGTTCTGAACAGGGGCCATTTTTTACAACAAATAGTTTCCCACTATAACTTCTTTGAAGAAGACTATAATCATTTGAACATGTAAATTCCAATAATAGTAAAAAAAATTCACACCCAATACAATGGTAGCATCCCCCCAAACCCCCCAAATACCAATGTTTAACCAACTTAATGATCACACCTTTAAGAGTAATCTTAGGGATTCCAGCAACATAGTATCATTTCATCTATAAACAACGGAAGGGACACCATTGAAAGGATATAGGCCTTGCACATTTTCAACAAATACTCCCACCATGTCTATAATGTTCCTTTCAAAGCTATTTATAGATTCCTGTAAAAGACAAAGAGCAAAGCTAATTTGAATTGTTAGATACCAAATCAATTAATCCCTGAAGAAGAGGGAACACATTCAACATATTTCATAGCTTGATTTGGGCTTTTAGAAGTTCACCTAAAATATTTTTCTTTATATCAAAAATCGCCTTTTCTGAAGTGTTACATGTGCTTTTCTGTGTAGCAGGAAATAATTAACTGCTATTCAAGTGACAGGAAAATCCCTATATTGTTTAAGGTGCAATTTTAAATATGAAGAATTAACTGAATAGTAGCTCACTTGAGCTGTGTTCAGTCATATCTGACTCTTCGTGACCCTATTTGGGGTTTTCTTGGCAAAGATACTGGAGTGGTTTTGCCATTTCCCTCTCCATCTCATTTTAGAGATGAGGAAACTGAGCAAAGAGAGTTAAATGACTTTCCCAAGGTCACACAGCTAGTAAGTGTCTGAGGCTGGATTTGAACTCAGGAAGAGGGATCTTCCTGACTCCAGGCTGTCACTATACCACCTCGCAGCTCAATCTGTCAACTTACTTCAATAAGTCTCTAGGGTCTCTAAAAGATTTTAAATATTGTTAAGTTCTCATTTTAACCATTTACTTTTTAATTGTAAGCTTCTTATATTTTTCTTTTTAGATTTTGTAACTTTTAGCTGGAATTATAAAGTGGCTTTGTTTAGATGCTCAAAGGTAAGTTCTACTTTTTATTGGTCTTACTCAAGATGAGTAGTTGAGCATTTTTCACACCTTTTTTAATCAAATTAACCAAAGGTTTATTTATTTTATTGGTTTTTTTTTTTCATAAAACCAGCTCTTAGTTTTATTCATTAGTTCAATAGTTTTCCTAATTTCAGTTTTATTAATCTTTCCTTTGGTTTTCAGTATTTCTAATTTGGTATTTAATTGGGGATTTTAAATTTGTTCTTTTTCTAGCTTTTTTAGTTGCATGCCTAATTCATTGATCTCCTCTTTCTCTATTTTATTTACGTAAGCATTTAGAGATATAAAACTTCCCCTAAGAACTGCTTTCACTGCATCCCATAAGTTTTTGTATGTTGTCTCATTATTGTCATTCTCTCGGATGAAGTTATTGATTGTTTTTATGATTTGTTGTTTGACCCACTCATTCTTTAAGATTAGCTTATTTAGTTTCCAATTAATTTTTAGTCTATCTTTCTATGGCCTTTTGTTACATATAGTTTTTATTGTATCATGATCTGAAAAGGATGCTTTTAATATTTCTGCCTTTCTGCACTGGAATGTGAGGTTTTTATGCCCTAGTACATGATCAATTTTTGTGTAGGTGTCATGTACTGTTGAGCAAAAGGTATATTCCTTTCTATCCCCATTCAGTTTTCTGCAGAGGTCCACCACATCTAACTTTTCTAAAATTCTATTCACCTCCTTAACTTCTTTCTTGCTTATTTTGTGGTTAGATTTATCTAGTTCAGAGAGAGGGAGGTTGAGGTCCCCCCACTAGTATAGTTTTGCTATTTCTTCTTGTAAGTCCATTAACTTTTTGTCTAAGAATTTGGATGCTATACCACTTGGTGCTATATGTTTACTTCATTGTCTATGGTGACTTTTAGCATGATGTAGTTTCCTTCCTTAACTTTTTTAATTAGATCTATTTTTGCTTTTGCTTTGTCTGAGATTAGGATTGCTACCCCTGCTTTTTTTACTTCAGCTGAAGCATAATATATTCTGCTCCAGTCTTTTACCTTTACCCTGTGTGTATCCCTCTGTTTCAAATGTGTTTCTTGTAAACAACATATTGTAGGATTATGATTTTTAATCCATTCTGCTATCTGCTCCCATTTTATGGGCGAGTTCATCTCATTCACATTCACAATTATGATTACTATCTGTGTCTTTCTCTCCACTCTATTCCACCCCCCCAGACTTTTAATATTAAAAAAAAATCTCTTTCCCACTACAAGTAAGAACTACATTGAGGCAGTCATATAGTTCTCTTTGGATATATGAAAAAGCCAAAGAAATTAATCCATCTTTATTTCCCCAAAAAACCATTTCAAATCAAGATAATTAAAAGTATTTTCAAGGATAGGATTAAACCACTTTAATCAAACCATCACTGAGAATATTTTGATTTCTACATATAATAGCAAGCCAACAAGAACAATTTACCATTTCATATTCTTTCAGCCACATGCCCAGATTCTTACAAGACCACTGTGACTTGTACCACTGTACCTCTATTTGTTTTTTTTATTCTAAAATCAACACCAAATAAAATGGGCATTTCCATACACTTAGTAGAAAATAAAAAGAAGACTGTGTAAGAAACTGCAACTGTTATCATGTATAGCCTGTTCTATTTAAATACATAATAAATTTAACACACAATTTTCCAAGCTGTCTTGTTGTCTGTGATTCTTTCTGGCCTCCTCAGCTTCCATGTCAGAGTCCTATGACCTCTAACACAGGAATGCCTAAGAGTATTCAGAAAAGCTCAAAAAGTGTTGCCAAGAATTCAGTTGTCACTGACTTTGGTGACACAGAGTCACCAAGCTTCGCCCCTTCCTCCCACACCTTTCTGTGGGAGAGAAATTAGTGCCCTCATTTGGACTACTTGTTACAGCTGCCACCTTCTACTCCACAGATCAACTTCTTTACCTCCCTAATTAAGGTAATATTACCTAATCAAGGATTTTGACTTACCTCTAACTGTTCAACCAACTGCATTTCTAAAGTCATGAGTACATCAAACAACTGACTGATTTCTTCAGCACATTCACTCAATTTAGTATCCACAAATTGTAGATCATTTGCATTTCGAATGGTATGTAAAGCCTAAAAACAAAGATATGAAAATTAAACATTCCAGTCCATATAAATTTAATAATTAATAACTATTATGAGCCCCAAATACTGTGCCTGGAGGCACAAGAAATATAAGGCTGAACCCCTGGTTTTGAATTTATAACCTCACCAAAGAAGCAAGATTTACAGGTAGAGAATGAAGTAAAAGGAATAAAGACTTGTTCAACAGTGCTCTAAATCTATGAGTCTATGAACCTATTGTCCTACATACCAAGAGGAATTCAGGAACAAGGCAGACTGCTGTGAGTCAGAGTGGATAACGCAGTTGTACAACTACTATATGAATGTGGGCTGTGCATTAAGACTGGGTCCTAGAAATGTGGTAGCCAGCCATATACAACAAAAGCATATCTTACATTGTAATTCCATAGTTATAAAAGAGAAAACTGATTTAGTACACTATGCAAAATATACCAGAAATTAGTGAACTAATTTCATCTAACAAATGTCCGCTGAGTGCCTACTGTATGCAATACCCTATTCATCTCCTCAAATTTGGAATTTATTTCCAGGGATAACAAAAGCAGGCTTTGACCAGTTAACAAAATAGAAGGCATTAAGTGTCCTAAAAAGCAGAGAGTACATGGGAATTTGAAGAAGGAAGAGAGATCACTTCTGGCTGGAGCACTGGGGAAAAGCATTATAAAGTACCTGGAAGAAAAGTTCTACATTTTGTTCATTGGGCTAAACCTACCTTGGTCACTTCTGAAAATAAGTTCAAGTTTAGAGCCACGGTACTAGATTTGCAGAAGCTACAAATCCATTACCTCCTGAGACTGCCACACTTTTGTGATGGCTTTAATTGTTAGGAACCTAACAATTTGCCTCCTATCAGTTTCCCACTATCATTCTTCATTCTTCCCTGAGGGGGCCAAGAACAGGCCTAACATCTCTTCCACATGACAGCACTTGAAATATGTAAAGGTGGTAGAACGTAAGTTCTTCAAGAATGGGGAATATGTTCATGTTTGTGTATCTTTAGCATCCAGCACAGTGCCCAGTACATTGTAGATACTTTTGTAAATGCTTGTTGGGTTGTTGAATTCAACTGTCATAGACTCCATAAGTCTTTTCTCCAGGTGGTAAGATGGATAGAGCACTGAGTTCAGAGTCAGGAAGACCTGCCTCAGATATTTGCAGTACTGTGTAAATTAACTGGTGTGTAAATTAAATTCTTGCATTGTCTTCTCTGTGACAAGCATTTGCCCCTTCATCACAATGGTCAGCAGATTTGTTAAAAGGTCTTCTTGCTGTTCTTCCAAACTTAATAAACCCATGTCACATTGCAGAGGAATCAATATCAACCCCTGCAAATTGCCCAGTTTCTCAGAGTCTGCCTATTTTCTGAAGATTAATTAGGCTGGGTTGCAGCAATGGTTTGTAAGTTCTTGGAGCTATTTTTCATTTTCAACCACACTTTCCCTTTTCCCTTCAGTGCAAATGATCCCACCCCAACAACCACTGAGATGACTCTAACAGTCACTGAAGTGTGATCATCTTTAAGAGCTGCAACATTTACATGTTTTCTTGGAGTAATGCCCATTTTTAAAAAATCACAGAATGAAAAACACAGCAAAACTGAAAAATAAAATGTGAATATAACACCAAATCCAGTGCTTAATCCACAAAGAACTAATTAACTCAACTTTATTTCCTATGAACAAGGTCAGATGTTCTGAGTCTGGTGTCAAGAGAAGTACACATACAGCCACTGTTATCACAAAATGAAACTATATACAAATTATTGTTGATCCATTTAGCACTATGATGAAAAAAAATAAACTGTATATACCCTTTGACTCAGTAATACCATTACTAGGTCTGTATCTCAAACACATCAGATTAAAAAGACTTATGTGTACAAAAATATTTATAATAGTTCTGTTTATTGCATTAAAAAACTAAAACTAAAAGGGTGCTCGTCAGTTGATATATGGTTGAACAAATGATGGCATAATATGGTAAATTATAGTATATGAAAGTAATATAAGAAATGACAAAAGAGATGGATTCACACAAACCTAAGCAGACTTGTATGAATCAATGCAGAGTGAAGCAAGACTAAGAGAACAATTTTAAACAATAATAACATCGTAAGGAAAAACAACTTTGAAAGACTTAAGAACTTTGTTCAATGACTTTCTGATTAATCAATCAATGACCAAACATGATTCCAAAGGATCAGTGATAAAACATGGTATCTGTCTCCTGACTGGGAGTAGCTAGGTAGCACAATGGATAAAGCACTGGGCTTGGAGTCAGGAGGACTCATCTTCATGAATTTAAATGTGGTCTCTGACACTGGGCAAGTCACTTAACTCTGCCTCATTTCCTCATCTGTAAAATGAGCTGGAGAAGGAAATGGCAAAGACTCCAGTATCTTTGCCAAGAAAACCCCAAATAGGGTCACAAAGAGTTGGACATGACTAAAATGACTGAACTATAATAACGGCTTCCTGACAGGTGATAGACACAAGGTGTAGAATTAGACATATGATCTTGGAAATGGCTAGTGTGGAATTTTACTAGTTTAATAATTTGGTTCAAGCCCAGATCACCTAAAATGATGTCACCCCTGTGGAAGACACTTGGGAACTTCTCCTGGGAGACAGGAAGACTGGCTTATGCATGGACATCCTGCATTGGCCTACTGCATGGTTGGAAGCAGCCCTTTTCCACTGTCTGCATTGCCAGAACTGTCTACATCTTTAAAATTACCTGACAGTAGTCTTCCTCTTTCCTGCACTTGTATCTAGGCATGAGGTGAAACCATTTGGTCAGGCAGAGAATGCCTAAGGCTCCCCTCCTTAGGCCACGTGGCCCTAACAAATGGGCTTGGAGTTTTGGTCTAGAATTTTGGTCTGTTTCCTTCACCCTTTTCAATGCTTTGGGCAGAGAGTGAAGCCCCCAGCCTTGGAGCTCAAACCATGAGAATCTTGGAACCTCAGATTCCAGACTGAATGTTGCATCCAACCCTGTCTGAGAAACTAACAAGGGGACTTGAATTTGGTGGGACTAATGCTATGTAGGAAATGAGTTGAGCGTTGAACCTAATCCCCCATTCTTCATAGAAACCAAGGTCATATGGGGAGATTATATCCCTGAGGCTTTGGAGGAAAATGTTCAGACCAGATAATCTCTAAGGACTCTTTCAGCTCTTCTGATTCTAGATCCCATGATTCTAGTTCAAGAAATGTTTGTGGGCTCAGTTCAGGTGATGCTACTGAGTTGAGGGTCAGGTGGATGTGAGGATGGCAGTCTAAACTGAAAGGTGCATGTCAGACTAGCCAGAAAGAAAGATTGGAAAAGACCCTCTCTTTCTCCCACTCCAAATATGCTCCTGAGATTTGCTATAAATACAGAATTCATGACTCCAAAGGGGATCAGGAAATATTGATATTTAGGAAGTTGCAATCGATGGGTTTGGTGCAAACTATAATAAAACTGGGCTTTGCTGAATTTCATGGTGGAATTTCTTCGCACATGTCCACCACACTGAGAATTGAGATTTTTTTTTTTAAGAATCTGTATATGAATTCATCTTGATGTAAGTGTACATGCTCTCTGTCTTTGCTCTCTCTCTCTCTCTCTCTCTCTCTCTCTCAACATGAGAGACATATTCTGCTCTAATTCTGCTCTAACAGAGCAGAATTGTGATAATATGTAATTTATCATTAGAAGCTGTTTAAGTTCATCATGTGCATAGTTATGCAACTTAGTTAATTCTCATTTTGCAGAAAAATGATTTTACATTAATTTTAGCTAATTTTTCCCCATTTGACCAAAGAACATTTTATTTTGTTTTTGTAAATTTACATGCCAATTTTTGAAGAAAAACTATAAGAATGTAAACGACTAAGTATGGTCTACTAAAATGTACTAATCACCAAAGTTAAATGACTTCAAATTTCTAAAGCTTTTGGAATTCTATAAAATAAAAATGTGCTTGTATTTCATCTCTGAACATTGAAGATAATGTCATGCCTAAATGCACTGATACAGTACTTACAGTACTTACATGTGTGACCTGGATAAGAATTCTAAATTTGAAATGTTTAAGCTATAACTTTTAAACTAGAAAGATTTTGTGCTCCCAATGTAAATGCAAAAATCAGCGAAAGTCCTAATGTTTGAAAATGTGTTTCCTATAACAACCAATGAGTAAGGATAATTTTGAACCTTCAGAATATAAAAGCCTTTTTAAACATTTTAGAACCAAGCTACAGGGGGAAAGTGTTGAAGCAGAAATTACAAGTGTTAGTACCAACACTTCCAGCTTTCAAAGTTCATAATTTTTCAGCTTTGAGAACTTACCTTCCCCAATTTAAACTAGGGAAAAATCCGAATTCAGTACCCCTTCCTACATACACACACACACACACACACACACACAATATATATTTTAGACAATTTGTTACTCCATTGAGTACAGCACTCCCACTTTCTCTAGGATCAATGCCACTCTAATCATGCTTTCCCAAAATGCAACACAGGAAGAGAATACCAAGGTCAATAATAATCATGTCTTAATACAGTATTTATAGTGATTTTATAGTAATATTAACTTTGTTATTGCTTTGTTTGAAATGTTTCCCTTTCTGTATCAAATAATGTTATAAATGTATAACAAATATGCATAAAGCCTCTACACTGGCCTGCTAAGGCCCTGACCTGCAGTGAGGACGTCTACGCCTATTTATCAACCATGATAAGGGCAGGCATCCAACAGAGAACTGCAAAGAATGCAGAACACATTCAAAAGGGCTACCTTGATCAGGGATGCAGACTGGACCTTGATTTCGTTGGTATAGGGTACTCACTGTCTTAGAGATTTGTCTAGATCACTGAGAGGTCAAGTAATTTGCCAAGCATCACACGGTCTCTATACATGTCAGAGGGTGTTGAGGCCACATCTCTGTCCGCTAATCCAGCTTAACTCTCCCCCATGCGGGTATGCCTCGATTTTCTTGATATTCTGTCTCTTAGCAGCATTAAATCTAACCCGTTCCAGAAAACTACTGAGGTAGAGGTGGGTACTCTGACCAGCTGATTTCCACTGCTCCCCCAGCTGAAAGCAAGGGTCAGATAGGTGACGTAATAAAGCATTAATACATTAATGAAATGTAAATACATGTTAACATCCTTCCTTAAAGGAGCAGTTAGTGTGCCTTTGCCTTTCATGAAATGTAAAGTTTTCCTTGGTTCAACTGGATGGATAACTCTGTTGACTGGATGAAGACTGGCCATACCCCCAGCAGACCCTTAAAAAGAAGAGTTCACCAGTTCTGCAATTAGTCTAGGTAGAAGTAGCCTTGTGGAGTGTGATATCTGTGTCAAATCATTCCCCCCTCCACTGCCACTCTAAACCCCCACCTCCCGGGCACAGAGGAAGAAAGGAGCTTTAAAGAGCTTGACCCCCGGCAGCAGAGAAGAGAGCTAGCCATGGATTAAATGGAGCACTAGCTCTGGAATTCTAGAGCTGAACTATGTAAAAGAGCTAAGAGTCCTGCTAAGCAACACACTCAGAAGAGGCATTGTATCTGGGGACAGTGGCTTGATGACTCCATGAAGACAGAAGGGATGTTAAATACCAGATGTTTTGGTTTTATGTGTTCCTAACATTTATGCCTCACTACCAATATATTCCAAGTTTGTGCCCACTCTTCCCACTCATGCTGTGGGGAGAGTATGTCCCAGTTTCTGAAAGGAATGTTTTGCATCTAATATTCTTACTATGTCATCTTAGTAAATAAATGCCTTTGCTCTCAGTTAATCATATTAACACTTGACTGTAAAGGGAAAGCTCCCAAATCATTTTAGGAGGGTAGATCCACAGAGTATCCTTAAACCAGGGAGGAGAAGTTGCTCTTTGGGAACCGAACCTTCCAATGTGAGTGCAAGTTTGGGGAAGTTAATCCAAAAGGGATGATGTAACACCATAACCTAAAATGTAAATTCTGAAGAATTTTTTCTTTTATCCAATGTCCGTAACCTGTTTTAGGTAGTAAAATCTATCCCCTCCCCCTCCCCATCACTTTCTACATAAAACCCTACAATGTACTCTTTTATTTTTGTGGTTGCTCGTTTGTATCATCATCAATGGTTGGTTTGAAATGTGTCCTGAAAGGGATGTGGTATGTTATCTAAGAATGACAGGCAGGGCTGGAAATGAGAAAGACAATAAATAAGCCAGAAGCTCTTAGGCACAGAAGATGGACAGCCAAAATGATTGTTATGTATTATGTTTTAACTGTGAGCCAATTCCAATATTAGTGTCGACTTGAACATTTTTGTTGTTTAGTTGCATCTGACTCTCTGTGACCTCATTTGGAGTTTTCTTGGCAAAGATACTAGAGTGGTTGGTCATTTTTTTCTCTAGCTCATCTTACAGATGAGGAAACTGAGACAAACATGGTTAAGTGACTTGCCCAGGGTCACACAGCTAGTAAATGTCTGAGGCCAGATTTGAACTTACAAAGATGAATTTTCCTGACTTCAGGCCTGGCACTCTATTCACTGCACCACCCATCTACCTAGCTTAATTGTAAACAGTAAAACTTGGGGCAGCTAGGTGGCACAGTGAGTAGAGCACCAGCCCTGGAGTCAGGAGGACCTGAGTTCAAATCCGGCCCCAGACACTTGACACACGTACTAGCTGTGTGACCTTGGACAAGTCACTTAATCCCAATTGCCCTACCAAAACAAAACCAAACAGTGAAACTTGTGATGTGAAGGTAGAACCTTTTGGAGATTGTAGATGTGCTTCACTTATTGCCTGTGACCTCATTTTGATTCAGGGCAAAAGTATTTATGCTGATAAATCATCAACCAAACATGTGAGAGTAAAATACCAGCAGGTCACCTCCTGGATCGCTAAGTGGGACATTTCCATTTTAAGCCAGGTCTTGGTGCGTGCATTAGATTGCTGGGGATACAGTCCCGAGACCTCTGACCCAATTCCTCAAAGTTCAGCTTTTCCTTTGGAATGGGAAGGGCTGTCACCTGCTGGACTCCAGGCCTGGCTCTCATGCCCATTGAATAATGTGAAGGTTTCAATGCACAAATTGGCATTTCCAAAATAATCTTGCTTTTCCTAGGAGTCAAACAACCTAGAAGTTTTTCTTCCAGCATGCTTGTCAGAGGTCTAGCCAGAACTTTCAGACCCCAAACTTACAGTTCCATGTTATTACTACAATGTTCAACTTCTCCTCTTATTGCAATTTTTACAGAATATACCCCAAGTAATTTATGAATGTAACTGTGTAACTGAATCATCATGATAGGGATTCAAAAGCATGGAAAAGTTATTTTTTAAGAACTAGCCCTTTACCTATCAACATTTGTATAAATGCCCAAATGCTTCCTTGTGCTACATCATTGTGTTGTAAGCAAAGAAAATGGCCAGGAACTTTGGTTCATGAAGGGACTCAGGAGGCCCTTAAATCCTGTCCCTAGGCACTGATTCTGTTACTTTATCAGAGACAGTATCCAAGGTAGCTCAATTCATAGCCTCCTTATGTATTCGAAAATCATCAAATTTGACAATATTTAAAGATTGCAGCAGGGGGGGCCAGCAAATGCAATGTGTTCCACAATGTCTGCTCTCTGTTGTCCTGTACCTCTGTTCTTGAAGTATATAAAGATATGTTGACTATTTAAGATTTCGGTACCTGCAAGTGCCAGCCTTCCTCCACAAAAGAAAACTGGTATTGCTGGCTAGAGAAGGTGTGTGTGAACATCCATGTTTATGTTGCTTTATTGATATACTGAGGTCTTAGAATCTCTGTGAAGCTCTTGCCCCAACTCTTCCTGGGCCAACATTTACAAGCAGAATCTAACGAAGAAAACAAACTTTTTTGAACAAAGCCTAAACAGAGCCTCCCCATTAAGGTCGTTCCTTGGCAGTGGAAAACCCAGTTAGAGAGGAAAGGAAACTCCCTAGAATGTTTGCCACTTGCCCATGCAGTTTATTGCAGTTTCATTATTCTGCCTGCATCTCTAAACTCCTGGGAAGGCCTATCTCCAAACTAAGCTTGGCCAAGTGAAGTGATTTTCTTTGTGGGTCCCCAGTTGCCGTAGATAACAGATTCCTGCATCCTGGGAGCAGGTGAGAAGGATGAACCCTCCCATCCCACTCTTACCATCCGATTCAATCGAGAACAGGCCTAGAATGTCTAAGAATTAGAAAATGGAAACTGCTTAAATAAGCATCAGAGATGGGACCTTTTTGTGTCAAGTAAGGAAAAGCTTGTATAAGCACACATATACAAAGCTCACATTCCCAATTCTGATTAGCCATAAGTGCTAGCTCAATGCAGGGATCACAAACATCCTGGCTGCTTCCAGCCAACCCTGCTCATGACTCAGTACTGAAGAACCTTTGTACCTTGAAGAAGCAACCCCCTTCTTTCCCACTGAGCAAGAATAGATGACTCAGCAGACTGTTGCAAATGCAATGACTGTCTCTTCTTCCTCGGTCTCTCCATAGGGCAAGTAGCTCTTCCCATGCCAGCAGAAATAATGAATTGCTGAGCACGTGGTATCCAACACCCATGGTAGCAAGGCCATCCTTTTACATCTCCCCAGGCCACTCACCAACAGCAGCTTTTCCAAACCTTTCCATCCCTCCTCAAGCCTCCTATGCCCTGCCCCCTCAGCTGACTACTTTGCCCCATAATTCACTGAAAAACTTGAGGCTATTCGCACATGGCTCCCTCTTCTCTTCTCCTCCTCTTCACCTCACATTGCTCAGGTGCCTTCTGCCACGTTTTTCCCACCTTCACCCTTGTTTCCCAGGAAGAGATGGCCTTCCTCTTTGCCAAGGCAAACCCCTCCCCATGAATAAGCAATCCCGTTCCATCGGTCTTCTCCAGCAGACTGCCTCCTCTCTCGCCCATCTTCAGTCTCTCTGTCATTTCCTGCTGCCCACAAACGCACCCATATCTTCCCCATCCTTAAAACCCCTCATGGAGCTGTCTATCGCTGCTAGCTATGAGCCTCTATCTCTTCTCCCTTCTTCAGGGGCAGCTAGGCGGCGCAGTAAGCAGTGTCAGACTCGGAGTCGGGAAGACGGTAAACTCAAATCCAGTTTCAGACACGAACTCTGTACCCTGAGCAAGCAGTCACTTAACCTCCATTTGCCTCAGTTTCCTCATCTGTAAAGTGGGGGTAATGCTAGCGCCTAACTCCTCCTTGTTGTCAGGATCAAAGAAAGTGTAAAGCACTTAGCACGGTGCCCAGTACACAGCAGGTGCTATACAAACGTTAGGTATTGGGGCAGATAGGTGGTGCAGTGAGTAGAGCACCGGCCCCGGAGTCAGGAGGACCTGAGTTCCAATCCGGCCTCAGACACTTGACACACTTACTAGCTGTGACCTTGATCGAGTCACTTAACCCCAATTGTCCTGCCTTTCCCCCCTCAAAAAAATTTTTAAATGTTAGTTATTAATATTTTCTGACTAAAATCCTTGAGAAGGCTGCCCACAATCAATGCTTCTGCTTTCTCTCCTCTCACTCCTTTCTTAATTCTCTGCATCGTGGCTTCAGACCTCATCATTCAACTGAAACCTTTCTCCAAAGTTACCGCTGTTCTCTTAATTGTCAAATCTAATGGTCTTTTCTGAGTTCTCTTTCTTCCTGAGCTCCCTTCAGTCTCTGACAATGTCAATCGCTGCTCCTTCTCCTCTCCGTTCTCTTCTCTCTAGGTTTTCATGACACTGCTCTTTCCTGGTTCTCCTACCTGTCTAACCATTCCTCTGTCTCCTCTACTGGATCTTCGTCCATGTCACCACTGGTAACCATGAATGTCCCCCCGAGGGCTCTGTTTTGAGCCCTTTTCTCCTTCTGGACTATCGTACTTGGTGATTTCATTGTCTTCCATGGATTTAACTGTCTCCCTATGCAGATCACTCTCAGATGTACTTATTGTGCCACGACCTCCCTCCTGACCTGTGGTCTCAAGTTGCCAATCACCAACCTGACATTTCGAACTGGATGTTGTTACATTTTTAAAAACAGCATTAGTGACTTCCTTTTGCCCTTATCCACTATTTTGGGAAATTAAGTTTCAACTTCTTGGAAGTCACTTGATTTTGGAAAAGTGACAATATTATTCCCCTTCCCAACTTGACTTGTCACTTAAGAAATATCACAAAACTACCCCCCTCTCTCTCACCTCAGTGTCTCCTGATCTTCTTCACAAATAAGACACCAAGTGTCTCAATCCCTATAATGCTTTCCCACCCACCATCCACCGCCATTTTTCACTCCCTCCAAATTTATATTAATTGTGTAGAAACCAACGGTCAATGTCCTTGGTTAATGAGAGCCTTGGACCCAATTTGTTTTTGCAATTATATGCTTTGCTAAATAAATGGTTTGCCTGGATGAAACTCGGTTTCTTTATTCCACCATAACAATATCCTGTAGACTTCTTAAACTCATCATATCTAAAACTGAACTCCTCTTTCCCCCAAAACCCTCCCCTCTTCCTAATTTCCCTAATATTTTCAAGGATACTACCATTTCCCCAGCTACCTAGGCTCATAACCTAGGTGCACTCCTCAATTCCTCATTTTCACACCTCCAATATTCAGTCAGCTGCCAGTCATTTCTACCTTTGTAACATCTCTTGTAATACTCCCTTCTTTCCTCTGATACTGCCACCACCCTGGTGCCAACAGTCACCACTTCAAAACTGACTATTTCAATAACCTTCTGCTTGGTCTTCCTGCCTCCAGTTTCTCCCCACTCCAGCCTATCCCTCACTCATCTACCAAACTGATCTTCCTAAAAGCACAGTTCTGACCACATTACCCCATTCCCCATTCCCCATTCAAAGAAGGTCCTCTTCGAGAACGAAGGACAAACCACACACACAAACTGCACTAGCTCCCTATTTCCTCCAGGATAAAATAAAAAGCCTCTGTTTGGCTTTTAAAACCCTTTCTAGGCTTATCACACTTTACACCCCACCCTGCATACTCTGTGCACCAGTGACTGCCTCCTTGCCATTCCTCATACTGGATACTCCCATCTCTCAACTCCAGGCATTTTCACTTTGCCCCCTCGTCATCCCTGCCTCCTAGCTTCCTTGACTTCCTTCAAGTTTCGGCTAAAGTACTACCTTCTGCAAGAAGCCCTTCTCATTTCCCCGTTAATGTTAGGACTTTCTCCCTGTTGATTATCTCCAATTTATCCTCTATATGTTTTGTTTATACATCACTGTTTGCATGTTGTCTCACCTATGAGACTGTATGTCTGTCCCTTGAGACCACGGACCATCTTTTTCCTTTCTTTGTCTCCCTCAAAGCTTAACACAGTTCCTGACACATGGAAAGTGCTTAATCGATGACTGACCGGTAAGCCTAAATCTGGCTTTGTACTGACTGGTTCTTCTGTTTGTCCTTTCCTGGTCTTAGAAGAACACATATTGATTCCTTAGATGGATGTATCCAGGCTTGGAGACCACCTTGTGAGTTCAAGAAGTTCGGCAGTCCTGGGGCCACTAAACAGGAGTTTCTGGCAACTGTTTTAACACTCCTGGAACAGGTGAGCCCAAACCTTAGCTTCATCTTGCCAAAAAACATCTACTGTGAGGGGGCCAGCCGAGGTGAAATGTAAAATGCCTACACAGTAGGCTTATAAAATGCCTTATATTTAGATGAAGTTTAAGTACCAACATCCTGGGGGAGTATATTGGAAGTTATTAATGCTGATTGTTTAAGTTTGCTTCTGTCAAATGAGTACTTCTGAGTGTTCTATGTTTAGCATTTTTTATGTGTAGGAAAGAAATACTTTTCCAATACATGATTCAGATAGAACATTGACTACCTTTCTATTCCCCTCTTTAGGGAAGACCTAAACATGAGCTAAAAACTAAGTTTTAAATAAACCATTTCCTGCGGGGCCATGGTAAAAGTTTGATAAGCCAGAGTGTATGAAAAGGGAGCCTACACTCTCTCATTCAAGGCCTGGCTCCCTTAGGACTGAATCTGGCCCAGAATGCACTTGGGGGCCTTTTGCTCTGGATTGGAGGTCAGTTAATCAACTTGTCCAGGGTCACACAGCTAATACTCAGGTCTTCCTGACTCCAAGTCCAACACTACCTCATCCTTTGCAAACTGACTCATTTGGGAAAAGGAGTGGAACGTTAAAGCAGAGTGCTCCTTCTGAGTCAGTATTCAGGTAGCTGAGAGGAGAGTAGTTTCAACATTGAGCTACAAGTTGTATGGGGCCAGGCCATTTCTGCCAGGTAGGCCTGAGAAAAGGAGAAGAATCTGAGTCTGTCTGGGGAGGTAACCTCCAGGAGCAGAGAAGGTGAGGAGAAACAAGGAAGGAGCAAAGCAGGACAGAGTCCAGGTTGTGGTTCTTCACCTGAGATCAATGTATAACACAGGAGAGAGGACAATGAATATAAAATTCCAAGAAAGGAAGAGGTGAAGTGCAACAATCAGTTAGCCAAAGGAGGCGCAGAATACGTGAGAAACTCAATAGGGTTGGAATGAATTCAGCAGCAAAGTGCTACCTTATATGCCATGACTGTTAAGAATCATCCACTTTTCAAGGTAGCCTTCAAAGTGCATGCCACAAGAATTGGAAATGGAGGGGATGCCCATCGATTTGGGAATGGCTAAACAAGTTGTGGTATATGAATGTAATGGAATACTGTTGTGCTATGAGAAACAACGAGCAGGCGGATTTCAGAAAAACTTACATGCACTGATGCAAAGTGAAGTCAGCAGAACCAGGAGAACATTGTACACAGCATCAATAATATTGTGTGATGATCAACTGTGATAGACTTAGCTCTTCTCAGCAATACAATGATGCAAGACAATTCCAAAAGACTCATGATAGAAAATGCTGTCACATCCAGAGAAAGAGTGGTGTCTGAACGCAGACTAAAGCATATTATTTTTGTTTTCTTTATTTTTGTGTTTGTTCTTCCTTTTGTTCTGTTTCTTCTTCCACAACATGACGAATATGGAAATATGTTTTCACATGATTGCACATATATAACCTATATTAAATTGCTCACTGTCTTGGGAAGGAGAAAATTGGAACTCAAGATTCTATACAAAAGATGAATGTTAAAATTTGTCTTTACATTGGAAAAAATATAATACTGTTTAAAAGGAAAAAAGTGCTTGCCACTCTGAACTTAGGCTCAGACAAGGATCAAAGTAGCTGAGAAGGAGTGCTCAGCCTGGGCCTGGGGATGGCATAAAGATGAACTGACAAAAAAGGACTAAGGATAAGAGATAGATGAGGAGTAAGCCAATTGGAAGTTGGTGATGGTGTGTTTTGGAGTAGAACTGTCTCTAAGAGAAGGCAATGAAAATAAACCAGCGAGTATTTTGTTTAAAAACAGACCTAGCTAGGATAAGAGCTTGGTGAGGCTTAAAAATTGTGCTCCATGTGTGGTGCCCCATGCAATATATGGCTTGTCTTCCTCACTAGAATGTGAGCTCCTTGAGAGTGGGGACAATCTTACTTTCCTATGTGCATCCCCATTACTTAACACAGTACTCTGCACATAGTAACTTTAAAAATGTTGTATTTATCCAATCATCCACAAGGTTTGAGCACTCACTGTAACACATGGGACTTGACTTCTCTTGACTTGTCCTCGAGGCTCTGGTGAATGGAGATTGAATAGAAAACTGTTTAATACTTAAGCTGTACCAAGGCAATTGTATGCTATGACTACACATCTGAGTTGTTACATTTCAAAAATCCCCCAAATCCTTCTTTCAGACTGAAACCTCACACCATCGCATCTCTCCCTTCCTCTTTTTTTTTGTCGCTTTTTTTTTTTGGGCAGGGCAATTGGGGTTGTGACTTGCCCAAGGTCACACAGCTAGTAAGTGTGTCAAGTGTCTGAGGCTGGATTTGAACTCAGGTCCTCCTGATTCCAGGGTCAGTGGTCTACTCACTATGCCACCTAGCTGCCCCTGTCCCTTCCTCTTAACTTCCAAAACATAGTCTTCATACTCATGAAGTTATGCATTCTCTCCACCCCTTCGCGTTCTCCCAGGTTCTCTAACCACTGCTCTACAAGAACTTTCCTCCCTTTCCAATCTTAAACCTATAGTTGACCAGTTCCCTCTACCTCCTTTGCCTACTGAAGCTTGCTCCTTGTCAAACCTCAATCCTGGCTTACTACTACAATCTTCCTTTCTGCTGCTGAAGAAGATCATGTAACCAAGTCCACAGAGTCTACCATGAGTTTGTTACCTGATTTCAACTGAGCCCTCATCTCAACAAGACAATCCTTTACTCATCTCTAATTAATTCTCTACCCACTTCCCAAAGGGGCTGTTCTAAGCCTTACACATGATGTCAGATGAAAACAGCGCCTCATACTTTACTGAGAATAACTCTTTTATCTGTGGTGGAAGATCTCAGAATCTGTCTTAAAGAACAGTTTATCAACAGCATCATCACGGATTACAGAAGTGCATGCCTGTCATCCACAGTGGCGGCATGGAAGGGCAATGAGACATAAAGGTGTGGCCTACCAGATGCTGAACAAAAGAACCAAAGCACATGATGCCAAGAGTGCAGATGTCCTGGACCGTCCGTTATTCAGCCAGTGGTCTGCAGTGTTGGACTCACACAGTGGATACCACCAGACGTCTATGCAGAGGGAAACAAAGAAGACTCCTTTCATCTGCCCAACGGGATTTCCAGTTTGAGTAGATGCGTCAAGGCATCACAGGTTCAGCTGCCATGTTCCAGTGATTGAAGGAGAAAGTATTTGGAGATAGGTCCTACCTGAAAGCTCTGCTGTGTCTTGATGACCTTATTTTCCCTAGGAAGACACTAGAAGAACATGAGGAGAGACTAACGAAAATCTAGGATTGGCTAGAGGAAAATGGTATGCTGTTCCTTCCTGAGGACATTGAGGTGCACCACTACATTGACGACATAACGATAACTGGGCCAGATGAGGCCCTGGAGGCAGAGGCTCTAGATTGGATGGGGGTTCATATGAGGGATGAAGGATGGGAAATCAACCCTAATAAAATCCAGAGTCCAGCCTGAATAGTCAAGTTTTGGGATACGCTAGGTGGAAAGTACATGTTTTTGGAGGTTTTGTTCATTAAAGGCCAGGCTAAGTGGAACCTTAAGCAGGCTCCAAGAAGTGGCCAGGGTAAATGACCATTAGGTTTCTGGATCTGCGAGCTCTCTAAAACAGCCACTCATTGTGCCTCTTTTGAAAAATCCTACTCAATAAACCTGAACGGCTCCCTCTTGCCTCTAGGATCAAATATTAAGTTACTCTGAGCTTTTAAAATGCTTCAAAACCTCGTCACAACCTACTTCTCTAACTCCCTGCCCTCTATAGTACAGTCAGACAGACCTTAATGCTGTTCCTCACATGCAACATTCCATCTTCTGCCTCCATGTCTTTGCAATGCCTGTCCCCTATGCCTGAACTGCACCCCCACCTCAAGTCTGCCTCTTAAAACCCTCTTTTTCCCCCTCTAAACTCTGCTGAATTGACATCTTCTACATGTAGCCTTTCCTACTCCCCCAGCTGCTGGTGCCGCTCTCCTCAATTTCACTTCTATTTATTTTGTACAAACTTATTTATATCAATGTTGCTTCCCCACATAGAACAGAATGTCCTTGAGAATAAGATCTGTTTCCTTTTGGTATTTGTATCTCCATTGCATAGCACAGTTCCTACCACGCAGCAGACACTTAATAAATGTGGGATATTGACTGTAATTAGGTTTGTCTGTCCTCTGAAGTACTGATGTGGAGGCAGCATGTCATAATGTCAAGAACGCTAGATTAGGAGTCAGAGGGCCTGGGTTCTAATTCCGCCTTTGCTAAGTTTCTCTCCACACTAACAAGTTACTCTTTAAGCTTTGTATTTCCTTATTTGCAAATTGGGAATAACACTTTATCCTTGCCTGCCTCACAGGATTCTTGTGAGGATCAAATGAGGGAAAATCACCGCCACCCGTACAAATGCAGGCTACCACCATGAACAGAATAAAGCACCAGAAACATAACAAGTAAGAAGACTGCCTGGGGGGATGGTGTTGGGAATAGAACTGTCCCTAAGAGAAGGCAATGAAAATAAACCAGGGAGTATTCTGTTTAAAAACAGACCTTGGAACGGACCTAGCTAGGTTAGGAGCTTAGTGAGGCTTAAAAATTGTGCCCCATGTGCATGTGCCCCATGCAATGCATGGCTTGTCTCCCTCACTAGAGCATGAGCTTCTTGAGAGTGGGGACAACCTTACTTTCCTATTTGCATCCCTCATTACTTAACACAATACTTTGCACATAGCGAGAACTTTAAAATGCTTATTTATCCATCCATCCACAAGGCTTGAGCACTCACTGTAACACATGGGACTTGACTTCTCAAAAAATAAATACCTACATGTCATTGAGAAGAGAACTTTTGGCATTAAAAATAGGGCCATTTGCTTTTTAAAAAATAACGTTCAGAAGTTCTCTGCATCTCTCACGTGCCATCCTCCTTCCTCCCGGGACACACGGGATTTTGCCCTAAGTAGCAATCTACCTTACCTATCCCCAGTCCCAGTTCTCTCTGAGAGTGACTGCTGCGCCATGATGAGCGTCTATCTACAAGTAATAATAACTGCTCACATTTACATAGATCTTGGAGACTTAACCACCTTCCTCGCAACAACTCTCTGAAGTAGGTAAAACAAGTATTAGTACAATCATCCCCATTTTTACAGGTGAAAAAAATCCAAGACTTATAGAGGTTGTCATTTGTCAATGGTTCTATGGCTATTAAGCATCTTGGCTAAACTCGAATCTAGATCTTCTGTTTTCAGGTCCAATGTTCTCTCCGTTACATCGGGCTAACTTCAGCTATATATCTAAGTCACAAAGAGTTACATGAATCACTTCACTACGTAAGATTTGTAATTAGTTACCGCAAAATGTATCTTTTCAAAATCCTCGATTGTTTTCAACCCTATCGCTCGATTGTCTTGAAGGGCTTCTTCGAGACATTCATAGAAGATGGCAACTTCTGCCTTTCTCTTCTCTTCCTGTATCAAGCCATAGTCAAATAAGGTCTGGCAAACTGTAACAAACTTGGTTTTGTACGTGAATTTAGAGTTAAGGAACCTGCCTTAGCCTCAAAATCCTCTTTAAAAGAGCTATTATCAGATATTTTATGAATTTTGGTTCCAGTGCCTTTTTTTTTATGGCTTTATTTTAAGGGGAAGGACAGGGTGTGGAGGCCTGCAAGTATTGTAAGAAGTTCTTTCATTGGCAAGCATATAATTTCATAAGTCTTTTTCTATTGCTGATTAATTTTTTTTTGGCAGGGCAGTTGGGGTTAAGTGACTTGCCTAAGGTCACACAGCTAGTACATGTGTTAAGTGTCTGAGGCCGGATTTGAACTCAGGTCCTCCTGACTCGAGGGCCAGTGCTCTACTCATTGTGCCACCTAGCTGCCCCTTGCTGATTAATTTGATTTCACTACCTTTGTGTGAATACATCAAGGAATACACTATGTAAAGCTTACACTGGACTAAAATTTACATGGCTATTGGTGGTAGAAATGCAGAAACAATAAAGCATCTTATTTGAACTCCCTGACATATAAACCAGGGACCAGAGAAACGGGGACCAAAGAGTGTTTATACACTTCCTTCCCATCATTATCTTTCTGAGAAATACTGATCTGAGCCAACCTTCCACCTCCTGTACATATCCTTTCTATAATATCCCCTACAAGTGGCCCTCCTAGCTCTGCTTGAACAGTCCCATCAGATTCAGGTAGAGAGCTAGGTATTCTCAGAGTCAGGAAGTTACAGTTTTACGTCCCACCCCTGGAGTCTTTTCTAAGTCTGTCTTTCTGCTTGCAGTTAAGTAACTTGTTCTTATTTCCACCACAAAGAGGAAAATAATTGATTAGTCTTCTATTTGTGCTAAACTTGTCTTCTATTTGCAAATAATAAGCATATGTGTCCAAGCTGTTATTTTTTCATGACTGCATAGGTAAACACACTTGTGAAAATCTGCCTTGACTAGTCTGGTAGATACATGCAGCTCTGCACCAACATTAAATCTGGGAACCCCAAGAGTTTGCCAGAGTTCTTGTATTAGCAAGGCAGATCTTCAAATCTAAATTGTCATTACAGTTCTATCCATTGAGGTTAGATAATATGAATAGTGATTCTCAGCAAAATGAAGCCTTTAAGATTTTTTTGTGTTTGTTAGTATTTTTTAAGACAGAAAAAGGATATGTCTCCAGTAGCTCTGGAACTCCTGGTAAATAAGCCAGTTTGGCAGCTTCAATGTCGTCTAAATAAAGGCTATCAAATAGATAAGGACCATTCAGGTATTCAACATAAGCAGCCTGTGAAGGAAAACATGGCAACCAAAAGTGATTCCAAGTTCCATCCTGTTGCCTACACAGAGTTAATTCTAGTGGGCAAGCTGATGAAACACAAAATGGGCTGGGAGTGCTCCTGTCAGGAGCTCCACCAGAGCATGCAACTGTACAGGGGCTTCTATTCTCAATTCAAAAAAACAGATTTCATGGGTCTCACTTTTTTTTCAATTAATGTTATCCTCACATGAAATCATCCTACTAGAAAAAGCAGAAGTCATGCTCTTGGCTACTTTATTCCTCCAAAGGCTAAAAATCCTCAGTAGAACTCACTAGGAGAGGGAGGGTACCTTATGTTTTTCCAGCTCCGCTATATTTGCCTGCTCCTCTTCAAGTTTGCTCTGGATGTAATTCTCCCGATGTTTCAGTTCATAAATACTGTACTGATATTTTGCATCACCAAGTTCTCTCTGTTAAACAAAAACAAAGGGTTTCCATTATTTGGTATTGTCCCAGATCTAAAAGAAGTTATATTTGGAAAAAGTACCCATGGTGCTCCAAGACACGGCTTCTCAAACTGTTATGTGGTTGTAAGACTGCACAAAGAACTTCATAAAGGGAACTGTGCTTTGATGTTTCCACAAAATTATTGTTTTTTTTAAAAAAGTATTTTCAGTTTATATGCAAATATAATTTTTGAACAAAGCCCCTTTCTCATCTTTTGTTTCTGAAGGATACTCTCATCTTCACCCTATAGTGATACATTTGTTCCTGAGTGTGGTAAAGGACCTAGCCGGAAAACAAACAGTAGTACTGCAACTTGTATTGTCTTCTATTTGTTTATGACTTGGATAAAGAATAACAGCAAAAGGTAAGAGGTAAATTACAAAAAAATTATATTATGTCATATTATATTATATTACGAAAATTACAAACTATACTTGCAAACTCTATTTTCTAGTGTACCAGTTTGGTTCTACCCCCATCCCAATAAATTACAGAAGTCTGTGCCTATATTGAATCAATCACAAGTATAAATTAGATGTGAACAAATGCATAACCAATCTGAGAGGACAAAAGTACTTTAATCATTGAAGACTGATGATGCCACACAGGAAATATTTTGTGACTGACTATAAGAATCAGATACATTTCTGTGCTGGTATATAAAAATAAATCAATCCAGCAGTAAGCTCAAAAAATAGCTGTCTAGTCTACCGGTGGAAGAATTTTGGAGAATTACTCTTGTATGGAGAGAGTTTTTCCTGTCTCTCCTTATTCCACCCCACTGACCATGTTATTGGAGAGACCGAATAAATATAGCACCGCACATCTTGCTGGGAGCAGAGAAAGACACATTGTGGATAAACACGGAGGCAGAAAGCTGGAAAAAGCATCTTCAAGGAGCACAACCCTATGCACCAGAGAAGACTGCAAACTCCGGACTGAAGAAAAGACTCCTAGTTCCTAAAGTCCTAGGAGTTGTGGCAGGGGTTGGACTCACAAAGAAGCTGTACTTATCTGTTTATATGTCATACCTCTCTTTGAGGGCAGGAGCTGTTTCAATAAACTTAGCTTATTAAATAATACGTACAGAAAATGGAAGAAAGGGAAGATAATGAATATAAAAGTTATTTAGAAAAGAGAAAGCGCTAATAGCAAGGAAAATTCAATTCAACACCCTGGTTTCCTCACAACTTGATTTTCAAACATCTTCCCATATTTACATATTCTTAAGTACTAGATACTTAACAGTTAAGTGTTTTTACATAGCAATAATCCCACTGCTTAAGGGGAAACTAACAAACAGGGCACTGAATTTGGAATCAGAGGCCCGGGGTTCAAATCCCAGCTCTGTCACTTCGTTTCCCTGGATGACCTTGGACAAGTCATTTAACCTTTGAGGCCTCAGTTTCCTCACCAAAAAAAATGTACTTGATAGTCTCTAGGGTCAATTCCAAATCTAACTCTGATAAGAATTAATCATGGTTTTTGAAAGAGAAAATGAGAGTGGCATTATGGGAAGGAAATAAAGAAGAAGATGGGCATGAATGCTCCACTTTGTGGCTAGTAAAGCAAAACGACTTTTTGTTTTTGTAGCAATAGACTCTAAGGTTACTGTCCCGAGCCCCATGAATACTGGCTGGAGGACAAAAGAAGGAGTCGTAGTTCCCTCTGCACTCACAGTCCTAGTGAACCTGCAGGGACTGGAGTTCTCTTTTTACTTCTATAGCTCACGAGCCCTGACGAGGGTGCTTCCCCTCAGTGATTGTCAGTTGATTATGTTTAGTCAGTCAGATTAATTAGCTCTTAAAAAGGGGGCATTTACTAAGGTGATCAAGTAGGAACAATCGGTATAAAACATCCCCCAAAAGTCTGTGACACGTTGTCCCACAAATACATGTGCTTAGAGCACATGTTACAAGGGGTAACTCATAGGTCCGGGGGAATTGGTTAGAGTGGATAGAGTGGAGGCCAGGAGGCAGGAAGACTCATCTTCCTGAGTTCAAATCTGGCCTCAGACACTTATTAGCTGTGTCACTCTGGGCAAGTCACTTAACCCTGTTTACCTCAGTTTTCTCCTCTGTAAAATGAACTGGAGAAGGAAATGGCCAACCACTCCTGTATCTTTGCCAAGAAAACTCCAAATGGGGTCATAAAAAGTCAGTGATGACTGAAAAGACCGAACAACAGCAACGACAAAAAAACTTCCCAGATCCTGGAAGTCCTTTCCTCTCCTTTGTGCAGCCCTCATTAAGTTCTCCTTAGGCACAATAAAACTTTTGGTAGACTCCTTGTAGTGTCATAAAACTTCCTTTCCTCAGGGTGTCTAGAAATTTCTTCTGTGCCCAATGTAGACAGACACCGCCAGTCACTGCTATTCCTAGGATACTGCCAGTATATCAACGAGAAGTCTAAATCCACTGACTTTCCAGTTCACAAAACTGTCTTCTTGTTAAGGTAGCAAGGGTGAGTGGGACGGAGACAGAGGATTTCCTCCCCCCGCCACCCCCTTTCAGGGATGCTTAGCTGGAATGACTCCTCTAACCGGTAAAACACTCAAATGACTGGGTTCTGCACTAGTTTCCTATTTTACACAAAAGACATAGGGCACGACCGAGTGGACATTAATATAATTCAACTGACTGATTCAACAAAAGTGTTTTCACCTGATAAAAGGAGTTGCTTTAGCAACTCCGCTTACAGAAGCCTCCACTCTTACCCTTGGCTTTGTTTTGGTTTACTTCACACAGGCAATGTGCAAACTGGGAAAGATGTCCTCAAAGCCACCTCTTTCTTACGGACTGATTAATGGTCACGGTCTCTTTTTCCGCACAGAGAGAACAATGAAAGGAAAAGGCACTTGCCGTGTGAGGATCAATGAGCCTGAAGTCCAGGTATACTAGGTCAGGAAGGTAGGCAGTGACAAACAACTTATAATCTTCCTCCTCACAGATGGGATTCCCAGCAAGGTTGAGGGAACGTAAAAACGGGAATCTCCTCAGATAGATAACCTGTTTTAAATGTTAAAAGAAACAATTTCAGTGGATTACAGGGCCAAAAATAAACTCTAAAAGAAAATTTTCAATTTTTTTCCTTTCTCATCAATTTCATGCAAGATCTTGACATTTATACCTTTAGAGTGTTGGAATCTCTTTTTTATTACTTAAGATATTACTTTATTGGAGGCAGCCAATCTGTGACCTGATGCTGTCCTTTTCTAGGAAGCTTGCACAGCAGGTGTTCAGTAAATGTTGTTGACTTGGACTGAATTGAATGGAAATTTCTACCAGTCACTCAGATGCAGACTTTAACGTCTGTGAATAACCAAAAGAACATCTACCATGTGGAACTCTATAATAAAATTTTGATGAACCAGAAAAAAAAATAACTGGAACTCTCAGAGTCACAGATTTTGAGGGTTGAAAGAGCCAGCTAGTTTGTGGCCGGACAGGAAGACTGTGCATGAAAGCCCCAACAAGAGACCATCCAACCTCCACTTGACCTCTAGTGAGTGGAAGTTGCTACTTCTTGAGGAAGCCAGTTCCACTTCAGACCAGTTCTGACTGTCAGTAGGTCTTTTTTTACACTAAAGTTTTCTAGACCTAGTTTTCTAAGACCTAGAGAAGTCCAGATCCCTCTCACAAACATGTACAATGAAACCTAAAATGCACAATTAACCAGCAAAATAGGAAGCACCACGTTGTAGACGCCTTCACTCAGACCAGGGATGCACAGAAGGAGCTCCAGAATCCTTCTGGTACAAAGCAGCCCTGAAGCATCGTGAAAGGGAGACCTTAGGATGGAGTCAAATGCAATGTCAAAAAGGGAGTGACAGGAAGCCTTTTTGTCTAGTTCAATCAGTACAAGTCCTCCCTGACAACCTAGAACATGCACCAGACCAAATTCTGATCAAAAAGCCATGAAAAAGTCAAAGTGAGTCATTTTTTCCAACCCAGAGCAGCTTGGGAGGTCAGAGAGGTCTAGGGCTGGAGTTGGCCAGGAATACAGTGCAGCAGGCAGAGGCAGAGGCAGCAAACAGCTGGAGCATTCTAACACCCAGAAACTGAGCACCAGCTCAGGAAGCCCTGGGGCAGAAAGAGATTCCAGGGAATTCCTGAACTAGCCCTGGGAGCAGCAGAGGCACCATATGGTAGCTTTGTCACCCATTACCCAGTTCCAGGTCACAGGTACAGGGCAGAAAGGAGTGATCAGTGAGTGGGGGCCCTAGCTGTGAGCTAAGCAAGGAACAAACTGCAGAGATGTAGCTGTGTGGCTCTCAGTCCAGGGGCAGAGTAGTGACCCAGTTCTAACCAACAGCCCAGCACATAAGCCTGCGAGGGAATAACCAGGGCAGGAATGTCCCAGATCAAAGGAGAACCAGCAGTTCAATCACTCTGTAGCTGAAGAACCTCCCGTAGACTAACAGTAACTGTGTCCAGCATCAGTCTGCTAAAACTCAACCATACACAAGGCAACAGATCCAAACCTGGGTCAGGATTCAGAGCTCAGACCAGAAGGGCAGTGAACAGGCCTCTCCCCACATTACACCACTCTGAGAGCAATGAAAATGTGCAGGCCCCAAGACTGAGCTGTGAAAGCAGCAGAAGGACATAAAAAGAGAGAAGTTCAGAACCCCAGCACTAACATAAAGTACAAAGTAAAAAAAAAATAGGCTGAAACAAAAAAAAAATGACCATAAGAAGTTACTATGTTAACAGGAGGCTCAAGATAGAAACAAAGAAGAAAACAATGACTTAAAAACAACTACACGTAAAATGTTAAAAAAAAATGCAGATTGGACACAAGCACAATAAGGATTCCTAGAAGAGTTAAAGAAATAAAATCATTTTTAAAACCAAAAAAGAGGTAGAGGAAAAAATGGGGAAAGAATGAGAGCTATACAAGAAAATTATGCAAAAAGAATTAACAGCCTGGTAAAAGAGGCAGAATACCTCACTGAAGAAAATAACTCCTTGAAAATTGAAACTGACCAAATGGAAGCTAATGACACCATAAGATATCAGGAAATAAGGAACAAAGTCAAAGGACTGGAAAAAAAAAGAAGAAAATGTGAACTATCTCATTTGAAAAATAATTAATCTGGAAAACAGATCAAAGAGAGGTAATTTAAGAATCATTGTACTACTTCAAAGCCATGAACAAAAAAAAAAGGCAAGACATCATATTTCAAGAAATTATAAAGGAAAACTGCCCAAATATCTTAGAACTAGAGGGCAAAGTAAACACTAACAAAGTCCAGTACTCACTTACTTAAAGAAACCCCCAAACAGAGGCTCCCAGAAATATTATAGTCAAAATCCAGAGCTCCCAGGTCAAGGAGAAAATACTGAAAGCAGCCAGAAAGAATTCAAATACTGCAGAGTAACAGTTAGGATTACAAAAGATTTAGCAGTCACTGCTTCAAAGAAATGAAGAGCCAGGAATACCATCACTCTGAAATGCAAAAGATTTAGGATTACAACTAGGAATGTCCTACCCAACGATACTGTGTGGGTCAAAAGACCACTGACTCAAGTTAAAAAAAAAAACAGAGGTGTCTCGGTTTCTCAAGGCAGAAAAAAACCACAAGCTTTATTTGATCAAATCTCGAGAATTGGGCATCTCTCACTACCAGGGCGGAGATAGCAGTGAAGAGAGGTGAGAGAGAGAAGACAAGCAGGGAGATATATACCCTTGTACAAACAATTCTAAGAAATCCCACCCCAGAGGCTGGACCCATGTCCCCATTTGCGGAGATAAGTGGCCTCACAATCTAACCAGGAATAAGTTTTTACCCAATACAAGCACAGAAACTACAGAATTACCTTACAGGGAAACTTTAATGCTAAGATGGCAGTTTGTAAGTAGGCTAGGGAAGGGGGAGATAGGAATATCATCTGGTTTCCCCGAAATCATATGATTTGCAGGAAAATGAAACTTGGGCCTGGTGAGGTTCACATCCTAACTAAATTTGTACTATCTCTATTTGAATATTGCCTTGCCTCAGTTATTCATAGGGAAGCTTTCACAATCTCATATTCCATTCATAGCTAAGGTGACATCTATAAATCTAAAGGAGGGGGAGAAAGACATTCCTAAAGGCTAAATAATCAGATTCCCACAGACTCAAATTTATCCCATTTCCCTTTTCTCTAAATATTGATTTTCAAACATTTTAGATATAAATACATATATACATGTTCCCTGTGAAATCTTCACACTTTATTCTCTCACTACCTCACACAATACTGACTACAATCCTACAGGCGGAAAAAAAAGATATTTAATGAAACAGAGGACATTCTAGTATTCCTGAAGAAAAGGCTGCGGCTAAATAGAAGATCTGACCTTCAAACTAGGACTCGAGAGAAGCATAAAAAGGGGGAAATGATTAAAAGAAATAAGGAACCAAATAAGGTTCAGCTGTTCATGGAGAGATGATGCATGTAACCCTCAGAACTTTATCACCACCAGTAGTCTTAGAGGGAGTCTAATTAGACAGAAGGCCTAATGGTGATCCTATTGTTTCTGGATGATCTCAAAAGAAAAATGGAAGGGCGGGGAGAGGATGAATGGGGAAATTATTTTACAGAAAGGGGCATTCAAAGAAGAATGTTATACAATGAAATGAGCAATAGGGAGGGGAGAGGCAACACTCGTACCTCACCCTATCTAAATGAGTTCAAGAGGGGATGAATACACACACGCACACACAGTTGGGCAAGAAATTCATCTTACTCAACAGGAAAGAAGGAGGGAAAGAGGTTCAAAAAAAGAATGGGGAGAATAAGAGGGAGAGTACATTAAGGGAGGCAGTTGTCAGAAGCAAAACAGACTTTTAAAGAAAAGTGTGAAAAACAGAAATATAAGTATAATATAATAGGATGGAGGCAAATACATAGTTAGCAATCATAAATGTGAATATGAATGGGATGAACTCACAATGATCTTCCATAAAAAGGAAAAGCATATCAGAATGGATTACAAACCAGAATCCAACAATATGTTGTTTTAAGAAATACTCTTGAAATAGAAAAATATACATAGAGTTAAAATAAGGAGCAAGAGCAAAATCTGTTATGTTTCATCTGATGTAAAAAAGGCAGGAGTATCTAAATAAATGGAAAAACATCAGTTGCTCGTGCTTAGGCTGAGCTAATACAATAAAAATGACAATTTTACCTAAATTAATTTACTTATTCAGTGCCATACCAAAAAATTATTTTACGGAGCTGGATAAAATAATAACAAAATTCATCTGGAAGAACAAGAGGTCCAGAATATCTAGGGACTTAATGAAAAGAAATGCTAGAGAAGGTGGCCTAGCCATACCAGATATTAAACTGTACTATAAAGTAGCAGTCATCAAAACTACCTGGTACTGGCTAAGAAACAGAGTCATGGATCAGTGGAATAGGTTAGGTACACAAGACACAGTAGTCAATGACTATAGCAATCTACTCTTTGATAAACCCAAAGAATCCAGCTTCTGGGCTAAGAATTCACTATTTCACAAAAACCACTGAGAAAATTGGAAAATGGTAGGGCAGAAACTGGGCATAGACCAATATTTTACACCGTATACCAAAACAAAGTCAAAATGGATTCATGATTTAGGAATAAAGGCTGATACTATAAGCAATTTGGGAGAGCAAGGAATAGTTTACCTATCAGATTTATGGGAAAGGAAAGAATTCATGACACAACAAGAGATAGAGAGCATTACAAAATGAAAAATGGATAATTTTGATTATGTCACATTGAAAAGTTTTTATATAAAAAAGCCCATGAACAAAGATTAGAAGGGAAGCAGAAAATTGGGAGAAAGTCTTTACAACCAGTGTCTCTGATAAAGGCCTCATCTCTAAAATATACAGGGAACTGAGCCAAATTTATAAGAATACAAGTCATTCCCCAATTGAGAAATGGTCAAAGGATATGAACAGGCAGTTTTCAGAGGAAGAAATTAAAGAAAAGAAGAAGAAGAAGAAGAAGAAGAAGAAGAAGAAGAAGAAGAAGAAGAAAGAAGAAGAAGAAGAAGAAAGAAGAAAGAGAAGAAAGAAGAAGAAGAAGAAGAAGAAGAAGAAGAAGAAGAAGAAGAAGAAGAAGAAGAAATAAGAAAAAATGCTCTAAATCACTACTGATTAGAGAAATGCAAATCAGAACAACTCTTAGATACCACATCTCTCCTGTCAGATGGGCTAACATGATAAAACAGGAAAATGATAAATGCTGGAGAGAATGTGGGAAAGTTGGAACACTGTTACGTTGTTGGTGGAGTTGTGAACTGATCCAGCCATTCTGGAGAGCAATTTGGAACTATGCCCAAAAGGCTATAAAAATGTTCATACTCTTTGACCCAACAATACCACTTCTAGAGCTATATCCCAAAGAGATCACACAAGTGGGAAAAGGACCTGTATGTACAAAAATATTTATAGTGGCTCTTTTTGTAGTAGCAAAGAATTGGATATCAAGGGGATGCCCATCAGTTGGGGAATGGCTAAACAAGTTGTCATATATGAATGTAATGGGATATTATTGTGCTATAAGAAATAGGGAAGATACGGACTTCATAATAACCTGGAAAAACCTACACGATATAATGCTGAGTGAGCAGAGCAGAACTAGGAGAACATTATACACAACCACAGATATATTGATTCTGTGATGACTTTGATAGACTTGGCTCTTCTCAGCAATACAAGGTTCAAAGACAACTCCAAAGGACTCATGATGGACAGAGCTATCTACATCCAGAGAAAGAACTATGGAGTCTGAATGCAGATTGAGGCAAACTAGTTGCTCTCTTCTTTTTTTTCTTCTCTTTTTTGTGGTTCTGTTTCTTCTTTCTCATGATTCCTTCCATTGGTCATAATTCTACTTTACAACTTGACTATTGTGTAAATAAGTTTAATGCGAAGGTATATGTAGAAGATATATTGGATTCCATGCCGTCTTGGGGGGGAGGAGGGAAGGGAGAGAGGGGAAGAAAATCTGGAACTCAAAAACATGCAGAACTGAGTACTGTAAACTAAAAATAAAAAATCTTAATTAAAAAAATGGCAGAAGTGGCAATTATGATCTCTGACAAAGCAAAAGCAAAACCAGACTTAATTAAAAAGATAAACAAGGAAACTACATTTTACTAAAAGGTACCATGAACAATTAATTAATAACAATACAGAATACATATTCACCAAATGGCACAGCATTTAAATTCTTAAATGAAAAGTTAAATGAGTTATGTTAGTCCTCTCAGACCTAGATAAATCTAACCATAAAATAAACAAGAAAGAAGTTAAGAAGGTGAATAAAATATTAGAAAAGTTAGATATGATGGACCTTTGGAGAATATTGAATGAGAACAGATAAAAATGTATCTAGATCTCTGCTGTGCATGGAACTTTCACAAAAATGGAACTTGAAGAGATAGAGAAATTCCATTGAAAATAATTGTAGACAATATAAAAATCTTGGGAGTCTACTTGCTAAGACAAATCCAGGAACTATATGAACACAATTACAAAACATTTTTCACATAAATAGCCAGACCTAAGCAACTGGAAAAATATCAATTGTTCATGGGTAAACTGAGCAAATATAATAAAAATTACAATTTTACCAAAATTAATTTACTTATTCAGTCCCATACCAATAAAACTACCAAAAAATTATTTTATAGAGCTAGGAAAAATAATAATAAAATCCATCTGGAAGAACAAAATGTCAAGCATATCAAGAGAATTAATGAAAAAAAGTGTGAAAGAAGGAATCTAGTTGTATCAGAGTTCCAACTGTATCATACAGCAGTAATCATCAAAACATTCTAGTACTGGCTAAGATATAGAGTTGGTGGATCACTGAAATAAATTAGGTACATGATACACAATAGTGAATGACCATAGTAATCTAGTGTTTGATAACCCAAAGACCCAAGCTTTGGGGACAAGAACTCATCATCTGACAAAACCTGCTGGGAAAACTGGTAAACAGTATAGCAGAAAATAGCTATAGATCAACACCTTATACCATATACCAAGATAAAGTAAAAATGGGGACATGATGTGAACATAAAGGGTGATACCATAAACAAATCGGGAGAGCAAAGAATAGTTTACCTGTTAGAATTATGGAGAAGAGAAGAATTTATGACCAACAAGACACAGAGAGCATTACAAGATATGAAAGGATAATTTTGATTGTATTAAAATTTTAAATATATATAATATTTTATTTTCCTCCAATTACATGTTAAAACAATTTTGAAATATTTTTTAAAGTTTTGGGTTCCAAATTCTATCCCTTCCTCCTTCCCCTCCCTTCTCCCTGGACAGTAAGAATTTATTATAAAAAATTTAAAAGTTTTTGCATAAACAAAACCAATGCATCCAAAATTAGAAGGAAAGCAGAAAGCTGGGAAAATTTTTTTTACAGCAAGTGTCTCTGATAAAGGCCTCATTTCTCAAATATATAGAGAACTGAGACAAAATTATAAGAATATAAGTCCTTTCCCAACTGATAAATGGTCAAAAGATATGAACAGGAAGTTTTCAGATGAAAGAATCAAAGCTATCTATAGTTATATGGGGGGGAAAAGGTTCTATATCACTACTGACTAGAGAAATACAAGTTAAAATAACTCTGAGGCACCACCTCACACCTATCAGATTTGCTAATATGACAGAAAAGGAAAACGATAAATGTTAAAGGGGATGTGGGAAGATTGGGACACTAATGCACTGTTGCTGGAGCTGTGAACTGATCTAACCATCCTGGAGAGCAATTTGGAACTATGCCCAAAGGGCTATAAAACTGTGCATACCCTTTGATCCAGCATATCACTATTATGTCTATATCACACAAAATGTTATACCAGCTCTTTTTGTTGTGGCAAAGAACTGGAAATTTAGGGGACGGCCATCAGTTGGGGAATGACTGAACAAGTTAGAATATATAATTGTAATGGAATGCTATTGTGCTATAAAAATAACAAGTGGGATGATTTCAGAAAAGCCTGGAAAGACATACACAAACTGATGCAAAGTGAAGTGAACAGCACCAAGAGAACAGTGTACATAGTAAACAGCAAAATTTGTGGGGGCAACTTTTAAAATTTTTTTTATTATTCCTATTAATTTATTTTTCGTTTTCAACATTCACTTCCACGTAATTTTGAGTTCCAAATTTTCTCCCCATCTCTCACCTCCCCCAACTCGAATGTGCATTCTAATTACCCCTTCCCTCAATCTGCCCTCCCTTCTATCATCCCCCACCCAGTCTCTTATCCCCTTCCCTTCTATATTCCTGTAGGGCAAGACAGATTTCTATACCTGTTGCCTGTATATCTTATTTCCCAGTTGCATATAAAAACAATTTTTAAAATTCATTTTTAAAACTCTGAGTTCCACATTCTCTACCTCCCTCCCTCCCCACCTGCCCTCATTGTGAAGGCAAGCAATTTGATATGGGTTATAGATGTGTAGTCATGCAAAACACTTCCATAACAATCATGTTGTAAAAGACTAACTATGTTTCCCTACATCCTATCCTGGCCCCCTCATTTATTATATTCTCTCCTTTGACCCTGTTCCTCCTCAACAGTGTTTGCTTCTGATTACCCCGCCTCCCATTTACCCTCCCTTCTATCATCTCCCCTTATCCCCTTTCCCCCTACTTTCTGGTAGGGTAAGATAGATTTTCATACCCAATTGAGTACATATACTATTCCCTCCTTAAGCCAAATCCAATGAGAGTAAGGCTCACTCATTCCCTCTCACCTCCCCCTTCTTTCCCTCCACTGTAAAAGCTTTTCCTTGCCTCTTTTATGTGAGATAATTCACCTCATTATACCTTTCCCTTTCTCCTTCTTCCAATATATTCCTCTCTCACCCCTCAATTTTATTTTTTAGATATCATCCCTTCATATTCAACTCACCCTGGGCCCTCTGTCTCTCTCTGTCTATATATATATATATACATATATACATATATGTGTGTGTGTGTGTATGTATGTATGTATGTTTGTATGTATATTCCCTTCAACTACCCTAATACTTAGGTCTCATGAGTTACAAATATCATCTTTCCATGTAGGAATGTAAACAGTTGAACTTTAATAAGTCCCTTATGATTCCTCTTTCCTGTTTACCTTTTCATGCTTCTCATGATTCTTATATTTGAAAGTCAAATTTTCTATTCAGCTCTGGTTTTTTTCATCAAGAATGCTTGCAAGTCCTCTATTTCACTGAATGTCCATTTTTCCCCTGAAGAATTATACTCACTTTTGCTGAGTAGATGATTCTTGGTTTTAATCCTAGCTCCTTTGACCTCTGGAATATCATATTCCAAGCCCTCTGATCCCTTAAGGTAGAAGCTGTTAAATTTTGTGTTATCCTGATTGTGTTTTCACAATACTTGAATTGTTTCTTTCTGGCTGCTTGCAATATTTTCTCCTTGACCTGGGAACTATGGAATTTGGCTACAATATTCCTAGGTGTTTTTCTTTTGGGATCTCTTTCTTTTGATTTCTATTTTACCCTCTGGTTCCTGAATATCAGGGCTGTTTTCCTTGACAATTTCTTGCAAGATGATGTATAGACTCTTTTTTTGATCATGGCTTTCAGGTAGTCCAATAATCTTAAAATTCCCTCTCTTGGATCTATTTTCCAGGTCAGCTCCAATGAGATATTTCACATTGTCTTCTATTTTTTTCATTTTTTTTTGGTTTTGTTTTTATAATTTCTTGATTTCTCATAAAGTTATTACCCTCCATTTGCTCCATCCTAATTTTTAAGGAATTAGTTTCTTCAGTGAGCTTTTGGACCTCCTTTTCCATATGGCCAATTCTGCTTTTTAAGGCATTCTTCTCCTCATTGGCTTTTTGGACTTCTTTTGCCATTTGGGTTAATCTATTTTTAAGGTGTTATTTTCTTCAGCATTTTTTCAGGTCATGTTTAGCAAGCTGTTGACTCATTTTTCATGATTTTCTTGCATCACTCTTATTTCTCTTCCCAATTTTTCCTCTACTTCTCTTACTTAATTTTCAAACTCCTTTTTGAGCTCCTCCATGGCCTGAGACCAATTCATATTTTTTTTGGCGACTTTGAATGTAGGAGCTTTGACTTTACTGTCTTCTTCTGGCTGTATCCTTTGATCTTCCTTGTCACCAAAGTAAGATTCTGTAGTCTGATTTTTTTCTGCTGTTTGCTCATTTTCCAAGCCAATTACTTACTTTTTAGCTCTTTGTTAAGGTAGGACTCTGCTTCCAGGGCACAGGGCAAACTGTCCCAAGCTTCAGGGGTTTTGTGAAGTTGTTTTCAGAGATACTTCTAGGGACTTGTAAATTTTCAGCTCTTCTAAGGTTGTATGATCAAAGGAGAGATGTTTACTCCTCTCCTGGTCTGTGCTCTGGTTTGTGAGTGACCACAAGCACTCTTTTCTGCCTTGGAACTGTGAGGATTCCCTCTCCACTGTAGCTACAAGCTTCTCTACAGCCACAAGCTCCCCGATGCCAGTGCTTCCCCTCACCCCAGGACCGCCACCCAGGACTGCGACCTGGATTGAGCACAGGCAAAGCAAGAGAATCTTGCCTCAGAGCCTGTAAAGAGATCCCTGCAATCCCCCTCTGATCAGCCACTTTATTCCTCCCACCATCTGTGGGCAGAGAACCCTGCCACTGTCGCCACAGGGCTAGACCTGGACCACACCTTCTCTCATCGAGGTCCAAAAGACCTTTCCTACTGACCTTCTAAGTTGTCTTTGGCGTTTGTGGGTTGAGAAGTCTGGAAACCACCACAGCTGCCAATGATTCAGCCCACGCTTGTCTGCATTCCTCTCTCAGACTGGTGGAACAGACTTTTCTTGTAGACCTGCCAGGTTGTCTTGGGCTGGAAATTTGTTTCACTCTGTCATTTTGTGGGTTCTACTGCTCTAGAATTTGTTTAGAGTCATATTTGGAGGGGTTTGGGGAGAGCTCAAGCAAGTCTTTGCTTTTATTCCACCATCTTCAGCAATATTTTATGAAAATCAACTGTGAATGACTTAGCTCTTCTCAGTAATACAATGATCTAAGACACTTCCAAAATACTCATGATGAAAAATGCTATCCACATCCAAAGAAAGAACTGATGGAATCTGAATGCAAATTGAAGCACACTATTTTTAACTTTCTTCATTTTTTTCCACTTTTCTTTTGTTTGTATCTTCTTTCACAACATGACTAGTATGAAATATGTTTTGTATGATTGAATATACATAATCTGTCAAATTGCTTACTGTCTTGCAGAGGGGTAAGAGATGAAGGTGGGAGAGAATTTGGAACTCAAAATTTTTAAAAATGAATGTTAAAAATATTTTTAAATGGACCCTATGAAAAATGCAGAAAAGCAAAATATTAAATGTATCTTTTACTGACCATAATTCAATAAAAATTACATTCAATAAAGGGCCTTTGAGGCATAGAGTAAAAATTAATTAGAAACTAAATAACAAAATCCCAAAGAATTAGTGGGTCAAAGAACAAATCATAGAAATAATCAATAACTTCATTAGAGAGAGTGACAACAATGAGAAACATGCCAAAATTTGTGGGATACAGTCAAAGCAGTGTTGAGGGGAAATTTTATATGCCTAAAGGCTTATCTAAATAAAAGAGGGAAAGAGTGGATTAATACACCAGAATAAAAATCAGGAAAATCAAAGGAAATATTAGAAAAACAGAAAGTAAAAAACAAAAGCCATTGAACTAATAAATAAAACTAGGAGCAGTTTTTTAAAAAAATAAACCAATGAAACAGATAATCCATTTGCTCATTTAATTTATAAAAAGAAAGAAGAAAACCAATTACTAGTATCAAAAATAAAAAGATGAATTCACAACCAAAGAAGGAGAAATAAAAGCAATTAAGAGCTTTTTTGCCCAACTCTATACCCATAAAACTGCAAGCTAAATGAAACGGATGAATATTTATAAAAGTATAAATTTCCCAGATTAACTGAACAGGAAATAAAATACTTAAATAACTCTATCTTAGTGATAAAGAAATTGAGCATGCCAGAAATGGTCTCCTAAAGAAAAAAACTCCAAGATCCAATGGATTTACAAGTGAATTCTATCAAACATTTAAAGAACAATTAATTCCAATACTACATAAAATGTTACAAAAAATAGGTAAAGAAGAAGTCCTACCAAATATCTTCTATTTCACAATACTTAAACCAAAGAGAACCATAGCAGAGAAAGAAAACTATAGACCAATTTCCCTAATGAATATTGAGTCAAATATTTTAAATAAAATACTAGCAAAGAAATTATAGCAATATACCATAAGGAACATATAGTATGACTAGACCAGGAATGCAGGGCTAGTTTAATATGAGGAAAACTATAAGTATAATTGACCACATCAATAACAAAAATCATATGGTTATTTCAATAGATGCAGGAAAAGCTTTTGATAAATACAACACTCATTGCTGTTAAAAGCACATAAGAATAAATGGGGCTTTCTTTAAAATGATAAATAGCATCTATCTAAAATCAAGAGCAAGTATTATCCATGGGGAGACAAGCTTCCCAATAAGATCAGGGGTGAAGCAAGGATATCCATTATCCCCATTACTATTTGATATGGTACTAGAAATGCAATAAGACAAGAAAAAGAAATGGAATAAACACAGGCAATGAGGAAATAAAATTCGTTTTTTAAAGATGATATGATGATTTACTTAGAGAGCTCTAGAGAGTCAATGAAAAATCTAACAACAACATTCAACTCCATGTCCCAGTCCTCCCTCCTTCTTTCCAGTGCCATGGTGATCCTGGCTCTAGGCTGTGGAAGTTTGCTTGGGCTGCTACTATAGACAACCAAAGCCATGGCAGCCAATGGTTTGCACTGCAAAATTCCTCTGCAGGAGAGAACAAAGGAGAAGAGGGCAGGACAAGTATCTGGGCTTGAAATAGAATTCAGCCCCATACACATTGCCCTACTTTTTCCCAATGCCTTGGAGACTCAAACTACAAAAATGAATTTTATAGCACTAGTATAGCAATGCACTGCCAGAGGACTAAGAAACAGAGGGAGAGGAAGAGGACACCAAAACAGGACACTACAGAGTGTGTGTGTGTGTGTGTGTGTTTGTGTGTGTGTGTGTCTGTCTGTCTGTCTGTCTGTCTGTATGTCTGTATGTCTGTCTGTCTGTTTGTGCAGGGAAGGAGGTACAGTGCTGCACTAAGCCTGAGAGAAAGTACTCAACATCCCGCTGGTGCCACTCTTATCACCCAAAAGTCAGTGACCTAGGCTTGTGTACTGTTAATTGCCCAGTGTGGGAGGAGACTGAAACACTTGGAGATCCAGCATAATAGGAGAGTCATAGTCATAAAGTGAATAATAAGGAGAATTAAGCCAAAAACAAAACAAAACCCTAGAATTATCAAAGATCTCAGGAAGAAGAAAACTCAAAGACCTTGAACATAAACAGATTAGTCAACACGGAAAACAGTGACAACAGAAGGAGATAAGGCCTCCAGATCCAGTAAACAAGTTTAGGCATCTATGAATAAATACTGCAAAGAGACATATTGTGGAATTTTAAGAAGAACATGGAACCATGTAATGTTGCTCCTCAGTGGTTTCAAAGAGAAATGAGAATTATAAGAACAGATCTTATGGCCTCTACAGCAAAAATAATGGGAAAAATAGAAAAACTGGAATCTGCAATAACAAGCCTCACCAAAGAAACAAAAGGGAGAACAACAGATTAAGAACGCAAATAAACAAAAGCTAAGGACAATTTAGAAGAAAAGAAGAAAAAACAATTACACTTAAAGAAAATATGCTTACTATGCAAACAAAACATACTGATCTTGAAGACAAGATGAGGAGAGACAACATAAGGACCACAGATCTCCCAGAAGAACATAACAAGATGAAAAGCATGAAAAGAATAATTCAAGAAATAATTCAAGAGAACTACTCAGGACTTCTGAACAGAAAAGTGAAATACCAATTGAAAGAATTCCTAGACCACCTCCAGGAAAAAAAAAAACAACTCAAAGACCTTCAAATATAAAGGAAAGGAAATTCAAATAATCCCAGACTAAGAGGGAATAGAATTGCCGATGTTGTTCTTGAATCGCTTCAGTCACGTCCCACTCTTTGTGACGCCATGTGGTGTTTTCTTGGCAAAGACACTGGAGTGGTTTGCCATTTCCTTCTCCAGCTCATTTTACAGGTGAAGAAATGAGACAAACAGGGTTAAGTGACTTGCCCAGGGTCACACTGCTAGCAAGTATCTGCGGCCAGATTTGAACAGAGGAAGACAAATCTTCCTGACTTCAGGTCCAACACTCTATTCTGCACCACCTAGCTGCCCCAGCATGACCTATCCTGCATATCTAGATGGATATTCAATAATGAGAAGAGTTTGAAACATTTTTAGAAAGAAAACCAGAACTGAAGATATTACTTGCTTCTCAACACCCCAGACAGCAGAAATTCAGGAGAGGTGAATAAATACAGCAGCCAAAGACAGCAACAGGAAAAGAGGGATGATGGCACAGGGCCTAGTAAGAGACTTCTTTCTAAAGCTACACAAGGAGACAGGGGTTATCTGGTGGAGTTAACAGCAAGGAGGTGGACCTGGAACATTATGGATAGAACCTACAAGTGAATCAAATTTTTTTGATGGGACTGTTGAGGGTTGGGGAGAGAAGGTCTAGGAACCCCAAGACTAGAGTTCCCAGACAGGGTAGTTGAGGTGGAGTACCCCTCAAGGACCTAAGTACTGGAGAGGGTTGGGGCCATCTGGAATGAACTCACCATCTCAAGCATTCTTTAAATCAAGGTGGCAAAGATTAGTTACGCTTTTCAGCAGGCAAGAGTTCTTAGGGAACCTGCAACCTTACAGGGGTTCAGATAAAGTTTATATAGGAGACTTTGGGATGAAACATGTCAAATATGTTAATCAGGTGTTTGGGGGTGGGATTAGGGAGTGGCTAAGGAGAGGTCAGGTCTTAAAGGAACATGCACTTTTTGTATCTACTGCACAGGTATCTTACCCAGAGTTTATTGGGAAATAACCCAAGGGGGGGGTGGGGGCTACATGGAGATGTGGTTTTAGGCCTGAAATGTCACTAACTCGATTAAGGGTCAGGGCTGACTGGGAAATACCCAGACTGCTCTCATCGATGTCTTGTTAGACAAGATAGATGTAAGGGAGTATATATATGTCTAGGTCTAGCATGCACATGATAGGCCAGTGAGTAGTAAATATCGTTATGGCCCAGTGTACAGCCAGTTTAGCACATACACAGGGAGTCCAAACTAATAAATTCTATAGGTGCAGCTGTCCACTGTATCAAGAAAAGAGATAAGCATTTTGCTAGGGCATGCTGTCCTGTTTTGCTAGAGAAAAACTGCTGGGGATAGTGTTTTGAGACTAGGGAGAGATGTGATTTTAGAATTGGATGTGGTTTTGGAATTGTCCAAGCACAGGCACCCAAGGGAGAAATGTGATTTTGGAATTGGGATCCAAGCACAGGCACCCAAGCACCCCATCAGGACTACATTACAAAATGTGAAAGTACATAAAAGAGAGGAGAGGATTAGAGGAACAGAGAACAGATGTGCCTGGGTCAAATGAAGGGCTAACAATGAGGAGAAGGTGACCCCCTATGCTCTCAGAAAGAGAAGAGCCTGAAGGGGAGTGGATGATGTAAAAGGGGAAAGGACAGAAAAAGAGGGGGAGAGGAAGGAGACTTTGCTTTGGTGGTGAGACAGTGTTCTGGTGATGAGTGTTCCTATGGTGGAAGAGAGATGTTCTGTAAAGAGATGGGGACCCTGGGCTGGGTGTGGTCTGGGGGATTTGGTGCTTGAAAAGACTACTCATTCTACCTCAGGAGGAGATAGTTGGAACTCCAAGGGGCAACTGGGGGAGGATATTTTGAGGTAAATGGGGGGCATAAATAGAGAGTGGGTGAGGGTAATCATTGGGTAGTATCCTCTCTGACACCTGCAAGAATTGGCATTATTCTGTGAGTAAGGAACAATGGAAAAGGGGAATCCTTAGGGCAAGTTCAATAAGACACTGGCAGAAACAGAGAGAGCCCAGAATGGATACCTTGGAAGTTTTGATCGCATGAAGAATAGAGAGAATAGAGAAAAACTAGATAACTATAAGGGTCATGAACCAGAGAATGAAAATCTAGAACAAGAGGATAAATAATCAAGAAAGTAAGAGAAATCTTCCTTGGAAAGAGACGGAAGGAACGAAGGAAGGAAGGAAGAAAAAGAGGGAGGAAGGGAGGAAGGGAGGGAGGGAAGGAGGGAGAAAGGGAGGAAGGGAGCAATTTTTAAAAAAACAATGAACAGTACTAGTTGAAGGAGAAGACTGGAAGGGGGAATCTACTTGAATAAGAGGAACAAAAGGGGAGAAGAATTATATAACTAGATAAAAGCACAGAATATTATTGTGCCATAGGAAATAATGAAATGGACTATTTCAGAAGAAACGGGGGAGACCGATATGACTTGATTCAGAGTGAAGTGAGTAGAACTAGGAGAACAATTCACACAATTACAAGATTATAGAGAAAAAAATAACAAAGATTTTGATTAATTCTGATTAATGCAACAATAAACCATGAGTCCAGAGAACTAAAGATGAAACACACACTCATCTCCTGGCAGAGAGTTGATAGATTAAAATCCATAGGGAGATATACATATTTGGACATAGCCAATGTGGCAATTTGTTTTTCTGAACTACACATGCTTATTGTGAAGGTTTTAAAAATATACTGTTCATTTGGGAGTGGCACAGAAGGAGAGAGATAATAATTGCTTGTAAAAATAAGTTTAAAAAAATAAACTGAATACTCCAAATAAACTAATGCATGTTTCTCAGATTTATGCTCTGATCCAGAGAGACAGTGACTACATTTCTGAAAATGAGCTATGGAGGTCAAATTTACAAAATGACATTTTGATATATTCCCTGATTTAAAAAAAATACCTCCCCCAAAAGTGAAAGTGGAGAAGGTAAAAATCTACTTATTAATCACTTGAATGGTCTACAGAAGTAATTCTCATTTCATTTTAAAGACACAGATCTTTCTAAATATGAATGAACAAGGAAACTATTTGCTGTTAACAAATAAAATATAATCTATCTGATTCCATGCTAAACAAGAATAGTTAACTAACAGACTTATGATAGTACACTGAAACAAATGTCTGAAAATCTGAAAATGTTTTGGATGTAGGTGAATAAAGAAATTTCTAGTTTCTTAAACAAAGCAATACAAATATGAGGTAACATGGAAGAGTGATATAGAAAGTGGCAGAGTGGAAAAAACATTGGCCCTGATTTAGAAACCATAGATCCTGCTTCTGATGCTCAGTACCATGTGATCCTGGGCAACTCACCTTACTTCACTGGACCTCACTTTCCTAATTTTTAAAATGAGAAAGTTGCACTAGATGGCCTCTGATATCCTTTATAGATCCATGATCCTAAATTTGATGACTATTCATAACATGGTTTTTTTATGTGTGTGTAAAAGGTTTTCTGCTGTTGCCACGATAAATATGGATATGTTTCTGATATTCCTGTAAGCTAGGTTGATCTGAGTTCAATGCTGTCTTAACTTAGATTTGGCTCATGTCTAGGGTCTCCCTAAAAGAAGAAGTTAGAAAAGTAATTAAATTTAATAAATTTAAAGGCATTTAAAGCAAAAATATGTTGGAGGGGATGTGGAAAAAATGTGACACTAATTCATTGTTGGTGAATTGTGAATTGATCCAATCATTCTGGAGAGCAATCTGGAATTATACTCAAAGAATTATTAAACTACCTATAACCTTTGACCCAGCAATACCACTCCTAGGACTATATCCAAAGTCAATTAGGGAAAAAGAAAAAGAGCTTATATGTTCTAAAAATATCTGTAGCAGCTCTTTGTGGTGGCAAAGAACTGAAAATCGCAGGGATGCCCATCAACTGGGGAATGGCTGAACAAGTTGTGGTATATGATTGTGATGGAATACTACAGTGCTATAAGAAATGATGAGCTCAGTGATCTTAGAAAAACATGGGAAGACTTACACGAAATAATGAAGAACAAAATGAGAAGAACCAAGAAAACATCCTACACAGTAACAGCATGATTGTTTTAAGAATAACTTTGAGCGAATAAGTTATTTTGACTATTATAAATTCCCAAATTAACTATAAAGGATGTATGAAGAAAGATGCAATCTGCAACCAGAGAAAGAATTGATAAATAGAAGTATGTATAAAATAACTTTATACACATATACTTATTTGTGTCTAATAATGGCCATCTCTAGGTTGGGGGTGGGGGGACAGAAGGGAAAAAAGGAGAAAAATTTACATGATTACTTTGGTGTTATATTTAAAAGGAATAGCAAGTTGGACATAGTAGATTTTCAGTTTCATGTGCAATCATTCTTTTTATTATATTATGTTACGGAAATGCTTGTTTTATTCCATAAATTAAAAATAAAATATTTTTAAAAGAAAGGTATTTAATATACAATGTATAGAATAATTGTTGCTTTACTCCAAACAAAAGAAATGTTTAAAATATATAAAACTCATAAGCACATATTGACAAAAAAACCTGAAGCCAGCAGCAATAACATATAACTACTGCTATTCTCTCCTGAGATGCTGAAACTTAAAATATCAAAACATGAAGCACTCTATACCTTCACCTCAGTCCCATATTGTCCAAAAAGTTCCACCACCTTCATGACTTCTGACTATGGTACCTCTAGTATGAGAGCAGAATGAAATGAGACACTTACAAAAGATCTGACAGTAAAGCAAAGGCCATAGCAAAGAAAGGACATTCAGAACAAGGAAAAGAGATTGAGGGAGGGTACACCCTTCATTCAGATAAGCATACTTCTCTGCTTCTATGTTGCCCATAGGTGACCTCTGAGTTCCTTTTAGCTCTAAATCTATGATTCTATGGCTCCATACTTATGATCTTTCTGCCAGATGAAATTCATTTCTATAATCTGTTAATTAGAGTTCCTGAATGGTACAAGAAAGGACCTCTAGGAGCTAACCTTGCTCCAGACCATGTGCCTAACCAATCGTAGCTTGGAGAATGGCATTTGGGTCCATGGCTCCTTTTCCGTTAGCAGATTTAATGGCATTTCTCCTGGGCTCAGGACCAGCAGTAAAAGAACCCTTGTTTCTGGTGGGGAGGTAGAGTGGGGAAAGGAAGAACTTCTCAAGAACTAGGAAAATAAAAAGTAGCTCCTACAAAAAACTTCGAGAACCCTATTCTTAGAGGCAGTTTCCATATGCCCTGGAACCCAGTACAGATATATCCTGCCCTATAACTATACCTTCTGCATCTACAGTACTGGACCATGAAAATATTTTTTTTTCAGAATTTTTAGTTTCAGATCCTGCCAAATCCAAAACGATGTTACAGACACTCACTATATGGAATTATCAAGGTAGGCAAGCCAAGTTGATACATTTTTAAACTGTAATGGTTAAAACAAAGAAGGAATTTTGAGATAATCCTCAATCAGAAAATTCAAATACCCAGAAAACAATTCATCAAACATTTCATTTAATCAAGTCCATGCTGTATTTACCTTATAGAAGAGAAATCTGAACTGACCTAGACTTGAAGCTATGTTGTCTTAAAAACCAGACTGGTTGGGATTACAGAACACTTGCATGCTCTATTCTCCCTCCTGCAGATTTTATTTTCATCCTCTTATTTTAAATTAAAAGTAATGCCCTCTTAGACAACCCTGCTTCCTGGCTTGTTATTCTTTTGTTTTAAAATAAATAAATTATTAATAATTAATATTTACTGATACAGTAAGCAATAAGTTAAATATTAATAAATTAATGTAAACATTAATATTAATTGATTAATAATAATGAAACAAATTTTAGTGATGTCTTTCTTTTTAATATTCCTAAATTTCCCTTTGATCCTTCCCTCAACCTACTCCCAGAGAGCCATCCCAATATAATACAGAATATTTTGTTTACTCCTTTATATATCTCTAAGCAGTCTTGTATACCTGTGGTTATTAAAAGATATAAACATCTTTTTTTAAAAGAAAAGTCATTCTACTAATAAAACATTGGCAAAAGTCATGGGCACTTACATTAAGGAGGTTATCAAGCATGTTGTTCCCTATGGAAAAAACTTGTAGCTTTACTAATGTGTCCATAGCATCCATCTTGGAAATCCGGTTGCTGAATAAGCTCAGATCTTCTAATTTAACTAGTGTATCTAGGCCCTCAATTGACTCAATGTTGTTGAAAGATAAATCTGAAAATTAAAAAAATTAAGAAATTTGTTAAAATGGTCTCAATTTTATTACTAAAATAAGTAAAAATTACATTTCTCTCAGTTTCTCCATGTTAAATAAAAATAGAGGTACCAGATATATGGTAGGTGCTGGGTATACCAAGGCAAAAATGAAACAATTCCTGCCCTCAAGGAGTTTACATTCTGCAGGAAGGAAGGAGACGAGCATTTATTAAGTGCTCACTATGTGTCAGGTGTCTTATAATTGTCATCTCATTTGATCTTTACAACAGCCCTGAGAAGTAGGAACTGTTATTTCTCCACTTTTAGAGTTGAGGTCAGTAACTTGTCCAGGGTCACACAGCTAGTAACTGACATCAAATTTGAACACAAGTCTTCCTGATTTGAGGGTCTGTGCTCTATCTACTGGGCCACCTAGTTGCCTGAGATCAAGTAAAAAAGGTTGTGCTTGATTATCTAAAACTATGCTTTATACTTTACGGACTGGGAATTTCATTTGTAGTCTAAATAATCCTAATTTTTGGGGGGGGGAAGCTAGATGGTGCAGTGGATAGAGTGCCAGGCCAGTCGGGAAGACCTGAGTTCAAATTCAGCCTCAGACACTTAGTACCTATACTCTCCCTTGTGAAAAAAGCACATCTTAAATTTCTAAATATTATAATAAGTGTGTTACTATTTTGTAAATCATTTGCATAGATAAATAATTTGATAGAAATAATTGGGAATAAACTATGGGATATTAAATGTTGTTCAATCATGTCCTACTCTTTGTGACCCCATTTGGGGTTTTCTTGGCAAAGATAACTGAAGTGGTTTGCCATTTCTCTCTCCAGTTCATTTTACAAATGAGGAAATTGAAGTAAACAGGGTTAAGTGACCTGCCCAGGGCCACATAGCTAGGAAGTATCCAGGGTCACATGAACTCAGGTCTTCCTGACTCAAAGGCCAGCATTCTATCCACTGTATCATGCAGCTGCCCCAGTATAACAATATAATGCCACTAAAATAATAAATCAGCAATATGAAGAAATTTGGAAAGATTTATATTAAGTACTACAAAGTGAAGCAGAGTCAGAGGATCTACACGCTGATTATTATATAATCTCAGCTGGGCCCTCACTACAGCAAGGCAATCCTTTTATACCTCCCTAACTGATTCACTATCCCACTCGCTACAATACCTTTTCCAAACCTTTTCATCCCTCCTCAGAATTCCCATTGCTCCTCCTCTCCCCACCCTCTCAGCTGAGAACCTTGCCTCATATTTCACTGAGAAAAAATGGGGCTATTTACCAGAATTTCCTCTTTTCCTCATCACTCAGATGACATCTACCACTTTCTCCTCTTTTACCCCTGTCTCATATGAAGAGATGACCCTTGCCAAGCCAATCCTCTCTGTGTGTACAAGTGATCCTATCTATCTCATCTTCTCCAGCAGATCACACCCTCTATCATCCCTACTCTCCTTCACTATCTTCACTCTTTCCCCATCTAATGGCTATTTCTCTACTGTCTACAGAGGTAAATACCTATCTCTTCCATCCTCAAAAACAAACCAACCACCAAACAACAACAAAAGCCCCTCACTTGAGACAGCCATCCCTGCTAGTTATCATCGTCTATCTCTCCTCCCTTTTCTGACTAAACTTGAGAAGGCTGTCTACAACCTGTGCCTTCACTTCCTTCCCTCTCACTCTTTTAACTCTTTGCAGTCTGGCTTCAGACCTCATCATTCAAAGGTATCAATGATCTCTTGGTTGCCAAATCCAATAAACTTTTCTCATTCCTCTTTCTTCTTGATCTCTCTGCAGCTTTTGACACTGATGATCACCCTCTTCTCCTTAGGTATCTGTGACAATGCTGTCTCCTGGTTCTTCTCCTATGATGTCTGACTGCTCCTCTTCTGTCTCCTCTGCTGGATCTTCATCCAAGTTGTGCCCACCAAATGGGTATCCCCCAGGTCTCTATCCTGGGCCCTCTTCTTTTCTCCCTCCTCTATAACTCACTTGGCAATTTTATCAGCTTCTGTGCAGATGATTCTCATATCTACCTGCCCAGACCTAATCTCCTTCCTGACCTTGAATCTCACATCTCCAGCTGCCTATTGGACATCTCAAAATGGACATGCTATACACATCTTAAATATAATATAATCAAATATATAATATGATATACGATATGATATGATATATAATACAATATGATATAATCAAAACAGAACTCGTTATCTTCCCTCCCTTACACCCTGAAGCCCTCCCTTCTTGCTAACTTCCCTATTACTGTCTAGAGAACCACCGCTCTCCCAGTCACCCAGACTCACAACCTAGGTGTCACCCTCAGCTCCTCACTCTCTCTCAGCCCTCCCCTCCAACAAGTTAGCTCTCAAGTCCTGTCGTTTCTACCTTCATACCATCTCTCATACACCTCCCCTCATCTCTCTGTCTTCGCAGACATTGCCACCACCCTGGTGCAGGCCCTCGTCGCCTCACAACTTGGGCTTCCTTCATTAAAACCCTTCCCACTCTAATCCATCCTCCACTCAGCTGGCAAACTGATCTTCCTAAAGTACTTCCTTAATCACTCCTTTAATTAACTCTGGCGGCTCCCTATTGCCTATCAGATCAAACATAAAATCCTGCTTTTAAAGTCCTTGACAACCTGGGCTTTTCCTACTTTACAGTCTCCTCACACTTTGCTTCCCTCCACATGCTGTGTGATCTAGTGACACTGGCCTCCTTAACATCTCTTGAACCATGGTCACTGGCTGCCCCTATGCCTCAAATGCTCTCTCTTCCCATCTCCACCTCCTGGCTTCCTTCAATAGTCCAGCAATAGTCCTACCTGCAAGAAGACTTTTCCAGTCCTCCTTTCTCTTAGTGCCTTCCCTCTTAGACTCCCCCAATCAGATGTCAAAGCCTATAATTTGTTTCTGGACATCTCTCACAAACACTTCCTTCTTTTCATTTACCCAACTTAGTTCACTACCTTTTACCTGGATTATTGCACCTGCCTTCTAATTGACTTCTTTGCCTCAAGTCTCTCCCCACTCCAACTGAACTGATGCCTCCAAACCAGGGCAGCACCCACCCCTTTCTCCTAACGTGGAACGGAAATTGACACCTTGAAACAATGCTGGGAAAATTGAGGGAAAAACTGAAACTAGAGATGTTTCTAGAGCCTAAGATTCTTTAACGGCTACCCAGGGTCTTATCTGGCCAAATCACATGAACACTCTTCCCATGAATGAGCCCCAAAGCAAAATGCTCACTTCAGAGTATATATACACTTCTCCAGGGTCAGAGGGCATGACAACCCTTGTAACCCAGGCTTATGTGACTTAGGCTTCCATGTGACTTAAGCAGATCACATGAGCCTATTAATGGCTGAGAAAGATCTTCCCATTAAGCAAAAATACATGAACAATACAGCTCCTTAGGGCAGGGACTGTGTTTACATTTGTACTGTGGCAGCTAGATGGTATAGTAGGTAGGGCTTTGGACTCAGAGTCAAGAAGATCAGAATTCAAATTCTACCTCTTACTAGCTGTGCGAGCCTGGGCAAGTCACCTAAACTCCCCCAGTCTCAGTTTCCTCATCTGGAAATAGGAAAGTCAAATGCTTTCAGCCTCAGTGTCCTCATCTGTAAAATGTGGATAATAATGGCAACCATCTCGCAGGGTTAATGTGAGGGTAAAATAAGAAGACAAAGTATGTAAAGCACTTTATAGACCTTCAAGGACTACGGAAATGATAGCTAGTAGTAGTGGGCTCCTCAGCATTAGGCACATAAGAAGCATTTAATAAATTTTTTCATTCATTCATATACCCCCAAGGAGATAAAAATAGAAAGAAAGGGCTCATGTATACCAAAATATTCACAGGAACACGTTTGTGCTATGAAAGAATGGGAAACAAAGCAGGTATCCATCAACTGGGGAATAGCTAAACAAATTCAGGTACATAAATACAATGGAATATTACTGTACCGTAAGACATGAAGATGATGAAGAATTCAAAGATACATGGGAAAACTTACCTGAACTGATGCAGAGTAAAGTAAGCAAAACCAAGAAAACAATATTTGAAATGACTACAACAATGTAAAGAAAAGCTGGAACTGAATCCCGTGCAATTTTAGTGACCAAGCTTGGCCTCAGAGAAGAGTGGAAAAAATCCACTTCTTTCTCTTCCCTGTGATGGAGCGCTTGTGTGCTTGAGCTTGGACCCCAATTCCAAGATCACATTTCTCCCTAGCCTCAAAACACTATCCCTGACAGTTTTCTCCCCAGTCCAGGGACACTAAGCCTAGCAATAACTCACGAGTGGGCCCCAGTAAGACAAACTACCTTTCCCCACAATTATTCATGAGTGGACCCCAGTAAAACAGGTTATCTTTCCCCATCACAAGACCAAGCTGACCTCTGAAGAAATTCTCTTCTAAAAACAGGACTATTTTGTAACCACAGAATTATCATGTATTGATTCCCAAAGTTATCATATACAATCCAGAGGTCAAGCTATAGTCATCAACTCTCAAAGCTATCTCGCTACAGACATAGCAGACCAAAAATACACTCCTGACAAACCCCTTCCCCTGGTTTCCAGTAGTGAATGATGCCAGTGACCAAGGTTGTAAGTTATCACCTAATTAGCATATCTGCCAGATAATGCACTACTTTTCCTATATAAGCTTTAGCATCATTCCTGTTAGGTTACAGGTTCCTTAAGAACTCTTGCCTGCTGAAAAGCATAACAATAAATCTTTGCCACACTGACTTAAAGGAAGCTTGAGTCCATGAATTCATTCCAGATGACCCTATCCAGTACTCCCAGTATGTGTTCCCAAAACGAGGCATCCCCTGTCAGGAGGGAATTCTGCCAGAGCCTGTTGCAGGCTTGACCCAGCGTCCCTGCAAACCTTCCTAGGTACTTGAGGGGAGAAACCTGACCACAGGGCAAGGAGAGGGGAAGCTTAGGAAGCTTAGGGGAGAGGGGAAGAGAAGGGAGGCTTACCTTGACTCAGGGAATGCCTGAGACCTCAGACTGTGCCCCATATTGGGCATCAAAGAAATGATGAGGTTTGGGGGGGATTCAAAAACCCCTCAAGGATGGGAGTACTGGATAGGGTCATCTAGAATGAATTCATGGACTCAAGCTTCCTTTAAGTCAGTGTGGCAAAGATTTATTGTTATGCTTTTCAGCAGGCAAGAGTTCTTAAGGAACCTGTAACCTAACAGGAATGATGCTAAAGCTTATATAGGAAAAGTAGTGCATTATCTGGCAGATATGCTAATTAGGTGATAACTTACAACCTTGGTCACTGGCATCATTCACTACTGGAAACCAGGGGAAGGGGTTTGTCAGGAGTGTATTTTTGGTCTGCTATGTCTGTAGCGAGATAGCTTTGAGAGTTGATGACTATAGCTTGACCTCTGGATTGTATATGATAACTTTGGGAATCAATACATGATAATTCTGTGGTTACAAGATAGTCCTGTTTTTAGAAGAGAATTTCTTCAGAGGTCAGCTTGGTCTTGTGGTGGGAAAAGATAGCTTGTTTTACTGGGGTCCACTCATGAATAATTGTGGGGAAAGGTAGTTTGTCTTACTGGGGCCCACTCATGAGTTATTGCTAGGTTTAGTGTCCTTGCGCTGGGAGGTAAACTGTCAGGGACAGTGTTTTTTGAAGCTAGGGAGAAATGTGATCTTGAAATTGGGGTCTAAGCACAACTACCCAAGCACCTGATCACTTGCAAAAGTGAGAGATTAGGGTTGTAGAATGCTGCATATACCGTCAGACTTAGTTAATGGCGTAGTTGGTTTTGCTGAACTTTTTTCGTCTTTCAGGTTAAAACTCTTGTAAGGGACGGCTCTCTGAGTAGAGGAGAGTGGGGAATGTATTCAGAAGGAATGTGATAGAAACAAAAAGCATATATAAAAAAGCATATATAAACACATTGTAACCAGAATGGCCTTTGTTTTCTTTGAGTGACTCAATTTATCTCAGTGAGCTTTACTAGGTGCTAAGCCCCAGGCCCAAACCCCATTAGGTGTTAATGTAATCCATGTGGATGTGAACCTCCCAGGGTCCTAAGGGGAGGGGCCAACTCAAGAACCAATCACCAGAGCCTGAGCTCTGGTGATTCAGATGATGTTTGATGTCTGAAGCCCTATAAGAAGGGAGGACAGAGCCATTTGTGCGGGGCTCTGGAGATGGTGTTGATGAGGAGACTCTGGGCAGCTGTAGCTAAGGAGCCCTCCAGCTTGTAAACCCGGATGCTGAAACTTTGTTGAACTCTGGTAACTCTGTGTTGGGATTTGAATCAAAGTCTGTCTGTTGATGTTTGTAATTTGTTTGCATTTTGAAGTTCAGGGTGCTGGCTTTTTCCCCTGAACTAACTGAATGATATTCGAATGCTGAATTAAAAGTAAGCTTGTCAACCCCTTCACCTTGCTTTCCTTAATTAGGCAGATCAGAAGAACCTGTGCTGTTGGCAGCTTTCTGGGTGCTGGCTGTGGGTGAATCTTAAACCCCCACAGAAGCTGCTAGCCGGATTGTTGAAACACACATACACTTGAAAAACATTAATGGAGCCAGGCTTTTGCACAGGCTCTCTCCCTCCTTAGGATGCATTGTTTCTCCACTTCCACTTTTTAAAATCCTTAGATTTCTTCAAGGCTCACTTTAGGTGCCCCCTCCCTTCCTCATGCTCTTTGCTCTCTTCTCCTTAAGTGATCTTGTATCTACTTGTTTACAGGACTTCACCTCCAGGGGAATGTGAGCTCCGAAAGGGAAGGGACTGGGTTTTTGTCTTGGTGTACCCCAATGTCTTGGACAGTGCTTTCAGATAAGTCTTACACACAGTAAATAAGTGGTTCTCAAAGGGTATGCCCCATGGGCTACATGCACCCTCAGTCAGTCATATGCATATGCCTCAGTGTTCCAGCCCAGATTATTCATGGTTAAGAAAAATACTATAACTTGAGTGAAAAAGGTTTGAGAATCACTGTAGTTAATGCTTAATAGATGTTTATTGAGTTGAACTGAAGCTTGTCAGAGCAAATAATTCTTCTTATACCTCTCTCTCATCTTAGGGGATGCTCAATGTGTTCATGTCTTAATATTCCCCTTATTTCAACACTGGATATCAACACAACTGAAGGCACAGCACCAGAAAAAAGAATATCTTTAGTTTGTTTCATGCCCTCTTATCTTTCTCTTGGTAGTTCCCACAGTCCTGTTACAATGAACTGAGCTTTGGGAGCCAGGCGCACAGTATTCAATTTTGACATTTCTAAGAATATTTCTGTTATGTTTTGAAAATACAGCATAGGCATATACTTTAAAAATTAATTATTTCTTCACAAATGATAAAATGCAATATAAATACATGCTGACAGATTGGCTAAAATAACAAAACAGGAAAATGATAAATGCTGGAAAGGATGTGGGGAAATTGGAACATTGTTACATTGCTGGTGGAGTTGTGAGCTGATCCAGCCATTTTGGAGAGCAATTTGGAACTATGCCCAAAGGGCTATAAAAATGTTCATACCCTTTGACCCAGCAATACCACATCTAGGGTTGTATCCCAAAGAAATCACACAAGCGGGAAAAGGACCCATATGTACAAGGATATTTATAGCGGCTCTTTTTGTGGTAGCCAAGAATTGGAAATCAAAGGGATGCCCATCAATTGGGGAACGGCTGAACAAGCTGTGGTATATGAAGGTAATGGAATACTATTGTGCCATAAGAAATGGGGATGATACGGACTTCGTAACAACCTGGAAAAACCTACACGACATAATGCTGAGAGAGCGGAGCAGAGCTAGGAGAACATTGTACACAACCACAGATATATGGATTCCGTGAGGACCAACCCTGACATAATGCGCTCTTCTCAGCAACCTAAAGTGCAAGGACAACTCCAGGGCACTCACGATGGAGAATGCTATCTTCATCCAGAGAAAGAACTGTGAAGTTTGAATGCAGATTGAGGTGCACTACATGCTCACCTTTTTTGCTTCTCTTTTGTTTTTGGGGTTTTTTTTTTTGGTTCTGTTTCTTCTTTCTCATGATTTATTCCATTGGTCATAATTCTTCTCCACAACTTGACTAGTGTATAAATTAATTCAATGTGAAGTTATACATGGTAGTTAAATGAGATTCCATGCCGTCTTGGGGAGGGAGGGGAGAAAATCTGGAACTCAAAATTATGTAGAACCGTGTGTGGTAAACTAAAAATAAAAAAAAAATACATGCTGACAGAGGGGCACTTGATTGATTAAACTGGTTAATGTCTACTAATGTGAAAATGAGTCAGTGGGGTCACATATGATTATAAGAAACAACAAAGTCAACCTTACCAAGCCAGACCAGGTTAACTAGACTCTCTAATCCATCTATCTTCTCAATGATGTTGTTGTCCAGCTGTAATTTTGTCAGACTCTCAAACTGCCATAGATTGTCAATCCTGAGGATGTCTAAAATCAGAGGAGGCAGCACAATTGATATCAGTTCTATTGATCAGCGCATGTATGTATCTATTGAATTCAAATGTTAAATGCTAAACAGCAGCATCAATAACAACCATAAACAACACTCTGAGCTGACTGTATTTGGCCACTGATGTGAGGACCCCTGCAAAAACAAGGGAAGAGACCCTGAAGACAAACCAGGTGAAAAAACAACTTTGCTGCCTTTAGCAATGTCCACTGTTAATTAATACTGCCCGGTGATGTGGATACAAACAGTGCTCTAAGAGTTAAAAGTAATGTTAAGAGATGACTTTGTGAAGCCCCTAGTTTATTCTCTAACCTGAAGGCACCCTGGAGTCTCTTCTCCTTATCCTGAGTTACCATAAAACTTCCCCCTGATACCGAACCATAAAATTCCTTGTCTCTCCCCATCCTGGGGCATAAAATTTCCTGTCTTCCTTATCTTGTGTCATCTATCTCCCTCATCCCTAAATCTCCAAACCCCCCATTAAAAACCATAAATTTGTGGCAAATAAATTTAATGGAATATTAAATGTTAAATATGAGCGATTCAGAGAGACATATGAAGACTTGTATGAATTGATGCAGAGAAGAAAACTGAATCAGGAGAACAACATGCACAGTGACCACAACAATATAAATGAAAACAACACTGTAAGACAGCAGAATTCAGATTAAACACAATGACTAATCTTGATTCTAGATTACTGATGATGAAACACATATTTTTTGTTCTGAGTAAAGAGAGAATGGATTACAGATACAGAATGTTACATACATTGCCAGTCGCAGTTGCTGCTACAATTTATTTGGCTTAACTGTTTTTTCTTTGTTACAAAGGAGGGTCTTTGGAGGGATGGCTATTGGAAAGTGATGGTATATAAAACCAAAATCATAAACACTTAAAAAAAATATATTTACCACAATTATTACCACTCCCTATAGAAGTTTAATGGATATAAAGTATTCACTGCAATGAGAAGGCCAAAAAAAATGTAGAAACCACTTCGGCCAGAAAATATATGATTTCTTTGTCAAGCAAAGATACATGATAGCTAAAGACAACTTATTTAAGGCATGACAGCTAAAGACAACCTATTTATGATTTAACCCATTTGTGAAATTATTAAGGAAGATAGTGGAAGATTATAATTGACTTCTCAAAGTTATCCCTGTGGCAATATCTCAGAGATCTCTACTGCCAGGATGGATGGAAGAGAATCCCAAATGTGTTACCTTCATGAAGAGTTCTCAGTGTCTAGCCTAGTTACTAAAGAAAATCTGAGTTAGAAAAGAGAGATAAATTTAAAGGGGAAGGTAAAGGGGAAAGGGAAAGAATAGGTGTTTGGCCTCTGGGAGTCTCTTTGCAGCAATATTACTCTTATGGAGTAGGTGCTTGTTGATTGATGCTTGGTCACCAGCACCATCAAGAGTACTAGGCCTTGTGGTCTAGAGGACAGGAGGACAGGAAATCGATAGCAAATGCTAGAAGAGAGGACAACAGCACTGGGAATCCAAAGTAGAAAGGATTAATGGTACAAGCATGGCTTTAATAAGAATACCATGTAAAACTTAGCACTTAATAATGAAGACAAAAGTAAGAAATTAATAAAAATCAAAGAAAAGAGCTATCTCAATGCACAAATACCTCATAACAAAGGAAACTGAGTAAAGATCCCATGTGAAACATGAAGGTAGTGCAAAAATTCTGCAAGAAACTTGCCCTACTACAATGATAATGGAGCAACTTTAAAATGATTCAGAAGAGAATAAAAGGATTAAATGAAAATAAGAAACAAAGATATTAAATTTGTTAAGCAAGATATCAGCAAAACTAACCAGACTTTAGAACAAAATACACATTTCACAATGGCATGTTCTCTTAAAAAAGAACAGAACTGAAACACAAAAAACAGAGGTAGGAGAAGTAATTTACCAGAAACCTCCAATAAGATTAAAATACAGAAGAGTTCAACAAAATAAAAACATGGAATTTGAAGATAAAATGTTAAGATATAATCTAAAATAAAAGGCCTTCCAGAAAATCTGAATTTCTACTAAGAGAAATCACACAGAAAAATTGCCCATAAAATATTGGGAGGAGATAAGAAAGTACAGATTATCATATTCAACACTAAAAGAAAGAAATTCCATGTTACAATAACCAAGTAACAACTTTGTTACATCTCAGAACTACAGGACAAAAGAACGAATTTTGACGGCAGCAAGGAAAAAAAAACCTTTCCATTCTGAAGAGTAAATGCAGGATTTTTCCATGCTTACAAGAAGCTAAAGGAAATATTGGAACATGATATTCTGAAGAGCAACAGAGATGGAAAAAATCTATAAAGCTAAGCTAAGGCTAAAATACCAATGAAAATAATTGGGCTTCAAAGGGAAAGATTTAAATTATTTCTTCAGAAGACTCCAGAAGTGAGCAGGGTATATACAGTATTCCAAATAACCAAGCAAAAACCCTAAAATTTACATCGACATTCCACAAACTGCATAGCTTTATGTCTATATAAGTCTGGTTCTTTTCTTATATCAGAGCCTTTGTTTACCACCTTGCTAAATCTCAGGCCTGCTCCTTTTGTGTCAGTAAAGCTCCCAGTGGCTACAGAGAAGGTCTAAGTGAATTCTTTCACATTTGAACCAGCTCTCCCAACTCTGATCTCATCACCCAGGAATTATTTGAATGGCTTACAACTCATATATTTAGAGTTGCAAGGGACCTCTTAGGCCTTTTAGTAGAGCCCCCTAATTTTATAGGTGAGGAAACTGATGCCCACAGGTATTAAGTGACTAACCCAAAGTGACCTAGATAATAAGCACCAGAAGTTTGCCACCATGTAGTGCTTTTTCTGGTTTTTTTTCCCTCCATGTTACCAAATG